>NC_135324.1:6956187-9918687 GCF_048772815.1 Callospermophilus lateralis
ACAGGAGTGTGCACCACCCTAATTTCTAAAACCCCGTTTTATAAATATGCAAATTTGTTCAGTCCCACATTAATGGATACTAAGCTTTCTGATTTTCACAACTATCACTAACTCTAGTCTAATTTTATTTTCTGATTTCAAATATGCTGCTGAGGTTTTCTTATTCTCTTTATTTTAGACATTTATATTTTGCCTAAGGTACTATCAGTGTAGGGATTTCTTTCTTTCTTTTTTTTTTTTTGTCTTGGCCATTTTGATCATGGATGTATATTTTGTTTAGGACCTTTAAGGGGAGTTTCCAAATTCTTTTCAAGTCATGAATGATCAACTTTTGAGGGCCTTTAAATATTTTTCTTAAATGTTTCTTGCATTTGGTTGACTAAGAATCCACTTAAGTCTCTGTGTAATGTTTCTGGGCCCACCATCTCCCTGGCCATTGTTAAGATGCATTGTATGTAACCATAGTGATCTGGCTTGATACCATTACCTCCTTAAAATGATGTCATACCATCAGAATTTCCAGCCTCCATGACCCTGGCTGGCTTCTGTGTTTAGAGGTTAAATTCTGTCTAGAAGCATGATGCTTTGGCCGGGGTAGGTACTGGCAGAGCCTGGCTGGAACTATGAGGGCTTCTACCCACCTTACTTCGGAGGCTTAATTCTAAGCAGTGCAGTGCCATTGTAACACTTGCAACATTACACACTCATTCCTTCTCAGGTCACTGCCTCTCTGCCCCAGGTTGTAAACTTCTCAATGAAGGATCTTTCTGATTGCTCTGTGTCACCCAAGTATCCTGTGCAGTTATACCTGGGACATGATAATTCATAGGAGATATTTGTTGAATGAATGGAGTGAGTGAAAAATGAAATGAAGAATCCTAGTGTAACAGCCAGGCAGTGTTTGGATGCTTGAGGTAGGGGAAGAGGAGGAAGGTGGGGAAAATCAAAGTAGCAGATGGAATTTAGAGTGAGAAAAACAGGGCTCAGGTCTTAGCTTGATTATCTACCAACTATGCAACCTTGACCAAGTCACTCAATTTTTCTGTACTTCAAGGAATTGATTCAGGAATAGATAGATCCAACAAATATTTACCGTTTGCCATAAGCTGGGTGCCGGGAAATCAGCAGGAAACACAAAGTCTTTTGGGACAGCCATGGGATTGCTCTGCTCTGATTAGAACCTTTCGCATGAGGTGTGTTGGTGGCTTCAGCCTCCTGTGACCGCGTTGAAGCATCCATACTGAGTCCATGCTTTCTTGGGCTGTCCCACCAATGACTGAGCACGGAAGGGCACTAGAGCACATGGGCTAAGGCTCTTCCCACCCTCCTTTTTCTCTCCTCTGTCTTCACATAGGTATCATCTGTATAGGTGTTCAGGCCTGCTTCAGGGTCTGGGTCTTTCCTCACCCATTCCCATGCCCTGTCCTCCTTAGCTGTCTTCCCTATATGTCTCTTCCATGTCTGTTTCTGTCTTGGCCTTAGCTTCCTGGAAGCCCCAACCAGATGAATCTGTTCTTGACAACCTGAAATAATGGTGATGGAATAGCACAGCCCTCTGAAGGTTGTTGTGAGGATGAAGGGATATGTTGTTGAGCAGGGCTTTGCAGAAGGCCAGCCCAGAATAAGAGCTTATAAAGGATATACCTCGTGGCTGTCACTGTTAATATCCTCATTTATCTTGTTCCCTAGGTGAGCAAGTGGAGAATGATCCCTGGCAGATGTCAGTTTCATCAACTGATCAGCACAGTGGAATATACCTGAATCCCTGTGCCATCATGTTTCTTCAGGATCAAGGTGCTAATCTCTGGATTATTTGAATGGGAGGAAGGTCTGAGGGAAGAAAGGAAAGAGGACATTTAAACATGGAAAAAGAATAGAGTCTTTCAATGAGCAAGTTCTTATTGAGGGACCATTGTGTGCCTGGCTCTTTGCAGAGTGCTGGTTTATAAAGGAGATGAGGACAAAAATGCTGTTAAGAAGGTCAGATACCAAAGGAATGAAGGGTGTGAACAAATAAGTCTGTAAATAGTACTCTTGGTCCTAGGACACAGGCAGACACACAGAGCTTGTGATCAACTTGACCCTAGCAACAATCATTTTTGATATTTCTCCCCTTCCAGACCAAGTTAGCTTCTATACTACTAGAATTTTTTTTGCCTATTGTATACTTACACCTTGAATCTCTGTGTCTCCTTTCCTGTGAAATGGAGAGCTCCATGAGCATGAGGACCCCAAGACCCTTGTTCAGGTGTGCCCTGGGTTTAGCACTATGCTTGGCATACAGTAGGCAACTTGTGTTAGCTTTCTATTACAGTTACGAATACCTGAGATAATCAGCTTGAAAAGAGGAAAGATTTATTTTGGCTTCCAGTTTTGGAGGTTTCAGTCCAGGGTCAGATGGCCCTGATGCTTTTTGGGTGTGTGATGAGACAGTACATCATGGTGGGAGTGTGGTAGGGGAAGATGTTTACCTCATAGCCAGGTGCAAAAAGAGAAAGAGGAAGAGATCACAGTCTCTTTCAAGGGCTCACCCCTAAAGACCTAAGACCTCTTCCTGGGCCCCTTCTTAAAGGTTCCACCACTTCACAATAGTGCCACACTGGGGACCAAGCCTTTAACACATGGACCTTTGGGGAACATTTAAGATCTAAACTATAGCACTACTTTCATAGGGTGATTGTATAGATTAAATGAGATAATGTTTATCAAGTGTAAATTCCCTTGAAAATATTATTGTACACTTTACAAATTGGTGCATTCTCTGGTGGACTAATACTGTGAGCTCTGCATTCTTCCTGCTTCTTCCTCCATCAGATGGGTATCTGGAGGTTTAAGCAACTTAATATGGATAAAGCACTTAGAACAAGGCTTATCATATAATAAACAAGAAGTGTTAGGTAAATCAACAAGTATAAAATTTCAGTTATGCAAGAAGCATAAGTTCTAGAGATCTGCTTTACAACATAATGCCTATATTAATTCTGCTGTGCTGTATACTTAATCCGTTAGAAGGTAGGTCTCATGTTAATTGTTCTTACCACAATTAAAAACAAACAAATGTGAAGAAAAAAATGTAGGCAAAGGAAAAGTAGAGGCAGTGTTACAACTTACACTGTCCAGAAAAAAATGCTTTATTACTTCTAAAATTTATCATTTACTTGAGTTCATTACCCACTTCCATTTCAAATTAAAGAGGTGAGAAATGTGAGGGAAGTATTAGCCATTATAAGTATTATCATTGTTTCCATTTTTTGGGGGAGGGTGTCATTTTACTGATCTGAGTTCTGAGACTCAGAAAGTGAAAGCACCTTTCCCAGGACGTCACAGCTAAATACCAGAAGAGCAGCCACTAAGGAGCATCTCCTGAGTTGCAGTTGTATGTTTTGGGATATTCCCAGAACAGTTCACCAGGTGGCGCTCTTTCCCAGGGATAGGATCTGACTGAGGTCCACCCCTGGCATGTCTTAAGTCCTCATTTTAGAGCAAGAGGAACAAAGCTCTGAGAAAGTGTGTCTTGGGGCCCAGATGCACCCCCTCACTGGAAGGTGTCCCAGTTTACTCAATTCTGAACCCTATTTGCTTCCTACCTTCAAATGGCATTCTTTACCCACCTCTCTTTGGTATCTTCTGGATCCTTCCTTACAGACACATTGCTAGGGGCAGGAACCCTGGAGCCAAACTGCCTTTGTCTCAACTCTTCTTCCCTCACCAGTGATGCTTTGGGCATTAGTGATCTCATGTGTTTCATCTCTCCATGTATAAAAAGGGAGCAATATAATCCCATTGGGTCATCATGAGAACTGAGTTAACATATGCAAAGCACTTACAGCAGTACATGGTAAGAAATAGGAAAGTGTTACTGGGATGCTTTACCAGAATCCTGCCTGGATATAGGAGCTTACATGAGAATTTCAGGACAATTCATCCACTTCTGTTCCTATTCACCACAACATCCTTACATAGTAATGGTTGCCATTTATTTGCTGTTATACTAAGTAGCATGCTAAACCCAGAATTTTATGATATCGGTGAATCCACAGCTCAACCCTATGAAGGAGATAGTATTATTGTTCCAATCTTAAAGAGAGGAGGCTTAGACAAATTAAGTCATTTACCCAGGGTCCCATGGTTAGTGACAGAAGTGGCCCCACACAGGCTGATGCTGAAAATTAAGCTTTTTACTACTGCACTGTTATGTTTCCTCTTGAAGCCAATAAAAACCTTAAACCCAAGCCCCTGAGAAGCCACAGGCAACAACTTTGTTTGTTGTATCCCTACAGGGCCCATCCTTCCCAGAAGTCACCATAGGGTGAGGTTTCTCACTGCTCTAATACTGGGAGACAAAGGAGTGCCCTGCAAAGTGTTTTGACCTACAAAGAGACCTCTTCAGATTAGAGTTATCCATGGAGACTTCAAGGTCCACATTCCCCCCATCTTGTTTTTTTTCTGCAGTATGAGGCTACCTACCTGGGCAGGTGGGAGACTGCATCTCGGCCCATGAGTTCATTTAAGTTCTGGGCCATCCAGAATGTAGCACAACCACTCTGTGACTCAGACAAGCCTATATGGGATTTTTTCCTCTCTTGGCACATGAAAGTCTGTGTGCCATTGGCATCTTTTAGGCAAAAGAGAAACAGGCACCTCACTACAATTACAGAATCACAGGATGCCAGGCAGAGCTGGAAGAGGCTGTATATAGAATGTGGAAAATGGGACCCTGATGAGGAAAGGATCTTGATAAGGATCTCACTGAAAGGAAGAAAGGTGACCAGATGTAGGCTCTTTTGTAGTACCTTCTTGGCACCCTCAGTTCCCAGAAGTGTTGAAGTGAGATGGAGTCAAGATAGGCAGCCAGGCTTTTGAGTGTATAGGCATGAAGGCAGTTGGTGCTTCCCTCCACTCCTCTTTCCCTCTCTCTTTGTCTTATACTCTCTCTCATGTGATGATTCTCTAAAACAAGGCTTGTCAACCTCACATTATGGACATTTGAGGTCAAGATAATTTCTTGTGAGGGACTTGTCTTATGTTGAGTACCATCTTTATCTGCTACCCATTAAATGACCTAACATTCCCCAGTTGTGTGACAGCCAAATATGTCTCCAGACACTTCTGGGTATCTCCTGGGGGGCACAATTGTTATCTTTCCTCCCTACTGTTGAGAACCAGCACTCTAAAAGCAGATTCCTTTCTCCTCCCCTCCCTGAAATGTATTAAGAACTTTCTACATGACATGTTCTGCTGGCTTGTGAATCTAACATGCACTCTGTCTTAAAAGATTCAGAGTTTAGTTAGGGAGACAAGGGCCACACAATGGCAAAAGATGGGAGAGCTTGATGCTGAAAGGAGAACAGGGTCAGACACCTCACTGACTGGGGAGATCCAAGAAGGACAAAGGGTGGACTAGGTGGATGAGGAAAATTTCAGGCAGAAGGAATATAAAGAGTTGCAAGATATGACATGTTGGGGGGAAATGGATTTTATTATGACTGTACCCTAGAGTGCACACAAGGAGTGATTGGGCTGGAGGCTGTAGAAGTAGGCAGAGCAAGGTGATGGTGGTGGGGGTGACAGTTAGCAGGTATTGAGCACTCATTATATGCCAGACTCATGAGCATTAACTCTTAATCTACACAGCCGACTTTGAGGAAGGTACTATTTTTATTATTATCTCACCATGGATGGGAAAGATGATACACAGAGAGATTAGGTATCTTGTTTAAGCCACATACTCCTTGTAAACTGCAATGAGAACTTTGATTATGAAGAACCAAATGTTTTAAATGAAACAGTAACATGGTTATCTTTAGCTGTATAACAGATCACCACATATTTAGGTTAACAACCTGCCATCTAGACTGTAGGGTTTTATTTAAATCAACTGTATAGGGATCAATGTCTTCCCCACACCTTTTTGTGGGTGATGGAACGAGGGGCCTTGTGCATTCTAGGCAAGCATTCTACTACTGAGTACGTCCCAAACCTGCTCCCTGCTTTTTTTAGTTGTTGATGGACACAGTACTTTTTTTTTTTTTAATACTTTTTTTGTTTTAGTTGTAGATACACATAATACTTCATTTATTTTGTGTAGTGCTGAGGATTGAACCTAGTGCCTCAAATGTGCTAGGCAAGCACTCCACCACTGAGCTACAACCCAGCCCCCCTTTTTATTATTGCTTTTATTAGTGCATTATAATTATATATAATAGAGGAGTTCACTGTGACATATTCATGTATGCGTATAACATAATTTGCCATTTCATTCCCAGTACTTCCCCTTTCCCTCCCCTTCTATTTCCCCTTGATATCTCATGATTCTGTGGACTAATTGGAGCTCAGCTGGGTGGTTCCTTTCTTGATTTGGCATGGGGTCTTTCATACAGTGGCAGTAACATGATTGGAGTTGAGTGTCTGGCACCTTGATGTTCCTCCCTTTAGCTTCCCTCTCTCTACATGCTTTTAGGTCTTTTTCTGTAACCATTCACTCAACAGAGTAGCTTATTATTTTTGGTGGCTTAGGAGCTGCCAGACCTTCTTAATGCATGGTCTGTTAAGAAGTTCCAGGCAGCTGGGTGTGGTGGCACAGGCCTGTAATCCCAATTGCTGGGGAGGCAGAGGCAGGAGCATCATGAGTTCAAAGCCAGCCTCAGCAAAAGTGAGGCACTGAGCAACTTAGTGAGACCCTGTGTCTAAATAAAACACAAAATAGGGTTGGGGATGTGGCTCAGTGGTTGAGTGCCCCTGAGTTAAATCCCCAGTACCCCACCTCCCCCCGCAAAAAAAAAAAAAAAAAAAAAAGTCCTAGGACTCTCATTTCCTGTATACTGTAATGGTCAAAGAGGTGAAAGGCTCAGTTCAGATTCCAGGGGAGGAGACAAACAGTGGATCTCTTATGGAAGAAGGGGCCTGTGCTTATAGGGAGGGGTGGAATTGAGGCCACTTTCCATACTAGCTATTATAGGTAAAATGTTTTTCCAGAAAGAATATTCTGCCTGGGTGTGGCACATACCTGTAATCCCAGGAATTTGGAAGGGATTAGTAGATCTACAAGTTTGAGATCAGCCAAGGCAATTTAGTGAGACTCTGTCTATTTTAGAAAAAATGAAAGGGCTGAAGTTGTAGCTTAGTAGTAGAGTGTCCCTGGTTTAATCTCCAGACCAAAACAAACAAACAAAAACAAAAAAAGAAAAAAGAAAGAAGAATGTTCTGGCAGCCTTATGGGTGGATTGAAGAAGGAAAGATTAAAGACCTGAAGGTTTTATGAAGTTATTGTAGTAACTTGGGTTGAGTTGGTTATTCATTGTTACTATGGAAAGATCAGAGTAATTATGTTATAATAATAATGGAACAATCATTCTATCTTACATTCATTGAACACATACTATGTACCAAGAAGTGTGGTAAATACTTTTCTATATAATTTAATCCTCATAATTATCTCATGTGGTATGTATATTTCCATTTTTATCCTCTAGAAAATTGAGGACACTAATGCTGCCATAACTTTACACTACTGACTAGGTGGCATAAACAAGAGAAATTAATTTTTTCACAATTCTGGATGCTAGAAGTCCAAGATCAAGGTGTTGGCAGGATTGGGTTCTTCTGAGGCCTCTCTCCTTGGCATAGAAGGCCATCTTCTCTCTGTGCTTGTCTTTGTCCTAACTTCTTTTTTAAAGGACACTGATCATATTGGATTAGGGTCCACCCTAATAGCCTAATTTAACTTTATAATTACCTATTTATTTTATAATTTGCAGTGCTGAGGGTTAAACCCAGGGCCTGGTACATGTCAGGCAAGACATTCTACCACAGAGCTACATCTTAAACCCTTTAATTACATCTTTAAAGACTCTAAATTTAAATACAATCATATTCTGAGATATTGGAGGTTAGGACTTCAACATCTAAATTTTGGGGTAGACGCAATTTGGCCCATAACATGATGTGATTAGTCTTTTCTCATGTAGATAATTGGTGGGCAAGTCGAATTTTTCCTATGTTTATTTGACTTCAGGCTCTTACTATTAACTGCTCCTAATACTATTCACAATTGTCTTCAGTTTTTGCCCCAAGTAGAAAAACAGCAAGGTGAAGGAAGATATTAAGCCTGTATAGCTTTGCCTTTAGGATTGAGCTGTTTCTAACTTGAGGAGCAGGGTTGAATTCTAGTTACATTACATTCCTGATGGAACCACACAGGGGATGATAATAATAATCACTAATGCTCTAGGACTGTCCACTGTGTTCCAGGCACAATACTAAGTGCATTATCTCATGTATTATTTCGTTCCCACAGTAATTCTATTAGGTACTGTTATGTTTCCTAGTGTACACATGGGGAAACTAAGGCATGGTGGTGAGTTAACCTGCCCCATTTCACCCTGCTACTATGAAGCAGTAGAGTCAAGCTGAACATTCAGTCTGAATGCAGAACCCGTATTCTTACATTATATGCTTCCATACTGCCTCTGGGAACCTGGTGAAGAATGAATCTACCATTTCCACAAAAAGAATCTAAGTCAGGGAAAGCTCATTAGGCCATCATTTTCCCAAAATGTTTCAATTGCAGCCTTCATAGTATTTCTTGAATCAGATCAAATAAAACACTTGATTTATCAGTTTTAGAAATCACTTCTTAACTTGCTGTTATCTGAGATAAAATGTCTGATACTTGCTGCCTCCCTTTCTTGAAAATTTCTATAATAAAATAATAACTTGGGCCGGGGATGTGGCTGAAGTGGTAGCGCGCTCGCCTGGCATGTGTGCGGCCCGGGTTTGATCCTCGGCACCACATACAAACAAAGATGTTGTGTCCACCGAAAACTAAAAAAAAAAAAAATAAATATTAAAATTCTCTCTAAAAAAATAATAATAACTTTAGTTAAGTCAATATTTATTATTAGATTACGATTTTATAGTTATTATTCATTGCAAGTCCAGAAAGTATACTGTGATTACATCTCCTTCCTTGAATAACTTTTTGTTTTTCTGGAAGTTATAAGGTTTTCTCCTTTTATTTTTTGTTTTACTTTATTATTTCCTACGTAACTTTCCTTTTCTATCTTATTAGAACTTTCATGGACCTATAAATAGTTTCTCGTGCTCAGTTGTATAGATTATGATATTGGGAGCTTTCTCCCTTGAAGTTTTGCTTCAATATTGACTGATTTTTTCTTTAAGTCCTTCACCAAATTGTTCTCCTGGGAATTGTTTTTTTTTTTTTTTTTTTGCTTTGTTTTGTTCACATTGCTTTTATGTTGGAACCTGTGTTTCCTGGGTCCCTTGTCTTGATTCACTTCATTAATTTGGTGACATGTATCCTTCTATGATTTCTGAGAAAAGGTGCATGGGAGAAATATTTTTTTGAGTTCTTGCTTTTCTGAAAATGTCTCCAGTCTGGACTTGCAGTTTGGCTGTATAGAATTCTGGGTCACAAATTATTTTTCCTTGGAGGCATTGTTCCATTGTCCATTGTTTCTTTGACTTCCAGGGTCATTTTTGAGAAGCCGAATATCATTTTTAATCTTGTTGCTTTGTATGTGACTTATCTATCTGGACACTTCCAGGCTCTTCCCTGTATCCCTGCTGTACTGAAACTTGGCATTGATCTTATTTCATTCCGTGTGCTTTCAATCAGAGACTCATGTCTTTCAGTTCCAGGAAATTTTTCTGAAATTACTTCTTTGCTAATCTTTTCCTCTCTTAGTTGAATTCAGCTGATTCCCTAAGTCTTTTTATCCTCATATTATCTTTAATAATTATTTTCTCTCATTTTGCCACTTCTAACCTATTAAATTTTTTCATATGGATATAATTTTTAATTTCTAAAGGCTCTTTTTAATTTTGATTTTTCACAGCATCTGTTTTTGTATTTTGCTTTTTAATTGATGGGTGCAATATCTTAACTTACTTGGGGTAGTAATTGCAGTTTTTATTTGAAGCTTTCTCTGTTTCTGGTGTCATCTTTTTATTCCTGGTTTAATTTAGGGGATTGTTAGGTGTCTTTTATGATGCAGGCTTCCTCAAATATCTGGTGATCTTTAATTATCACTTCATATTTTAGAGTAAGGCAGAAAACCTGATTGGAAGCCCTGTGCATGTAGGCAGAGCTTGCTAAGTGGAGGTCTTTACTGTAGGTTTTTTGGTGGGTGACCTTGCTGGTTTGTTAGGAAAATCCCAAATATTACTATCTATGGTTTTCTTTCCCTGGGGCAGTTCAGTTTCTTGCTCTCTTTTTTCTTCATTTCTTTCTTTCCTTTTTTTATTATTATTTTTTAAGATAAATTCTCACTAAATTGCTTTAGTGCCTCTCACAAAGTTTCTGAGGCTGGCTTTGAACTTGTGATCCTCCTGTCTCAGCCTCACAAATTGCTGGGATTACAGGTGTGCACCATTGTGTCCAGTGTGGTTCAATTTCTTAATGAGGGCAATCCCCTAATATTTTGCCTAGGAGTAATAAATTGTGTCCTGCATCCTAGGAGAAGAATAAAGGAAAGGGACTGGAGTCACACTGCTTACTTTGAACTGCCCTCTCTCCTCACCTCACTCCTGCAGGTTACTGAACCCAGTGGAACCCAGAATCTCACCAGTTCAGATTCCACATGGATTAAGCCTCTGATCTCCTGGAAATTGGGATAGAGCAAGCATTTAGCTGTAACTCTCATCCCATTCATCCTACCACCAGGATCTGAGTCTATAAGAGTTTTTGTGGGCAAATCATTTTGCTTCTCATCTGTAACCCCCTTTGGTCTGCTAAGGTGGTTACCATTCCTCTATATGCTTTGTCTTTTAAAAATGAACAGAAGCCAGACATGGTGGCACACACCAGTAATCCCAGCTACTCAGGAGGCTGAGGAAAGAGGATGGCAAGTTTGAGGCCAGCCTGAGTAATTTAACCAGACCCTGATTCAAAATATAATAAAAAAGGGCTGGGGTTGTGGCTCAGTGGTAGAGTGCTTGCCTAGCAGGTATGAGGCACTAGGTTTGATCCTCAGCACCACATAAAAATAAATAAATAAAATAAAAGTATTGTGTCCATCTACAACCAAAAAATTAAACATATATATATAAAATGAAAAGGCTTCAGGATGTGGCTCAGTGGTAGAGTGCTTGCTTAGCATGTGCAAGAACCTGAATTTAATGCCCAGCACAGTGGGGCAGGAGATGAAAGGAAAGAATGAATAAATACTAGTAAGCATGGAAAGATACTCAAAATCACTAATCACTAGGGAAATGCAAATCAAAACCATGAGAAACCATCTCCCACCCATTATAATGTCTGTTTATTAAAAATAAAAACCCAAATAAAAACCAATAGTTGTTGACATAGATGTGGAGAAATTGGAATCCTTGGGCATTGCTAATGGGAATGTGAACTATTGCAGCCACTATGGAAAACAGTATGGTGGTTCTTTTTTTTTTAAAATTTTATTATTATTAGTTGTTCAAAACATTACAAAGCTCTTGACATATCATATTTCATACATTTGATTCAAGCGGATTATGAACTCCAATTTTTACCCTGTATACATATTGCAGAATCACATCGGTTACACATCCACTTTTTTACATAAAAAACGATGGTTATATGCCACAAAGTAGGTGGCAATGCCTTAACCATATGCGTGTTGTCAGCCCCGAGGGCCTCTTCCATCCTTGTCAAGGGGAGTGCTAACCTTCTCTCCTTTCATACAACATGTATGTCGGTTCTTAAATGCAGAATTACCATTTTATATTTTTGTGTATATGTGAAAACAAATTGAAGACAGGAATTTGAACAAATCTTTATACACTGATGTTGGCTAGGGATATAGCTCAGTTGGTAGAGTGCTTGCCCTGCATGCACAAGGCCCTGGGTTCAATCCCCAGCACAAAAAACCAAACCAAAACAAAACAAAAACAAATACTTACACATTGACCTTCATTGTAGTATTATAATTGCCTAAAGTAGAAACAACCTGTACGTCCATCAGTAGATGACTAGAGAAACACAATGTGAATATTTTACAATAGAATATTTTCAGCATTAAATACAGTGCCATATATATTATTACTTTGTATGAACCATGGGTTATGTTAAGTGAAATAATCCAGGTACAAAAGGACAAATATGGTATGATTTCATTTACATGAGGTATTTAAATAAATATGTAGAGATAGGAGAATAGTGGTTACTATGGGTTAGGGAAGAAGAAAATAGGGAGTTAGTGTTTAATAAGTACAGAGTTTCAGTTTGGGATGTTTGAAAGTTCTAGATATTAATGGTGGTAATTGTTGTGCAATTGTACGAACATACTTAATGCCACTGAACTGAACATCTAAAAATGGTTAAGTGGTAAATTTAATGTTATATGTATTTTGCACAATAAAAAAGAGCTAAAAAAGGAATGGAAATCTCTTGCCCTCTATGATATTATTTCCATTTTCTTGGTCTGTGTGAACATATTCTTTACAATTTCTTGATTGTCATTTTAGTGGGGTTTTAGCTAGAAGAAGAAATAAAAGTGTGTGGGCAATCTACCAATTACAACTGATTCCTCGAAGATATTTTCTGAATGTCTGCTACAAGGATGGAACTATGCTAGAAAATATAAATACGATTGGTTTCCACGTTGAAGGAAGAAAGGAGAATTGCAGGCACAATATCCTTCTAAAGTTGTATGCTATAAAACACAGTTTGGGCTCTGAGGTCATTAAAGAAGAGAAAATAGATTTGCAGCAATATTTAATATATTTGCTGTCATCTTGGATGGGAGCCCTAAGTTGCCGTAGCAACAGACCAGAGCAGGAACTTCATTAGAGGAAGAGCTCCTTAGATTTTTAACCATGTTATTCAATCAGGCATGAATGATGAGGTAGACCATCACATGGCACCCATAAGATCTTCTACTTCGATAAGCTGCATAATTAGCTAAATCTAATAAGTCTTTGGAACAAGTAAAACAATACAATCCAAATCTTCCTTTTTGCATCTTTTCCAGAGTCATTAATAGTCAAGAGATTTCCTTGGAATTTTTTTGGTGGAAATATTTGGAGTAGAGTTAGCAATAATATCAGAATACCCCATTCACCAGCAAGCGCAAGGAGAAGCACTAGCAGGTGAATGATAAATAATACCTTACATTTATTGGTATTTTACACTTGAAAGAAGATGCCTGACATATGCAAGGTCATCAAGAAAAGGAAGTATACTGCCTCTCTCCCTCTCTCTGCCTCTCTCCCTCTTTCTAAAAAAAAAAAAAAAGAAAAGAAAAGGAAGTATAATGTTCAAGTTTTAGGTCTTTCTTAAGTGTAGGTGGAGAGCTATTTATTGGAGGAAAGGAGAGTATCTTCCCAACACCTGCCTCCACTCACTGAAAAAGCATCAATAGCAATTTTACTGCAATAGAATAAGGGAATTTAGAATAAAATGTGGTCAGAATTAAGCAAGTTGGGTTGTGTTAATCTTCACAAGGATGGCTTCCAGGAACACAGGAGTTTTAAGCAGACTTTTTTTGGGGGAAAAAGTTACATCTTCTTGAGGAAGGTGCATCTGATTCATGAAGATGTTACTGTCATTCCAAATCCTCAGTTTGTACATTTTTTATTAAATCAGACTCATTTCAAACATTTCTCCTTGCCTGCCTTGGGGTGGGGGTGGGGCAGTGACAGGCAGAGCCATCAAATGCAGTTATATCCTGGTCAGCTTGCTCAGGCAAAAGTTACTTTCAAATTTATACCACTTCTGGAAAGGCCATTGTTCTATTGACTCAGTTTTTTTCTCCAAAAGGGTAATTTTGTGGTTTAATCCTCCTATTTATAACACAGGTCTGTTTAACAGCAAATATGCTTTTATTGGGTTGTTCCCTCCTGTATCCAATTGTGGTATAATTGAATATGTAATTGGAATCAGTAGGCTTTTTCCCCTTTTTTAAAAAAATAATTTTTTTGGCAGTTGCTAATTCTAAAGCCCTGAGCAAGGTATTGTATAGTTTACAAAGAAGGGTCAGATGCAGACCATTTGTACTCTCTAGGGACAACAATAGAAGAAGTGACAGAAGACAACCAGTGATTAATTACAAAATGAGTGATATATACCAGGTGGTCCCAACCTGAGCTCCCCAGGTTCCCAAGGGTCTTAGAAAGCAGTAATAGGAACAGAGGGGAGGGCTACCTATGAGCTATTTCCACTACTTCAAAAAGACTAACCCCAAAAGCTCATATTTACCAGAGATTAGATGCATAGGCTAATTAAACTGAAACATCAGGTTTCTTTGCTTGGGGCTAGAATTATATCAACTCAGTGTAGGAACACCAGTTACCCCATGCTGACTGGAAGCTCTGATTGGCAGTTACCTTTGTCTTTGATTAATAAAACATGAGAAAGTGAATTCATTATTACTTGATAAATGTGTTTTGTGTGATAGAAAGTGTTTTGAAGCATGGGATTTGTGAAAAGAGAATAAATATGTTCTCTCTGGGTGAAAATACTGGGAATCAGTGAAATAAATGGACAATGAGTGACTAGTCTTGAGAGTTTAAGGTGGACAGAGGCTTTGTGAGGGGCAGGGAAGTAGGGGACTCACCTAAGCAGGGTTTGGAAGATGTGAAGGTTTTATTTATGCAGTGGTTCTAAAAGTGTGGTCTGGACCAACAGCATTGGCCCCATCTGGGAACTCATTAGGAATACTAACTCTTGGCCTTTGCCTACTGGGTCGGTAGCTCGGAGGACCAGTCCTGCCACCTGGCTTGTAACAGGCCTCCAGGGGGTTCTGGTGCATGCTGCAGTTTGAGAACCACAAAGCCCTTTCTTTGTTTTCCCAAGTTTGAGGTGCTAAGAGAACAGTAGATGATTCTGAGAGGTACCTGTTCAGCTTGGAATCAAAGTAGAAACAAAGAGAAATTAATATTGAGTAATTATTTCTTTCCTCCCTCATCTTTCACATTTTCTGATAACATCAGGGAAAAGAGACAGTTTGATTTTAGCTGGTCTCTAACAAAAAAACATTCAGATTTCTCTTTCTCTTGTTATTTTGGACAAGGAGAATAGAATTCATTCAGTTTCAAAACTTTGGCAGGCAACAGAATTTAACTTGAGTGTGATAATCTAGTTCTCTCTCCCTCACATTTATTTTTACAGTTACCTTCTTTTTTGGCAAGTGATACTGGTTTTCCACTTGCAGAAGCAATATAAAGTGGTTTTGTTTGTTTTGTTTTATTGGCACTGGGGATTGAACCCAGGGGTTCTCTACCACTGAACCACATTCCCAGCTTTTTTTTTTTTTTTTCATTTTGAAGCTGAGCATGGTACCACATGCCCCAAATTCCAGCAATTTAGAAAACTGAGGTAGAAGGATCATAAGTTCAAGGCCAGCCTTGGCAACTTTAGTGTAAAAAAAAAAATAGAGCTACGGATGTAGCCAGTGGTAGAGCACCCCTGGATTCAATTCCCATTCCCCCCACCCCACCCCCCTCCCGCGCACACACACATGCAAAAGTATCTTACTAAATTAAACTGCTGAGTTTGGCCACGAATTTAGGATGCTCTAGCCTCAATCTCCCAACTTGCTGGGATTACAAGTAGTATAAACTATTTTCAATTAAAACTTTATTTAGACAAAATGTGATTCAATGTAAAGAAAAAGAGTAAACAATAGTACCAGAGATATGTGGAAATGGAGAACATAAGGGCATATATGAATGATTGAAATTTGTGAAATATATTTAAGATAACAATTATGTGTGCATGCATATGTGTTTGGTGTTGATGATTGGATGGATAGATTTGTGTTTGCCTTGCTTGTCTGTTTTTTTTTTTTTGAGAACAGGCCACAAATATATTGCCATTGCAGCAAGGACGAAAACTACCCAAATAGCAAAAGGTATTCTAAGCTACACCCTATGACCCATTTGTGGGAGCAAAACTCAGTGCAACAGAATCTTGCACAACAAAGGGATCCACATGATGCTTTGGAGTTAGTTGTGTCAAAATTCTGTGATATTTCATCTCCTTAAATATAGAGGTGCTGAGATGTAATGAGAGCTGGAACACAGTCCTTGTAATCTCTTTAGGATGATAAGAAAACAGTCCTTGAATAGGTGACAGTTAACATCTCTAGGTCAGAGAGGTGCTTTTTATAACTTTATTTGAGTCAAGAAGTGTCAAATTTAATTGGTTTATATATGCACCTTGATGTGTCCTAGCATATTATTGGTAGGATTATTCAGGGGGATATTATACTATATTCCTTTTTTTTCTCCCAATATTTTAATTATGGGCAAAGCCTCATTAAAAATAATAGAAAAGGCATCCTCAAAGACAATGTCTCTAAAACTGTTTCGAACTCCATACATAAAACATAGTTTAGGGGCTGGGGATGTGACTCAAGTGGTAGCTCGCTCACCTGGCATGTGTGCGGCCCGGGTTCGATCCTCAGCACCACATACAAACAAAGATGTTGTATCTGCCAAAAAAAAACCAGTTTAGCACAGTATGCACACACAAACACATAGACACACTTTATAACACCTACACAAGGGTTTCATGAAGCAGCTCTTATCCTTATAGCAAGGGACAACAGAGTTTTTACTTTATTCTAGTTCATAAAAAAATAATTTTCCAATCTACCAATGGTCTCATTAGCAGATTGGAAAACACCTCTTTGACAGGTTCTTAACATTTATTGTGCATAAGGTTTACCTACAAGTTTGTTAAAATTCAGTTTCCTGGATTTAGGAATTCCCCCTCTTCCCACCCTCCTCACTGAGATACTGATTCATCGGGTTTGGGAAATGACATGGATCTGCAAGTTTTGATAGGCAATCTAAAGAATTATGATGCAGATAGAATTTGGAGCACATTTTGAAAAATACTACTCTAAAGGGAAACAAGAAAAGAATCCTCAAGTGTTAGTATTTGAAAAACATGAATCTTGAGGTCCAAATTTGGAAGACTAATATCCATTGGATATCTACTGGATAAAGTTCAAACGTAGAAGGACATTTAAGGCCCTTCATTGCCTAGTTCCTGCCAAGCTTTTTAGGTGCACCCCAAATCTAATCTTGCTGCCCTGATTCAATTCTGTTTCTGTAATCAAACCACATCTGTCTATTCATTATATATAGAGTGCGTTCTGTTATGTGGACTTTTGTTCTTGCAGCATGGCTAAAGAAGTACCTTGATGGATGCTTCTGCACTTGAAAACAATTAAAAATGCTGGATAATAGGATAATAGTATAAAAACTATTTTTTAAAATGTGCTCATTAGCAAGGAAGTATTAGGGTATCCTCAGAAGTCAAGTACTAAGGAAAGTAAGCAGAGCCATGAAACTGGCTTTTACCTAATAAATGTTTGCTGAACTTGGTGATTTCTCAACTTTGATTTTTTCATGGCCTCAATCATAGGGCACAGGAGATGAAGTTCAGACCCTAAGTAAAGTAAGGGTCTAATAGAATTCCTCTCATGGAAAGATGATTTTAAATGACCATTCCTTAGTGTGAAGGGAAGTTAGTGCATTGAGAAACAAACCTGTCACCTGGCAGATGAAAACAATTGCCTGTCTTAAACATTAAGGCTGAATGGAGGAGCCAAAAAAAAAAAAAAAAAAAAAAAAAACCCAAAACATCTTCCCTGAGCATTGTAACCACAGGTCACCTCTTATGAGGATCTAAACACAAGTGTACATCAAATAGCATTGGACTGGTAGTGTTCCCAAGGAGCCTAGAAGAACCAAATATACATCTCCCTTGTAGAAATTTTTCTTCTCAGATCTCAAGGAATTCTTCATGATAAAGCTTTAAGAAATGTCATATCATGATAAAATATATAAGGAAGCAAGGCAACAAGAGTATTGTTTCATTAGAAACAACAGACAGCAGAATAAGACCCATGAAGACTACAGATAGTAAAATTATCAGTATCGGAATATAAAGGAGGTATTCACTATGTTTATAGAAAGAAAAAATAAGAATAAAGAATTAAACCATGAGAATGACAAAGTAGATTTTATAAAAAGGATTTTCAGAAATGAAAAATTATGCATTAGATTCAGCTGAGGAAAGAACTGATAACTTAGAAGAGAATTCTGAAAAAGAGAGACAAAGAGATAAAAAATGTGAAAGAGAAGTCAAGTGATCTGTAAAGGGGAATGAGACAATCTGATACATGTTTAATTGATGTTCCAGGAGATGAGGAGAAAAAGAATGATGTGGAGATAATATCTGAATAAGTAATGGTTGAGTTTTTCTCAGTATTGGTGAAATACCTGTCCACACATTCAAGAAATGCTGTGAAACTAAATCGAGATAAATAAAAATAAATCCACACTTAGAAGTATCATTAATGAAATTACAGAACACTAAGTCATACAGAAGATCTTAAGGCAGCCTGAGAGAGGGACTGGGGATGTGGCTCAAGTAGTAGCGCGCTCGCCTGGCATGTGCGGGGTGCTGGGTTTGATCCTCAGCACCACATAAAAATAAAACATGTTGTATCCACCGAAAACTAAAAAATAAATATTAAAAAACTCTCTCTCTCTCTTTCTCAAAAAAAAAAAAACAAAACAAAACAAAAACAAAAAAACAGCAGCCTGAGAGAAAGGCAAATTACCTTTAAAGAATGGTAATTATTCCCACAGTTTTCTTCTCAACAGCAATAATAGAAACCAACGAAATATCTTAAATATGCTAACAGAAGATAAGTATGAGCCCAGGATTGGATAGGCAATAAAAAAATTTTTTTTTCAGAAGGAGGAAGAAGTGAAGATGTTTTCAGGTGAATTCAGAGATAATTCGTGACCAGCAGACTTCAATAGAGTCAAATTCCAAAGAATGGACTTGAGGCAGAAAGAAGGTCTGAAATGCAAAAGGATATAAGACCAAAGAAGTGGTGATAAGTGGATAAAACAAATAAGCATCACCTCTAAAAGACAATAACTGTCTTGAAAATTTTTTAAAGAATCAGGATAGAACTAAAATATATGATAACAATAGATCTAAATTTGGGAAAGGAAGTGACTGAAATTAAGAATTTATAGACCTAGGTTTTTTGAGGAAAGGAGGATTAAGATGCTGTTCCATTTGGGGTTTTGACACATATCCAGGATGACATTTCTTTTCTTTTTTCTTTTTTTTAAATTTTTTTAGTTGTTGACAGACCTTTATTTTATTTATTTTTATGCGGTGCTTAGAATCGAACCCAGTGCCTCACACATGCCGGGCAAGTGCGCTTCCACTGGGTCACAGCCCCAGCCCACATGTTGACATTTCTAAGGTAGTGTGTTGGGACAGGGAGGAAATCTTCCCTCAGTCATCACTAGGTTCACAGCTGAGGCCCCTATCACATGAGGCAGATTAATAAGAGATAAGCTTATACATTTTATTTCTTGTATGTTTTATATGATATAGGAGCCCTCAGAAATAAGGACCAAAGAAACAAACAAATAAACAAAAAAACCAGGGGAAAATTAGATTTAATGAAAGTAGACCATCATGAAGAAGTGTGATTGGACAGAGACAGGTGTGATCTAATGATAAAATAGGTAGATATAGCAAGGCCTGTTTGTCCAGATTTTTCTGTGTCCCTGTGTCTTCAGAGATAAGGACGCTCCTTTCCTCAGGTTATACAGAGGGTACCTCTAATAAGAGTCTCTTCAGAGGGCTGGGATTGTGGCTCAGCGGTGGAACGCTCCCCAAGCACATGGGAGGCGCTGGGTTTGATCCCCAGCACCATATAAAAATAAATAAAAGGTATTGTGTCCATCTACAACTAAAAAAAAAAAAAGAGTCTCTTCAGAGGAAGGTCAGATAATTCTTTTTTAAAAAATTATAATTATATGTATTTATGGGGTAAAGTATGATATTTCAATAGATACATATAATGTGTAGTGATCAAACCAGGACATTTAGCATTTCTGTCACCTGAAATATTTATCATTTCTTCATATTGGGAACATTCAAAGTCTTGTAGTTATTTTGAAACATACAGTAGATTGTTGTTAACTATAGTCATTCTACTGTTCTATAGAACCCTAGAATTTACTCATCCTATCAAACTCAATTCTGGTACCTTTTATCCAGCCTCTTTCTATCCCCTTTTCTCTATGCTTCCTAGTCTCTGGTGACCTCTGTTCTGTTCTCTAACTTCAGTTAAGTCAACTTTTTTTTTTTTTTTTTTTCTGGTGCCCAGGGGTGCTGAGGTCATCTTTTTTTTTTTTAGCTTTCACATGTGAGTGACAGCCTGTGGGATTGGTCTTTCTGTGATTGACTTCTTTCACTTAATATAATGTACTATAGGCTCATCCATGTAGCTGTTAATGATGACAGTATATTACTTTTTGATGGTTGAGTAATATTCCACTGTGCATCTGTACCAGTTTTTCTTTGTCTATTAGTTCATTGATGAATATTTAGGTTGATTGTGGTTCCTGGATCTTGTGAATAGTGCTGAAGGAAACATGGAAGTGCATATGTATCTTTGATATTCTGATTTTTTTCCCCTTTGGATATAGTCCTAGTAGTGGGTTTGCTGTATCATATGGTAGTTCTATTTTTTAGTTAGTTAGTTAGTTTGATTTTTGGTGCTGGGAACTGAACCCAGGGCTTCACATGTGCTAAGCTCACACTGTACCATTGAGCTACACCCCCAACCCCCAGCTCCTATTTTTAGGTTTTTTTTTTTTTTTTTTGGTATTGTTGCTTTTTGAGTAACCTCAGTGCTGTTTTTCATAATGCCAGTACATTCTCACCAAGATCATTTAAGACATCATGCAAGAGTTTTCCTTTCTCTGTACCTCATCAGAATTTATCTCTATCTTTTTTTTTTTTTTTTTTTTTGAGGCAGTGTCTGGCTGTGTTGCCCAGGCTGGCCTTGAATTCATAGGCTCAAGTGATTCCCTTCCTCATCTTTCCAAGTAGCTGGGACTACAGGCACCTGTCACCATACCCAGCTTACATATTTTGTGATAGCCATTCTAAGTGGGGTAAGATGAAATCTTGTGGTTTTGATTTGCATTTCCCTGATGATTAGTGATGTTGAGCATTTTTCGTATGTTTCTTGGTCATTTGTACATTTTATTTTTGAGAAATATCTATTCAAATCATTTGCCCACTTTTTAATTGAGTCATTTGTTATTTATTTTATTTATTTTTTGCTATTGAGTTGTTTGGGTTCCTTATATATTCTAGATATTAATCCCTTGTTGGCTAAATGAATAGTTTGCAAATATTTTCTCTCATTCTGTAAGATGTCTCTTCATTCTGTTGATTGTTTCCTTTGGTATACAGAAGCTTTTTTAGTTGATATAATTCCATTTGTTTATCTTTGCTTTTGTTGTCTGTGCTTTGGGGTCCTATCAAAAAAATATTTGCCCATTTGTACTTATTGCTGAAATATTTGCCCTATGTGTTCTTCTAGTAATTTCATCATTTCAGGTGTTACATGTAAGTATTTGAATGATATTTGTATTTGGTGAGAGACAAGGGTCTAGTCACTCTCTGTATGTGCATATTCAGTTTTCCCAGCACCACTTATTGACACTTTCCTTGGAAACTTGGAGAAAACCAGTTGACTATGAGCATCCAGAACCATGCTGTTTTGGCTGCTTTGCCATATGTTTTGAAGTCAGGTATTATGCCTCCAAGCTTGTCCCTCCTGCTTCCCACTGTAGTGGCACTCCATCCTCAACAGAAACTAAACTTTTCCAGAAATCTTCACTATAATTGATTTTAGGACTATCAGCAAAAGAGTTCAATGTAGGTAAACTTTGTATTTTCCTGTTGCTCTATTTCACTTGGCCATTGGCCTGAAAGAGATCAGCACTCCAGGTGATGAACGCCCCTTTGCTAGTTTTTCACATTTATCCAGTATAGTAGTTTGTAGAAGTGTGTTTGCAAAAGCAAAATATGATAATAAAAAGACAAATCCTTTAACAAGGCCTCAGGCCTTGAGCTGGAGCTTCAAAGAGATGTCTACAGTTCTAAGATAAGAAAAGTTACCAGTTGGGCGACATGGTAACAGCTGGCAGGGGGAGGAAAGAAAGGGGAGAAGAAGCTCTCCCCTTCTCAGGTGTTGTCCTTGAAGGGTTAACTTGCTCAAAACAGTGAAAGAAAAGCTGCTTTTATGTGAACTTCTGCAGACTGTGAACTTGTGAGCCCCTCCCCTTACACGCTGGGTATTAAGTTCTGAAACTACCTGAACTCTGGGTTCAGGGAATTAATTGATTATGGCAAAAGCTGTGCCCTCTGAACCTGGTTGCAGCCAAATAAAACTGTTTCCTGCAATCTTCAGTGCCTTGTCTCATCTGCCCCGTACAACACCACCAGGATTGCTTTGGCTCTTTTGGGTCTTTTGAAACAGATTTTAGGATTTTTTTCCTATTTCTGTGAAGAATGTCATTAATATTTTAATAATAATTATATTGAATCTATAGATCATTTTGGTAATATATGCATTTAAACAATATTAATTCTCCAATTCATGAACATGAGATGTCTATTTTTTGGTGTCTTCTTCCATTCTTTTTTCCTCAGTGTTTTTCTGTTTCATTGCAGAGATCTTTCACATCCTCAGTTAATTTCATTCCTAGGTATTTCATTTTAATTTTTGTAACTATAGTAAATGGAATTGCTTTCTTGATTTTCACCCTATTAATTAATGCATGCAGACAATACTGATTTTTATATGTTGATTATATATCTTGCAACTTTACTGAATTTGTTCATCAATTCTAACAGGTTTTTTTTTTTTATTTTTTTAGTGGAGGTTTTTTTTTTTTTAACTGTATAATCACATTGTGTGTCAATAGGTACGATTAGACTTTCTTGTTTCTGATTTGGATGCCCTTCGTTTCTTTTTCTTTCCTAATTGCCCTGGCTAGGATTTTGAGTACTGTGTTGAATGAGAGTGGTGAAAGTGGTGAAAGTGGCATCATCAGATCAGAGAATTCCTTTAGGGCTTGCTTCAAGGTCAAGAGAAAGTCAGAGATCTTCTCATTTCTGGCTTTTTTTTTTTTTTTTTTTCAAATGCCAAGGTGACATACTTTGGGGCAGCAAGTTCTGAGCTCATCTCATCTCTTTTTTATGCAGTCTGCTATTCCAATACTGCCAGTCTTCTGTGTCTCAGGTCTTTACTTCTGTATAGTGGGAATGGTCTGCCATGTGCGGAAGTATTTTACCATTGACATTATTTAGAAATAACAACAGCATACTAATTTTATGGAGTTTTATTATTTTGTTTTAAGTTCTTTCTCCCCTAATTCTTGCCACTGTTCCCACATTCTTATTGGTTACTTTTTTCCCCTAAGCATGGATGCCTGTGAGGTCTGATCATTCAGTTGGCAGGTGTCTAGCTTCTTTGCTCATTCTTCTTCAGGCCATTTTTTTTTTTTTTAGTTGTATTGGACACAATACTTTTATTTTATTTATTTATATTTATGTGGTGCTGAGGATTGAACCCAGCGCCTCGAATGTGCTAGGTGAGCGCTCTACCACTGAGCCAAAACCCCAGCCCCCAGGTCATTTTCTTGATCAACAACATGACTTAAGGGTTATGGTTGTAAAGGTATAGTCTACAGACCCTTGGGGTTTCCAAACTCTGTCAAAAGGTCCTCTAGGTGAAAACTATTTTTACATTAATACTAAGACAATCGTTTGTCATTTCATTGTTGAGCTTTGCACAAATGGTTCAAAAGCAGTGTAACTAAATCTACTGGCCCCTTGCACAAAACAAGGCAATGGCAACAAACTTTAGTAGTATAGTTGTCCCTCAGTATCCATAGGCGATTGCATCCGGGAATTCCCAAAGCTCATGGATGCTCAAGTCCCCTATGTAAAATGGTGTAGTATTTGTACATAAGTTATACATATTCTCTTGTACATATTCTCCCACATACTTTAAATTGTCTCTAGATTACTTAGAATATGTCATACAATGTAAATGTTTTGTAAATACTTGTTTTACTATATATTTTAGGGAATATTGACATTTAAAATCTTCCTATGTTAAGTACAGGTGTAGTTTTCCCCCAAAAACGTATCTGATCTCCAGCTAGTTAAATCCATGGATATGAAACTCTGGCTATGGAGGGCCAATTGTAGTCACTATTTTGTTCTTTGCTACTCACTTGATAACCTAAAACAAAAACGAAAATGCATTTTCATTTAAGAGTGTCCTTGATGAAGCAGTACAAACGAGTCCTTTATTTAATCTTAACTTTTATGTGTATACATCCTTTCAGTATTTGGCGTAATGAAATAAGAAATTAATCCACTTGTGTTGCACACTGAAGTGGGGTGGTTGTTTCAGGAAAAGCAACAGTGAAACCATTCAGTTGTGAGCTGAACTAGTTGCTTTTTTCATAAAATGCCATTTTTTTTTTTTTTTTTTTTTTTTTTTACTTCAAAGAATGAATGACACAAAACGGTAGGGAAGATTTGTGCTTCAAAGGAAAACTATGTTGTTTGATGCACATCCTTAGCTGCTTCTGATTCTGTGGGAGCTATTTTACAACTCTGTTAAGTTGTAGATAACAGATAGCAATGCAAAATAATCTCTTCTATACATATGCAAATTAATTCTGCTTGATAGAGGGGCATCCTTTCTCCCTCCAGTAAGAAAGCCAGTTTTGTGTCCATTTGCACCTTCCTTCTAACATTCTTTTATTCTTTATAAATCTGTGCCTCTCTAATTCTTCCTTTGAGCTGGTTAAAACATCTGCCTGGTTCTCTCATTGTGAATTAAAAAATCTCTAATGTGCTTATTTTATGTCAATATGAGAGTCATGGTTTTACTTTTGTTTTAATCTTAGCTTGGATATTTGGAAGAGAATGTCTCAAAAAGAATTAAAATGAGCCTGTCAAGAGAAACAACTGACAGTATTTGTTTCCAAAGATCACATTCAAGCTTTTCAAGTGAAAATTGGACTATCTGTCCCCATGAGCCTTACATCCTTAAAGACTTATGAGATTGCTGGTGAAGTTAGTGAATGTGATATTGAATAAAATGTGACAATGTTGGAATATTAGCATAATTCATTAAGCTAGTATTTTCCAAATGACCAGTGGGTAATGTTACAAAATAACCCATGAGTAAAAAATCTATTTGAAGTCCATGGTAAGTCTATGGATTTTTATTTTTTGGGGTACTAGGGATTGAACTCAGGGGCACCCAACCACTGAGCCACATCCTCAGCCCTATTTTATATTTTATTTAGAGACAGGGTCTCACTGAGTTGCTTAGCACCTCACTTTTGCTGGGCTGGCTTTGAACTTGAGATCCTCCTATCTCAGCCTCCTGAGCTGCTGGGATTACAGGCATGTACCATCATGCCCCGTGGTCTACGGATTTTAATGTAACAGAGTGTGAAAAGTTCACTGAGGAATTAGGGATGTAGCTTAAGTGGTAGGGTGCATGCTTAGCATGGAGCAAGGCCCTGGGGTCCATCCCTAGCACCAAAGAGAATTTATTGATAGGGTCTTTTTGATGTAGTGTCAGATGCTTACTTCACAGACTATGACCTTACCTAGGACTCCATGTTATCTCCTGATTCTGAGTGATCATGACCAAGCACCCAGATTTTTTGGTCTCAGTTTCACAATCTGTAGAACAAATGGGATTGACAGAGCTTCTTTCCACACCATGGGTCAGTTGTCCAGATCTGTGCAGAATATATAATATTTCCTTGCCTTCAGGAGGCCCCTAGTTGGGCAATCCCTAAAGTCTGGTCAAGTTGCCTGATTTTGCAGTTCTCACAAAATGGATTCTAAGTGCCATCCTTGTGAGTCCTGGGGTTTGCATTGTTTGTAGTCATAGAGTGAAGAAGGCTGAGCAGAGGAAAGGAGGAGGCCAGTCCATTAGTGTGGAGCAGCAAGATAGCAATCCAGCAGTGAATTCATCTTGCCATTTTGTCCTAGAGCCTGGAAGTAGAAACCTAAGCATAGAGCTTCTACTGCCAGATGATTTTTTTTTTTTTTAACCCCAATTCAGGAACTGCTTTCAGCTAACATTACCTCTGCTTTCTGAGCACAAGCCAGGCTATTGTGCTGGAAATAATCTGTGTTAGACTTATTGGAGTGGCTTGTGTTGCCATAGTTACTATTTGAGTTCTGTGCACCTAAAATTTCAAGTATTTATTAGGCAAAAAGAGTTTGCTGATTTTTTTTTTCTTTTTGAAATCAGATTGGAGAGAACACAGACTTATTTCCTATTAAATGTCTGTTTTGAGTGGGAACTGTCACACCTAGCATTGCAGAGTAATGGTTAACTCTCCAGCAGTGAAAAGCAGGCTCAGCCATGGCCTTGAAAAATGGAGTTATCAGCATCCTGCTGAGGACCCACCATCACTGCCTGATGATGGATGGAAATGCAGGTTGTCATTGCCAGTTGTTCAGCTCAGGAAATCGCATGAGGCAGCTGGTTATTTATGATGGAGCAACACAGAACTGGTCAGCAGGTCGGTTGCCACTTCTCTGAGTACAAGGTAACTTGCCCTCTAGCACTGAAGGCTGGGGCAGAAGTTTGCAAGGAGCTGGGAAGGGGTGTGTGTGTGTGTGTGTGTGTGTGTGTGTGTGTGTGTGTTGGTGGGGGGCGACAGCAGTAACAGCAACAGTAGCCGCAGCAGCAGTGAAGGGAGCAAACTCAGCCACTCGGCACTTTGAGCAACTGAATGTGCAATCCTTGGAGACCCTGCCTTTGTAGCCACCGTTATCTATTTGTACTGCCTGTTTGCCTGTCTGATTTGCAGACTGAGTCGGCTCACAGTGGTGCCCAGAAATAGTCCCTTTTGCCTGGTCACCATGAGCCAGACTGGTCTTTATGTGGCTGTCTCCTAGGAGCCCAGAGCTATGCCACATGGCTGGAAGCTGTGTTTACAAGCTTTTCATCTGTCTTCCTTAACTTGTGGTTGCCATGGTTTCCTTAGCCTGCTGGGCCTGGCCCTTGAAGGGGGATAAGCTGTCCACTCAACCAAAAGCCAGTGGCACCAGCATTAGCCTTTTGGCCATGGTCTCATCTATATCGCGTCACCTGTCCATTCTGAGCTCAAAACTTCTCCCCCACTGAGGCTGACCTTGATGTTGGCCTCAGTACAAGTCCAGCACAGGGGTCTGCCGCCTCACTGCCAGTCGTGGCACCTTCCTCATTTGCTTCAATCATGGTGTTTTGCTTCCTACTGGACTGACTTCTCAGTAGATCAGATGGGCTTTTCAGAGGCTTGTCCTCTTCTGTCGTCCCCATAATTACCTTCTTACATAAACAAGATTCATTTATACCTAGATGTGGCCATAATATCCCCTCTCACTCTGTGATGGATCTCTGTTGTTGCTGGCCCAGCACCCATTCCTCTTTCTTCAGGTAACAGCACTTTATGTTTTGGGGAACCACTGCCCCCACATTCTTAGCTCTTAGTGGGGTCATCCCACCCCTTTTATTTAGGGCCCAGCCAATCAGAATATTCTTATATCCCAGGGATGGACATAATGATCCAAACCAGGTCAAAAGGAATTAATTTTTAAACTTTTATTAGAAAGTTTCACTAGAAAGATTTTTGCTCTTTGGTTCTTTTGGGGATGGATGTAGTGCTGATGTGCTGGGGTGGGGGCAGGGCCACTGTTTAAAGAGAACAAAACAACAAAGAGCAGAGCTAAGACATCATGAGACAGCCTGTGACTTGACATTGTTTGCACGCCTTAACTGTAGTCCAGATACCCCAGTCAGAATAAATTCCCTTTTTTATGCAAATGCCTGTTTGAGTTAGGTTTTCTGTTACATGCAATTGAAAGAGTCTGATACATGCCAATTATAAGGACACCAGGCCCACAGAAGTGAGATCACCTACCCAGGATACCCGGCTGCTGCGATCTGACCCCGTTTCTCTTGGCTGCAGTGACTGTGTCTCTACCACTATACTATGCTGATTTTAAATAGCAATCCTACACTTGTGACATCTTTCACAGTAGTCAAAGTACTTTCAAGTGGCTCACCCCACCCTACCAATTCCACTGCTCTCACCATGTGCTCCCTGCACAGGTTATTATTATTATAAACACAGTGTTATCCTGACTGTTTTCCAGATAAGGTTGTTGAGAATTGGCTGCAGGTGCACTCATTTGTGAGTAGCAAGGTGGGTCTGTGTACTTCAAGTCTGATTTAAAATTCATTTCATTTCCCTACATTACTTCCTGGGTAGGCCCAGAAGAGTAAGTAATTGCCCCAGCTGGTGGCCTCTTGTACCTTGCCTTTCCCCCAAGGGAGCCTTGACCGCTGCATACCTTAGAGGTTATTGCTTTTGGAGGAGGCCTGACACAATGGAAAGGGCAAGGGCCTGGGGGACAGACAGACCCAACTTTAGATCTTGCTCTCATCGCTTACTGGCCCTGTAATTGTCTTAGTCCATTCAGGCTGCTGAATACTGTAAATACCAAAATGCCGTAACAGGGGTGGCTTATGAACAACAGGAATTTATTTCTTGCCATTCTGGAGGCTGGAAGTCTAAGGTATCAGCAGATTAGGTGAGACCGTTTCCTGGTTTATAGAGCAGCACCTATTTGCAGTGTCTTCATGCAGTGGAAGGGATAGAAAGTCTCTTTAATATGGGCACTATTCCCATTTATGAAGGATTAATCACCTCCCAGTCACCTCCTGAACAGGCCTCACTTCCTAATACTGTCACATAGGGAGTTGGGAATTCAACATAACATGAATTTGTGGAGGTGGGGCAGCGGGGGTGAGGAACAAACAGTAACCATGAGCAAATTACTCACTTTATTTGAACTCCAGTTTCCTCTTTGTAAAACCTATGAATCAGGAAGAATAACACTTACCTTGAGAGAATTTTGTGAGCATTAAATGAAGAAAATGTATTTAGTGTAATAACAACAATGATATCAGCAACTAAAATGAACTGAGCATATACTGAGCATAATTGAGCTTATATGTATGTATTCACTCAATCCCCAAAACAGATTTGGATGATAGGTACTATTATTTCCACATGAGAAAACAGAAATACAAATTGGTCAAGTGACATCTTAGGTCACCTGTCTTTTGGGAGGCAGATAGTATTCAGCTCAGAACATGCTGGTTAAGCACTCTTAATTACAGCATTGTGAAACTCCTAGTACACGGTTAAGGCCTTAAATAATGGGAGACTCTCTGTCCTTGTATCTTCTCTCTGGAAACCTTCATATCTAGTGTTCAGGACAGAGCTGACATCCTGGAACTAGGGTGGAATAGGGCCATGTTCAGTGAACACAGATCAGTGGGGCTGGAGACCATAATGGAGAGATAGTGATGGTGATAAACTTATGTGGACCAGAGACCAGGCCTGGATGCTGGTGATGGATGCCCAGCAAGACAGGTGGGTTCAAGAATTAGACTCACAGGAATAGGGAAAGCAAGCTAGGGTCCTTCTTGGTGATACAGAAGGCTCTTCATTTTTGGCTCACAATTTTGCTGTGGCTTTTGTTAAGATAGGAACTCATTAAACAGTAGTTTACCTGGCAAGAGAAGAGGTGATGATTAGGGCAAGCTGTAGCTCTGGCAGGCATCTGGATTTTGACATTGACTAAGGCTTGATAGTGATACTCTTGATTCATTCATTTGTGCATTTTTTCAGTTTATCTTTATGATCTACTGAAGAAATTATTATTTTCTTAGCAGTAAATTCTTTCCCTTCCTTGAACCTTTTTTTCTTTCATTTTACCTTTTATTTATTTTTTAAATATTTATTTTTTTGTAGTTGGACACAATAACTCTTTTATTTGTTTATATGTGGTACTGAGGCTCGAACCCAGGGCCTTGCACATTTGAGGTGAGCGCTCTACCACTGAGCCATAACCCCAGTCCCTGTTGCACCTTCTTAAGAACCCTTTAGGCAATCCACATAGGTGGGCAAAAACTTTGAGTAGCTACTTGAGGTAAGCATTCAGTTTGAAGAATAATAGATGGTTCTGCTCCATTAACTAGCTACCAGCCTTTATTTGACTGAGTGGGCTGAAACTCTGAGGCTGAAAACTGAATGACTGGGAATAATAGAGCATGTATTTTAGAGGCCAAAATTGAAGGAGAGGAAAGGAAGGAAAAAATGAAGTATAGTAATCAGGACAGAGGACTCTGGGGAAAAAGAGGGAGATATTTATAAGAACTTTTATAAAGTTTTATCAAATTATGCAAATGCAAGCATTTTTTTCTGCATCCTTGAGAATGCCTCAGTAAAAGGCATTCCTTGCCTAGTGGTGTCACATGCCTATAATTCTAGTGACTTGGGAGGCTGAAGCAGGTGAATCACAAGTTCAAGGTCAGCCTCAGCAAGTAGTGAGGCCCTAAGCAACTTAATGAGACATTATATCAAAATTAAAAATGAAAAGGACTGGGCATGTGGCTCAGTGGTAAAGCACCTCTGGGGTCAATCCCCAGTAACAAAAACAAAACAGAACAACAAAAGAAAGAGCCATTCTTTGATAGTGTGCTATGGAGTTTGATCTCTTGAGGCTTCAATAAATACTGAGTCCCATTTCTAGTTGGGCTTTGATGAGCACAAGGTTGCCCACCAGGATCTTGCCTTGTTGGGGTCATTTACTTTTGGAACTCTTACTATGTAATGGGCACGATGTAGGCACTGAGATATCCAAAGGTAACTAGGTCATGGTCTCTGCTTTCAAGAAGTGAAAAGTCTTTTGGAAGAGCAGGTATGGAAACAGGTTAGAGAGGAAGATTTTTAATCTGTGTGCAAGCATCAGACTTATTCTAAGAGAATATTAAAAGTGGTCACTTACATATAGACAGACAAATAGACTAAGAGAATAGAATGGAGAGCCCAGAAATAAGCCCTCACACATATGGTCAAATGATCTTCAACAAGACAACCAAGGCCACTCAGTGGGGAAGGATGGCCTTTTCATCAAATGGTTTTGGGAAAACTCTATGTCCACATGCAAAGAGAAAAAGTTGGACTCCTGTTACAACATAAAAAATTAGCTCAAAGTCCACCAAAACCTAATTGTAAGAGTTAAATCTATAAAACTCTTAGGAAGAAATGTAGGGGGAAAGCTTCATGACATGTGACATGATAGTGATTTCTTGGAAATGATACAAAAAACACATGCAATCACAACAAAAAACAAATCATACTACATTAAATTAGAAACTTCTGGGTATCAAAGAACACACAGTCAACCAAATAAAAAGACAACCTACAGAATGGGAGAAAATATTTGCAAATCATATCTGGTAAAAGGTTAATAATCAGAACAAATAAAGAATTTCTACAACTCATCAATAACAAAACCCAACAACCTGCTGTAGTTTGGATCTTGAGGGTCTCCAAAGGCCCATTTATTAAAGACTTGGTCCTCAGTGTGCCCTTCTTGGATGGTTATGGAAACTTTAAGAGGTGGAGCATCATGGGAGGTCTTTGGGTCATTGGGGGTGTGCCCTTGTAGGGGATTGGAGGACCCTGACCCCTTCTTCCAGCCATGAGGTGAGTAGTTTTTCCTCTGTCACAGACCCATAGCTATAGGGCCAACCCATCAGAGACTGAAAGGTTTAAAGCTATGATCAAACATAATCCTTTTCTCATTGTAAGTTGATTATCTCAGGTATTTCTTATAACAATGGGAAGCTGACTAACACAACCCAATTGAAAAATGGGCAAAGGACTTAGATAGACATTTCTTTGAAGAAGATATAGAATTGGCTAATAAACACATGAGAAAAAATGCCTAACATCACAAATCACCAGGGAAATGTAAATCAAAACCACAATGAGATACCATTTCACACACATTAGGAGGGCTATTATCAAAAAGAAAATAGGAAAGAAAGAAGGAAAAACTAATAAGTGTTGACCAGCATTTGGAGAAATTGGAACCTTTGTATATTATTAATGTAAAATGGTACAGCTTCTGTGGATAGCAGGATAGCAGTTCCTTCTGTGGACAGCAGGATAGAATTATCATATGATCTGGTAATTCCACTTCTGAGTATATAGACAAAAGAATTGAAAGCAAAGATTCAAACAAATATTTACAAACCAATGTTCATAGCAGCGTTAGTAGTAACAGCCAAAATGTAGAAGTGACTCAAGTGTCCATCAAAGATGAACAGATAAACAAAATGTGTTATACATATATATGGTAGAAAATCATCTAACCTTAAAAAGGAAGAAAATTCTAACCCATCCTACACCATGGATGAACCCTGAAGTCATTGAGCTAAGTGAAATGAGGAGATTTGAAAAGGCCAAATACTGGATAATTCCACTTCTATGAGGTAGCTTGAATAGTCAAATTTATAGAGACAGAAAGTATAATAGAGGTTACTAGGAGCTGAGGGGAGAGAAGAATGGGGGATCTAATGGGTATAGAGTTTGAATTTGAGATGATGAAAAAGCTGGAATGGATTTGGTAGTGGTCATGACATTGTCAGTGTACTTGATGCCACTGAACTGTATACTTAAAAATGGTTAAGATGATAAATATTTCTTCCTTTCCTTTTGTGCATGCTAAGTGTACATTCTACCACTGAGTTCCATCCTCAGTCCCAAAGATGGTAAATCTTATATTATGTGTATTTTACCACAAATTTCAAAAAGTAAAAAAAAAAAAAAAAAATTAGAGTGATGATTTAGGCTGGGGGGTTGGCTCAGTGCAAAAAAAAAAAAAAAAAGAGGATCACTTACTTAAAAATCACACCACTTATTGTAGTTTGGGATGAAGTGTCCCCAAAAAACTCACATGTTGAAGGCTTAGCTCTCAATGCAGCAGTTTTCAGAAGTGGAAAGTGACTGGATCATGAGGGCGCTAATCTCATAAATGTCTTAATCCATTGATGAGTTCACAGGTGAATGGGCTATTAAGAAGTGGGGTCTAGTTGGAGGAAGTAGATCCCTGAGGGACGCCTTGAAGGGTATACCTTGTCCTCGGTCCCTTCCTCTTTATCTCTTGTACTTCCCAGGTGTCATAAGGTGAGTTCTGTTCTGCCATGCCCTTCAGCCATGATGTTCTGCCTTGTCTCAGGCCCTAAGCAGCAAAGCTAGCTGACCATGGACTAAAACCATGATCGAATCAAAAACATAAAACCTTTCCTCCTTTAAGTTGTTTTTCTCAAGTATTTTGCACAGTGACAGAGAGCTGACCAACACATCACTGTAATGACTGACAACATTTTGTACTGTGAGGGGATAATGTGATATAGTGGGTGGCAAATGACTAGGGGATAAAGTCAAGCTGCCCAATGAAGGTATGCTGTTGACAGTGGCCATAACACTACAGCAGATTCATAGCAATAGAAACTGTTTATTAGACATTAATCTGTTTTAGAATATCTCAATGACTTTAGTTTACTCATTGCAGTCTTTTTAAAAAACTTTTTTTAGTTGTAGATGGACACAATATATTTATTTATTTATTCTTATGTGGTGCTGAGGATGGAACCCAGTTTCTCACACGTGTGAAGTAGGCGCTCTACCACTGAGTTACAGCCCCTGCAAGGTTCTTTTTCCTTGTTATCAAGACTGATGGTGTAACAGAAATCCAATCCTGAGAAAGGACACCTTGTGTTCAATGGGGAAACCTATTATCTTAAGTTATGTTACTTGGGTAACAGACTCCATTTTGGAGATATTAAGTGCAGGCTTATATCTGTTTGGGACTGTTTGGGGCAAGGCCACTTTTGAGGGAAGAAGGTACCTCAGCCAGCACCATGGGAGGTTCTTGACAATGAGATGGTTCTTACGGAGTTATCCAAAGCAAGGTAAGGGAGATGGGTCTTGTACCTTGCCCTGGACATAGGCTACTGGGTTGAGCAGTGCCGGAGGTGAGCTGCAGCTGTGAACCCTCAACAGCCAACACTGGGCATTTGAGAGACTTTAGTCCAAAAGCTCAGACAACAAAAGGAAAACAAAGGATTCCTTCATGAGGATCTGGATGGCAAACATAATTCATATTCACTACACTAATCCTCTTCTTTTATCCTCAGCAATTATTGGTACTAGAAGTAGGGAATTTCCTGGAAGGGTAACAGAATATCAGCAGCATGAGCAAAACAGGAGTTGAATTGTTTTCATTAATTTCCTGCTCAAATAATATTATAGCAGCAAAAATAGAAATAAAATTTTATTAGACTCCCACCTTCTTTCTGGATTACTTGTTTCCATTTACTGTGTTATTATCTGGTCAGTATCCTTATGTACCTACCAATTTTATATGGTTATGATTACAGGTATTATGTAGATATATATACAATATTTGTATTAGATATATGTGTGTATTAATGACACCTTTTTGCTGTTCATACAGCAAATGAGTTAAATTCATACAGAGAAATGTATAATCTTAGGTATACAATTAGATCAGTTTTAATGAATGTGTGTTCCTGAGTAACTACTATCCCAGTCAAGGTAAACATTTCTGTCACTCCAAATAGTTCCTTGTGACTCCTGCTGGTAAATCTTTACCCCATAGGCAACCTTATTTGATATGTATCACCATGGATTAGTTTTGTCGTTGTTGTTTGTTTTCGAGCTGAGATTTTGTTGTGTTAAACTCCAGCATCTTCCTGCTTCAACCTCCTGGGTAGCTGTGTGTCACCACACCTAGGTGTTCTTAAATTTTACAGGAACAAGGATTGATTTTCTGATACACACATATTTAAGGATTGACTTTTATCTTTCTCTAATACTACAAGTATTTTTAAATTATAAAGTATATTTTATTGTCAACATTAAATGATATAGGATTATATTAAACGATATTAAAATCATTATCCTTAGATCCGTTTCTTACAGGTAACCCCTGAGTCTTCTTATATTTTTTTTACAGTGTTTCTCAAAGTCCCCAAATTGGCAATTTCAGCAGAAATTGTGAATTTTCCAGGCCCACTCCATTTCAATTGAATCAGAAACTTGGGGAGTGGGGGCTGGGATGGTTTCAGCAACATGTTTTATAGAAGCCCTCTGAGAAGTGTTTCCTACTTTTTGACTTATAAGGACACTTATCCCACCATGAGACCAAGGGCCCATCTCCAAATCCATCACACTAGAGGTCAGGGCTTCAACAAATGAATTTGGGGGGACACAAGTCAAGCCCATAGCGGTGTGTTTCCAAGCCGATTTACATGGCTGTGGGCAGGATTAATCTCCTCCTAGGTTCTTTTCTTTTGGTACTAGAGATTGAACCTAGGGGTGCTCAACCACTGAACCACATTCCCAGCCCCTTTTGTGTTTTATCTTGAGATAGGGTCTCGCTAAATTGCTGAGACTGGCTTTGAACTTGACATCCTCCTGTGTCAGCCTACTGAGCTCCTGAGATTACAGGCCTGTGCCACCGTATTTGGCTCCTCCTACCTTGGATGGAGGGCCTCTGTTCTTTGCTTCCTTTTGGCCAGCAGCCACCTTCAGTTCTTTCTACCAGGGTCTCTCCATCATGGGAAATGACTTAAACTCTCCGGTCCTCATCCTTTATTTCTAATCTGTGAACCGGGGATAGTTGTAGTGATCTTAGAGCTGTTGTGGAGATTCACTGAGATAATGCAGAAAATGTCTTTGCTTAGAAGCTGGCACACATATTTGGGGCTTCCTGAATGGCAACTCTTAGTCCTTTTATGATTTTTAGAGCACCTAATATTCAGGTGCCTGGCTTTATCCAGACAGTGTATGGGGATATGCCCCATCCCTTACTGTAATACAAAGGCTGCCTAGGTAAAGGACAGTTTCTAAACTACAGAGAAAAGATAGCTCTTTTCCTGAGGAACCTCAGACCACATGAGAGGTACTTCTTAAGAGATGCACCATGGAAAAAACACAAGTCACACTTACTATTGTCCCCCCATGATAAAAGCACCACTCAGTCTTTTAGAGCAGCCCAAGAGCTTCCTTCATATCCCTGAGAACTGGACCCCTTATAACATCCTTTGCTTGTGGTACGACTTAAATTCTCTGGGAAGTACAACTTGAGCCACTTTTGTGCAATTGATCTCAATTGATTCCATCTCTTAAGCTATTGTTTCTGTTCTTTGTACTGTATTTGTTAATATCTCAAAGCATCAGTGCCCACTCTTTTCCCATTCAGACCTGGACAAAATTAACAGGGTGCTTTCCAGAGGCCTTGGGAGCTGGATCTTTCTCAGTTATCATTTGGTCCATTATAGGGGAAGTATAACTTGATCTTAGCACTATGGGATAATGTAGATGGTCTAATCCTCAATAGGTAGAAATAAGACCAGACCAAATGTCTGTTCTGAATTATCTTTCTGCTTCAACAGAGCCCAGGAGGGACCTTAACTTGCAAAAAATATATTATTCAGCCTGATGCTGATTTCATTTCCTAAAAGTGATTGGGTCCAAATAGCACTTTAATTGAATTCAGCCTCTTGACCTGACACTGACTTGTTCTCCCTCCATGTGCCTTCCAACATTAGACAAAGGAGGAGGAGGAGGAGGAGGAGGAGGAGGAATAGACAAAGCGATTCACATGGATTTATAGGCCGAGCCACTTCCACATTCCATAAAGCCCAAATGACTGTATAGGAAACAGCTGCAGTATTTACTGGGGCCCAGTAAGGCCTCATTACCATCCCACCTCCTCACAGTGGGTGTTGGGTTCCAAATGGAGTGCAGTGGAGGGAGTAATTGACTCTGCTGCCCTGGCACCTGGTGTTTCTGCCAAATATCTAAGGTCGGCACAACCAACAAATTCTGGGGGCTGGGTGGATGGAGGCTGCAGGGCCTGTAGTGAGAGTGGGAAGCAGAGCCAAGTAGAAGGCAGAGGGATTTCATTTGTTTCTATTTTTGTTCATTCATAGCAGAAATATTTATTGAGAACCCTTCTATACGTCAGGCACTGTTGTAGGCACTAGGGAGATAATCACAGAAATGATCCCTGTCTTTTTAGAACATATATCCTGAAGCATCTCTATCTAGTGCAGTGACCCCTGGCCACATGTGGCTTAAATGTAAACTCCTTGAAAAGAAATAAAATTAAAAATTCAGTTCTTTAGTCATGCTTGCCATATTTTCAATGGCTTAATGACCACATGTGGCTAGCAGCAATTGGATTGGACAGCATAGTTATGGAATATTTTCACCATTGGAGAAAATTCTCTTAGACATGCCAGTCTAGTGGAGGTATGTTGTGGAGGGTCTGGAAACAGTCATTAAATAAATTAATAAATACACAGGTAGTCAACTTCAGATGTGGTCATGCTGTGAAGAAAATAAAACAAGGAAATGTGCTAGAGTTGCCTTACGGTAGGGTGGGGGCAAGCAGTAAAGATCCTGCTTGAGGGCTGGGGCTGTAGCTCATGGTAGAGCACTTGCCTAGCATGTGTGAGGCACTGGATTTGATCCTCAGCACCACATACAAATCAATGAAAGAAATTAAAGGTATTGTGTCCACTTACAACTAAAAAAATAAAGATAAAAAAGATTTGTTTAAAAAAAAAGATCCTGCTTGAATAGCTTGGAGCATTCTAGAAATGCAAGGATGGCAGGGCTCAGAGTAGGGAGCAAGAAAGAAAGAAGTGTGAAATGTAGTTAGGGGTAAGGTAGAGACTCAGTTATGTGGGGTCATAGGGGAGAGGGTGCATTTACCCCCATGGGGCTGGAAGCCATTGCAGGTGGTCATGGGGAAGTGTGGTGATCTGATTCATGTACTCACTCTGGCTCCACAGTTGACAGTGGATGGTAGAGAGACAACAGAAGAGGCAGAAATTTATTTTCTCACAGTTCTAGAGGCTTGAAGTCTGAGATCAGTGTGTCAGCATGGTTGGGTTCTAGTGAGGGCTCTCTTCCTGGCTTGTAGATGGTCACTTTATCACTGTTTCTGTGAGAGAGAGAGAGAGAGAGAGAGAGAGAGAGAGAGAGAGAACGCATGCAAGAGAGCGAGTGCACACTTTATTTCTGTTGTTTCTTCTTATATGGGCACTAATTCCATCATGCAGGCCCCACCCTTATGACATCATTTAACCCCAATTTTTCCCACAGATGCCATCATCAAATACTGCTGATGTCACCACTGGGGCTTATAGCTTCAAAATAGAAATTTTGGGAAGTCATATTCAGTCCATTGCATACTTCATGCCTTAGAACTTAAAAAGAATAAAGAAGGTATAAGGTCTTTTGTGTTGGGGCTTTCCCAAAATATAATACACTTTTCTTCCCATTTTAAGTTCTGAACCAACTGAGAAGTTGCTAAAGGAAATAAATAGATGGAAATTTTGTATTTAACAGACACTTAAATAGTACCTACTAGGTCTCCTCTTCCAAATTTCTCTATCAGCTAAATTACTTTTCCTCCCGCGAGGAGGAATGAGTCGGTATGGATAGAGATCCTTGTGTAGCTAGGATCTTGAATCTGGTGGAGGCCATGGTCAATGCCCCATCACTGGAAGGGAGGAAACTCTGCTGGCCATACAGTCAAGAGCTTCAATATTTGAAATATTTCTTTCTGTTCTTCAGAATTAGGATAACTACACGTCTCAGCCTGGCCAGTTGACCATTCCTGGAACTTTTCCTGGAACTCCTAGGAAAGACTTTGTCTTCTTGCTGGGTATGTTAGCTTTCTGTCACTGTAACAAAAGACATGAGAGAATCAAATATGAGGAGGAAAGGTCTATTTTGGCTCACAGTTTCAGGATTTCAGTTCTGGTTGGCTGGCTCCATTGCTTTTGGGCCTATGGTGAGGCAGCTCATCATTGTGGGGAGTGTATGGCAGAGGAGGCTGCTTACTTCATGGCAGCCAGGGAGCAAAGAGAGGGGAAGGGGCCAGTTCCCAATATCCTCAAGGGCACACTCCCGATGACCTAACTCCTTGCACTAGGTCCTCCTCCTAAGGGTTCCACCGCCTCTCAGTAGAACCACTCCGGGGACCAATAGTGGACCTTTAGGGGACATTTAAGATCCATATCATAGCACTGGTATTGCTAAACTATGAGAATGTAAACTGGGGCCCTTTGCCATCTTATGGGCAGAGTCTGCCACCCTGCAGGAAAGCAGGGTAGAGAATTGGAGAAAGACACACAGCATCCTCTTGATTTTGTTAGAGCCCCTTGATCCAGCCATGATTTGTATTTATCATGAGTGAGGTTAGTTAACATTTAATATATACTTCCTTCACTGCCTTTTCACTGCTGTTAATATTTTTCTCACAGATTTGAAAAATTTATTTGTATATTTATTCTTGTGGTAAAATTCACATAATACAAATTTACCATATTGAAGTGTACAATCCAATGGCATTTAATACATTCACAATGTTCTTGGAGCCATCTCTTCTATTTCTGAACCATTTCTTTATTGAGGAGACCCTAAGCCTCCATTAAGTGATCACTTTCATTTCCTACTCCCTCTACTCCTTGGCAACCACTAATTTATTCTGATGATTTCATATAAATGGACTCATACAATATGTGACTTTTTATGTCTGCTTTCACTTAGCATTATGTTTTTTTTTTAAGGTTCATTCACACTGTAGCATGTATCAGTACATTGTTCCTTTTTATGGCTGAATATTATTTCACTGTAAGAATACGCTAGCTTTTGTTAGTTCCTTTATTCACTGATGGACATTTGGATTATTACCACCTTTCGATTATAGTAAATAGTGCTTCTATGAATTTTTATTATTTATTTATTTATTTTGTGGTGCAGGGGATTGAACCCAGGGCCTTGTGCAAGTGAGGCAAGCACTCTACCAACTGAACTCTACCCCCAGCCCTGCTATGAATATTTGATATCTGTATTTGCTTGAGTTATGTAATAGGGAAATTAGTCCTTGGCTGGTGCAAATATTGCTTCCTCAATTCACCATTTATCTTTGACTTCGCTTATAGTGCTGTTTGCCAGGCAGCATTTTGGGGAAAAAACAAAAAAGATTATGGAGTTGAATTTGCCAGACTCTTTTGGCTTTTGAGTTTTGTGATACAGTTAGGAAGGCCAACCTTAAACTTAAAGTTGTAAAATGTTTCTCCTATCAAAGCTTCCACTTATCCATCTCTTGTCCAGGGATTCAAAATATCCCTCCTTGCCTCCAGGGTTACTGTGGGGACCAAATAAGACAAATGTTATAAAAGGACTTTACAAAATATAAAGCAATATATACACATGAGACATGTCATCCTCACTATCAGTTGAATCCAATTGTGGCACTAACTGGCTGAGTTGCCTTGTTGCTTTCATTGTGCAGAGCTGAGAAGTGAAGGGCAGAATTATTCACTGAGGGGCTGAGGATGCATTAGTTAGTAGAAACATGGAAAAATCTCACAAAATTAGTCATCTTGAGGGTTGGAGGGTGTTCCTATTTGACCAGAAAAATAAAATTGCTTAAACCAAAATCTATTCTAGTCATTCTTCTTTAAGTGGAGTCTTTTTTTTTTTCCCCCCTTCCTTACCAGGAAAAGGAACCAGTTCAGTGAATTTTGTCTATTCAGCTGGAATTGTAATTTAATCCTTACTAATCAGTGGTCATTTGTGATGTGTTTTCATTCTATTTTTAATCCCCATTTTTAATGGAAAACTTTAAATTGAACATTGTATTGTTCATATATACAGTGAAAAAAATATTTTACATAGAGTGAAAAAAATATGTTAATGTTTGATAGTTATAATTCTTACAACTGTTCCCTGAAATAGAATTGTGCACTGGGTAGTTCTTTAGGCTCTGGTATTGGTCAGACCTGGGCTTGAAAGCAATCAGTTTCTAGCTAGTTATGTGATCTGGGGCAAATTATTTCTCTACTCTGTACCTTTAAATCAAGGATGATTATAGGACCTGACTGACTGGGTTGTTGCAAGAAGTCAGTGATAAAATCTGTATGGAGTGAGGGCTCGATAAATACTAGTTCTTAGTTTATAACTCAGGAATATCTAAAAGAATTCAGGAAATGAGCCTGAGGGAATGGAATATTCCTTTCGGGGTTGGGGGGCAGGAGGGGCACAGGTGAAATCACATGGCAAAGCCCTCCCGTATTGTGCAGATCACACTTATTTGCAGAAAATCTGGTTTCTGTTAGTACCACGTGTAGAAATAAGCATGCACTGGGCTGGGGATGTGGCTCAAGCAGTTGCGCGCTTGCCTGGCATGCGTGTGGCCCGGGTTCGATCCTCAGCACCACATACCAACAAAGATGTTGTGTCTGCCGAGAACTAAAAAAATAAATTAATTAATTAAAAAAAAAAAAGAAATAAACATGCACCAAGGAGCAAGTGGCCATGCAGAGGGAGTTGTTGCAGCTGGGGGACTGGAGTGAGCTATGAAGGAAGGGAAAAGAAAGAGGCCATGGTGCCAGGAGACCTGCCTAAGGCACTTACCTCTTCTTTTTAAAAAAATTATTATTAGAGCTTTATAGTCATGTATAATATTTGGGTTCATCCTGACGTAATCACACATGCATGGAATTCGATTTCAGTTCATGATCACCTCCTTTTCTCTCCCATCCTCCCTCCCTTCCCCCTTTCTTCTTCCTCTACTCTACTAGACTTCCTTTCACTCATCTATTTATTAATATTTGGTTGGTTCTTTTGACTTCCACAGAAAGGTGAAATTCCCTGTGGTATATTTATTTATGCCCATAACATGATTTTTAAAGAATTTTCTCCATATCTCTCCTTTCCCATTCCTCTACTTTGCTCCTTGATCTCCTTCTATACTACTGATCTTCCCTGTATCTTTATGATATCCTATTCTTCCTTCCTCCTTTATTTTACTCTCCCTTCCACATATGAGAGAAAACATTTGTCCTTTGAGATCCTGAGTTTGGCCTATTTCACTCAGCGTGATATTCTCCACTTCCTCCATTTATCACCAAATACCATAATTTCATCCTTTATGACTGAGTGTAATAAAGAATGTGTATATTCTTTGTGTATACCACAATTTCTTAATCTGCTTGTCTACAACAATTTCTTAATCCATTTATCTATTGATGAGCATCTGGGTTGATTCTATAGTCTAGCTATTGTGAATTGTACTGCTATAAACATTGAGGTGGCTGTATCCCTATAATATGCTGATTTTAGTTCTTTTGGGAAAAGGCCGAGGATACTCACCTCTTCTCAGGGGCAGAAGATTTGAGATGATATGGGATCACTGTGCACAGTGATAGATTTCCTGGGGGACAAAACTTTTTTCTTCTTTGTTCTCTTCCCATTCCTGTGTCTGTGGAACCTAAGCCCTGGTCCTTGGTCCAACTTGGTTAGGGCCTAAAACAGAAATGACATTCTTGGAACTTCTGCTCTTTGGTCAGGCACTTTAAATCTGTGGGCACATTGGATCCTGTACCATGGGTGAGATCACTGTCATTTGACAGGTGAGTAAACTGAGGCTCAGAAAAGGTACAGAAGCCACCAAGACCCCACACACAGCTGTGATGTGGGAGAGCAAGAATATAAATCATTATCCATCTTACTCCAGAATCTAGCTTCTTCTGACCTTTCAGTACATAGCTCTATACCCTACTTTTTTAGTTTCATGTGGCTTTTTATGATATTTCTGTTACTCAGTTCTCTACATGTCAGTCTCTTAGAAATATTTGTGGATTTAAAATTTTCACCATGGTAAGGAGAGCTGACATTTACTGTGTTCCTGACACCAGTGGCACAAGCAGGTTAAGTCACCTGCTCAAGCTCTCATGAGCTTGAGGCTCATGGCAGTGCCAGGAAGGAATCCAGTTTGTCACTTTTCAAGGAATATGGCATTAACTATCCTCCACTTTATTTTGAATCTAGGCTTGAGTCAGAGATGCTAATCTCTGAGCATATCTTTTTCAGATGACATATGTGGCTTCTGCATAGCAGAGGGCCCAAGCATGCCCCTGGGAAGGGTGAGGCAGGAGGATGTGTGCTATGGCATGGCATCTGTTTATGAACTCTGTGACCTCCTGTCTCTGGGCACAAAGCTATAATAAGCTTTATGATTCATCAGTTGGACTTGTCCCTGCTCTGAGCAGATCCTGTGCTTTCCCTCCTGTGGGCCTTGGCTCACGCTGACACCCCATAGGAATACCCTGTTCCACCTCACTCCTTTCTCCATTGCCTATCTGGGGACACCCATTACAGCTGCCACCTCCCCTAGGAAGCCCCCGTGAACTGGATAATCTATTCAGTTCCGAGGCCAAACCAAATCAGGTATTCTACACTCAGAGAAAGACCAATGGAAGCCTATATTTATTTTGAGAAGTTTGTGAAAATTTCTTTCAGGGGACAATACATGTTTATGACAATCTTACTATGAAATTCCAGTGATCAGTGACCCTATAGTGTTTGATCCCATTTTTTTTACATATAAATCTTATTCTACCTGAATTTGCTTTTCCTCAAAGATTTATGGTGGAAACTTGGAACATTTATTTCCCCAGGTGCAGTCTGGTGTTACATAGACTGGTCTGGAATGCTAGTGACCTTGGGCAAGTCATTTCCCATAATTCCAGCCTCCACTTATTCATCTGTGAAACAAGGCTATTTATATCTATGTTAATTACTTATACTCAATTTATACCCTAGGATGTTGGGGTCACTCATACTTGCTACCATTCTTTGAGTGCTTTTCCATGTGCTGGGCACTGTGCTAAGATTGGTTTTGCATTCTTACTTGATCCTCCAAAGAGCTTCCCTTTTCCTGTTGTCTCCTATCCTGCAATATTTCAGCTCCATGGCCCTTATCGTTTCTATCATATTATATCATTTGCTCTTTGAGTACATTTTTCTGTCTTCCTGGGGCTTCTTGCCCTGCACAGCTCCAGTGGACACCACTCACAATGTATTTGGCTCTAGATGTTGTCACCAAAAATATAAGTATTAATAGTAGTAACTCCCCAGCGATTGTGTGATGAGGAGATCCTTGACCTACAGAAGGGCAGGGTTTTTTTTTTGTTGTTGTTGTTGTTCTATTTTGATCATTGCTGTATCCTGACCTGAGAAGGGTGCTGGACCCAGAGTAAGCTTTCAGTAAATATTTGTTGAAAGAATGAGTGAAAGAGGACCCAGAGAGAGCTTGTGTTACCAGCAAAGAAACTGAGGCTAAACGAGTTAGAAATCTGCCAAATTCAATAGACCAAGGACCTAGCTGTGCCTGTTTGCAGCCTTGCTCCCAACAGCTTTGCAAAGCTGAGTGTCCCAAAATCCTGGCATCATCCTGCAATCAAATATGGCTTGACAAATATTAATGCTCTTCCCTATGTGTATCGGACCCTCTGCTAGACTCTTGGGTGGAGTAACATACTGTCATAAAGATGTTGATTTGAGAGATTGGATTAAATTGCACACTGAAAAGAAAAGGAGTTTGCTTTTGGGAGAAAAACCCTTAACCCAACTGCTAATAGTTGGAGTTGGCAGGAGCCACTCAGGCCTTCCCAGACTGATCCCTTTTCTCTTTTTTCCTGCCTCCTTCCCTTTTGTGAGCGTTTCTTCCCCTTTTGCTTGCAGTGAGTTCTGCTCTCCTGTAGGCTACAATGTGTCAGTTGTTATAAAATCCGGGAGGCGGAGTCTAGTGACGAGGGCGGTGGGGGAGAGCTAGGCCAGCCCTGCAGGGCGAGCAGTCCAGCCTTGGGTTCACGGGAGCTTAAGCGTTGCAGCAGGAAAACTTCCATCTCGCTCTCCTGGCTTTGATCCTCATTGGACATCAGACCAGAGGCGCCCAAGGAAGGGAGGATGCGAGATGACCGGCCCTCTGGCAACCTGACCATCTCCTTAGCAGAGCCTCCCAGAGCGAGCTGGGGACTGCCTGCACGACCCAGGAGGCGCCGCGCCTCTCAGTAGATGTGTGTGTGTGAGTGAGTGAGCGAGTGTGTGTGCGTGCGAGTGAGTGAGGGTGTGTGTGTGAGTGTGGATGCATGTGTGCACGGCAGGACTGTGTGTGAGCGTGTCTGGATGGGTGTGCGCGTGCACGCGTGGGAGAGTGTGTGTGTGAGAGAGGGAATGTGAGTGCTCTTGATTATTATTTTTTCGTGGGGAAGAAAAATCTTGGAAATCTGGGGCAGGTTACCGTGCTCCTAGGGTGATTCTTCTTTTGCAAGAAGAGCTGACGAGAGCAATCTACTAGAGCCCAGGAGAAGGATTTTTACCGCTGTTCTACAGTCGAGTAAAAGAGATTAGCTCCAAACCTGTGAAATCGACCAGAGCTGTGTGATTACCAGGGCTTGAGAGAGGACTCCCGAAGAAAAAGAGAAATAAATCAAACAGCCTGTCAGTCCCTTTGGCCACATCGGAAGATGTCATCTCAAACTAAGTTCAAGAAAGACAAAGAGATCATTGCTGAATATGAAGCCCAAATAAAAGGTGAGACGTGGGCTGAGACTTTTCCTTCTGCTCCCTGTTCCCTTTCTCTCACTGTGCCCCCCATTTCCTCCCTGCCATCATGAAATGTTGTTATGCATCAATAATCTTATTGTGAGAAGGAACAGTGGCAGCCGCACAAGTCCAGACTGGTTTCAACTGCAGATAGCGCTGGGCTGGGAGTGTGGATTAGAGGAAGGACAGCAATCTCTGCATTGCAGGTGTGTGAGGAGGATCCTACGCCCCACTTCAGGAGTGTCACGGATACTCCATCATCTTGGCGGTGACATGTCACTCTAAGGCCATTTTGACAGTCACCACCTCCTCCCTTTCCCCGCCTTGGTAAAAGCCCCTTAATATCGATGTATATATATATATATTTTTACGACCTTCCCCTGCCCCTTTTTGTTGTTGGTGGTTTTGCCTCATCCTCTTTCTCTGGGTTGGAGTCCACATGCATGTGTACTGGGAGGCAGCATCTTTGGGCGGCCCTTCTTTGTCGGTGTCTCTTGCCTGGGCTGGGTTGCCATGGATTAGCTGTTATGGGCTGTATTGATCCAGTCTAATGCAGGCATTTAGGCATAAAGAGAGCTCGGTGCAGAAAATGCATTAGCTCGCAGTGTGCAGCCCAGCCACTCTGGGCACAGCATTTAGGGTCATCAGCTTTGGTTCCAAGCCAACACCTCAATGTGCAATTTGTGTTGGTAGGCGCTGCCTTACTTCCATGGTGCCAGGGAAGCGTGCTGGGAGAGCGAGATGACCTCTGGCTGCTGGTTCCAGCTTTGGTGCCATGGAGTACACATTTCTTTCAGGAGCCACTCCTTCAATCCGTGCTAGCTGGGAGAAATAGGAAAAGAGACACAATCGCACAGCTCAATGCAGGCAGGCAGAATTGTCATTCAGGCCACCCGGGGGCTTCTCCCATCCTCACGTGGTCTAAGCGCAGCTTTGGAAAGGAAAGCCTGAAAGCTCCATGCACTGTGCTCCCCCTTCTCAGTGACTGTGCCCTAAGAGAAGCCCCGGCCGTGCCTTTTGGTGTCCCTGTTCTTTCTGGTTGTGGTCCTCCTAGCTTCCACTCAGGATGTGTTGTGATCTCTCACAAGAGATTAACACACATCCTCAGTGGATGCTGAGGCCTGTCTTTGAGGTTATGTAGGGACTGTTGAGCAGGTTGGGTCTTTGGGGCTCAAAGGAACTGAGGTTGCCACACCTACTTATAGGTGCTGCTGCACTCAGAGAGACTCATGGCCCAGGAAGTCGAGTGGCTTCCCTGGGAGCAACAGAAGGCATCAGAGCTGCCATCCAGGCTTCAGATGCCAGGGAAACTTTGGGAGGGAAGTGATCTCCAGGGGAGGGCTTTGATTTTTCCCTGTCTTTTTTCTCTGAGTTCTAGTCAAACCTGGCATGCTAATTGTCTCTGGGTAGACTTTAAGGCAAAAGGAACAGAAAACACTCCTCTTCCCTGGTTGCCTCTTTCTTAGTTTTCAGTTCATTATCAAAAACAGTGACTGAGAATGTTTCAGCCCTGCTAAAAATTTAGAAACAAATCCTTTAGTGGTCAGGGATTTGAATTCATCTGACAACTCAATGCAAAAGCCTAGTTTCAGTCTATAGTCGAGGGAGCTTTTTCGTTTGTTTGTTTGTTTTTGGATATTGGGGATTTGGGGATTGAACCCAGGGGCACTCTACCACTGAGCTATACTCGCAGCTCTTTTTTATTTTATTTTAAACTTGCTAAGTTGCCAAATTTGGCCTAGAGCCTGTGATCCTCCTGCTTCAGCCTCCTGTAGCTGCCGGAACTACAGGCTGTACTATGGTGTCTGACTAGCAGATATGTTTTAAAGACTAAGTTGGCCACTGATTATTTTGTCCCCATGAAAAATGCCAATGTTGAGAAAAGGATGTTGTGTTTTGGACAGTTTGGATTTTGTTAGCATCGTCTGGTAGGAAACATGCTTATCTCATTTTTAAAGAATTGCTTCTACATGGGCCAGTCAACTTATAATTGAGGATCAATGAAGCACTAATTGCTCTAACTTTTTTACTTTTTATCTTTCTCCTTTATTTTAACAACTAATTAGCAAGTACCAGGTAATGTGTTTCATCAGAAAATTTGTCCAAATGATTTTGTCTTTAAATTTATCTGCAATATGCTTGAAGGAATTTAATTCTTTTCTTTTAATATTGACACCTTCAAGACAGATCAGGATACTGCTGTGCCCAAAACCCTCTGAAATATTTTCTTTCCAAATTCTGTTTTGTTGGGCTGGGGTATACCTCAGTGGTAGAGTGCTTGCCTAGCATGTGCAGGGCCCTTGGGTTCCATCCTCATCGCTGCAAAACAACAAGAAATTCTGTTGGTTCATCATTATAATTAGTGATGTGTGTACAGAAATCAGTGTGCATAGTTTCTAAACACATGCCCCACCCCCAAACATCACTCCTCTTGGCTCATCCAATGTTCAGGATGGCTAGTTTGAGCTCAGTTTCAGAAATGAGGAAACTGAGGTCCAGGGACATTCAATGACTTGTCCAAGGTGGCAAGGCCAGTTTCTTCCCAGGCTTAGTGTTCATTGTTAGCCTGAACCTGAAGCTGCCCCTTGAAGGATTGATGTCAGTAGCAGATGGCAGTTTTGTGGTGGAGACTGCCTGCCTCTTGATTGAGTTTCATTGTTTACCCTCTTGCTTTTGTTGCTTGGCTCTGAAGAACATTTGAGCAATGACCAAAAATAATGCCTGCTGCCAGTTGCCGTTCTTCCTGGTATCATTTGGCCATTTTGGCACAAATAGTCCAGCCCGTTAGACTTTGTATCTTATGATTTTTACAAGGGGAACTTTTGATTTTTAAAAACAGTGTTTATTTCTTTTTTATTTTATTTTTTAGTGTTTTTTTTTTCTTTTGTGGACACAATATCTTTATTTCATTTTCATGTGGTGCTAAAAATTGAACCCAGTGCCTCATGCATGCTAGGTCAGCACGCTACCACTTGAGCCACATCCCCAACCTGATGTTGATTTCTTTGTAGATTTATCCTCTGTCTCTTTTTGAAGCAATTACCAACTCAACAAAGGAGAATATTTTAAGACAGCATTTTCTGTTTAAAAAAAAATTTAAGCTCATGACATCTCTTGCCTCATCAGATATTTAAATCTTTGATTTGGTATCTGCAAAGTAGTAGTGAACCACATGCTTGCTTATTTCCAGTGATGGAGCACTCAGCATATTCCTACCCCACGTATTCTGTCTGGCTCATGTGAGCATATTTTTCTTATGCTGCGTTAAATATTTCTCTCAACCGTCTATTGGTTCTGTAGTTGCTTCTCCTTGGGGCTTCTTAGAACAAGACAGATGCTTTCCCCCCCGAGATTCCCCAGTGGGTGTTTGGAACCTTTGATTATAGCCCCTGACTATGATTGACCTCATCACTTGCTTCTTTAAGATAGTTGACTACCACTTACCATCTTCATTCTCTTTTGGATTCGCTGCATCCTAGGTTGCAAATCCCACTGTCTTTGGTGCTTGGCAGATAGAATAAATGAGTGAAGCTGGCCAATGAGATGAGTTGTAGCAGTTGGTCCACCACTTCACTGACAGCAGTAGAAGAAGGGGTAGTGACAATTATGGTGGACCTGAGAGCACATGTCCTGTCTGAATGGTCAGTCATACTTGGGTTCAACTAGATGCTGCCATTTAGAAACGTAGGCCCCACCAGATCTTTCAGATATTCAAATGCCGGTAATCCAGATGAGAGTTTCATGTTTTTCGAGAGGTTTTGCCAAAAGAACCTCCAAAAGAGCTTACTATCAGTATCTTCTTTTTAGAATAGCACTAAGGTCTAAATGTGATTTTTCTAGACATGATCAAAGAAAGAAAACTATCATCTCTTTATGCTTTTTGTAATACTTCCATTAACATAGCCCAAGGGTTGAATTAGCGCTTTTTGCTGCTCATTCCTTATTGCATCACATATATTATGTCTGCTATATTTCTTTAATCTACTAGGCTAGGAGTCTTGTCAGGGAGAATAAATCGAAATGAATTTAATCTGACTTGTTCTTGGAGACCCTGTACTGGTTCCAAATGGAGCTTGCTTCCTATGCTAGGTGCTTATATGTGTCCCTTTACAAATCTGTTCAAGAACCTTGTTTGACAGTGACATCATGTTGCCTTCTTGGGAACTGGCAAGCTATAACTTCTTTCCTCTTTTGAAAAGCAGAACAACATTTGCCTGTCTCCAGCTTTTTGGCTCGTGTCCTGTTCTCCACAGTTCCCTCAGAGATCATTGATAGTGTGTGGTGATCTTATTTGCAGGCATTCTCAGTACCCTGGCTTCTCCTTCATCTTGCTGCCAGACAAAATGGTCTGTTCTGCATTTATTCAGAATTCCTATTTTTATTTCAGCATAATAGAAAATTGAAGTAGAAATGCAGTGACTGATTTTAGTATTTTATTTTTTTATTGTATATCCATACTAAGTTTGACCATCTTTTTAATAGCAAAACTTTAGAATTTGGGGGAAGAAGAGCAGGGATTGAGGAAGATCACGGAATGTGTTTACTCATTCATTCATGGGTTCATTCAGCAAACACTGATTTGTACTTAGTGATGAGTTTTGTGAGAGATGCAAAGTAAGAGATATTTGTTGCTTCCTAAGAGTTTTCTTAAACTGGGGCATGCCTGTAATTCCAGTGACTCAGGAGGCTGAGGCAGGAGCATTGCAAGTTTGAGGCCAGCCTCTGCAACATATGAGGCCCTATACAACTTAGCAGACCCTGTCTCAAAATAATAAATAAAAAGGACTGGGATGTGGCTTAGTGGTTTAAAAAAAGGGGGAAGGGGAAGACAGAGATTTTTTAGAATATAAGAATTTCTTATATTTCTTAGAATATAAGAATATTTATTCTTTTTTTTAATTCTTAATATTTATTTTTCAGTTTTTGGCAGACACAACATCTTTGTTTGTATGTGGTGCTGAGGATCGAACCTGGGGCCTCACGCATGCCAGGCTAGCACGCTACCGCTTGAGTCGCATCCCCAGCCCAAGAATATTTATTCTTATAAAATAAAAGAAGGAAATTAAAAAACAAACAAATGAAAATCCAAAATACAGAAAACTTCTAACTGGTCACTGGAATGAACTTAGCTTTAAAGAGAATATGCTACAGGAATTGGAGGACTGCCTTGGGATGTCCAGGAATCTTAACAGGATTGAGGAAAATAGGCTTGATCAGGGAAACAGTGGGGGTAGTGGAGTCTGTGGTCAGATGGGCAGTTCATCTTGAGGAAACAGCTCTGCCCAGCTCCAGCCTATCACTGCCATGCAGGTGTAACCCCAGAATGGTTAGTTCTATCAGTGTTTCAAAGGAATCTGAATTTTCAACAAAATCTCCTGGTTTTTAAGTGGTGTCTCAATTTTTAAAAAAGCTCTGTGCTGCCTAAAGGAACAAACAGATTCAGCCTGCTGGGCCACCTATTTGCAACTTTGGGCCTCTAAAATTGAAGTCCATAAAAAGTCTGCTGATGGAGCCTGGGCCCATTTTTGTTCTATCTTGGTCCATCTTGGGTCATTTTCTCTATGAAAGATGGGTGGACTTATAAGCACACTAGAGCACTCCCCCTTTCTCTGGATTTTCCATGCCCTGCACTTTCTCTCCAGATCTTTCTCCATGGGTGGCTTTGTTGCTCTTAAATTGCACCCCTGATTTTTTTTTTGGCCTATCCAATGATATCTTCAAAGCTTGCTCAGCTGACACTTTCTAACACCAAACCTACCTCACTCTCCTAGGCGGAATTAAGGGGTTCCCACATATCTATATCTCTATCCTGGACCTTATTATCCTTCACTGCAATTTGGCATTTAGGCCCCTAGCCATGAACTCTTGTGGATAGAAATGTTCCTGGTCATCTTTTTTTTCCTCCAGTGTGCTTGGCACTCAATTTGTTGAGGGAGTAAGTTACTAATAAGAAGTTTTCATCTTATAATTCATACTCAAATAGCTATTTTCTTTAACATCTGTCTTACTTAGCTTGAGCTCTTCTAACAAAATACCACAGACTATATAGTCTTTATTTATTGCTTCCAGTTTTGGAAGCTGGGGAGTCCAAGATCAGGGTTCTGGTAAATGTAGTTCCTGGTGAAGGCTCACTCACAGAAGGAGATAAACCTGTTTTTCTTCTTCTTCTTCTTCCTTCTCCCCCTCCTTCCCCCCTCCTTCTCCTCCTCTCCCTCCTCCCCTCTTCCCCCTCCTCCCTCTCCTCCTCCTCCCCTCCCCTCTTCCCCCTCCTCCCTCTCCTCCTCCTCCCCTCCCCTCCTCCTCCCCTCTCCCTCCCACTCCCACTCCCCCTCCCCTTCCCTCCTCCTCCTCCTCCTCCTCCTCCTCCTCCTCCTCCTCCTTCTTCTTCTTCTTCTTCTTCTTCTTCTTCTTTCTCTTCCTCCTCCTCCTCCTCCTCCTCCTCCTCCTCCTCCTCTTCTTCTTCTTCTTCTTTCTTCAGGGGATTGAACCCAGGGGCGCTCTTCTACACAGCTACATCCTTAGCCTTTTTTACTTTGAGACAACGTCTTGCTAAGTTTCCCAGGATGGCCTCAACCTTTTGATCTTCCAGCCTCAGTCTCCCAAATCACTGGCATTACCAATGTGCACCACCATGTCTGGCTCCTGTCTTCCTTTTCTAATAAGAGTATGAATCTCATCACAAGAGTCTAACCCTTAGGCCTAATCTAAACCTAATCACCTCTCACCTCCTAATACCATCATATTAGGGGTTGGGGACTTCCACATATGCTTTGTGGGGACATAAAACATTGAGTCTATAACAACATCCACACTTTCTGTTCCATTGAGAAGAGGTGCTTTACTGGGCAAAGAAATACTCTTCAATATTTGCTGAATTTCCTTGTTTGTCTCTGGTAGGGAAGATTTGTTGAAGTCTGTTGTACTGGAAGCCAAGAGTCATTAACGAGGTATTGACTGTCATGTTCCTGTGGAGTGTGGCCTGTCACCCTCCAGGCCTTTCCCATTCTGTGGAAGTCAATGGATCTGAGGGTCCATATTGACCATTTCTGAGTTTTTTACCACTAGACTCGATATATTAGAGATGATCTTTTCTTTCCAGAAACCTCTATCATTCATTCATTTAGTGACTATGACAGGCCACACTTCAGGCTTTACAGCTTAATTTAATAGTGAGAGATAATTCATTTTTCTTTAGCTTCTATATCTTGGTCATATATAGAGTATCTCACTTTGTGATCCCTATAACTCTGTACAAAAATCATTATTTTCACTTCATAGATTAAAACTGAAGTTAAGATAGATCAAATAAAATGATTGCGCAGTGAATAGTGGTGAGCTAGGTTTAAATTGGAATCTTTCCAACTTTCAGCGGTTCAGGAAAGCAAAATGCACGCCAGGGCAACATGGCTCTGTAACTCAGGACTTCCTTCAAAGGGGGATGATATGATGGCTTTTGATCTTTGACTTCCTACCTTTCCCAGTCTTTTCATGCTCTTGATAATCTATCCTCTCCTCTTTATTTGTTCTAATTAGTTATATGCAACAGTAGAATGCATTTGATACATCATACATAAATGGAGTATAACTTCTCATTTTTCTGGTTGTACATGATGTAGAGTTACACTGGTCATGTAATCATATATGTCTGATTCATGCTACTATCATTCCTACCTATTTACACCCTCCTCTCCCTTCACTACCCTCTGTCTAATCCAAAGTACCTCTATTCTTCCCTAGTGCCCCCTCCCCTTATTGTGAATTAGCATCTGCACATCAGAGAAAACATTTGGCCTTTGGTTCTTTGGGATTAGTTTATTTTGCTTAGCATGATAATCTCTAGCTCCATGCCATAATTTCATTCTTCTTTAATGCTGAGTAATATTCCATTGTGTATATATACCACATTTTCTTTATCCATTCATCTGTTGAAGGGCACCTAGGTTGGTTCCACAGTCTAGCTGTTGTGAATTGAGCTGCTATAAACATTCATGTGGCTGCATCACTATAGTAGGCTGATTTTAAGTCCTTTGGGTATAAACTGAGGAGTGTGATAACTGGGTCACATGGTGGTTCCATTCTAAGTTTTCTGAGGAATCGCCATTATGCTTTCCATAATGGTTGTACCAATTTGCAGTCCCACCAGCAAACTATGAATTACCTTTTCCCCCACATCCTCGCTAACATTTATTATTGCTTATATTCTTGATATTCGCCATTCTGACTTGAGTGAGATGGAATCTCAGTGTAGTTTTGATTTGCATTTCTCTAATTGCTAGAGATGTTGAACATTTTGTCACGTATTTGTTGATTGATTGTATTTCTTCTTTGGTGAATGTCTGTTCAGTTCCTTAGCCCATTCATCGATTGGGTTTTGTTTTGTTTTGTTTTTTGTTTTTTTTTGGTGTTAAGTTTCTTGAGTTCTTTATATATCCTGGAGATTAGTGCTCTGAGGTCCAGGTGGTAAAGATTTTCTCCCATTCTGTGGCCTCTCTCTTCATATAATCAGTAATCTAACTCTCTTGGTCCCCACTTGACATTGCCTCCAGATTCCTTCACTTCCACCCAGGTGGTCATCTGGGGAAAGTGTCCACTAGAAATATTCCCTACATCCTTCTGAGAGGGCTGCTAGATCTACCACTGCCCTGCTGGGCCTGTCTTCCACCAACCACAACGTAAGACATTTTAGAAGTCTCTTAGTCCAACTCTCCTATTTTTTTTTTCTTCTGATGTACAAACTATGCTTAGAGAAAAGGTCTTTTGACTAGACCTCCAAGAGGGCAGAAGCTTTACTTGCTTGGTTTAGTGCCTTCCATCTGCTTGGTGATCAATAGACATTATTGAGTTGATTGCCCGGAGGCGGGTGGTTGTCTGGGGGCCTGGAGCTGAGAGGTTCTCTGGAAAGGCAAGGCAAGAGTATCCAGCAGGGTAAGGATTGCAGTATTAGAGATGTCTGGAGGAGATGAGATTAGTCTGGTTCCTAGAACTGACTCCTTCACTTCATAGTGGCCAGGAAGGGGACAGGATTGATTTCTTTCTTTTCTGTTTTTTCTTATGGTAACAGGGATTAAACCCAGGGGTTCTCTACCACTGAGCTATATCCCTGGCACTTCTTATTTTTTATTTTGAGACAGGGTTTCACTAAATTGCCTAAGCTAATCTTGAACTTGCAGCCCTCCTCCTCAGCCTCCCAAGAGATGCTGGAATGACAGATGTACACCACCTAGCTAGGCCGGATTGATCTCTTAAAGGTGCTGAGCTTAAGAACTTCTGGCCTACTATAGGACCCAGGCATCTGCTTCCTGAGCTCAATTTTGCATAGAAATGAGTCATTCTTTTAAAAAATTTATTCTAATTAGTTATATATGAAATGATTCATTCTTAATGGCTTGTTGGTGTTTGTAAAATATCCTGAATGGTTAAAAATGGAACTTTGTGAATTCTTTTAATTTGATTGGTCGTTATATGAATTATGTTTGGGATGGTGTTCCCTGAAGTGTATCCCATGCAGTTGGAGTGTCCCATGCAGGTATTGGGTGAAAGAAAATAGTTGTGTGCTTAAATAGGTTTTAGAAGTTCTAGGATAAACTGAGTGAAATAGGTCTGTTTCCCCTGGGACTTCAGAAAACCTGAGTGGGATAAGTGAATAGTGGAATGGCCCATAGTTTTCTCACACTTACTTAATCTTGTAGTAAGATTTTTTCATGGGATATTTTACAGGACTTTGTTTCTTGAGTTATGTTTTAATACCTAGGCTGCATAATTTGTGGATTACTTGTGTTATTTGCTTTTTGCCTCTTGTCCAGTTACCTGATTTTTATAGTCCTTTCCTCCAAGGGCAGTTTGAAGAGGGGAAGAAGTAAAACAAATGCACATCGAGTTCAGCCAAGGGATGTCAGGGCAGTGCTTCGAGGTCACAGAAAATGGGAGTTTTGACATTTCCAATTACACAGCGCTCAACCATTGATTTAAGTAGTAATCTGGAAGCAGCCCAAGCCTGATCAATATGTGTCGGTGTGTGCGTGAATGGGTGTTCCTGTCTGTGTGTGACAGTATAGGGGAGCACGCTGTTGCAGGTATGTTCAAGGTGCCTTGACTGGACCTTGGCTCTGCCCTGGGATTTTACAGTCAATGCCACATGATAATGGTGCCCACAAACCCAGAGAAGCCCATGCTCCTTGTGCTTCAGTGAAACAAACCTCAGCTACAAATCCAGGTGCCCAAGAAATATATTTTTCTTCCTGCGATTTGATTTCCATATTCATCTCAGTATTGCTGCAGATGACAGCAGGAAATCCACAACAATTGGAGATTTATCTCCCTTTTCTTCCAAGGTTATGTCCCAAGGTCCAGGGGGACTTAGGCAGCACCAAAGCTAAGGAGACATCTGTTGTGGTTTATTATTAACAGAATTTGGCAACTGCAGGGCTGGTATTCCCCTAACCCTTATTGGGTCTTCAGTGGTCAGTCTATGCCAGTGATCCTTCTTTGTTCCCTTCTAGTTCTCCTCTCCTTGGTCCCTTCTGTGTGGTTTGTCAGCACCAGAAGCCACCTTGCTGTGCACATTCTATGCTGGACCACGAGGGAGCCTGGATGATTATCTCTGTCCTGTCTGGGCCGTATTTGCTCCTCTCTGGATCCTCTCTAGGATTGTACCTGGGGAAGGGACAGATATGTCTTTTCTTATATTCTGCAAATCTGTTTGGTGGTGCCTTATCTCTTTCCCTCCCTTGCCTTGTAGGGGTGGGTGGGGCAGCATGCAAATTTTTTTCTTAAGAGATCCATAATGTCCACACACACCTTTACTGACTCTCTATTTGGCATAGGAAATCTTCATCCTCAGGTTTGTGCATATGTATGCATGTGTGTGCATACACACAGGCACACACGGGCGTGGGATGAGGGAATGGAGGTGGCTCTTTGTCATCAGACCTTTTCTTAAAGCTGTTGCCAGTAAACCATGTTCTTTCTCTTCTCCCCGAGGACCAGGCTTTTGAAAGTCAAAAGCCAAGAGTTGACTTTTTCTCTGTATTATCGTGGAGGCAGTGAACACATAACATCCTCCCCTACTGAAAAGGTTCCATGGAGTCTCAGGATATATGGAAGAAAAGCTTTTAATATTTTAACACACTAACTGTAGCAGATTCCCTCCCTTCTCCATCTGCACTATCCTAGACCAGACTACCATTAGCTCTTAGCTGGGACCAGTGCAATAACTTTTTAACTTGTGATTGATATTTTTGACTGGGCCATTCTTTGCTATTGAGGGCTTAGCTGTACAATGTGGCTCCTACCCACTAAATGTCACTTGGAACCCTGCCTCCAACTGTGAAAACCAAAAATGTCCACCTGGGGACCCAAACTGCACCCAGTTGAGAAAACCATAGTTCTAATCAGTCTCTTGCTTCTTCTTTTGTCCTCATGGTCTATTCTCCCCACAGCGGCCAGCAGTAATCCCTATATGATGCAAATCTTATCATGTCACTTCCCAGATCACAGCTCTACAGTCTCATTGTATGAGTATACACCCCAGGTTCCTAGACTGGATTGACAAAGCCAGGATCTGCTCACTCCTTGTCATCCATCACAGCCATCTCAGGCTCTATTGGTTCCTTGACTTTTCCAAGCTTGCACCCACTTTGGACCTTTGCACTCTGCTTTCCCCTCTTTCTGGAACACTCTTTCCCTAGATTGCCACTTGGCATTCAGCTCTCAGATGGCATGCTACCTCCAGATCACCCAAGTAGCCATACAGTAGCTCTTTTTATTGGATCTGCAAACTTGAATTCTCAGTGGAGCCCTTATGGCTGTATGATATTTTTTCTTCTGTGTTTGTGTCTTCTCTTCCCCAGGAACTGCAACTCTTTAAGAATAGGATTTTTATTTCTCTAGTTTATTTGCATTTTTCCTAGCACCTAGAACAGCTCTTGTTGTATTGTAAGCGATCATGGTTTTTGTTGAATGAATGATTGAATGTGGGTGCCCTTGCAATGAATTTTGCACACAGAAAACAGATATTATGCTTTGGGTGCATAATGAAACTGACCCAGGATTTCCACAATATTGGCTGAGAAATAACTTAGGAAGATCAAGAATCCAGATACAAGATGATTGTATCCATGCAGAACCACCTCATGAATGATTTATAGAATGTGAAGTGACCAGGTGACCACTTGCAAGGATACTGCAGGGAACGCAATGTATTCTGTTTACTGAATTCCTATAATGTCTGAGAGGAGAGAAAAACAAAAACAAAAACCAACCAAACAAACAAAAAAACCCAAAGGGTAAAATATAGACTCCATCCCTGTCTTTGGTAGACTCATGATTTTTTTAGGAAAGAAAAAAAAATGGATCAGTCAAGTATGTATAGTACACTAAAAACTTGGACAGTGCTGAAAGCATACACCAGGGAAAAGAGAGTAAAAGTTACATTGTTGCTTGGGAGAGCTGAGGAAATTCTTATAAAAGAAAGAATAGTTGAGTAGGGTTTTGAAAGATGAGTAGAAGCTCTCCAGGTGTTGGAAGGCATTTCATGAAGACAGAACAGAGTGTGCTAAAGGCATGGGGGTGGGGGAGTCACAAAAGAGCCTGGGTAGTTGAGAAATGCTAAAGGCATGGGGGTGGGGGAGTCACAAAAGGGCCTGGGTAGTTGAGAAATGGTACCCAGTTTTATGTGACTGGAACCCAGAGTAGGTATAAGGGTGTGGAGTGGGAGACGATGCTGGAAAGTACAGGAGCTTGAGTTCCTTCCTAGCCATCACATCCTATGACTCTGACCTTGGAGAGGTGTTTAAGAGTTGTACTCCTTTATTTTTCTTATTGTGGGAAAATTCTCATAACATAAAAGATGTCATCTTAACCATCTTTAAATGTGAAGTTCAATGGTATCAGTTACATTAATAATGCTGCTAACTATCAGCCCATTTCCATCTCCATAAGCATTTTCATCTTGTAAAACTAGAAACTCTGTACCCATTAGACAATACCTTCCCATTCTCTCCCTCTTCCCAGTTCCTGGCAGCTACCATTCCACTTTCTGTCTCAATGATTTTCACTTTCCTAAGTGCCTCATATAAGTGGAACCCTATGTTTTAGATATTGTGAAAAATACTGCTAGAAACATGGGTGTACAAATGAGTCTTTTAAAACTTTTTTCTGATTATAGATGTATATACTCATTATTTTAAAATCCTTGAAAATACAGAAAAAATATTTTAAAAGGGTAGGGAATAAGAAAAGAACCTAGAAGTTGCTGAGATACCCACTTTAAACCATATATTTCCTTCTAGACTTCACTCCTCTTTCTTCTATCAAACTTATTTTACATCTGTGTATAACAAGAAATGAGATCATAGATCTTTAATGAAAAGTTACACAAACAAAATAGGCAAATGATAAGCATATAGGCCTAGGGCTTAAAATAGGCAGGATGTGTCCTCAAAATGAAGTTTGCCAAGTACGAACATGAGTATGCATGACCTCACATATTTGTTTGCATGGTCCTTTTGGTGGGGGCGGGGGGGTGTTATTGGTTTGTCAGAGACATTCTTTTATGGTCATTGGTTTGTCCTGTCCACTTTTGACTCTGTTCTTTGCAGATTTTTATAAAATTTGTATCAAACTGAGCTCACTCATCAAGAATGTCCCCTACTCCTACCTCTGTCCCAGCTGCTTTCAGGTAGAATTTCCCCCCTTTGAAGCCCCTTGTGGTCTCACTTCCCTCTTGGTACTCAGAAATTGGGTCCTGCCTTTGGGAGGAAGCGTTAGAAGAACAGTCTTATTTAGGGAAAGAATCCGCTACTCATGTCACTGAAACCTGTCCTGTGTACCTTTCCTTCCCTTGTTGTGCCTTCCGCTAGCTTCCCTGATCACTGTGGGTAATTTTGGGGTTCTCTCTTGCCTCTCTGCTCCCAGAGGTGATAAACTGCTACCCTCTTCCTTCTGATTGCTGATAAAGGTATTTTCAGTTTTCAATCTACACATCAATACATTTTCTAACCATTTGTCAAACAGGCCTGGATTCCTGTAGGTGGCTTAAATTCTCACTGGGATTTGAGCTCCGAGTGGATGGGATATCTCCTTAGGGGGACTTTCTATACCTTACAGTGTCTTAAAAGGAATCAGAGAAAGAGATGATATGAGAGGACTCATACCAATGAAATGTCTTAATAATCTTCAGGGATGAAAAAGAGTGGGTGTCCTTTCTATGATTTACTTTGTGCCAAAGAATGCCAATTGGCTAGCAATATGGCTGTCCTCTGATTGTTTGAAAGTAAGACACTTTCAAGCACAGTTGGCCCATCACTATGTCTTTACTTTGATCAGTGGCCTGTCCTGACAAGATAGTTTGGGGCTAAAGATCTTTAGGGATCTCCTTAAAGTTTCCTTCGGGAAACTGAGGCAGACCAATAGTCATTCTCCCCAGTTCCGATACCTGACAGTAGATTATTCCTTGACCTCTTGCCCCGACCATCTGGACTCCTGACCTTTGGCTTGTTTGTGTTTTTTTTTAGTTTATTTGCCCCTTGACCCTTTGCTAATCTGGGACACTATCCTGGACTGATCCTCTTAGTTCAGGCTGCACCTGAACATATCTGTGTTGCTGCATCTCTTGTTCAGCATAATATTAACATCAAAACTCTGCTCCTGAAATGGCAGAGGCCTGACTCCTGTCTGCCAGAAGCACAGAATTATGTTGTGGGAATGGTGTGAAAGAAATGGTGAGAATGTGGTAGTCCGGTTCACTTAGGTTTAGCTTACCAGGTATTTACTGAACTCCTACTACATTCCCTGCCTCATGGACTTTATAATTCTGTGGGGAAGACACCTTGTAACTTGTGATTACAGAAGTGTTGAGGGTTATGTTAGTGGTGATGCAGAGTTCAGGGGGGATCTACACCCAGGGGACCTCAATGGTTGAAGATGCTGTTGGTGACTTTCCAATATTAATCTGTAAAGCTAAATCATAGTGCCTAAGGTTGTCTCACTGTCATTATTTTCAGAGCTCTTTAGGATACAGACAGAACTATCTTCCCATTTAGAAAAGGGTCAGAAGCCATCAAAATATTTAAGGGGTCAGGATTCTTAGGTGCTCCTGAGAGAACAATGTAACTCCAGGTGTAAAAGATAAAAATGTTCCAGAAAAAGAATTTTATAATAGCTTTACTCAGGATGGTAAATACAATTGTAGAGTAAGTGCTTTTAAGGTGAAATTCAATCCAGGGATCAACTGAAGAGGATTGAAAACCATCTTGGTTGGATAGAATTAAGGTAAAGTCACAGAAGTGGATGAGCCAAGGTGCTAGAATGTGGATGGAGGCAGCTGCGTCCATGGGGACCATGCTCTGGACAGAACCACACCTGGGTTTTGAATCATGGCTCATGGTCAATTAGCTGAATTACCTTTCAGAAAAATTAAGTTTATTAATTTTAATTAAGTGTCCTCACTTAAAAGGGGGAATAATAACAACTCACAGTGAGTGTGTGTGTGTATGTGTGCATGTGAAGTAGTAGAGATAATTCAGAATTTCTGGTACACAGTAGCCTTCATCAAACAATGAAAATATTAGCTGCTCTTGTAAGTAGAGCTCTAGCACCCAGTGACATCGGGTACAGTGAACCCGAGCTTTACAGGGGAAGCTGTTTTTAAGAGCACCAGTTGGGAAAGAGAGCAAGATGGGCAGCACTAAAAGATATCAGTAGGGGAGGAGTTGCCAGCATGGGTACCTGGGCAAAGAAAATTTCTAGTAAGTGCTAGACAGGCATGATGCTTGCTTCACCTTCTGTAGTCTTTCTTCCACTGTGGCTCCTAGACCACCTGAAGCAGAATTACCAGGGAGGAACTTGTGACATTCAGTTTCTGGGGTTTTGACCCAAACTACTGAATCAGAATCTGTGATGGTGGATCATGGGGACCTGTGTTTCATAAGTGCCCAAGTTTCATGAGCTTAAAGTATTTGGCCATGGACTGTAGTAAACTCACCAACTTGACTCTTTTTTTTTTTAGTGGGGTAGGAAACCCAGGGCTGTATGTCTGCTCAGCAAGCACTCTACCAGTGAACTACATCTCCAGCCCAAAGTGAAGAATTTATTGGCAAAATTCCTGAAGCTCAGACATCATTTGAACTGTAAAAGGAAAAGACTCCTTCAAGAGATACTGAAGTTATGCTTAACTTAGTATGATATTCATCAGATATTATAAAAAATTGCTGAAATGAACTGTAATATTTTATTGGGTTATTCCCCCATGTAGTGAGCAAAGTGTTTTTCCATACTGTTTCAGAACTCTAAAAAGTGGATACAGGCATGGAAAAGTGAGGCCCAATCTTCAATTTTTTGGATTTAAATTGGGAAACCTTGTGGTGCCATGGCCAAAGTCTGGGATTTAGAATCCTAAGACCTGCTTGTCAGTTTCTTTCTATCTTTCCAGTGAGTGCCATCTCCATTCTGTATCTTAGCTTCCTGGTCTGTTCAGTGAAGGCACTATCCACCTTAAAGGGTGTTGCTGTAAGGATCAAATGAGGTGTTATGAGAAAGCGAATCCTCTAGTCCTGCAGGAATGTTCATTATTTCTATTTTTTGTCTAGCTCCTCCTCAGGACATGCTGCTATTACAGGGGCTTGTTTATGTGTCTGTCTCCTGCGAGCTCATTGAGCCCAGGGGCTTTGTTTTATTCATTCCCGAATTCTTGTGCTCTGTGCCTGCCACACAGGAGGCATTCAAAACAAGTTCTGGAATAGCTATCAAGGAGAGAAAAATACATGCACAGTTCAGTATAGGCCTATGAAAATATTAAGATAGTCTTCCAGAAAAATATTACCTTCCCATTCTACTTAAAGAAATTAAAAAAAAATTCATCTAAGTCCACAACAGAAATTATATTGCTAGGAGAAAATAAAGAACTTCATTAAAGAAAATTTAATTGCCCGCTTTTCTAAAGAGGCAGAACCGCACCTCTCCCTCCTCATTACTGTCAAATGCATGATGACTGTTTCCAAGGCAGGCAAGATGAATAAAAGGAGATTGTGAAAAGGCAAGGCCTGATACTCCTGCAGAAAAGTCTCCCAAGAAACAGAAATGCCCCCTGGACTGCCAGTGTCGCTTATTGTTTGTCAGAGCCCCGGAAAAGCCTTCCCTGGACTCCTCCGACAAAGGCCCTCTTTGGCCTCTACCTCAGACCTTGGCTGGTGACCACAAAGCCCCTCATTTCCCCTGGAGGTTGGAAAGACTCCAGTTGCTTGACAAAACTGGAAGGATTATCTGGGGTCCAACGTGGGGGGCTCTGGTACCTCTAAGACCTCGAAAATTATCATCTGAATAGGTGGGGGAAGCCTGGAGCCAAATCTGGTAACAGAGCCCTGGGGTGGGCCTGCAGTTTGGAAAGGGGACCAATCTCAGCTTAGGTCCCATAGCCCTTTTTCATGTGCTGCCTTAAACTTGCATTTTCTTTTCTCCTCTCACCAGTTCCTTAGGCATAGGCCAGCCTGATAGCACCATTAGACAGTTCAGAACTGTTTGAACAAGTGCTGATTCTTACATAGACCACTGTCAGCCTCGGTGAAGTCTCTAGTGGCCTGCCAAAAGGCTCTGTCCTGTTCAAATGTTTTAATTGAGTATATGGGTGGGAATTTGAGTGTGCTCATTTAGTTTGAGAGTGGCAGGAACCCAAGGAAGGCAGTATTGGAACAGATGCTAATAGACATCCCAATAAACCCATCATAAGTTGAAAATACTGTAAGTAAAAATTGCATTTAATAAACTTAGCCTACTGACATCATAGGCTTGCCTAGCTGACCTGAAATATGCTCAGAACATCTACAGTGGCCCACAGTTGTGTCAAATTATCTAACACAAAGCCTATTTTAGAGTAAAGTGTTGAATACCCCATGTAATTTATTAAATTGCCAGTGTTCAAAAAACACTTTCAGCAGTTCATTGCAGTGCCAGTTGTTGCTCCTGGTGATCATGTAGCTGTCTAGGAGCTATGGTTTGCTGTTCCTGCCCAGCATCAAAAAAGACTATTCCATTGCATATTGCTAGCCTGGGAAAAGATTGAAGTGTCAGATTCAAAGTATGACTCCTACTGAGTTTGTATTACCTTTGCATCATTGAAAAAATTTTTAAAAATCTAGTTTGGGGACATATAATATAGTACAACCAGGAACATGGTTGTCAGTATTGAACTGACCAGAATCTGTGATGGTGGATCATGGACACCAGAGGTTGTGGGCCAGATCTTCTATTTTCTAGCTGTATGACTTGGGGCAGGTCTTGTCATCTCTTTGAGCCTTGGTGTGTAAAGTGAAGACATAATTTGACCTCAAAGAGGAATCTAGGAAATTAGGTGAGGTCATGCAAGTCAAACCCTTAGCATGTCCCTAGTGCATAATAAGGATTCAAATTAGTTGATGTTACCCATTGTTATTAATAATCACAACTATAAGAGTAATACTGCAGGGTCTGGAGTCTCTCAGATCTGCAATCAAATTCTGGCTCTGCCACTTAGTAACTGTGGATGTTGTTTATCATGTCTGAGTCTCAGCTTCCTCTCCAGCAAAATAGGGACAGTAATACCTGCCTTGGGCATTGCCATAAAGCACCAGACCAGAACAGACACAGTGAATGCTCAATAAACAGTGGTTACCATTTGGACACAGCGAATCTGGGGGGGGGGGCAGAACCAGGAAATAAAGAGAGTGCACAAACCCAATAGAATAGGATGAAGGGTTGACTGCAAAAATGTGAAGTTTAATAGTATCTTTAAGGGCTGGATCTGTAGCTCAGTGGTAGAGTGCCTGCCTTGCACGCATGAGGCACTGGGTTTGATCCTCAGCATCACATAAAAATCAATCAATCAATAAAATAAAGATATTGTGTTCATCTACAACTAAAAAAAAATAGTATCTTTAAGACAAATCCCACCAACTCTTTGGATCTTCAGCCCTAAGAGGAATTTCTCCCCCGCACAGGTAGAAATGTGAATGGGGTAAGAAAAAAATGGCATGTGATTGGGGTGCTAGACCTCAGACCCTGGTCCCATCCCATTCCTTATCCAGGTGGCTCTTGCCCCTTCTCAAGAGATTCCAGAGAGAAATATGTGGTAGAGCCCACTGCCTGGGAAATGAACTCATGTCCTAAAGCTGACTGCCACAGTATGGAATTCTTTTTTTTTTTTTTTTTTTTTAACAGAGAGGGAGAGGGAGAGAGAGAGAATTTTAATATTTATTTTTTAGTTATTGGCGGACACAACATCTTTGTTTTGTATGTGGTGCTGAGGATCGAACGCGGGCCGCACGCATGCCAGGCGAGCGCGCAACCACTTGAGCCACATCTCTAGCCCACACAGTATGGAATTCTAGCGAGTTCTTGGAGAACTCTTTTGAGCAAAGTATGGTGGACACACAGGGCACCCTCCTCTAAGACCATCCCTGGTTCTTTCAGGGTAACTAAAGCAGGTCTTGGAGTCTATTACCCAAAGGAAAGAACTACAGGGTCTGACCTCTTTCCTACAGGGACCAGCCTGAACACCTGCCCTGAGTTCTGTCTGAGATGCTAGCAGGCCTAAATAACTACAGGGAGAAAACAGAGTTTTGGAGGCTTTGACCCACCCAGGCTTAACCTTTGACCTCTTTGGAAGCACAGCCTCTGGGGATTATGGTTCATGGGGGTATCCCAGAACCTAGCCAGTCCATAACATCACTTTTCCTTCCAGTGGTTGGATTTCTATGCCCTTGTGACCCTGATTCTGGGAGAAGTAAACAGAGTTGGCCCTCAGCTCACTAGAGGTCAATATCCCCCTCTCTCTCCAACCTTGTCTTTCTTCTGTTGCTCCCAAGAACTTAGCAGCCTATGAACTGCCTGTGGAGTCCGCATCCTTAGAACTGCACCAGATTGTGCCCGCCCTGCAGGCAGGAGCTGGGGAGCATAGCCCCCAAGGCTTTAAGAATGCCTCTTTGACATCTCTTTCCCTTCACCAAATGTTTGAAATAGTTCATGACTCACTAGGAGAAAAATTCAGTTTATTTTTTTTCAGACTAACACTAAGCACCAATCAAGAGGTAGTCTGTGGGCCAGTGACTTTTTTTGTTTTTGTTTTTTGAGGTGCAGAACAAAATTGGGCAACTTCATAGACAAATCTGTATTTCTGAACTATCTGGTTGCACTGCATACCCATTCTCATATAGCACCCAGAGCTGATCAGCAGTCCCCATTTTACAGGATGCACGCACTTTGGAGTTCCTACCATTCCCTGGCCCAGGAGCTTTTTGGTCCCAGTCCTCCATTCCCTCACACCTACTATTTCACTTATTTGTCTAAGCTTCCTGGCTTCTGCTGGCATGTGGGTTTGCCACTTGTAGATTAGGCCAAGAAATTATATTCTGTTTTTTGTTTCAAATTATGCTCATCAGCAAGGTATGTGGTGCATTCCTGTAATCCCAGCAACTCAGGAGGCAGAAGTAGAAGGATTGTAAGTTTGAGGTCAGCCTTGGCAACTTAGCAAGGCCTTAAGTAACTTAAAGAGAACCTGTCTCAAAAAAAAAAAAAAAAAAAAAAAAAAAAAAGCTCATCAGATTGGATTGAATCCTGAGCATTGCATGATTCAATGTCTGTGACATAAAATATAAAAATGACTCCAACTTGCCACCCTCCTTTTAAATTTTACAATGGAAACTCCCTGTTATTATAGTCATGTGCCTCAGAGCAAAGTGTGGGTCAATGACAGACCTACAAGCGTGGTCCCATAAGATGATATCTCCTGGTGTCGTCAGAGCCATCTTTGTGTAAGTTCACTCTGATGTTCACATAATGATGAACTCCCATGCCAGGGCATTTCTTAGAATACGTTTCTATCATGAAATGATGCACAACTGTATTTCAAGTAGAACCTTCTTCACGTCTCCTTAAGCATGAGTTTGAAGCTGGAATCAAGGGCAAGACACTACCCCCAAGGAGAAGCACTAGTGTGTTTGACCCTTATCCCTCCTTGAAGGGAATGGGAACAGGAGCCAACCTTCAGCTACTAGAGGCCACTAAGGACCCAGTGATATGGTGGATGATGTTCTTTATCACCTCTGGTAGTCACCATAATGCTTTTTTTTTTTTTTTTCTGTAGTTGTATATGGACAGCATGCCTTTATTTTTATGTGGTGCTGAGGATTGAACCCAAGACCTCACATGTGCTAGGCAAGCACTCTACCACTGAGCTACAACCCCAGTTCACCATAATGCATTTAAAAATCTTTCAATGCAAGTTTGATAGATTTAGCACAGTTTGCAAAGAGCCATTCTGCCCAGTGTGATCCAAGGACTCTGCCCTGGAATATGAAGTCACATAGACCTAGGACTAGTTCTCTCCCTTATCTATGCCTCTGTTTCTTCCTCCTTCAAATGGGTACCTCATTGGACTTATGAGGATTAAATCAGATAATCCATACTCAGTGTTTACCAAGTGCCTGGAATGTGGGCCACACTCAAGTGCTTTCTGTTATTATTCTTACCCAGATTTCCAGGGTTCAACTGGGTCCACGAATGAAATTTAGAACATCTCCAGCAGACCCAGCAGCTCACAGGCAAAGTTAGATCCACTAGCTTGTTTTGTTTGGCCTTTGCAAGCATTTACAAAAATGAATTTATTTCCAACATTTAAAAATCAAGAGAGTTTTTAAAAAGCGGGAGAGCTCACATAAAAATCCAGACTTCTGGCATCTCTTGCAAAGTGGGAAGATTGTTCTCAGAGGCAAAAAAATTGGCTGTCTCCTTGCTCAGGGCCCGGGTTTCTTCCAGTGTCCACTGGCTCACTTCACTAATTTTTGCTGCCTGCTTGGCTCTTGTGGCCATTTGAGTTTTTGATGTGGAGGAATGGACACAGCCTGCAGTCAACCTTCCATAAATATGATCTTCCGCAGATAGGCTTTGAAGAAGGTAGAGCACTATTTGTATTTACAGGCAAGGGTCCACTCTGCCACCTGCGTTACCAATGAAATGCAGAGCCAGAGGCTTCAGCAGTTTGTGGGGGCAAAGGGAGGGTCATGGTCCTCTGAAAAGAATCTGGAAAACTCCCAAAGATTTATACCTGGGAACTGAAGGCCACCACATTGCAAGACATAGGTGGGCTGAAACTTAATCAGGAGAAAGTGTGAAGTCTTGCCTTTATGGTTGAAAACCCAGCTGGCCAGGTGCAGACTGGGGAGAGATGTACTTAGCAGTGGCACTTGGGAAAACGACTTAAGGTCCTCATTGGCGATCAGTTTTGGTGTGAGTCACTATGGGGCAGCTGCCAACCTAATCTGATTTGGGGCTGTGTTTGTAGAAGTCTGGTGTCTGGGAGACCTTTCTAACAATTACAGCTGTCTTGAAGGGACAAGCAGGCAGCTTTGGGAGGCCTTGATTTCCCTGGTATAACAGGAGTTCAGGTAGGGGTGAGATGCCTGTGCCGAGCATTGTCACAGTGGAGATTTAGGCTCCAGAGGGAGATTTATTCTAGATGACATGTGAGGTCTTTGCCAATCCCAAGATTCTCTGCTTTCTGCGGTATAGTAAAAGGAAAAATCTTGCTCTCAAATAGAGGAAAGCAGGACACATTGGAGATGCAGCCATTTCGTCCAAGTGGAAATTTGAATTTCCATTTCCTGCAAGGTAACTTGGGCAAGATGTCATTGCCTCCGTACCACCCCTGACCTCTGCTTTCCTGCTCAAAGATTGGGGACAGGATCTGTTTTGCACATTACCGGTAATTTTTTTCAGCTGAACTTTTATGCAGAGCTTGCAGACTGGTGGCACACAGGCCAAATCTAGCCTTCACATGTTTTCTTTGGCCTGTACTGTGTCTTTTAAAAATGTGAATTTGATGCCAGTGTGTAAAAATGAGGACATTTCTCATAAAATCTGGACTTCAGCACCTTTTTAAAGAGTCAGAAGGTCCAGCAGTGCTGGCTACAAGGGAGTGCCCACTGCCTTTGGGCAGACTGAAGCTCTCACTTGCTGTTATTCTCAACCTCCTTACACAACCTGCCGTACCTGTTCACCGACCAGCCTGGCTCCTATTGATATTAAGTGTTTGCCGGTCTGGTGGTGTGGTGTTTTCAAGGGACATCCTGTGCTGTCAGGGACATCTGTGGGGTGCCACGTGTGACTCTGCTGGCTCATCTATGCAGCAGTGGGGTGGGCAGCTGGGAGTCCACTAGGGAGGGAGCAAAAGTGACTTTTACAGCTGCTTCTGAAATGTACCTGCTGCTCATGTCCACTCTGTCTCCAATTTTTTCACCTCAGCAAATACCCCCAGCTGTCTGAATGGCTCCGAGGCAACCAGTGGTTTTCCCTGGAGTGATTCTGATCTGCAGGGTTGGGACTTCCATGCCCCAGGCCTGCAATGGCTTCCTCTTCAGCAGCAAAGCCCTCCAGTTATTTGCAGATAGTATTCTCTCTGGTGGGGGCAGACTGACAATACTTGCCCTTAGAAAAAGTGGCTGGTAGGGTGGACGTGCAGAGAGACTGACTATAGGGATTTCCTGGAGGGGGTTGAGATAGTTGCTTTCAGGTGGATCCTGAGCTGGGTGCTGTTTGCTTGGAAGCTCAGAGTTGCGCAGGAAGCACTGAGAGATTGTGAAATGTATTATTTGAACTTTGTCCCCATTTCTTGGCAGACAACTCCTAAAATCCTTGGAATTTTCAATGATAATTGTCTTTTTGTATGCTAATTAGTTGACTGAAGGCTTGGGACTCAGGCTTGAGTCTGGTCACCAAAAAGAAAATCCTGCCTAGACATCCTAACCTAGGCAGGACTAGAGGATTGGAACCTTCAGCCCCAACCCAACTTCCAGGGAGGGGATAGGGACTGAAAGTTGAGTTGATCACCAAAGACCAACGATGTAATCAATCATGCGTATGTAATGAAATCTCTATGAAACCTTAAAGGACAGGGTGCAAAAGCTATTGGTTAGCTGAGCACCATGGGGATTCCTGGAAGGTGGCACACTGGATAGTCATAGAAACTCCCCTGTCTTTCCCTAAGTGCCTCACCCTATGCAACTTTTAATTTGATAATTTAACAAAGGAGCCCTCAAGAAATCTGGGCTCCTTTGTATTACCCTTTATAATAAACCAGTAAACATTAGTTAGGGTTTCCTTTGAGTTCTGTGAGATGCTCTAGCAAATTAATGGGACCCAAGGAGGACCCAATTGATCAGAAGCTCAGGTGCAATAACCTGGGGCTTTTGATTGGCATATGGAGTCGGGGAGGAACAGCCTGTGAACTGAGCCTCTGGGATCCAAAAATATCTCCAGGTAGGTAGTGGCAGAGTTGAACTGAATGGCATCTGGTATCAGAAGTGAGGGTTTAGCAGGAGAAACTGAGTTTGTTTTCTCAATCACCATGCTCTCTAGATGCTCCCCAATCAGGTTCAAAATCTCTCTTTCAGCTGCTGGGTTCTAGAGAGAGAGTAGAATGGGATCTTGTTATGAAGCTTTGGTATTTGCAGTAGAAATTGCAGCAACTTCCTCCAGAAGCAGAGGAATCTTCAAGGGCTGTTAGCTCAATGTCTTTTGGCTGCTTTGAGTCAAGAGGACTGAGGTGTAACTTAGGCCTGTTGGTTGGCTTCCCATACCATGGTAAACCTTGATAGATTTTCACTCTATTTGAGTTTATGTTTCTGCTTTCCCTCTCAGACTGAAGTTGTCTAACCTTTGACTTCAAAACCCTCAGGGTAACTTCTAGTGCCACTTCCTGGCATAGCCAGCCCTTTCTTGTGGAATCTCGTGAAGTGTCCTGCTGGTTTGAGTTATTTCTGGTATAGACATAGGGTCTCATCTGGCTGTCTGTCCATGGGGCAGCCATCTGGTGGCAATTTTGTGTTTTTACTGTAGTGGTCTTGGTGTCCTTTATTAAGTTGCCCTTTGAGTTTTATTTCCCTTTCATCTTTTCCTAATCTCTCTTTTAAGGATTTGTCCTTCTTAGGGCATTTCTTCCACACATCTGAAGGTATCTGCCAGTTGTGGGAATTTCAGGAAGGTATTATGTCTTGGGAATGGTGGGGATGCCTGCAATGACATGGCATCTGGAAGATTCTAAAGTCTGTAGGTGGGGGGAGCGGTGCGGGGGTCGGGGGGAGTTGGGCAGCACCATCTGACCTGCTTGGGGAGGGTTCAGTTGGCAGAATAGTGGATGGGTGGGCTGCCATCTCCATGCCTGCCTTCTTCCCACTTTCTTCCCCGTGCATTTTCCCACTTTTTATTCTGGAGGAGAAAATGGTGAGATGCCATTTGTAAATGACATGTCATCTCAGTGCTAATATCATTGCTGTTTCTTCGTTTGGCATTGTGGCCTTCCCTGCCTGACCTGCTCAGCTTTCCCCTAGTGCTTCTGAAGCAAAGTAGAAAAGGCTTGTGTAGGAACAAGTTGTTCTATTATCTGGATTTGGGTAACTCCCCGTGACAGAAAAGGACTGTGGGCATGGATTATGCATGTGAGGAGTATAAGGAGGGGCCTGAGGGGAGCAGGGTCCAGCATGCTTTTCTGCAGCAGCACTGGCCCCCTTCAGAGTACCATTGCTTGTGCAGTTGCTTTGCATGAGGAAACTAGAGTCCATTACACTCCTTGGTAGTGCAGAAGCCAATTGAAACTTCAAGAGAAATGCCCATCTGCTATCCAGGTCAAGATTAATTGATGCTCTTTAATGGAAACAAATGGACACTTAGAGCAGCCTTCCCATTAAGCTTGCAGTCATGCGCTTTTCTATGAAGGCCCAAGTGCTTCCTCAGAATCAGCAGGTTCTTGGAAACCACTGACTCCTGAAGCCATCTATGTCTGAACTCAGAGTGACTGGTGGGGAATGGACAAATAATGCCTTTGGGACATCTCATAGGGAGCCAGGACAAAAGGCTGTTTTCATCTGCCCTTGGTTCCCACAATCCCACACTCCTATCATGTCGCACTTGGTCTTCCCAACAATGCTGAGATGCAGTTGGAGTTGGGGTGACCTTTCCTCTATTTTACAGAGGATGTTGACTCTGGTCTTTGAGTCACTAGTCCCTCAACACTGGGCTCTGTGTTCAAATAAGTGTACTCAATATTCTTGTGTTTTGCCCCCTAAGAGATTCACAGCTCTTATTTATCTAATAAAGGCTCTGATAAATCCTATAGGAAAGAAAATAAATCCATCAATTTCTGAACTCATCAACTGAGGTACTATTTTTTTCTTTGTGGTACACCTGTTGGCATCTTACAGACATACAAATTGCTGTGAAGGGCCAGATAGTAAATATTTTAAGTTTTGTGGTCTCTGTTGCAATTACTCAACCCTGCTATTGTAGTGCAGAAATATCTATAGACGATAGAGAAATGAGTGAATAGAGCTGTGTTGCAATAAAACTTTATTTACAAAAATGGTCTATGGACCACACTTGACTCATGAGCTCTAGTTTCCCACCCCCTGTATGGAACAAACATCCTGCAGTATTCCTTAGGAATACTCAGTGGCCAGAGAGTATTAGACAGGGAGTGTACTCTCTGTCCCCAGAATAGTTGGCATGGCAATGTCTTGTTGATTGTTGCAGAGGCCAAATATGGCCTCCTCTGGGTATATGACTGCTAAGTCATGTCACAGGCTCTTAACTATTGATTGTATTTAGTTTTCACTGCTCTTTTGGAGTGAAAGACCCAGGAAACAGGCAAATTTCTCCCTTTGTCTGCTGTGTGCAAACAGTAAAGTGACTAAGTTGTAATAAAACTTTATTTACAAAAATAGTCTAAGGACCGGATTTGACTCATGAGGTCTGGTTTGCCACCCACCTGCTTCATTCTTCTTTCTCAGCAAGCCAGCTAGATTGGGTTATATGACAGATAGACAGTGGTTGCCCACAGCTCTCAAGTTCATTCACTTAGAGGTAAACATTGACCTCCCAGACTGTAGAATCTTTTGCTCAGATTCATTCTCTCTTTCTCAGTCTTCCTCTTTTTTTTTTTTTTTTAAAGAGAGAGTGAGAGAGGAGAGAGAGAGAGAGAGAATTTTTTAATATTTATTTTTTAGTTATCGGCGGTCACAACATCTTTGTTTGTACGTGGTGCTGAGAATCGAACCCGGGCCGCACGCATGCCAGGCGAGCGCGCTACCACTTGAGCCACATCCCCAGCCCAGTTTTCCTCTCTTCCTCCCTTTGTCCTTCTCCTGTCTTCTTTTCCTCCTCCCCTACTTCCGCATCACTGGGGATGGGACTCTAAGGGACCCCGTGTAGATCATCCCCAAACCAGTAGCCATGCCAGTGATTTGAGACTAATGACAGAGCTGTCACCTAGCCCTACCCCTACTGGTGGGGCAGGCAGTTTCCAGAAAAGAGGTTCTACTATAGCTCTGCCCTGCTTAGGGACCAAGCAGGTGCAAAGTTAAGTGTACCCTTTCATCCCTCAATACTTATAAACTAATGGAAAATAAATACATAGTAGTGATGATGGTGTCAGATGCACTAAGTTGTTTCATTTGACAGTGAAGAAGATATAGTATAAATAAGGGACTCATTTATGCATACACTGAGTGCAAAAAAAGATGGAGACAGGAGAAGTTTCTGTGGGCCAACATCATCTAGAAGAGTTATGAGCATTTATTTATTAATTAATTAAATTTAATTTATGGTTGAGCCATAATAATTGTACATATTTCTGGGGTACAATGTGATACATGTATTCTGTAATAATCCAGTCAGAGTAATTAGCATATCTTTCACCTTAACCATTGATCACTTCCTTGTGATAAGAATATTCAAAATTATGTCTTCTAGCTTTTTGTATATTTTGTATATTTTGGGATATACATTTTTTTTAATTCTAGTCATCCTATAGTGCAAAAGAACACCAGAATTTATTCCTCCTAGCTAACTGTAACTTTGATCTTATTTACCAATCTCTCCATGTCCTCCACCCATCCTCCTCTACCCAGTTTCTGGCCACCACTATTCTATTTTCTACACCTTTGAGAACAACTTTTTAAGATTTTACAAATGAGTGAGATCATGTGGTATTTGTCTTTCTGTGTCTGGCTTTTTTCTACTCAAAGTAATGTTCTCCGGGTTCACCTACATTGCTGCAAATGACAAAATTTCATTATTTTCTATCACAGCATGGCATTCTAGGGAGAGGAGGTCCAAGCTGGCAGGTGCAAGGCCTGGCCATGGGGCTGGGGGGTTCGGGAGCACAACTCAGGCAGTGGGGCTGGAGGTGGGCGGCACTGCCCATGGGATGTTACAGGGTGGTACATGTGAGAGTGGGAGTTGGGGAACAAGATAGGAACCCCAGGAACTAGAAAAGGGAGCAGCAGCGCTGGTGGTGACAGTGGACTTGCCACACCTTTCCTCCTGCCATCCTCTTTCCCCTCATTAGCACTGTCCTTTTGTCTGTCCCAGTTGCTCGGGACCTTGCAGCCCTTGGTTAGCCAATCATTCAGGGAGTCAGTGATTAATGTGGCTTGAGTTGTCATCCCAATTTAGTGCCATTTGCACTGGAACAGATGCTTTAAACGTCTTGAACCAAAAGGATTGTGCCTGGGATTCGGACAGACGCTAAGCCCAGAGTCCCTTTGTGGAGGAACTCTTGTTTGGGAATATAACGGTCAAACAAGATGCCTGCCAGCCCTGCCCTGGAAAGCTTTTAAGGCAGCAGCTGTTGGGCCATCGTGGGGGAAAAGTGCAGCCAGCACGGAGCCATCAAGGCCCAGCAAGTTTCTTAGGAGGCCTCCTCTTAACATCTGCAGCCTCACAGTGGGCGTGGCGAGGGGGAGAATGTGCTGGACTTGGAGTCAGCAGATTTGGGTGAGAATTCTTGATCTTCCTCTTCCTAGCTGTGAAGCTATTCAGCCCCCTGCATCTGTAAATGGACTTAATAATAACCACCATGCCCACTGTGCACCTGTCCCTGGCATACATTAATTGCTCAGTACATCCGTATTATGACTGAACCTCAAGTCCTTCTTGGACTTGTGGTATTTGCCTTAATGCTCTCCTTATGCAGGACTCCCCGACAACCATGAAGCTTCTGCTTGGAACTTCCAATAGCAAGGGACTGACCACCTCATAAATCAGACTGTCCCATTATTGAAAAGGCTTCCTTGAAAGGTCTTCCCTGAATAGAGCTGCAAGATGCCTGTGTCCATTGGAATGACCCAGAATACTCGTGGTAACATTTCTGTTATTTGAAGATGGCTTTCATGTACTGGGGAGTAGTTTCTACTGATGTGCCAGCTGCAATGGGTTGGTAGTGGTTGCTAGTGCTGTGTTAGGAAGGATTCTGAGGATGTTTTCCAGGATCTATAGGAATAAGAGTGTCACACCGGCTTTGGATTCAGGACACTGCATTTGTTTTCTCTGTTGAGTATTCTTAGGCTTAGATTCCCCCTTCATGCCACGGATGACTTCTTCCCTTACCTCTGGTCTTTTTTCTTGCCCCGTTTCGGCTTATCAACATTTGAAAAGCCATCTGTGTGGCCAGCCTCAGCAACCCAGCAAGATCCTCAGCAACTTAGTGAGACCTTGTCTCAAATTAGAAAATAAGAAAACAGCGGGGCTGGCATAATAGTTCAGCGGTAATGCATCCCTGAGTTCAATTCCTAGTGCAAAATTAAAAACAAAAAAGCACTGTCTGTCTGGCTGCCACTTCTTATATCCACTTCAATTCTAGGGTGGATGTGACCCATCTTGCTGGGTGGACTGGGGTCTTGCCTACACCAATGTTTCCTGGGAAATCCTCCCAAATAGGTGAGGAACATTTTGAGTTCTGTAGTCCACAGATAATCCATCTAAATGGTTGATGTCTTTCTTAAAATCTGGAGTCCAGGCTAAGTACTGTCTTTGAAAAGTACTCTGAATAACATGGAGACCAGAGAGACTAATAATATAGACCCTCCATCCTGTTGTGCAGCTTCTAGATGGGGTCAGCTTTTCCCTCGGTTGTAAAGCTGGAGCTGGAGCACATCCTCTTGCTGGGGCAAGAGGGATAGGAGAGCTAGACATTCGGGTGCGATCTCCTCCTGCTCCTCTCCCAGCTGCTCTTCTCGCCTCTCACAGGGGTAATGACACTGGCATATGGCCCACTGTGAGAGGAAGAACTGCAGCTTGAGCTGTTATAGTTCTTGTCTCCTGTCCCTTCCTGGTCTCCATGACTCTCCTAGGGGTTTGACTTCAGTAAGCCTAGGGCCTCCAGTGGGGGCAAGTGGCTCCAGCATAGCAAGGTCCAAAAGCCACAGGTCTCCTCTGTCACAGTGATGTGGTCTGCTCTGATGTCCCCTAGTCCATCCTTGAAGTATCTCCCAGTCTGGAGCAACATGAAAAAAGTAAGCACAATCTAGGAATTTTATAATTTATATCATTTATAATTAATATTTACATATTAACATAAATATATATAATTAAATTATGTAATTATATAATTATTTGCGTATAATTAAAGACCTGCTCTTTATTCTAAGTAATGTTCTTCCTTTCTGGTGTTTATGTTTATGTTCATGTACATGTATATGAAATTGTCCTTTTTTGAGTACCTGATACCCTTTGTGAGGTTAGCCACCCTTTCTAGACCTTCTGTGTTAGTCACAGTTCCATCACTATGACAAACATTATATAATGAGAAAAGTTTTATTTTTGTTTCAGAGTTTTAGAGGTTTCAGTCCATTGGATTGGCCCATTGTTTTTGGACGTGTGGAGAGGCCGCACATAATGTTGGGAGTACCTGGTGGTGTAGAGTTGCTCTTCTCATGGCTGAGATGCAAAAGAAAGAGAGGAAGAGATCAGATTCCCACAATCCCCTTCAAAGGCACTCCCCCAGTGACCTAAAGACCTCTCACTAGGCCCCACCTGTTAAAGGTTTCACTACCTCCAACAGTGTCAAACAGGGGACTAAACATTTAACATATAGGCTTTGGGGTCATTTTAGATCCAAACTATAGCAACTCTACCCACCTCATTTTGGGGGGTAGGGAGACTGAATTTTACTGGGCCTTGAAATACATATTTATTTATTATTTTTAGATGTATATGACAGTATATTTTGACACATTATACACACATAGGATAAATATAATTTCCAGTTAGGATCCCATTTTTGTGGTTGTATATGATGTGGAGTTACATTGGCTATGTATTCACACATAAGGATAGGAAAGATATGTGTGATTAATTCTTCTGTCTCTTCTCTTCCTATTCCCCCTTTATTCCCCTTTATTTAGTCCAATGAACTTCTAATTTTCCCCTCCCTTTTTGTGGGTTAGCATCCACATATCAGAGAGAACATTCTGCCTTTGGTTTTTTGGGACTGGAGTATTTCACTTAGCGTGACATTCTCTAGTTCCATCCATTTATTGGCAGATGCCGTAAGTTAATTCTTTTTTATAGCTGAGTAATATTACATTGTGTATATACACCACATTAGCTTTATCTATTCATCTGCTATAGGGCACCTAGTTTGGTTCTATAGCTTGATTATTGTGAATTGAGCTGCTATGAACATTGGCTGAGTCACTGTAGTATCTGGTTTTAAGTCCTTTGGGTATAAATTGAGGAGTGGAGGGCTTTGAAATCTTGTTTAGGCCCATTAGAACTCAACATGCCTCCTGGGAGGGTCTCAAAGAAATAGTTTGGCATCCCAACAAGGCCCCTGACACACATAACTGGCCAGGTGACTTTTATCAGTAGTTTAAAAGTTCAGTTTGTTTTAAAGGTAGCAGTGGTTTTATTTAGGTGCTAGGTCTGGGCTATCATTTAAGGAACATGGATTTGGATTTGGGATTTGGGAGACTCAGCTAATGAGCACCAGCCTTGTCATTTTTTTTTTTAATGGTGATAAATTGTACATAATATAAAATTCACCATCCTAAGTTCAGTGCCATTAAATGCATTCATGACATTGTACCACGATCACCACTGTCTACCTCTACAACTGTCTTCATCTTGCCAAAGTGAAACTGCACCCAGTAAGCACTAGCTCACACCTGTAACTGGTAGGTGGATCTCCTTATTTGGTCACCTGATTCTAATGCTGGTCACTTCTGGAAATACCCTCATAGTTGCATCCCAGAATAATGCTGTACCAGCTATCTAGGAATCCCTTACTCCAGCCAAGTTGACATCTAACATTAACCATCATAGTGTTGAACAGAGGAGGGCTTGAAATTGCAGAAGGAACTCAAAAACTGGAAGTGTGTGTGTGGGTCTATATTCAAGCTTCCATTTTGCTCTAATTTTTTTGAGGGGATCTTGAAAAAATCTCATCCCTTCCTTGGGCTTCATTTGTCACATGAGGGTTCTGGAGAAAGGGGTCTGTGTCTCCGGGATTTAAAGTCAAAATAGGTTAGATTTCAGCAAGACCAAAGAAGAATCACTGCTGACATTTGTTTGGATTAGAAAAGATGATTTATCTGATAGGGAGGTGGGAGCTGGAAGGCCTAACCTGCTGACATCAATTCCTGGACCCTTTGTTTTCTTTGTTTGGGTTGTTTGTTTAAATTTAGTTTATATTTTGAATAGGAAATATAGACACACAGTATAGTATGCAAAGCATATTATAAAGTGCTATAAATAGAGTGAGATATTTCCCTCCCAACTACTCAGCTCCCCTTCAGTTTGGGGAGACCACTTCAGTTTGGCCTTCCAGAGATTTGACTCTTTTTTTTTTTTTTTTTTTAAATTCACTGGTGCATTATAGTTGTACACAATGGTGGGATTTATTGTTACTGATTCGTATGTGCATGCAGCTCTCATTTTTTTTAAAAACCAGCACTCAGAAGATAGTTTTAAACATGGCATGGTTTTTGTATCTTTAACTTTCTGGTCTGAAAGGGTGACCAATTTGATCCCCTTATAGTGTGTGGTTAGTTTCCTACAGTGAATTTTCCTTATTAGTCATAGTTCCTTTCTGCAGCTCTTGGATGGAGACACAGCGTTTCCAGATCTCTCCATATTCCCTCCCTCTCTTCATTTGAATCAGGGAATTCTATAAGCACAGATCAGAACTGAGATATGACATCTGAGTGCCTTGCAGCTTTACCATCATGGATGTCAGAGGGGCTCATTTTACATAATTGTCTATTTTGATGACTTCTAAAATGGTTTCATAGCTTTCATGTTTTCTTTTGTCTAGGAGCTTAACTTGATCCTGCAAATAACTGCTTTTCTTCTCATCTATTGTTGTAAATTGCTGCTCAGTGAATGGGAAGCTCTGTTGAATGTTTCAGTCAACCTAGGGGGGATCTCTGAATTCAGAGGCATCTTTCTTGTTGTATGCCTTTGGTAAGATGCTTGGCCTCTCTGAAGCTCTGTTTCTCAGCTATAAAATAAGGATTATGCTACCTGCCCCATATGCCTGTTTTAGAGATTAAATAAAGCAATCAGAATGAGTATTTTTTTTTTCTGCAAACTCCTAAGGTTTTTGCGAATTATGATTATTTATTTTTGTGGTGCTGGGGATTGAACCCAGGGCCTTGTGCATGTGAGGCAAGCACTCTACCAACTGAGCTATATCCACAGCCCACTGCAATTATGATTATTGTCATTGCTTCAGAATTATTTATTAAACTTATGTTGTATTCTAGATGCCAGCAAAGGAGCTTGTGTTTTAATGTGTGTGTATGGGCATATGTGGTTGTGTATATATGTGCTGAGGAAGGGAGGGACAGTGGCTAATAAGCAAAGTAAATTCAGATAATAGGACCCATTAAAAAGAAAATAAAACTGAGCGATGGAATAGAGAATGAAGGGTTCTTGAGAAGAGACCAGGAAAAGTTTCTCTGAGTTGATCATCCAAATGTCATTTGAAAAGCTGAGAAAGAGAATCCAGGCCTGGGATTCTGCAAAGTGCAAAGGCCTAGAGCAGGAACAAGCTTGAAGAATTTTAGGAAAAAAAAAAAAAAGAAAGAAAGAAAAGAAAAGTGGTGGAGGAAATTTAGGTGGGTCAGGAGCAAGGTCAGCAAGGCAAAGAAGTTCACAAGAAGAGGTATGACAGGTTGGCCAGAACATGGTCATATAGGGCCTTGAGGGCCACATTAAGAGCTTGTATTTTGTTCTCTGTGCATTTGTAGATTTTAAGCAGGGAAGTGACATGCTCATCTTTCTGCTTTAGAATGATTCCTCATCCTAGAATATGGACATAGATTGTTGGTAAGCAAAGGGAATCAGTGAGACCAGCTGGGAGCTGTTGCAGTGATCCAGAAAATTCTCAGATGAAAGATCTGCAGAGTTTGAGACTGCATGCTCCTGTAGTTAATCAGCAGGTATTCATTGACCATATAAGGTTTTCTCAGGACTTTGGTTTTCATTTCTGGCGGACAAATTGGGCACCCTCTAGACGCCCATGTAGACCCGTGGTCTACATGACTGGTGCTTCCAGTGGGCACAAGGAGTGATATAATGTGAGGCCACCTCTGTTGGCTGTTCAAGGTGTCCCCACCATGAGAGCAACTGATTGAGAAGTGGAGCCTACAAATCTAGCCCAGGCTTTGCTCACTACGCAGTTCGCTGCGTCATGGAGCTGTGTGCAGGGAGAGCTGGGCATCTTTTTGTTCAATCAGCTTCAAGGCCCCACCTGAGCTAGTAGCAGTAGCCCTCAAAAAATCCCTTGGGATTTCTGCCCTGTGGCCTGGGTTTCCAGCTTGCTCTGCCTTCACCTTCTCTATTACAGATAATCCACATTCATTCTAACAAATATTTACTGGGCGCCGACCATGCACCAAGCACTGGGCTTACGTGGCGGACTGATAAACGGGCTTCCTGCTCTCAGGTGCTATGGTCGTGTGGAGAGCCTTTGTGTCCTTCTTCATGGCACCTGGAGAGCTTCCCTTCTTAGCTCCTGTTCTCTGAGAACAGAGTATCTCTTAGTTCTGAGAAAACAATGACTGCTCCCCACAACACACCCACCTGCCTTTGTCCAGACTTTGGAGGAGATGAGACCAGCATGGCTGAGAGACTCTTCTTAGCTTAGCCCCCACAACTCATCTCCTATAAGGAGAAACAAACAAATACAAAAGGTGGCACTGGGCTGGCACTGTAGCTCAGTGGTAGAGCACCTGCCTGGCACGTGTGAGGCACTGGTTTTGATCCTCAGTAGCATACACAAATAAATAAATAAATAAAGGCATTTTGTCCATCTACAACTGAAAAAAGAAATTCTCTTAAAAAGTGCCATTGTGGTTCCATTAGAAAAGAGATTATCTTTGAGCTTCAATGCTTAATTAAAATGTTACATACATTTTCTGTGTGTTTATTATAACATACTTCAATAAAAAGTTAAGTAAACATGACTGAAGTTCGTTGAGCTGCCAAGGTCTGAACTTGGAAATCAAGACAGGATGGGTCAAGCACATCCATCTGGCCTTCCTGGTGTCTTTGTCTGGTGTGGGGTCCAACAGCCCATGGCCTGTTCTTCAGCTTAACTGGTTAATCTGATGATTTTATCAGCTTTGGAAGAATCCATGAGAAATTGCTTTGTAAACTGTGGTGTCTCAAAATTGGCACTTGGGGATATACCTCTCCAGGGCTCTCATTCTCTCTTACTTCAAGGTAGCTGGCAAACAGAATTAGTCAGAGTTCACTTGGGGAACTCGGAATGAGAGTAAGACAGAGCTGGATGGTTTTCAGAGTTTTTTTTCCCAGACTGTGGTTGAGCTCAGAGAATGAGATTCCATTCAGCTTGTGACCAGATGTGGTGTCTTCAGTGGGAACTAGGCAGTCTCCAAACAAACAGCCAGTTTTCAACAACTCCTTTTTATTTACCTATTTGTTTTAATCTTTACAGTGTGTGTGTGTGTGTGTGTGTGTGTGTTTTATGTTTTCTTTTGTGTAGTTGTAGCGCTGGGGATTGAACCCAGGGCCTTGTGTTTGATAAGCACAAACTCGACCACTAAGATACTCCCTGTGTGTCTGATTTTAGATGATAAAAGTAACACCCACTTTCCTCACTACATTTTATTATGAAAATGTTCAAACATATATCCAAAGGTATCTAATTTTAAAAAATCAGATATATTAGAATCAAATCAGCAGGAAGGGATGTTCCTGGAGGAACATCACTGTTAACCAGTTTAGTGTGGAACTCTTCAGAATTTTTTTCTAAGTGTATGCTAATATATATTATTATGAGTGCTGTAATAATTTGATAATATTTATATTTGCTTCTTTTAAAGAAAGAATTTAACAATTTATCTCATACATCTTGGCATGTAAGAATTTATTGATCGGGCTGTGGTTGTGGGTCAGTGGTAGAATGCTTGCCTAACGTAAGTGAGGAACTGGGGTTTGATCCTCGGCACCACATAAAAATGAATAAATAAAATAAAGGTATAAAAATGTTGTATATATTTTAAAAAATTATAAGAAAAGAATTTATTGGTCTACCTCATTCTGTTTTTACAAACAGGTTTACTGAGGTATAAATTTTGTACCATAAAATTCACTCATTTTAAGTGTGCAGTTCATTGAATTTTTGGTACATTTTCAGAGGTATGCAACTAATGCCATAGTTTAATTTTAGAACATTTTTATCACCTCTAAGAGTCTCTTTGTGCCAGGTGCTGAAGGCTGAGGCAAGATGATTTCAAGTTCAAATCCAGCCTCAGCAACTTTGTGAGGCCCTAAGCAAGTTAGTAAGACCCTATCTCAAAAGAAAAAAATAAAAAGGGCTGAGATATGACTCAGTGCTAAAGTGCCTGTAGGTTCAATTCCTGGTAATAAACAAATAAACAAACAAACAAACAAACAAAAAACCCTCCTTGTATTTATTTTTCAATTACCCCCAATTTTATCCCTAACACCAGGGAATGGCTAACCTATTTTTTGCCTTTATAGATTTGCCTTGTCTGAACATTGCATTCAGATGGAATGGTAAAATCCTTTTTTTTAAAGCTTCTTTAAATGAGGATAAAATTCTCAAGGTTTATTCAAGGTGCATCCATGCTGTAGCATGTGTCAGTACTTTTTTCCTTTTTCATTGCTGAATAATATTCCCCTTTAGGATATCACCCATTTTATTTGACTACTGGTAGGTAGATATTTGGGGCTTTTCTAGTTTGGGGCTATTGTGAATGATGCTTCTATGAACATTTATATATAAATTCTATGTGGATATATGTGTCAGTCTTTTCAGTTTCTAGAGAGAGTTCTATTTTATGGCTATACTATCATGTCTCATTCAAACCTTACTGGTGGCCATTTACTTGTTTTTAATTGTCTTAACAATATAAATAATGCTTTACTGGAAATCTTTATACATATGTCTTTGTATATATGGGTGAATGTTTTTGAAGGAAAGATTCTGAATCAACAGATATAAGCTTTTAAAAGCTAGTTTCAAATTGTCCTCCAAGAAAAGTTGCCTTTAAAGCACACCTCCTATCTCGATCAGTGCATAAGATTGGCCATTCTCAAAAACTTGTTTTGGGCCAGATTTAATATTTAATCTTTGACACTTTCCTAAGTGAAAAATCTATTGTCATTTGAATTTGCATTTCTTTTATTATTAGATAAGTTGTTGAGCATTTGTGTACCCTTTTCTTAATTTTCTATTGGGTTGTTTATCTTTTGTTTTGGCTTTGAAATAACTATGCTTTAGGAAACTGGTTCTTCTCTTATAAAATGTACTTTTTTTTTTTTTTTTTTTTAATTCCTCAGCTTATCTTTCCCTCCCTAAAACTCTGTTCATGGTAGTTATGCTGTACAGATGTTTTACATTTTGAAGTAATCATATCTGTTAGGAAAAAAAGCCCTGTGAACATTTTACAATCTCACTTAGCTATTTATAATATCCCCAGAAGGAGGTGGGGAAGGTAAAATATTGATGGGGGAGAAAGCTGAAGAATGTTATATGTAGTCCATCTACCAAACATCTGGATGATGAAGAGACTCTTCCCAGCCTTTTATTTGGTTGTTTGGTGTCTTAAGAGCACACCCTCCATGTATTAGTATGAAATTTGAGAACTGAATCTGGATATTTTTTGCCTCCCAGCCCCTTGCTAGTAATAATACTGACAGCTAACATGAATTGAATGCACACTATCTGCCATTTGTTCCAGTTAATCCTTGTAATCGCTCTATGAGATAGGTACAGTTACTTCCCCTTGGAAAAAGACACAGCGATCTTAAAGTAACTTGCTCAAAACCATGCAGCAGATGATAGAGATGAAATTCAAATTCAGGCTTGCCTGATACCAGATGTGTCTCAGAGTAGGAGTCCCTTCATCTTCCTTTCCTAAAAAATCACATGTGGTGACCTCGCATTGGCCAATAGGGGACATTCCAACAGGGCTTGAGAAAAGGATCAAGAACCTCAGGAAGGGGAATGGCGTGGCCAGAAGATCATGATATGAGTGGTACTGGCAAGACCTGTGGGTTCTAGTCTAACCCCCCACCACCACCAAAAAAAGATTTCTTTCCTTGTAACAAAGAGAGAAGGTGCGTCTGTCACGAGTGCAGGAGAAGTGGACGAGTCTCCAAGACCCTCTGGGTTTCCTGTTTGCCATATGGCAGAAATTAGCTGGCTGCTGGCAATTGAATTTTGACCTTATGGAGGGAGATCTGGGGAGTAGGAGAGGAGAAGGGCTTCAAGCCCAAGCTGCATACTCTGAATAGTGAGTAGTGGCCTGCTTGAGATATTTTGAGCCTGGGGGACAGTATAGATGGGTAGGTTAAACTGAATAATACTAGCAGTATGGAGGGCCTAGAAAGGATATGGTCAAAATCAATATTAATCTTGGGGATCTGGGAGTCATTAGACCTACTCTTGCTCAATCATTAGTTACTCAGAAAGCCTAGAGTGCTATGGGAAACTGTGGGAAGAGTGTTAGGGGTTGGGGGTGAGGAAATGTAGATTAGAGGATTAAAAAATAGCAGACACGGGGGTGGGGGGTGGGTGGGGGTGGTGGTGGTGGTGGGAGGGGATGGTGGGGGGAGGGTGGGGGAGGGGTGGGGGAGTGGTGGGGGGAGGGTGGGGGGGTGGGGAGAGCTGAGGTTGTGGCTCAGAGGCAGAGCGCTCACTTAGCATGCGTGAGGCACTGGGTTCTATCCTCAGCACCACATTAAAAAAATAAGATAAATGTGTTGTGTCCACCTACAACTAAAAAATAAATTAAAAAAAATAGCAGCCATGTAGGATGAACAAGTCTAGAGATCTAATGTATGACATGAGGACTATGTTCATAAAATTGTATTAGGGATTTTTAAAATTAAACAAGAACATTGTTTTAACTCTCTTGTCACACACAAAAAGCTACTATGTGAGATGATGGATATGTTAACTTGCGTCACTATGGCAACCATTTTGCTGTCTATATTTATCTTATAACATGATATTATAAACCTCACATGTAGATAATAAAATTTATTTAAAAAAAAAAGTGAGTGTCACAGAAGCCAAGAAGACTCTGTGCCCATCACTACCACCCCAGTGCCTACGGAACTGTGATGGAGCTTGGTTGAATGGGCAGATGAATATAAGCCAGTCCTGGTTGGGATGACTGGGTTTTGGGGGGAAGTGACATTTTGAGCTAGACTGATACTATTAAATATTCATGAATTACAAAATAAACAAGATCAGATTGCTGGGAGGGAACTGCAAGTTCATTTTGGTTAGAGCTCTTTTCCCCTCTTTCTAAATAAAACAAGACACATTTTCCTGTCCTTTCTTGCTCCTTCGTCTCTGAATCACCATTTCTTCTTCTGTAAAATGGGAGCGCTTAGTGCTGGATGTTTTGAGGACAGGTTGACTGACTCCTCCTGGTTTGCCTGGAACTTCCTTCGTGCCAGCACCCAAAGTCTCTCATCCCAGAAACTCCACGGTCCCTAGTGAATCAGGACAGTTGGTCACTGTATGCGACGATCATCTGAAGCACTCACTGGAACCATCCATTTAGTCCTTCATTCAACAGATATTTACTGAGCATCTACTATGTGCCAGGTACCATTTTGGGGCTCAGGGTTATAGCAGTGAAAGCTACATCCTTGTTCTCTTGAAGTTACCTCTAAGCAAGGGGAGGCAGAAAGACATGAAATAGAGAAACAGGACATACTATAATGCCAACCAGTCTATATACTGTGAAGGACAATGGAGAAAATAAGGAATTGGGTGCAGAGGGTCAGAAAGCATGTCTGATTTTAGAGAGGGGAAAGGAAGGCCTGTACAATGAGGGGATGAGACCCGCATGAGAGGAAGAGCTGGGCAGGCAGAACTCAGTGGAAGAACGCTGTAAAGCGAGCACATTGGCAGGTTTAAGAAAGACCTAGACTGGCAGGCAAGCACAGTGAGCCCAGGGGAGGAGCTGAAGATGAGGTGGGAGGGGCCTTGCGGGTCCATATCCTTGAAGTGGGAGGTGATAAAGACACTGGGTTTTATTCCAAGTTGGTTTGGAGAAGGGAGAGTGGTTTATGTATTAAAGGGGGGTTTGCGACTATTGTGTTGAGAATAGATTATAACAAATGTCATTTCCATTTCCTTCCCGGATTACTTCTATTTGAGGACCACCAGAGAGGTTTTGGGGAGGAGGTCAGATTTAAAACACGGGCTTAGAAATCAGACTCCCCAAGTTCAAATCCTGGCTGGTTCAGTGGTGAAATTTTGAATTATGTATTTACTGTGTTTAAATCATGACTTCCTCATCATTAACTTGGGACTTATTCCAGTAATTGTTTTAAGAAGTAGGTTGGCTGTGAGTGTGACATGGGATAATACAGGTAGAATTTAATTTAGCACAGAGCCTACAACTTCTTTTAAAAATTTTTTTTAAATTAATTTTTTACATATTACAGCGGAATGCATTACTATTCATATTACACATATAGAGCACAATTTTTCATATCTCTGGTTGTCTACAGAGTATATTCACACCAATTCGTGTCTTCATACATGTACTTTGGATAGTGATATCCATCACATACCACCATCATTTCTAACCCCTATGTCCCATCCCTTCCCATTCCACCCCTCTGCCCTATCTAGAGTTCATCTATTCCTCCCATGCTCCCCACCCTACCCAACTATGAATCAGCCTCTTTATATCAGAGAAAACATTCGCATTTGGATTTTTTGGGATTGGCTAACTTCACTTAGCATTATCTTCTCCAGTGCCATCCATTTACCTGCAAATGCCATAATTTTGTTCTCTTTTATTGCTGAGTAAAATTCCTTTGTGTGTATATGCCACATTTTTTTTTATCCATTCATCTACTGAAGGGCATCTAGATTGGTTCCACAGTTTAGCTATTGTGAATTGTCCTGCTATAAACATGGATGTGGCTGTGTCCCTGTAGTATGCTGTTTTTAAGTCCTTTGGGTATAGACCAAGGAGAGGGATAACTGGATAAAATGGTGGTTCCATTCCCAGTTTTCCAAGGAATCTTCATATGCTTTCCATATTGGCTGAACCAATTTGCAGTCCCACCAGCAATGTATGAGTGTACCTTTTCCCCCACATCCTCGCCAACACTTATTGTTGTTTGTCTTCATAAGAGCTGCCATCTGACAGGAGTGAGATGAAATCTTAGAATAGTTTTGATTTGCATTTCTCTAATTGCTAGAGATTATGAACTTTTTTTCATATATTTGTTGATTGATTCTGTATCCTCTTCTGAGAAGTGTCTGTTCAGGTCCTTGGCCCATTTATTGATTGGGTTATTTGTTTTTTTGGTGTTTTGCTTTTTGAGTTCTTTATATACCCTAGAGATTAGCGCTCTATTGAATGTGTGAGGATAAAAATTTGCTCCCAGGATGTAGGCTCTCTATTCACCTCACAGATTGCTCCTTTTGCTGAGAAGAAACTTTTTAGTTTGAATCCATCCTATTTATTGATTCTTGATTTTAATTCTTGTGCTATAGGAGTCTTATTAAGGAAGTTGGGGTCTAGTCTGACATGATGAAGATGAGGGTCTACTTTTTCTTCTATTAGACTCAGGATCTCTGGTTTTATTCCTAGGTCCTTGATCCACTTTGAGTTGAGTTTTGTGCATGGTTGAGAGAGGGGTTTAATTTCATTTTATTGCATATGGATTTCCAGTTTTCCCAACACCATTTGTTGGAGAAGCTATCTTTTCTCCAATGTATGTTTTTGGCACCTTTGTCTAATATAAGATAATTGTAATTTTGTGGGTTAGTCTCTGTGTTTGCTATTCTGTACCATTGGTCTACCAATCTGTTTTGTGCCAATACCATGCTGTTTTTGTTACTATTGCTCTGTAGTATAGTTTAAGCTATGGTGTTGTGATGCCATCTGCTTCATTCTTGCTGCTAAGGATTGCTTTAGCTATTCTGGGTCTCTTATTTTTCCAGATGAATTTCATGATTATTTTTTCTATTTCTATGAGGAATGCCATTGGGATTTTTGATTGGAATTGCATTAAATCTGTATAGTGATTTTGGGAGTGTGGTAATTTTGATAAAATTAATTATACCTATTCAAGAACAAGGTAGATCTTTCCATCTTTTAAATTCTTCTTTGATTTCTTTATGATTCTGTATTTTTCATTGTGTAGATCTTTTAATTCTTTCATAAAATTGATTCCCAAGTATTTTTTTTTTTTGAGGCTATTGTAAATGGGGTAGTTTTCCTCATTTCCCTTTCAGAGGATTTGTCACTGATAAACAGAAATGCCTTTGATTTATGGGTATTGATTTATATCCTGCTACTTTGCTGAATTCACTTACTAGTTCTAGAAGTTTTCTGGTGGAACTTTTTGGGTCCTCTAGGTATAGAATCCTATCGTCAGCAAATAGTGATAATTTAAGTTTTTCTTTTCCTATGTGTATCCCTTTAATTTCTTTCATCTGCCTAATTGCTCTGGCCAGTGTTTCAAGAACTATAAAGTGGTGAAAGAGGGCATCTCTATCTTGTTCCAGTTTTTAGAGGGAATGCCTTCAATTTTTCTCTACTTAGAATGATGTTGAACCTACACCTTTTTAATAACTTTTTTTTGGTGGGGGGGTTTGTTTTGACGCTAGGAATTAAACCCAGGGCCTTGAACAACTTTTTTATTGTGTTAAAATACATTGCTATTTGACCATTTTAGTGGCATTAAATAAACTTCACGTTCTGTGCAGCCATCACCACAAATAATTTATATCACTAAGGTGCTGTATGGTGATCAGTGTTTATAGCCCACAGAAGCTTAAACAAGCCAAGAGAAGAATAAGGCCCAGCACTGCTGCCTTCACAAAGGGAGGTTTCAGGATCACCACTCTTCTGGGATTTGTGATTTAGCTTTGCTCCCCAGGGACAATAGGTTTCTTCATTTCAAAGCCTCACTCCTATGGAGACTGGGGCTGGGCGGTGGGAAGGGCTGGCATTTCCCAGCTTAGGCCTCTGTGTATCACTAATTGTATTATCACAGTTTCTTTAGGGAAAAATCATGCATTCATTTAGGACTTAAAAAAAAAAAAAGACCTTAGGGAGAGTTAAGATTCGTTTAGTACCATGTTTGAATGTAGGATTTTTTCCCCTATGGGGCAGAGGAAAAAGGAATTTCTATTTTGCAGTTGGAAGAGAGCTTTTGTGTGTCTGCCCCTCCCTCTCCCTCATTTCTCTCCTAACAGATTCAGAGCACAGGGACAGCAGAGTGCACAACAGAAACAGAGATAGGTTCAAAGCTGAAGCCACTGAAAGCAAAGGCACGTCCAGTTCATGCCAGGAGTGAGCTAGGTGGCTGCTATGGCAGGAGACCTAGGGCATGGTCTGCCTAACCTCCGAGTTCTCCCTGCTCTGGTTCTATCTGTGCCACTGTGGCTACCAGCTAATTCTCTGCCCAGAGATCTTTCTTTAGGCCTTGAGCCTTCCACTATTTTGGCCTTTCTGGCAAGCTCTCCATCTTCTCAAGCTTTTCTAGTGTCACTACAGAACCCTATTTGAAATATTCTGATATGGGGTCCAAATGGCATCCCAGATGGGTTCCCAATGCTTTATGGCTTCATTCATTTTGCTTCATGGCTTCATTTATTTGCTGCTAGGGTGGTGATGTCCAAATGAGGGAGGTCACAAGATCCCAAGAGAGGCCTGGGACAGGGGTGGAGTATTAGAAATACTGAGGTGTTGCAAGAAATCAAACATATGCTTGAAAGTGGGTTGGCAAGGCAAAAAAATTATTCTTGTGTAGAAGAGTGTGCCCTCAGAAGGAATCGGGTGAGGAAACATCTCTGAGCAGGATGTCTGCCTGTTTTTATCCCTAATGCAGCGCTCCCCCTTGCCCTAATTGGAGGAGCTGGGGTAATTTAAAAATTGGGGTGGACAAAAGGAAGGGCCATAATTAAAATGGCTACAGTTGGATCCAATTAAGGCTATATTCTGAAAATGGACCACTGGACTTTATTTCTCACAGAGATAAGCCCTTCCCATGGATGTCTAACTGGAAAGATGGGAAGAGTGCATCCAGCTCTTTTGGTGGGAGGTAGGGCATGAGAGGGAGATTCCAGCCTGGCAGGCCCAGAGATCCAGCTCCATCCAGGTCATTTAGGCACACACTGGCCTTACATCTTCATCTGTAGGAAGAGGTAAATGGCTCCCTCCCTGCCTGCGCGACAAGTTGCCATTGAGGATCAAATGAGATCCTGCCTACAAAAGCCATTTGCATGCTGTGCAGGGTAGTGAATGCTGGGTATTATCTTCAGTTTATCTCCAGCATTTAACTTAGTTAATTTCCAAACATTTTTGAACCCTTACTATGTGCTGGGCTCTGAGCTAGGCATAGGAGGGTTCAAAGGTAAATAAATATATTCCCTTGCTGGGATATAACTCAGTTTGTAGAGTGCTTGCCTTGCATGCACGAGGCCCTGGGTTCAATCCCCAGCACCACCAGGAAAAAAAAAAAAAAGAGAGAGATAGTGAATAAACATATTCCCTGCTGCCATGGAGCTCTATGGCAAAAATCAAGTAATTACAATGTCATGGATAAGAGCTCTAGTAAGGCATGGCTAGAGACTGCAGGAACATAGAATAAACACACGTCCCAGCTTTAGGGATTGGGGAGGGTGTCCTGGAGGCAGTGATATCTAAGCTGGGGTATAAGGAATGGAAACATGTGGTCAGTTCCCAGTAAATTTTTGGCATATGGTTAAGATAATTAAAATTACAATGAGCTGCCAGGATAATTAGCACAGTGTTCATTGATCAATTCATAGTCAGGAAGCTGCTCAGAGCGATTAAGTAGTTCTCCAGAGCACCCAGCATGTATGTGGCAGAGTTGGCACTAGTATCCTGTTCAGTGCTTAGAGTGATTCTCCTGACCTTGGGAGAGTGGGTGATTTTTTTGGTTATAAGGTCAAGCAGGGACAAAGCTGGGAGGGACACAGGCTATGGTACTCTCCAGTTTAATGAGGATCAAAGTGTCTTTGTGAGCCTGGGTTTCCTGGGAATCAGACCTGAGTCAGAGACTTCTGGGTAGAAAGTTCAAGGTCTGTGCAGAAGGGATGGGAGGAGGCCTGGGCAGAGAGATAGGCTAAGTTTTTTTTTTTTAATTATTTTTAATAAAATATATATATTTTATATATATTTTTTAGTTGTTGATGGACCCTTATATTTTTCATTTATTTATATGTGGCGCTGGGATTGAACCCAGTGCCTCACACATGCTAGGCAAGTGTTCCAGCACTGAGCCACAACTCCAGCCCCACAGGCTGAGTTTTGATACAGTCACATTGAAAGCCTGAGCTGTTCTCAAGAGTGAGGATGAAACTAGGATGTCACTAGGATGAATTGAGGAGAGGTGAGTCAACTGTATACTCTCATGGCAATCGGCCACTGGAGCTGGTTTCCTTTGATGTGACCTTTGGAGAGAGGGTTCTGTTCTCTGGAGCAGCACATTCTGGAGAGGGGCTCCACTGAGGCTGTTGGGGCCAGCACTGCAGTAGCTAGGGATGGTGCCTGTTCTGGGTGGGGAGTGGAAGTCGCCAGGGAAACAATAGAGGTGCAGGCCCCGCAGCACACAGAGCGGAAGGCCTGCAGGTGTGCTGGGGGTTCCCAAGGAGTGGAAATGGGGTTGTCACTGTCTTTCATGTTGGTCATGTTGGGCAGGAATCCAGGAGGGGTGTGAGGATGAGGCAGCAGGCAGTCCCCTTGTGGAGGTCAGAGACCTGACGGGGGAGCTAATGCCCCAGACAGGAGTTCATGGTTAAGGCCCAGGTCTTTGCCAGAGCAGGGCAGGCTAGAGAAAGCCAGAGTAGTGGCCTCTCCTGAGCTACTCTGGGAGGCTTTTTGGCTGCCTGGAATTGGGGCCTCTGAAGGCCTCACAGAAAGCCTGATATCTTGAGTGGCTTGGTGACTTGGGAGGGGACTGAGCCTGCAGGTGTCCCAGCTGTGGGGTCAGGAAGTCTGAGGCTGGCAGAAAAGTGGGAGCTGACACCAGTCTCTCTCTTCATCAAGGCAGAGTCTCCAGGGTCCCCAATCCAACTGCCTCAAGGGCGAACTGATTTGGCTGTTGCTTTCACCATGGCTGTTTCCATGGATACATTTCAAGCCTCCGTCTGGTCATCTTCAAAGGCATCAAGAGCAGCAAACCCCATCCATGCATAATCTTTTGTTAGAGCCCCACAAATAGCTTTTGTTATAACCCTTTCTCCCATCCCTCCCACCCATCCTCCACACCCAAGAAAGTGGCTTAATTGTGGCAGAGTCACCAGCAAAAGAAGCCTTCAACTTCTAGAAGTTTGAAGACCTGAGTTTGAAGCCCAGCTTTGTCATTTGTAAAATGCAAATAATAATACAAAGGGCATAGATTTGTTGTAAGGATGTAAAGAGGTAAACATGTCTGAGAATGTCCAGTGCACTATCTGGCCCATGGTGGGTGCTTGCAGAATGTCAGTTTCTTTTCCTTTTCTTTAGTTGTCACTTGGGCCACTTAGGAATCACATTGCTTCAATAGCATCCCGGATCTTTGTGCAATGAGTGTTGAGTGCATTTGATACAGCTCTCCTTAACATCAGCTTATTTTTCCTGATGGCAAACATTAAATTCCACGAGTCCACCCTTTTCCACTAACTTTGCTGACTCCGAAGTTTGGAAAAAGTCAGTGGGCCTTGAAGGCAAATGGGCCATTCTCCTTCTCCCACTTCTCAAGGCCAGGTCTTTGCTGGGATCATTCACAGATACCCAGAGGTGGGGGAAGTGTTCCCCTTTAGAGTCTGTTCCAGCAGATGGCTCTGCTGCAGCTCTGCTTAGGAGGTTAATGGACACCAGATGCCTCAGCAAGTAAGCTTTCATTTTCTCCTAGAACTGCTTAATTTGGCTGAACATCTGCCTTGACTTCTGGGCTTTTCCATCACCTGAGCGTCAACACTGGTTCACCAACATCAGACGTCAGAGGAGTTCATACTCTCTTTTCCTGGCTCTGAGTCTTGAGACCTGCCTGTCTGATGGGTGAGAGTTGAAGGTGCTGGTCTAGAGATGGAAAAGAGGAGCATGCCTAGCTTCTGTCACTGTTCTTCATGTTGATCTGTTGTTACTGAGCTTTGCTTTTGGAAAACCAATCTTAAGCCAACAAAATGGTGTCTGCCTGATTAGGGAATATATCCATCTGGAGCAGTATTGGCTGGCTGTCAAGAGCAGAGGGTGAGGTCTTTGGAACTGGCTTGAATATGGTACAAACATGCTGGTCTTATTCTTGCTCCACAGCCTTCCCTGGTGCATTTCCAAATCACGGACAGCCAATCATTTCATAGCTGGGACTTGGGTTGTGTTTGGAAAGTGCCGTTGTGTTACTGGTACCAATGGTGTTTAAACTTTAGCATGTTACGCTGACCTAAGGAGCTTAGTCAGGTGCAGGTAGTGGGATTCTGCTTCATAGTGGAGACCAGGAATCTGCGTTTAAGACAAGCACCCCAGGTAATATTGACTTAGGCAGTCTTTAGACTACTCAGAGCAATACTTCCTAAAACTCTGTCAACATAAATAACATAGTCAGTATATATAGGACTTGACAGAGTTTATTAAAATAAAGGCAATTTTAGTTTCAGCAATTCAGTGTATTTATCTTAAAAGCAAGATACGCAGGTGACATTTAAAGGACAAACACATTTTCTTTTTATAGCTCATACTCCTAATCCCAGCGGGACACTTTACCTTCTTCCTAGATGTATCTGTTTGTCCTCTTAAGTACAAATGTGATGCTGTGTATACAGTCTCCATTCCATCAACCTGTACTTTTATCACCTCCCTTTTAAATGCCATTTTTTGTTGTTGCTTTCAGCCTACCTACAATTTGATATGCATTTTGTAATTCACAAGGCCATTCTGCAGACTTGATTTTTTCTTAAACACTCATATTTATAATGTTGAGAATGACATTGGTCTCTAGTTTCCTCTTGGCCTTTATTACTGTGTCAGAGCTCAGTGGCGTCTGTCTCTGTGGCAAAGTTTCAGTGGACAGGAACCAACTGTAATTCCTTTTTGACAGAGCTTGGCACATAGTAATAATACACACTTGTAGAGTGCTTGTATAGTTTATAGAGTACTTTCTCATCTGTCATGCTTTGAGTTGGAGAATACTATCATTTCCCCTTTAGGGTCTTACTAGCTAGTATGAGACATAGCTTAAATTTGAATCCCAGTCTCTCAAAAATGATCATTGCAGAGGTATTTACTATAAAAAGCAAAAGCAGAAACTTTGCATAGTAGGGAGAGTATAAATAAAGTACTGTATATTTCAAAAAAAGCTAGAAGAAAGGGTTTTGAATGCTTTCACCTCAAAGGAATGATAATGTTTGAGCAGAGATTTGTTTACGCTGATTTGAGCATTTTACAAGGTGTGCATGAATTGAAACATCTTGCAATACCAATAAATATGCAAAATTTTGTGTGTCCATTAAAAATAAATTAAAAAAGTAGAACCTATGTAATAATGTTCAACAATAGGAGAATTGTTAATATTGGATGATCACAGCCCATTTGATGGAACATTATGCTACCATTGGAAATCCACTGGAAATGAGTCCTCTGAAGGAAATGTGGCAATGCAGAACAGTATTGTCACTGCAGTGTTATGAAACGAACAAAGAAGGAAACACGGGACATTAAAAACCATTGATTGGTGGTATCAGTGAAAAGTCATAGCATTTAAATTATTTTTTTCAATCAGTGTTGCTGGACTATTTAGCACTATTGAAAAACAAGAATACAAAACTGCACACCCTGCCCCCACCTTTGTCAGTATACATTTGCACTTGCAAGTGCTTCGAGGGGGAGGGGCGAGGGGCTGACAAAGTGAAAACAACTTTCAACTCACAGAGAGCTAGTGCTTGTGCGTGAGTCACGGGACTGTGGTCTGATAGAGATGATTAAACCCGTTACAAATGCAGAATTAAGCAACTCTGATAACAGAGCCCTTGAGCATCCTTCTTGGAGATTAAACCTTTAAGGCTTTGAACAGCTGAGAGGTGCTGGGGATTGGAGATAGCTGGCTTAGAAGGGAAAAGAAAGGGGGCAGATATTGGCTGGGAGACAGCAAGGAAATGCACCAGATTCAGGTGAAGGTTCTTTGCTGAAAGTGACTGTCGATTCGTTAAGTGCAGAAAAGTGTCCCATTATATAGGGAGTGAGGACAGTTTGCCTGCCTGCTTCCTGGCCTGTCACTTTCTGGCCTTCGTACAGGTTGGGGTTTCAATGCTGTGTGCAGGCCTGTTCCTCCAGCCAGTGTGTGTTTTCATTATTGCTTGGTGTTAATTCTGTTTAACATGTGAATGCCTTTCAGAAGAAAAGGGCAGCCATAAGCCCTGTTTGTTGGGGAGAGAAAGGACCAGTTCTCTCTGCTCTGCGGGCTCTTTCTTGCACCTATTCATTCCATACATGCATATTTTGCCCCTTTCTGGTGCTAGGCATAGTCTTGACCTTCACAGAGCTCACTGTTAAACACTGGTTGTTCGGGACCAGCTTGGTACAAAATGAAATGTGGGGCCTCCTATTTAAAAATTGAATATTAAGACAGTGGTAGCAGATTACCAAGCCCAGAAACCTTCTTAGTACTGGGCAGTAGGTCGCTGCAGTGGTCACATGCTCTGGTAGCTGACCCTGTGAGATCTCAAGGGGATCTGGCATAAGGAGAAGGAGTTAGTCCTTTTTTATTACCTGGATCCTCCTTATCACTGTTTGGGAATGGACCAGCCTTGGAAGAATGTGTCTTCCTTAGTGGGCCTAGAGAGAGAGAGTAGAATGCAGAGAAGGGGGCGAGACAAGTGCTGAATAAATACTGGCTGATTGACACACACAGCTAAGGTCACAAAGACGTGTATAGAATGTTCATCTTCTTTGGAAACATCTGAGCATAATCAACTGTGACAATGGAAGGCCTTGTCATCCAGAGTTTGGCCTGTGAAGCAATTAGATGGGCCGAGGTCAGACTAATATTACAGGCCTAAGATGTGGGCCCAACAAAAGCCTGAGTTGTGTCTGATTTCCCAGTTTCTATAAAGCAACAACAACCTCACTGAAAATAACAATAAAACCAAGAGTTACTACAATAGGATAGTTTCACATTTTCTGAAATGTCCTCTGGAATATTACTTTAAGAGAGAGATTCTACCTAAGTAGATAATTTATTTGATAAAATCAGTTTTGGAAAGGCTTCATTCTCTATTCCCTTTTGGAGATTTACAGTTCATATTAAAAAGTCCCATGGTGGCAAAGAAGCCCTTTAAACTTTTAACAATTTTATTTAATTATAACATCTCTTTTAGAAAGTAATTACTAATATCTATGTCTATATCTGTATCTATTGAGAGAAAGAAAAGAAATCTGCTTTGAGAAACATTGGTGATGGACTTATTCTTTTTGTTACTGGTGACTGCACCCAGGGATACTTACCATTGAGCTACCCCAAGTCCTTTTTACATTTAAAAATTTATTTATTTATTTATTTATTTTTGATATTTATTTTTTAGTTTTCGGCCGACACAACATCTTTGTTTGTATGTGGTGCTGAGGATCGAACCCGGGCCACATGCATGCCAGGCAAGCGCGCTACCGCTTAAGCCACATCCCCAGCCCTAAAAAAATTTTAATGCTTATTTTTTTTTGTACTGATGATTGAACCCAGGAATACTTTACCACTGAGCTCCATCCCCAGCCCTTTTTATTTTTTATTTTGAGACAGGGTCTCACTAAGTTGTTGAGGCTGGCCTCAAACTTGTGATCCTCCTCCTAAGGCTTCCCAGTTGCTGGGATTAGTTATAGGGATGCACCACCACACCCAGCCACTGGTGATGGACTTCTGATTTTTTTTTTTTTTTTTTTTCCTGTTGATGCTGGGGAAAGAACCTAGGGCCTCATACATGCTAGATAAGTGCTGTACCAATGGACCACACCCCAGCTCTACTTCTGAACTTTAAAGATGCATGGTCTGGGATCACACAGCATCTTAGTTTAAGACATCCTTACAACTATAGACAAGTTTCATGGCCTTGTGAACTCTATCTCCTAAATTGTTAAATAATGGTATCCTTATCACACAACTGAAGAAACACTTTGTAAATCATCAGGGGATGCAAAATATTTAGTGGTTATTGAAAATAATATTGAAATAAATAGTATCAGGCATCCCTGTTTGAGAGTGGGTAAACTGAAGCCTGGAGAGGTGAGGAAGGCCATCCAGAATTCCATAGCTATTTAGCAACAAGCCAATCTTCTGATTCCCGATTCACAGCAAGATGAACTCTAAACCGACTCCGCTTGTATCCTTTAGTTTAGAAAACAGGCGACCTCTCTGACAGGCACATCCCTGGAATAGCTGGAGGCAGATGCTGGCATCAAAATGCCAACTTTCCTTTCCAGCATTGACGTCTGATCTTAGCAGAATGATGAATGCAGGGGTGACAGATTTTTAGAGGGCTTGTTTCCTCTCCAGGCCAGTACTCCTTGTCATCTGAATTTCTTTTCTACCTTGAAAACTGTCACTGAGGCTGATTTAGAGGGAACATAGTTTTTTTTTTTTTTGGTTTGTTTTTGGTCATGAAACAAAAGAACCTGGTCTATTCTCTGTTTTGTATCTTCTAAGGTTAAGACAAAAACTTTGGAAAGGCATTTTTTGGTTGTTGTTTTTTTTTCCCTCCTGTACTGGGGATCAAATCTACTGGCACTCTCTTATTAAACTACATCTCCAGCCCTTTTTAGTTTTTATTTTAAGACAGAGTCTTGTTAAGTTGCCAAGGCTAGCCTCAAACTTGTGATCCTCCTGCCTCAGCCTCCCCAGTAGTTGGGATCATGGTAATAGATCTCTATACCTGACTTTTCAAGAACATATTGTTTTCCTTTCTTTTTTGGAGGAAAAGCATTAGAGAGGGAAAACATGGAACCAGGAATTGTAGACCTAGTTTCTAATTTTGTTCCTGCAACTAAATGGCCCTGTGGACTTTGGCAATTCTTTTGCCTTCTCTGGATGCAAGTTTGCCTTCTTAAAATGAAAATATAGGACTAGATTGCAAATTTAAGGATTTTGTGCTTTAACTTTTACTTTTCTGTATATCAACTTTATTATAGTTTATTTTTCTTTAAAGTGATCCCTTTGTACAAAATGTTTTCAAAGGAATCATTATATACTTCCGCAAAATGAAAGGCAAGCATTCCTGCTATATATTGAAGGTAAACCTGAAAAACAAAAGAAAGGAAAGTTCAGATGGTACATTTTTTTGTTATTTATATTTTTCTACAATTACAAAACTTTTAAAACAAATCAATATAACTAGTAAAATAAATAACATTGGCTCTTTCTCTATCTCAAAGCTTCTATTCATCAGTGGTATTAGATGATCTGAAAAGGACCTTTGAGCCCCAGACTTTTTTTTAAAAAAAGTTATAATTATTGACAGGTACTAATTGTAAAAAATCATGGGATTCACTATGATATTTCCATACATGCATATATCATGTGTTAATCATGTCTGTTCACCCTTCTACCCTCTCTCTTGATCCCTTCTTCACACCTCTCTGCAATCCCTTTCTCTGGTGATTTGTCTTCTACTTTCAGGCCATCTGTCTCTTTCTTTCCTTTCCTTCCTTTTCCCCTTTATCCTTTCCTTTCCCATCCCTTCCCTTCCCTTCCCCTCCTCTCCCCTCCCTCCTTCTTTCCCTCCCTCCTTTCCTCCTTCCCTCCCTTTCTTTCTTACTTCCTTTTTTTTAGTTTCAATAGTAGAAATGTAATAGTCTCTCTGGGTCTGGCTTATTTTACTTAACATGTTGTCCTCCACTTTCATTCATTTTCCTGCTGACAGGATTTCATTCTTTTTTTCTGCCTGAAAAATACCCTATTGTGTATATATACTATTTTATCCAGTTATGTGTTGATGGGCTTGGCTGATTCCTTATCTTAGCTATTGTGAAAAGTGCTGCAATAAACATAGGCATCTAGATATCTCTTTAGTGTGTTGACTGCATTTCATTCAGATATATACCAGGAGTGGGATAGCTAATTGTATTATAGTTCTATTGTTGTTTTTTGAGGAACCACCATACTGTTTTCTGTAGTGGATGCACTAATTTACATTTCTACCAACAGTTTTTGATAATAGCCATTTGAACTGAGTTGCGGTGGAATCTCATTGTAGTTTTGATTTGTATTTCCCTGATGGCTAATGCTATTAAGTATTTATTTATTTATCGGCCATTTACATTTTCTTTGATAAGTGTTTATTTGGATATTTGCCTGTTTTTAAATTGAGTTACTTTAAAAAATTTCTTAATATATTTTGGATATTAATCCTGTCAAATGAGTAGTTGGAAAAGATTTTATCCCATTTTGTAGGTTGTTTCTTTAGGGCTTTAATCTATTGATTAAAGCCCTAAAGGTTGGGTACAAATGATGTTTCAAATGTAAAGGAGAACACCATAATGTCCTTGCCAGGGAGCCATACATCTTGATGGACCACAGTTTAATTTTCCTTATCATACTGTAACCATGGAAACCCCCACTCCCCCAACTTCAGTAGACCCTCATAGGTGGTCCCAAGGCCCTGGCCTTTTCTCTTGAAGGGCCCTGGCCAGCCTGACCAATGGATTGACTGAGTGCATGATTGTTGGATTAAACTACTTCCTTGGTCTGTGTATCTTCCTGCCTTTCTTTTCTAATCGTACAGTCTGCCCACCCCTTGGATCCCACCTCCTTCAGAAAGGATCCTTCTGAGGATCCCTCCAAAGCCATAGTGGTCTTTTCTACTTTCTCTCTAAATTTTTACTAAGCATTTTATGTTGGATTTCTTAGAAGTAGAGGCTGACACAGGGGCTTGTGTACATGTCATTTATTGAAGGAGTATTCTTTCAGAAAAATCTGAAAGGAAGGAAGGTGTAGACTGGCTCTTCAGAAGTCACATAGCAAAGTAGTGGCCAGGTTAAGACCAGAACCCAGGGCTCCAGACTTTTATTCCATTGTTTGTTTCGCTCCCTGGAAACCTATTAAAACAAAAAGATAGGGACCTGGGTAAAATGATTTGCTGGAGAGGACACTGTGGGTACCCCAACCAGGTTCCCTTTTCAGGCCTGGTATTGTCTCTGCTTACTTGTATGCAGGAGAGAAAGGATCAGATGAACTCCCAGGAAGCTTCTGGCCCTGCACAGCTCAGATGCTGTGACTCTCTTGCCATTCTAGCCTATGTTAGGAGCATGAACATTGGAACCACATCTCACTGTTGGACCAACAGAACTCAACACTCAAAAGTCTCCTCTTTGATCTCTAGGTGAGACAGCCAACAGTGAAAACCAATGTTTGCTGAGCCATTACTGTATTCAAGGCACTTTAGACTTTAGCTCATGTAGTCTGTATAGCAACCTTAAGGTAGACTCATTTCTTCTTTCTTTTCTGTTTTATGGATGAGAAAACTGAATTTCAGAAATATGAAGTAACTTGCCTAGTCAGACTGTTAATGCCTATTTGGGGTTCCTGACCCAGTCTGCTCCATTCCAGAGACCGTGCTTTCAACCATCCCCCATGTTACCTTATTGGGGAGGAATTTATAAGAGCCTCTTGTTTCATCAGGGTCCCCATTTGGGATCTGGAGAGGGATTGGTTGGCCCCTGCCCCCTTTATTCATCTTTGTCTTTCTCCCATTGGCTTTCTCCTGGGTAGAATGGGTTGTTAAGTCCTCTGTGGTTCCAGACTTTGTCACAATGGAATAAGCAGATGAAGGAGGAAGGCCAGGAGGACAGAAGCCAGTTGTATACTTAGCTGGTTATCCGGGGTGTGGATCTGCAGTGATGGGGCGGGTGTAGGAGCAAAGCAGGCTGATAATGAGCCTCCCAAAGTTCCCTGTGCTGTTCTTGGGGGCTGTTGGAGCCATCATAGCACAACTAGTATTTGTTCTTGGCTTGGTGACTGGTTGGATCACCTTCACCCTGAAGACCCTGCCATTCTGTCATATCTGGTTCCAGGGCCCAGCTGGAGGGACCACAGTTCACTCTGACTCCTTGTCACCTACAACACAGAAAGTGCTGCTGAATCTCCTACAAGGGGACACTTTCTCTGCAGGCCAGAAAGCCCTTGTTTCCTACCATTTCATTTACTGCTACTCCCTCACTCCAGGGTCACAGGGATCTGAGTATCACCTCCCTGGTGTCTGGCCCAGGATCTTGGTGTCCAAAATCTCCTTGTATGTCCAGTGTTTCTGTAGTCTCTGCCACTCAATCCTAGCATTTCCTTCACCTGGCTTCCCACTCCTCAGAAGTTGCAAATAATGTTTTTCTTGTGATTCAGCCAGCAGAGAAATCCAGTTCAAAGAAATCAGCTTTGGGCTGCTTTTAAAGAGGATCTGTTAGTGATCTCCATTGGCAGAGGGCTAAAGTGATGGTTTAAGGAGAGAAAAGAGAATGAATAAAGGAGGAGCTGTAGCTGTAGTTCAGTGGTAGAGGTCTTGCCTAGCATGTGTGAAGCACTGGGTTCAATCTTCAGCACCACATAAAAATAAAATAAAGCATGCTATCCATCTATAACTCCAAAATAAATAATAATAATAATAATAATAATAATAATAATAATAATAATAATAATAAAAGAATGAATGAAGGATCTTACTTGGCCTGAATTATAGAAATGAATGTAGTGAATGAAGCCAGGCTGAATTTGAGAGTCAGGACACCATTAAACCTCAGCTTCTGCCTTCTGGATTTCTCACTTTGGTGACTGAGATGTCATCTATCTAATTGCCCAGGCTAGAAGTCTGCGAGTCAGCTTGTCTTTCTTACCTTGGAGTCTAATTGGTTGCCAAGACTTCTTGTACCTGCTTCTTGAATATCTCTTGAGTTCAATTCTTGTCTGTGGCTCCTGCCCACTATCAAAAGCTTACCAGTTCTTCCTTGTATTGGTTTAGCAGTCTCTTTCTTGGTCTTGGTCTCCCTGCTTTATCCCTTCCCCTTCCTTCCTGTCCATTCCCACTTCTAGTCTGAAGTATCTTCCAGAAATGTACATTGACCTTATTGTGCCAACCCCGAAACAGAACCTTTCAATTCCACAATGATAGTCTCCAGGGTGAAAGTCAAAATCATTAACCTTCCAGGCAAAGGTACTCTTGCCCTGCTCCTGCTTAACCCTTTGTGGTGAGAGTCTCCAAGATTACCTTCAGGTTTGATGATTTGCTAGGACTCACAGAACTCAGAAAAGCTGTTGTTCTTATGGTTTATGACAACAGAGGAACACAGATTAAAATCAGCTAAGGATAAAGGTACATAGTGTAGAGTCTGGGAGTTGTCAGGCGTAAACTCTACAATTGTCCTTTTTCAGCGGAGTCCTACACACAGTACTTCATTGTCCTAGAAAAGCAATGATGGAAGTGTTGCCATTGACAAAATCTCACCTGAGCCTTGGTTTCCCCAGTTGTTATTGGATGTCAGTCACAGAGGAGTGGATCACTTACCTACTCAGTCTTTAGCCTCCCTACCTCTCTCAGAGATCAAACTGATAGAGTTAGTCCAGGAACCAGGTAAACAAAAGCCATGAATTTAAGCCTTTTCCTTGAATCACAGTATTAGCATAAACTGTCTGGTGTGGCCCAAATTCCAGGGAAACAAAGATTCCCTTGCAGGTTATCTTCCAGGAGTTGTTCAAGGTCCATTTCTTTCCCTGCAACATTCAGAGTTGGAGGAACTTGAGCCACAAGTTGACTCTCTACTCCAGCCTCATCGTCTCTCCTATGCACCCCATATTCCAGCCACATCATTTAGCCAGCTCTCTCATGCCTTTGCAGGTGCTATTCCTCCTGCCTGGAATTCCCTTTCATCTCCTCTGCCCTATCTACCTGAAGAGCTGACACTCAACCTCAAGCCACCAGGGGAGCATCCCTCTCCCCCATGTGAAGACTCCCCTGTCCATGCCCTGTCCAGGGAAGACCAAGCTTTTCCCTCCCCTGAACCCACAACATTGTCAATGCCATTTGTAGTTCATTCAGTGTTCTGTGAGTGGTTGCATATCTGTTTCCCATGCAGTAGAATACACCATAAACTCCTTTTGCATGGGGAATGTGTAGTCTATTAAAAATGTTTATGTTTTTCCAATTATAAAAGCAGTACTTGTGTATGGTAGACGAATTTGAACAACACATTTATCTTCAGCTTTTTCTCTGCAGTGCCACATGCTAGTAGTAATAATCCTGGTGACCATGGGGTCTAGGCCTGGCTCTGTCTCCAATTGCTCCCTGATGTTATCTGAATCTTTCCAAGGCTGTGCATGAGGGTGACTCCTCCTGTGTGCTGGGACAGCAGACAGCCAGTCCTCCAGATGCCCCTAGAGTGGGTTGGTGCATTTGGAGGACTGAAGACACACATTTGGGTGGATGGGGGGCTTTTCCTTTCTGAAGTAAGTGGAGAATGGGGTGAGATGGGAAGACTTCCCAAAGAAGTGGATCTTTGGGCCAGACGTTTAGGGTTTTGGTCGGGGATAGGAAGACAGAGGTTTCTAGGCCAAGGCCACAGAACAAAGGGGTGAGTATCTTGAGCCCAAGGTGGTGGCTCCCCTGACCCCAGAGGGGACACACCACTTGGCTCTCCTTTGATCCCAGGCAGGGGTTGTTCCCAGGGAACTGACCTTCCTGAACCACTGGCCGCAAGTTCTATTTTGGTCTTGAGGCTTCTTTGGGCTTTTTTGTTATTTGACTCTGCGTGTGTGTGAAATCCTGATTTGGGCTCCAAATAGCTGGATGATTAAAACCTAATAAAACCAAAATATGGGGGAAATGTGCACTAAACAGATGTCGAATAACTCCAGGTAGCTTCATGCATGCCAACTTTGAGCCTATAAATACATTGATGGTACCTCCTTCTCGTTTGACATAGCAAGCCCTGGGGACCAGGGCCAGCCAGTGATATTCCATTATAACACATTTTTAGCTTTAGGGAGCCTTTTGAGCAAAGTGGGGCCTTTGGGAGCCAACCCATCATGCTTGACATCAGAGTACAACTATATGTTTATGCCAAGAGCTTGCTGCCCTACCTGAGTCTTGCTGAATCACCTGTCTCATTTCCTGCCATCGAAATCACTCCCTGCTGCTCCCTGCCGTTCCCTGCCTTGCAGCCAGAACTTTTCACTCCTTATTCTGCAGCCTTTCTGAGGGCTGGGGCTATAGCTCAGCGGTAGAGCGCTTGCCTAATACATTTGAGGCCCTGGGTTCAGTCCTTAGCACCACATAAAAATAAACAAGTAGAATAAAGGTATTGTGGGAAAAAACTTAAATGGAAATTAAATGGGTTTTTGAGACTTCATGGGGTATTTTTCCAATGTGTTGATTTTGTATGTGTTGGTGAAATTATGAGAAACTTCCATTGATTGAGGGCTTCTAAATCCAGTTCTGTTCTTTTATGAGTTTTGTCTTCTTACATTAGTCAGGGTTCTCTAGAGGAAAAGAATCAACAGGAAGTATGATTATAAAAGGGGGATTTACTAGATTGGCTTACATGACCAGAAGCTGGAGAGTCTACAGTGGCTGTATGCAGCCTGGAGAGCTGGAGGAACCAGCAGCTGTGCAGTCCAAGAGGCTAAAACTTCAGAACAAAAGGGATCAATGGTGCTATCCTAGTCTGAGACTGAAGGCTGCTGGAAACTCCGTGGAGAATCAATGGCAGAGTCCACTTTGGAAGAGTGAAGGAGCAAGAATCTGATATCCTCAGGCAATCTCAGCAATAATCAAGAACCCATTCAAGAAGAATCAAGCTTTCATCTGCTGCTGCTTCCTTGTTCTGATAATTTTTATTCCATCCAAGCTACCATCCTATTGGATGGTTCTGCCCATGTTTAGGGAGAGTCTCCACTTCAGTTGGCTCTCCCACATGCCAATCATTCCTAGACACACCTTCAATGACATACCCCAAAGCCTCTTAATCTTTGGCATCTCTTAATCCAATCAGGTTGGCAATTCAAATTTACCATTACACTGTGTTTTAAATTCTAACTTTTCCACTTACTGATCTTGGGGTCTCTGGGAAGGTTATTTAACTTCTCTCAAGTATCAGTTTCATCTGTAAAGTAGGGATTATTGTACCACCTTTCTAAGTGTGCTGGTAGGATTAATGAGATTATACACAAAAAGCACTTAGGTCAGTACTTGGCACATAGCTCTCAGAATCTTTTGACTATAGCCTTCCATGCAGCTGTTGTAAATCAATTATTAGATGGAATTTTAATTGTAATCTTTTTGTCTGGACTAGATGATGGGTAGGGACCCTTCCAGTTTTCTTAATCCATGATCTTAAAGGTGTGTGGGTGGTTTTCAGTCTGCACAGATAGTTCATTCCCCTCCCACATCAGCTGCCCATGAAGTTTGACAATAGATAAAAATTGGCTCCCAGAAGGGACTTGTTATAAACCATTTGACTTAGTGTAGGCAGGGATTGTCTTATTGACTGCGAAATCTCTTAAACCTCTGTTTGTTCAATTTCTCTGCAGTTTTCAAGACAACTCTACTGAAGGTCTGAAAATATTGTATCGCTCCCTTTGTATTTGCTATTAATTTCGTAAGCATTTGCACCTATATGTCCTATTTCAGACTGATGTGGACAGGGTATAACCTCTGCCTTCAAATAGTATATAACTTTTTAGGAGAGGTCTGATTAAGTCACAGATAATAGTGGAAGAAAAGCACAGGATATACAGAGTCAGGTGTTAAATTAAATACTAAATATATGTATGTCTGTCAGAGAGAGAAAAACAGCATCATTGCCTTTAAAAAAATTACCTATGGCAAACATAATTAATCCATTATGGCAGTCTTTCCTAGTAAACTTAGATGCTGCCAACCAATCCCAAACAAGGAGTTCCACGCAGCCACTTCTGTAAGTCAGAGGTGACATGTGAAATAAAGTCCATATGCCATTAACTATTAGCTAAAATATGTAAAGAAGCTGCCATAACAAATAAATGTCAAAATCTCAGAAGTTTAGCACAATAAAAGTTTATTCAAATTCATTTTAAATTGGTAGGGAAATTTCTGCTCCACACAGCTATTTAGGGACCCAGCCTTCTTCATTCCTTCCTCAAGACCTGTGGAATTCTTTTCATTCAGCTGTAGATGGCAAAGAGGGAGTGAGGCTTGTGCTTGAGAATTATTTATAGGCTAGGCCTAAACGGGCAAGTGCTACTTTGCTTACCTTTCATTGGCTAGAACTCAGGCATATGACCATACCCTACTGAAAGGAAGGTTGGGAAATGTAGTAAGACTGTAGAAATGGGTGGGCTCTAGTAATTTCTGCTGCACAACTAAAAATTATAGAAGACTCCCTGAAAGGGTAGAGTTGTCAAAGGCTTTAAGAAGCTCTCTGAAAGATGTATAGGATCTTTGCTAAGGGGTGGGGAATAGGAGGAGGGTATTGTAACAGGAGAAAAAGCAGGAGTAAAGATTAGCAGTGTGTATTAGTCTATTTTCTGTTACTATGACAAAATATCTAAAGCTGGGTACTTATAAAGAAAAAACTGTTCTTAGTTCTAGAGGTTCAAGGTCAGCACCATCATTGGTTTGGCTCTTATAAGAGCCTCCTGTTGAATGGCAACACAGTGGTGGAACTGGATGCAGGAGAAAGAGATTACTTTGTGAGACAGGACCCCAGATTGAGGACTAGGCTCTTTTATAACAACTTGCTCCTGAGAGAGCCAACTCAAGATCTATGAAAACCACCTTAGGCCCTTTGGAGGGCAGTGCTGCCAATAATTAAGAACCTCCCAGTAGGCCCTGCCTCCTAAAATCCCCAGACCTCTTAATATCAGCATACCAGGGACCATTTGGCAAGGACAGAAAGGAGATAATTTGACTGGAGCTAAATCCTGGGTGGGTGGGACCCATTAGGGAAGATCCTTCTTTTGAGGGTGATGATATGACTTCCTCTAACTGGCGGAAACTAGTCAAGTGTTTTATCTTCAGCAAAGGTATACACAAGGAAAAAGACCCTGTACAAGTCACTTTGATTCTTCCAGCTTTTGGTTTTCCCCTTTGCCATTCTTCATTGAACCCAGTGGCCTATTTAGAAACAGCATCCTTTATCAAGTTTCCTTGAAACCTTTTCTTTAATGGTGTAAAGAGAATGCCCAATGAGAAGAGAGTGGGCTGAGGAGCAGGGAGCACTAGTTCTTAGGCCAAGTTGGCATCTTTCCCTATTTGCATTTATTATCATGCACTAATTATTCAGAGAGTCTTACCCTTTGTGGGTTCACATTAATTTAGATTGCTTTTGAAAAGCAATCAAGGCAGGAATTAAGTGATCATACACACAGGGAAAAAAAATGTGGAACCAAAGAGATGGGATGTGCTTTTCTGTAACTGGCCTTGTCAGGCTGCTATGAGCTTCCCCAGCCCAGAAAATACTGCAAGATCCATCTGATCTCTCCTGACCTCTTGTGGTCCTGTCTGTGTCACTTTTTATTAGCATCTCAGTAGGTAAGAAGGTAGTGACAGATGATTCCTGGACTGAGACAGAACTCTTTCCCTCTCTTAGCCTAAGTTTCCTCATCCTGGAATATAAAAAGGTAATTTAAAGGTTTTTTTCATACCCCTTACTCTAAATTTGCAACTCCACAGAAGTCTTTTTCAAGGCATAATTGTCTAAAATCACAGATGAACACACTAATTACCTACTCATAATTAACAAGATTCTCTTTTCCTTGGGCATTAATAACAGGAAAGTGAGATGGATGTGGTGGCACATGCCTGTCATCCTAGTGACTTGGGAAGCTGAGGCAGGAAGATTGCAAGTTCAAGGCTAGCCTCATCAACTTAGCAAGACTCTGTCTTAAAGTAGGAAAAAAGGACTGGGGATGTAGCTTAGTTGTAAAGTGCTTGCCTAATACATGTGAAGCCCTGGATTCAATCTCTAGTACTGCAAAAAGGACAAAGAAAGAAAAAGAACAGGAAAGTGAATTAGTATTTCTATATTTCTCTCCTGCTTCAGTTATCGAGTACTAGTAATCTAGGCCATGGATTTCCCAACTGTTTCCTTTTTGTTTTATTTGGGTTCTTTAAAAAACTATGTTATTGAAGTATAATACAGATACAAAAAAAAAAATGTACATTTGCTACGTATGTAGCTTTCACCTTGCTTTTTGGGATTACTTTTACCCCTCTCCTCATTTTCTTCTAATTTGGGATGAGCATCTTCTAATTTGGTATGAGCATAGACAATAACTGGGAATAGAGCCCCAAATCTGTTGCTTTCATATGATTTGCACAGTAAATCATTTGCTGAATGAATTTGGGGCGTTTTCTGGGAATTTATTTTCTGTTTCTGTATTTGGTGAATATGAAGATTTGCGTGTATTCCGAGGTTGTCACTGATTGGTATAAGTCACATCTTACATGAGCTTGTTTGGGATCAGCCTGGGAGCACACACCCAGTGAAAAGAGCTGAGGCTGAGGGTAGTCCCTGGTGGATCAAAGAGGTTGGCAGAGAAAAAGGCAAGGGGAGGAGCACATGGCTGTCATCAGGAGTGACAAAGAAGGACAAGTAGCAGTTTAGATTTGCATAGGCCAAGGGGGCTGCAGGTGGGGACAGAGAGGCTGACAAGGAGGAGATGATGGCCAGCTGCTTGAGCTAGTGCAGAGGGGGAGGAGGAGGTGGACTGGGATGGACCACTGGATTTGTGATCAGGAGGTTGCCTCTTCTTTGAAGAGGCAAAAGGGAGGCAACGTGTGGAGGGATAATGGATGCAAAGCACTTAGCGCAGGGTTGATGCCTGTGTCGGTGTGCTGCTCCCTTAATTACTTTCCATCTACCCTCAATTACTGGGTGACAGTGATTAAATCCCTCCCATCCCCTTCCTCAGTTAATTCACCGACTGTGTGCCTCTCTGTGACTTTTTATCTTGCAGGCACATTGCCTTTTAGAAAGATCATCATGAAAGCTCTTTCTGCTAATGAAAAAGCAAGATACAAGGAGAATTTAGTGCCCATTGGCTAGAGAAAGGGCTAATTAACCTTGCTCTGGGATTGTCAAAATAACAAGCTGCTCCTCTGTAGAACACAGATGCCCCCAATGTTTATTCAAGAGCAGCTTATTGATTGGACTTACTCAAATTGGGAAGATTTCAATAACTGGAAATAAACATCATGCTGGGCCACCTAAGGACACAGCATGATTATTCCCAGGGTCTGGGTTAGGGAGAGCTGGAGCTGACCTGCTCAAGCGGGCTCATTCTTTCATCTCCTGTTTAGTTTAGGTTTCTTATCTCCAAGACAAGGTATGTTATCGTTAGTTGTATAGTTATATGAGGACTAAGTGAGATTTTGTATCTCATGTACTTAGTGTGGCATGTTTGATAGAAGGTAGTGTTATAATACCACCAATGAGCATTTATGGAGTGTCGTAGGTGCCATTATAGAATGAATAATAAAAGACCTCTGTCCTTAAGGAGCTGACAACGTAGCAGTAAAGACAGATTCATAATGCAGTTGGTCCTCCGTTATCCACAGGTTCTGCATCTATGGATACAACCAAACTTGCATTAAAAATATTTGAAAATAATGTGTCCAAACTAAACATGGACCAACATTTTTTCCTTGCCATTATTCCCTAAACAATGCAATATAACAATGATTGACATAACATTTACATTGTAATAGATATTCTAAGTAATCTTGAGGTGTTTTCAAGTAGATGGTAAGATAAGCATGTAGATTCTCTGCAAGTACTCTAGTGTTTTGTATGAGGGACTCGAGCATCTGTGGATTTTGGTGTCTGAGGAGGGGGTCCTAGAACCAGTCCCTCTGTCAGAATACCAGCAGTCAGGAATAGGTGCAGGATGACAATGCTCAGGAGAAATCAAAAGGCAGTATGGTAAATATTGTGATAGAGGGGCTCAAAGTACTATGAGAACAAAAGAGAAGGACAGACAAGCCTTCCCTGGAGGAGAGATAGACAAGCCTTCTTGGAAGGAGGAGTCTTTTAAGCTAGACACTGAAGGCAAAAGGACAGAGAAAAGCATTCTAGGCCTAGGAGACTGCAAATCCAAGGGAACAGGACTTGAGACAACGTGGTGCTCTTCAAGGTAGCATGACTAGTGTGGTGTGGCATGAACAAATGGGATTCCATGGTTTTGTGTAACTCCTGGTGACTTGAGGAGGGTGATGTGGCTGGAGAATGCTGTGTTGTTTGGCTTGGCTAGAAAGGGGAGCTCTCCCAACACTGGGCCTTGTTGACCCTATGTACCTGCCCAGTGCCCTCCCCTCCATCTAATGCTTCTGGGAACCCTTTGAGAGGGATCAAGCTTGGTGTTCTTTGCAATCTATTGCCAGTGTTTTTCCCTCTTATCTCACATATTGAGATTTCTCAACATTTGTCCAATGACCTCTTTGCAGTCCTGCCCCTTCTATAGTCAGCCCAGTTCACAGGTGGCTTCTTCTTCCTCTGACTCCTCCTCTTGGTCCACTCCCACCTCAGTCCTCTCTGCTTCTCTTGGAGCACAGGGTGACTAGAAAGACAGGCTAGAATCTGGCTTAGATCAGGTAGATGGGGGATGGAGAGGCTCAATCTGGTGGTAAAGGTGTTGCATGGTATCCTCAGGTGCTCAGCCTAAGTGCAAATGGATCCTAGGCAGGCAGAGGGGTCAGTGATATTTTTGAAACGGATTCCTCAGTAGATGGATGGGCCACTGCAAAGAGGAGTCTGGGGGCTGGGACTCTTGAAAGTCACAGAGGAAGACCTCAGTCTAGGGAGGGAGGACAGTAAGAGCCAGGAATACTAGGCAGGCCACTGATGCGCATAACCACCACACCAGGCCTTGGGAACAAGCTGAGGTCCTTATTGTATGCTGGGATTCTCAGTGTGGAAGCTTCAGGATGGGGCTTGGGCTGTTTTAGACCTTCTTTAGGATAGATAGGGATGGTTCTAGAGCTGAGGAAGAGGCTTTTGGCAGGAGAGACGCAAGCATTAGGAGCCAGGTTGGACTGGATAACCTATCTTTTCTAATCTCCTATAAAGCAGCTAACTAGCTGTTTACCATTATGCCCTTCACTTCCCAATGCCTTTTACATGGTGGCTGAGTCCTCTTAGAACTTTCAAGAGTCTCCAATTGACTTCCATTCTAGACCATAAATACCTTGAGGGCAAGATCTGTGTCTGCATTTCTAATAATTATAATAACATTAACCACAGCACCCATTTACTGAGCACTTACTCTGGGTGCAAGGAGATTTACATGGATAATCAATTCAAACCTCATGTTAAAACCCTGCAGTCTTATTTGATGAAGAAACTGAAGCTTAAAGACTTGAAACCTGGGTTTGAAGGACACACAGCTAATAAAATAACTTATAATTCAAATTCAAATCCAATGTAGTGCAAAGTCTGTGCTTCTAATCCCTGTGCTATGCTGTGAAACAAAATCATTTCAACTCATTGAAACAGATATTTGTTAAAGACTGTGCATTATCACCTTGGCCTCTGGCATCACCTTGTACCATAATCTCTGTAGGTGAATCAGTTGATTGATTGAATTGGTAGGAGGTTGAGGGTGAGAGTAACCCAGGGTGGTTTAGTGCCTTTTCTTCCTTAAGCCCCTTTGGAGAGGGAACCCCTGAGAGCAGATGGAAATGTGTGCAGAGAGTGTTTTTCAGACTGTCCCCAAAGCATTCTTCCTGGCAACAAAGAGCCTTTCAGAATACAGCTCCTAGAGGAGGCAAAGGCTTGCAAGCTGAGAATGGAGAGGGGCTGGAATCGCTACTGCATCTGGCTCCACAAAAGAGGCAAGCCGCAGAGGATTGAGTTTCATCTCAGGGTACATCTGGTGGGGTGGAGGGGCCTGCTCTGGGTGTAGGAGTTAAGGCTGTAGAGTGAGAAGATCTTTAGGCAAACATTACAGTGTGTAGATGCAAGAGCAAATTTGTGTTTTAGTATTATAGCACAACCATGTGGGTGTCAAAGACCTCAAGGTTTCCTAGGGAGCAATATGTTTTTAATTAAGAATAGTTTTAAATTATAAAAACAATGCATGCTTGCTGTGAGAGTTCAAATATTCTAGAGGTGTATAAAGTAAAAGTTGAAAGCCCTTGTCATCTGCCTTAAGTAATCACTGTTAACATTTTGGTGTGTATTCTCCCGGACTCTTGGATGTGTGTGTGTTGGCACACAGTATTTTATAGACAGTGGCCTTCCATATCATGGTGTGTTAGTCATTTTTGTTACTATAACAAATACATGAGATAATTAAATAAAGAGAAAGGGTTATTTTGGAATTTGGGAAGATTTTAGTTCATGATGCTTTTGGGCATGTGGCAAGGTTACACAGTATGGCAAGAGCTCATGGCAGAGCAAAACCACTTACCTTGTGACTAGGAAGCAAAAGAGAGGAAGAGGAAGAGACCAGGGCATGCTCCCAATGACCCAGAGACCCCTCACTAGGCCCTGCTTCTTAAAGGTGCCATAACTTTCTTGTAGTGCTTCCCTGGGGATCAAACTTTAACACACAAGCTTTTGGGGGTGATTCAAGACCCAAACTAGAGCATATGAGTTCCACATATGGGAATTCAGCCAAATGTGGATCAAAAATATTAGGGCAAAAACTGTGTCCACACTGGACCTGTAGACTCTTTTGTCTTCTCATTATTCCCTAAGCAATATAGTGTAATAGTTGTTTATATAGCATTTACCTTGTATTAAATATTATAAAAATCTAGAAATGAGTTAAAGTATAATGGAGGAGGCATGAAGATTATATGCAAACATTGCTACATTTTATATAAGGGACTTGAGCATTTGAAGATTTTAGATCTGCCAGGGGGTTCTGGAACCAATCCCCCCAGGATACCAAGGGAAGGCAGTGCAGTTAATCAAACATTTATATAATAGATATGCAATTATAATGGCTTGGTATTCCTGAATTCTTAACATATGTTAAGGGTAAATTCTAGGAATTCTTTATTCTCAGCCCTTATTTAATTCTTATATTTCTATGATGTTAGATAGTATCATAATCTGTTTTCAAAGGGTGAGAAAAGTGAGGCTTGGATGCAGAGAACTAGAGGAAGGTTTGGAACCTCACACTGTGGCTGCACTGTGCACATTCTTGCCTGGCAGCCATGTGTGTGCTGTCTGTAACAAAGGGGCATCAGATTAGTTCTTCTTCCAATTTGGCTTCTGTTTTGGGCCATTTTCTTGATTCCTTTCTCCTCCTCCTCTATCAAGTTCCCAGTCTATGGTTCTTTACTCGGGGCTCTGTTTGCTTAGCAAATCTGATAAGAAAGTAAGGCAAAGTGTGGAAGACTGCTAACCTCTGGATGAGTTTGGAAGGCAGAATAGTGACCCTGCCCCCACCCCCCACCTCCCTCCTGCAAAAAAAAAAAAAAAAAAAGTCCAAAGAGCTGGTGAATGTTATTTCACACAGCAAAAGGGACTTTGCAGATATAATTAAAGTTAAGATCTTTGTATTAGTTTCTCAGGTCTGTTAGTCAGCTTTCCATCACTATAACAAATACTTAAGATAATCAGTTTATACAGAAAGAGGTTTATTTTGGTTCACAGTTTTGAGGGTTTCAGTCCATCATCCATTGGTCCCATTGCTTGGGCCTATGGTGAGGCACACATGCATATATACATGCATAAAGCATGGCCGAAACACACACTGGAGCATAACCACTAACCTCATGGCCAGGGAGCAAAAAATAGGAAGAGATCAGGCCTTACAATTCCCTTAAAGGGCACACTCCCAATGACCTAAAGATCTCCCACCAGGCTCTACCTCCCAATAGCACCACCTTGGGGACCAAGACTCCAACACACAGGCCTTTTGGGGGAGATTTAAGATCAAAATTATGCCACTGGGGCAGCTCTAACAAAATGACAAAATGGTGTAGCTTAAAAGAACAGAAATTTATCATCTCACTGTTTTGGAAACTAGAAATCTGAAATCAAGGTGTGGCGGGGCCATATTCTCACTGATGGCTATAGAGGAGGATCCTTCCCTGCCTCTCTGGCTTCTGGTGTGTGCCAGCAATCCTTGGAGTTCTTAGCAGTAACTATCTCTCTCCAAGTCATATGGCTGTCTTCTCCCTGTGTCTTCCCATCATTTTTCTTTTCTTCATGTCTATATCCTACTTTCCCTTTTTTATAAGGAAACTGGATCAGGGTTCACCATAATTACTTCATTTTAACTTGATTACCTCTATACTACCTGTAATTAATTAAGGACATGTATGGACTTATTGGGGATTAGGGGGGTTTACAATTTAACCTATAACCATCCTGGAGATGATCCTGAGTTATCTGGTGGGCCAAATCTAATCAAATGAGCCCTTAAAAGCTGAAAACTTTCTCTGGGTAGAGGTAAAAGAGAGGGCCACCAGAAGCCAAAGTCAGAAGACTACAATGAATGCACTGCCCCATCCTTGGCTCTGAGATGTAGGGGTCCCTGTGCAAAGGGTGGAGAGAAGAATGAGGAGCTAAGGATGTGCGTTCCCCCCAACCTCAAGCTGACAGCTAGCCCAGAAATGAGGACCCTAGTCCAGCTGCAAGGACCTAGATTCAGCTATATCCACAATCTACCAAGGGGCTGTTTCTTCTGAAATCTTTCAGGAAGTACTCAGCCAGCAGACATCTTGATTTCAGCTTCATAAAACCCTGACAAAAAAACAACTGAGTCAACTTAGACTTGTGACCTACTGAACAATAAGATAATAAATTTGTGTTGTATTAAATCACTAAATTTCTGGAAATTTGTTCTAGCAGCAATAGAAAAGGAATACAGTTTTCTTCCCATTTAGCTGGATCTTCACTGCCTCAAGCCCAAGAAATGGCCAATGCTAGGAGTTCCTTGGGGTCTCGTGTTCACCTTTCAGAGTCTTCGAATAATGGCAGCACTGCACAGCACTTGACTTTCCTGGTGCATTTCATGCATCACTTCATTGATCCTCTCAGCAGCACTGAGAAAAGTAGTCTATTATCCTACCCTTTTTTCAAAGGAGGATAAAGAAATTTAAAGAAGTTAAGTGATTTGCCCAAGGGCTCACAGAACTAGGATTGCAAGTCTAGTTCCTTCTTCCAAATATGTAAGCTTTTTCCACAGCCCACGGCCACCTCCTTGTTCCAAAACATCTGTTGTCTGAACACAATTACAGCTTTTCAGTGCACTGGGCTCCCTTGTGAGGTCATGTGCTTCCTTCCTGTTCCTGAGAAATAATAAGCAGAAGCCACTGGACAGATTTCTTAGGATGCTGAGGAAAGACTGACTCCCTGCCATTCATGGGATGACATTGGAAGGTACCTTCCAAAGCCCTATTCAATTCAGGATCTACAGCAGGAAAGGAGATACGCTCTTGGTGCACATTTAGAGAAGAGGGAGCTCACTGGGAATTGCATCGGCCAGGGACAGAATCACAGAGGAGGCAAGGTCTGAGTTAGACTGAGCAGGACTTTGAGAGAAAGGCTGGGTTAGGGTTTCTGATGTGATTGCAGGGTACAACTTTTGCCCACGCGTTCCTACTCCAGTTGCTTTGGTGAAACTTGCCGGCAGGAAGTGGGTCAGACCTGAGGTTCACAAACCCCTCAGCCTCTAAGCCTGTCTACCCACCTCACTCCCAAGTCCATCTTTGTGGTTGAGGGTACATGGTGTGGTGAGAGGGGAGAGGGGTAAGGGGTAAGGGAACTCCATAGGCCGAGAATAACTTTCTGACCTGCTTCACTTCCTGATCACCCCACTGTAACTTTCATTCACTCTGTCTTTCTGTGGGTGGAAACCAAAACAGCTTGTCTTCTGAAGGCAACTGTTTGCTTATTAAAGATTCTTTAGCAATTTCTACTTGTTCTTCTTGAGCCTGGGGTGTTCCTTCCTCCATCTTGTTCTCTGCATCGCTGAGATAACTGATCATATGTCTTTGTAGAGCCAAATATCTCTTGGGAACCAGGAAAGGCAGTAGAAGCAACTTTGCTTCCTTCCTTTATTCTGGTGTCTTGGGGTGCTGTTCTCCTGGGGAGCTCTTTCTAACATAGTGCACAATTGCCATTATAAGACTCTGGAAGTGTTGGCCTAGCAGCCTTCAGCCTAGGAGGCAGCATGGCTTTGTGGAATGAGCTGAAGCATTTATTGAACATCTGGCCCTGGACTAGGCCTTGGCACTGAATGAGACAGCTGGAAGATCATGTGTATGACTTGGTTCTGCCATTTGCTAGCTCTGTGACCCTGGTCTGGTCCCTTTACTTCTGTCTTCACAGTCATGTCTTACAAAGATAAAAAAAGGGGGGGCACAAAAACCCTAAAAACCAAAACCAAAGCAAAACTAAAAAGCCATAGAAAAGGTGTTGTATGCTGTAAAGCTCTTTGGAGGTTCTATTGGTTACTATTCCCTCATTTGACCCTCTCTGTCATCTTGCGGGACATGCATGGCAGGGCTGCTATACCCATTGAACAGATGAATAAGTGAAACACAGAGAGGTTGGTGAGTAGAAACAGGAGCTAGATGTCTGATGTATTAGCTATGAATTTATTCTAGGTTATTGTATGATTATAGCCACCAGGACTCCACTGGGTGATAATATCTGTTGACATTTTCTACAACAGCGCTCAATAACTAACATTTATCAGGCACTTAGTTAAATCCTTTGATGCCTTTGATTATCTCCACTTTCCAGATGAGAAAATCAAGACTCAGAAAGAATAAGTAGCTTCCTCAAAGTCACTTTCCTAAGCAGAGGCAGAGCTAGGATTCAAATGTAGGCACATCTGACCCCAGAGTCTGGACTGGTTACCTCCAAGCTATCTGCTCATTCAGTTGGGCATCTTAACCTCACATGCCTTGTAATGCCAGATTTGTGGGATCCCAATAGACCTCCAGGAGTTGAATCCGATGCAATCACACAAGAGTCTTTATTGCAAGCTCGAGCCTGAACTCACAACTGTTTCCGATGCAGCGTTCCCAGGGAATGAGTCTCGGTCCTTTGTTCAGTGAGATTTTATAGGTTTTGGGGGGATACTCTATGCGTCACAACATCACACAGCAAATCATTCCATACTGCAGGAAAATCAAACAACAACTTTTAACATTGATTAGCACAGTCACTGGCAGAAACAAGTTGGGTAGGGGTGATTGGTTAGTATAAGAGGGGGATTCCTTTGAACTGATTGGTTTAAGCTATGAGGGATGTATGTGCTGAACTACATGGTTTCCCAATATGTTATCAACCATCATAAACTACTGGGGAGTCATCTGGCATCCCAGGTATTTTCCCTGTCTCATGCTGATTGGTGGTTGCTAGGGGGTTGCTATGGGTCTTCACCTAGCCTAACTGAGTCAGGGACACCTGGCTCTGCAGATCTCTCCTGTTATTTGCAGACAAACAGTTCAGCAGGGTGGGTATGTGCCTAGAAAGGCTCTGTGGGTTTTTCCAAGGACAAGGGTCATACCTCCTTCCTTAGGACAGGCCTTGAGGTAGAAGTTGCTGTTATTTATTGATTTTCAAAAATGGAGTCACATCAATTTCTCTGCCTGAAATAACAAAGTGTCCAAGAGAGCAGTGCTGGGGAATGCTGGTAGTAATCAAATCCTTATTTCCCCTGTAGAGGTGTGATCAGGCGGGGCTGGGCATGTAGACATCTACAAGTGGCTTCCTTAATAGGTGAAATGCAAGAAGAACTTAGGTTCTAGAGCAGGTAGGTCATTGCCATCTCCCACCCCCAAAAGTCTTAGGTCATTAACGTGGGACCAGTGAGAAGCTCTCAAATGTTTAATCAGTGGATTGAAAAGATTCCATTTGAGTTTTGAAAAGATCATTTTAATGGTGAAGAATACATTTTAAGAGTAATATTAAATCTTGGTTCATTGGTTTTATCAATGAATGTGTTGCTTAGATAAATTAAAATTTATGAGAATTAAAGATAAAGAAGAGAACATTCTTTAGCCTAGCATTATGGGATGAGTAGGTATTGTTTGATGGGCAGGATTTGAAGCTTGGAAGGGCAGAGGTTGGTTTGAGGACTGAGGGGACTTGGAAAAGGAAGGCTCTGACAGGTGGGTGCTGTGGGAGTGAAGATGGGTACTTGAACTGCAGCAAGGGAGCTGAAGTTGGTTGGAGGAATCAATGCAGCTATGGCCTGAGGGCTAGCTGAGCTGTTTACGTCCCAGCCACAAAGGAAATTAGTACCCAGAGACATCTTCTGGTCTAGGGTGGAACAAGGATCATGTTCTACTTATTCTTGATCTTTCTGGAGTCTTGAGGTTGGGAAACAAGAGGGACAAAGCTGCTCTTCACTAACATCTGGGAGGAGAAAGAAGGAGAAGCAAGGCAGGATCCAGACCACCGGAGGCATCAGGAAAGTTGTTCCTACCAACAGGTTACTTTTTGTGCTTTGTGGCAGCCTGCAGCAGGAGCACAGTCCTGGGAGTCCAGACACTTGGGTGCCATGGGCTTGTCTAACCTTGTGAAGTACATTGTTACTTCCTTTCTGGCCCTCAGTTTTTAAACTGTGAAAAGGTTCAATAGAACTATTGGTTGCAAGTGATAGAAACACAGTTAAAATTAGTTGAAAACAGGCATTTATTGGCTCATGTGATTGGCAAGTCCAGGGGAGTTCTGATTATGGGGAAGTCTGGGTCTGGGGGCGTCACATGATTTCTTCTGGGGACTATCTCTCTGTTTTCTGGCTTTAGTTTCCTCTGTGATACCTTCTATCATAGGCAGACTTCCCCTTTGAGATTTCAAGGTGACTGGCAGCTGTAAGGCTAGCTGTTCACCAGCATAGCAATCCACAAGAGAGCCTTGGTGAGAAGTTCCTGTGGGGATCCTGGCGCTGGTGCTGAGTGGTCTTGCTTGGCCTTGTGCCCATCTTGGTCCTTCTCTTATTGGCAGGCTGGGGTCACATGAGCTTCCCTAATGTTGAAAGCAGAGTTAATGCCACAGAAACCACAAGTAATAAGAATGGGCTGGGTGTGATTCCACAAAGGAACATGAACATATGGATAACAGAAAAAAGGGGATTGAATGTTAGGCAGGCAAAACCATCTATCCACACCCTCCTCAATAAGCAAGGGAAGGTCTGACTGTTTTAAATGAAGCCAGGGATCTGGGTTACTGACAGTGGGCTCCTTTAAACCGTGTTAGGGTCACAGTATTCTTTGAGAATCTGATGAAGACCACAAACTCCTCCCGAGGAAGACACACAAGTCAGACTTTTGGGTGTCATGGCTCCTGAGGCTGTACACAGGAGCCTCTCCTGCTCTCTCCTGCTCCCTTCCAGGACCCCAGCCAGCCATGCTGACCTCCTCACTATTCCTTGCACTCACCATGCTGCCTCCTTCCCTTGAACTTGTGAGATGGCCTTGAACTTGCAGCTCCTACTGACCTAATTAATGCCTCCTGTATGCATGTTTCCATTGCACAGTGAACCTTTTCTTGATCCTTGTTTTTACTATAGCTTTATATTTTTTTTAGATTACTGATTTTTTCCCATTTTTTTTGGTGCATATAATTATACATAATGGTAGGATTCATGGTTACATAATCAGACAGGCACATGATATAACCATATAATTTGGTCAATATCTTTATTCAAGTTTTGCATTTTTTATATACACAATAATTTGTTTTATATTTTATAAATAACTAGAAAATAGGAGTTCAAAGACTTCAAACACAAAGCAATAATAAGGACATGAAACTGTTAATTACCTTAATTTGATCAGTTTATACATAAGTTGAAACAATCACATTATATCTATTATTTCATGTATAATATTATATGTTTATAAAATTTTTAAGGAGATGGAAATATTCACTACATTTGATCATTATATATTATTTACATGTATCAACTTATCAAACTATACCCCATAAGTGAAAATAATTAATTTAAAAAATAATTTTGTATGATTATTTTTGACAAATATCTGTCTTTCTTACCTAAATGGAGACTCCATAAGAGGAAAGAAGAGTTGGTTTTGTTTCCTTTTGTAGCCATAGAGTGTCTGGTACATATTTGGTGCCCAGTTGTAGGTTGGCAAATGTATATCTTCAAACATTTTTCCTGAGTTTTTAGTGGCCTCTATTATCTCTGGAGTCATTCTCTGAACCTGATGTGAAGGATCTCAGAATAAAAAAAGTGAAAAAATCAGAGCATTAGACAGCTGACTCAAAGCAGGGCCATGCAAATCAGAATCTCTCAGGCCAGCTTTCTTGATATGATGCTATTGACTTATACCGGTATCTCCTAAGTGGAGTCCCATGATTGATTAGTTGTGGGTAAAAATCCACGGTCAAACAAATTTGGGAAACACTGTCTGATTGAATATATCCTCCTGGGCTGGGGATGTGGCTCAAGCGGTAGTGAGCTGGCCTAGCATGCGTGCGGCCCGGGTTCGATCCTCAGCACCACATACAAACAAAGATGTTGTGTCTGCCGAAAACTAAAAAATAAATATTAAAAAATTCTCTCTCTCTCTCTCTCTTTAAAAAAATATGAATATATCTTCCTTTTAGAGAGTGAAAGCATGCATTAATAATAGTAGAATGCATTTTAATGATCATTTGTATAACTACAATTTATTGAGGGATTACTATGTGGTGGATCCTATGTTTGTCAACTTTCTGCACTATAATAAATACAGATAAAGAGAAAAGATTTATTTTGGCACATGGTTTCCAGAGGTCCATAACCCATAATCAGTGGCCCCCTTGCTTTCAGCCTGTGAGGCAGCACATCATGGCAGGAGCACTTAGTGGAGCAAAACTGCCTATCTCATGACCATAAAGGAAAAGAGGGACAGGGGAAGGAACTGGAGTCTCACAGTTCCCTTCAAGGGCATAACTGAAGTGATCTGAAGACCTTCCACCAAGCACCACCTCTAAAAGGTGCCACTGCTTCCCAGTAGCACCAAGCTTTTAACATATGGGTCTTTGGGATCATTGTAAACTATGGCAGTACCTTACGAGGTCCTTCACGTATGTTTTCACATGTTGTCTCATAATAGCCTCATGTAGCAGATGCCATCATCTCCCTATATGAAGAGAAGTGAAACCTTGGAGGGATTTAGAATCCTAAACTACCTTTTAGGAAAAAGTAGATTTTTGGACTCAAACCTGGGAAATCTGATCTATGTCCAAGCTTTTTAATTATTGAAGATGTGATACATCCTACAGTAGGATCATCTGACCTTCATCTAGCCAAACTTTGTTGATCACAGAAACTTTTTCCTCTCAAAACACTCAGAAGTATCCCAAGGATTACCCTACTTGGGACACACCAGTGAAGTGTCACCTCATGTTGACAAGGACTAAACTGGAAGAATGTAGGCCTAGCACTACCTCAATTCTACAGATATTTGCCGAGCACCCCCTGTACTAGGCATGGTACAAAGAGTGCCAAGAACGTGGGCACAAAGTTCCACATCTCACTGCACAGGAGCATGTGGTGCCCCCGCCTGTCCCAAGCCCAGACCAGAGGGGTGCCCTCGGGCTGCCCCACCTACAGTGCTTCCATTGCTGGTTCCCACTCAGATCACCCGGCTGTATCTTCCCTCCGTGGAGTGCTGCTTTGTGTCACGTTCAGGAATTAGTTCATAGCAAAATACCCATTCACTCTGTAAATATTTATCTAGGACTTTCTGTGGCCCCTAGCCCTGTGCTATGAATTGGGGATACAGAGGCAAACATGAAAATACTTTCTTGTGGGAGAGATGGATCAATGCCTGAGAAAACCATAATAAACCAAAGTACAGGACAGACTGAGAAGCACCCTCGTTAGAATACAAACCAACCTGCTGTGGGAGGTTTGAGATACAAATGGTTCCTTTCTTTGTTTCATTAAAAATTAATTTTGGTTTGGGATTTAAACTTGTGCTTAAATGATGTTGGAACATCTGGACCAGCCATTTACCAGCCTCCTATGTATTTGACTGTCAGGGCAGGGAGCAGCCAGGAATCCTGTGGAATTATGGAGGTATGTGGTGGGAATGAGGTGACCCCTCAGAGTGCTCCCCTGGGCTGTGCTGGTTATAGTTAGGCAGTGCCTGCATGTATGGAGTGCCATGGCTCTGTACCCCACACACCATCCGCTTAGCCCACAGGATGCCTTCCTAATGTCCTGGGATCCCTCCTATGAGCCTCGGGGACAAGCATATACCCCACTTTCCAAATGTTCTATTGTCCCCCCTGTCAAATGGAAGTAGTGATTCCTCCTCCCAAGGTAATTAGAAGGATTAAAGGAGATGAAATGCATGAGAACAGTTTTACAAATGCCACATATTGTCATAGACCCACCAGGGACTTGGAAGAGTCCTACTGGAGGAGAAGAAGAGTATTACAGCCCCTTGACACCACTTTGCTCTGGTGTGCAAAGTCAGGTGAGGCTGGAATTCTTACATGGTTCCTGGAAGCTTATGGACCTTCACCTCTGGCTCTTTGCCGGTGTGTTAAATGAGATGCACAGTATGAAGACTTTGGTGTGGCATCTGTCACTAAGTGATAGTGGTGGGGCTTCTGCCAGTCTTGTTCTGTCCCTCTACCCGTAAACTCCTTCTCTTTTTCCTATTTCTTCCAATGACTTCTTCCCTTGCTCCTTCCCTTCCTCTCCAGGCCCCTTTCTCCCCCCTCCCCCCCCCCCCCCCCCCCCCCCCCCCCGTCTTTGCCTCTTGCCTTCCTCCCTCCTTAAATTCTTACTTCCTTATTCATTTGATAAACACAGGAATAATACAAAGGTGAACAGAAAGCAGCTCTGGGTTGAAGTGGTATGCAGCCTTGAATATATGTAATTTTAAGCAAAAAATTATTATTTTAATGGAACTTGGTCTTAAATATACGTGGCATAAAATTTGCCATATTAACTATTTTAAAAGTGTTGCATTCAGTGACAGCTGGGGCACTTACATCATTGTGTAGCCATCCCCACCATCCATCTTTGGAACCTTCTTTCCTTGTAAAACTGAAACTCTGTCTCCATTAAGTGCTAACTTCCCACCTTCCCCTCCCCCTGCCCCTAGTGCCCACCACTCTCCTTGCTGTCTCTATGAATTTGACTGGGGACTTCATACAAGTGGAATCATTCAGAGCTGTCCTATTGTGCTGAGCTTATTGATTCACTTTGATTAATGTCCTCAAGGTTCATCCACATTGCACTATACACTTGTATTTTCTTCCCGTTTAGGGCTGAGTAATATTCCATTGCACAGCTAGACCACATTTTATGTACCTATTCATCCAGTGGTGGATACTTCGGTTGCTTCCACCACTTAGCTATTGTGAAGATTATTGCCATGAATATAGGGTACTGCCACATACCTGTCACTGTACTGGGACTGCAGTGGGGGGTGAACTTGGTCCCTATGCTCTGTAGTGTAATTATAAAACAAACAGGCCAATAAATGCATAAACACAAGAACGTGATACATCCTGTGAAGGGAAAGAGCAGCACTCTGAGATGAGATAGTGGAGGTTGGGTGGCCAGAGTGAGGCAAAGATCTCAGGAAGAGGCCTGAAGGGGGGTGTGTGGAGAGGTGGGGTGAAGCCAGGAGGGTTCGGACTGAAGGAACAGCATTTATGAAGTCACCAATATGCAGCAGAGCTGGAAAGTTGCAGGAGTGGAACCAAATTTAGTCCTTAATTGCCCCTGTACTGTGCCCTCCCCATGGAGCATCCTGCCAACCTCCAAGACCAGACCACTGAGTACTTCTCCCCCTTCCCTTTCTCTACCCTGGCTCTTGTTCTAATTGATTCCAACTTTGTCTTTGCTCACTTGTTTATCCCACTGGCCAGTGAGCTGTCTGAGAGCAGGAACTGCTTGATTTTATTTTCAGGCTGTCCTTGCATATGCTGGTGGGTGTCAGTGACTCTCAAACTGATGCTCCTCAGAATGAGGTCAGCTCTTTCAATTGTAGTGCCTAAGACTGTTGAAGCAGGGAGCCTCCCATCCTCAGGGGCCTGCAGAGTTGGGCACAGAACAAGCATTAAAGACCTTGGGCTCAGCAGGAAATCCCTTCCTCTATGGGGAGGGGGACATAATGTATAACTGCAGACCTTAGTGTGCAGAGCTGCCTTATTGGCTGACTGAAGTGCTTCTGCTCCATGGCCTACCAAGCAGGGAATGTGGAAAGCATCTCCTGCTCAAAGCTAGGCCAGATGTGGCCAGGCCTCCCAGTGCATTTGCCTTGGCCCCCCAGATGTGCAGAGTCACTGCGCCAGCCCAGCTGACTAGGCCGAGTTCCAGTGCACAGCGCTCAGGGGTTTGTGGCTGTGAGCCATGCACCGCCACCTCTCCTGTTTGCCTTGGTAGATTCCCAGCTTCCTCTCACATGATTTCTGTTTCTGTTTACTTCTCCCTCTGGCCTCCCTTCCTGCAGCGTCCCCATGCCAGTTTGAGTGTGTATTCTACTGTATTAGACTCAGCCTCTGCATGGGCCCCTTCCTGGGTCTTCCTTCTGGGGTGTTTCCTGTTTTTGGTGAACCCTTCTGGCCCAGGCACCTCACCTCCACCTCCAGACCTGTGAATGGAGGTCTGTACACTTCGTCATTTTATTTTGGGACAGTTTTTGCTAAGTTGCCCAGGCTGGTCTCGAACTTAGAATCCTCCTGCCTCAGCCTCCCAACCAGCTAGGATTATAAGCACCTACTATTGCACCCAGCACATTTTATCATTTTAAATCATGACCTTGTATCTGAAATTACTCCATCCAGTATCAGGAGAGGACAAGCTCCAGAGGGGCCAGAAACCGGTTAAACTTGAAGTCATGAGAAAAACATTCCAGAACGGACAACCCAGGGTTGACAGGAAACAGATGAGAGAGGCGGGGATGTGGGGAGGTAGATGTGAACTGGGAACCCAGACCTGGGGATTTGAGGGGAGGGGAGGTATTTGCTATAGGTTGAATTGTGTGTGCCCCACCTCTGAAATATTTCTAAGTCCTAATCGCCAGGACCTGTGACTGTGACCTTACTTGGAAATAACACTTTAATCAAGTTAAAATGAGAGCATTAGGGTGGGATGTAATCCAATAGGACCTGGTGTCCTTATATGGGGTGTGTGGAATTAGAGCACAGAGGCAGACGTAGACATAAGGGAGAACTCAATGGGAAGGTGAGGACAGAGATAGAGTGATGTAGCAGATGCCAGGGAGTGTTAAAATTGCTGGCAAATCCGCCAGGAGCAAGAGAGAGGTTTAGAGTCCCCTCACAACCCTCAGAAGGAAGTGAGCTTGCCCACACCTTGATTTTACTTTAGGCCTTTAGAACGAAGGCCATGCATTTCTGGTTTGTTTTGTTTGTTTTTTTGCACTAGGGCTTGAACCCAGGGGAGATTAACCACTCAGCTACATCCCCAGTCATTTAAATTTTTTTTTTTTTTTTTTAATTTGAGACAGGATTTTTCTAAGTTGCTTAGAGCTTTGCTAACTTGCTGAGGCTGGCCTTGATCCTGTATTGGCCTTGATCATCCTGTGTATTCACCTGAGTTGCTGGGATTATTGGTGTGCATCACCACACCTGGTACATTTCTGGTGTTTAAGCCACCCAATCTGTGATACTTCATTAGATTAGCCTGGGAAATTACTACCGTAGTTGAATACCACCAGAGCCTCTCCCTTGACCATGGATCAAGGTACTTTACCGATTGAGTTTCTTCACATCATATTTAATTTGGACTCACAGGGTCTATTTTGAGGAACCCAGGCAAAGATTTTAATAACCATAATAAGATTCTTTGATAAGACTTAATAATAAGAATTTTAATAAGATTCCAATAAGAAGCTTTTTGATATCCTTCCAACTGATGTAGAAGTGGGCAATGGATAATAACACCAAGAATCCCACATATATTATTATAGGGTTTCCATTTCACAAAAAAAGGTTTCTTCTTTATTACTCCACTTGACCCTCAGGGCAGCCCTGTGAGATTCACGCTGTGCGTGTTCCCATTTTGGAGAGGATTGCAGTGGAGGAAGTGAGATGTAAACACCTCTCTTAGTCTCCTATTAGCTTGGTGGGTTTGAGGGCAGCTGAGCCCTTGCCTGAGGGCCCAAGGATTGACACATTTCATTGATCCTTTTTCTGGAGTGAGGAAGATGGGACATCAGCCTGCCAGGACCTGGCCAGGGCTCTGTGGAGGTCACTGGGGTGGGGAGGTCTCAAGGGTCCTTGTGTTCTCACTAGAGCCTCTTCCATAATATCCTGTTGTGGGACTTTGGGGTCATCTATAGCAGGATTTGGGAGGTAGAAGCTGACCACCCAGGGGTGAGATTGGCATTCATCCGTCCTGTGAGCCGTCCCCCAGCAGAGGGACAGAACAGATCTAAGTGTCATGGCCTTGTCTTCCCAGCAGGCTGGGGTTTGATGAGAGTGGCTATCCAGGCCACTTCCCAGCACTCTTTCCTACTGGACTATGAAGGTGCTCATTCCCTGTCAGCAAGCAAGGGCTTGGAGGGAGGAATGGTCCTAGGCGCAAAGTCCAAGGTCCAGAGTTCTAGCCTCTGCAGTGTGTGACCCTGGGCAAGTCTCTTCTCCTCCCTAAGCCTCGGTGCCTACACTTGTAAAATGGTCCCATAGGAAGACAGAGGTGTGGAGAAAAGGATATGCTGGGAGCATTTTGTAATGGTTGATCCCAGTGTTACTTATGACAGTAATAATAGGAGTTAATACCTGTGAGTCTTCAGAGGAAAATGCCATAAAGCTGTCTCCCCCTGAGGAGCCATAAAGAGTTCTTTGGGACTTCCTGAAAAGAAGCCCAACTCTGTCCACCTCTGGTTTGTTGTGTCAGGGTGTGACTCACATTCTTTTGCAGTTTTTTTTTTTTTTTTTTTTTGCCTTTTTCAGAAAACTCTTCTGGTTTCTATCTCCAGCGTCTTTTTCCACTCAACCCTTCCCCGTCCCCTCCTGCCCCCTCCCACCACTGCCACTCTGAGTTGTCATGTGAGTGCTTTCCATATAATAAAATCTGGAAACTCCATTTGAGCCAAAGGGAAAGATGATATTACTAAAGGTTATCAAGTTCCTTGCATTGGCCTGGTGCAAACTTGCCACATGACTCTCTATAGATTTGAGGGGTGTGAGAATGAGGGTGTTCATTCTGCAGATGTCCACTGACACCTCCCATTTCCCAGTACTGGTAGCAAACAAAATCTCTTGTCTCTTCTTTCATGCTTCCTATGGGACTGTCACCGTGTTGGGCATTTTCTGTATATTAAATCCTCCCTGGTCCCTTAACAAAGGTTAAACACCAGGCTCTGCGTAGTTATGTCTCCCAGTTTGGAGAAACTCTAGCCCATTGCCTTTGTTTTGCAGTAAGGAAACTGAGCTCAGGAAAGGGGCTGATAACTTGACTAAAGGGTGGTAAGGAACCCAGATGTCCTGACTTCCTGAGCTTTCTCCTCTCGGTGGTTTTCCCTTTCAGAAAGCACTGGCGTCCTGTAGGGATTGTCCAGTGAGTACCAGAGGGAGCTTCTATTTAGCACTCCAAGTCTCTGTTAAACTTGGCCAGTGTGGTATCAGTTAATTCAAAGCCATTGTCAACTTCAAAAAACTAAATGACCTAAAGTGTGACTTCTTTGATTTCAGAGTCCAGTGTTAGAACTGATAAGTTTGGCATCTAGAGGGAATTATTTGCTCACATATCATGTACCTGAGCAGGGATTCATATTTATAGTTAATAGTGCGGGAACTTCTCACTGTCCTGGAACATGCATATTGTCCACCTTGTGAGAATTGTCCTCAGAGCCTTGAATGCCATCTGCCTCATCCCTACCTCCTGCCATTCTTTGCTTATTGAACTCCTATTCATCTTTCAGGAGTAGTTTCCTGACTCATGTCCTGTCACCTCTACCTTCAACCCTGGGTGTAAATAGGTGTGATATTTTTATAAACTACTTCTCCCACTAGACTGTAAACACCCTGAGGGCAGGAACCATGTCTTAGGTGTAACAAATAATAGTACAGAGAGTCCCCAGCTTATTTTATTTCATCTTAATTTTTGGGTACTAGGGATTGAACTCAGGGGTGCTCTACCATTGAGCCACATTTTGTATTTTACTTAGAGACAGGGTCTCACTGGTTGCTTAGCACCTCGCTTTTGCTGACGCTGGCTTTGAACTTGCGATCCTCCCACTTCAGCGTCCCAAGCACGAGGCATGCGCTGCCACGTGTGCGATGAGAGTCCCCAATTTATGATGATTCAACTTAAAATTTTCTGATTTCATGATGGTGTGAAAGCCTACAACAATTCTGTTTTTCACTTTCAGTATAGCATTCAGTGAATTACATGTGATATTCAACTCTTTATTATAAAACAGACTTTTTATTAGATGATTTTACCCAACTGAAGGCTAGGTAAGTGCTCTGAGCATGTTTAAGGTAGGCTGGGCTAAGGTATGATGTTTGCCAGGTCAGGTGTTGTAAATGCATTTGCAACTTATGATATTTTGATTTATGATAGGCTTATCAGGACATGACTGCATGGTAAGTTGGGGAGCATCTGTACTGACAAAGTGCTATCTTGCAGTGATTCTTTGTGTTAAACTTTTCTGTATATTATCCCATTTCATCCTCCATGACAGTATAAGATAGATGCCATTCCTATCCTCGTTTCTTAGATGAATATGTAGATTCATTGAGAGGCTCAGAAAATTGCCCAGAGTTATACAATAGGCAGCGGTCTGGATAGAAATCAGGGCTGCCATATGTAGTTGTGCTGGCTGTGCACTGCACAAGGGTGGAGGAGGCAATTGAGACTGAGATGTTCTCATCATGGGGCAGAACTGTGAATGTTGGGAAGAAGGTGCACTTTTTTCTAACTCATGCATGGGCACCATGTGATTTAGCTCTTAACAAATTGCAACATTTCAGAAATCAATGTATATGTTCATATTGCTGGTCTGGCAGAGTAGAGGCCCAAAAGAAGAAAGGGAGATTATAAGCCAGCAGGCTTTCCCTTTGTCTTCTTTCCATCTTTATTCATATTGACAGGACCAGGTTGTCACTTCACAGGTTACTTGGTTTAAGAAGCTCATCTTGGAGTTGGCCTGCCTTGTGTCATGTACTGAGAAACAAAGAGACAGCTAAAAATCCAGAAAGACGTCTCCATTTGGAGCTCCAACTGTTTCATACTGTCTTTTATTCTAAGCAATTCATTCTGCCACCTTTGGACCTTTGAAACTTGTTAAAGGAATGTTCAAAAGCATGGGTGGCCTGAAACAAAGGTTTTGTTTTGCATACTGCTATGTAAGGACAGTGTATTCTGCTCATGTGCAGTGGGCTTGCTGCTGACTTGAGCTGGGCACAGAGATACAGGGTTCTCCAGAGGGCTGCAGCTCCGGTCCTGAGCATGGTGGAGTTGCTGCTGCCCAACCAAGTAACCTGCTGGCCTTACTTGAAGCAGCTGATAACAGCCAAGCTGGTGATGGAACTTTGGACATGGGCAACTTTGGACATAGGGTTTTAAGATGAAAAGCTGGTCCAAGCAAGGCACTGGATTGGGCCTGGGACTAAGTTCTCTCTGATGGTCTTCCAGGGCTGAGAAGTTAAGAGCCTACCTTCTGCCTCTCTGTTATCTGTTGGCACAGATGTGCTGCCACTTGCTAGTTGCACACTGTGTCCCACCCTTAGGATCCCTGGACAGGTCTCTTCAGCTCTCTGGGCTTCCCTTTACTTCCCAGCAGAAGGGGGAGAATGTCACCTCCTGCCTCAGCTTGTTGGGGGGAGTTCTGAAAAAGACACTTTGTGAATTGGCAAGGGCTGTCCACATGCTACAATACCATTATTTGTCATGAGGCAGTTTGCCTAGTCACTCCTTGGAGGCATTTTGCTGCCCAGCTGCATCTGCTGAGTGTGGTTGGAGGTGGTGTTGAGGGAGGAGTGGGGTGGGAAGAAAACAGCCAGGCAGCCGAGGACTGGAGGATATTTAGGCTGGGTTCTTGTTAAGAAATGGAGAAAACGGTTTTTGCTTTCAGACTGAAGTGGGAACAGTTGATGGTTTTCAGCAGCTGCTGCAGAGTTTGAGAGCTGGCTGCTCTTCCCTCCTTAAGTTGCACCCTGGATATCTGGAGATGTTCGTTATGGCCAACACATCCCAAAGACCAGAGCCAGCCCAAAGCCAGGGACTTGGCAAAGGAATGCAGGTCCCAGTTTCTGGCTCTTTCTAGGTTGGTCTCTTTGCTGTCCGCCAGTTGTATCACACTCACACTCTCCCTGCCATGTGCTGGGCACCTGGGTTGTGGGGGTGAAGGAGACAGACAGGATGCCTGCCTTCATGGAGCTCAGGGCCTAGTGGGATGGTTTAGCTGAATGGCTGTTGATAAAACATGTGGGAGCAGAGATGATGGGAAGCTTTCACAGGCATGTGCTTCCTATGCCTACCCAAGCCAAACCACCCTCACAACTGTTCACACCTTCGTTCATTCCATAGAAATGTGTTGCATGCCATATCTCAAGAGCTGGAATGCAGAGAAGGCATATAGTTGGGGAACAGCAGAGGATATGTTTTGTGCGGACAGATTGAGGTGGGGAGTGTCTGGTTGCTGTTCTGGAGGCAATAGGAAATTCAGTCCTGGAAGGTAGGAGCAAGGTCAGAGAATAGTCCAGGGATGTGGGCGCCATCAGTGCATGTGTGAAGTGGAGGCACAGGCATGGGTAGGGTTGTTTAAGGGGAACATGGGGTGGGAGTAGAGAAAAGAAACTATGCCTTGGAAACACCAGTGTCAGAAGTTTACATACAGAAGGGAATTAGCAATGGAGAACAAGGGAGAGAAAGAAAGAGAGGGAATGAGTAATGGAGGAGAAGGAGGGAGGGGGGACAAGGAGAGAGAGAGAGAGAGAGAGAGAGAGAGAGAGAGAGAGAGACAGAGAGAGAGAGAGACAGAGAGAGAGAGAGAGAGAGAGAGAGAGAAGATGGAGGAGGAGGAGGAGAAGGAGGAAGAGGGGGAGGAGGGAGGGAGGCAGAGGGAGGAATTCCAGCAAGATGTATCAGGGCCTCTTGTGTCTTGATTCAAAATGGAATCATGGGTGAGATGAGTTAAGGGGAGGGCAGGAGAGATGCTGAGAAGGACCCAGTGGAGGACCACACAATGGAGAAGCTCCACCCTTTGAAGATGAGTCTTCTCTGATTTTCCTGTTTGGAGATGTGCTGCAGCAGGCTAGCTTCTGCTGATGATGGGAAGCAGCCAGGTCTCTCAAGGCTGCTGCTTCACAAAAAGGATCAAGAAGCCCAGAACTAAAGGTCTTCGGGAGACTGAAGAACAGGGGTAGTTGGATGACAGGTAGTGGCAAAGTAAAGGAATCAAGTTATAGCTGCAGAGAAGGACTTTCCAGTTGAGAATTTCTGAGCTTGGGCAGTTCTTGGAGGTTGACAGGGTGGAGCCATGTGAGTGGACATGGAGTAGAAGACACTCAGATTAGTGAGGATGAAGAAATGAAATCGGGATGTTAATTGATGATCAACATAGAATTGAAATGGCTCAGGACAATGGCAATAATGGAAGTTGGAGGAAGTTTGTGCCCCAGAAGCTAAGTCTGCATTTGCTCTTAAGAATTGGCATGGGATTCTATAAGTGATGGGAAGGTAGGTAAGGTGGAGACACACAGAGATTAAATAAAAGTTGATTCCTCTCACACATCACAGTCCAGCAGGATCAAGTTGCCAGGGAGGCTCTGCTCCACAAGGTCATTCAGGGACCTGTGCTCCTTCCACATTGTTGGTCTGCCGTGTTCTAGGATTTTGCCGTTCACTTGCCTGTTGGTGCTAGGTCACTATCACCTTCCTACATTCTGCTGGAAAATAATCACCTGGATGCCACATGAGTGGATTAACCCATAAATTACGTCAAACCTTTCATAATTCTAATCATTTTACCTCTGGAGATTCTTGCATTGTCTCACACATGAGCTTTTGGGGAAAACCTCATATCTAAACCCTAACATCAACTAAAACTCTCTGCCTATGAAAGGAAAGGATAACAAAATGCTTGGGGCTACCAGATTCCATATGGAATTGGAGTGAAGATTCCCTAACAGTGAGGCACAGTGAGACTATCGTGGACACTAATGATAATAATATAGGTGATCTAAAGTACTGAGTGGCCATGATGTTCACTTGAGATGTCTGTGTTATGTAGCAAGAAAGATACATGTCTAACCAGAAGGAGGAGGCTTAGCATTTGCCATATCAGATGTCTCCACAGAACTGTTTTTCAGAATAATTGTGTGTGGGGTGAGGGCAGGCTGGGTGAGTGTATGTAAAATTGTGTAAAAGAGTCTGGGTGTCAAGGATTTAGGGTCTAAGCATAGCACCAGCAATAGGTGCTGGGTGACTTTGAGCTATTCATTTTCCTAGGTTACATGGTAGATTACATGTTTAAGAGTACAAGGTTCTAAAAATGATCAACCAGGTTTCCAATCCTGCAGCGCTGTTTAGCAGCTGGGTGACTTGCGAAAACACAGAAATAATTGTACCTGCTGGCAACATTGAAGAAGATGCCACCTCTAAGGTGCTTCAGAGAGTGCCTGAGATAATGGGTGCATGTTATTTGGGTCAATGTCACTGGGCCCCAACTTTCTCATATGCAAGGAGTTGAGCTGAGAGTGACAGTGGCAAGGGTTTCCACTGGGAGCATCAGTGTTTCCTATCATGATGTTTCCCACGGGTGGAATCTTGGGGTCTCTGACTCACCCAGCCCTGATTGTGAACAGGCCCTGATTCTACACCTGTCACAGGCTGAGGTGTGGAGTGCAGAGGCTTGCAGGGACACCGGGATTCCCACACCCAGAAGGCCTTTTGGGGTCTGCATCCTTTACCCTGTTCACTCACCTGACCGCCGCCTTCTTGGCTCCTCTGCTCAGATGGTGGCAGCCCTCTAGCTAGGGACCAGCTGCTGAGTGGCCTAAATTTAGCCTGTTGGCTTTGGTGGTGAGCCACAGGAAAAGACCAAGGGGAAAGCAAACAGGCGCTCATTTTCAAAATGCCTATGGATGGAATCTTGAGTGCAGGCAATGTGAGGCCAGAGGAGGGGCCCACACCCTCCGCTTGTTTTTTGAGGAAAGGTTGGAAAACAATCATTTCCTTTTCCTTCACCTTCCCAGTAGAACTGCCCTGAGGGAGGCCCCTGCCTGACGCCTCAACTTGGAGCAGCCAGTCAAAAGTGTTCTTTCCCCTGGGAGAGGGAGCTGGGCTGTGGGAGCAGGCACCCGTGGCCTGTGTTTGATTTGGCTGGATCTAATCTGGGTTTGGCTCAGACAGGTTGGGACCTATCATGCGGGCCCCATCTCTCTTGGTCCCAGCCAAGGCTGCTGCCTTAGAAACCCTGGTCAGCATGAGCCCTGGGGCAGATGATGCTAATAATAACTGCCCATGTTTATTGAAGATTTGCTGAGTACCAGGAATTGTTCCAGTAACCTGTATCAGTGTGCTTAATTTTCTTAACAACCCAGGAGAAGGGTATGGGTTATCACCCTCTTTTTATGAATGAGGAAAATGAAGCATAGACAAGAAAAGTAACTTTCTCAAAATCACACTGCTCATAAAATAAATAGCAGAGCTGGGATTGAAATTTAACCTGCCTTCAAAACCCATTCTTCAGCCACTGTTAGATACTGCTGCTGTCATAATAGTTTTTGAATCATTTACTCTGCTAATTATTTTTCCACACACTATCTCACTTAATCCTCCACATATCCAACGAGGTAGGTACTCCTATCAATGTTCCCTTTTACAGATGTGCACACAGGCACAATTGTCTTGCCCAGGGTCTGGGCAGGAAGCTGTGGAGTAATGAGTCCAACTGTACCACTGGGTTGTGGAGCTGGAGCTTCTTAGCCCTGCCCACTCTTAGTGTATCACCTAGAACTGATGCCCCACTTTTTGTGTATCTCCTCCTGCCATGTCATCTTGTGGGACTTCTTGTAGGTTAAAGTATTGTCCTCACTGTGGTTTTTCTTGTTAGGCCACACCATAGTGGCCCATAAATGCAACAGTGGGAGCCAAGCCTGTTCAGGATTCAAAATTGTAGGCAGCAAGCTCTGTAGTCCATGTGGGGCTGGAATTGTAGCTCAGCAGGAGAGCACTTGCCTCATACATCCTAGCATCACATATAAATAAGCAAATAAAATAAAGGTCTATCAACAACTAAAAAAATATTTAAAAAAATAGTCTATGTGTTCCTCAATGATGAGAAATCTCTGCAGTTATCTTGGAGGTAGGGTGTTAAGGTGTGTTGTAATATTCATATTATTGTTATTATTGGAACTGGGGATTGAACCCAGGGATGATTTGCCACTGAGTTACATTCCCAGTTATTTATTTGTTTATATTTTGAGACAGGGTTTTTCTAAGTTGCCCAGGCTGAACTTGATCTTCTGATTCTCCTATCTTAGCCCCCCAAGTGGCTGGGATGATAGGCCTATACCATCACACTTGGCTCTGTTCTCTATTTTTGCATCATCTTTTGCATATTCTGAAGTTATGATTTATTTAATCGTGGCAAAATGTACATAACATAAAATCTACCATCTTAACCATTGTTAATGTTTAGGGCAATGACATTAAGTTCATTCTTTTTGTTGTGCAACCATCACCATCATCAATATCTCGAACTTTTTTCATCTTCCCAAATGGAAGCTCTTTCCCCATTAAACACTGCCTCCCCTTTCCCTCAACCCTCAGCCCCTGGTGAACCACCATCCCATTTTCTGTCTCTATGAATACACTAGGAACCTCTTATGGGTAGGATCATGCGGCAGTTGTCCCTTCATGTCTAGCTTTTTCCTCTTGGTATTCTCAGGGTTGGTCCATGTCAGGTGTCAGGATTGCCTTTCTTGCTAAGGCTAATAATAGTCCATTGTATGGAGAGAACACATTGTGTTTATCCTTTCATGCTTTGGTGGACACTTGAGTTATTTCTGTCTATTGTGAAAAATGCTGCTTGGTATGATACATTGAGGTTTTGTGAAATAGTTTGCTTGGAAAGAGTTTGGCTACTAAAAGTAATTTACAAACCACTGTCCTGCCTACAGTGAAGGGAGGTGGAGACCCAGCTTGCATGAGGGAGGGCACTGTGCATGCTGGGCAGAGCTGAAACTCTAACCTTTAAACGCCACACCCAGCACTCTCCTTCCCTCCCATTACCAGTTCTGATATTTACCAAAAGAAGGAGGGAGAATACAACTCTGTCTTGGGCAACAGCCCTGCATTTCCCAGAAACCTCCTAGAGTTGCAGAAAGGAGTCAATTCAGCATTTATTGAGTTTCTGAGGGAGCCAGTCCAGTGCAGAGACAGAACAGGGCTGGTAACTTACCTCTGCCTCTCCCTGGTCATGTGATTGTGGGCAAGTTTCTTCACTTCTCAGAGCTTAGGGTCATAGTGCAGATCAAAGGAGTTGATGTGTGTCCAGTGCTTCCTGCAATGTCTGGTGCCCAGTGTCCAGTGTCCAGGAGCTGCCACTACATGAACCACTGCTGGTGATAAAGACATGAGCAAATAGGCTGTGGCCCAGGGGAAGTCTTCTCAGTGCATTGCATCAGGAGGCACATGATGCTGATTTGTCCCCTTACTGATGATAGTGACATTTATCAGTTGATTAAGATGGGACCTGCCAGATTTCTCCATTGCAAAGTTAATTATCAAGTATTTTGTATGCATTAATTAATTAGTATTTAATAGGCATTTTGTGAGAACTCCTTTGAGATCATATAAATATTCTCTTCCTCATCAAACTTTCACCCTCTAGTTTTAGCATTATGTTTTATCAAAAGGTGATCTTATAATCCCATTATTTCTTCTACATTTTTATTTGAAATCCTACTGTGGAATAGAGTTTTCACCTCTTTTTAGGAGTTCATCCTTTCATTCATTGATATCAGTAGTACTCATGAATCTCTATTTTATCTAAAAAATCTTGTAACCTGTAGCAATTACTTACTTTGATGGTCAAATTGTTTTCCTTTAAATTTCAAAATGTGTGGTAAGCTTGCAGAATGGTACTTAACTTTGTATAGTTGTAACAAAAGATGATAATATTGAGTACTTTCTATATGCCAAGCACAGTCCTGAGTCTTGATTTACTCTTTTTTAAAAGTTAAAAAAAATTAATTGTAGATGGACACAATATCTTTATTTTATCATTTTTTATGTGATGCTGAGGATTGAACGCAGTGCCTTACACATGCTAGGCAAGTGCTTTACCACTGAGCCCAACTCCAGCCTCTCTATTTACTCTTTATACATATTAATTGTTCACACAGATAATAATTATTTATTGTTGTGGAATTCTTCCCAAACATAGTAGTTTAAAACCACAGTCACATTTATTACATCATGTTTCATCACATGAATCAAGAACAGATTAGCTGTGTGGATCTGGATCAGGGTCTTCATCAGCTTACATTCAAGATCTTGTTGGGGCTGCAGGCAGCTAAAGGGTTAGGTTGGACTAGAGAATGTGCTTTGAAGAGGTCTGACTCATATGGCTCTTGGCAAGAGGCCTTAGGTCTGCACCAAGTGGGCCTCTCTATAGGCCGTACAACTTGGCAGCTGGCTTCCAGAGTGAGTGAACTTACAGAGAAAGAGGGAGAAACCACAGTGCCTTGTACGACAGCCTGGAAGTCATACCCCATCACCCTCTAGTTTAAGCATTCTGTTCATTATAAACAAGTCACTTGGAGGGAGGGGAGGGATGCTCATGCTCTGTTGAAGAGAGAAGGTCAAAGAATTTATAGGAGTGTTATGGAACCACCATAACATAGATTAATTCTTATTCACTCTTTAATTTGTACCATAGCCCCATGCAGTAGGCATTACTCTAAGCAATTAAATGACTTGCCTGAGGTCACACAAGTAACCCAGGGTAGAGCTTGGATGGGAATCTAGGCAACCTGGTTCCCAAGCCAGCATTCTGTCTGATCTGATAGGGCCTTGAACACTCTGGCAAGCTGAGCTAAGGAAATGGAGAATTCCTGAAGGTGTTCAAGGGGGAAAGAGATGTGGCTCAATCTAGTTTTGGAAAGCATCCTGTAGCTGGGTAGGGGATGATGGGAGAGGTAAATGACCATTCTGCCTTTTCGGTGGGCCTTTCATGCAGACCAGGTCCCCATCCTCCCTCTGTACCCAAGAGGCCTATTTTTTTAAAAAATATTTTTTAGTGTTGATGGACCTTTATTTTATTCATTTATTTATATGTGGTGCCGAGAATTGAACCCAGTGCCTCACACATGTGAGGCAAGCACTCTACCACTGAGCCACCACCCCACCCCAGGAGAGGTCTATTTTTTTTTTTTACCTGCTGCATTCTATTTCCTCACTTTGCAGAAAGATAATTAGAGAAGAGCAGCGTGGAACATTGTTTACAACCATGGGCGAGTTGGTGGTACTGTTACTATTAAAGCACTGGGGGGATGTTTGTTGTGGAGCACTGTAAAGGAGGGGAGGCAAAATGGGACAAGTATTAGACATGGCCCTTACCCTCAGGAGCACATTATCTATTTGGAAGACAAAGACGTAAATGTGAAATTATTTAAGACCTGTTGTGTGTAATGAAGTGTTAAATGGTATGGGCAAGGACTGTGTCTCTGTTGTCTTTATAGCCCAGGGTATCTCTCTCTGTTGTGCTTATTTTTTACATGTTAAGAGGATGAAAGGCAAATAGATATGATGCTGCCCTATTATGGCACTGATGGCAGAGACAAAAAAGGTTGTTGATGAGGCTGGGTGAGCTGGCCAGGGCGGGCAAATGTTATGAAGCAATTGGCTCCAGAAGGCAGGACAGTTAGCAGGTGTTAACAGCAGAGAAACTGCCATCATGGATCCAAACAAAGTGATAAGCACCAAGAGATAGACTGAGGACAGGATGATAGCTGAAGTCAGGAGGAGGTCAGGCAGGTGTCAGCACCAGGAATCCTGTGGACTGGCAGAGAGTTATAACCCCAGGAGCAGAGTCCAGAACATGAGTTTCAGCCTGGAGCAGACACCCTTTGACCTTTGTGCCCTTTGACCTTGTTTGGACCAGCCTTGGTGTCAGAAGGACTCCCTCTTGGGCACTGAGAAGAAAAGGAACTAGGATGAGTTGGGGAGAATTTCCTGACTGCTGATGGGTTCTATGAGAGCAGCCTGGAAGAGGGGAGAGAGTTTCATCTGGGTCAGCTTATCACTATTTTCTGCAGGCTGCTGAGGACTTCACATGCTTAAATTGTAGGTGAATCATGGCATAGATCAGGGTGAGGGATAGCCTGCTGTTGAAGGATTTTTCAGTGCTGAATCCACTAGGAGAAACCCAGACCTTCCCTGCCAACGAGGTCCAAGGCACATGACAACTGGGGAAGTGTTTCTGCAATTCTGTGCTTTTCCTACTGTGCCAGAGATAGAAGAACAGCTTAACTTTCTCTACAGAAGTGGTTAAGGTTAGTGATTTGGGCCCCAGCTTTGGCATTTCCTGCTGTGAGACCTTAAGCAGGTGAGGGGATAATCTCCATCTGGGACATGGGGCTAATTAATACCCACCTCCTGGGGTTTTTGGGAGAATCAGTTCAATCACACATGTGAACACGATTGTTCATACAGTAAAGTGCAATGTGAACCTCAGGGAATGTGACTGTGAAATAAACTCCACCCACTGGGAACAGAAAGATCTTAATAGTCAGTGGACGCCTCTTTGCACAGGGAGGTGGATATTTCCTATTCACAGGGTAGCCGCAGAAATAATGGACTCCCTTCTCTAGCTCTTGAGAAAAACCTCAAGGAGAGGTCCAGAGGTGAATACAACCTCCAATTTCACTAGAATTCCTACCGCTTTTTGTAAAGGACCAGAGTCGTCTGTGAAATTGGAATACAGAATCCTCCCAGATTTGAGCAGATGAGAGCCTGAGGTAACTCCTGATTTGGCCATGTGGTTTCACCCCTGATGGGAACTGGCTTTGTTCTTGTTCATTTAAGAATACCTCTCTGAACAGCTCCTTGGAGCCCAGTCTTAGGACTGCCATTGCAGCCCTGGGGATCCACCCAGGCTCAGTCCTTCTTGTAGTACCTGAAAGAGTTATCAGATTAGACACTTATAATTAATACAATGGAGATTTGATGAAAATACTAATAGCTGTTATTCATACAATAGTAAAATAGCTACTTCAGAGTTTAATTTCCCCCAAGCTGAAATAACTTCTCTGGAGTTACTTCCTGTATAACTTCTGTGTTAGTTGTCCCTCCTGTATGGAGCAATTTGTTTTTTAACTTTGTGGTGCCTACATATGTGTGGGTTATAGGTGTATAAATTGCCTTCAACCCTTTGTCTTGGGATTCATTTTCCTCTTCTGGTTCTCTTACTTTATTTACTGGTGTCCCCCAGCATAATTGAGAGAAGGCCAACCATGCAGTGGTCAAGAATGGGAGCCCTGGGGATGAACTAGAGTTACTGGCTGGCTGTGGGCCTTGGGAAACTTTCAGTTCCCCCTCGTAAAATAAAAACAGTATCTTCTCTAACAGGGTTGTTTTGAGCCTCATAATTGCTAGTATGTGTAAAGTGCTTAGATGGTACCTCTTGCATGGAGAATACTCAATAAATGCCAGTTGTTGTTGTTATTCAAGTAGCACACATGGTATTCATTACCCCCAAGAAAAATACATCCCCTACAAATAGAAATACCTTGAAAGATTTAGATAAGTACGTGGATCCTGTCTTAGTCTGTTTTCTGTTGCTATAACAAAATACTTGAAGCTGGGTAATATAAAGAAATAGTTTTATTTAGGCTCACACTTCTGGAGGATGGGATGTTAAAGAACATGGTACCATATCTGCTTAACTTCTTTTGGGGGCCTCATGCTACTTCAGCCCATGATGGAAAGCAGAAGAGCATGCGGGCACATGGAGAAGACAACACAAGGAGTGACCTTGCTTTATAACAACTGAATCTTGTGGTAACTAATCTAATCCCAAGAGAACAAGAACACATTTGTGTGTGAAAGGCATTAATCCATGACCCAAACACCTCCCACTAGGTCCTACCTCCCAGGACTGTCACACTGAGGAATTAAGTTTCCAATACATGAGTTTGGGGAGGAAACCTTAATAGATCCATATTTGGAATGTTAGAGAAAATTAGAGTACTTGGGGTACTAAGCAGAGCCTTCATAAATATTTTTACTTCCTTTGGAATGAAGGATACAGGAAGTGCCCCTTTGAGGTGCCAGGTCCTGCTCTGTTTGACTGCATCCTGTCCGTTGAAATATGTACCAGCCATTTTCCTGCTGCCTTTGCTTTTCCAGAACTAGTCCAAGTTGCTTGGGAAATGTTTTAATAGAACCTCCTCCCCATTCCTGGAATGAAGCTTCCATCCTTTAATGACAAAAATAAATGATAACTCCTCTGGAATACATTATAGGAAGGGAAATGGGTCTCAGAGTTCCCCTTGAGAGATGAGTTCTAGAGCCAGGCTTACTGGGGCTAGAAGTTGGGCTGGAGTAGGATTTCCTGATCTGAGAAAGGAGGTCAGAAAGAAGCTTTCTTTTGATTTCTGCCTAACACTATGGCAAATACAAGGGATGTACCAAGGTATCTTTGTGAATAGTGCCTGGCTAAGCCACCCAGAAAAGTTCTCTAAATGAGTCTATCTTTCCAAGTTCAAAAGCATTTGTGAGGAAAACATGCTAAGGAAAATTACTGAATGATCCCAGCATGCTCAATGATAGGGAGAGAAGTCACTTGAGACTAAGAAATTAGCAAAAGTGAATTAGGACTTCAAAATATATATTTGGGGATCTCAAAGGGCTGAAGAAAGAAACAGCATCTATAAGAAAGAATAGGAAATCACGAAATAGGGATCAGACAGAAACAAAATAACACAGGCTATAGAAGAATCAATTAGAAACCAGGAAATGTAGAATATAGTTTTAGATTTGTTACTAGAACCTCAATAGATGGAGTTGACTCAATACTGGACATAACCAAAGAAAAAAAAGGTAGTGAATTAGAAGTCAGGACAGTGGAGTTCCTCAAGGGACCCAACCTAGAGATTAAAAATATGAGGCTGGGCACAGTGGATCACGGCTGCAGTCCCAGTGGCTTGGGAAGCTGAGGCAGGAAGATCATGAGTTCAAAGCCAGCCTCAGCAAAAGTGAGATGCTAAGGAACTCAGTGAGACTCTGTCTCTAAATAAGAAAAATACAAAAAATGGGGCCAGGATTGTAGCTGAGTAGCCAAGTGCCCCTGAGTTCAATCTCTGGTACCAAAAAAAAAAAAAAGAGAGAGAAATTAAGTGACATGAAGAATAGATTGGAAGGCTCCAACATAGGCTAGTTAAGAGTTCTAGATGGAAAGAATAAAGGGAATGAATGAGAAGCAATGTTTGATAAAATTGAATATAAAATTTAAAGGAAATTTTATAGTAGAAGAAAAATGCAAGTTCTAGGATTGAAAAAACACCATAAGTAACTAATAAAAATAAATGCACACACATATATATATCGTACTGCAACTTCAGAACCTCAAAAAACACAAACTCTTTTTTGGAGGCGGGTAAACTGGGGATTGAACCCAGAGGCACTTAACCTCTAAGCCACATCTCCAGTACTTTAAAAATTTTTTTGAGACAGGGTCTCACCAAGTTGCTTAGGGCCTCACTAAATTGCTGATGATGACCTTGAATTTATGATCCTCCTGCCTCAGCTTCCTGATGGCTGGGATTACAGGTGTGTGCCACCATGCCCTGCTTAAAAAAAAAACAAAAACACAAGCTCTTAAAAGCTCCAGAGAGAGAAGACAATTAATGTAGAAAGGAACAACAGTTATTCTGTGGACAGACTTCTCATCAACAACAACAGCTGCCAGAAAGCTTTGAAGAAGTCCCTTGAAAATGCTGAAGAAGGGGCTGAGGTTGTAGCTCACAGTACAGCCCAGCATGTGTGAGGCCCTGGGTTCAATTCTCAGCACCACATATAAATAAATACAATAAAGTCCATTGACAACTAAAAATATATTAAAAATAAGAGAGAGAGAAAATGCTGAAGAAGTACAATTTTCAACCTTGAATTGTATGCTCAGCTATGCTGGTCCTCAAGAGTGAAGATGATATGAATGCATTTTCAAATAAACAAAAAGAAGACAATTTAATACACACTGGTGTTTGCTGAAAGAAATACTTAATGATGGACTTTGCTGTGGTTTGTTTGGGTCCCCCAAGGTTCATGACCTGGAAGCTTGATCCTCAGTGTGGCTCTGTTGGGAGGCAGTGAAAGCTTTAAGAAGTGGAGCCTAATAGAAGGTGAATATGTCCTCGAGGGCTCCACCCTTGGAAGGAAAAATGTGTCTCAAAGGACCCTGTTCAATTTCCATGAGAGAAAATTATTATAAAAAGAGCAAGCCTGGCTCCTGAATCTCTCTTGCTTTCTGTCTTGTTATATGATCTCTTCTCCACCACAATGGCGTCTGCCATGTTGTGTTGAAGTCAAGGAGACCCTCTCCAGAGGCCAAATAGATGAGGAATACCTGATCTTGGACTTTTAGCCTCCAAAACTCTGAGCTGGATAAATCTCTTATTTTTATAAGTACCCAGTCTCAGGTATTTTGTCATAGGAGTAGAAAATAAACTAATACAAAATTCATCCAGGAGAAAAAAAGAATAAAAAATGGGATTAAATAAAAACTCTAAGCCTAGAAATTTGTGAAAAAGTTGGTTCCAAATTTATATAACCTTTGACTGTTGAAAAAAAAAAAAGCAAAACCAAAACTTTGTGCAAAAACAAAACAAACAAAAACCCCACAACAACTCTAGAAAGGGTGGTTTCTAGCCCCTTTCATCTGATTGTTGCCAAGTAGGAAGGAAGCCTGGCGTTTCCAGATCACTGGTTTTTCATGACAGTCCAGAAAGCCTGAACTTTCATGTGAAATTTCCTGACTTTTGAGAGCTTGCAACAAAAGCACACCAAGCTCTTCAACACTTGGTAGTTTAATTAAAACTTCAACCAGACATTCAGTCTGCAGTGGGTGATCCTTCGTGTCCCTTCAGTTTACTGATTTCTATCACATAAGCAGGAAAGTCTGTAGAAAGGAGGCGGTACCTTCCAGGGATAGTGGTGGCGAAGAAATGAACACTATTTGGTGATGACGGTGAGAACCCCAATGCAAAAGGCAAGGAGGAGAGATCCAGGGACATCTGGGGAAACGTGTGGTGTGATGGGGATGCTTCCCAAGGCGCTGCGTCATGTGTCAGGCGATCCCATAATTAGAAACAGTTCTCTCCAAAGCGTGGCTGCAGTGTGCTAATTCACGTGAATTTCTCAATAGCTTGAGTCTCTGGCTCTGAGTTCTCCTAAATGGCAGTGTTGAAGCACTCCAAACCAGCTTCGCTTATTTGAAATCAAACCAGATGAACAAGTGGAGAGGATGTGGGTGGGTATGGTGGAGGGAAGCTGGATCATTGTCCTGTTCTTGCCATCTGCTCCTTCAGAGGCAGATCCTGCCTTCCAGGGGATTAGATTCCATAGTCAGAGTGGGCCACAGTCCCTGAAATTGCCTTAATGACTCAATGTAGATGACTTGGTGTATGCAACTCTACAATTATATGTATATACATATAATGTATATAATAATGTACCATAGTTTATTTAAATTATCATTTTTATCACTTTTTACCTCATGTATTTTGATTATGTGTAAGTCAAATGCTCATACTCATTAAGTAACCTTGAGCATACAAAAACAAATCACTCCTTTGATCTCAGTAAATTAAAATGGCTAACCTAGATAACTGAGAGGCCCTCATCCAGCTCAAAACCACTGACTCTTTCTTTGACATTGAATCGAGTGTCCTTGCCAGGAGAGACAGGTAGAATGTGGTTAAGGATGCAGGGTTTATGTTGGAAGACTGAGTTTTCATTCTGACTTTACTCCAATATAATTCTGTGACTCTGGAAAAGCACGCTTCACTTTTTCTTTTTAAATCTGTACAATGGGAATACTGATATCTGCCTCACAGGGATGCTGTAAGGATTAAATGATTCTTGCAAAATGCTTAGAATAATGCCAGGCACATTAGAGTTGCTCAATAAATGTTAACTTTTATTATAACTATTATTATTTGTAGAGCACTGTAGTGAGTGCTCTTGGGAATGTGGAAGAAAGAGCTTATACAGTTGATACTGATTTTGCAAAAAAACTGATGCCATCAGTTTAATTAAGACTCACTCATGCTGCCTAATGGGGGAAAAAACAACAACCAACTCTCTTATGAGGATGTAAGATGGAAAGTTAGGGTTGTCCTAGGTGGCACTCCCTGGGAAGCAGGGCTGAGATGGAGATTATTAGCATTCAAGGCATTGACTAGAGAGTTTGATTTTTTTTTTTTTTAAAAAGAGAGAGAGAGAGAGAGAGAGAGAGAGAGAGAGAGAGAGAGAGAGAGAGAGAAGTTTTAATATTTATTTTTTAGTTTTTGGCGGACACAACATCTTTGTTTGTATGTGGTGCTGAGGATCGAACCCAGACCGCACGCATGCCAGGCAAGCGCGCTACCGCTTGAGCCACATCCCCAGCCCTGGAGAGTTTGATTGGCACCAGTGACTGTGGAAGCCAGGTAGAGGTGGCAGGATTGGGCAGAGGGAGCAATTGAGCTCTGATGCAATCCCATGAAGGTCTTGGCCACTTAGCGGGACACTTTGAGACTTGGTGAAGCCATTTGGAGTTGTTCTGAGTTGGATCAAAGGACCTGATCCCTTTGTATTTAATTTATACATAATCAAAATATACACATGGCAAAAAGGAAGTGAGAAAAAGATCACTTGAATAATAACAAAGTTCAGCTTGTCTTCCCAGTGATAGAACTGGAAGGTTAGGAATGGTGGCCACTCTGCTTATCTCTCAGAGGCTGTTTGGATTTGTCTCTGCTTCTCTCTGCATGTTCTCCAGCCTCTGTCTCTTCAGACTGGCTTTTATCCACATGCTCACTTTGCACATGGCCAACAGCCCAGGGCCTGTGTGGCTTTAAGGTTCCAGCTCCTATCACAACTGACCGCAACTCTTGTATTTTAGTTTAGATGTGTTTGTGTGCATGTGTATGTGGGGGTGGATGCTATGGATGCCTAACCTCTATTGGATAACTTTCCACTCCAAGTCCTGCCCCTGGAAATAGGGGGCTGCATCATGTTGTACTGTTGTACTGCATAATGTATGGCTGGTTACCCATATCTCCCCTGTCCAGGGTTGTGGCGAGGCTAGGCAATGTAAAACTTGTTAACAGCACCTCTACCAAGGATTTATTGAGCACCTATGATGTCCTAAGCAGTGTTCTAGGCACAGGGAATCAAACAGGCAATAGTCCCTGCCCTCAGGGAGGGAACATTCCACTCGGGGTCTAGAACAGCATTTTCCTCAGGCACATGGAGCAACATGGAGAGGAAGGAGCAGGATGGATCCTCTTGAGACCTGGTCTCCTCTCCTCAAGTAGCTTCAGTGGTTTTCTTCCTATTGACTTTGGATTGCTTCCTTCTTTTTAACTGTGACTCTGTTCTGGGCTCCCCTATCTTTCAACAACAGTAATCCCTTCTCTTGATTGAGCTCCTTGTTGGCCACCCCTCAGACAGTTCAACCCTCTCCATCAGTCACCTCTTCCCTCCAACCTGCCGCCCTTCCATCTTTCCTAGTTCAGTGAACCTCACAGCTGTCCTCACAGACTTGAAACCCTGGGATGGATCTTAGCTCACTTTTTCCACTCAGCTAGTTGTCCAGTTGTGTGGAATCTGTTGCTCACATTTGTCTGCTCTTGTCTGAGTCCTGGCATGGTTCCTCTTGGCTTTAGTTTGTCTTTTCTAACCCATCTCATTAGTTGGCCAGATTAATATTCCTGAAATGCACTCCTGAGGTCACAGTCTTCAATATTGTCTTCTGAGCAAAGTTCAGCCTCTTTCTTCTGGCATCTCACAACTTCCTTGATCTGGTTCCAAAGTGCTTTTCCTACTAATTTTTCCATGTTTTCCATACTTTCAGTGGCTGTATTCTATGCATTAAGAATGAATAGGTTCCATGCTTTTGGGTAGCTTCCTCTTGCCCCTTATATCCTTTCCCCATTCTCCTCAGAACTCTTTCTGGAGGCCTTGACAGCAAGCCCATCAGCTCCACCTCAATCTCAGGGCTTTGTAACTTGTTCCCTGTATTGCATGCTGTTCCACACATACCATGTTTTCCTTACTCTGCAACTGAGCCCAGGGTGACTTGGGTGATTTCAACCTCACATCCCTAAGCTACCCCAGGTAAATATATAGTCTAAATAAAAGTGAAGACTTGCTGTCATCAACAAGCTTCCAAATGATTTCCCAGTGTCTGCCTCCCACAGATTGCCATCCCTAAGCTCTACCTGTGTAGAAATTTCAGTTTCTGGTTTCCTTCAGACTGGCAGGGCTCTTAGGACTGGACAGAAGTCCAGACATCTTTCAATCTACTCTGACACATGGTCCAGGGCTTGCAAAATATGACTGACTAGGCGTGTTCGATGGCTCAATGTGTGAAGGAATGGATATACGAACAAATGAAAGCCCCAGCACACAACCTTCCATCAGATGTTCTTTCCCCCCCTTTTCTCCATGAACATGAAATGTATTTTGTTCCTATCTGATTGGCTGCTTTAGAACAGTGCGGAACTTTCCATGATAATCTCCACTTCCTGTCTCATCTCTACATGAGAAACAGCAGAGAACCTGCAGCTTAGGCAGGTGGCAAATGTCCCCTACTGTCAGGACCACTGAATCCATCCCACATGCAAGGGCTTCACCTGCTGTCCTGGAAAGGCTGCCCCCAGCTACGGCCCCTCTGAGGGAGCCCCAGGTGTGTTCTATGGTTTCTCCTTCTGTGCATAGAGAAAGCTCCTATTTTATCTTCTGAGTTTAACTTGACCCACAGTTGTCCCACAGTACCAGTGGGGAATCGATTCCAAGATCCCCCAAGTTACCAAGTCTGTGGATGCTGAAGTTAATTATATAAAATGGTGTAGTATTTGTACAGAACCTACATACAGCCTTCTATATGCTTTAAATCATCTCTTGATTACTCATAATACCCAATGTAATGTACATGCCATGCCAATAGTCTTTACATTGTTTAATTGTGGAGAATAATGATCAGAAAAAGAAGTGTGCACATGTTCAGTGCACATACCACCATCATAGGTCGAACTACACTTTGGGCTGCAGATGATTGAATCTATGTGTGTGGAACCTGTGGATTTGGAGAACCATAAATATGGAAAAATTACCTAGGATAAAGATTGGGTCTTCCTGTTGTTGACCTCTCTGGACTCCCTTCTCTCTCACTTCCTTACTTCTTGGCTCCAGTTAGACAGTTACTTACCTCAACGGGCCTTGGCCTAGGCTGTGTCTTCTGCTGGAATATTCTTCCCACACTGCCTTTTTTTTTTGACCCATGACTCTTCCCCTGGCCAGCTCCTCTTGAGCCTTTAGATTTAGCTTAGCTGTCATTGCTTTCAGGAACCCCTCCTGACCGCCCTGGCTTGCCCTCACCTCATTAGGTTCACCTCCCCTGTGCTCACACTGTGCTCTGGGCTTGCCCTACCCAAGTGTTCTTCTTACTGAGTTTGAATTGCTTGTCCTTCTTCTTTCCTGTTCTGGTCATGAAGTCAGGGCTTCCCATTGTATCTCTAGGCCTGCTCAGTGCCACAAACGTCATGGGCCCTTGGCAAATACATGCTGTATGAATGGATGGAGATGTGGGTGGACAGTGGGTACATGAATGGGTAAGTGATTCTAGGGTATGGATTGGTCAGTCATTGCTGAAGAATTTTGCATGACAATCACGGGCTCTCAGTGGCATTCAGTAACAAGTGTTTATTGCTCATGTGTCTGGAGCCATCTGGAGGTCAGCCGGGCAGCTCTGTTGATCTTGGCTGGACTCACATGTTTTTGACTGAGATGTTCAGGGCAATGTAGCTCCACAGTTTACGGCTCTTACCCTCCCACTCTGCTTAGGCATGTGCCCTGGGGATGGCACAGTGCAAGAGTAAGGGGACACACTCTGGCCTCTCAGGCTAGAGCTGACATGGCACAGTCTGTTGAGCAAAGCAAGTCATAGGACAGCTCAGATTCAAGGGGGGAGAGTAGATTTTACCCCTTTAGTGAGAGAGGACTTGTCACATATCATAGAATGGGGTTCAAGGAGGGATTGAAGTAGTGGGGCCATTCATGTTATCAACCATCGCACTGGGCACCAAAGTCCTAGGTTGGAGTCCACAATAGACTAGGGCCTCCGGAAGTCATATGTGTTCGATGGCTTCAAGAGCTTCAGTTTTCTCACCTGAAATGTGGGAATGCTGTCTGTCCTGTCCGTCTCAGGTAATCACAGGATCCCATTCATTCTCACTCCAATGTGCTTTCAGATTCTGGGATGGATTACAAACTGTAAAGTTCTGTGACATGAGGAGCCAGACTTCTCTCACAGAAGTGCTTGGCTCACAGCACTGGGGAGAAGTGTGGGGCAGTGGAGAAAGGTTAGACCATGAGACCAGGAACCTGCCCACCAGCCTCATGTCCCAGACTCCTTACATCTCACGTTCTCCATTGTAAATTGGAGGCTCTGTGAGCTCTCATAAAAAATGGATGTAAATGGCTTTTAAAAAGCATCAAGCATTATGTAGTTGTAAGGTATTATTAGAATTGGGCACCATCTTTGCCAAAACAGCTATTTGAGAAGTCTGGCTTCACCCTGTTGCACTTCCTCTGTCTCCCCAGATGAGATGGTTGGTACCAAACAGTCCTGAAATGTGTTTTCACAGTCCAAGAAAATGACAAATAAGACTGCCTACGTGTTCATTTTTCTGCATGAACACTGGGAGGCCCTGCCTGCAGAATTGCTGGTGATTGTATCCCAGGTTCCACCGCTTGTTGTTTGCCTAGTGTAGAGAAATGCTGGGCTTGGTGGTTTCTCTGGGATGTTTTCTTTTTCCAGTCCCTCTCGGCTATCCCATCAGATAAAAGTCAGTGATTCTGGAGAATCAGGCATTTCCTCCCTTCTGAAAAGTTTATGGCCCTTGGCGATTAGCAAGGACTTCTTTGAAATGTGATTGGGACATTCAGTTGGGTGCTGGAGCTGAACTGGATCTTGGGCATTTCTCCTGCTGGCTTCAGAGGAAGAAAACCAGCAAAGCTACTGCCTCTCTGGCTCTGCAGGCAGTCAGGGCGGAAAGCGCCCTGATGCTTCTAGCTGAAAGCATGTTGTTATTTTTCTCTTTCCTCTTTCATGAATCATTCTGACTGAAATCTTCCCAGGGAGGGTTCATCTGGCTAATGATTCTGTCCTTAGAATCAGGGAATCTGCTGCACTGAGGAGTCAGGAGGTAAGGGCGAGTGGGAGTCTGGGGTAGGGAGGTCTAGGTCTGGGCTCATCCAGTCCCAGGCTCAGATTGTGGCCTTGAGGAGCTTGTGGTTAACTGAGCCTCAGGTTCCTTATCCATAAGCCTCTCTGGGTTTGTGGTCAGGGTTTAAGGATGCGAGGTGTGGAAAGCTACCTCTCACCAGTGGGTTTTGGGGCTGGTTGGTGGATGACCAACCCTGAGCCTACTGAGTCCTCACCCCACTCCTCTCGTGGTGGACATGACCCCAGGTTCTTATCCTCTACAGAAGGGGAAATCAAGGCACAAAGCAGGCTCTGGCCTCTAGAAAGAATTTCCCTGTTGGGTCTTTACTTCCGGATGGAGATGGTGTGTCCTTGGGCAACTTATTTAATCTCTCTGAACTTCAGCTTCATCTTAAACAGGAATAGAATTGCCTTCCTTGCACCAAAACTTGGAAGTAACACACATAGAGTCCGGCAGAGAGCAGGCACTCAACACACAGGGTAGCTGGGTTAATTTCACAGCCCACCGTCTCTGGTCTCACCAGCCTGTGGGGAAAGGAGAGTCACACTGGCATTTCATTTCTGCTACTTGTGCACTTGTAGTCTCCACTGCACCACAGCAGGCGGTCACAGTGGGATCTCCAGTTTCCAGAGGGTTTTCACATGTGCCATGATTCAGTCTGCTCCTGCTGAAGTTGATCATTGCTTCCTGCCAGGCACCTCCCTCTTGCCTCTGCTGGAGGTACCCTGGAGGCAGTTCCACTTCTGTTCCAGTACCTGGTCTCAGTGCTGTCCGGTAACATCCTTTCAGGAGCTGCCAGGTTCCTGTTAGTCTGTTTCCCTGAGATCATCTTTGTTCCAATCCCAAGTGCAGATGAAGCCTTTCCCTTAGATCTCATGGTACCCCTGAGCTGTCAGCACTGGACCTTGAAGAGGGAATAAAGGAGTTCACAGGCAAGGGGTAAATGTCTTCTTGTATTTCACATAGAAGCCACCTTTCTCTTCCTTTTCATTGCTGTATGAAATCAGTTATACACATTGGTGCTGGCGTCGCCACCTTCACTTCTATTCTCAGTTTGGGCTGGAAACTTCCTGCTATTACAGCAGCAGCAGCACATGGCTGCCCCTGTCACCACCAACTACAGGTAGACAGGATTCTGAATTGGATACTGTAAATGAAATGCAATGATGAGAGATAAGAGAGCTTGAGTGTGTTAGCTTTTGGTTAGTGTCACAAACACCTGAGGTAATCAATTTATAAAAAGAAAAGGTCTGTTTTGGCTCACAGTTTTGGAGGTTGCCGTCCATGAACAACTGGCTCCATGGCTTCACATCTTTGGTGGCACATCATCATGGGTGCACATGGTGGAGCAAAGCCATTCACCTCATAGCTGGGACGTGAAAACGCAAAGAGGAAGAGCCTGGGGTCCCACAGTTCACTTTAGGGGAATGCCCTCAGTAACCTAGAACATGCTGCTTGGCCATGCCTCTTAACCCTCCTGTGTCCCTTGACAATAGCACCAAGCTGGGCACTAGGACTTTAACATGCAGGCCTTTGGGAGGGACATTTAAGATTCAAACTACAGCACCTAGTATTTCAGACTGGCCTATAGCATTGCATGCATGGGGCTCTTAAAAAAATTAGCAAACCAGGATTTGTCAATCAGTGCATGGACTGCCTTCTTGATGGAAGGAACTTCGTAAATATCTCTTAGTTGAGTCTCCTTATCCCTAACTCTAGTGTTGCAATAGCCTCCTAACTGGTCTCCTTATGTCCTATGTCTTCTACTGGTAATTCATTGGTCCCCCATGCTGCCACCAAGTTTTCCTGACTGTGGAATAAAGTCTGAACCCCTGAATGTGGTCTTTTCTGGCTCTCAGAAACACTTTCCTCTAGAGCTTCTCCCACATCCTGCCAAACTTCTTAACTTTCTAGCCTTTGCCAAACCCCTTGCCAGTCCCTGAACATGCTTTGAACTGCTAGACCTTAGGGTTGTTGCCTACCTACCCTAGTCTTCATGTTCTCCTCTCACTTGGTGAACTCGTATCCACCCTTTGAGGCCAAGCTCAGATGCCCCAGTGAAGCCTCTCTGACCCTTTTGGCTCAGACCGTCTCCTCTGTTTCTTTTGTGATATGGCCTATCTGAGCAGGCCTCTGGTTTAGCTCACGGTAACGTTGCACTTTGTTATATATTTTACTCTGCTGAATTCTTTGTGGGAAGCCCCTGTGTCCATTCTATTGTTGGGCCCTCCTGTACTAGCACAGAGCCTGGCAGATGATAAGAGATGTCCAGTGAATGCTTAAATAAATGATGAAATATAGAAATGGAAGTTAGATAGAAACTGGGTTCTCCACATGTTAGGAGGAAGGGAGAATTTTTAGTATTTTAATAAAACATAAAAATTTTATAAGAGATAGAAAGGAAAATGTCCATGAGATTTCCAGGTTTAAGTAGAACCAAGATAATTTGCATATCCCTCTTGAGTATTCTGGGAAGACTTGCTAGAGTTTAAGATCAAGCACTTAACTTAGAGAGGAAAGAAAGGAGGAATCTATTGGCATGAATAACAATGGCTTTTTAGGTTTAAACATTTGAGGTGCATATGTAGCAATGTAAGGGTCCAGCGAAACGTCGGAGGGAGAGACCACAAGAGACTGGCTCCATGCAATTGGCAGAAGGGGTTTTATTGATTCAGCATGCTGAGGCTCCAGGCTCACTCAGGAAGATAGAGCAGCCCAGAGCCCCGAGCAGAGGTCAGGCAGAGCTTAAGTACACTTTTTGGAGAGGGCGGGGGGGGGGGCATTGCATACATCAGAACAAATCATCATGAGGTGCGGGAAAATTGAACAACAACTCTGAGACCTGGTTAGTACATTTACTGGCGGGAACAGATTGGACGGGGGTGGTTGGTTACTTTTAAGCGGGTGAACATTTAAACTAATTGGTTCTGGGGCCCGAGATACCTACGTGTCACTTCACAGAACCCCAAGTTATTAGACAACCAGAGGAGTCAGTGAGAATATTTACTGGGCAGCTCGGGTATTGTCCTAACAGCTACAGGGATTACAGGTTTCGGGGGTAGCAGAGGAATTGTAACAATACTTAATCTTTACTCTTTAACCCAAGCCCTGCAGTTAGAAACTTCACAATGTCTGGTCTTTTACACTTTAACTCTGGCTCTGCGGCTTAGAATCAGCTTAGAAATTTTACCTTTACAGCATTAATTGAATAATCAGGCCCTGTGACAAGCACTTTACCTGCATAACTTCATTCGAGGCTCTCAACAACATCTTGAAGGAGTCACTTGATTTCTGTAAACTTGAGTTTCCACAAGTAAGAGGAAAAAAAGGAGTTAGGAAATGGGCAGAGGTAGAAAGAAGAAAAGAGCATTCCAGATAGAAGAAATAGCAAGTACAAGGGTCCTGAGGTAGAAAAAAATTTGTATGTTCCAGGGAAAGAAGGAAGTCCCGGGAGCTGGAAGATAAAAAGCAAGGGTAGATGGGACAAGATAAACTCATGGAAGGGAGAGACTGTGCCATGTAGGGTCTTGAGGGCCACATTAAGTCCTTGGTCTATATCCTAAAAGCACATTATGGTTTTTAGGCATTATTCCAAAAAATGATGACAATCTATTGAAGGATTTTTAAAATGAAGGCAGAGAGGGGGGAGTGATAGGAAATTGCTGGTAGTAGCACAATTTACATTTTTTACTTTTCAAAGGATTGATTGAAAATATTGGAAAATGTTGCTAAGAGTATTAAATGGAAAAGGGATGGGAAGGCCCGTTCAGGAGACCATTGCGGTTGTCTAGGTCAGAGATGATGGGGGACCTTTACTAGGGTGGTGGCCGTAGAGATGGAAAGAAATTGATTCATATAGAAGTGTTGGGGGAATAGAATATATGAGACTTGGTGGTAGGTGGGATGACAACATGGGGCCAGGAGAGGTAAGGGTGATGGCCAGTTTCTAGCTTGAGCAAGGAGGGAAAGAGAGGTGCCATGGCCTTGGACAGGGAATGTCTACAGGTGTGGGGGAGGAGTTTACAGGTAGCAATGTGGGAGGCATCTCATGGCGACAGGGCTGAATGGAACTCCTTGGGAGGAAATGCTGCTGTGATGATCACTGAGGTCCGTAGGACTTCTAAAAAGGAGGACCTAGAGGCCCTCCCTTCCTATTCGGGGCTGGTGGAGCCATTATGTCCCCTTCTTATGGGCCTCACAGTGATCCTGGTTTTGCAGACACTGAAGAACAGCTGGTGCCAAGGACATGTATGCCTCTGCCACACGTCTGGTTGATATTTCATATATTTCCTGTTATGGAGTGCCCTTAGAGGACAGGAGGCTTGGTCCTGGAAACTGGAATGCAGAATTCAATGACATTTCATGCATTCATTTCCCCAGTCAGCCAACCCATAGCAACCTCCTCCATTCAGAAGGGTGAGAATGAGAGAGTCAAGGGTCGGGAACAGGCAACGCAGTAGAAGTAAGAATCTGTTACCATTGTGTTCTTGCCAAAGTGACTGGGGGCGGGGGTCAGCCCACTTTGTACTGAGGAGAAATGATTAGAGGCCAGAGGAAGAGGAAGAGGAAGAGGAAGAAGAAAGGTAGGCCTGGGAGGCTGGAGTTCAAAACCATGCAGTTGGTGCAGGTGGCAGGCACTTTGGCCTACCTCTGGGTGTTTCCTATAGACAGTTAAGCTTACAACCTGATTAGGCCAAAACAGGGCACAGAGGTGTGTTAGTCTCTGAAATTGCCCACTTGGTTGGCATCCAGTGGGCTCTTCATGCCGGAATGGACCTTCATCCAACTACTTACCTTTCTGTAGAAGTCAAGTCCGCATCTTGGTTCGTAGTAGGCCCACAAAAGCATCAGTCAACTGAGTGGACTGACCTAGAGCAGTAAAGCCATTTGCCCAAACCTCACAAAAAATTATTGCCTAAGCAGGGAGCGGAAAGAACCCACTACACTATGCTGCCAAGTGACAAGCTGATAAACATGAACATTTTTTTTCTATTTGGTAGCAGAATCCAAGACATTAAACAGGAGCTTGGCAGAGAGTTCTGTATTGCATTAAAGGGAAAAATATATTTATATTGGGGTAGTAAGTGCTCATTTGAGCTCATGTGTGCATGATTGCATTCCTGCCTGACCACTGAAATTTGCTGCAACATTGGGAGAGGTGTCTATGAAGGCAGCCATTAGCTTTTCCAGTTTAGTTGATCTTGCGTCAGTATCTCAGTCAGTGAGCATGCAAACAGAATTTTGTGCTTATTTGCAGATAGTAGATTCTTATAAAATAGTAATAAGATTACTAAGAAGAATCATACCCACTTGTATAACTTTTATTGTTTACAGAACTCTTTCTTGTGTGTGTGTAATTTGATTTTACCATAATTCTTAGGGTAGGTATCATTAATCTCAATTTACAAATGAGGAAACAGATGAGATTAGTGTCTTGAGGCAGGACTGGAAGTAACCCAGAACTTATTTTTTTTCATATCTGAATTTGAGTATGAAATAGCCTCTTGTTTGGATCTTGAGTGTTCCCCAAAGGCACTTGTGTTGAAGGATGGTCCTTAGCTTGGTGATATTGAGAAGTGGGGTCTCATGAAGGGAAGTTAGGTCATTGGGGGCATGCCCTTAAATGGTATATTGGGACCCCAGCCTCTTCCTGTTTCTCTTTTGGCTTCCTGGCTGCCATGAATGAGAAGTTTCCTTGGCTCTGTGCTCCCACCATGATGTCTGTCATTACAGGCCTGAAGGTAATGGGGCCAAGTGATCATGGACTGAAACTTCTGAAACCATGAGTGAAAATAAACCTTTCCTCTTTTAAAGTTGATTTGTCTCAGGTATTTGGATATAGTAATGGAAAGCTGACAAACATAACCTTACCAGACCATGATGTATGCATACTCTGACATTACCTACTCTAAGGCTTATGACCCATTATTAAGCCTTTAGGCAACTATAATCATTTTGTATTTTTTTCTGAGGCTTTTTCACAAAGCTTGCTGGACTTAGTATTTGAAGTTATTCCTCTGGATTCCTTTTATTATGTTTTGCCTCACTTCATCTATCCCCACATACAGAGAGGGTCTCCTGAAGAGTTTATTTTCAAAGTTCACTGATTTACAACATGATTTAATTATGATGACTCTAAGGACTTGATTGATGTGCATCATAAAAATGAGACTCATTCAAATAATCAGGCCCCACTCACTGACCTCATCAAAAATCTACCTCTGCTCTGGGTACAGAAGAGATTGAGGTTCCCTTTGACAGTCTTTGCAGAGTTTTACAAGTTTAAAAAGAAAACACACACTAACACACACATGAGCGCCTGAAATCAGATCCTTCATGTTTCTCCCTCTCTTTTCCAAAAGTCAATTGACAAGAATTTGCAAAGTTGCCAGGATGAAGTCACAGATCATAACTCATGTGGCTTTCAGAAACATAAATCCCTCAACCTGCTGTACTGACTTTCCATCCCGTGGCTAGCCTCTGGGAGTAGTAGCTACAATGTGCATAAAATTTTGGGACTTCACTGTGGCCTCAGCCATTCTTCCATGTGGCATTCTCATTAGAAGGTCAGGAAAATTCATCCTGCATCCTATTACTGTCAGGTGAATGCACACATGGCCAGAGGCAACTTCTCAGGGAAGATTAGCAGCTCTTGTGCAGGTTGGGCATTTCAGCATGAGTTAATGGGGTCCAGATGGAGGCAGCTTTCGGGTAGTGGGGGCCACCCTGCTCTGCGTTTGAATCCAGCAGGGCCAGCATTAGCTGAAGTGAGATTTGCTGGGAAGGTTTCCTGGAGCCTTAAGTTGAAGGCTCACAGATGGTTCATATTAGCAGTTATAGCATTAACATTAAGTGAATTTCAATATATTTTCTCAGGTCTTGTGCTCTTTATATTGCTTTCCACTGGGTCTCTAATCACATTTCTGTTATCTGCCTAACTCTTGGGGATATTTTAGATTGTCACCTCTAGAAGAGATGCTATCCTACTCTGCCCAACTACCTTCCCAGGGCCTATTGCTATTATTTTAAAAAACTGGCTGCCCCTCCTCATATTAGAGGAGTGATGACTGTTATGTAGAAGATTTGGGAAATCCAGAAAAGCTCAGCAGTTAGAACAGGAGTTGGCAACCTGTGGCCCACAGACCAAATCTGGCCTCTTGTCTGTTTCTGTAAATAAAGTTTTATTGGAACATCCCTGTACATTCATTTCTGTACTTTCTGTGGCTACTCTTGTTCCACAAGGGCAGAATTGAGTACCAGAGACTGTATGGCCTCCAAAGCCTAAAGTGTTTACCCTCTGTCTCCTTATGGAAAATGCTTGCCAAACCCTGACTTAGCATATAGGCGTCTAGTAAGTTTTTACTGATGAAATGAATCCATCTGTAATGTGTATCCTTTAATCTTTTCTCGGTGTGTAGGTAGCTATGTTTTGGGAGAACTAAACCATAATCCTATTTTTGTAACCTAGTTTTGTCATCTAACAACACATTATGGGCATCTTCCTAGGTCACAGAGTGTTGTTGTGGGACACAAATTTTAAATGGCATAGGAGTTTATTGCATAGATAGATGTGCCAGGATTATTTAACCAGTCCCCTGTTGCTGCATAGTTATATTTAGGTTTTCACTTTTGTAAACAATTCTGTGATAAATATCCCAACCAATTTTTTTTGGTTTGTGTATTTCTGAGCCTAGATGGGGAATTATTCCATCTCATATTGCTAATAATTTTCTCCTTAGGTATATTTTATTTTCCCACACATTGGGGGATCTCTTGAAGACAAGGATCTGTTGTATACATATTTCTATCTTAGTACCTTCTGCCATCTCACACATATGTAGTAGGTGATCATTTAACATTTGAGCTGGGGCACCGATATAGTTTCTATACCACTCATAGATGGTGCTCTGTAATTCTTTAGAGGTTTCAGAGTGGTATAATGTACATTGTATTTGTTTCCACTGTCTGATGTAGCAAGCTACCACAAACCTGGTGACTTTAAATAACTCTCACTAATTTTCTCCTTCTGGAAACTAGGAATCTGAAATCAGTTTCACTGGACCAAAGTAAAGGTGTTGGCTGAGCTGTGCTCCCTCCAGAGGAGCTCAGGTGGGGAAACAGTTCCTTCCTTGTCCCTTCCAGTTTCTGATGGCTGCTGGTATTCGTTGGTTGTAGCAGCATCACTTTAGTCTCTGCCTCTATGGTCACGTTGCCTTTTCTTCTGTGCCAAATCTCCTTCTTCCTGTCTCCTAGAAGGACATCTGTTACTGCATTTAGGAGGTCACTCAGATAATCCACAATAACCTCATCTCAAAATCTTTATTCACATCTGCAGAGTCTTTTTTTGCCCATTAAGAAAATGTTCACAGATTCCAGGAATTAGGGGCTGGATAGCTCTTGGGCGCCATTATTCAGCCCAGCTCACATATCATTTCACTTACTCTTTCAAAAATATTTCCAAGACCAGGTTTGGCCGTGAGCACCAATAGTCTCAACTACTTGGGAGGCAGAACCAGGAGAATCGCCTGAGCCTGGGAGTTTGGGGCCTGGGTAACATATGGAGATCCTTGTCTTTTAAAAAAGTGTGAGGGACTGACTTGGTGACAGGTGCTGGTTCTGTGCTGACTTCCTAATGATAACCTGGCGGGACTTGGATATGGAGAATTGTGGATGAAAGAGCTGAGCACTGGCAAGATGCTGGGAGACCCCGGTTCTGGTATCACACTGGGGTGAGGCTGCATAGTCCCTATTCCTTTTTGTGAATTAATGGGTTGAAGTGAGGAATGAGTACTACTGAGAGTATACGTGTAGGGCAATTTTAGGTGGTTCACTGAGGCAGAACAAAGTAATGTTGACTCCCAGAAAGAAACAATACTTCCTCCCTGCTGATGACCTTATAGAGAAAAATCTCTGTTAGGTGCTAGTGTATCTTCAACACTTCCTTGAATCCTTGCCAAATTCCTTTTATCCAGAGGAAAGCAGATCTCTTTAATAACATAACTTTGCTATATTTATTATTTACAGTTACCTCTCATTAATGGCAAGTGATTTGGATTTTTCAATTTATAGTAGTACCAATGAAGCATCCCACAAAAAAAGTGAGGTGATTTAAAGAAATATTTAACTAAATATACGACTGATGGTTTTCAGAGAGGCACACTGTGAAGATGGTTGTGAAGTCTGGGAAAGACTTAGAAGTTTCCAGACTGCCCCTGGGCTATCTTTCTGTTTTAGCTCTCTCTAGGAAGAGGATAGAACTGAAAACACAAAGAGAAGCATCCTTAGCCAGAGGACGCAGCTGGAAATGCTGCATTAATGAATTCTGATCTCTTCCCATTTAAATGCATCTGATCCTTCAGGGACCATTGGGCAGCAGAGCCGTGAATATTAATCTCCTGTTGAAATTGATCACGGCCCACGGTAACTCGGAGCCTCTGGTAGGAGGAGGCCTGGCCTCATTCTGGCTGATCTTTTCCTTTCATGGAACATCTGGAAGGCATGGAGGCAGCTTCTGTCTGACTTCTTCATGGGAGGGGCTGCCTGTGATGTGGACACGGCACAGATGATGTGGGAAAACCCTCCTGCCCACTTTGCTTTCCCTGACTGCCTCCTGCTCCAGAGCTGGTTTAGCCATCTGAGAAGGAGTACTCACAGGGCTGGGGACCTGGGCTTCTGCTTTTGGATCATGATGGGATGTGGGAATCTCCCCTCTCTCATCTCTTCTCTTCAGCCACAGATGTATATTCAGGGAGGCATAATGGTAATTTCCTAGTAAGTTTGTGACCATACCATTTCTTCTACATAGAGGAATATTTTCCTGATTGACAGTATCATCATCATCATCATGATATTAAAACACCATCAAAAAACATTTGATTTACTAAATAACTGTTTTTATTTTTTCAAACTTTAGCCTGTCTACAGTGCTTCCTTTCTGGGGCACGGGTGGTGGTGCGAAGTGGAGGAGGAAATGCCAATCATTTCACTCAGTACCTTCCCAGCATATGTGTACCTCATTCCCCCAAAAGCGGCAAGCAGATGTGGCTGACTTGGTATAATGCATAAGACAAGCTGTCTTATGCAGTCAGAAGACTCAATATTTAGGTAAAATTAGGCAAGTCACTGCACTCTTCTATGCCTCAGTCTCCTCCAAAAGCTGTAGTGAGGTTCAAGGAGACAACTCACAGGAAACACTTAAGATCCATATCTGCTCTTATTGCTTCCATTTTGCAAATGGGAAAAGACAAGGCCCAGAGAGGTTACTTAGTCACATAGCTTGCCAGCTTCCAGACCAATCTCTGAATTTGGCCAAGTCTGATCCAGCTTTTGATACTGCAGTGCCAGAGGCCAGTTTATAAGCCTGAGACCACGATAAGAATTGAGAATCCTTTCTGGAGCCCTAAGGAGCAGAGCTAAAGGTGGGCAGCACTGGGCAGAGCTTCCGGTGGATTCTGGAGTCAGGCAGGACTGGTGTGGATCCTGATTCAGACAGCTCCTTTCCCTTCTTTGGGCCTCAATTTCCTCCACTATAAAATTGTGTGATATCCACTTTCTCTTCTATGGTCAGATGTAGTGGTGGATGCTAACTGGCTTGGCTTGTAAAAGTTAATAAAGGAAAGTCCAGTGTCATTGGTAGGGATCCTTGGTTCAACGAAGGAGGGAGAAGGAAACAATAAGAGGTGCCAAGCCCTGGCTAGCATCTGCTGAGAAGGAATTGGAGGGACACGGAAACAGAGGAGTTCTCTCCCAATCACCAGGGCTGCTCCAGTCTGCACACAGGGTGGGGCGGGCTTGCGGCTGCCTACCCCATGCCCAGGTTGCCGGGACAACGCAATGGCTGCGTCTGGCAGTGCAGCTGATGCCCTGCATAGCTGGGGGAGGATCCTGGGTGCCTTTGGGCTGTGGGATCTCCACCAAAAGCAGACTTTTTCATGTAGGGAAGATTGGAGAAGGACTGGGGATGGTCGTAGGGGTAACATAGTACTCCTTATAGTCATGAGATGGTCCCCGGAAAAAAACCTTGCTCAGTGCCCAACACAAGCAATGCTCACTGTGCTTGACTACAGCTACAGGAATGGTTTGTTTACTGAGAACTTGCTATGTGCCACATACTACACGAGGCTACCATCTCTCTCCTTTTTGGCATTCCAACCAGGAAGGTATTATTCCCAGAATAACAGAGAAAACAGAGACTCAGAGAGCCCCAGTGACTTCCCCAAGTGATGTCAATCAGATTTGGACTCCAGGTAGGCTGTCCCCAAACTATTAACATGTACCCTTCCTGCTGGGCCAGACCACCTCTGTGGGGAGCTGTTTGTCTGGCGTCCACTAGGTGTCTTGGCATATTATACATATTTCTAGTCTGATCCTGGCAACCATCCTATAGGGTAGGAATAGGTACCTGTCTTTTATAGATGAAAAAATAGTGACTCCCCTCCCCAGGGCAAGACATATTATTCAATCTTGTGCCAGTTGTTTCAGAGTCTACAATCTGCCCAGTCTATCCGCTGGGCCACACTGTTTCCCCCAACACTGGAGTTGGAGAGCAGGGGACCCCTCAGGATGTTGGGCCTTGGGCTAGGCAATGAGAGCCTTCATGATTTTGCTGTTTGGGGGAGTTTGTGGACTCTTGTTAGAGGACACGTGCACATGTTCTGAGTAGTAAAACAGTGCATCCCTGCCTTTCAGGACCTTATTATCCACTTCAGGAAATCATAAATGGCCATAGGAAGCAATAATAATAAATGATAACCATAGCTAAACTTTATGAAGCCTTGAGCACAGTGCTGTCCAGTTGATGTTTCTGCAATGAGGGAAATATTCTGCAACATGGTAGCCATAAGCCACATGAGACTTTGAGCATTAAAAATGTGGCAGGTGTGATAGAGGAATGAATTCATTTGAATAGCCTCATGTGTCCTGTGGCTGCTGGCTTGGACAGTGCAGAGGCAATATGTGTGAATCCCAGTGCTGGGAGTGTTCTCTGCATTATCACTTACTGTTCTCACAACAATACAAGGTTGATTTTTATTATTCCCATCTTACAGAAGAAACTGAATGCCAGGGAAACGAGGAAACCTGCCCAAGTTCTTCTAGCTGAACATGTGGCAGGGTCAGGAGTTGAACCAATGGGCAGGTGAACCAAGCCCATTACATTGTACTGCAGAGGTGAGGTTCCCCTCCATCACAGGAACGCCTGAGGTCAAGGTCAGAATGCCTTAGGATGGATACAATGACAACCAGGCACAGGCCCAGTGCCAATAGCACCAACTTGACAGATGAAGTGTGGGTGGAGACAGGAGATACAGTGGGTTGAGATCCCTGAAAGGGGCAACCTTGGGAGCCCAGAGGGAAACATCTTGGCCCGCGGATCTGGTGATGGTGGTTCCTTTCTCCTCTTGCTCTGGGTATGAGCCCTTGCTCTGCCACTTTCTAGTGGTCCTGGGCAAATCACTTCCCCTCCCCGAGTCTGAGTTGCTTCATCTATAGAAGTGATAAAACTGCCTGCATCAAGGGATAACTTGATGGTCAGGTGAGATCATGCCTAGGGCTGAAGAGCATTGCCAGCGGTGACATTGTGTGCATTTCATCCTTGTTCACTCCTAGGACTTAACAAGGGGTGTGGGGGGAGGGTATGACAGAGTCCTCCATTGAGCAGAGGCAACAAACTCTCTCTTGATCTTGACTTTCCAGTTGAGTCCAGACTGTGAAAGAGGGTACCAGAAAAGTCAGATTAGAATAAATTAGAATTTATTCATTTATTCATATGTGATGCTGAGAATCGAACCCAGTGCCTCATACATGCTAGGCAAGCACTCTACCACTGAGCCACAACCCCAGCCCCTCTGGCATCTCTTTTTTAATCCAAGAGGGCTATCTGCAGGCTGGGGACAGAGGCCTCTGGGGGGCAAGTTGGTATTCTTAACTGGACAGACCTGTTAGCCAGAGCTGTAGATTTGGCATCAAGTTTCTGGCTTTGTCTGATTTTATTTCCCCTTCTTTTTCTATTATGGAAAATTTCAAACATTACAATAGTAAAGAAAACAGTATAACAAGCCCCTTCCCCATATCTACAACTTCAATACACTTCAACAATTAACTAAGTCAAGACCAGTTTTGTTTTACCCAAACCTCTACCCTTGGCCCTCCTCCCGACCCTGCATTATGAAGCAGATCCAGGCATGTCTGCTTTTTAAACAATTCCTCTGATCCTCTCATAAATTTCAACTTGGAGTATAAATTGTTGCAATTTCAAGGGAGGGCAGTTTAGCAATCTTAAAATCCTCATGTGAATGCCTTTCGATCTGGCATTTCCACTTCTAAGAAGATATCAGACATCATTATCCATTATGTACATGTATTGGAATGCCACACTGTACCCTATAGATATGCCTCAGTTAATAAATATATTAAAGAAGAATGTTCATACAGAAGATATTCCTACACATGTGCAAAGAAAAGCTTATATGTTATAACCAACTTATAGTTCAATAAAGGGAAATGGCTAAAAATTTTTAAAGTGAAATTTTACAGTGTCAGAAAACAGAGGAATTTCTGTATATGATGATATAGACTGGTATCCAGGACGAATTCTTAAAAGGAAAAGGTAGGGTAAATAACACTGAATGATATGCTATAATCTGTATCCCAACAAAGGAATTAGTATATTTGAAATACACATTCCCCACGTGCCCATAGATAAATGCCATTATTACTTGTGGAATGCACATAAACCTGTTACCTTGGTAGCCTTGGTGGAAGGGAACTTAGTGGAAGGGAGCTAGGTGAAACTTGGTAGAAAGGGGGAACTTGGTGGAAGGCTGGTGGAAAGGGATGGGAGAGAGTCTTTTCTCTATCTGCCATTGTATCTTTTGAATTCTTGTATCTAATAATTCCCTTTTTTTCTTGTAAACCTGAAAAAATCAATTTTAAAAAAAGATGCTTATCCAAATAAGTTGAAAACTTACGTTCACACAAAAACCTGCACACAGATATTTATCACAGCTTATTCATAGTGGACCCCAATTGGAAGTACCCAATTGGTAAATGAATAAACAAACTGTGAATTAATTACTCCATACAATGGAATAGTATTCACTGATGAAAAGAAATGAGCTCTCGAATCACAGACAGACATGGAAGAGCTCTAAATACATATTGCTGAGTGAAAGAAGCCAATGTGAAGAGGCTACATGGTGAATAATTCCAACTGTGACATTTTGGAAAAGTCAAAATATGGAGACAGGAACAAGATCAGTGGTTGCCAAGAGTTCGGGGAGGAGAAGTGGAGAAAAGGGGAGGGATGACTAGATGAAGTACAGGGGACTTTGAAGCCAGCAAAACTATTCTCTATGGTATTGTAATGGGGGAGATGTGTCAGTATTCATTTCAGACTTATAGATGTACAAACTCCAAGAGTGAACCCTAATGTAAAGTAGGGCTATTTAAATATTTTAAAATAATAGCATATCAACATTGTTTCTTCAATTGTAACAAACATACTACACTAATAAAAGATGTTAATAATAAGGAAAACCAGGTAGGAGAAAGGGGACGTATGAGAGCTCTGAACTTTATGGACAAGGTTTTGGTAAACCTGAAACTGCTCAAAACTAGTCTACTCATTTAAAAAAAAATCCTGATTAACTGGAAACTGAAGAATTTCTCTGCTCCTTTCATTTGTGAGACTTTGATTATCAGGAGCTGGGGGTGGCCTCTGGGTCTTATGATGAGTGACAGCATTGGCACAGGCAGGCACAGCTGTGTTTAGTGAGACTATGGACTGGAAGATGAGCAGGAGCATGATGGGGGATGGCTAGAGAGTTGTAGAGTCTTTGTTTTGAATGCCAGAGCAAAAATTCAAATGGGGAGCTATGGAGAATTATACCAGAAGAGTGACATAGATTTGTGCTTCAGGAACCAGGGCTGCTGCATTAGTTCTGCCCCTTCTCTGGACCTCATGCCCCAGTTGGTGAAACTAAGAGGTTGTAATAAGTGATCTTTGAGGTCATCCTCAGCTCAATGGTTCTGAGATCAAAGCCTATCCCAACTCTTCTTCCTTTTCCTGCCCCACCCCTTTTCATTTTTCTGCCACTCAGTGCTCTGCTGAGGCTCGATCTGTCTCCTCAGGGGAACATTGGCTGAACAAAGGCCATGGGAACAATCTGTTGTATTTTATTTTTTTTGTTTTCCTCTCTCTTTGAAATCTTGAAGGAGAAAAGCCAAGTCCATGCTGGCTTCTAGCAGCAACTGGGAAGGGAGGGAGTTAGAGGTACCGAGTTGGGCAGTCAGATCACCTGAGGGTGGCAAACCAGAGCAGGCTATAGAGGATGCTCCTGCTGGGGCCTTTTCTTGCTGGAAAACCTTGGCTCTGACCTGTCCAAAATGCTGGCAGGCCATTCAGGGCCCCGCCTGGAAGGCCCCAGCTGGTTGTGTGAACTGGGGAAGTTCTCTGCTCCTTCCAAATTGTCTCCTATCATCACCACGTGATTTATGAGCGTTTCCTCTAAAATATGAGAACACTGGCTCCTGATGATACCCTGGAAGGGAGGAGGCAGCGGCTGTAGCATTTCTAGTAAGGAAGATCCCTCTGGCTCTCTTCTTGTTAGGAAGAGGATACAAGAGGTAGAATACAGATGGGCAGAAGGTGCTTTCTGTTTTGTTTTAATCTGGAAAACAAAGCTAATCCATGAAACACAGAGCTCTGTAGGGACGTCAATCCTTCATACAGTGGAGAACATTATTGTTACTTTCTGAGGGATCTGGGGTTGATCCCTAGCTCTGCTATGTAGATGTCACAGGCTGGTGACATCTCTTGAGCCTCTATTCCCTTTCCTGGGGGCGGGGGAATGGGAACACTAGAAGCACCTGTGCAGTCCATGTTGGGGAAGCACCTAAAGTACTCGGGCTGGGCCTGCCACTCTCCCTGCACTGGCACTTATTGCTGGATTATGATGACAGCCAATGGTCTAAAAGTCTTTGAACAAAACATGGAAAGCATTTTCAGAGTGGTGTATAGTGTGCATGGTGTGTGTGGTATGTGTTGTGTGTTTTGTGCATGTGTGGTGTATGTGTGTAGGTATGCATTTGTGTCAGCTGAGGCTCTCATAATCACACTTAGTGCTCTTGGCAAAGGCACTTGATAAAGGTGAATGGCAGTTTTCTGTATAGATACCGATACCATGATGACCTACTGTGTGTGCTGGGAGAATCTGCCTTCAGAGCTTAAGTTTCTTTTGAGGTGATGGCAGATATGGCATGCATACACAAAGGAACAAGCACACCATAACCAAGCACTGCCAGGCAGTCTGAGAGCAAGTGGAAGTCTGTGGGGAGTTGAGAGGAAGCCCCAGGGCAGCAGCGGCGACCTTGTGGGAGGAGCTGTGCTTGACTCGGGTTCCAAAGCTGTGGTTTTCTGCCTATTTTTTTTTTTTTTTTTGGCTGCCTACCCTCTAAATGAACTTTTTGAGGGAAAACAATCTCTTCCCCTTCATACATTTTAACTTGACACCTAAAATGTTTCATTCTAAGTAGCTACAAAGGATGTATTTCTGCTGTGTTTTAAATATTGACATCTTAGATTAACATTACACCACTCTTCCATCAAATGGAACTGGGTGCAGTGGTGCACGCCTGTAATCCCAGCCTCCAGCTGAGACTGGAGGATCACAAGTTTGAGAGGCCAGCCTCTACAACTTAGCAAGACCCTGTCTCAAAAAAAAAAAAAAAAAAAAAAGAAAAATAGTAGGGGGGTGGCTAGAGATGTAGCTCAATGGTAAAGTGCCCTGGGCTCAGTCCCCAGTACCACAAACAAACACCATCAAATGGAAACTAAGTAACAGCAATTTTTTATTTTGTCTTTTCATATGTAGATAGTAAAATGCACAGATCTTAATTGTTTTAACTCTTAACTCAATAATTTTTACCAGTGTCCCTATCCGCTAAATCAAGTTGAGGGACATCTCCAGGACTCTGGAAAGCATCTTGTGCCCCCTCTCAGTGAATAACCCCTCAAAGGTGACCACTTCTCTCATCTCTATCATGATAAACTAGCTTTTCATGATTTCATTTGTTCTGGCTGCTTTCAGTAAACACAAGGTCTGTGGGTTTCAAGATTGCTCGGCAGATTAGTAGTAGTACATTCTCATTGTTGAATAGTATTCCACTCAATCATTATTTCACATTTTAAAAATCCCTTCTACTCTTATTGGATATCTAGGGGCATTTCTAATATTTGCCTATTAAGTTGCTATTCTTATTTCTTTTGGGATATATATATATATATATATATATATATATATATATATAGTCATGAGTGGAATTGCCAGGTCATATGATAAATACCATAATACATTGGAATCCTTTGTCGTTCAGCAAAAATACCAATAAGCCAGCTGTGGTGGTGCACATCCATAATCCCAGCTACTCAGGAGGAGGTTGAGGCAGGAGGATTGTAAATTTGAGGCCAACCTGGGCAACTTAATGGAGACACTGACTCAAAATAAAAGCAAACTTAAAAAGGTGGAATGTAGTTCAATGTTTGAGGCCCTGGGACCCTGTGTTTAATCCCCAGAACTGTACATACACACACATACACGGAGGAAGGAAAAAAATACCCAAACAAGTAAGAAATATTTACATTGGGGGCTGGGGATGTGGCTCAAGTGGTAGCGCGCTCGCCTGGCATGCATGCGGCCCGGGTTCGATTCTCAGCACCACGTACAAACAAAGATGTTGTGTCTGCCGAAAAACCAAAAAAATAAATATTAAAATTCTCTCTCTCGAATGGAACAACAACAGATGAGATAGAGAGGGAAGATGAGAGGGGAGGGGAGGGGGGATAGTAGGGGATAGGAAAGTCAGCAGAATACAACAGTCACTAATATGGTATTATGTAAACATTGTGAATGTGTAACTGATGTGATTCTGCAATCTGTATTTGGGGTAAAAATGGAAATGCATAACTCATTTGAATCAAATGTATGGAAGATGAAAAAATAAATAAATAAATTAAAAAAAAAAAGAAAAAAAAATTCTCTCTCTCTCTTTAAAAAAAAAGAAATATTTACATTCGTCCTTTGTCTTCTGAAGTTCATAATTCCCTCCTACTTCCTTCACAGACTTTTACCTTAATGTATTATGGTTTAATTTTTGATTGATTATCATACTTCTTTTTATCCCAAACGTATATGTAAATTGAAACGAACATTTTACATTTGTCCTTTGACCATACGATTCTAAGGATCTTTCCTTTGGATTAATTTATCATTTTAGTGATTGCTAATAAACAGCTCATTAAAATAATATTAATACTTTGCAAATTTGATAGACCATTAGACATACAAAGTAACATTTTGTAGGAAATGATTCTCATAATAAAATGGATGGGGTGGGAGATGACAGTGTTGCTCAAACTTCAAGGTACATAAGGATGACCCAGGGAACTTATTAAAATGCAGGTTCTGATCCAGCAGGTCAGGGCTGGGGCTTGAGATTCTGTTTTTTTCTTCTCTTCTAGCTTTACTAAAGTATAATTGATATACAGAAAGTAGCATACATTTAATGTATACATCTTGGTGAGTTTGGGCAGTTCAATGTTTTTAAGTAATGGTGATGCCTCTGGTCCATGATCCATACTTTGAGTAGCAAGAATTTATAGTCCTTGATTAAAAAAATATTTGCTAGCACCAGCATTTTGATTTGTCCCTCCCTGTTTTGACACCCAGATTTTTTGACACTTTGGGATGCTGTGCCACATTCAGATTCTGGATGCATGAAACGCTGGTCTTCCTCCTGTAAAATAGGAAACAGGACCATTGTGAAGAGGGAGAGTTTCACACCATCTATACACCATCTGCACTTTCTCAGGCAGAGTGGTTTTAGGAAAGAGTGGGAATGGACACTTTTTGCTGAGGATCTGAGGTGGATTTGTAACTCTGCCTGCACGTCCCCTGGGGTATCTTTATCTACAGAGAGGGTCTGCCCCATTTTGCAGATCAACTTTCCGAAGGATGCTAAAATGTTGCGGGTCACTATGTCAGATAGGGTGCACATTTGAGCAAGTAAGATTGGACATTGCAAGGACTGGATTGACAGATTTGGAGGCTCCACTGGGAGAGAAGTCCTGAGCAGTAACATTTGGGAGAGGGTGCTGGATGGTTTTGAATTCTGGGCTAAGGAGTTGGACTTAATCTCGAGGCAGAGGTATTTTTGAGTGGATTGCTGGTATGAGAAGAGTGTTTTGGAGAGACGATCTATAGAGAACTTCAGGAATGTCAGAGAAGGAGTTCGTTACATGGCGATGGTGGCAGTGACAACACTAGGGCTTGAAGATGAGATTGGCTGTAGTCATGAGCATTTGGCTTCAATTTTTTAAAAAAATATATTTTTTTTAGTTGTAGATAAACACAATATCTTTATTTATTTATTTTTATGTGGTGTTGAGGATCAAACCCAGGGCCTCACACATGCAAGGCAAGCGCTCTACCACTGAGTCTCAACCCCAGCCCTTGGCTGTAATTTTGAAGTCTGACTCCCAGCTCTTGAACTTTTGTCCTGGTAGTACAGACCTGGTTTGCCCCATCAATATTTCCTGAAGTGGGCTACATTCTTCTAGTAGCACTTGAGATGTTTATACACGGAATTCAAGGTAATTTAAAGCAGAACACAGCTGTGTCCTTGAATAACACTAAAACCCAAGAGCAAGCAGCGTCCCCTTCACAGCCCTTTCTCTGTCTTCACTGTACCTGGAGAAGATCTTTCTTTAGCCCTCTCAGGCTGCCATTTCCCTTTCTTGCTAAAGAGCAAGCAGCTGAGGAAGAGGGGCCTTTGAGTAACTGATTAGACAGGATTGTACAGAATTCTTGTTTTTGTTGAACTCATTTCCTATGTCCTAGGCTGCTCCTGGTTCTCCATTTTACTATAATGATATGCAGCTTTTCATTTTAAGCAAGTTCACATCAGTAAGAAAAGTGAGTCCATCTACTTGATTATATGGAAGAAATAATAATTTTGCTGGTAGCATTGTGAGTATGGTAAAAATTGTGGTGGCAACATGCAGTGATTCAAGTTTGGGAAACAGGGTTAGGTCGAGTGGCCAAAATGGCACGTGTCAAGTCTTTGCACTAATGCTCTGCCGAGCAAGGTCTGGGGTCTAACCAACATCCAAGAGGCTCTAGGGATCACGTGGGGCTGCAAGGCAGGGGATGCTTAGATTGCAGTGCCTGAGCTGGCATTGCTGGATCAACAGGGTGGGTCCAGTACTGTCCCCACCAGCAGCCTAACTAATGTTCAGCTTCTTGCTTCTGCAGAGATCCGCACGCAGCTGGTCGAGCAGTTCAAATGCCTGGAGCAGCAGTCAGAGTCGCGGCTGCAGCTGCTTCAAGATCTCCAGGAGTTCTTCCGCAGGAAGGCTGAGATTGAGCTTGAGTACTCCCGCAGCCTGGAGAAGCTGGCCGAGCGGTTCTCTTCCAAAATCCGCAGCTCCCGGGAGCACCAGTTCAAGTGAGAAGTTGCTGTGGGGTCCCAAGAGATGCTAGGGGCCACGCTGGACTGGGCGGGCAGTTGGTGGCAAAGCATCCTGGGACTTGTTAAAGGCAAAGGGTGTCCTGTAAGATGCTGGTTCTGCAGGTTACTTATACCTCCAAGCCTCAGTTTTCCCAGTGCATAAAGTGAAAGACCAAAATAGTTCTTACATAGGTTGCTGTAGAGAATGAGTAGCCCAAGGAAAGTGCTTGTCATAAACTGTAAGCACTCAGTATTGCTTTTATTATTACTATCCTATCAAGTCCAGGCATGGATTAACCTCCATTTCCACCCACATGAGACCTCTGCCTCATTTCAGGACATCCTGACCCTGTCTAGTTGTGTTTTAACTGGGTAACAGCCAGCCCTCTTCTAAATTCCTCCAGCACAATACCTTAAAATCTCTTCTCCATAGAATGGGTTCTCAAGCATTCCTCTTCCTTGCTCCCCTGGAGGACCAGAACCCGTTCCCTGCCTTATTTACTAATTTATGACACAGAAACCCTCCCCAGTTGTGATTTCTCACACACCAACCTCTGAGTGTACAGAGGCCCCATCTGATTTGGCGGGCTGTGAATCCTGCAGCTGCAAATCATAGCCCTGGCTGAGCTGACTCTGGAGCCATCCTCTCCTTGGCTCCCTGGGCTGCAGAGATAGGGCAGTGTGGAGAGCTTGGGTCCCATCTCCATGTGCTCCTTCCTCTTGATTTGGAGTCAGTTCTCTCCCCATTCTAAGTGTGCACATTGGAGAGAGGGGGAGAGGTGGGACTGGAGACATGGGGTGGGGGGAAGTCCCCTGCTCTCTTGCATAGCCTGTAATGAGCTCGACCAGCCCCCCATGGGTTCATTAAGGGAGCCACCAGACGGAACAGGAGCCCCAGCTGGCAGTCGGGCCAGGCAGGCTGCTTGTCACAGTTTGAAAGTCTAATTAAGGTGTCACCCAGGCCTGTGCAGCTGGGGCAGGCCCTCTGCACGATGCTAATGTGCTCATGCAGCCCCTGATGGCTTTTGGAGAGTCTCTAGATCATTTTGGACTCACCTTAGACTCCAGGGCACTGACTGACCCCTGACCGCTTCTTGTTTGGAGATCAGGGCACAGGAGCTGTGCTGTGCCCTGGGTCTTTCATCCTGACCATCCTGAGAAGCCTTGTCCTGCTGTCTACAGAATCTCCATTTAAGAATTTTCAGGCAAAATAGCTTCTCAGTCTTGGGTGCAGGGCTTAGGATTTGTTTTATTCTCACTGCAATGGGCCCAGTTCTGGGCAGAGATGGGATGTTTGTGAATGATAGGAAGAGAGGGAGGAAGAAAGGAAGGAAGAAGAAATGGAGAAGGGCAGGCAGGAAGGAAAGAGAACCAGTGGAGGGAGGGAGCAAGGAAAGAAGGAGGAGAGAAGAAATAGAGGAAGGCAGACAGGAAGGAAGAAGAAATAGAGGAAGAAAGGAGGGAGGGAGGGGAAAGGAAGGAAGGAGAATAAAGAAAGGAAAAGAGGGCTGGAGGAAGGAAGGAGGAAGGGATGAAGGGATTTACTTACTTGGTCTGTACATTCCCTTCTGACTGAGAGATTTGGTTCAGAGAGGGAATCCAGCTGTCCAGATCTCACAACAAATTAGAGGCAGAACTGGGACAGAGACCTGGGTCCCTTCCCTCTAAATCTAGTGTGCTTCTCTCTGCTCTGTGGGCCACATCTCTTAGCTGACTTCTATTTACTTGCACAATAGGAAAATTTACAGCTGCCAGGAGGTGCTGTGTTCTGGGTTAGACTCACCTGGGTTGAGTTTTGTGCAGGAGTCAAAGAAAAGCTCTGGTGATAACTCTGGGTCTCCATGGGGCAGGCTGAGCATTTGGAGAGCAATATCATCATGTTTCTTTTCTATCAGCTCGTGCTTCCACTCTAACAACCCTGACATCTTTGCTGTTTCATAATCCTGATGATAACCCAGGGGAGTAGTGAGGGAACTCATGGTTTTATCCCAAACAAACTGCAAGCCAGAAAAGCCAAGTAGCTTCTTTGACCAAGGACACAGAGTGAGCTGTTGGGCTTGAGAATCCAGGGTTCCTGACTTCCAGGTTGGCTTCTCTTTCCAAGAAGCCATGGGATCCTTTCTTTACTTAAAATGCATGTATTGAGGGCCTCTTTTTTCCTGGGACTGGGCCCAGTGCTGATAACACTAAGGTAAATAAAGCACAGTTTCTGCTCTTGAGTACTGAGTCAAGGGCATAGCTCAGGGATGCTGTAATCTGGCATGGTTGGTTCAGGCTCAGGCACCCAAGTGGCTGTGACTTTGAGCCATCAGCCCTCAGCATTTTAGATGTCTCTTGCTCTGGAAACTCCCTTAATTCTGACCTGGTGCCTTTCCCTGTCTGCCCACAATATTCATATGTTCCTATTTACTTATTCACTTTTTATTTACTGAGCATCTACTGCATTCCAGTCTTCAGGTCTATGGTGGTAAGCAAAATAATCTTGATTCCTGCCATGGTGAAATTTATATTTGTGGAGGAGATAATTGAAGAATAAAGCTTTAAAAACTAAATAAAAGAAAAGACAAACTTTAATCAAATGATTTTCAAGATGAGCTTTCTGGTTGTCTATTCTGTGTAATAGGAACATGCCCACTTTTGATGTCTCTCCTGATTTAACGGGTCAGGGATGTGGGCAGGACTTAGTGGGGTGATTCTTCTGCTTTATGTGGCATTGACTGGAACTGCTCAGTGATACTAACCTGGTGGCTTGTCTGCTCTGGAGGGTCCAAGATGGCTTTACTCACATGCCTGGTACTTTGATGGGAATGGCTAGAAGCCTGGGCCACTTTCTCCATGTAGTGTCAGACTCTAGACCCAGTAGCTCAGGACTGGGAGAGAGCAAGATGGCTTCCACGGAGCTCATAAAGGATAATCCTAGACCTGGTCCCCTGGATCCTATTGGTCAGAGCAGTTTCAGCTCTAGCTCAGCTTCATGGGAGGGGAGATGAAGCCCTCCTCTCATTGGAGGAAGTGTTAAGAGCTTGGCAGTACTCTTTCATCCTCCACACTTAGTAGTATAGTAGTCATCACATTGAGGACTTCTTCAGGAAGTGGTGTTTATGCTAAGACCTGGGAGATGAAAGGGAGCAGCTTTGGGGACAGTGTGAGAGGGAAGGAATCCCAGGTGACTAGAAGTAGCTGAGGGAGACTAAGAAGTCCTTGAGGCTCGCAGAGAGAGGCTAGCATGATCTAGTTTGTATTTTTCTGACTACTGGGTTGGAGGGGCTGAGGATGGAGTGGAGGAGACTCCAGGGTGTGGGTGCAGCTCCTTAGAAAGGAGGTAATCAGGACCTGGGGGCAGAGTAGAGATGGCAAAGTAAACACCTGTGAAATCTCTCAGTGGTGGGAAGAAGGAAGGGAGAAAAATCAAGGGTGTTGCCCTCTGTTGACTTGGGATGGAAAGAAGCTGAGGAGGAGGGTGAGGCAGAGTCACCATCCTGTCTTGTCCCCTTCTGATGACTGTCTCTCCCTTTGGATGGGCACTAGACTGCAAGCTCATAGGTGGTAGAGAGGGTGGCTGGTGAGCTGGGGGGATAGTCCCTAATAACTAGGGCAAGTCTTGGCACATGTTAGCACTAAATATTGAGTGAATTAATGAAATTTAGGTGCTGATTAGAATCGCTGGGGATGTGTGTAGACTACGTCTTTTTCCACCTTAGGAGCTGGGTGATGTCATCTGGGCAAAATGTCACCCACTCGAGTGACTGATACCTGGCACTGTGTTGCCGAGATGACGGGGTAGACTTGATGGTGGTTTCCCTATCTGGAACATGGTGATTAACCGAAGACTAGAGCTGGACAGTTTACAAAGCTTGGACAGATGGAAGCTTGTCAGAAATGCAAAATCTTGGGCCTCACCCCTCACCTGTGGCAAGATCCAGGAATCAGCATTAACAACCTCTCCTGGGGGTTCTAGTGTCCATTCACTTTTTTTCCCCCTCCCAGTCCTGAGGCTTTAACCCAGTGACACTCTACCATTGAGCTACATTCCCAGCCCTTTTTATTTTATTTTTAAATTTTGAGACAGAATCATATTAAGTTAGCTAGTCTGACCTTGAGTTTACAATCTTGCTGTTTTAGCTTCTTGAGTCACTGGGGTTACAGGCATGTGTTACTGCACCCTGCTATCTCTTCACTTTTTTTGTGGCGGGGGTACCAGTGATTGAACCCAGGGGGCACTTGACCAATGAGTCACATCCCCAGCCCTATTTTGTATTTTATTTAGAGACAGGGTCTCACTGAGTTGCTTAGTGCCTCACTCTTACTGAGGCTGGCTTTGACCTCTCCATCTTCCAGCCTCAGCCTCCCGAGCATTTGAGATTACAGGCACGTGCCAACACGCTCAGCCTCTATTCACTTTTTTAAAAAAATTGTTTTTTAGTTGTAGATGGACACAATACCTTTATTTATCTTTATGTGGTGCTGAGGATCGAACTCAGTGCCCCACACATGTTAAGCAGGCACTCTACCACTAAGCTACAACCCCAGTCCTCTATTCATTTTTAAGACCCATGCAGAATGATAGTTTTCTGGATGATAAATGTTTTACAGCTCACTTTCAGGCTGCACTGGCCCTCCCTCCTGCTCACCAGTATAAAATCCACAGTCTGCTGCCCTTTTCAGGCCAGGCCTAACATGAGCTTGGCTTTTTCTTTTGAGGGCCTGGAGCTGGAATTCCTTCCTGAGTGGGAACATGGCATGGAGGTTGGCAAATAGGGTTCCTGAGAACCTACCTCTTGGGTGGATGGTCTGGCCCAAACAAGTTGGGTAATTCTGAGAACTATTCCTGGGATGAAGACTTCTGCTTCCTCCAGAGAAATGTTTTCTAAAACACTTTTTAAAAAATATTTTTAGTTGTAGATGGACACAACACTTTTATTTTTTTTAATTTATTTTTTTATATGGTGCTGAGGATTGAACTCAATGCTTCACACATGCTAGGCAAGCACTCTACCACTGAGCAACAACCCTAGCCCAAAGAATCAGTACTTTGAGATGTATGTTAGAGAAAGAGAGCAAGAGGCAGAGAGGCAGAGACAAGGAGAGAGGGAAAGGTGAAAGAGAATGAGAAAAAGAGTTCTAAGTTTGGGGACCACTGGCTGCTATTATCATCCCTCTTCAAGATTTTTGACATGACTTAGCATATGGAAGGCTGAGAAGTTTCACAGTAAATAAGCTTTTTGCCTTCTTTCTGAAAGCTTTTGACCATGAAACTTTTCTTTCAATAACATGTATTAATATTTCATACACTAGCACTCCTTGGGACTTAATTTACAAAGTTCTGCTCTAGACAAACAGCAGTTTCCTCCCTTAGAACGGATGTTCCAATGCTCCATGTAAACAGTCCACCATATTTGGGGTGACAGAGGCCCCTTGTATGCTGATCCCTTCATTTTTAATGGTCCTCACCTTCCCGGGGATATACCTGATGAAGACACACTATCCAGAGGGGCTTAGTGTTGCTTGCTGCCATTTGGACCACTGTGGTGAGTGGGTGGGTAGAGGGCAACAGGGAAATCTATTCTATTATGCTAAAAATGTTTGGGGAAAGTCAGAATTTGAAGAGCTAGAGGTTTTTGGCTAGTTAATGAATAATATTCTATGCAAATGTTCTGGACCAGGGAGGTTTGGAGTATCTTTCAGCTTCACAGAGCTGTTGATAGAGAGGATTCCAGTGAATAAGTAAGTTCATTTCCAAGAAAACACTTTTTCTTGGGGATAAAGCATTGCAGTTTTTTCCCCCCATAGATGCATCATTTCCTCTAAAAGATGGTAAAATTTAGACTTAGCCTTCCAGATTATTCCTAAACAGAGAAGCGCTCTTGTAGTGTATAAATTGAGCCCACAAATGTGCAAAGGATTCAGGATTAAAAGGTTTGCTCAGGGGCTGGGATTGTAGATCAGTGGTAGAGCGCTTGCGTAGCATGTGTGAGGCATTTGATTCTCAGCACCACATAAATAAAGAACAAAAGGTGCATCAACAACTAAAAATATATATTTAAAAAAAAAAAGGAGGTGGGGATGGAGAAGGACTTCAGATGGGGCTCTTGTCGCTGTTGCTAGTTGTTACTATTACCATAATTAGAATACAGTTTTTGTAGAGACAGACAAGGCAGGGCACCAAAGATAGTAGGAAATAGTTTTATTTGACTGCAGCCAGGTTCAGAGGGCACAATTTTTACTGTAATCAATTAATCCCCTGAACCCTGAGTTCAGGTAGTTTCAGAATTTTTATACCCAGCATGTAAGGGGAGGGGCCCAGAAGTTCACAGTCTGCAGAAGTTCACATAAAAGCAGCTTTTTCTTTCACTGTTCTGGGCAGGTTAACCCTTCAAGGACAACACCTGAGAAGAGGAGAAGAAGTTCTCCCTCTGCCAGCTGTTACCCAATTGCTAACTTCTCTTATCTTAGAAATGTAGACATTTTTGTGAAGCTCCAGCTCAAGGCCAGAGGCCTTGTTAAAGAATTTGTCTTTTTTTTTTTAATCACATTTTGGCATTTGCAAACACACTTCTACAAACTACTATACTGGATAAATGTGAAAAACTAGTAAAGGGGCGTTTAGCACCTGGAGTGCTGATTTCTTCCAGGCCAGTGACCAAGTAAAATAAGCAACAAGGAAATAGGAAGTTTACCTACATTGAACTCTTTTGCTGATAGTCCTAAAATCAATTATGGTGAAGATTTTTGGAGAAGCTTAGTTAAGATTTTCTGTGGAGGAGGGGGTACCACTACACAGTACAAGTACACAGTAATAAGTTTAATTTGTTACATACCCTTCATGTCCTCATGACCACGTGCTCTACCAGATGAATAATATGCATTGTCTCATTTGAACCTTCATGGTAAGCTGTGTGCTCTGGATGACAGATACCTCTTTATATCTCTAGTTGAAAATATTGTGGTTTTGAGAAATAGTTATTTGCCCAGAAAGACACAACTAGAACTGGTAAATGGCACAGCTAGAATTTTAATCTTCCTTTTTCTTACTCCAGAATGTAAACTGCTTCCAGCCACACTGCATGAGCTTGGGTTCATTTCATCCCCGCTCTGGTCTGGCTCAGTGATTCCTGACCCTAGTAAACCATCTGACCAGATCACATCCTCCTTGTGTGAGTCTCAGGGTTCCCACCTCCCTGCCTGGCTAACTCCTACTCATCTCACAAAGGCCAGCTTAGGGCATGCCTCCTCTGCAGAGCCACTGTGGTAGGTTCCAGGCCTACAGTCAGTTGCTCCTTTAGCCCAGTTAGTTGTGTATATCTTTCATGGGGTTCAGGCTGTATTATCAGAGAGTGATCAGGTTTCATTCTGTCGGCTACTTGAAAGCAAGGAGCCATTTCTAGTCTATTTCGTCTCTCTCCCTCTCTCTCTCTCTCTCTCTCTCTCTCTCTCTCTCTCTCTCTCTTTCTTTCTTTTTTTAAAGAGAGAGAGAGAAAAAGAGAGAGAGAAATTTTTTAATATTTATTTTTTAGTTTTCGGTGGACACAACATCTTTATTTTATTCTTATGTGCTGCTGAGGATCGAACCCAGCATCCCATGCATGCCGGGCGAGTGCGCTACCGTTTGAGCCACATCCCCAGCCCTCTCTCCCTCCTCCATATGTGTGTGTGAATATACAATTCTGTATGTATCTATCGTTCTGTCCAACCACTACCTACCTACCAACTTACGCACCTATCTATCATACTCTATTCAAAATTTTTAATGAATTGCTGTGGAGGCTTTCTTTAAATAAACAAATGGAATAGGTTTCTTTTATGTGGCTATAGGAGAGAAGTGAGGCCAAAAGGCCTTTCAGAGAAGCAGGCTTCAAGTCGATCTTGATTCCATTAGCCTGAGTTTTCTAGCCAAAGAAAGGGCTTCCCCTAGAGGTGCTGAGTTCTCCATCCACTCAAAAGCCAGGTATTTTTTGGAGGGGAGGTTTCTATAACATGATGAATAAATAAACCCCACCAGTGTTCCTCAAAATAAGGGAGGGATCTCTGATAACACACACACCATAAATATTGAATTATCCTTTCACTTCTCTTTCAAACTTTTCAGTGGCCTCAGGAAGAGATTCTCAGTTTGGTCCTAGTGTGTTGTTAACACTCTGTAATCTCTTGACGGAGGCAGACCTCAGGCTTCAGCACCCTCCTAAGATTGAATAGTACTGTTTTGTTTCTTTTGAATTTATTTGTTCAGTTACCTTCTATTTATGGCAAATAATGCTTTTAAAAAAACAACCTAAGACTAAGGAAGGTCCTTTGTAAATAAATTTATTTAAATAAAGAAAGAAAAACATATTAAGTATGGTGGCATGCAGGAATGGCTGAAGCCAGTATCAACTCATCCTAGGACCCCTTCCTGGTCTTTCTGGAAAATTAACATCTTTCATCTCTACCTTCTCCATTAGCCATCTTCTGCTTTTCATTGCTGGAAATGATTTTACGACAGGGGGCTCAGCCTAGAGTCTGGTCTTTCCTATGGCTGCGGCCCCTTTTTCCTCTTCCAATTTCTTCATCTGGCTTTCTCAACTTCTACTCTAGAATCCTCAAAGACTATAATCAGCAAACTTCAATATCTGAATCAGGATGCAACCTATCCATGTATGTATATGTTTGATATACACATAAACATGAGCATCATTTAATTTTTATATTAAAAATGAAAAATGGATGTTGTAATAAGGGAAATTTTTAATGAATAGTAATAAGTAGGGGTTTAGTTTTGACTCAATTCCGTGAGTAAAATAATAATGACCTTCAAAGATTCCATAGGACCTCACACTTGTCAAATTCTGTCACCAGACTTTAGTTGCTGAAATCCTCCCAAACATCCTGGTGGGGTGGGGAGAGTCAGGGAAGATGGCATCACTCCCACCTGACAGGCAAGAAACCTGAAGGTCAGGCAAGTGAGCCCTCTAGCCTAGGCTCCACAGCTGACTGTTAAAAGAACTGGCCAGAGGTGCTGTGAGCCGGGGCCCCTTTGTCTACCCACTGTGGTACACACCATGTGGGGCACCATTTTGCAGGTGGATAAACCAAGGCAAAGAGGCTTGCAGGCAAGGGGATAATGGGGTTGCCTAGGGACTGGTTTCTGGGCCAGGGACTTTCGTTCAGCAGGTCAAAGGTGGGCTCAGAGGTGCTGCTGGACACCAGACCTAGTGTGTTATTACCATACTGACTTGTCCGGAATGGGATCCCAAAGGAACCAGAGCAAGTGAATGAATCTGCCGCAAGGTGGTGAGTGAGGCACGAAACATTTGCTGTGGGCCTCGGCACTCACATAGGAGTTTGCAGGAGGAGAAGGTAACAATGAAGAATGATAACCAACATTTTTTGAAACCCTACTGTGAATGTATGTTTGTCTACATCCGTGATTCGTTTGATTTTCCCAACAACCTAGTGAGACAGTAATAATAGTAATAATTATCATTTGTTGGGTTTGATACTCAAAGCGTCATGTGAATTGTCTCATTTAAATCCTCAATGCACCATTCTGAGGCAGTTGTTACCTCGTTTTATAAATAAAGAAAAAGTTTAACTAACTTCCCAAGTTCACTTCATTGATAATGGACAGAGGAGGCACTTGAACCCCATGTGACCTCGATTCCACAGCACCTGTGTGGGTAAGCAGAGCCCACTTTGGCCAGGTGACCCAACGAGGGAATTAGTCCCCTTCAGAATGACTGTGTCTTAATGCTGCCAAATAGCAGTGGAGCCACACGCTTGCCTCAGAGGGGAGCTGGCGGGGGTAGGGGAGTCACAAGAAATGTGGACATGTATTGAAATATCACACTGAACCCTACTGACGTACAATTAGCACATGTTCATCGAGAATAAAATAAGCTAAAAGGAAAGAAAGAAATAGATAAATGAAGAAATCCATCACTGCCTTACAATAGCTTTCTGGAGAAGACTACTATGAGCAGAGAAGGGACAAGGGAGGTGGCTGATGGGGTAGGCCCGAGTGCCAGCTACTAAGAGCAGATTAAATCCTCTGCATCTATGGTTCATGGCTCCTCTCATGGGCACCAGAAAGATGTCTGAGGCATTCTATGAACTCTCCTTGGGCCTTCCTGATCCACTTGGCCTGATAGCCTGTGTGGGAATTTTATCGTGTCCCCCTCAAAATTCATATGTTGAAGTCCCAAAGACTAGGGTCCTCACAGAGGTCATCAAGTAAAAATGCAGTCATGAGGGTGGGCCCTCGTCAGACATGACTGGCCTTAGGCAAAGGGGAGCTTTGAACCCACAGAGGATGCATGGGAAGAACCTGTGTAAGAATGAGGACTGAGACCAACATGATGCTTCTCCACACCAAGAAATTCCATGGAGCTCCAGCAAACCACCAGGAGCCAGGATAGAGGCCGGAGCAGACTCCACCACACAGCCTCAGAAAGAGCCTTTGGACCCCTTGATCCTAGACTTCTAGCCTCCAGAACTGTGAGACAGCAGCTTTCTGTTTCTTCAGGGCTCTACTTTGTGCTACCTCTCTGGCCTTGTTTTGACCCCTTATCAAGTCCCCATCTGCCCTCTGGTTATGCTCACCTCCTCTCAGTTCTAGAAGATGCCCATGCACATAGGGCCTTCCCACTTGCTGCTAGAGTATTCTTTTTGATTCCTGTGTCATCCTTCTGGTCCTAGCTTAGGGACACTTTTTACCTAGTGAACAGATATTTTATGAGAGCAGACTGTGTGTGCTCAGCCCTGCCTGGACACCAGAGAAACAGTGAGAGAGGGGGACAGAGACCAGGAACCAAGGAAAACAAACAAGCAGATGCCAGGTGCCATTGTAACAATGAGATAGGGGAGTGTGATAGAGATGGGGAGTTGCTGAGGGGCAGGGAGGGCTCAAGGAGGAGAAACACCTCAACTAATGGTAATGACAAGAAGAACCAGCATGGCCCACTGACACCTTCCCTAGGTAAGGTCACCTCCATCTTGTTACAGTCTCTCCAGGTTCACAGTCCGTCTCAGCATCCCAGTTGTCTATCGTTTATGTGACTATATGATTGTTATATGAGACCCTTACTAGACCAGAAGCTCCAGAAAGCATGGGGTGTGGCTCCTTTTGTTTACCATTACTGGGCACAGACACGCACTGGGTTATTATTTGCTGAATTAATGATTCACACTACAACAAGAAAATGTGATGAATTCCAAATCCTGCCTGGGGAAGCTTAGGGTAGCAAGAGGTTAACCACACCTTTCTGGCCCTGAAGGTAATTGAGGTTACATTTTTAAAGAGCAAGTTTGCTGGCACAGCCTGAGCAAGCCCAATAGAAGGTTTGAGAACATCCTGGAAGGGAGCAGGAAGTCAGTGATAGGGATTTGGCACCTGGGGCTAGTGTCAGCTGCAGGATCACCTCCCTCCCAGAGGGACCAGGATCCTAGGGCAATGGATTTGGATTCATCTGCAATGTGGAGCTCTGCAGCCTTGGAAATGGGTTCTGTTCACTGAAAGGAATTTTCCGGCCCCCAGCCGAGAAGCTGGAGAGACTAGCTCACTGCTAATTTCATTTTCCTAACTCACCAGCTTGGCAAGGCCCAACTTCTCCAGCTTCAGTCTCTTGGAACCTCATACCCACCTCCCTTAGCCAAAGAAAGAAAGAAAGCTGTGACTCACCAGAAACGTTCATTGCTATTTTCTATCCATAAAAAAAGAAAATATATACATATGCGAAAGTTCCAACATTATGTCTTAGCTCAGCAGCTTCTGCCTGCTGAGGAGACACTTGGATGCAAGATTAGAAAAGTAGAATGATCGCTCGAATGTGCCTTCGATGAGAGAGTGCCTGCCTGGGTTTATTCTGACATCTTCCCAAAGCAAGCCTGCAGAGCAGGCAAAAATGGCTGCTGGTGTGGGAGCCAAAGGGTTCCAGTTTCAACAGTGGGCCCCTGAAAAGGGAAGGACCAACGTTTAAGATTCTAGAGGGCTAGTGTCTGGCTTTGCCATATGTGACCTGGGTGCCCCTTTCTATGGTTTCAGGATAATTCAGATGACTTAGAGGGCGCTCTGCACATTAGATCCTGAAGAAACCCCCAGCTCCACCCAGCCCCTCTCTTTCCTCTTTCTATCTTGCTTGCTCTGCTCCTTTTATACAGGCCTTTTTCAATTCCTTAAATGCACCAAACTCCCTACCCCAGGGACCTTTGCCCATTCTGTTCTCTCTGCCTGGAATCTTCTCCCACCTGCACCCCACCCACCCTCCCACCTTTCCCTGGCTCCCTCCAACTCTTCCTTTAAAGCCCAGTTTAATGGCCCCTTCCTCAGGGATGCTTCACTGACCTCCAAAGTTAGGTCCCTTTGTTCTAGGCTCCTATGGTACAGTACTCCCTTCCTCTCTAGCACCTTCTGCTGATCTCACTCTTTGCACATCTGTGGGAGGCCTCGAGGGATGGCTGACTCGCCCATCATGCTGTTGGCTCTGTGGAGGCAGAGCTGCCTGTTTTCTTCACGATCATGTCCCAAGTCTGGCTCTAACAGAACAGTCAACACAAATGCTTTGAACAGATGAGCTGCTGAAGAATGGTTGCTGAGCTATTTTTTTGTTATTTAACTCTATGGTTTGAGTAGCCAAGCCACGGGCTGACCTGCATAAAGTCACACGACTGGGATGGCAGACACAGGTGAACATCCACCCCTAGGTCAGGTGTCTTTCTGTGCCATCATGCTGTTGCCCCTCCTTGGCCCAGTGAGGTGGTGAGTCCCTGGAACCATGGGGTCAAGGTTCCACAGAGTGGCTGGCTCCAACCCTGACCCTGGATGTGAACAGCTCATCTCATCCTTTGTTGAGAGCCACAGATAGTCGGAATGGCCCCTGACATTTTGCCAGAAGTAATGGTTGAGAGGTGACACCAGCAAGCCATTAAGATGATGATAATTAAGTTAGGCTGTGTATAATTGCTGTGACTGGATGATGCTGGATTGAAACAGGTTGTGTATTCAGTTGTATATTAGACCCCTGCTGTCTGGCAATAGGGTGGCTCCTGCTGCCTCGGGTGCCCGCTACTTTTGAGTTCTCACGGAGTTCCCATTGAGTTCTGGTTGAGCTCTCCTGGGGATTCCTGGGGAGTTCACGTTGGTTGGTGAAGTTCGGTGGAGGGAGTTCTGGTTGGTGTGTGGTGTCCCTGGAAGGGTTGCGTGGGTGGCGTTTGGAGGAGTTCGGAAATAAAGTTTGTTCCTGCTTGAGTGGCTCGTGATTTGTGCCAAGCCAAACTGCGGCAATCCTTTTGGTCTACACATGAGCCACACATGAGGGGGGCCAGGATTGGGCAAAGGTGAGGAGAGCAGAGCCAGTAGTCTTCTAGGCTGACTTGGACTGGAGAATGGGACCTGCTGATTGGATGGTGGGTGTGGAACAGCATCTCTGCAGAGGACAAGCTTGCTCATTGTCACCTCCTAGCCCTCTTCCAAGTCACCAGCAGGAGTGGAGATATGGTAGCCTGGTCCTACCTCCTCCCTCCAGCTGCTGCCTCACCAGGCTTCTTGGGGATCTGCCTCATCCTCCAACATGGTTGTGTGCCTTTGTAAAGTGTCCCTTGACATTCTGTGGTTTTGCAATTCATCCACGTACTTGCGGTCAGCTTTCACGTTTTCCTCTTTAGCCCAGAGGCCTCCATCTAGATGCCCTGTAGTCCTTTAGACTTGTCACGTTCAAATCGAACTTGCCATCTTCTCTTCTTGCCTCACCTCTGACCTGCTCTTGTCCCAACAAAGGCCACCTCTGCTCCCCCAGGTCCAAACCAGAAAACTGGGGGGGTCATCTTGTACATCATTTTCTCTCAGTTACCACCCCAACCCCAATCAACCAATCTCCCAAATCCAATCAGTTTACTACATAAGTATCTATCCCTCCACTTCTGTCTTGGGCACCTGGATGCCACCCTCTTCTGCACAGTGCTGCAGTGAAGGTTTGCAAATATGGTTTTACCCTTTCACTTCCTAGCTTTAACTCCTTCAGTGACTTCCTGCAAACCAGCTCCAAGATGGTTTGTTCTCTTATTGAAACTCCAACTCTATAATGGGATATAGAGGCCCTCAGACATGTGGCATCCACCTAATTCTCCAACCTCATTTGTCACCCTCAACCTCATTCTAGAACATCACTTGTAGATCTCCTCGACTGCATTCAGCTCACCAACATGCCCTCCTGCTTCTTCCTGGCCTTTTGATGATTGTATTTCTCTACCTAGAAAGCTCTTCCTGTGAAACTCCAACCCAGCCTTTACTTCTCAGTCTAGAAAGTGCTTCCTCTAGGAAGCCATTCATGACCACATCACCTCCAGATTTGGGGGAGATGGCTCTCTGCTCCATTTCCCCCTTCCTATGACAACATTCTCTTCTCCTGCATCTTTCTTCTACTCAGATGGAAGGCTTGGGGGGCAGGTGCATTGCAGCACTCATTTGTACCCAACATGCACCCACCCACCCACACACACACACACATACTCTCTCTCTTCTTTCTCTGAAAATCTTATGAATGAAGACCTTTCATCTGCTCTCTTCAAACTGACAAGTCTTGAGTTGCTGCAAAATAATTTCTTCCTCTTATAGTTCAGTCTTCCTTTCTGCTTCTCTGCTTATGTTACTTTGGCTGGGTGACCTAATTAACAGTCCTCAAGCTGTCCCAGTACTACCACGCCTCTTCAAGATCACTTGTCTTTTTCCTTCCCTCTGAAATCTACCTTCTGGCTGTGACTTCCATGTATTTTGCACATTGAATTCCCCGATGATGTTCAGTTCCTGCATTCCAAGTTGAGCTAAGCCCCTAGAGCATTTTAGGTAACAGCTCAATTATCTCATCTCTCCTTTAATCTTTCCATTTCCATCACCAACTTGGAAGCTGTAAGGAATGGGGTAGACAAAAGTATTTTCTGCTCAAACCTACTCCTACCTCTCTCCTTGCAGGTCTTATCTCAGATCATGTCATCAGCATCTGCCCAGTCACATGCGATGCAAACCTCACAGTCTCATCCACTCCCTCCTCCTCCTTCTCCTGTGTTTTCAGGAAGACTCCAAGATGGTCTGTTCTCTTATTGAAAAGTCTCACCAGCATTCAGTGGCCACAGTGCTAACACCCAGGCCTTGTCACATCTCTCCATCTGAACTAAGATTCCCTCCTGATAGTTCCTCCTGCCTCCAGCCCCACATTTATACCCATATTCACCCACGTACCTACCATCCACCCACCCATCTACCCCATCTGTCCATCTTTCCATCCGCCCACTCATCCACCCATCCATCCTCCAGTCTGCCTGCTTCAGACTCTTCTAAAGAGTGTTTAAAAAATATTAATACTAAGCTCTACCACCAGAGATTCTTGCTTAATTGGTTTTTTGTGTTTGGAAAAGCTCTCCAAGTGACTCTAATGTGTAGGAAAGGTTTAGAACTACATGGCCTAGGAGAGAAAGTCCCCACTCCTCAACCTGGCATTTCATACCCTCTATAATCAGGCTCTCACCCAGCCTTGTGTCCAACAATCTTCCTCTAGCATACTCAGAAGTGCAGCTCTCCTGAGACATTTCACCATATTTATATCCACAGTTCCCTCTGCCTACAATATCGCATGCTCTCTCTGTCCTTGTGACTATTTGGAAAACTCTTACCCATCCTTCAAGACCCAGCTCAAATGTGACCTTTTCTCAAGGGTCTCTTTTCCATAGCATCTACTATGTGGCATCCTTGTTGCCAGGCAGAAGATGTAGTGACTACAACAGAAACAGTCCCTGCCCTTAAAGATCTCCCAGGAAGGTAATGAGTAGAAATGAAAGGTAGAATATATTAGTCAGCTTTCTGTCATTGTAACAAATATCTGAGATAATCAGCTTAGAAAGATAAAAGGTTTATTTTGGCTCACAGTTTTGGAGGTTCCAATCCATAACTAGACAAATCGTTGCTTTTAGGCCTCATGTAGGGGCAACATCTCATGGCAGGAGTGTATGGTGTAGCAAAGCTGCTCAGCTCATAGCCAGGGAACAGAAAAGAGGAGGAGGAAGGGACAGGGTCCCAGCATCCCCCCAGTGATCTGAAGACGTCCCACTAGGCCCCACTTCTTAAAGTTTCCACCACTTCCCACTAGTGCCACACTGGGATTCAAGCCTTTAACACAGGGACCTTTGGGGGATACCTAAGATCCAAACATTAGTCCAGAAGTTCTCAAAATTTGTGCATACATCAGAGTCACTGTAGGGGTTGTTAAATCATAGATGCTGGGCCCACCTGGCCCACCCCCAGCATTTCTGATTAAGTGCCTGTGGTGGCCCTGATGACTTATATTTCCAACAAGGTCCCAAGTGATGCTAATGCTGCTGGTCCAGGGACCACGCTTTGAGAACCATGCTGAGCTTGTGATCAGGGAGCTCTCTCTAGGGAGGTGTCCTTTAAGCTGAACCTACAGGAAGAGGAGGAGGTGACTGTGAGAGGAGCAGGGGCAGGCACATTCCAGGTGGCAGGACAGTGTATGTGAAGGTCCAGGTGGGAAAGTACTTGGCATGAATACAAAAGGGACTCCACACCCGATGTGCAGAGCGTGTGGGAGGAGCACAGTGGTTCTTGCAACTTCTCCAGCAGAACCGAGGCCCCGTCTGCATCTCCGTTAAGGTCCCATCCTGCCTGCCTCTCTCGTTCTTTTCTTCTGCCTTAGCCTCTTCTTGGAGAGTCCCTCCAAGGCTGGCTCTGCATCACAGTCATCTTTGGGTGCCCACAGCCTACCCAGGATCTGCCATGGAGCAAATGCTCGGGGATTCTGGCTGGGGTTGAATTTTAGTGGTCTGGCTCTTTCTCTAGGCTATAAGGAGAAATCTGTTTCTCTCTTCTATAGCAGTGTGTTTTAAGTGTTTCATCTTCTTCCTTTTTCCTTAGACCCTTCCTAGCATATGCATCTTTCATCTAAACTGAATTCTCTTCTCCCAAATCCTGTTGCCTAGAAAGAATTTTAGCCTATTTGGTGACAGAAATAAAAACCCTTAAAGTCAACTGAGCCATCCTCATTTACTTTCTTAAGCCCCAGGAGTTGTGGGGACAGCATCCCAGAGACCCATAGGGTGCATCTCTTAGCACTTCCACTTGGCTTTGGGGCAGAGGATGCAGTCACACTGGGAGTCAGCAGAATTCTCTTCCTCAAAAGTGCTGATTGTGGAGTCTGCATTTCTTGTGAGCAGAACCTTGGCTAGCTTCCAGGGCGGTTGGCATTCAAGATAGCAGGGCGGTTGGCATTCAAGGGAGGCCTTGGGACTCTGGAGCTGACCACCTTTAGGCCATACTCATATCCTGCCTTTCCAATATCTTTTTCCACACTGGAAATCAGAGTAAGAGAAAGACTCGGGGTTGGAGGACAAGAACTCCAGCGCAGATGCCCCCTGTGATAAGGTGGGAGCACTGGATGGATTTGGTTTTGGTTTGTGATTGTTTTTCTCTCTGCTATTCTGGAGAGAACAGAGGAGTCTTTCTTAAGGGTGTAGACACAAGACATGAGTTTGGGAAGTGGTGATATGTAGATCTTCTGTCTCATGAGTTTGGGAAGCAATGGTATATAGATTGGTGGCTCTCAGACTTGAGCATACATCAGAATCCCCTGCAGGGTTTGTAAACTGCAGGCCCATCCCCAGCGTTTCTGATTCAGCAAGCTTGGAGTGAGGCTGCAGATGTGTTTTTCCAATAACTTTCCATGCGGTGCTCGTGCTGCTGATGTGGGGGGGTATTTTGACACCCCCTGTTTTAGCATAATATCCAGCTACAGTGCTAAGAATCTATCAATCTCTGCAGGACAAAGTCTTATTTGTCTTGTATATAATTGTATTTTTTAAGTCCTCCCCCAAAATACAGAACTGGAACCCCCAAGGCCTCTCCCTCCAGTTCCACCAAGGGATGAAGGCTCCTGTTTATAAGAAGTCAAGAGATCCCCAGAGAAGAACAAAGGATTGCTCTTAATCCTTTGTGGGGATCCCAGGGGTTGGGAAAGGCAAAGAGGGGGAGAGTAAGTGTCCACTTTTTGTTATTTCCATTGCATAGTTCTAGAAATCATACAAATATTTCAAATACAGCTGGGTTAGTATTTCTTAGCTCCAGGGGAGCAGGCTTCCTCCTAGAAGATGGAGGCGCACCAGTGGGCACCATTCAAGGGGGAAGTAGACAGCATAGACTTAGTCAAAGACCTGGATTCTGGCCCTAGATCTGCTCTGTGATCATGAAGGATCATCTCGGCTTTCATAGCCTCTGCTTCCCTCTCTGTAAAATGTGTAATAATGTAATTGACCTTGAAGGGGTGCCCCAGGGGCCAAAAGGGCCAAGGTGGGTATGATGTTAAACAGTATGAAACTGTTCCCATGAAGCCAACCTGAGCTGTCTTGGTTTCTACAGGAAGGACCAATACCTCCTCTCACCTGTGAACTGTTGGTATCTGGTCCTGCATCAGACCCGGCGGGAGAGCCGAGACCATGCCACCCTCAATGACATCTTCATGAACAATGTCATCGTTCGCCTTTCCCAGATCAGCGAGGATGTTATCAGACTTTTCAAAAAGGTGGGCAAGTGGGCTTCCCTCCCAGCCCTAGCTCTTGTCCTGGGATGGGCCATGGCAACACTATGCCCCAGGGATAAGGGGCTGGGAGTGGGGGTAGCAGGTATGTTGAAGGGTTCAAGGGGCCAAGGGCTTGATCAGATACTCCAGCCCTGAGTTTAAATCCTAGATGTGTCTTTGAAAAACTGTGTGCTCTTGAGCACTTTAGCAGTCACCATCAGAAGAATACAAACCTTTGCCTGCTTAGGTTAGTAATATATATGCATTGTGCAGGATTTGGAAAAGGATAGATGAGCACACACACACACACACACACAAACATGGAGGAAATGTTATCACTGGGAGATATTCTCTTTGATGTTCTAGAATTTTCCTTATAAGTACATATGCAAATATATTTTCTAGGAGTGCTTATAATTTATGTATTTTTAGTGTACATATACATTTTTCCCAAATGAGATCATACTGCATATATGATATTACTACCTGCTCATGTCACCTAACAAATTATGTAACATTCATTACAAAATTTCCCCATGTCAAAAGGTAAATTTTTAGCTGGGCGTGGTGGCACACACCTCTAATCCCAATGGCTTGGGAGGCTGAGGCAGGAGGACTGCAAGTTCAACGCCAGCCTCCCCAAAAGCAAGGCACTAAGCAACTCAGTGAGACCCTGCCTCTGAATAAAAGACAAAATAGAACTGGGGATGTGGCTCAGTGGTTGAGTGCTCCTGATTTCAACCCCCAGTATCGCAATAAATAAATTTTTTTTAAAATATATTTATTTTTTAGTTGTAACTGGACACAGCACCACTATTTTATTTGTTTATTTTTATGTGGTGCTGAGAATCGAACCCAGGGCCCTGCATGTGTGAGGTGAGCATTCTACCACTGAGCTACAACCCCAGCCTCCCAATAAATAAATTTCTATAATTTGTTTTTGGCTGTACTGGGGATTGAACCCAGGGCCTTGCATATGCTAAATAAGTATCTACCATTGAAGTATATCCCCAGCCCTGTAACTTCTTTTTTTTGGAGATGAGGTCTTGCTCTGTTGCCCAGTCTAGTCCTAAACCCATGGGCTAAAGTGATCCTCTTGCCTCAGCCTCTCCAGTAACTAGAACTACAGGCGTGCCACCTCATCTGGCTTTGGTGACATTTTGAATGATTACATATATTTTATACATAGATATATCCTGGTTTATTTGCCTGATCTCTTGGTGTTGAACACTTATGTAATTTCCTTCATTGCATTTTTATAAATAACGCTGCTGTGAGCTGCTTTGTTGCGTCCACTGGTACTTTCTTGGGCTTGGTCTCTGCAATGGAAATTTTAGGATCAAAAGTTGTTTTTTTTTCAAGGCCTTTGAGTGCCCCATGGCTTTGGCAAGGCTTTGCCCACATAAACATCCAGATACCAAGGATGAAGGGAGCTGTCACTGTTATACTCCCTGATGCCCCTGTATACTAGCTCTTTATACAGCGTCTAGCGCACTTGAGTGTGTAGAATTGAACTCACTCCTGTGAGCACTGCTCTCCTCACCTGCAAAATGAGCCCATCGTGTGGTCGCGGTGAGCCTCATCCTCTTTGTCTATCCAGTGATATTAAAAATCAGCGCTTCTCAGGGACACTGTGTAGATTAAACAAATGGTGCATGTAGAGGACAGGGGCATTGTTGGAATGCTTTTTGGTGTGACCTGTGTGTCTAGGTTTCTTAAATTCTTGGATTCGTAGTTCTGGTTGATCTTTTATTAGCTGTGCATCTTTGGGCTTGTTTCTTGAATTCTCTGTGTCTCAGTTTCCTCATTTATGAAATGAGGATAGAAATACCCCAGAGCAGCTGCAGGGGGTGGGGCACCAAGTCAGCATGGAGAGCAGCACTCGGTAAAAACTGGCTCTAATTATATAAACACAAGTGACAGTTATTTCTAAGATAATCTAGCTCATCTCTTCTTGCCAGGTGCCAATTTTAGGGATTTGTTGACCTGGGATTGCTAGAAGCACAGGGAAGGGAACAAGATGATTTAAAATATAATCATCTCTCCATGGTCTGTATTTGCATTGTCCACTTTGAGGATTACTTCTATAGCAAAATTGCAGTCACAGGCTAATTTTCTCCTGCCACACAGTGTGCTTCTGGTCTCCTCCTGGGGCCATATTTATGAAACGTGGTCTAGGTTTAATATTTGCGTAAGCAAACATAATTAGGAAGGCAAATACAGCACACCCATAAAAAATGAATCCCACAGTGCTTTGCACAACTCCACTGACGTGACTCGGACATCTGCCAGTTTGGACTCATGGTCCCTTTAGGAGCCCCTGCCCACCACTGCTGTCACAGTTTTGTCCCTGGGTGGGAGTGACTCACAGAGAAAGGGTCATCAGGGCCTTCAGGAAATGAAGGGTCTTTTTCCTGAGCTGAGCCCCAGGACAAGTGAGATAAATCTTTTCAGTTCTCATTTAGGCTGACAAGAGCCTGACTGGTAATGGAGGTTAACAGGGTGGAAAATAATAATAAAAAAAAAAGTCTACAGCTGAGCTCCTGGGTGCCTTGTTACCAGGTCTGTGCCTACAGAACAAAGGAAATGACCCACCTCCTGTAGCTGGGAGAGCTGGGACCAGAGCCTGGCTGGCAGATTGAGCACAGTGCAGCCCCTTTGTGTGGCTTCAGTTATATTAACCTGGGGACTGAGGCCTGTATGCCTTATGTTCCCAGGGTTCATATGGTCCTCAGAATCTCCAAGGAAGTCCGGCTCTGGTCAGATTGGGGCCTTGGACAAATTCAAGGAGAACCCAGACATGGTGGCTTTTGTCCCCTCTCATCAGTGTGGCTGAGCTTTTGGAGTTTGTCTCAGAACTGCCTCTTACTCACTACCAGGAGGCAAGTCTCTCTGAGTCTGTTTTCTCACCCAGGAAATGGAAATGGAGAGGCAGGATCTGTCCGACTTCATAACCTACCTCTCTGTGATTCTCCATTTGCTCTGAGGCAGCTCTCTGAATTCTAGAAGCCCATGCTCCTAGAGCTTGTTTCGAGTGGGAGATGAAGATCAGCCATAGCAAAATGAAACTGCACAAGATCTTAGAGGCCATACAAAGTGACCAGGACTCTTACAGTTGCAGACAATGGAAATCCAGCTCCACCTGCTCTCAGAAAGAAAGAGAACTTGCCAGCTCTTATGGGGTGAGATTCAGGGTTGGAGGCTTCTGGAAAACAAAGGGTGTTATCAGAACTCAGTCTTTGCAACTCTGCTTTAATTTCTATTTTCATTTTTTGGATAGCAGAGGGACTTTTTCAAGCTAATCTATCCCCATGACCAAATTGGTCCCTAGCAGTTCCAGGCTTTCATCCTACCAGCTTCAAGTCCCTTTTCCTGGACTTAGGCTTTTGGGCTCTGATTGGCCCAGCAGAGGTTATGTGAGTGTTCCTGAAGGCACACCTGCAGCCAGAGAGATGTGGTGCTCTTGGGAAAGATGACAACCCTTAGGTTAGATGTACACTCAACTCCACTGACACATGAGACTGATAATACGTGAGGAGTAGTTCTCCAAGAAAAAGTGGGGTGCTCTTACAAGAAGAAGGGGGAAATGAATCAATTTTTGTCCAATAGGCTATCTGTTCCAGGCCCTTTATCATCTTCTGTTAGATGTCCCTGAACAAACGTTGCTCATTACCTCTCAGGATGGCTCATTTCATTTGAGGACTGTGATCGATAGAAATGCTCTCAATGCTGAAACAAAATCTTACAATGTTTCTTTTCTATAATTTTTTATATGTTCTTCTTATATATACATGATAGTAGAGCATATTTTTACATATTGTGCATATATGGAGTATAACTTATTCTAATTTGTATCTCATTCTTATGGTTGCACATGATGTGGCATTTCACTGTTGTGAATTCATATATGAACATAGGAAAGTTATGTCTGATTCATTCTACTGTCTTTCCTATTCTCATCCCCCTCCCTTCTCTCAATCCCCTTTGTCTAATCCAATGAACTACTATTCTTCCCTCCCCCATCCTTATTATGTGTCAGCATCCACATATCAGAGAGATTTAGCCTTTGTTTTTTTGGGGAGACTGGCTTATTTCACTTAGCATAATAGTCTCCAGTTCTATCCATTTACTGGCAAATGCCATAATTTCATTTTTCATTATGGCTGAGTAGTATTCCATCATGTATATATACCACATTTTCTTTATCCATTCATCTGTTGAAGGGTACCTACGTTGGTTTCATAACTATTGTGAATTGAGCTGGTATAAGTGGCTGCATCACTATAGTATGCTGATTTTAAGCCCCTTGGGTATATAAACCAAGGAGTGGGATAACTGGGTCAAATGGTGGTTGCATTCCGAATTTTCTCACTGGTTCTACTCACACTGTTGATCCAACCCACATTAAAACCTATCAGTTGGGCTGGGGATGTGGCTCAAGCGGTAGCGCGCCCGCCTGGCATGCGTGCGGCCCGAGTTCGATCCTCAGCACCACATACAAAGATGTTGTGTCCGCCAAAAACTAAAAAATAAATATTAAAAAATTCTCTCTCTCTCCTCTCTCTATCTTAAAAAAACAAAAAACAAAAAACAAAAAAAAAAACCTATCAGTTACTCAAGATGGAAATCATGACCATCCATCCAGGTTTTTCTTGCTTGTGAACAAACAGCCCTGTGATTTTACTTTGCATTTTTTTTTTCACCTGCGTGTGGTTCCTGGATCATGCTGGGTCTTCTCTGACCTGTGCAAGTTAGTATTCAGAAGCAATCAGAATACTTTAGGAAGCGCTGACCAGTTGAGAGTGGAGTGGGGCTGTCTAGACCTATGAAGATGTTTGCCTTTGGTATTTTTCCTTGCTGTGTTGTCCTGGCTGGCCTCCAACTCCTGGGCTTGAGCCACCTTCCTGCCTCAGCCTCCCAAATAGCTGGGACTATAAGTGTGTAGCAGTGCACCCTGTTGACATTTGCTTTTTTGATCACAGTTTTATTTTGTGATTGATACTGAAGTTTCTGTCATTTAAAACCTTGAGGTATTTTTGTACTAATTATTTTTTAATCTTGCTGTGAATTCTGCATGTGTTTTTTTAATATTTGTTCTTCAAAAATTTTATTATGTTCTAGTCAAATGGGATCAATATCCTTGTTTAAGCAATATTTAAGCAGCAAGAGGGTAACTTTTCCAAGTGGTCCTAATTCTTTCTCTGGGATAAAAACCATTTTGTAACTTTACCATGTCTTCCTTGTCTGTGTCACCTTCTTCTACAGGTCAGTTCTTTTGCCTTGTGTTTGAATATTCTCTGTCTTCTTAGAGGACAGGTACAAAGTGGGGCAGAGAATTGAGAATGAGTTCACAATGGAGGTGACTGTGGAGCTGGGCACTGACGGATGAATGGGAGTTGCCAAGTGGGGAAAAGAGTTTGGGAGTTCAAGGTCATAGAGAAAGGCAAGAGCACAGTGTGTAGGGTTATAACAATAAAGTCATGGTTATTTGATGTATCTGACAACATCAGAATCTCTGGCAATACCAGAGCCACATGAGCTCATATGAGGCAGTCATCAGCTGAAGTCAAGAGCTGCCAGTTCCATCAAGCTGGCCATGCTCTCTCCACTGCCCAACATCCCTGCTGTTGCCTAGTGTATTATACTTATTTGACTCCTTTATTTTGCCTCTTCAGCCTCTTATGCATTTGAGTTTACGGCCTCATCTTTAAACATTACCAGTGGGTCTTATATTTCTAGCATGCATTAGAATCCTCTGGAGGTCTTGTTAATGCAGATTGCTGGACTCCACCCTCAGGGTTTCTGATTTAGTAGGTCAGGGGTGAGACCTGAGAATCTGCATTTCTAACAAATTCCCAGGTGATGCCTGTGGGGGCGGCGGGGGGGGGGCACTCAGAGAGAATGGTTTATCTAGACCAACCTCCTTCTTTTTATAGATGAGGAAACCAAGGTGAGTGCAGAGTCTAACTCTAAACCCAGGTTTTCAATGCCAGGCACAGTACTGAATCCACCGTCCCATGTGGTCCAGCAGCTGGGAGGTTCCACAGGCACCTCACTTGCCCTTCCTTCCCACCCCTTCTCAGCATTTCTGAGACTGAGCATTGAAGCCCATTCCATTTCCAGCCTCATTCTGTTTTCTTCAGAATCCCTAACAATAGCCATCCATTACTCTACGCTCTGATGCCTGCAGAATTTAATTACTTGCCCCAGCCGTGATGTGAATTTGATTGTTGGAAGCCATGGTGTTCTGGGGAAGCGCTAATGAGGAAAGACTCTTTGCAGAGAAGAGAGGGCATTCGGGGGGTTTGTGTTTGAAAGCAGCCATTCAGAGTGTGGCAACAAGGACTTGGTCTTGAGTGAGTTTTCTCATTCCCGCCTCGAAGATGTCCATTGCATTTCATAAATAAATCAGGGCTTTTGTGTCCAATAATTGCCTTGCTTTGTAACAGAGATCAAAAGCACCCTTGGCCTTGGTTTCCAAGCCAAGTTTATTTTTCTTTTCTTTTTTTGCCGAGTGAGGGTTTGCATACTGGAGGGTCTAGCTGTGAGGCCTGCAGGGGGGTGTGGGGAGAGAACCAAGTGGGCAAACTGCCAAGGGATGAGGAGCCTCCAGTCCATTTCCACTGTCTCCCAGGGAGATGAGCCAGCTAAGTTGGGCTTTAGCAGAATTCCCAGCTCATTCAACAAACACATGGGTGCTAGCAGGACAGTAGATAAACAATTATAGCAAACAAAGAATCAGTGACTGTGTACTGTGTGCCAGGCCCTGGGCTAAGCATTTCATACACATTTAATTCTTCAAATCTAATAGAAAGATGCTGTCATACCCCCATTTTATAGATGAGGAAACTGATGCTGATAAGTGTGGGAATGAATTTGAATCCAGATTTGTCACACTCCAGTCCATACTTGGATGGTAAATGCAGATGCAAAAAAAAGGAGAGAGAGAGAGAGAGAGAGAGAGAGAGAGAGAGAGAGAGAGAGAGAGAGAGAAATGGATCAGACACAATGTCCTACCTTATGGATCTCAAAGAAGTCAAGACAGGTGCAGAACAGTGATTCATTTAAATGTGGCTGTGAGGGATGGTTTTCACCATCAAATTTCTTTCAGAGAGAAGAGAACCTGGGTATGTTGGGGAATATTTATGCTGAAGGCAGCATTGAAGGACAAGCGTCTATCACAGCTTGGGGTCCCTGGGAATCCTACTCTCAGGCAGCATGTATGGAGTTGGGGTATATTAGGGTGGATTCTTGGGATCCCACATGCAGAAGAAGAGGGAGGGAAGCAGGAAGAGGCAAGTAGAGAAGCTGGGCTGTAAGAGAGGCCTCAGCTGACTCCTTGGGGAGCTGGGTGGTTCTGCAAACTGTCCTGAGTGTGGCCAGGAGACTGGGCCCTTACACTCTTAGTCATTGGATGTGGGCTGCCTCCAGGACAGGGTGAGGGCTTGGGCAGATGCCACTTCAGCAGTGGCAGTTCCAAAGAGGGCTGACAGCCAATGGAGTCTGTTGGCAGTGCTTCCTGGGAGATATTTCTCCAATCCTGAAGGGGATCTCAGTGGTGCCTCACTGCATACTCAACAGATATGCAGAGAAAAGAAAGAGGCCAAACCAAAGCAATGGCCAGTGGGTAGACAAGTCTGGGTCCCCTACTGTGAAGAGGTAGACAGTCTAGCACAGTGGCTAGGGTTAGGGAAGGAGTCTGGTTCCAGTTCTGTTTTGTCACTTTTCAGTCCTGCACGCTGCGCCTAATTCCTCCATTCTGCATTTCATCAGTTTCAATATGGAGTTAACAGTAACCTCCTTCATTTGGTTATTTTAAGACTTAAAAGATGACATGAAATGCCTGGCAGACAGTAAACAATCAACAAACATTAAGCTTTACGAGGATGATTGCTAGAACTTGGGAGGAATGTAGCAAAATTTAAGATGGGAGATGGGGTGGAAAGAAGACTTTATTCAGGGTGCACTAGTTAAAGGATCAGAAATAAGAAAATAAGTTCTGGAATCCACTCCCTGGTGACTTCTAACCTTGTTGGTCTCACCTCTTCTTTTATAAGCTTTTACTTCTTTTTGTGACCTTGTTCTATTGACTGGAACCTCCAGTCAGTATAGTGTGGAAGAGAGAGGCATTCTTGACTTTTAAAAGGCATGCTTCTAATTTTTCACCACTTGATATAAAAACTACAAGCAAATTAGAAATAAACAGGAACTCCCACAGCCTGATAAAGGGCACTTACCAAAATCTAACAGCAAATCATCCTTCCTGAGGAGAATTCAGCAAGGTGGCTGCTTATAGGATTAATATACAAAAATTAGTAATGTTCTTGTGTGCCAGCCATATCCAATTAGAAAATGTCATTTTTTATTAGAAAATGAGAATGATTGAAAATTTAATGCCATTGATGATACAAATTATCCCATCCCAGAAGTTTTGATACAGGATGCTGTCATTGTCATTCAGACATAAATATTTCATAGTTCCTATTGTAATTTATTCTTTGCCCATGAATTATGAATTCATCAGAATTATATTTTTTTAAGTCTCAAAGATTTTTTAAAGCTTTTATTTATTTTTAATTTCTAACTTTATAATAAGAAAATTAGGTTTATAAGGATGTGTGTATGTATGTGTATATATATATATATATATATATATATATATATATATATATATATTCTGATAATATCCATATGTGTGTGTGTGTGTGTATCCTTAAAAACACACACATACACACATACTTTTTTTTTTTTTTGGGTATTTGTTGGGCATTGACTTTATCAAATATCAAGACTTAAAGTGAGAGTAAAACAGATAGTTCTAGAACATGGCTACACCAACTTAACAGTGACACAGAACAGAAAGCTAGAAGCAGAGACCTCCATACCTGAGAATGTGGGATATGGCAGTGGTACATTAAAAAATCAAAGGGAAAAAGACTATTGTAGATGGGCTGATTCAACTGGTTATAATTTGCTTATTATTTGTAGGAACTAATTTTATTCACTCAGTACAACATACACACACACACACACACACACACACACACACACACACACACACACACATTTTTGGGGGGATACTGGTGATTGAAGTCAGGGGCACTTAACCATTGAGTAACATCCCCAGGCCTATTTTGTATTTTATTTAGAGACAGGGTCTCACTGAGTTGCTTAGTGCCTCGCTGTTGCTGAGGCTGGCTTTGAACTCGTGATCCTCCTGTCTCAGCCTTTCTAGCTTCTGGGATTATAGGCGTGCACTACTGCACCCAGCTCCATACCCTTTTTTTTTTTTTTTTTTTTGAATATGGAAAAGACCAAAAACTCTATATTAGTTCACAAAAATATATTCTACATAGATTAAAGTGCCAAAAGTTAAACAGCAAAACTTTGAAACTTTTGTAAGAAAGTGTAGGAGATTATGTTTAAAACTTTGGTGTAGAAAAGGCTGCCTAAAGAAAACATTTTTTAAAAGCACAACCATAGGGTTAGAATTGTGGTTCAGTGACAGAGCATTTGCCTAGCATGTGTGAGGCACTGGGTTCGATCCTCAGCACCACATAAAAACAGATGAATGTATCGTGTCCAACTAAAAAAAATTTTTTTAAAAAAGCACAATCTGTAAAGGAAAATATTGATAAATTTTATTATATAAAATTTTTTAAAAATCTTTTATCCAACAACAAAAATAAAGAGATGGATTGATGAACAGAAGATATTTGGTTGCATAGAATGAACAAAAGGTCAATACCCAGAATATATAAAATCAGCTCCTATGAATTAATAAGAAGAGGGCAAACAACCCAGCAGAGACATGGGTAAGAGATATCAATGGGTGAGTAACAGAAAATGAAACTTAAATGACCAAAGATGTAAGAAAAGATGCTCATACTTACTGGTAATCAGAGGAAGGTAAAGCGAGCATCAAGCACTCTCATATATTCTGTAAACACGTAAACTTGTCCATTTCCTTCAGAGAACAATTAGGCAGTATCAAGGAACAGTGAAGGAAGAACGATAGACCCTGTTACCCAGTAATTCCACTTCTAAGTAAAACCTAAAGATATTCTAAGCTGAGTGGTATAAAACTGTAATCCTAGATACTCAGGAGGATTGCAGGTTTGAGGCCAGCCTCTGCAACTTAGAAAAACCCTGTCTCAAAAACTAAAAAGGATTAGGGGTGTAGCTCAGTTGTAGAGAACTGGTCTAGCATGCCTGAGGCCTTGGATTTAATCTCTAGTATAAAGAAAACAAAAACAAAAACAACAAAATGCACACACAAAACTTTGTATGAGGATGTTTTTGCAGTGGTTAAATAAGCTGTGCATAGTCACCCAATAGAATATTATGCAATAGTCAAGATGAAGGAACTAGATCTCCAAGTATTACTGTGGATGAAACTTGAAAACGTGCTATATAAGTATGATGTTTTTACAAAATTAAAGACACAATTTATATTGTTCATATTTTTAGGTACCTCTGTGGAATAAAGCTATACAAATGTAGACTGAATAATACGTATACACACCAGCAACACAACTGAGGAAAGAGGGCAGAGGGGAGGGGATCAGGGACCCTTCAACTGCACCTTTAACATTTTTCTTCCTAAAAATAGTTTTGAAGCAAAAATGGCAAACTTTTAATAATAATCTAATTTGGGTGGTGTGTTCATGGTGTTCACTCTCTTTTATGCATGGTTTAGACATTGCAGAATTGAGATTAAGGGTGAAAATCAGGAAAGATATGTTGGGATGGGTCAAGGAGGTCTTTTGGTGTCAGACTAAAGAGCTGGATTGTATTTTCTAGACATTAGAGATTCATTGAAAGTTTTTGAATATATATATTGCTGGGACTTGAGAAGGAATGTTGCCAACTTTAAGGATGACTAATTTGACATGTGCATTTGATGGCTTTGAAAGGAGAGATGCTAGACTAGAGAGAACAGTTACATTTTTTTTAAGAGAGAGAGAGAGAGAGGGAATTTTTTTTAATACTTATTTTTTTTTTAGTTTTTCGGCGGACACAACATCTTTGTATGTGGTGCTGAGGATCGAACCTGGGCTGCACGCATGCCAGGCGAGCGCGCTACCGCTTGAGCCACATCCCCAGCCCAGAATAGTTACATTTTTATATATATGTACTTACATACATATTAGTGATGAAATGTAATTGGGGCCTGGGTCAGGGAGGTTGGTATGGGAATGGAAAGAAAGGAAGGGTGAGTGGGTGGGTAGATGTCAGGCTAATGGATGGCTATATGGATGAGTAGATGAATGGGTAGGCAGGTGAGTGGATGGATGGATGAGTGGATGGGTAGATGGCAGATGGATGGATAGATGGATGGATGGATAGATGCATGAGCAGATTAGTGGGAAGGTGGCTGGGTAGATGGATGGATGGATGGGTGAATAAATGGAATAGATGGCTGGTTGGGAAATGGGTGGAAAGGTGGTGAATCCATGGGTAGAGACATTTTTGAAATGCCAATGCAATCCTTATTCATATCCTGTCCACAAAGTAAGTAAAACAGAAGATGAGATTATAAAATGACAAGGGGTTAAAGTCTTAGGTCAGTGATACAGCAGTAATGAATGATCAATAGTGTTTTGAATGGAATAGATTAGTCTAACAACATCCACAATCACATTGAAGATAACATGGAGAGGAGATAGCTCAAAACTGAGAAGTTTCACATTTTTGTAGATCTCAGTTTTTCCAGGAAGATGGCCTTGTCACACTCCCCAGGTAGGCTCTTGCCCCACCCTCAACCATTAGCTTCTTATCTGTAAGAGATTCAGGACTAAACCAAGGCAAAACAAAGAAAGGAAAAAAAAAATAAGCCAACATCAGGACATAGTAACAAAAGATGACTCCTGGACTTGTCCTGGGCTGCAGAGCCCTAGCCCAGCATCCTGCTCCATCTCTATCTGCCAGGGGCAGCCAGTGGTAGGGCTGGAATTCAGTCACTTACAGCAGGAAATTCTTCAGAATGACACTGAGCTCTGGATGTTATCTGATGTTTATGATGATCTAACACAGAGCCTTGTAAGTAACAGTATGCTTTCTTTACAGAGGGGGAGGAGTATCCATGTATTGGAATTATTTGGAGGAAAACAAAACAGAAGGAGAGGCACTGTAGAGTTCTAGCTTTCCCAGTGGAGGCAACAGAGTGGAATGGTTGAGAATGTCACCTTTATTAAGCCCTATGTCCTTGGGCACATTACTTCCTTTCTCCTGAGACTCTGTGTCCTAATCTTCAAAGTGGGGTCAATCACAGTGCCTGCCATAAATAGGTACTGTTAAAGAAAGCAATTATTGTGGCCCAGCTCATGCTATAGAATCAAGAAACAGTAGCTCTTATAATTATTTTTCATAATGATAAACTTTATTAGTAAGAGTACTAGTGTTCTCATTAATGATGATACAAGTGTTATTATTAACATTAATATTTAGTATTATTAGTAGAGATCCAGAAACTCCTATCCTAACCATGTCAAGTCACTTGTTCATAGCCATTCCAAGATTTCCTTGGATTTTTCAGTCCTGCTTTTTAAGTGACTTTGAAAATGGAGCTTTCAGAGTGAAGAAGGTCCCAAAGAGATGGTGGGAGTAATTGCAGGGAAGAGGATGGCAGGCATGAAGCTGGGCTCATTGCTGCAGCACACTGCCAGGCTCCTGGGTGGGCGTCCATGGCCCACTACTGCCAAGTATGTCCAAGGCCTTCCTGCTTCCTTGCAGGCTGACATCCCAGTCCTGGCAAGAAGAGGAAGAGTTTGAGTCTCAAATCTATTTCCAGCTTTTTGCAGAAATGAGTAATTGCCACCCATTTGGAGTTGCAGCAAAAGGAGAAATACATCAGTCTTGGAAGGGGAGTTACAGAAAGGGTTTCCAGGAGCAGGGAAAAGGAAAAAAATATGAAAGGGAGAGGGGAAGAAAAACAAGCATTGGGATGAGTGTCAGGCAAAAATTCGGCTAAGGAGGACGTTTGAAGGCAAAGTGTGGCAGCAGGAAACAGCCTAGTTATTGGTGACTTGAGACACATCTAGAAGGTGGAGTTAGCTGTTTAGCAAAATGGAGCTGCTGTGCTCATGGTGCACTGACCTTCCAGGATGGGTTGGAGAGACTGCTCCCTCTGAGATATGCCGTTAAGCCTCTGCTTTGGAAACAAAATCCCAATGGCTTTGGGAGCTGGCCAGTGCATACATACATCATATATTTAAATAAGGAACATCTGTGGGTCTTAAGTTTTGTGATTTTGATGAACAAACAGGCCTGAGTATAGAAAAACAGAGGAGGGTCTGTTGGGACTTAGGAATGACAGAGAAACAAAGGTTTTGTGTTTCCTGTTATTTGATTGGAGCCCTAGAACTAGATCCCAAAGGTAACCCAACATGAGAACATCTACTCAAACAAAGAGTGAGCAAAGAGGGACAGGTCAGACTGTAGCAAGGCTTGATGAGACAAAAGAGAGGCTATACATGGGTGACTGAGAGTAAACTGAGACACCCATCTTACTTGCTGCCTGGAATTGTTCTAAAGGATTGTTTAGATGGTATCCTTTTGAGAAACAAAGCAGACAAAGTCATTAAACCCAATATTTTAAGATAGTTTATTTTTTATATATTGTTTTAGTCTATTTTCTGTTGTTATAATTGAATGTCACAGACTGGGTAATTTATAAAGAATAAAGGCTTATTCAGCTCATGCTTCTGGATCTGTGAGGTCCCTGATTGAGGAGGCTTCATCTAGTGAAGGCCTTCTTACTGCAGAGTCCTGAGATGGAACAGGGATCGTGTGGTGAAGTAGCAGGTGGTACTAGCTGGGGTCTTTTCTCCTCTTAAAAAATCACTAATCTGGGCTGGGGTAGAGAGCTTGCCTAGCATGTCTAAGGCACTGGGTTCAATTCTTAGCACCACACATAAATACAATGAAGGTCCATTGACAACAAAAAATATATTTTTTTTAAAAAAGTCACTGATCTCATCACAAGCACTCCACCACCCTCATGACCTCATATAATCCTAGCTACTTCTAAATACCATAACCATCTGACTTTGGAGATTAAATTTCAACATGAGTTTTAGAGGGGATTACTATATAAAGAATGATTTCAGCATTGTACTCACTCATCTTTGAGTTAGTTTGTGGGGAATGCAGACATGACTTCTAAAATGAGAACTTTTCAAATATAGTTTATCAAGTCCTAGGGTCTATAGTAAGGTTTTTTTTTGGGGGGGAGGGTGCTGCTGGGGATGGAACGCTAGGCCTTGTGCATACTAAGCACATGCTCAGCCACTGAGCTATACTCCTAGCTATATAGTAAGGTTTTGAGTGTTTCCTTTAATAGCATAATTAACCCTGTATTAAAAACTAAATCAACTCACACATGGCAAGATTTTTGTGGTAAAAGAGCTGATTTCACTTAGGATCTCTTGTATGTCAAGAAAAATTTTGTCTGCTGGGCCCATCTTGACTTGAATTAATATTTGTTTTGGCAAAGAAATAAAGGTCAAAGGTGGTTACCTTTTACTCCTCTCTAGTTTGGTACTGCATCTACACATCAATGAACTCATTCATGGACATTTATGGGGCTCCTTTTGTATGTAAGTGTTTATGGTTGGCATTATAGGAAGCAGAGGGAAAGAGTTCCAGAAGCCACAGCTCTATCCTTTTAGGAGTTTATGTTCTGACCATTTGGAGATCAGTCATTTTGCAGAAACTATGTGAAAGCTGATGCCTACTGGGGGGTTTTCAGAAGGTTTTTTTTTTTTTTTTTTTTTTTTTTTTTTTGGTATCTTGAGACTGACATGTGTGCAGATTATGTTAGAATTCTTTCAAATAAACCATCATGAAAATTTATTGATCCTGTAAACTGAAGAGGTCTGTAGACAGATCCTGTTTCAGCATCACTAGATCCAGAGCCCACCAGTCCCTGACCTCTCCTGTGGTAGGTGTGATGGCTACAAGCAGCAGAGGACTCCTACATCCTAGTTCAGCAGTCCCAGAGCAGAGGTGATCTGAGAGTATGATTAGGAGAAAGCTTCCAGGAAAGATTCTTTATTGGCTCATCCTGAGATATGTTTCTCTTTCTGGAGACAAGCCTCTGGAGTACTCTGGTGAGGTCCAGACCCTTGCCTAGTTAACCATCTTGTATGGCCCGGTAGGTAGAGGCCAGTCCCACCCACACCTCATTTTTTGTCAGCAGAAGGAGGAGGAAGGGGTAAGTGAGAGAGAATGATCATGGCTTATTTTTTCCTAGCAGGGAAGATGGGACAAAGAGGACTACCCTTGCTTGTAAGCAGGGACAAAGATCAGGGATGCAGATTCCTATGCAGATGGTAAGAAAGTGCATCAGACAGGTAGGCAATGACGAGGGGGCTTACCTGTCTTGGCACTTTACCTGTGACCTGGACTTATCTCCACTACGTCATTGCAATGGCTTCTTTTCATCTGTGTGTATGTGCACTAGGCCCTGAAGAAGCAGACCATTGTAAGTCATTCTGAGTGCTGACTTTGAAGTCAGACCAGCCAAAAGTCAAATCCTGGCTTTGCTGCTTTCTAACTGTGCAAGATTGGACAGATTGTTCAATTCTTCTGAACTTCCAGCTTTCTTGCATTTGCCAATAAGGATGTTAGTAGTATTTACCTTAAAATTTTAAACTAAACAATGTATGGAAGTAACCTTGGACAATATTCAACAAATGGAAAATTTTCCATAAAGTTAGCAGCTGCTGCTAAAACAACACTTCAGAGCAGGGACAATATCTCATTCAGCTTTGTGTCTTTGGTTCCTGGTTGAAGCTGTTACCCACAAGGTATTCAATAAATGTGTGTGTGAATGGAGTCAAAGCTAGCGGCATAGGGGGAGACAATGCAGGCAGAAGGATGGGTTCAGGGTGCACCGTGTGCCCAAATGGGTCACGGGTTGGATCTGCTATGATGCCACAGGACTTGATTTCAGGAATCAGACTCCCCAGAGGCTCTCAAATGGTGGGATGCAAGAGGAGTACTTGCTAAAGAGGAACACTTAGATGTTCTGAGTTAGCAGGTCTAAGATTGTCATTTTTAATGGGCACCACTATATACAGATAGTCACCCTTTCTCTTGAGAGATAGCCCTGATTTCTGGGTTATAACTCGAATACCTCCATGGGTATGGAGGGCATGGCCAGGAGAAGGGAGATGTTGGGCTCAGTAGCTAGCTGAAGAGCATAAGCTCTCTCTAAAGGGGCTGCCGTCTTGAAATAGTGGCTCAGGATTACCTAGAATTTCCAAAGAAATTGAAAACCAGGACCTATGAAGTCAAGGGTCATGTTTTCTCTCATATATGGAAGCTAGAGAGAAAAAAAGGGGGAATACTGGGAAATTATGTGGGCCAAATTATTTTGTTATATTGTGTGCCCTTACATATTTGTAATAACAAATCCCATAATTATGTACAACTATAATGCACCAATAAAGAATAGGGGAAAAAGAACATAATACCTTATTTTAAAAAATAAGGACTTACAAGGAGAACTTTCCTGATCTTCAAATGCTGGGAAAATACTAAGATTTTCTAAAAGCACTGAAAGGCCAAACAAAACACATCTGCAGGCCACAAGCTGCCACTTGGAGGCCTTGGTTTAAAGCAGTATTTCTCACTGAGGGGTGACTTTGCCCCCTAGGGAATATTTAACAATGTCTGGAGATAATTTGGGGATGTGAGTAGGGAAAGGTGCCAACATCTAGTGGGAAGAGGTCAGGGATGCTACTAAACATCCTGCCATGCATAACATGATTCGCGTGACAAGGAGTTGTCTGTCCCTAAGGAAGTTTAACTGGGGTTAGCTATAGGTAGGAGAAAGAAGCAGAGGAGCCACACAGAACTGGGGCACCTGCCATCATGGTCCCTGGTCTTGAGGTTGGTGAGTCTCACAGGCCTGTTTGCAACAGAAAGGCTCCAGGACTGTGCCCTTTCAACCCCACGGAACCATGGCTGCCACAGCTAGGCCTTCTCTGACCTGATGTGTAGATGTTTTCACTGTCCCCACACTTCCTCTGCATGAAGGAGGCAGCATGCCACCTTGGCAGGCATGAAGGTAATGTGAAAAATGTGGGCAACAATGCTCATATGTTGCTACTCAGGTCCCCAAGGGCTGGGTGTGGAGGCCTGCTAGGATCATCAGGGTTTTGGCCTTCTGTTCTGGTGGAATGTTTGGTTTGGGTTCCTCATTCAGTAGTTTTTGGAACTGTTGTTTAGAATATTTCCCTTCCCAACTGTAAAATAATAATGCCTTTGAGTCCTGTGTAGTTCAGTGGCTACTCACTAAGCATCTGCTCTGTGGACAGCCCTGGGCTGGGTGTGGGGAACAGAGACTCAGGTAGGTTCCATCTGGTGGCTTATAGTCCTATTGAGGAAATACAAGAACAGACCAAACAGGCCTTCCCCATCTGTTATGGTTTGACTCTAAGGTGTTCCCCTCCCCGCCCCCCCCCCCAAAAAAAAACTCCCATGTAAATGTAGGAATATTCAGAGGTGAAAGGTTTAGATTTTATTTTTGCATTTTTTAAATAATTTTTTTTAGTTGTTGATAGACCTTTATTTTATTTATTTATATGTGGTGCTGAGAATTGAACCCAGGCCCTCACACATGCCAGGCAAGTGTGCTACTGCTGAGTCCCAGCCCCAGCCCACTTTTTGCATGTTAAAATTTGTTCTAATTAGTTACACATGACAATAGAATGCATTTTGATTCATTATACACAACTGGAGCACAACTTTTCATTTCTCTGGTTATACATAATGTAGAGAGTCATACCATATGTGCAGTCATACATGTACCTAGGGTAATGATGTTCATCTCATTCCACCATCTTTCCTGCACCCGAAGGTTTTGATTTTGAGGGCTGTGATCTAATCAGTCCATCCTTGTTTGAATGGTTTGACTGAATGGTAACTGTAGGGAATTGGGGTGTGGCTGGGAGCATACCCTGGAAGGGTTCATCTTCCCTGCAGTCCCTTCTCCTATCTCTCTCTACTTCCTGGCTGTGATGAACAGAGCAGTGCTCCTCCATCACACCCTTCCACTATGTTCTGCCTCTTCTTAGGCCCAGAACAGTGGACTCAGCCAACCATGGACTAAACCTCTGAAACCATGAGCCAGAATAAAACAAAAGAACAAAACATCATTTTTATTAGGTATTGGTCGCAGCAAGGAAAAGCTAACTATCTAGTCCACCCTCCATATACCTGCGTCTGTATCTTTATGACGCACAGCCCTGAACATCATGGGTTTTGGCCCCCAAAACTTCAGTTCTGCTCTGAAATAAGCCAGTGCTCCATCAGCCTCCAGGATCTGGCCCAGCCTTCATTCCCAGCTTACCTCTTCCTCCTTTTGTAAACCACTCTTTCTACATTCCCAGGTTCCTGCCTGTGCTCTGAACTCCTCTCCTCTTTCTGCTACCTAAAAGGCTATCTCTGGCCATCCATGCAAGGTGGGATGGTTCTGGGAGCACAACTTCCCCATCACTACCTTTTACATTCCCTTACTTCCCTTCTGTGTCCTGCCTTATAACAAGGTGTGTTCTTGATCTTCTACCCCACCATACTGGGAGATTCCTAAGGCAAGGGTTAATGAAAGATTTGACTTTGTATCTTCTCTTCTCTGCACAACTTCCTAACCTCCTCGCTGGCATTTCATGAGTGTTGATTCATTCTGTTCTGAATTTTCCTGGGCACATCATTTGTGCCCCATCTGTGCCAGGCACTGACATATGTGTTATCTCTTTTCCTCCTCATAGAGACTCCACCATATCTGTGATACCATTCCACTTATACAAATAAGGAAACCAAGGCTTAGAGGAGCTGTCCCTTCATTCATGCATAGATTTGCTCAGAACATTTATTGAGCATCCATCCACTGTGTGACAAGCTCCATAGCATTGCAGGAATGCAGGAATGTGGCAGTGAGATGCTGCAGATGGGTACCAGGAAGCACACTCTGAGACATCTGAATTTATTTATTTATTTACTTTTTAATACTTTTAAAAATGTGTTTATTTTTATGGGGTGCTGAGGATTGAACACAGGGTCACACATGCAAGGCAAGAGCTCTACCCCTGAGCTGCAACCCCACCCCAAGACATCTGAATTTATCATCTAGAATGGCTGGGGAGCAATTTTGGGATAACCCTTGGAAGTGTGAGGAAAGGGCCAAGGAGATGGGAAGGTCAAGTGCAAAGCAGATGGCCTAACTAGAAGCCTTAATTAGCTATGGGGTGTGCTAAAGAGGGAATGACCCTTCAGGGCTGAGACCTGAGAAGCAAGTCCTATGACCCATCCTTATCAGTCTTTGAATGAGGCTGCACCCAAAGGGATGTCACCTTGTCTTTTAAGGCTATGCCTGAAGGGCACTTTGAGCTAAGGACTGTCTGCCTGCAGCACATGCAGCAGCCACGGAATCTGAGAGAAAGTCTCTTTGCTGTCATGGGGCTTACATCCCAGCAGGGAAAACAAAGAATGAGTGAAAAAACAAGTAAACAACAAGACTGTTGCCCCTCACTGCACAAGTGCAGAAAAGACAAACAGGTGCTTGTTCTGATGCTCTTAAATTTAAAAGATTAAATTTTGGGGAGCATCATTAAAGGGGGGAATTGTAGTGGCACCCCCTCCTCCACAGAAAATCTTAACTAAGCTTCTCCAGAAATCTTTACCATGATTGATTTCAGGACTATCAGTAAAAGTGTCTCTACAAAAGAGTTCAGTGTAGGTAAACTTCCTTTTTTCCTGTTGCTCTATTTTACTTGGCCACTAACCTGGAAGAAATCAGCATTCCAGGTGCTAAATGCCCCTTTACTAGTTTTCACAAATGTTTATCCAGTATAGTAGTTTGTAGAAGTGTGTTTGAAAATGCAAAATTTGATTAAAAAAAAAAAAAAGACAAATCCTTTAACAAGGCCTCTGACCTTGAGCTGTAGCCTCACAGAGATGTCTACATTTCTAAGATAAGTTACCAGTTTGGCTCCATGGTAACAGCTGGCAGGGGAGGAAAGAAAGGGGAGAAGAAGCTCTTCCCTTCTCAGGTGTTGTCCTTGAAGAGTTAACCTCCCAGAACAGTGAAAGAAAAAGCTACTTTTAGGTGAACCTCTGCAGACTGTGAACTTGTGAGCCCCTCCCTTATATGCGGGGTATAAAGTTCTGAAACTACCTGAATTCAGGGTTCGGGGATTAATTAATTATAGTGAAAGCTGTGCCCCCTGAACCTGGATGCAGCCAAATAAAACTGTTTCCTGCTATCTTTGGTGCCCTGACTTGTCTGTCCCCTACAACCATTTTACAACCGGGGAAGCTGAGATGCCAAGAGGTTCAATGAATGAAAGCCTCGCCTCCAATTCAGGTCTCTATGGCTCAAAATCGACCCTGACCCACTGCATAACCAGACCTACTCTGAGCACAGGCTCAGGAGTCAAGCTAAGGAGCTGAGACTTGATCCTGTGTACAAGGGGGAGGGATGCAGAGAAATATATTTCTAGGACATTTGGGTATAGACATGAAGAATGGATGATTAGCTCAAAGAGACAAGCTGTGGGGACTTTGTTAAGAGGCAGCTTCAGAGATTTGGATCTGTAATGATGATGATGATGTGCTCCAGGAACTGGTGGGGGAAATGAGGCTGGATCCTTGAGGATGCTTTTGGCTGCAAGTAACAGAGAACCCCAGTGTACAGTGGCCTAACCCATAAAGCCACAGGAGTGAAAGTAGATCGGGAGGCAGGCTCTGGGATTTTGGTTCCATCAGTTACCCAGGAGATCATGAAAGGAGTCGAGTTCCTTTTGCTCTGCCACCCGAAGGCAGCTTCCTCTTTGGGTCCTAAGATGTCTGCTGGTGGCGATCAGGGCTACATGCTTTTTTGCTAGCACTTAATAGAAATGCTAAAACCTTCTCTTCAATGATATAAGTCCTCTTTTTCTGTCCAGGTAAGTCATATACTCACCACTGGACTAGTCCAACACAGAAGAATCCAGAATGTTTTCTTGGGATGGAATCAGCTTCCCTGTAAGATCTAAGTTGGAGGAATGAAGGCAGGGTCAAATGCATGACTTCAGTAGGAAGCAGCAAAGGCAAGAAGAATTGACAGGGAGGGAAACCCCATTGCCTGCTACACAGGATTGGGCAGTTTGAAAACAGCACACAGTGATATATTGAAGAGGAGAGATAACAAATATATATATATATATATATATATATATATATATATATATATATATATATATACACCTCGGATAACTCCAAGAGCTCTAGTCCACAAGCCCAGTAAGATATTATCCCATCCGCCAAAATTGAGGAGATAAAGAGAGTTTGGTTTCAGGAGTTCTCTTTTGGATACTTTAATTTTGATGTAATGAGGGTACAGCCATACTGATTTGTACCCATTGAAGATATGGTTCTTTGAACTTGGGCTCAAGGTTGTATAGGATGGAGCCCCAGGAGAGAGGCCTATGGAGATGGTGACATTGCTTCTGGTTACTGAGAGGTGGGTGCTGACATCAGGGACTTGTGGTAGAACCAGGTGGAAGGAGCTGAGAAGGCACAGCTGGAGCAAGGCAGGACTTTTCCCAGCAAGGCTGCTTCTAGGATGGGGTCCCTGACTGACAGGCATCCTTGCCTATGTGCACAGTGACAGGGATAAGACACTGGAAGCAACCTAAATGTGCAACTCTAGAGAGCTGATTAAGTTAACTATTCTGCCTCTGGTGTGTAGAATACAGCATGAATACAGCTATCTTGGCTGCCACAGAAAAATCTATCATTAAGTAGAAAAGCAAGATGCAGAAGTTTGTGTTAAAAGAGAACATATGATATCCAAATGTGTGCTTGCATATCCACTGCTTCTGGAAGGCATCAGAAGAAACTTTTCATAGTTCCTCTGGGCGGGGTTCTGGGAGCCTGGGAATCTTTTCTTCTTACCTTGTCAGATGATGGAGTTTCTTGCACCATGTGCATTTATTACCTATGACAAAAGTTCATAAAAATAAATACATAAGCAACAGGCTTTTAAGTGTCAGAGATGTTAGTGATCCTGAGGACTGACAGGAAGCCACGGAGTGGTGCTGGAGAGTCTGGAGTCAGCTGCAGTAAGGCACACATCAAGGGAAGAGGCCACGGGGGAAGCTGAGGCACTGAACTGCCCAGAAAAACACAGAGAATAGTGGGTAGCTGGTTGGGTTCATTGAGCACCATTGTAAAGCAGGGAGGCTGCTGAAGGCCCCCTGTTAACTCTACACAGGCTCCACCTGTTTTTTTTTTTTTTTTTTAACGAGATATTGAACCCAAGGTTGCTTAACTATTGAGCCACATCTCCAGCCCATTTTTATGTATTATTTTGAGACAGGGTCTCACTAAGTTGCTTAGGGCCTCCCTAAGTTGCTGATGCTGGCTTTGAACTTCCTATCCTCCTACCTCAGCCTCCCGAGCTGCTGGGATTTCAGGAGTGCACTTTTATTTTTGAATGAGTCCCCTTTTTTTAGCCACTGGAGCTGGAAAGATACCTAAACAGATCTCTGAAATCACTCCCAGAGCTTTAGGCTACATGTTGGATCTGATGTAGAAACAACTAACTTCAAGTAATTCTTGGCATTCTGGACCCAGATGCTGAGAGACAGGGCTGTAGGGCAAGAAGAAGGAGCCCAAGAAGTCATTTTTCAAACTGGACATGGTAGCACATGCCTGTAATCTCAGTGACTCGGGAGGCTGAGGCAGGAGGATTGCAAGTTTGAGGTCAGCCTCAGCAATTTAGCAAGGCCCTAAGCAACTCAGTGAGACCCTGCCTCAAAATAAAAAGTAAAAAAAAAAGGTCATTTTTCTGATACTGAGCCTCCTAACCCAACCAAGAGTTGGAGGAAGGCTGATCTTTGCCCGCCAGCAGCTGGTGTAGCTATGAGGCTGAGAGAGATAAACAGAGAGCACAATGGCTCAGCTGCTCAGAGAGCAGAGATCAGGGCTCCCACTTGCAAACCTATTATGGCAGTCCATGCAAATAGGAAGAGTGTCTTAGAGCATTCAGGCTGTTGTGACAAAGTGTCATGAACTGCGTGGCTTTTAAAGACAGAAAATGATTTTTTAATGTTTTGGAGGCTGGGAAGTATAAGATCAAGATGTTGGCAGATTTGGAACATGATGAGGACCCTTATCCAGGTTCACAGATGGCACCTTCTCACGGTGGAAAAGGCTCGCTAGCTCTCCGAAGTCTCTTCTGAGGGCACTAGTCCCATCATGAGAGTTCCACCTTTGTGACCTCCTGAGACCTCATCTCTTACTACCTTTACCCTGGGGGTGAGGATTTCAACACAGGAACATTGGGAGGATACAAACATTCAGAGCATAGCAGAGACTACTTACTAAAATAACAATAAATACAATAGCAAGAATCCTAAACTTTTTTGGAGATAACTGCCTCATTGTTTTCATGTCTTTCAGTATCTTGTTAGTCACCTCATGCAAAAAGATTTATGATTAATGAAACTACACACTGCAGCTCCCTCTCAGAAAGTCTCCAAGTACCTAAGATTCTTAAAGGCACTGAAAAGTCCTACATTAAGCTAACTTACCTAACTTTGTTCAAGAAGCTTCTCCCAAATGCATGTGGTCACAGAAGTCACTGTCATTTTAATGTAATAACTGACAGTGATGTCCAGACCACGCTTCAGGAAGAGTTTTAGTTTAATCTTTTTATTTAAGGATGAGGTATCTTAAGTAAAGAGAAGTAACTTTCCAAGTCTCCATGGTCATTTGGTAACACAATGGATTTGAGAACCTACATCTCCTATCTCATGCCTCAGTGGATTTTCTGCTAACCTACATGGCTGCTGTCCCCTTGTTGGCGTGGACATATCAACAATGTGGACCTGCTGCTGTAGCAGAATCCAGGCAATGATAGGGCAAGATTCGGTGGCTCGGGGAACTTGCATGTAAGAGGGCTGCACTGAAATTTGGGGTCAAACCAAGATTTAATTCATGTTGAACCAGGCCCTGAAAGCCTGGACATCGATATCCAATGGGTGCTAAGTGCTGGCTCCTGGCCAAGACAGGCCTTCTGCAAGCAGAAGGTCACTGACTTGCTGGGCATTTCCTGGATGCAAGGAGAGTTTCCATTACTCTCACAAGGAAATGTGGAGCTAGCTCATTGTTACTCAAGCTGAGACCTATGGAACCCTATGCTCTAGAGTTGTTCAATGAACACTGAGCAAGGAAAACATTCTCTGTCATTCTAGCTTAGGACACAGAATTCAAGAAAGATTCCTTAAGGCTTTCCAGAATCTTTAACATGCTCACATTGCTATGAGTCACAGGGTAAGGAAGTGATGTGTAGAATTCCCTGACTATATGACTAGGGAATTCCTTTTGCAAGCAGTTTAATTTGTTTCACACACAAGTTTGAGGAATTCAGATCTAGATCAATGAGGTTCGTTGATTTTTGCATTCTTTCCCACCTCATCCCAAACATTCCTGCCCTTTCTGTGTTGAAAAGAAATTGCTGAACACAACCAGAAAATGTCTCCCCTGACATTAAAAAAAAAAAAATTAAAAGGGCCAGGGATGTATCTCAATGGTTAATGTCCCTGGTTTCAATCCCCAGTAATCTCCTCCCTGCCAAAAAATTAAGCCTGGCACAGTGGTGTATGCTTATAGTCCCAGCAACTCAAGGATTGTAAGGCCATCCTGGGTAATGTAGTGAGACCCTGTTTCAAAATAAAAAATAAAAGGATAAAAAAGGGCTGGGGACACACCTGCTCAATGGTACACCATAATCAGTAGCACACATACAAAAATTTAATTGATGCATAACATTTGTACGTATTTATGGGGAACAATATGATAATTCCATTTGTGTATATGATGTGTAATAATGAAATCAGGGTAATTCGCGTTTCTGTTTTCTCAAATATTCATCATTTCTGTGTGTTGACATTTGTTCTTTCATATTTCAGAGTAAGGAGATTGGCCTGCAGATGCATGAGGAGCTCCTGAAGGTGACCAATGAGCTCTACACAGTAAGTTCTGCCCAGGCTCACTGCTTTTGGGGATTGGGTCACTTGTCTTCAGTACCCAGAGCTGGAGGGAGGCAAAACAGAGGTCTGGGATGACCCTGGGCATTTTTGCTGTATCTTGTGCTGCAGTCACAGTGGACATCATGTCAGGCTATAATGATTCACAACCCCAGCTTCTGATTCTTTGTATCTGCGGTAGGGCCCAGGCATGTTAGTTGTTAAAATTCACATGAGATTCAAATGACCTTCCAGATATGGGATGTTATATTATGAAAGCAAAGGACACAGAGCTCAGTTTGGGTAGCCTGGGTGTGAAGGCACTGAGAGCAGAGATGTGGACTCTAGAGCCACTGGGGCTATTCCTTACTCTGGGGCTTGAAGCAGGCATGCAGTTCGGGTCTTTGCATCCTCACCTGCACAATGGAGCCCCATTCTGAGGATGATGTGAGGTGTTGGGCACGTTAGCCTGTCTTGCTGTTTCCAGGGGATAATTTTACAAGATCAGTTTGGCCCAAGGCTAGCCTTGTTATGTGCTAGGAGTCAAAATCCAGCTGCACTTGAGAAGGGTGTTAGAATCGAAGATGGCAAGTGAGTTGGGAGTACAGACACCCTGGGTTATGGTGCAGGTGCTCACAGGCTGTGCTTTGAGCAGGATTTGACTTCCTTGGAGAGGAATGTGGGGAGCCCTATGCATAGTCTTGGGGAGCAGGTTAAACACCAGGCCTCTCACCTTCCTATGGCACTCATAGTAGAACTATTGTTGTAAATACATAGAGGTTCCTTATAAAGCTTTTCATTAAAAGTCTATGTGAGTGGGAAGAGGTTTCTGCATCTAAAATGACATTTGAAAATTCCCAAGATGAGGGAAAAGAACTGTGTGCTGTTTGAAGCCCCTTCTCTTTGGTACTGCTTCTGTATTGACATCCTATACAGCCAGCAGGTGCTAGACTCCTCAGGGACTCTGCACCTTTGTCCAGATCCTGGACCTCAGGTGGAAGACCTGGATCTTGGGCAAGGTATTTGCTTTTCTGGGCCTCAGCTTCCCAATCAGAAAAATGGGTGTAAGTGTTCCTAAGTAAATGTTGAAGCTTGTAATTCTATGAATCCAAGTTAAGGAGTAAAAGTTGAGTCCTGGACAGTTTTCAGTTGGATCATTCTTAGGGTAAAGGAAGAATTGCTGCTTTACAATGTGAAGTATTTTGCATCAGCTGGTCATTAAGGGGCAGAGTAGCCCACTGACTTAAAGCTCAGACTCTGAAGCCAAAATCTGGGTTCAAAGCCAGTTGTAAAAAAGAAATAATAGTAAAGCTGTCCCTTGGTATCAATAGGGATTTGGATCCAGGACCTCCTGTAGATTCCAAAATCTGCGTATGCTCAAGTCCCTTAGGTTAAAGGGCACAGTATTATGCATTCTCCTTTGCACTTCAAACCATCCCTAAGTTACTTATAATACCTAACTCAATGTAAGTGTATGTAAGTGTTTGTTATATTGTATTGCTTTGGGACAAGAAAAGAAGTATTTACATGCTCAGCACAGATGCAGTTTTTTCTCAGATACATTCAACCTGCAGTTGGCTGAATGCTTTGATATAGAACTAGCAGATGGGTGGGGGAGCTGACTGTACCTACTCACTGCATGTTCTTTTGAGAATGAAAGGAGGTTGTGTTTGTAAAGTGTGTTTAGAACATAAGGAAGCAGTGGATCAGAGGTTAGTAATGTTACTATCACCGTCATCATCATCTCACCCTTGATGAGTTCGGGTGGCTTACCTTCCCCCATAGCATTCCTACCTGAGCTCCACATCCCAGGGCCCCGGGACCATGGGGGTCCCTGTCCTTCCTTCCACCCTCCAGCTGCACTCCTCTCTTTGGCACTTTTCATTGCCCCAAATACCTCCACTCTCTGCTTCTTATCACTGCACTTCTTGTCTATAACTGTCTTTTTTGCTCCTTGGCTTGTTTTTGTCAAACTCATTTTTCAAACTCAGATTAAATCCCAACACTTTCTGCAAGGCACCACCATTGGGCTTTGAGTTCTATGGCGGTTTTCCAAAGATCTCTTGGTGTCAACATCTCTCCTGTGTTGGAATGCTTGGAGTTAGGTCTTCACTGGATGTGTATCGCTGCACTAAAGGCCCAAAGGCCCACATTGAATAGCTGTGTGGCCTTGGGCTCATCCTTCACCTCCCAGTTTCACCCATGAAAAATGGGGCTGGTCATCTTTCTGCAGCTTGTAGATTGGGCAGTTTCAGACTGTTGTCAGAGATCAAGAGGATGGTGGTATCTCTCTGTGACCCTCATGGTGCTGGTGCCTAATGGGCCCTGAATCTAGCAGATGCTGTGTGCTCAGCTGCCTGTGGGCAGGAGATGGGGCAGGGGTTCCCCCACTGTTTGAGGCCCTCAGGGTGCCAGCAGTACCCCTCAAGATCCTTTATTCTTGACTGCACACTGAGTCTTCAGTACATTTGGCCCTCCATATCTGCAGGTTCTGTATCCCATGGATTCAACCAACTGAGGATAGAAATTTTTTTTTTCATTGCATCAATTCTGAACAGAGTTTTTTTTTGTCTCCATTCCCTAAACAATACAGCACAGTAGAACTACTGCTTACGTAGCATAGCACTGTATTAGGTGGTGTAAAAAAATCAGTACACCGGAGGATGTGTGTAGGTTTTTGCAAATACTAGGCCATTTTACGTAGGGGACCTGAGCGAGTGTGGATTTTGATGTGGGAGGTGCCTGGAACCACCCTGCACAGATAATGAGGGATGACCCTAGTCAAAAGCATTAAATTCAAGCATCTGGGGCTGCCTGCTCTGGACCCATTGCCACTGTAGGGCATCATGGGGGATCGGGAACATTTCAGAGTTGTTCTTTCTCTCAGGTTCTTGCCCATCCTTGGTGCTCCCTGGGTGCTGACTAAGCAGAGGAAGAGGAATGGATTGTGAATAAATGAGAGGAATTGATTTTTGCCTACAAGGAGTGGAGAATCTGGGCAGAGAGAAGGAATAAAACATGTGAACTGTTGATATAACCCAAGATGGAGCCTAGTACTTGTAGACACGTGGGCTTGCATGGGAGACCCCGAACAGGAACAGTGTGGAGGACAAGGGGTGAAACTTGTTCTCCACCGTGTGCCCAGAGCCCTTCATAGTGCTGACCTCCTTGAAGCCTTCAGTGCTTGTTTCTTGAGTGAAGACATGAGAGGATGTGAGCAGACGTGTGAGAGATTGATTGAGAGAAGGAGTGGGGAAGAGAGGAAAAGAAGGACAGGATTCAGAAAACTGATGGCCCCAGGTGGGCCACAGTAATAAGAGATGAACTTGAGCTTGGTGCCTTTGGAAGGATAGGAATTAACATATTATGTCCCGTCTTGCCATTTATGGAACACCTAAAAAACTTAAATTGAGCAACATGGTAACTTTGAAATAAATATTCATTTTTTTAAAAATATTTATTTCTTAGTTGTAGTTGCACAGTACCTTTATTTTATTTATTTTTATGTGGTGCTGAGGATCAAACCCAGGCCTTTGCACGTGCCAGGCAAATGCTTTACTGCTAAGCTACAACCCCAGCCCTTAAATATTCATTATTTTAGAGTTCCATTCTTCTGAGAAAACTCATAGGTAAATGGTTAGTGAAGATACTAATATTGTCAATGACATTATCATTATTATTAATAATAAATTATATAATAAATGGGCTCTATGTTATTATCTCCAAATCTATTTTAATGCAGCTGTCACTTTCATTGAAATATTTTTAGAATTGAAAACTTGAGACTTAATGGGTTAAAGAAACAGAGGGGAAGAAAGGAAGAGAACAGGAATTCTAGTAGAGGATCTCAGTGGAGCCAACTGATTACACACAGATGTGCTTTTGACTTCCTATTGCACTGCTTACTAGCCTGGCCAAGTGGGTTAAACCTTGTCTTGTCAAAACAGGGATGACAATGACAACTGGCTCTTTAGTGAGTGCGTAGGATAGATTTCACATTGTATTAAGTACTTGTTATGTATTACTGAATGAGCACTCACATTTTGCAGGTAAAGAAACGAGGGCACAGAGAAGTAAATGACTTATTAAAGGCCTTTGTAGCAGTCATCAATTGCTGCATAACAACCACCTCAAAATTTAGGGGCTTAAAACAGCTGCCATTTTGTTTGTTCTTGATTCTGTGGGTTTGTAATTTGGGCTGAGCTAATTTCTGGCCAATTAAAAAAAAAAAGAAACCAAAGTGAGCAGATCTCATAGGCAAGCACTTTTCAAGGTTCTGCTCAGGCCACATTTGTCAAATCCCTTTGCCAAAGCACATCACATCCAAGCCTGGGGGCAAGGATAGAAAGTGAGCTCCTCCCTCCGAGGTAGTCACTGCACAGTCACAGTGAGAAGGGCTGTATCTGCAGCAATGCCTGGAACTATTGGTTCCCCTTTGTGAACTGTCCACCATGGCCACCCAGTTGCTGTGTGTTCCCCTGCTGCCCCCTCATCATGCTTAATTGCTAAGGGCTTCTAGTTACCATTTGGGTTCCACAAGTCTTTTTAGAGCCCTTTATTCCCCAGCCCAGCTTCATGACCATAGTAACAGGAATTGATGACGTAGAGAAAGGATGATCCAGTAAACCCCATTCTTTTCTTTTTTTAATGTTCTATAAAGGAGGAGGGGGTCTGTGAGGGGAACTTCTGGGCATAATGGTGATGGAGATATGTGCTGATGGCCATCTATCTCCTTCCTGAGGAGAGGCTCATCTCTATCTGGGACCAGGAAGGATGCAGAGGAGACTGCAGGCCTGGGTATCTTGTTCCCTTATTCCTTCTTGCATTCACTCAGCAAGCCTTCCCTCTGCCCAGGCCTCGTCACTCCTCACTGAAGCATGCTTGCACAGGTGTGTGTGCACATATACACTCACGGGCACATTAACACATATGCAGACACACTAGCACAAGCATGTGTGTAGGTACATACTCACATTTAAGCATTATACACTAGCACACATGCACACATTAGCACAATGTATGCACGTTACATGTTGCATACGCACACACACACCCCTTAACCACATTTTTGCCTGAAGTCCCATCAGTCTGACACATTATAGCTTTGGTCATATGTTGGCTTGGGAGGAAAAAAGGGCAGGCAATGAGACTGTGGGCCAGCAGCAGAACCAAGACAAAACAACAGATAACCAAAAAGCTTCACTCTGTTGTCATTGTTCAGCTAAAAATATGCTTAGGTTGTCAGTATGTTTCTAGATCATGAAATGCATCTGTTGTGTTATAACCAACTGGCACCCCAGCACCCCCCATTGCACCCCCTCCTTTGTACTTGGTCACTCTACTCCAGGCTAGGACAGAACTGCTCTACTCCAGCCTGGGACAGAACTGCTGGGTGGGTCGCTCTACCCCCAGCACAGAGCTGCAGGAGGAGTCACTGTGATTTTGGTCAGGGAAGAGTGGGAGGGGCCCTGTGAGTGTCCATACCCAGCAGCAGCTGGTGACAGGTAGACAGTGATTGGAGTAATGAGTGGGCTCTGCCTTTTACAGAGCCAAGGTTTGATTTGATTGTGCACTGGGTTGGGGTATGAAATCCACTTGGACCTCCAGACAAATCTGTGCAAAGGCGCCTCCACCTGATGTCTGCCCTCAGGGATTGGACAGCTGGAGATAGCCTCAGAATGAGAGGTCGGGAACCGGGATTCTTTTCACAAATCCTTCCCAGGCTGTCTGGATATCTTTCTAGAATGACCTTCAGGCAAATCCCCATGGTTTTGACATAGCATTGGAACCCTCTATCACTTACTTAATATTTTTCTTTTAATTGCCCACACTCTCTCCCCATCCTAATTAATTAGTGAAAAAGCAGCTGTGTGTATTGGAAAGAACACAGGTTTTAGTGGCAGATGGATCTGGATTCAAGGCCCTGTCAGGCAAAGCCTCAGAATCCAGCCCTTCCCTAGAATATGGGGGTATTTCCAACTCATCTATCTAGAATTAGACTGAGGAGAGTACATGCTACAGAGGTTGGCCTAGTGCCTAGCCAACATTAGGGGTTATCACTGTGTCTTTTATGAACGAGTGAAGCATACATATCGTTCCTGCAAAGTTCTGAATCTTTCCTTTTTCTACAACCTCCTTTTGCCACTGGCCCAACTGAGTTCCAAGTATGTTCTGCCCTAGAAGGTGCCATAACTTCCTGCTTGACTTCCCAGCCTCCAAGCCTGCTGTGTTCTGCATGTTCCAGACTTGAGCTAGAGGACTTTCCTGTAAAAATAGTCTCCTTTTTTAAATTTAGAATTAGATCATACATGCCTTGAGAAAAAACAGCAACAAGAAAAACCCTAGCAGTAATTAAACAATTCAAAAAGATGTCCTGCAAGAAGTTCATCTTCCAGGCCTGATTCTTACCTTCATATGCCTTCAGTTACTAGTTACTTGTGTCAGTTAGCAGTACATTCTAGAAGTATTTTATCCATCCATCAGAAGCATGTCTGGGCATCCCTCATGTGCCTATCTCACCTCTCACATGTGGTGCTCATCTTGAACTGGGAACTGGTCTAATGTTTTGTGTGCTCATTCGTTTCATTCTCACCATAAGACTTTTCAGGAGATGGTATTATTACATTCCGTTTTAGTGATGATAAATCTGAGGCATAGAGAGGCCAGGTAGCACACATGGGGTCACCCAGCTGGGGAGCAGCGGAGCCTGAACCAGTCTGTGTGCGTAAGTACTTGCCTGAGCTACTTAAATAAATACATTAAATTATATAAACATTTGTCAACCACAGTTCTCCCTCAGTATTCACAGAGGAGGATTGTTTCCAGAATTCCCTGCAGATACCAAAATCTGGAGATGTTCAGTTTCCTTGCATAAAGAGGCATATCTGCATAGAGCCTATGCACATCCTTCTCTATACTTTAATCTCTAGATTACTTACAATATCTATGCAATGTAAATGCCATGCCAGTAGTTGTTATGCTGCATTGTTTGGGAAATAATAAGAAAAAAAAATCTGTACATGTTCAGTAGAGACACAATTTTTCTTCTAAAGTTCTCTACCGACAAGTTAGTTAAATTTGTGGAACCTGTGGATACTGAGGACCAACCACATGTCCATATATTTCTTTGGGGAGAAAATAATATCTCACGTGAGCAAATGAAAGAATGTGGTATAAGTAGGAGGATGAGTAGCATTGCCCAGTCTCACCGGTGCCTGAGGCATAGCTGTAAAGCAGCATTAAACAGGCAGGGTGCAGTGGCACATGCCTGTAATCCTAGCAGCTCGGGAGGCTGAGGCAGGAGGATTGCAAGTTCAAAGCTAGCTCCAGTTGCTTAGCGAGGCCCTAAGCAACTTGGTGAGACCCTGTCTCTAAATAAATATGTATATAAAAAGGGCTGGGAATGTGGTTCAGTGGTTGAGTGCCCCTGGGTTCAATTCCCAGTACCAAAAAAGAGAGGCATTAAACACATGTCCTCCTGAGGCACCAGAAGGATCCCAAGAACATTGAAAGGGGGTTAATAATATATTGGTGATGTTGAAATCATCTTGCTTACACAAATAATTCCCTTCTCATATGCTGGGAAATCCTGACCTAGCACAAGTTAGTTTGGCTCTGGTCCTTGATTTCCTCCACCCATAGGATGAAGGCATGGAGCTAGAGGAAGTCTAAGGCTCCTTTCAAGCCTCTGTCTTCATATTGCTCCCTCATAGTTTCATCATGGAATAGAATTGATCCTCAGAAGACCTGGGAGATGAGGTCCCCTCTAGGTAACTCCTCACCTCTTTCAACTCTCCTGGGAAGACACTCATTCACTCAGAATATATTTATTGGTTGCCAGCTGTGTCTAGATAATGAGACACTGTCATAGTGTCTTAGTGGGGATTGTCATAGTCTGAAGGGCCAGGGAAGGTGGTGTGGGTGATGCACTTTCTTGGGCATCACAGAGGCAGTAGAGGAGAGATGGCATTTGGGAAGCCATAGGGGAAACACAGAAGACATCAAAGAAGGGGCAGCCAGAGTATGGGACTTGAGGCTCTTGCTCAGCCAGATGATACTGTCCACCAGCCACTGCACTAAGCTTGACCAGCTTGGACTACGCCTGATACAGGTAGTGTGTAGTGGCTAGGAGAGAAGGAAGTCTGTCTTTAGGATTCATTCAGTGGCTAGGGTCAGAAAATTCAGCAAATTGACTGTTTTCATCAGTGTGATGCTGCAGTAACCAAATACCTGAGAATGTGTGATTTATAAAGATCAGAGATATTTGGCTTATGGTTCTGGAGTCTGTGAAGTTCAAGAGCATGGGCCCAGAACCAGGTGAGGGCTTTGTGCTGTATCATCCCATGGAGGAAGGCAGGAGGGCAAGAGAGGTCCAGATCAAGATGGCAGAGAAGACTGAACTTGCTTCTGTAACAAATCCTCCAGCACTGTTTCAATGGGGAGTAATTTTCCAACACTTGAACTTCAGCGGACACATTCAAACCATAGCACTAGCTGTGTAAAAATGGCAGTCTGTGGGGTCACCTGAGCAGCAACAGCAGTAGCTGCCTCCAGAGGCTCACACACTTATTTCCTTGTCTGTCTCACCAATGGCGTGTGCACTCTATGAGGGTAGAGAACCACTGTCCTCCATATAGTAGCAATGAGAACACATTTGGAAAGTCCTGGCACACAGCTCTTCTTCCCCCTCCAATCAGTATACTCAATAGTTCCAAGGCAATAGAACCCACCTCCCTACTTTGTCCTTTTCTTTTCTTTTCTTCCCTCCCTCCCTTCTTTCTTCCCTTGTTCCTTCCCTCTCTCCCTTGCTCCCTCTCTTCCTTCCTTTCATGGCCCCAGCCTTTAACTCCTTTGGGTTTTGTTTTCCTCTTTGTGGGCTTCATGATCTGGCAGGCTTCTCCCATTTGGTGACAAAGGTGGTCCCAGCACTGTAAGCTCACTTCCTCCCAGCCAGGGCACCTCTCATTGACTTGTCTGAGCTCATGAGTCCCAACATTCTGGCCAGATGAGCCTAATGTTCACCAACTGGCCATGACTGGGTCTCACACCCACCCCAGGATTGAAGGGTAATGTCAGTTTCTCATGAGCCATGTGGCTGAGACTAGTAGAGGGGAATTGGGGCGGGGTTCTCAAAGAAAATTAGGAAGCTCTTCCTGAAGAAGAAAGACTGGATGATCCTGGACAGAGAAAAAACACGGATGTCCACTGAGATGGGTAGCTGTGGGAGGAAAAAGCAGTGGCTCCATTGGGTAGTGCGCAAACACCTTCTTCTCTTCTATCTATAAGCTGTTCCTCGGACTTAACTGTCTCCTGCTTTCCAAGGCTTACTGCCCACCCTATTCCCTTGGTCTGGGACACTGCACCCATACCAAGTCCTGACCCTGAATGTAACAGCTGCTCTTCCTTCAAGGTTCAGTTTAGTTGTCACTTCCTCCAGGCAGTCTTTCCATGATATCCTGTACTCCATGCACTGTAGCACTTGTCACACCTTGTGACAATTGCTTGTATGATTATCTGTGTCCCCTCTACTTTGTGTATTTCTGAGGGCAGAGACTTCATATATCTTATATATTGCAGTGTTTCCTGGTATAGTTCCTAGTATAGTGCCTGGTATGTAATCAACTATTGGGTAAATATTTAATGGTTGAAAGTATAGTTGACTTTCTACTCCTGAATATATTCACTAGATCAAAGGCAGTAGAACTGTACCTTCCCTCCTGTATTCCCCTTTCCCTTCTATCCACCCATCCATACATTGATTACTCACCATGTAGTCACTTATCCGCCCACCTGTCTATCCGTCCATCCATGCATGCACCCATCTCCCTATATATTCATCCATCCAACCATCTGTATTCATCTCACCATTGATTTATTTAATCCATCCACCCAAGCATTCATTCCCTCATTCAATTATATATTAATACTTATTGGCTACTCATCTCTGCTTTAGTTTATGGAATATCATCATGAACATGAGGTCCCGGCCCTCCAGACTTGGTATTTTAGTTGGGACAAGAGGGGCTGAAGGAGGAATTCAGTGCTTGCCTGCAACTAGCATGCCCTGGGCCCTGGGTTTGACTCCCAGCACTGTAAAAAAAAAAAAAAAAAAAAAAAAAAAAAAGAAGAAGAAGAAGAAGAAAAAAAAGAGGTAAAATTAGAATAGAATTCAGTCAATATATTGTATAAACCTTACAAGTGAGTAAATTAAAGCAGACATAAAGTTCTACAGAGAACATAGGCCATGTAGAGTGTAGGTGATCAGACTGAAACTTTGGGATGTCTTCGCATGCCTTGTCCGGGGGGTTCTCCTATACCCAGATGCTGGAGGTGAAAAGCTTATTGTGCTGGGGCTAGCCGAGCCCCTGGGGCAGGAGAGGCACACATGACTAAGTCATTGAAAATCTGTTCTCTATCAACTGACCCTTATCCTGCCCCCAACATGTCTCTTTATTGATGCTGTCAACTTTTGGATTCTGTTTGCTTTCTTTTCATTTAAATTAGAGTTCTGAAGGACTGTACATCTGGGAAGATGCCAAAGATAGTGTGGTTACCAGAAATGGCCGTCCCTATGGATCAAAAGATGCTGGTCTCAGTTGTGCCTTACTGGCTCTGTGACTTTGGAGCACACACTTGGTATTTCTGAGCCCTTGGCTTCCTTCAGTAAGGGATTAATGCAACAAGATTTCTGGAGAGCCTTTGGGCTCTTATATTCTGAGAATCCATAAAACTGAACTGAGTCCAAGAAGAGTGGTCTCTGCTTACATGTCCTTATGACACCCTTCCCTAGAACTGTTCAGGTGGAACCTCCCCAGAAGATCCTGCAGGGCTGGGAAAGGCCGGCCCTCCCTAAGCAACAAGGGAACAAGTGCCTCTTCACAAACCTCTGGTTTCAGTGCCTCGGCCTTAGTTGAACATCCACATCCACCTCTGGCTCTTCCAAGCTCTGCACCCAGCTGCCACCAGCCAGTCACTTTCGTAGTTTGCAGAGCTCTTTTCTATCTACCCCTGTCTGAGCTTCACCAGGAAGGCACAGAAAGGAAAAGCCTGTCCACGTCACCCAGCACAGAGGGATGCAGTTGAGACTCAAAACCAGGTCTTCTGAATACCTGTGAGCTAGAGGACCCATCCATTTCTATTTCCTGGTTGAGGAAAAGTTCCAGAAAGGCACAACAGGTCTGTGCCTATCAGGTCTTGGCTGTGGGGTTGGCCACCTTGGCTTTGCAACATGTTGGCTTTGTGACCTCAAGAAGCTCACCCGAGCTATTTGAAGCCATGGTTTCCTCATCTGTAAGGCAGGGATCCCAGGGTCCTATTTCATAGGGGTTTTGTGGGAAATAAATTGAGCAGTATATGTGAAGTGCTTAGAACAAGTACTGACAGGTAGCAGTAAGTGCTCAACAAACAGCTACTGCTCTTGTTGTTATCATGCTGCCCCAGGGATTGTGGTAAGAACAGCTTGAATTGCTTCTCCAATAGAAGGAGATAATAGAAAGATGTTTTTAAACTTTAAAGTAATAGATAAGTTTAAATATGGCTTAAAACATCCTGGATTGACAATATCAAGCAGACACAAGCAGGCTATTGAGCTAAGGACTTTCCACACTGAACTCTTGTTCCAGGTACAGTCAGCCCTTCACATTCATGGGTTCTGTATCCATGGATTCAGCCAACAACAGATCACAAATCTTCAGGAAAAAATTGCATCTAAGCTGATCACGTACAGACCTTTTTCTTATCATTATCCCTTAAACAATACAGTACAACAGCTATTTATATAGCATTTACATTGCATGAGGTAAGTAATCTAGAGATGATTTAAAGTACTTGGAAGGACATGCTTATATTTTATGCAAATACTCTGCTGTTTTATATAAGGGATTGAGTATTTGCAGACTTTGCTATCTGTGGGGGGTCCTGGAACCAATCCTCCATGAATACCAAGGGACATCTGTAATTCAATAAAGAAAATAAATAGCTAGAGGATTCTGGTATAAATAAGCTCATCTCAGAGAGGCCCCCAGGTAGACTCTAGTGGCAGCCGTCTGACACATCACTCTGGGCAACTGAGTTCACTGTTTCCCTTGGGATCAGGAATCCATGAGATCACAGGGAGGTTGGCCCCAGAGTTCTCAGGCTGTGTTCACCAAGCAGGGGATTTCTGAAATGCATTTAGGAGTCTATCCTGGGAAGTTTGGCTTGTTGGAAAGTGGGATGAATACTCTGTGGATCAAGAAGAATAAAAGAAAACAAGGCAAAGGGAGAAAGAGAAAATGAAGCACAGGAAATATGGGAGGGGAAGGCATCCAGCTGGGATGCCTCTAAGTGATTGGATGGGTACAAGCATGGATGATTGGGCAGGAAGAGCTAGATACAAATAGAAATGCTCTGTCTCTCTGAGAGCTACTCAACACAGATGATAGATTGTTGGTGAGATAATCAGACTCAGAAGCTGAAATAGAAAAAGTGGATGAGGCAGGAAGCATTGAACTCAGGAAGGGTGGGTCCAGAAATGAACAGCAGCAGCAATGTGATGAGGAAGTGAAGAAATCAGGAGTGTCTGTGATTGTGGAGGGGCAGAGGAGGGCATCCAGGAAGGGGAATAGGCTATACAGGTGTTCCCAATTCTTAGGGGTGTTTTTTTTTTTTTTTTTTTTACTTGAAAGATGATACAGATAACTTTCCTATGAGCCTGCAGTCCTTCCTTTTGGCCACTAGAGGTCGGGAGCACATTGATACTACAAGCTTCTGGCCCACCCAATTGTTTGAAAATGAGCCCTTGAAACAACTGGTGGTTCAACGTGGAAATCAGCAGAAGGGGGTTTTAGGACCTTTATTACAACTGCAAGCGAACCAAAATGAGTAGAATGCAGACAACAACGCATTCCATCAAGTTCTTGAAGAAAAGTTGGCTGTATTTTTTTAGGCATTTATTGTTTTATAAATTTTGGGGGCGCTGAGGGTGGTAAAACATTCAGGATTAAGGAAGGAGAGAGAAACATAGTAGAGAATAATTTTTTTCCACATTATCTAAGGTTCTCCAGAGTTTGTAACATTTTTCTGAAGTCAATTGAAAGTTCAATGTTCTTAAACTGTCAGCTCAAATCAGGGATGGTGGTGATGATGGTGCTGGTGATGATGCAGAGGTCACAGCTGGTGGGGCTGGAAAGGATGACTGGGGAAAGGTCAAGCTTGCCCTATCACTTCTGAGAACCCGAAAGGCTCGGGGGCTGTGGTTACCTTTTGCAGTTTCCTCTTTCCGAGCCTGGTCTGACCCAGTAGGAGTGTGATGATGTTGACAATGGTGATAACAGTAATAGTGATGGTCACAAAGCAGCTGCTATTGATGACAATCAGAATCATTTCCAGTCCTTAGAAAGTTTGTGCAAAAGTAAAGAATGGCAAACACTCGATGTGTCACTGGAAGAAGTGGGCACAGATGTGGTGCAGAACTTGAGGTAGGGCTGGGAGCAGGAGGGGGGGACCATGTTGGGCCGTGACAGACTGCTGGTGTTTCCAATTTGTGCATCCCCAGGTCATGAAAACCTACCACATGTACCATGCAGAGAGCATTAGTGCAGAAAGCAAGCTAAAGGAAGCTGAGAAGCAGGAGGAGAAGCAGTTTAACAAGTCAGGAGATCTCAGCATGAACCTCCTTCGGCACGAGGACCGGCCCCAGCGTCGCAGCTCTGTGAAGAAGATTGAGAAGATGAAGGAGAAGGTGAGTGGGGCCTCGGGCTGGGAGAGACGGGGGTCAGGACATGACAGATAGGGCTGTGTGCTCAGCTAAGAGCTGACAGCCTTGGCTCTGCCTTGTTCCTCTGCACCCTGGGGTGTGAAAGCAGAAGGGTGCTGTAGCACCTGCTCTCTTGGAGGTCAGTGTTGTGGAGGAGGCAGGCTGGCCAGGCCTCTGCCAGCTCTTTTAAAGCCCAGATGTTGCCATAGTCAATAGGCAGCAGAGGTGCTGAGCTGACTAGAGAGATGAACTGGGGTGACAGAATTCATGTTCAGCAAGCACATACCCAGGATGGGAATCAGCAGGCATTAGTGGAAGGCATGCTTGGTCCAGAGGCCATCTGTTGGCTAGGACCAGATAGCAGAGTTGAGTGGGTCTCAGTGTGTCCCAACAAGAAAGAGCAGCATTGGCTACTAGGCAGCACCTAGGACCCTGGTGAAGGGCCTTTTGTGAAATTGCCATTGCCAAGCCAAAGCCCAGAGTTTTAGGATCACCATACATCAGCTCTGAAATAGTCTTTAGCTGAGTTTTGCAAATGCCACATTTATAGCACCCCTGAACCTCAGTGTTCAGTCCTGACAGGGATGGCCCAAAGCTTTGTCTCTCATGTCAGCTCTTATCCATTGCTCGTGGCTGCCCAGAGCACTATGTGGAGGGTTGCAAAGCCCTCTCCAGGCTTTGTTAGAAGTGGTGCTGTGATCATTCGGTGACATCAAACATAGCCAGGGAAGTTCGAAGGCAGTATACACGCTGTTCTTCTCATTCTAAACTAAGTGACTTCTAAGGTTCCTTTCTTCTGGAAAGATTATGATATTCTTGCTGAATTTGCCACATTCTTTCATTCTATGCTACCATGAAATCTTCACAGAGCTCTATCTGCCACACATTGCACCAGATGTTTATCTGGGCTTCTGAGTCTAATTCTATGAGTATAGAGTCCCTTAACTCTAAAAATTGTAGGCAATTGAGTGGGAACAAAACACAACTGGACTTGGATAAGCTATATATAGGTGTTAAATAAGTACATAAACAGATGTTCAGCATCAGTAATAATTAAGGAAATGCAAATCACAATCATAATGGAATACTGCTTCATAGCCACTTGAATGGATAGAATGAAAAAGCAGGCAATGAGAAGTATTGGTGAGGATGTGGAGACTGGGATCTTTACATGTTGCTGGAAGGAATGTAACATGGTATATCACTTTGGAAAACAACCTTGAAGCTCCTAAAAATGTAAAACAGAGACCAAATAACCATGTGATTCAACTGTTCCACACTTAGGTGTCTACCCAAGAGAATTTAAAACATTTTATGCAGCTGGGTGTATGATGCACACATATAATCCCAGCAACTCAGGAGGCTATGGCAGTAGAATTGTAAGTTCATGGGCAGCCTCAGCAACTTAGTGAGACCCTATCTCAAAATAAAAACAATAAACTGGGCATGGTGGCATATACCTATAATCCCAGTGGCTCAGGAGGATGAAGCAGGAGGATTGCAAGTTCAAGGCCAGCCCCGACCATTTAGTGAAACTCTGTCTCAAAATAAAAATAATAAAAAAGAGCTGAGGATGTGGCTCAGAGGTAAAGTGCTTCTAGGTGCAATCCCTAGTACCAAAATAAACAACAACAACAAAAAACATGTCCATGTAAAAATATATTCATGACTGTTCATAGATGCATTATTCATGATAGCCTCAAATTGGAAACAACTCAAATGTTCGTAAATGGATGAGTAAAATGTACTCTGTCCATAAAATGGAATGTTATTCAGCCATAAAAGGGATGTAAGCACTGACATATGCCCAACATAGGTGAACCTAGATAACGTGCTAAGTGGAAACATGCTAACAGTCATGAAAACCATGTTTTGTACAATTTAATTTGTATGAAATGTCCAGAGAGATAGAAAGGCAACTGTTGGTTTTCAGGGGCTGAGGAAGAGGAGAATGAGGAGTGGCTGCTAATATGTGCAGTTTCTTTTTAGGGGATAAAAATGTTCTAAAATTTAGGTGGTAGTGATGGTTGTACAACTCCATGAATGTAGTAAAAATAAATTAAAATAACCAGTCATGAATTATAGGACTATAACATAGAGGGAAATGTACAGGTATAGACAGAGGATCAACTGGGGTTTTGGAGACTCTTTTCTAGTTCAGAGTGTATGCTGAGTAGTCAGTTGGCTCTTGGACAAGTGGCTTCTCCCATTCTCATTTCCTCACCTATAAAATAAAAGAGTTCAACTAGATGCCTTTATGATCATCTCCAAGTATAAAAGTTCATGAGTCCACAAAGGGCTAAAAATGGTCTCAGATTTATAGTGGGCCACAGAAATGGGTCAGGAATATCAAAGCTTTCCCTGAGGGTCAGGAACATGGCCAACACAGGATATAAATGTCAGGAGGAGTGTGCTGGGTGTTCTCAGACTAAGAGGACCTCGGAGAAGAGTCAGGGAAGGTCTCTGGAAAAAAAAATCAAAAGACTGGCTGGGCGTGGTAGTGCACACTGTAATCCCCGTGGCTTTGGAGGTTTAGGCGGGAGAATTGTAAGTTCAAGGTCAGTCTTGGCAACTTAGTGAGGCCCTTAGCAACTTACAGACCCTGTCTCAAAATAGAAATAAAAGGGCTCAGAGTGGCTCTGTGGTAGAGTGTCCTTGGGTTCAATCCCCACTACCAAAAAAAAAAAAAGACTGCCAATGGGGCTTCTCTACTAAAAAGCTACAAATCGAATCAGAATAAGAATGTCTAGGTGAGAGAGGAAAACCCTGTTTCTTTCAGGAGACTTGTTGTTTTACCCTACCCTGGGACTCATCAGTCTGAAAGGGGCAAGTATATCTTTCCACCCTACTTACTCCTTGCTCTTCCCTGCCAGGCGGCCCAGAACAGAAGCAGCTCCCCCGAAGCAGTCACAAGCAGCTTGGAAAGCCACTGGAGGGTGCTGAGTAGGGGTTTTATTTATAACCCATCCTGATACCACCCAAAGGCAGCTAGGTGTCACATAGTGTCACTGGCTGCTTGTGCCATGTGAAGTGATCTCGATGCAGGGTCTGAACCTTACTCCCTGGCATGGAGGTAGCCTATAGATGTGGGCTTGGCCCTGACATCTACTCTTTTCTTCTTCCAGAGGCAGGCAAAGTATTCTGAGAACAAGCTGAAATGCACAAAGGCCCGGAACGACTACCTGCTGAACCTGGCAGCCACCAACGCAGCTATAAGCAAATACTACATCCATGATGTCTCTGATCTGATTGATGTGAGCATCCTGGGGAGCGTGGAACTGATGGGGCCACACCAAGGCTGGTGCATCTCATCACCTGAAGGAGGGACTTGGTCCTTAGCTGAGGCTGATGTGCAGGGTGGCCAGGTTTTTGAGTGCTGCTTGGAGGGGGAGGGCACTGGGTGTGGCCTGGGCTGTGTGTGAAACCCCAGGATTTCTATTCATGGATGAGGGGAGCCTCTGATGACCCTCCAAGCATGGCTTGGGCAGTCATGAGTGCATTCAACTCCCGCTTCCCAGGTATGCTGCTATGCCTAGGTCCTTTGCTGGGTGTGGGGTTGGGGGGTAGACATTCACAGTTGGTGCCCTTGGAAATCTCAGTGTAGTAAAGAAGATGTTAATATATTCTGTACCCCTAAGTCCAATCAACCAGGCACACGTGGAAGGAGATAGTGAATCAGACAGTGGCGTAGATTAGCTCCTGGGGATGTTGTTGTGGGAGACATCAGGCAGCCTAAGCAGATGCAGAGGGCACACAGATCTGCAATGCCAGCTGGAGGACCACAGGCTTGAGGAAGGACACTGTGAGCAGCAGCATCAGGAGGGCTTCTAGGGCATCTGTGTTGGAGCCCAGACTGTTCCTTTCCTCTCCACCTTCCTGTACAGGTGGACTCTGGAGATGCCCAGTAAAGGCTCAGTACTGATCACAGAATCCTTTTCCTGTGACCTTGGTGTCCTGTGAGGAAGTCAGTGGATCTTTGCTTTTCCTTTGGCTGCAGAGAGGACCCATTATTACCATCCTAAGGGAAGGGGGGACACTCAGCTTTCTAAATGGCTTAAGACCAGACCTTCCCTCTTTTCTGCCTTTCAACTTTCCTTTTGGCTCTTTCGCCTTTTTTTTTTTTTTTTTTTTTTTTAGTTGTTGATGGAACTTTATTTATTTATATGTGGTCCTGAGAATCAAACCCAGTGCCTCACACATGCTAGGCAAGCACATTACCACTGGGCCACAACCCCAGCCCCATCTTTCGCCTTTTTCATTCATTCATTTACCAAATATTTATTCAACACCTCTGTGGTCTAGGATGTGAGGTGCTGCAGTAGGCCAAAGCCAGCGGGTCTTCCTACACAGGACACGTCAATAAGTAGTTGCAGGGGTCACAGTAAGAGATGCAGGGAAACCTGGGCCCCTGCAGTGAGGACACTGACACAAACTCCCCTAAGTGTGGAGTACATCAGGAAGGCTTTCTGGAGGAAGCTGAATCTGGAGGGAAGAGTATTTCAGGCAGAGGAGACACATGCATGAAAACCTAGAGATGAGAAGGAATGCGGTGAATTTGGGGAGCTGAGAGAAGCGCTGCTATCGTGCAAATATCAACCCCCAACATCTTCTGCGAGCTTTGGAGTGGTTTGTGTGCAAAGTGCTGTGGAATGGGAGGTGATTGTAAGTCACCATCCCAGCTGTCATCTGCACCCTCTGTCCTTGCCTCTTCCCAAGTGCTGTGATTTGGGCTTTCATGCCAGCCTGGCCCGCACCTTCCGGACCTACCTCTCAGCTGAGTACAACTTGGAGACTTCACGCCATGAGGGGCTGGATGTGATTGAGAATGCTGTGGACAGCCTGGACTCCCGGAGCGACAAGCACACCGTCATGGACATGTGCAACCAGGTCTTCTGCCCTCCACTCAAGTTTGAGTTCCAGCCCCACATGGGGGATGAGGTAGGTTTCCCCAGGAGGCCAGGCTGTCTCAGGTTCGTTTTCTGTTGCAAAATGCATGAGACCGTGAAATTTAGAAAGAACAGAGATTTATTTAGCTCCTGGTTCTGGAAGCTGGGAAGTCCAAGAATGTGGCGAATGGCATCTTCTCAGCATCTGGTGAGGCCCTTCTTGCTGCATAATAACATGGCCCAGGACACCATGTGGTGAGACAGAGCAAACACACTAGCCCATGTCCATCTCCTCCTCTTTTTAAAAAACCACTAATGCCATACTGGTCCCCACCTTCATGACCTCATCTAACCCTAGTTACCTCTCAAAGGCCCCACTAAGAAATACCATAAAGAAATGATTTTGAGGGTTAAGTTCCCAACACATGAATTTTGGGGGGACTCACTGAAACTATAGGCTGCTTCTATTCTCTCCCATCCTTCTGGAACCTTGGCAGGAGGAGAAAAGCCCTGGTTGCGTATGCATAATGTGTATCTCAAAGCCTGGAGTCAAGTTCTTGGTTCATGAGCTTTTTTAAAAGAGGAATTTATCACTGATAACCTTGATCTAGCTGGCTCAACTCCCTATCTGCAGAATTATAGGACTTAGCTTACCTCAGAATTCCTCCCAGGTATATCTAGAAGACCCCATGGGATTCCTGGTGTGTATAGAAACGGTCTTCTTGTTCCTCCCTCCAATGCCCTTGGATCATGTACTGCTGACCTCATCACAGCCTCCTATAGCTGCCTTGGCCAGGGTGCTGCCCTTCTGATCTTGTGAACCCTGGTACACTAGACAGCTGAGTTCTCTTCAGTGCTTATGCTATTCAGATTCCTTTTTTTTTAAATTGGTTTTGGGGCTTCAATTAAGGGGCATTTAGCCTCTGAGCCTCATCCCCAGCCCTTTTTTGTATTTTATTTAGAGACAGGGTCTTGCTAAGTAAGTTGCTGAGGCTGGCTTTGAACTCGCCATCCTCCTGCCTCAGCTTCCTGAGCTGCTGGGATTATAGGCATGTGCCACTGCACCCAGCCTTCATATTCTTGCTACAGTCTGAAGAAAAGAAAAAAAGAAGGAGAGGAAAGGAACTTGTCACTGTCCCTTGCAACATTACTAGGACCCAGGTTACACAAATCCCTGATGCAAATAGCTCCCTGAGTTTTTCTGTGTCATTCCCTCCTTTGGGAATTGGAATTGGGGTGGAGACCCAGACCAATGTGGTATGAGAATCAGCCAGTCTCTGAATTCAAGTGGGAGCTCAGCTGGGCCATCCGGGAGCACTTAGGGAGGGACAAGGAGGCAGATGGAAAATGGCATTTACTGTGCCCTGTAGAAGGCTCCACCCACTCCCTTCATTTGCAAAGTAGAGGCCCTCTGTGTGCTGTTGCTGTTCCTGATGCACCTGTCTGCCCTCATGTCTGGCCCCACATCTTGACCTGAAAATCCTGGTCTCATTGCGAGCACTGTGAAGTTCAGGTTGCATAGTTACTAATAAATAACTAACTTTGTCAACAGACTTTGTCAACAGTCCCTTATGATCTTAGCTGCATCCTAGAAGGGGTGAGATACTAAAGCAAACTAGGTAGCCCAGCCCACAGATAGTAATAGAGCCCCAGATGGGAAGGTACAGGGAGAATGGTGGAGTTGTCCTTCAATATTCATAGGGGACTGGTTCTAGGACCCCCTGTGAAAACCCCCTGTGAGGATGCTCATGTCCCTGTATAAAATGGTATAAAATGGCCTAGTATATGCACAGAACCTATGCATTCTCCTGTCTACTCAAGTCATCTCTGGATGACTTATAACACCCAGTACAATGTAAGTGCTATGTCAATAGTTGTTACGCTGCATTGTTTAGGGAACAATGATAAGAAAAAAATGTCATTACAGAGGCCATTTTTTCCCCATGTATGTTTTCTGTTCTTGGTTGGTTGAATCTGTGGACATCAACCCTGTGGATACGGAGGAGACCAGCTGCATCTCTGTCAGTTCTGCCCCTCTACCCCACTCGACTGGCTGGGGAAGAAGAGCCCTGGAGTGCTCTGGCCACAGTTGTCATTTCCTGTGGGCATTTCGAGCACTCTACCTACTGATTCATCCTTCTTTCCATTGGCTTCTCTTACAAGGTGGCTTTTTTCGAGCCACAACTTCCTGCTTTGAAATTAATGAATTAGTTTCACTTAACAAGATTATGTTAAAGCTCTTTGGAAACCCACAAACATTGCACAAATGTAGAAGATTGTAGCTGAGGGCCACAATCCTGGCAATGGCAGGAGGGTAGACTTTTCCCATCTGGAGTTGCTATTGCTACACGAGCTAGGTGACCTTGGAGAGGTTGCTTGACCTTGCTGAGCCTGTCTCATAGGCTGTGGATCTGGATGTCCATGTAGCCCTTGCCCTAGCTCCATGCAGGTGAGGAGGGTAGTGCGCAAACACGGTGATGACTGTCCTTTCTGCAGGTGTGCCAGGTCAGCGCACAGCAGCCTGTGCAGACGGAGCTGCTCATGCGGTACCACCAGCTGCAGTCCAGACTGGCCACTCTCAAGATTGAAAATGAGGAGGTGAGTGAGCCCCTGCCTGGGAGGGATTTCCTCACAAAGGCTGCTGTCCTGGGGAGTCCACTCTTGCCATGGAACGCATCCCAAATGATGTCTCTTCTATAAGATGAAGAATCATATAATCTTGAAACCATATACTCCAAGAATCTGTAATGGCCTGGGAATCTGTAATCACAAAACAGATTGATAAATGAATGAGTTTGGAAAAATACCGGATAGCATAGGCACTCGGTTAAGACACTCATAGGGCTCAGAGGTATTAAGTGAAAGAGAAGCAGAGGAAGGAGGACTCTGTTCAGGGTGCTCACTCGTAGGGTAAGCTGGAGTCTGTAGGTAAAGAGCTGTGTGTTCACAGGTGTAGAAAAGAGACCAGCGGGAAACATTCCAAATGTAACAGTGGTTGTGTCTCCATTGTTGGATTTGGGGTGGTTTCTATTGACTTCTTTCTGCTTTTTTCTATTTTCTGCAATGAGTTCCTATCTTTGACATCAGAAATCTAGTAGGTATTTGAAATTACACAGTGAAATAAACAACCCAGGGCACTCAAGCTGCAGCATGGCTTTAGAGCCAGTCTTACCCCACCTGGCACACCACCCACAAAGCCTGGTGGAATGGCTTCACTACTGGGTGGGTGCAGGTGGAAATCCTAACTGAGCTGCGTTCACCTTGATGTGGACTGAAGAGGCCAAACTGGAAACACCCTGTCCCAACATGGACACCTCCTTCTAAGCAGGACATCAGCCAACCAGAGGCCTCCGGAGAAAGGACAGATTATAGGAAGTGTCACCCAAGGTTGTGGGCAGGTTTATCCTTGAGAAGTGAAATCATTTTGGGAGGTGAGAAGACAGTCTCTGTCTCAGATCTCAGGGGGGATTATCCTGGGCAGAGAGGGAAGTTTTGCCTTACATCTCCACAAAGGACAGAGTGAGGACAAATGTGAGACAGATTGTAGCTCAGGACGATGACGAATCAAAGCGGTCCTGGGGGAAGGAGGTTATATGGAGACAAACTGTGCATTGGGTTTTTAAGCCTAGCAAGAGACAGGAGATGAGCAGAGTATTTTCTTTCTTTGTTTATGCTCTCCATCTTTCCCCAAAGGACTTTAAGTTGTTTATGTGGAGCATTATGTGGATAACAATGTTAATAGAATTTAAATTGGAAATCAGGGTCACAGAGAAGAGATTGAAGCAAATATTCCTCTCTGTGGACTGTAAATGGGCATGACCATCCTTGAATTTAAACCTGACCTTCCTGTCATTCTGTGGTCAAAGTAAGACTTTGTTTATTCATTCATTTATTCATTCAACAAGCATTGAAATACTTACTGAGCACATACTATTTGCTAAACATTGTTCTGGACAAATATAAAATAGTACCTCCTCTCATAGAATTTTCTAGTGAGGGTTACAGATAAAAATTAAAACACAAAACAGATTAATAAATGTATGAGTTTGGAAAAATACCAGATAGCATAGGCACTAGGTTAAGACACTCATAGGGCCTGATGTCATTAGAAGGTGACATTTCAGCTGAGCCTGCCTGACAAGAGAGCTTGAGTGGTGATAATTTTACAACAAATGTTGATGCAGTTTTTCCCATGACTATTTTTGGAGTGACCTTCCATCAAAGCATAGCGTGTGCCATTTACACACCATGCAGCAAAAGGGTGCTGTCAGGTTGGGGTTCTTATGCCCAGATTTTGTACCTTTTATGGTTTCACTTGACTCTGGGAGAGAGATGAAGTCCTAACTAACAGTCAGAGCCTCAGCCACTGTTGTTGTCTCGGGGTCTCCCTTCCCTCAGTTTCACCTTTGGTAGGGGTCAGCTAGCAGATGACTGGAGCATAGCTACCCACCATTTTCCAGACTGCATCCCATCCCTCCTCTGAGCAAAGAGAAGGAGCACCTCCAGTGCTGTTCCTATTTGACTGATCACCTTCCACTGCAGAAGCTGGTTGGGGGCAGCATAACAGGCAAAGAGGAACACACCTGGAAATCTGTGTCCCTTGTGCATCATAGCATCCCCCCAGGTTCCCTGGCGGAAGCCATACCATGAAATGACTTTAGATGGGGCACCCTGGCTTATTCTCCTAGCCAGCTGTGCAGTCTTGAACCAATGACTCGTTTCCCTTGCTTTGCACCTCAGTGCAAAACTGACTAGGTTTGCTAGTCTCCTAGAGGCTTTATGTGAATAAATTTGAGAAAACACTTTAAATTGTGAGAAAGAATAAAGGTCTTTGTGGATATGCTTTTTCCCCAGGTTAGAAAAACCTTGGATGCCACCATGCAGACTTTACAGGACATGCTGACGGTAGAGGACTTTGACGTCTCTGACGCCTTCCAACACAGCCGATCCACAGAGTCGGTGAAGTCGGCTGCGTCAGAGACCTACATGAGCAAGGTCAACATTGCCAAGAGGAGGGCCAACCAACAGGAGACAGAGATGTTTTATTTTACAGTAGGTGGCATCCTGGATCCAGAACCTAATCGTCTGCTGTCCCTGTCTGTGATGTTTGGGAGTGGCCTGATGGAGTAAGGACTGGCAAAACCACCCTGGTCAATCAGACCTAAGAATCTTCCAACATACTTTAACATTAAGCTGCCTGGCTGAATTTACTGTAATGCAGAAAGTGAATTATCAGTGGGTAATACTGACATTGATCTTGGGTGATGGTCATTGAAACTTTTCTGCTTTAGAAAAAAAGAGCAAAGAGAAAGTTCTGTTCAGCTGGGTTAAGAAAAAAAATGAATAAAGGAGTCAGGCTTAAGTCCTAAACAACTACCCTAAAATTATGCAAATGTTTTATTGTGTTGAATTGTCTTAAATTGGGGTGTAAGTTTTAGAAATAATGTCCTCAGCAATCCAAGCATATTTCTCATGGAGTTGCTAGCCTCCCACACGAAATCCTTACCTTCCATTTTGGCTGGGGGCAGGGAAGAGCAAGGCAAAGGGGAAAAGGGGCTTATAGTTGAACTTGAGGTTATTGAGTATGGAATATTGGAATTGTAAGGGAACTATCTTCCATTTGAGTCATTTCCAGGCCAGAAGATCATCAAACTCTGCTTGAATGCCCCCAGGATAAAAAGTTCCCTTCTTCCACACACAGCCCTTCTGTTTGGGTTCTGGCTGGCTGGCTTTGGGTATATGTTTTCTGTTATCTCTTACTTTCTAAAATATACACACTAGGGTTTCTGGCTGTTGATCTAGATTCTGTTCTCTGGTGTGACCCAGAAGGAGGCTAATTCTTCAGTCTTTCCATGACTACAGGGAGCTGAGTTTTCATTTCTGCAGGCCACATTCACTAATTCTTTCAGTTCTGTCTTAAAAGCTTTTGTTTTGAGCAGGCTGAGTATCCCAGTGACTTCCTGAACTCCTTCTCTTTGTCAGCGCCTCTTCTGCAGCGAGACAGCCTTGGTCTGACCAGCACAGAATAGAACACATTTTTACTTTCTCCATACAAGGAGCTATACTCCCATCCTCATGTCCTAGGATCATATTCATTGATTGTTTATTTTTATTTTAAAGCTAAGTTAATATCAGCTTAATCTCTCTTCTCTGTGTGTGTGGCCATGAGCCAGGCCTTCCACCTTTCGAAGGCTCTGTAGGAGATGTCTTGGGTAGTTCTCGTGTTGGTCACCACTTAGGTGTCCTCTTGATGAATTCATTTCATGGATCCAGATTGTCAACATCCTTATGTAGGAGTTCAACATACACACTGTCTTGTCATGTGTGAACATGGCCTCCACACCGTAAGGTTCATCAATAAAAATAATGAAATGGGTGTGTCAGGGCCAATGCCTAAGACAGATGAACTATGCAGGGAGGTTGATATTGATTGGGTTGTGCTCACTTAGCCATCACAAACCCACCCAGTTCTCGCATCTGACTTCATCTTGGCCTTATCAAATTCTTTGATGAAAACCAGTAGTTGCACATACCACATTTCTTCCACCAACATTCTCTGACCTTATCAAGAAAGAAAACAAAGCTGATCTTTGTGAATCACCCCAACCCAATTCCTGGCAGTCACATTTCCACTGTATTCACAAAGACAATTATGGGCTAGAAAGATGAGTGAGGAGTGTGACATGTATGAATAATAACTCACTTTGACAGTAGAAGCAAATAAATCTACCCGGCAGAAGCAGAGAAGGGGGTCCAGATTGCTTGAAGTTGAAAGAATTCTGAGGTGTCTTTTACTAAGTGTCAGAATATGCTGTCTACTTTTCTTAATAATCAATTCATCCACCTGGATGGCTGGTCCATTCTCTCACAACCCTGGTTGCTATTTTTAACATTATTTTAGGCCTTTGCAATGTTGCTTTTAATGCAAACATCAATACAATATGATGGCCTTTTATCTTTCATCGGTCACCTGGGTGAAGTTCATACCACAGGTCACAGAGCCTTAGGGGTAATTGACACTGGCCAGAAGATAACAGGAGCCTGAGTTACAAGATCAGAGCTTCTCCTGCCAGAGGCCATGAAGCCTGGTGGGCAGAATACTTGCTTATACCTTAGCTCTGCTTTTTATGAATTCTTAGACTTGTGATAAAAGAGGATGTTGTTAACTGGAAGCCTTGGTGGAGAGCCTCTGGGTAGCAGGAAATGTTTGTTTAAAATGCAGGCTCTCAGACCCCCATCCTCCTCATGATGGGGTCCTGGAATATTTAATGCTTCTGTGCCTCCCTGTGTCCCTGAGGTGAAAAGCAAGACTCGAGGTGTTATAGAACTGAAATCTGGGTTGACGTCTCTCCAACTGGCTACAAAGTCACCTGTTCTCTTGCCCACACCTGGATCAACACTGTGTCCATCTCACCTTATACAGAGGAGAACAGGAAGGCTTAGAAACGATCAGTATTCTGCTCAAGGTCACTCAATGAGAAAGCACAGCTCTGGGCTTCTGTTTCCTTCTGGGTGGAAAAGACATGATGCATTTGCCATTTGCTGTCCAAGAATGTTGGCAGTCTCTGCTGCATGTGTGTAAAGTCTGCTGCATGCTCTGCAAATGCAAAGAAGAGTGACTCTTAGGACCAACAAGCCAGGTCCTCAGAGATAAGGGCCTGGGAAAGGGGAGAGGATGCTGTAAAGTCCCACCTCACAGTCATTCCAGAAACCACTAGCGTGGGCCAGGGTAAAACCACCCCAGTTTTATTTGTGTCAGTGTCAGCCCTCTTCCCTGGGAACCCTTCCCAAGATAACTGTCCTCAAGGGGGAAAAGGTGACACTAGGGACCCTCTTCTCCAGGAAAAATTGCGACTGTCCTTAACTTTCAAGGCTTTCTTCTTTCTGCCACATTGGCATGTGCTAGCTGGGTCAGGAGTGGACCTCCTTGTGGTTAACCAGCTGGTAGGTTTGGGGCAGTCACATCTGTTCCTGGACCTCATCTCAGAGCTTCTGCAGTTGCCATGCCCTCTGCTTGCCAGTCTCTTTCCCTCAGGTCCCCACATGTCCCTTTTCTGCCTCCTTCAGGCCTTGGCCCAAATGTCCCCTTAGCAGTGACATCCCCTACTTGGATTCCCAGCCTGCTCTTTCTGCTTCATTTTTATCCATAGCTTTCACTACAGGTTGGCATTTTACTTATTTTTTGGTTCATTTACTGTCTCTCTGCCCACCTTGGTTGGTATGGCCTAGGAGGCAGAGATTTAACTAAACCCCTGCCTCTGGTTGCTCATAATGCAGCAAAGGCAGGCCCCAGCAGGGCTCTGTGCCTGTGTTCACATGGTATAGGCTGAAGGGAGCAAGAAAGCTGCTGCCTGTGTGGAGGTGAGGCTGAGGCCCAGGCCAAGTATGGGCAGTGGCTATATTTCTGTTCTGGAAGGTTCTCTGTCCCTCAGTACTGCCCCAGACAGCACTGAGCAAAACCTAGAAGGCAGCCTGGGACTAGTCCTAGTCACTATTGCCTTTCTGTAGCACCTTGGGCAAGTCACTTTCCTATACCTGTCTCCTTGCCTCATTCACAAGAAGAAGAAAATCATATTGCCTAATGTACTTTGGGCTTTCTTAATGGGAAGTCTCTCCAGGGCCTGCAAAACCCTTCCTCTTTTAGAATGTGGCCATTTGAAGGAAAGACTTGCCCCCTGGCTCCTCTTTGCCAGCTCTCTAGCTGTAGCTGCCTGGCCATTGGGAGGGTTCCCATCTTGATTGTTCTTGGCCCAGAAATACAGTAGGCTTTTGATAACCAAAGAAGCCCTTCTCTTTGTGCTACCCACAGCCCTACCTAAGAAGAGCAGATTTCACTGTTCCTATCCTCCTGGGGCTTCCTTTGTGCTCCCAAACCCTACCTTAAAGCCTAGTGTCCCCCAGGGACTGGGCAGCCACTTGGAGAGCTAGGAGCAGATGCAAAAGCCTGGGGTCTTCAAGGATGACCTAATCTCCCTACCCAGAGGTCATTCCAGAGGCAGAGATCCCAGCACTTGTCCTCTAATTTTCTTTTACCCTGTGTCTTACAGAAATTTAAAGAATATGTGAATGGCAGTAACCTCATCACCAAGCTACAGGCCAAGCACGACTTACTCAAGCAGACACTTGGAGAAGGTGAGTTGGGTGGTGGAGGCCCCCAGGAGGGGCTGTTTTCCCCACTAGATCATGTTGTGTTCCCTGGGGCTACTGAGTTGTTTAGACTTGAGACTTTGATCCCTTGGCAGAATGGGGCCTGGTACTGGACCCACCTGCCAGGATTGGGCAGCTGGGGAAATTAGGTCCAGTCTGGCTGCAGAAAATAGAAGTTAATCATGGGTCTTAGTTTAGGATATGGGGGAAGGTCATGGTCTAGTACTCATTAGGTAGTGGGTGGGAATCCAGGGACCTAGGGGTCAGCATTGATGATTTTCAGCAGATGTCAGAAATATGGGTAGAGTGCCCGGCGAGGGTTCTAGGTCCAGAGAAGGAAATTCCAGACATATGAGACATGGTTTGGTTCTTGGAGGACCTGAAGACTAGGCTTACAACCACCCAAATTTTCTAGTGACAGTTGAAATAAAACCCCAGCTGCTCTCATGGCACATAAGCCTCTCCGTCACTTGGCTTCTGCTTATTTCCTAATCTCATCCTTTCTATGTTCCATCCAGGCAGAACAAGTCTGTGCCTTTCAAAACCCACCAAGCTGATTCCTGTCCCAGGGCCTTTGCATTTTGCACGTGCAGCCATCACCCAAGCCAGAATAGAAAACGTTTTCATCACCATTAAAAATCTCCTTCTGCCCCTTCCAGCCAGTCATCCCACTCTACCCTAAGCAACCACTGATCTGATTGCTGTCACCATAGATCAGTTTTGTGTGCTCTAGCTGGTCAGAACTTGGAGGTTTTGGGGGTAATAGAAAAGTTTTATATCCTGATTTGAGTAGTGATTATACACAGGGGGGCATACATTTGTCAAAACTCATGATTGGCAAGTAAAGGGGGAGAGGAGTTAGTTTCAATGAACTTTCTCTTTATCCGCACCCCTCCCCCCCCTTAAATTCTACCCATTCTGACATTTAGGTATTAGACTAGGGAGTAGAAGGGCTGAGGAGGGTGTAGGTAACAAAGAGGGTAGAAAAACAGCAAGAATGAAGGTATAAAGGAAGAGACAGAAAGTTCCAGAGAAGCTCAGGGGAAGCAGGTAACAGGGTAGCTTCCAAGTTGAGGAATGGACAAGAGGATTAGTTTTTATGGGCCTGGCTCTGGGAGCCATTCTCATGAGCCCTATATGAAAGGCAGGCTCATATGAGTTTGTGGCTACTTGTATTTTCAGAATAAGATTCCCTGGGTTTAGAAAAAGTAATTGTTCTTTTAAAAAATAAGATCCTATGAGTCCTTAGACTGGGAAGAGAAAACTTCTCTCTGGCTCTTCTCTGTGCATTGTCAGATGGAAACTTCTATTGCTGTCCTTGCCTGACTGGCCCTAATGAGATAATAGTAATTATTATGGTTGGTATAACTCCTGGTCCATTTGGTTTTCCAAGTTTATTTAGCCCCAAACTCACCTTGCCCTGAGATGTGGCTCTCTTCCAAGTTTTGAGCTGCTAGCAACAAAAGCTGTAAGAACATGTAGCTTTAGACATACAGGGATGCTAAGAAAGAACCATCCAGAATCTCTTTTAGTGAACCAGCCATGGAAAAGCCTAGCTTGCTTCCTTTGACAATAGGTCTTGGTACACTGCCAATTCTAGAAAAGTTTTTTGAATGAACTTTTAATTTTACAATAGTTTTAGATTTGCAGAAAATTTAGAAAGATAGTACAAGAGTTACCACATACTCATACCCAGTTTCCCCTATAGTAACATCTTACATTAGTATGGTATATTTATCACAATCAATGAGTACTGATATACTATTATGAACTAAAGTTAGTAAACTACTGACTGACAGAAAAAAAAAAACTGAAGCTGAATAAATTGAGACCAAATCTTCATTCATTTTTTATATCTACTACACAGTGAAGTATACTATGGATTCTTAGGATGTTGAGTGAAAAGGGAGAATTTGCAACCAGAATAATTTGATTCAGAGTGAGAATATTCTTGCCCAGTGGAAAAAAAGGGTACATGGAAAAATTGAGCAAGCAAGAGAGCTCAGAATCTTATCAAATTCATTCTTCTGAGTGTTGATCAATGAATCGCCTCTATTGAGCATTTTTTAAAATATTTTTTAGTTGTCAATAGACCTTTATTTTATTTATTTATATGCAGTGCTGAGAATCAAACCCAGTGCCTCACACATGCTAGACAAGTGCTCTACCAGAGAGCCACAATCCCAGCCCTTCTACTGATCATTTTGATTTCTCTATTCCATGGAATCTTTTCTAAGAGTTGGGCCAGGGTATAGTTGTACCTGGATCAATGGCTCTTATATGTTCTCTGACAGTCGTTTTGAATATGGAGGGATGATTTAGAAATTTAAAAGCCAAATAAGAAATATAGGGCCAAAGGAATATTTGGCTAAAAAGATAAGGTGTTTTGTTTGTTTGTTTTTTTAAAGAAGTTTCTTGTCTGATGCTTCAGTTTATCTCTAAAGTGCCCTTTTGGCAGCAGGTTCAAAGAAAAGTTACAGGAAGCACAAGGTCTTTTTGGTCACCTTTACTTAGAAGTGAATTTCTTAATGTGATTGACCCCAGGCACACAAGTTTTAAAGCAGCTAAGTTCCCTGTTACAAATGCTGCTGCTGTCACGTTGGGAACAAGAACATATATCCTATTCTGCCCTTGGCTGTTGCTATGTCATTTTATTGACTAGAGAAATCTCTGTTTATCATCGTCTCAGTTTATCATGAGTCTTAGATCTAGGACTTTTTTATTGCTCTGAGGTTTGGGTATTCTGTAAGCTCCAGGGCTTATACCCTGATAAGGTGGTTTTTCAGGTTACTAAGATCCCTCAAGGATTAATAAATGCATTGTCTATAACAGGGATGGGATAAACCTTTCAGGCTCAAACTTAATAGCCCATCATAGAGCAAAATGGCCACCAGGACTAGACAGTCTGACCTTCTAGAAAATGGCTGAGGTACCAACTATAAAATATGTGTCTTTAAAATCTCAGCATGTATCAGGAGGTTAAGAACAGAGCATTTTTTGATTTCTGACTTGTTAGAAGTTGAAATACTATTCCTAAAGATGTTGATAATGGCATTCATAAGAGCTAGAATGTGACTATAAAGCTGAAGGATCTTGCTGGGCACAGTGGCACACACCTACAATCCCAGCAATGTGGAATATTAAGGCAGGAAGATTGCAAATTCAAGGTCAGCCTCAGCAACTTAGTGAGGTCCTAAGCAACTTAGCAAGACACTAGCTCAAAATAAAAAATAACAAGGACTGGGAATGTAGCTCAGAGATAGAGCATCCCTAAGTTCAATACCCAATACCAAAACCGAAACCAAAACAAAAAGGATCATATGTTAGATTCCTCGTTAGAGGAAAGTCTGCCTTAAGTGTGTTCTGATGTTCTACTCCCATGTCCCAAACCCTTTGATTCCTACTCCTTCCCTTCTTCCCTCCCCACTCCATCTGTCTGCTCATCTAAAAGCACCACTGTACATGGCCAGGGGATACTGTGGTACACAAGACAGATAACATCTCAGGGGAAAGAGACTTCAATCAACAAACAGCAGTCATGCATAGCTTAATGATGGAGATAGTTTCTGAGAAATACACCATTAGGCGATTTCACCATGTGCAGAAGTCATGGAGTGCTCGTATACAAAATCTCAGAGTAGGAGGCTAAACCATACATAGAATATACATATATGATAGCCTGCTGCTCCTAGGGCCATGATGAACAAGGTGGCATGAGATTAAATCAAGCAAAAGAGAAAATGATGTGATTAAGACACTGAACACAAGATATATGAGGCTGCTGCCTGAGTAATGCAGCACACTGTTATATAGTCAACTTTTTTCCGGTAGGAGTACATTCTAAAATAATTATAAAAAGTACACTAAGCCATGCGTGGTGGCACATGCCTGCAATACCAGTGGCTTGGGAGGCTGAGACAGAAGGATCAAAACCAGCCCCAGCAACTTAACAATGCCCTAAGCAACTTAGCAAGACCCAGTCTCAAAATAAAAAACAAAATTTTAAAAAGGGGCTAGGGATATGGCTCAGTGGTTAAGTGCCTCTGAGTTCAATCCCTGATGCTAAAAAACAAACAAACAAACAAACAAAAATTATCCTATAGTAAATACATAAATGAGTAAAATAGTTGTTTGTTATAATTACCAAGAATTATGCACTGTACATAATTGTATGTGCTTCACTTTTACATGATTGGCAGTGTAGTAAATTCACACCAGGATCACCACAAACATGGGAAATGAGGGCTGGGGTTGTGGCTCAGTAGTAGAGTACTTGCCTAGCACGTATGAGGCACTGGGTTCAATTCTTAGCACCACACATAAATAAAATGAAGATCCACTGACAACTAAAAAATATTTTTAAAAACATGAGAAATGCATTGCACGACAATGACATTATGGTGGTTATGATGTCACTAGGCGATGGGCATTTTTTGGCTGCATTATAATCTTATGGGACCACTCTCATAATGTCATTGATCAAAATATCACTATGCAGCTCATGACTATACTGAGTAAAGAGTAATAATTATGATAAGCCCCATGAATGACAGATTTGGGCTGAGCTAGAAAACTGTATATGGCGGGCAGGGAGGGGGAAATCACCTCCTCCAGGAAGTGATGTGTAAGTTGAGGCTGAAGGCTGAGAAGTGTCAATCACATACAATAATTGGGGAAAGAGAGCTGGGGCAGAGGGATGCTATTAAAAGCCAAGCACACCTTTAAGGATACACTGAGTTTGAGGCAAATTCTACTGGGGCATCTAATCTTCCCTAATCCCATGTGTGTGAGGGTGGACCAAGCTCTCCAGGAAAAGCTCAGATATGAAGCCAGACAGCCTAGATTGCAGTCCAAACTGTACACTTGAGCAGGGACTTGGGAAAGTCACTTCATCTGTTCAAATCATTTTGCTTGTCTGGTGTAACAGGGTAGATACCCTGTGTGCAATTGTACTATGGCACTGCTGCATGTCACACCATTGCATACTCTACTTTTGGACTGTTATAATCATTAAGCACTGAGCTTGTTGAAGGTAAAGGATCTGTTTATTAATTTACTCATTCAAAAAATATTTATTGAGCACAAGATTTGTGCAAAATGCATGATTTGTGTCCAAGACTGTGGTATTATAGAAATTTTAAGAACAGATGAGATTCCTTCTCTATAGAATGTAGTGTTGTTTAGTAGAGATAGACTGGGAATAGACAAGTAAATAAGAAGCAAGAAAAATATTGATGTTAAGCCCTATAAAGAGAGAAGTTAAATAGATAAAGGTGACATAAGGAGATAAATGTCTGCTTTAGGTAGAAGAAGCTTTTTGTCTGGACCCAACTTTTCAGCGGAGACCCAGAAGGCAAGCAAAAGTCAACCAAGCAAGTATACGGGGAAGAAGATTCCAGGAAGCAAATGCAAAGGCCTGTTTGAGGACTGTGAGAAAGAAATTGTGTCAGGAACATCATGCTCAAAAGAGAAAGTAGGTCCAGATAGTTGGAGTAGTAGTTCACAGGATCAATTCAGATCTCAAAAGCCTTTAAAAAACAGTAAGAGGCTTAGATTTTATTCTATGTGCAGTGGGAGGTTATTGGAAGGTTGTAAGCAAGAAAATGACATGATATTATTTGCAGTTTAAAGAGATTTATTACCCATCATCTTCATGAGTCCAGGATGGATTATACTGGATAGAAAAACTGAGTAAAAGGAACATGGGGACCTGGGAATGTGGCTCAGTTGGTAGAGTGCATGCCTAGCATGCACAAGGCCCTGGGTTCAGTCCCCAGCAACACACTCTCTCTCTCTCTCTCTCTCTCTCTCTCTCTCACACACACACACACACACACACACATACACACACACACACACACACACACACACACACACAAGGAACTGGTCCAAGATGGAGGGAAGTGGGCAGATTTAAGGAGGAAATAGTTTTCAAAGATGATTCTTGCACTTCTGGCTTAAACAAGTGAGTGGGTGTCCCATTTATTGAGATTTTGAAGACTTGGGTAGGACTAGGTTTGGGACATGGAAACAGGATGTGTTTTGGGGGAACGTTTAAGGTGAGAGATATTGAGAGGACAACTACTGGTAAGTGAATGGATACGGAAAATTTGGTTTGTCTATAAAAAAAAAATTACTCAACCAAAAAAAAGGAATGAATTACTTAATCATGCTATGTGGATGAACCTCAAAAACATAATGCTAAATGAAAGACACCAGTGCAGAAGGTCACATGTTGGACGATTCTGTCAACGTCCAGGCAAACCTACAGAGGTTGAGAGTAGTTGGTGGTTGTCTGGGGCAGGTGGTGAGAACAGTGACTATAAATGGGCACAAGGAATCTTTTTTGCTTTTAGGGGGGAAAAAATGAATGTTCTGATTAAAAAAAAAAAAAAAAAAAAAAAGCCAATTAAACATTACCATGTACTTTTTCTCCCCAGGGGAGAGAGCAGAATGTGGCACCACCAGGTGAGAGTTGGAAAATCTTGTTCTCTTTTATCCGCTGCCTGAGGTCGGGTGTGGGGTGGTTGGCGAGGGATAGACCGCTGGGACGCACTTCACCAGCCAGGGTGGTGCGGATGCTAAGGGAAGGCACAGGGGCCGTGGAGGTTAGAGGTTGCTTCGCTTGTTGTAGCACTGGAGTGGCGAAGCCACGCCCCCTGAGCTGGCGATGGGCTGGGGGCTCTGTCGGAGCTGCTGTGGGGCATTTCCCCTTGGTGCTGTCCACTAGGTGGATCAGTAATACCTACCTTAGAGCCACAGAGGACAGCCAGTAGAGAGGCCAGAGGCTGTTGACACCCTCCCACCCCCCGCCTCTCTTTTGTTATGTGGCCACTGAGCGAACTGCCCAGCTTAGGTGGGCCGGCCCAGCCTCAGTCTGGGTTTGTCAAGCAAGTTTTGGGGGTTTGGCTGATATTGTGCACAGCTGGGCATACGCATGCGCGCGCGTACACACACAGATGCGTGCTCACACATCCGCGCTGCCCACACCCTGGCTTGGACCTCATGGGCACCTGGATGGGCTGTCGCAGAAAGTAATAAATGGGCAACTTCTGCTTTCTCTTCAGCTTGTTCAACTTTACCCTTTGCGCTTTTCCCTGAGCACACCAGAGCCAGTGAACACTTTGCCTCAGCAGCTGAGAGCTCATGGGCTCACTTGCCTCTGCTTTCCCAGAGCTTAGAACTTAGAACCATAAGCAGCTCTGTCACCACCCAGGTTGTTCCTTGGAGCCCATCCATTTCAAAGTTCTCAGCAAGAGCTATGAGGCTGCTGGACATGAACTCAAATCAGTGGTCTGACGGTCTGCACTTTGCCGCAGTTGAGAACCACTTTTTGCCTCACTTTCTGGGCCCAGTGACCTGATGGCATTCTTTCCAACCCCCCACACGTCCTTCCCAGTGGCCCAGAATCCTGGAAAGCTGTCCTACTTGGCAAGAGCAAACATGATCCCCCAACTCTCCCCTGCTGCTTGGGAAGGGAATAGGCAGGGCAGACTCTTGGAAAGCTCCGGGCTTTTAAGAGTGTTGGGACAAGGGCTTTCCAGAAATTCTGCCTGTACAGCTGTTCCTCTGGGCCTGGGAATTTGGGAACATCAAAATGATTCACACCAGGCAAGGACCTTCCCACATATGGGGCAGCAGATGTGCAGGGTCACTTTCGAAGAATCTTTCAGAAACAAACTTATTATTATTACTTTTTTTTTCTGGCAAGAAGATGTTGTCATAATCCCAAAACACAGAAGCCATATTTTATACCGAAGTCTGCAAATAGTGGAACAGATGGAGATGAATGGAGCCAATCCTCACTTCCTCCTCATTCCTACGACTCAGGCAGGAGAAGATTGCTCCAGCAGATTGCTGGAGCGGAGATCTGTAATCAAACCCTTGGCCAGGTCTCCTCCCTCAGGGGAATGTTGAGGGTTGATTTTTCTTTTTTTTTTTAATTACATAAAGCCCTATGAGGCCTTGTCTTCCACACCCACTTTAACCAAGGACTTGGAAAATTCAAGCTAAAGTTACCAGACCTCACGCTTAGATACCCTGCCACTAAACTCTAGACCTAGGAGAGCATGCACTCTGGCTCCTGGCCAAGGTCAAAGGCAACTTTGTTCATAAACTAGAAGCCTGTCCTTGCTTCCACAATCATTATTTAACTTGTGGAACTTGTTGCCAACTTGGAAAAAAATTTTAAATGAATCACAGAAGGCCCTGGGTGAAATGTCTCTGTACTGTGACTCTCTATCCCTTTCATAGACCCTTGCACATAGTCACTCTCATTTAGGATGGTCATTTGAGCAGGTTCCCTAAGCCAGGTTGCTGGTAACTGTGTCTAGAAGGGCCAGTTTTTGCACACCAGATGCAACATGTTGTATTTTCTCACACTTAAGAACCTTATCTTTGAATAGTCCAAATTTATAATAACTATAACTTAGGCTGGCCAGATGTGATATTGCACTTAAACAGTATATGACAAATGGCAAAGCCACGGAAAAACATGAATTTGTAATTATTGTCATTCAAATAAAGTTAGCCTCCCTAACCCAGGGGGATGTGCCCTGTGGTCTAGATTAGAGGTGAAATTACTGACGTAGTATCTAGACAAATACAACTCAGCACATACACAGGCACATCCCCCTAGAGCTTCACTGCATTGAACTTCGGTATTGCCCCTATTTTGGATTTGACATCCATGTCTATTAGGTTTTCTAGGGAAATTTCTAATCACATCGTTTTGGTCACAGAATAATTTCAAGCGAACACCTGTGTTGCCAACATATATTGATTTTCATCTTGGTTGAAAGGCAGAAAGGGGACATTGGTCTCTGGTTTCTCTTTCTTCCTCTCTGTGGCTTTCTCTGTCCCTGTTTGCCCTGCCTTTCTTTCTCTCTCTCTTTCTTTCCTTTTTTTGCTCTGCAACTGAGCAGCAGAAGAGATGGAAGGCTTAGGCTGCCCCACTTTCCTTGGCTGAGCTGTCCCCCTGCTCCCCACTTTGTGCCCCACCCAGCACTTCAGTAAGTCTATACAGATTTGATATCGTGCAAAGTTGGGATAGCTACGGTTCCCTGTCAGAGATTCCAGTCAGTGCACAGAGCCACACAGAAAGAAGTCCCAGTGTGATACAAATGGCCCTTTGTTTTCTGAATTGGGCAGGGAAAATGGGGAAGGATATACTATTTTCCTTTTATTTCCACTTTGTGTAAAGTTTCTTTAAAAAAAAACAAAAACGATTAGGACTTATGTTAAGAAAACCTTCCAACTGGGCACCACAGAGATTTTTGATCCTGGTTGTCCATCACCTGCACCATGAGTCTCCACTCTTGCTGGCCACAAGCATTTAGAAGATAAATCAATATGACTGCTGGCTGTTCTGTGATAAAATCACTTTCTCCATGTCACAGTCACACTGGAGTCTCAAGTAGGGAGAGCAGCATTCTACTCCCAGCTTCAATCACATTTTATTTGTGTGACCAGGGGCGTCCGTTCACTGCCGTGGGCTCATTTGCCTTCTGAGTGAAATGGGTTTAGCAGTTCTTGCCGACCTCACAGGGTTGTTTTGAGGTCATCCTCAATGTGGGATAAGGAAATGATCTAAAACAAGGTGACAATGTTGCTAGCCTTAAGTTATTTCTGATCCCCAAAGTTAAAACCTGTGGCCTCGTGTCACGTTTTTGGCACTCTCTTTTGGCTTTTTTGCATTTGGAAATTCAAAACCAAGTCCATTGTTAGAAATCCCACCCCTCCTTCCATACACAGAGCCTCAGAAAATAAGTAATTTTTGAAAAAGAAATGACACGGACTTAGCTAACCAAATTGACTTAGATCCAAGATGGGCTCGAAATAATCTTGCCTGTTGTTTCTTTACAAAATTTTGTTCTGTGTTGTTATTTTGGTTCCACTGTTTGGGTGGCATGCTAGTTGGAGTGTGTCTTTGCCCATGCATGCCCTGGAGCTTAGCAGAATTTGCTCAATGCTCAACTCCTAGGAGGAGTTGGTCAGCATTCCCCAAGCTGGCCTGCTCCAGGAGACAAGTAAAGCAAGCTCTCTGAAAGAGGCAGCATGAGCCTCATTTGTCTTGATTGTCTACACCTTCCTGCCCATTCACAAACATCAACCAAGACTTTGGGGACCAGGGCTTTGCTTGTCATGTGCGGATATTCTCTGTGTCTGGCTGAGTCCCCACTTTGTGCTCTACAAATTTGGAACCAAGTCATTTGGAAATAACTGCCTCTCTTGATTAGGGGCCCTCCTCTTAACCTCAAAAACAAAACAAAAACAGCAACAACAACAAAAAAGCCCCCAAAACAAACCTTTTCCTGGAAAATGTGGCAGCCTCAATTTGTGCTAGTTGGGTGATGACATGAGCAAATAAGCCACACAGTCCTATGCATGGTGAGCAACTCTGGAAACAGGTCTAGTGTTTGTGGCAGTTTCATAGTTCCTGGTAAACTGTGGTGTGTTTCCCCTCCCTGTGGCCAAGAGCAGAGCACAGGCAGTGGGGATCCTAAAGCAAAGCAAGACACTTTCATCCTGACCCCATGGCAAGGGTTGATGGGATAGGTGAATCCTTGGCTGGAAATGAAAAGGAACCCTAAGGCTCCATGACTGTGACCTGGTAGGAAAAACCCTGGAGGTGGAGCCCAAAGGGCCTAGGTTTGGGGCTGGCTCTGCCACTTCTGCCCTCTGGTCTCAGTTTCTTCCTCTGTAAAATGGGGCCATATATTGACATCTGTTAAGTGTGATAATGGACTTGAAAGTACTTTAATCAAAAGTGTACTTTACTGAAGAACAGGGTATTATCATCATCCCAGGTCACCTGGGGACCCCGAAGAAGCTGCAGCCTGCCTCCTGGCATCAGCTTCTTCATCTCAGAAATGAGAGTAATAATTGCCTGGCTCTCAGATCAATGAAATAAAGATTAGTCAAGTGCATTTGAAATGCCAAGAAGCATTAGAAAGATGAGTGCCCTGGTACATTGGGAGTTGAGACTTGGTGATGGATTTAAGCCAAAATAATGAAAATTAACCCTCCCAATAATTTTTGAAAGTCTCTTGCTTTCTTGGGCTATTGATTACATCTCTCTCCCCTGATCCCCCTTCCATCTGGTCAGCTTTGCAGGATAACGGCCTCTGATTAGAGTTTCTGTGGTTTCTTGGACACATATTGCCCCAACCCCCAACATTAATTTAGAATGCATTTGTGTTCCATGAGAGTTGCTCCTGCCTGGCATTGTGGGTAAATTAAGATTTCCTAAGACACCCAAAAGCCTCAGATGGAACATTGGAAACCAGTGCTTTGGGGGTCCAGGGGCTTCCATTCACATTTATGTTCTCCTCCAGTTTGGTGTTTTAAGAGCGTCTTTCCCAGTTGGATGTTTATGTTTGTTGTTTTCTTGATTTCTTTTGTTCCGTTTTCCCCTAGGCCCCCCTGCCTTCCCCCTAAACCACAGAAAATGAGGAGACCTAGGCCTCTTTCAGTGTGTAGCCATAAACTCTTTAACGGCAGTATGGAAGCGTTCATTAAGGTACTTGCTGGGGAGCCATGGAGTCCGCGAATGTGCCCAATGTAATGGCAGCCTCTGTCCACCCTCATGCTCCAGCTGACAATGTGTCCCAACTGACTTTCCATTCCATTCCTGGGCCAGTCCTGGTTGAGCTAGCTCCTTGTTGCAGCTTGCTGGTAGCTTCAGTGAGGACCCTTCATCACGGCTGCTTTGCTCTGACCAGGTGCCCCTAATACCGTCCACGATTCTCAGTCCTAGGGGGAAATGCCTGATCAACCAAGTCCAAGTGGGGTTGAACCGCCAGACACTTCACTGCTTCAGGAACTGTAGTCCTAAAGCTTGAGGGACAGTTAGGAAAATCCCATTATCTAGTGCTGGGATGTAGTTCAATGGTAGGTATTTACCTACCGTGTGGGAGACCCTAAGTTCCATCCCTAGCACCACAACAGAAAGAAGAAGAAAGGAAAAATCCCATTATACTTTACACCCACATCTCTCAAGAGGAGACTGATTGAAAGCAACACCAACGAAATCCCTATGGGTAATAGTGTGTTTTTATGCCAGTGCATTATTTTATTTCATTTAGTTGAGTAGATATCAGCAAAGGAAACATATACAATTTGAGTGAGAGAAATTCTTCCCACCTAGTTTTGTCTTTTTAGATGGTTTAGAACAGGGGAGAAGAGTCGAGGTGGTCCTTTTAGAATCACAAGTTAACCCATGACACCTCAAACTAAATATTAAAGCATTTTGACTAGATACATTTCTCTATCCTTTTTTCTTTTTCCTTTGATGTAAAGGGTCTAAGAACAAGCCATCCCTGGGGCTGGGGTTGTGGCTCAGCAGTTGAGCGCTCGCCTCTCATGTGTGGGGCCCTAGGTTCGATCCTCAGCACCACATAAAAATAAATAAACGAAATAGGGGTATTGTGTCCAACTACAACTAAAAAATAATAAAATATTAAAAAAAAAGAACAAGCCATCCCAGATAGAACCATTCTAGGCAATTTAAGATGGTGATGGTATTGCAAAGAACAGCAAGCAGGGGGATATGCATTTTTATTACTTAGGGGAACAGAGGCAAAATCCTTTCTGGTTATTTGAGAGCCTGCCCCCAGCCAATCAAGACACTTTCTTCAGAAAAGAAGACTGGTGTCAATCAGGACACAAGTGAGGGTATTTGGGCATTGCTGATGACTTTGGAGTTATGGAGGCAGCCCCTGCGCCAGCTTTCTTTCCTCTGTATGCGTATGGGTTACATCACTGGCTTTCAGGACAGAGAAGAACTAGGTACAGGGCTGGCCTGTGGGGTTGGACAGAAGGAGCCCCTGAAAGGAGGAGTAAAAGGAACAAAGGTTCAGAACAGGGACAACTTCCCTAATTTGCTCTATCTTTGGAAGGAATTCACTCTTATTTGACAGTATTTGAAAATTAGGTATTCCATTGAGTTAAATGTTCTCTTAATAGATCCTACATGTATTGTGTGACTGTAAAGTCATCCAACTTCATTCCCCTGACCACATGAGCATGTGCCCATTGAGCTAGTTGCCTTGGGAAGCCATCTTCTTCTTCTAATTATATCACCATCACCTTTGCTGCCACAACTTTTTAGCCAGTCTTCTTTAGAGCCCTCTTGCCTGGCCTCTGTCATTGGTGCTATAACTTTGTGTTAAAATGGACACTTTGGAATAAAAAGCTGCATTTGAAGCTTAGCTTTGTGACACCACTGGAGATCTGAAGTGGCAAAGGGAATATGGTACAGTGGTACCTGTCAACTAACTCTGAAAAAAGCCCCCAGTGCATATGAATAGTTGTGGCATCGTTGGAGTAAGTGCACTGCCTCATAAGGGGCCAAGGGAGAAGAATACTAATATGATTGGGGGAAAAAAAGGTATATTTGTTAAACGCTATTGCATTTCTTTATAGTCACATGGTACCTGTAGCACCTATAATCGTTGCAGTTCAGGAAACTTATTCTGTGTGCCTACTATGAGCTCAGTAGTCAGAGTTTCAAACAGCATCGATTTACTCTGAAGGATTATTAACTTACAGAAAGTGAGAGAGCAGTCTAATTTATTCAGTTCTTCAATTAATGAGAATGGAATTTAATTTTTGATTCTAGCTCATGTGCTATCTTTCGGGCCATTAAATTTAAGAGTCCCCAGCTTTTGGTAGGTGCAGTGATGTTCACCTGTAATCTCGAGGCTGAGGTAGGAGGATCACAAGATCAAGGCCAGCCTCAACAACTGAGAGAAGCCCTAAGCTACTTAGTGAGACCCTGTCTCAAAATAAAAGGATTGGGGATATAGCTCAATAGTAAAGTGCCCCTGAGTTCAATCCCTAGTATCATCCAATCAATCAATTAATCAATCAATCTGTCCCAGTTTTGAAAAACTACACCTGTGGAAAGTATCTCAGTGAAATAAAATCAGTGGGACTCCGTGACTCTGATGTTTCAGCAGGCAAGGGAGCATTGTCAAATTATTAATAAATAAATGCCGTTGGATTTAGATTTAGAAATTTCTAGGACTCTACTTAAATACTCTTAAACCTAGATTTTTTTTTTTGTTGTTGTTGTTCTCAGAAGGAGATCCCATTTTTATTCTAAGAGTGTATTTTGAGGCCCAGGAGGTACACCTCTGGGGCAGGGGACAGGCTCCATCTTGCTTCTGTGAGATGACAATGATAATGACCTACCTTATGTGATGAGGATTGAGTGAGCTTCTAGGCAGGCCATGCTTCTAGAACACTGGCCAGCACAATGTAAGTGCAATGTAAGCCCTGTCTATTATCATTAACTTTAGGTTAATGCTTCTAGAGCCCCCTTGGGCCACGCTGTTTGCTGTGTAGGTTCTGTGATTGAGATAGCTTTAGCCAGATGTCAGGTAGCAGCTGATTCCACTTTTTGAGATGCTGGGGTCTAGACAGGTGGCACCAGCTGGTAGTCACACCTCCTCCAAATTCTCAGCTCAGCCTCCTCAACAGGCCTGACTGAACCCATCTCAGAGTCTGACCTACTGCCCATGTGGCAAGAAATAGCCAACAGGTTCTCTGAACACTGGGAGTTTTTAGTGAAAGCAAAGGTTCGGGTTCCACCCCTAAAATCAGAAAGGTGACCCACCTTCTCTCCGTCCTCTCAGCCTTCATCTTTGGTTTCAGCAGGGTTCCGGGTTCGAGAGGGAGAACTAGGGATAGGAAGCAGAGCAAAGCCAAGTAGATATCCAGAAAAGCAAGCCAAGTATTGGGAGAATGTGGGGAACTGTTTGGAGTTTGGGTTCTGGTGGAATCCCTCTGGCTAGGCTCCCAATAAATATCATCATGTAAAGTTGAACTTTTTACCAAGAATGAGGATTTCTGGGCTGAATTCCAGGGACAGTGTTAGAGTAGACATAAGGTGTGTTTCTTTGCTTTGGCAGCTGGGTTTACCCTCTGGGGACTTTGGTGGGCTCTTCCCTTTTGTGAATCAGTCGTCCCTTTTGTTGAAGTGAAGTAGATTTGGAGATGGGACTGGGCTCAAGATATACTTCCTGTACTTTGATAAGGACAAAAAGAGGCCCCTTCTTTACTGGTGTCTGGCAAAGGAGCTGACTCTACCTATTGGGAGGCTGGCTGACGGCAGCTCCTGGAAGACCAGTGAGAGACAGAGGTCAGGGTGGCTCTCCCCACGGCAGGCCCATTGGCAGGCCCCCAGGACCTTTGCTGGCTGCCATTGCATTTCGGCGTTCACGGACTCTGAACTATCTGCTTACTATAACTGATCTTATTCCTGCATAATCTTTTCTTTTTCTCCTGCTCTGCTGCCTGTTTATTTTTTGTTATCAGAGGAAGAAGAAATGCTCGAACCAGGAACCAGGTATTTACTAGAAAGGCCCATTAGCCCCTTGCAGTTGGATGGAATCTGTCTTTAGATAGGACTTGCAGAGCAGAGCCCACTTTTGCTGTTGCCGATGGGTCACATCCTTCCCTTTCCCGACTGCACTCCAGCAAGGGCAGAACTGACAGGTCGGGTGTGGAAGAGTCAGGAGCATTGAAGTCCACGCCACCTTTGCAAGAGCATATTGCATATGCTTCCTTGTCCCCTCACCTTCTAAGGAGGGTAGTAACTTAATTTGACCCCTTTTCAAAGAGAGTTCAAAAAAAAAAAAATCTGTGCTCTTTAAATGACCTGAAATAATAGGGAGGTCAACCAGTCTTGGAATCCAAAGGAAATTGCCCCTTGCCCAGCCATGGAGAGTCTGGATAGGTCTACAGTCTCAGTGTGTGTATCTGAATGTTTAGCTTGTAATGACTGGAACTAGCCTTCCCTTCTTAGAGCTCAGAAGAAACCCATGGGGGCCAGCCCGGCTTCCCACAGGGCATGTTCTTAATTCTGCCATCAGGCCCCTCAGTAATGGGAAGAGGCCTTGATCTTGCCTTTGGACACATGAGCACTGGGAGAAGAAGGTTGAGTTGGAGCAAAGTGGAGTGGGAGGCAGAGCATCCTTCAAGGTCAGACTCCAGCCCCCTCCACAGGGCGGGTTCCCTCTCCCCTGTCCTAGATGTGCCTGTCAAACCTCATGATCCCAGATTCCTTGCTGGCTGGGTAAGAAGACAGAGCATTTCTTTCAGATTATCATAGCTATGCTTTTTTCTGCACTAACTAAAGACTCTTTATTGTTAATTGTCACAGAGACTTTAGGATTAGTACTTCCTTGCTTATTTTCCTACTAATCTGATGGTACTAATATTCTGGCTTGAGTTGTTAATTTGTGTTTGCAGTATCTTTTTTCAGTGGTGGTTGCCAAGCCCAATAAAACTCACATTTTTTTTTTTCCCTTAAGGATTCAGGACAAGCTATACCACTTGTAGTTGAGAGCTGCATCCGATACATCAATTTATATGGTAAGATCAATCTTGGGTCAGTACTTTCAGCTCTCTGCAGAGCAGGTGCTGGACTGTTCTGGTAGGAATGAAATTCTAATTTGTCTTGGAAGACTTCCTGTCACTGTTCTGCTTCTGAGGAGGAACATGCTCCAGGGAACAGCTGCTGTTTGGAGTGCTGACTTTGGAGCTGTGTGTCTTGGTGGGTGGGGGATGGGACATAGTGGTGAGGGACCCAGGGCTTAGGATAACAGGGGTGCAATGAGGGAGTAGACAGCAGGATTATTTTAGTTCCTTTTTTGCTCCCAACCAACCCCAGGGACAGTAAATCAGTTAATCCTACTAGATTATAAATCCCATGGAGGAAACTGTGTCTGGGATTTGGTAACCAGTTGTCACGAGAAGGTAACTTCTGCTTATCCACTTACTCATCCCTCCAAAAATATGTTTACTGAGTGTATAGCAGGCACTGTTGTGGACAGTGGGAGCACAAGGGTGAACATGACAGATATAATGTTTGCCCTGGGAGGGCTATATTTCTAAATAAGAGGGTGAGGAAATTAACAGGCAGAAAGATAAACATGGTCATCCCTCTATATCCAAATTCCTGCAGATACCAAAATCCACAGATGCTCAGATCCATTATGTAAAATGGTATAATATTTGCATACACCTCCTGCAGACTTTAAATCATCTCTAGATGCCTTATAATAACTCATACAATGTGAATGCCATGTAAATCGTTGTCATATTCTATTGTTTAGGAATAATGACAAGGAAAAAAATCTGCACATGTTTCTTTTTTTTTTTTCCCTCAAATGCTTTCAATCTGCATTTGGTTGAATCCACTGATGGGGAAGCCGTGGATGCAGAGGGCTGACTGTAATGAAATTACAACTATGAATAATGCTACAAAATTCCCTAAAAGGGGTAGAGAATGGTGGTGGTGGGGGGTGCTGCTTTGACTAAGACAGTGACAGAAAACCTCTCTGAGGAGGTGATATTTGAAATCAGTTCCAAATAAACAGAAGGGACAGCCGCTGAGCAGCCTGGTAGAGAGGATGGAGAATGGGGAAGGCCTAATGTGGGAAGCAAGGTCAGCATGGCTGTGTGGAGTGAGCCAGGACATTGGGGTCAGACACTTGGCTCCTACAAATTCGGTACTGTTTAACAAAGAGGTGGTCAGCATTTATTGAGTATATTCTGTATACCCCCAAACTTTGACTACATCCTGTCTTTTAAGAGTAAATACTTCCTGAACTATAACATGAATTGTTTTATGTGGAAAACGGAATCAGGGAACAATTATGAGTATCCCCATTAATTCCATTGAGAATGAGGCAGGTCCTTTAATCCCTCCAGTGGCACAGGTTCTGCCAGGGGACTGTCATTGGGAATGACCCTCTTGTAAAAGGTGGAGGGATAAAGAGACAAGCAAGGGAGCGAGTTACTGATACTCCCACAGACTCATGTTGGTCTCATGTCCTTTACTGTTTCTTTCTCTGTATGTTTCTATCTTAGGACTCCAGCAGCAGGGGATCTTCAGAGTGCCCGGATCTCAGGTCGAAGTGAATGACATCAAAAATTCTTTTGAGAGAGGTGGGTGCAGAGTGGCTCTCTGAAGTTCGTGGTTGAGGGAAGCCAGGATGGGTATTGACATATGTTTTAGAACTGGCAGCTTGAAGGATTCCTGGGATTGCACTGGCTTGTGTGAGCTGATCATGTACAGCTCTTCCCAGTTTTGCATTCAGTGGCTTCTCCCTGGTAGCTAGAAATCAGCCCTGGCTGGAGTGTTTACACCACACCACAGAAACTGGCAAATGCCAAGATCTGTTTGTTTCCCTCCAACAACTAACTCTTAAGTATTTACGTACTATTACAGGTGGAGCATTCCTGTTCCGAAAATTCAAATTTCAAAATGCTCCAGAATCCAAAACCTTTTGAACACTGACATGACACACAAGTGAAAAATTTCATACCTGAGCGCATCTGCTGGTTCACAGCCAATGTACAGTTACACTCAAAAATAAAGTCTGTAATGTGGCTGGATGTGGTAACAGTGACTGCCTAGGACCCACAGGCTATGTGTCTAAGGTATATATGAAACACAGATTTCATGTTTAGGCTTAGGTCCCATCCCTAAGATATGTCATTATAAACATGCAAATATTCCCAAATCTGGAAATCTGAAACACTTTTGGTCCCACGAATTTTGGGTGAGGGTTGCTCATCCTGTACAACTGCTTGTGGTTGACTTTCTCTTTGAAAAAAGAGTCTTTTAAGTCTGTAAAGGAAGCTTTGTTTTAGAAAAGTTGAAAGAACATAGATAATACTAAGTGACTTTTAGAATAGTCCAATTCTTCATTTTAATAGTGTTTTTAGCAAGCTGTGCATTGAGAGGAAGAGACCACTCTTCCTTCACCCCAAACTTACTTGCCACTTTGATTAGCCAAGGATATAAATGCTTATTAGAGGTGTGCCATTACATGCCTGTAATTTCAGCGATTCAGGACGCTAAGGCAGGAGGATCACAGGGTCAAGGCCAGCCTCAGCAACCTAGTGAGACCGGGTTTCAAAATAAAAAATAAAAAGAGCTGAGGATGTGGTTCAGTGGTAAAACAATGTAGTGTTCAATCCCTAGTATCAAAAACCAAAAACTAAAAACACACATACAAAAAAAGAGAAAGAAATAGAAAGAAGGAAAGAAAGGAAGGAAAGATGGGGGAGGGAGAGAGGGAGAGAGGGAAGGAAGGAAGGAAGGAAGGAAGGAAGGAAGAATGATGTGGACACCAAGACAGGATACCTGTGATTTTTTTGGGGGGGAGTATTTTTTGCGGGTGGGTATATCCTCCATTGGCCTCAGAATCCCTGATGAGGCAGGTGGTTAGAGGTATTGTCCACAGAAAGGAAGGACTTACCTATGCCTTTGGCTATGCTGTGCTTGTCTTGTTGTTTTGGTGGAACAGGAAGCACTAGCAAGTTCAAATCTTCATCGCCAGGGAGGATGAGGAGTTCCCCAGAAGAATTAATACACAGGTATCCCAGACAGTGTCTCTGCCTCCAGTTTTCTAACATTTTAGAGAGACCCAAAGTCCATTTCCATAATCTGCCTCATCTCAATGCTGATTTACTGCCTTATTCTCCAAATGGTTCTGATACTGATTTTGGTCTGAGGACCCTGATCCCAAATCCATTTCCTAGCAACACATCACATCCCAATGGACGAGAGAGCACATTCTCACCCATTCTTTCATGTAAGCCTCTAACAGCCTTGGGAGGTGGATGGTTTACCTCTATTATTATGCTTGGAGCAGGCCTCTCCCTGAGGTCCCACCTACAGAATTCTCTCTGTTGCCTCACTTTCCCTGAAGGAGCTGCCTCTCAAGCAACCCCCCTGCATCCCAGTCCTCTTAACTGCATGCTAAGATTGTCCAGCTGGAGTAGGGGAAGCATCCTGCAGCTTCACACCCTGCCAACCCCACACACAGGACTTTTGCAGCCCTATGTGCTCTGGCTTGGAACCAGGTGTCAAGAATGTGATTTGGCTGAAGTAGTGCCCAGTGGCCTCTGAGAGGCCAGGGGACCTTTAGCTCTGGAGTCCACACCAGGATCATGGGTGCATAGGACAGAGAGCCCAGAACCATCCTGTCCCAGGATCTATAGGGCATTTATTCAGGCACTCGACATGCACTCCACTGTGTGAGGTAACAGACTAAAGCCAGCAAATGCAATACGAACCAATGGGTACTACTAGAAGGGGAGCCAGTTTAACAAACAGCATGATCGGTGCATTGCTGGGGTAAACAGTAGGCAGCATAAGAGCCCCTTGCCTGACTTGGATGAACAGAGGAGGAATAGCAAAGCCAGAGAAGGCTTCTCTTGGAGGAAAAGCCTAAGCTGAAGCCTAAGGAGAAGGAGCCAGGGGAAGCAAGGGCTTTCCAAGCCAAGGCAAAAGCCGTAAAGCAAGAAGCATCTATTGTTCATCATTGCCCTACATCTCTCAATGTCTCATGATGGCCCAATCTAGAGTTCTGTCTCTTCACTTCCCCAAACTCCTTAGCACCTCTGCTCTCCTAGGTTCATGGTAAATGAACAATACTATGGTCTGGAACTCTGACTGGTCCTATGCTCCTGGGCCCATCTCATTACCCAGAATTCCTTATTGCTCTGCCCCAGATCTCTTGTGTGAACTCCCTGCCCCTTGCCTCCAGCTGGCAGGCACCTCACCCTTGCATTTTCCTGCTTCTCCATACCCTGTAGGTAACCTTGTTGAAACAGACAGCCCTAGCCTCTCCCCAGCCCCACAGGGCTGCTTTCTTCCCTTCTCCAATGTGATTGTCTAAGGTCAGCACCTCCTGTCACTTGCTTGGGTGCTTCTGTAGGGGTGATGTGTAATTGAAAAGGATTTTCTGCTCCTAACAAGCCTTGGATCCCCTCAGGCAGAGCCCAGCTGGGCAGAGATCACCTGACCCACATCTCAGCTGCAAAAAATATTTTCTCTTTTCTCTTTGCCTCACGTACACAATTGGCCCCCTTCCCTTTCCCCAGGATTCCAAAATGAATCTCATTCTCTCGCCAGCCTTGTTCTCTGTTCCACCTGAGGCCACAATGAGGCATAGCTTCTAAAAGAATAGTCCCTGGCATGTCTTTTTTAGAAAAATTTATTGTTGGCTTTTCTGGACTGCCCAGTGCCCCAATTTCTCACTTATTCTTTTCTGTTTCTTGATACTCGCCATTAAGTGCCCTGGGTCTGGCTTCTTATCTGGGCAATCCCAGGGATATTCTCCCACCTTCCCTCAGACTAGTGTTATTTCCTCTTCCTGGCTCACTCCAGGTGGCCTAAGCCCTGGACCAAGAGCTTTCTGGGAAGAAGGGCCAGAACTAATGGTGTGTGTATACACAAATGTGTGTGTGTGCATGTGTATTTAAAGTCACTGTTAATTACATTTCTCAGGCTGCTGCAGAGAGGGAGAGGGAACCGAGGAGGTGGGGTTTGTACTCCCTCCCTACAACTTCAGGCAACTGGGACAGCTTTGTTCTGTATATTGGGATTTCATAGGAACTCTTTTTTTCTTGAGGGAAAAAATAAAATAAAATCTGGGCTGGGGCTGTAGTTCAGTGGTAGAGTGCTTGCCTAGCATGTGTGAGGCCCTGGGTTCAATCCTCAGCACCACATAAAAATAAATAAATAGAATAAAGGTATTATAAAAAAATTCCTAAAATTAAAAGGCAAAATTCTATTGTAAAGGAAGGAGAGTAGGAGAGTGGGTGGAGGCATGTGTATACACAGGCAGCGTGCAGACGAGCAGAGAGAGAGATTTGAAAATCACACTTAAAAGAAAGAATGTCTCCCAGGCATGAAACCTGGGACTGCTGGTGTCTGCTCTGCCTACATGAGTTTAGGCACATTGCTTCGCCTGTCTGGGCTTCTCTCTCCCTCAGGAGAGAAGGATGTTGAAACCAACCCTCCCTCGGGGCCTTGCGGTGCTGATGTGAGGATTCAGACATCACTTGCCTGAATGTGCTTCTTACTTGAAAAGGTCCTTGTGCATATAGGCAAATATTTTTTAATGTGTTCTTTTTTCCTTTCCCAAGAGGAAGTCTTGTGGGGGACAAATTCTTATCTCCTCTGAGAGGTTAATCTATGGAACATCAGCATCTGAGCTGCCACACATGGTTGTTCAGGCTGGGCACTGCACAGGGATGCCAGCCAAGAGGGCAGGTCAGAGTGGAATTCTGGCTTCTGCGCTATAAACCACAAGCCCCAGTACAGGAAGGAAGGGAACCTTTCTCTAATTTGCACTGAAGTATATTGGAATCGGCAGAGACTCAGCTAGTGACACACATTCACTTCTGACAGAGGCAGAATGAAGAGATTCAAGTATGAGCTGCCAATTCTTCCCTCCATTGCCAGACTTAAGGTATTGTGGGCTGCTTAGGAGAAGGAGGGAGAAGCCCGTTTTGCAAACATCCCTCAACACTTTCATGAAGGCATTAGATTGCTCTTGGCTTTTTCTTATCTCCCCCCTGGAAATTCCCAGTGATGAACCAGCTCAATAGCCCTGGATTAAAGTGAACAGTGCTTCTCCCTAGATGAACAATTGGCAAAAATTCTTGAGATTGACAGGATGCCATGGGCAGGGCTATGGAAAATAGTACTCTCAAGGTGATGTTGCTGGTAACAGGATAAAGTAGTGTAGCCCCAATGAAGAAGAATTTGGCTGTATATTTTAAACCATTTCTAAATAACTTATAATACCCAATGCAGTGTTCATGCCATATTATTAGTTGTTAGACTGTACTGTTTGCAGTTAAGCCTGCATATGTTTAGTATATAAGCAGTTTTTTTCTTTGGAAAAATTCCATCCTCTGTTGATTGAATCCATGAATGTGGATCATACAAATTTGGAGGGCCAACTGTACATGTGTTTGCTTATTTATGTTTCCAGAAATAAAGTAGAACAAACTAGAAACTAACAAAAATGGTTAAGTATGAGGTATAGATGGAGAAGGATAAAAGAAGCTCATGTCTCAGAGCAATTTTCAATCTGATTTTAACTCTTGGACTCTGTTAATCCTTGGTGTTTTCAAATATATATATATATATATATATATATATATATATATATATATATATATATATTTTTTTTTTTTTTTTTTTTTTTTTTTTGGTACTGGGGATTGAACTCAGGGGCACTTGCCCACTGAGCAGCATCTCCAGCCCTATTTTGTATTTTATTTAGAGACAGGGTCTCACTGAGTTGCTCGTGCCTCACTTTTGCTGAAACCTGCTTTGAACTTACAATTCTCCTGTCTCAGCCTCCCAACCACTGGGATTACAGGCATGAATCACCGTGCCTAGCTGTAAAACTGTAAATTTTTAAAAAAGGATTTCTAAAAAAAATTAGCCCCAATAATTGAATACAAATAGAAATAATTTAACTGTATCAAATTGGTAATCATAGAAAGTAACTTTCAAACATGATCTGTGAACATATATTTTTAGCATACACTTTAACATACATTTTAACTCTATTGAGTTACCTACCATATGTTCACCATTTTTTAAAGTCCACATTTCAATGATTTCTAGTATATTTACTGATTGTGCAGTCACCATTGTAATCCAGAATTCTTTCACCATCTTAAACAGGAACCTCGCACTCACATATGGTCACTCCTATATCCCACACCCTGCCCCAGGCCTTGGCAACCATTAAGCTATTTTTTGTCTTCTGACTATACATCTTCAGTGGGATACATTCCAAGAACAACAAACAAAAAAGGGGGGGGGGGAGGGAAAAGAAAAAAACTAAAACAAAATAAAAATAATAGCAGAGTCCTAGAAATAAATCTTAAATTGTACATAGTAGGTTTATCGTTAATAGTAATATTGCTATTAAAACTCTGATAGTATTTTATGAATATTGTAGGATAAAACAGAAAAATATATTATCAATATTATTCAGAACCAAGATTTTCACTACAAAATTAGATATACAGATGCTCCACAATTTACAATGGGAGTATATCCTGATAAATACATCGTAAATTTTTTTTTTTTAAACATTTATTTTATTTTAGTTGTCGGCAGACACAACATCTTTGTTTTGTATGTGGTGCTGAGGATCGAACCCGGGCCGCACGCATGCCAGGCGAGCGCGCTACCGCTTGAGCCACATCCCCAGCCCCAATACATCGTAAATTGAAAATACCATAGGATTGGAAAAGCACTGAATGAATCTAACCTACTGAACACCATGGCTCAGCCCAGCCTAATTTAAATGTGCTCAGAACACTGATGTTAGCCTAGAATTGGGCAAAGTCATCTCACACAAAAGCCTATTTCATAAAATGTTAAATATCCAATGTCATTTATCAAAGACTAAAGGTGAAACCACGTTGGTCTGGATATACTTAGACCATCAAAAAGTCAAAAAATTGTCCCTTGGGTTGGGGATGTGCCTCAAGAGGTAGCACGCTTGCCTGGCATGCTCGGGGCACTGGGTTCAATCCTCAACACCACATAAAAATTAAAAAATAAAGATATTGTGTTCACCTAAAAAAAAACCTACAAAGTAAATATTAAAAAAATTGTCCCCTCAACCAGTTGTAAGCTGACAACTGTCTATATGAATACAAAATAAATGAAGGTAAAGAAAACCTTGTGTCTTAAATATGGTTATGATACATCAGTATGAACTCATGAAAAAAATGTGCATTTAAGTTTTATTCACTGGAAAGGCCAGGAAGCTCTTTATAGTGCTCCTGCAGCTAATAGCTAGATTTTGCTTTTGGTTACTCTCTACAAATAACAGAGGGCTCCTTGGAAAAACCTTTAATTCCAGATATGGGTCAAGGAAAGTAAAAGGGCTTTTTTTTTTTTTTTTTTTTTTTGTCCAGAAAGCAAAGAAATGCTCAGTGAGGATCACAATAAAAGGACATAAGAAAGGATTCCCCAGCCAAATGTAGGACAATTTAAGCAATCCCAAAGAACAATAATGGTAATAAATTGTAACACATTGAATTTAAAATAACATAAAATGTCTCTAAAGATGCTGACAAATAAGGGGGAGAGGGAACACAGGAAAAGCTCTTTCCAAAAGGATCCCAGCTAATAGCTTCAGGAGAAATGACGATATGAAAAATCACCACTTTGCAACCGCTGGTGTAACAATTTGGGCACAAATCATCATTGGATGTCCAAACCACTGATACAATGTGTTGGGCACAGTGAAAAGCAGACAGTCTCAGGGTGTCAGGATACTTAGAATATTGTTTCATAAATCACTTATTATAAAGGGGAAAATAACTTCACAATGTAGAAATCTGGAGGCCACCACCATAACCCAGCCATCACAGAGCCTCACCAGGAGCGGGATAGCTTGACGTATGCATCACCTGATGGGATGTAGGGAAGTGCCCACCATGTCGCTCCTGCAATGCTTGTTTTGTTTTGTTCTGTTTTTTACATATGCGGTATTTTTGCCGAAGATACTTAACCTGAACCTGATCATGAGGAAGCAATCAGACAAATTCAGAGTATGATTCTATTCTGCAAGACAGCTGGCCTGCACTTTTTTAAAAAATTTTTTTTTAGTTGTAGATAGACACAATATCTTTATTTTTATTTATTCATTTTTATGTGGTGCTGAGGATCGAATCGAGGGCCTCACTCATGTGAGGCAAGAGCTCTACCACTGAGCTCCAACCCCAGCCCCTGGCCTGCACTCTTCATAAAAGAGTTAGGACTTAAAATGACCAACTAACAAACGAAAATATTAAGAATCTGTTTTCCATTTCAAGGGCCAAGGGAGCATAGCCACCAAAGGAATTGGGTGAACATCGATTAGATCTTAGGTTTTTAAAAAAATATCTGTAAAAATGCGATGGGACAATTGGGGAAGTTTGAATGTGGGCCAGATGTGAGATGTTATTTTGGAATGATGGTTTATTTTCTTAGGAGTAATAACCTTATTGTTATGTACAAATATCCTGATTCTCGGGAAAAGTGTGTTGAAGTACTTGGCAGTGACCTGTCATGATGTCTATGAAGTACTCTCCAACAGTTGAGCAGCAATAAACATAAACAGGAAAAGAGAGAAAGCAAATATAGCAGGAGGAGAATAAGTGAAGGGCAATGGGTGTTCCTTATTTTATTTTTCCGACTTTTCTATAGATTTCAATATTTTCAAATGGGAAGTTGCAGGGAAAACTTTGAACTTGAGGGTGGTGTCATATATTGGGGAGGTGTATCCCTTCTGCCTTCCTTCTGGTTCAGATCACCTCTTTTGCCATCTGCATGTTCTGTGCCTCCTTACCAACCTGAAATATTGTCTCCTTTTTCCACCCAGGTGAAGACCCCCTTGTGGACGATCAAAATGAGCGAGATATCAATTCAGTCGCTGGTGTTTTAAAACTGTATTTCCGAGGACTGGAAAATCCACTCTTTCCTAAGGAAAGGTTTCAAGATTTGATATCTACTATTAGTAAGTATTTCCCAGGTTGAACGATCACTTCCTGGACAAATCTTAATTGCTGTTGCACTCTGGGCTCATCACTATGGTAGGCATAAAAGAGGAATATTGTGAAAGAAGAAGTGTGGCCGTGGTCCTTAGAGAACCTGGCAGGTGGAGACAACAGAGTGTTTACAACGAGAAGAAGTACAGAAGGAACACAGAGGAGAAGCCCAAGGGGGCTTGGATTCACAGGTCAGACCTCAGAGAGCAATGTTAGCAAGTCTTCCCGAAGGAGTGGACACAGGGAACCCTGGGAAGAGTTGGGGACACAACCATGGGGATCAGCAGGAAGGTGTCCAGCCTGTGTGTGGTGCGATAGACTGGAAAAGGAAGACGGAACAAAAAGGGGAAGACCTTGAATGCTTGCAAGGGTTCCAGGGCTTTTTGCCTTGGGTGATGGGGAGCCAGGGAAGGTTGGTGGTCAGGTCAGCAACATGATGAACAAGGAAAATGGTGAAACTAAGGTGACTGGGGGTCCCTCTTACGTTGTTTATTGTGAGCATCTTTCTCAACTGCTGTGTTTTTGTGGATAGTCAGGAGGAGCCAGTCTAGGGAACTGATGTCCAGGCATCTTGGCTATAAGACACCAAAATCCAAGGCAACCTTCTGGGAATATTTTCAAATAAATTTCAAATTTTAGAATACTAGAATTTTAGTATTTCAGAATAAACTTTTAAAAAAATTTATTGGGTTTACAGAAAAGTTAGCCCACACCCAGTTTTACTGGGGGTGTGTCTGATGCTATTCTGTGAGAAATTTGCAGGAGAGGGTCCAGGAGGTGGCAAGAGAGGAGGCATGAGCCCTCTTATTTGCTGTGTGGAAAAGACCCTTCCTTTGCTGTTGGCCCTCCTCACTACTTCATACTCTCAACCACATCTTAGAAAGCCCAGGCCACAAAGGCCCAGCCCTCTATGAGCCCCATGCCATGTACTCATCCAGTGTTTCCAGAACCCCCCCATTCCAGTTCCTGAGCAGACAAGAACATTGACTTCCAGCTCGTGCCATGACATTGCCTGACCTGAATCACTCCACGAGAGTCCCTTTCAGTTCCTTCCTAAATCCTGTGACCACATCAAGGAAAAAAACCTGACATTGACTTCCAGCTTCATTTTAAACAGGGAGAGCCAGGTTTTTGTTTCAGAAACTTTGTAGACAACAATGTCTACTTATAATTTAGTAACATTGCTTTGCTTTAATGTACAATAGTCCCCCCTTCTGTGGTTTTTGGGTTACCTATAGTCAACTGCAGTCAGAATATATTAAATGGAAAATTCCAGAAATAGTTCATAACTTAAAAATACTTTTTTGGGAGTAATTTGTTATTATTATTCTATTTTTATTAAGTTATCATTGATTTCTTCCTGTACCTAATTTAAAAAAATGTGTTTAAGAAAAAACATTGTTGCTAGGCACAGTGGCACATGCCTATAATCCCAGCAACTCAGAAGGTTAAGGCAGGAGGGTCTCAAGTTCAAGGACAGCATCCGAAACTTAGTGAGACCCTGTCTCAAAATAAAAAAATAAAAAAGACCAGGGCTGTAGCTCAGTGATAGAACACCCCTGGATTCAGTCCCCAGTACCAAATGCATGTGCGTGCACACACGCGCGCACATACACACACACACACACACACACACACACACACACAACCAATATTAATAAATAATAGTAGAGGTGGTACTCGGGCAGGGATGACTGAAGTTAAGGACAGAGACATCTGAAGTGAGCAGCATTGGAACTGATTTGCGTATAGGAGATTCTGATTCAGAATTTGGGCAGCTTGGGCAAGGCTTCATGGAGCAGGCTTGGAAGGTAAGCTATTGGGATCACCGTGTATATGAAGGCTCAACGGTGGCAACTTCTGTTTTGAGAGGGTGATGTGTTGGATAAAACCACCTGGCACAGGATTACTCAGGGGGCCACTGTTGGACTTTATGGCAGAGAAATGTCTTGTGCGACTCACAATTCAGGACACTTGGAACCCAAGCCCTTCGATACCAAGTGCCAGCACTACTGTTCAGTTGCTGTGGCAGCCCCACAGGAGTCCCTATAGATATGTAAGCACCCCTCATTTGAGAAGCATAGTTCTCCGTCATCTCCAGGCACTTTGGGAAGAGCTGGCAGCTGGAGATGATAGCTGTGGCCCTGGCGTGAGGGCCTTGGATGCAGAGGAGAAATGAGAAAAGCTATGGGTTAGAAGGAATTCCCTGACGGAATAAGGAGGCTGGACAGGGGCTGCATAAGAAAAATGTTACCTGAAAAAGAAACTGACATCATGCTGCACATCAGCCACATAAACTTAGGAGCTCTGAGAGCTCACTTTTCTTAGCACCAGCTTTCCATGTCCACAAGGCACTTGCACTTGTGTCCTCTTACCAAGTCCAACTGGCTGCTCCAGCCCCTGGCCTGACTAATAAAAGTACCAGTGCTGGTCTCTCTAGACAGCACTGGAGAGATGAGATTACAAGCATCTTCCAAGTTCCTGGCCAATAGGTAGCTTGAGAGGTGGTTATTTTCCCCACCCTTTTTTACCTGAGCAACTACTATGTGCCAGTCCTGTGCAGCAGTTGGTGAATGTGAGGAGTTTAATAAACACGATCCCTGTATGTGTTCATCAGGAGTTGCAGGTGACAGAAACTCAAACTGACCTAAGCCATAAAAGAGAATGTATTCATTGATGTACCTGGAAAGTTCAGACCCAGCTGAACTCAGAACCTCAGCTGGTATCAGCAGAAAGCAGTCCCTCCTCTGTCTCTGTGCCAGCCACATTCTCAGGCAGGATCTTGCTTCCCAGAAGCCCCTACCTGCTCCAGGTTTCCCTCTTCCCTGGATCAAGGACACTTTTCTATAGGTTTCTCCAGCCCAAAGTCCTGAAGACCAACTCTGATTGGTTCTGGGTGGGAGACACCACCCACCTCTCCCTGAGACCTGGGGATGGGACACACTGATGGGCCAGGCTGGGCTTACATGTGGATCCACCAACTGTGAGCAGAGCCGCTGCCCCAACCCACTGACCAACTGGGGCTGATGACAGAAGGGAGACTTGAAAGTGTGTTCAGGGTGAAGAGCACCCTGAAAAGCCCCTTTATGTTACAGAACTGGAGAACCCAGCCGAGAGGGTGCACCAGATCCAACAGATCCTCATTACCCTCCCCCGCGTGGTCATCGTGGTCATGAGATACCTCTTCGCTTTCCTTAACCAGTGAGTGCCTGACCAAGGGGCCCTTCTTTGGCTGGCCTCCATTGGGAGGGGGCGGCCTGAGGCGTTTGCAGGTACTTTTGTTTTTAAAGCAGAACACGGAGCCTCCTGGGTTTAAGTAGAGCCTACCCCCAAAGAAAGAAGCCCAGAGGGAGGATTTGCCTATCCCAGATGACTCCTGCCACCTCCTCTCTCCAGCCTCTCCCAGTACAGTGACGAGAACATGATGGACCCCTACAACCTGGCCATCTGCTTCGGGCCCACCCTCATGCACATCCCTGATGGGCAGGACCCCGTGTCCTGCCAGGCCCATGTCAACGAAGTCATCAAAACCATCATCGTCCATCATGAAGCCATCTTCCCCAGTCCCCGGGAGCTAGAGGGACCCGTGTATGAAAAATGCATGGCTGGAGGGGAAGAATATTGGTAAGATGCTGTTCCTCCTAACAGTAATATTGTCATCCTTGTTGTTGAACAGTAAGAAACCCTTCCGTTTTCTTACTGTGTTGAGCTTATACTTCCATATACATTTTCTCCTTTGAGCTTTGAACCCCTCTTATATGAGAGTAGGTTCACCAGTCAAGATTCTGATGGTTACAAGGGACAGAACTGAAATCAGCGTAAGCCAAACGTGAATTTATGGGATTGCTTAACTAAGAAGTCTGGGAATGTATCTTCAGGAGTGGCTGGATCTGGGGACTGAACTCTGGTCATGAGGACTTTGTCCTGCAATCTCCATCCCTTGGCTCTAGTTTCTTCTGTATTGATTTTATTCTCAGACCATCTCTCCCTTGATGGTACCAAGAAGGAAGCCAGAAACTCCAGCTTTAAATCCATTCTCTGAACACCCTCAATAGAAAAAGAACTTCTTTCCCTGTGTTCCTACATAAGCTCAAGAGTTGTTTCTGTGCTGACATTTGGTCTGGTGATGTGTGATTATGGTTACATTGGCAGGGAGAGGTGCTGCTGTCTCTGGCAGGGGAGGCAAGGCCCCTCTCAGGAAGCAGGGACATGAGTAAGCCCTGCCTGACCACATGCACCCTTCATGGCCCCCTCCCACCAGATGTCTCTTGAAGGTCATGAGCTTGATTCTTAGAGTGTTCTGCTCCAGATTAGCATCCTCTAGTTGGACCACCTTTGTGTCCCTGGGATGACACCCAGTCTTAGGAAAAATATTTTAGGCCATTTTCAGAATCAGGGATGGCTGTGTTCCAGGCTAAGACCTTAAAATGTCAAGACAGGAAAACAGTTTAAAAATGCAATGAAAAGGAGACAATAGATAATGATAATGTCCAGTGTATTTCAGAAAGCTAGAGAAGAGGAATGTTTTCACTATAAAAAATGATAAAGGGCCTGAGGATGTAGCTAGTGGTAGAGCATGTGCTTAACATAGGTGCAGCCCCGGGTTCCATTCCTGGCACCACACACACACTCACACACATACACACTCGCACATGCACACTCTCACACTCACACAATCATGCGTACACACCCACACTCACACACTCATACACACACTAACACACACACTTTCACACTCACACAATCATGCTCACACACCCACACTCACACACTAACACACACACACTCACATTCGCACACACACTCATACACACACACACACATATACACTCACACACACAGGTACATGTTTAAGGGGCTGGATTTACCTTGGTTTAAACATTACAAAAGCATACATGTATGGAAACATCACACGGTACCCCATAAATATGTACAATTGTTATGTTTTCATGTATCAATTGAAGTCTGTAAATTTCAAAAGAGAGAGGCAATACTCCATGAAAAAAAGAAGTACGACAAAGCATGAAACCCAGCACACCCAGTGAGAGCAACCAGCCAAAGAGTGACCATTATTTCTTTACTCTGGATCCAGAACAATACATAGCGTGTATATTTAGGTCTTACCTGAACTGCTTCCAGCCAGCTGCTTTTGGGGGAGTTTGTTTTTGATTGTCACAATGTCCCTGGACTTGTGGATTGCCTTAGTTCTCTGGACATATTTCGAGAACTTCTTCAAAGAGGGGCGGTATCCCAGTGCCTTTGTCCCCCACCACCACATCTCCTTGCATAGAAGTGCTCACCAGTGGTGATGTGTGATCACAGCTTTCTGACCTCCTTTGAGGCACCAGGGGGCAAGTCTGCTCTGTACCAGAAGCAGCAAATGGCTACAAAGCATGCTCCTGCACACAGAGAAGCCTTTCACACAGTGTTGGCCAGCATCAATCCTCGCCTTGGTGTGATATGTTGTTAGGATACGCAGTTGTCCTGGGAAGGATCCACAAATCTTAGATGTTATCAGAGAACACATACAGTGGGCACACTTTTCTCAAACCTGTTTGCTTCCCAGGCAACTGGAACCTAATTAGTTTCACCATAATTTTGGAGGAGTTTTCAAAGCCAACGAGAGAGATTTGGCTGAAGGTTTCAGCACAGTAGACATCATTCATTCATTCATTCCACAGATGGTCCCAGGCCAGGTCCTGGTCTGGGAGGCAGGAAGAGAGCCTGAACAAGGCTTACCCTGATGTAGGGAGCTCAGATGGAGGAGGAGGAAGCAGGCAGTCCCAGAAGGAGGCCCCTTGCTTCAGTCAAAGGCAGTTCTGAAAGGCTTCCTGGAGGTGGTGAAGACTGAGCTGAGATAGCAGGGTAAACTGAGCCAGCTCAGTGAGGAGTGGGCAAAGAAAGATAGGCCTGCAGCATTCAATAAAATGAGAAGAATGTGTCAAGGGAATGGTGAGGGACAGCTCCACAGGGCAGGTAGAGCCAGATTATCAAAACTCTTGAAGCCACTGTGCGGAACCTGAACCTTACTAGATGGCAATAGAGACTTTTTCATAATAAAGCCCACACCCTTTAAATGGCATTGCAAATGTAACCTCCTCTAAGAACTCTCGCCTGACTATGTTGGTCCCCACTGTTTTTCTTGTCTCTTTATTTCTTTCCCACATGACATATTTCAACTTGTAACTGTCTTATTGACTGACCTGTTTACTTGGACTTTTTTCTTGTCCCTCTCCATAGAGGGTAAGCAATGAGGCCAGGGACCCTATCCATCTCCCCTCTCATTACATCCTTCCCACCTGGCGGAATGTCATCTATTAGAACTCACTCAGTAGCTCAGTAAAAACACTGGGAGTGTGAATGATCCCTGGCCTCAAAGAATTTAGAGTCCAGCAAAGGGTAGCATCTATGACTCATACCAGTACCTAAATGACTGGATTGAACCAACCTCAGTCTCTCGGCCACCAGGCTCATCATGGTGACCAGCCTACACTCACTGCCTAGATCTATCTGGGCTTTTGCCCACAGAATCATGAGGCAGTCCTTGTTGGCTTCGCTCCACCTCACAGATGTGTCACCTCAGCTGTAAGAAGGGAGTCAGACTGGATGAAAGGACACATGGTACTTCTGAGGTCTTTTCTGTTCTGATTTGTGGTACTTCTGATGATAAATTCTGGGGTAACTGCCCTCTAGACCTTACAGAACACATAGGCATTGTCAATCCATTTTCTGCTGCTGGAACAGAATGCCTGAGTCTGGGTAATTCCTAGTGAACAGAAATTTATATGGCACACAGTTCTAGAAGCTAGGAAGCCCAAGAGCATGGCATCAGCATCTATCAAGGGCCTTCCTGCTATGTCATTCCACGGTGGAAGGCAGAAGGCAAAAGGCACTAGAGTGAGCAAGAGCACAAGAGATGTTCAGGTCGAACTCAATTGTGAGTTCTAATCCATTCCTGTGATAATAACATCAGTTGATTCATGAGAAGAGAATTCATGACCCAATCACCTCTTCAGGCACCCCCTCCAACACTTTTGCACTGGGGATGAAGTTTCTAACATGTAAACTTTGGGGACACAGCCAAACCACTGACAGCCTTCACCAAGAAGGTAACCTGGCTGGAATAGAGCTGACAGAGGGACTCAGGGAAGCTTCCAGCAAGGAGCTGGGAGTGGTTTTCTAGTTAAGACGACCCATGGGTGATCAGTGGGAAAAGACAGGATGGTGTGGGCCTGGGCCTGCTCTGGGTGAGGGCCCACACTCCCCAACAAGTCCCCTTCCTGTGTTTCCTTGCAGTGACAGTCCACACAGTGAGCCAGGGACCATCGATGAAGTTGACCATGACAATGGCACGGAGCCTCACACTAGTGATGAAGGTGAGTGAAGGGAGGTCTGGGGCCAGGAAACTCACCCGGGCAGCTTTTCTGCTGCCTCATGCCACCCCACAGGGCTGGCCCACATAACCCTCCAGCTCCAGGTCAGAACCACCACCCCTCAGAACAGATGGGCACCCAGGGAAACCTCAGAGAAAAACCTCCATCACCCACGGCAGCTGCCAGCATAGGCCACGCAGAGCAGATCCTGGGAGCATGCGCTGTGTTGGCCACACCCCACTCCTGGCTCACGTGATCCCTCTGTGTCCTGCCTGGCCCAGGTGCAGATCCTAAATGGCAAGAGTGTCCTAAATAGGAAGCAACCACTGTCCCACTGTCCCTCTGTTGCTCTGTCCCTCTCCCCTGCATACCTGCTCTGCACCAGGCCTATGCTAGGACCTGGGAGTGGAGGTGAAGGAGACGGGTCTGTCCCCAGACCTTGACAGATTGGACACAGCTCCCTGTGATGCTGCAGAGTGGTAATGCCAGGCTTCGGGTATGTCCCAGCACAGCAGGCACCCAGACGTGACGCCAGGGTGATGACCCTGGGAAGTGTGTGGACAGGGAGAAAGGCCAGCTGGGCTTTGAAGGACCTACCAGATTCTTCCACCCCTACTAGACTAGGAAACTAGACTGTGTGGACAAGCAATCTGGGTAACATGGGCCAAGAGCCAACTTACCTGGGCAGAGTGGGCACAGTGCCAGGGCCCTGGATACTTGCAGGGTCCACTAATATGCTTCCATTTCTTTTAAAAGCAGAAGAAAAATGAATATGATGTCCAGTCTGGATTATGCTTGTCTTTATGTCAATGTAGTTGTAAAATACAATGATTATTTTTTTTTTAACAGCAGAAGAGACTCCTGCAGGCCTAAGAGCCTAGGGCCCATGGCAGTCATAATATGGCCCTATGTGGCCAAGCATAACCTTTCTTTCTCCCTGACATAGTTTTATGTTTTTTAAAAATCATAACTTATCAGTTCTTTTACTTGGCCTTTGTATTTTCCTTGGGAAACAATCCTAGGCCCTGTTGGCCAGCACATTTGTCAGAGGAATTTATTTACTCATGTGAAGTTTCTAGGAGTTGGTAATAAAGGCAACACAGGGTTTTCACATTGTAGTAGAACTATTCAGTTGCTAATGACAGAACCCCCAACTCAGATAGACTTACACATAAAAGGGAATCAGGTTATACACCTGAAAACTCCAGGATACGTATGACTTCAGGCACAGTTGGATCCAGGAGCACAGATACTTTTGTTAGGACTTGGTGTCCATCTTCCTGTTCAGCTTCCCTCTGTGCTGGTTTCGTTCTCATGTAGAATCTTGCTGGGAGGTGGTCTCACAGTTCCAGGCTTTCACTGTTCTATTTCCCAAAGTCCCAACGGGAAAAGCTTCATTTTCAGCATGTTTCTAAGAAAAGTCCGGAGAGTCTCCATTGGACTGCCTTGGGCCACACACCCAAGTATCATCAGATCCCTGTGATCAGGGAGGGAGCCAATGGTTAGGCCTGGATCACAGGTGCAGAAGACCAAATCTAGATGTAACGCTCATCTTAGCCAAATCCTGGGGGTCTAAAGGCATCCTGGACTGAGGCGAGTGTCCTGCAAAGACTTCACTGGAGATGTGAAGGCCATCACCTTCTGCTTTTTCAAAGTGATCTGCTTTCCTTTTCCCTTCTCTTCCTCCCTCCCTCCCTTCCTCTTTCTGCCACCTCCAGTCCCCCCCCCAGCCCCGCCCTTTTCACTCCATCTGCTGCTCTTTTTATTTCTGGATATCTCTCTCTCTCTCTCTCTCTCTCTCTCTCTCTCTCCCCCGCCCCCCCCCCCCCCCCCCCGATCTCTCCTTCCCAATTCTTCCTCTCTGCCTTTTGCCTCCCTCTCTCCCTCAACTTTTTTTCTCTCCCTCTCTCCTTTCCCACCCTTCTCTCCCTCTCCCGGCCTTCTCCCTCTGTGTGCCAGTGTGTAGCTCCCTCTTGCTCTGGATCTTTCTGTTTCTCTTCTTCCCCTGGGGAAAGCCCCTCTTATGTTAAGAGGTGGACTGATTTTTCATAACTGAGACCTGCCAGGGCTGCAACCCTTGGAGACATCTGGCTGGCAAGAGGGCAGGTCTGTGGCCTCTGAGGACCTCTGCAGCTCTGTGCGTTGACTTGTGTACCCACTTTCCTGGGGCCAAGGACCTGCCGGTGCCTGCTGGCTATTCCCACAGCTTCAGGACTGCAAAGAATGTACACACAGAAGGGAAATGTCCAGAGAACGGGAGCCTGGCAACCTCTGCATGTTCCTCCTGAGCTTCTGGGCATAGTGAGTTTGGTTGCTCAGGTCCTTTCAGAGGCCTGCCTGTGGACAAAGGGCCGAGGTGACCAAAGTTCATGTTCCTCCTCAGCAGCTGGAATCGCACATCCGTCCTGCTTCTGTAAAGGCTTCCCAGGTCCATTCTGAGAGGTTCTTTCAGTGTCATTTTCATTATTATGTTCCTTTTATCTTCATGCCTCACACCAAGAACCACCCCCAGGAAAATTCTTCCCACCCCTTCTCATGGCAAGATGCACGCCTGCTCCTTGAATGGGTGAGGCCAGTAGTGTCCCCTTCCCCTGTAGGGCCTTGTTCCCATCGCTCTTCATAGGGCTGCTGGTTTCCAAGAATGCCAGAAGTAGGGAGAACCACCCTAGAAAGGAGGCAGGGTCAGGTGCTCACACCCTGAGGACCCCGGAAGCCCCCTGTGTATGTGCATGGGACTGCAGGAGGGCTTTCTTTGGAGGGAAATTTATTGCATTTTCTGAATGTTACATTCATGCTGACCCTGGCCATAGTTATGGAAATAATAAACCGCAGGGATGGTAGAGGGGGCGCTGGACTCAGAGAAAAGACCTGGAATTGAAACATAGGAGTCCTTCTGTGTAGCCTTATTATCTGAGGCAAGTCACATAACTTCTGGCCTCACTTTCTTTATCTGTAAAATGGGCGTGACAGCCACAAGGGAATCAAGGCCTGGGTTAAAATGAAGGATTGTACATGTAGGAGCTTCACCCAGTGCCTGTGAGAAGGTAGGGGGTAGAAACATGAATGCTTCTCTAGTGAGTTATAAATCCTTTCTAATTCTGACAGGGAAACTGAGTCCCAGAGAATTTTGTTGGCCTAACTGGTCATGGCAACCTAAATTTATTTTATCTAAGAGGCTTCATTTGGGGAGTCATTAATACCCTCTTTTCTCTTGAAAATGTTTTGTGTGAATGTAACCCTGCAGGCTTTGAGGGTCAGCCCTAGCATCACTTTTTGTTTTAAATCCTATTTTGTCTGATATTATACCAGCTTTCCTGTGGTTGTGGTTTACAGTTCTTTATTAAACAATTGGTGTCTTTGAAACCAAAGTGCATCTTTTGTAGATGACACAAGGTTAGATGATATTTTTTTTTAACTCTGATAATCTGTTGTTGTTGTCGTTTGTTAATACTGGGGAATCTCTTCACTTTAATTAGATTGTTTTAACCCATTCACCTTTAATACTATATTGATATGGTTAGATTTGTGTTTACCATTTTACTTTTTGTTATTTGTGTGTTTCTTGTCTTTTTCGTTCCTCTGTTCCTTTTTTTTTTTTTTTTTTTTTGCTTTATTTTGCACTAGGTATTTTAATTTCTTTAATGATTTATTTCACTTTATTTTTGAGGTCTTTTTTAAATGGTTTCTCTAAGTTTACCATATACATCTTACTAAAATGAAATTCTGAATTTATATTAGCTTAAATACTAGTGCTATGTGAAAATTTTACTCCTATTTAGTTTTATTCTCTTTTTATGGTGTTATTGTTTTACATCTATTTGGGTTAAAAACACAATGCTTTATTATAATTATTACTTTGCTATCTGTGGTCCTATATAGCCTTGTTCCCACCCCCTTGTGCTATTATTGGCAAGTTTATACATTTCTGTGTTATAGGCCCAAAATCATATATACACATTATTTTATACACTTGCTTCTTTTTTCAAGTATATTTTTTGAACTGTAGATGGACACAATACCTTTATTTTTTTTAATTTATTTTTATGAGGTCCTGAGGATCGAACCCAGTGCCTAGTGTGTGCTAGGTGAGTGCTCTACCACTGAGCCACAACCCCAGCCCATATCCTTGCTTCTTAAATCAATTCAGAAAAGGAGAAAATATGCGTTCATATTGTTTTTATAATCCCATTTACTGCACTCTTTTTTGTGTGTGTGGACATAAGTTATCATAGGGGTCATTGCCTTCAGCTGTAAAAAATCTTAGTATTTTTAAAAGGTGGCTTTGCCAGTGACACATTTTCTCAGTTATTTTAAACTTGGAAAGTCCTTTTATCTCATTTTTGAATGGTGTCTTTGTTGGATGTAGGATTCTTGGTTGACAGTTATTTTCCTTGAGCACCCTGAGCATGGCCTTCTACTGCCTTTTGGCACCCATTGTTTCTATCAAGAATGAGGGTGATGTCCCAGATGTCTGGTGAGAATCAAGCATGGTGATGTAGGCAGAGCAGTTTGCACATACTAAAAGCTGAATTTGTTCATACAAACAACAAATATGTACCAAGTGCCTACTAGTCCCAGGGACTCTTCTAAGAGGTGGGACGATAGCAAGAAATAAAATGAAATCCCTGTCCTAATGTTGTTCACAGTGTTAAAAAACTGACAGTAAACAAGTCTAAAAATCACATGAACACACACACACTCAGACACACATATAACTTCAGGTCGTAATAAACACTATGGAGAAAATCCCCAGAAAGTGTCAGAAAGTGATTAGGCAATTGGGGCTTCTGTGATTGGGTCTGGTCAGGAATGGCTTGTTAAGGCAGTGGCACTTGAGTACAAACCTGAATGAAATTAGGAAAGGGCACACAATGGTGAATAAATATTTGTTGGATGTGGATGAATACAAAGGAAGGTTCCACATGCAGCTATGGGTGGGAGAAAAGCATTCCAGGGAGAGACAGTAACAAGTGCAAAGGCCATGGGGCAGGAAAAAGCTTGGCATGTCTTAAAAGCATCAAGTAGACTCCAGGAATATTTATGGGAAAGTATTTAGGAGAACTGTCCTGATGTCTACAGCTTACTTTAAAAATAAAGTAGTGGGGACTGGGAGTGTGACTCAGTGACAAAGTGCACCATCATGTGCAAGGCCCTGAGTTCTATGCCCAGCACTGCAAAAAATAAAAAGGTAGATGAATGGATAGATAGTGGGATGGATAAATATATGATAAAACTAATATAGTATAATATTAATAAAATTTAGTTGATGGATATATACACATTCACTGTAAAATTATTTCAGTTTTATTTTGTGTTGAAAAATGTCATATAATGCTGGAGGAGAAATACCAAGAAGGTACAAGCAGATTGCATGAGAGGTGGAAGTGGTAGAAGATGACATCTCAAGGTCCCTGGGCACGGAGGGCCTCAGGAGCCCTGGGGAGACACTGGGGTTTTGTTCCAAGACAGAGGGGAAGCCTTTGGTGGGTTTACGAAGCAAAGGGGAAGTAAGAAGGGCACGCAGGGGGGAGTAGTGATCTAAACCAAGGTAGCAGCAGAGAAATGTGGTCAGAGTTGGTGGCCCGTTCGAAGGATTCGCTGCTGGTTAGGTCAGTGGGGCCCCAGAGCAGCCCCAAGGCTCTGGCCTCAGCAGGCAGGTAAACCGTGGTCCCATTCTTGAGAGAGGGAAGATGAGAGGATTAAGTATGGCTGACAGAGGGGGAAGTAGGGGGGCATGAGAAACCCCAATAACAGACTTGCTAATAAACTGTAGCTGCTGTTACTGTTTGTACAGCACACTTATATAACGACATCTGCGAACACACGTGTTCTCACTTAGCTTGTGGCTCAGTGTGGCTCTTCCTGTCCTATTTTGTTTCTTTCCTTTTACATTTTCCAACAACCCTTCCCAACTCCCCACCATCGCTTCAGTGCCAGACTCCAGTCTAATGACTACTGGAGACTCCAGGGAAGGGAAAGGCAAGAACAAGGAACGCAGGTGGCCCCTCAGTGCTTCTCTGAGCCTCAGCAACCCTCTGGCTGGGTCAGCACCTTTCTCTAGGAGGAGGGTCTGGGTCCCAGCAGGCCCCAGGGGTGAAGCCATCCGGGGGTGAAGCCATCTGGGCTCTGTCCCGTCTTACACAGTTCAGGCCTTCCTGTCTCTGATAATCAGGCTGGCAGATAGGTTGTTAACAGGCAGGTCCCCCATGTGGCTAGGGGTGGGATTCAAAGACGCAGCAGAGATGTGGACCAAGTCTCCACACTGCCCTCACAAGGTGACTGACTGTGTGTCAAGATCCGAGTTCATCCGAGCCTGTCCGCTTTCTGTCATTTTCTTCCTCCCTTCCATTCCCTGTGTCAGAATAGCATTTAAAGACATTTCTGGCTGAACTGTTTGAGGCCCGCTCCCTACAGAAGGCCATCTGTCACTGAGGCTAGATGTGTCAAAGCCACTACATCTCATAGGGCCACAAGCACAGTCTTCTTGAGACTATAGCTTTCAGAGGGGCACGGACATGTGCAGAGTAGAGTGTTGGGGGACTCGAACAAGGTCATGTCTTCCCTCTTCTCTGGTTTTCCATGCTGTCCGTGGCCCTTAGAAGTTTCACCCTCTGCTAAGGGCCACCACCATCACCGGGTTGTATAACTCTTAGAGCAAACCATCAAGCACTGTTGCAAGCACTTCCTGGGTATAACTCAGGTAAATGTGTGTTGGGTCAACATGTTTGAGCTATGGCCCAAATAGGAATCCCCCCCTCTTATAATTAAGTCCATGGCTGGGTATATTAGTTTGCTAAGCTACAAAAACAAAACACCACAGACTTGTGGCTTTAATAACAGCAGTTTATTTTCTCAGAGCTCTAGAGCCTAGCAGTCTAAGATCAAGGATCTACCCCAGGATTGGCTTCTGGTGAGGACTTCCTGACTTGGGACAGACGTCTTCTCATTGTGTCTTCATGCCCTTTCTTCTGTGCATGCTCAGAGAGAGATCTAGAATGTCTCTTCCTCTTATGAGGATGCCAGTTCTCTTAGTTAGGACCCTGCACAATGGCCTCATTTAACTGTAATTACTTCAGTTACTTTATTCAGTGTCCTATCTCTAGATCTCATTGAACTGGGGAGTAGGGCTTCAACATATGAATTTTGAAGGGACACAGTTCACTCCACAACAATGAGCACTGGGGATTCTAGGAGCTCTTAAACACTGCGTCCCACATTTTGCATGTACACCAATTTTTTGACCTCTCCAAAGTTCTAAGAACTATAAGTAGACAAAGAAGGGAAGCATTCATGGAAAGTAGAAGTAGAACTTGTGTTGACATGTAGAAGAAAAAGTCTTCATATACTGTTTTTTCTTTGTTGTGTTTAGATATACATGGCAGGAGGGTGTATTTTGACATATTATACATGCATGGAGTGCACCCCATTCCAATTTGGATCTCATTCCTGTGGTTGTGCATGATGTGGAGTTTCACGGGTTGTGTGTTCATTTATAAGCATAGGAATATGATGTCTGATGAATTCCACCGTCTTTCCCATTCCCATCTCCCTCCCTTCCCTTCATTCCTCTTTGTCTAATCCAATTAACTTCTAGACCTCCCCTCTCTACCCTCCCTTCTTAAGGGTTAGCATCCATATATCAGAGAGGAAGCTCGGCCTTTGGTATTTTGGGACTGGCTTATTTCAGTTAGCATGATAGAAGAATATCATTTGCTGATAAATAGCCATTTATTGGCAAATGCCATAATCAAATATTGTTCTAATGAGGGTTGAAGAGGTGGGAACAAGACGAGCAGTGGAAAATGAGGGTCTGCTATGCCAACTGCCACTGGACACTTTGAGAAGTAGGATGACTTGCCTGAGGTCACAGGGTGGGAGTGGATCTGAGCCTAGAACCCCTGGGCATCCTGAGCTCCAGGCCATATGTTGTCACCCGGCTTGCCCTGCCTTGCCCTGTAGAAGCCAGGGCCATCTGAGTGAGGCTCCTGGGATGCCCCTCTGCTGACCTCATGAGGCTTTTTCTCTTTCTTGCTTTCCTTTCAGAAGTGGAGCAGATCGAGGCCATTGCCAAGTTTGACTATGTAGGGCGGTCGCCACGTGAGCTGTCCTTCAAGAAGGGAGCCTCGCTGCTCCTGTACCACCGCGCCTCAGAAGACTGGTGGGAGGGCCGTCACAATGGCGTGGATGGACTCATCCCTCACCAGTACATAGTTGTACAGGACATGTGAGTGGGAATTGGGACTTTCTGGGAAGAGATTAGTGGTAATAGATTAGTGATGCCTGCAGTGGGCACTGGAAGGGAGTAGTAGGCCGTGTGCTGGCAGTTTATTCTCCCTGGTATAATATGTTTGGTGTTCTGTAAGAACAGGTATACCTAACTTCTCTTTAAATGATAATCCACTTATTAAATGTGCAAATTGCTCATCCATCAGAGTACACAGAGACCATGTGTTGTCTGCCTGCCACTCTGATCCATCTGACAGCCTCCAGGGTGCTTGTTGATTACAGTTCTTAGTGTCCAGTGGATCTTTCCATATTTCTGCACCTTCCTGGGCTTTCTCATAGCTGCTGGCGAGGTCACCATTAACTGCCCACCGTCCTCCAATGCAGAGGTGATTCTCTCAGGGGATGGGCAGGGGAAAAAAAAGCCCTGGTTTCTGGTTAATAAGGAACCATTTTTTACAATTTCAGGGATTAAAATATTTAAATAACCCACACCCTAAATACCTAGTCCCACCAGGAAGCTCACAAAGTTTATACATTGCATTTCTTTGAAAGCCATTGAAGACTCCTGTGCACACCTTCCCTAAAATCTCTGGCCAGGCTCAGGGGAACTGATTTATCATGGAAATAGACACCAAGCTGAATTTCCCAGAAAGGGGACCAAAAGCCTATGTTTTGATAGGAAAGAGGAAGGTCTAAGCCAGAGAACAGGCCAGGGCCAAGCAAACTGTAAAAGGAATAGTGTAGTAGAGGGCTCTTGGCTGATGTCCCCAGGTTTCTTAGGGCAGGGACAAATCATTGGAAGAGAAAGGGCTACGGGGGTTGGGTGGGGGGCAGGGGGAGGCTGCAGGCCTTCACTATAGTCCTATACCTCAGGTGAGGGAGGTGAGGGATAGAAACACCTCTTCCTCTTTTACTTAGTGTGAAACCACTTCTCATGGAGCCACGTGGAGGCTCAGCACTCAGAACTTTGAACTCAGCATTTAGATTCCACCCCCCGCCCCATCCTTCCAATATGCCTCCTGCATTTAGCTTGTCTCAGCCTGTGCACAGCCTGGGAGAGAAGAACAAGCCAGAGAAGTGGAAAGGAGAAAGTGGGCATGGGTTGCAGGGACAGAAGAGGGTCTCCTGCCAGAGACACGAACTCCAGGAGCATCGCAGTTGGCATGTGTGGCAGGAAGGTGGCTCCTTCAGAGCCCTGGGCACAGTCAGCCTTAGGCAGGAGCTCCTCGCAGGTACCAGGGAGCCATGTGCATCCTGGTTCTTGGGTGGGGCACCTCCAATTCACATCTCTCTCCCTCTAGGGATGATGCCTTCTCTGACAGCCTGAGCCAGAAGGCTGACAGCGAGGCCAGCAGCGGGCCACTGCTGGATGACAAGGCCTCCTCCAAGAACGACCTCCAGTCCCCCACGGAGCACATCTCGGATTATGGCTTTGGGGGGGTGATGGGCCGGTAGGAAACATGGGTTCATTTTCTTCCTGCTAGTGCCATGTGGGTTCATGTCTGAACTGGGAGGGGCGAGAGGGCAGGAAGGAGAGAAGGAGGCTTGTGCAGACCCTGCTCCCCACAGAATGTGATATTGGGCACAACTGATGGTGGGGAGGCTGGAGCTGATTGGAGGATGCCAGGGACAAAACAGCGTGGTGTTGGGTAGGGGGCTTGAGGAGCAGGAGGAAAGACAAATGCTGGGAATTCGGTACTTTTCATTGGAAATAATGACGGTAAATTAGCACAATTGGCAAGTATTTTTACTCCCCCTGTCCTGCACCTCCTCCCAGCTTTCTGGTGAAAACCAGAGTTGTTATAAAGTACTTTAAAAAACATAAAGCTCCCATACTCCCCCAAATTGCGCTATATAAACAGAAAATTCCCACCTACTCTTGTGGTGGGGGAAGTTGACACTCGACTCCACCCACTTCTTTGGTGGGAGCAGATTTCCCAATTTCTTCCCTCCCCTGTGTGGGCTGGGTTGTGTCACATGACCTTTATCTCAGCAGGGAGCAGCGTGCACCATTCTGTGAACCAGTATGGTCCAGAATATGTGGTGGTTAAAAAATAAGAAAAAGAAGAAAAGAAAAAGAAAAGCCGGCAGTTTCTCGCTGCCTTTTTATCCCCCCACATAGGAGTCTCTGAATGTTACTCTGTTTTTCTAGAAAGGTCATGTGATCAGCCCACATGTGTGGGTATTTTCTCACAGAGCCAAAGAAATCAGCAGCATGTTCTATTCAGTTCAGCAGAAAGGTCGGGACACGGTGATAGGTGATGAAATCCAGGGAAGCAGGAAGCAGGAGGCTGGGGTAGAGAATGAAAAGGTTGTGTGTCCCGGAGCCCGCCAGGGCCACTCTTCTCCTGCCTCTGTCTCTTCCTTTCCCCCTTCCCTCTCTTATCTCCTTTTTTTTCTTTCTTAATACCTCTTTCTCTCTGTACCTCTGCTTTGGTCCTGTTGGGGCACCCACAGGCCTGCTTAGCTTGGCTGGGTGGTAGGGTCTGAAGCGCTACTGACCACACGGAACTTGGTTCCTAGTCACATTCCATCCCCAAGGTACCACCTCTACCTGACCCCTTTTCTCTTCCAGCCTTCCCTCCCCTCACCAGGGCCGCAGGGTCCTTGGTGACTTCCACAGGGTGCAGCAAAACTTTTTATCTTCAAGGTACTCTCAAACCCACTTAAGAGCAGGCAGGGGGTAGTGCCCCCACTCAACAGAATAGAATGGACCTGAAAGAGAAGCCAGGATCGTGGCAGACACAGAGGGCAAAGAGCAGCCCTCCCGATCCACACTCCCACCCCTATTCACACCCACAGACCTCCTTGAGGTGGGAGGAGTACCCACATGCCCCACAGGCTCATTGAAGATGCAGTGTTTACTCTTACAATTTCCCAAGATCTGGAAAAGCCTTATAGATACCTTTGTCTGGGGAGATGGGGAGTGGGGGACAATAGTGAGTAGATGATCAGTTCCCAGGGGGGGCCCTCCTGTGCTTGCAGGGTGCTGGTGGCTTTTTGGTATAGTCAAGCCTCAATGCTTCAGACCAATTAGAAAGAAGCCTACAGAAAACATGAAAATGTATCGTGAGCCCGACTGAGCTCACCCAAGCATTTCCAGGTTGAAATCCTTCTGGCCCGGACTTAATGGTAGATGAGATTTCGTCTTGTAATGAGCACCACTGCTGTCTGCAGCTGGAAGCACCGTCCCACACCTCCCCCTGTGGCTGTGTGGGCCCAGCTGGTCCTCTGTTGTGGAATTGCACAGTCTGACCGAGTGAGGCTTCACTATACCTGCTCCCTAGACTAGTGTGTAATGTGTGGCTGTAGTGGGGGTTGGATGGCCCATTCTGAGACTGGCCAGGGTTGACTTCTGCCCCATGCCCCTGCCCCCTGGCTCCTTTGCAGAGTGCGGTTACGATCCGATGGAGCGGCCATCCCCAGGCGCAGAAGCGGGGGCGACACGCACAGCCCACCCCGGGGCCTGGGTCCCAGCATAGACACGCCACCCCGGGCCGCCGCCTGCCCCAGCAGCCCCCACAAAATCCCTCTTACCCGGGGGAGGATCGAGAGCCCTGAGAAGAGGAGAATGGCGACGTTTGGGAGTGCTGGCAGCATCAACTACCCCGACAAGAAGGCGCTCTCAGAAGGGCACTCCGTGAGGTCCACCTGCGGCTCCACCAGACACAGCAGCCTGGGGGACCACAAGTCCCTTGAGGCTGAGGCCCTGGCAGAAGTAAGGGCCCGGGAAGGCAGCTAGGCCAACAGAGACCTCCAGAGAGGGGGCGGGGTAGGAACCTGCCTTGTGGAAGTGCCCCCTGGCCTTTGCCAGACTTAAGGTTAAACCAGAGAATAAGAGACTGAGCTGGCTTCCCTTCCCTTGCTGGGCCTTCCCTTTGGGACACAAGTTAGTTGGATACAGCTGCTGGCTGGGGCTTGTGTAAAGGCTGAAAACTCCCCAATGTCCAAAGATAGAGATGGGATTGGCTGGATTATGGGTATGGGGCAATGGCAGGTCTCTCTGCAAGATGATATGGTTGAGTTCATCCATCCATCCCTTCATCCTTCCATCCATCCATCCGTCATTCATTCCTCTATTCATTTATTGACAAATATCAATTGAGCATCTATTATGCTATGCTAGGCATTGAAAGTACAGTGAAGAGCTGAAATAGACTTTGGCCCTGCTCACATGGAGATTGTGGTTTAGAGAGGGGCAAGAGAGAGTTTTCAACCAGGAGATGCACGCAGCCTTGAAATGTCAGTGAGCTTGTTGACCTGTACCCTTAGTGGAGTTCAGGGAAGATTCCAAGGGAATACCCAACACAAACAAGACACCCAGCCACTAGAACTCCTGTCCACAGCCCCAGGGTCTGGCTTGGGCCATGCCCAAATGCCCACTCCCATGGCATCCCTGGGACTGGTGCCTTGGCATGAATCAAGCAGAAGATCCAAGCAATTTGTTGCTTCTCCATCCTCCAAGGATGGCCGTCCTCTTGGGAAACATCCCTCGGCCCCCACCATCATCTGGACACTATACAGGTTGGAAGCTCTCTCAGTCACAGTAGGGGTGGATAACCACCTGGCCCAGAGCCCTTTACATAAAGAGTCTAATGCAGTCTAGGACCAGTTTCTAAAAATGGGTCCCACCACAGACAGGTTCCATGGGATGTCAGTGGGATGGGGCAGTTCTCTGTGGTGCAGTTGGAGAATGTGGGTCTGATAAATTCAGAAGGCTTAGAGAAGCCAAGATTTCTCAGCACCATAAAATAATGTCCAGGTGATGTGAATATCCCACAAAGGGAACAGGGCATACCCCACCTCCCAGACTTCTTTTACCTTTATTTATTTATTTGTTCATTTATTTTCAGTACTGGCGATAGAAGCCAGGGATGCTCTGATACTAAGCTACATCTTCAGTCCTTTTTTATTTTGAGGCAGGGTGTTGCTAAGTTGCCCAGGATGGCCTTGAGCTTGTGATCTCCTGCCTCAGCCTCCCAGTGGTCAGCCCTTGATTCACATAGCATTTTGCAAGCCCAACCCAAGGAGTGCACTTGGAGAAATGCAGCCCATATTCTCTGTGGGTAATGATATCTACACACTCTAATAGCTGAATTCAAGAGCTCTTTTCACTGAGTGAAGTAAAATAGGAACTCACAATAAACAATTTGTAAACAGCTAAGATGACACAGGATAGGCACCAGCCTGTTCAGCATCACCTCTGATGAGTCCTTGACTTTGCAGCCTATGAAGGGGAGGGATGGCATGCAAAACCCTGAGTATTAGATGGGGTTACCCCAAATTTTCTGGTCTCAAAATGTTCTTTAGGATTTAGATTTGAAACCCAATTAGGAACTGTGTGACATTGTCATCAAAAGTGAGACGGTCTCATTTGGGAGGAGGTGAAAAGCGGCTGCCTTCCCTGCTCTGCCCATCCCAGGTTCCTCTCTGCAGCTCCTCTCTGGAGACTCGCTCATCACCTCTCAGACTAATGCAAGGCTCCAGCCTAAACCGCTTGGCTCATCTTTCTCTGAGCTTTCTGTCTTTCTGGCTCACCGTGCCAGGGTACAGTGGTGGTGGCAGCAGGAGGGATGGAGGTGGAGGGATGAGAACTACATTTTATTTGTTGAAGTTTTGCCTTTTAGAGCCACCAGAGGGAGCAGTGAGGGTAACTGAGAACTTTATTCCAGCAGAGCACTGGGGACACTGGAGCAATTCTTGAAAATGTCCCTGAAGGGTAGGGAGGTAGCAAACAGGGAGAGAATAGCCATCTCTCCCTTCCAACAGAGAATCTCCTGCAACTTATTTTATATATATATATATATATATATATATATATATATATATATATATATATAATGTATTTAGGATTTATATTTATATATATATATATATATATATATATATATATACATACATACATACATATCTATTTAATTGTAGATGGACACAATACCTTTATTTTATTTATTTATTTTTAAGTGGTGCTGGGGGTCGAACTCAGTGCCTCACACATGCTAGGCAAGTGCTCCACCACTGAGCCCCAGCCCCATCCCTGTAACTGTTCCTTTTTAAATTTGCCGGGGTTCTGGGGCAAGGGATAGAATATCATGGGAAACATAAAAGTTGATGCCTGTTATTTGGCCTGGGCAGGCAGGGGCTGCCTGTAGACCAGGGAGAGGAGAGAATACAGAAGCCTGCGGTCGGCTACATCTCCAGGCTCCAGCCCCAACTGCCTCACCAGACTCCTATGTGTTTTTCAGGATGGGCCTCAGGATTTGCAGAGGAGCAAGCAGGACTTAATAATCATCCCTCCTCACTGAGGTTGTGCACAGCACCTACCAGCGGTGCTTTTAAGCAGTGTCCCCTCATGGTGTCCTCAATGGCCAAGCCATAATGCTCTGGCCGGGTTCTGGCTCTGCAGCTCCTTTGGCACCTGTGGGCCATGGAGGCATCCTGGCAAATGATCACGTGACCCAGAGACAGTGGAGCCAAAAGGAGTTGGAAAACCATTGTCTGATAGTTTACAGAGCTTCGTGACATCCATCATCTCATTTCATCTTCCCAGTGAATGTGTGGGCTTTTAACAAATGAACAAAATCCAGTGCAGGATGACCGAGACTTGCCCGAGGTCACAGAGTCAGCAAGTGGCTGCAGTCTTTTCATTCAAATCTGCAGGACCTTGTGCCCTGGCCAGAGGCTCCTGGGTTCATGTTGTCCTCCAGCTCCAGCCCTGCCTCTGGCTTGGGGAGGCCAACACCTGGGATGACTGGCGCCAGGCTGGCCTGGGCTGGCGACCAACTCTGTGTCATTCAAAGTGCTCCCATCCGGAAAAGCTCTCTAATATTACAATGTTTCCGAGAATTACATATCAAGTAATTTTTCTATAGGCAAGGATGATCTTTTTTTCCCCTTGGTACTGGGAATTGAACTCAGGGGCACTTGACCACTGAGCCATATCTCAAGCCCATTTTTGTATTTTATTTAGAGACAGGGTCTCACTGAGTTGCTAAGCACCTCACTGTTGCTGAGGCTGATTTTGAACTCGCAATCCTCCTGTCTCAGCCTCCCAGGCTGCTGCTGGGTCAAGGATGATTTTTGAATAAAAAAAAATAACACATGTGCTCGCTTCAGCAGCACATATACTAAAATTGGAACTATACAGAGAAGATTAGCATGGCCCCTGTGCAAGAATGACACGCAAATTCGTGAAGCGTTCCATATTAAAAAAAAAAAAGTTAAATAATGGTACAAATTTATGGAGTACAAATTTATGAAGTTTTGATACATCCATACCTGGAATAGTGATGAAGGATTTTTTTTTTTAATGAAAAATGATGATTGGGTCAGGGTCTCTGGATTCAGACTATCTGGGTTCATATTTGGGCTTTGCCACTAATAGCTGTGTGATCTTGGGCAAGTTACTTAACCAGTCCAAGCTTCAGTTTCCTCATGTGTGAAACAATGGTTGCTACCTTGTAAGTGTGGGGATTAAATGACTTATGAGTACAAAGGATTTGGGTTGGTGCTTACTGTCAAGGGTTAATGCTATTGTGGTTGCACTACTACTTTTGAGTGTTTGTGTGTGTTAGGTGTTATGTCATGCTCTTTGCAGAGATCATATCACTTAATACACTCATCAACTCTGAGTTTAGTATTAATTATAATTATCTCTAAATTTCAGAAGAGGATTCTGAGGCTCAGAGAGGTAAGGTCACTTGCCCAGGATCATACAGCAAGGAAGTGTCAGAGGCAGAATTAGAGCATCTGGCTGACTCTGGTAGTCTGACCTGCCTTTACTAATATACTTCCCATACATGGGACACCCACATTGATCCTCCCATTTGATTTTAAGATTCCCTGGGGACTTATTCTCCACCCAGGCCATGAGGCTCCTGTGGGAACCTCAAGAAGGACCATGAGCTGGTTAGCAGCCCAGGACCCGACGCCTGCAGTCTCTGTGCTGAAAGGAGCTCTCTCTGTCCCCAGGACATCGAGAAGACCATGAGCACGGCTCTCCACGAGTTGCGGGAACTCGAGAGGCAGAACACGGTCAAGCAAGCGCCAGATGTTGTGCTGGACACGTTGGAGCCCATGAAGAACCCTCCAGGCCCCATCAGCTCAGAGCCTGCCAGCCCCCTGCACACCATCGTCATCCGAGACCCGGATGCTGCCATGCGCCGCAGCAGCAGTTCCTCCACCGAGATGATGACCACCTTCAAGCCAGCTCTGTCGGCCCGCCTGGCTGGCGCCCAGCTGCGTCCGCCCCCGATGCGGCCTGTGCGGCCCGTGGTCCAGCATCGGTCCAGCAGCAGCAGCAGTTCCGGGGTGGGCAGCCCTGCCGTGACGCCCACGGAGAAGATGTTCCCCAACAGCTCCACAGACAAGTCGGGCACCATGTGACCTGCTGGGTGGGTGGCACCAGCGCGGCCCACTGTGGCCCGCCATGGCCTAGCCTGGCCTCGGTGGCTTCTACTTGCTTCCCAGTGATGCTGGCCTTGTGAGGCAGAGCTTGGAAGGTCAGCTGGGAGAGAGTGCGTGTCTGTGGAGAGCAGAGGTCCAGGCGCTAGTGCGCTCACACTTGGCCATGCGAATCCCACAGACCTGTGTGCAGACAGACACCCCGGGACTGCTGCAGCAAAAGCCTGAGTTCAGTGTCTCCCCAAAGTGAGGCAAGATGCCAAGTGGCTTCTCCCGCATATCGTCACTGGAAAATGATTCCCGACATCCTCTCTACATACGTATATATGTGTGTGTGTATATATGTGTATATATATATACGCATAGACATGTATGTATGTGTAGGTGTCTGTATATATGAATATTTATGCATCTATATACATACTAGATCTGGACTTACATGTTAAATGTATATAGGATCTCCTTTTTCTTTTTATGAAACTTAGATTTACCTCAGACCCATGCCACCTGACATCTCCCGCTGAGTTATTTGGTGGGATTTGCAGGGACTTCTCTGGGAGAACTTAAGAGGCCCCACAGTAACTGCAAATGAAGCAATATACCACTCTCCTGCAGAAAAACAGTCTCCCACTGTCTCCAGAAGTCGTGGCCTTCCAGAACAGTCTGCCCCTAAAGGCAGGGTGGGGCAGGCAGTACCCCAAGCAGGCTGGGAACCCTTCAGAGAAAACCCTCCGTCCACCCCAGAGACCCTGCCCTTCCACCCGGAGGCCCAAGGCCAACTGTACCCCCCAAAGGCACGGGAGGAAGTTGGCAAGAAGATCCCTGACCACAGCATCCTTGTGTTTGTATTGTAGAAACAGGGGACAGCAAGACCCTAAACCCCATCGTAGCACAGTATTACATGTGGTTGGGAAAAAGGAAAAAAAAAAAAAATAATACAGTGGTGTGAAATACTTCAAATCCTAGAAATGCTGTAGGAATAAATCTGTGGTAACTATAGAGGTTTAACTTATATCTTCAAAATATTTAATTTTTTCTTTTCCTGGTTCTACTAATTATACTGTGTCAGATTTGGAACTCAACAGGCAAGGAGGCTTTCTGAGTCACATCATTTTCATATAACATTGGGCTTGACAAACTTCGGGTCTTGCTCTCTTGCATGAAGCACGTGAGCTATAGGTGCCCCAGTCAGAGGGAGGCCCAGGAGGGGCCAGGGAACACCATTGGATGGTTGAGTTTATGCAAGTGAGATCACTTCCTGCCCTCCCTTCCCCTGCTCCCTCCAGAGCATTTAATGTAGGTGAAAATGTGTTTTTCAAATATAAGGAGGAAGGCTTTTGCCTCTTGGCTGAAAAAAAGCTTTCCAAGTTGCTCTTTCCAAGTTGCTTCCATTTGACATCCTCTTCTAATCGCTCTGTTTTCTAGAGATGGCTGTTTCTGAGTAATGGAGCACAGGCAAATCTGATCCTAATGGGATGGACACTTTGACTTGCTCCCCCCTCATGCCAAACCAATGGTCTTTTCCTTATTGTTCTCAGGCTTTCTCTCTCCTCTCTCAGCCCCTGGGGTTTGGAGTCAGAAGTCCAAAATTTCAGTCCCAGTCCCCGGCATTCAGGAGCTGAGACTTTGGGCATGTCACTCCACTTCATCAAACCTTGTTTTCCTGCCCCATAAAATGAGGCTGATAAAGATAAGTAAGCAAGCTAAATCAACTGGAAAGCCCTGTACTGATGCTATTGCTGTTATTATCATTAGAAAGGTGAGTCTTTCAGACCCTAAAACCATCCAGACCTTCTGGAAAGCTCCTAATGGCATTTGAGAAGTGGATCCTGGAATTTCCCTGTCAGCTTGCCAAGAGACAGCAGTATCATCATTAGCATCTTCCCCCATTGGATGAAGTTTGCCCTCTCCTGTGGTCCTACATTAAAAGGTAAACATACTGGGAGAGACCTAGTGAGTCTCTGATACCTGGATGTGTGGGACAGGAAGCCATCTGCCTTGTCCCTGGACTGGCCTTGAAACCACATAGTGGAAGGAGGAATCGAGAAAGGCTATACCAGGGAGAGGCCAGTGATGAATTTGACCTCCCTTGTTTTGCCAAGAGCCCCCAACCCTTCTCCTTTAGCTCCTGATATGAAAGGCTCTCTGCCTTTGTACACATAGACAACCCCTTTTACAGTGTAGGAGAGTTAGGCCTGGGGGTGTGCTGGGACCTGCCCAAGAGGTGACAGATGTCTGAGAGTAGGGCTCTGTCAGGCACTGGATGTTGTTCATTTGTAAGGATTCTGAACCATCTAGCCAAGTTGTAGGAATTCTCATCTCCAGCCCAGAGATACTCCCAGACCTTAAATCTCTGCCACAAATACCAGATGAGAAGCAAAGATTTAAGCAGACAGATCTATTCCCTGATGTACGTAGCACCAGTCAAGCTATGTAGATCATTCTCTGGAATTGACAGCTTCCGTTTTCCTTACCAAAAAGGGACCTGCCTTTCCCAGACTTAACTTGAAGGTTTTTGTTAAGCACCTATTTTCCCCCCAATGGAAAAATGACAAGTTCACATATGGGGAAGTAGGCACCCAGATGGCAGAAGATGCCCTTCTCACCAGGCCCCTTGATCAGAGCCCCATTGCAGGACACAAGGGAACACACTGTCCTTGCCACCCCTTTCCTCATCCGGCACTGCGCATGCCTCAGCCTCCCTTCACATCACTCAGCCCAGCAACGTCCACTGGGCATCTCATCTCAGCTCCTGCCTGTTGGAGTCCACTATATATTGCTGTATTTGCTTAAATGCTGGAAAGTAACTGTTAAAAATGTGAAACTGTACTTTTTTAAAAAGGCTACAATTAAATTCTAGCCAATGCCACTCACCAAATCTTCGCACCTAGTCGTAGATAGATCAATGTAAAAAACAATACCAGAAACCTAACTGTACAGTGGGTGTGGGGGTAATGTAGTAACCTAGTTAGTAGTCCTCAATATAATAACCAATTGTACAAGGGGAAGTGGTGTTTACCTACCTGTTCATCACCATTATTGAAAGCTGTACTGATCAGCTAGTTGATAACGGGCATTTTTTTGTTGTTTTGTTTTGTTTCGTTTTGTTTTTGGCTTCACAGAATGGCTTACCCTGAGGTCAAGCCTTTTGTCTTTATGTAGAACTGATGTTCAGGAATGAACCAGCAAGATGTTCATTTAAAACTGACCAAAGACGATTAATTTCCTGGTCTAGTTTCCTGGGCCTCGTGGCCCAGCAGCCGCTCGAGACCTTTCGTGGACAAAATTGAGAACAAGCCGTGCTTCCGACCCCATGCCCCCTCCCTATACCCTCTTCTGCCCCTTTCCTCTTAAAAGAGCTGCTCTGAGCTGTGGGATTCTATGAAAAATTCTTGCCTTTCCTTGTTTTCAGTGCTAACGATTTCTCACCTCGAAGCGCCTTTTGAACCCTGGACAGAGCGCACAGCTTGAGGGAGTTGTGGGTTTGGGAATGAGACTTGGGAGTCTTTTCTCTGAAGTCACCAGGCCAGGGGTCAGGAGAGAAATGGATTCCCAAGGGACGAAAGGTTTCTATTCAATGAAGAAATCGGAGTGGGAAGAGACACAGGGAAATTGAGCCATTCTTTGGCCACTGGCTGGAACCAGCAGTTCAGAGATCTGCCTTATAAACAGACACTTCAAACTGGCTTGTGGTGCACAACGGGGAGCCAGTGTGGGAAAGGGCCTCTTTGCGGGGCCTCCTTCTCTGCTGGCATCTCCTGGAGTGCCTTGGTGGGTATATTTCTTTCTCATTCAGGAGGCATGGATGTGGGGACTTCTTGTGACCTGGTCATCACCTGTCTCACCACGCGTGTGCAGCTGATAGGCAACCACAAGGACTAGCATGCACAGGTTCTTCCTTTCAGTCCTTCTACTCCTAACTTTTCACACATCCAGATGGGTCCACACTAGAACAAATGCCTCATTCTCCTGAGAAACCCAGAAAGAAGACAGGCTGGCTCACAGCCACAGTGGTGGCCCCATTGGGCTGGGAGGGAGTTGGGTGGTGGGGGAGAAGTCAGAAAGGGGTGAGCCGAGGTGTTGCTTAGCTGATTTTCTGCTGTGCAGAGCTAATGCTGACGTTTCATGTCAATTTCCCCGGTTCTCTGGGGTCTCCTCTCTTCTGAGCAGCCTTGTAGAGAATTCCCCACATACCCAAAGCTGCCCAGGGGAGCTGAGAGAAGGGACTTTGCTGTCAGGTCTGAGTCCTCCTGGCCTCTCTGAGGTTGATCTGCCAGTGTCCCGCTGTCCCATCCTCTGGGACTGGCCAAATGGCCACCGCTGCCCCTTGCTGACACCTCCTTTTTGTGTGAACTGTCCCAGACAAATAACAAAGCTATTCTTGAACCAGCGTGCACTTTGCCTTCCTTCAACGGAAGTCGATCCTGGCTAGAGTTTCTGCTCAGGCCCTTGTCCCGGCAGTGTGACTGTTTACATGGTTTGGCAATAGGTTTGGTTTTGATTGCTTCAGAGTGGCTGGTCTATTTTGTTTCCTTTGGTTTTTCTTCCTCCCCCAAATTGTGACAGGAAAAACAAACAAATTGAAACCACCCTAGGAAATTGCTGGTTGCCTGTCCCCACGTGATGAAAAGTGTCGCCCTTTTCCGGGTGTTGTTTCTCTACCTTGTGACCAAACGCCCGTCCTCTAGGAGTGTCTGATATGGATCCTCTGTTGCGTATTCTGATGGTGCCTGCTGGTTTGACGTGGAGCTAGCCTGTGAAATAAAACAGCTTAACTTTTCTCAAACCTGCTCTGGTGGTTATTGAAAGGCACATCCGATGGGGTGGAGAGGTCCTGGTGGTGGTGGTGGTGGTGGTGGGGTGGCCCTTCCTACTCTCCAGCCTGCTCTGTCTGCATGTTTCCCCAGGTATCCATCTCTGAAGTGTCCTTTAGTTCAGATCCAACAAGGTAAAGGTCAAGGACCACTTGGATGGAGAGCTAGTTGAAGAAGGTAACGTCTGCTGGGGAAACAACTGGAAATGTCAAAGCAAAGGCCAACTGGGAGTGGGAGCTGTCATCAGCAGAAAGTGTTTTTAAAAGTATATGACAAATTGCCAGAGACCACAGGGTACTGATTTCTAATGTCAGCAACATACAACATTTTAGTGTTTATTTTCCAAACGTAAGTGCTATGGCCTCTGGGACCTTTTTGTCCCCGCCCCCCCCCCCCCATCTGTGTATGTTCTGTTCGTAGACCATTTATTTCTGTCCCGGGCACTGGTTTACACCTTTACATGCATTTTTCTCGTTTAACTCTCAAAATAGCCATTGAGGGTTAAGTACCACAATCATACTCCATTCTGCTGAAGAAGAAACAGGTTCTGAGAGGTTAAGCAGCCTGCCCAAAGTTAGCTTGATTTGAACCCCGTCTGTCCAACTCTGAAGTCCTGTCGGACTCCGTATTCTTTACAAATGCATCCTCTCGTTCCTCGTTGTGTGTGCCTGTGACAGATCTCACAGTTAAGGTAAAGTCAGGGCAGATTCCTGACCTGTCCTTTCTGGGCAGATGGATCTTCACATGAGGGCCTCTTTGCAGGAGAGAATGAACAGGGCCTTTTTCCTGTCGTCATTTCTACTCAAACCTCTCACCTGCTCAGTGGTGGCCTCTTGCTGATTCTAGACTCCTCTGCTCCTGAAAGCACACATTTGCTATGCATTCCACAGTCTGTTTACTTCCTCCCAGCAATAGCACTCATTTGAGAATCCCAAATCAGAAGGCTTTCATTCATTCATCAAGAAAGGATGGAGCATTTTTGTGTTTTGCCCCAAGTGAACTGCTGGGGACACAGATGGATGAGACCCAGCTTCTACCCTCAAGCTCTCAAGCTGCATACAGTCTAATTGCACCAAATCATAATTTCAGAAGTCTGAAATTGATTTTTACTCAATAATTTATAGAGTAGTATTTCTAATCCACAGAGGCACAAAGAGCAAATTTGAGCTGTCTGACAGCTTTGCCAGGCACAAGGCATTGCTGGATCATTCACTTCCCGGGCACATCTGTTTAGGACTTTTTTTGTTTACAAATGACAAATAAGCAAAAGTCATGGTGAAATACACCTGTAGTCCCAGCAGCTTGGGAGGCTGAGGCAGGAGGATCACAAGTTGGAGGCCAACCTCAGCAATCCAGCAAGACCTTGTCTCAAAATAAAAAAAGGGTTGGAGATGTGGCTCAGTGGTAAAGTGCCCCTGGTTCAATCCCCAGTACCAAAAATCAAATGAAACAAAATAAAACAAAAAAAGAAAAGAAAAGAAAAGAAAAGGTGGAGGGGTTGGGTGGTTTTCACATAAGTGGAAAACCCAGGTCCGACCTGTCTTCACACTCTGCATAAATTGAGGACTCAAGGGGGCAGTATCTTCCCTCAGGTCAGCTCACAAAGGCTGGAGAAGCTTCCACTACCTATATCTCCTCAGTCTCAGTAGGATAAAAATCTTGGATCTGATTCTCCTTGAATGAAACCAGATGCCCAGCTAACATAGCCCCAGGGAATGGAATAGATAAATGTGCCTAAGCACATTTAATGGAATAGATAAATGTGCTTGGTTTCAAGGGTGATGTCAACCCCAGCCAGACTTTATATTAGCAAACAACAGTTGACCAAAGGAGATTGCAAGAGCTGTATTCATCCTGTAGATTCATGAGAAATAAAATATGGTTTTTAATCACTCCATTTTAGGGTGGTTAGTTACATATAAAGGGCTAACACATATGTTAGAAAAATGCCTATGCAAATACACTAAAAATATGTACTTGTCCATGGACTGAGGTTAGCTTAACAATGAAGTTAATATTCATCAAGTGCATTCTATAAGTGAGAACAGTTCAATGCCCTTCACATGTCTTACCTCCTCCAATCCTTCCAGGCACCTGTGGAGGTAGATTCTGTTCGTATCTCTCATTTTCCAGGGAGGAAACTGCTGATGCTTAGGGAGATTAAGTCCAGGATTCCCTAACTGATGATTCTAGAGCCCAGACCTGTCCTTTCTACTGCCCTGCTTACAAGATCAAGTTTAGGAACCACCTTCTGGGTTGGTCCTTCATGCCAGCCAGACTTCTGTGGTTCCCAAAAGCCTGGTTGTTGGGAAGTCTGGTTGTCATGACAACCACCTTAGATGAAGGTAATTGGGATGTTCATCTAACAGGGAGGCTGAGGACCAGAGAAGATGTAGGATCTGCCCCAAATTCAGAAACAGATGGAGGGAGAAAAAAAGGCCTCTGGATTTCTGATCCTTAGCCCATGCTCCCTGGGCCCTCACCAGTCCCTCCACAGCAGCCCCTAGCACACCCACTCCTGCATACCATTCTGACTTCCCGGGGGTGGGGGTTGGTGAACTTCAGTCTTGGGTGGATGTGCAGAGGCGCTGGGTTCAGAGGGAACCCCATGTGGATCCAAACCCTGACTTGTACCAGCTCATTGACCTCTCCAAGAAACAAAACATCCTGGAACCTCCATTTCCTTAGGAACATGGGCTGATAAGAGGCTCTGCTCCACTGTGTGGATTGGCTCTGGAAAAACCAATCTGCATGGCAAGCCCAGGCCACTCAACCATGCAGCAAAAATGCTGCTGGGTTAGTCCCTGTTGCTTCTCCTCATCTGCTTCAACTTCGTTCTCTGAGGACAGGAAGAGAAGCTTGTTGGGCATCTGATGAGTGGGGGAACCAGAAAGCTTGAACTGCAATTCCACCATTCACCAGCTATTAGATGTGGAGCAAGTCCCTTGCCTGGAATGGGCTTCAGTTTCCTCAGCTATAAAATGGGAGGGGGAGGGATTTTGACTGTTTTTTTTTTTTTTTTTAATTTTTATTTATTTTTTTTTTTAGTTTTCAGCAGACACATCTTTGTATGTGGTGCTGAAGATCGAACCCGGGCCACACGCATGCCAGGCAAGCGCGCTACCGTTTGAGCCACATCCCCAGCCCCTTGACTGTTTTTTCCACCTCTGAAGGCTCTACTTGATGCTTTGGCAGAGGCTTCAAAAAAAACAGTAGTAGTGGGGTTGTCAACCATCCTTTGCCACGCCCACCGTGCTTTCAGAAAGGATCAGCCCCATGCCCTTGGAGCTCTGGTGGCTGTTTGATATTGTGTCATCCCATTCCCTGGCCCCAGTGGATTGAGCCAAGGATGGCAGCTGATTACAAGGCCACCGATGGCCTTGGTAATAGATGACTTTTCTTAGGAAGTTTGACCCAGAAGTAACAAAACTATTGGGCTGGAGGAGAAAAAAATGTCCACATGATGAGGAAGTAGAAGGCTCTTATGGGCTGAGTGGAGGTGGAAGTCAGGATGGATGAGAGAGCTGAGGGTGAAGGGAAGTGAAGGGAGGAGATTGTGGTTCTCTGAGAGCAAAGCCATCCAGTCCCCAGGGAGACAGGCACCTCCCCAAGTGCCATGTCCTCCCTCACTAGGAGGCCTTAAATTCACACCCCTCCCCTTGCCCCCATGTAACTTGAGTGAGTTTCTGCTACTTGCCTTATAAAAGTACCAAGGATAAAGAGAATGAAGAATGGCCACAGGCAAGGTGTTTTGAGTGTGCTGTGTTCCAAGTGTTTTAAGCTTATCACATCTAAAAACCAACTTGTCAGCTCTCCTAAACACCCTACAAAGCAGGTACTACTGTTGCTCTGACTCAACCTATATGGAAATAGCCCAGAAAGGTTGAGTAACTTACTGTAGGATACAATGCAATGATGTTGCAGCTCTCGGGGCCAGATTTAAGGTCTCTCTCTGTAACTGGGTCTTTGCCCTTCTCTCCTAGGTGCAAGAATCAGACAGGAGAGCCAGGCATGGTGGCACATGCCTGTAATTCCAGCAACCTGGAAGGCTCAGGCAAAAGGATTGCAAGTTCAAAGCTAGACTCAGCAATTTAGTGAGACCTTTCTCAAAATAAAAAATTAAAGAGGCTAGGTTTGTGGCTCAATGGTTAAGTGCCCAGTACCAAACAAACAAACAAAACAAAACAAAAAAACACAGCAGGTCCTGGGCATGGTGTGGATTAGAGAGCATGGTCTAACTGTGTCACCAGCAGCCTGGGAGTGTGACCCAAGAAACATTCCTTGTGGGCCTTATGTCTGGCACCAGGGAATGAGAGGTTGACTGCTGCTCATATAGCCTCTGGAGAAGGAATAAAAAAAGGTTTCAACAGGGGTTTACTTAATCCTATTTAAAAAAAAAAAAAAAAAAAAAAATATATATATATATATATATATATATATTTAGTTGTCGGTGAACACAATATCTTTGCTTCATTTTTTTTTTTAAAGAGAGAGAGAGAGAATTTTTGAATATTTATTTTTTAGTTTTCGGTAGACACAACATCTTTGTTTGTATGTGGTGCTGAGGATCGAACCTGGGCCGCACACATTCCAGACGAGCGCGCCACCACTTGAGCCACATCCCCAGCCCTCTTTGCTTCATTTTTATGTGGTGCTGAGGATCAAACCTAGGGCCTCATGTGTGCTAGGCAAACACTCTACCACTGAACCACAACCCCAGCCCATATCCTATTTTTTGTTAAAAAAATTTATCTTTGGTGTCTAGACTGCAGCTACTCCCTAAAAATGAAGGGGTTGGGTGATTATTGAAAACTGAAGTACTGCAGGGGCCATGATGTAGAGCCATGGACCCTGGATTATAACAAACCTACCTCTCTTTATCTGACATTGGCTGAAGGATGAAAAGGAAGAAGAATGGTTATTGTTATTTATGAGCCTTGAGCCCCTAACCCATTTTTGTTTCTGAACTTCCAACTTTGTTTCCTTTGTCCATTTGCACATACTGCACCTCAGCCCCAGGGGGATGATTCAAATTCTCCCCAATGGAGATCAAGGTCCCAGGCGCGTGGATCAGAGCTGCAGACCTGTGTTAATCAGTTTTTCATTGCTATGACCAAAATAACCTTACAAGAACAACTAAGAAGAGGAAAACATCTGAGCTTACTTTGGGCTCAGGGTTTGAGAGATTCAGTCCATGTCTGCCTCTTCTGTTACTCAGAACATCATGGCCGAAAGGTGTGGCAGAGGAAAGCTATTCAGCTCTCTGCAACCACAATGCAGACAAGAGTCAGGAACAGACGAGAGCCAGGGACAAAATAAAGTCCAAGGCCATAACCCCAATGACATACTCCTCCAGCCATAGCCCATATGCCTATAGTTCCCATCCAGTAGTTCATTCAAATTATTAATTCTTCAAATGGATTAGTCCATGGTTCCAGCTAGAAGCTTTTTAGATCCAAACCTTTCTTTCCAGGCAGCTTACAGAGCCCTAGTCTTGTCATGTATGACAATATTTTCCTTCTCCATTTTCCTATTCTAACTCAGTCTAGTGCATTGCTTTTTAATCCCCTGATCCATACTGTGTCCCTTTCTGCTTTAAGGTGATTGTTTGAGAAACGCACCAAGTAGGACAAAAACCCACCTCACAGCTCTGCTCTCTGTCACACAGTCTGAATTCTCTGACTGAAATCCCAAAGCAATCCCAAGCTTAGATCCTAGCACTTGGCTACACTAGCCACACATGGGCATGTGGCTGCAGGTGTGTGTGTGTGTGTGTGTGTGTGTGTGTGTGTGTGTGTGTATGTACGCACACCCACCCACCCACACACCCACACCCACACCCACCACACCCACACACTCCCACACACTCCCACACCCACACATACCCAGTATCTCTTAGGCTATGAATAAAATTCCCAGGATTTTCTCTGATTGGTCTAGCTTGAGTCACATGCTTACCACGAACCAATCACTGAATGGAGGACAGGTCTTGCTGTCCTTGACCTGGTCTCATCACTTGCGCATGCGTTATACAGACGCTTGGGTCAGTCTTGCCTGATCACATGGCAGAGAGTAGGGTAAGGGACAAGATGGGTTCTCTTATCAGAACGGTAATGCTGAGCAGGCAAAACCCCGAGAGTTTATCAACCGCTCTGCTCTCTAGGGGGCGCTTCTGGGAAACACATTTCATATCAAGTTCCTGGATATTCTTGTCACTCCTTCTGCAGGTCCACAGACTTATGTCAGCTACAGGAGGACCCCCCCCCCCGCCGCCCCACCTCCCCCGTGTCTAGGTAAGGTAAATGCCTTGTCTTGTGCAGCACCCCCTCCAAAAAGGAGTACAGCCATCCTCGTGGACATGAATGAGGACTCCAAGGTCAGCTTGCCTAGGTGTAAATCCTGGCCTCCCATCTTCTCCAGCTGAGAAACCTCAGGAAAGTTCTTGAATCTCCTAGTTCCCTATCTCTAAAGTAGGGACAGTAACAGCACCTGCCTCATAGCCTTACTCTTGGGACCATGGCTGGCACAGAGAAGACCCTCAGTAAATATGGCTTCTGTGATTGTGATCTTGCCTTTGGGAGAGCTTTAGTTTCAGTGTCCCACTCCAAAAGCTCCATTTGTCATTTCCCTTTGCAAACATTGGGGCTTTTATGTAAATTGGCCAGTTGATGGTCTGCTTTTACCCCAGAAGTCCAAATGGGAACCTCTGGGTATGGGAATACTATGTTAAACATTTACATAGACTATCTCGTTCGTTCTCTTCCAACAGAGGAGCTAAAGCTATGAACTGTTATTGGCCCCACAAGATTCAGAGGGGTTGGGCTGGGGATGTGGCTCAAGCAGTAGCGCGCTGGCCTGGCATGCGTGCGGCCCGGGTGTCCGCTGAAAACTAAAAAAAAAAAAAATAAATAAATAAACATTAAAAAAATTCTCTCTCTCTCTCTTTAAAAAAAAAAAAAAAAAGATTCAGAGAGGCAAAGTAGCTTTCCCAAGACCAAACAATTAGTGAATAACAAACCCAATGTCTATAGGTCAACTCACTCAACAAAAGTGGCCAGCTCCCTCCAGTCCCCATGTTATTTTCTTTCTTTCCAACATATCTGGCCATGGTCTCCATCCCAGTGATGTGAGACTTGGACACCACTGTCTATAGAGACCCAGGACAATCTGGTGTCTGCCCATTCCTGCTTTCCTGAAACTACACATAGTGGCAGGAGGATAGGGATGGGGTAAATTGGACTCTTTGGCCCCCCTAAGTCTAGCACAATACCTTGAATGTAGTCAGAGCTCATTAATATTCAGTTAAACCAAAGGATGAGAAATAAATGAATTATGAATGAATGGGGTGATTGCCCATCTGCAATTCCTCTGCAAAGCCTGAGCTCACAGGTAGCCTGATGCTCTGCTGCCCCAATGTGGCCACTTTTAATATAGCAGCCAGAGTAAGCATATACATACATATGCATTTACATAAGCATATATATAAGATCAGCATTGGGGGATAGAACCCATGACCTCATATATGCTAGGCAAGCACTCTGTTCCTGATCTAAAACCCCCAGTCTAATTTTTTCTTCTTTTTCCTGGTTCAGAACATGAATCAGGCATAGGTACAAACCATAAATCAAACGGATAAATAAGGAGTTGTTCTGCTCTGGCTGGTATGTGATGAAGCAGCCTCTATTTTTTTTTTATGAAAAACAATCAAATTTATAGAGAAAGAGAATAGTATAATCAACCATTGTCTATTATCGAGATTTAATGGTCAATTACATTTTTTCCAAGTTTGCTTTGCCTTTTTTTTTTAATTTAAAATAAATCACCTGTAGGATGACATTTCATCCAGGAACACATCAGTTATGTCTCTGATAATGATATTTCTCTACATAATTACAACCTCATTATCACAATGAATAGAATAAATGTCAATGTCTCAGTCTAAGACCTAATCCATATTCAAATTTCCTTGATGGTTGCAAAAATGTCTTTTAAAAGTCGGTTAGTTCAAATCAGGATCCAAAGGAGACCATAAGAGGTGTTACAGCTCTTGGGTCTCTTTCTAGAATAGCGCCCCCTGCTCTTGACTTGCTGCACTCTGGCCTGTTTTCTGGGAGAAGATTTCCTCAGGTTGTTAATCCGCTGGTGCTGACCTCTCCTGGTGCCTTCTGAACCAGAAGCTGGATTGAAAACTATGATTAGATTTAGTTCCACCATTTTTGGTATGCTTTGCATTATATCATACCAGGGGGCACAGGCTGTTTGATACCCACTTCTAGAAATAGTCAGCTTGATCAAGTGGTTCAGGTGAATTCATCCTCATTATTCCACTGAAAAACTACTCTTCCCCCATTGAGCTGTGGCCTGATAAATTGGAACTTGACAAAAAGCCAGTTCCCTAAGAACTACACACCTAACACCTTTGTCCACCCATTGGTGATCACTGCCTGGAACAATAATATTTCATTAGGAGTTACAAAAGGGATTTTGTAATTTTACCAGCAGGAAAGTCTCTTCAAAGAGGGCTAGAATTTCCCTGAAATACAGTTCATTTGTTAATTTTCAGAGCGAGAAGCTGATACAATTACTTCCAGTGGTAGATGAGGGATTACTTTTCTTCTGCTGAGACTCATGATAAACTCCTGTATTTCAAAAGATTTAGCTGACACTGGGTATGACAGCATATGTCTATAATCTCAGGGGGCTGAGGCAGGAGATTTAAAAGTTTGAGGGCAGCCTTATCAATTTAGTGAGGCCCTAAGCAACTTGAGACCCTGTCTCAAAATATAAAATAAACAGGGCTGGGGATGTAACTCAAGGGTACAGCATTTGCCTAGCATGCAAAAGGCTCTGGATTCAAAACCTAGTACTGAAAAAATAAATTCAGGATATTTAAATCAGATGCAATCAGTGTTCTTTTCAATGTGAGAGCAACTTTAAGCTGGCTCTTACATTTGCTAGTTTTTGACCCAACTTCCTTATTTGGGGGCACAATTAGATGCTCCAGGCTCATCTTGCCCCATCCCTGCTCCATTGAAAAAGATCTAAAAGCAGTCATTTCTCCAATCATTCTTGATTCCTTTTATTGGAGACCATATTTAGAGACCATATTTGCACATGGCAAGTGGTAGAGCTGGGATTTAGACTCCTGGAGATTAAAGGTACTAGCTCTGAAGGGATAATCTCTTTGCCTTCTGGCTAATAACTTTTATTAGTGAGAGTAATTGCTAATAATGACAACTATGACTATTATTGCCATAGGTGGCCACTTGCTTGATGTCAAGCACTCTGCTAGGCATCTTCCAGCATTTTAAAAAGACCATAATAGCCCTCCAAGGTAGGCATTATCATCACAATTTTACAAAAGAAGAAAATAAGGCTTAGAAACCCCAAATTGCATGGTCATAGATTCAAATTTAGGTCTGTGTGGCTCCTAATTGTGTTTCCTGTTATGGACCAACCTATAGGGTAATGACCAAACAGACTCCATGTTGCCCTGAGACTCTATATCCTGTAAGAAATGCTTCTCCCATGGGAAAGCCCTGCCTCTGTACCCATCAATAGTTGCTTAGCATAGCATGTTTGACAACACAAAATGGCAATTCTTAGACAATGTAAAATTGTTCTCTCTTTGGTTCCCATTTTTTCTTGGACAGTGTACCCTGTCAGAGATTGATTGTCTAGATGTCAGTAACCATTCTTTAACTTGTACTCAACTAGGGACGTTTTGGCCCTCTCCCTTTTGTTATGATTTTAGATCTCATGACACTTGTTTATGGTTTTAAATCATTGCAACAGCCACTTATGATTAATATGATTTTGGACTATAAAAGTTGTATTCAAACCCTGGGAGGGGGTTGAAGGGTGTAGACTTGCAGCTTACCCCTTGGCCCGACAGCTGGTGAATCTGGACTGGTGGATCTGGGCTGGTGAATCTGGACTGGTGGATCTGGACTGGTGGCTGATATATAAAGTTTCCATTTCCTGCTTTAAGATGGATTTATTGCAGTCTCGCTATAACATTCCCATAGCCACTTTAGACCAGATGGTGGGTGAGAATTCTGTGTCTATAATGGTTCTTGCTCTGCTCTTTGAGACTCTCCCTGTGTCCTAGGGATCTGGGTTCAAACACCCATTTAGGTGCATTCATTATGCAATCTATATGTACAAACATGGGGAGGTCTCAAAATGTTGAAGGAAGTAGGTAAATAAACAAATCCCTAGAGTTTTCTCTCTTATTTTGGTACTGGGGATTTAATTCAGGGTCTATTGCATGCTAGGCAAGCACTTTGTCACAAGCTATATCCCCACCTCCTTTTTATTTTATTTTTAAAATTTTTATTTATTTACTCGCCCCCCCCCCCCCCCCCAGATGGTGTCTTTCTAAATTGCTCAGGTTGGGCTGGAGCTTGCCATCCTCCTGCTTCAGTCTCCCAAGTCTCTGAGATTACAGGTGTGTCCAGCCAGTATGCATTTAATATAACATTTGTGGGCAAAAAAGTATCTATGTTCGTGTCTTATTAAAGAAAAAAATATTCAGGACTATCCTGATAGGTATAGGAACCACTGCAACAGGGGAGAGAGATTTGGCTCAACTCTGAATGTGGCCTGGGGAAACAGGAATTTATAGCCAGGGAGCAGAAAGGGGAGTAGTGCAAAGAAACATCAGGGGTAAGACAGGATTCTGGTTAAAACAACCTAATAAGATTCTTGCTAAAGACAGACCAGGGCAATTAGGCATCACCTAGGGGATGGTGGAGGGTAAGGAACCCATTCAGATAGGATGAAAAGATATCAACAAGGGGGGTTCTGATTAAACCGATTTAACAAGGTTCTTTGCTAAAAGTGGATTTCATCAAAGTACACAGATTGGCCTGCGAGATGGTTCTGAAGCCAGAATTAGACAGGCAGTTAGTGTAGATAGGTAAATCAAGTCAGGTAGGTCAAGGAGGCCGATTTTGAGTGAGTCTGGGAAGTTTAAGACTGTCCCCTGAGGGATCTTATCAAGAACCAGCTCCTGCTCCCACCAGTTGCCAAGGTAACTAGTCCCAGGAATTTCCCCTCCCTACAGGGAGCTATAAGGTTGTTAATGTGTCCTGTCTACTCCACCCGGTCCTTTCCCCTTCAGCCCATCTATTTCCCACCTTTTGGCCATCCCACCAAGCATTTCCTGGGCCTAGTCAAGTACGCAGGAAGGAGAAAGATAAGAGGGGGAAAGAACAAAGGAAGCCTAGGACATATAAAAAGGGCAGAACACCTCACCTCTTGGGATACCATGGTACCAGCTATGGCCCCCTTCTTCTTTGCTGGAGAAATTTATGTTACCCCTTTTTAAATAAACCCTGCTTCCTATGCTTGCCTCTGCACGCTTCTCTAATGTTCAAACTTCAACATGTGGGGAAGCAGGACTTGTCATCAATAACCAGAGGTATCAGTTCAAGAGTCTGAATAAAGTTTGTTCAGGCAAAGAATCTTTGTAAGTCTACATAGGAAATATTTGGTAGCTATGTACAATACTAACAGTGGTTCTCTCTGAAGAAAAGGAATAATTTTAAATGAAGATTCTAATTTGAGGGCTCAGGAATATAGCCAGAGGTAGAGTGCGTGTATACACGAGGCCGTCGGTTCCACTCAATAGCACCACCATGACTACCAAATAAATAAATAAATACATAAATAAACAAATAAAATTAAAGCAAGAGCTCCCATTTAAAGCCCATATAGCCCACAGGCCTATTTGGAGTCTCCTCAACGCCACTGTGTGACTTGAGACAGATCCATTCACTGTTTCAGGCAGAGGCTTCCTCTTGTGCAAACTGACAAATGTACCTCCCTCCCAGAGTTGTGACATGGGTGAGATGAAATAATAGATCTAAAACCTGTCTTGCTCAGAGTAGGACAAATTATTACAGCCATCACGGAAGGCGACGCGAAGGAGGAAGCATGGGCTTACATTTTGAACTATCTGAAAGGGCCTGGCTTTGGTCTGTTTTCCTGGCTGTCTTTTTCTGATATTCAACAGGCGCTGGGATTTTCAACCACGCAACTGCGCGGGAAGAGGAGCACCCAGAAGTCTGGCGCATGCGCTATGCCGGAACCTTCGGCGGCGCTCCACCTATTACTACAACTCCCGGCAGGTTCCGCGTTCGCCTCAGGCGCGTCGCGAATTGCTGACGTAGCTCAATAGCGCGGGGAATTTCGAGTAGTAATCTAGCGCGGGAGGCCAGTGGGAGGCGGGCCCCCGGCATCCTGAGGAGAGATCATGGAAACCCTGGCCGAGCCTCGGTGGCCTCCTGGCCTGGCAGTGATGAAGGTGAGTTCTTCGGGGGCGTGGGGGGCCCCGTCTGTCGGTGGGAGGACAGCCCCGCCTTGTGGAAGAAAAGACTCCGCGCGAACGGCCGACTGGGCCAGGGTACCCGGCGCTCCTCCGCTTCTAGCCCGACGCTGGGCTTTCGGCCTGTTTTCTCCGCTGAGCGGTGACGAGGGCAAGCTTCGGCCGTTGAGGGTGAACCGAGGCTGGCCGTTTTAAGGAACCGGGCACACTGCGTTTCTGTCACCACAGTGTCATGGAGAAAAACAGTCACTAAGTGGTGACACCGACAGTGACAGCTAATCCTTTCAGGAAATTGCCCCTGTGCCAAGCACTATATTATAAACAGCGACCTCGGGCATGATTGGGGGTGGACAGTACGTCAAATAATATTTATTTGTTTATTTTTTATTTTTTGCGGCGCTGGGGGCTGAACCCAGGGGCGCTCTACCACTGAACCCCATCCTTTCTGGTCCTTTATTTTTATATTTTATTTTGAGGCCGAGTCGCACTAAGTTTCTCTCGGACTGGCCTCGAACGTCATGTGTTCCTGCCTCAGCCTCCGGAGTTGCTAGGATTTGAGGCGTGCGCCGCCACATCCGGCTTCTAATTACGTTGTAACCATCGCTTAGCAAGGCGGGTGCTCAGCTGTACAGAATCTTTCGCTTTTATTCTGATTAGGGGCAAGCCCAGTCTAGTTAGTCCAGTCACACTGTGGCCTAACTCCTCCCTAACAGTTTCTCTTATCCACCCTGCCCTTTTAAATTTTTTTTTCTTTTTTTTAGTTGTAGATGGTCACAAAATGCCTTTATTTTATTTATTTGTTTTTTATATGGTCCTGAGAATCGAACCCAGTGCCTGTCGCTCGTGCTAGGTGAGCGCTCTACCACTAAGCCACCACCCCAGCGTCCCTGCCTCCTTTTAAATAGTACTGGAGATTGAACCCCGAGGGGGTTTACCACTGGCTCACATCCCACAGCCCTTTTTAATTTTTATTTTAAGACAGGGTCTCACTAAGTTGCTTAGGGCCTTGCTTAGTTGCTGAGGCTGGCCTCCAACCTGCCATCCACGTGCCATCCTCCTGCCTCAGCTTCCCAAGTCATAGGGATTACAGGTGTACCTCACTGTGTCTGGCGGGCTTTGATTTTAACACTGAGATACTTGTGCTATGTTACTGTTGTTAACAGGGTTAAACTCTAGAGTTGCTCTTATTGTGTTATTTTTGTAGATTTCGTTTTCTGACTTTAAAAAAAAAAAAGGTGTCCATTAAAATGAGGAAATTTTCTTGTGGCATTAACTATTCTTTGAAATCATGTTTTTTTTTTTGAGAGAGAGAATTTTTTAATATTTATTTTTTAGTTTTTGGTGGACACAACAACTTTATTTTATTTTTATGTGGTGCTGAGGATCGAACCCAGTGCCCAGCGCATGCCAAGCGAGCCCACTACCGCTTGAGCCACATCCCCAGCCCCTGAAATAATGTTTTTAATGGCTACATAATATTTTATATGGACTAGTAATGACATTAGTCTTTTTTGTTTTTTCTTAAGTTACATGATAGATTCATATAGTTCAAAAAATACATAAAAAAATGAAAAGTGTCCCTCCCACCATGCTCCTCATTTGTTCAGTTTCTTGATCCCTGATTCCTACAAAACATTTATTGCTTTCTTGTGTATATTTTCAGAAATTTTTAAATATATATGATAAAATAGAAGACATTCTTGGGCTGAGGATGTGGCTCAAGCGGTTGTGAGCTGGCCTGGAATGCATGCGGCCCCGGTTCGAGCCTCAGCACCACATACAACAAAAATGTTGTGTCCACCAAAAACTAAAAAATAAATATTAAAAAATTCTCTCTCTCTCTCTCTCTCTCTTAAAAAAAAAAAAGACATTCTTAATACTTTCCCCCCATTTTTTTGGTGTTGAAGATCAAACCTGGGTCCTTGCACATACTAGACAAGTGTTCTGCCAATGAGCTGCATCCTGAGCTTCTCACCCTTCTCTTTTTAAGAAGGTGGCAACTATGTATACTCTCTGTACCTTATTTAAATGACTTAAACAATTTTAGGTTTCAAGAATAGATCCTTTTCTGTTTAGGTTGCATTCCAAGTTGACACCCTTGTATGTAACATTCCAAATTGTCTGCTTCTTCATCTCCTTCTGCTATCACTGATCCTATCTATTTCCAGGGCTTCTTCATTTGTCTGTACTGTGTTGTACCATGCATAAAGGAAGACAGGAATTTTAATCCTATCTTGATTCATATCCAGCATTGTGAGCCAGCTTTGGTACAGTTTTCTCATTTGCAAAGTAAGGGTTTTAATTAGATATTTTCTAATGTTTGCCTTTAAAAGCCTCTGATTTGGCTCTTAACCTGTATGATGACTGTAGTTCATGGAACCTTTTGCCCAACAGTCACATAGGCCAGGGGATGGGGGTCTAAAGAGGTGGAGGCTTGGAGTAAGAACTGGAAACACAGGAAGTAGAGCAGGATCTCAGTAGACCGTAAAGGGATGAGCATGACACAGGAATCTGTGCAGTGTCACTAGTGTCTGTCCAAAGCAGTTTGGATAACCTGAGATTTGAATGTGTAACAATAATGGTGGGGGTAGGGTTCTCTATTTGTCAAGATCCCTTGCAGTTTATCTGGAGTTAGCTTCTGAATATGTATATTTGAAAAAGAAGTATTATTGAATTGTTTTTGTGGGGGGGCAGAGAAAAAGTTCTGTGATTATCAATTTTACTGGGGGGGTGGACGAATAACTTGTGTATCTTGATGGGCAGGAATAGGAGCCGTTTATTGTAGGATGACCGAGGTATTTATACATTTTACACAGCTTATCTAATTAGCATAAAATAGATACAGCAGTCAACCAATAAGGAATCTCCACACTTAATGGCTCGCTTTTGTTACTTCACAAACCACTCCCTCTGGCATTTTGTCAGGCGCCATCCAGACTTGTTTACACAATTTCTATGTCTTTCTGATGTGAACATACGTGTTTTTGTCTTTCAGAAAATAGATGATTTACTTCGATGTGGAATTTGCTTTGAATATTTTAACATTGCAATGATTATTCCTCAGTGTTCACATAACTGTAAGTATGATTTGATTCTGTGAGTTATTAAAAGTAGTGTTAGTTCAGTGCTGATGATATGCACATATACTTATTTCTCACTTTTAACTCTGGTGTCCTGAGATTTTAAGAAAGTCTTTTCCACTACTTTCCTCTTGAATATGAAAGTTTTTACAATGTTCCTGAATTTTCTACCACTTTCCTCTTGGATATTTTTGTGTTTTATAGTATTTATGCCAATAAAGATTTTGGTTACAATATGTGGTTCTTTTATTTGTCAAGCATTTTTAGATGTTAGACTTAAGAATTTTTATTTTTAAAATTTTATTTATTGAGTCAGAATCTCGTTATGTTGCCCAGGCTGATCTCAGACTCAGGGACCCAAGTGATTCCCCTACCTCACCCTTCTGAGTAGCTGGGACTACAGGCATGCATTACCATGCCTATCTCAGAACTTTTGTTTTTAACAGAATAATGTTTCATCCAATTAGTACTTGAGATAGAATATTTTTGTTATAGAATATTTTCGTACCAGGGATTAAGCTCAGGGGCACTTGGCCGCTGAGTTTCATCCTAGCCCTATTTTTTTTTTGTATTTTATGTAGAGATAGGGTCTCATGAGCTGCTTAGCACCTCACTTTTGCTGAGGATGGCTTTGAACTTGCAATCCTTCTGCCTCAGCCTCCCCAGCCACTGGGATTACAGGCTTGAGATAGAATTTTAACATTTTAAAATCTAACAATAAGAATACAGATGCTTCTTAACTTATGATGGCATTAATCCTAGTAAAACCATCATGAATTGAAAAGTTTTGTAAGTTGAAGATGGTTGAACACGTCTAATCTACTAACATCATAGCAATACTGCACACAGGAGAGTTTTGCCTATTTACCCTTGTGATTTTGAGGCTGTTTGGTAGCAGTGGCTCTCTCCTGCCACCCAGCATTGTGAGAAAGTATTATACTGCATATAGGTAGCCTGGGGAAAAAAAAACTAGAATTCAAAGTATATCTTTTAGTTAGTGCATACCAATTTTGCTTTATGGTAAAGTAAAAATATTGTGATTTAAACCATCATAAGTTGGAGGACTGTCTGAATTTGCCCACTAAGAGAGAATTATACCACTGAAAAGTATTACAGACTTATTACTTATCTGTTCTGCAGTGCTGGAAAGATTGATATTTATAAATGTTGGCAAGAGAAAAAGAAACATTCATACATTGCTGGTGGGACTGCAAATTAGTGCAACCATTCTGGAAAGCAGTATGAAGAATCTTCAGAAAACTTGGAATCAAACCACCATTTGTCCTAGTTATCCCACTCCTGGTATATAGTCAAGAGGACTTAAAATCAACATACTACAGTGATGCAGCCATATCAATTGTTTATAGCAGCTCAATTCACAATAGCTAAGCTATAGAACCAGCTTAGGTGCCCTTCAATAGATGAATAGATAGAATGTGGTACGTATACACAATGGAATATTACTTAGCCATAAAAATGGAATGGAATCATGGCAGTTGCTGGTAAATAAATGAATGTGGAGACTATTCTAAGTGAAAAAAAGCCAATTCCAAAAAACCGAAAGCTGAATGTTCTCTCTGATATACTGATGCTGACACACAATAAGGGGATATGGAGGGAAGAATAGAAATTCAGTGGCTTAGACAAAGGGGGATAAAGGGAAGGAAGGGAGGTTGGGAACAGGATAGCTAGTAGAATGAGTTAGACCTAACTTTTCTATGTTCATAGATGAAAACACCACCAGTGAAACTCTACATTGTGTACAACCACAAGATTGGGATTCTAATTAGAATGAGTTATACTCCATGTATATATAATATGTCAAAATATACTGCCATGTATATCTAAGAAGAACAAATTAAAAAAGAAAAAAGGTAGTTATTTATTAAAATTTATTTGTCCTTGTCTTTATGAATTATATGAAATGCTTAGTACATAGGCATTTTTATTTTGATTTTATTTTTCTGTTTTGTTTTTTTAATGCTGGGAATTGAAGCCAGGGCCTTGCCCATGCTAGGCAGGTACTCTTCCACTGAGCTACACACCCCTGCACCAAGCACTTATATGTAACAAATCTAAGCTTGAGGTACTTAGTACACAGGAGGTAGTTAGGAACTGAACATCCATCTTCTGGACTATTTAGGTTTATGGTCTTTCTTGTCCTCTATTTTCAAGTTGATTTGTCTTGGAAAGTTAAAAATCAGTCAAGTTAGGCTTAAAACAATGGTTTTAGTGGAAAGTAACTTCAGTGGAATTCATCCTGTAGAGAAACCATAATAAAAAGATGACAGTGGTAGCCACATGGGCTTAGAGATATACTTCATATTGACTCTTGAAGCCCCACTAAGTGGGTGAGTTTGCAGTTGGCCAATATTTCTTCAGATGTAAAAGTCTGATGATTAATTTCTATCTTAAAACCATGCTTATGAGAATAATGAGTCCTTAAAAATGTTATTTTCCTTCAAGACCAAATTCACATTAATAACCAAGTTAAATATGGGGAGCTCATTTCTAACTATACTTTAACCTTATTTCTATTTAGGTATAATGCACAAATGATATGTACATTTTAAGTTCACATTAAAAGTTCACATTAAAATGTACAATTGACAATAAGTTTTGACAAATGTATATGCAGCGTATAATGACTATAATTTAAGATAGCAAACATTTCTATCATCAGATAACATTCTTACCACTCATTTAATGTGGTGCCAGTTAACCATATGTAGGTCTGTTTTTGGACCACTTCTGTTCTATTGTCTATGTCATCCTTGTGCCAATTCCACAGTCTTAGTTACTGTGGCTTTGTAGTAAGTCTTGGAATCACGTATTGTAAGTCTGCTTTGACTCTGTGTTTAGGCTTTTAGGATATTTGCATTTGAAAAGCATCTTCATATACATTTTGAAATCAGATTGTTAATTTCTGCAAAAAAGCCTGCTGGAATGTTCATTGGGATAGCACTAACTCTAAAGATCTATTTGGGAGAATTGCCATCTTAACAATGTTGAATCTTCAATGTATGAATATGGTATATTTCTCCATCTTTTAGCTTTTCAGTTTTCTTAGCAATTTTATTTAGTTTTCAATGTATAGACTTTGAACAGAAACAATTTTATATTGCTCTCTTGTTATGTGATTGTGCTAAATTCACTTTTGACATTTATTTGTTTAATTTTGTGGTACTGGGAATTGAATCCAGGGTTGCTTTACCAACTGAGCCACATCCTCAGCTCTTTTTAATTTTTATTTTGAGGCAGGTTCTATAATTTCAGTGACTTTGGAGGCTGAGACAGGCAAGTGCCAATTTTGCCTGTCTCAGCCTCCCAAGTCACTAAATTGTAGGCCTTTGTTACCATGGTTGGCAAAACTAGTTCTTTCTGGTATTGGCACTATGATGACATATAGACAGTAGAACAGAAGAGTCCATCAAGTGCTCTTGGTGGCTGGCGTTTCATGTATATTTGAAAAGGATGTCTGTGCTGCTGTTATTGGAAAGTATTCTATGAATGTCAGTTAGGTCAGGTTGGTTGATAGTGATCTTTAAATTGTTCTCTTTTGATTCTCTTAACTGTAGGAAGAGAGGGATGTTGAAAACTCCAACAGTAATTGTGGATTCATTGATATTTTTTTTCCCTTTTACTTCTCTCATGTTTTGCTTTATGTATTTTGAAGTGCATTTATTAGGTACATACACATTTAGGATTATTTTATCTTCTTGAAGAGTTGACTACATATTATTAAATATTCATCTTTATTTCTCGTAGCATTCTTTATTCTGAAGTATACTTTTAAAATACTAACATAGATACTTCAACTTCTTTAAGATGAGTGTTTCTTTGGTTTATCTTTTCTGTCCTTTAAACTACTGTTTTTATATTTAATTTGAATATTTTGTAGATAGTGTATGTTTGTGTTTTGCCCTTTAATCCAGTCTGATGATACCTATTTTTACTTGGAATATTTATACCTGCATTGTTTAATGTGGTAACTGCTGGCTTGATACAGGGAGCTATTTACATGTTAATGAAAATTTATTGAATAAAATTATTACCTTAGTTGCACTAGCCACATTTCCAGTATCCAATAGCTACATGTGGGTAGTAGTAACTGTAGTGGCCAGTGTAGACATAGAATATTTCTACCATTGTAGAAAGTTAATGTAATTATTAATGAGCCTGGGTTTAAATGTACTACTTTTCCTTTTTGTTTTCAATTTGTCTCTTCCTGCCTTTAAAAAAAAATTGTTTTATTTTAATATTAACATTTTCCCACAATTATTAATTCTACTTATTTGTTTTTAGTGGTTGTTTAAAGTATGCATCTTTAATTTACTACAGTCACTCTTTAAACAATACCATGCTACCTGAATAGTGGAAGACTGAAGAGTGTAAGATGGTTACAAACATGTACTTCCATTTATCCCCCACATTAGTCAATTTCTACATTTTTATAATTTTCTAGTTTTCCTTCCACAATTGATTTTTATTTTCATTCCAGTATAGTTGGAAAAGATACTTGGTATGATTTCAGTCTTTTAAAATTTGTTAAGACTTGTTTTTTTTTTTTTTTAAGGTTTTATTCTTTCTTTTTTTTTAATTGTTGTTGGACACAATACCTTTATTTTATTTATTTATTTTTATGTGGTGCTGAGAATCGAACGGGCTAGGTGAGCCCTCTACTGCTAAGCCAGAAGCCCAGCCCAAGACTTGGTTTTTGACCTAATACATGATCTATCCTAGAGAATGTTCCAAGTGTGCTTGAGAAGATTCTATGTTCTGCAATTGTTGGATGGAATGTTCTGTACCTGTCTTTTAGATGCACTTAGTATATCATGTTGTTCAAAATATTACTACTATTATGGTGCTGTCCGGTTCTCCCTTTAGTTCTGTCATTGTTTGCTTCATATATTTGGTTGTCTTTTTTTTTTTTTTTTTTGGTACTGTCAATTGATCCCACGAGCACTTAACCACTGAGCCACATCCTCAGCCATTTAAATTTTTTTTAAATTTTAAATTTAAATGGAAGGGGATGTGGCTCAGTGGTTAAGTGAGCCACATTCACAAATTAGTGAATAATTTTTTATTCACTAATTTGATTAGGGCCTTGTCAAGTTGCTGAAGCTGGCTTTGAGTTTAAGATCCTTCTGCCTCATGCTCCTGGGCCCTGGGATTATAGGCATATTCCACCAACCCTCACATTGTTTGTTTTTTATAAGAGCCAGGTCTTTCGCTCTGTTTTCCAAGCTGTCTGTCTGAATTAATGGGTTCAAGCAATCCTTCTGCTTCAGTTTTTGAGACTGTACACACTGTACCTGGCTTTATGTGGCTGCTTTCATGTTGAGTGCATGTATGTTTATAATGGTCATATTTTCATGGTGAATTTGACTCTTAAATCTTTAAATTCTGATAGTTTTTGACTTATAGTCTGGCTATCCTTCTTCTCTTTTGGTTCCTATATGCATAAAATGTCTTTGTCTATCCTTTCACTTTTAGTCTGTGTGTGTCTTTAAAGCATGTCTCTTACAGATAGCATACAGTTGGTTTTTTTTTTTAATACATTTAATCGTTCTCTGTCTTTTATTGGAGAGTTTAGTCCATAAATATATAATTACTGCTAGTAATGGACTTATTGCTGTTTTGCTCTTTGTTTCTGTCTTGTAATTTTTTAAATCCCTCTTTTCCTCTCTTGCTATCTTTATATTTCATCATTTTTTTCTTTAAATAGTGATGTGCTTTGATTCCTTTCTTATTTTCTTTTGTGTATCTGTAGGTATTTTCTTTGTAAAATATCTGATTTACATTTTAAACATTTTTTTAAAGCTGTTAACAAGTTAACATATCTCAAACAAAATCTCTATTCTGTTTTCTTCTATATTTTTATTTTTTAAAACCTCTACTCTTGGCCAGGTATGGTAGGGTACACCCATAATCTCAGCAACTCAGGATACAGAGGCAAGCTTGAGGCCAGCCTAGGCAATTAGTGAGATACCGTTTCAAAATGAAAAGTAAAAAGGGTTGGGGATGTGACTCAGTGGTAAAGTGCTCCTGGATTTAATCCCCAGTACCACAAAAACAAAACAAAAGAAACCTCTATTCTTTTACTTCTTCCTCTCATACTTTGTTAATGATGTTACAAATTATGTATTTCTTCTTGTGTATTCATTATTATATTTTTATAGCTTTTAAAAATGCTTTTGTTTTTTAAATTCCATGCCAGAATTAAAAACAATATATACACCAATTTTTTTTCCTGTGAATGTATGATTTTTTTTGGGTGCTGGGGATAGAAACTAGGGGCATGTTCATCCAAGGCAAGTCTTACCACAGAGACACCCTCCCTCCTTTATTTATTTATTTTTTTTAATGATACAAAAGTCCTCAAAGTTTTGGTAGTTGGAGCCAGATCTGTTGATTTGGTATTATCCTGGATTGACTATAATTAGTGATCCTAACTACTAGTCATTTATTGCTACTCCTTAAACATTTCAGTATTTATTATTTATTTATTTTTGCAGTACCTGGGACTGAACCCAGGGGTGCGCTATTGCTGATTTACACCCCCAGCCTTTCTTTCTTTTCTTTTCTTCCCTCCCTCCTTCCCTCCCTTCCTCCCTCTGTCTGTCTCCTTCCTTCCTTCCTTCCTTCCTTCCTTCCTTCCTTCCTTCCTTCCTTCCTTCCTTCTTATTTATTTTTATATTTTGAAACAGGGTCCTGCTAAGTTGCCCAAGTTGGCCTCAAACTTGATGATCCTCTTGTCTCAGCCCCCTTGAGTTTCTAGGATTGCAGGCATATGCCCAGCTAGATTTATTACTGACCCAAATCTACTGAATCAATATGATTGGGTATGGAGTCGGGAAACTACATTAAAACCAACAACAGTATCCATAGGTGACTAAACTGAGCTGGTGGTTTAGGAATTCTTTTTTTCCCTTTCTTTCTTTTTCATAGTACTGGGGGTGGAACTCCTGGCCTTGAGCATGTCTGGCAAATGCTCTACCACTGAGCTGCACCCCTAGCTCTTTTTATTTTATGATAGGATCTCACTAAGCAATTTATAATCCTCCTGCTTCTACCTCCTGAGTAGCTGTGATTACAGGTATGTGCTATTGCACTTGGCAGGATATTTCCCCCCAGTACTGGGGATTGAACCTAGGCTCTAGCAGTGAGATACATCCCCAGTTCTTTTTCTTTTTCTTTTTTTTTTTTTTTTGAGATAGGGTGTTGCTAAGTTGCCCAGACTGGTCTTGAACCTGTGATCCTTCTGCCTTAGCCTTTTTGACTTGCAGTATTGCTCAGGTGACTTCTTGTAATGCAGAGAGTGACACTGTTAATTAAGATAATGAGTCCGGAAAGGAATCTTCCCTCAGAATGATAGTCCCATTCATAATCTGATTTGGGTGGTGGTTAGGTAAAATTTTGGAATTTAGACTTGGGGCTGCAGTGAGTTAAGACTTTTGGGACTGTTGGGAATGTATTCTGCATGTGAGAAGACATGAATTTTGGGGGCCAGGCAATGCTATGGACAGAATTATGCCCTCTTCCCATTCATGTGTTGAAGCTCTAACCCCCACTGAGTTGGTATTGGAACATGAGGTCTTTAGGAGATCACTTGGTTTAGATGAGGTTATGAGGGTGGGACCCTCATGATGGGGATTAGTGCCCTTGTAAGAAGAGATACTAGAGAGCTTGTGTTCTTGCCCTGCCTTGCCCTCTGAGGACAGAGTGAGATGGTGGCCGTCTATAAGCCAGAAAGAGAGCACTTAACAGATACTGGCACCTTGATCTTGGACTTCTAGCTTCCACAACTGGGAGAAAATAAATTTCTGTTGTTTAAGCTATCAGGCAGTAGTATTTTGTTATCACAGCCCAATCTGACTAATATATCTGATTTCTTCCTCTTGTCCTTTATGTTATTGCTGTCGTTCATTTTATTTGTTCATAAGCTTACATAAGCATGCATATATACACAGCCCACCCCAGACACACACAAAACCATATGTAATTCAATATTCTGTTGCTGTTATTTTATACAAACTGTTCTCTTTTAGAATAATAAGAAAAATCAAAGTGTTTATTTTAATTTTTCTGTCTCCACTGTTCTTCCTTTATTTATGTAAGTCTGAGTTTCTGGCCTAAATCATTTTTCTTCTCTTCGAAGAACTTCGAGCAGATTTTAGAGACAGATCTACTGGTAAAAGACTCCCTCAATTTTTATTTGATGAGAAGATATTTATTTTGCTTTCACTTTTAAAGGATAATTCCATAGGATATGGAGTTCTAGGTTGGCCCTCCCTCCTTGTTTGTATGTTATGAGGAGAAGTCATATGTAGTTCATCACTCCTTTGTAGGTAAGTTTTTTTTTTTTTTTCTCCCTTCTGGCTTCTTTTAAGAAATTTTCTTTATCTTTGATTTTCTGAAGTTTGAATGTCTGCTGAGGTATAGTTGTATTTTTCTTTTCTTTCTTTCTTTTTTTTTTTTTTTTGGCGTCTATCCTTCTTGGTGTTCTTTGGTTCTTGTGGATAGGTGGTTCAGTGTTTAATATTAATTTGGGAAAGTTCTCAGTCATTGCAGTAAACTTTTTTTGTGTTCCTTTCACTCTTCTGCTGGCATTTCCATTATGGATATGTTAAATTTTGTAGCTTTCCCACAGTTCTTGAAGATTCTTTTCCATTTTTTTTCTGGTCTTTTTTCTCTTAACTTTTCAATTTTTAAGGTTTCTATTGACAAATTCAAGCTCAGAGATTCTCTTCTCATTTGTGTCCAGTATATTTATTATCTTCTCAAAGTATTCATTTGTTACAGTGGTTTTTATCTCTAACATTTCTTTTTGCTTCTTTTTTAGCATCCCACCTCTCTGTTTACATTACTCATCAGTTCTTACATGTTGTCTGTTTCCATTAAAATTCTTAGCATATTATAGTTTAAAAAGTTCCTCATTTGATATATTGAACATTCCTGTTCTATTTGACCCTGTTTCTGATGCTTGCTCAGTTTCTTCAAACTGTGTGTGTGAGTCAATCAATAAGTATATGAAAAAATGCTCACCATCTCTAGCAGTCAAAGAAATGCAAATCAAAACCACCCTAAGATACCATCTCACTCCAGTAAGATTGGCAGCCATTAGGAAGTCAAGTAACAATAAGTGCTGGCGAGGATGTGGGGAAAAGGGTACACTTGTACATTGCTGGTGGGACTGCAAAATGGTGCGGCCAATATGGAAAGCAGTATGGAGATACCTAGGAAAGCTGGGAATGGAACCACCATTTGACCCAGCTATTGCCCTTCTCGGTCTATTCCCTGAGGACCTCAAAAGAGCATACTATAGGGATACTGCCACTTCAATGATCATAGCAGCACAATTCACAATAGCTAGACTTTGGAATCAACCTAGATGCACTTCAATAGATGAATGGATTAAAAAACTGTGGCATCTATACACAATGGAGTATTACGCAGCACTAAAAAATGACAAAATCATGGATTTTGCAGAGAAATGGATGGCATTAGAGCAGATAATGCTAAGTGAAGCTAGCCAATCCTTAAAAAACAAATGCCAAATGTCTCCTTTGATATAAAGAGAGCAACCAAGATCAGAACAGGGAAGAAGAGCATGAGGAAAAGATTAACATTTAACAGAGACGAGTGGGGTGGGAGAGAGGGAGAGAGAAGGGAAACTGTATGGAAATGGAAGGAGACCCTCATTGTTACATAAAACTACATATAAGAGTTTGTGAGGGGAAAGGGGAAAAAAAAAAAGGGAGAGAATTAAACCACAGCAGATGGGGTAGAGAGGGAAGAGGAGAGGGAAGGGGAGGGGGGATAGTAGGGGATAGGAAAGGTAGCAGAATACAACAGTCATTAATATGGTATTATGTAAAAATGTGGATGTGTAACCGATGTCATTCTGCAACTTGTAATTGGGGTAAAAATGGGAGCTGATAACCCATTTGAATCAAATGTATGGAAGATGATATGCCATGAGCTTTGTAATGTTTTGAACAACCAATAAAAAAAATATTAAAAAAAAAAAAGAATATGCAATGATAACAAAAAAAAAAAAAACTGTGTGTGTGTGTGTGTGTGTGTGTGTGTGTGTGTGTTTTCTTTTTTTTTTTTTGGTGCTGGTGATTGGATCTTTTATTTTTTACCTTTTAGTATGCCTTGTAAGTTTTTCTTAATAGCCAGGAATGATGTACTGGGTAAAAGGAACTGCAGTAAATAGGCCTTGAGTGCTATGGTAAATGTGGAAGGAGGAGAAGCATTTTCTAGTTCTGTGAGCAGGTCTCAGTCTATTAGGGAGCCTTGTCCCTGGAGCTTGAGATTCACAAATGCTTTGCTTACTTGCTTGTGAACTGGAAGAGGATGGCTAGAGAGTGTTGTAGTTGCATATTTCTCTCCTCCCAGGTCAGTTGGGCTCTGATAAAAACCCAATAGGTTATTCTGGTAAAATGGTTTTTCCTGAGGGCAGGCCTTGTGAACTTAGTGCTGGGGCTTGTCTCAGAGTGGTTACTTTTCCCTTCTCCCTGCATGACTAGGGATTTTATTTTTGGATAGTCACTGTGAGAACTTGGTAGAACTCCTGGAGCAAAAACTCACAAAAGCATGAGGACCTCTAAGGACAGGGTCCTCTGAAGCTTTTAACTCTCAGATTTGTCCTTCCTAATCTACTGCAGTTCATCAATGACCACTGAGGTTTTTCTTCCTCCGCCCTGGTTTCCAGCACAATATTCTTCTCTGGTTCTTGTGGATGTTTCTCTTGTGGGTTTCTCTGCCCGTAAGTGGTGAGTCTCTGTATCTGCTTCTCCATTTTTGGAGGAAGCAGTTTGCCCTGTGACTTTGCTTTTCTGGATGGATCTCAGAATTGTTAGTTTTTCAGTTCAGCTTTTTGCTTGTCGTTAGCATGGAACGACAGTGTCTGAGTTGGTCCCTTCTGTTCATCTTTGTTTCCCAAACCCTTTGGTGGTTTTAGGCTTTTTATAATGTGTCCCTTTATTTTTCTTCCTGGGGTACTCCTACTGAGGATGGCAAGACTTCCTTATTTCTGAACACCTGTACTGTAATCATACCGTCTCCTCCTTCTCGGCTAAACTCAACTCTTTTTGAGGAGGCTCCTTAACTCAACTGAATTTGGGCTACTGGTAAATTAGCTTCAGTAAGATACTACTATTAGTGATATGTGCTTTTTATTTGACTACAGGAGTATTTTATACAGCCTTGAGTGTTGAATTTAGTTGGTGCTCATTTATTGCTTAAATTGTTAGGACTTATTACATTTAAGTACACTATGATTGCCTCACTACTTTCTTATCTCCTTGAGGTAAAGACGTTCCCCGTAAAGAACGTTCCCCTCTACACTGCTCTTTCCTTAGTGCCTGCCACAGAAGTGCTTGTTAAATGTGCAATGATGGACATCACCTGCAGACTTAGTATATAGAAATTGGTAATTTGTTAACCTAGGTAACATTTATTTCTTAAAATATGTATATGTCCTGTTTCAAAATTTATTTTTCAAAAGGTAGGCAATAAGAGATATCTGACATGTTTATGTAATACTCAGCCCAGGTCTTGCACGCATGTTCCCACAGTTTACAAATGGAGAAAACAGAGTGATACATATTGCTTACAGAATTGTGGTATCCTAGGGAGTCATTATCTTTGATATATTTCCCTTTACTAATAACACTGTTTAATTACATGTGAAAATGTGCGTAGAACACAGGTACTAAAAATTTAAGATTATAATGATATGCCTTAGATGGTGGAAATATTCCAAGGCCTAAGTCAGATTTGTTAAAAGTTAGATTCCCTTATTATTAATAGAGATTAACTTATGTTCCATTTTGTGTTTTTACAGATTGTTCTCTCTGTATAAGAAAATTTCTATCTTATAAAACTCAGTGTCCAACTTGTTGTGTGGTGAGTTTTTATATCCTTTTTAAAAAACTTACTGATTGGTAAAAATATTTCATCTTTATGTATGTACAAAAACCCATGAGAAGATGTGTAATTATTGAATTAAAAAATATAAAAGACCTTTTCAGAAGGAACCTCTAAAGTATATGTAAGGAGAACTGGATTTTGTTCAGTTTCTCATTAGGATTTCTGATAATCTAAATGTATTTTCGGAAGTAAAAGCTAATTTTAAAATTGGGATATAGCACTCTTTAATTCTTATGATCTATGTTTTTATGGTTCCTATTATTTTTGAATAGTTTCTTAGTTTTGGTGGAGACTCTGATAGTGGGATTATGAATTTACAAAGGACTGGTGAAAGTAGTTGTGCAAAAGGCAAAGATTCATGGCCTGTGGGCTTAAGAAAATTGGATGTTAAAATTTGCAAAACCTTTCAAGTGGTAGGGACAGGTGGAAAGGTAGATTAAAAGGGAGAATGAAAATAAGTTAAGATAAAGAAAGAAGAGAGTGTGAAGTTTAACAGAAAGGAAACTTATCTCAGGGATCAACTATGTAATGTTCATACTGAAGAAGGACAGGATTTTTCATTTTTCTCTTGTGTTCCTGAAAACCAATTTTATTTTTAAACTTTTCTTGGACACTTAATGGCTCTCCCAGTGTTTTACTTAGAAGTTTTCTGTTTATGAGGAGAAATTTTAGGGAAAGCTGAGTGCTGGCATTTTGAAGGATTCTTGCTCATATTAGGCTTTTTCTTAGGACAGAATAAATAATATATGACTTTAAATAGATGCTTTGAGAACTTTTATCAGAATTCCAGTTAGTAGGTACTGATTCACTCTTGTAAAATTCCATGTAGTCTGAGATAAATGAACTTTATTTTGAGTCTTTCCTGGAAGACTTAGTGGGATGGCGAGCCTCAGGAGGATGGGTCAGACATTTTCAAAAACAAGATTACAACAAGTTAATTATTGTTTTTGACCTTTTTCCATCTGTTGTTTTTCTTTTCTAGACAGTCACAGAGCCAGACCTGAAAAATAATCGCATACTAGATGAACTGGTAAAAAGCTTGAATTTTGCACGGTATGAGTTAATTTTGTGACTAATCTCTAACCACTTTTGCTTTTAATGTGTTCCTTCTCTGGCACTCTTCAGTTAGGGAATGCAGGGTTGCATGTTTTGGAGTAGAAGAAGTAAAAGAAGGCAAATTTAATATGTAGTAATAAGATGTTCTCCCTTAATAGCAATATTTCTCTTATGAAGATCAATTAAGAGTTGAAATGAGGATTTGAGGACTTCCATACTTTTGGCACTAGAAAGATACTCCTGGTTCATCTTACAATTTACCTGTGCCAACCCTAGAATTAGCAGTTCATTTCTCCAAGGAGCCCTGGTTCTTCTTTATTGAAGAATGGTATTTAGAAACTAGGATCAGGTATTGGGTGTGCTTGTTACTGCTTTCAGGCCCTTGATAGACCTAGATAATATATGTATACATGCATATGAGTGTACTAACCCATGTACATGTCTGTAGTTGGTCCTGGCTGTTATGTATTAATCCATTAATTCTTAATCTGATTTACTCAGCATGTGTAACATGTTGTGCCATGTGAAGTACATAATTGCTTGTATTTTACAAAGCTCAGAAACATAGCTTAACTTCCTGTCAAATGCATGAATGTGTAAAAGCAGGTTTGGTCACTCAAAGGGATATAAAAAGGCATGTTTTACCAAATGATATTGTGAATTCAGTTTTAATCATGTAAGTCAATCTGTAATTTTTATTAAGAGCATACTGTATTTAGATAGCAGTCAGGTGCCCATGTATTTAAGTATATGACTTCCTAGCTTGTTGGGGTATTCTTGGAGGTAACTTACATTGCTTGCAAAAACATAAACATTTCTTCTAATGGAATTGCACATTTGTTAATAGGTTTGCACTCGCAAAATGATCAAGCTTAATACTCTGACTCAACTAATATGACATTCTAGAAATTGAGAATGATGTATTTGCCTAGATTAAGAAGCTCTACAATTCTTTGATTCTCCTAATTGAAGTTATTGTTTTTCTTAATGTAAAGCTCTTCACGAGTTAGTTTTTAGATGAACTGAGATTCTCTGATTCTCATGATTGAAGTTATTTTTTTTCTAATTTTAAAGTCCTTTACCAGTTAGTTATAAGAGGACAGAGCCAGGTCTCTAAAAAGGAATCTGTGGGCTGTTTGAGTTTCTCCAAGGTGATAAAATTGTCAAAGCTGCTTCTCTTTTCTCAGCTGGTACTGAAAGCACAATAACCTGCCTGCTAGGAAAAGGGGAAGCCTTGCCAACAACAGCCTTTTTGTTGAGAAGTACTCAATACTTAGGCTCACAGACCTTTTGGTAACTTGAAGGAAAGTCTCAAATGGTTTTGCTTTACTCTTCCCCTCTTCCTTCCAAAGGAATAGGCTAATTATTCATTAAAGCAGATGTGATGGGGTGGGAGGACTCTTTCTTGATTTGGGATGTATTTTTATCATTTGCTTCTTTTTGTTTACCCTCATGGAATTGCCATTTTTTACTAGCATCACCCTCGAAGTGAGCGTTTTGGGACACTTGTCATGTGCAGAGTGCTGAGGGACTTCTGCAAAAATAGTTCAAGCTCACCAATATCATTATTTGTTTGAATTCTGGTTTAAGATTGATGAAGGAAGAAGTTTAATCTTAGACTAAAATGTAAGATATTTATATTGTTCGTTGATTTTATTTCTTGTCTTCTCCATCTGTCATTGCCATTTTATTTGCCATTCTGATTTTTAAAAATTTAATATTCTAAATTGAATAATAAGATAAAGGAAATAATTCAGAGGTTTTCAGATACAAAGCTGACATTCAGCTCCTACATTTTCTTGTAACCTTGGCACTTTATTTTCAAAGAACATGTTGTGTGTCACCCCTCCCCCACCTGGACTCACTTTTTTAAAACATAAAGTTTTTAAGAGCTTACTGTGTTGAAAAAAAAAAATGTTTTTTGAGATGAATTCTTGCTAGGATGCCCAGACCTTGAACTCCTCCTAGGTCATGTGATCCTCCCACCTCAGCCTCCTGAATAGTTGAGACTACAGACATGCCACCACACCCAGTTGAACAAAAGTATGATTAGAAGATTTTTGTGCAAGTGGAACTTTATTCTAGCCTTATGTAGGACAGTATCTTTGTTTTTGCATAGTAGACTATCATTCTATTATTATTTTTTATAAATTGCTTTGGTTTATCCACCAGTGAGTTTTTCCCAAGTATTCCATGTTTTAAGAATTTCAACATTTAAGATAACCATCAAAGTGGATAATTTTCTTCACATCTAACAAAGAGGATGAAGAATATAATTTCATCTTTACATTTGGTTGTGGTGTAGTTTAAAGCATATTGGCTTTGGATTTAGGCAGAATTGGGCTCCAGTCTTGCCTTTGTTCTTTTTTCTTTCTAATATGATGGTAATATTTAACCTTTTTGGCCCCTGTTTCCTCATGTGAAAAATGGGAATAACCCTATTGATGTTGCCCTTGTATATGTTGATGCCCTAAGGTGCTAATCAGAATTTGTGCTTCGGTGGACGACTGCCTGTTTAACCAAATGACTCCAAAGCATAGCAGGGACTTTAAAATAATTTTTGCTTAATAAATGTCTCAGGGATTCAGATAAAATTTAGGCAAAACTGCCGTGGAGGACAACCTCCCTGGCCAGCGGGAGGGTCACATTCATACTCCTTGTTGTCCTCCATGAGGCCTTCTAGACCCAACCATCAGCTGTCTTGCTCAGGACTGCATCCCTTCTCTGGGATGCAATGATTTGGGACATTGATTTGACAATGTGAACAGACAGCCTTCTTGAAACATCAGGATTATCTGGAAAAATAGTTTCTTATACCACATCCCAGTTGTCATTCCAGGCAGGAAGTTCTCAGGGTCATCTCCAGATTAATGCCAGCTTGAAAGTCCAAAATTCTTTTTACCTAGGTTTTAATGAAACAAGTGAGTGTTTCCAGAATACAGAACATTTTCACTTTTTTTTAATTGTGACCATGGCTTCAGATATCTCAGTCCATAGATGGTTGACTTCATTGCCTTGGGCCCAAGGTGAGTCCATCATGGAGGAAAGGCATGATGGAGGAAAGCTGTTCAGCTCATGACAGGATTCAGGAGCAGAGAAAGAGCTTTTTTGTACCACTTAATCTATTGATTCATTAGTAAATTCAGGTGGCTTCATCCTCATAAAATTTCTGAAATCTGAATGCTTTTCAGCTCCCTACCATTATCATCCATAATCTGGTCCAAGCCAGTGTCAGCCTACATGACTATGATAACTTCTTAATGGCCTCATAAAGTCCTTCCTGAAGACAGCAAGTTATCCCTTTAAAACAAGAAGTTAGATCATGCTTAAAATCATCCAGAGGTGGCTCCCTGTGTTTGACAGCTATATTATAACAACAAAACACCATAAAGAGAAAACATTTATTTTGGTTTGCAGTTTTGGAGGTTCCAGTCCAAGATTGGGAGGCCCCCATTGATTTAGGCCTCTAGTGAGAACAATATATCATATTGGAGAATGCATGTTGGAACGAGTGCTCATGTCTTGAACTAGGAAACAGAGGACAGGAGGCTTATGGGGATAAATCTAGTTAAAGATATAAATCTGGAAGCCATGAATATACAAATGGCATTTAAAACCAGGAGACATTTTGTAATTCATATACTATAAGATGAGCTGGGTGAAAATATTAAAATCCCTTTGAGGGTATATCTTTAATGACCTCTGATTAGGCTCAACCTCTTAAGTTTTCACAGCACCTTGAGAACCAAGCTTTGAATAAATGGATCTTAGGGGAATATTTAACATCCAAACTTAGCATTTTCCAACTCATTTGGAGCAAAAGCCTAAGTAAGACCTCTGGTTCCTATGTAGTCTTGCTCTCTCTTTTGCCCTTGTTTATTTGCTTCCAGGCTTTCTTTCGTTTTCTCAAACATTTTAATTATACTCTGACCCTAAGCCTTGTGCTTTCTGTTGCTCCTAGATGAACCGATGTTTCCCCAGAGGGCCAAGTGGTTTAAATCTCCCACTTTCTTTTTTGTTTCTTCAGGGTCATCTCAATGGGATATTCTGTGGCTTAGTGGTAGAGCACTTTCCTAGCATGTGCAAGGCCCTTAGGTTCAATTCTTAACACCACAAAAAAAAAAGGAAAAAAAAAAATCAAGCTGTTTTTCTCATACTACACTTCATTTAAAAAAAAATATACAAGAATGCATGCACGCGGCATGCGCGCGCACACATTCACACACACATACACACACACACACACATCTCTCAGGTTTTGTTTTGCCAGCCCGATCATTAAATTTTGATAACTGCGTACATTTATGTAGTCATCATGCAGCCACAGGTACACCCCTACCCTAAAGACCCTTATCATAATAAGTTTCTTGAGGGACACCTGCCCACCATAATTAAACTTCTTGTCAGCAAGATTTTACAAAGAGTGACAACAGTATTTCTGCAGAGAGCTCAATGTGGTTTGAAGCTTCCTCTTTCTTGTCAATGCCAAGTTTGAGACAAAAGGTGTGATAGACTCTGTCTTGAGAGCTTGTTGTATAAAAATTATTGTTTCTATTTTCTTGATTAAAAACTTGTGAAACCTCTGTCTGACCTAAAATATGGGACAAAGAGTACCTGCCATGTAACCACCCACTGTTAGGTAACCCTTCCCACTGAGTATAAATTTCAAAGAATTTCTAGACCCAGGGTTTCGAGATTTTTAGGTATTAGCCCCTTAGGACTGCTGTCGCTTAAATAAACCTGCTTCCTGAAAATTCCTTGGGTGTCCAGCCTCATCTATCTTACATCAGTCACAGTCAGGATTTAGAACATTTTTAAATGTTTCCTCAGAAATTTCCTTTATTCTGTTATTCTGTTGTTAGTTTATCTATACCTCTGTGGGCAATGACCATGCAATTTTCTTCATCGGATTATTTTTAAACTCCAGTAACTAAAATCATGGTATTCTTTTCTTTCACTTCATACACTGCTCATGTTATTCATCCCTGAGGTTGTGTGGGTTGGTGTTCACACTGTTTATTTCTGAATAGTTCCTTTGTGTACACTCTTTGCCCATCCACCTATCCATGGTTTTGAGTTGTTTCTAGCTTATGATTGTTGTGAAGAAAGCTGCATGAATATTTGTTTGTATTCTTTGCATATTTTCCAATGAGGTTGTACTACATCCAGCAGTAGTGTATGAGAGTTTCAGTCATTCTACATCGTGGTTAATGTTTGGTGTCTTCAGTCTATTAAGCATTCTATAGAGTATGAAGTGTAGTAGCTCATTGTGATTTTACTTAGTATTTCCTGATGACTAATGTACCTTTTCATAAGCTTGTTGACTATTCCTGTGTTTTGCATGTCTTCATGGTTTTTGTCTAGTTTTAAAATTTATTATTGACTTGTATATTCTTCACATGTTTTTGCCAAATATGTTACATTTTTCCTTCCCTTATCTATGGCTTGCCTTTTAATTTTCTTAAGGGTTTCTTTTGATGAGTATATGTTTTCATTTTGATGAAGTTAATTTTCTCTCTCTTATGAATTAGTGCTTTTTAAATCCTGCCTAAGAATCTTTGCCTATTACAATAACTTTTGATACATTTTCTTCTAGAATTATTATAGTTTAACTTTTATGTGTGGGTCTATGAACCTATTCAAGTTAATTTGGGAATTTAATGGAAGTAAGGGTCAGGTTTCATTTTTTCCTCAACAAATATTCAGTTGTACCAGCACCACTTATTAAAAGGCCCGCTAGATTGCCAAGTGATTATATTTATGGATATATTTCTTGACATATTATGTTCTCTATTCTTTTTGTCTCTCTGTAAACTAATACTTGCAGTGTCTTTAATACTGTAGTTATACTGTAAGCTCTTAAAATCTGGTAGTTTGGGTTCTCTAACTTCATTCTATTTCAAGACTGCTGGCATTCTAGGGCCTTTTTATTTCCATATAAATTTTAGAATGAGCGTAACATTTCCATTCTTCCAAAATGTCTTGTATTTTAAATGGTATTGCAGAATCTATAAATAAAAGTGGGAAAATGGATATTTTAACATTGTTGAGTCCTCTCAACTGTGGACATGGAATATCTCTTCATTTATTTAGGCTTTTCTTTATTATTTCTATAAGCAGCATTTTGTAGTTTTCAGAATACAGGTTTTATGCATTTTTGTTAAGTTTATTCACAGGTGTTTAATATTTTTGATGGTACTTTTTTAAAAATATTTTTTTTTTATTTGTAGATGGACATAATACCTTTATTTTATTTTTATGTGGTGCTGGGGATTGAGCCTAATGTTCACATGTGCAAAGCTAGCACTCTACCACTGAGCTACAACCGCAACCCTTTTTGATGGTACTTTGAGTGGTATTTTAAGATTTTATTTTCTGTTTGCTAATGTATAGGTATATTAGTGTTTGTCTGTTGACATCATAACTAGAATGTACTTGTTGTAATTGTGAAAATGTACTTGTTGGTTCTAGCTTCTTATAGATTCTTTTAAATTTTCTATGTACATAATCATTTCATCTGCAAATGAAATTTTTTTTCTCATTTTCCAATCTGTGTGCCCCTCATATTCCCCTTCTTGCCCCCACTTAATGTCTTGTCATTAAGCTAGGTCCTCTAATACAATTTAAGAAGCTGGTGGTTGTCTTATTTTCAGAGTTAGAGAGATGTTCAGTATTTCACTTATGATTGGTGTTAGCTTTAAGTTTTTTTGACAATAGTCTTTTATCAGATAAAAATATTTACTTCTGTTTCTGGTTTTCTCGAATATGTTTATTGTAAATTGATATTATTTATTTATTTATTTATTTTTACATTCTGGGGATCAAACCAGGGCCTCATACAAATCTACCATTGAGCTACACCCTCAGCCCTGGGCATTACATTTAAAAAAAAATTTTTTTTTTAAATTCTGGGCATTAAATTTTATCAAATGCTTTTTCTATATTTGTAGAGATGATTATATAGCTTTATACTTTATTTTGCTCATGTAAATTTCATTTATTGATTTTTTTGTATTCTTGGAATAAATCCCACTTGGTTATGATACATTATATACATATTTTGAAAATTTATCTGTAGATTTTATTTGTGCATATTTTATTTAAACTTCTGTATCTGTGCTCAATGAAAGATTCTTTTTTTTTTTTTTTTTAAATATTTATTTATTTTTTTAGTTATCGGCAGACACAACATCTTTGTTTGTATGTGGTGCTGAGGATCGAACCCGTGCCGCACGCATGCCAGACGAGCGCACTATCGCTCGAGCCACATCCCAGACCCAATGAAAGATTCTTGAACTATAATTTTTTCTTCCTAAAATGTGCATATCTGATTTTATCAATTTGAGTTGGGAAATATTTCCCCATTTCTATTTTCTGAATGATTTTGTGCAATGTTGGTATTTTTTTTTCCTTAAATATTTGGTAAAATTCACCAGTGAAAATATGTGGGCCTGGAGTTTTCTTCATAGGAAGGTTTTTAATTATAGCTTTACTTTCTGTAATTGCTAAGGAAGGACTCTTCTTTTTCTGTTTCTTCTATTGTCAAGTGGGTTTTTCTTCTTCTTTTTTGTTTTTTTGGTATTGGGGATTAAACCCAGGTGTGTTTAACCACTAAGCCATATCCCCAGCCCTTTTTATTTTTCATTTTGAGACAGTCTTGGTAAATTGCTTAGGGCCTCACTAAGTTGCTGAGGCTACCCTTAACCTTAGATCTCTTGCCTCAGTCTTTCAACTTGCTAGGATTATAGGCAAATTGCTGGGGTTACAGGTGTGCACCACCACATCTGGCTTCCTTTGTCACTTTTAATGAATAATGTTTTTCAAGGAATTTATCCATTTTATGTAAAATTTCTAATTTATTATTATAAAATATTTATGATCTTACCTAGTAATCTTAATTTCCGTAGTATTTGTAATGATGTGTCCTTTTAATTCTTTGTTTTGGTAATTTGTATTTTCATTCTTTTTTTTGGTATTTAATTTTGGTGGAGATTTAATTATTTTGTTATTTTTTTTTTTTTTTAAATCAACTTTTGGCCTTGCTCATTTTCTCTTGAATGTCTCTTTTTTATTTTACTTGTCTCTGTTATTAAATCCTTCCTTGTTAGGATTTAATTGCTGTTCATTTCCTAAGCTTTTAAATTAGAAGCTCATAATATTGATTTTAATCTATTAAAAATTTCCTTCTAGAGACTGTTTTGGCAAACTCCCATGAAATCATTCAACTCACTATTTTCTAATTTCCACTATGATTTGATCAGTTGGGTAAATACTATTTGTTTTTCTGTCTTTTTCACTCTTTGTATTTCAGTTTAGATATTTTCTGTTGACCTGCTTTCAAATTTACTACTTTTGCTATCTCTTATTATATCCATCCAACTTAGATAAACTATTTTGTAATGATAGAATGTTCATTGTTTTTTTAAATGTATATAAAGTTTTCTTTCATGATGTAGTTTTTCATCCATTTATCTGTGTTTCCTCTGTAACTTATTCATCATAGTTCTTTGGAATGCTGCTTTTTGGATCACTTCTGATCTACTGCTATTGAATATTTTATCTCTTTGCTAATGGCTATTTTTTCTTGCTTCTTTGCATGTCTAGTAATTTTTAAATGTGCGTCGAACATTGTTGACAAAATATAGAAGTTGCAAATTATCTTCCTTTGAAATATATTGAATTTTGTTAGGACAGTTAAATTGCCAGCTTTTCATCTTTGTTCTATCAAGATCTGGTAGTGTTCTCTTAGATTGTTCTGTTTAATTTTGTTTACATGTATCCAGTGTGGTCCATTTTCCTAATGTGTGATCTTTGTGGAATTTCACTGGAATGTCCATGGTCTTCATGAACGCCTCTCTGCTTTGATTGGGCACAAACACTGATGACATTGTGGCCTTGACCTTTGAAATCTCAATTTACTAGTGTCTGTTTCCTACCAGGTAGTCTGTGGTTTTGTTTGCTTTTTCAATCTAGAGATGGTCACAATTAGATGAGAATTTCTGAGCAAATTTCTGGGTTTCCTTCTCATGACTTATACATGCCAAGCACCCTACCTAGCCTCTGTCCTACCTACCCTGTTTGGATTTGAATTTAGTATCCTATTCCCAGAAAATGCTTCCAAGGTACAATCTTGGGGGAACACTGACTGGATCACTTCATGTGTCTCTTCTCTCTCAGAGATCTCAGTTTTGTATTGATTACACTCCAGTGCCTATAACAAATTTGTCCAGATTTTAAAGTTATTTACCATTGGAGAATAAAACTTGCATAAGCTTTTCTCCATGACCAGAACCCGATGAAGTCTTGCCATTTCCTTTTGTAGACATATCAACTACATTTAAAAAAAACTTTTTAGTTATAGATGTACACATTACCTTATTTTATTTAATTTAATTTATGTGATGCTGAGGATCAACCCCAGTGCCTAATACATTCCAGGCAAGCAATCTACTACCAAACCACAACTCCAGCCCTTTTAAGTTAGATTTTTTTTACTTCAAGTTTTATTCTAGAAGAAACATTTTGGTTTGATTATGGTTATGGTGTAAGCTTCATATTTCAGAAAAATAAGTGTTAATTGGGAAAACAGCGCATGTCAGTCCATTTATTATACATAAATTGATATCTTAATTATCTGTTGTGTTTTTTATGTTTCCAGGAATCATCTGTTGCAGTTTGCTTTAGAATCACCACCCATATCTCCTGCTTCTTCCTCTTCTAAGAAACTTGCTGTCAAAGTACATACTCCTGGAGGTTACCGACATTCTTTAAAGCAGGGGAGCAGATTAATAGACAATTTCTTGGTTAGAGAAACTAATGGTTCTACATCAGAGTTGTCAATGAAAGAAAATGACATTAAATTCAGCCCACAGAAAGAGGCAAGCACTTCTCTGGAGACTAAAGCAGCATGTTTTATGGGAAAGACTGCCCTTGGCTTCTCAGATACTAATGGTCTTGAGATACCCTCTACGTCCACTTTGAAGCAAGTTTCTAAAGGTGGGAAATTATTTTTATGTGTATTTTCTTATTTAGTGGAAATATTCTCATTCATATGACAGAAGAATAAATAGACAGCAGTTTTTAGGGGGAAGGATTGGGAAGATATAAAGCAGATTTTACTTTATCATAATCTCAGAGATTGATGTAGTGGGTACTTTTATGTATATTTGTTTTTTCTTTCTCATAGAGTAGAAATTCAGCCTGATTTCTTAAAAACAACAATAACAACTAACAATTACAAAAAAGAAAGAAACAATTTAATTAGTTCATACTTCAGCCTCACAGTAACTTTGTTTCTCATTTTTAAATCCCCCACCCCCATTTAACATACAAGTTTCAATTTAATCTCTAAGAGCTGTTTTTGTCTTCTTATACCATTGTTTGAATACCTGCCTCCATGATGTTTTGCCTGTCATTTAAAGCCTTTGATGATTTGGTTTCTACTCTAGCCATTCCACCTTATTTTTTACCCCTCTCTCTCTTAGAAACCCATTTCAAGCCAAGCTGATCTCCTCATTCTTCCTCCAATATAGCCAGGGATTGGCAAACTGCATTTCCAAGACCAAATCCACCTTGTCACCTATTTCTGTAAATAAAGGTTTACCGGAACACAGCCATGTCCATTTGTTTACAGATTGACTGCTTTCATGCTGCAGTGAAGGAGTTGCATACTAGTGACAAAGGCCATACTGACTTGGAAAGCCTTAATTCTTTACTGCCTAGCCTTTGCTAAGAGTGTTTGGAAACCCCTGTTCTACATCTTTTTAAACTGTCCAGATTCTAAACTACTCATTGATTAGGGCTAGACAACATCCATATCTCACAGCCCTGAAAACACTTGTTTTCCAGTCATTTTGTTTACTGTTTGCTTATCTGTTTGATGAATATATTGCTTTGTTTAACCTTTTGTTTTCTGTGTTTTTTCTTACCAGTGAAATTTGAAGCACCTTTTAGGCAGAAATAGTCTTAGACATCTTCAGTAAACCTATGCCACCCACAGTGCAAGGCTGTTAGTGTTTTTTAAAGTTAGATAAATTAGAATTAATTTATTAGTTAATTAATTTATTTCTTAAGGGAATATAAATTTCACTTAAATTTCCTAGTATGTTTTATCCTCAGTCTTTTTTACCAGTTGTTCTTACTGTATTTTTTTTAAGCTTGATTGCTAATTTAGTTTTTGCTTCACAGAACCTTTTTTCCAAATGAAATCTTATAATGAACCATAACATAAAATTGGCCATGCTCTATTAAAAGTAAGGACAGAGGACCTAGAAATTGTGCTCCTCTGTCACAACATTACCTTCCCTGCTTTAGTCCACTGTATCCATAATGGCTTCTAAGTCTTGAGATTCCTCCACAGATCCTTTTAATTCCATGAAGCAACTTGAGAATGATTGTATTTAATAATTTTAACATTACATACGGAATTATAAATGAGAAGTAAATTAGCAAATTTGTAAGCACTGTCAAAATTGTATAGTATTTGATCTTATCCAGTAAATGCATTAATCCAACTGTACTTACCTGCTCACTTGCCCAAGGCCAGTTATGTCTCCCTGTAGTTGATGTTGATTGTTTCTGTGCTAACTAGGGATGCTCCTAAGGATTGAGAAAAACAGAAGATTTGTTTTATAGTTTGGTCATACTTTGGTAGAAAAGATTTAATCATAGCTTTTCCTTTTTTGGTACTGGGGATTGAAACTGGAGTACCTTACCACTAAACTATATCCCCAGTTTTTTTTCCTTTTTATTTCTTATTTTGAGAGAGGATCTTATGAAGTTGCTAAGACTGGCCTGAACTTGTGATCCTTCTGCCTCAACCTCCCCAGTTGCTTGTATGATAGGTGTATGCCACTGCACCTAACAACCAGAGCATTTTCTAATAAACCAATTTCCAGCCTATGTTCAGTCTTTAAGCCTGGGATTCTGATTTGTGACTTCCCACAATGTAGTTCTTACCCATTAACCAGTCTGTCCTGCTGATGTTGCCCTCTTGGATCATTCCTTTTCTCTTTTGCTTTTGTAAGTTCATGTTAAATTGGGATTATGTTTTGTTTTGTTTTTTAATCTTAATTGCTGAAAGAACCAGCATATATATATATATATTTTTACCCCTTCTACAGATAGTAAATTCTGTGTTTCTCTTTAAAAATACAGTGGATTGTCCTGTTTGCGGGGTTAGCATTCTAGAAAACCACATCAATAAACACTTAGACAGCTGTTTATCACGTGAAGAGAAGAAGGAAAGCCTCAGAAGGTAAGAAAGTTGAGCATAACCCAAGCTATTTTAGTTATGTGCTTTTTGTGGTTCATAAACCCGAAGAAACGGTTCATATTCATTTCATCCCAGTGACCAGTTGTATTCTCCCTCCCATTATTCTTTAATTCTGTTGATCGGATCTCTATCTTTCTCCTTTTGTTCCTCCCTGAGTTCCTACTTTGCCAAATACAGTTATTTTGAATATGTAGCTACTGAATTTTTTACTTGAGAAATTAGTAACTTAAAATTCATTTCTTTTTCATCTCTTTTCTTCTTAGACTTTTAGAACTCCATAAAATCCTATGATTAAAACAAGTAAGGGTAAACTTTGAACATTGAACACATGAAGTCTTTCTTTTTTTTTTTTTTTTTTTTTGTCCTTAGGATGCTCAAAAGTTGTAGAAATTTGCATCAAGCCTTTTTAAAAATTTATTTTTGGACCAGGCATTTATGTATACATGTAAAAATGGTGAAAAAGAGTATGTGTGAAACATGATGTCCTCCCCTCCAATCTGCCCAGTTGACAAACTAATAAGTTGTCAGCTCAGTATTTGTACCCAACTACTATGCTATTCTGCCTCCTTTATACATCAAAGTAACAGTATTTTCTTAAACTAGTCCACTACTTTCACACATATAAGTTATTTAGGAATGAAATTTTAATTGAAGTTAAATTGCAGGATATTAAGAAACCAGTGGCTGATGAAGATAATGAGGAAGCAGAAGCTGCAAATTAGATGAGTCTGATGATGAAGGGAATAAGAGCAATGAGATGGTAGTTGAGAGGAAGAATGAACAGCAAGATCAAGGGATGATTCTTTTAAAAATAGAGGTTATTTAAATCTTTAGTCTCTTTGCTTCCACTGTCTCCAGGGAGAGAACAGATGATAAATGGAACAAAGTGGTGAGTACTAAAGATCAAGAGTCTAGTAATGAAGTTATCCTGGGCCTTGTGAAACGTCTCTTTGGAAACTTTTAGGAAGAAAGGCAGAGAAAATAGGTGTAATTTTGTGAGCTTTGGAAAGACGGAGAAGGATACAATGATTGGTAAGAAGTAAGAATGAATAGAATGATGGGCCCTTAAGTTTGATCTGTTTTGAAGGACTTAGAAGAGTATTTTCCAAACACCACATTAATAAGGCAGGGCCATCTTACTGCTTTTTATAATTAAAAGTAAAAAAATGTGTCACTTAATTTTCACATTTGGAGTGAATGCAGGTTTTGGGGGAAAGTTATATATTATAACTTTATATTATAAATATAAAGTTATATTTCCCTAAGTTATAACACAAAGTGTTATAACTTAACACTGGGTATCATAAACTTCAGTGGTGTTTTGTTAATTTACAGTGTGGGGGGGCAAACATAAGACAATCTGTGTGCACAGATTGTTAGTGAGGTTGCTTAGTTAGTGAGGATTTATGAGACTGGACAGTCCCATGGATTGTTTCCTATAAGCCATGAGAGTCTAATGACCTTTTTTAGAAGTGTTTCTTCCTTAAAAATGATTATAGAAGCTGAGGATTTTCTCCTTAAAGAGTGAGGAATCAACATTGATAATTCTGTTTGAACTTCTCTTTTTCTAGATGCATCTATCATATTCATTTATGTCTGCCTCTGTCAATTTATGGAAAGATGGGCTTATCCATGTGTAATTAGTGGTTCCAGATCCTGCTCCACAGAATCCTGGAGTCCTGTCAGTTAGTCCATAGTACAACTTAGAAGCACTGTGTATTGCATTACCCTCTTAGTGTACTGAGGCTGCTGAAAGTCCTACCTTATAGATAACTTCTGGGTTTTATCCTCATAACTCACATCTTACAGAATCAGTCAGACACACTTATGGGAGCATTTAGCTGAATCTGTCTTTACTTCCTGTCCTGGGGTTTTGTCACATAGAGGAGTCTCTGCTTATTTTTCAGTTTCATCCTCTGCACCCAGATCATCTCCCAGATATGAATGACATCCCTTAACTCATTCTATATAAAATCATCTCCTAGTTGATTCAAAGACTATACCTTCTCATATCCTCAGATTCTGAGACCTTTAAGTGCATTACTCAGTTTTATCAAGTCATAGAAGAAGGATTAATGTCATTTTCATGTTTGAGGAAACATCATATTTTATATTTTAAAATTCTAGATAGAAATAGTTGATCTCTGGTGATGCTTTTCATTGTAAATTCCAGTGAATAGTACGATTTATTTTTATAATTTTTTTGTTATAAATTAGACATTCATCTTTGATAAAATAAGTGTTTTAGATAGGAATCAATGTGAATTATTCCTTCCTGATGCTTGTTATAAATGCCTGTAAAATGATTCATCTGTTGCTACCTACTGTGATATAGTTAAGTAGTTATCTCTGGCTTTTAGATTTTATTAATAGAGCATAAAAGAAATGGTTTAGTCAGGAAATGGCACTATTGGTTCATAAAGACATCTGTGGTTATTTTTGTATTTTTGACTGTAATATTTCTCTAAGTGTGACCTTTGCACTATGTGTACCAGGTGGATCTGGGGGAACCTTGCTGGAAGTATAGACTTTAAACTTCCACTTCAGACCTGAACCACATGAGTAGTGCAAAGGGGATTGAGAATCTGCATTTTAACCAAGCCCTCCTTCCAGGGGAATCTGAGGGAGGCACAACTTTTGTGAACTAGTTCTATGCAGATCCTTTGTAAACTCTTGTTTTTTTGATAAACCTGTTACTCTCAAGTTCCTATTAATTTTTACCTGAACCTTTTCTGTTCTCATTTTGAAATGACTACGGTTATAATAACCACTTCAAAAACATACTAAGCACCTAATTACCATCAAGCTGAATGAGGGGCTGTACTCAGGGAGTCATGCTATAATCAGATAAAATGGATTAAAACTCACTAAGGAGTTCCTGTTTATGAAGATTGTTTCAAGTCGCGATTGATGTTTGTAGGCAAGCTTGAATTCTAGTCTATTTTAAGAAATAATGTTTTCTTTTGGGGCAAAGAGTAGGAGAAGGTAATATAACATGACTTTGTTATACTTAAAATTATTATCAGTGTATTTATTATATAAATAGATTGAAAAATGAGAAGCCAGATGGTAATTTTCCTAATGCATTTTTTATAAGGCCTTATGTGTTTATTAACATAAATACTTGAAGAGGACAGAAGCTTGTTTTTTTTTTTTTTAATCATTGTTTTCCTTTGTGTTCATTGAAGATTACTGCTCACTCTCCAACTTTCTGAATTTGTTTTTCAGTGGCAGTAATGAGCTGAGTAAAGTTGACAGTTCCCCTTTTATTCATCTAGTCCCTTTCAAAACAATTGTTTAATGTTTGAGGGGCACATTTGTCTGTTTATCAGAATGTTTTCTAGAGAAGCTATTTGTAATAATAATACCTATACCCACAGCCTAACTCTCAATAGTGTTTATATTGTAATCATTTGACATAATTGGTTTTTATAGGAACTTTTCATGGAAACCATGGGTAAATTTTAGGAAAAGCATGCTTTAAAGAGAATTGATCAGGTCTACATAAGTGTGATTCTAAGTGAAATTGTCATAACATTGAGTCCATAAACCTTCCATATAAGCTTTCTAAGTCTTCATCTTTAGACCTGACCTCTTTCTGAGACCTAAGTCTTACTTCAGGAGCTGCCTGGATTTCTCTATCTGAACATTGCTGGCACCTCAGGGGCACCATTGTCAAACACCATCAACTTTTCCACAAACTAAATTCTTCTCTTTCCTCTCATTATTGTAATGTCTCTACTGTTCTCCCAGTCACCCATGTGTTGAGTCAGAAGATAAATTATTGTTTTACATGAAAGCATTTGATAATAATTCACAATAATCCTCAGGGAACTTTTTTTTTTTCCTTTGCCTTTTCAGTTTTGTTAACAAAAGGAAGCCACTGCCCAAAACAGTGTATAACTTGCTCTCTGATCGTGATTTAAAGAAAAAACTAAAACAGCATGGATTGTCTACTCAAGGAAATAAACAGCAGCTTATTAAAAGGCATCAAGAATTTGTACATATGTACAATGCCCAATGTGATGCTTTGCATCCTAAATCAGGTAAAGTAGTAAAATAATGAGTTATGCTTATCATCTGGGTAAAACACTTCTGTGTAGCTCAGATATTAAAAACCATAAAGAAAAAAAATTTAGTGAGTACATTTTTGGTAATAGTTAAGATATGCAAATTTATTCCTTCAAATGTTACCTAGAGATTACTACAATAAGCTAGCCTTTTTCTCATCCTGTCTCCTAATACCTATGTCCCCATTCTCAGAGACAGCACTGTTACCAGGTTCTTAGGCATTTTTCAGATAGCATGGTGGTGAAGAGTGGATCTGGAGATATAGTTCTTCAGCTCTGTGGCTGGGTGACTCTGGGCAAATTACTTGGTATCTCTGTACCTCAGTTTTCTCATCCATAAAAGAATGGTTATGATACTATATGTCCCCTCCTGTGTGTCTCATTTTGGATATTCACTTGCATCCTTTAAAATACCCTTTATAGTAAACTAGTAACTGTGTTTCTCTGAGTTCTGTGAGCTGCTCTAGCAAATAATCAAACTTGAGGAAGTGTTACCAGACCCAAGCCTGCCTGCCTGTTACTAGAAAACCAATACTGGGGAAAGGAGAACTGGTGGGAAAGAAATCAGGTTTTGTCAAGAGCTGGCACCCTGAGAAGATGAGGGAGCTATTATGCTCCGAAGAAGTGTTAGGGAACTCATTTGTGCAAAAAGAGATGGAAAGGAGGTACAGGAGGCATTCTGGGTGGGGTCTTTGTCATCTAGGGCATGTTGTCAACCTCAACCTAGTCTGACTGCAACATGGCTATCTTGACCTCTGAGTCTAGTTTGTATAATTCTTTGGGTAAACATATTACTTTTTGCAAGTTAAACTTCACAGAAAACCTATATGCTTTGTGTTAGTTGCTGCATAGGACTAAAGAGTAAGAAGAGTTAAACATTAGGATGTAATCTGAAGGTCACTAGATGTTCTAGGTTCTGTAAATCTAAAGAAAGATTATTTAGCAGGTAACCCTTTAATCACTTTGGTGTGGCTTTCCTTTAGACTTTAGGATGCTGAGCAAAGTGAAGGAAATCAAAAGTAAGTCTGCCAAGGACAACTGGCAGAGGGACAGCATTATCACTGTCACAACTGGATTGTGCAAACCCTGGTTAGTCAAAAGCACTAGTGAACAACCTGTGGCTTATGATTGTCATTGGAAGCATACAAGAGACAGTCTTGTGGGACAGAGCCCTTGTCTTGTGGGATCTGATGCTTTTTCAAGGTAGATAATGAGGGAATTGAATTGAGCATATAGCTGGTATCTTTTGAAGAATTGCTTGCTTGCATGGTATATGAGGGGAAATCGCCACATATCTTGTTTCAGAAGTATGAGAGTATAGTGTGAAAGAGTAAGTTTCTTTTTTCTTTATTTTATTTTGTAGATGGACAGCATGCCTTTATTTAATTTTTTAATGCAGTGCTAAGAATTGAACTCAGTGCTTCACATATGCTAGGCAAGAGTTCTGCTGTGAGCTACAGCCCCAGCCCCTGAATTTCTTTTTCTGTTGTACACACACAAAAACAAACAAAAAACAACAACAAAAAAACTTTTATTTTTCATCATCATCTAGTTTGCCATATGCATCTTTAACTTATTATAGTCTACCTTCAAATAATATATTACTTCATGTTCTTCATGTATAAGGGAAGGATCCTACAACTTCCATTCTTTTTATTATTGTCATAGATTTTTCTTCTGTTTATGTTAAAAACTCCTTAATATCTTTTGCTTTAAGCTGTCACTTTTTCTTTTAGATATAATAAAAAGTAATTGGACATTGTGGCACATTTCTGTAATCCCAGCTGCTTGGGAGGCTGAGGAAGGAGGATTGTAAGTTCCAGGTTAATCAGGGCAATTTAGCACAACCTGTCTCAAAATAAGAGATAAAAAGGTATGGGAATGTAGTTCAGTGGCAGAGTGTGTGAATCCGTGGGTTCAATCCTGGTCTTTAAAAAAAAAAAAAAAGTCTACCTATATATTTACCATTTCTAGCATTCTGAATTTCTTTTTGTAGATTTAGACTTCCATCCACTGTCATTTTTTTCCCTGAAAAATTTAGTCACTATTTCTTGTAATGCACATATATTGTTGAGACCAATTCTCTTAGCTTTTGGTTTATCTGAAATCGTCTTAATTTTGCAGTCTTTTTTTTTAAAGTGTGTGTGTGTGTGTGTGTGTGTGTGTGTGAGAGAGAGAGAAAAATGCTCTGCCACTGAGCTACATCCCCAGCCCTTTTTTATTTTGAGATATGGTTTTGCTAAGTTGCCCAGGCTGGCCTTGAACTTGTGATGGGATCTTCCTTAGCTTCTGAAGTAGCTGGGACTATAGGCATGTGCTTAAAAATTATTTTGTTCAGAAATGATACTGAATTTGTAGGAAAGCTGAAAGGGTGTCATAAAGAACATATGTATACCCTTTATACAAAATGCCCCACTTGCTCTTTATTTATAGTTTCTATCTCTTTTTCTCTGTTGGTATGTGTGTGGGTGTGCATATATTCACACATACATTTATCTTCTTCATTAATTAATTAATTTTATTTAAGTATATATGACAGCAGAATGCATTTTGATTCATTGTATACAACTGCAGCACAACTTCTCATTTCTCTGGTTGTACATGATATAACGTCACACCACATGTACAGTCATACATGTACCCAGGGTAATGATGTCCATCTCATTCCACCATCTTTCCTGCCCCCATGCCTCCTCCCCACTCCTCCCTCCCCTTTGCCCAATCCGAGTTCCTCTATTTTTCCTATCCTCCGCACCCCCCTCCCAATTATGAATCAGCAGCCTTAAATCAGAGAGAATATTCAGCCTTTTTTTTGGGGGGGGGGAATTGACAACTTCACTTAGCATGATATTCTACATCTCTATCCATTTACCTGCAAATGCCATAATTTTATTCTCTTTTAATGCTGGGTGATATTCCATTTTGTATATATACCACAGTTTCTTTATCCATTCATCTATTGAGGGGCATCTAGATTGCTTCCACAGTTATAGCTATTGTGAGTTGGGCTTCTGTAAATGTTGATGTGGCTGCCTTACTAGAGTATGCTGATTTTAAGTCCTTTAGGTTTAGACTGAAGAGTGGGAAAGCTAGGTCAAATACTAAGTTTTCCAAGGAATCTCTAAACCTTATGAGAATAAATTGCATAACCTGGTCTCTTTACCTCTAAATACTTCGTTGTGTATTTCCTTGGGTGGGTGAGGGGGTAGTATTTATTGTCGCTGTACAAGTTATCAGTTTCAGTGAATTTAGCTTTCTTGGAATACTCTAATTTATCATCTCTGTTCCAGTTGCTTCAGTGGATCCAATAATGGCCTTTATGGATTTTTTTTTTTGTTCACTGTAGGATGTGATCCAGTTTTGGATCACTTATTGCATTTAGTTGTATTATCTTTTCAAACTCTTTCAGTGTGAAACAATTAGTCTTTCATGACATTAGCCTTTAAAAAAAAAACAAACTGTCTTTGGGGTGTGTGTGTGTGTGTGTGTGTGTGTGTGTGTTGCTAAATACAGTGGTTCTCCTTTTGGATTTGTGTTTACTGTTTTCTTATAATTTCATCAAGGTTGTGCATTCATGGCCAAAAAGTGAGGGTTTTTTCCCCGCAGACTGTCACTTCTAGGGATGCTTGACACTTATGAGCCCATCTTTGTGATATTAATTTAATAACATGGTCAGTGTCTCCATTGTGTATGTTGTTTTCCCTCTTACTAGTGAGAAATCTATAGAGAGATAACCGTTCTCTACCTTATTAATGTTTCACATGTGTATTTAGCTTCCTGTGGTAACTTACCTGTCCGAGTCTTTTCTTTGATAGTTTTTAAATGATTTCCCAGCTCCATCACTCCCTTCACATTTGCCAGTTGGCATTTGTTATGATTCTGAAAACAAGAGCCTTTCCTCTACCTTGTTTCCCACCCCCACTTCATTTGTTATGGATGTGGATCCACAGATTTATAGCTTCTTACCATTCCTGGTTATTGTGGTGTTTGTAGTTTTTCAGATTTGACCAGTAGGAGGTCTTCATACTGATTCCTAGTCCTCTTAACATGCATCCGTTGCTTTGATTGCCATTTCCTTCTTTATGGCATAGTAAAATATTACAGCCTAATCTTGTCCTTCCACATCCCAGCCCTGGAATTAGCCATTTCTCTGAGGAGCTCTGAGAAACCAAGATGTAGCTACCAGCTATGCTTCTTTTGCAGTTGGAGTTTGGGAGTGTGTGTGTGTATACATTTGTATACATATATATGCATATGAACAGATGGATACATACATAAATACACATGTGTGCACACATTTGTAACATGTATATGCATGCATGTAAATCCATTTACACTTACCATGTTTTTAGAGATCATGAGAATACACTAAAACCTCTACTTTTAGTCCAACCCTTTAGGGTTCTTTACTTTTCTCTAATCTGTGTTTTTCGTTTTTTTTCTAGTCAGAATCATCCCTTCTATGAGAATCAAAACTTTTTCTAATTTGTTATTTATTTGATATATAGTGAGGCTTACTTGATTTACTTTATATCCAACTTTTGTTGTTATTATTTACTTCCCTCTTGAAATTATAAAATATAAATAACTTGAATGTGTAACATTGAAACCACTGAAAATATATATTTTTGCAGTGGACCATCTGCTGTCATGAAGTATGACAGAGTTGCAGCATCGTTTTCTTTTGTTTGAAGAGGGTTCCTAATCTTTTGTTGGATCATTTTATGATGGTAGCTTTAAAATTCCTGTCAGATAATTCCAACAACTGAGTTATCCTGGTTCTTAGCATGACAAGATTTTGGTTTTTGGTTTTTGGTTTTTTAATTTATCCTGGAAATTCTGAGTGTTTTAGAATGGGACTTAGAACCTATTTAATTATTGTACGTAGTAGGAAATCACCTTGTTGGGGTTTAGCCTATTTAGTGGGCTGAGTGTGACAGTTTAGTCACACTAAGCGGGCCGGGAGTATCAGCAGTGTTTAGCTTGGTAGGTGAGGTATTGTCAAAAAGATTTCTAGATACTTCCTTTCACAGTCTTCTGCTTAGAGAGAGTAGATTTTCCTTGGGACTTTTTTGTCAGTGCTTATTGATAGTTTCAGCTTAGTATGTGATATATAGAAGATAAAATGAAAATGCAGGGAGTTCAGTTCTGCATCTTTTCTCAAATTGAGGTTCTCAGTAGTCCCTAATTTTTTTTTCAGTTTTTAAATTTTAATTTGTCATATACGACAGCAGAATACATTATAATTCGTACTACACATATAGACCACAATTTTTCATATCTCCTGGTTGTACACAAAGTAGAGTCACACAATTTGTGTCTTCATATATGTACTTAGGGTAATGATGTCCATCTCGTTTCACCATCCCCATTCCCTCCTCCCTTTTTCTCCCTTCCCCTTTCCCCTTTGCCCTATCTAGAATTCCTCTAATCTTCCCAAGCCCCCCACCCCTGCCACATTATGGATCAGTAGCCTTAAATCAGAGAAAACATTTGGCATTTGTTTTTTGGGGGGATTGGCTTACTTCACTTAGCATTATCTTCTCCAACTCCATCCACTTACCTGCAAATGCCATGATTTTGTTCTCATTTAATGCTGAATAATATTCCGTTGTGTGTATATGCCACTTTTTTTTTTTATCCATTCATCTACTGAAGGGTGTCTACGTTGGTTCCACAGTTTAGATATTGTGAATAGTGCTGCTATAAACATTGATGTTACTGTGTCCCTGTAGTATGCTGTTTTTAAAAATCCTTTGGGTATAGACCGAGGAGTGGGATAGCTGTGTCAGATACTGGTTCCATTCCCAGTTTTCTAAGGATTCTCCATACTGCTTTCCATATTGGCTGTACCAATTTGCAGTCCCATCAGCAATGTATGAGTGTGCCTTTTTCCCCACCTCCTCTCAACACTTATTGTTATTTGTATTCTTAACAGCTGCCATTCTGACTGGAGTGAGTAGTTTTGATTTGCATTTCTCTAATTGCTAGAGATGTTGAACATTTTTTCATATATTTGTTGATCACTTGTATATCTTCTTCTGTGAAATGTCTGTTAAGTTCGTTGGCCCTTTTATTGACTAAGTTATTTATTTTTTTGGTGTTAAGATTTTTGAGTTATTTATATATCCTTGAGATGAATGCTCTATCTGACTTGTGTGTGGTAAGAATTTGTTCCCAAATTGTAGACTCTGTATTCACCTGATTGTTTCTTTTGCTGAGCAGAAGTTTTTAGTTTGAATCCATCCCATTTGTTGATTCCTGATATTAATTCTTGTGCTATAGGAGTCTTATTAAGGAAGTTGGGGTCTAATCTGACATGATAGAGATTTGGCCTAATTTGTCTTCTAATAGACACAGTGTCTCTGGTTTAATTTCTAGGTCCATGATCCACTTTGAGTTTTGTGCATGGTGAGAGATAGAGGTTTAATTTCATTTTGTTGCATATGGATTTCCAGTTTTCCCAGCACCATTTGTTGAAGAGGCTGTCTTTTCTCTAATGTACGTTTTTGGCGCCCTTGTCTAATATAGGATAACTGTAATTATGTGGGTTTGTAATGCTAAAGAAAGAAATTAAGGAACACCTTAGAAGATGGAAAAATCTACTTTGTTCTTTTTTTTAATATTTATTTTTTAGTTATCGGCAGACACAACATCTTTATTTGTACGTGGTGCTGAGAATCGAACCCGGGCCGCACGCATGCCAGGCGAGTGCGCTACCGCTTGAGCCACATCCCCAGCCCTACTTTGTTCTTTTTAGGCAGAATTAATATTGTCAAAATGACCATACTACCAAAAGCACTATACAGATTTAATGTAATTCTGATCCAAACCCCAATGACATTCCTCATAGAAATAGAAAAAGCAGTCATGAAACTCATCTGGAAAAATAAGAGACCCAGAATTGCTAAAGCAGTCCTTAGCAAGAAGAGTGAAGGTGGCATCACTATACCAGACCTTAAACTATACTACAGAGGTATAGTAACAAAAATGACATGGTATTGGCACCAAAATAGCAGTCCATTTTTGTACCTTTCAGTGTTCTCTTAAAATTGTTGTATCCAAGGTAGTTGTCTTTAGTGGGGAAGAAGAGGGAGAAATGAGTCTAGCCCATCTTGTTTGGAATCAGGAGTTCTTTTTCATGTGTTTCTAATTTCTGTCATAGGTGTATGCACATTTAGGATTATTGCATCTTCTTGGTGAATTGACTTGTTTTTCACTTGATTTTACTCTTCATCCTTGATAACATTGATTGTTCTGAAGCCAGTTGTGCTAATACAGCTCTTTTAGGCTTCTTTGCTTTAGTGTTTACATGATACATCTCTGTCCATACTTTTATTTCTAATCCGTCTTTTTATTTAAAATAGGTTTTTATTGCAATTTGGTCTTATTCTTTTTAAAATCCAGTATGGCTTTGTTTTTGTCTTTTATTTGGTTCTTTTAGACCATTCATGTTTAATGTAATTATTGATGGAGTTGGCTTAAATTTAACATCTTGCTAAATTTTTTTTCTTCTGCTGCTTTTGGTCTTTTAATCATTTTTTTTAAAGCTGTCTTTTTGTTGATTTAGCATTTCTTATTGTTCCACTTTATTTTTGCAGTTGGCTTAGTATTTCTTTTTTCAAAAAATGTGGTCACTCTACCGTTTGCAATATATATCCTTAGTTACAGTCTACCTTTAAATAGCATACAGCTTGCTTCAGTTGTTTATTAAACGTTTTAACAGTGTATTCTCAGTTCTTAATTTTTTGTGCTATTGAATCACATAATACATTGCTATTGTTTTCCTAGCAAACAGATAATTTGTTTTAGAGGAGTTAAAAAGAAAAATGCACATTTTACGTTTACCTTTATGATTGCCGTTTCCAATAGTTTGTTTATTGTAGAGATCAGTTTCTGGTTCTTCTGCTTAAAGAACTTCCTTTAATATGTTTTGTAGTAGAGGACTGCTAATAAATTCCTGTCTGCTTGTGGTTGTCTCAGAATTTTTTTTTTAAATTTAACATCTTGCTAAATTTTTTTCTTCTGTTTAACTTTTGAAAGATACCTTCATTGTTATAGAAATCTAAATTAGTAAACTTTTTTTGGGTCAGTGCTTTAAAAATGTTACTACATTATTTTCTGCCTGGAATAGTTTCTGATTAGAGATGTGATGTAATTCTGGATGTTTTTTATGTAATATACTTTTCCCCTTCTGGCTTCAAGATTTTATGTGGGTACACGTTGTTGTTTGTTTTTGTATTTGTTTTATTTTGTATTAATGTTCTTTGACTTTTTTGCATTTGTAATTTGGTGTCTTTCATTATATTTGGCAAGTTCTAGACATTAGGTTTTCAGCTATTTCTTTTTTTCTCTTCATTTCTTTGGGATTTCTATTACATTTGTTTTATTCTTCTGCTATTGTCCCACAGCTTAGATGCTTTGTTTGTTGTGGATTCTCTCTATTTTCAGATTAGATAATACCAATCCCATTTCAGGTTCATTATTTTTCCCCGTAAGTATTTCAAATTATCCTGTTACTTTTTTCTTTTTAAATATAGCATTTTTATTTATTTTACTATTATTTTGTTGGTACTGCGGATTGAACCCAGGGGCATTTAACCTTGAGCCACATCCCCATCCCTTTTTATTTTTTATTTTGAGACAGGGTCTAACTAAATTGCTGAGGCTGACTTTGAAATTGCAGTCCTCTAGTTTCAGCCTCTCAAGTCACTGGGATTATAGGCATGCACACTGTGCCTGGCTATTTTATTCTTTTTTTTTTTTTTTTAATTTTTTCAATTTTTGTTTTTTAGTTGTTGATAGTCCTTTATTTATTTTACATAGTGCTGAGAATCGAACCCAGTGCCTCACACATGCCAGGCAAGTACGCTACCGCTGAGCCCCAACCCTAGCCCTATTTTATTCTTTTTTAAGGAAAGAATTTCTACTGATACACTTTCTACTGAAATGCTCCATTTGTTCATATTATTTGTTTTTTTCCACTGGATCTTTAGTGTATTATTAATTGTTATTTTGTATCCCATGTCATATAATTTAATCTGAGTTTGTTTTCTTATTACTGTTACAAGTCTTTGTTGAAAGCCAGACTTTATATGTAAGAATGTAAGAATCTGAATACTGAAGTATTATATAGTATTTGTGCCTAGAAGTAGATGTGTCTCTTCTTCTGTTAGGTCTTTATTTCCTGGGATTCTTCAAATTTAGTCTATACTTGTACTTGGTTTGGATTTTGTTGTTGCTATGGTTACCCTCAGAGCAACATAATTTTCACATTTCTTGAGAACTCCCTAGTAGCTTATGTTGGTGGGTGAGTTGTCATTAATTTTTTTTAATGTGTCTACCATGCATAACTGAGTTTTCCCCTGTGATCCTGTACCTTATGTTCATTTCTTTCCCAGTGGTGGAGGAAGCTTGCTGTTGCTTGTCTCTTGGAGCCTTCTCAGTTCTTGGCACAGAGAAAGGGGCTCTTCTCTGTTGTACTGACTCAGACTGTGTCTTAGGCAGGCCCTTTGATTCTGGTCCCCAGGGGTAGGGTTCTCAGTTACCAGTACCACCCACAGTAGTGTAGTGGTCTTCCAGTTTGGACCTGGAGTGGGATTTTGACCCTTTTGCAGGGGTAGAGGTTTTTGTCTGTAGTTATTTGCTTACTTTCCCCAACAGTAGTAGGGATTTACTTGTATTCTGAGGGCAACAGTTTTGCTGATCCTTTTCCAGTAGTTTAGTCCTTTCATTTCTTAAGGGATAAAGATTTAGTTGGGACTTCATCTCTGTCCTGCACTGTGGGTCTCTTCGTTCCCATGCCTGAATCTGGAGGGAGAATTTTTTTCTTATTATCTATATTTCCCCAGTGAAAGACAGACTGGATACTCCTGAGTAGAAAACAGCCTGCTTTGCATATGATGTGCCTTGTGTTTAAGCCCCCCTGGGCTTTAATCTTCCTGGAAGCCCACCTTTGTTTGGCCTTTTGCAATTCATCAAAAAGTTTAACTAAAATCCTCTTACTCAGAGGCAGGGTAGTCCCAGTTTTTCTCCTGTACACTGTATTGTGTTCACTGGTGCTTATGACCCCACCCTACCCCAGGCACCTCTCTTGTCTTAGGTTTCAGGCTAGTTGGTGATTTTAGATCTAATGAAGTAAAAAACAATTGTGGTTTTATAGATTATGAGCTTTTTCTTTCCATTAGGTTAGAGTGACTCTGTTTCCAACTCTCTACATCTTAAAAAGAATCGGAACTCTCTCTGAAAGAGATGGAAGGAAGCTCCTAAATTGTAACTAATCCTAAGATCTTTTTGTTAAAACCTTAGAAGAGGGTATGCTGCATGTTCTCTGTCTTGAATTGATGAATTGGATAGAATGCATATGGTTCTTTTGCTTTCCTATATTACCTACCTTGACTTAGTAGCTTTAGAAAGGAGAGAAGTGCTAGCAGAGAAAGGTACTGTTTACATTGTTTTTACCAGTCTTATTATATTAGGGAGGCAGAAAGTATATCTCAGTGCTTGGAAAACACGCAGCTGCTTGCTTTCTTAGATGATTCTCTTAAGGTTTGTGATTTTTTTTTTTTTAAAGAAACTTTAGTAGGGATTATTTCAAGCCTATATAGAAGTAAAGAGTATACTGGTTTCCCTCATATATCTACTGCACAATTTAAGCAATTATCAATCTACCCTCAAGTTCTTTTTCATCTACCATTTTCAATTCCCCCCCACCGGTGGATTATTTGAAGCAAATTCCAGACATATATTATCTTTCATATGTAAATGAGCATAAGAGATTGTAGATTCTTATTCCTATCATATGTACCTTGGTTTTAATTTTTAATACATTGATTTCGGATGCAGAAGGATAGCATTTACAAATTCTATACTCTTTACATTCAAATGTGTGACAGAGTGTTTTCAAGATCTCTCTGATATGTATAATTAGTAATTATACCTATAGGTAAAGGTTCTAGAAATAGAATTTTTTCCTCTGGTATTTGTAGACTTTTTCTCTCTTTGAAAAGTAACCTGTTGTACTACATTTAACATATTGGAGTTTGAGCAGGTAGCCCCTAAGAATTGAAAACATACAAATAAATGAATCTTCGTATTCCACTGGGATTATTGTTTATACCTATGCATTCAAAGGAAAAAACAAAATTATTTGACTTTTCTTTTGGTTATACTTTGAACTGTGTTATACTAAAACTGTGTTTTAATTTCATATTATATTTTTTAAATCTAGGTTGAAATGATATTAGGCTTAGAAAAATTGCAAGAATAGAACAGAGGTATAGCCGGGCATGGTGGCACAAGCCTGTGTGCGTGCCTGTAATCGCAGGGGCTTGGGAGGCTGAGGCAGGAGGATTGCAAGTTCAAAGCCAGCTTCAGGAAAATTGAGGTGCTAACTACTCAGTGAGACCCTGTCTCTAAATAAAATACAAAGAAAGGGGCGGGGGACTGGGGATGTGGCTCAGTAGTCCAGTGTCCCTGAATTTAACCTCTAGTGCCAAAACAACAACAACAACAACAGAGATATATTCATCACCCAGCTTCCTCTAGTGTTAACAACTTTCATACCTATAGCACATCAATCAAAACCATGTGATTAACCATGATTATATGTTCTTATTTTAACAGCTGCTGAAATAGTCCAGGAACTTGAAAACATGGAAAAGACCAGGATGCGTCTTGAAGCAAGTAAACTCAATGAAAGTGTAAGTTGATGGTCTGTTTCAGTGTCTGGTTAGAAATAAGGGGAAGAGAAGTTTAATACCTACCAAAATTAAAGCCAGCCATTTTAAAATTATTTAGTAGGAGATATACTAGACTACATTTAATATATAAAATTTACTTGCAGAACATTTTAGCATGGATTCAATTATGTTTAGTAGACTTTAACACAGAATGCAATCCAAAGTAGAATTTGTTCATGAGCTGGAGTTCTGAGGAAAAAGCCATGCTTTTGCATAATGGAGCTTTGATATTGGCCCAATCACATTTCAACAATTATTTAATCTCTGTGGCCTTCAGGATCTTCATCTGTAAAACTAAGCAGCTGAACATGACTTCTAAGATCCTCTTTTAACTCTGAAATTATGCAATCCTGTGATTAATTATATCTATAGAGATATTAAGTAATTACAAGAGTTTATAAGAATTAGGTGTTCTATAAAGCTTTTTGAGGGAGTCAGAAACATAAAAATTTTCACTATTGCCTTCTTTTAGCTTTGTGGCTTAACATTTGAGGAAAGGATATCAAAGAAGAAAACGGTCACTTTGTCCTGTGACTATGGAGGAGGTGTTTGGGTCTCTCTCAAGTAGATTTTTCTAGACCCTTGGTAATGTCTTTGTAAGGAAGGCAATGATCTTAGGGAAGTAAGTTTATACCCAGGTAATAGAGAAAATGGGATTTCTATCCTCTTTATTATTATTACCTTTGTGCTAATTGTAAATGGAGACTGTGATGAATTATGTAGGTAAGTTTCTGAGATTTTAAAAGTAGAATAAGAAATTTAACACACTAAGTCTTGTGTTAATTTCATTTTCTCTACATATGATTTTTCTAATATAATCTGGAGAATTTAGGTTAGAAAGGAAAGAAGGCAGATAAGAAGGTGTGTCTTATTAATGATCAGCTAAATGTCTCCAGTCTTCTAGTTTCTAATATTACCTGTTGCATTAATGAGAATAGAAAATGAGATGTTGAAAATAGGAGATTTATTGGATTGTTTTGTTAATACTTTATTATAATGGGATCAGTGTTGCATTTGCTACTGATGAGAAAAAAGTAATGAGTACAACGAATACTATTTATGATCAACAATAAGAATTGTTCTTAATCTATGAGAAACAGAGATAAGAGATTATTTTCCGGGGCTGGGGATGTGGCTCAAGTGGTAGTGTGCCCGCCTGCCATGCGTGCGGCCCAGGTTCAGTCCTCAGCACCACATACAAATAAAGATGTTGTGTCCGCCGAAAACTAAAAAATAAATATTAATATTAAAAAAAAAGAGATTATTTTCCTTTAAATACATTGGAGAATTTAAAGTTTGTAATATTTCCATTTTTGTCATTTTGGGGGAAATTTTAAAGATTTTTCTGATTATTTTAGGTAATGGTTTTTACGAAGGACCAAACAGAAAAGGAAATAGATGAAATTCACAGTAAATATCGTAAGTTGTACAAAGTTTTCTTTATTTGCAAAGAACTTGGGTTGATTGTTTTATGTTAATGTTCAATACGACTTTTGTTAATATTACTTCAGAGACTGAATTTTAGTTGTTTACTCAGTGATCTTCTTTTATACTCAATGAACCTGCTTTTTGATTTATGACATTAGCTTTGAGTTAATCACTAAACACTTTGTATATACTAATTAGTTCTCTAAAAACATCTCTGTGAGAAGATGAGACTAGCTTGAGAACATTCCTGACTTTCTTCTGTCCTCAGGCCTTTAATAAAAACTCTTCTGTAAGAAACACTTCTATAGCTTGCAAATTGTGCCAAAAATAGTTTTCATTTTATTCTTAACACCTTTGAACTTTATCACTTTCTTTTCCTTAAATGGTCTTTTTATATATCTTTCCCAGGCTAACACCATTCTGTTTTTCTCAATTGAATATTCTTTGTTCCCTTGGTTGTTTTCTTTCAATAGCTAAGCCAGGGAACCTGCCTAGAATCAGGTGGGCAGGATTTGGTCTCTCAAACTGCATAAGAAGGAAGCAATCTCCTCAGATGGCTCCAACTATGTGCATGTATGAATATAACATTTTGAATCCCACTATTATGTATAATTATAATGTACCAATAAAAAAGAAATAAGCAAATGTTAAATTGTAAATGAATAAATATAAAAAAGAAAAGTGATACAGTCTGATCAAACTGGGGAGAAGCAGCTAGATTGTTTCTCCACTGGTCCTACAGAAACTGTTAAAAGTGGTAGAAGTAAAAACCAGGTTTACACATGTAGATTTAGCTAGCCTTACAGTTTAATCATATATTTTAATTTGGTGTCAGTCTCCAAGTATGTTATTGATATATCTTCTTCTTGTAAACATTTCATTAATGTTTTATATGCATGTAATTTTTAAAAATCAGATATATCTATGAGGCCTAAACCATCAATTTCATCTCTCCTCCAGCAACAACCTGCCTCTTATCCCATAAGGTGACAGCTATTATGCCTTTGGTTAAAAAAAAAAAAAAAAAAATATATATATATATATATATATATATATATATATATATATAATCAATCACATGCATATATATATATATATATGTAAAAGACTATAGTATAACAAGTACTTATAGCATTGACATTGTATTGGGTATTAAAAGTAATCTGAAGATGATTTAAAGTATATAGGAGGTCAGCTATGGTAGTACATGCCTGCAATCCTAGCAACTTTGGAGGCTGAAGTAGAAAGATAACAAGTTTGAGACTAGCCTGGGCAACCTAATTAAAACCTGTCTCTAAATAAAAAATAAAAAGGTTTGAGGATGTAGCTCAGTGGCATAACACCCATGGGTTCAATATCCAGAACTGGCGGAGGGGTGATAACTCTATTTCTTGAAGTTTTTCAATTTTTTTTTTTTAATGATTGACATGTTAATAATAGGAAAAAATGAAGATTTAGCTCTTTCATATATTCTGACCCCTCCATTTGCCTCCCTCTTATCCTTTGAATATTGTTACGTAATAATGTTTTATTAGATCATTATTTAGGTTAGATACATTATTTACAACTTATACATACTATACACACACACACACACACACACACACACACACACACACACAGTATGGATGTAATCCTTTTAGGAAAATATTTAGTTTTCTATTTGTCTACTATGGGTATATTTCTGAACATTCCTCCTGAAGTATAAATTACTTTAATACATTTAAACACATACATTGTCAACTTAATTATTTGGCAGTGTTTTCCCCCAGAACTTTCTCTAACCTGTATTATACTTTTCAAGCCTCCTTTGGTTGCTTGTTTGGTCTCTTACATGGAATCTTCTGGAGATTCTGCTCTCTTCCCTCCTCTGTTTTTAGTATCCAAATCTGCCTTTTCTCCCCCCACCCCTTTTTTTTGGTTTGGTGAAATACATTTTCCTGGAAAATTCTAAAGAAAGGGTATATGGAGGAATACTTTTTGAGATCTTAACATAACAGTGAGTAATACCTTTATTATTGACTAATAATTTGGCTAGTTGTAGAATTTGAGGTTGGAAAGATTTTTTTTCTGTCTGAACTAGAAGGTATTCCTCCATTGCCTTCTGCATTCCCACTTGCTCTCAATAACTAGCTTGCCATTCTGATTCTTTATTCTTCATATTGACCTTTTTTTTTCTTTCCTGACTCTGTTCATCATCAAGTTCTGTCAGTCTCTTATTTTCTAAATAGTTCTTGATTCTGTGTACTTATTCTTCCCTCTAAGTGACTCCCTGGGTTCAATCCCCCAGCACCAAAACAAACTACCTTCTGAAATTACTTGGTTTTTGATTGTGACATTGATGCCCTTCTGCCATTATCAAAAACTTTTCAGTGTCTTTCCATTACTCTTCAGATAAGACTCAATAAAATCTGTTATTCCCTGAGTCTGGATTGCCTACCTCATTTGCCTCATTCTTCTTCTCCCCTACCTCTTTTATCAAGTTTTCTTTGCTGCTGCAGCAGGACCTTTGTTATGCTTTTCTCACTTTGTCTTGAGTTGTCTCCTCTTAATTGTATTTGTGGCCCTATCTACACTCCCGCCTCATTATTAGATTAATTGTAGTTTTCATGGGAAACCCTCCTGACTTCCCAGCCAAGGTAAGGTTTCCTTTACAGCCGTGTGCTGCATAAAGATGTTTCTTTCAATTGCAGACTACATTTGTGACAGTGGTCCCATAAGTTTATAATGAAGCTGAAAAATTCCTATTGCCTAGTGGCATTCTACTCACTGTTGTGTTACTGTTTCCTACAGTATTCAGTGCAGTTACATGCTATGTAGGACTGTAGTATAGGGGCAATAAGCCCAGGAGTGTAACAGACTAGAGCATTTAGGTTTGTGTTCTGTGATGTATGCACAGTGATGGTGTTTCTTAGGCTATATCCCTGTCCTTAAGAGATGCCTGTCTGGCCTTATCATTCTTTACTATTCATTCAGTACAAGCTTTCTTAATACTTATTATATGCTAGATATGTGCTAGCTGCTGGTGATATATGAATGAACAATATAGACAAAAACTCTTAGAGTGTATATTCTATTGTTTTAGAAAGTGATAAGTGAAAAATTAAAGCAATGTGTAAGAAATTTTAAACTTTTGACAAGATAGCCACAGTTACTGTCAGTTAATATTATTATTTCTAAATAATATTTAATTATGTTTATATTCTAATTGTGTGATAGGGCTGCTATAACAAAGGTACCACGGAGTGGCTTAAATAACAGAAATTTATTGTCTCACAAATCTGGAGTCTAAAAGTTCAAAACAAGGTGTCAGCAGGGTTGGTTCCTTTGAGGACCATGATGGAAGGGCCTATCTTAGGCCTCTCTCCTTGGCTTGTTGATGGTTGCTTCTCCCTATTTCTCTTCCCATCATCTATTTTCTAGGTATTCCTCAGTGTCCAAATGTTCTTTTAATAAACATAATCAGTCTTATTGGATTAGGGCTCTCATCCTAATGGCCTCATGTTAACTTGATTACTTCTGTAAATACCCTATTTCCAAATGAGGCCTCATCCTAAGGTATTGGGCTTAAGACTTCAACATATGAACTACAGTTTTATAATGTACAGAGGAAATGTTTTTATCTTATTCACCATTTGACAGAACAGTGTCTACAATCAGTATCTTGTCTGTACTTAGCACTTGCAAGTGCTCTACCACTGAGCCACATCCCAGCACAGTATGTTTTTGACCAAGTGAATGAGTAGATGAGAATGGGAGAGGCACCATGGTTTTTATTTATTTTTTATTTTTTTGAAATTTAAAGAAAAAATTTATTGAAGATTTGAAAAACAATTCCTAAAAGATTTGACTTTTCCAGAAAACTGTAGCTACACAATGCATTGCGTCTATCATGTTAAAACGTGCATAAGACACAAATACAAAAACCATGAAACAAGCCACCATTCTTCAACAATTTGTGCAAAGATATATTGCCTAAGGAACAACATGGATGACTTGTGAAGGATGGGCTCTTTAGTTTAAGCACCATTAAAAAAAAAAAAAAAGGAGCACAAATGGATGAGTGTGTTCAGTTATATACACTGAATTGAACCTTTGGCACTAGGAATCAGAGCATTTTGTCATATAGCATTAACACATATTATAAAAGTGCGTAGTGTCAAAGGAATAGAACCACCAGCATTCAAAAGCAGCTTTGTCAACTAGGCAAACACTCTACAACATGTCTCTCTGTTGTCCATCATTGAATACACTGGTAGCAACTTTGAAATGAAATTAAAAGAAAGGAAAAAAGGAGCAGTAACCCCTTTTATTTTCTCTGTTTAAATTCAAACAGAAAACAAACATCAATTTTGTTATACACTAACATCTTCAAAGTACATCATTTGTACAAGAGAAGGACTAAGAACAAAAATGTGTTTACAGAGATCCAAACACACGTGAATGAAGTACACCTCCTCACACTGCTTTCCGATGGTATTCAGGAGGGGCGACTTCATAATCGCTGGCACTAAACAAAGTTGCAGAATTCTTTGCCAGATACTTGAGGAAATCATGAAGATAATTCAGTAATAAAGCAAGGCTCTTCTCATCCAGAGGTATATAGGCCAACATTGCTGCAATTCGTACAAATAATGTGGCGCTCCATACACCTGGGACATGGGTGCATCAGGATGATCTGCAAGGATTTCAGCATACTGTGGTCTCTCAAATTTGTAGAGCAGTTGAGTGCCCAGCATTACATTGAAGTATTCTTTTATTCCTGCCACAACTTCATTAACAGCATACTCCTTATTATCTGTGTTTCCTCGAGATTTCTTGTAATTTGCATAATCCTCAAGAATAGAATCCACATTATTCTTCGCAGGAAGATAAAAGAGCTGTTTTTGTCTGGTAATTAAGTCCCAGTCATCAACAAGCCATGGTTTTAGCTCTTCAGGAATCTTTACTTTAACTTCAACTCTGTTCATAAATGTTTCTTCATTTTCAACAGTAGGATCTACCCAGGCCCTTTTCTTCCGAGGAGGCTGAGGTGTCTCACTGGTACTGCCACCATCTCCATTTCCAGGTGTTTTCTGTTTGTTCTTTTTGGTTTTTCACTTCAACATTTTTCTGTTGCAGACCAGATGTCTTCTTTCCTGGAGCAGCCCCTCTCATCTTCCCCTCTGCATAGTGCTCCTGATTGGCTTTTTGGAGTTCTCGCTGTTTCTGCAGATTGGTGTCCACATACTTGAGCACTCTGCTCTCTGGAACCCATTCATCCCAATTTTTATTCCAACCACTGTAATGTATAAAGTATTTCACTTGTTTGTCCTTTATGGCAACCTTAACGCACTTTGCTTCATAAAGGAGAGGCCCATGAAAGCACAGCACTCGCTCACCCTCCTGGAATTTCGGCTTCGGGTCCTGCTTGGGCGCCATTTATAAGTGATTCGCCGCCTCCTCCTTCTCCCACCACCCCCGACTACCGCCCCCTACTCTCTACCCCACCCAACTTCGCGTCAGACACGCCGTCAGGAACAGCCAGCTCTACATCCTGGGCCCGATTTGCCAGCGCCGTAGACCTCACAACACAGCGACCCGCCCATCCCGCACCGTGGTTTTTAATCACAATCTATCAAGCCTATAGAAAGTAAAATAAGAGAATCTAAACATTTTCTACATCTGTCACTATTCTAACTTTTCTTTCCTTTTGAGAAGAAATGGAGAAACTTTGATCTGTCTTCCAGGCTAAGATATTAGCCATGCTTCGGTGGTCTCATCTGTTCTACTTGTGTGCACTTCTACTCATTTTATTTTTTTAAATATATCTCTGAATATTGAACACAGGGGCACTCAACCACTGAGACACATTCCCAGCCCTTTTTAAATATGAGACGGGGATCTCACTAAGTTGCTTTGGGCTTCACTAAATTGCTGAGATTGGCTTTTAACTTGTGATCCTCCTGCCTCAGCCTCCTGAGGATTACAGGAATGCACCACTGCACCTGGCTTTTCTTTGTTACTCTTTTAAAGAACATAAAGGAAGGCAGAAGGGCATAATTGTTGAATGTATATAATTTCTGTGCAGAGAGTTTTGCTTGTTATTTTAATAATCTTCCCTGAAACTCCATGCAGCACATATTGACCTATTTAAGAGGAAGAACTGGAACTTGGAAACATTAGACAAATTGTCCATATATCTAGTAAAACGCAGAACTAGAAATAAAACTCATATTTAGTGGATGCTCAAGTCAAAGCCCTTTGCAGCATCGTTATCATGTTTGAATCTTAGTGAGATTCACATCTTAAGAAGGGTAAGCAAAAGCATCTGTGAGGTGACTGGTATGTTAGGAATCTTTTTTCTTTTTCCCCAGGGCCATCTTTAGTTTCAGATTATAGTGTTTAAAAGCATCTTAATTTTATGAATGGGCTACTATGGCATTTTAATGATAATTATATCTTATTCTCTCTCTCCCTCTCTCTCTCTCTTTCTCTTTCTATACACACACACACACAGAGTTTTTTTTTTTAGTGGTAGATAGACACAATACCTTTATTTTATTTTATTTATTTTTTATGTGGTGCTGAGGATTGAACCCAGTGCCTCACACATGTTGGTAAGAGCTCTACCACTGAGCCACAACTCCAGCCCCTCTAGCAATATTTTAAATAGATTTGTATTCATAAGTTTCTCGTTCAGAAAAGGAAAGAAGCAGTGGTATTAGTTTGAGTGTCAGTTGCATGTCTCTAGATGGGGTATTTGATGCAAAGATTGAGTCTGTTGAGTCACCTGGGTACTTCAGATATCAGATGCTTTTGCTTACCCTTCTTAAGATGTGAATTACTCCAGTAAGAGGCAGAATCTTAACCTGATGGAAAGTTACTTCTACCTGCCTCACTACCATGACATGTATTTTAGGGATCTTATGTTTCTGTATCTTTGTAAAATAGTTTTATACTCAGTGATAACTCAAGTACTCATTGGAATCTCCAGCAATTTGCTGGGTGCCTCAGCTTAATCTTGTTAAGTTGGCAAGGCCTTTAAAACATAGTTTAGCTTGTTTCTTTGTTCCTGTGTTTGGTCATTTATTAACTCAATAAATATTTAATGGGCATTTTCTGTGTGCTAGTTGATATTTTAGATGCTAGGAATATGGAGCGACCAAGACACATAATTGCCTTCACTCGTGGAGCTTCATTCTGGTAGTAAACTGACCAACAGCATAAGAAGCAGATGATAACACAATTTTAGGTGGAAAATGCTATGAGAACAATAAAACAGGATAATTTGAGAGAAATTATGAGGAGCATTAATTAGATAAGATAGTCAGGAAAAGGCTTTTATTGAGAAGTTGGCATTTGAGAAGTTTTCGTTAAAATAAAATTAAAGAGGTGCTGAAGGAGGAGTATTTCAAGTAGAGAGCATCAGAAGCAGAGGCCTAACGGAGAAACAAAGCCGGCAATGGGCTAAAAGATAATGATATACTTTGGATGGAGAATAAATCACCAGGAGCAGGAATAGTATCAAAACCAGTGTAGAGGCTCTTTGGTCAGGAGACTTTTATTGACCACTGATCAGTACATCTCAATCAGTATTTTAGGTTTGGGGAGTGTAATGTCAAGCAAAGACTACCTCTGCCCACTTGGAGCTTAGTTCTAATGGGTATCATTAGGCAGTGAACAAATGAGTAAAATGTGTAGCTGTGAAGAGAGATAGGGCAGGCACAGAATGGAGGAGCTGCTACTTCAGATTTGGTGGTCAGGGAAGGCCTCTTTAAAAAGATTATATGCTATGGAGGAGACACCTGAATGAAGTGACATTTCTTTGCTAAACTAGGACAGATAATGGCTTCCTCTAGAATGGTAGCTATATAGAAGTAAAATGGGCATTTCAGGCAAAATTTCAAAGATGAACAAATATATTAGCTACTGAGTTTAATGCAGAGAGCAACTAAAAGAGGTACCAGGAATGACTCCTACATTTTGGTCTAAGCAGCAGTGTAAAAATGATAGTGCCATTTACTAAGGTGGAGACCAGGGATGAATCATGGATGGGAAAGGGAATCAGTTTGTTTTGCCTATATAGTTTTGGTTTCTGTTGGATATTCAAGTGGAAAAGAGAATCAAGCATGAAAACTTGATCTTACCTCCTAAAAAGTAAAACCAAAGACCTTCTGTGGTTATAATTAGTATTTAAAGTTGGGAACCTAGGTAAGTTTATCCGGAAGGAGAATGCTGATAGGGAACAGAGCCTAAGGCTCCATCCTGGGCTCACCAGCATTGAGAACAATATTCTCAGTTCTCCAAGCTTCTTTACATTTTGAAAAATTATCAACCATATCAAAGAGCTTTTGTTTATATGGGTTATATCTATTGGTATGTATCATTTAGAGGACTGTTGCTCTGGCCAAGATGGAATAACAGATACCTGATTTACCTGCTTGAAACAACCAAATAAATGGACAAGTCCTATGAAACAGCAGTTTTCAAGACATGTCAGCTATTGGACAACAAAGGACAGGAACCTCTGAGAGATGGGGAAAGTGGGATGCACATAATAACAGAGTTTAAATGGGAACTTCCAGAAGACTCTGGATTGAGAAAGAGCTGAGAGACCAGAGAAACCAAAGAAATTTGAGTTTGCAGTATGGAGTACAGGGAAGAGAGAGTAGCTCAGAGAGAATCCTCGGGATGTGCAGAAGGTTCACCTTGATTTCTTTAGCATGGAAAGTATGTTGTCTGACCACAGTGAGATTAAGCTAGGAATCAGTAACAAAGCCCTTGGAAGATTCCAACTATTTGGAAATGAAATAATGCAGTTCCAAGTAACCCGTGGGTCAAGAAGCTTCAAATATATTTAACTTGTTTAACAATAAATAACATTCTACTAAAAATAACTGTTTCCCCCTCCAAAGATTAAAAGTATAGATTTTTACTTTTAGCCCAGATAGAATAACTTTCCTTTATTGAAAAAACCAGAAGATCAGATGAAGTATATAAAAGAATGATTTCTTAGATACTAGAAACAGGTAATACAAGACAGTGATTTCTGAGAGAAAGAAAACAAAGTAAGATGATAAATTCTATAGCTGCAATAGAAAATTTCAGGCACATGATGAGGGAACCCCAAAACAACCCAGTAGTATCACTGAGTTGAGACAGATCAAAGCTCTTAGAGGCCAAGATATCTAGAATTCATGGGATGGAGTACCAGAAAATAGGGTACTGCAGAGAAAAGACAGCTGTAATGATCTCTAGAAGGATCCTGTTAGGTCTTTGTCTGCCTAGCAATGTGCACATGAATGAAAGGAGATTACTGGAGACTAGGGAAAGACCCATTTGGAAGGATTATGTAGAACAATTTCTGGAATTTAAATAAGGCAAAGAATAGCCTGAATTAACCATCAATTAGAATAGAGAAAGCTCATAAAATATGGGCCCTCAGGCAGCATCCTCAGAAGTGTATGCCTTAGAACAGGCTGAATTACCTTAGCCAGATAATATATAGTTTAGGCTTTGCAGGCTACATGTGCTCACTGACCACATCTTGTTTCCATAGGGCTATATAAGTAGGTCTTGAGTTGGATTTGGCCCTTGGGCTTTATGTTGATTCCTCCTCTAGGCTAAATGCTGCTCTCATCTTCCCTAATTAAAAAAAAAAAAATTATTTTGAAGAGATTTCATTTTTTAAATCAGTTTTAGGCTCACAGCAAAATTGAACAGAAAGTACAGAGAGTTCTAATATTCCCCTTGTCCCTCCCTCCACATGCATAAGTTCAATTGCTATCAATATTCTGTACCTGAATGGTATATTTGTTACCATTGATGAACCAAAACTAACATGAAGTCCATAGTTTACAGTTTACTGTTGGTTGTTAATATATCCTATGGGGTTTGATATGTATCCACCATTATGGCATCATACAGAACAGTTTTTTCTGCCCCAGAAATCCTCTTTGCTCCACCTGTTGATCTTTCCTTCCTCTCTAACCCTTGGCAAATGCTGAGCTTTTAGTTCCCATAGTTCTGACTTTTCCAGAATGTCATATAATTGGAACCATACAGTATAAAGCCTTTTTGAATTGGCTTCTTTCTTTAAATAATATACATTTGAGATCCTTTTGTTACCAGTGGAGGGTTCAGTGGGGGCCAGGTTCTTGGTGTCCTGAACAAAGAATTCCGCAAGAAATGCAGAAGTAACAGGCAGAGCATAGAGTTACTGAAAGTGAAAGTATACTCTGTAAAGAAGAGCAGAGTAGCCCAGCGAGGGAGGCTTAAGGCCCCCATGTGTGGGCGAGACTTGTTTTATATGCTGAGCTGTGCCTCATTCACCTCCCCATGGACCTGATTGAAGTCCTTGCCCTATTTGTTCCCAATGGTTACTTTATTTTTGCCTAATTAGAATACAGAGCTTGTAGTGAGAGTTGCCATGGTAATGGGACTGTATAGAACTTGTGGTAACAGTGTGGTGATAAACTCTCCCTAGCAGGAGTTGCCATGGTAATGGGACTTCTTGTAAACAGGGACATGATAACATGTCCTCATATTGTTGTCTGGCCAGCATTTTCCATGTACCCTACCTCTGTTATCTTGATATCCCAAAACTCCTACCTCACTTCCATGTCTTTTCATGGCTTATTATAACTCTTTTTTGTTGTTCTTGCTATGCTAGGGATGGAACACAGGGTCTCATATGCTAGGCTAGTCCTTTACCACTGAGTCACACCCTAGGCTGGCTCATTTCTTTTTAGCACTGAATAATATTCCATTCTGGATGTATCCATAGTTAAACCATTTACCTACTGAAGAACATCTTGATGGCTTCCAAGTTTTGTCAAGTGTGATTAAAGCTGCTTATAAATGGTTGTGTGCATTTTTTGTGTGAACATTTATCTTCAACTCATTTAAATTAATATTGGGGGAACTTGCTTGTGGGATGGGATGGTATCCTTAATTTTGTAAAAAAATGCCAAATTGTCTTCCAATGTGGTTGTACCATTTTGTACTCCCACCAGCAGTGAATAAGAGTTCTGTTGTTATGTGTCCTCACCACATTTGGTAGAGTTAGTGCTTCATATGTTTGCCATTCTTGTAGTTATGTAGTGGTGTATCATTGTTGCTTTAATTTGCAATTCCCTAATTTCATGTGATATTGGGCATCTTGTAATATATTTGTTTACCATCTGTATATCTTCTTTGGTGAAGTGTCTGGATCATTTTCCCTTTTTTTGAAATTGGGGTTTTCATTTTCTTATTGTTGTCTTTGAAGAGTTCTCTGTTAATTGCCTTTTTATCAAATTTGTCTTTTGCAAATATTTTCTCCCAGTCTGTAGCTTTTCTTCTTATTCTCTTGATATTTTGCCCTAATGAAACGTGAAAATAAGCCTTGGGATGCTTCAATAGATTATATAGCTTGTGTGGTCCAGAACAAAACTCTTTACAGCTTTAGTGTCATCTTGTAATCTTCTACATAGATGCAGATAAGCATTTGATAAAATTGAACCTCCACTCATGGTCAGAGCTCTCAGTAAGCTAGAATTCCTTCAATTTGACAAAGGGTATGTATGGAAAAAAACCAAAAAACCCTACAACTAACATATCTAACGGTGAATATTGAATGCTTCCAATTGAGAACAAAGTATAGATGTTGTTCACCATTGTACTGGTGGTCTCACCCAAAGTGATAAGGTGCCAACTATTATGCCTGGAAGGTTTTTTTTTTTTTTTTAAGTTTGTTTTTTAAATTAGGAGATATAAGTTTCCATTAAAAATGGTATACCATAAAGTAAGAGACTAGCTCACAAATCAAATAGGTACCCAACATACTTTGGTATGCCTCAGAAGGGCTTTATTTGTATTTCTCATTTCATCATAGGTATGTACCCAGGAACCCATATTTAATAGACTGCTTCATCAAAAATATCCCTTTTCTCTGTGTGTGGAGGACTGTACCCAGTGTCCCAGGCATGCTGAGCACACCCTCAATCACTGAGCTAAACCCCAGCCCGTTAAAGATATTGTTAAGTGAAAGTGACTTTTTTTGGTAGTTTAAATGGTGAGTACATGCTAACACATCAGAAATTTAATTCACCATTGCTATTGTAATATAAACGTAATAATGCATGCATGTCCTACATAGGTATTGTCGTAATAATACAATGACATGCGTTATTACATTACCTCATCTCCTCTGTGAAAGAGTCTCAGGGATCCTTCGCTGCACTGTACCTTGAAATCTGTTTTAGCACGTAGGAGATGAGAGAAGGAAGAGGAGCCTGCTCAGAAAGCTGCAGAGAGAAAGGAGGAAAGCTTGGAAACATGGTATCAGAAAATCCAGGAAAAGAGTGTTTTAAGACGAAATCATGACTTATTCCACATGTTGCTATGAAAAGTTCTGTAAGAGGCCATACATGGAACCATTGATTTTCATAGCTTGGAGGCAACAAACCCTGATAAAAGTAGCTTCCTCTAGGACAGTTTCACTGAGAGGAGCTGTTTGATTGAGAGGAGGCATCAGAAGCACTTAGAATTTATTGAGATCAAATTGGAAATGAAGCAGTGAGAATATGAAAGTGGACAGTTCTTAGGCAAGGTTTCTCTGTCATAGTGAGGTTGTAGCTGGAGATGGGTGTTGGGTCAGGGGAGGGCTTTTAATTAATTTCTTGAGTTTGTTGTTTAAATTGGGAGATACTTAATTCAGCAACTCAGACTTTTTGAGGGTAGCCCATAGCAATAAATATATTTTATATCATTATTGTGTACACACACATTGAAACAAAAGTTTCTCAAAATGCTATTACCTTTTCCATTTTTAATGCACTCTGAGACTTTCTATTCTGCTCTTTATTGTTTCACTAAGGGAAAAGTCAAATAGCAGTCTGAACTTACTAAGTTGTTTTCATAGCCCACACACTCAATTTCAAACATAGCTTGTGTTTGAGAGGACTTCATGATGGAATCCACAGTTTAAGTTTGGAATCAGCCTTTAGATATAGCAAGGACAGTCATTTCATGGTAACAATAAGGAATAAGAGAGATCATGTGTGAATAGACCGGATGTAACGGTGATTGGAAGGAGACAGAATTCTGTTAGAATGACTCCATAGTTTTCAGAGTAGTGTGAGACCAACTAAGAGTGGGCCATAGAGGAGCAGCGTTAGAGGTTTGAATAAAGAGGAGACTATGAAACAGTAGTTCTGGAGAATTTAATGAGTTCGGGTTGACTGAATATGAACTTAGCAGATCCCACAACTAGCTGAGCCACTTAAAACTTTCAAGAGGTAAATTCAGGACAGATAACCAGCAGAATTGAGGTTTTATGCTGTAGAGTACTCCTGGCCAAATGGCAGATCTCCAGAGATGAGGTGAAGAGATGAGTGGGAACAATTTTATTAGTCATAATCTGTTGGCATCATTCATTTTCTAAGCAGCATTATTAGACTTCTTGGGCCAAAGCCAGAGCAGTGACTGCCATTTGGTTTTGTTTTCCAGCCAAGCTATGGGATAATTAGATTTCAGTAAGAAAAGGAAAATTTTTTAAATCTGAGATTTTATTATTTCAAAATATAAAGTCATTAAGCCTCCTTAACTATTAATGCAAGTATTTAGCAAGTTTCTCTAGTAAATCTTAAGCCCACAATTCTTTATTTTCTAGTGGCCTAGAAATAGTATAAAATCTAGAAAAATGGCCTGGACATGAGCTAAATATAAATAAACTGCATTGATCCCATAGTGATGTGTTACCCTGGCCTAACACAACCTAACGATATTGGCCCATTAATTCTGGAGAACTGAAGAAGGATATGATAATTATCCTCAAATGCATGGAGTTAAATAGAAACCACCTAGCTTGTATCCATCTATGTAGAGATTCTACATAGAAGAATGTTTCTGAAGAGCTGAACTTTTCTAATCATCTTTATGGCCAGCTTATAATTTCTTTTGCTGAACTTTTAACTATCTTTTAATTTAAATTTACCAGTTTCTAACCCCACTCATTAGTTTCACTGGGAGTTTTAATGCACATAAACATAAATATGTTGGAATTTGTAGTAGTCTCTCCTAAATGTCTTCGCTATGCCTACTAGTATCCACATATAGGAGTCCAACTTCTTTTCTTCTTTGTTGTGCATCATATTTTAGTGTTCTTTTTTCATATTAAAGGGTAATTTTCTGGGCTGGGGTTGTGGCTCAGAAGTAAAGCGCTCACCTAGCATGCGTGAGGCACTAGGTTTGATCCTCAGCACCATATAAAGTAAAATAAAAACAGTGTGTCCACCTGTAACTAAAAAATAAATATTTAAAAAAAGGATAATTTTCAAAACTAAATGAAATCATTCCTATGGATACATAATTAATATTTTTATTAGAGATTTGAAAACCTCATTAGAGAGGTTACCAAAAAGATGTTAATAAGATATTCAAAGGAGAATCCAAAGAACAGTCATGTTTATAGGTTAGTAATATTAAAATGAATGTACGAATGGAGGCAAAACTGATTTCTATTGTGGTGTAGGGAATTTAATGAAATCTCCACCAGAGGGGATTTTGTATATCTATAGCCAATTATTATTATTATTATTTTGCTATCACTTATCTACAACTATCAGATCACAATTCAAAGGCACCAAATGACTGGAATCCTGTAAGGGTAGCTCTAGACAAGGCAGTTTTCAACTGAAATGCAATTTTTTCCCTACATGCAGTAGATTCTCTACACCTAGTATTGTGCTATGAGCGGAAAAAAAAGCCCCTCTCTGGAGTTTGGGATTTGGGAAGAAATCTAGAGTAGCAAACTAGGAATAGCATGGTTCCATATTTGTGTTTGAGGCTGGGAGAATATAAGGAAACTTCCATGACCCCCTTGCCCTTTGTGCTTTTGTGCTTAGCAGGCAGCTTTTACCCTCAGTGCAAGGATGATGTTCATGAGTAAATGGGTTCACCTACTTTACCTAGAAGATCTTTTGAATTTCAGGTAAAACGCATCAGAATGAATTTCGGCTTCTGGTGGATCAGGCAAAAAAAGGATACAAGAAAACTGATGGAATGCCAAAAAACAAAGTAATGAAAAAAGATGAATCTACAGAAAAGCTGTTATCCATGCATATGGGTAAGAGACATTAAAAAGAGAAGTATGGTTAATTTCATTATTTATTTCTATTATAAAAAGAAAACCAAAGAAATTTACTTTGGGGTTATTAGGCATTTGAAATGCCAAAAAGTATTTTTTAGATAAATTCATATAGCAGTTGTTAAATATAAACTATGTTTATTATTATTCTGGGAAAAACAATTGGAAGAATGTCCTGAAGAAACAATTGCTAAGCCTTGGCTTCCTTTCAGTTGGTGGGAAAATCACAAGTTCCTTAATTGTTTAAGCTTGAGGATATTTTCTAGGTTTAGGATTTATTGCTGAGAGTGAAGCTATCCTACAAAGAGAATAAATCATTTTTGTTATAGAACACTGGCATTTACCTTGGATGTGATGGTCTGCTAAACAGTCTAAAGCTAATGCACTTGGTATGGCAATGCACATAACGCATTAATTTTGATCTATTTTAGAATTTGAGATTAATGTTATATTTCTCTTGCCAGGGCTTTGGGCCAGCAAACAAAACAGAATCATAATGGGAAAAGGTGCACAAGAAAATGCTTTATTTTTTCTTTATTGTGGAAAAATAACACAATATGTATCTTTTTATCCATTTACAAGGATTTAGTTCATTGGCATTAAATACCTTCATAGTACTGTGTAAATGTTACCACTAACTGTACCCAGAACCTTTCTGTAGCTGCCAATCCAAACTGTAATCAGTATTTTGTACTTTTTTTTTTTTTTTTTGGTACTAGGAATTGAACCAATGTCTGCTTTTACTGCTGAACTACATCTCCAGTTGTTTTTACTTTTCATTATGGGGCAGGATCTTGCTAAGTTGTTGATGTTCTTACCTGAGTTGCCAAGGCTGGCCTTGAACATGCAAACCTCCTGCCTCAGGCTCCCAAGTTGCTGAAATTATAGGCGTGTGTCACTATACCTGGCCTATACTCATTATTTAATAACTCTTCCTTTTTCTCTCCCTCACATCCCTAATTGTCTTTATTCCACTCTTTGTATGGATTTGACTATTCTGGGTACCTCATATAAATGAAATTGTATAGTATTTGTCCTTCTGTGTTGACTTATTTCTCCAAGAATTTTTTTTAGTGTCCATTAATGTAGCACATGTTAAAATTTTATGCCATTTCCCCCCTTTTTTGTGTGCTGAGAATGAAACCCAGAGCTTCTTGCCTGTGAGGCAAGTGCTCTACAATAGAGCTACAGCCCCAGCCCTCTCATTCCTTTTTATGATTGAATAATATTCCGTAGTATGTATATGACACATCATCTTTATCCATTTATCCCTTAATAGGCTATTTTAGCCTTTTGGTTATAGTGAACAATGTTGTTATGAACATAGATTTTCAATATCGGCTCAAGTCCCTGCTTTTAATTCGTTAGGATATTTACCTAGGAGAGGAATTACTGGTTCATATAGTGGTATCATGTTTAACCTTTCAAGAACCACCAAACTCTTTTTTCACATTAGCTGTATCATTTTATATTGCCTACCAGCAGCAATGTATGAGGTTTCTCCACATCTGTGTCAGCACTTATTATTTTCCTTTTTTTTTTTTTAATCCATCTTAGTAGGTGTGAAAAGGTATGTCATTATGATTTTATTCTTGTTGGTGGTGGTTTTTCATTTGTATTTGCATTTGGTTTTGGAATTCTAGATTGAACCAAGGGTTCTTCTTCTACTGCATTATATCCTCACTCCTTCTTATTTTTTATTTTGAGACATGGCCTTGCTAAGTTGCCCAGGCTAGCATTGAACTTGTAATCCTCCTGCCTCAGCCTCTGAGTACCTGGGATTATAGGAAAGTACCACTGTGCCTGACTGCCATTGTGGGTTTTGATTTGCAATTTGTCTTTCTTCTTTGGAGCGTATTCAAGTTCTTTGCCTATTTTAAAATTGGGTTATTTGTTGATTTTATGGGGGTCTTTATGTATTCTAACTGTTAATCTCCTATCATATATATGATTGGTAAATATTTCCAAATGTTCTCTTGTTGTCTTTTTGCTTTCTTGATAGCATTGTTTACCACAAAAAATGCTTCATTTTGATGAAGATCAGTTTGTTTTTTATTGCCTGTTTTTGGTGTTATATCTATGAAGTCATAGCCAAATCCTGTGTCATATAGATTTTTCCTTTATATTTTCTTCCAACAATTTTGTAGCTTTAGCTCTTATGTTTAGGTCTTTGATCCATTTTGAGTTAATTTTTACATATTGTATTATTGTATAAGGTAAGGGCCCAACTTGATTATTATTATTATTTTTTTTTATGGCCCTGGGGATTGAACCTAGGGCCTTGTGTATGCATGGCAAGCGCTGTACCATCTGAACTATATCTCGAGCCCTCAACTTGATTCTTTTGTGTGTAGATATGTTTATTTAGGAGATATGTTTTATTCTCAGCCCTATTCATTGAAGATTCTTCTTCATTGATTGCTCTTGGTTAATCCTGTCCAAAATCAACTGACCCTGTGAAGGTTTACTTTGTATATTCCCTATTTTATTCCATGGGTCTTTATATCTGTCCTTATTCTTGTATTACTGTTTTAATTACTATAGCTTCTATAGTCAGTTTCAAAGTTGGAAGTGTGAGTCCTTCAACTTTATTCTTCTTTTTCAGTTTTGGCTATTTGGCGTCCTTTGAGGTTCCTTGAGTTTTAGGATAAGTTTAAAAAAAAAACAAAAAACACTGATTGCCTCTATAAAACATTGGTATTTTAATATTGGATTACATTGAATTTATAGGTTGCCTTGGGTAGTACTGATATCTTAACAATATTAGATCTTCCAGTTCACAAACACAGGATGCTTTTTCCATTTAATTATCTCTTTAATTTCTTTTAGCAGTTTTATAGCTTTCAGTATACAAGTCTTTTACCTTCATGGCTGATTTACTCCTAAGTATTTTATTCTTTTGGGTACTTACACATTCCTTGTTGTCTCCATTACTAATGCTTTCTTTAGTAGGTTGCTGCCTCAGCATGTAGCTCATGGCCTTTGAACAACTTGAATTTGTTCATGCAGTTGTTAAAGGATAGTTGTATAAATTATCATTGCTTAAGAAATTCTGGCTTGATGTTTCCCACCAGAAGAAAAATATTTTTTTTACTAATCAAATCTCTATTGAATATAGTTGGTTACTTGTGCTTGGGGAGTTATATAGAATATGTGTACATACACAAAAGTATTTCTGTCTCTGGGTGACTGTTGCTGTTAGGTTGTTGTTCATAATGGGGATGTCTGAGAGAGGAGGACACAGATTTGTTGAAGAGGTGGTTTTTGTATAGCAACATACAACCAGTAAAAACTATTGCTCTTTAGAGTAAACTTTGAAGTGCCTATGAAAGTGAATAAGGTTCTTGTTCTCTCAAGGGAAAAACCTAATCTTTTTTATTGCATGTCTTTGGGGAGGTCTGATGTCCTAGCCTTGTAGTTGGGGCTCTCCTTGAAGTCCTGTGTTCTTAGATCTAAGGGCAGACAGGATCTAAGATCAACTCATATTGTTGAGTGCTGTTTGTCCCTAACAGAGAATTTATTTCTGTTATTTATTTGTTTAAGAAGGAAAGAAGTAAGAGACTAAAACTTTTAAAAATAAAAAGTTGTTTTAAGATGAATTCCTTTTCCCTGGCTTGCCAGCTTGATTGAATTCTCTGAGCCAGTTGAGTGATATAATTGCCTGGGTGCATCAAGTTTCCAGGGTGATGGGTTCCCCTTATAATGTGTTTACAAGAAGAGATCCTAGAGATTCTGGATGGTCATCTTATTAGCTCTGTTTTTTCTTTTGATAAACATTAGAGGATACAGCTTTGTTTTGGTAATGATGGCTTACTGATAGGCAGTATTAGGAGCTAATACCCCTATGATACATGCTCTTCTTCCAATGTGAGAGAATCATTTTTGAAAATATCTTGACTGTATGACCTTGGAAAGTTTTTGTCCTCCTTTTTGAAGAATTTGGCTTATTTTTTTCCCATGCAATATCTCTGGCTAAAAAGCCTGGCCTGTTCTTTTTAATGTGCTTTGTCACATGAGAAAAGAATCATAGATAATGTCTTGCACTCTTATTTGCAGACATTTTGGCTATACCTGTGTGTCTCATTCTTGTGTACACTTTGAGTCTTCCCTTTTCCTATATCTGCAATGAGAAACTCCGAGAACTAAGACTATGATAAAGGTTGTATAGAAATGTGACTTGTATTATGAAATGGAAATATTCATTATATCTGATTAGTTTTCCTTTCCCATAATGAATTCATTCTATTTAGTAGATTTAGGGTCCATGTAAATTCATTATTATGTAATAGTGTATTAGGGTATTAGCTCCTAATGTTACCTGATACACATATATATCTCATTGGTTCTATTCCTCTATATGTAATCATATACATATGATTATAAATAATAAGCATATAAATAATATGATCCTATATATTCCTATATATGTGATTATAAAGGGGAATTTATCAGATTGGTTTATATGACCAGAAGCTGGATATTCCCACAATGACTATCTGCAGACTGGAGAGCTGGAGGAACCAGTAACTGCTCAGCCCAAGCAGCTGGAGCCTTAGAAGAGGAAACTCCAGTGATGCAACCCCAGTTCAGGACTGAAGGCCTGGTAACTTCCAGGACAGTTGCTAGTCAGATTCTGTTTTGTAAGAGTGAAGCAGAGCAAAAGTTTGATGTCTTCAGGAGATACAGCTACAGCAGTTGAGGTACCCTGCTCAAGAAAGAACTGGGCTTACATCTGTTTTGTCTTCCTCATTCGTCCTGCTTTTCATTCTATCCAGGCTCTCAACCTATGGGACTGTGCTGCCCACATTTAGGGTGGGTCTCCTGGTCAGTTTGTTGTCCCACATACTGGTCATTCTTAGAAAAACCCTCATGATACACCCAGAAACCTCTTAATTTTAGGCATCTCTTTATCCACTCAAGTTGACAATTCAGATTAACTCTCATAGCCAGTGACAAATATTGTAGTTCTCTTTATTCGTTGAATCTTTAGTCATTTTTTGCTAGAGTGACAGTGTTCTCCATCTATGAAATGCTTAGGAATTTAGTGATATGTTAATAGGGGATTTATTAGAATTATAAATTTGGACTCAGGTTATAGCTTAGTAATAGAGCGCTTGTTTCTGTTTTTTACTTCATATGTGAAGCCCTGGGTTTGATTCTTAGCATCACATAAAAATAAATAAAAAAGGTACTTTGTTTGTCTACAACTAAAAAATAATAAAAAAGAATTATGAATTTGTTCCATTTCTGGTTTTAAAGGAGACTTTATTTTTAAATTAATTAATTGTGGAAAAACAAAGCACCATTGTGGCTCTCACTGGAGTTTTGGGATCAATGTAATATATATTTAGATTTTACTCAGTACAAATAACAATATTGTGTGTTACAGAAATAATAGGCATACAAAGGTTGTAAATTTTAAGAGACTCTTTAATTTTTATTTCATCCTTTTTACATTTCTTTTTTTCCTTTTAGGACAGGAAGATGATAAAATGAAATTCTCAGATACAACCTCAGTAAAAAATCACTTTCCTCCATCAAATCTATGCTCCCCAGAAAAGATGAAGCCTGATAGACAAGATGATTCTTCTAGTTGTACCGATATTCAGGAATCAGCTCTTTACTCATCGGAATCAGGTTCATGCAATAGGTAAGGAGCAAGTGGTAGTTGATAAAGAATCTTTAAGTTTCTATTTCCCATGTATGTGTTGCTAGAAATAATTAGAAGATAGTTTTGTGGCATGATGTGGTTTTTGAGGTTTCTTCCATTTTCTATTTTTTACTTCCATGTTGTTTTCATAGTGATAGCAAGCCAGAATAAAAGGATACTACAATGACCATTGGGTGACTTTATTTCCCACTCTGTAGGCTTTATGTAGGACTTCCTAGAGTTGGACAAGAAGCATGATAAGCAGAAAGTTGAGACAATGAATAAAGGAGATGATCAGGAAGATGGTAAATAGTAAAATAAAAGAAAAGAAAAATTCAGCCAAATGAATTGGGGGAATCTCTAAAAATTAGAGCTTCAATGGCAAGCCCTTTTGAGAAAATATTTTAAAAATTTTGTATTGTAAAAAGATGACATAGGGTTAATTCATTTTATACACACACAGGTACATACACATTTTATATGCTGGTGTCTTACTTTATAAGTGGAGCATCCTAATTTTGAAATCTGAAATGCTCCAAAACCTGAAACTTGTTGAGCATCATGGCACGTTTGAAACATTTTAGATTTTGGGTCAGGGATGCTCACCTGTAAAAACTATGCAAATATTAAAAAATCTGGAAAGCTTTGAAATCTGAAACACTTCTGGTCCCAACATTTTGAATAAGGGATGATCAACCTATACATCATAAATATTACTCATGTTTCTACCTCATATTTGTAACTGTTGTTTTTAATGGGTGCAGTATTATGTTGTGTTTCTGTACTGTAATTGATTAGTTCCTTCCATTTCTGTAAAGCTGTACATTTTCCCCAGTGTTGTTCTTATGTACCTGATGCTATGATAAAGCTCTTTTGTTTCTTACTGAATTACTTACATTCTTACCTTTGTCATCATTTTGACCGAAGTAGGTGTGGTCATTGCCTTCTGAATTATATCAATTTAAAATGTTATAAGCAGCATGTGAATATGAATGTCTCTTGGAAATTATTTAATCTTTGATATTCACTTAAAATTACTAACATGCACTTGGGTGACAGATTTCATCAGTCTGAATCATGAGATTAAAAAAAAAAAGTCTTACTTGAAGACCCTCTGCTTTCTTACTGTTTCTGGGGAACATCTTCATATTATTTAGAATCAAGTGTTAGGAAAGGAAAGTATTCCATCTCATCCCAAAGGTTTTCAAGGCCAAAAACTGCACTTTTTTTAGTTATTTGAGGGTTAGCCTGAATTGTTATATACTAGAATTGGGCATTCCTGCAAGTTCAGTGGGTAGTATTTGTTTTTAAACATAAATCTCTTGTGAATACAAAACAAAAATAAGGAAAAATCAGAGGCAGGGTGTAAAGAGCTGGTTTTTAATCTTAGTTACTGGTTGCTTGAATGTTTTAGAAAGCCAGAGTGAATCAGGACATTGGTGTGGTAATGAAATAAACTAAAGGGAAAATACGGCCATCAAATATCTGTTTATCTGGTGATGAGATTATAGCAAATAAGATGAGTTTGGAGTCTTGGCCTCAGAAAGACTTAATGACCACACTAAACTGTGAGAAGATGATTTAAAAGAAAGATGCCATGCCATTGCTTTTAACTACACTATGGCTCAGGAACTAGGAGAGCCAGTAGTAGATAGTCTTTTGACTTAGTTTCAAAGGTAAAGGAAATATGACTGAAGGGAATGTGGAATAAATCTTCTTGGGTCAATGTATTAGTCAGCTTTCTGTTACTGTACCAAATATCTGAGATAACCAACTTATAAAGAGAAAGGTATATTTGACTCAGGTTTTAGGGTTTCCAGTACATGATTAGTAGGTCCCACTGCTTTGGGCGGGGGAGAACTACTCACTTATGACCAGAAAGTAAGAAGAGGAAGGGAGAGCAAACTGGGGCCCCACAGTCCCCTTTGAACGGCACACCCTCTGTGACTTATGGACTTATTACTAGGCTGTACCTCCTAAAACTTCCACAACCTCATGATGGTACCACCCTGGGGACCAAGCCTCTATCACATAGACCTTTAGGGCACATTCAAGATCTAAACTATAGAACCAGGGTTGTGGCTTGCCTACCACATGTGAGGCACTGGGTTTGATCCTCAGCACCACATAAAAAAATAAATGAATAAAATAAAGTCATCTACAACTAGAAAACAACAACAAAAAATGATCCATACTGTAGCAGAAATTTCCTTAAGTGGGTTTAGTCCAAAGTCTGGTTGTTGTAACTCATCCCTCATGAAAAGATGTAAAAAGTACCCTTATGTTTATCAGTCATATACCATTCCTACCACCACTTCATTACAGAATTGGTTTTTCTCATTGTTTACCTTTCTGCTGATCAGGATGCTAGGTAATATTATAGAACGTTTCTCTGTTTACCCTTAGTGCTTCCTTTTGGTAAGGGTCAAATTGAGTTATTGTATGAGACATTTTGAGATGACAATTTTGTTAGCAACTCAAAATGAGCATTGTGATACTAGTAGATTATTCTTTGCTCTGTCTTAAGCAGGGTCTAATATTGTACTCACTCAATAAGTATGCATTGTGTACCCAGCACTGTTCTAGATGTTGTAAGTTAGCAGTGATCAGACCATTATTATTTTTTTAATTTAAGCTTACATTCTATTTCACATATGTAGATGTCTGTATATGTACATATACATATTCCCTTGGCCCAGTGAAAATAACTACAAAGGGCAAATTTTTAACAACTTTTATTGAGATATAGTTCACATACTACACAACTTGCCTATTTAAATGTACAGTTTGATGGTTTTTAGTTTATTCACAAAGATGTACAGCACATTTCACCACAATTTTTATCATCACATAAAGTAACTCGTACCCATCAGCAGTCATTACCTATTGTCCCCCTGAAACTTCCTGCCCTAAGCTATAAGCAACTACTAACCTATTTTCTGTCTATAGGTTTGCCTGTTATATAATATATGGATTTTTGAAACTGTCTTCCTTCATTTAGATAAATGTTTTCAATTGTCATCCATGTTATATTGTGTTTCAGTACTACATTCCATTTTATTGTTGAATATTCCATTGTATGAATATGTTTTTTTAATTCGTTTATTAGTTCCTAGACATTTGGGTTGTTTCCAAGTGCGTTTTAACAAGGAAAAGTATCAAGTTTGTTTGCACAGTTGGAATCTTAGCTTCAGCAATATTATTCAACATTTATAACTAGGCTTACCTTGAAGAAGTGGGCAATCTCTATTATTCCTCTCTCATGTAAGAAAAGGAAATGTTATACCCATTGTAAATATTAAATATGCTTATCTTTTAATTTTTTATTCAGATTTTTTTATACTCCTTTTTCATTTGCTGTCATTTTGTCTTGAAGTTTAAAAGGTAGTGCCTTCCTTGTATTAAACCTAGGCACTTAGGCTAAAGGGAAGGGGGAGAAAAGTGAGACCTAGTTAAGTACTGGTTTTGGTTTGATCCCAGAACAGACCATGTGGCAACAGATTCAAGGTAGGTTGTCAGGAAGTTATGTGTGCAGCGGGAAGCAGCACTGGGGGCAGCAGGAAAAGTGAAAAGCTTGTGTTGAAGAGCTTCAGGTCAGGTTCTGTGGAATGACTTTGGATTCAGTCTTTTTGAAGTGTACCTCCACATATCTTTGAAAAGCATACTAAATGTATTTCGCATTGTCAAATGAGTGTGAGATTTTTGGGGCCCGGGGCAAAATGTTATGGTTTAGATGTAGTATCTTCTAAAAGCTCATGTGCAAGAAGGTTTGGAAGAGAAATGATTGGGCCATAGCCTTACCCTAATCTAATGGGATTAACTGCTGAGTGACTGGAGGCAGGGTGTGTGGCAGGAGGAAGTGGTTCACTGGGGGTGTGCCTATGGGGTCTGTATATTTTACATAAGGAGAGTGGAGTCTCTCCACTTCCTGATCCTCATGTGAGCTGCTTCCCTCTGCCACACTCTTCCACCATGATGTTCTGCCTTACCTGGAGTCCCTGGGGAATGGAGCTGGCTTTATGTTGACTAAGAAAAAAACCTCAAACCATGAGCCCTTCCTTAAATAAACTTTTCCTCCTCTACAGTTGTTCTGATTGGGTCTTTTAGTCATAGCAGTGAAAAAGCTGACTAAAACAAGCATATAAACATGTTTCAGGCCTATTGGGAAGATGAAATGAGATATTAGTTGTGAGTCTTTGCTGAATATGATTATTGTTATACTTTCATAAAGATGAATCAATTATATTTTCTTTAGTAATACTGGAAAATGTAGGACTTTGTGGCCAAACATTACAGAAATGTCTCCACTTTCCTCATCATGTTGATTTTCTGACATACATTTCATTTTCTGTTTTACAGAAGTACCTAGGAAAGAAAGATACAAGTACATGAAGATGTGTTACATTTTGTTAATTAGTGAGTCAGATACAAAGGGTTGCCTGTATGTTACATGTTAGACCAAGGGCGGGAGGAACAGCTAAGTCTCGCAATAGATGGAAGAAATTTCAGAGCAATAACGGTGGTCATAAGTGCTTCATGTATGGCAAAGGACTATTGTTAAGATTTGAAATGTCAGTTTATTAGATAATTCTTGCTGTCTTTGAGCAGAAACTACTTATCTTCTGGCTGCATGCATCATGATTGGGGAATTATGTTCACTCTGGAAGATGGGTGTCAGTGCCTTAGATCAAATTCCCTGGGGATTGCAGTGAAATATTTTTGAGAATGGTATACCTCTGGTATTTTGTGATGCAGAGAGGATGAGTTTGTGTGTAACACCTCAGATATTGTAGATGCTGATCAAAATATGAAAGGTATGATTACAATTTGAACTCTCGATCCTCCCGTTTCAGCCTCCTGAACTACTGGGATTTCAGGCATGCTCCATCATGCCCTGCTTCAATTTTTTTCTTTTTATGATAGTTTTGTTGTTTTTATAAGGAAAGCCATACATTTCCAAAAGTATTTTTAATACATGTTGTTTGTGTTTATTGGGTTAAACAAAAGTTTTGAATTGAAAGAAGAAAATTTCATAGTTTTATCAGACAGAAATAGCAGTGTTAAACTTTAGTAAATATATTCTTCCAAAAATAGATATATGGGTAGATAAATAGATGAACAGTTTTTAAACATTTGTCATTTTTAAATACTTTTCTTTGAAGGGACAAATCATACCATTTTAGGTTTAATGTGAGTAGAAGTACATTGTGAGCTGTTTTTAATTCATATACTCTTGCTGTCATATAGAATATAGATCTTATTCTTACTTTGTTGAATAAAGAGGTCAGTTTTCTTTGTGCTAGAGCAATATATGAACTCATAATTTGGCAGACTCATAACTAAGAATAATCTTAAGATTTAATTGGTATGTCCAATCCAAATTCTTAATTCTTCTTTGTTTTATTTGCCACCCTGGAAATGGAGCCTGTGGCCTAACTCACACCAGGCAAGCCACAGTCCCAGCCCTAACTCTTTTTATTTATTTGTTTGTTTAATTTTTTTTGTAGTTGTAGGTGGACAGAATGCCTTTATTTATTTGTGTATTTTTATGTGTCTTTTGGCATTGTCTTTTGGTGCTAAGGATTGAACCCAGTGCCTCACACATAATTGCTGGCCACTGAGCTACAGCCCCAGTCCCTCAGCCCAAACTCTTAAGTACTTCTTTTAGAATTTGAATATTAGTATTATATTGATCTTCTCTCTTTTTTCTTCTTTTTTTATCTTTTTTTTTTTCCTTATACTGTGCAAGCCCATGTAATGGCTTGTCTCACAGAAAAGAGACCACCAGAATAGGTTAGACTTTCTTACTATAGCAAGCTCAAATTGTGACGTTGATCTTCTCTTACACATCTTGAAAACATATGATAAAAGCTAATAAGAATTTTATATTTTTAAATAGCTTCTTGCTAGATTATTTTGGGAAGTTCAGGAGACTTATCCAAATTTCTCTAAATTATCTTATTGTTCTTATTAATCAACAAGAGTATGCTTTTGTTCGCTAAGTTTTGGCATGCATTGGACACTGCATTTTTATTGAGGGCTAAATTAAAAGAGAAGATTCTGTTGATTATGGCCCTAGAAAGGATGCGTTGTCTTCCTGTAGGAATGAATTGTAGTCATGCTTTTTCTTGGAAGAATCATTAGGTTATTATTTAAAAAAAAAAAATTCTGCAGTTTAAGTCTAGGCTAAAGAAATAGAAACAAACAGTGTCTTTTGGCATAACTAGAGAAATGTGAATAGGTCTCTAGATCAGATAAAGTTTTTGTAGCAATGTTCAATTTCCTGAATTTGATAATTGTATCATTGTCATAAGTGAATAGACCTGTTCTTAAGAAATGCACAGCGATGAATTAAAGGGGAACAGTGACTACCAGTTACTTGCAAGAGTTGAGGAAACAACATGTGTTATGTGTGTGTATGATTGTGTGTACACAGAACAAGAGATAAATGGTAATGGTCAAAATCTAGGTGAGGGATATAAGGGTTGTTTTTTGGTAGGTATGAAATTATGCAGAGTTTAAGAATTTTGCTTGTTGAATTCTAAGAAAGAGATATCTGGAATTTTTTCTGTAAGGAAATATTTCATTGACCAAAGCCAGGGGGCCTACACGGATGATGACCCACCTGACATGGCTGTTTCTGCCTTGGTGTGTTAGAGAATGTGGACAACTTCAATTGCACTATTCCTGAGAACAGCTCATTTAATCATTTTGTGACCAAATCTGTAGCCCCTAACCTACCTAGGTGGGCCTTCCTGCAGATGCTAAGGGTTGATAGAAACCTTTAGTGAAGATATAAGTGATACATTTTAATTCTTCACAGTTCTGGCAAAGGCAGTTACCTCTTCTCTGATGTTACACTAGGAGTGGGATCTTTGTGTAGGCAAGACACAGGCACAGGCACAGAATGCCAGGCACTTTGACCCAGAGGCTAATGAATTATTGGCTCTTTGCTTGCTATATTTTGCCACAACTTTTCTCTCTTTTTACTTATTTCTGAAAGAGCTACCCAGAAACTTAAGAGCTAGAGAAAAACTAAAAACAAAAAATGTTTGATTCTTTGGTCAATGTAAGAAGTTAAATTCTTTCCTAAGTTCTGAGTAAATAGGAAAATAATGGAGGTAATTTTAAGGGAAAAAGCTTCCATTTTGACATTTGCCTGAGGAGTGTTGGAATGCTGACACTATCAGCCTATGGATGAGAGAAGCTGAGTTTTGCTAAGTGAAGGGAAGGGGAAATACCAACTCAGTTATCAGAGCACCTTCTCATAGCAGAGGGGTGCAGTTGGCTTTGAAGCTTGGTTCCAGGCAGGCCTTTCAGACAGGTCATGGTAATGACTGGGTAAAATTTATAGTTTGGGTTTGGTAAATACAGCAAATGAGGATTTTGAGTTGATTGGTTCAAAAAGTCTTGGGTGTTGTCCTTTGATGCTTTATGTTGAAAAAGTTGATAGATCTTTTAGGAAGTTTCTGGATTCAACAATAAACTTAATCCATAACTTAGCTTCCTGGGCAAGAGTCTCCTGGAATAGTGAAGTTATATTGATGAAAACAGTGGAATGCTGAAGTCTTACTAACGTAGGCAGTGAGCTGTTTGGGTTCTACAAGTACTTCTTGAGTCCTGGGAGTGTTGCATGTGCTATATTATTTAGTTCTGTAGAGATGTGGAAATGAAAGATGAAAGGAGTCAAATAACTTGTTGAGGTTTTACAAGTCGTAAGTGGCAAGTCCACATTGTCCTCCTTCATAATGCCACTGTGGACAAACAACTTGGCTTTTTCAAGAATAGAAATATCCAGTTATTGAAAAGGTTGAGTTTCCTCAGAAGCAGATGTGGAGATGAGGATTTAAGTGGAGGTGGTTTATTTGGAGGGTGAAGAGGACACTGTAAGGGAGTGGGAAAGTGAGACAGGAAAGGGAAGAAGTGCTAAGCGTACTTGTTACCAAACCATAGATCACTGTCAGTAGCTGAAGTCTAATCCTCATGGGGAATCTGGGAGCTGGTCTGAAATATTCCCTCAGTTATCCCACCAAAGGGCAAGGGAACTTCTGCTAGCCATTCCTTGGTGGCTGTTCCCTGGTGCTCCCAGTGCCCATGCAGAACAGAACAGGCTTATACAATGAGGAATCACCCCTGGGCAAAGACACTGATAGTCCTCAAGCCTGATACACTGGGGGTGGGGGGGATATAGTGCAGAGAGTTAGGCAGGCTGCCAGTGGGATCTGCCCAGGCATTGATTCCAACAGAAGACAGGGCAGTGTTTTGGATCTGTGTATTCCTTATGAATACAAACGTGGCTCTATGGGTCTTAGCCTGGGTCTCTAGCCCATGAGAATGTAGGAATGTGTGTGGCTTTCCAGAGCCCGCTGTAGCTCTTGCCAAGCACACTTGCCCTTTGCTGAAAGGAAAGAAAGAGATAAAGATGTTTGGGGCTGCTGAAGATGTGATAGATAAGAAATGTCAGAGGACAAAGTGACAGGAGAACTAAAAAGCTCTGAGCAAATGGGTCTACAGACTGAAGAGTGCACTTGTTGATGCGAAACAATTTACTTTTTCATCTTATATGATAATAAACCAAAGTACAAAATAATCCATCACCACACTGAAATTTGCCAACATACTAAATAAAAACGTCTTGGCTTTGGGCAAAAAAGTGCAAATACAGAAAGAACTAGGAGTTCTTTAATTGCCTGGAAATATTTCCTTATTATCCCGCTTTGTTTCTTGAAATGTACTTACCTATAGTGTTTGATTTTATATGTGACCTTAAATATTTCTCTCATGTATACTTTCTGAAGTTTCTTCTCAACTTGTCATTTCAGAAGTCTTTTCTCTAATTAACACATCTGTAGTTTAGGGTATTGCTTTTCTTATTGTTATGTATTCCTGTCAGTGGGTGGCACATGTTGAGAGCCAGGTTTCTCCCTGTTATCATGGCAAGTTATAGACACATAAAACTAAAACTATCCACATGATACTAGATTTGAATTGGAGACATTAACATGAACTCATAAATATGTTAATATAGATTGGAATGAACATATAGAAAGGTTTACAGATGTGGTTATAAACAATTTGGTTGTTTCACATCTATTTCACTGCTCTGTCAGCTCTGAGGCCCAGGAAGTAAGGATTCCACAGTGGCAATGAGCACACTTGGTGCACATATCTTGGTTTCTAATACCATTGTCCAGCAAAAGGAACAGATGTGTCTGAGAGAAAAGACTGGTCCTAGGGCTGGCACTGGCAGATGGAAAATGAGCTTGGAGCATTTTATAATGCCAGGAAGCAAGAAAGTCAAAAAAGAAAAGAAAGAGGGGGAGAGGGAAAGATAGAGAAAAAAGGAAAGGAAAAACATAAACATGATAGTGAATGTATGTCAGAAGGACACAGGAAATAACTAAAAGTTCCCAGTGGCCAAAGCTGAAACAATTTAAGCAATGACATAAATTTTATACCATTGGATAACTCAAAGTATAAAATATGTTTTGAGTTCATTCATACTGAAAAAAATGTAATGGGGGAGGATAGACAAGGCTTGTGTGCAGAGGAATCCCAGATAATTTACATTGATGAACTCCCTTTAAGGAATGTGGGCTTTGCAGAGTGATTTCCTTCCAAAGAAGGAAGTGGGTGCAGAGGGAAAGAGTAACCTCTACAGTGGGGAATCTGACAAACACTTCCTCAGCCATGTGAGCAAAATCAGTGTCAATCATAATGTATTGATAGTAGTGCCCTTGATGTGATGTAAGCCCACTTTACCTCTGTGATCTTTCTCCCCAAAACTCATAATCTCAGTCAAATTATGAGAAAAATATCAAACTCCAGCTGAGGGTCCCTGTATAAAATTCTTAATTAGTACTCCTTAAAACTATCAAGGCATCCAAACTAAGTGGGCAACACTGTCATAATCTAGAGGAGGAGGAAGCATGACAACTAAATGTAATATGTCCTACAGAGGATCATGGACCAGAAAAGGGACAGCAGGTAAAGACTAAGGAAAGGGGCTGCGGTTGTGGCTCAGTGGTAAAGTGTTTGCCTTGCACAGGTGAGACCCTGGGTTCGATCCTCAACACCACATAAAAATAAATAAATAAAATAAAGGTATTGTGTCCAACTACAACTAAAAAAGTAAATATTAAAAAAAAGGATGAAGGAAAGATGAATGAAGTATACACTTTGGCTACTAATCATAATGCATAATCATTGCTTCATTCACTGTAGCTAATGCATCATCCTGACATATGTAGATTGTTGACAGCAGGGGAAACTTGACGTAGGGTATATGGGATCTTTGTGTACTAACTTTGCAGCTTCTCTGTAAGTGTAAAGCCATTCTTAAATAAACAGTGCATCACAGCATCAAGATGAAGAGGTATATTGGTATGAAAATATCCAAAGAATGGATTGATTATTGGAACACTAGAGGTCATCAAAACTAAATTCTTCAGTGAGAACTAGAACACTTCCTCTGGGTTGTAGTAAGTTTAATTATTGAACTATTCTTTTTTTTTCAGTTAATATTACATATAACACTTAAATGTATAAATTAATAAAACCGTGTTTTAACACATCATATAAAATGCATTGTACTTTGTTAAAATTTAATTCATAAATGTGCATTAGAGAATTATATTCTCTCTTTTCCCCCCCCAGTCATCTTTGCTTAGTTTTGCTAATATTTTCACTTTTTACAGGATGGTTACCCCTTAGAGAGGAGGTGGCTCAGCCTTTACATTTCATCATAAAAGACAACTTGTTCAATATACAGTCTGACTCATCCTCTTCAATTACCATGTATTTGTTCATGAATATATACTTTAAAAAGTGATTTCAGTAGTGATTCCCAAGGAGAATATGAAAGTACATGGTTTTATCTTTTCTCCATTACTCATTGCCAAAGGTTTTTTCCTATTAAATAATAAGGTTTTCTTTCACTCTGAGGTAGTTCGTGTTAGTACGTCTTGGGTTTAAAAAAATTATTATGCATTCTCATTGTGTAGTCTGAAGAGCCTCTTTATAATAATAACTTTTGGTTTTGATTTTATAATAAATTACTGATTCTTAGGCATTCTAACTCAATTCTAGATAGTGGATATTATTGTTTTTACCAAATTCATGAAATGCTATGATAGAACAATCCTCTGTAAATGTACTCTTCAATTTCCTGTATCAGGAGAGTTTTAAAATTCTATACTTGATTATTAATTGTTTATCTAAAATGCTTATAGAAAGCAACTTTTCCTTCCAGGTTCCATGTTTAACAAATGACATCTTCTGTGTCACAGCATGTAGTGTCTGATTGTCACTCAAGGTTTTCATACGGTGACTATAGTGTTGAGAGTTTTAGTTGGCATGACATGATAATAATTGCATAAGGTTGATATATATATATATATATATATATATATATATATATTTAATCCTTCATACAGTCTCCAAAGGGGAGTCTCAGGCATTAACATCACTGATGTCCTGTTTACGAGAACTACCTGTAGTCAAAGCTTGATCTTTTTTGGGCAAGATAACATCTGGCAGATGTTCTTCTGCTGAGGTTGTAATTTGTTCATTCTTAGATTTATGGGCAAATATTTTCCAGATACCTCTTAAGTTAGGTGCTGTATGTTTCATAAAAATAGCACTTACTGACTGTCCTTCGTTCCCCTACATCGTTGTCTTTCCAAATGCTGGTCCTGCCCTTGAAATACATTCTTCCCTATCCTTCAAGTCCCAGATCAAATGTCTACCCTGTTGTCCTTAAAATCTCTTAGCCTTTCACATCACTGAAATTGTCTCTTCTTCCTGCAGTTGGGCCTTGTCCTCAGTATAAAGCTCAGTTCTAGGACTTATGACATCCTAATGTGGTTATTTACTTAAAAGATTATCTCTTTTCCATCCCCTCTTGACTAGGAGTTAAGATCTGGAAGTTCATGGACATTGAGTGTTACTTTTTTAATCCCACTAGTCCCTAGGCCTTGCTCATATTAGGTGTGGGGTAAAGGTTTTTTAAGAGAATGAACAACCTGCCCTCAATTAGCTCACAATCTGACAGAGGAAATAAAAGAAATGTGGACAATTACAATAGAGTATGATAGGTATTTTGACAGGTGAGATGTAGGATTCTGGGAGAAGGGCAGCTAATCCAACTATAGTAGGATCAGAGAGGGCTTCTTAGAGGAGATGACACCTGACTAGAATTGGAAGAATGAGAAAAGTTTACCAAGCAAAACTGAACAGTGGAGATGAGAATCGAGGCAATGGTGATCTCATGCAGATAGGAAAAGGATGTTGCCACTTGTAAACATAGTTGGTTGTAGCATGTAGGGTACAGTGGGAAGTATAGGTGTCACCCTGAGACCACCTAGTTGGGGAGTATAGGTGCCACCCTGAGACCACCTGTCACCCACCAGGGGGTTAAGGCTGAATTTGTTGAAGTGCATTTCTTTTTAATGTTTCAGGTGTTTTGTAAACTATAGGAATTCTTGTCCTATATGCTCTTTTATATGTTTAGCTTGACTCATATAATAGGTAAAAATTTGATTGGTTCATATTCAGTTCTTCATTATAAAAAAATAAAAACGGGAATAGCTAAATTATGAGCCTCTTAGAATGCTTTGAGAAAGCTTAGAGAATTTGAAGGAACTACAATTCTTTCTAAATGTTAGACACACAATAATTACTTTTGATCAGTACTCTCAGACCCCCAATGTGGGTAGCCAGTTAAGAGGTGCCTCTAGTTTAATTTAAAAAAACCAAATCTGAGGCTTTTTGGCCTTGTTCTGGTGGATGAAATTGGATGGGATAAAAATGATATGTAATTTACAATATCATACTATTGAAATTTTATGTTTTTAATCAGCTGATCAAGATTTCATTTGTTAAAATCACCATGGCAGTTTTCCAAATCAGAGGTTTTAATTTTTTCTTCCCTCACTTTTTAAATCAGTGTAACAGATGTTGTCAAGTCTCCTTGGAGACCTTGAGTCCAAGAGAAAGATACATTAGGATAGAATGCAAACATTGTCAAATTAGCAAAGAAGCTTAGAAGTCACTAAATACAGCTACCTATTTTCATAGATGAAGAAATGAAGCCCTGAATGATGTGGTGATGTCATTTATCTAAAGTAGTGAAATAAAGGAGTCATTCACTAATTCTAGCCCAGGTTTCCGCCATTTCAACATGAGTTGTATCAGGATTTTTGTCTGTCCACACATTAGACCATCATTGTTTTCTTTGTCAGAATTTAATGAAGTCATTCAAATTAGACAGTGACTATGTATGTTCTGCCTTCCCTGTGATAAGCTAGTTTCCACTTCTTATCTTGGCACAATGATTAATAAACAGCATATTTTATCATTCTGAAATGTCTGCATTTGCACGATTGTTCAGGTGCCTTGTCAGAAGAGGGTGTTCAGTATGAACCTGCCTGTCTTTTTTTTTTCCCTCCCACACAAATATATTCTGGAACATGGGTACATATTAAATTGCTGATTTTGCTAACTCTTATTGATTTTACCATGTAAGTGGTGCACCTCATTCCCGTATCTCAGAGGAAGCCAAGCATTAAAGGATGGTAGGTTTCATTTGCAGAGGAATATTTTTTAGGTAATGCAAATTATAGAAGCCTTTAAGATTTCATTAATGGGTGGCTTTAGTGTATTCTTCTTGCTCTTGCAAGCACATTTTATTAAAGCCATTAATAACCTGTTATTGGGGTACAGGTGGTAGTACACATAAAAAATTAAGAACACATCAGATCATTAAGTTTGGGTACATGTAGTTTGGGGGGATGATTGTTGTTATACACTTTTTAAAAAATATTTTTAAAATATCTTTTGATTGTTGATGGACCTTTATTTTATTTATTTGTATGTGGTGCTAAGAATCGAACCCAGTCCTTCACACATGCTAGGCAAGCACTCTGCCACTGAGCTACACCTCCAGCCCATGTTCTCATACACTTTTGATCATTTAATCAAACACTTCCATTTTGTGTAGAGACTGAGTCCCAGGGAGGTGAAATGTCTAATGCCTAAAATACAATCATGTGAGTTAGTGTTGAAGTACACCTCCTTGAATAGATCATAAGACTGAAATTTTATGGCCCAAACTTTGATATTGTTTTGGGTGGTTGATGTTAGCATACTGTAGTTGCATGTACATTCTCCATCTAATTAACTGAGTAGGTTCTATAGAAGTTGCTTTGCTGGTCAGGTGCAGTGGCATACCCTTGTCATCCCAGCAACTCTGGAGGCTGAGGCAGACGAATTACAAGTTCAAGGCCAGCTTTAACAACTTAATGAGGCCCTAAACAACTCAGTGAGATTCTGTCTCAAAAATTGAAAATTAAAAGGGTTGGGGATGTGGCTCAGTGGTAAAGCACCCCACCCCTGGGTTCAATCCATAGTACCAAAAAAAAAGTTTTCCTGCTATGCAGACGGTATGCTGGTCTCACTACTAGCTTCCTACTCAGCTGCTTGGTCCCTGCTAGCAAAGAAAATTGTAATCCAATCAAAGCTTAAGTGATGAATGAAATGTTTATCTTTGCAATATTGCTTGTTTCCTGACTATTTCTCCTTGTGAGGCTAACCTTTTAATTGCTATGATCACCTTATCTTTTAGTATTTGATTTTATTTTTATCATCATTTATACCACTGCTAGCTGAAAAAATAAAAACAAAGTGAATCAACATTATTTTGTTCCCTTGCCCATTTAACTTGAGAGTTTGATTAATATGTAGGTGAAACAGTGAATATTTTGGAAATTAAAAACTTTCCCTCACCTTAGGTTATCAGACTTGACATCTTTTGTGTCTTAAGTTTGTAAGTTAAACATGAGTGCAAATGTTTAAAACTATTTTAAACTTGAATTTTTCCAGAGAGTCAAGAGAACTCCAGTATTTGGAAGTAACTAAATGTCCTTTTATTTTATTTCTCTTCCTTGAAAGATTACATGCAGTACTTTTGTAAGAATTTAACGCCATCAATCTTTATTACTTCAGTACCCCTTTCCTTGGTGCACATAGAAAGTGGTAGTATTTTATTGGCATGCCAAAATAAACAGGTGAAGCTGGAAACTATAGGTGCCAGCCATGGACTTTAGCCATCCTACGTCTCACCAGGGGCTAGAAGCAAATGCTAGTGTACCCCTGATTCACGGGGGTGGAGGGAGAACATATTGTTGAGGTAGCTTTGCTTGTATGTGCTATTCTAATACACCATTAAGTCATTGAATAGGTGGGAAATCCATGGACAAATAGATTCATACTGTTCCTTGGGTAGAAAGGACAGCAGCAGCATTTGAAGCATCCCTTTCTCACTGATAAGGCTATGATTGAGTTAGTAGAAAGACATGTTGAGACACTTAATCTCATGAACTTAATGAGTGATAAAGCCAAACTTCCTAAATTCAAGTATAATGCCTTCTGCTTGGTTTTGCTGTTCTCCAGATCCTCAGAAGCCACCAAGGCCAGATTAATAAAGTTTTGTGTTTCTTGAAGTGGAATTGAGTGAACAGATGAAATATTAAAAGCGTCAAGTTTCTGAGTTTCCCCAGTCCATTATTTTCATGTAACAGCAGAACCTTAGAGGATAAAGCACATAATAAAAGAAAAATCCAGACTGTTGCTACATTTCAGAGTAGAATGTGTCATGTTTTTAAAATTAAAAATTATCAGTACTGATATGACTTTCAGATTTAGAATCTTCTAAAAATAAATGCTAAATACACTCTAGGTAGAAAGCTCTGGTTTTGGGGAGTTTAGGATCCAGAGGAAGGTATGCTCAGATGTGGTTAAAAGACTTGAATTGGTTTATCTGCATGCAAAAGTAGCCAGAGTACTGGAAGTGGACAACAAACTGTATGGGTTGGAATATTCAGAAAAGAGGGAACAGATCAGACTATTGCAAGAGAGCACTTTCTCAGGTTCACTCTTAGGATTAGACCTTATAAACCTCTAAATCATTATTTCATTTAGTATGCCCAGATCTGGAAAAGAGTTCTTACCCTAGAAATCATGATAATGATTTTGTAGAAATACTTTCAACAAGAAAAGAAAGAATGAAAATACTTTTCTCATTACTTACATAGATTTAATTGAATCTTTGCAAAAACATGAAAGAGTAAGTTTGTTTGTTTTTTGAGCACCTAGATATTAAAAAGCAGGGACACCACAAACTCAATAGAAAAATGTACAGAATTCATGAATAGTTAGTTTTCTGAAAGATAAATAATAAAGAAGTTAGCAAATATCTTAATATTTGAGAGTAAGGCTTTGGGGTCAAGGACCCCTCATTTATTACTATTAGAAACTCTGTGTACCACAATCTATAGGGGGATCTGATGATATTAACCAGGAACACTTTTGTTTCACCTTTATTCAGTGTTAGGATGAATTTGTCCTGCTGATGTACCTGTACACAAGATGACCTATACACAGTTATTTATTGAAGTGTTCTTCCTAATAGCAAAACATGGGAAACTACTCAGTCTTCATCAGTGGGGCCTGGTGGTTACAGCAGCACATCCACATGCTCAAACATTGTGATGTTAAAAAAGAAAGATGTCAATGCTAATATACTTAGATTTCTAGGTTATGTTAATTATCAAGAAGACCAACATCCAGCAAGGCAACTATGGCATGCTGTTTTTCTTTAAAAAGGGAAATAATGTATACTTTTCTTTGTTTTTTTTTTCATAAAACAAACTAATAAGAAATTAAAAAAGTAATAGTGGTAGACACATGTTAGAGAAAAAGGAACAAAGTGATCCAAAGGAGGAAATGAAACTTCTCCTTTTGATATCATTTTGTTTTTTGAACCATGTAAATACATTAATCTATTTTAAACAAACAAAAATGCATAGGTACTCTTTAGAGTTTCAGAAGTTACTATCCTAGTGGATTTGATTATCATAAATTGGTTCAGGTTGTAAGGGTAAAAGAAATTGAAGTTAAAGTGTAAAAGACTGGACATTGTAAAGTTTCTAAGCTGCAAGGCCTGAGTTAAAAAGTAAAGGACCAGGTATTGTTAAGTTCCTCTGCTACCCCCAAAACCTGAAATTCCTGTAGCTGTTAGGACAATACCCGAACTGCCCAGTAAATATTCCCACTGACTCTCTGGTTGTTCAATAACCTGGGACCCTGTGTAGCTTGTCACGTAGGCATTCAGGGCCCAAAACCAATCAGTTTGAATGTGTACCCCGCGTAGGAGTGACCAATCACCCCCGCCCAATCTCTTCTTGCCAATGAGTGTGCTAATCATGTCTCAGAGTTGTTGTTCAATTTTCCCAAGCCTCATGATGATTTGTTCTGATGCATGCAAAGCCCCGCCCTCCCCCAAAAGTGTACTTAAGCATTGCTCAACCCCTGCTCTGGGCTCTTGGCTGCTCTCCCTTCTTGAGTGAGCCGGTAGCTCCAGTGCGCAGGAATGGAATGGATCCCCAATAAACCCCTTTTGCTATTGCATGAGTTGGTCACTTGGTGGTCTCTTTCTCCGACATTTCGCCGGACCCTTACAAGGTAAGACTGACATAGTAATGGGATTTTGTAATTTATGGAGCATTGGAATTATTAGAAAATTTGGTTAATAAATATTTGTATTTCTAGTCAAATTAAGATAAAACATTGTCAAAATAACAGTAACCCAAGTTGTAATTATACCACTGTAATTCAGTGATAACTTTACATTAAAGAAAATCTTCAAAGTTGCTATTAAAAATTTTAACATTACATTTAGTTTTGTAACTGTTAAGAAAGTAGCATTTATGGGTCTGGGGCTAGGGCTCAGTGGTAGAGCACTCGCCTCTACCACGTGCGAGGCCATCAGCCTCAGCATTACATATAATAAACTTATTGTGTGCAACTAGAACTAAATAAATAAATAAATATTTTTTAAAAAGTAGCAGTTGATGTTGCCACAAAATCTTTTTGTACTAATATTCATTAATATTTTGTATTTTATTGTAGCCCTTTTTTTTAAATCCCTCTGGGAATATTTATGAATTTTGGAATATCCCTGAGAGCTAAATGGTTAATCCCATTTCAGGTGGTGTTTTGTTTGTTAAGATTCTAGTAAAAATAGTACCTCTTGTATTTTTTGAAAGAGCTTAAACTGGGTGGTACATGAGATAGATTATCTTTGGGATGAATGGGGCATTTGTTTAGGGGGATGTATCCTCATTCAAGATCCCATGACATCAAGTTCTTGCATATGACTATGAGATCCATGTACTTAGCTAGCGGTCATTTAGTTTCATTGTGGGAGTTCAATTTAGCCATTGTTTTTTTGAGGGGTGGGGGTGGGTGGGTACTGGGGATTTAACCCAAGGGCAGCTTACATCCCTAGCCCTTTTTAGTTTTTATTTTGAGACTTGAGTCTCACTGCGTTGCCTAGGACCTTGCTAAGTTGCTGCATCTGGCCTCATGCTTACAATCCTCCTGCTTCTGCCTCCTAAGCCAGTCACTGGTTTTGTATCTCTCAAAAGGTTTCTGGCATGTGGGAGGTTGTTGAATTAATCTTATAGTGCATCTCTTTCCTCCTTGATTAAATGGTATGATAGTTTTTTTGGTTTTTATTTTTTGCCCTGCTAACCTCCCTGGATGATTCTAGAAAACAAAACAAGATGATCATACATTGTGATTGTTTTTTTTTTTAATATTTTTTTTGCAGCTATAGATGGATACAATACCTTTATTTTATTTATTTATCTTTATATGGTGCTGAGGATCGAACCCAGGGCCTCACACATGCTAGGCAAGTGCTGTACCACTGAGCTACAACCCCAGCCTCTGTGATTGCTTTTTAAACTGAACATAAACTTAATTATTATTGCTTTGTCTCATCTCTTATTAAGGATTTTTTATGTATTACTTGAAAAATAAGTTCCTTTTTATTACCTTTTATCTGAAGCTTTCTTCATTTTGTCATTTTTACTAGATGTTAGGGAGAGCAGTATAACCCCTCTTAGTCTTGCTTTATCCATGAACCTTGTTGACATCTGGTAAAAGCCTTATGATAAAACATATAGGGGTGGAATTCTTAACTCTCAGATTAATGGTTTTTGAATTTTTTTTTTGCTATAACTTGTTGAAGCAACATGGTGGGGCAGAAGGAAGATGAGTTTTACATCCCCATCCCTGTTTTTCTACTTCACTTTCTCTGAGCCTTTGTCCGTCTGTGAAATGGGATTAAACCTAATATGCTTCTATGAATTAAAGCTAATGTACATACAGTAATTATCACAGTGGTTGGTAGAGGTAGTTGCTCAGAGAATGGTCATCTTTGTCATTGATTTTTTTTTTTAACCTAAGATGTTTACTTTTTACTGTCATTCAGCTGCTAAAATATTTGTCATACAAGCTATTTCTCATCCTACAGAACAGATTCCTAAAAACAGGTTTGGGGAAGGATTCATAATAGTATGGTAGCAATTATATAAGTGTCACTGATAGATATTACACACTCTTCATCAATCCTCCAGTGATCTGTCCTTAAGGAGTTAAATTTTTTTTTCCATATTCAACCATATTCCAACTAATGCCACAATTAAGAGGAGAGAGTTGGGGAAGGGGAAAACTCATAGATAATAAATAAATAGATACACAATAATAATAATAAAGAAAAATTCCACTCATAAGTAATCTTTAATCCACAGGATTTTTATAGCAGATGTCTGCATTTTTCCTACCCCCACAGTACCCTGTGTACCTGCCATACTGGATAAATAACAAGTTCTGATGAATTTGTGCCCTGGTGTCATGGAAACAGTGGAAATCAAAGATTAAAATGGTGCACATAAGTGATTGCGTTTTTCTAGTACAAATCGAAACATAGTGCTATGGCAATTATTTAGGTTTTTCAGAGTCAAATCTGTTTTATGAAAATGGAACCAACATTTACTAAACACTGTGTACTAAACTCTGTGTTATATTGATTCATCTTTAAAATATCCCTATAAAGCACATGTTTTATAACCTGACTTTACAGATGAAGATACTGAGTCTTGAAAAGGTCACATAACATGCCCAAAATCATAGTTTTGTCAGAGATATGTGGCACCTTTTCATTGTTGGTGGTAAAATTTTTACTGGTAGGATAAAATTGATTGCTTCCAAAGGAAATGTGCAAAGGTATTGTTTTCCTTTTTCTGAGAAGAAATTTTGCTGCTTTTCATCAGAGAATAATAATAGTAAAATATTTCAAATATTTGAAAGATCAGCCAATCCAAGGTGTGTTCACATACTCATACAGAGTAAGCTTATGTTTCTGAAACTTTGAGCTACAAATTAAGTGCACATATTATGAAAAAGTAAATATGAGTGTTATAAGTGAGTATCTTCTTGAATAGGCTGGGAATTAGAAATTTTATTTTTTGCCCGTGAGACTTGGTCACGTGGAATCTATATAATAATGTCCACTGTAGCTGGGCTGATGGTGACATCAGAGAACACAATTTGAATGCCCTTTCATGGGGACAGCATAAGTTTCACATGCCAGACCTCTTGTTCATCCACTTTTTAACATGAGGTCTTCCAGAATGTTCTGAAACCAAATAGTAGAGAAGCTGAATTTTACTCTGAAAAAAATTCTGTGCTCTAAACTTAAAATTATAGTTGTGTAGGCTTGTGCATTCTCTGACCCCAGGTATACCAGAGTGAGTCATTTTCTCCTGTGAAGAATTTTTTGGATGTCTTTTTTTTTTTAAATTTTATTGTAGATGGACACAATACCTTTATTTTATTTATGTGATGCAGAGGATCGAACCTAGTACCCCACACATGCGAGGCAAATACTCTACCACTGGACCACAAACCCAGCCTCTAGACATCTTGGAAGTATATTCAGGGAAATTTTGATCGTCAAGGCATATTAAAGACTTCAAATATATTAACGGCCTCTATCCACAGGAAGACATTTGTGAGTGATCATTTTGGTAACACTGATTATTATGCCCATTTGTCTCTTTAGAATCCTGTTTGTGAAACAATATGTTTAGTTTAAGGAGGGTAGGCTGTAATTAAATACATGATTTTAAAAAGAAGTGAACAGGGGCTGGGGATGTGGCTCAAGCAGTAGCGCGCTCTCCTGGTATGCATGTGGCCCAGGTTCGACCCTCAGCACCACATACAAACAAAGATGTTGTATCTGCCGAAAATTAAAAAATAAATATTAAAAAATTCTCTCTCTCTCTTAAAAAAAAAAGTGAACAGCCTTCCCTGGTGTCTTAGTATCAATTAGTGTTTCAGTGGTGACTTGATTTGGAGCAGGAGACATAGCAGACAGTCCTGACACTTCATTGTTGGTGAGCTTCAGACTCCCCAGCTTTGTAGTAGTTCTTTTGGTGACTTGGTGCACATTGGGGTGAATGCCTGGCTGGAGTAGAAGGAAAGACTGAGAACTGAGGACACTGGGGAGCTGTCAGCCTTGCTGGGCAGCAGTATTGAAGTCACACAGGAAGCAGAAATTGCAAGCAACTGTCAGATGTGTTTTTTGTAAACCTCCTCTGCCATCTGTTTTCACTGAGGCAACATAGTGAACACCTCTTCAGTTCATGTCATTAATGTACTGCAAATATTTTCCTTTAACAAATCAGTGATTTGTGCTGGCGATTTGAAAGCCATTATGTAAATTGATCACAGACTCTTCCCTGGTTAGTTGATGGATTTACCCATCCTGCTTACTAAGCTGGAACAGTAGGAATGCTTTGGAACCTTCCTATTTAAGAGGAAAAAAAGTGTGTTGGGGGAGTGTTGGCAAGATGCTAAATTTACTCTTTCTCTGACTGTGTGACGCCTGCAGAATCCAGAGTCACATAATCACCCTCAGCTCCTGGGTTCTTCAGAAGCAGTATCACCCCCAAGGCAATGAGAGTTGGTTTGGAGGGATTGGAACAAGAAAATCTTACTAGTGATATATATAATGCATAGATATACACGTGTACACACAGGTACTTAAAAGGATAAACATTATATTTGTAGTATTAAGATTTCATGAGCAGGATTAGAAAAAAATATATATAAAGATTGTTTTGGGGGACAATAATGAAAAAGTAAAAAAAACAAAAACAAAAACACAGCCTTAAACTTTGTCTAGGTGAAGAAGAATACATGACTTTAGAGTAAATAGAAGTGGAATAAAAAGGTTAGGTTAAAATAACTTCAGTTTTTTAATGAAATTGGAGTACTTAACTCTGACAAAAGGAGGATCAAGGTTGAGATCTTGTGAATGGAAAGGTTTAGAACCACTTCTGTGGTAACAGGGGTGGCAGTGGATATAAGCCCTCCAGAATGAGTGGCTATAGGGTCTGCCTTTTAGGATTATAAAAAAGTTGATGAAATCCACTTAATATCCTTCAGGGCCTTTTGTTTCTTCTCCTTCTCTCCTAATAAAAACTACATTTAGCCAATTGTTTAATAGGAAAGCTTATTTTACGCCAGTTCCAGGCTTAAATTGATGATCAGTTAAGTTGGTAACTGTTGTCAGGGTCACTTGCATTTTAGAAGTGTAAAGGCGTCAATGCTTTGGTTCTGTGACATGCTAGCTCAGTTGTTCCCACTCCAAGGAGGTGAAGGAATGACTGCAGTGCAATGTTGACAAAGCAGAATTGTCTGTAAACAAAATAACAGGCCATTACACATGGTAGTCACCATCAGAGCGGGCCCAGCACTCTGAGAGTCATAGGAGTTTGGGGAAAATCCCTTGAGTATAACATTTGGTAAAGAACTCTGTTTAATGACTGTTTTTGCCCTTCTTTGTTGGGTCATCACAGGCAAACATTTCTTCAAAATAATTTGTCAGAAGTAGTTGAGCAATTCATTGGCACTTTAAATCTTCCCAATTTTTAAACTTATTGTTATTTATTAGAGTATCATTAAAAATGATTGCCATTAACATTTCCCAAACTGTAATTTCTCACCTGAGAATGGGGTTTGTTTTAACCTGCTCTATTCTGAGGTAAGTGACAACTGCTTTTGAGCTGCCCTGTCCCGTGTCCAGGACTCTTTGATGTTGGGGTCCACAGGCCCTTTCTAAAAACAGTTTTTATTGATTTGGGTAGGAACAATAGGCAAAAAGCCTAAAAATCATTTTATGTCTTTTAAAGAAATAATGTATACCTTCAATAACCTCCTTTATTGTGCATCCCTGTATAGGTAGGCCAAAGATACACTTTAAGCCAGATTGCATTTATAACAAAATGCCATAATTAGCACAGTTGAAATTAAATTTTACTTTACTTTGGTTACAAAGAGTCTAAAACTTATTTTTTTATGATTTTTTAGTACTAGAATTTACTTTTTAAAACACAATTTGTTTTTCATTTTTTCAAATTGCTAGGAATCAAATAAAACAGTTTGATTTTTTGGGTGATGTAGAAAATTAAAGTGTCTTGTGACAGTATTCCAGTTAGATCCAGATTTTCAAGTTGAGGGATTTATTTAAATCTTAGTGATTTTTTTTTCATGACTCACAACTTATTGTTTTTCTTATAGCTTTATTAAAATTTAATTGATATATAGTAAATGTAAATAGTTAAACCATATAACTTGAGTTTTCACATATGTGTCCAGCTGTGACGCTGTCTTCACAATGGAAAAGGTGCTTCCCCTTGCCCACCCCCTCCCCCTACAGGTAATCACCACTGGTCTGCTGGATTGTTCTTTGTTATGATAGTCTAGTTTGCATTTTCTAGAATTTTATGTAAGTAGAGGCATACAGTCTCATTGTCTGGTATCATATTGATGTGTATATCCTTTTAGTTCCAGTTCAGACATCATAAGAGATCTTCTGGAAGAAGAGGAAGCCTGGGAAGCATCACATAAGTGAGTTCTCACGATCAAGAAATAAGCATGTACTTTGACTTGAGAAATGACAATTCTATGCAGCTGATTTTCAAACAAAAGCATAAATGTGTTTTCTGATTCAAGAAAGTAAATCCACATATAGGGTAAAGATTTCCAGTTTACTACTTGTTTCTGTACATTTCTGCTTAGAAATGGAATACTATAAATAACTCTAGTTACTTCTCAGAAATTGTTTCTGCAATACCAGATTATTTTTATGGAATGATTTAATGGTTTTGCCTTAAGCACTGGCTCAGAATTGTTAGAAAACTTTCTCCATGTGCTCTTTCCAGTGGCTCAGCTGGATTTCTTACATGCAGGTCCAGGGCTCCTGTGCTACTTGTTAGTCTATTGCCTCTCCACTCCAAATTCACTCCACGTTTGCCTGTTCTGTGAAAATTGAACCAGGACCTTTAAATGTTTTAGCTCTCCTAATGTGAAATTTTCTTAGTAGAGGGCCCTCAGGAGACTGTTAAAAAGAAAGGGTTTTGCCTCTCAGTTTCTGCATGTTTCCTCGCTAGACTTTTAAAGTGCTCATAGCTTATCTAGCACCTGGCTCCGCTGGTGGCCCATTGCTGTATCTGTTCTCATTAGCCATAGTTGTATACTCTTCAACCACGTCTGGATCTGTCCAGGCAGGAAGAGCTCTCCTTTTGTTCTCTGAGCCCAAGAAGGGCTATTCCTTTTATTTTGCTATTCCCATATTCTGTAGAGTTCTTTTATTTCCTACCTGCCATTTCCTTATCACTTCAATACTTGTTATAGTTAGGAATTATTTATATTACAACTGTTCTTTATATATAAAGTATCATAGCTAATGAAAATCCTAGAAGTTCAAATACGAAAACTACCAGGCAGCTTAAGACTTTATCCTAAAACTAGTACTGCATCATTTCCACCATAATCTGTTGGTTAAATTGAGTCACAGGACAAGCCCCATATTCTAGGTAGGAAGGTGAGTTATTAGGGGACTCCACTGTATCAGGTTTGCTCAACAACCACCACACCAATCTAGATGTGGAACATTACCAATATTCTAGGAACCTCCTTCACATCTCCTTCAAGTCAAAAATCCCCCAAAGATAAGCACTATTCTGATTAATATCACCATGAACTAATTTGCCTGGTTTTAAACTTTATATTAATAGAATTATATAGTGATCCTTCTTTGGTACAGTGTTGTATCTGTGAGAGTTTTTCATGGTTACAGGTGGCAGTAGTTTGTTACTTTTCATTGCTCTGCTGTAGCAGTACTTGTCACAGTGTGGTCCTCAGATCTACTGAAGGAGAAACTGTGGGGAAGGGAACCAACAGTTTGTTTCCACAGGGCCTTACATGCTAGTGTTTGTGAACCACTGGCCTACAGTATTCCATTGTGTGGATCTCAGTATTTATCTGTTCTGTTATTGATAGGTACACGGTTTGTTTGGAGTTTGGGGCTTTTATGAATAATTCCATCAAGAACATAATTGTAAATGCCCTCCAGTGCATATGTATTCATTTCTTTTGAGAATATTCCTAGGAGTAATATTGCTGGACCAAAGGGTATGCACACATTCAGCTTTAGTAGTTACTGCCGATCATGTTTCCAAAGTGGTGTGCTAACTTCAACGCCCTTCAGCAATGGGAGTTCCAGATGTTCCAAGTCCTCATCAACACTTGGTATTTTTAGTCTTTTTAATTTTAGTCATTCTAGTGGGTGTCCAGTAGTATCTCATTATGATTTAAATTTGTATTTCTTTGATGACTGTGTTGAATATAGTTTTATATGCTTATTAATATTTTGTATACCTTATTTTGTAAAGTTTGGCTGGGCACCCTGCTGCTTGCCTATCCCAGCTACTCAGGATGCTGTGGCAGGAAGGTCACAATTTAGCATGACCCTGTCTCAAAAAATAAAAAGGCTGAGGTAATAGCTCAGTGATAGAGTACACTTGTGTTCAATCACCAGTACCACTAAAAAAAGAAGAAAAGGTGAGGAAGGAGCCTTGCTTTTTTTTTTTTTTTTTTTTTTCCTATTTTACTAACATTGACTACTGCTAATGACTGTTTAACTATTTGGTCTGATTCTGGGAACCCTACAGAATAGAAACCTACGGACTGACTGAATATAGAGATAACCCCCAATTTGGTGGCTGTGTTCCAGTAAAACTACAAAAACAAACAGTAGATGAGATTTGGTCCATGGGCCCTAGTTTGATGACCTCTGATCTAGGACTATGTGAATCCAACAGAGAATTCATATGGTTGAACCAGATTTGGATCCCTGTGGCCCACTCTTTCTCAAATTGCCATCCAGAGGGTATAACAGTCTAATCAATCTAGGGTTGCTGTTAGGAAAAAGAAAGATGTATGAAGTCCAGGAACAGTCAAAGAGTGCTGAATTTTGAAACATTCAATATAATCTCAGTGCATTTTTTATCTTGATCATTATTCAGAAACTTGCCAAAATTAGAAGATCCCTTTCTGGGGACAATAGCATTTAGTGACCAAACTGCTTTACTAAGGTGTGTAGACCAGTAAGATTTCTGAGGGAGGTGTCATAAGTCTTTTCAATTCCACTTCAGTATTCAATAATATTAGATACCTGGAGATTATAAGGGGGTGAAAGTCCACTGAATCCCTTGACCATCAGTTTGAGTGACCCAGATGATTGCATTCACACTCTCTGTCTGAAGCCCCACTGAGCTACATCCCAAGCTCCCTTGTGCTGGGAGCCATCAGCCAAGTAGGTATGACGAATTCCTTGCCAGCTTACTCCCATGCTGTCTAGTGGAAGGACTTCTGAAAGGTGACCTTGCTCAAGGACCAGGGCAGGATCCGTGTTTAGGGTGTTCCCCCTTTAGAATAGGGCGGTTTAGCATAATAGGAGATTAGGGTGTTCCCCCTTTAGAATAGGGCGTATCCTGCTGCTGAGTTCCTCTTGAGTGCTTAGGGTCAGACAGTATATTTTGGGAGACAGAAGCCCATGCGGAGTGGATTTGGGCAGAGAACCTGGATTCCCCCAGAGCGTGTTTGTAGACGGCCGGTGTGAGTTCGGGAATAAAGAATTGCTGTTTGAATCTACAAGCTGTGTGGAGACTCGTGATTTGTGCCCAGCCAGAGACTGTGGCACCCTTGAAAAAATTTTTAATTTTGAAACAGGTCTCACAAAATTACCCAGGCTGGCCTCAAATTTTCCAAGCTTCCTGCCTCATCAGGCAATTATAAGCAACACTTTCTTTTCAGGAGTTTTATGTGTGCCTAGAACTGTACTTCTATTATAGAATTAATTCCAGGCATTAATTCTTCACCCCCAAATATGGAAACTAACACTATAAGGATGGCCTTAATAGACCTTCAAGTATTTAAGGAAACAGCACAAGCTGATCAAGCCTTCAGACAACTAGGGAGATCTCCCAAAGTGAGGCTATCCTTTGTTACATTGAGAGAACTTCCAGGAAGGAAAAAAGGAGTATTTATACATATCTTGAGGCTGTTATCCTTACAGTGGGAATAACCTATTTAGAAAAGATGGTATAAAATTTGTCCCAACCTTTATCTGAAATGATCATTGATTTCCACTTTGCCTCTGAAAGTATTTAGAACTCTCTCAACTCACTGATCAAGATTTTTGTGGGTGATAGAATTACCTTAGGTTTCTTCCTCACAGGCCACTGTAGTCTAAAATTATTGTATGTCCTGCTATACCTGGATCAGTATCATCTTGGGCCAAATAGAAAGCTCAGGATATACTCTACAATATTGTTTAAGGCAGGTGCTGAAAGTACATGAAATTTGTGCTGCTGGCTGGATCTGGGCCCCTGGAGTCATTTTCAAGGTTAATATTGTAAGTTGGCCTCATTCTGCTGCCATTTGCTTTAATTAAATGCTGTATGCAACAAATAGATTTAATCCTGTCTTCTGTTAGTTATAGTGGCTTATGAAGTGGTGTATGCCTGGGAAAAAATCTCCAGGGGCCACTGTGGTGTAGAAACAAAGAGTAGATATTGTCAGGAGAAATATATAAAACAAATGCCAAATGTCTTCTTTGATATAAGGAGAGTAACTAAGAACAGAGTAGGGACGAAGAGCATGAGAAGAAGATTAACATTAAACAGGGATGAGAGGTGGGAGGGAAAGGGAGGGAGAAGGGAAATTGCATGGAAATGGAAGGAGACCCTCAGGGTTATACAAAATTACATATAAGAGGAAGCGAGGTCAAAGGGAAAAATAATACAAGGGGGAGATATGAACTGCAGTAGAGGGGGTAGAGAGAGAAGAGGGGAGGGGGGATAGTAAAGGATAGGAAGGGCAGCAGAATACAACAGACACTAGTATGGCAATATATAAATCAATGGAAGTGTAACTGATGTGATTCTGCAATCTGTATACGGGGTAAAAATGGGAGTTCATAACCCACTTGAATCAAAGTGTGAAATATGATATATCAAGAATGATGTAATGTTTTGAACAACCAACAATAAAAAAAAAAAAGAAGAAAAAAAAAAGAATTTCTTAGCCAGGCACAATAGCACATGCCTATCCCAGCAACTCAAGAAGCTGAAGCAGAAGAATTTCAAGTTCAAAGTCAGCCTCAGCAACTTAGTGAGGCCTTAAGCAATTTAGAGAGACCTTGTCTCAAAAATAAGTTTAAAAAGGGGTGGAGGGTTGGGGATATGGCTCAGTTGTTAAGAGCCCCTGGGTTTAATCTCTGGTATCAAAAAAAGAAAAAAGTTTCTTGCTTTTTTGCATGTCCTAAAAAGCAAGGAACTGACTGTCTTTTGTCAACTTCTTATCTTATCCAGGATGTTTGCATGGTGAGGGGACTTGGAAGACACAGTTTCTTCCTCTGCAATAAAGAGGAAGCAAATTTACTGCCCTTTATAATAGAATAAAGTTTCCCATCTTCAGAGGGAAGTGCAGTCTATTTATTGCCTGTGCTGGTGTTGTATGTCCCTCTTCATGTCATCTTTGGAATTGAGCTTCAGAACCACACAAATGCTGACCCTCTGACAGCTCTTCTTGATGTAAACGATTAATTGTCCTCATCTCCACAGAAGTTCTGTATCTTCTGGCAGTGTCTATCAAACTGGCAGACTAACTTTTAACTTGCAGATAGGGTATATCTTAGGCCCTTCCTAGTTTTAAACGTATTTAAATATGAGGTGGTTGTTGTTGTTGTTTTTTTTTTCAAATAGGATGTAGTTGTATCTTTTTAAATCCAATTTATAGTGCATCTTGTAAGTGGACAGTTTTAACTAGTTATATTTAACATAATTACTAATATGGTTGACTTTAAATCTATAATATCTTTGTTCCTTTTTTCCTCTTTTCTCATCATCTTTTGGATCAATTTTAAATTATGTATTATTTTATTTTTATGTCCAGTATTGTCTTATTAATTGTACTTTTATTTTTAAAAATTTAGTACTTGGGCTGGGGGTGTAGTTCAGTGCCTGTCTTGTATACATGAGGCCCCAGGTTCAATCCACAGCAGAGAGAGAGAGAAATTAGTAGTAGGGTTTTTAGCATATATTTTTGTTTTTTTAATTACCATCAGCCTTCAAATAATGCTTCAGTGTGTAGTAAGAACTTACCAACAATGCTACTCTGCAGTATGTGGGTACTCTTTTAATTTAAAAAGTCACTTTTTTTTGTACCAATTAAAAGAGAGACATGAGAATTTTTTTTTTAAGAGAGAGAATTTTTTAATGTTTATTTTTTAGTTTTCGTGGACACAACATCTTTATTATTTTTTTTTTTTAATGTGGTGCTGAGGATCGAACCCAGTGCCCTGCGCCCACCAGGCGAGCCGCGCTACTGCTTAAGCCACGTACCCAGCCCCATGAGTATTTTTATATTTACTTCTAGTTTTATACTTTTTGATGGTCTTATTTCTTTGTATAGATTCAAGTTTTCATCTGATTATCATACTTTTACAAACTTACTTTAATATTTCTTAAAGCTCAAAAGTGTTAACAATTCTCTTAGCTTTTGTATGTCTGAGAATTCTTTATTTAGCAGCTTTCATTATTGGATTGTATTTTTGGATGGTATGGAATTCTAGGTTGAATTTTTTTTTTCTTTTGGCACTTTAAAACTATTATAGCATCATCTCATGACTTATATGGTTCCAACATGAAGGCTACTGTAAATCTGCATTTGTCCCTCTGTGGAATGTTTCTTTTCTGCCTGTCTTCAAGATTTTCTTTTTTCTATCTTTGATTTTTAGCACTTTGAATATGTGTCTGAATGATTTTTGTGGTTATTGTTTTATTTTTTATATTTATCCTGGTTAGGGTTCTTTGACTACCTTTGATCTTTGTTTGATGTCTTTCATTATTTTTAGAAAATGCACAGCCATATAGCTTCACATATTTCTTTGCTATTCTTCTTTCTTCTCTGGGGATTCTAATTACACATATTATATACCATTTCTTATGGTCTCACAACTCTGAGTTGCTCTGTTTTGTTCCCCTCCCAACACACAGACTTTGTTCTTTTCAATTTGAATGATTTTTATTGACATATCTACAAGTTTACTGAGTCTTTTATCAGCTTTATATATTATCTTTGTGAGTACTTTGAAGGATTTTCATCTCTGATACAAAGTATTTTTCCTAACATTTCCATTTGACTCATATCATTTCCTTGTCTGCCGAATTTCTCCATCTGTTGATGGATGTCATCCAGCTTTTGTAGATACTCTAACATATTAATCATTATTATCTTAAAGTCCTGGTTCTGAGATGTGGTTGTCTCTGTCTGTATCCGCTGGTTTCCTTATCTCTTGGCAGTGGGGTTTTTTCCTTTCTTCTTTTGTGTTGGACATTTTCACTGAATGTTGGATAGACTGTGAAGGGATCTCAAGACTGGAATAAAGAGAGTTTATGCCTAGACATGGGCATACTTCTGTCATGTTGTTATTGTGGGAAGTTGAGTCAGTTACTTAGGAGTTGACCTCAGCTGGTGTGACTTAGTGCTTAGCATTGAGGCCGAATTTGTAGGGTCTTACTTAGTGACTGCTTCCATTTTCTTTTTAGCTCCCTCTTCATGCCTACACCACAGAGGGGCATCTCTTCTTGGTGTCCTTACTTCTCCCTTAACCATTTCCTGCTTCTGCTTATTTCTTCATCCTGGGCCTTTGGTGGGGGAGAGCTGGGGTTTTCTATTGGCTTGGTTCAGCCTCAGTCTTAGGTAAGCCCTGTTCTCCTGAGTCTCAGCCATGGGGCTCTGCCAGAACTTCTTTCTCCTACCATAGTAGTCAGGCTGCCTTGACCAAAGCTCTGCTTAGTATCTATGTGAGAACAGCAGGCCAACATGATTTTCTGTGCCTCTTCCAGAGATGGAGGTTTTAGTTTCCACTATTTCTCCAGCAACAGTGGGTTTTTGCCTCTGTCCCTACAAATGATTTTCTGTCATTCCTCCTTCAATATGCTTATTTTGCCTCATTTCCTCCAGAGTCTATGGATCTTTTATCAAGCCTCATGGGCCAGCAAGTTTCCTGCTCTTCCCTCAGTAATTTAAAGCTTTTGCCTTTCAGAAGAAAAGCATCCAGGACACAGGCAGGGCTTTCTGCCAGTCTCGGTAGCCACCAAAGTAGGCTCTCTCCAGTCTCCTGCCTTTTTCCCAGTCTTTCTCATGAGTAGCTAGGGGAGGCTTATGGAAAAGAGTTTACAAGTGCATGTGGACTCCTTATATCAGGAGCTTTCAGTACTAACCTGTATTTAAGAACTCATGAGGGCGCCTGGGGGTGGGCAACTCGTGGTAGAGCACTTTCCAAGCATGCATGGGACCTGGTTTTATCTCAACCACCAAAAATAAAAATTAAAAATTTTATTGGCAATTTACCAGACTTCTTAGCTGATTACATAATAATTGTACCCCACCGCCATCTCTCTCATAACTTTGCCTAGAGTGAGAGTTTGTAGGGCCCAACTCTCTTTGAAGGGGCTTATTTTTCTTTGGAGTTTTGTTTTCTTGGTTACTATACAGGAATGATTAAACTCTCTGGCTTTTTATGTTCATTGTTAGAATGAGGTACAATTTTTTTGTTTGTTTTCTACATGTTGAGACGTTAAGCATAAAAATCACAGATTTTGATTCAGAAGAAAAAGGTTCAGTTCCTGACTCTCTTTCTGTAATCTTTGCACATTCACTGTTTTCTTCTTACTTATAGAGTGGGGATGATTTTAATTATAATACTAATAATTACAGATTTGTTGATGAGAGTAGAGGGTTATGGGGGGGGGTTGATGAAACAACACATATGAAAGCACTCACAAACTTGCAATTGTTTAAAACCATGATTATTATTCTCTAAGATACCATTTCTTTTTTTCCAATTTCAGAAATGATCTTCAAGACATAGAAATAAGCCCAAGACAGAATCGCCGCACAAGAGCAGCTGAAAGTGCTGAGATTGAACCAAGAAACAAGCGTAATAGGAATTAGTGTGGGCTGTTGCTGATTTTTTAATTCAGTGATCAGAATGTGGTACTTTTTATTGCCATATATGGATTCCATATTTATAAATGTCCAAGGGAAGATGTTAATTCCTAAATGTTGTGGTTAACTGATTTCTAGTCTCTTCCGCCTTTCCAGAAAAAGTTAAGCATCCTCACTTGGTCAGTTGCCTTCTGCCTCTAAAACATTTCTCCTTAAAAACACTATCCACATGTTCACCAGCTTTGCAGAGTGGGTAAACTATTTGGGAAAGGGATTTTGTTTGGTTTCTAAATTTCAAAATGTCCTTACACCATCCTCCTTTTCTTCCATGGACACCAACTTCACAAAAGGATTCTTTTCTGCCTATTTACTGTAACAAGCACTTGAGTTAAGAGTGTCTGTATTTTGTCCTAATTCACATTCTTGGTGTGTGTAAGTACCTGATGCCGTTATATCAGCACACCCATGACAGCAATTCATGATAGTTATTTTCTAAGTTGAATGTAGTTATTTGTTAAACTTGTGTTTTACACATTACTCAGAATAGGATTATAATTAAAAGTCACAAAGTTAGTATTATAATTTTTAAAAAGTTACAAAGTTAGTGTTATAATTTAAAGTCACAAAGCCACAATAACTTTGAAACATTGAGCTTATTCTTCTGAGTGGCTCTTAAAAAAGATTATTGTTAGTATTTTTTCAGTTGAGTTGATCAAATCTCCAACATTTTGAATCCCAGCCATTTAATGAAAAGTATGTAATAAATGTATTTTGTTAATGAATGGACTCTTACATTAATTTGGAATAATGTCCTTAAAACTGTATCCTATGAATAGTTGTGTACAGTTCACAACTTGTTGGTCAGAAATTGTTATCTGAGTGTGAAAAGTACACCAGTATCTAGTTCCTACTGCTTGCTTCTCTTTGGTATTTCAGAGCCAACCTACCCCCATCTCTTCCTTTGCTGTTGCCCAAACCAAACACATCAACTTGCAAATAACATGGGAGCAAATGCAGCAGTGTTAAAACAACAAATTTACGAGTATGCCGGGGAAAGCATTTGTGATTTCTCCTTTCAAAATAATATCTCCAGTGACTGGCTTTTTGGTATGCTTTGGGCTTTCTGATAACGTGGAGTCTCATGGTGAGAGTTTAGCATGTTCATACTGAAACCCACCATTTTTCTTTATGAGTTTACTGAGTTTCAAATGGTTATAAAAGAATTTGTCATAGTCATTTCATCTACCTAAAGCAATAAATGGTACACTAAGGAAGTGAGAAGCAGCACCACTCACTGAACTTGTCAGCAGATCTGATGTGATGGTTAGGAGCATCCAGCCAAAGTGGAGGCTAGTGTTGGTATAATGTATACTAAGTTGCCAGAAATGATGCTACAGTGAAAATGGCTTCTTTCACTAAAAATTATAGTCTCATAAATTAAACTGCAGGTTATTACTATTTTATTTGCAGCAAGAGGAGTAAATGGAGCAGTGAGATCCAAGAGAGGGGGATCTCCACACGTTAATTCATTCAATAAATTTGATTATCAACTTTGTTATATATCAGTCATTGTGCTGAGCTCTGGAAATACAAAGGTGACCAAATATTGAGTAAAATCGTGGTGCTCATGGAGCTAGCAAGAAGATTTTGTTCCTCAGGGGATATGTGAGCAATATGTGGAGACATTTGTGGTTATAACTGGAGGTGGGGCTAGGAGGGATGATATTCGTATTGATGGACAGAGGTTGGGGTGCTGCTGAACATCATAATGCACAAGTCAACCCCCATGTGTTAGTTTGGCCAGGCTGCTTAAACAGCAGACTTATTTTGCACAATTCTCTAGGCTGGAAGTCAAAGAGCACTCGGACATCGCCTAAGGCCTCTTTCCCTAGTTTTCAGAAGGCTGTCTCTCACCACATTCTCAAGGGCTTTCCTCTGGGCACACGTTTCTGTGCCCTGATCTCTTCTCACAAGTTCATTAGTCATTGGATCAGGCCCATTATATCACCTCATCTTACTTTAATTTCCTCTTTTAAAAGCCTGTTCTAAAATACAGTAACATTGTGAAGTCCTGGGAGTTAGGCCTTCCAACATATACATTTGGGAGGGGGTATAATGTAGCTCATAACATTTCACAATAAAGAATTATCCAGTCTAGCCAGGTGTAGTGGTTCATGCCTGTAAATCCCAGTGGCTTAGGAGGCTGAGTCAGAATGATCACAAGTTTAAAGCCAGCCTCAGCAACTTTGCAAGACCCTGTTTCTAAATGAGGTTAAGTTCCTGTGGTTTCAATCTCTGGAACAAAAAAAAAAAAAACCAATAATCCAGTGTAAAATGTCAATGGTACCAAGATTGAGGAACCCCCAATATAAAGGAACTCCAAAGTTTATCTGAAAAATAAGACCAAAGGGGCTATTGAGTTCTATAGGTTAGCAATCAGCATACATTTAATATTCATATATTGATGGAAAGGCATTTTTATATCCATTTAACAAAGATTAAGGAACTTAGGATAAATGTTAGATCCAGAATTTAAACTGATAAGCTTCTAAGTTCTGAAATTGACTTTTAGAAATGTAATCCTTACCAAATTTACCAGCAATCCACTGGTTATTTATTGTTTTTACCTCCTAACTCTTCTCAAGGCAGAACAGCTGATGTAAATTATATCAGCTCATAGTGATAGCAATGCTAAAATGTGGATGGATGCTAATGAGCTACTTGTAGATTATGGAAAAGGGCATGCACGAAGTTCAGTGTGTCAGGGCCTCATTTCACCGTCTAGTCTCTCCTTTTCTCTCCTATCCCATACCAAGAGGTCTATATGAAAAAAGAATTCATATCCTTAAGATCCTATATTTCAGAGTGACATGCCCTTACAAGTAGAATCACATGGCAAAGATGTATTGCCAAAAGTAGATGAAATAGAGAGGCCTTCCTGGAGGATATATTTTTTTTAAATTTGTTTCTTGGTCCTGTAGAATAAGAATTGTCCAGACCACTGCACTTGAACACTAAATTTGACTGAGTGTCCTTAGAACCAGGGAAAAGGCAGAAGTAGTGGATTTCAGAATTCTTAGCATCCCATAGAATAAAATACCAATTCTTTCAAATGAGACATACTTTTCCCTACCTTTTTTAATTATAAAAGTAATTAATTGTAAATATTAGAGGACAAAGTCACAACCATTAAATTTATTAGCATTTTGGTCATCTTTCTTTGACTTTAATCTTAATGTTTCTCAGATGTCCATAAGAATAGTTATCTGGTCATATAAGCATTAATAACCATGTTCCTGGCTTTATATTTCCCCTTTAAGAGTACTTTAGGTACTATAGCTGGTCTGGTTGGAGAGTTCTGCCTTGCCTAGGATGTCAACCCCAGTTTGTTGTCTGAGATGCAAACTGGCAGGGTCCTGCTTCTGGTCCCTATGCCCTGTTGGCCTCTCTGTGTGCCACATGGACACCAGGAGAATTCAGTCTCCTAGCTGATAGTGTGCTGTGACCTGGGTCCATAGTGTTTCTTGTAAATCATGTTTGTCTTCTCTTTTCTGTCTCTCTTTCTTCTTTCCCTCTATCACCTTCATTCCCTTTACTGTTAGGACTATATATTAAGTAGTGCACAAAACAAAGAGACCCTGCCCTGTGCAACTTGTAGACCAGAAGGGGAGACAAACATGAACTAAATGGTGACACAGATAACTGACAAGTGCAACAAAGGAAAGGTATATGGCATTAATGAAAGCTATGACTTATCAGGACCACCTCCACACACAATGCTTTCATTGTCACAAGAAAATTTTATAGTGCCTTTCATTCCTCTTCAGTGATTGCATAACAGTTCATCTGGATCATGTGCCACATTTTACGTAAACATTTCCTCTTGTCCTTGGACATTAATGTTACTTCCAGTTTATTTCCAATTGTGAATAGTTTGAAATTGGCCTTGTGTATAATTTTTTTTTCATGTGTGGTAACTTACTTAGATTAGGTTTCCAGAAATCAAATTATTAGGACATTGGCTTTTAATAAAATATGTGATTGGATTTTTCAAAATTAGAGGCCCTAAAATATTAAACTCTATAGGAAGTTTTTTTTTTTTGTAAGTTTGAAAATAACAGATGTTATGAAACATTGGAGCTCTTCACTGAGAATTTTACAGCAATTGCAAAAAGTTTTCATATGACAGCTTCAGTTAACTGTCAAAGCTGAGGGTCCAGAATTAAAGGGAACTAAATAAGTAAAGACAGTTCTATAGAGTTATAAGCAAACAAAGACTAGACTTCTGGTATTCTAATGTGATAGTCTTCGTGTTGAAGATCTCTGAGGGAAAAGGCTAGAAAACATTTTTATTCTATATTACTCCAGGCTCTGAATAGAATAGCAGCTGGATACATTTTCTGCAAAGTTGTATAGCTGCTTATTGTCATGCTGGCCAAAGGAGCCCATCTGGTTCAGATGCTAGATGAATAAGCAGCAAGCAAAGTTGACATTCTATTATGAATGTCTTTTCTGGAATAAGAGCCAGGTGGGTAGTGAGCAAATTTTTTTTAGTCCCCATATCACAGCTTTGGAACTACTCAGGCATACTGTTGAAACCCAAGGAGTCCACATGGCATTGTTTATTTCTGTTTGGATCACATACCTTTTGTGTAGCATCTGATTTTTGGCAGCCCTGACTTTTTTCCATGACCAATAGCAGTATTAACTGCTAAATGTACTTGCAGGTAACCTTAAATTCTTTGTTACATGGAACTATTTTGGTTTATTTTTAATTTTTTTTTTGCAGTGCTGGGGATGGAACCCAAGACCTTGTGCATGCCCAGCAAGCACCTGCCACTGAGCCATGTCCCCAGCCCATGGGATCATTTTAATGTTTATTCATTTATTTGTAGACGGACACAATACCTTTATTTTATTTTATTTTTTTAATGTGGTGCTGAGGGTTGAACCCAGTGCTTCACACATGCCAGACAAGTGCTGGACCACTGAGCTACAGCCCCAGCCCCTAATATTAACTTATAAATTCTAAAGAATATCTGCTGAGGGCTGGGGTTCTAACTCAGTGGTAGAGCACTTGTTTGGCATATGTGAAGCACTGGGTTCCATCCTCAGTACCACATAAAAACAAATAAAAGTTAAATTCTAAAAAATAAATAAAGTATTTACTGAAAACATTTTGGTAGAATAAATATTAAATTCCTGAAAGCATGTCATCTACGTAGAGCAATTTATTTTTTAAATACATGATATTGGCTTCCATTGAAAATTTAACAAAGGGGGTGGGGCTAAGATAGGGATCTATGGTAGCATAGCTTAACGCTGCCATTTGAGAGACTCTTCTTAACCAACTTGTCACAGGGGTATAGAAAAATAGGCTTTATAGAGACATGTTTGTCTGGGTCTACTTCAAGATTAGTTAAGACTATTGCTGACCAGAAGTGGAAAATAGGTGAATGAAATTTTTTAAAGTCATACCCCATCTGTGGCTTTTTTTCTGTTTTTGATTTTCTAGCAAAGAAACAGAATATAGTAGTGATGGATTGTGGGATGGTGCTGTTTAAACTAGCTTATTCTCCATCAAGACTGAATGTTGTGAGACCCAGACTTCCTTTTGTTATGATGTGCTTACTAGAGGATGCTCTGAGGTAAGAATGCAATAGAACCCACAAGAAAGGAATGGGGTTCTAAAGGCACTTATGAGCAAAACAGTCAAAACATTGGCAAGTTTTGGGTTAATTTAGAATGGGGAGGGGGAAGAGGCTAGTTAAAATGAGGTAGAAATAAAATGATATTGTGGGACCTAGACGGGGTGATTAGGAAGTGAGCACATTCTGAAGCCCTTGGCACTGTTGTGCAGGCATGGACCCACTTTACACCCTAAGACAAGAATCCATTATAAAAATTTAAGGTTAAACCTTAAAGAATACAAAGAGTGTATGGTTCTCCAAGCCTGAAAATGGGTTAAGGAAAACTTAAACCATGGTGAGGCAGAAAAGACAGAGTTAATAGAAAAACTAAGAAAAGACATAGTTAATAGAAAACAAAATAAACTCAATATATCAATAATATACAAATGATTCATCTCAGTTTTTAATAATAGCTAACATTTATCAAGTGTATGGTACATGCCAGGATGAAGGACTTTGTCAGTGTGAGCTCATTTACTCATCCCAACAGCCATATGTCTTATAAATATGGAAACTAGGGCGAAAGTTAAGACATATTTCCATAACATACAATCAGCATGTGTGTCAGGGTTTCTCAGATTGGATTTTAGAAAACCAACAATCTAACTTCATATAGTGAGCAAGAAGCATAATCATGCAGAAGCAAGTAGTAGGAAATACACCAGCATTACTTAATGTGTAGCAATGATTAGAACTAGCCATGCGTGTTCTTTTCATTTCACTCTCAATTAGTGAAAACTTGCTATGAGAGATTGGGACATGTATTAGCTCCTATTAAGGGAGTGGAGAAAATACCAGAGACATGGAACAATCACAGCTTATTCCCATTTCAGGGACAGGGAGGAAAGGAATGGTTTTGTCCCTGGAAAGGCTAAGGCCTCCGGTTGTGCTAGAATTTGATTTGATGGTCTGCCATTTTCCCCTTTGTTTCCTCTTCTGTCCTCTTGGTGTGTCCTTTCCCTTAAGGAATATCAAATCAAATGCTGCAACCTTTGATGTGCTTCTCCCTCACTCCATTTTGGGACATCATTACGTGTATATTCATTGAATGATAATGTGTTAGGATGTGAGAACAGATGTGTGAAAAAGAAGCACTTCCTGTTCAAACAACTTACTATGTGACTAGGAGTGGGTTACTTTCCCTCCCTAGGCCTCTGCTTCCTGTTCAGTGAAACAGGGCATTTGAACTAGAGCTGGAAGAAACAGGTTGGAAAATAGGTTTTAGTGAGGGTTTAAGATTTGTAGTGTGTTTTTGGCTGAATGAAAAACAGGGTTGGAAACTCCAGCTGAGGGGACAGGAAGGAATGCCTCCAGTGGGTGGTTTTTGTGTTGGCTTTTGTGGTTAAGAACCTGAGGACCCATTAGCATCTTCATATAAGACAGTCTGGCTTCCTGTCTTGTTCCCAAGGAGAGGTCATCTGGGCCTTAGATTCTAGACATGTGGTTTTTGAGGGCAAGGGCAATTGACCAGCTTCAAATTCCTCAAGCCTTCTTAGGTGAGGAAGGGTGATCCCAAGAGGGATGAGGAGGGGTTTGAGTCTTTAATCTTCTGTTCAGTGATCCATTCAACACCCCTACCATCCCAGAACACCTGATACTGATTACTTCTAATAATTGTTTCCCCATCTCACTTTTGTCACCCACCTGCCCTAGTCTGCCTTTGATTTCCTGTACTGTCACTGAAGCTCAAGTTCAGGTTTCCCACTCTGCCATCCTTTTCACTTAGATGTTCCCACATCAACAATTATTTGATACCCATTCCCAAGCCCCCAAGACCTTGATTGTATTAACCTTACCACCTTTTCACTATCCATTCTCCTTTCTCCACATGTTCTGACTTGCTTATTATCTACTTTGGGTTCCATGGCCCATCATAGCCATTCCTTGCCTCTCCCCTCTGCCAGGCTTGCCAGGTCCTCTTGATTTCCCTCTTCTTATCTCATGAACTGCCTTATCTCATTGTCATTCTCTGTGACCACAAATTTGGGGAATAAATTAGGAAGTTGGTCTTTTAATCTTCTTATAGCCCTTCAAAATGCTTCATTCTTTGACTTCTGTGTTTTTTCAGATTTCCATCACTATAACAAATACCAGAGATAATTAACTTATAAAAAGAAAAGACTTATTCTGGGTCTCAGTTTTGGAGATCTCAGTCGGATTGAGTGGTCCTATTGTTTTTGGGCCTATGGCAAGATAGCATATCATAGCAGGGAGCATGTGGCAGAGAAAAACCAATCTACCCATGGCTAAGATGAGAAAAAGAGAAGTACTGAGGAGCCAGTGTCCCATAATCTCCTTCAAGGGCATGCTGCAGTGACTGGAAGGCCTCCTAGTAGGCCCCACCTCTTAAAGTTTCCACATCCTCCCAGTAGCACCTTGCCAGGGACCAAGCCTTTTAACACATGGGTCTTTGGGGGAAATCCTAGAGTAACTTATAACCTTAATGTAGAAGTACCCCAGAACCTAGCCTTCAACCTGCTTTCCTTCTCTCACTATTTTTTTCCCTCTAGTTAATTTCACTTAGTCACTTGACTTTGAATTCTATCTCTATAATAATTAACGATTCTTAAAATTATTCTTTTCTCCTGACTTTCACAATGGCTTGATATATTCAATTGGCTTAAAGGCTTCCCAAACTCAACATGTTCAAAACAGAACTCTTGATTTCATCTCACTTTTCCCAAGTCTTCATTCCCCAGATCTTCCCCCATTTTAGCCTGTTACATTCCCATTCACATATTTGCTCGGTTAAAACCAAGTAATGAGTCATTGAACAAATTTGGGGGATAAATTAGGAAGTTGCTCTTTTAATCTCCTTATAGCCCTTCAAAATGTATCCAGTATGTTCTCCACTGCTGGATGAAATATTCTATGGTCATTTGACTTTCCTGATTACTGTTAAGTAAATTTTAAAAATGTCCGTGGTCCCAACTTACGGTTTAATTTATGACTTCTAAATTTTATGATGGTGCAAAATTAGAAACCATATTTTGAATTTGACTTTTGATCTTTTCCCAGGCTAGCCATGTGTGGTATAATCCTCTGGAAATGTTGTATGGCTGCAACTCCCAGTGAGGCATGCTGTCACAGGGAGTGGCGAGAACAATGACATTGCACAGTGTACTGTGTTACTAAACACTTGTGTTCGATAGGTTAGGCATATTACATACTTTTTCATCTTATATTTTCAAGTGATGGTGGGTTTATTGGGACATAATCTCATTACAAGTTGAGGTTGTAGTCCAGAGTTACAATGTCTAGTCTCATGTAATAAGATTCTGACCTTGGACTTAGCATATAGTTAAGAATTCTCCCTGCCCCCAATGGAGCTTGCTAATGGACTGGTTTCTTGCAGGAGGTGTGTAGAATAGGCGTGGTCCTTGAGTACTTCTCTCCCTACTCTGCTTTATTCTTTCACCCATCCTTTACTATCTGACAATTGGTTCAAGGAGTGAAGAGAGGGAGCATGGGAGAAGGGAATCTTTTTCCTGACTAGTGCTATCATCAGATGGTTCACCCACTGGGCCTGAAAGTTAGTTCACGTTGACCCTCCTGGTTCCTCGGAGGCTCCACTGTCCAGTGTTCGTACCTCCCCTCTTTTCTTGGTTTTCTCTGGTATCTTCCACACAGACTTTCTTGGGGAACCCATTGCTTTTCTGGCCAATTCTCTTGAGGACTTAACTGATTCCAGGTCTGAGTACCCATGTACTCTATACGCACTTATACACACAAAATCCTGAATTCATTCTTTATGCTAACAAACTCTGGAATGAAGGTCAATTCCAACATAGCAACTCCTTTGCTCTGGTGTCAAAGCAGTCCACCAACTTGTTTTTACCCTCTAGATCACTGTTATCCATTAGAATTTTGTGCAGTGGCAGAATATTCTATATGCTGTGCAATATGGTGGCCACTGGTCACATGTGACTACTGAAACTTGAAATGCTGGTGCAACTGAGGAACTGGATTTTTTTGTTGTTGTTATTTCTTTTAATTTTCACTAATTAAATACCCATACAGAGACTAGTGTCAACAGTAGATCTAGAGCTAGATCAGCTCTAGATTTCCAGGCTCTTGAACTGGATATGAGTCTACCGTGCCCTCACCATCTACAGGGATTAATGTCAAGCTCTATAAGTGGTTCTGCTGCAGGCCTTTTCACTTCCCTTGAAGGAAAGGGGCAGTGCCCCAGACCTTTGCTCTGAGAAGACAAGGATATGGAACTCTCAATAACAGTACATCCCAAAGAAATCCCAAATATCCCACAACCCTTTTTATACCCTCTTGGTGGCTGAAGGATTTAATCTGCAGCCAATTTTGCAAGTTTTGTCAGGTGATTTGTCTTACAATTTCCTTTGGCATCTGATATTATCTTTCCTCAACCAAAACATTTAAGTATTTTCTTATACTTAGAAGTCATCTTTGATTCTTTGAATTTGACTCTTTGGAAAATGAAAGCATTCAGTATTTGGTGTTTTTTTTTTTTTTTTGCTTACTTCACTTTTATGGTTGGCTTACTTCACTTAGCATAATGTCCCCAAGATTCATCCACATTATAATATGTGAAAGGATTTCCTTCTCATTTCAAGGAGGAATAATATTCCATTGTATGTGTATACTGTGTTGTTTTTTATCCATGTATCTATAGATGACCATTGAGTTGCTTCATTCTCTTGGTTGTTGTAAATAATGCTGCAATTAACATGGGTGTGCAAATGCAAATATCATATCAAGCTTCTGCCTTCAGTTATTTGGGGGTATACCCAGAAATGGGATTGTTGGGTTGCTTTATTTTTAGTTTTGAGAAACCCATCTTTCTGTTTTATATAGGAGCCAGTGTCTCTCTCTCTCTCTCTCTCTCTCTCTCTCTCTCTCTCTGTGTGTGTGTGTGTGTGTGTGTGTGTGTGTGTGTTGTTTAGTACCTATTTCCTTATTATCTGGGACAGCACAGAAATCCCTGGACTCTAACCAGACCATCAGTTCTTGGGGTTTTTACTCCCCAAAAGAGGGTGACACAAATGGGCTATACTGTATGGAGCTCACACACAGGAAGTTTCTGTATGATAATTAAACCCAGACCATAAACCACAACTACTAAGAAAAGCATTGACAGTTTTCTCTGTCCCCGCTTCCACCCCAGGAGTGACGATGGAGCACAGTGGCATAGTTTAATGTGGCCCTTCTTCTATATTTAAACATTTCTACTCTTATGTAGTCCTTAACAAAATGAGCACTAAAATGCAGCAATGGAAAATTAAGCCAAATCTGATGGAAAGAGACATAGGAGCAGAGGTAGCTAGGCACTTCAACCTCCAAATAAGTTTTCTTTAGCTAAGGCGAAATGTGAACTTGGAGAAATGCATTGTTCCCATTGGCTAACACCTCGTTGTTTTATTTTTGAGTTCCCAGTTTCTTGTAGCTATTCCTTATGCATTATCTTATTTTAGGTAAAGTAGTGGGATTTGATGGTCACAGGTGAATAGTTCTGTCATTGTCTCCATTCCTCAAGCATATCACCTGTCAGAAGAGCTAAGGTTGAAAAATGTCCTCAGGCAGGAGGCAGCTGTGCCCTCAGGTCACTCCCTTCAAGTCCTGACTGGACTGTAGCCTAGCTCTCTTGGTGGCAGCCCTTCCTGACCCTCTTGTCAGCCACTCTGCCCCAAGCTCAGGCTGCAGTTTCTAGGGCCCCTTTCTGCCCCTCTTCTGGGAAAGAGTAGAGAACTTGAGTTGGAGTGACAGAGCAGTCATTTTAATTGAGATTCCAGTTACATTTCTCCATGAGGGTGCTAACTTCCATCTGGCCTGGGTTAGGGCTTTTTAGAATTGAATAGGTATCACATGTCAATGTCACCTTAATGTGTCTGCTGACCCTTTAGCATCTCTGGAAGTTTGTGTCCTGTGGACATTTGTGAGAGAGTGATGTGGAGGAGGCTTGGGCAGGAAGAGTCCCAGCCGGCTGTGGTGAGAAAGTTTTGGTTGGACCTATGAGGAGCCCCACTGGTGGCCATTAGAGTTGCCTATCTAGCACCTTTGGAGTAGCTGGCACAGGTATTTCACATCTCATAGCTTTGCCTTAACCCTGACCAACTCTTCACTGAAGGGTAGGCCAGGACCCTAGGAGTACAGACACTACATAACCACAACATATGTGCATTCACTCCCCAGGCCTCCCCATTCCAGCCCCTAATGCTCTGCTCATCCAGAGAACTGGATGACAGTAGGATAGGAAAAAAACTACTGGACATGGACATGGGAGACCAGGATTTAGACTCCCTCTTTTTCATTTAGTTCAGTAGCACCCTTACCTGGAGTCTCCTAAAGGCTGTGTCCTTTACTAGCACTGGGACTGTGAAGATATGTAAGGCACAGTCTTGGCCCATTAGGAACTTGGTCTTGTAGAAAGATGAATAAGTTGGCAGATTTTAAAAATAGCACTGCAGCATATTCAAGGAGAGCAGTACAATTAGGATGTTGTTGATGGGCATAAGAGCCAAGGCATGCACTCAGGACATGGGCCTTCTTCCTGTATACACTTACCATGGCATGAACATATTCCATTTCTCTTGTCTCCCATTAAGTAAAATTGAGTCCCTGAGATAAAACAAGATATTTCCAGTGGAGAGACACACCTGTGTAAGATCAGTAAGTGTACACAAACATGGGAGCTACTTAGGGTCACTCCTAAGACTGATCATTCTAGCCTGAAGGGACCTGAGGTAGTCTTTGTGTAATGGACTTTTGGGAGCCCCCCTTGGCCCCTATAGACAATTGGAGGCCCTGACAGGAGACAGACTACTATCTGATGTGCTGAACCTGCCCTCCTGGCTTGAGTGTATTTTCCTTCATTTTTTTCTGAGCTGGGTCAGGAAGGGAAAGAGCCAGAAAGGGGCTATTTTTCTCACAGAGGACCCCAGACCACTGGCCCACGAGGGCATCTGCAGGAGGTGGAAAACAGCCCCTCTGAGTCCATTCTGTCTATACTGGTTGCACAGCTGTCCCATACCTAGAAATTAGATCTTTTACTTTATCCCCAAGGGGTTGGCTAACTCATCTCAAGCTGGAGGGAAAGTTGCCAGCTTGGAGATAGGCATCTCAGTATTTTATGGAGGCAGATTTGCTGAAGGAAACCTTAAATGACAGTCACAAGACCTCAGCTTCCCCAGTGGTCAAAGAAAGGTGAGATGAAGGCTTCTTGAGTGCCTTTCAGCTCAACCATCTGATGTGCTCCCATTGTCTGACACAGTAGCATACCCAGCCAGTCAGACTTGACCTTTGCTCTGGAGGTCAAGTGGAGGCCAGAGACTTGAGTCTGGGTGAAGGTGGTGGTCAGGGCCTTGGAGGGCACTCCCTGAGCTGAACAGAATCTACCACAGGCTTCTCTTTTAGCAGGGCTGGGTTCCTCATGTGTCTCTCTCCCTTGTGAAATGAGAGCTGGTATAGCCCATCTTCCTGCTAAGAGGACTCCCTGGACTCTCTGTGAAACCCTGACTCAGAGAAAGAGAAGGAAGGAACTGGTTCTCTATGTTTCAGAGAGTGGATTGAAAATATAGTCTCTGGTTTTGTGCAGCTCAAAAGTGACAGGAGTCTTCTAAGACTCAAGAGAGGGTTTACGGAGGCTGGGGATGTATCTCAATTGGTATAGTGCTTGCCTCACATGTACAAAGCCCTGGATTCAATCTCCAGCACCACACAAAGGGGAGGGGAATGTTGACAACACTAAGAATGGAGCTGTGTTGGTTTGATTTGAACATTATATATTTTTCTCATTTTGTACCTACTTGCTAATTTCTTAGCAGATACCAAGCATTGTAAATTTCACCTTGTCAAGTACTGAATGTTTTTGTACTCCTGTAAATAATCATGATTTTTGTTTGGGGACACAGTTGAGCTACTTGGAAATAATTTTTATCTTTTGGGTCTTGCTTTTAATATTTTTTGATGGTTCCATAACAAAGTTCAGTCTAGGTCTAATTATTCTTCACTATTCTTTTCTTCTCCTGAGTGCTTGCTGAATGATGAGATTTACAGTCTGGCATCTGGGGACAGTCTATATTCAGCTTTGGAAATAGCTGGTGTCCAGTTCTGTATGAATGTTAGACACTTACCTCTAATCCTTTCAAATGTTTTTTCCCCCTCTAGTAGTTTTCTCATACATGTTAATCAGTATTCTGAAGACACAAGAGAGACCTGCAAGTCTCAAGGGTTTTCTCTCTATGCCAGAATCTTTTCTCCATGTCTCTGTTTTCTGAACTCCAGCTGCCTTGGTCTGTCAGCTCCATCTGTTCATCTCAGGGCCACCATCCAGCCCTATTGGTTCCATCCCTGAACCATGACCTGGAAACTCAAGTGAGCTGGGGCAGTTGAAGTGTTTGCCTACTTAGTTGGCTTTCTGATTTTCAGGGATCATTGTCCTTCATCGCCCAATGGTCAGTTTCTTTAAAATTGCCATTGCATGTATCTTGAATGGTTTTAACTTTGTTTTTCAGGTAGGAGTTTACTAATCAACGTTCTCCAGAGGAATAGAACCAGTAGAATATATGTATATATTCTATGAAATTTCTTATAAGAACTTGGCTCTCAAGATTATGGAAGCTGAGAAATCCCACATTCTACCATCTGCAAACTGGAGATCCAGGAAAACCAGTGCTATAAATTCCAGTCTGTCTCAAGTCCTGAAAATCAGGGGAGTTAATGGATAAATTCCCATTCCAAGGGCAAAACAATGTTTCAGCTCCATCTATCAGGCAGATGGAGAATATTGAAACTTTCTCTATCTTTTGATTTTATTTGGGGGCCCAATGGGTTGGGCCAGACATGGCCAGAGATAATGTTTAACCTGATATCTGGGCATCTGTGTGGTCCAGTGAAGTTGAGATATAGAATTAACCATCACAAGTCCATCTTGTCAATGTGGCCTTCATATAAATTTTCATAAATCACACTTAATCTCCTAATAAAGACAAGGTTATAATTATGTCAAACATATACTAATATTCTGCATACAATAAAAATATACTAACCTCTTTCTCAGAAAAGGAAGTAAAATCCTTGATATTCTATGTCCTTGATATCCATAGTATTTAAATGCTAGGAGGTAAAATTAATAATGCTTTAAATACTATCAGATGAAATCAAAAGATTTATATTGCTTGATAAGAAAATTAGAGGAAAGAAAACAAATATATTTAGTTGATATAATTATTGTAAATACTAAATACAATAAAAGCAAATAATAAATACAGTATACATATTTGTAGCAAAATCAGGAAACACTCATGACAGTAATCCTTTTTTTGTAGTTGGTCATATGGTCAGAGCTGGTATATAAACTATTCTGTTTCTACTACTCATTCTGTCTTCAGGAAACAGGAAACATTGCAGTTGGTCATGATTCGTTACCTGATGGGGTCACCTAAACCTTCATTCCTGAAGACTCGGGGCCATTAGTGTTCCTGTCCTGCCTTTATTGGGTTTTTGAAGTTTTCCACTGATCTTAATCACAAGGCATGGTAATACTAAGGGATGCCATAGGTTGGTCCTTGTATTCCACACATATTCTTCTTTCCCTTCTTTGTGGAGCAGTAGTCCAATTTCCCCTGGCAGTCTAGACCAGTCACCCAACTCACAGTAACTTCTTTCTTTGCCTGTTGATTCAAAGGCATAGAAAGCCCATCAGGACTGAGTGTGAACTTCCAATTCAGAAGAATCATTGTTGTGTCTCCTGATGGAAGCATTCCTTCCTCTGGATCTAAGACCTTTAGGCCAGCAGAGTATATAGTCACAGGTAAGGAAGCAAAATTTTTGCTTATTAGTATTAGTATGTAGTGCCATTCCTGTTTTCAGTTTTGATTCTCTGACCCATAAATTCTGGCTGTAGGAGGAATAACACCATATATTGGATACTAATTCAGAGAATACCCAGCCTTCTAGAGGACTCTGTCTAGGCTTACAAGGTATTGCCAGTTAGCTAGTGCTTCAAAAGGCCATTCTATCATCCTGTCAAGCCAGCTGCCTCAGGATAGTCAGAAACATGGTAACACTAGTGAATTCCATGAGCATGTGCCCACTGGTACACTTCTTTGCTATGAAGTAAGTTCCCCGATCAGAAGCAATGCTGTGTGGAACACCATGGTGGTAGATAAAGCATTTTATAAGTCCACCAACTTTTGTTTTGGCCCAAGTGTTGCATGTAGAGAAGGCATATCCATATCTAGTGTCTATTCCAATTAAGAAGAAAGTGCTGCTCCCTCATCATGGAAGTAATCATGATATATACAGTATAATCAATCTGTCACTAAGTCACTGACTGATGTCCTTGGGGAATGGTAGCCTATCAGGCTCTCAGAGCTGGTCTTTGCTCTGGCAGATTGGGCACTCAGCCAGGTTGGCTTCAGTGAGTGAAAGTTGGTGTTGCGAAACTCGTGCATCACCTTCATCCAGGTCACCATGGCCACTTTGTTCATGAGCCCATGGGGCATGACAGGAGTGGCAGAGGAAGAAGACTGCTGTCCACAGAACAGATTATCCTATTCATTTGATTATTAGAATCCTCTGCCAAGGTCACCTTTTCGTGATCATTTACATAGAACACAAATATTTTCACTTTTTTTTTTTTTTTGCCCATTCAGAGGACGGTGTACAAATTCTACTCCCCCAAATTCCTTTGAACAAATTTTCCCATCGTGTTTCTTTCAAGCCCCTGACCATCCACGTATATGGTCACATGTCTTTCCATTTGTGCTTCCATAGTATACATCCAGGTGCACAATGAAGTCCGCCCAGTGGGAAGATTACCCTTTCGGTGATGCACCAGAAAGGGGCTGAATCCTGCAAATTTCACCTTTGGGTAATGCTTGCATATCATGCAGAACCATCAGTACAGGCTGAGAAAGAAGACTAATAGGAGTGGTGAGGGGTCATAATAATTCCGCCCACTTCTTCATGTACCTTACTTATGCATTTAAATCTTGCTGGAGCCTGATCTTGTATATAACCACTTCCATTTGATGCTGGAGCACTGCTGTGCATACCCAGCTGTATGGTTTTATGAAACAGTTCATGACAGTTCTGGTCACATAGTAACATGGTGGTCCATGGTTAAGTGTTCAGACCCAGTAGCAGGCTGAGAGCTGGTTCTCAAAAGGAGAATAATTATATAGGGGTGATAACAGGGCTTTGCTTCAAAATCCTCAAGAGCTGCACTGTGATTCACCTATAATAAATACTCTGTCACACACTCCAAAAAGCATCTCTAACTGCCACTGCTACTTCTACTAGACCTGTTGGATTCTATGGCCCAAGTGGCAGAGAAGTCTGCAAAGTACAGAGCCTTATCTTGCTCTGAGCCCTGCTCATAATTAGTAGTTTTTTCAGTTACTTTGTAAATGGATCAGAGTAACCCAAATGAGGGATATGTTGCCTCCAAAATTGAAAGAGGCCCTCTGGGTATGTGCTTCTTTCACATTGTGTAGGCCAGGTCTGATGCAAAAACTTACCTTTCATTTTAGAAAGTATATCTTGACATGCCCTATACCTCTGGGCCCCTAGAAATCTTACTGAGATGAAAGCCCTCTGAATTTTAGTTTATTTCCCATCCTGCAGCATGCAAATGTTTTACCAACATCTAGAGTACTTGCTACTTCTTGCTCACTAGCATATTTTCTTCAGCACAGTGGATCAGTTTGACAGAAGGGAAAGGTGATATAGATTTCTACCAATTAAATTATGACAGGGCTACAGAGTTGATGTGTACCTGAGGTAGGACAGTGAAGGTGTGCTGCTGGCTTTGCCTGCTCAAAGAAAACTACTTCTGGTGGGTCACATGAACAGAGATGGGAAAGTGTTTCCCAGATCAATAGCTACATGCCAGTTATCAGTGAATGTTCTAATTTTCTTAATCAATGAAACCACATCTGGTATAGCACTGCAGTTGGAGTCAACACCTGATTAAGCTTATAGGAACTCATTGTTATTCTCCAAGATCCATCTCTCTCCTGTATAGGCAATAGGTGAGTCAAATGGGGATGCAGTGGGAATTCCATCCTGTGTCAAATCCTTCAAAGTGGCACTAATCTCTGCAGTCCCACCAAGATGGAGTATTACTTTGGTTTACAATTTTTCTATGTTAAGGCAATTCTGGTAGCTTTCATTTGGCTTAACATAGTTGTTTCATTCCATATGTCAGGAGGTCACTGTGGCGATTCTTCTAGCTACTAAGTGCACCTATTCCAACTTTTGCATTCCATAACTGGGGAAATGACTATGGTGTGGGTTTGGAGACTCACTAGTCCCACTGTAAAATGCGTGTAAACTGAAATTCCACCGGTCACCTGATCTCTCTTAGCCTTTATTTGGACAGTTGGGCCACAGTGATGTTTCTGGTCTCTTGGAATCAGCGCCAGTTCAGTGCCAGTGTCTAGTAGACCCTGAAAGATCTGATTATTTCCCTTTCCCCATTGGAAAGGGAAATATTGTAGGTCCCTTTGGGGAAGACTGGGAGAAAGATTAGCAGTATAAATTTTTCACAATCAACTGAGGTCCTTCCTCAAGAGGACCTACTTCTCCTTTATTCAAAGCAACTAGATCTGTAAAATGGCTCAAGTCTGAGAATTGATTGTCTGGGAATATGGCTCTGGCTAGATCTTCATTTACTTAATCTGTAAACTTCCTGCTTACATTGATCAGGTAAGAGTTTCATTGGCTTATCTTTCAGTTCTAAAACACCACGATCAATGGGCTAGCATCACATACACACAGGTACACAGGACATGGGTAAGAAGAAAATATGGAAGGTCAATTATATGAATACAGAGGAGACTCATGCCATAAGCCACGTTCTTCTACAAATTACTTGTGAGATATGGAAAACATTTTGTATCTTTGGGCCTCTATTTTCTTGCTAGCCAAATGGTCTTCAGAGGTACCTTTCTGCTAGGACATTCCATGCTTATTTTAAAGTGCATGTTGCCTTGCTTGTTCTGCCATTTTCATTTCTCCAGAGCTCCTTAGACCTGGATAAAGTGAAACCTTTCCCAATGTTCTCTGTGATTCCAGGTGGAATGACATTCCTTTCCTGGTCTTTTTTTCTGGGTTAAAGAGGTTTAGAGTAGGGAGTTGGAGAGAATTTACACTTTTGAAGAAACGTCTCCCTCAGCTGCTTCCTGCCAGTCTGAAGTAAGCAGTCTGAATTGGGCTGGGTAGAGAAGGGCCAAGGCCTGCATCCATGTAACTGTGCCCAGCCCTGCACCTTGCAAGCTGCTGGCATCTCCCTTTTCACTTCCAGGACAGCTATTCTCAGCTTCCCTGGGCCCCTGCCTGTTCCTGCCAGATGTGCAAGCACAGCTTGTTCTTGGTGCATAGCCCTCCCACTTCCAAACAGCCACTGGTGTTAGCCCTGCAGTAGAGGATAACAGCAGGAATTTGCAAAGACAGGACAACTAGCAGGCAAGGAAAGTCCCCTTACATAGGTGATGGACAGCCCAGAGCCTATTCTGCATCTGTAATCCAGGATGGTGAGGGTCTGAGGACCATACCATAAACCAGAGATATTTAAAAGAAGAGAACATTCTTGGAGAGGTTAATATGTTTGGTAATAAATGTAAGCTTTTACTGGGCTCTAAGTATGTGCTAGGCACAGTGCTAAGTGTATTTACATGCTTTTTAAAAATTCTCATTGATTCCATTTTACAGATGTGGAAACTGGTGTGCAGAGAAGTAGAAAATGGCTACTACTCTTCCACAGTACTAGTTCCCAAAGACAAACTCCACCAGTAGATACTAAAGAGAATGGGCAAAGAGCTAAGGCACAATTAGGATGGGCAAGGCTAACATCTGAAACCAGGTTTGTTTGATTTCTGTTTCTATAGTATTAACTGCCACATATGGGAACTTTTTTGTGTGTGACACTTCGTGGTAAAATTTGTACTAATAGATGGAAGCTACAGGGAGACATACTTTTAGTTCTAGTAAGTAATGTCTATTTCCACTATTCAAAAATGGAATAGGCAGGCCACTTTGACAGGTAGTGAGTTCACCATCCATGGTTAAAAACAAACCTAGCATATAGCCAGAACACTACAGAGAAGATTCATGCATTGAATAGACAGACAATTTATATTTGTTCATTTACAAAATGTGTGAGTAGAAGGATGTGGTGAGGGGGCAGGGAGGAGTTGGTCAAGGGACAGTCACTCAGATCTGGAAGCAGAATACCCAGCTGTGCTACATTATGCCAGCATCAAGGATACTTGGCATGGCCAGAGATGGTGTCCTGTAAAGGGACAGCGTTAACAGAAATGTAGAGCAGGCAAGTTTGGGACTGAGATTCTGGGGGAATCCCTCACAAAAGACTTCCCACAGAAACCTCATAACTAAATTCCAAATCTGGAGCATCATTCCCTTGGCTTCAGACTTATCTTTGTTAAGAAGAGAAGTGGTTTGGAGTGAGTGAAGTTGGCTAAGTTTTAGCTGCACTTCCCATAATTCCATTCACTTTATGGTTTTAAACAGAGTTGGTTGCAAGAGGACTTTACATAAGATTTGAAAGGTGAAATGAAGGAGCAGAATTTTTAAAGTTCTATAGGTGCCAGATACTGCGAGCACTCACGCCTGTTGTCAACCAGATGCCTCACCCTGCTGGCACCAGTGGCACCCAATCCCACAACTCCCATGGCTCCTGCCCCATCTCCTTAGATCTCTCCTAGTACTGATGTGTGCACAGCTCCATTGCAGCGTGCCACTGCATTTGCATTGCCAAGGTTGCAGGTTGTAAAGGATAGGCAAGGGTTCTGTTGTTCTTGGGAGTTCAGCCACTCTTTGTCCTCTTGAGTTGCATTTCATCTGCCTGGATTCTCATTTGTCCTTGCTTTCCTCCTACTTCATGCCCTGCTTTCCCTCTTAACTGCCAGCTGGTTGATTTATAATGCCTGCAGTCCCACCACCAGAAGCAGACCACAGCTTTGCATAAACTTCCCCAATAGTCACAATTGCTGCTATGGTTTGGATCTTGGAATGTCCCACAAAGATGCATGTCTTAAAGGCTTAGTCTCCAGTTTACAACCTTACACCGTTGGGAAGTGGTGGAGCTTTTAGGAGAAAGCCTAGTAAGAAATTTTAGGTCATGGGGACATGCCCTCCAAGAGGAGTCTTTTTCTCTATTTTACTTCCTGACCACCATGAGGTGAACAACTTTGCTCTATTGCATGCTCCCCAGCATGATGTACAGGTACACCATAGGCCCCAAAGCATAGGTGTACCTGATTATGGACTGGAACCTCCAAAACTATAAGCCAAAATGAAACTTCTCTTTATAAATTGATTATCTTATGTATTTTGTTGCAGTAATGAAGGCTGACTAATACAATTGCATAAGGCCCAATCCCTTTGTCAAATTCCATATTCTATATCACTCATAATGGTTGTTCTTCTCTGATCAAACTTTTTAAGTCACACATACCTTTCTTCCTCTATACACTGCCAATCCTGATAATTTGATTCTGGCATTTCACTGACTTTTTATCAGTGGCTTTTTCACTACTCAGAAAACCAAGTGCGGATCTGTGAGGGTGGCACTGAAACACCTCTATTCATTTCACCAAAGACTATCCTTTTAGTTTCTGTAGTAAATTGCTTTCCAGGAGGCCTAGGACTGAACCCAGCTCTTCCTCTTATTAGCTTATTGGTCAGTTTCTACAGAATGTCAGTTTCCTCATCTTTGAGATGTTGTTCCTCCAGATGACATGAGACCTACCTAAATCATTACCAGTTATTTAGTTCCTATGTCTACTCTGATTGGTTGGTGCTCATTCTTAATCATTGATAATTCTTAAATATTTTGATTATGATCTTACATTCATTTTCTATTGCTGCATAACAAATTACTACAAACTCAGTCATTTAATATTTGTAATCTCAAATATTCTGTAGCTCACAGGACTGGGCACAGCAGAGCTGGGTTCTCTTTTCAGGGTCTCACAAGGCTAACATGAAAGTTTTGGTTAGAGCAGCACACTTATCTGCAACTTGGGGTCCTCTTCCAAGATCATTCAGGCTTTAGGAAGAATTCACTTCCTCATAGATGTAAGACAGGTCCTTGTTTTTTTTTTTTTCTTTGCTGACTGTCCCAGCTCCTAGAAGCCACTTTCGTGTCCACTCCATGTGGCCCTCTCATGACATGTCAGCTCCCTTCTCCAAAGCCAGCAAGAGAATCTCTCTACAGTTGGCTATGACAATCTTACATGAGGTAGCCTCATCAAGGTAGTGATATCTCATGTACTAATAGATGGAAGCTACAGGGAGACATACAGCCATATCTAACAGGAGGCTTTACAATGTGTACCACAGGATGGGAATCTTGGGGCTATCTTAGAATTTTTTCTATCACAAACCCCATTACCTCTCAGCACTTTAAATATATATACAGAAATTGTGTGTGCACGTGTGTGTGTATACATATGTGTGTATACACACATACATATACACACACACACATACACAGGGCCTGGCATGTTTGGGGTCATATATATGTATTCATTCACTCTCTTTCTCTGATTTGTTTGTGACTACTTGAGGGCACAGTATCCCTCCTTGATGTTTTCTCAGTATCTCTAGTACTGGCACATGGCAGGCCCAGGACCTGTGTTCCCTTGTGTGTAGGCAGGCAGACTGCAACTGGAAAGCAGGAAAGGGACTCTGAGAAGAGTCAGGATACAGGATGAGAGTAGAGAACAGGCTCAGATACAGACAAGCAAAGAATATCTGTGGCTACCATAAAAGTTGTCAGAATCAAAATGGAGTCTCTTTTATCAAGACTTCACCAGAGTAAGTAAATCAAGAGGTTATGAAGCAGGGGGGTCTCATGAATATTTGTTGTCTAAAAACTACTTACAAAAGATTCTGTCAAAATCTTAACCGTAAACTTACACAAACAGTATTGCAAGGACATCTGCCCACAACTGTCTGTTCAACTTTGGACTAGTGCCACTTGTTTTTATGGTTAAGGATGACTGTTTCAAAATATCTTATGAATCCTCTCCATTTCACCTTTGAAAGCTTCCCCTTTCTTCAACCTTCTTGAATACTTTAACAGTGTACTATGGCACAATTATCCCCTTTGCAATGCTCTGCTGTCCCAAAATATCCCCGAGAATCTCTCTGGTCATCATTTAGGTTGACACCACCAAGGACAAGATTTGCTCAGGTTCTTGCAGGTCCAATGCAGTACTGCTCCTTGCCTATGGATGCTGACTTCGCTAACAAATGAACCATATGTACTGCCCCCGCAGTGCCTCTATAAGAAGATCCTGGAAGAGCTGCTCCAGAGGCAGGGGAGGGGCTGCTCAATTAGCTATGTGAAGTCTCTGGTGCAGAGGCTGTGTCCTCTCATCCTGCTCTTTCCCCCCGAGAGGGCCCTGTGGGAAAGACCTGAAAATTACACCTTAGAAGTCCTTGCTGAGGCATCTTCCAGAATTCAGGGTTCCAGTTGTGAATACTCCAGCAAGAGGAAGCACTGTACCAAAACAGAGGGAGAAGAAACAACAGGGATGGTGTGAAGAATTAAAGGGCTTGATCTGTACTCGTGCCCTTGCTCATGCCCTTCCCCATTCCCAAACCTACCTTCTCCATAATACTTTCCCTACCACTGTTAAATGAAAGTGGCCAGCTCTTCTTGTTCATAGGTAATGGATTTCCAGTGGCAATGGGTTTCCAAATTCAAGATACCTGGGTCCTGCTTTGTCAAGTTACATGCCTTTGTGAATGCAGACATATCATTTACCTCCCTGGAAATCAGGTTTTCTTACCTTTTAAATGAGGGAACTGGAGCCCAGGCCCTTTGGGGTTTCTGTCAGTGTAAATATTTGGAGATGCTTCAGTTCTAAAGGCTTTTTTTGTTTTATTTTGGTATCTTGCTCTTAGCTCTTTTCCTACCAGCCATGAGCTTAGTCTCACTGTGGCCCTAGTCCTACATGGGCTAAAACAAGCTGGATCTCATCCCATAAATCTCTGCCAAATGAACACCATGCCTAGTGCCACTGGTTCTAGTTTTAAGAGTGCTCCCTCTATTCCTAACCAGACTGTGAGCTTCCTGAGGTTAGGGAGCAGAGGGTGCCCAGCCTTAGAACCAGAGTTGGCTTAAAAAATGACTCAGGGGCCTGGTCACTTCAGTGACCATGCTGTTAATAGTCAATCAGCAGTAGTATCATCCAGTGATCATGCTGCTAAACAAGTAGAAAATCAGCAATAGTTACACTTCTATAACCATATTTCCAAGTTAAAGACCAACCAGTCCTCAAACACTCCCACTTCTGAATTCCAGACATTCTATAAGGCTTTCCCTTGCTTAGCAAACAATTCGGTTTCTGGTTTGAGACATCAGGTGGTTGGTTAAGACACTAGGTGGCTAGTAAGACTGTCCTGGGAAGAACCTCTTTCCTACTAAGATGATGGCACCATGAAGGTGGTGGGCCATCACAGTTATTTCCTTTTCCTAGCAGAGTTCCTGACTCATCAGAGGTGCTTGGTGAATAGATCTTAGGTTTACTGTTTGCAGGTCTCTGGCTTAGACTGCTGCAATATTAATTGGGGAATAGCCAGGGGAAGCAGAGCCTTGCTCCTGAGAGAGCATCATGTACCTGGCCTCAGGGATCTGAGCCAAGAGATGAGAAAAGCTCTAAGAATTTAGGCAGTGCTGCTCCTGTGTTCCCAAACCCTCTATTCCTTGTGCCTAAAATGCTCCAGATCCATTTTACCCATCTGTACCTTCATAACCCTTTAAGGTCTTTACGTTTCCACACAAAAGAGGGCTGAGAAAGGGTACAGAAAACAAGCTAATTAAACATGTTCTCTGAGAGGGACCTTGACACTGATAGAATCAGAGCCTTCCAGATAACCTGAGAGCCTGAAACACAGGTTGATGTACCAAAACCAAATTTGAAAACATCAACAGAGAATCCATTCACTTTTCTTGGCCTCAGATTCCTCCCCTGCTCAAAGAGGACACTGGTCTAGCTCAGTGGTTTTCAGCCTTACATTTCAAGAAACACTGATGTCTACACTGTGGCCTCTGAGATCCTGATTTAATTATAATTAGTCTGTAGTTGGACCTAGTAGGTAATATTTTTTGAAAGGTAAAAGAGGATTCCAGTATGGTTGAGATCCACTGAGACAAGTTGACATAAAAACAACCCTACCTCTGACATTCTGTAACTCCTGTACTCCCACCTGTGTTATTGGCACAAGGATAGAGGACCATTGTATGAAATACCCAGTTAGAGGGTTACATTTTCCTGGTAGTAAATAGGCATTGTGGCTCCTGTTTATTGAACTCATATTTTATGCTTTGTGCTTTCAGTTCTGTTAAATATCTTTTAATCAAATACATACAACAGCCCTCTGAGATCAATTTCATGATTGCCATTTTTAGAGCTCAGAGAGGTGATTTGATCATCACAAGGTTACACGCTAGCAGATCAGTGGCTGAGCTGGGATTTGAACCACATCTATCTGACTTCCAAGTCCATGGTCTTTCCAAACAAGAAAGCTCAAACTAGTGGTCATTTAGGTAGTTTTGTGAACAGTGTGCAGTTTGGGGGCCCCTTAGTACTTAACCTGGGTAGAAGTCCTCTCTTTTGTTTTGGCCAGACAGCATTCCTAGAGGTCCACTTGCTTACGTCCAATCTCTCTACTTGACCCAACTTTAGTGAGGTCAAGTAGAGAGAACCTTCTTCTCAAGTAGGCCATTTGGCTTCTGTATTATTCTTTGTGCCCCCCCTATTTTAGAAAGAATCCTGCTAAGTCAGTTTAGTGAGATTTCTACATTTGAGGTCTAACAAATTCCTTGTTATCCTTGGTATATGATCACCTAGGTCTGCTTCAGCAAGAATCTATTAAACTGGATTAGCCAGACTCCATCCCTACCTTTGATGTTTCCTCTTTGTAATTTTCCATCCAAGGCTTCCCATCCCACATCCTGCTTCTTGGATATAAAGTTCTACTTGTCCCTGCCATATTAGAAACTGAGCTCAGTTCTAAAGTTTAAGATTTTTCTAAGAGTTCTATGGTCTCTCTTCATATATTGCAATAGTTCCTGAATAAATCTGTCTTGATTGCTCTAATTACTGTTAGGCTCTGGTTGTCTTTATCACTTGTATTTGAAGAACATTGGCAAGCCAGGATGTTTTGGATGAGTGAGGTCAGACAGGCAACTAAGAGGATTTCACTATCACTTTGAGAACCATGGAGGAATAATAGGCTTTAAAGGCAGAAACAGAGAAAGGGAGACAGGATAATTGTCTTCTCAGGCATCCCAGCTATTAAGTCCATGAAGAAAGAATTCTGATACAAAAGTCTGGAAATCCTGCAGATTTCCAGGACAACTCTCACTAAATAAGGGTGAAGAGACACCTGGCATGGACTCATTTTAAGGTGAAGTCAATGTTAAGTGATTAACTCATTTCCTGAATGCTCCATATGCTTCTGAGACATTTGCTATGGTGAGATTGCAAGGCATGTCCCCTGTGGCCCCTGTCATCCATTCTGACATCTCACGGATGCAGATTTTTCCTACTCATGCTTCCCACGCAGGCAGAGCATGCAGGCTCCCACCTAGTTTGGCACATGTTTCATGTTCCTACAGTTTTAAACCAGAAGCATGGGCATTGGCCTTGAGCAGCAAGATTTCATGTGCTAAATGGATAATGAATACTTGAATCTCAGATATTTGGTGCAAAGTGGTGGTTTCAACTGAACAAACAGCACCTACAATATTGCCAAGTAGAGAGACAGACACCATGGGAACCGTAACATGAACTGAATGTAATTTCTGTCCCTGGACACTCATGGGTCTTGTTTGAGGAAGACAAAAGACATATCATTGAATAAAATAGGAGACTGACAGTGGCAAGTGTGACAGTAATGTGATATAAGGAAAGGAATGAATTCTGGTCAAAGAAAGAATTACCAGCAAACATCACAGAAGCAGTGACAACATGCAGACAGACTGGGGGGCGTGGGGGCTAGTTAAAAAGAGTTTGGGAGGGGGGCTGGGGTTGTGGCTCAGCGGAGAGTGCTCACCTTGCATGTGTGAGACCCTGGGTTCAATCCTTAGCACTACATACAAAAACAAATGAAATAAAGGTTTTGTGTCCAACTACAACTAAAAAAATAAATATTAAAAAAAATGTTTAAAAAAAAAAAAGAGATTGTCATGGGCTGGGGTTGTGGCTCAGCAGTAGAGCACTCGCCTCGCATGTGAGGAACCCTGGGTTCGATCCTCAGCACCACATAAAAAAGTGAAATAAAGGTATTGTGTCCAACTACAATTAAAAATAAATAAACAAATAAATATATATTTTTTTTTTTAAAAAGAGATTGTCATTTAGGTGGGGTAGGTGCTTGAAGACATAAATATGGGGAAGGTCACCAGTGTGACTTGGTTGTAGAGAAAAGAGTAATGTTTAGAACGTGGGGTATCTAGGGATAACAATGCTTTCAAACTCTGTTGCACTCCCCTCTGCCCTTCTAAAAGAATTCTGCTTTCATTTGGTTGATCTGCCCTATCCATGGCCTTGCCATTCACTACATCATGGCAATCTCATTCCCTTTGCCAGAAGTTAATTTATGTGTGAGTGTTTATTGCAATTATGGTCAAGAAGTTGTGAAAGGAAGTGTTTTAGGAGTTTCTGGGGGAAAAATATCTTCCTGATTGTCAATTAAAAGGAGATAGATGGGGCTGGGGATGTGGCTCAAGTGGTAGCACACTTGCATAGTGTGCATAAGGCAATGGGTTCGATTCTTAGTACCACATAAAAATTTTAAAAAAGATATTGTGTCCACCTAAAACTGAAAAATAAATATTTTTAAAATAGACACCAGGATAGAACTTTTATTGTTTTCTTATTGGATATGATACCATAATGAGACTCATAAGGAGTGAGTCTGAGGCAAAGTTTCAGACTAAACATGGTAAGGCAGAAAGATGGAGACAATCATATCCTTGAAAATGTCATTGAGCAGCTGAGTTTGCTCACCTAGCTCTGGACTTGTTTTGTCAAATAATATATCTTCAATGTTGTCATTTTGAAATGGAGTTACCTATTATGTGAAGATGATAGCAATGTACTGGAAACAAAGGGAATAGAGAGGTATCACTCACTGAGGATTTTCCTGAGTCTGATGTCCCTCCTCAGAACTGACCATTGCTAGTACAATAGCAAACCATCTTCCACCCCTCAAGCCTTTCCTAAGCTTGTGCCTAAATGGAAGCAATTGGGAACCTCTCTATTTTGGACAAATTCTTTTTCCCCCTAAGGCCAGCTAGAGTTGTCTGGAAGAATTAACTATCAATATATAAAAATCTGCTGCAACCACTCTGAGATCTTGCCACATAGAGTTGCCTAGATGAGAAGCTGCTCCATCACCAACCACCACCTAGAGGCAAAGTGTCTGCCCTGACACTTCAGATTCTCTGTTGGTTATTGAAACCTATTTATCTCTGTCAATGAGCTGCACACGAGCCTCCTATTGTAGCTCAGTCTTCTTTGCTCTGGAAGATAACCACCTATATTTTCTGTTCTCTCAGGAGACCTTTAAGAGTGAATTCTTAGTGAACCAAATAACCTAAATTTAATGGTAGGCCACCTACTCAAAATATGCTCTTCCACATTTAGTTTAAATTCATCAAGCAAATTTTACATGCTACTGTTAAAACAGAAGACAGACTTACTTTTTTCAAAGGTGCCTGGATGCTCAAATTTCACCTTGAGAAATTATTTTAACATAGCACCTGGCTTTCATAGGAATCTCCCTAAACCCTGACCAAGGCTAGAATAAGTATGACCTCTGTTTGCATTTCAATATTGTTTCATTGTCCATCTTTCTCCAGGAGACAAGGATTCAAGAATAAATGAGCCCATCCCTCTGGCTCCCAGGGCAAGTTTTGACTGGTCAGTCTAAGGCAATTGCAATGATCCTGTTCCCCTTGTCAAAGATTGATTTAGGCTGTGAAGATACATAAGTGTGTAAGTGTGTGGGGTGGAGTGGCAGTGGGGAGAACTTCTGGGAAAACGTTTGTGCTGGACACACAGCCAATAAGAGATTTTTTTTCCCCTCCTGCCAGATGCCATTGTATTGGCATATAGTGCTTTTGAATGTAGCAGGCAAATGTGATGTAACCTAATCAATGTTTATCTCCCCTTGGGAAACATTAAAGACTATTTTGGGGTGCAAACCTAAAGCCTCTTCTTAGGAGAACCTTGTTTTCCTGGAATTTGGATTGCTCATACCTGGGACTGTTTCCTGAACAGTAGGATTTCTCACCCTGGCAAAATTTATTCCCAGGAGTCTTACAGTGAAAGTTCTCCTTGTCACTGATGTGAAAGGCTGGGGTATAAACCAGATCTATCACATTCTATCCTTTCCTGTTGTCCCAAGTGACAGGGCAAAAACTGCAGACAAAGCCTGTCTGATCCCTGGAGCAAGCGGACAAGTGTGACTCAGAACTGGAGACAGCGAAGGAGGAGGTAGGAGGCTGGCCTCTTAAAGACACCCTAGGGAGAGCTTCATCCTTCAGGGCTGATAATTAATAGGGAATAGTTCTCCCTGCTCTTCTCTAGCAAGGGGTTCTTGATGAAGACCGAGGCTGCAGACTTGGGATTCCTGTCTTTATTTAGTGGACTGGACTTTTAAATATTAACATTTAGACTTTGTCTGAAACCCTCAGACTTTTACAAGTACAGGAATTAATACAAAAAAATGCTGGGTTAAGATTTTAATTCTATTATAGACTTCTCTTAGACTAATTATAATTTGGGGCATCATTTGCCATTTTCAATTTTCAGTTTCTGTAACCATAAAATGAGGTTCATGGCCATACTTCTACCATGGAATTGTTGGGAATGTTAAGTGACAGAGTATGTATGAACCAAGGGAAGCAATTGCAATGTAAAGGCCACCTACTGTGTGTTAGTCTTGGTAAATAAAAAGGTAAATGAGAATTCTTTCCTGTCCTTCACAAGTTTACAATCTAATATTGAAAGCAGTTTGTAAACTATTGGTTATTATTGCTACTACATAGCATCCATATATTGAAAATTCAAGTAAAGGGTTTGAACTCTGGATGTGCCTGACTTCAGATTCTAGCAGTGGAGAAAAGCAATGTCATGGTGTTTCTTCTGTGACCCAGAATCTGTTACATGGAGCACCAAAAGGTTTTTTCCATCTTTTAACTCAGATGACACTCCATTGTCTCTTAGAAATGGGTCCAAAAATTCATGTCAGAAACTAATCTAGTGCTTACAAGAAAATGTTCTTGGTTCATGTTCCCTCATTCACTTTCCTCTCATTCTCCTGAGTGGAGGCTTTAAGCTCCCTCCTTTCCCCTGGACCTTGAATGCTCCTAATTTCAATCAGATGAGCAGAATTTTTAGCGTCACAATACAATGAGGTAAAACTCTAGTCACTTGATATACTGCATCCGTTTTACCCTTTCTGGTACCTTTGCAATTGTAAAAATCCTGCATTTACTATATGGATTGCATGAGATTTACCTTTACTTTGAAGTTCTACATAATTGTATTACTGTAGGCAATCATCTATGAAAAATGTAAGAAGTAAGGCAAGAGAGGAGAAGATTTTTCTCATTAAAGAACCCATTCTCTTTGGGTTTAACATAGGCAAAAATAAAAGTCCATTTACTAAACTTCAAGCACACATATTTTCAGAACACATTTATTGTGCCTAAGAAAGTATAACTGCGTGTAAGTATCAAAGGAAGAAATTTCATTCCTATTCTTGACAAACATGAAATTACTTTCAAGAAAATGCATGCAAAAGCAATTACAGTTACGAATGGCGTTGGCAGCTCCCCTTCTGCATTATTAATTTTGTAATACACTCAACCTCCTCTTCATTTATATTTGATAGGAAGCCTGTACAGTTGAGAAGGAAAGCCCAGTGTAGTGTTGATAAAGTTGTTTATAAGGACTGAGAACAATAGTGGTGCTATTTCTACATTCAGGTCTGTGCTCTTCCTTCTCTCAATGACCCTGCTGGGCTTTTGAAATCCATGCTGACCTTGCCTTTGAGGTAGTGACTGCTTTTTCATAGTTGTGACTAATATTCATCAGGACATTATCAAAATGGTAATGAAATAGTTTTGAGCATGACTTGGATTCTGCCACATTCCTCTGCAGTGGAAAGGTGCTGGGAGGACAGGGTATTAGTGGAAAAGAGTCCCTCCCTTTTCCTCTGAGGAAGAGGAGGAAGCATGACAGTTGTGATCCTAGCATTTGTACCACACATCATGGTCACCTTTGACCTCATGAAAATCCTTAAAGTAGACTGGGAAGCAATGATTTGACCCATTTTACCAAAGGAGAAAGAGAAGCTCAGCAAGGTTAAGTTATATTTAGCTTGTTCTAGTCTCCTGTACACAGTCACTCTCTTCCTCTCTTCTACAAACACCTTCGCTTCCTCCTTTGTCCCTGTATTGCATTAGCAAAGACCTTTGCATCTTGCCCACCACTGACTGGTCCCTGCTAAGGATTAACTCTGCTGTTTTCATACTGCCCCCAAGGTGCCCAGGATGCTGCTGGGAACTTACAGGAGCTCCATGAGTTATTTACGATTTTTAAAGGGGAATAAAAGCAACACTTGATATCTATTCAACTCCTTGTAAAAGGGGTGAACATAAACTCTTCCTTCATATGATCTCCTATCTTTGCCAAGTTAGATTTTCAGTGCTTGCCATGATGAAAGCAAGTACCATTGAAAGTCAACATGGAGCAGGAATTGAAGGTGACAGTGTGCAGACTATGGCAAGGTTTGGGAACTTGTTCAGTGCACTATAAAGATACATGTCTTTGTTAGAAAGTAACTGTGTTCTTTAAGAATGAGACGTACATTTTTCTTGTTAGGCTATACTTATTAAGTCATTTTTTTTTAAAAGAGAGAGTGAGAGAGAAGAGAGAGAGTGAGAGAATTTTTTAATATTTATTTTTTAGTTATCGGCGGATACAACATCTTTGTTTGTACGTGGTGCTGAGAATCGAACCCGGGCCGCACGCATGCAAGGCGAGCGCGCTACCACTTGAGCCACATCCCCAGCCCCTTATTAAGTCATTTAATAAGTGAACCTATTAAGCATTTCTTTTGGATAAGGGGCATTGTGAAACATTCCTGAGATGCTAAATGTCCCATAAACCTAAGTATTTGGAAGCCTCTAGTATAACTAAAAAGTCCAAGATAGGGTTGGGATTGTGGCTCAGTGGTAGAGTGCTTACCTAGCATGTATGAGGCACTGGGTTCAATTCTCAGTACACATATACATAAAGTCCATTGATAACGAAAAAATATATATTTTTTTAAAAAGCCCAAGATATTTACTCCCTTTTTTTCCTCAGAGGACTATGAAGTTTTGAAAAACTTTTAAACTACAAGACTGGAGGCTGCAAGAGGGATTTTACTGCTCCAACAAGTTGGTGGGAAGGAGCTGGGTGTGGTGGTACACACCTGTAATCCCAGCAATTTGGGAGGCTGAGGCAGGAGGATCACAAATACAAGGTCTAACTGGGCAACCTAGTAAGATTCCTGACACAAAATAAAAAGGGCTGAGGCTATAACTCAGTGGCAAAGCACCCATGGATTCAATCCCCAGAACCAAACAAAAACAAAGCAGACGAAATGGCAATAAGGACAATTTTAGGTGAGGGTCTTCCTATCCCTCCTGAGTCACACTCTGTCATCTATGATGGGTCTGTCCCTGAAAGCACACAGATTGGCCTAGAATATATGCTAATGACTTGTCCAAGGGTAGATGCTAAATGCATTGAGCATCCATCATCCCCAGGTGTCAAGGGGACAAGTTGACAATTGTACATTGTCTATTTCCTGACAATAGTGCTTTTACTCAAAGATCTTTATTCACTGTGCCCTTTTCACACTTGCCTCCAAGAAAAAATATGGGCAGCCCAGAATAATGGGACCTGTGACTTGTGTCAGATTTTTTTTTTTTTGATGGCACGTATTTTAGCTCCTTCCTGCTCCCTGATATTGCCCACTCCAGTGGTGCCTTTGCCTTCTTCCCTACTTTTCTTATCCTAGGAGATCAAGAGAGGATGAGGACAATGGTACCAACTGGTGTTAAAGACTGGTGTGAAGTAAAAAGTACCAAGGGACTCTTAGGTGCTTGCCATTTCCACATTTCCATCTGAGGGAGCAACCCCAGGGAGTTCCTTTTGCATTGGTTGCCAGATTGTGAGTCTTGGTTGATCCTGCTATAGCTGGTCAACCCATTATAGCCAATAACTGCTAATGGTATGCTGGACTAGAACCAACCACTTCAATTGACCTTGAGTTCTAAAACCCTGTGTTCCTGGTTCAAATCCTGGCTCTACCACATACAAACTTTGGGAAAGTTATTTAACCCTATCTAAGATTTAGTTTCCTCCTTGTAATGTGGAAATATTTAATAAACGACCTCATAGGATTATTGTGAACGGTTCATTGAAATATCTCATCTGAGGTATTTAACATCGTGCCTGAAACACAAGTCTTCACTATGTGACAGCAAATTATCTTATTTTCATTATCACTGTTGTCACCATCATCTTAGTGAAGCTGTTACCAGAGTCCTAGGCTAGAGGGCTGACTCTGAGGATTCCAACAAACCAGGTCTGGCCAGTCTCCCCGAAAACCAAACAGAAAAGGTCATGGTAAAAAGCAGGAAAAGAACTTTAATCATTATTGCCATATTGGAAAGGCAGTGCAAGCCAGCATCTCAGCCCTGTCTTTGGGGTGCTGACAAGAGCTTTAGTTTTAAATAGAGGAAGAATTAGGAAGGAGGGAGGTAGAGGTATACAGAATTAAGCAATCTTAGTCAAACTGGTTTGTCCGATCACTGTCAACTCTGGTTCTGAGGTGGCTCCTGGGAAATTTTTCACAGAAGTCCTTCTCACTTGAGAGGGCAGTTTCCACTTCTTGCTCAGGTTGTTTAAATGCCAGATCTGTGCTATTGGAAGGAGACAATGACTGGAGACTTGTTGGTACCACTCCTGGAGTCTGATGCCATAAAAGCTGACAGTTGAATGTCCCTGGAAATCTTGACTTGAAGAGGGATGGGATAGGAGAGGTAAATTTAGGGCTATAAACCAGTATTATTAATTTTTAGATGAACACTCCTTAAATGACTAACATGCCTACATGCAGAGCTGAGCAGGTCATAAAGTTTAACATAATAAAGGAGATAGATATGCCAAGAATTATCCTACTTTCAGTTACCCATTGAGCATCTACAGGCCTAAATAGTCAGTGCTTTTAGCAAAAGCAGTTTCTCTCATTCCCTGTTCTAGAAACAACAAACCTGTGATGAGGAGAGACTATTACTCCCATTTTTCAGATATGGAAACCAAGGCTTAGAGACATGACCCAGGATACACTGGTACAGCTGGTACTCCAAACCCAGGTGTGCTTCCTTAACCTGGCACTCCTTCTGTGGTACCCTGTGAATCCCACCTTCATTCTGTCCCCCGTCCCCTAGCCCACTCTTACTGTAGTGGTGGCAGGTAGCCCCTACTGTGTTCCTGTGTATGTCCCGCTACTCCCTTCTACATGTCAGAGAGCTGGCTGGTGGCTGGAACAGCCCTGAGGAGATAAAGGGGAAGGCTTCTGAGGGTATCTCCTGAGCCAACACATACTTGCCCACCTGTTTTTATGACTCCTGGCTATCCTGATAACATTAGTTTTGTCTTAAGACTCTGGGGTCGGCATCCTGAGGAGTGAGGCACAGAGAATTCTGTACCCATAGGACTCCATTGTCATGGACTTGCACAGTACTGGCCAGCAACAACAGCCAGATATTGTTGGGGGTGGGGGCAGGGGCGGGCAGTGTGCTCTTTTCCCTGAGCTTTCAGATACTGTGACTCTGAATACAGAGAACTTCCTCCCCACCTGTCCACCACCTAAAAGAACAGGCAATGATTTAGTCCCCAAATTATCCTTTTCTCACCCCACACCCCTCCAGAAGAGAGTATGGGACATGCCTGGACTAATCAGGGGTCAATTTTGGGTCTTCCTCTCTATCAGTTTCTGCTATATAACAAACCACTCTCAAACTCAGTGGCTTAAAACAGTAATGATTCATTATTCCTCACAATTGCAGAGTTGTCTGGAGTGGACTCACTTGCATGTCTGGGTTCTCAGCTGGGTCATTAGATTAATTATGCCTTTATATTTTCTGCATTTTTGATGCCTTGGCATCTTGGGGTCTTGCTCACCCTGAAGGACTGCTCCTCCCAAGATTAGCCAGTTCCTTGAGATAATAAATCACTCCCCTTCTGACTCCCTTTCTATAAGCAAACCAACCAATCTGGAGTTCACACTTCCAATCATCTCCTTTATGGAGCACTTAAATCAGAGGCCACTATTTCCCTAGCTGATTTCACCCCCAGTGTCAGATCCCAGACAGCTTGAATCAGCCCTTATGTCCTAGAGTGCTGGGAGCCATCAGCCAAGTAGGTATGACAATTTCCTTGCCAGCGTACTCCCATGCTGTCTAGTGGAAGGACTCCTGAAAGGTGACCTTGCTCAAGGACCAGGGCGGATCCGTGTTTAGGGTGTTCCGGGTTTAGCATAATAGGAGATTAGGGTGTTCCCCGTTTAGAATAGGGCGTATCCTGCTGCCTGAGTTCCTCTTGAGTTCTTAGGGTCAGAGAGTATATTTTGGGAGACAGAAGCCCAGTGGAGTGTGGATTTGGGCAGAGAACGTGGATTTCCCCAGAACGTGTTTGTAGACAGCCGGTGTGAGTTCGGGAATAAAGAATTGCTGTTTGAATTTACAAGCTGTGTGGAGGCTCGTGATTTGTGCCCAGCCAGAGACTGCGGCACTAGAGCCCACTGAAATGATTCAAACTCGCTTCCCCTCGCCTTGCTTATATCTCCCCCTGGAAACCATGATAGAAGTTTTTACCCATGTTTCCCCCTCCTTCCCTGTCTTCTGACCCCATTTGGTTCTTCCCTATGCAATCCCCTGTGGTATGAGATGCTCCTCCTCTTGAGATCTGTAATAAACTATTTTCAGTAGCAGTTGTCTTCTGATCTGTTGGCCTCACTGTCTGAACAATAAAACCAACATTTATAACAGACAACAACTGGGATGGTTGACTCTTTCCACATGGTCTCTCATCTTTCAGGAGGCTATCCCAGGGTTCTGCTCAGCTTTTTTGATCCTGTGACCAAAGTACTTGACAAGAAAAATTTAGAGCGGGGGAAGCTTTATTGGGCACTCACAGTTTTAGAAGTCTCAGTTATTAGTCTGCTGACTCCATTGCTAAGGACCCAAGGTGAGGCAGAATGTCATGGCAGGAGGGCCCATTGGAGGAAAGATGCTCAGCACACGACAGGGTCAGAAAGCAGATGGAAAGAAGAAAAGGGTCTGCAGGAAAGATTTACCCTTCTAGAGTGCCCCTAGTGACCTGCCTTGTCTAGCCACATCTCACCTGCCTATAGTTATCACTCAGCCATTCAAACTAGGATGGACTGATTAGGTTACAGCTCTTATAATCAAAACACTTTACTTCTGAATATTCCTGCATTAACACAGGAATTTTGGGGGTTCAACTCATATTGAAGTCATAATGCCTGGGCTTCTTCCCACACAATTTCCCTGTTCTTAGCAGTAAGGAAGGCATGCCTCATGGCCAAGCCCAGATTCAAACAATGGAAAGCTATAGACTCCACCTCTTGTGGAAGGAACATTGAAGACACATTACGAAGGTGCATGCACATAGGGATAGGAAGAATTTGTTGCCATTTTTAAAAATACACCATATGATCTGCTTGTGTGTCTTTGGGCAAACAGCTTTATGTTCCTTAACTTCATTCTAATCAGCTTTATAATGGATTAATAATTCCTATTTCTCATAGAGTTTTCAAGAGGACCAAAACATCATGAACTATGGAGTGCTATGGTAATGTAAGGGCTCTTTGTCTGACATCTATACCCCATATGTCACATTTTGAATATGAAAGATTCATGTTTGGATCTTAAGAGATGATTTTGCTATCTTAAGAAGTGATCCTAAGAAATGACTTTACTATACAGTTTAGTTTTCTAAGATTTAGTTTGATGATCTTGAGAAGTCCTTGATAAGATGCCCCTGCCCCCATTTTCTTGCATAAAATATATTTTTACTTGTGGTGTTAGTTGAGATTTTTTTTTTAAGAGAGAGAGAGAGAAGTTTTTAATATTTATTTTTTAGTTTTCGGTGGACACAACATCTTTATTTTACTTTTATGTGGTACTGAGGATCGAACCCAGCACCCTGCACATACCAGGCAACCGTGCTATTGCTTGAGCCACATCCCCAGCCCTAGTTGAGGTTCTTGATCCCATCTGCCAGTTTCCCAGTTCTAGATCCCAGGGGAGAAAATCTGACTGGTCAAGTTTAGATAAGGTATATAACTCTGGTTCAACCATGCCCACCAAAGGGGCATGCCAAGAATACCCAATGCTGTTTTAAGTCTGTCTTGACCTTATTCCATTGATCCAGCTGGATGTGATAACCACCATGCAACCAGCAATCACATAAACAAACTGTGAATACCCACTCCCCAGGCTTCTTGCCCTAGACTTTCCTTGCTTGTTCCTGGCTTATTCCAACTTCCCTGTGATTCTTGTCTGATTCCTGACTCTTGGCTTTCTTGTATTTTTAAAAATCTGGCTCTTGTATTTTCCCATGTGGTACTCTTACTCTAGAATCATCAGCCCCTACATTTCAACTCTTGCAGAGGCCTTTTGTTCATATACACTTTCCTAGCTCTTGTGGATTTGGTTTGAGATTTGAGGTGTAAAACCCATTTTGACTGTCTCCTCAGGATTCAGTTTTAGTTTCCTGCTGAACTACAAGAATTGGGGAGTTAGACAATAAATATGTCTGTTTCACTCACCAGATCATAATCTCCTTGAAGATAGTAGGCACCATGTTTCCAAATAACCAGATGTTATTTTTCATTTTGTCCCTTCACACAGATCTAAGAGGGATGCAGAACCAAAATAGAATACATTTGGGCTGGGCACTTGTAATTATCATGTGTTGTCCTATCTTTTAAGAATCCTTAATTGGTGACAGGCTCAGTCTTCTCTCCTGCTTCACAGTGCAAAGGAAGCCAGACATTCCCTTCCTCAATTCCTGGCCTCTTGGGTATATCTTAAGTTTACTTGGCCAACCAGAAGTTCCCACCTTGAATTTTGAATCTTAATAGCCATATGAAAACAATGGTCACATGAGAACTCACTCATGCAGGATCTTCAGACAAGCTGAGTTCAATCTCTAGTGTCATCTGTGCCCAAAAAAGTGATATAACCCAGATATACCAGTGGCTGACTAGGGCTGTGTTTTTGCCACCTGGTCTCTTGTTTCTAACAATTTTTTTGGACTGCTTCTTCATTTATCTGATATATTCAGAGAATAGCACAGTATCTTATCAATAAATGTCTTCTCTTGTTTCAGGGGGTCAGAGTACATTTTTGTCTTTGTGTTTTGATATTTTGTCTTTTTAAGTGTTGTTATGATTTGAATATAAGGTATCCCCCCAAAGCTCATGTGTGAAACAATACAGGAATGTTCAGAGGTGAAATGATGAATTATGAGAGCTGTAACCTACCAGTGGATTAATCCATTTGTTGTATTAATAATTTGAGTGGGGGCTGGGGGATGTGGCTCAAGCAGTAACGTGCTTGCCTGGCATGCGTGGGGTGCTGGTTTGATCCTCAGCACCACATAAAAATAAAATAAAGATGTTGTGTCCACTGAAAACTGAAAAATAAATATTAAAAAATTCTCTCTCTCTCTCTCTCTCTCTCTCTCAGACTCTCTCTCTTTAAAAAATAATATTTTGAATGGTTTAATGGGGGATAACTATAGACAGATGGGGTATGGCTGAAGGAAGCAGGTCACTGGGGGTGTACCTTTATGGTTTTATATTTTGTCCCTGATGAGTGGAGCGCTCTCTACTTCCTGGCTGTCATGAACTGAGTAGCTTTTCTCTGCCATGCCCTTCAGCCATGAAGTTCTGTTTTACCTCAGACCCAGAGCTATGGAGCCAGCCATATAAGGGTGAACCTCTAAAACCATGAACTAAAATAATTTTTTTCTTTTAAGTTGTTCTTGTCAACTCTTTTGGTCATAGTGATGAAAATCTGAGTAAAACTAAGTTGTGTGTTGGGTTTTTTTTTTTTTTTTTTTTTGTGTGTGTGTGTATGTGTGTGTGTGTGTGTTCACCTAAGAAACTCATGCAGGCCACAAAAAAATAATAAACAATGGCTTTTGTTCACTAAGGATATACCATGTGCCAGGTGAGACACTGAGCACCTTGTAGAGATGATAATAGTTACAACAGATCCAGGTGGGAGTTATTATTTTTCACATTTTGCACATTAGACTCAAGCTTTTTTGAACAATGCTGCTATGAACATTCTTGTACATGTCTTCCTGGAATTCACGTGAACACATTTCTGATGGGCATATATCTAGGAATGAAATTGCTGTATCATAACATGCTAATGTCCAACTGTTTCTTAAAGTACTTTTACAAATTTATATTTCCACCAGTACTTACATTAGATTCTGGTTTCGATATATGGATGGCTCTGAGCCAACATTTGATATTGTCTCTTTAATATTAGCCTTCCTATTAGGTATTTAGTAGTATTACTTTATAGCTCAATTCATATTTCCATCATGCCCAATAAGGTTGAGCACCTTTACAATTTTTTATTTAAAAAATAATGAGGTCCAATATGGTGGTGCATTCCTGTAATCCCAGAGGCTCGGAAGGCGGAGGATCTAGAGTTCAAAGCCAGCCACAGCAACAGCGAGGCCCTAAGCAACTCAGTGAGATCCTATCTCTAAATAAAATACAAAAAGGGGGGGGGCTGGGGATGTGGCTCAGTGTTTGAGTGCCCCTGAGTTCAATCCCCAGTACCCCCTAAAATAAATAAATAAATTAGCAAGCAAGCAAGCAGATAGTACAGAGAATTCTTAATTCTCGACCTCCTCACTCCAAAGACAGTTTCTCCTATTATTAACATCTTGCACTACTATGGTACATTTGTTACAAGTAGTAAACCACTGTTGATGAATTGCTGTTAACCAAAGTCCAAAATGTGTATTAAGGTTCAGGACTTTGACAAATGCATAATTTTGTGTGTTCCATGATACCATTATAGTATCATGCAGAATGTATCTCTCCATACTCCCTCCCTGATTCCTCAAATCTTTGGTAATCACTGATCATTATTATCTTTATAGTTTTGCCTTTGTGGAATTTCATGTCAGAAGAGTCATAGTAAAATGACTCTTCAGATCAGCTTCTTTCACTTAGCCACATGTATTTAAATTTCTTCCAGGTCCCTTTGTAATTTGATAGCTCATTCATTTTCCATTGTTTGGATTAATATTTCACAGTTTATTCATTCACATATTAAAAATCATCTTGTTCACTTCCACATTTTGGCAGTTGTGAATAAAGCTGCTATAGACATTCACATGCAAGCTTTTATGTAGACATAAATTCTCAACTTATTTGAGTAAATACAAAGGAGCACGATTACAAAATCATAGAGTAAGAGAATGTACGAGATGCCAAATTGTCTTCAAAGGTGGCCATGCCACTTTTCATTTCCATCAGCAGTGAATGAGACTTCCTGTTACTTCACATCCTCATCAGCATTTGGTATTGTCAGTTTTTGGATTTTAGCCATCCTAATATGTGTGTAGTGTATCTCTTTGTTCTAATTTGCAATTCTCCAATGACATATAAATTCAAACATCTTTTCTTATGCTTATTTGCCATCTGTATATCTTTATTGATGAGTTGTTTGTTCAGATTTCTGCCTATTTAAAAATTGTGCTGCTTACTCTCTTACTGTTGAGTTTGAGAGTTATTTGTATATTTTGGAAGTGAGTCTTTTACTAGCTATGTCTTTTGCAAATATTTTCTCCCATACTGTATTTGTCATTCGGTTCTATTAATGGCATCTTTTATAGAGCAGAAGTTCTTAATTTTAATGAGGTTCAACTTGTTGATTTCTTTTTATCATAGATTATGTTCTTGATATTGTATCTGAAAATTTATCACAATATCTAGGGGTTTCTCGTACATTCTCTTTTAGAAGTTTTATAGTTTTTTAAAATACCTTTATTTTTATTTTTATGTGGTGCTGAGGATAGAACCCAGGGCCTCAACATATACTAGGCGAGCACTCTACCACTGAGCCACAACCCCAGCCTGAAGTTTTATAGTTTTGAATTTTGCATTTAAGTCTATGATTCATTTTGAGTTAAATTCTGTGAAAGGTACAAATAAAGTCTGCATTGATATTTATTTATTTATTGTATATAGATGTCCAGTTATTACTGTATCATTTGTCAAAAAGCTCTCCTTTCTCCATTGAATTTCTTTTGTTCCTTTATCAAAGATCAATCAACTCTACTTGTGTGGGTCTGTTTCTGGGTCCTCTGTTCTATTCCATTAATGTATTTGCATATTCTTTCAACAAATATCAAACTGTCATGATTTTTCTTCCTGGTACTAGGGATTGAACCCTGGGGTAAGGGTGCTTAGCCACTGAGCCACATTCCCATCCCTTTTTACTTTTTTATTTTAAGGCAGGGTCTTACTTAGTTGCTGAGGCTGGCTTTGAAATTATGATCCTCCTGTCTCAGCTTCCTGAGTCACTGCGATTATGGGCATATATTGTAAAGGTAAAATTTTTAAGCTGATTCTAAGCCGCAGAGCCAGAGTTAAAGTGTAAAGGACCGGACACTGTGAAGTTTCTAAAACTGCAAGGCTTGGGTTGTAAAGTAAGAGACCATTGATATGTTAAATACCTCGGCTACCCCGAAGCCTTTGATCTCTGTAGCTGTTAGGACAATAGCGGAGCTGCCCCAGTAAACATTCTCACTGACTCCTCTGGTGGTCTGATAAAACTTGGGACTTTGAGTCGCCTGGCACTAGGCACCGGGCCCAGAACCAATCAGTTTAAATATTCCCCCCCACTTAAGAGTAACCAATCACCCCCGTCCAATCTGTTCCCGCCAGTAAATGTGCTAATCTTGACTCAGAGTTGTTGTTCAATTTTCCCGCGTCTCTTGTTGATTTGTTCTGATGTATGCAAAGCCCCCCCCCCCCCTCCAAAAGGTGTACTTAAGCTCAGCTTAACCTCTGCTCTGGGCCCTGGGCTGCTCTTCCTTTTTGTGCGAGCCGGCCTGGGGACTCAGCGCGCTGAACCGGATCCTAATAAACTCCCTCTTGCACATTGCATAAAGTTAGTCTCTTGGTGGTCTCTTCCTCCGACGCTTCGCCGGACCCTTACAATATCATTGTACATGGATAGATTACTATATCTTTATAGTTAAGTCTTGCAGTTGTGTGGTATCAGTCTTTCGACTTCATTCTTTTTAAACATCATATTAGCTAATCTGGACTTAAGCATTTTCATAAAATTTGGGATCAGTTTGTCAATACCCACAAAATAACTTGCTGTAATTTTGTTTGGGCTTGCATCAAATCTATAGATTATGTTGGAAAGGATTGAAACAGGGCTGAGCACCTTAGATTTTTTTTTTTTGCCACTAGGGTGGTTTTATTTTATTTATTCATTCATTCAATATTTCATTCATTCATTCATTGTGACAAACCTGTTTCAGTCTCCCAACCACTTTGTTTTCTGTTATTTGTACAAATTCTTTATATATTCTGGAAAAGAACCTTTAACCCTTATATGTATTACAAATATCTTCTGTTTTCTTTCTTGCTTTTCAGTGTGTTAATGATGTCTTTTGATGAACAGAAATCTTTAGTTTGAGTTTTGTTCAGTTTATCTTCATAGTTATATATTTTAATGTCTCAAAATTATAAGTGAATTCTTTTATTTTCTAGAGTAGCAGTTTGCCAGCTTTTTCTAAAAAAAGTTTAGATAGTAAATATGAGGCTTTACAGGCCATGTCCTCTCTGTTGCAACTAATTAACTCTGCCTTTGTATTGTGAAAACAGCCATAGATACTGTGTAAATGAATGAGTGGGTCTGTGGCAGAGTGCTTCCCTAGCATGTGTGAGGCACTGGATTCCATCCTCAGCACCACATAAAAATAAGTAAACAAAATAAAGATTAAAAAAAAAATTACTTATAAAACCAAGCAGATTTGTTCCATGGAGGTATAGGGTGCAGGTTGGTCCCAAGGGCCATAGTTTGCTAAACCCTGTTCAATAGTGGTGTTGTTCAGTGTAGCTTTCTGTGATGATAGAAATGGTCTGCGTGTGCACTGTCAAATATGGTAGCCATGGGCTACATTTGGCTCTTGTACACTTGAAATGTGACTACTGCAAATGATAAACTGAATTTTCAGTTTATTTAGTTTTAATTAAACTTATATAGCTACATAGGGCTAGAGGCCACTGTACAGAATAATGTGGTTCTAGAGACTTACTGTTTTGGGTTTTTTGGTTTTTTTTTTTTTAAGCCCTGTAGTCAACCTGGAATTGGTTTTTATGTATAACAGGAGGAAACGGGTAGGGATTTGCTTGAAACCATTTATAGTCATGTATTATTTAACAACAGGGACACATTCTGATTGGTAGGCCATTTTGTGATTGTGTGAACACCATAGAATGTAATTACACATACTAAGAATACTAGAAGGTCACTAGGTGACATGATCTCACAGGACCATCTCTGTATATGTGGTATGGCATTGACTGAATGTTATTATACAGGGCATGACTATACATAGAGCTATTTTCCCCACAACTTGTCAGTGTCACCTTTGCTATATATCCAATATCTTGTGTTTCCTCTTATCTATGTATATTTATCCTTGTTTCAGTAGCATAGTGTCTTAAATACATAAGCTCAACAGTGACAAAGACTGAATTGGATATGTAGTAGGTTTAATCTTCCATGTTTTTCTTCATCAAGAGTGTTTCAGCATTTTTTTGCTTCAATTTCCATATAAATGTTATAATTAGATTTTTTTTTTTAGACTGAAAAAAATTTTATAGCCACTTCTACTTTAAATTCTTGGATAGCAAACTGTATATTAATCAAGAACAAAAAACAAAACTTTCATTGAAAAATTGCCAGAATTAAATTTTCTTTGCACACTACTTTCTCAAGAACCTCAAAATACAATCTAAGTATTAATTTTTTTTGCCAGAAAAACATGTTACATGATACGTTTTCACATATCAGATTTTGCCAATAATTCTTTTTTTAAAATTAATTTTTATTGTAGGTTGTTCAAAACATTACATAGTTCTTGATATATTAGATTTCACACTTTGATTCAAGTGGGATATGAACTCCCATTTTTACCCCATATACAGATTGCAGAATCACATCAGTTGCACAACCATTGATTTACATATTGCCATTCTGGTGTCTGTTGTATTCTGCTGCCTTTCCTATCCTCTACTATCCCCCCTCCCCATCCCCTCCCCTCTTCTCTCTCTACCCCCTCTACTGTAATTCATTTCTCCCCCCTTATATTTTTCCTCCTTTCCCCTCACTTCCTCTTGTATGTAATTTTGTATAACCCTGAGGGTCTCCTTCCATTTACATGCAATTTCCCTTCTCTCTCCCTTTCCCTCCCACCTCTCATCCCTGTTTAATGTTAATCTTCTTCTCATGCTCTTCGTCCCTACTCTGTTCTTAGTTACTCTCCTTATATCAAAGAAGACATTTGGCATTTGTTTTTGAGGGATTGGCTAGCTTCACTTAGCATAATCTGCTCTAATGCCATCCATTTCCCTCCAAATTCTATGATTTTGTCATTTCTTAATGCAGAGTAATACTCCATTGTGTATAAATGCCACATTTTTTTTTATCCATTCGTCTATTGAAGGGCATCTAGGTTGATTCCACAGTCTTGCTATTGTGAATTGTGCTGCTATGAACATGGATGTAGCAGTGTCCCTATAGTGTGCTCTTTTTAGGTCTTTAGGGAATAGACCGAGTAGGGGAATAGCTGGATCAAATGGTGGTTCCATTCCCAGCTTTCCAAGAAATCTCCATACTGCTTTCCAAATTGGCTGCACTAATTTGCAGTCCCACCAGCAATGTACAAGAGTACCCTTTTCCCCACATCCTCGCCAGCACTTGTTGTTGTTTGACTTCCTAATGGCTGCCAATCTTACTGGAGTGAGATGGTATCTTAGGGTGGTTTTGATTTGCATTTCTCTGACTGCTAGAGATGGTGAGCATTTTTTCATATACTTGTTGATTGATTGTATGTCCTCCTCTGAGAAATTTCTGTTCAGGTCCTTGACCCATTTGTTGATTGGGTTATTTGTTATCTTATTGTCTAATTTTTTGAGTTCTTTGTATATTCTGGATATTAGGGCTCTGTCTGAAGTGTGAGGAGTAAAGATTTGTTCCCAGGACGTAGGCTCCCTATTTACCTCTCTTATTGTTTCTTTTGCTGAGAAAAAACTTTTTAGTTTGAGTAAGTCCCATTTGTTGATTCTAGTTATTAACACTTGTGCTATGGGTGTCCTATTGAGGAATTTGGAGCCCGACCCCACAGTATGTAGATCATAGCCAACTTTTTCTTCTATCAGACGCCATGTCTCTGATTTGATATCCAGTTCCTTGATCCACTTTGAGTTAACTTTTGTGCATGGCGAGAGAAAGGGATTCAGTTTCATTTTGTTGCATATGGATTTCCAGTTTTCCCAACACCATTTGTTGAAGATGCTATCCTTCTTCCATTGCATACTTTTAGCCCCTTTATCAAATATAAGATAGTTGTAGTTTTGTGGATTGGTTTCTGTGTCCTCTATTCTGTACCATTGGTCCACCCACCTGTTTTGGTACCAGTACCATGCTGTTTTTGTTACTATTGCTCTGTAGTATAGTTTGAAGTCTGGTATCGGTATACCGCCTGATTCACACTTCCTGCTTAGCATTGTTTTTGCTATTCTGGGTCTTTTATTTTTCCATATGAATTTCATGATTGCTTTCTCTATTTTTACAAGAAATGCCGTTGGGATTTTGATTGGCATTGCATTAAACCTATAGAGAACTTTTGGTAATATCGCCATTTTGATGATGTTAGTTCTACCTATCCATGAACAGGGTATATTTTTCCATCTTCTAAGATCTTCTTCTATTTCTCTCTTTAGGGTTCTGTAGTTTTCATTGTATAGGTCTTTCACCTCTTTTGTTAGGTTGATTCCCAAGTATTTTATTTTTTTTGAGGATATTGTGAATGGGGTGGTTGTCCTCATTTCCATTTCAGAGGATTTGTCGCTGATATACAGGAATGCCTTTGATTTATGCGTGTTGATTTTATATCCTGCCACTTTGCTGAATTCATTTATTAGCTCTAATAGTTTCTTTGTAGACCCTTTTGGGTCTGCTAGGTATAGAATCATGTAATCTGCAAATAGTGATAATTTGAGTTCTTCTTTTCCTATTTTTATGCCTTTAATTTCTTTCATCTGTCTAATTGCTCTGGCCAGTGATTCGAGAACTATGTTGAACAGAAGTGGTGAGAGAGGGCATCCCTGTCTTGTTCCAGATTTTAGAGGGAATGCCTTCAGTTTTTCTCCATTCAGAATGATGCTAGCCTGAGGCTTAGCATAGATTTCTTTTACAATATTGAGGTATGTTCCTGTTATCCCTAGTTTTTCTAGAGTTTTGAACATAAAGGGATGCTGTACTTTGTCGAATGCTTTTTCTGCATCTATCGAGATGATCATATGGTTCTTATTTTTAAGCCTATTGATGTGGTGAATAACATTTATTGATTTCCGTATATTGAACCAAACATGCATCCCAGGGATAAATCCTACCTGATCATGGTGCACAATTTTTTTGATGTTTTTGTATCCGGTTCGCCAGAAGTTTATTGAGAATTTTTGCATCTAGGTTCATTAGAGATATTGGTCTGTAGTTTTCTTTCTTTGAAGTGTCTTTGTCTGGTTTAGGAATCAGGGTGATGTTGGCCTCATAGAATGAATTTGGAAGTTCTCCCTCTTTTTCTATTTCCTGAAATAGCTTGAAAAGTATTGGTATTAGTTCCTCTTTAAAGGTTTTGTAAAACTCTGCTGTACACCCATCCGGTCCTGGGCTTTTCTTAGTTGGTAGTCTTTTGATGGTTTCTTCTATTTCCTCAATTGATATTGGTCTGTTTAGGTTGTCAATATCCTCCTGACTCAATCTGGGCAAATCATATGACTTAAGAAATTTATCGATGCCTTCACTATCGTCTATTTTATTGGAGTATAAGGATTCAAAATAATTTCTGATAATCTTCTGTATTTCTGAAGTGTCTGTTGTGTTATTGCCTTTTTCATCCCGTATGCTAGTAATTTGAGTTCTCTCTCTTCTTCTCTTCGTTAGCGTGGCTAAGGGTCTGTCGATTTTATTTATTTTTTCAAAGAACCAACTTTTAGTTTTGTCAATTTTTTCAATTGTTTCTTTTGTTTCGATTTCATTGATTTCAGCTCTGATTTTAATTATTTTTTGTCTTCTACTTCTTTTGCTGTTGTTTTGCTCTTCTTTTTCTAGGATTTTGAGTTGAAGTATTAGATCATTTATTTGTTGGTTTTTTCTTTTTTTAAGGAATGAACTCCAAGCAATAAATTTTCCTCTTAGAACTGCTTTCAATGTGTCCCATAGATTCCGATATGTTGTGTCTGTGTTTTCATTTATCTCTAAGAATTTTTTAATTTCCTCCTTGATGTCTTCTATAACCCATTGATCATTCAGTAACCTATTGTTCATTCTCCAAGTGATGCATGATTTTTCCTTACTTCTTTTATCGTTGATTTTCAATTTCATTCCATTATGATCAGATAAGATGCATGGTATTATCTCTACTCCTTTATATTGTCTAAGAGTTGCCCTGTGACATAATATATGATCTATTTTTGAGAAGGATCTATGTGCTGCTGAGAAAAAAGTGTAACTGCTTGATCTTGGGTGGTATATTCTATATATGTCAATTAAATCTAGGTTATTAATTATGTTATTGACTTCTATAGTTTCCTTATTCAACTTTTGTTTGGAAGATCTGTCCAGTGGTGAGAGAGGTGTGTTGAAGTCTCCCATGATTATTGTATGGTGGTCTATTAGACTCTTGAACTTGAGAAGAGTTTGTTTGATGAACATAGCTGCACCATTGTTTGGGGCATATATATTTATGATTGTTATGTCTTGTTGGTGTATGGTTCCCTTGAGCAGTATGTAGTGTCCCTCTTCATCCCTTTTGATTAACTTTGGCTTGAAATCTATTTTATTTGATATGAGTATGGACACTCCTGCTTGTTTCCGAAGTCCATATGAGTGATATGATTTTTCCCAACCTTTCACCTTCAGTCTATGTATGTCTTTTCCTATCAAATGCGTCTCCTGAAGGCAGCATATTGTTGGGTCTTGTTTTGTGATCCATTCTACTAGACTGTGTCTCTTAATTGGTGAGTTTAAGCCATTAACATTTAGGGTTAATATTGAGATATGGGTTGTTCTTCCAGCCATATTTGTTTATTTATGTTACTAAACATGGTTTGTTTTCCTCTTTGATTATCCCCCCCCCTTTACTGTACTACCTCCCGCTGTTGGTTTTCATTGATATTTTCCATTTCCTCTTCCTGTAATATTTTGCCGAGGATGTTTTGAAGAGATGGTTTTCTAGCTGCAAATTCTTTTAACTTTTGTTTATCATGGAAGGTTTTAATTTCATCTTCCATCCTGAAGCTTAATTTTGCTGGTTACACAATTCTTGGTTGGAACCCATTTTCTTTCAGTGTTTGAAATATGTTATTCCAGGATCTTCTAGCTTTCAGAGTCTGTGTTGAAAGATCAGCTGTTATCCTGATTGGTTTACCCCTAAATGTAATCTGCTTCCTTTCTCTTGTTGCTTTTAAAATTCTCTTCTTATTCTGTATGTTGGGCATCTTCATTATAATGTGTCTAGGTGTGGATCTCTTATGATTTTGCACATTCGGCGTCCTGTAGGCTTCTAGGATTTGGGATTCTGTCTCATTCTTCAAGTCTGGGAAGTTTTCTCGTATTATTTCGTTGAATAGATTGCTCATTCCTTTGGTTTGGACCTCTATACCTTCCTGTATCCCAATGACTCTTAAGTTTGGTCTCTTTATGTTATCCCATATTTCTTGAATGTTCTGCTCATGGTTTCTTAACAGCTTTGCTGATCTGTCTATGTTCTTCTCCAGTTGAAATACTTTGTCTTCATTGTCTGATGTTCTATCTTCTAAGTGTTCTACTCTGCTGGTAGTATTCTCAATTGAGTTTTTAAGTTGGTTTATTGTTTCCTGCATTTCCAGGATTTCTGTTTGTTTGTTTTTTATAACCTCTATCTCCCTGTATAATTGATCTTTTGCTTCCTGGATTTGTTTATGTAATTCATTGTCGAAGTGGTCGAAGTGGTCTTTCATTGTCTGATTTTGCTGTCTAATGTCTTCCTTGAGACTCCAGATCATCTGAAGCATGTGTATCCTGAATTCTTTATCTGACATTCCATCTGCTGCAGATATTACCTCTTCTAAAGTTGAGTTGACCTGCATTGCTTGTGTTCCTTTCTTTCCTTGTCTTTTCATACTGATCGCGTTTCTTTCTGCTTGGTGAAACTGTTGTGTTATTGATTTTCCCCCCTATATATTTATGTTGCTCTTGTATAGTTGCAAAGTCTCCCTCGCAGGCTTTGGCGGTGGTTCTGCCCCTCCTCCAATTGGGGCAATGTGTCTACCACGCCGGCAGGCCGCTGGGCCTGTACTTTCGGTTGGCCTGTTCTTTGGGTGGTCACAGGTCCGCCTACCTTGCAGGCGTGAGCAGCGGCTCTGCCCCTCCGCTGACCGCTAGGCCTGTTCTGTCTGTCAGTTGCAGGTCTGTCTACCTAACAGGCGCTGGTGGCGGCTCTGCCCCTCCCCCAAACGGGGTGATGTGTCTGGCGGGCCACTGGGCCTTTTTGTCAGTGGTCACGGTTCCGCCTACCTTGCAGGCGCGTGGGGTAGCTGTGCCCCTCCGCAGGTTGCTGGGCCTGACCTGCCGGTGGGTCGCAGGTCTGCCTACCTTGCAGGCTCGGGGGGTGGCTCTGCCGCTCTGCAGATTGTTGTGCCTGTTCTGCTGTTGGGTCGCGGGTCCGCCTACCTTGCAGGCGCCTGGCGGCTCTGTCCCTCCCCCAACCGGGGCGATGTGTCTGGCGGGCCACTGGGCCTGTTTTGTCGGTGGTCACGGTTCCGCCTACCTTGCACGCGCGCAGCAGCTGTGTCCCTCCGAGAGTTGCTGGGCCTGACCTGCCGGTGGGTGGCATATGCGCCTACCTTGCAGGCGCGGGGGTGGCTCTGCCGCTCCGCGGGTCGCTGGGCCTGATCTGCTGGTGAGTCGCAGGCCTGCCTACCTTGCAGGCGCCCGGCGGCTCTGCCCCTCCCCCAACCGGGGCGGGGCGATGTGTCTGGCCGGCCGCTGGGCCTGTTCTGTTGGTGGTCACGGTTCTGCCTACCTAGCAGGCGCGTGGGGCAGCTGTGCCCCTCCGCAGGTTGTTGGGCGTGACCTGCCGGTTGGTCGCAGGTCTGCCTGCCTTGCGGGCTCCGGGGGTGGCTCTGCCGCTCTGCGGATTGCTGTGCCTGTTCTTATAATTAGATTTTTTGGTTTTCACATACATGCAAAAACCCCTACTTGGATTTTTATTGGGTTTGCATTGACTTTACAGATTAAACTAGAGAAAACTAACATGCTCATAGCATTCCGTCTTCCAATCCATAGACCTAGCATAAACCCCTGTTTTTCAGGTCTTCTTTAATTTCTGTCAATAAGATTTATACTTTCAAGGCAGAGGACTTCCATGTCTTTTAGTAGATTTATTCTTAGGTGTTAAACATTTCTGGTACTAATATAAATGATATCTTTTAAAATGTTTTCTAGGTGCTTGTGTTTGGTATATAAGTACACATGTAATTAGTGTATATATTCCCTTCTGTACAAATTGCCTTCTGTTCAAATTGTGAATTACAATAGTTCATTTGTAGATTCTTTTGGATTATCTATATGTAAAAAGACAATTTGTGGATAAAAAAATTGGTATTTCTTTAATCCTATTTTTTCTTTCTTCTGCTTCTTCTCTTTCTCCCTCCTCCTCCTTCTCTTCTTCTTTCCTGGATTAACCCAGGGACATTTTACCACTAAACTATATCAAAAGCCCTTTTTACTTTTTATCTTGAGACAATATCTTGCAAAGTTGCACAGGCTGGCCTGGACCTTGCGATCCTTCTGCCTCAGCCTCTTGAGGGGCTGGGATAAAGATGCGTATACCCTTACACCTGGCTGTTTTTTCTTCTTTATTGCATTGGCAAGAAACTTCAGTAAATGCTGAATAGAAGGGATAGCAGAGTGGGCACGCTAATCTCATGGTCAGTATCTGATAACCTGTTTCAGGTTATCCTTTATCAATCTATTTTAACTTATTGATTTCCTAGTGTTAAACCAACCCTGCATTCCTGGAGTACTTAAGTTGGTTGGGTTATATTCTTCCTCATTCCAAAGATTATCGCTAGGTTAGTTTTGCTAGTACTTTGTAATTTTGTCATCTATATTAGTGAGCAAGATTGGCCTGTAATTTTCTTTTCTTATATCTTTGTCCGTTTTGGAATCAAAGTGATGTTGGCCTCATAAAATTAATTGGGAAGATTTCTTCTTTTTCTAATTTCTCATAGAGTTTTGTGATATTTACATTGTGTATTGTTGGATACTTAGCAGCATTCCTAGCTTCTACACACTAGCTGCCAATAGTGCACCCTCTTGGCCAGTCATGACAATCAACACATTTCCAAGATTGCCAAATGTTTTCTGGACAATGATGGGAGATTAGAATTCCTCTCATCTAAGACACACTAATTTAAAACATGATGCAAATTAGGAGTCAAGTTTCATTATTTTCTCATATACTATTTAATTGATGTTACTCCTTTTATTTATTTATTTTTATTGCATTGGTTTAAATTTCAAGTACAACTTTAAATAGAATTATAATAGCAGAGGAAAAATTTTTAGTACTTTTCCGCAAGCTTGCCTATTTATTTATTTATTTAGTAGTCGATTTGCTGAGATTATCCATCATCAGATTTGGAAAGTTCCTTTCTACTCCTATTTTTTTTAATTAAATTTTTTTTTTTTTTTTTTGCGGTACTGGGATTGAACCCAGGGATGCTCTACCATTGATCTGTATCCCCAGCCTGTCTTGCTTTTTATTTTAAGACAGTATCACTAAGTGGTTTAGGCTGGCTTCAAACTTGCAATCCTACTGCCTCAGCCTCCCAAGTCACTGGAATTACAGTTGTGCACCACCATGCCCAGCTTCTACTAATTTATTAGGAGTGTTTAAACAGAACTCATTAATGGTCATTGACATTTTTATCAAATTCTCCTTTTTAATCTATCATATAAATGTCCCTTAATTATATTAATATTGTATTACATAATTACATTATATCACACTAATTGATTTTTCAGTGTTCAACTAGATTTGCATTTTCATAATAACCCCAACAACTAAGGTCTTGGACTATGTTATAGTCTTCTTCCAGGGACTTTTTATTTTTGCTTTTGGCAGGCATCAAGGAACATTAGTAATTCAGGATGAACTTGAACCAATTTTAGACATCGAGATGATTAAAAGCTAAACTGCAGTGCTTTTTAGGGTTGGTCCACCTCTGGCTTATTCTTACTCCTATGGGCAGCAGTTCAGCTTTTTAGGTTCCCATGGGCAGGAGTTACCAGGGCTTCCCAATAGTAGACACTGGACTTTCAATTTTGTCTACCTACTTCACAAAGGTGTTAGGAGCCCCAAGACTGTCAGCTCTCTCTTCCAGCATTGGCAAATTATCCCTGGGGAAAATAATTCCAACTGCTCAGTCATCTGGATATATCTTCTGCCAAATGATGGCCCGGTCATTCTTTCCCACTTTATTGGTCCTCTGAGAACTTCAGTTTCTTGATAAAAAGGGCAATTATTGTTGTCATCATTATTTTTTTCAGCTTTTGTAGCTCTTCTTTTAATTGGAGGTTAGCTCTGAATTACCTAGTTAAGCATTAGTAGAAATAGAACCTTGTATGTCCTTAATTAGAAAAGTAAATATCAAGCATACAAAGATAAAACGTACGTGTACATTAAAACAACCTGTAGGTCATCACCTAGGTTAAGAAACAAATCATTGTCGGAACTTCAGAAACCCCTGGTACTACATTCACCCCGATCCCATTCTTCTCTCTTTGCCATAACTAAGCCCTTCTTTGAGTTTTGTGTTAATCTTTGCTTAGTTTTCTTCACAGTTTGAAATATATGGACTTTATACACTCCCGATTATATTGTTTAGTTTTGCCTGTTTTTGAACTTAATATAAATGAATCTTCTACATGTATTTATTTGTGTGGCACTTCTTTTGCTCAAGGTTACGTTTTTGAAATTTATCCAAGATGATATTAATTTTCTCTGCTTCATATTTTTCAGTATATTTTTCCATTCTATTACAAGTGTACATTTGTATTATTTTTGGTTTTGGTCTGTTATAAACAATATAATAGTGAATGCTTTTTCCTGGTACTGAATGTTTTTCAACATAATTCTTGGTACAAGAATAGGTTTATAGGACATGCACAATTCAGCTTTACTTGATCAAACCAAACTCTTTTCCAATGTGGTTGTAGCAATTTGCAATTCCATAGCAGTGTGTGGCTTCTTTTGCTCCATAATCTTGCCAGTGCTTTGTGTTTGTTTACATTTTTGCCAATATGGTGAGCATGAAATAATAAATTATGTGTTTCTCTGATATCTGTTGAGGTGGCACATTTTTACATATGAAGCCATGTGCATTTACTTTTCTCTGAAATATCTGTTGTTGTGTCTCATTTTTAAAAAATCATGCAGTGAATTACTTAGGGTTTTCCAAAAAAAACACAACCAATAAGATACCTATTAAGATAATTATTATTATGGGCTGGGGCTATAGCTCAGTGATAGAGCACCTGCCTCACACGTGTGAGGCACTGGGTTCAATCTTCAGCACCACATAAAAATAAATAAATAAAGATATTGTGTCCATCAACAACTAAAAACAAAAAAAAAAAAGAGTTATTACGAGGAATTGATTCCATGATTATGGAGGCTGACTTTACCATGGTAAAGTCCCATAGTATGTAACCTGGAGAGCCAGGAAACAAGATGGTGGTGTAATTTCAGACTGAAGGCCTCAAAACCAGAGGAGCCTATGGTAAAATACCAGTCCAAGGGCAGGCAAGCAGAGAGCAAAAGGGGTAAATTCCTTCTTCCTGTGCCTTTTTGTTGTATTCAGGCCCTCACAGGATGATGTCCACCCACATTAGGGAGAGCCATTTACTGTATTGAGTTCTCTGATTTATATGCTGATTTTATCCTGAGATACTCTTACTGATGCACCCAGAAACAGTGAGCACCCTTGGGAAAGTCAAGTTGACACATAAGATTCCATCTCAGGCTATTTGCTTTGTTCTTAGTGATTCCTAGGAATCTTTTCTATATTCTAGATCAGGGCTGCTCAATAGAATTTTCTGTGTTGATAGAAATGTTGTATATCTGCACTACCCAATATGGTAGCTACTAGACATATGTGGGTATTCGAGTGCTCAGAGTTGTGACTAGTGCAACAGAGGAATTTTTAATATTTTAAATGTTAATTTGAATAGCTACATATCTAACATTGGACAACACAGTTCTAGATAATAGTGATTTATTGGCTTAATGTTTTATAAGTATCTTCTCTTGAGTTTGTGAATTGTTTTTTGACCTCCTTTAAGGTACTTTCCCCCTTACCCTTACCCTTCCCCCTCCTCCTCCCCCTCCCCTCTCCCTCTCCCACTCTTCTTTCTTTTCTTTTGAATGCTGGGGTTGGAACTCAGGACCTTGAATGTGCTAATAAGCAAGCACTCTAATACTGAGCCTCACCCCCAACACTTACAGTGCCTTTTGCTAAATGAAAGTTCTTAATTTTAATGCAGTGAAATTGACCAATCTTTTCCTTTATACTTTGTGCTATTTAAAATATCTTGTTCCTGAAATCTTTTGTTTTTCTGAGGTCTTAGGAAGTGATTTGTGTATATGGTATGAGGAATTACAATGGTTCCCTGTGTAACCAGTCTTCCTAGCATCTTTCCTCAACAATTTGCAAGTCTGGCAATATTAGTCAAGGTATTTAAGATAATTTAATAAAGGTAATATTTATAAAGAAGTCAGAGTTACAGAAACTAAGAAGGGATGGTAAAATCTTCTGGGGCTGGCAATAAATGGGAACCCTTACCACCTATAACTCTGAAGGTTGAGGAGACTGCTGGACCCAGAGGGAAGTCAAAGAATTAGGTGATGAAATAGGAGGATACACTTTCTCTAGAAGAACATACCAACCATTATGACTCAGGAGACAGGGAGTTAGCCTGAGGAATAATTTCCTGAACACTCAAATTCACTCTTGTTCCTCCTGCAGGTTTCCTCTTGATGCTAAATCTACCATAATAAATATATTTTAATAATATATGTGAATAAAAGAGGGCAAGGAACCCACTGATCGGGGTCCATAAAACTCACCTCTGGGGCAAAGGGCAAAATGGAGAAGGATAGAGAGTGTGTCCTGTTACATTGAATCTGTTTTCTGTAAACACATGGGTATGTGGGGCTCACCATTGATACTGTGCCACTCACTGGTCTGTTTGCAGCATTACTTTAATTACTATAGCTTTAAATATATTTTTATTTGGGAAAATAAGTTTCTATACTTTGTTTTTTTCTTCAATATTATCTTGGCTATTCTCTGCCTTTCGTTCTTCCATATATATTTCAAAATCAGCTTGCCAATATCCATGAAAAATCTATTAGAATTTTGATTGGAATTTGAGATGTTTACAATTTTGAGTCTTCCTACCAAGAATATGATCTTATGTCTTCATATTTTTAGGTCTTATTTAATGGATTTTAATAAAAAATTTATCATTTTCTCTATAGAGGGCTTCTGTTTATTTCATTAATTTTTTTTTTTTGTCTATACACTTTCTATTTTTGATGCTTTGGTGAATATCTTCTGCTTTAAAAGTGTCATTTTCTGCCTGATGGCTGTGTATTAAAAATGTGATTCTTTTTTTCTCCTGTAGACTCAGAAACCTTACTAAGTTATCTTATTTATTTTAATAATTTATCTGAAAATTATCTGAGAATTCTTTATAATTTTCTATGTAGACATACATTTCATCCATAAATAATTATGACCTTTTCTTCCTTTATGATTCATGCATTTTTATTTTTAAATATTCTGTACTGTACAGGACTTCCAGAAAAATGTAGAACAGAAGTTAATATTGGTAAATATGCTTGACTTGATCCTGTTTTTAAAGGGAATGCTCTAATTCCTCTAATGCTCTAATATTTCAAATAATTAGTTATTTTATCTCTGTAAGTTTCATAGAAGACCTTTATCAGGCTAAGGAAGTTCCCTTCTATTCTAAGGTTGTTAAAGTTTTTGTTTGTTTTTTATTTCGTTAATATGAGCTATATTGAATTTTATCAAATATTCTTACTGTGATAACCTCAATTTACAAAAATTGAGGTTATCACAGGAGTTTCTTTCAACTTCATTTGGAATGGTCCCATTGCTAATTGCTAAATTCTTACTCATTTTCAATCCCCCACGAAACCTCCCTAATAATTCCCCACTCCCCATAATAAGGAATCCCTTCTCCCTTCCTTTGACAATTAGTCTCTTTGAGAATGGGGACCATATGTTATACACATATATATCCCCCAGTGCATAGCACACAGGCATATATTAAAAGGCAACAATATATTGGGCAACTCTTGGAGTTCTTTTTATGGTATGTAATAATTTTGATTTTATAGTTTCTTATCTATGTGTTTTTGCTTCTCATTATGGATTAGAAGCTTTCAAGGACAGACCCCATATTTAATTATTCTCATTGTTCCTCTGGGACCCAACCCAGGGCCCAATTTAGAAAGCCCTGTTCTATGACTGAATAAGTTCTTCCTGTCCTTACTAAATTCTCTCCTTAAAAACCTTTATGTATATATATAAAACGCACTAATTAAAAATAACTACAAATAAATAGAATAAAATTTAGTAGAGTAGAGGAAAGGGAAAAGAGGAAGTAGGAGAGGAAGGAAAGGGGAAGTACTGGGGACTGAATTGGAGAAAATTATATTCCATGTTTGTATGATTATGTCAAAATGACATTATTATATATAACTGGAATACCCTAATAAATTTTTTTAAAAAAACATAAAAAACCTTGGTTTTTGGCATTTGTTTCTTTGGGATTGGCTAACTTCACTTAGTGTTATCTTCTCCAAGCCATCTATTTACCTGCAAATGCCATGATTTTGTTCTCTTTTATTGCTGAGTAAAATTCCATTGTGTATATATGCCACATTTTTTTTATCCAATCATCCACTGAAGGACATCTAGGTTGGTTCCACAGTTTAGCTATTGTGAATTGTGCTGCTATAAACATTGATGTGGCTGTGTCCCTGTAGTATGCTGTTTTTAAGACTTGGGTATAGTCCAAGGAGAGGGATAGCTGGGTCAAATGGTGGTTCCATTCCCAGATTTCTAAGGAATGTCTATACTGCTTAAGGAGGCTGACTCATAGTTGGGCAGGAAGGGGGAGCATGGGAAAAATAGATAAATTCTAGATAGGGCAGAGGGATGAGAGGGAAAGGGGCAGGGGATTCGCAAGATTGGTGGAATATGATAGGCATCATTATCCAAAGTACATGTATGAAGACATGAATTGATGTCATCATACTTTATATACAAACAGAGATATGAAAAATTGTGCTACATACGTGTAATAAGAATTGTAATGCATTCCGTTGTCATTTATTTAAAAAAAAAACAATAAAAAAGAGAGTAACGGCACATTTAGCTAAAAAACAACAACAACAAAAAACAAACCTTGGTTTTCATAAGCAACAAAAATAAACCCTATCCTATCAGATTTGTAGGAGTAGTTAGTCCCTCTTCAAGTTCCCTTTGCAGAGAGGTTTGCTTTGCTTTCACCCTCAGGGAACCAGGCCAGCCTGATGGTGAAGGACAAATGTATTTGCTCCATTTGCTACAGATTTATTTTTTAAAGTGATTTTGCAGTAGTCTCGGCTTGACTGGCCATGGGTGAAGGATGGATCAGGAAGTCATAAAGAGCATTCAGTTTTCAGTAGGAACTAACCCAAGGATAGCAATAAAATGGAGTCAACCATTGATGGTCTTTACTAAGCCCTTACTTTGCATGCAGTCCTGTGATAGGCATGGGGGAAGTAGGTGAGAGATACAAGTCAGTCTCATTCCTGACTCCTTAGAATTTATTTTTCACCTTGAAAACAGAAAATTCACATTTGACAGGTTAAACAGTACCACAAGGCCATCTGTTCACTCATTCATGCATTTATTTGTCCATTCATTCACTTAGTTTTTCAAAGCCCTTCCCATGGGAGCTGGAGATGTAGCTCAGTGGTACAGTACTTGCCTAGGCTGCATAAGGCCCTGGGTTCAATTCTCAGTACTATTTTTTTAAAAAAGCCCTTGTTATAGAGCAGGTATTGTGCTAAGCACAAAAAGATTTTGGAAATGAAGAGATGCCGTCTCTTTCCTTGGGAAGCTCATGGCTAAACAAAGGATTTGGTTATATGGACTGTGTAGCAAATGTGGTGGTCAAGATGTGTTTCCAAGTGCCGTGGGAACAAAAGGATACAGTGACCCTTCAGGAAGATATTGCATGGATTAATGGAATACATCAGTTTGGTGCAGAAGCTCATTACCAAGATAAGAGAAAAGGATATTGCAAAGTCATGGAGATTTAAGGTAACATGGCAGGCCTGGTGAGTGACAATTGATATGAATGGAGTTTAGGTACAGGATGGAAAATGAGCAAGGGGGAAGGAGAAAACCAGAAAGGTAGGTAGGGACCAGAATCATAAAGTCATCAATTCACAGTGAGAAGGTATGGAAACCTTATGTCAGGGCCTCAAATTTCATGTAGCTATTTATTCAAGTGAGTAATGTTATCTGGTTCATGTTTTAGAAAGTTCCAAATGGTCAGAGTAGAGAGAATGAACAGGAGGAAAGGAAACTAGGATGAGGAAGAAAGGAAGAACATCTGAACTGAGTCTTGGAGAATGGGCAGGATGGACTAGGTAAAGGATAAGACAGACGGTATTCCAGGCAAGGGGGATAGAAAAACCTCTCAAACAGATATAGTGAAGAACATCAAGGGGCCAATGAAGAGATCAGGCTATTTGGAACCCAAGGAAAGTTAAAAAAGTTGAAAATCAGGTGGTATATATTATTAGGTCAGGCTCTAAGGGCACCAAAGCCTATAGAACCCTGGGAGAAAAAATGTACCAAGGATTCCAAAACCTGGAGATGCAATCCAGTGTAGTTGGGTGAGATCAGTTAGAGATGAGAAAACCTAGATTCTGGGCTTAGCTCAGCCACTAGCTTGCTACATGAGTTTGAACAAGCTATTTCTTCTCTTTACAATTCAGTTTTCTCACTTGTGAAATAGCTACACTAGATCTCTTCTAGCACTGGCAAGTTAGGATGCCAAGTACCTGCCTCTATCCTTTCATTCACTAGTGTGTTTGCGTTTGCCCAGACCATCCCAACCATGTTCACTGTCTAACTGCATCCTGCTAAGCTCATTCTCATCAAAAGGAAGTGGAATCATGAATGAGACAGGACAAACCAAAAATAAGTATGATGAATATCCTCAAACATAAACAGTAAGGGAGATACTAAATAAGGAAAACCTAATCTTTGGAATAACAGATTCAGTGCATAGATTGAGTAATGAAAGGGAAAAAGCTGAAGAATAATATATCAGAAAGCTTTTGCGATATAACAAATTGCTGCCCAACTTAGTAGCTCAAAACGATAGCTATTACTGCTAAGTCAGGTGGGAGTGCTGTTAATATGGATCAGAATCAGTTATCTCAGTTAAGATTGTTCTTGCATCTATTGAAGAGCAACTAGGGGCTGGCTGGTTTAGGATCATCTTTATTTTTAAATTTTTATTATTTATTTTTTAAGTTGTAGATGGACATAATACCTTTGTTTTATTATATATATATATATATATATATATATATATATATATATATATATACATTTATTTTATTCATTTATAATCACACCCAGTGCCTCACATATGCTAGGCAAGTACTCTATCACTGAGCCACAACCACAGCCCCTATTTATTTATTTTTATATGGTACTGAGGATCAAACCCAGTGCCTCACATGTGCCAGGCAAACACTCTACCACTGAGCTACAGCCCCAGCCCGGATCATCTTGCTTACATATCTGAAAATTGTCTGGACATCAGAAAGGACAAAAGAGCTGATGGGGTCACCTCTTCTCTATTTTCTAACAAGCTTGCTTACATGGCTTTGGTTTGAATATACCCTTCCAACATTCATGTTGAAATGTTAAGAGGGTGGTATTATTAAGAGGGTGTTCTTTAGGAGGTAATTGGGCTATAAAGGCCCTTCCCTCATGAATGAGTTAATGGCCTTATAAAACAGGCTGTAGAGAGAATTTACCTCTCCTGCCCTTCTGCCTTCAACCATGTGAGGACAAAGCAGACGAGTGTCATCACCTGACAACTGCTGGCACCTTGATCTTAGATTTTCAACTTTTGGAACTGTGAGTAATAAAGTTTGCTTTTTATATACTTCCCAATCTATAGGATTTTCTTATAGCAGCACAACAGACTAAGTCACATGGTGACATCAGGATTCTAAGAGAGAGAAAGAGTAGAGTGTGCAAATGGTCAAAATATGTTACAAAATTGTGGCCTTTTTTTTCAATCTACTTAGGGGAATCCTCTGGCTAATGTCATTCATATTCCTCACATATGCAAATATGCTTACCCTTACTCTAGCACCCTCACAGTTCTTATCAAACTATGACATCAAGCTTGAAGAACAGGATCTTATGATTTGTATCAGGTTCCAATAGGACTTTTCAAATATGACTCCTCTTCATTTGAAGACCCATGGACCTAATCTATATATACTTCAAATGCATTGATAAGAGAGGTGAAGGATTGATGTAAGGAAGGGGCAGTCTTATTCAAAAGGAGGAAGAGTAGGACACAAATAACTCTCAGTTGTCCGTAGCAATACTGAGGTCTAACTGGGCTAAAGTTAACAGGTCTTTCTACGTAAGAATGGGGACTGGACTGTGGGGCTGTAGCTCAGTGGTAGAGTGCTTGCCTAGCACATGTGAGGCAGTGTTTGCCTAGCATATGTAAATTGATCCTCAGCACCATATAAAATAAATGTATTATGTCCATCTACAATTAAAAAATATTTTTAAAAAGAGTGGAGAATATTTCTTAATTAGGTCTAAGTTCTATTCCTTGGGAGTGCCTTCCCAGTCTATTTTTCTCATTGGCTCTTAGGATTTCTCTCTAGGACTCCTCAACAAGGCCTTATTTGAAGCTAGATAACTTTTGCAACCTGATTCTTATATGTACTAAGGGGCCAGAATAATTTAAACAATCTTAGATAATAATCTAGATCTAAACTGAGGCTGGTAATACCATAACTTGTTCAGTTCCACTAAAAACTGTGTGGGTTTCCTATGAATCTGATTTGACTCCAATCTCGTAGACCAAAGTCACAGTCTCCAATTGTTTCTAAAGTATGACCCTCTCTTTAGACTTATTCATAGCTAGTTTGGATTTTTCAGATAGCATAGGATAATGTCCTTAAAATTCCTAAGAGTCCTTTTGTCTGTTTGACAGGAAGCAGTAAGTTAATTCTGTCCATGTCTTAACTAAGGGTGTTCCAGCCACATCTATATGTTGGTAGTGCAAGTTGCACCAAACTTCCACTGATTTGAAAACCTCCTGCCTGGACAAAGACAATCAGTCCCTCTGGTCATTTCTAAGAAGTCCTGGGGTCCAAAGCAGACTCCTTTTGTAAACAGATGGTGTGTAAGTATTGCTTTTGTACATATCAAGTGTGCTAAGACAGGAACCAGGGAGATTCTACCTCAGTCTCAAATATCTCTTTTATTTCTCCTGTTCCTTGTAATCCATCAGTAGATACTTATTGCTCTGGGTAAGCATCAACCTATCACAGGAGATCTACCATGCATGGCTGCTGTCATGGATAATATGCATTAAATACTTAACTCAGCCCTGGCCCTTAGCCAGGGCTCAGCAGACCTTGGTTTCCTCCTCCCAGTCCCACTTTCCCAAAGGGTCCTCTCTTAAAATATATACTATATCACAGGAAACAACATGATAAGGCTCTGTCACCTCTGTGTAAGTAAGTTTGTTGGCTGGTTTATCAAATATTTATTGAGCACCAACTATGTGCCAAGCCTTGTTGCAGGCACTGGGCCCTCATGCAGCCCTGAGTAGAGTCTGTACCTTTATGCTTACAATCAAGGGGTTGGGGAGAGGCACATAAATAGAAAGTGAGTAAACTAGCCTGTAAAAGAATTATAGACTATGAAAACACTCTGATGGAAACAAGGTGAGGGGGCTGAGACTGGGCCCCTGGGGAGCCCTGATGACTGGTGATAGCTGAGAATGAGAAGAAGGGAAGAAGAGGCCAGAGAGGAATGAGAAAGGGAGGCTGAGGACATCAGACATCCTGAGACTCCTCCATGGTTTTGCCCCATGACTACAGAAAGGACACTTGAGTTCAAATAAACAAATAAATCTAGAGCAATATGATCTGTCATAGCAAACTCAAAAGTTAGTCACAATTCCCTTAAGGATTGGAGCAATGGACTTGGGTGTTAGGATCCCTTGGTTCTAATGCAAGCAAAGTCCCCAACTGCCTGTGTGTCTTGGGCAAGTCCCTCCCCTCTCTAAGTCACTGGTTCCAGGACTCAAAACTGAGGGGTGGGATTCAGTTCTGTTGACCCCCTATGGCTTCATGAAACCACCAGCACCTATCGTGGGAATTTTCACTCACTCCAGAAAGGCAGATGGCTCATAGATGCCCATTGTCTAGCTATTAGACTTCCTGTTTTCTGCCCAGTTGTGCAGTTTTCCTGCTTCACTTCATTGGCTTTCAGCTCTGGGCTATCTTTTCTTTGAAGTGTTTAGTCATTGTCCAGACAGTTGGCATATCCCAGCACCCCTGGTGCAGTGACAATCTGGCCTGGATACTGTTTCAAAATGCTATTGTCCAGTCTCAGTTCAATCAGAATGTTTGAGGTATGCCCGCCATATTCTGTATTTTTACAAACACCCTCTCTCCATGAATAAGAACAGCTACTAAGAAGCACTACACAAGAGCCATCATCTATCCAATGCCAATGTATAGTAATGAGAAAGGACTCTCTTGCATTCAATCTTATGCCAGTCATACAAAGTGGGCACCACTGCTACAGTTTTACAGATTAGGAAAGATTAAGCAAGCCATTGGTGAAGGTGTGATACTCATCCATTAACACCTGACTCCGGAAGCCAGGTCTCTTTGCCCCTATGCAGCTTTGTAATTCTCTCACCAGCTACATAGAAAAACAAAAGGAATGCCAGGTAAAGGTGGCATCTGCCTTCACCCAAGATTCCTTGGCAGAATCTCTTTGCTTTTCCATATTCCACCAGGAAAGGAGCATTGCTATTTTGTTTTTGTTTTGGTGTGTGTGTGTGTGTGTGTGTGTGTGTGTGTGTGTGTGTTTTCTATACTGGGGATTGAGCCCAGGGATGTTATAGCACTGAGCTATATCCCTAGCCCTTTTTACTTTATATTTTTAGATAGCAACTTGCTTAGTTGCTCAGGCTGACTGGGATTACAGGCATGCAGCATTGCACATCTGGTGAGTATTATTATTTTGAAGTGACTTGTTCAATCTCACCCAGGTGGGTGCTCCTGGAAAAGTATTGTGCCTCAGTAGTTAGTGCTGGTCCCAGGCTTGAAGATGTTGTCTTCTTCCCATTTCTTTAAAGTCATCAAAAAAAGCTATTTGCTTAGAAGTTGACGATAATTTATTTTTTTTTTTTCTGGATCACTTCCTTTGACCCAAAATTTAAAAGCAGGGGCTCTTCTCTGTCTTCCTTTGGACTTAGTTAGACATAGATGCCACTGTGGTGGTGAGAGATGGGAAGTAGAAGCCAATGTTACAGGTGTGATTGTGCCACATCCTCTTAGAAATAAATCTCCTAGAGCCAGGCACAGTGGTGCATGCCTGTAATCCCAGCAGCTTGGGAGGCTGAGGCAGGAGGATCTCGAGTTCAAAGCCAGCCTCAGCAAAAAGTGAGGTCCTAAGCAACTCAGTGAGATCTTGTCTCTAAATAAAATGCCAAATAGGGCTGCTGATGTGGTTCAGTGGATAAGCGCCCCTGAGTTCCCCTTACTACCAAATAAATAAATAAATAAGAAAAGAAATAAACTTCTTAGGAGCAGAGAAATCTACCAGGCCATAGGCCTCATCTCTGATAATGCACAATTCAAGCAACATTATTTTATTTATCTCTGTGTCTCATCCGCCAACCAATCACATGGACATTGGTTAGCTTTGTGTGGCTGTGACCAATATACCTGACAAAAACATAGAGGAGGAAAAGTTTATTTTGGTTCACAGTCTCAGAGGTTCAATTTATAGGCGGCCAACTCTATAGCTCAGGGCCTGAGGTGAGGCAGAGGAAAGCCGCTCAGTTCATGACAGTCAGGTAGCAGAGACAGTTTGAGTGTAAGAAGCCAGGGATAATATAGTCCCCAAGGGTGTTCCCCCAGGGACCTACTTCCTTCATCCACATCCCACCTATCTATAGTGACTGCCCAATCATCCATTCAGGTTATTAATCCATCAAATGGATTAATCCACTGATTGGGTTACAGATCTCATCTAAATATTCCACCTCTGAACATTCTTGAATTGTCTCACAAATGAGCTTTTGGGGGACATCTCATATCCAAACCATAATAATAGGTCAAAGGAACAGAACTCTGAGATATGGTTCTTACAGCTGGTGTGCATCAAACACCAGAATGTTCAAAGGAAGTTGAAGGGAAGGACAGATTTGGGGACTGGCCCTTGCATAGCAGAACAATGTCTCCTAGTCTTAGATTCTTACCATCTTTCTACTTTCTTGTCCCAATGTCAGTTTCATCCAAAGTTGGTTCTGCTCTTAGAATAGAGCAAAGAATAGCTGCCAGCAGCAGCAGGCTGTACCTTATGGGGAGAGGCTCTCGTTTCTAATACTTTCTCTTAAGAGGAAAGAAGCCTATTTCCCAGAAATCCCCAAGAGACCTTTCCTAGAACCACCCTGTCCAGTCAAGATCCTTCATGGCCCACACGTCTTCCCTGAGTCACTCACAGTGGTGAGGAGGAAACAATATAACAAATTAGCACTTATATGAGGATGGAGAAAAACCAATGACAGTGGTTCAAATTCATGTTAGTCTAGAAAAACCATCCAAATTCCTGAACTTAGATATTTCTGGGCCTGAGAGGAGCTTATTAATTTAATTAACCTGTGACTCTCAGATAAGGAGTGGCTTGCTTTGAGATTCAAGTACATGACTTGGGGGTCAGTTATTACATTTAAGGCCCACCTGAATAATCTGGGAGATCCTCCCTATCACAAGGTCCTTTACTTAGTCACATCTATAAAGTTATTTTTGCCTTTTGATATAATATTTACAGGTTCAGGATTCAGGACCCAGATAACTTTAGCAGGTATTATTTCGCCTACTAATGGACAAGGGAAAAGAGTCATTCAAACAGTTAGGAAGGAGAAGTAGGAGTTAGCCTAATGAAGTAGAAAAGGAAGAATATTAGAAAACAAAATGGAGCATATACATAGGTACCCAAGCCCTGGGAACGGATTGGAGATCACATCTCAGGGGAAGGTTGCTGAGGTAGGAGAAGAGGCTAGAGGGATCTGTGCTAGGCCAGAAGATGAAGGTCCTGGAGTGTGGATAATGGGCCATAATTGATAGGGAGTCATGAAAGGCAGGGAGCACTTGAACATGATCAGAGCTACATTCTGGCTGCATTGTGAAGGATGGATTTCAGGGGGGCTGTGGGTAGAGGTGGGAAGGCCATTTTGGAGGATATTGTGGTACGTGCTAGATGAAATTGAACAGAGCAAGTGATTCAAGGGAAGTAGAAGAAATTGATGGGGTGAGAGCAAGGGGAGGGCCGGGTCTCTGGCATTCAAAGATAAAAAGAACCCTGAAAGGAAGTGTGTCATTCTATTTGCTGTTACTATAACAAAATACCGGAGGCTACTTCCTTTTGTAAGAAAAAAATGTTTATTTTGGTTCATGGTTCTAGGGGTGAAAGGTGAGGAGACTGTGTCTAGTGATGATCTTCTTGGTGGCAGAGTCCTACAGTGGTGCAGGCCATCTCATGGTAAGAAACAGGGATGTCAAGCATGTAGGAGCAAGGTGAAGCCCTTACTGGGAATGTGATTAGCCTGGGAGTCATGAAGATAGAGGAGCATATGAACAAAGAAAGATGCTGGAAAGATAGAGGGAAGGAGAAAAAGTCTCAAGACTTAGGACTCAATATTCCATGTTTGGCTGGGATCCTTGTGTTTTAAAAAGAGTGACTGGGCAAAGGATAGCTTTCTTTTTTTCTAAATATTTTTATTAGTTATTGATGGACATTTATTTATTTGTTTGTTTATATGTGGTGCTGAGAATTGAACCCAGTGCCTCACATATGCTAGGCAAGCGCTCTACCACTGAACCACACCCCCAGCCCCAGGAACAGCTTTCTAATAGCAAAACTTGGGAACTCTATGGGAGGGAGACTTGGGGTGAGGAGTCTCTCAAATTGTGCACATAGGTGATTAAGTTCTGTGTCTCTTCTGGCTGAGCACTGGCTGTTGACTTGTTGGCAGCCTCTGTGATACCTGAGCACTTGTTAGGGACCCAGGGAGGCCCCAGCTGTGTTTATCATGGAATCTTAAAACACATTATGTACCAATACCATGGCTGAAGTAGAAGCCAGAGATGCAGAATGGGCAAAGAGAGAGCCATCTATACTTCTCTGTTAATGCTCTGTTACTGTGGGCTGGATAAAGTAAACTTCTCCCTAGAATCATTTCCTGCTTCTGCCCACCTTTCTCCCCACAGAAATCACGAGAAATCCTGAGACTCGGATTGTTAGGTCCAGTACCTGAGTGAAAAAATTGACATGCACAGGGTGGAGGCTTTTCCTCTTGGAGTCGGGAGCAGATCATTCCATCAGAGTGCACCGCTGCCTCTTCTGGTCTCTGTGTGGAGATAACAATCACAGTAATCAGTAATAATATCCAGTTTTATAGCCTTAGGAAGTTCTTATCACATTCATGATTTGCTCAATCTGTGTTATAGTTTGGATCTGGAATGTCCCTAAAGGCTCATGCGTGGAAGGCTGGGTCCTCAAGGCTATTAGGAAATGATTGGATCAGGAGGGCTCTGACTTCACCCATGAGTTAATCCATTGATGAGTTCATAACTAAATGCACTTTTGGGAGGTTATGGAAACTGGGAGGCCAGGCCTAGTTGGAGGAAGTAGGTCACTAAGAATGTGATGTCGAAGTGTTTATTTTGTCCCTAGCCCCTTCTTGCTGTTTCCTGGCTGTCACAAACTGAGATCCTCCACACCCTCCCTAGCATCATGCCCTCTCTGCCATGATGTTCTGCATCAACACAGGCCTAAAAGCAATGTGAACCCAGTTGACTGTGGACTGTAACCTCTGAAACTGTGAACCCAAACAAACTTCTCCTTCTTTAAGTTGCTTTTCTTAGGTATTTTGTCAATGACTAAAAGGGGACCAACATAATCTCCAAACTCCTAAGATAATTATGAGAGGCCTTGTGGTAGCTGAGGGACCAGGAGAATAATTTCCCAGGACGAAGGACCAGTACTCACATCCCCTTGACTCCAAATCCTGTGTTCCTCCTCATCCCTGTGTGATTCCATCACCAGGGTGCAGGGCCTAGCCTATGACACCTGGTTGACTTGCTGGAGCCTCTGGACCCATACCACAGGCTGTTGAGAGCTGCAGGGTGCTTGCCAGGTGGCTCTTTCAGAAAGAAGGAAAAATCTTGAAATGCAGGGAAGGGCCATAAACACAGGTGACTTCCCATTTTAACTCTGGAGTGACTCTGTGTCATCTGACAGAGCAGAATGTTCAGATGCAACTGAGAACAAGTTTCTTGACCTTAAAAAACAAGCTCTTAAGCTTTTAGCTGAGAGAGAGAGAGAGAGAGAGAGAGAGAGAGAGAGAGAGAAAGAGAGAAAATCAAGTATAATGCACATGACAGACATCACCCATCACTGAGATCTGCCTTATATCATCCATCCCAAAGTCTCAAGTCATCCATCTCCCGAGTCTCCCCTGGGGCCTGATCACCCCTTGACCAAATCATGAGCCACAGCATGGGATGAAGTAAACTTTGCCCTTACTCCCACCAGAAGACTGAAACTCATTCATCTTATGTCCTTGCCTACTCTTCACCCCTACCCAGAATTTCTCCTACACAATTCTGGAGCCTTAGCCCAGCCCTGACACGAATTGCCTCTCTTATCTAAATATGAACTTGTCTAAATCTCATTCCAAACCCCTTTTCTAAACCTCCCACCATTCCTAACCATTCCAATAACTCATCCCTTACCCAAACCTACATTCCAAACCTCACCCAACATCACCCCACTGCAGCCTTCACTTCATTCTGGACTCTTGGTAAAGGGATCTGTGGCACACATAACTGGGAAATCTCATAAATGCTCACCAGCTCATGGTTTCTTAATAAGGCTAACAAAATAAGTGTGACTAATTCTTTGTCTACAGTCAAATTGGCTACCTCAAAACAACACTGCTCACAACTGAGGCCCAGGTGTGAGAAGACATTGTGGAAGAGATCTCCCTGGGCTGTGCCATTGTGTCTGGATCAGAAGGAAAGAATTAAATTTTGTACTGGATAAGTTGGGCAGCTGTGGGAATGCTATAAATGGGGCTTGAGAAATGACATGGTGCCAAAGCCACCTCTGACATGGGGAATGTGGGCATAAACCATTCATCTTTTCAAGTAAGTGAGAAAGGTTCTTTTTTTCCCTGATCTGGTAGTTCATTAGAATTCAGTATTTTCTACCATCCCAATGCTCATTGGATTGTCTCCTTTGTGTCTTTTTGGTTGATTGACTTTCCCTAGCACTTTGGTTCTCTGCAAGATGAAAGGGGTCTGGAGATATCAGGTGTGTTATAAATACCCCTGGTAGTATCATGGGGTGAGCAGAGGGACTCTCATCTCAACTTGCTGCAATAATTCTAGTCGTTTTTCTTTGAAGAAATGTCAGCTTGATTAAAGATGTCTCCCACAATGGATTCCGGGGGGAAATAGCATTGTATTTTTAAAGATTTTTTCTTTTTTTTTAGCCCTCAATTAGATTTTTAATTTGCAAAAACTCCCAAGAAACTTCAGCCAGTATTGTAGTTTTAGACCAAATGATTGAGGTTGATACATTAAAACATTCTTGTTTATAGAGTACTGAATGCTTTCCAAAATCATTATGCTATCTGTCTCCCACAGTATCCCGTGCACAAGATGTTATTATCTCTATTTCACAGAATGAAGAAATGGAGGCTCACTGGATTCGGTGACTTGTCTAGATGGTGGAGCTTTTCTGATTCCATGTCTTCAGTTCTGACCCACACTCTTGATCCCATGACCTTGACTTCCCTGGAAAGGGTAAAATAGTAATGTTATGGCATCATAGCCAGGATGCCAGCTAGGAAAATTAGACATGATTGCAAACTTAGAAACTCAGTTCCCTTCACTCTTACTTATTATCTAGATGCTTCTTCATGTAATGTCAAATGAATTGCCAGAGTTTTGACTCACCTGTCTTTCCTGGGGGCCATTGTTAATATTTCGTCTTTTATAACAGAGCCCCATGCTTGATATCCATTATATCTTTTAATTCTTGCAATCATATCTGGAAATATGGGCTACTGCCCCCTATAGCAATTATTCATTAAATAACTTGCCTGAGATCCCACATCTTTAGGGCAGAGCTGAAATTTGAACCAAGATCTGGATTGCTTTTATGCACTACAGTGAACCTCCTGTCCAAAAGCCAGGAAAAAAAAATGGAACATTTGTCTGAGATTTTTCTCTTTTTAGTTCTTCAGTGAGCTATGTAAACTTTTCTGAAAGTTACCTTCCAGATATCTTATACCATGGTTCTGTGATATTGACACTTGGAGTTTTAAGAAGGTGACTGCCTTAGTATCTTGGATGTGATTCTGGACTTTCACACTGTCAAAGGTGATCTGTCCCAAATTTCAGGGAAGTCCCCTGAGTTTACCATCTGTACAAAGTTCTTTATCTCCTCTAAGTACTATTATTATACACCTATCTGACTTAATCCAGGTACCAGCAATTTGAGCTGTATTATTAATATTGCCATCTTGAAATAAGAAAAACAAGGTTCAGTGATTTTGATCTTTTACACCCATGTCATAGAACTAGTACAAGGCAAAGCTGGGACAAGATATTAGAAGAATCAATACAACTGCTACTGCTTTCTGGCGTACACCACAGGAATATCTCAGGCCCTGGGAGACGTTGGCATGGATTAAGATTACAGCCAGACCATTTGCCCAGGGCCTCTAGGGCCTCTAGAAACACTATTCAGAGATGCTCAGTGGAGGCCATGGGTCATCTGCCTTCTCACAGACCATCTAACATTTGTCACAGTAGATCTTTTTCATTCTCCTTGTGACCTGCCTGTGAGTCAGTCCTTGACACATGTTAAGACAAACTATCATGAAATGGAGCCATCCAGGTAATCTTTTGGAACCTTTGAGATGCCTGTTCCATGACACAAGGATATTCAGTCTCCCTGATGCCCACCTGTCTTAGGCTGGGAAATGAGTGGAGCCTTCGGGAGACAAATGTCTTTGTCCTCTGATGATGTCACTTGCGTTTCCTGGACCTTTATGGCTTCGTTCTCCTGACAGGTGGTCATCATGCACCATAATGGGCTATATCACTGTCTGTGCAAAGGAATGAGTCGAACTTCTTCATTCTCACAGAGCTTCAAGATAATACCTTTGTATTGGGTATGGGGGGACTACCTGGAAGAGCAGAATAAGAATTGATTTATTCAATGGTTAGTTATTTTAAAAGCAGAGTTAGTGAAATATATCAAACCGTTAGGTAGTAACTAATTCTAGCCAATTGTTTGGGTGGAGATGACTCTTTTCCTGTCTGCTATTTCTAGTGAATAGACATTACTTCATTCTTACAACTTACTATCCGGAGGCCCAGAGAAGGGAAGAGCTCAGGAAGCAGAGATGTTGGTAATTTAGCATCACAGATAAGAGAATGGAAAAGATGGCTGTTATTTATACTTCTAACCCCTTTCCTTCTTCCTTTTATTTTTCCACCTTCTTTCTGATTTCCTTTTTGCTTTAAAAAGTAGATGTCATCATGGTCAGATACGTGCTACATCAGGGTACATACACTTCTCAAGAAAGCAATGAAGCCATTTCAAAGTGAAATCAGATGATTCCTGAAAGTTCTCAGACATCCTCCTTAGAAATTCTGCAAAAACTCATCCTGCCTTAATTACACACAAATTGTTCTTCGTCAAGTAGCAGTATTCCCAAGAAATAGAAAACCAAGACTTTTTCAGGTACCACAGTGTCTCTAATAGAGTTAGTTTCTATTGTGATAATAGCAGTATCTTGCAAACATGTTTTAATGTAATCTTTTTTTTTTTGTTTTTTAGTTGTAGATGGGCATGGTATCTTTATTTTATTTATTTTTATGTGGTGCTGAGGATCGAACCCAGTGCCTCACACGTGCTAGGCAAGTGCTGTGTCACTGAGCCACAACCCCAGTACTCTAGTGCAATCTTAAGGTATCTTGACCATTTTCTAGTTTTTCTGTGATAGCCTGGTCATCTAGTGGTCATTTAGGATACTAATTCCTTCAGAGAATGGGTTCTGCATTCAATCAGGCAATTAGAAGATCTTTTGGAATATGGCTTATTTGCTATTGTACTCAGAACAACAGAATGATCTATTTCTCTGTGGTGAAAGTTGAGTTACTGTGATTTAGATGTGGTTTGTTCTTGCCAAAGCTCATGTTGAAGTTTGGTTGCTGGTGTGGCAGTGTTGGGAAGTGGAGCCTATAAGAGGGATCAATGCCTCTGGAGTAATCGTGGTGGGAATTGGTTTGTTCTTGCAAGAGCAGGTTGTTCTGATGTGAATCAGCTCTGTTGTTCTCTACATCTCTGCTCCATACTCACCTTTTCACCCTTTAGCTCTTCTGCCATAAAATTACATAGCATGTGGTCTCACCAGAAGTCAAGTACATACTGGCATCATGTTCTTTGGCTTCTATAAACATCAGCCAAAATAAGCCTCTTTTCTTTATAAGGTATCTAGTCACAAGTACTCTGTTATAGCAAAAGAATATGAACTAAGATAGAAACCAAATCTGGAGTGTTTTAGCTCTTGTGCCACTGTAGAAGCAACTCCTTTTTAACCCTCCTTTCAGTGGACACCAGCAGGGTTGTGCCGCTCCCATCATTGTAAGTCCTTACCAGTTCTTATGCACTATCTTACAGGACTCAGTGAGTATGAGCTGAGACTAGAAGCATGGGACCAGGCCCATTTTCTCATTAAGAAGTAATTACACACAGGAAAAGGTATAAATCTGAAATGTACAGCCTCTGCCAGTCAGTATGCTCCCTCCTGACATAGCCACTCTTCTGACCTTTTACCCTACTGTAAATTTTGACACATTTACTTAGAAATTGAGGTACAGATGGGTGCAGTGGCATATACCTATAATCCTAATGACTCAGGAGGAGGCTGAGTCAGGTGGACGGCACTTCAAGGCCAGCCTCGGCAACTTAGCAAGACCCTGTCTCAAAATAAAAAAGGACTTGGGATGTAACTTGGTGGTAGAGCAACTCTGGGCTCAATCCCTAGTACTGCAAAAAAAAAAAAATTGAAGTATGATTTAAAAACTATAAATTGGACATAACTGTTAATTTCCATGAGTTGTGACAACATACACCTATGTCACATTACCCTGAACAAAATGGAAAACATCTCTCTCTCCATGGAAAGTTCCACACATGCCTTCCAGCAAACCCTCTTTCTCCCCATGGCAGCCACTTTCTGATTTTGTTTATTTGGGGATTTCATGTAAAAAGAATCTTTTGTTGTTTGTGCCTTTATACCTAAGAATCATTGAGTTATATGTAAAACATCTTATTGTTTATAAATAAACAATTTTCATAATCTTTGTAATTCCATCTTTTCCACTACATCTTTTAACTTCTTTATCACAGCTGTTTTAATATTCCTGTTTGATAATTCCAACTTCTGGACCATCTTCTTTTCTTGACCATTTCCTCTCTTGATTGTAAATCTTATTACTTGCTTTTTCATGTCTTGTTATATATGTTATGAAAACATTCTGTATGAAGGACTAGAGATAAAATATTATTTCTCTAGTATATTGGGCTGCTAGAGTAGAAATTGACTTAATTGGATTTGAAGTTGAAAAGAATTTGGGCTTTGTTGTAGCCTTTGATTTATTTCATTATTGGCTTCAAATTGGTCAGCCTTCCACATTCCTGGATTCCACATTGGCAGATTCAACCAACCAAGAATCAAAAAGCATTTTATTTTTTGTTTTGAGACAAGGTCTAAGTTGCTTAAAGCCTCCCTAAATTGATGAGACTGGCCTCAAACTTGCAATACTCCTGCCTCAGTTTCCAGAGTTGCAGGGATTACAGGCATATGCCACTATGTGTAGCTTCAAAAATATTTTTTTAATTTGTTTTTCAGTTTTCGGTGGACACAACATCTTTATTTTATTTTTTATATAGTGCTGAGGATCAAACCCAGCGCCCCGCACATGCCAGGCATTACCCTTGAGCCACATCCCCAGCCTCAAAAATATTTTTTTAAAAACTGCATTTGTAATAAATATGTATACTTTAAAAATTCTCACTTTTTATTAAATGATACAGCATAACTGTTGCAGAGGGAACTTACCCACTAAGCTGACCTTGGGAATCTATGGCCTCTGGTTCTTATGATCTCACAGGAAGAATGTCTAGTGATTCTCAGAGTAACAAGCAGAGATTTATTAGAAACATGGAGGGTACAGACATAGAGGACAGACTTGAATGGATGGTCTGGTCTCAAAGAGATTGATATATCTCTGATAAAGTCAGGGTTTTTATTTTTATTTATACATACATACATACATACCAGGGATTGAACCCAGGGGTGCTTAACCACTAAGCCACATCCCCAGCCATTTTTATTTTTTATTTTGAAACAGGGTCTCTCTAAGTTGCTGAGGCTAGCTTTGAACTTGTGATCCTCCTGCTTTAGCTCTCAGAGTTGCTGGGATTACAGGTATGTGCCACCACACCTGGCAAAGTTGTGGTTTGTTAAGGTGTTGAGTCCTCTCATTTTGGCCTCAATTACTCATACCCCCTTAATTGGCTTATTTCCCTTTAAATAGCCCTCAGCAAGCTTTCCTTGTGAGGGTCTTGATGTCCTGGTCACAAAGAGAGGTTGGGGCAGTTGCAACATAGTTTTGGTGATAAAGGAGGTTTGTGGTCACCTGGTTGCAAGAGACTATGATGACATGGAAATAGTAGTTTCCCTTTAATTAACTATGGCTGGGAGAGGTTCCAACACATCAGACCCCATTTTCCTGAAGCTTGTCTGCTTCAATAAGTTTTCCCAGAATTTTAAGTAATACTTCCCTTAAGGGATTATAATTATTTATAGCTTGGAGAAGCTTGGATATTCCTGCTCCCATTCTCCAGATGCTTGCTTGACTGATAAGGCTCTGTAGTCTTAGTTTTGTGACTCATGAACTTTTCTTAGTGCATATGTGTGATGCCTTCCTTGTATGTTACTGCCCTCCTTTGTTCTTTCTTCTACCCACCTGTTCATGGCTAACTCACCTACCTAATATAACCACTATTTCCATAGTACTTACATTGTATTAGGTATTATAAGAAGTCTAGAGAAGATTTAAAGTGCACAGGAGGATGGGCATAGGTTATATTCAAATATTATGCCATTGTATATAAAAGAATTGCGCACCTTTAGATTTTGATTATTTGTAGAGGTTCTTGAGCCAATTTCTGGATTTTGAGGGAACAGGGAGGACTATATTTGAGGGCAAGATTGGTTATTTCCCTTCAGCAGGGATTAAATCATTGGCCCTATGAATGAACTCAATTGCTGGTCTCAGCCTTTCCAGAGGTCAGGTTGGTCAATGTTCCAACCTTCTAGCCACCTGGGTGGTCTTTTAGGTGACCAGCCTCCATCCTGATGGTAAATAGGGGCTCACCATGAGTTATCTCATGAGCAATGTAAGGACAGTCTTATTAGTCAGAAAATTCCAAAGATTTTTGAATTTCTGTACCAGGAACTAGGTTTGTAACCAAATATGTCTTCCATTAGACCACAGGCTTTCTTCAGCTCTCTTGCCCATCCCTGCCCCGAAGCTGTGTCCTGGACCCAGCTGCCTTATCTTGAGCCCTCTCTGCTGTCCTCTGACTGCATCCCATTTTGGGTATGCTACCCACCACACTTGTTGAGCGCACACAGGTAAGAGATGGTGACTGTATGTCCTGTGCATGGGGCTTTCCATGGGTCTAATGGATCTTCCCGGCCAAACACCACTGTTAGAAGTTTGCTAGAAATTCTGCTGTATTCTCATTATTCATCTCTAGGCAGGAGTCCTCTTTTTTTTTTCTTTTTATAAAAATTTGTTCTAATTAGTTATACATGACAGTAGAATACAATTTTCCACATCATACATAAATGGAGTATTATTTCTCATTCGTCTGATTGTACATGATATAGAGTTACACAGATCATGTAATCATGTATGCACATAGGGTAATAATGACTGATTCATTTCACCATCATTCCTACCCATATGCCCCCTCCCCTTCCTTCACTCCCCTCTGTCTAGTCCCAAATACCTCTGTTCTCTGTATCCCCCACCCATTGTGAATTAGCATCTGCATATCAGAGAAAATATTTGGCCTTTGGAATTGGCTTATTTCACTTAGCATAATATTTTCCAGTTCCATCCATTTACTGGCAAATGCCATAATTTCATTCTTCTTCAAGGCTGAGTAAAATATTCCATTATGTACATATACCACAGTTTCTTTACAGGATTCCTCTTTTTCCCAGAGTCACCAACTATGGAGCTGCCATGTTCCTTCTCCCTTGAGAAGGGCTCTTCACTTTATTGGAGTTTAGTTTAATTAGGTTTCTTTGTGCTCAGTTTCTCTGATGGGTTTTTTTTTTTAAAAAAAAAAACTATGATAGGGCTGGGGATGTGGCTCAGGTGGTAGCACGCTCGCCTGGCATGCGTGCGGCCCGGGTTCGATCCTCAGCACCACATACAGACAAAGATGTTGTGTCCGCCAAATACTAAAAAATAAATATTAAAAAAAAATTCTCTCTCTCTCTCCCAATCTCTCACTCTCTCTCACTCTTTCTTTAAAAAAAAAACTATGATATTTTATTGTGTGCATGTATACACTCACAGTGAGTTCATATGTGGTTGTTGTTTGTTTTGCTTAAGAAGGGTTGTTAGCAATGATATTTTTGTGGCTTTCCTCATATGAACTCAGGCTATTCACTTTTGTAAAAAATAAAGCAGGAACTACTAAATGATTTATTTCAACTTCACTCTGTTCTCTTCAACAGATAAGTTAGTTCTCTTTTGAGCATACTTAACCCTTCAGAGAAATCTTTAATGGCTCCCTTCTCTGGGTCCCTGCAAATGCCACTTATTTTATCATGGCAATAGGAAATATTGGGTACCTATCCTAGCACTCTATAGTCTACTCCCATCTTTCAAAGCACACACACACACAGACAAATAACATTCTTTCCTATTGAGAGTGGATGATTCCTCCCAATTCTTCTCAATACAATGAACCAGGTAATCAATTAGATTTGGTCCACAGGATTAAATATATTTGCCAACCTGGTTTTAACCTCAAAGATGTTTATTTCCCTCAGTTGAGCACTTGGGTCTGCTCTAAGACAAGGTCTGTCACACAGGGTTATAGGTTACTCTCACAACCAAAGAACATTTCAAAAGAGGATCAGTAGATACAGAGTTCAAAACAAAATGAGAAGGAGTTGGAAAACAGGGTGCCATATAATTTCTAGGTTCTTTCTGGATCTTGCATCAAATAGTAGTGAAAAATCAGATGACACTACTAAATTTCATTCCATTAACCTATTCTTCCCAAGCAGCAGCAGTAAGGGCTTTCTATATACATATCTCTAGGAAATAAAGGAAGTAGAGTCAAATTCTTATAAGCCTATAGCAGAGAGAAGAATCTTGCAAGCCAGGGTTTTTCAATATTAAAAAGAACAAATATTTGAGAGAATAGGAATAATTTTTTTGATGTCTAAAAGCTTGGATTTTAAGTATCAAGAACTGTCGAGGTTGGATCTGTGGATAACTTTTTTTAAGAGAGAGTGGGGAGGAGAATTTTTTGATATTTATTTTTTAGTTTTTCGGTGGAAACAACATCTTTTTATTTTTATGAGGTGCTGAGGATCGAACCTATGCCCCGCGCTTGCCAGGCAAGCGCACTACCGCTTGAGCCACATCCCCAGCCCTGTAAATAACTTATTAAAGAAAATCTCATTTGATATGATTTTAATGTTTGTATTTAAAAGGAAGGAAAGAAAGAAAGAAAGAAAAGAAAGAAAGAAAGAAAGAAAGAAAGAAAGAAACAAACAAACAAACTGGGGAGGTTTGGAGGATAATATTGTACCTAAAACTTGTGAAGTTTTCTAAGGGAAATAAGAGGTTGAACAACTAGCCAGAAAAGAAATAGCCAAGAGGTGGTGATCAGAATTTAGTTGAGAACCCCCACCCAAGATTCTGCTGTACTCTAACCTGGAGCTTTGTGGAGTTTTACCCCAAAACAGCCACAGGGCCAGAGGACAGCAAGATGAGTGTGGGAGATTACAAAGAAAAATATGTTGGCTTCTAATTTGCTTAACAATGTTTGTCCTATGGAATTGAAAATAAAATGTGTACCTTAAACAGCCAAGCTTGATGAGTCATTAGGAGAGAGTCAGCAAGAATGATGTCACTCCAATCTTGAGACTTTAGTGTAATTATAAGGTCAGAAGCCTGAAAAATAAAAAGAAAAAAAATACTCCAAACTAAATATGTCCAATTTCATATATGCAGCTGTGTGCTATTCTGGAACATCTCCTCATTTCAGATTAACAAGGAAGACCTAAAAAAATGACTAGGATTTTATCAAAAGAACCTGGGCGGTTTTTTGTTGTTGTTGTTCTAATTAGTTATACATGACAGTAGAATGCATTTTGACACATCATACATAAATGGAATATAACTTGTCATTCTTCTGGTTGCACATAATGTTGAATCATACCAGTTGTGTGGTCATATGTGCACATAGGGTAATAATGTTACCCCCATATCCCCTCCCCTTCCTTCGCTCCCCTCTGCCAAATCCAAAGTACCTCTATTTTTTTCTTGCCCACCCTCTACACTTATTGTGAATTAGCCTCCACATATCAGAGAAAACATTCAGCCTTTGGTTTTTTGGGGATGGGTTTATTTTGCTTAAAAAAAAGATAAAAAATACTTGTATTAGGTAAAATAGTGAGGTATACATCAAATACAATAAAACCAATGTTAAATATGCCATTATATAGACCAGTGTTGTATGTGAACACATTAGAAATGGTATTCAAAAAAAAAAAAAAAAGGAAATGAAATTTCAAGAGAGTGATACTAAGTTTTTTTAAGATGGAAAGAGAAAAGAGACTTAAGAAGCATACAGTAACCACTATGCATGAAATGCAGCATATTGATAGAATAACTGCATAAAATCATTTATTTATTAAATGAAATAAAGAAATCATAAAAAAAGAAACTAAGCTAATTCAAAAGGCTTCTCCTGGCCAAAGATGAGAATGAGTAAGTTAACCATGGCAATGGGTGAAAAGATTTACTGCATTAAAATCTAGAAGTTCATTTAAAAAAAATCATTGTGAGAGGGTGCTAGAAAGCCAACCACTTTGTTACTTTGAAAACTAGTCAATAAAAGGAAAAAATCAAGGATTTTGAATAAAAGGAAATAATTGAGCATTTTATCATGTCTTTTCCATAAGAGCTCAGGCTCTAGTCAAATATTGGGTAAGGAAAATTTTCCTTTCATGGCAGCTTTATAGCTAATAAATGAAGCAGTCATGCTAGAATGAGAGTATCACCATTTGGCAGCCCCTAATGATTTAATGGATCTCTATTTCGAGCAGTAATAGCTGCTAACAATGCATAAAAAGACAACCAGTCATTATGTGCTTCCTTGTAGAAGTCTACAAAGGCCATCTGTAACAAGTTGTGCAGGGAAAAACAAAGTCAAAACTGAATCTGATCAAGCTTCTAGATCAGGAGTCAACAAAACTTTTCTATAAAGGGCCAGACAGCGATATTTGGGACTTTGTGGTCCTTAGGTTCTCTGTTATAATGTCTTAGCCTTGCCATTATAGAATGGAAGCAGCCAAAGATGATGTGTAAACAAATGGCCTTGGCTGGGTTGCAATAAAACTTTATTTATAAACACAGGTTGTGGGCTGGATTTGGCTTCTGGGTCATAGTTTGCCTACCTTTACTCTAGATCCAATTTATAGAAAATTTAGAATACAGAAAAAAATCATAATCAGCTATATCCAATCTGTGGGAAAATTCTTTTTTAGGGGGATTAGGGGTAACCGAGGATTGAACTCAGAGGCACTCGATATCACTGAGCCATATCCCTAGCCCTATTTTGTATTTTTTATTTAGAGACAGGGTCTCATTAGTTGCTTAGCACCTCGCTTTTGCTGAGGCTGGCTTTGAACTCATGATTCTACTGCCTCAGCCTCCTGAGTTGCTGGGATTACAGGTATACGCCACTGTGCCTGGCTTGTGGGAAAATTCTTTTTTAAGATTTTAGTTTTTTCAACAAATAAAATTATAACAGGGATGAATTACAAAATACATCAGTGATTCCCAATGTAGAAATGTGTAGATCTTATTTGAATCATGACTCACATAAACCATTAAAATAATTGAGGACATTTATGACATAATTGAAAATAAGAACCTTTTCTGGATAGTTGAAGATATTAAGGTATTACTGGTACTCTGTAGGCAGAAAATATTCTTATAGTTATAAGACAAGATTTCTTAAAAAGAAAAGTAGTCCCATTGGAAACTCCATACTTATTCCATGGATGTTATATTTTCTCAAAAATAAAGTAGGAAACTTCATTCCGAGAAGGTTAAATTGGTTTTCTTGAGAGACAACTATGTGATGGCTATTTTGGTTTTGTTTGTTTTGATTTTTTTGGTACCAGGGATTGAACTCAGCAGTGCTCAACCACTGAGCCACATCCCCAGCTCCCCCATCTTTTTAAAAAATCTTTTTAAATATTTTAATTAGAGATAGAATCTTGCTGAGTTTCTCAGGACCTTACTAAGTTGCTGAAGCTGGCTTTGAACTTGTGATCCTCTTGCCTCAGCTTCCTGAGCTGCTGGGATTACAGGCATGGGCTACTGTGCCTGGCTGTGATGGCTTTTGATCATTTTAAAAATCAAACATTTCCAATACATATTTGCACTGTGCTTTATATCCATTCTCCTGTGATCCCTCATAACAGCCCCATGAATTGCTTGAATCATTCTCTTTTATAGATGATCTTAACAGTTTGTGTAAATTCTGATTCAATTAAGGTCTACACATTGGGAGTAGCTGATATATGTATATAGTTTTTTCCTCTTTCATTTATAGGCCTTTCCCTCTCCCTCTTTTTCTCTCACAGTCTATTTATTGGAGAAATTATCATCTTTTCTTATAGATTTGCCACAGCCTATATATATTGCTGATGGTGATGTCTCCTTTCTTCTAATGTTTTATCTTCTAAATTCTGGGCAAGAATCGAGGACTTGCCCAAAGTATCCCAAATAGGACAGTAGGGACTTGAATCCGGGATTCCGATCACAATTTGTGGTCTCTTTCTTCACTGTTGCCATCATGCAGGCCATTCCAAGGAAAAGGTCAGTTTTCAAAACATTGAAGCAATGGCAGATGCCCCCAAACAAATGGTTGGCTTCTCAAAATGACTTAAAGGGACAAGGAAAAGGAGAAGACCAATACTTGGGGGTGGGGGTGGGTTTTATGTGCATTTATTTCTCCTCCTTTTAGATTCATGGACTTTGTGTTCCTGCTGACTGTGTGGTTCCTTGTCAGAGACAAGCCTGCCATCAATAGCTACTCATACCATATCCTCCTTCTGCTCCACCTTCTCTCCTTCTTCACTTCTTCCTCCTTTTTCCTCCTTCCCTTTCCTTCTTTTTCTCTTCCTATTTGCTTCCCTTACTCACCTTCTGTTTGTCCTCAGCTTATCCATCCTCTAGGTGTCCTAAATTATCCCCCTTTCCTAGAAGCCTTACCAAGTTCCTCTGCTTATGTGATTTTCCCTCCATTACTCCTATTTTAATTAATTAATAACTACTAACCTGTCAATACTCTTCTGCTAACATTTCTCTGATTACCTTTAACATGTTCTGCCTTATTATCTTAAATACCTGGCTTTGTCTAGGGTTTCTATTAACTGCTTCACTGAGATAGTTGCTGGACAACTGGGCACTTTGACCTACCCACCCTGGGCACTAGGTATGGAACCAAATACAGAGTCAGGGAGAGAGAGGCTGCTGCAGCTCCAAAGTCCCCATGGCCAACTGATTACCTTACAAGGTAAATGTGAAGGAGACACCTTCCTTGGAAAAGCCATCAGAGATGAGGAGCCAAAAGCACATGGTTTTGTCCAAAGAGGAGGATTCCTACTCTGCTCCAGAGATAAAGAACAACTGGTCTGAAAGAAAAGGAGAAAGTTGACCTGGAGACCATAGATTGGCACACAGGAAGGTAAACTGAACACCATTACTAATGGAAGTTTGCTTGACACAGATACTGTATGAGTCAAAGCAAACTTACTAAAAGCTGTTTAAAAGAGACACATGCTTTCCACATGTAGGATTACTTGTGTAAGCATAATGGGAGTACTAAAAGAAATTTAATGGGGAAAAATGCACCCAGAATCCTGCTCCCCAATAAATCATTTTTTTTGTCCAGTTTAATATGTTCTCTGTAATTCTTGTTCCCATGCACTTAGGTTACTTACTTATAGTTGTATTTAGTGCAATCCCATTTGAAGGCTGAATGTTTTGCTAGTCATGTCATAAACCTTTCCTTTTCTATATTATTATATTACTTCGCAATGATTTTTTATGGCTGCATAATATTATATCAACTTAATGTATCATAATTTATATAATGATTTTCTTATTTTTCAAAATTTCAAGCTGCTTCTAATCTTATGTTATTATAAGTAACATTTCAATAAATACTTTACCTCTTTTAAGTTATTGCCTTCCCATTATTATTGTTATTGCCTTACTAATTATTGCCATATAAAAATAGGATTGCTGAAGCAGAGTCATTTATATTTTTTAGGCTATTAAAACAGTGTAAAATTGTTTTTTAAGTGAATATCCCACATTATACCAACCCCATTATGAACTCTCTAGTTTCTGATATTTCTTTTTTTCCTATGCCTGACTGATGTTTTTAATTTTGTATTTTCTTTTGTTTTTGGAGATTGGGCCTTCCCTGAAACTCCCTGGGTTTTCTTTTTATATCTTCTCTTTGTGAATTAAGAATCACCAAACCTGCACTTCTTGCATTCAGTCATTTTTGCTTTATTTTCCTTTACAATGTGTGGTGGAGTTTCTTAATATGCAGCTTTATGCATGCTTCGCCATCTTTGTTTTGTTGTTGAAATTTTCATGTTCTTGCAGATCACTCTTATCACATTCTGCCTTGTCATCTTAAATACCTGGATTTGTCTTAGGACTCCTATTAACAGTTTCATGTAGACAGTTGCTGAACAATTGGGCACCTTGACTCACACTGAATATCAGAAAGTCTGATTCATCCTGTCTGCAGGGGCCTGGAGCACCTTGTGTTTTTAACAAATTTACCAGGTAATTCTGAACCACCAACCTCATATGTGTTGGGTTATTAATTGAGTGTCAGCCATAAATCTGACTCTCCTTAAATGTAGATATAAAAGTATGAATGTACTTGATATTACTTTTCTATGGGTTCTTAGATTTTTAAATATTTAATGTCAAGAAATTTCAACACAAATTGTTTTTGCTCTATTATCCAGTGTTAATAATACAGTAGTTCTTATGTATTGAGTATTTTCTATTAATCAGCAGCTGTGTGAAGGACTTTATATGTATCATTTTATATCATCTTCATTACAGTCCTATGAGCTACAATTACTGTTACTACTGCACTGCTATTGTTTCTTTTTCTTTTTCTTTTTTTGTAGTACTAGAGATTGAACTCAGTGGAGTTCTACCATTGAGCTAGGTCCCCCTTTAATTTCCTTTATTTATTTATTTTTGAGACAGATTCTCCCTACATTGCCCAAGCTGGCCTCAAACTTTCAATCCTGCCTCAGCTTCCTAAGTTGCTGGGATGCCAAGGGTGCGCCACTGTGCCCAGCTTACTATTATTGTTTTTTTTTTGTTTTTTTTTTTTTTAGTACCATGGATTGAACTCAGAGGCACTTAACCACTGAGCTACATCCCCAACCCTTTTTTGTATTTTATCTAGAGAGGGGTCTCACTGAGTTGCTTAGCACCTTGCTTTTCCTGAGGCTGGTTTTTATCTCGAAATCCTTCTGCCTCAGCCTCCCAAGTCATTGGGATTATAGGCATGCACACCTCCCATGGCTCTATTATTGTTTTAAAGATAAAGGAAGGTCAAAGAGGACAAATAACTTGAGTCTACAGTCAAATCCAGAACTTGAACTGGAGTTTTTGACTCTAAAACCAAATATTTAACTACAATCCTGTTACCAATTCACCTGATTTACAGGGAAACAGATAAAGATGGAGTTCAGAGGAGAGATGTACCTGCCAACCATAATAGGAAGGATTCCTGGAAGGAAAGACAAAGAGGATGACAGGCCTGGTGTCAAGTGCAGGAATTGAGCCTGGCAGTGACCTCAGGGCTCTGAGAAGATGGACATAGGATCCACAGTTCCAGAGAGACTCAATAGTCCTGGCCCAGTTTTGTCTGTCACATTCTTGCTGTACGGCAAATCTCCTGCCTCTTTGAACTTCTATCATCATCTCTGCTTTACCTTCCCCTAAGTTGTTAAGAAGAATAAGTGAAGGATTGATACAACCAGGGCCCAGCTCAATAATTCTGATTTTTGGAATTTATTATACAATGCTTAAGAGAAATGAAAAAATAAATCTATGCACTGGACAATTTGATTTCCTGCCCACCCAAGAACTTTTGCATTTCCATTTTATTTGTCACTGTCACCTCTAACCTCCCTAAGACATACCTCTTCAGGCTGGCCATTGGCCAGCAGCTGATCTCACCTTACATTCCACTGAGAAAATGGAGACAACCTGTTAGAAACTGCCCTCTCTGTGTGGGTCTGCATCTGTACCTGTGTTGTGTACCTGTCCCATCCCTGCCTCACCTGAGTTCTGCATCCTATCCCTTTCCTTCTCAAGGCCTTCACCCCTGTAGTCACCTCTCTCTGCTGGAGCATCTCATATTCCAACATGCTATAGCACCTTCCATGTTGGGAAAGAGCTTCAAAAAGAACTTTCTACTGATGGCTCCCTCTGTCCTCCTCCAAGGTGGGTCCCCTCTATGGCTGTTGTTGCTCTTTCTGCTGATTTCTTCCCCCTCACTCATGGCTGCTTCTGTGCACTGTTTTTAATTATTTTGTTTTGCTTGTTTTGAGGTTCCCACTTTACTGACTGACCCCTAAATTTTGGGGTGTCAGGATTCCAGCCTGAACCTTCCTCTATGCCTACCTCCTCTTCAAGGATTTATGTATTCTCTTTTTTGCTAATAATTGGGTTCTGCACCTTCTATCTGAATTCCAGAACCACTCACCTGACTGGTTCCATGACACCTCCCCTCAGATGTTTAATAGCCTTAAAATTCACATGGCAAAAACGGAACCCTCTGCTTTCCCCCTCCCTGCCCTGAGTTAAGTCTGTCTTCCATCTCAGAGTGTGACACCAGGTATCCCCATCCACATGGTGACTCAAGCCAGGAACCTGGATATAATCTCTGATTATTCCCTATGTCCCTATAATCTCTGATTCTTCCCTGTGTCCCTCACCACATTCTCATCCAACAACAAGTCATATTGGTTCAAATTGGAAGCCCACACCTCCTCCACCCATCTTTGAGTATGTCCCCACCATCTTTTCCCAGCACTGCCACGCCACAGCCTCTTCTCTGCACTCCTGGTTTCTCACTGTGTCCTCTTTACTGTCTTTCCCCCACTTGACAGCCAGAGAAATCTGTTGAAAATGTAAATGGATCTTGGGAGCTGGCTACCATGCAGAGCAACTTACTGAATGATGAGAAGCCAGTTCAAGGGCAGCAGTGAGGTGGCATTGAGGCTCTGTGGAGCAGAGATGAGCTGTCCCAGTGGGAGCTGATGAGATTCCTGAAACACAGAATCATGAGCAACTAAATAATTGCTGTTTTAAACTACTGAAAGCAATATGAAACAGATATCAACTCTCCTTTAAGTATCTCTTATAAGTGACTTCCTGTTATACTTCAGAATAAAATCCACATTCCTTGCCACAGCTTATAGTCCTTCAATATCCGTTCTTTGCTCACCTATTTTCTTTCTGTTTTTTTTTGGGGGGGTGGGGGGCCATACTGGGGATTGAACTCAGGGGTCCTCGACCACTGAGCCACATCCCCAGGCCTATTTTGTATTTTATTTAGAGACAGAGTGTCACTGAGTTGCTTAGTGACTCATTTTTGCTGAGGCTGCCTTTGAACTAAAGATCCTCCTGCCTCAGCCTCCCAAGCCACTGGGATTACAGGCGTGCGCCAACTCTCCCGGGCCCATCACTTTCCTTTAGCACACCATGCTATGGCCTCATGATTCTTTTCTATCCTTCAGGCCTGCTTCAGGCATGCCTGCCTCAGGGCCTTTGAGCTTGCTAGTTCTATGACCTTTCTTGTGGTTCTAGGTGAGACTGGATTCTTTCTGTTCCCTTAAAACTCAGTTCAGAAGATAACTCTTTGAATAGGCTTTCTCTGGCCACTTTTATCACTCTGAAACGTCACCCTATCTTCATCCTCACATTGAACAGTCTGGAGTCATCTTATTCACAGAATATATTTATTCTCTGCTCCCCCTAGTTGAATGTAAGTTCTACAAGAGCAAGATTTTGTCTCTAATTTACAGCTGCATCCTTGGAGCATAACAGGTTGATGTATCATGGACCTTTAAGTTTGATAAATGAGGGTTCTTTGTTTTAATATTTAACAAGAGGCAAATGATCATGCATCCTAGTGCAGTGCTTCTTAAACTTTAGTGAGTATCAGAAAAAGAAACAATCAGTGAGGTGAACAGAGAGCCTACAGAATGGGAGCAATTGTTTACCACATGCACATCAGACAGAGCACTAATCTCTAGGATATATAAAGAACTCAAAAATCTTAGCGCCAAAAGAAAAAAACCCCACAAATAACTCAATCAATAAATGGGCCAAGGAACTGAACAGACACTTCGCAGAAGATGATATGTAATCAATCAAAAATATATAGAAAAATGTTCAACATCTCTAGCAATTAAAGAAATGCAAATCAAAAATACTCTAAGATTCCATCTCACTCCAGTCAGAATGGCAGCTATTAAGAATACAAACAATAATAAGTGTTGGTGAGGATGTGGGGGGAAAGGCACACTCATACATTGTTGGTGGGACTGCAAATTGGTGCAACCAATCTGGAAAGCAGTATAGAGATTCCTTGGAACGGAACCACCATTTGACCCAGCTATCCCACTCCTCAATTTATACCCAAAGGATTTAAAAACAGCATACTGCAGTGACGCAGCCACATCAATGTTTATAGCAGCACAATTCACAATAGCTAATTTGTAAAACCAACCTAGATGCCCTTCAGTAGATGAATGGATAAAGAAAATGTGATATATACACAATGGAATATTACTCAGCATTAAAAGAGAACAAAATCCTGGCATTTGCAGGTAAATGGATGGAGATGGAGAACATTATGCTAAGTGAAGTAAGCCAATCCCAAAAAACCAAATGCTGAATGTTTTCTCTGATATGAGGGTGCTGATCCATAATGGGGATGTGGGGAGAGGGGATCATGGGAGGAATGGAGGAACATTAGATAGCAAAGGAGAGGGAGGGGAAGGGAGGGGGTATGTGGGTAGGAAAGATGGTGGAATAATAAGTGTTGGACATCATTACCCTAGGTACATGTATGAAGACGTAAATGGTGTGACTCTACTTTGTGTACAACCAGAGACATGAAAAATTGTGCTCTGTATGTGTAATATGAATTGAAATGCATTCTGCTGTCATATATAACAAATTAGAATTAAAAAAAACTTCAGTGAGTACACAGACCACCTGGGATCTTGTTAAAATACAGATGCTGATTCTACACTTTTGGAAATTCTGGGCTGGGGCTTGAGACTCAGCATTGCTAGTACACAGCAGGTGCTGCTGATGTACCTGGTCCATAGGGCACACTTCAAGCAGCAAGGCATTAGATGTTTCTACCTGCTTCACTGTTTAACAATCACACAAACGTATTTGTTCTAGCCAGAAGGGAAAAAGATCACGTAGAATCCTTATCCTTTGCCAAGTGCTTTTCCATTTATTTGAATTAATAATTAATAATTTTATCATGTCCAGGGCTGTCTTTGGGGTCTCTTGTATTTTCACGTGTTGCATCTCTATCTTTAAAAGCAAAGATTTCTTCTTGGAATTCAATCATGAGCTGCCTTCCACACCTTCTGGCCTGCAGTAGCTGCCCAGGGAGTGACTTCAAGCTACTGTGACACAGGGTAAGAACCATGCCCACTGGGGCATCTGATTGATGTCCAGGTGTGATGTCAGCCTGGTGTGGGAGATCCCCAAAACTAAATGCTTGTAATCACTTTCAGGATTAGCTAATGTCTCTGAGACTTTGAGTCACTAGCTCTTAGTGATTCACAGTTCACGGTGTCCATTCAGGTTCCTCAAGTAGCTTTGCCATCTACCTCTGTCTGTTGATAATGCTCCGTCCCTTGTGCCAGCATTAGCCTGTCTCCTTCATTTCAGCAAAAGGAGCAATGCCCCGTATATTCAGGGCACTGTGTCTTCCTTTGCCTCCTGAGTCAGGGCATTGTGGCTTTGGCTGCAAGCACCCTTTCATATCTCTTTGCCTCTGGTCTCAGTATTATTAATCCACATCAGAACTGGAAGGAGTGGTTAGTCCTGAAAATGAAGCCTCAGAAACAGTAGCTTGGGAAGAAGGGAAGCACCCAGAAAATGATCTTTGTTAGGGGAATATTTTAGGGCTTGCTATCCCCCCATGCATTTATGAAAACTCTCTCTTTCTATCCATCAGGCCCTGAGCTGGCCAATTTCCCACCCATTGTCTTTGCAGCTCCTCTTAACAGCCCTTAGAGTTAAACTTTCATGGCCCAGGGAGAAGCTGACGAAAGAGTCACATAACTTCCTGGGGTCCTATAGCTGGAGAGTGGTAGAGCCAAAATGCAGGACAGTTGTTGCAGTCTGCATTGCAGTCCAAAGCTGCTATGGCTGCTGCTGTTGCTCTGTGTAGGTATATTCACACAGGGTCCTTTGGTGAAGGAGCCCTTTTGGTGGGCCTATGCAAGGCTTGGAGGAGCTACAGAGAGAAAATCCAGCAGGGTCATGGAGGAGGCTTCTCTTTGAGGGAGGCACAGGACGCAGATTGCTCTGCTCTGGAGTTCTTCTCCAGGCCAGCATGGCTTTTCTGGAGCACTCTGTGGCCAGGCTCCCTGGGGATTCTCCAACAGGGCAGTCTTATACAGAAGCTTAGACACCCACATTAGGAAATTGCTTCCTTCCCCCACATTGACCTCAAACCTGTTTCTGCACCTTACTCACTTGAATTTGTACATTGACATTAAATCAGTAGCATCTCCGTGTGAATGAATTGGTCTTACCAGTTGTGGGACAGGTGGCCTTGGCCATTGTTGAAGATGGAAGGTTCAGAAGAAGGGATGTTTTTCCTAAGTTATCAGTTTCCTGAGTGTGAGGCCCGACTGGGAGAGGTGACAAGAGGCAATATCAGAGACAGGAGCAGGAGTCAGCAACTGAATGAGGAGCTATTGAAGCTAACACAAATGGAGTTCTTTCCACATTCCCAGCACCATGCCTGAGCACTTGGAATTCATTGTCTCATCCAACCATCACAATGGTGCAGTGCTCAGAGGATCAGAGAGGCCAGGGAAACTTGGTGCCATAGCTATAAGTGTCAGAGCCATGGTTCCATTTGTTCTGCTATCTCTGTGAGCATGAAGGCAAGGAGCAGAGCAAGGGAAGTCCAATGGTAAGAAAGAGCCAGAGGAGCCAATTATGGAATTTTAGGTGTGGATCTAGACGCTTTAGTTAGGGCTGGAATTCATGCTTTGCCGAATAGAAGGCAAAGTTTTCCTTCCTTCCTTTCTCTCCCATTCATTCATCTAACATATTTGGCATTGCATTAGATGCTAAGATGTATAAGGCAAAACATTGTAGTTCCACACCTGTTATAGTTTGGATATGAAGTGTCCCATCAAAATTCATGTGTGAGACAATCCAAGAATTTTTAGAGGTGAAATGACTGGATTGAGGGAAGGAACCTAATTGATAGATTGATCTGGGTATTAACTGTAGGCAAGTAGGGTGTGATTGGAGGAAGAAGGTCACTGGGAGTGTGCCTTTGGGGTTTTTATTTTGTCTCTGGTGAGCAAAGCACATACATATTCATATTCATTCTCTCCCCCCCCCCCCCACCTCACCCCTGCTTCCTGGTCACCACACCTGAATTGTTTCTCTTCACCATGCCTTTCCTCCATGATGTTCTGCCTCACTCAGGCCCCAAACAATGAAGTTGTCCAACTGTGGACTGAGAACTCTGAACCCGTGAGCCCCAAATAGTTTTTCTCCTCTGTGTTGTTCATTGAAAAAACTGAACAAAGCACCACTTACCAATCTTGTGCTTCGAGAACACCAACCACGATTACCAACTTGATCTCTTTTATGATCATATGAATTTTAAAAATATTTTCTGCACTTACAAAACAAACAAGAAGCTACATCATATTCTCCATGTTATTCTTCAACTTGCGTTTTCATCTTTGCTGCCAAGTGTAGGCAGTTTTCCCATGTGGATCTCTAAGGTGTAGTCAAGTGGGGAACAGAACTAGACTGTTTTAAGGTTCTGGGGAAAACTGGGAAAAGAATCAAGGTAGCAATTTCACAGGCACCAAGTCTAGTTTCTATCCACCCAGGAGAGTGCCAGGTCATCCCTGAATTTGGCAGTAGCCCTGCCTGATAAGTGCCTACAGATGGTTGCCATGTGAATTCCTCCTCTTAGGTCACCATGCCCAATTCCCTTCCTCTCAGCAATCATGGCAGCCAGACACCCCTAGAGCGATATCTGAGCCTCTCAGGGTAAGCCTCTGAGCTAGATGTCAGGCGCTGGGAATGTTAAAAGGTGGAGTTGAGGGAGGTATTGCTTAGCAACAGAATCTGCAGAAGGTTTGAGGGTTTTAGTCAATGTTTAGCGAGAAGCGAGTCAACACAGTGGGAACTTACAAGGAAGCCAGTTTGTTCTACAGCCACAATTAATGGAAGCATGGCATTTAGGATGAAGGAGAGCTCTGTCATACCAGACTCTGGACTGGTCAGACATTATCAATAGTAATGTACTCATCTGGACACCATGATTTCTGAGGATCCCTGACACTCTGGAGTGTGGGCCGAACAGCATGATGTGGTTTGTAGAGAAGAGTCCACAAATTCTGTCCTGTGTGTGGTTGGAGGAAAATGAGGATGGACCCTTTTGCAGGGTCTGTAAAGGCATAATGGCTAGGTCCACTGATACTGGGATCAAGAGAAGTTACTGCCACTAACAACATGACCTTGGTCAAGTTGCTCATCTTCTTTTAGCCTCAATTTCTTCAGCTTTAAAAGAAAGCACTTTACAATGTTATTTATAAGGTCTCCCCTTGTTTAAGAGTTACCCATCTAACTTTATCCTCTATTAATCAAATAGCAACAGCTCTAGAAGTACCTTATACACTGCCAAGTTGAGTGTTCAAGGGGGTGGGCAATCAAATGCCCATCCTGGGTCATAGTAAGTTGCAGAACTTGGCTTTCTCCTTGATTACCTGTGATCTTCAAATCAGGGAGGAGCAATTACAAGAGGGACTATAGACTCTGCCTCTGAAGGAGGAAGCACAGCATTGATTTCCTATGGACATTTAGACCTTGATATTTCTGAGCAATAAGATTAAGTCTCAAGGAGTTGGGGCTGTGGCTCAGTGGTGAAGTGCTTCCCTAGCATGTGTAGGTCACTGGGCTCAAGCCTCAGGACCACATAAATAAATAAAATAAAGGTATTTTCTCCATCTACAACTAAAAAATGTATTTTAAAAAAGATCAAGTCTCAAAATGTCTTTGTGAGATTAATTCTTCTGGACAATAACAAGTGAATTTTTATTAAATAATAATAGTGATGATATCAAAGACTTTTACAGCTCTAACTATGCCAGTCCCTGATCTAAATGTGTATTACGTATATCAACTGAGTCCTCAAAAGAAGAGCATTATGATTTCCATTTTATAGATGAAGGAAATTGAAATACAGAGAGGTTAAGAACTTGCTTGAGACTTTTTTTTTTTTTTTTTTTGGTACCAGGGATTGAACCCAGGGGCACTAACCATTAAGCTACCTATATCCGCTCTCCTTTTTTATATTTTATTTACAGATAGGGTCTCACTAAGTTGCTTAGGGCCTCACTAAGTTGCTGATGCTGGCTTTGAACTCGCAATCCTCCTGCCTCAGCCTCCTGAGCTGCTGGGATAATGGGCATATGCTACATTTACTCTTGAAGATTTAATGCTGATGGGAAAATTGAACACATGCAACCCTCATGAAACAGTATCTAAAATGAATTATTCTAGAAGCTTCTTTCTTATCACTATTCAATCTCCTCTCTTCAAATACCACCAAACAGCAGCAGGATAAAAATGGTCTCTGGGAAATGTGGTCAGCATCATCAGAAATATCAAAGCACTTTATGTATTGAGCAAAATGATTAAAATCCTTTAAGTGGCTTTATCAGTTCAAGAACTAAGTCAAAGAGATGAGTTTTTTCTCTTATTCTTTCACCCTTTTTAAAAATAGTGTTAATATAATTGTTTTTTTAAAACTATAAATCTTCTCAAATCCTTTTAGAAAGCTGACAGAATGTAAGTAATGAACAATTGGGATGTATTTTATGTGCTAGCCTCTGCTCTTGTTGGTCTGATCCTCATTAGAAGTTTATGAAGGTCCTTTGTTTTCTCTACTTTAGAAATAATAGTAATAGCTTCTACAGATCAATGTCTATGAGGAGCTAAGTTTTCTGTGTCTCATCTCATTTAATTATAACAACTTCATTTTACAGGTGAAGAAATGGAGGTTTGGAGGTCAGAATTTGGCACTGTGCCCTACTAAGATAAATTCAAAGCTTCTGCTGCGCTGCTTCCTCCTGGAGACCCATGCAGAGAATCTGTTTGCTCTGATCTTCAAGGTCCCCTGCATTTCTTGGCTTGTGGCCCTTCCTCAGACTTTGGAGCCAGTAGTGTAGCATCTTTACATCTCTGTGTGTATGTGACACTGACTCTCTTCATATCTGTTTTTCAATTATAAGGATGAGTGTGTGTGCATAGAGCCTTCCCACCCAGATAATCCAGGAAAATCTCCACATTAGCTGATCAGCAACCTCCCCTGACCACCTAAAAGCGCATCCTAAGTATCCTTCCATCTCCTTCCTGGATTTTTTCTCTTTAGAGTACTTAACATCTCCTGCCTGTTATATTAATATTCTATGTACCTTTTTTTTTTTGGCACCAAGGATTGAACTCAGGGGCACTTGACTACTGAGCAACATTCCCAGCCCTATTTTGTATTTTATTTAGAGCCAGGGTCTCACTGAGTTGCTTAGTACCTTGCTGTTGCCAAAACTGGCTTTGAATTTGCAATGCTCCTGCCACAGCCTCCTGAGCCACTGGGATTGCCACTATGCCCTATTTGTTTTTACATATATCTGCCTCTTCTGCTAAAATGTAAGCCCCACTAGGGCAGGAAATTTATCTGCCTTACTGTTGATGGAATCCCAGGGTTCTAAAATGGTGCCTGGCCCATAATTGGAGCTGTCTTATGCTGTTGACACCTGTTGCATAAATGTCTTTGAGAGTTTTCATATCTGGGGGAGGGGGTCCCACTAGGGTATAAATTTCCCAAAGCTAGAGTTGTGTTATAGTAAACAACTCTGGGTACCTAGAATTTTGTGGAAGGGTAATGTATGCTAATTTCCCAGGGAAGGTGGATATGGGGATCATGGTTTGGACCCAATTTCCCTGAGAGCTATGAGTTCATAGATTTAAGGGTCAGTGGTGTGGTGGAGATCTGAGAAAGGAGTCCTAGAAATAAAATAATACATGCTAATGTGGCCTTGGAAAGGGAACCTCCAAGATGGGCTGTTTCTGGGTGATCTCCAACATAGTAGTCCATTGCATAGCCTTTTGCAATCTTTGAAAATCCAGGCTCTGGCATTTTCTGTACCTGCAACAAGGAATTTAGCTTTCCCCAGCCTCTGACTCCTGGCCTATAGAAAAAGGAGAACAAGATAATTTGCTTCCCAGAATTTAATTGAGATAGTTCACACAAAGCTCTCAGCACACAGTAAACACTCAACAATGCTTGTCATGCTGCTGCCATAAATGAGAATTATTTCCAGAAGCTCAGTTCTTCTTTTCATGAATGGGGATGACAATTCCTGCCTATAGACCTCATGGGGTTGTTTTTGAAGCTCTAACAAGCTAATAGACCAGAATGTGCTCTGAGGAGGAACAAAAGCAGGACAAGTACAGGAGGATGTTATGATTTCGATTTTTTTTATAAGATATTTGGCTTCCTGCAGACTGAATTATGCAGGCTCAAAGGAACCTGGCTTTGCAACTGAGGATCAGTTCTCCCCTGCCTGGAGCTTCATTTGGATTCAAGGGATGGCCATCTCCTCTTTGGACACACTGGGCAGCTGTTGATAGGGACTACACAATGCCCAGCTACCTCCAGGCCAGACAGAACCCTGGCTCTGCAAACCCAGCCTGGGAGGTCAAGCCAAAGGTAAGGCTGGATGAGAAAATGAGCATCAGTCTTCATACTAATTTCTGACCCTAGGGGACAGTCTGGCAGGGAGTAGCAACTTTCCTGCTTAAATTGACCAGAGAGGTCACTTCATCTTTTTCATTAATTCTGAACTTCAAGAAGTTTTCTAGGAGCAAGAAAACTGAGTGAAGCCTGGGCCAGCTCTGTGTGTATGGGTAGAGGGGGGTGTCTACCCTACTTCCCCAATTAGTTAATGCAGATTAAAGTTAAGATTTAGGCTAAATCTAACTTGGTCTAAAGATAGTAGATTTAAGTTAACTATTCTCCCCTAAAGGAATTCTAGTGTGGAAGAATGTGACTAGGGTTTGGAAGTAGCTGCAACTGGATTTAAACCACCTCCTTCCTACACCTATATATTATTATTCCTGACCAAGGGGTGTTTTGCAACTCAAATGAGTCCCAGAAGACTGTCTATAAATGCATGTCTCTAGGAAGGGGGAACGCATTAAATCTCTAATATGACTATGGACGTAAATTAATCTAAAACTTTCTTCTAAGAATTCCATATCCCTGGGGACAGGGATGGGAAAGAAAGAAGGGCTCCCTTGGTGTTCCCCTGCTGCAGGATTCACAGAATCCCTCCACAAACATTTAATGGACATTTACTGACCATGACTCTTATACCAGGTCCTTTAAATATACAATCTCATTAAATCTGTGCAGCATCCATTCAAAGAAGGTATTTTCATCCTCTTGTTATAGTTGAGGTAGCATTTCTGTTTCCTCTTATGACCAGCTGGGTACATTTTCAGTCTTGGGATTTCCATGTATGTGGCAGGTATTGGTTTATTAGTTAACTCATTCAACATATGAATATTGCATATGTACAACATACAAGGCGCAGAGATGCTATTGTGAACTGGCAGAATTCTCTTTGGTGGCAGGCATTATAAATCCAAACCCCACACAAACAGCTGTAAAATCGTGCCTTTGGAAAATTCTAAGACGTCTGTAGTATTATTATTTTTTTTTAAAGAGAGAGTGAGAGAGGGGAGAGAGAGAGAATTTTTTTAATATTTATTTTTTAGTTATCGGCGGACACAACATCTTTGTACATGGTGCTGAGGATCGAACCCGGGCCGCATGCATGCCAGGCGAGCGCGCTACGCTTGAGCCACATCCCCAGCCCATGTAGTATTATTATAAGATGTTCTAAAGGCAAATATGCTGAGATATGAGACACAAGCAGGAGGTAACTTGGTCAGGGTTTGGGGGGATAGTGGATGAAGCTTTGAGAACTTATAGTGTAGTGTTTAAAAAAAGAAAGAAAGTCTGGCCTGATCTGCAGAGCAGGGCCATGTAGGTACTATGGGTCATTTTAAAGCATTTGGCCTTTTCCTTAGGAACATTGCAAGGACATTAAACTGTTCCCATCAAAGGCTGATGTCATTGCATGGGCCATTTTAAAAGGTAACTCCAACTGCTGTGTGGATTCAGGTGAGAGGGATTGAAAGATTTGCAGCCCTCCAAGGAGTTGCGTGGCTGGCAGCTTGGATTGCAGTAGCGGCATAGAAATGATAGAGGGAGTCAATGGCTTCAAGAGACATTTAGGAGGTAAAGTGGAGGGCTCTTAGGGTGAAGTGGTTGGCAGGCTGGCTTCTCAGGCATGTTGCCTGTGCACCAGCATGCAATACCACTTAAAGGGCTCATGCTTGATTTAATGTTTTAATTCCTCCTCTCCTGAGGAAAGAGATGTAGCTGGGATTGGATCCATTGTATAGCCTTTTGCAATCTTTGCATCTCAGCTTTACTGAGATGTAATGACAAATATTGCATATATTTAAGATGTAAAATGTGATGATCTGATATACAGAGGTATTAGGATAGGTAACAGGATTACCAAAATTGTGACAGGATTACCACAGTTGTGACAGGATTACCACAATTAACTACTTAACAAATCCATCACCTCACATAGCTATAATTTTGTAAGTGTCTGGTGAGAACACTTAAGATCTACTGCCTTATCAAATTTTAAATATATGATATGGTATTGTTTACTATAGTCTCCATGGTGTACATTGGATCTTCAGAACATTTTCTTCTTAACAATGAAAGTTTGCACTCTTTACCAACCTCTCTCTATCATCCTCTCCTGCTCCCAGACATCACAACTACCATCTACTCTCTGCTTCTGTGAGTTTGACTTTTAAAAATTTCACATATAAATGAAATCACATAGCATTTTTCTTTCTCCATCTGAATTATTTTACCTAGCCTAATACCTCCAGGTTCATTCATATTGCAGATGGCAGGACTTCCTGCTTTAAAGGCTGGTAGTATTCCATTGTGCACACATACCATGTTTTCTTTACCTGTTTGTCCACTGATGGATACTTTGGTTGCTTCAGTGCTTAGTTATTGTGAATAAAATTTCAATGAACATGGATGTGCCAATATCTCCTTTTGAGATGCTGATTTCGTTTCCTTTGGATATATACCCAGCAGTGGGATTGTCAGCTTATATGGTGGTTCTATAGTTAATTTTTTGAGGACCCTCCATACTGCTTTCCATAATGATTTTACTAATTTACACTCCCACCAACACTGTCCAAGGGTTCCCTTCTCTCTGTGCTCTAACCAACCCTTGTTATCTCTTGTCTTTTTGATAAGAGCCACCCTAATAGGTGAGGTGAGATCTCATTGTTGTTTTGCTTTGCATTTCCCTAAGATTAGTGGTGTTGAACACCTCTTCATATGCCTGTTGGTTGTTTGTATAATTTTTTAAATGTTATTTAGTTCCTTTGCCCATATTTTATTGGGTGATTTGGAGGTTGGTTGGTTTGTTTGTTTTGGTTTGGTTTTGGTTTTGGTTTTGCTATAAAGCTCTACAAGTTCCTTGTTCTGATATTAATTCTTTATCAGATATGTAGTTTGCAGATATTTTATCTCATTCTATGGTAGTCTTTTCATTTCATTGATTGTTTCCATTGCTGTGCAGAAGCTTTTTACTTAGTGATAGTACCATCTATTTCACTTTGCTTTTATTGCCTGTGCTTTTGGGATCATGTCCAAAAAATCATCATCAAGGTCAATGTCAAGGAGTTTTTCCTTCTAGTGCTTTCTTCTAGGAGTTTTATAGTTTCAAGTCTTGAATTTAAATTTTTAATCCATTTCAGGTTAATATTTGCTTATGGTATATTATAAGGATCCAACTTATACATAGCACCATTTATTGGGGAGAATTTCCCCATTGTGTGTTCTTGGCACCTTTATAAAGCTTGTATGAATTGACTCTTGGGTTTTCTCTTCTGTTCCATTGTGACATGTACCTCTTTTTTATGCTAGTACCCTGTTTTTATGGCTATTTTGATTGTTATAGCTTTGTGATATAGTTTAAAATCAGAAAGTGTAAGTCTCCAAGATTTGCTTTTACTCAAGATCGCTCCTTTCTCTCCTCCCTTTCTCCTTTCCTTCCTCCCTCTCTCCTTCCCTTCCCCCCTCTCTCCCCCCCTTCCCTCCCATATTTACCTAGTTGTGGCATGAAGGTAAAGCTGGCTTTGTAAAGTAGGTTTAAAAGTATTCCCTCCTCCTCCATTTTTTGGAAAAGTTTGAGAGGGATTGACACCAACTCTTCTTTAAATGTTTGGTAGAATTCCCTTGTTAAATCATCTGATACTGGCAACAAGAAAACAGGTGTGTGCCTGTCCCACGGCTACAGACGGCGGGGCGCCACGGAGAAGCGGCCAGCAAGCAGAGAGAAACATTGCTGCAGATTCTGTGGAATCCTGCTGGCTGAGCCCGCACTGAGCCCCTGGCTGAGTTTGGGAATTCAGATGGGGAAGGAAGCGGTACAGTTCTATCCCCCACAATGGAAACTCCACCAAGGAAACCAGCGGCCACCATCTTGGAGAGTTGAAGTAACCACCGCCACTCTTTGACAGATTGCAACAATAAAACAGGTGCATGTTACTCAGCTCATCTCCCATACAGCGGGGAATTCGCATAAAATCTCTCCAAGGCTTTCCGGGGGAGGGATTATCAGATCGAGCCTGCATAAAGACTTGGGGAAAACTAGAGACACCTGACCTTCAACTCCCCCTCCCATCAGCGGCGAAAACGAAACCTGTCTTGCCAGCACTGGGGGAGGGGCAAGCGGAAAAAATCAAAACAATAGAGTGCTGGGGTTCCCAATAGCCACCCTTTACACCCAACAAACGGCAGGCCCAGAGTACAGTTTGAACTGCTGAGAGGTATCACTCAGGGGAAATCTGGTCTAGCGGGAGAAACCAGGACTAACAGGAAAAACCAGGGGACTAGAGGCCAGGCCCTCGCGACTGGGTGGCTGGAGACCGCATGCCGGCCAACGACAGCCCACCTGCTGCCCACATGACTGGGCGGCTGGAGAACGCCCGCCCACCGGCGACAGTCTGCCCGTTGCCTGCGCGACTGGGCGGCTGGAGACCGCCCGCCGGTGACCGGGAGCTGAAACCAACCAGAGACAGTCCAGTCCCACCCCCCGATTCGGACACCCCGGCAAGGAGCCTGGGGCCCGCCATAGCACAGAGGTGACGTCATTGGAGCTCGGCCGTCAGAATTCCTTCCCAGCGGAATCTACTTTAGCAGGTATAGTCTACCAACACAAAGGAGAGACAACAGAGATATACAAAACCAAAACAAATCTATAGAAGAGAGCAGAAACACAGCAAGCAAATAGAGCTGGAAAGTAACGTGAGCATTATGAAAAAACAAGGGAAAAAAGGAGTACAAACAATGCAGGACAACTTAAATCTACAGGAGGACCTAGAAGCATCAGAAACATGGATAGGGAAAGAACTCAAGGCATACCTAACTCAGATGGAAAGGAATATTAGAGAAGACATGAGACAGCAAGTCCAAGCAATAAAAGTATATTTTGAAAATGAATTAAACAAACAAATTCAAATGGCAAAGAACGAGCTTTACCAGGAGATAGAGATCTTAAAAAAATCAAACGGTAATCCTAGAAATGTAGGAAACTATAAACCAAATTAAAAACTCAAACGAGAATATTATAAATAGACTAGATCAAGTAGAAGTCAGAACATCAGATAATGAAGACAAAGTTTATCAACTTGAAAAGAATATAGTCAATACAGAAAAGATGCTTAAATCCCATGAGCAATCTATTCAAGAGATATGGGATGTCATAAAAAAACCAAATTTGAGAGTCATCGGGATAGAAGAAGGCATAGAGAATCAAACCAAAGGAATGGACAACCTATTAAATGAAATAATTCTAGAAAACTTCCCAGAGATGAAGGATGGAATGGATTGCCAAATCCTGGAACCCTTAGGACCCCAAACATTCAAAACTGTAATAGACCAACTCCAAGACATATAATTATGAAGATAGCCAACATACAGAACAAGGAGAGAATATTAAAAGCTACGAGAGAAAGGAGGCAGATTACATCCAGGGGTAAACCAATTAGGTTAACGACTGATTTTTCATCACAGACTTTGAAAGCGAGAAGATCCTGGAACAATGTATTTCAAACGCTGAAAAATAATGGATTCCAACCAAGAATATTGTATCCAGCAAAATTAAGCTTCAGATTTGACAATGAAATTAAAATCTTCCACAATAAACAAAAGCTAAAAGAATTCGCAGCCAGAAAACCAGCACTGCAAAGCATTTTGAGCAAAATACTACAAGAAGAGGAATTGAAAAATAGTGCCCAAAACCAACAGCGGGAGGTATCTCAGTAAAGGGGGAGGAAAATAAACAAAAAGTAAAAACTAGCCAAACTAAAATAAATAAATAAATAAATAAACATGACTGGAAGTACAAATCATATTTCAATTGTAATCTTAAATGTTAATGGCCTAAACTCACCAATCAAGAGACATAGACTAGTAAACTGGATCAAAAAAACAAATCCAACAATATGCTGCCTTCAGGAGACTCATATGATAGGAAAAGACATACACAGGCTGAAGATAAAAGGTTGGGAAAAATCATACCACTCACATGGCCCTTGGAAGCAAGCAGGAGTGGCCATACTCATATCGAATAAAATCAACTTAAAACCTAAGTTAATCAAAAGGGATAAAGAAGGACACTATATACTGTTAAAAGGAACCATCCACCAACAAGACATAACAATTATCAATTTGTATGCACCAAACAATGGTGCTGCAACGTTCATAAAACAAACTCTCCTCAAGTTCAAGAGTCAAATAGTCTACAACACAATAATTATGGGTGACTTCAACACACCGCTCTCGCCATTAGACAGATCCTCTAGACAAAAGCTGAATAAAGAAACTATAGAACTCAATAGCATAATCAATAACCTAGACTTAACCTACATATATAGAATATATCAACCATCATCAAGTGGATACACGTTCTTCTCAGCAGCACATGGATCCTACTCAAAGATAGACCATATATTATGCCATAGGGCAACTCTTAGTAAATATAAAAGTATGGAGATAATACCATGCACCATATCTGATCATAATGGACTGAAACCAGAACTCAATGATAAAAGAAGGAAGGAAAAATCCTACATCACATGGAAAATGAACAATATGTTACTGAATGATCAATGGGTTACAGAAGACATAAAGGAGGAGATAAAAAAATTCTTAGAGACAAATGACAATACAGACACAACATACCGGAATCTATGGGACACAATGAAAGCAGTTTTAAGAGGGAAATTCATTTCTTGGAGTTCTTTCCTCAAAAAAGAAAAAACCAACAAATAAATGAACTCACACTACACCTCAAAAACCTAGAAAAGGAAGAGCAAAACAACAGCAAATGTAGTAGAAGACAAGAAATAATTAAAATTAGAGCAGAAATCAATGAAATTGAAACAAAAAAAAACATTGAAAAAATTGAAAAAACTAAAAGTTGGTTCTTTGAAAAAATAAATAAGATCGACAGGCCCTTAGCCATGCTAACGAAGAGAAGAAGAGAGAGAACTCAAATTACTAACATACGGGATGAAAAAGGCAATATCACAACAGACACTACAGAAATACAGAAGATAATTAGAAAGTATTTTGAAACCCTATATTCCAATAAAATAGAAGATAATGAAGATATCAATAAATTTCTTAAGTCATACGATCTGCCCAGATTGAGTCAGGAAGACACACACAATTTAAACAGACCAATAACAAAGGAAGAAATAGAAGAAGCCGTCAAAAAACTACCTGCTGGGAGCCACAGCCAATTAATATGATGCATGGCATTTTTGATTGAAAGGTGATGCCAGGTAGCCATTGAGATGATACGATTATGTTAAAAATTACATTCATATGGATACCGGACTCCTGCTGCGGGACTCCTGGAGAGTTCCCATTGGTTGGGAAAGTGCAGTAGGAGGGAATTCCGGGGAGGCGCTTGCGCTAGAGTTCCGGGAAGGAACCGGCAGAACGCCGTGGGGGTGGATAAAAAGGTTTCCCAGGCACGGACGTGTTATTGGCGGTTCTTTCAAATAAAGTTTGTTCCTGTTTGAGTGGCTCGTGATCTTGTGCCCAGCCAGAGACAGCGGCAACTGGTGGCCCTGTACGGGGAGCGCCTGAAGCTTGGAGGTGAGTAAAATTGCTCGCCCCTGAGGGAAGGCGACAGAATGGGTGACCATTTCAAAAAACAATGTGTTCTTCTTTTGATTTATTTTGTTTTTGTTTCAAGCTGCCTATCCCTAGAATTTTCTCAGGCAAACTGGGAAAAATGGTTGGCTCAAGGCTTGAAGTTGTTTGGCCCGGAGAAAGAGAAAATTGATACAACTATTCTTTGCTCCGTTTTTGTTTCATTCTGTTTCGGCTTTGTTTTATGCTACCTTACTGGGTTGCGTTACCTTTATAGTAGATTAGAAACTAGTAAAAAACAAACCGAAAAACTGTTAAGTAAATTGTTAGAGGTCCAAACTGTGGTAGAAAACATGTCAGGTCAAGCAAAAGAGAAGGTCTCTCCAGCTAGTCAGACAGAGGAAAATTTGAAGAAAGAAAGCTTAGAGGAAAAACGACCATCAGTTGGGGAGTTACAACAGGAGGCTGCTACTAACTCCGTTCTATCACCAGAGGGCGTAACAGCTGAGCGGCCCTCAACTCCCGTAGTTGATGCACAAAATCCTAAGGCAAGATCCCAAAGACTAGCATGCCCTGTACTTGAGCAGGCAGGAGGGCAACGAATCCACCGTGCTTTAGATTTCAAAACAGTAAAGCAATTAAAGGAGGCTGTAACAACTTATGGCCCGCAAGCACCCTTCACCATAAGCATGGTCAAATCTATTACCAACTTAGACATGACACCAGCAGATTGGGCTAACATGTGTCGATCTGTGCTAAATGGAGGACAATATTTGTTATGGAAGGTTGCCAATGAGAAATTACAGCGGCACTACCAATCAAAAAAAGCCCTGGACCGGATGGGTATACAGCGGAGTTCTACAAAACCTTCAAAGAAGAATTAATACCAATACTTCTCAAGCTATTTCAAGAAATAGAAAAAGAAGGAGTTCTTCCAAATTCATTCTATGAGGCCAACATCACCCTGATCCCCAAACCAGACAAAGATACTTCAAAGAAAGAAAACTACAGACCAATATCTCTAATGAACTTGGATGCAAAAATTCTAAATACAATCCTGGCGAATCAAATACAAAAGCATATCAAAAAAATTGTGCATCATGATCAAGTAGGATTCATCTCTGGATTGCAAGAGTGGTTCAATATACGGAACTCAATAAATGTAATCCACCACATCAATAGACTTAAAGACAAGAACCATATGATCATCTCGATAGATGCAGAAAAAGCATTCGACAAAGTACAGCATCCCTTTATGTTCAAAACACTAGAAAAACTAGGGATAACAGGAACTTACCTCAACATGGTAAAAGCTACATATGCTAAGCCTCAGGCTAGCATCATTCTGAATGGAGAAAAACTGAAAGCATTCCCTCTAAAATCTGGAACAAGACAGGGATGCCCTCTCTCGCCACTTCTATTTAATTTAGTTCTTGAAATACTAGCCAGAGCAATTAGACAGACAAAAGAAATTAAAGGCATAAAAATAAGAAAAGAAGAACTTAAATTATCGCTATTTGCGGATGACATGATAATATATTTAACAGACCCAAAAGGGTCTACCAAGAAACTGCTAGAGTTAATAAATGAATTCAGCAAAGTGGCAGGATATAAAATCAACACGCATAAATCAAAGGCATTCTTGTATATCAGCAACAAAACTTCTGAAAAGGAAATGAGGAAAACCACTCCATTCACAATATCCTCAAAGAAAATAAGATACTTGGGAATCAACCTAACAAAAGAGGTGAAAGATTTATACAATGAAAACTACAGAACTCTAAAGAGAGAGATAGAAGAAGATCTTAGAAGATGGAAAAATGTATCCTGTTCATGGATAGGCAGAACTAACATCATCAAAATGGCAATATTACCCAAAGTCCTCTACAGATTTAATGCGATGCCAATCAAAATCCCAATGGCATTTCTTGTAGAAATAGATAAAGCAATCATTAAATTCATATGGAAAAATAAAAGACCCAGAATAGCAAAAGCAATTCTAAGCAGGAAGTGTGAATCTGGAGGTATAGCGATACCAGAGTTCAAACTGTACTATAGAGCAATAGTAACAAAAACAGCGTGGTACTGGTACCAAAACAGGCGGGTGGACCAATGGTACAGAATAGAGGACACAGAAACCAATCCACAAAAGTACAACTTTCTTATATTTGATAAAGGGGCTAAAAGCATGCAATGGAGGAAGGATAGCATCTTCAACAAATGGTGCTGGGAAAATTGGAAATCCTTTTGCAACAAAATGAAACTGAATCCCTTTCTCTCGCCATGCACAAAAGTTAACTCAAAATGGATCAAGGAGCTAGATATCAAATCAGAGACACTGCGTCTGATAGAAGAAAAAGTTGGCTACGATCTACATACTGTGGGGTTGGGCTCCAAATACCTTAATAGGACACCCATAGCCCAAGAGTTAATAGCAAGAATAAACAAATGGGACTTACTTAAACTAAAAGGTTTTTTCTCAGTAAGAAAACAATAAGAGAGGTAAATAGAGAGCCTACATCCTGGGAACAAATTTTTGCCCCTCACACTTCAGACAGAGCCCTAATATCCAGAATATACAAAGAACTCAAAAAATTAAACAACAAGATAACAAATAACCCAATCAACAAATGGGCCAAGGACCTGAACAGACACTTCACAGAGGAGGACATACAATCAATCAATAAGTACATGAAAAAATGCTCACCATCTCTAGCAGTCAGAGAAATGCAAATCAAAACCACCCTAAGATACCATCTCACTCCAGTAAGATTGGCAGACATTATGAAGTCAAACAACAATAAGTGTTGGCGAGGATGTGGGGAAAAAAGGGTACACTTGTACACTGCTGGTGGGACTGCAAATTGGTGATGCCAATTTGGAAAGCAGTATGGAGATTCCTGGGAAAGCTGAGAATGGAACCACCATTTGACCCAGATATCGCCCTTCTTGGACTATTCCCTGAGGATCTTAAAAGAGCGTACTATAGGGATACTGCCATATCAATGATCATAGCAGCACAATTCACAATAGCTAGACTGTGGAACCAACCTAGATGCCTTTCAATAGATGAATGGATAAAAAAAAAATGTGGCATCTATATACAATGGAGTATTACGCAGCACTAAAAAATGACAAAAATCATAGAATTTGCAGGGAAATGGATGGCATTAGAACAGATTATGCTAAGCGAAGCTAGCCAATCCTTAAAAAACAAATGCCAAATGTCTTCTTTGATATAAAGAGAGCAACTAAGAACAGAACAGGGAGGAAGAGCATGAGGAAAAGATTAACATTAAACAAAGACGAGTGGGGGGAGAAAAAGGGAGAGAGAAGGGAAAGCATATGGAAATGGTAGGAGACCCTCATTGTTACACAAAATTACATATAAGAGGTTGTGAGGGGAAGGGAGGGGAACAAGGGAGAGAATTGAACAACAGCAGATGAGGTAGAGAGGGAAGATGGGAGGGGAGGGGTGGGGGGATAGTAGGGGATAGGAAAGGTAGCAGAATACAACAGTCACTAATATGCCATTATGCAAAAACCGATGTGATTCTGCAATTTATATGTGGGGTAAAAATGGGAGTTCATAACCCAATTGAGTCAAATGTATGAAAGATGATATGTCATGAGCTTTGTAATGTTTTGAACAACCAAACAAACAAACAAAAAAAAACTTATCTGGTGCTTCCAAGGGGGGAAAAAATCATCTGATACTGGTCTTTGTTGGGAAGTTTTTGATTATTGCATCAATCTCTATTCTTGCTATTGATCTGTTCAGATTTTTTTCTGTTATGTCTCAGTCTTCATAGGTTATATGCTTCTAGGAACTGATCCACTTCCCTCTTGGTTATCCAATTTGTTAGCATACAATTGTCCAGAGTAATCTTATGACCCTTGGTTTGCAGGGGGTATACATTGTAATATCTCCTCATTTATATTTTAAAATTTGAGTTCTTTCTTGTTTTTCTTGGTTAAGCTAATTAAATGTTTATCAATTATTTTTGTCTTTAAAAAACCCAAAATCTTACTTTTGTTTATCTTTTTTATTCTTTCTAGTTTCTAATCTCTATTATTCCCTTCCTTCTGCTAACTTTGGGCTTAATTTATTCTTCTTTATCTATTCCTTAAAGAGTAATATTAGGTTGTTTTATGAGACCTTTATTTTTTGTTACATAAGCATTTTTTTTTTTTGCTACAGACTTCCCTCTTAGAACTTATTTTGCTGCATGATAAAAGTTTTGGTATGTCGTATTTCCATTTTCTCTTGAGATATTTTAAATTTCCCATTTGATTTCTTCTTTGATTCACTGGTTGTTCAGGAGTGTGTTTAATTTCTACAAGTTGTGAATTGTTCTATTTTCCTCCAGTGATTAATTTCTAGCTTCATACCACTGTGGTTGGAAAAGTTATTTGACAGGATTCTCTTTTTAAATTTGTTAAGACTTGTTTTGTGGCCTCTCTGTCCTGGAGAATGTTCTGTGTGTGCTTGGAAGGAATGTGTGTTCTGCAGCTGTTGGGTGAAATGTTCTATGTGTATCTGTGAGGTTCATTTGCTCTATATACTGAGTCAAACATGTTATTATATTATAAAAGTATATCCATTGATGAAAGTGAGATATTGAAGTTCCCTCCTATTATCACATTGATATTTCTCCCTTTGTTTCTATTAATATTTGCTTTGTAAATTTACATGCTCCAATGTTATATGCATTTATATTTAAAATTATTATATTTTCATGTGAACTGACCCTTTTCTCATTGTATAATTTGTCTCTTGTGATAGATTTTTACTTGGAATATATTTTTTACTCTCTTTTGGCTATCATTCGCATGGATACCTTTTTCTATTCTTTAACTTTCAGCCTATGTGCATCTTTAAGTATAAAGTGAGTCTCTTGTAGGCAGCATGTTGTTGGATTTAGATTTGTTTTTCCATTCAGGCATTCTACCATGCGGCCAGCGCAATGGTTTCATTAATGAGGTTCTTGGCATAAAAGTTAGCTAGCGAGATCGAAATAAACACACAGACTCAGTTATCTTTTTCTATGACCAGGTCCCAGACGGCTCCCCTCTCTGGTTCCCTTCTCTAACCGCCCGGCAGGGCAGCAAGGATTACTCAGGGCTAGTAGGAGAGAGAGAGAGCGAGCATGCCAGGGAGTAGCCTTTTATTGGGGAGCAAGAAATTCAGGGGAGAATTCCATCCAATGAAGGTTGAAAGGGGGCCGCACTCCAAGGTCAGGGTCAGTGATTGGGCCTCCGGGGTCAGTGGTCAGTTACACCCCCACACGGACAGGTTCTCTCAACAGGAGAGGGCCGGGAAAGCTCCGACACAGCCAGAGCGCCTCAGACCCTAACCGGGAGTCACCCAGTCACGTGTGAGAATGGCTCCCGACAAGGCATTCTTTGCTGTCTTCTTTTGTAATTTATTGATTTTTTTGTAGCAATATGCTTTGATTCCTTGCTCTTTGTTTTTTGTGTGGTTTTTTTTTTGTATCTCCTAGAGATTTTTTAAATTTGTGGTTACCATGAAGATTGCATAAACTGTCTTATAATTTTAACAGTTTATTTTAAGCTAGTAACATTAATCTTTTTAAAAATACCTTTGTTTATTTATTTTTATATGGTGCTGAGGAGCAAACCCAGTGCCTCACATATGTGAGGCAAGTGCTCTGCCACTGAGCCACACCTGAAGCCCCACATTAATCTTAATTATATACAAAACTCTACATGTTTACTCCTTTACCCTCCACATTTTATACTATTGATGGCATAGTTTATATCTTTTTATATTATTTATCCACTAACAGGTTATTTTAGTTACAGTTATTTTTAACTCTTTGCCTTTTAACTTTTATACTAAAGTTAAAAGTGATTTTCATGCCAACATTATAGAATTAGAGTATAGTAGAGTATTAGAGTATGCTGAATTTGACTATTTACCTTGACTAGTGAGTTTTACACTGTCATATATTCCTATGTTGTTCTTTGACATCCTCTCATTTCAACTTGAAGAACCTCCTTTAGCATTTCTTGCAAGGCAGGACTAGTAGTGTTGAGTTCTCTCAGCTTTTATTTTCTAGGAATGTCTTCACCTTTACTTCATTTCTGAAGGATAGTTTTGACCAAGTTAATATTCTTGAATAGATTTTTTTCTTTCTTTCAGCATTTTGAATATATCATCTCATACCTTCCTGACCTGCAAGGTTTCTGTGAAAAATCTATTTATAGCCTTATAGAGCTTCCTTTGTCAGTGACAAGTTGCTTTTCTCTCACTACTTCCCAAATTCTCCTTTTGTCTTTGACTTTTGACAGTTTCATTATAATGTATCTCAGGGTACTTTTTGGATTGATCTTGGTTAAGAAATTTTTGAGCTTCATGGTTTTGGATGTCCATATCCATCCTAAAATTTGGAAAATTTTCAGTCTTTTTTTTCCTTAATTGAGCTTTCTGTTTCTTTCTCTTTTTCTATGTTTTCCTCCTTTTGAAACTCCTGTAATGTAAATGCTCATGCATGTGGTGATGCCACATAGCTCCTGTATCCTTTCTTCTTTACTCTTTTTTTATTTTTTCTTTTTCCAGTACTAGGGATTGAACCCTGGGCCTCATGCATGCCAGGCAAGGACTTTGTCATCAAGCTGCACGTTCAGTCCTTTATGTTTTCTAAATTACCTAGTTTCAAATGACCTATTCAAGTTAGCAGGTTTCTTTTTTTCTGAATGATTAAGTCTACCATTGAAGCACTCCATTGAAATTTTTACTTTTGCCCTGTATCCTTCAGCTGAGGATTTCTTTCTGTCTGATTCTTCTTTATGCTTTCCATTTCTCTATTAAACTTATTATTTTGTGCATACATTGCTTTTCTGATTTTGATCAGTGGTCTGTCTGTCTCTTGCATCTCAGTAAGCTTCTTTGAGATGATTATTTTGAATTCCCCTAATTCATAGATTTCCATTTCTTTGGAGTTAGTTACTGGAGTTTTATTAGTTTGCTTTGGTGGTGTTATGTTTTCCTTATTCTGTGTGATCCATGTATTGGTTGGTGTTTGGGCATTTAAAGAAAAAAAAAACACCTCTTGTAGTCTTTTAGTCATATTTTAGCAGGTGAAGACATTTTCTGGTCCATTCCTTGGGCAGAAATTGCCTCTGGGATTGCAGTTGAGTGAGTTTGGAGCTGGGGTCTGTGGCTACTTCTGGGTCTGCAGTGAGATCTGCAATTGATGGGCCTGTTACCAGACTCTTGTGTGGGTATGGATAGTTTCTGGTCCCTGGGTCGATGGGACTACTTCTAGAACCTTGGTTAGGAGGACTGACACTGGGACAAAGGTCTGCTTTAGGGCCCAGAGCTGAGCTCAGAGATGGTGGGCCTTTTACAAGTTCTTGGACAGGTGTGGCTTCTGTCCAGTCACTGAATGGGTCCATGGGCAGGCAGGACTAGCCCTGAACTGTAACTGAGACGGGCTAAAACTGAGGTACAGGCTGCTTCCGGATCCACAGCTGGGATTGAGGCCTTCAGATCTGCCTCCCTAGAAATGGACAAGTGTATCTTCTGTTGGCTATTTGAACTCTTGCTGATATGCAGGCCACTACCAGGTATATTGCTAGGACTAATATCAGTGGGTACTGGCTGGCACGGCTCTCCTTGGCTCACTTGGTTGATGGTGCTCGTGGCAAGACCAAGAGCCAAAAGGGACTTATCTGAATTCCACAGAGAAGTGGGGTTATTCCCAGGTCTGCAGCTAGGATTGGGGTCAATAGGTTGGCTATCCAGGCATGCGTTTGCCTTCTCAAAATAGCCTTCCTTGGTTATGAACTCCTCTTGGGTTTTGCCAATCTCATAGTTGTAATCCAATGTTCCCACAAAGTCATTTTTGTCCACATGACTGCTAAAGTATTTTGGTAGAGCCCAGGATGACAGAGATGGATTGGAGCAGAGGCCTCCTGTTCTTCTACCTTCTTCTTCTTCTTTTTTTTTTTTTTTCTTTTTGGTAATGGGGATTGAACTCAGGGGCACTTGGCCATTGAGCCACATCCCTAGCCCTATTTTGAATTTTTATTTTATTTTCAGGGTCTTGCTGAGTTGCATAATGCCTTGCTTTTGCTGAGGCTGGCTGAGAACTAGCAATTCTCCTGCCTCAGCCTCCTGAGCTGCTGGGATTACAGGCATGCACCACTGCACCTGGCTTTCTACCTTGTTTCTCAAAAATTTTGTTTTAACACTCTTCTGTTACTGGCTTGAGATTCTTAATAAAATTTGAACAAACATCTCTCCAAGGCCCATGTATTAAAGGCTTGGTTTCTGGAGTGGGAAGTGCTGTGGACCTTTAGGAGGTGGGAAGTCCTTAGGTCATTGGGGGCATGACCTTGAGGAGAACAGTGGGAACCTGGTCTCATCATCTTTTTTGCTTCCTGGCTCATGAAGTGAGCAGTTTGCTTCTAAAGCAATGGTTTGATTTTGGACTGGAAATTCCAAACTATGAGCCAAAATAAACTTTTTCTCTTTTTAAGTTAATTTTCTTATTTATTTTATAATAGTAATAGGAAGCTGACTAGTCCCAAGTTTGAATAAGGGGCTCTATAATTTGATTTTTTTTCTTTTTTTTATTATTAGTTGTTCAAAACATTACAAAGCTCTTGACATATCATATTTCATACATTTGATTCAAATGGGTTATGAATTCCCATTTTTACCCCGTATACAGTTTGCAGAATCACATTGGTTACACATCCACATTTTTACATACTGCCATACTAGTGTCTGTTGTATTCTGTAATTTGATTTTGCACTGGATTCTACAACCTATATAGGCAGCCCTGCTATTGGAGATGGAATCAAGGACCTCAACCCCTTCCTAATCCCAGGCTGTCTCTCAACTAGCTCCCCTGGAGCAGGTGGCCCAGGCCCAGAAATCAGAGGACTTGTTGCCCAGAGCCATCAAGCTGTGAGTAGGCCTGAACTCAAGTCATAGGAACCAGTCCCTGCAAAGAACCAGGGGAAACCAGGGCCAATTCTAATCCCTTTCTGGACTTTACTTTTATTCTCTGAGAAACAAAGGGATTGTAATATATGATTTCTGGAGTCCTTTCTGGACCCAAAATTTAGCATCTTTATGGCTCCCTTGCTGTCTTTGTAGTTCTTTATGCCTTCTCATGCTGTGGTCTGCATTTAGGATGGGAGGATGCTGTTGGGATGGGAGGATGCTTGCTTGGGAAGGGTGCTTGCTTATCTTCTCCATCATAGTGCCTGGTTTTCTACTATAATAGAGAAATGTACCACCAAGTCCCTGGTCAAAATATCAAAACATTTGGGAGAAATTATATTTGTAGTTATTTCCCACTGAAATTTTAGTGGCAGGATCTTCACTCAGAAATGGGTAGAAGAAACTCATATAGTTCATTAAGGGATAACAGACCCCCAGTCACAGTCTGGTCCATGGCTGGGCAACTCAGTCCACTAGGGAAGACCATACACTGCTGGCCTAGAAGACATCCAGTTCTCTTTCTGGAAGCTGCATTGTGTTTCCACACAATGGACTTGTAGTATTCAGATGTTTCTGTTTTCATTTCTAAGCCATTTCTTAGGATTGTGAAGTTTCTTTAGGACTGGCGCCTTTGCTCATATTCTGGGACACTGGGTAATATTCTTGGGGTATGACAGGTATATGGGACGGGGGTGATATGGAGAAACTTCACTGATATGCCTTTAAAGCATTGTATAGGCCCCTTGTTCACTGAAATCAGGATAGCTGAAGTGGCCCTGGGGCATTTTTGTTTGCAATTTGGAGGAAAAACTCTAGTTTTTCCTGTGGCCCGGCAGTCTCCTGGGCATCCTACTATATAAGAGCTATTATCTAGTGGATCCCACCAAGTACCAGGCACCATTTTAGCTCTTTTTTGTTTTAAATTTTATTTTCATACACCAAGATTTCCTTCTTTGTTTTTCCCCATATTTTATTTGTACATTATAATTATACATCATTGTGGGATTCATTGCTACATATTCATACCTGCTCTATAGATCTTCTTTATCTGAATCATCTTGAACAACTCAGTGTCATGGTATGCTTGTATATTTTCCAAAAATGGAACAATGATACTTTTGGACTCATATGCTTCTGGCATCTTACTACTCCCCACAAGAGCTGGGGGCCTATTTCTCCTCCTCCTCCTTAAGCTGGTGGGACTTTGTGACTTTTTTAAAAAATATTTTTTTTTAGTTGTTAATGGACCTGTATTTTATTTATTTATATGGGGTGTCGAGAATTAATCCCAGTGCCTCACAGCCCCACAAATGCTAGCTAAGTGCTCTACCACTGAGCTACAACTCAAGCCTGATTATGAGACTTTTTATGAGTGCATTATAGTTATACATAATAGTGGGTTTCAGGGGCTGGGGTTGTGACTCAGTGGTACAGCACTCGCCTCACACGTGCAGGACCCTGGGTTCGATCCTCAGCACCACATTCAAAAATAAACAAGTGAAATAAAAGTGTTGTGTCCAGCTACAACTAAAAAATAAATTTAAAAATATTTTAAAAAATAATAGTGGGTTTCATTTTTACATAGTCATATATATAACGAATATAATCTGCTCCATTTTAGTTCCCAGTACTTCCTCTTTCCCTCCTCTACTCCCTTTCCCTTTCCCTTCTTCTACTGATCCTCCTATTTATTTACTGCTTTTTAAAAAAATTATTGTTTTATAGATAAACATAAAGTGAATATCATCCCCATTGTTAGTGGAGTTAACTGAGGCACAGTGAGGCTGGTGCTGTCACTCAAGGTAATACTGTTCAACATATGTGGCATCACCAAGACTGAAATCCAGGCCCGCATCATTCCCCCTTACAACCTTGATTCCAGAAGCTGGTATTTACCCCAGATGAGCCTGCAGAAGCCAACTCAATGAATCCTCCTCTGCTGTTCTTGAGCTCTAAGAAATCCTTAAAGGCAGAAATGAGGAGGTCCTGAGGAGAGCTAGGGTTAGGAATCAACTGTTTGAAGGGAGCAAAAGGAATGTCCACTTTATTGCTCCCTAACCCAAAATTCTAGAAAACACAGTGCTCAGGAAAAGGGCAACAGGCCAAGAGGGAGTCAGAGACCTGGTCTGATACCAATTAGTCAGGCCATCTTAAGCAACTTGTGAGATTTGGTTTCTCTAGCTATAAAGTGGACAAGGGATGACATTTATTAGTAAGGGGAATCAGAAGGGGGCACATCCAGTTGGGGAACCAATTGAACTAGGCATGGAAATGGAATTCATAGGACTGTGGGGCACGTGTGGCTTTGGAGCCAAGCCTAGGGAAGGAAGGGAAAGGAGAGGAGGCAGATGGGGTGGGCTGGGGTGTGGAAGGGATTAGGAAGGGACCACTAAGGAAAAGGCATTTCAGTTTGTGTCATATTTAAGGTGGTTCAGTCAGCGGAGTCTTAATCAGCATACTGAGGCTGTGAAATGAACCCAGATGTGTGCCCGCATGCCTTGAGGTCCTGATGTTCTAGAATCCTGAGGTTCCTCTACATCAGCAGTCCCTGCCTGCTGACTGACCCATGCTGATGATTAAAATCTCTGTTTGTAAACACTCAAAACTGAGTAGGCTAAGAACTTTGAGGAACACTTAGGGGATTCCCCCCACCCACCCAACTTCTCTAGCATCCAGGGAACAGCACTTCCCACAAGGAGGGCAGAACAGGAAGTGGAGGCTTGGAGACTCCCAGAATGGTTGGCAATGAGGCTTTTTGGAAAGAGATTCTCTTATCACTTGTGAAAATAACCCATGAATGCAGGGTTAACCGGGAAACATGAGAAAATGCAGATAATACAAATATTTAAATCACCCATAATCCTACCACCTAGAGATAATTGCTATTACTGTGTTATATCATTTTTGGACCATTCTTTGAGTGTGTGCATTTATAAAAATAGCATCATTCGATATATCCTCTTCTTTAGCTTCAATCTTCTTTTTCTGTTCTTCCTCACAACCTCCCTGACAGACACACAGATACTTTTGTATATCAGCACAGATTCATCCTGTTATTTTTACCTTCTATAGATAGCTTTTAGCTTGATGTACATGATAAACACTCTCATTCCACATACCCTTTCCCATTGTTATTAACAATATTGGATGAGTAGACATCTGTATCCATGTCTGCATTTTTGCCCAGTTATTTCCTCAAATTACATCAGCAGGAGGGTGAATTGCTGTGTCAAAAAATATGAACATGGTTAAGACTTTTGATACATATTGTCAAATTTCCTCTTTTGAAAGAAAACTGTTTCAAAATTCATTCCCATCAGAAACGTTTGAAAGTGCTGGATCCCCCCCAAGGCGGTTTCCTTTTTCATTTTCACCAGTCTGGTAGGTGAAAAATGATATTTCAGTTGTTTACAACTCACTTTCTCTCTGAGAAGAGGGCCTTATCCTTTGTTGTATAGTCCATCTCATTCTTTCTACTGATATTTATTGAGAATGCATCTTTGGTGTGGTAGGCACAGGGCATGATACATTGGACAGTCCATGTGGCGCTCACTGCTTAGTTAGGTGTGTTTTGTCACTCAGCTTTATAGAACTAGAGAAAGTCAGAGCTGAAAGGGACCTGAGAGGTTGTCTGATACCCTCATTTTAAGGAAGGGAAACTGAGGCCCAGAGAGGTATGGGGACACTTGGTCACAAAGGACAGCATATTTATGGTGGAATTATAACTCTGAAAGGCAGGGATTCTGGTATTTCTGCTTATTTTCATTAACCTTAGAGCACTGGTTGGTCAAGTTCAATTCCAAACTAATATACAGCCTCTGTGTGCTATGACTCGGCGGTAATCCCATCAGACACAGTGTTGGTACTTGAGAACATATTCATGGAATGAATGTGGGTGTATAACAGATTAGGAAAAAAAAATGTACATTCGGTCAAAATGTGCTCAGTATCCCAGAAAGAGTGGCAGACTTCCATGGGGTGCCCCTTCTGGGAAGAAATATGTTTTTGTTTTTTTTTGATGAAAAGAAAAAAATGAGTGGGCTTTTGGAATTGGTGGAGGAGGACAGATGGAGCTGCCTGGGGCTTACGACATGTTTGGGGCTGTCTAGTCCCTGGAACTTCCCTTAGTTTGCTTGGTCCTCTTGGAGATGGACTAATAGAATCAGGCAGGGGATGGTGTGAGAGGAGAGCTTTTTTTCTCTTGAGTGTTCCTGGATGAACCCGGTCCAACATCTCCAAAAATCCCAGGGGACTATTTCAGGTCACTGCTGTTATTCTCGTTGTTCAGCTCACTCCCCTGCCTTGCTATTTCACCAAACAGTTTGCAGTTTTTACCTCCAGAATGGTGTCAGTGCTGCTCAGGCCTCTCCTGACTCAGGAGGTGGCCCCATCAATGCAGTTTGGGTCTGGTTTCACTTCTGATCATGGTGGGACCTTGGACAGGTCACTGTTCTTGCCATGTCAACCATGGCACTGCCCTATTCAGGCTAGCACCATTGTTGTCTAGATACCTACAACAGCCTTTTTTTTTTTTTTTGTATCAGGGATTGAACCCAGGGGCACTTAGCCACTGAGCCACATCCCCAGCCCTTTTGACATTTTATTTAGAGACAGGGTATGCTTAGTTGTTTAGGGCCTCACTAAGTTTTTGAGGCTGACTTTGAACTCATGATCCTCCTCCTCAGCCTCCTGAGTCTCTGGAATTACAGGCACATACCACTGTGCCCAGCTTACAACAGGCTTTTAACCGACTTAACTATTGCCACTTGTCACCTATCCATCAGTGCCCAATGCTGATGTGAACACGTTATCACAGTTCATGTCCCTCCTCCACTTCAAACTCCTCAAAGCGTCCCCACAACCCCAGATAAATGTTTTAGTTAGTCTTTTTCTTTTTCTTTTCTTTCCTTTTTTTTTTTTTTTTTTTTTTTTTGTTGTTGCTGCAACTAAAAGACCTGACAAGAACAATTAGAGGAGGAAAAGTTTCTCATGGTTTTAGAGGTTTCTCTGGACCCGAGGTGAGGCAGAACATCATGGTAGAAGTGTGTGGCAGAGGAAAGTGGCTCAGGCTATCACACTAGGAAGCAGAGAGAGAGAAGGAGTTCTCCTCACCATGACAAAAGCCCCCAAAGCATGCCCCCAATGACCCCCCTCCTCCAGGCACACCCTACTTGCCTGTAGTTACCACCCAATTAATGCCTATCAGGGGACTAATTCACTGATTAGGTTAAGGTTTTCATAACCCAATTATTTCACCTCTAAACTTTCTTGCATTGTCTCACACATGAGCTTTTGGGGGACACTCCATATCTAAACCCTAAAAATGAGAGAACAAAGTCCCTTACTATTTCTGCCAGGTCTGTGTGGTCATGTTCCTGTCCACATATCTTATGCTTCCATCTAGCCACATTGACCTTCTTTTTTGTGGAGGGATCTACTTGGGATTGAACTCAGGGGCACTCAACCATTAAGCCACACCCCTGGCCCTGTTTTCTATTTTATTTAGAGAGGGTCTCACTGAGTTGCTTAGTGTCTTGCTTTTGCTGAGGCTGGCTTTGAATTTGTGATCCTCCTACCTCAGCCTCCCAAAGTGCTGGTATTACAGGCATGCACCAGCCACGCTGATCTTCTTCAACCAGCTCTGTGGCCTTGAGCAAATGTCTTCCCCTCTCTGAACCTCAGTTTTCCTCATTTGTAAAATTTACATTATAATCCCAGTCATTCTGCTGGTTATAAGGATAGCATCCATTGGAACTTACTCTCGGTCCTTCCAGACCCTCCCTGTCCAAAAGAAATGACAAATTCCAAAGACTCTGATTCTCGATAAACCTTTTCTTCAAAAAAGATTAGTCTGCCTTTATTCCAAATTCTGTTAATCCTGAAGGAAGCTATTTCTCTGTGGTAGTGTCATGTTAATGCCTTAACCTCAGCTGACAGTGTTCCTATGCAGAGAATGCATTTATTTTAGCCAGTTCACCAACAGGGGTTGTGTCATCACATACATTGTCAATTGACAACATGTTTGTGGAATTCGAAGCCTCATGCTTTATCTCTATCATCTCTTTTTCTCAGGGAGAATGGCACAATACACAAATAACATACTTTCTCACAAAGAGCCCTCCTTCAGTTTCACTTTCATAAAAAATGTTCCAGGAAAAAGCAGGGGTCTGACCCCAGTGATTGATCAACTAAAGCATGTTCTTGGGTCATCCATCCATCATTTTCTTAACACATTTTTATTGATGGGCATGTCTGATAAGAAAAAATGGATAAATATATAAAGGACCCACATGGAATAAATTTATGCACTTAGAACTGAACTGAGAATACTGAGTATATTCATGTCACAAGTGGAATCTATGGCCACCTGCAGAGGATCAAAAATTGGCATGTTCTCAGTAGACCTGGATGGTCAGGAGGGGCTTCACTAAGGACATGAAGATTCAGTGTCCCCAGGGCATCAATTAGAATTAAAGGAGTATCTCTTTTTATCAGGCACTATCATAACACACACACACACACACAGACACACACAATTTTGTCTAACTGAATCGGAAAGACACATGACCTTGATCCAGGAAGATGAATGATCTAGAGGTTGATTGCATTTTCATGTGATCTTTCTGGGGTGTGTATCATCATCATGAGAAAAAAGATTGAACTGTACCGACCTAGCTGTTTGCACAGTGCTCCTCATGGGCAATAAGTTTCATTTACTCACAAAACCCTATGCAGTGTTCCTATGACCTGTTGAGGTCAGCACTGCAAGGAAACTGAGTCTCAGAGAGGTTTAGTCACTCTGCTGCACAGGCAGAAGGTCATAGAACCCAGATTCTCTGCTGCAAAAGTCCAGAGCTGTTTCCAATATGAAAGCATGTTCTCCTCTCTTTCTCCACCCTCCAAGGAGCACAAGAATGAAGACACAGCCTGAGAAGGATCCCAAAATGATGCAGCCTCCAAGAAGAACGTGAGAGTTGTTAAGTGTAAGCAGGCATGCAGACACAATGCCACATGCATGTCCCAGGTCAGCCCATGTGACCTCATGTTCCTGCCTCTGGATGGAAACAGCAAATGTAAGCAGGCAAGTTTGTCAGTGGCAAGATCATTGCTGCAATGCGTTCTTAGTCTTGATGCCAGAGCATGTTATGGACCCCAAGTTGGGGGTTCAAGCTGAGACTCCAGGACACTGGAGGTGTTTATGATTAATTTCCTACCCTGATTGCAGAGCAAGGCCACCTGGACTTGGATCTGTGTCTAAATAACTGTACCCAAACTGGAAAATTCAAACGGTGCTAAAACTCAGAATCCACTTCCCAGAGGTAGGAGTGGGTAATGGACAGGTCATTTCCAGGGCCTGATATCTTCCCCAGGGGGCCCAGTCCTGCTCAGAACCACAATGAGGAATATTTATCTCTCCCTCTTTTCTTTCCTACCTTCCATCCTTTTACATTTAATAAATACCTGAAAAATACCTACTCTACAGTGTCCTAGACCTTTGAAAGTACAGGTTTATAGAATACCAACTCTACCTTCAGGCTGTTTGCTACTCAGACAGATGGGACAATGTGTAAAAATACTGATTGCTGAGACTCCCTCTGTGATGGTTCATGGGTCAACTTGACTGGGCTACAGTTTGTGGCCAAACATTATTCTGAATGTTTCTGTGAGTGTGTTTTTGGATGAGATTAACATGTCATTTAGTGGACTTTGAGGAAAGCAAATTGCCAGTCATAATGAGGGTGGGTCTCATCCAATCAGTTAATGCCTGAACAGAACAAGAATGACCCTCCTTGGGCAAGAAGGAACACTGCCCTGGATGGCCTTCTGACTTGAATTGCAACATTGGTTCCCAGAGAGGAGCTGTCAGTCCACCTTGCAAATTATGGGCATTCTAGCCTGCATAACGCACGAGCCAACTCATTATTTAAATCTCTTTCTCTACATATACACATCCTAGTGATTCTTTTTCTTTGGAATACTCTTGAGTCCTCCAATGTCACACCCTGGTCCATATGTACAGCATCTCTTGCCTGAACATTCAAGGGTCTCTGTGCTAGAATCTCCTTTCCCAGCTTCCTAGTGGCTTCCAGGGTTCTCTTACTAAAGCACAGATCTGCAGATATTGTTCTGCTTACAGTTCTTCCATGCACCTACCTTCCCCACCACTGTCTCCCAAACCTCAGCTGTCCCTGTTCCATCATCTTCATGATTGTTCTCAGACTTTCTCATTGATGAAACTCAAAGGAGTGAAAATAGACTGAGAAAGAACTAATTTTTTCACTTTATTGTGTCACTAGATACTACATTTGCATCTTGGGTACCATCTGGGAATGTATTCTTTCCCACATTTGGGAGACATCCAGTTACTGAAAAAAATTAATTCTTCTTTGACATGGCCTCAGAGGCCCTTGTGCATTGATTAAGTATTTATTAAATGCTGATGATAGGCACTGAACAATTCATCCCAGCCATGTGGAATTGTTTGTCCCTACCCCCTAAATGACACCTATATCCTGTACCTCTATTTTATGGTTTAGATATGAGCTGTCCCCTAAAGACTCATGTGTCAAAAACTTGATCCCCAGTGCAACAATGTTTAGAGGTGGGGCTTTGGGGAAGGACTGGAATCATGAGAGTTTTGACCTGATCATGGATTAATCCATTTGTAGCTGAATGGATTACGGGGAGGTTGTGGAGGTAGGACCTAGTTGGAGGAGTGGGTCCTTGGGGCATGATCTTGGGGATTGTGTCTTGTTCTTGGCTCACTTTCCCTCTTTCTCTGCTCCCTTCTCTAATAAGCTGAGCAGCTTTCCTTCACCACATCCTTCTGACATGATGTTCTTCGGCCTCATCTCAAGCCCAAAGCAATGTAGGCAGCCAACCATTGACTGAAACTTCTGATACCATAAGCCAAAATAAATCCTTCCTCCTCTAAATTGTTTACTTCAGATATTTTGGTCATAGTGATAAAAAGCTGACTACTACACAGTTTCTGCCTTTTTTCTTTGTTTCCTGGAGGACTTGTTCTGACACCTTAAAATCCAGCTGCCTTCTTTGAGAAAATGTCCTCCAAGTACTCTCCAGTACTTCATCCTCTCTCAATATTAGTATTTATCATTGTCACACCAAAGGTAAGTGTTTTTCTCTGTGGTTAGAGCTCAAGGGTTTGGGGACGTGTTTTGTTTAATTGTTGGGGGCTCTCAAAGGAGTTCCCCAGTACATAGCTACCTATCTTAGCTACCTGGATTTTGCTCACAATGAGAAATAAAAGAGGAACTAAGGAGTTCACTATCACTTTTTTTTAATGGATAAAAGCTAAATTAGAGAACCTGGCTGTTGCACAAGGCCATATGGTCCTTCTGAATTAATCCAAATTAGATGGTCTCTCTGGTTATACAAAGACCACTCAAGACCAGTCACAGGGTAGAAGAGCTGAGAAGTGGCTCAGTTAATTTGCTCCTTGAAGGCTGTTCTCTTTCAGGAGAAATAAGGGCAAGCTGGGTTCTACAAGCCTGTTTTTTTCTTCCTTCGCTACCAATCAATGGTTCTTAGAGAGAATCCCTCTTATCCACCCTCAGAATGAGGCAAGGGTATTTCAGATAAACTCTCAGGTGGCCTAAGCCATAAAAATTTAGAAAATCAGAAAGATGGGACCTCAGACATTAGTTATTAGGACTAACCCTCTCATTTCACATATGGAGAAACCAAGACCCAGGGAGAAGGGACTTACTTAAGTCATTTAATTCTCACCTGAATAATCTGTAACTTTAACCTGTGGTTTGCATGACAGATACTATTGATAATTTGTGACACAATTCCCAAAGGCAAAAAAAAAAAAAAAAAAAGGTAACTGTTGCTGCCCACTGTTTGGCAATGTTGCTAGAACCTACAAATCCTATCCTGGAATCATGGCCCTGTAAGGCTCTGCCATTAGGATATCTTGGCACAGGACTATAATTGTGGATTCAGGAAACCCAGTCCTTGGCTAACCCAATTCTTTCCACATAATTAAAAGAGGGAGAAATGAAATGTCAAAAGGAAATATGCATTTAATCCACTTCAAAGAGCCTTGTTCATTTCTGGATTCTGGCTTTTCCCCCTCCTGCCTTAATTCCAGTCACTGTAAATTACTCCACAAAATGGTTTTGGAATAGAAAAGGCACAAGGAGGCAGAGAAGCAGTCTTTAATATTTCATCTTCTTTTACCATCATTTAGGATATTAATTCATGGTAAGGAGAAGGAAATTGCTTTTGGTCCACAGATGAGCAGAATCATTTTTAACGAAGATAGTTCTTCTTCTTCTTCTTCTTTTTTTTAGATTTCCACCTAAAACTATCTAAAGAATGAAGATCTCTCCTGGTGATGCTTGGAATAGAAGGTATTTCTAATTCCTTTTTAATGAGAATATGAACAAAAGTATTCCAAAGTAAGGGCATGAGTTCCTTGGAAAAAAAAGAAGAATAAGAAAGCACTGAAATGAATCTCAATTCAAGAAATATCAGTTAAATGCTTTTGTAACTTCATCATTGTCTCCTCAGGGGAAAACATTACTATGCAAGCCTCCTATTTCAGTGAAAGGATCAGGAGCTTCTAAGCCAAGAAAGGAAGAAACCGGGCAGGTTATTTACGAGTTCCATCCCTCTAGAGGTTTTAAATTACTGCGAAATAAACCAGTTCTTTACCACTCTTGGGACCAACAGCCCGCGAGCTAACGGAGCAAGCTAACCCCGTCATCTGGGGTCTGCGCAGCCGGCCTCCCCCGCCCCCTAGCGGATTCATGTGGCAGCGCATCCCGGACCCCGCTGAAGAAAAGCCGGCCACCGCACCCAGCGCGGCATCCCCACGCTGTCCTCGAGCATAGGCTTGGCGGCGCTCTTTGATTGCCTTCTGTTCCTATCCATCCACCAGCAAAGCTGCGGGCGAGAGTATTCCAACCAAGGCTCCTGAATCCCAGACCTCAGCGAGTGACAAACTGGGTGCCTTCAGCTGCCCTCCCAACCTGGTCCCGGAGCTCATGCGTCTTTGAGTCCATCAGCAGCGGTGCAACTTCCCCGGGGAGTCAACTTTAGGTCAACCCGAGGAATCGGTGCAGGTAGCTGGGTCCTGAGCGCGGGTGGACGGGATGGCGAGGGCTAGTGTGGACATCTGGGTTTGAGAGGAGGTAATGGGGTGCTTCGCGCTTCTGGTTCCTGGAGGCGCACGGGGTGCTGCAGGAGGGTATAAAGTGACAGCTTGGGACCAAGACGTAGAGCCCTTGATTGTCAGGGGGCCAAGACGCTTGTTGGACTCCTGAACCTTCGAGGCTACTGGGCTGAAGAGGAAAGTGTCTAGGTGTCCGCGGAAAGTGTCTAGGTTAAAGGTCTGACTGACACCGATTGGGCATCCTGGGAGATAGATTTTTAGGCAGGAGTTCCCCTGGGAGGGACTGCTGGACCAGAGTTCTAGGCAAGCAGCCGTTATTGAAGTTCAGGCAGTGATGGCTGAGCGTTTTAGAAACAGGAGATCGGAGGGGGATAGACCTGAGTGAGGCTTTCCAGGCAAGTGGCTGTTTGGGATCTCTGGGAGAAGTACATGGATTACGGGTTAATAGGAGAGGGGCTGATTTGGGGATCCCGCAGGAGGTAGCTGTGCTGAGGGTCCTGGGTGTGTAGTGTGTTTGGGGAGACTGCTGGGGGAGGTGACTGGATTGGATATCCCAGTCCCGGAGGGAGCAAGGAAAGTGATTATAGTCCTCCTCTCTCCACCAGTGGAAAAGGCTGAACCTCTCAAGAAACTGGCACTCGGGTAGAGGATTCCCGCTCATTTGCAGTGGCTGAAAGGAGGTACATCAACGGGGATTTCTGGGGTGGCGGCTGGGCAACCCTGTGGCGGGCATTTGTGCCCCGAGTCTCAGGTGATTTTGAATCCCCAGGAAAGGAACAGTTAACGCGACAGTCCTCTCACCGTCCTGCTGGTTTGTTGCAGGGTCGGATTCCAGCAGAACAGTCCCTGCAGGACTCAAGGAGCGGAGCTCTAGGCGCTTCGCTCAGCGCTCTTGAATTGCGCTTCGGCCCCGCCCGGTAGCGCTACGCTTTAAAGGGCTCAAGGCCGGGCGTACCTAGGGCCACGGTCATGGAGGGCGCTTTCTCAGCCAACTGGAGCGCCGAGGCGGTCAACGGGAGCGCCGCGCCTCCTGGGGCCGAAGGCAACTGCACTGCGGGACCGCCGCGGCGCAACGAGGCACTGGCACGCGTGGAGGTGGCGGTGCTATGCCTCATTCTCTTCCTGGCACTGAGCGGCAACGCGTGCGTGCTGCTTGCACTGCGCACCACGCGCCACAAGCACTCACGCCTCTTTTTCTTCATGAAACACCTGAGTATCGCTGACTTGGTGGTAGCTGTGTTCCAGGTGCTGCCGCAGCTACTGTGGGATATCACCTTCCGTTTCTATGGGCCCGACCTGTTGTGCCGTCTAGTCAAGTACCTGCAGGTGGTGGGGATGTTCGCCTCCACCTACCTGCTGCTGCTCATGTCCCTTGATCGCTGCCTGGCTATCTGCCAGCCGCTGCGATCGCTGCGCCGGCGTACTGACCGCCTGGCGGTGCTCGCCACGTGGCTTGGCTGCTTAGTGGCTAGTGCGCCGCAGGTGCACATCTTCTCGCTGCGTGAGGTGGCTGAAGGCGTCTTTGATTGCTGGGCGGTCTTCATCCAGCCCTGGGGACCCAAGGCCTATGTCACGTGGATCACACTCGCTGTCTACATCGTGCCAGTCATCGTACTCGCTGCCTGTTACGGCCTCATCAGCTTCAAGATCTGGCAGAACTTGAGGCTCAAGACGGCTGCAGCAGCTGCAGCCCAAGCTCAGGGACCCGAGGGTTCAGCCGCGGGTAGTGAGGGTCGCGCGGCTCTGGCGCGAGTCAGCAGTGTCAAGCTCATCTCCAAAGCCAAGATCCGCACGGTCAAGATGACCTTCATCATCGTTCTGGCCTTCATCGTATGCTGGACACCATTCTTCTTCGTGCAGATGTGGAGCGTCTGGGATACTAATGCACCCAAGGAAGGTAGAGCTGGGTGGAGACCTGAAGGAGGGAGCGTGGCAGGGGCCAAGACATAGTCCTGCTGCCTCCCCACTTCCAAGGTTCTTGGGTCCTTCTGGGGAATAAATGGGTTTGAGTCTCCAGCATCCCATGGCCAGCTGATTTTGGCCGAGTAACCTCCCTGGGCCACTCCTTCATCTTCTATGAAATTGAAATAATGATAAAGTGCCAACTCTTACCAGGCAAAAGGGTAGTGAAATGAGAAAATCACATGAAGTCCAGAGCATAGGCCTGGGCTAGCCATGGTTGGTCGTTACTGAGGAGGAAATTAGGTTAGGGTAATCTTTCCCAGCCAGTGGTGGAGATAGATTTCCAACCTGGGCCCAAGTTCAAGCTCAAGCATCTTCTACTATGGATGATGGTCTTGAATCCACCATAATTTGTGAAGGCAGCCTTAGGAGGTGAGCAGTTGCTCCAACAAAACTCCAGGAAGTTTGGGGTCCCCTGGGGAGGTGAGGACAACTTCTGGAACCTCTCATCTAGTGGAGGTGATGCTTGCCTGGTGACATAAGAGTGGTGACTCCCTCAGGGGGCACTAGGCAGGTGCAAGACTGAGGTAGCCAGAATGGAGACTTTCACTTAGGGGGATGGGGAGGAGGGTGATCAGGTTGGACTGGGAGGCTGCATGATTCTATATTGGAGGGCAGTCAAGCCTTGTACCTTATAGGACAAACAAGGTTACATGACTTGACCTGTATTATTTGGAAGACCAGAAGGAAGTGGTTGAATTGGACTTCTGAGGAAGAGAGCTTTGGGAGACAGAGCACCCTGGGGGCTCTGTGGCTTGTGCTGGGGAGCTGTCCCCAAAGCACAGTGCTCCAGAGAGCTTCGTCCTCATGGCTACTAATTTCAGTGGCTTTTTTGGGGGGAAAGAGTAGGAACCCTGATCATTGGTGCCCAAAGACTTAAACCTTCTTGTTCAATGTTAAACCTGTAACTTGGAGGATAATGCTTGTAGGTTAAGGCCAGGGGATTTCCTTCCACCCTATCTATCCTCTAGGCAACACACACTGTCCTGTTTCTGGATAAAATAATTGCTTCTCCCAACAGTTTCATATATATCCATCCTGTGAAGTTGAAATCTCAGTGCCAGCTGCCTTCATTCAGATTGATAACTTTGCTTTGGTCCCTTGCAGAAACCACAGACACCTTGTTCCTTAGGAAGCCCTCCCAGATAGTGGCCAGGACACTGGTTATTCAAAATGTATTGAGCGACTATGGCATGGCATTTGGGGTGAGGATTGCTGTGAGGACACAGTAAAACTATTCCTGACTTCCTGGTGCAGGCACTGGGCATGCCTTGCACAGGGTTCCGGGGCCCAGAAAGGAGGAGGTACTTGTACCCTGTCACATAGCAAGTTGGAGACAGAGCAGCAACTAGAGGTGGGGTTTTCTCACCAGGCCTATTATCAGGGGCACCTGACTAGGGAGTTGGGGTACAAAACCCAGTGGTGGTTGTTTCTAAATAAGTCATCAGGGCACACCCATTTCCTTGGCAGGATTCAGAGACCAGACTCAGGTCTTAAGGAACTCCAACCCCAACTGCCGAGGGAGCAAAGCTGGCACCCCTCAGAGCACATACTGGGAGACCTGGGCTCTAGTTCTTCCTCCTGCCCCACTAGCTGTGGGATATTGGGTGAGGGATCCCTTTATCCCTCTGGGCTCTTACTGTCTTGCATTTAGGATGAGAACATTTCAACATTCAATTTGTTCATCCTGCAGGTATTCTGACTCCTGGAGTCAGGATTTGTGATTTTTCTCCTTCTTTATCCTCCCACTGCCCTCCTCAAATGGCTTTGTATTATTTGACTCCTTTTAATGTGCTCTTCTTTTTCTTTCTTTTCTTTTTCTTTCTTTTTCTTTCCTCCCTTAAGAACTAGAGTATGTGGTCAACACACATGGAGTGAAGTTTCTATCTTTTCTATGCTGTAAAAGTACATCAAAGTATTTATTTCTCTGTCTTAAAATGAGAGAGAGAATGAGAAAGAGTCTAAGTGTAGGCCAGAGGCCTTCGGGTCACATGTAGTCTAAGGATTTCCCTGTGGGTGTGGCCCTCAGTAGAGAGCTACTAATCGAGCTCAAGGGACAGGGGAGAAGTGGACTTTTAGAATGTTCAATCTCATATCCCTTTGCTCCTTTGCCCTTATCCACAAGAAAAGGCTTCTCTTGCTCCTCCTTGGCATTCTGTACTGGATGCTAAGAAGAGAAAAAATGTGGAACAACACTAGGGTGGGGGACTCATGATGCTGCTGTAATCAGAACATACCCCACCCTAGCATGTGGCCAGGAACGGTCCAGATGTGAGAGATTCCTGGGGCACAGAGGTGAGGATTTAGGTTCTCGCCACCAGCCTAGCCAAATCTTGCCTCTACCTCAGGGCTGCAAGTGTCTGAGTGGATGTGGGCTGAGCCAGGAAGAACTCAGCTTTAATTTAAATAATTGCCAGTAGGGGATGGTGTTTGCAGCCAGACGAGAGACATGGCTCAACCAAAAATATCAGCAGGTATTAAGGAAGGTTTGAAAGAGAAGCCTGCTCAGGCTACTCAAGAGATTTTGCCTGGGAGGTGGAATTAACACATAGTCCCCTTTCCTCCCCAAAAGGGATAGAACTGATAAGAGATGCAAAAATATCTAGACCAGAGTCCTTTGCTTGGCTCCCCCCAGGGGAGTTAGAATTGGAAGTTCAGAGAGCCCATTGCTACAGTGGGACCTCATGCACGAAGACCTGGGGGAGAGGCTTGGGGACTGGGAGCAATGACGCTGTTGCTCTGCTCACCAGTGTGTGCCCAGTGCATGTAACAGGGATGGACACCCATTGATGGTACAACCAAAACTTGCTTGTCAAATAAGTGGAATAAATGAGGAGGGGATGCAGGAGATGGGACAGGAATGGGTGTGAAGAGCTGGACTCAGGAGGGAGAGGAACTTTCTAAGTAGCCCTTCAGAGATAGACCTGGCAACCCTATCATAGCAGTCAGCCAAACATCTGTCAGGGGCATAGGACCAGAAGGTGAAAATGCATGGGAGGCCTGGGTTTAAGTGCCTCCCCATCAGTAGGATGGGCTTCCCAGCCCATCTGTGTTTCTGTGGACTTGTGGTCCCTCCAGGATGGGTGCCTTCCCTCCCACAGACACTCTGTCAATAGTACTGGGGACAGGTGCCTTGGAGTAGCTTGCTCTTTGGATAATCTAGCCATGTAGAGAGAAGGTAGGGAGAGTGGGCAGCAAGAGTCAGACAGCTTCATTCTTGGCCATAAGGAGCTCTCCAGTGAGGCCCTTTGGGTAAAAATTGCCTTAGATGAACCATTAATAGCCAAACTCTTATATGATTCAGCTGTGAGTTTTTTTCTGTCCTTGACTAAGGATAATGTTTTCCTTTGGAGTGCTCCAAGGTGACTTCCCTTTTTTCTCTCCAAAGATTTAGTTAATAATAGAGGGAAAAAACCCATTGGATGAGACTTTGCTACATATATATATATATATATATATATATATTTTTTTTTTTTTTTTTTTTTTTTTTTCCCCATCCAATGGATGTCTGAGCAGTTGGGGGAGGCAAGGAGGTAAAACTAGGGTTATGGAGGGCCTTGGATCAGGAGACCAGCATATGGAGAGGCTGGGCTGGGTCTGGGGCTATGGGCTGGCCCGTTTGATTATCCTGTCACCTTGCACTGCTAGAAGTTGGAAGCAAAGGAAGCCCCACAAGCTCACTCTTAGGGGCTGGGGCTGGAGGATTCTCACTCATACGTCACCAAACCATGTATATACACAGGGTCTGCTTGCAAAAGCTCATGGCCCCTGGGAAACAGCACTTAGAAAAAACAGAGTCCCCTTGAGAGACCTGGTCTTATTGCTATCTGTGGGATTTGATGCTTGTCTTTCAAAGGTCTCTGAGCTTTTGTCACCTCTGTCTGAGCAAGGGGCCTAACATCTCTCATTGTCTGGGGATTAGTCTTAATGAAACAAAGAATTGGTTTCTTTGATAACATTAGTCACCTTTGGGTGAATGTCCATTCTGCGCCAGACCCTGTATGTGCACGTGTGTGTCTGAGCTTTACCTAAACACAGCAAGGTAAGGGGACATCATGCCCCTTCTGAGATGAAGAAACTGAAGTTCAGAGAGGTAGGACCCACTCAGGGTCGCTGTTAAGTAAGTAGTGGAGTTTGGATTTGAACCTGATTTTCTCACACTATAGACTGACAGATCCCACTTCCCCTCCTTCCCCAACTGAGCATTTTCCCAAGGGAGGTCCACTGCCCTTCACATCTGAATCTCCTGGGGCATTTATTAAAAAGCTGATTCTTAGGGTGGAGGTGGAGCCCAGCATTTTTTTTTTCTGGCGTCATTGTCCTGACATCTTGGATGCACACACCCTTACCAGCTACACATCTGCTAATGACATGACCCTCTCAGTACTCTGGGTTCAATGTCACATCCCTGTGCTCCTCCTTATATCCATTGACTCTATCACCTTAGCTTCTCCGCATGTCTTCTATTGCTACTTTGCTTCTTTTTCCATTTAAAGTATGATTTTCAACTTTGGCACTATTGACAGAGTGGGCCACGTAATCTTTATTTTGTGTGTTGGGATTGGGGAGCCTGTCTTATGCTTTGAAGGATGTTTAACAGGACCCCCCACTTTCTGTCAGGCTGGTGTCACTCTGTATTCCAAGGTATATCTAAGTGGAGCAATAGCACTGGGCCTGGGAGAGGCTGGCTCTGCCCACAGCTCAGTTTCTGGGGTTAAGTATCTGGCTTAAGTAAGGGAGGGTGGATTGTGCTGTGGCATAGTACCTTGCACATGGTGGTTGTTCTGTAAGATGCCTGCTTTTTTAAAAAGAGATAAATGCATTTTTAATAAGTATCAGGGTCTTGGGGGAAGCCAGTGCCATTGAGGGATTGGAATTGTTTTGAGCACTGGAGTAGTAGCATCTTAGGAAAGGAGGTGCAGTGCAGTTGGGGGTGGTGGCCGGTCCTGTGACTCAGCAACACAAGGGTTAAGAGGTTAAGAGAAAGGAATAGAATGTTTCATCTAAGGGAGCTTCCAGCTGTGAGTTTGGAAGTGCTCCTGGTTGGGTCTTTGGGGAGGGTGGGGAGGGCAGTGCAACCAGGTTATCTTTAGGGTCCCTGTACCTGTGCTCCTGGTCTCTACTTGAACTTCCTTTTGTGCTGGGGGAGGGAGTTGCTGGTGCATCCTGCCCTCTTGCTGGATACTTCTGTGTATCATGGGCCTGTGCCCTCCCTGACCCATGCCTCACACCTGAATGGCCACACTTACTCATTCTGTTTCTCTCCCTTTCCCTCCTCTTGACCTTGATATCTAAGGGTGAACTTAATTTTCCTAGAGGGAATTGCATTTGAATCCAGTCACCCTGTTAGGAGGCTGTGCCCTGTTGTCAAGCAGAAAAATTGTCCTTTTGCCTTTCCAACGTGCTAGTGGCTGCGGCTGCTTTATCAGGACTTCCTGTCTGCTAATTTCATGCTTCAATTCAATTCAGTCCCTTATTGAACTCTTCCTGTTTTCCAATCTCTACTAGCAGCCAGGGGCAGAGCCACAAATGGGACATAGTCCCTATCCAAGGAGTATAAACAAAAATAATGGCGATGTGATAGGATAATGGTGTACTTATTTATCAAGTGGTGTGAATATTAGTTAATTCTTCCTCCCACAGGAAGAAAAAAATTGGGAAGGTTTTAGGGAGGAAGTAACATTTGAAAAGGGGGCTTGAAGGATAAGTAGGAGCTTGTTAGGCAAAAAAGCAGGTGTATTCTCTTTCAAGACCCTTGTATGATTATTATCTTCCCCTTGTTCCCTACTCCATATAATTTTAGCCAGTTGGAAAGATGTTTCTCAAGCTTTAATTGCACACAAATCACTGAAGGAACTTGTTAAAATACTGATCTGATTCAGTAGGTCTGTAGTGAAGCCCTAAGAGTCTGCATTTTTGGCAAGTATACAGGTGATGCCTATGTGATGCCCATGTAGCTGGCACACTGAACTCTCTTTGAGTAGCAAGGCTTTAATCTAGTATCTCTTTGACCAAAACCCACCGTTTACCTTTCTACGTGTGACCTACAGTGGATGTTCTTCAAAGGATGAGAATGGCCTGCCTAGTCATTTGCAAGAAACATCTGGCCTTTCTTTTTCCAAAATGTGATTATTCCCCAACCCAACCAGGGAGTCCAACATGTTCACCAGATTTAACCAGTGCCATAAAAGAAGACCATTTGTAACTCTATAGCCTCTAAATTTGGCTCTTCACCCCAACCCTGCAGTACCTAGCTTGGCCACACATCTGGGATTTTTTAGAAAAATCACAGTCGTAAAATTGTGTTCTTTCCAAAGAAGGTATACTGTAATATATATTGGAACTTGATCTTTACATAAGCATACATTTCAAAACCGTTTTTTAAAGGCTTTCTATATCGTGGCCGCCAAAGGCCCACATAGTCCCTATAGGACACCCCAAATCCTGATAGTCCAAGTGGAGATCTTGCACCAAGTAATTGATTTCCCTCTTAGGGGCCTCTTATAAAGCTGACAGCTCAGCTGTCTTCCTTTGATCTGCATATGGAGTGTCTTAGTCGCCTCAGGAACAGCATAACCCAGAAAGGCGGTGGCCAGCTGCCCGGCAGCTGCTCTGGGCTAATTTGGGCCTTTGGTGCTGGGGCGGAGGGAGTGCCGGGAAGTCCGAACAGGGGAGTTCTTGGGACATGAGTAAAGCCAGGCTGGTGAGGATGGAATGCCTGGAGCTTACCATCTTTCAGCAGCCTCTGCCTCCCACCCTGCATGAATCATGGTGCTGAGCAGAAATACAGAGTGGATTCTCCTCTCCAGGGGGCAAAATTGCCCAGCCAGTGACATTTGCTTTTGATGCTTGGCTCATTGGCACATAGGAGCTCCCACCTTTACTCATAGTCCTGCACCTGCCAGCCCCTCTCCCAAAGGCTGCAACCCCCATTTGACACCGTTCTGGGTGTATATTCCCCTAACCTACAACCAGTCTGTGAATCCTCTGAAGCAGGGACTTGATGGACCTAGGAAGGCCCTAGAGCCAGCTCAGTGCCTGGCATTAGAGGAACCGAATAAAAGGATGGACAAATGTTTGACCTCTTCCTTCCCCCAAAATGCCCTGGGCATGAGGCCAGCATCTCCAGGATAGGCTGGGGGGACTGGTACCTCCCTTCCTTTCCCTGCCAGGATCAGAGACAGCAGATTGGCAGCTTGGGCATGTTTGCAGCTTGGTCATAGGGAAAGGTGTCAGTTTTATGGTGGACGAGTGGAACAGATGTGGCTTTAGAGCTGGCTCTGAAATCCTGCTTTTGCCCATGGTTGTAGCAATTCTGCCTTTAGGATTTCTTTCTTCTTCTTCTTCTTCTTCTTCATTTTTTTTTGAAGCACATTCATATATATATTTATATTTCATTTGATGATATCGCACATTTCTACAAGTATTTTATACATATAGGTATAATGGAAAGAACAAAAGGTATATTGTCAGAATTAACTGAGGGTTTTTCATCATGTTTGTCATGCAATCACTTTAATATCTTGGGTGAATCACATACTCACACAAATGTAAACTTTCCATATTGTTTAAAAATGTAATTGGCATAGAATTTGATCAAATATGGATATGTTTTCACTTTATATTTTATAATATATTTGTTTGCTAATGCTGGTTGCATGAGTTTTTCCAGAGGATTTTTTGTTTGTTTGTTTTTGTCATATCCTCCAGTCCCAGAACTTTGAGGTTTTCATTGTTTTTTTTTTTAATATTTATTTTTTAGTGTTAGGTAGACACAATATGTTTATTTTATTTTTATGTGCTGAGGATCAGACTCAGTGCTAGGTGACACATGCTAGACACATGCTAGGTGAGCGTGCTACCACTTGAGCCACAATCCCAGCCACTTTCTTTGTCATTTTTAATTTTTTTTTGAGAAGTGCTAAAGAAAAAGGGGCTAAGGAGACAGTTCTTTAATTTGACCTGTGATCAAAGTCCCTGATTAAGTTGATTCTATCTCTTAACCATTAATCATCATCATCATTATCATCAGTAGAATAAACATCTTGCCATTCATAAAGTCCTTTTACACAATCTTTTAAAGATATTTCCATTTTCTCAATATTCTTGTGTGACCTCCATTTTACCGATAAGGAAACTAATGCTGACCCAGTTGATGTGGCTCAGAGAGTAAAAAGGGGGAAGGGAGATTTAGGACCCAAGGGAATTCTGTGTTCCAGGCTCCTCCAACCCACTCAAGTCAGTGTTCACTGGGCCCTGCAGCTCCTGTGAGTGACCTCCTGTCCTCTCCCCAGGTAATCTACAGTAATTCACTTGATTGAACAGTCATTGCATGGGGCAGCTTCTTCTTGCCAAAGTTAAAGCCTGGAACAGGAGCAGAACACTCATCAACATTGGCAACTAGCTCTCTGACCGCTGGAGAGAGTGAGTGACTGGAGTCCTAAAGGGGTAGAACACCACAGCATCCACTCCTGACCTGCTTGACACAACTTCCAGGCAGTGTCTAATTCACCTTTTCAATCAGTTCTCTATGAGCATTACCCAGCAGGTGAGTGCATTTTGAAAGAAAACAATGAACTCTGCTAAAGATCTCAGCAGGGAAGAACACTAGGAGGGTGGCAGAGCCCTGGAACTTCTAGCTGGAATGTGGTAAGCAGAAAGCAAAAAGGACTATTAAGATAGCAACTTCTATGGCTCAGCGGTAGAGCGCTCGCCTCACACATGAAAGGTCCTGGGTCTGATCCTCAGCACCACACAAAAATAAATAAATAATAAATAAAAAGTTATTGTTTACATCTACAAAAAATAAATATATATATATTTTTAAAAAAGATAGCAACTTCTCTCAGCTGGAATGTCCAGGTCAACCAGGGAGTTAAAGCCGATCTCAGCACTTCTCCACTGATGCAGGACCTGCAAGCTGCAGGGCCAGGTGAGATACTTTCAGTACTCCTTCATGGAGCCCAGACATCTCTCCTGCACTCTCTGCAAATGGTCCATCTTTCAGCCTGTTTAAACCTATCAGAAAATTCAAGCTAGCTGAAAAGGGCAGATCCACCCTAAGACTTGTGTTCGTGGTGGGGCCTTTTGAGCCAGTGTGAGAATCTTCATATAAACTGACCTTCTTAGCCAGGAAGTCTGGCTTAGGAGCCACAATGCACAGATACCACCATATGTCAGTGATGTTTCCAGATGCTCAGCCAGGGGGTCCTATGTTCTATACCCAACTTGGGGCCTGCTGTTCATATTCCAAGACACACTCCAGCAGTGGGAGTGGAGTCTCCTCTTCGTCTCTTACATGGTGCTAACCATTATCAATGAGAAAGAACAGAGTATTTATTGAGCACTTACACATCACTGTAGTAGCAATGACTATACCTAGACTCTGCTTTTGTGGTTAACAAGTACCAGAAATCCCCAGCCCCACTTGATTTCTGTTAGCTTTTCATTGCTGTGATCAAAATACCTGACAAGAACAATTTAGAGAAGGCTCCAGAGGTTTAGTCCATGGTTGGCTGAGTCCATTGCCCTGGGCCCAACATGATGCAGAACATCAGGCAGAAAGGCATGATGGAGGAATGTGGTCCATACATGGTAGCCAGGAAGAAGAGAGGAAAGAGGTCCTCAGGGATGGTATATTCTTCTAGGGCATACCTCCAGGGACCCACCTCCTCCAACCATGCCCCACCTGCCTATAGTGACTACATTCAAATGGACTGATTAGGTTACAGCTCTCACATCTAATCATTTCACTTCTGAATATTCCTGCACTCACAGGAGCTTTGGGGGACACCTTTCGTCCAAACCAAAACAGAATCCCATCTAAGTGAGCCTTGAAATAATTCTGTGAAGAAGATTTTGATTTTTCCCATTTCTCAGGTTGGAGGAACAGGTCAAGAGAGGTTAGATGACTTGCTCAAGAACACACAGCTACCAAGTAGTAAAGCTGGGACTCCTGATCACTCACTGGATTCAACATCTCCCTCAGCGAATTCTAAACCATCTTTCTGTTTTCTTCTTCCCCCGCCTCTCATTCCTCTGAAAGTCCCAGGATATTGCTAGACCATGGGCTTTTACTCCTGCTGCTCTCTTCCATTGGAGCAGCCTCCATAGTCCCTCTTGTCCATTGCCATATAGCTCTCCTCCTGACCAATGGTGGAGACTACAAATTCTACTCTCTTTGCACTCATGTTTTTGGATGATTAAGATCTTGCCAGTTTTAAAAATCCAAATGTACCTGTTAGTGTTGGTAACTTGACATAAGTAGATTCATTCAACTTAGCAATGGTTGTTCATACCCTGGGGAACCTGTCCTGGCCAGGCTAGTTCATGTCTGTGGGCCGCCAGGTGGGAGCAGAGATTCTGGCCTTGAACCAGACATCTTCCAGCTAGGCTGGCTGCTTGAAGATAGAAAGACTTATGTGACTAGATAGTACTTAATTATTTACTTTTTCGTGCTGTTGTTTTTCTTTTTTTGAAAAATAGGATAGCCGAGTGTGGTGGCACATGCCTGTAGTCTTGGTGCCTTAGGAGACTGGGACAGGAGGATTACAAGTTCAAGTTGCCTTGGCAACTTAAAGAGACTCTGTGTCAAAACTAAAAAGGGGCTGGGGATATAGCTCAGTGTTAAAGGGTCCCTGGTTTTAATACCTGGTACTAAAAAAAATTAAAAGAATATAAAAGTTAGAAGATGCAAATGTAAAGAGTGAGGCAAATAGCTTAAATAAACAGACAAGATTATAGGTTGAGGATCCCTTGCCTGAAATGCTTTGAACCAGAAGTATTTCAGATTTTGTATATATATTTGTACTTGGGAAGGGGTGGGCTTTGGAATATTTGCATATCTATGTATCTATATCTATCTATCATGTAATATCTTGAGGAATGTTTTAGTCAGCTTTTTTGCCACTGTGACCAAAAGATCTGACAAAAACAATTAGAGGAGGAAAAGTTTACTTGGCTCACAGTTTCAGAGGTCTCAGTCCACAGACAGTGGCTGACTCCACATCTCTGGAACCAGGGTAAAGCAAAACATCATGATAGCAGAGTATGGCACAGGAAAGCAGCTCAGGGCATGGCAACAGGAAGCAGACATTGCAGACCAGGGACAAAATATAAACCCCAAAGGCATGCCCCCAGTGACACCTCCTCCAGCCACACCCTGCCTGCCTACAGTTGACCTGTTAATTAATCCCTATCAGTGGATTAATGCACTGAGGAGGTTAAGGCTTTCATAACCCAATCATTTTACCTCCAAACTTTCTTGCATTGTTTCAGACATGGGCTTTCGAGGGACACCTTATATGTAAACCATAACAGGAAGAGACCCAAGCCTAAACATGAAGTTTATTTGTTTCATTTACAACTTATACAGATAGACATAAGGCCATTTCATAGGACAGCTTTAGTGCAGCTGTGTTTTGACTGTGATCTGTCATATGAAGTCTGATGTGGAATTTTGTATTTGTGACATTGTATCAGGTTCAGAAAGTTTCTGATTTTGGAGCATTTGGGATTTTTCTTTTCCTACTAGGTATGCCTCTCTTGTATCATATAAAGTAAAATTTGGAGACTTTCCTTCCAGGTGTGAACTTCATTCCTTATATTTCCTTCTGTCCTACTTCATCCCCTTATTCTTCCTTTGGTGGCTAACAGTTTACTTTTTGATGCCTTTTAAAAACTTTGACTGTTATATGTTGATTTTGCTTCTTTTATGATTTCGAACACATTCTATTTCTAGTCTTTTGGGTGATTTTTAATTTAATTTAAAATATTTTACCAGACATTCTAAACTTAATTTCATCTTCTAAACCATCCAAAACAAAAGCAGATTTTTAAAAAATTCTTTTAGAAAAACCAAGGAATTCAGTGAAAGTGGCATTTTTCCCCCTTTGGCTTTTCCTCTTTTCTATTCTTTTTGTTATAAAGATTAGATTCTTTTCCTTTGCTTTCTAAAAATCCTGTTTTGCAACATATGGTTTTTGTCCATTGTAGTATGTTTTCATTCCAATAGGTGCACCAATTAATCAGTCCTTAAACTTGGGTCTATATCAGAACCACTCAGAGGGCTTCTTAAAACAAATTTCTCCAGAGGGCCTGATTGGGTGGTTCTGGGATTGTGTCTTAGAATTTGCATTTCCAACAAACTCTCAGGAGCTGCTGCTGCTTTGGGGACCCAGCTTTGAGAACCACTCTCTTGGATGTGTCTCAGGATCACTGCCCTTCTCCTTTTGGTGCTTGGAGACTTTGATGACAAAAAAAAAAACAAAAAAAACAACAACAACAACAAAAAAAAACTCCATATGAAGAATTCCCTGGATATAACTCTTAAATTCTAGAGTTATTTCTGGAAGATTTTTCAGAAAAGACAAAAGACTGGTGGATTCCCCAGAGTTATTTTGATAATCTTCACTCATAAACATATGACTGTGAAAGGAATTCTTGGTTATGTTGTTGTATTGTTTTTTCTCATGGGGTCTGGCCTCATCTGTTGGCTACAGTCTGCTGTTTATCAGATTTAAGACCATCGAAAGAAACTTAGATGTGCTGGTCACCTTTGTCATTTATGATCAAAATATTGGACAAGAACAACTTAGAGGAGGAAAAGTTTGCTTAGGGATCCCAGTTTTAAAGGTTCAGTCCATGGTGAGCCAACTCCATTGCTCTTAGCCTGAGGTCAGGCAGGGGTAATATCATGATGGAAGGGTATGGTAGAGGAAAACTGTTCAGCTAAAAGAGAGACAGAGACAGAGAGACACACAGACACATACCAGGGACAAAATATAACCCCCAAAGGCAGCACTACCGCCCGTGACCAACTTCTTTCTGCTTCCTACACTTAATGCCCAGCTAATTCATTCACATTATTAACCATATAATGGATTAATCCACTGATAAGGTTACAGCTCTCATAATCTAATAATTTCACTTCTGAATGTTCCTACATTAACACAAGAGCTTTTGGGGGACACCTCATATATAAACCATAATAGCTAGATTTTTTTTCTCCTCTGATTGAAAGTACCTAGGATTAAATTTTTTCCTTTCCCATTTCATTTTTGTTTTGAGTGTGTGTTAAGTGCTGAGCTCGATGCCTGGCACACTGTCATGATAGCAACCACCATTTATTGGGCACATTCTAATCTAATCCTTGCCACCTTCCAGGAGACTTAGATATTCACGTTATCCCTGTTTAAAGATTAGGAAATCAAAGCTTCTTGGGGGAACTAAAGTGATTTGTCACTGCAGGGACTATAATGCAAACTAGGGCTGGCAGCTTCTGGACTTTGCTCTTTGACCTTCTAAGTTGTAGGGACTCAACACTTGCTGGGTGAGTGATGAATGATCAGGTGGCTGCTGTGTGTACTGTTCCTGCCAATGGAGACATGCAGCAGGTAACCTTTGGATAAGAGAAAGGGGGAGACTGTTCCAGGGGTGGAGTGAGCCTGGGGGGACTGGAAAGCATTCCCAGAGCAAGGTTTCAAAAGGAAGACATTCATTGCTTCCTTAGTGCCCTGTCTTGTGATGTTGGTAGTGGTACATGGAAAAGGCTATTGTTAGGAAACAATGGATAAATCAGATGGTGCAGGAAGGCTCCCACAGTGATGCCCTGTTTGCCTCTTCCCACACCCACAGCCTCAGCCTTCATCATCGCCATGCTCCTGGCCAGCCTCAATAGCTGCTGCAACCCCTGGATCTATATGCTCTTCACGGGCCACCTCTTCCATGAACTGGTACAGCGCTTCCTCTGCTGCTCCTCCAGCCATCTGAAGGGTAGCCGCCCAGGAGAGACTAGCGTCAGCAAAAAGAGCAACTCCTCCACATTTGTCTTGAGCCGACGCAGCTCCAGCCAGAGGAGCTGCTCCCAGCCATCAACAGCGTGACCCACTGGTCTGGGTCAAAGCCACCTCCTGAGGCCGCGTTGTGCTGACACAGTCTACCCCTTGGTGGCCCATGTACATGTATGTATCAGGTACTGATCGGCTCGTGTCCCTCTATACCTTGGGGTAGCTTGAGGGTGATGGGGGACTGGTGTGGGGTGGGGAAGAGGTTTCTGTGGTGGAAAATGATAGGGTGACTCCTCCATCAGATAGTCACCCTGAGCTCCCACAGGTACTTCTGTTACCCTGACCCCATGGCTATTCTTTGCAGTGGGTGGTACTTTTCTCCCCTGGGCCTCTCCAGTATCTTTTTACTCCTTTATTATGGGTTCTTATGAAAGGTAATAAGTATGGAATTAGTGACCAACTTGATCAGGACACCTGGTGTTCTGGGCTTGGTATATGTAGTGGGGGTGGGACTTCAGATGGTGAGGGTGGTGCTAACTTCCTCCTGACCTCAGAGAGAGTGTTTTTGCCTTTGAGTGGACAAATCTTAACATTTTGGGGACCAGCTGACAGGAGATTGCCCTTGGAGGAGAAGATCCCCTCTAAGGCCATCTGGCATAGATAACAAATGAGAACTTGGCTTGAAAAATGTTTAAGAAGCTAAAATTTAACAAGCATTTTGGAAAGAGAACTAAAAGGAATCCAGATCAGAAGGAAGAAGTAAAGCTATTTGTACATGACACGATTTTGTATATATAGAAAATCCTAAGGAATACACACACACACACACACACACACACCCCTACCTATTAAATAAATGAGTTCACCAAAGTTGTAGGATAGAAGATCAATACATAAAGATTGATTGTATTTCTTTATACTACCAATGAACAGTTCAAAAATTAAGAAACAATTCTATTTATAATAGCATCAGAAACAATAAAATAGGAATAAATTCAACAAAAGAAATGTAAGACTTGTGCCTTGAAAGCTACAAAATATCATTCAAATAAAAGTCTTATATTAATGGAAAGATACCCTGTGTTTATGGATCAGAGACTTAATATTGCTAAGACCTCAATACTATCCAAATTGTTGCACAGATTCAATGCAATCTTTATCAAAATTTTAGATGGATTCATTGCAGAAATTAATAAGCTGCTCCTAAAACTCATAAGGAAATTCAAGGAACCCAGAATGACCAAAAAATGCCTTGAAAAAGAAAAGGAAATTTGGTGGATTCACACTTTTTGATTTAAAATTACTATAAAGCTATAGTAATCAAAACAGTGCGGAACTGGATTCTGGATAGACATTTGGAGCAATGGAATAGAATATAGAGTACAGATATAGTCCTTATATTTATGGTCAATTTATTTTCACCAAGAGTACTAAGATGATTCTATAGGGAAACAATCATTTTTCAAACAACTGGTGCTGAATATGCACACATTGAAGAATGAAGTTGGACCCTTACCCACCCCATACCAAAAACTAATTCAAAATTTATCCAAGACCTAAATGGAAAGGCTAAACCTATAAAACACTTAGAAGAAAACAGGCATAAATCTGTGTGATCTTACCTGGTTGCAACCCTATATAAACAATAAATCTACATCCTGCTTAAAAAAAAAATCTGTGTGATCTTGGATTAGACAATTTTTGCTTTGATGTGATACCAAAGATAAAAGGACAAATAGATTCATTGCATTTCATCAAAATATAAAACTTCTGTAATTATCCAGAGAGTAAAAGGACAACTACAGAATAGGAGAAAATATTTGCAAGTCATATTATCTGATAAGGGATGTGTATACAGAATACATAAAGAACTCTTAAAATAAATAAACAAAAAGAAGCCAATTTAAAAATAGGCAAAGATTTGGATAGATATTTCTCCAGAGAAGATATACAAGTCACAAATAAGCAGAATAATGATGCTCAACATTATTATTTTTCATTAGGGGAATGCATGTCAAAACCACAGTGAGATTCTACTTCACATCTACTAAGATGGCTACAGTCTAAAGGCTGGACAATAAGAAGTGTTGACAAAGATGTAGAGAAAGTAGAACCTTCAGAAATTGCTAGTGGGGATGCAAATGATGCAGCCATGGTGGAGACCAGTTTGGCAGTTCCTCAAAAAGTTAAGCATAGAATGACTATAGCATCTAGAAGTACCACTCTTTGGTTTAAACCTAAGAGAAATGAAAAGATATATATACATACCCAAACTTGCATACCAGTGTTGACTACAACATTATTTATTAATGTCCCAAAGAAGAAATACCCAATTGTCTACCAACTGATGAATGGATTAAAAAATTATCTATACAGTGGAAAATTATTTAGCCATAAAAAGGAAGTACTAGCCTGGGTTGTGGCTCAGTAGTAAAGTGATTGCCTAACATGTGTGAGGCACTGCATTTGATTCTCAGCACCGCATATAAATAAGTGCACAAAAATAAAGGTCTGTCAACAACTAAAAATATATATTAAATTTTTTTAAAGTACCAATTTATACTACAACATGGATGAACCTTAAAAAAATGCTGAGTAAAAGAAAACAGTTCCAAAAGCCACACATTGTTTGATCCTCTTTGTCTGAAATGTCCAGATAAATCTATAGAAATCTACAGAAATTGACTATTGAGTAAAGGTTTTCAGAGGCTGGAAGCTATGGGAAATTGGAGCAACTTCAAAGAGGATTGGGTTCATTTTTTGGGTGGTGAAAATGGTCTGGAATTGGTGCACAATTTTGAGAACCAACTTTCAGGTTTTTTTTTTTTTAAATGTGTATCTGAACTGCACATGTAAAAGATACAAAATAAAAAATGTTCTGCAGTTGAATTCAGGGAAAGCCAGCATGATGGATGAATTGCTTGGAATTTCTTACCTCGCTGAGCTCTTGTTTCTTATGTGACTCACCGCTTCTGAGTTTCTGCAAGAGAGCGTGTTTCCATTTTGGCCAACAGCAGAGGTGGTGATAACGCCCTCATCTGGCTTTAATAAAGGCACAGGGGACACTTGTAGCTGTAGATGGTCTTGTTTTATTTAGAATAGCAATTCTCCAAGGGCCTCAAAGGTTCTGCTTTTCTCATAAACATGTTCTCAAATGTCCTCTCAGCCCATGGATAGGACCTGACTATGTCTAAGAAATAGAAATTCCTTTAGTCATTAAATACAGGACAGTATTGATTAGAGATTTTTCTGTCTGGGACTGGTCAGCTTAGTGCACTCTGGGGCACCTTTGAATAACTATACACATTTTTTTAATTTATTGAGATACAGCAAGAGCACTTTCCAAAAGCCACAGGTCCATAACACACACACACACACACACACACACACACACACACACCCATAACACACACACACACACACAATGCACACAAATGAGCCAGCATGGTCTAGATGTTCTGGGAGAGGAGAGGCACATACTGAAGTGCCAGTGCTCAACCTCTTACAATTTAGTACAGATCTTCAGTACCAACCAGAGATGGAAGGCAATACCATCTTTGGAGTCAGACCTTGCACCATGGTGCTATGACACGTGCTCAGAGTGCCAACACCAGCCTGTCCTTCCTCTTTGGGAAGCTAACAGGATGCTTATTTTTGGGTCTCTGTGCCCATGTCTTAGAGCTTTGGGGTGCAAATGCAGTGGTGATGGGGTCTGTGCCTTGCAAATGCTCTGGTCCTGCTGTTCCTGAGAAGTTGCCATCCTTGGAGCCAACTGAGGTCAATGAGGACCAAGGTGATAGTCACCTTCCTGGGACCCTGGAGTTGTGAGGATCTTAGGCATCAAACCCAATAGGTCATCATTCTCTTCATATGAAAGCCCTTACTAGTACCTGGGGTCTCATAATGATAGCAGAGTCTGTGTTTCATGGTATATAAGTGACATTTGATTTCCACTACACTCCTGGATCTATATCTCTCCCCTCCCAATCTCATCCCTGAGAATAATTTTCATTGTCTCTTTCTCCAACCTAAGTCTGGAAGAATGAGTGCAGAGGTCCAAAATGCTCCCTGGACTTTGGTTATCTATGTCTTTTCCCAGACCCCCTGCCCGAGGTCTGCCCAGCACCTGCCTCTTCCTACAGTTTCAGACCAATTCACAAACCATGTGCATGACTGGAGGTGCCAGTCAGCTGGAGCCTTCTGGAGTGTTTCAGAGTTCTCATCATCAAAAGTGAATGTGTAGACCCTGAGCATTATTTCTTTAGTCCCTGAAAAAAAAATCTTCTGCAAATGTGATCTCCTTTTGGAGATGAGTCTATGAGTCACCATTTCTGAAAATGCAAGGGGACATAATGCCTTTGATGAAGATCCTGGTTTCAGAGTTCTTCACTTTTTTCTTTTTTTTTTTGTATCCAGTTGCAATGATATACCACTAAACATGCAGTGTTGGTTTTGTTTCACTGTGGTGACCTCCTGTGGTACTCCTGTGTACTGTGCTAACTGGTGAGTGATGTGGCCAATCATGATATGTCTGCTTTGTAAAAGGTGCACTTAATAAACATCTTTTTTTTTCATACACTGCTTTGTCTTGTTACTCCCTCCAAGAAGAGGCACCATATCTGGTTGTTTTTAGACTCCATTTCTCCTTTAGTGCTACACAGTCATCTGTCTGATGCAGGTGCATGGGTTGTGGCAGGGGACAAAAAGGGGTCCTGGTTCCATTCTCCAGAATCCCAGGTACATGTATTGGTCTGTTGGAAAATACTCTAAGACCCTGAAAAAAACCTTTTTGTGTGATATAACCTGAATCCACATGACCCACAGTCTGACTCTGGAGATAACTGGATTCTGTTTTGTTACCTTGAAAGGACCTTGACAAATAATTCTTAAAGGGGAATTTGCAATTCACATGTGAATCATGGATGGATTTGCATTAAATGCAGATTCTGGGGCCCTATTACTGAATCAGTCTCTGAAGCTGGGGCCCCAGAACATGCAGTTTAAACACAAGTTGCTGATAATGCATACAGAGCATAAGAGGGACTTCTCTGTCCTTCTACCTGGAATCTTTTCTCATCACACCCGCAATGTGCTCTGCTGCTGCTTCTCAGTGGGATTCCTAGAGGGGACAGAACTCTTCAGATGTACATATACCTAACATATGCATCCTTCCTCCAATTCTACGAATCTCATGGATCATTGCGCACCTGGCATAGTCTGCCTTAAAGAAAGAGTGGCCTGGAAAAATTGGAGCCATAGTCCAATGCAGTTATAGCAAATACCACTGTGGTGAGAACTTCTGTCTAACCCAAGATTACAGATTTGAAACTGATGGCCCAATGATTGTGAGAAGGGCGTTTGAAAGGGCAGATCCTTCAAGGAGGATATAACACCAGCCTTAATCCTTTTCAGCAAGAGGATCCAGGGCTTGCAGAGTCCACTAGAGAATGTGGTCAAGCCCCAGGGCAGAGCACAGAGTAGTGGTCTGGGAACACAGTGCTTACGCCTGCTGACTGTGCAACTTTTAGAGAGTCTGCTGACCTCTCTGAGCTGTCATTTTTCTCATCTTCGAAAGAAAGGATTGAATGGTGAAGTGTTTGGAGGTAAAATAGACTGACATTACAACTTACTTTAAAAATGCATCAAAATGAGACTACAGATAAAATGGATGGACAGATAAAAATGTGATAAAGCAAGGGCAGTAGAATGTTAATCATAGGGCCAAGATGGTGGGTATACAGGTGTTCACTGCAAACTCTTTCAACTTTTCTACATTTGAAAATCACATTAGATTTTAGATTAAAAACAAAAACAGGAGCAAAATTTTAGAGCTGAAATAGAGATCATTTTCATGGATAATAACACTGAGGCCAGAGAAAGGAACTAGGAACAGAGGCGATACCAGAACCAAATCCTCCTGTGTCCTGACTCTAACACACTGTTTCCCAAGACCCCTTGGGCTTGTGGCCAAGGCACCAATGAGGTAATGCCTCTGTCAACTTGTAAAGTGTTTTGGAACTTTAATTTTATGAGATATTATGTTTTATGAAAAAGGAAGAGAGGTTAAATAGAATCTGGGCTGGGGATAATATGGCCTAAATGGGTTTCTTTATTGCAGAACTTGTCAGGAACTTTAATGTGCTATTTAATGTCTACTGAAAGTCTCCAAGAGAAACATATGGCATTTCTAAACAAATTTGGCTACAGAAACTAACCTCCCTAACCTTTGTAATTTTAATTTTTACTTTTTTTTTGAGGACTAATTTCTGGACAGCATGCTTGGGAAAAGCAGTCCTAAGAATGGTAAGATTGCTGGGGGTGTGTGTGTGTGTGTGTGTGCGCGTGTGTGTGTGTTTCTTGTTGTCATTAGGAGGGTGGAGAGAGGTGGGCATGTCAGTTCTGTTGCTTTTATCCCCATGATGAGTCCACACAGACACACATGGGATTTCACATCTCTTAGGGATGAAGAAGTGCACATACCAAGTGGGAAGGCCAGATATGCCAGGGCTTAGTCTCTGGTGAGCCAAAGACTCAGCAGTTCAGAAAGATTTGACGCTGAACCCTGCCCTGAGGTATATCTGTCCTAAGTATATCCATCCTGCCAGCTCATGGACCATCTTCCTCTATTGGTATCATTATCTGACTCAGAGACAATTGAAGTCATTTGTAAGTAATCTCCCAATGAACATGGCAGAACAGTTATCCAGTAAACAAGTAGAATCCCAAGAAAAACTTATTGATTCTGTCCCACCAACTTTCCACACTTCTTCTCAGGGAGTGAAATGTACTTCCAGGACTGGTCAGGGCACATACCAACCTTATAGACACAAACAAAGCACAGCATTCCCTCAGTGCAGCTGAAACCCTTTATTGGAGCCACCCTTCCCACACCAACAGTCACTGGTCTCTTTCTCAGGTGTGGACAGGTTGACCCTGAGTGGGAACTGATTCTGGTTTACGCTGTTACAGTACAAGTGAATGCAAAAACTTGCAGTAGCTGCCTCTTAGAAAACCATCTTCCCCCAGCCCCAATCATGGGGGCATCTTGGCAGGGTTGGGGCAGAGTGAAGAGCCACAGTGCTTTTGTAGCTGGGCTCTTTTCTTTCTGGCTTCCTTATACTGTGTGCTCCCATCTTGGGGTGGGAATTGAGCAGTCCCTAAAGAAAAGAACTCTCCAGCACCTCCCATGGAGCAGCACCTAGGGAGCCAGCCTGCCCTGACTCTCCCTGCCCCACCAGCCCTGTTGCCCCACTTGGCTTTAGATTTCCTTCCGCAGCACCACCTTGATGTTGCTGCAGATCTGACCCAGGGCAGCGAAGACTGGGTTGCAGAAGGTACGAATACAGAGAGAGTAGATGTGGCTGATGCACTGGATCTCAATCAGGTAGCTCTTAATGCATGGCACCACCGCCCAGATGTGGCAGAAGGAGATGCAGGCGAACAGGAAGCCCCAGAGCAGGGCCAGTGGGACGCCGAGCAGCGTGGACAGCAGGCGGTAACACCAGTACTTAGAGACAGTGAAGGTGGTGTAGCTCACCTTCCACACGCCATCGAAGCTGTAGGTGCCCACGGGTTCTGCAATCACATCTTCAAAATCCACCTGCAGGGACGGGATGGGAGATCCTCAATGCACTGCATCCACCCACTTATCAAGCTTTCATGTGTGTGGCTCAGAATCCCCTGGGTGGGCTCATCAAACCCCATCCGCAGAAGATTCTGACTGCAGGTCTGGCTGAGCCCAAGGCTCTGCACTTCTAACAAATTTTCATGATGTCAGTGCTGCTAGTGCCCACCTGTGCTGGAGTCACCCCTGCTGCAATAGTGAGGTACAATGAAGAGCTTGTCCAACCTCCTCATTTTATAGATGGATAAGCAGGCCCTGGAAAGTCCAGTGACTTGCTCAAAGCCAACAGTAAGTTGAGGCAGTGCTAGAGACATGAGTCCTGCTATAGTTTGGGTCTGGAATGTCCCCAAAGGCCCATGTATTAAAGGTTTAGTCCCCAGAATGATGCTGCTGGGAGGTGTTGGAACCTTTAAGAGGTGGAGCCTAGTAACAAGTCTTTAGGTCATTGGGGGTGTGCCCTTGAATGGAACTGTGAGACCCTGGCCCTGCCTTCTCTCTTTTTACTCATGGCCCTGAGATGAGCACTTTTGCTCCACTCCTGCCATGATATGCTGCCTTGCCACAGCACCAAAAGCAATGGGGCCAATCAACCATGGACTGGAACCTCCAAAACTGTGAGCCAAAGTAAATATTATTTCTTTATAAATTGATTATCTCAGGTGTTTGTTACAGGGAAAGAAAGCTCACTACGAAGCTCCCAAATTCTATTATTTTAAGATCCTAAGGGAGTTGAATAGTCATATTCATCCTGCAAGGATGTGCTGAGCACCTGTAGATAGAATGGTGAACAAGCACAGGTTCCTACCCTCATGGAGCTTATGGTAGGCAGTTATAAGTGTCAGGCTAAGGGGAGAATAAGGGAAATGTACCCCCAAGCAGGGCATTTAACTCAGAGCAGGGGTTAAAGAAAATTCTTAGAGGAAGAGACATCTAGCTGAAGCTGATATCTGAAGATGATCAGGTAGAGAGGGAGTTATGCCCTGGAAAATAATATTTGGGTCTGAAGGAGAAGAAACTGCTAGGAGCTATTGGGATAAACAGTGTGGGCTCTCAGGAGATGCAAGTACTTCTGGAAGGCCAAGTGCAAGACCAGAAAGGAGATTGGAGAGTGAAGCTGGGCTCTCTCAGTTCTGTGGCCCTTTGAGGGCTTTAGTCTGGGGTGACTTGGTAGGATCTGGGTTCCAAGCAGCTCATTCTGGCTGCTGCTGTTGGGGCAATTGGTAAGGCTGGGAGTGAGGATGTTGCAGGGCCAATTAGGACATGTTGGTCCCTGGTGTAAGGTAGTGGTAGTCAGTTAGAGAAAGGTGCATAGGTACAGAAAGGAGCTACTCTGACCTGTGGCAAAGTGAGGTCCATTTCTGGAGCAAGCTTCACTGGCTATAAAGGTGTCTGAAACTGGGTGTGGCTAACCTTGCCTGAAGAGCCTCTTGGAGGAGGCTGAGTTCATTTTCCTTGTCCTAGCTCTGTAGTAACTATAGGCCTTCTTCCCTGTTCCCTAGGAATGTGGGGACTCACTTCAGTTCATACAACCCATGGAGGAAGTGACTGAGGCCTCATGTGGGAAATTAAAAAAAAATCAATGGATATAAAAGAAAGGTAACTTTCAGCCAAGCCATTTACCTAACCTTTCTGGGGTTCCTGCTGTGCATTAAACATCATCCTAGCTGGTCACTTTCAGGTGATGTCATTTAGCATCACTACATCCTCTCTACCTTCTCTGTAAAGTAGAGGTAACGACCCACATTTCAGTGTATTCTCCAGGATGAAAGGATGGAAGGCTTTTAAATTCATGAGACAATTGAAAAGCTCTGAATGTACACTAGGGCTTGATGACGGGTGAACCCAGTGGTATGACCAGGACATCTTACCAACTAGGAGGCTGAAGAGCTGTTTGCTGTTGTGAGAAAATATAGAAATGCCTGTTATATCATTTGGATCTTAAGTGTCCCCCAAAGACCCTCATGTTGAAGGCTTGGTCTCCAGGTTGGCACTCCTGAGAGGTGGTAGAAGCTTCAAGAGGTGGGGCCCAGTGGGAGGAAGTTAGGCCATTGGGTGGGGGTACCCTTGAAAGGGATATTGGAACACCAGCCCCTCCTTTTCCTCTGTCTCTTTGCTTCTGGGTCACCATGAGGTGAATAGGCCTCCTTGATGATGTGCTCCTGCCATGATGTTCTGTGTTACCACAGGCCCAAAACCGTAGGCCAAGAAGCTGTGGACTGAAACCATGAGTCAAAACGAACCTTTCCTCCATTTAAGTTGATTATTTTAGGTATTTGTCACAGTGACAAAAAGCTGACTAATGCAGTCTTAGACCTGTCTGAGATATTTCCTGTCTAATAAAAGTGGGTTAAATAAAATCACAGACTAATTAGACTAATGGGAGAGGCCTATGTGAGCAGATGAGACCAGAGATCCGATTTCAGTCTTCCAGGGCTTTCCTTTCCCACTGTGGCTGTGGGGAGATGATTCCTTCCCCAATGTGCAGTTATTATTACAATTACTTTTCATTATAAAAGACAGAGCCATATCATAGAAAATGAAGAGAATAGAAAAAAAATGAACAACAAAAAATTGTCTCTGATTTTTATCTGTTTAATACTAAAAGTATTGCTTTGGTGCATTTCTTTTTAGAATAATGCTTTTTGGGAAAGGGAGTGCATAGAACCATGATGCTCAAGGAATCTTGGATCCCCTTTTCTCATATGGCTTTCAGTTCTGAGCTCTTGCACCAGATCTCAGATCCATGGACCCTCCTATACATCCTGGATGGGGACAGCTTAGGATGAGGTCCTACTTAGGGTAGTAGATTAATGGGCAGCAAAGTTTGCATGATGAGATTCTAGGCTGCAGGATGAAGAGTCAGCAGGGCCACAGGATTCCCTCCCTGTATAATCTTAGCCCCTGGTTGTTTTGATGGAGATGGCTTAACCTCTTAGATGACCCCATGGATGGGAGAAGAGAAGAATATGGGCCTAAACTTCTGAGAAGTATGTAACTTCTTCCTAAAGGACTTCCAGGTTGTGGTGGATGGATGAAAACCTGGGAAAACCATGGGTCTTGGAGCAGAGATGGAAAAGACAGATGCTAGATATTTGGATAAGAGGGCCCAAGTTGGTTGGGAACATCTCATGGCTTTGGAGACTGGATGGAAAGAGATGGCATCATTTTTTTATCTGTTTTGCAGTGCTGGGAATAGCACCCAGGGTCTTGTACATATCAGGGAAGTGCTTTATCACTGAGTGATAACCCCAGTGCAGGGCTGGAATCTTCTACATCTGGTTTATATGGGACAAAAATCTAGACTTGCTATTTCTCGAGGGAGTTTTTAAACTGGAGAAGGTGAGGAGAGTACCCCTGGAGTCCCTTCCAAACTTGACTGGGCATATAATCTGCCTGCTTATGTATGGGTCTGTTCAGTCAAATGCCCAGGGCTTGGATCCTGCCAACTGAGAAGTTCTGATCTCAGCAACCTGCCCTACCCCCGTATTGGCCAATGCCTGTCTTGTGCCTGATACCTCTTGGACTGGCTTCTAGAGATGCTGTGTGGCCTCAGAAACCTTCCAGCAGAGATAGGCATTCGGATAGAGCCTTGCATCTCTGCCTCATTCCATCAGTTACTGCTCCTTCCTGTCTTCCTCTGCTCAGCACCTGGTGGCCCATCCAGTCTTCTAGTGAGTGTCCTTAGAACAGAACCTCCCTATTCACAGATTACCCAGACCTGCCTCTTTGACTTCAGGTGGGCAGTCAGGCCCAGAGCGGGGGCCTGGCCAGCATCACAGGGCCAGATTGAATTTAGACATCGTGACTCTAATCCACTGTCTCAGTTAAGGTCAACCCCAAAGTAGATTCTGTCTGTGCTGTGTTTATCAGAGAGGGTGACTGTCCCCTCAGAAGTTTGGCCTTGGCAGGCAGACAGACTGGATTTGACCTTGAGCAAGTCATTGAGCTTTTCTGTGCCTTGTTTTCCCAGCTTTGTCTTACAGTAGTTGTCAGAGGATTAAATAAATTAAGGCAAGAATTTAATTAAATAAATTAAGGCAAATACTTAAAACACTGGCACAGAATACCTGATTAGGAACTGCTAGCTGTCATTATAGTTTGAATCTTAAATGTCCCCAAAGGCCCATGTATTAAAGGCATAGTCTCCAGGGTGGTGCTATTTTGAGGTAGTGGAGCTTTTAAGAGGTGTGACCTTGTAGGGGGTCTTTAGGTCATTGGGGATATGTCCTTGAAAAGATTAATGGGGCCCTTCCCCTTCCTTTGTCTCTCCTGCACTCCTCTGCCATGAAGTAAATGGCTCGCTCATAGTGCACTTCCCCTATGACTTACTATCTTGTCACAAATCCCTTGGCCCAAAGCAATAGGGCCAACCAATCATGTACTGGAACCTGCATAACTGTGAGCCGCAATGAGCCTTTGCTCTTTGTAAGTTGGTTATTTCAGGTATTTATTCTAGTAACAGAAAGCTGATGAATTTAACTGTTGTTGGAGATCATCCTAGAGTGCTTTCCTCAACAGGAAGCTGGAGTACAAAGGTGGATTTGCATCCAGAGCAGATGCTGACCAGATGAGTGACTTTGAAGGGTCACTTAATTTTTTCGAGCTTCATTTCTTCATCTATAAAATGGAGCTGCCATTTTTTTCTTATTGTGAAGAATAGAGATAATTTTTCTTTCATCCATTCATCCATTCATCTATACTCTACCATCTGTTCATCTATTCATTCATCTATTACTTATCTTTTCATCCAACCATCTAGCCACCTTTTCATGTGTCCATCTATCAGCCTACCCATCTTCCTCCATCCACCCATACTTCTACCTACCCATTCACTTATCCATTTATCCACTTGCCCATCAGTCTTTCTTTCCTCTTAACCAACCAATCATCCATCCATCCATCTATCCACCCATGTATTCAAACAAGTATTTATGGAGTATCCACTTTGTTTCCTCATACCACCTCTTGGGCAGTGCTTAGCATAATATATCGCTTATGATAAGTACACACTGATGGCAATTATTTGTTCAAATCCTCTGGAATTTCTATGAAAATATACCTCAAAAATTCTGTTGACATCCCAGATCACAAATGACCATTCTTCAGCAACCTACCGACTCATAAATGTTTATGTGTGGGTCTCACTCTGAGATGGTAAGATGGATGGAATCCTCCTTGCTCTCATTTTCTGTTTGTAGTCATAATTCCACTCTCAAGGACCTCTCTGTTGTGTCTTTTAATTGTCATCTCTTTGCAGAAGACAGTGGTGCTGACATTTGAATTATTTCTAGGGATTGCCTTTGAGTGCTGAGCACGAGATAACGGCCCTGTTTTCTGTGAATCAGAAAGTATGCTATTAGAGGGCTGTGCTTTGCTGAGAGCAGGCCACTGTTCCCCTAACTCAGATTTGAGCATTAAAAGAACTTTGCCACAATGTGCTAGTGTGGGGAGACAGATGATTTGAAGACTCTGCTCAAGCAGCTCTAGGCAGTGATGCCAGCGTATCAGGAGCACACAGTGACTTTGTTTCTTAATTCCTTTCAGGAGGTGGAGAGGCTTTTGCTCGGAGGGTGGGAAATGGGGGACTCAATTCACTGGCTGAGCCTTGGGGCTATTTGTCCTGCTGGAGAGAGGGTGAAGAGTCAAAGGGGGAGACCAATGGTTGCTCATTCAGTTGGTGTCCCTTTCTCTGGCATATTTATTTTTTGGAACAGCAAGAAAGCTAGTTGATTAATAGGAATGAGCCCACAAGGCCCCCACAGACTGTGAGAGGGTGGAGGAATACAGGCCGTGGAGTTGCCTAGAATTCCAGGGAGGCCAGCAGTCACTCCTGTCAAAAATACCTCCCCAGAGTCCTGCATGACTCAGGCCTTGGGCATCCAGGGCCCTGGACTGTTCAGATAAAATATCTCAAAAGGGAGGTAAATAGCTCTATGGTTCCATTCTCTACTGACCACTGAGTAATTGTGTGATTTGGGGCATGGTGCTTTCCCTCTCTGGTCCTTAGGGTATTTTTTTTCTCTCTTTGTTATTGATTTTATTTGTTTGTTTAACTTTACACAGAGAGGACTGAGACAAGATCCGCAGTGGATGGGACTAGCTCTGGAACCAGGAGAATCAAGCAAGTTGGTCTAATTTTCTGGATTCCATTTTTTTACTTGCTACTTTACAATTTAAAGGAAGTTAGTGTCTCCTCCATCCTATCCCAGCAAGGTCAGTAGAAACTGAGAAAAAGCACTTAGAAATATTCAAAAAACTTTGATACAGTAATTTTATGTCTGTTAAATCCAATAATAAGAAAGAATTGGAGCTTGTATTTGTATGCCTATTTTTCATTTCATTTCCTGAGTAGTTAATTTTTATGGCATTTTACAAAAGTATTGTTGTACAACAGATCAGAGCAGTCTTAGTAAAAGCAGCCCTTCACCCAGGTATTTGAGAAGCACTGGCTGATAAAATTAGAAGCTAAACTGAGGTAATAGCTGCAAAACAGCTTCAAAATGGTAAAGCTTTGCTTCTTTTGTTAGATATGATAATAATGGAATTCTCTACAATCTGGGGTGACCATAGGGACACCCACAATGCATTTGACCCTCATAGATGTCAGTTCTGGCCATGTATCTTATATCTGTTATTTCATATAAGGGCCAAGCAGAGTGATGCCCAAATCAGCCTGACAACAAAGAATGGGCCCGAGTCTCCTTTGCTGTGTCCTAGCCCAGGGTCACCACAGGATTCAGGACGTCCAGGAGGATGAGACACAGAACACAGCATAGGAGGTAACCAGGCATCATCTGGAGCTTGTGATAAAGAGCATCCTAGTGGGGTACTAGGAGCACCTGGGTTGGAGCATAAAGGGACTGGGGTTCATGGGTTCACGTAAAAGAGATGCAAGAAGAGGACTGCAAGAAGAGAGAAAGGAACCTTCCAGAAGGACCTCATCAGTATCCCAGGGAGGCCTGGTACTTGTCTTCCTTCTGGGCTCTTCCTTTTCTCTCTCCTGCCCTCTCAGCCTGTGCTGAAATAGGTGAATAAGTGAAAATAAGTGAAAGCTGAAATAGGGAACAAATGAAAGGCCCTGGATGAGTTCTAGGATGTGTGTACCATTTAGTGTGTGACTAGCTAGTCTCCAGAGATGACCCCTGATGAGTCATGCCTCTCAGTGTTTATGCCCATGGCTACTCTCATCTCATCTTGAGTCTACACTTGTTGTGTGATTGCCTGTAACCACCAGAATGTGGCCGAAGGAATGCTGTGCCAGTTCCAGAACTAAGCTTTCAGAAGGCCTGGCAGCTTCTGCTTTTGGGAGCCCATAGCCACCATGTTTTATACCCTGCTGTTAGAGACTGGTGGTGTTAGAAGTCAACTGTTGTACTCTGCTGTAGAAGCCCACTGCCATTACCTCCTCTAGAGACTGATGGAGAGGCCATATGTAGGGAGAGATTCCAAACTACCACAAAGAGATGCTCAACCATTCCAGCATCCTGACTGAGCCCACCTTAGAGCTCTGTTTGACAATGCCCTGGAATATGAGTGAACCATCTTGGAGCCCCTAGGTGATTTTAGCCTCAGTGTTATCTGACTGAAGCTGCATGAGAGGGCCTCTCTAATCCAGCAGAACCACCCAGCTGAGCCCTGTCAACCTGCAGAATTGTGAGTGACCGTAAAATAGTTGGGGTGATTTGTCATACAGTAATTGATAACCGATTCAGTGTGTCTTTAGGTAAAAGAGATGATAACTCTGGACTCCAAAACTGTCTTCTATAGGCTGAGGTAGATGTATTTGCTGACACTTGAACATAAAAATGCAAAACATTTACCAGCTTTGCTGAATAAGAACTTCTAGTGATAGGATCAAGGGATCTGTGTCCTCCTTAAGAAAGTGGGCCACATTTTGAAAATTGTAGACCAGTTGACTCTCAGGAATCCCCCTAACACTAAGTCAGAAAATCTTGGTGTTAGTTCAACATAGCTCTTCTTAAAGGTCATTGACAGAGGACAAGACATCCCAGAAGAAAGGAACTGTGAATCTAGCCTCAACCTGCCCTTTCTGCTTTCTACCCCAAGAAATTCCCTTTTGGCTGCTCTGTCCTATTCTCATTCAGCAGTTTATTATTCTGCAGTCAGACTAGTAAAGAAATTTAATCTGTTGTGCTATAACTCTTGACTATCTAATGAGGCCTGGCTTCCTGCTGGGACTCATTAATAATGTCTGCCATGCACAGAAGAAGAAGGAAGGGTAATACCTGGCCCTCACATTCACCAACTCTGCACCGTACATTCTCACCTTTGCTCATTCTCTTTCCTATTCTTGAAAGCCTGTCCCCTTCCCACATTTTCTATGTTTCTCATTTTTAGAAAATGCACCTTGCATATTAAATCCCCATGAGGCTGGCTCCCCATTTTACTATATGCAAATAATCTGTAATCTATTCCTCTCCTAACTCCCCCCACCCTTCATCTGGCATTAACTTATAGCGTTTAGCACCTTCCCCTGTATAGTCTCATTTTTCTAGTCACGGCTTCCTTATTGGATTGAATTCTTTTCAAGGTGAGGCATTAAGTGTAGTTCCTCCTTTGAGTGACAGGTGTCCTGGATCCACCCAAACTGGGAGCAGGAGTGTGCAGAACTGGGGAAGGTGCTAAATGCTGATGCTTCCTCTGGCTGTGTCTTAGCTTGAGCTGACAGGCAGAAGGGTGTTGTTTGAAGAGGGAAGGTGTTATGATTGATTGTCATTAGATATGGGGTAGGAACTAGTATCATGGGAAAGGCTGGGATCAGGCCTATCTCCTGTCCTTTCTGAGGGGTTGCCTTGGAGCACCTGGGGAAAGAGGAGTAGAATCTGGAAGCTGCAGGCGTTGCATGGCACTTAGGGGGCATGCCTGGCTTCTTTAGGGTCCTGGTGCTAGAATGTGAGTTAGGGAGAGAGGGGGACTGTGGAGCCAGCAGTGAGCCCTCTCAGAAATAACTCAGGAGGGTTAGGGTGGGGTGTGGTCTTAGAGCATGCATTTATGTCCCCTAGAGCCTACATGGGGCTTGCACACAACTCACAGCATCTGCTCTTAGATAGCCCAGTGCTTGACACATAGCAGATACTCAGTAATGAAGCAAGGAGTTGATGTTGGCAATGATGGTGAGTGGGAAAGGGAGTGGGGGTTGCTCTCCCCACTTCCTCAGCACTAGCCTCACATGACCTTCAGCTCTGCCCTGGGCCCCGCCCCAAGGCTTGGAGATCACAGTATAATTCTGCTGGGTGTTCAGGGCTCTCTGGTATTCATTTTCCAGTCTGGATTCAAGGGTATCACCCAAAAGGAGTATCTCCCCTCTGTAGCGGCTCAAATCCATGAACACAGTGGGTCTATCTCCTGCTCTTCCTTCAGCAGCTGGTGGTGGAGGGGACAACATGTTCCTCTTCTCCACCCACTCCCTCACTTACCCTTCCTCCCATCCCTGTGTCTGTATTTTCCCATGAGAGGACAGGCACCCAGGCTGTCAGGAGGTCACTCTGTTCAGACAGGCTGCTCTGCACCCCTCCTAGCCATAGGCTCCTCTCTGCTTTCTTCCTTTATCTTTCTTCTTTAACAGACCATAACATAAACCTGAAGTCTCCTTGAACCTATCTGTATATTTATCTGACTCTATGTTATGATTATTTTTTCTGTATTTTTTAACATTTGATTTCTTCCTCATTAAAAACAAGAGAATGTCAGATAGCTTTAGAAACCAGAGAATGTTCAAATAATACCAAACAACAATCTCCTCTCAACATAATTATTTGCAGGGCCTTTTGTTTAGCCTTTGGGAACTGTTTTTCTGGGGCGTGGGGCTATTAGAAGAGGATACCTCATAGCTCCAGAGAGGCGGCATCCCCACTTCTCCCTTTGGATCACAATCTGGGCCCAGGTTCATGCTCAGCTCAGTAGGACCCAGAAGCCCCTTCGACACTTGTGACTCATTATGGTGTCCCTCAGAAACCACGTTATCCTGTGGAATCCTTGTCTCCATTTCCCAGTGACCCATGGCTGGTTCCCTTGCCCTCAGGACCTGCAAGTACCTTGAGGCCCTATTCAGCTCACATTTGTCCCTCCCTTGCTGTGTGCTGGGGACTGTTATAAACTTCCAAACCCCTTGTCTCTTTTAACCCACATGTGATATTTCTATTGTACTTTCACCTGGGGGAGGTAAATGATAGGATCACCATTTAACAGAGGGAAACAAAGGCTCAGAACACCAAGGTGACATATCTATTGTTGTTTTAGATAAAAGATTTGAACTCAGGTCTATTAAAGTTAAGTCTTAAACTATTCCTGCTAGACCACATTGCATAAACCACAACTAACAACATTTTACACTTCTATAGTGCTTTATAGTTAGAGAAATTTGCTTCCTCCTTTTCCCCAATGTGGCTTTTCACATTCTTGTGAGGTCATGGAAGAGTGCCCCAAGTGAAGGGGGGACACCAAAGAGGGAGCATCTGATTGCTTGGAGGAGTAGGGGGAGGATTCCTGAAGGAAATGACATTTGAGTTGGACCTTGAAGACTGAGCCCGGCCTTCACCACTCAGAGGAGAGCAAGTGGGTCCTTCCGGCCAGGTCAAAAGGGTGTGTTCTGGTGTGTGGACAGGCAGCTGGAAGCCAAAGAAACAGGTTGGGGCCAGATTGTGTTGGGTTTGGAAAGCCACTTGGAGAGATTAGAGCCTGATCCAATGAGGGAGGTGCCCCAGTAAAGGATGACAGCCCAGGGCTGTGCCTTACAACCAGCTCTTAGCCAAACCGTAGAATCCAGTAGCCCCAGCTTTAGGCACTTATGTTGGGCTAAAATTCTAAATTCTTTAATTTTAATTGATATCTGGGCCTCCATTCCATTATGGGAACAATTTCAAGAATGTTTGGAACAATTTGGGCATGTGAGTCAATTTTCAATTGCAAGTCTTTGAACTCCAAATACAGAATATCTATTTCTGATTAAAATTTAGTGTCCGCTTTGAGATGTCATCAACAAGATACACACTGGATTTAGAACGTGAAGAAATACCACATAAAACAGTTCCTTAATAATTGTTTTAGGTCAACTATATGTTGAAATGATACTATTTTGGACAGATAGGTTTACATTAAAAAAATTGTTCAAATTAGTTTTACCTGTTTGGCTTTTCTTCTGTAAATGTTTCTGCCAGAAAATTAAAAATTCCAGGGCAGGTGGGGATATGGGAAATCCCCATACCTTTCATTCAATTTTTCTGTCAACTTATGACTACTCTAAAAAAGAATCTAACTTTATAAAACAAGATGTGTAAAATAAATCATTGTGTGATTATCATGTAAAAAATTCAGCACACACAATTATATACAGTATATAATATTTGATAATAATAAATGATAATGTTACAGTTTATGTAAAAGAAGTCCATAGGGCCATTGTATCATGGGTTACATTACATCTCTATTTTGGTGGGACAGTGCTAGTCTGAGATCCTAATGTATTCAGTAGGCCCAGAGAGAGCCCAGCCATCTTCCCCTGTAATAGCCCCTCTAGCGACTCCAATGTTGGTGACTGGGGATCCTACTCTGAGGAACTATCTTTTAAAAAGTTCCCTTTGGTTTTCAGGTGGAGGCTGGGTTAAGGTCATGGGCTTAGAGGCAGCCAGGCTGTTCCTGTCACCTGGTGAGGAAGGAGGCCCGACTTCAGGCTGCAGTGACAGGGGACACTTCCTGAAAGCTGGACAACTCTCAGCATTCCTTTTCAGGGACCCAGGCACCCTCTGAGAGGCCTCTGTCCTGCTGTGCCCCCTAAATGTGAGGTGAGATGAGAGCTGGGGTGATAGCTGAGCATGGCTAGTAGGCCATGAGGGACAGACCCTGGGTAGGGCTCTAGGGGAGTGAGTGTCACTTCGAGGGGCTGCCAGCCCTGATGGAAGCTCTTCCTGGAGATTAACCCAGAGCCCACTGTGAAGACCGCAGAAATGCCTTCTGGCATGGAAAAGAGCCCAACTTGGCCACCTATTCCTATTGCTCCCGGGACAAGGGCCAGGAGTGAATGGCGAGAGTCTCGGAGTAGTAAGGAGGTATTTTCTTTGTGACCTGCCAATTGTGGCCTGATATGCTACTAATGATATGTGACTAATTTTTTCTGATGGTTTATACTAAAGGTTCATTGGGGGGTTTAACAAGTCTGTTTTTGTTTGTCTGTTTGGGAGGAGATGTAGAGAAGATAGGGTAACAAAAGAGTCTTTGGGAGAAGATGGTGGTGCCTGTGGCAGAGACCCTCCCTGCCATCCCAGGGCCCAGCCTACCTTGACTATGTCCTCATTAATGTTTTTGGGGTCTCGGTTCACAAGGTCGATCTCCTTGCAGTGGATGTCCTTGATAATCTGGGCTTCGAGATCCGTGTGCTCTTCGGTCATCATGGTGAAGCTGGGGGACCCTTGGGAGGAGATCGGAGCCGTGTGGCCGGTGGGGTTGAGAGCACTTGGAGCAGAGAGACCAGTTCAGGGTCCCCCGGGCCTGTGCCCCTGCCGGCTAAATAGGCCCCACCCAGCATGCCGGCTGACAGCTGTCCCACATAACTTCAGCCTGCCTCTCGGTAAAGCCTCCGTGGCAGGCCTCCAAGCTAAAATTAAGACTGGAGCTCTTCTGGAAAAGAGAGCGCTTCTTAAAGGGGGCTGCCCCTGGGCCCTGGGCCTTATGCGAGGGAGCCAATGGCCTGGCATTCCCTGCCAGCTGCCAGGGCCTGGCATTCTCAGAGCTGGGGTGGGCTTAGCTCTCACAGGGGCTCCTGGAATTTGCTACTGCCATCGGCACTTGGGCTCCCCTGGGAAACGGTTTCCCAGGAAGGGAGGTGGGCTTGGTCCCAGCTCTGCCTCTTGCCTGCTATGTGACCCTGGGCATGCTTCACCTCTTGGGCAACCATGTTCCCACCTGTAAAATGGGGATATAATAATAACTGTCAGGACTCTTCCCACCCTCAAAGAAAGGAGGAGGTGGGCTTATGTAAGGAAGTGGCTTCAATAACTGGAAATGCTCTCTCCTAGGGATTCTCAATGGATTATTAGCACCTGGCCCTGCTGCTTGGTGCCCTGGAGCAGGTCTGATGGTTTCCAGTTTCTGGAGTCTTCCCTTAGAGGGAGAGGTGATGGACTGTGATTAGTGGGGCTTGTGATGAGATGAGGACAGGAGACTACTGGTGGGGCTGTCCCCTTCCACTGCTTTCTTGATGCGCCATCCTGTCTTAGGAGGAGGCATGAATCTGTGTTAATGCTGCTCTGTGACCCACTCCTAGTGGCGGTTTCTAGGATGTCCATAGGCCTCAGCCACTCCACTGCACCAGTGGGGTGCATCACTTGTAGACACTGGCTCGTTTTCCTGTGCCTGCTTCTAACTTAGCCATCTCCTGAGGCTCTGAGAGTTGAAGGGTAAGAATCTTGAATCTCCAGGGGCAAGGCCCAGTGCATCCATTTATTGTTCACCTACTCCTCCAATCAGGATTGACTAAGAGCTGCAAATAAAAAGGTGAATTAGGCTCCAGGCTTGCTTCAAGCAGCTGCCAATCAAGGGAGACAGACAGATTTGCAAAGTGATTGTACTTCAGTGGGGCAAGTGCTACCCCTCACAACTATTTCATAATGAGCTTGGCTTTGAAGTTCGCTGGAGGCAGTAGCTCATCCTGGAGGCATCAGGGAAGGCCTCCTGTGGGAGGTGACTTTAGAGTTCAGTGTTAAAGGCAAGTTGAAGGTCACCACCCAGAATGCTTCGGGTAGTAGGACTGTAGATACCAGAAGTGGAGTGAAGTGGATGGTGAGGGTGTAGGATGGCTTTAGAGGTGGAAGTGAGACAGAAGACATGACTGGACTCTGATCAGGGCATGAAGTATCCCAAACATCATGCTAAAGGGTATGGATTTTGCCAGATGTGGTAGTGCACACCTGTGATCCCAGTGACTTGGGGGGCTGAGGCAGGAGGATCTCAAGTTCAAGGCCAATCTCTGCAAGTTAGCAATACCCTGTCTCAAAATAAAAAAGTAATAAGTGCTGGGGATATAGCTCAATGGTAGTGCACTCCTGGGTTCAATCCCTGGCAACACACATACACACACATGCACGTGTGCACACACACACACACAAACTCACACTCACACACAAATACACACGAGTGTGGATTATATTTAGAGGTGTTGGAAAGTCACTGAAGGCTTCAAGGTGGCAGAGGGCATTATCAGCCTTGTATGTGAGGAAGCTCATTGGTGGCCAGAAGGAAGGTAAATGGGAGCTGGGTAAAGGTTGAGGCAGGAGGCTCATCAAAAAGTTGGAGGCTGTTGGGCTTGGTCAATAGTTGTAAAGATAATAGTGGCTTGAACAAAACAGGGACCTTTCTTTTTCTCTCTCTCATTTAATATGCATAAGCCACTCAAAACTATTTTGGCGGCTCTAGGATGTCATCAGGCATCCATACCCGTATCTTTCTTAGAGTTCCTCACAGGCACAAGAGGGCTGCCATCCCTTCCTCTTAAATTTGGGTAAATGTTTGAACTCTGATTCATAGAGTATAGCAAATCTAATGCTCTGTGACAATCCTGTTTCCAGAGACAATGCTGTGGAGATGGCTTTAAACCAGGAACCGTTAAGACTTCCTGACTGTCGCTAACCTGCTCTGGGACCTGGATCAAACTGTGCCCTCTCCGTGCCTCCATGTTCTCACTAGTCAAGCATGGATGGTAAAACCTGCACCTCATACACATTGGGAAAACCTAGTGGGGGGCTGGAGATGTGGCTCAAGCGGTAGCGCGCTCGCCTGGCATGCGTGCGGCCCAGGTTCGATCCTCAGCGCCGCATACAGACAAAGATGTTGTGTCTGCCAAATACTGGAGGGTAAATATTAAAAAAAAAATTAAAAAAAAAAAAAAAACCTAGTGGGGCACCAGCAGGCCTGTGTTACCTTGGGGAAAATGTGAAGGACTTACCAAGAAATGAAACCTCCAAATCAACCCTGGGGTGAAGACTCTAACAAGGGAACAAGAAGAAGGAGACAGACATGATTTTCTGGAAATTGTTTTGTTTCTGAGGTTTTATGGAGCACTCTGCATTCTTCCTTTAAAGGCATGTTGTGTTGTTATTGTTGCTTCATTTTGCCAGGCAAGAGAGAGAAAAGAAAATTTTTTAAAGATGGGATGGATGTGCAGGAAGACATCCATTTGTGGTGTGTGAAAAGCAGAAGTAACAGGAAGGGGAAAGATGATGTGAACCAGTTGTCCAGAGTCACAGCAATGCAGCCTGAAGACTTGGTGAGCTATCCACCCAGAGTTTCCGTTAGCCACCAAGATTATCACACATGCAAAAGATGGTGGAATGAGATGGACATCACTACCCTAAGTACATATTTGACTGTGCATATAGTGCGATGCTACAACATGTACAACCAGAGAAATGGAAAGTTGTGCTGCAATTGTGTACAGTGAATCAAGATGTTTTCTGCTGTCATATATACCTAATTAAAATGAATAAATTAATTTAAAAAACATTATCATACAGGCAGATGCTTCCAAGGCTGGTAAGGTTTGGAAAATTTAACGAAAAAACAAACTTGGGTTTTTTTCTTAAGAGTTTAAGGTCCAGGAGAAGGACTTATATTTACTTCACAAATTGGATTATGGGGTCTGCAGTTAGCAGAAAAATCTCAACAGGCCAGACCTGGAAAAGACCCAGCTTTTCCATTTTACAGATGAAGAAATTGAGGGTCCCAAAAGTCTTGATTGGCAGAAGAGAGAGTTTGGGATTTGGAGACCACCAAACATGCCCCGTGCCAGTGAGCAGGACATGCTCCTCCAAATGTAAGTTGAACTCCTATATATAATGAGTATATGAATATCATCTCCTACTAGCAGAGATTTGGAAAAATGTTTGGAATGATTTTCAAACTGACAGTACAAGGCTGGGGTTGTAGCTCAGAGGTAGGAGTGCTTGCCCCGTGTTTGTGAGGCACTAGGTTCTATACTCAACACCACATAAAAATAAATAAATAATAAATTAAATAAAGGTATTGTGTTCATCTACAAATCAAACAACAACAAAAAAGTAGCAGTATGCTCTCGAGATATACCAACAGAATAGGTGACTATGAAATTCAACTCTATTCTGGTCAGACTATAGTTGGAACTCATTTGGGTTCCATAATTTGAGAGATGCCTTGGGAAGCGAGATTCTAAGATGATGCAGGATTTAGAAATGTGTTTTAGGGCTGGGGATGTGGCTCAAGTGGTAGCGTGCTCGCCTGGCATGCGTGCGGCCCAGGTTCAATCCTCAGCACCACATACAAACAAAGATGTTGTGTCCACCGATAACTAAAAAATAAATATTAAAATTCTCTCTCTCTCTTTTTAAAACTCTGAACCTCTCTTCCCAGTTTACTTTCTTCCCTGGTTGCCAAGTCTCGTTCTTTAAAAAAAAAAAGAAAAAAGAAATGTGTTTTATGAGAGAACAGTTTTGGGTTGGAGAAGAGGTGACAGAAAGGAAGGGATAGAAGAGCTGTTTTCAAGTCTCTGAAGACCAAAACAAATTTGTTCTGGGTGGTCCTGAGGGTTGGTAAATACATGGTGTGCTCTGATTTGAGTCAACCCAGTGCCAGGCTCCCAATAGCCCCCTTGACAGTGACAGCAGGTAGGATTATATTAAGGATACCAGAAAGAACCAACGCTCAGTTTTCCAGAGATGTACCAGGCTCTTCAGAGAGCAGAGTCTTCCTGGAATCAGATGCATTACTGCAGGGAGTGGAAGGAAGCCAAAGATTGAAAAAGCAGAGGGCTAAGCCAATTGGAGGGCCAGTCAAGATTTTAGGACTAGGGCAGGTCCCAGGATGAAGCAAAAATACAGGACCCTTGTTAAAGAACTGCAAGATGGCAAAACCAAGTGAGGGGCATCTCCTAAGCATGCAACTCCATGAGAAGCTATTCCTGGCTTTAGGCTCTTCAGGCCACATGGTTTCTGTTGTGACCCCACTGCTCTGTCCTTACTGAATAGTAGCAGCCACCGACAGTATATAAATGTAGTGGCATGGTTGTATTTCAGTGAGACTTGAAAAAAAAATAAGTGGCAGCCAGATCACAAAGTTAACCTTTGAGGCCCAGAGATTGTAGTTTGTAGACCTGTGTAGCATCCTAAGATGGATCACCTAGGCCACCTCAGGCTACAGTGTTGCCCCAGAGCCAAGTCTAGCCAATCTTGGTTTCCTAATTGAGTCACTGCAGGTTTTCAGGGGGAAGGATCTCTCATCCTTGGTCTTATGTCTCCTTGGGATCCCTTCAGTCCTTCCCCAGCCTTTCCATCAGACAATGACCCCCAATTTTCAATACCCCTCCTAGGACAGAGGCCATAATAGGGCTTCCCAGGTGAGAGAAAAGGGATGCAAACTTTTCTGGTCTCATGGACCAACAGGGAAGACACCCAGTTCAGAAACTGCTCGGCTGGAGTTGGCTCAGGAAGGGGCTGTGTGCATCATGGGTGACAACTCTATCTTATGTTTTCTCTCAGACCTGGGACTGGCCTTGGTCTCAGAGTAGCTGGTTGGAGACTGGTGTTCAGAGCATCCTTATTAATTCACAGAGAACTGACACTAGCCAGGAGTCTTGCCGGCTGGGATTTCTACAGCTCTCTCTGAGCACAGGGCGACAGGTCCAGAGCCTGATGATGCTCCGCAGATGGGACACACTGAGGGTGAGCCTCTGTTCTCATGGGATACCTCATGTTGCTGCCACCAGGGGTGCAGATGAAAGAAAGAAGCCATTTCTCCTCCTTGTTTCTGTCTCTTTAATCTCTAGAAGGATCTCAGTTGCAGCTCCACAAAGCATCAGCTCTGATTTCATTCAGCCTGGGCTGCAGATGCAAATTGCACCCAGAGCCCCAGCGATCCAGACAGAGCATACCCCTCTCCTCGTACCATTCCTTGTTTCCAAACAACTTGAGCTCCACTCTTCTGTGTTGAGAGAAGCTTTCCTGGGGTCATCTTTTCATTCAACATACATTGATTTTTTGCACTGGTGTTTTCCCTAGGAAACCAAAATGTACAGTGTGTCATTTCAACACACACTGGATGTGTGGCCTGGAGCGGGTGCTGCAGATAAAATGTGAAGACTTGGACCTTAACTTGGCAGATTTCCCAGTTCTACAGACAATAAAATCACAACAGTGACAAACAGAGGGTCTGGCATGCTGCCCGCCCAGAAAGGCAGGCATGAAAGATGTGGAAGTCCTTAGTCTCAATACCTGTGAGTGTGACCTTATTTGGAAATAGGATCTTTGTAGAGATGATCAACTTAAGAAGTCAGCAAGGGTGGATCCTAATTCAAAATGACTTACAAAAAGAGGAAATCTGGGCACAGAGATAGACATGCATAACGAAATGCTGTGTGAAGATTGGAGCTGTCACAAACTGAGGGGCCACCAAAGGTGAGGAGAAAGGCCTGGAACCCATCTTTTCCTGGAACCTCAGAGCCTGGCCCTGCTCACACCTTGATCTTGGAATTCCAGTCTCCAGAACCGTGAGCCAATAAATGTCTGTTGTTTAAACCCCCTGGTCTGTACATGCTGGAAAGACCCAGACTTCTGACTGTATTGGTTTCCTATGGCTACCAATAACCACAAACTTATGTAAAAGTAACATTCTCTTACAGTTCTAGAGGTCATGAGCCCTAAAATCAAGGTATCAGCAAGCCAGTATTGCTTTGGGAGGCTCTAGGGAAGAATCCATTTCCTTGGGTTCTTGTTTCTAGAAGCCATCTGTTTTCTGTGGGAACTGCTTCTTCCATCTTTTAAGTGCATCCCTTTGATCTTGATTTCAAATCAGGGGCTATTGTCCCAGGCCCTCACATTCCATCTGTCCTCCCCGTTCCCCCTCCAACCTCATGCTTCCGGTCTTCAGTGGGTCCCATTCTTTGTGCCTGTTGGCTCATGGGCATCTAGGTTTCATTCCAGTCCACAGCAGCTGGTTCTAGGGGGATTCCTGGGTTCCTCTGCAGGCCTTTGCAGACAGTCAGGACATTGCTGGCTCCAGCTGGTCAGTCAAAGGCCATCTGGCCTCTAGACTCTGTCCCTGCCTCTCTTTCTACTTCAGTGTTATATATGCAAATGAAAAGCTGCTTTGGGTTTCATGTGAGGAGGAACTTTCCAATGGTCAGAGCTCTCTGGGAATAGAGTGCGGTAGGATACGAGGGTAGCTCACTGGAAGAAGACAGAATCCTACAGATCATTATGAGCTTAGGGTTCCAAGTCGAGTTGACCTGGGTGTCTTCCAGCCACAAGTTGTATGAGTGAGGCGAGCTGTGTGAAGATGGTGCTACACAGCTCAGCCTCAGAGAGGAGGGACTGACCAGGCACAGACCTTGTGGGATGGGGCCACAGTCAGACCAGCTGTGGCAGGATTTCTGGATCAGAACCTGAGCATTGTAATTTTTAACCCCCCCACTTCCATGACTACCATTTTTAGGATAAGCTGTCTTGGAGTATGGAGGAGGACCCATACTGTCAGGGCTGTAGGCCCCCCCGTTGATTGGGTTCAGGGACAGAAACTGAGGGAGAGAAAGAGTTGATGGGGCAGTTTGGAGGTGGAGCGCTGCCTGCCATATGGGGGTGAGACCCCTCTTGTGACCCCTCACTCTCTCCATAAGGTTCCACACAGGATGACATGCTTGTTATCGTTGGATTTTGGGGAAAAGTACCGAGTTTAGCACTTAATAATGAGGATATACTCTGAGAAATGCATTGTTCGGTGATTTTTGTCCTTGTGGGAACATCAAAGAATGTATGAACTTGAATGGTCCAAGCCTATGCACCCAGGCTATTGACCAAAATAAACTGTCCCCTATGCTCTCTGTCATTGGTAGAAGTGTCATCTGGTACCTGACTGTACTTACACAAGGAAAAAGTCCTGACATATTGGAAATGAGGGAGACTGAGCTTTTGGGAGTTACAGAGTAAGTTGCAGGCGTTAGGATTAGAGATGAGGGTCAGCTGCCAAAGATCCAAAATGAAATGTCCGGACCACCATGAGCTTGGTAGGTGCTAGCTTAAGACTTCACTCTGCCTCCAAGGAGACAAGGGTAACAGGATGCATAGGAAATGACTTTTAGAAGTTTAACAAAATGTTAAAAAAAACAAATGGGACCTTGATCACCTTGATACATCCAACAGCACAGTTAAACAGGCAGCAAAGAAGACTGATTCATTAGACTGTATTTATTTGGTGAACTTGTCACATTTCTAGGTAAATAAAAATCATTGTTTTTGAAAGAGAACTCCAGTGGCTTGCTGCAGGTCTTTATTTTATTCAGATATGTGCAGATATCACTGTAATATTTCATTTTGGCACGTTGTAGAACTGGCACAGGCTTGTACAGAGAAGCTGAATATTTTTGCGGACATTCATCTCCACTGTTAATTCATATGTGCTAGGGTCTAAAGCATTCATTTTATTAGGAGAAATGGGCTGTTGTTTTGGTAGACCTTAATTTTATCCTTGTTTAGTTGGCTGGGCAGAGCAACTTGGTTGGTTGGTTTCCTGGAGCCCAAGAGGTTGGGGAGGGAGGTGACAGGGATGTGGAAGAGGGGCAGGTGTTAGGCATCCGGCCCAGGAGATGTGTTGAGGACAAAGTGGTTTTCAGGATAGGTCAGGGAGACCATGCCTATGGAAGAAAGCAAGCTTGCAAGCTGAGCAAGAAATATGGAACAGGAGCAGGGGAAGAGGCTGGGAGAGGGGAACAGGATTTCCTAAGCGATATCAGGGATGGAGCTGGATGCATTGATTTGACCAGGTTGGAACAGAATGATCTTTGCTTTCATAGAGTCAGGCTAACTGGGGAATAATTGAACCTACAAAATCTTCAAGGTTTTCTAGCCATGTGTGCAGAAGAATTAACTGTACTGGCCCTTTCTGAGACCGAAAGAAAATTCTGGAAGAAACTGACTCATGGGAAACAAGTGAGAATTAGGTATGAGTTGTTGCTTTGGATTGCAGTTTTTGGACAACAGAGGCTGGCCCTTCAGAAAACACTCACAGAGGCTTGTGGAGTGAATAAACGTATCCATCACATGGATTCCTATCTGGGAAGGTAATTAGGACAGAAATAGCTGGAAAATCGTATGAATGAAAAATATTGGGGGGGTGGGCAGGAATTGTGCCTTATTATATACGTTCCTATTAACTATTCAGGGTGGGGACACTGGCATCTCTGGGCTTGTTTCCCATGGAAAAGAAGGTAAAGATTGTCCTGTGGTTCAACTTCAGTCAAGTTGAACATCTGCTCTGGGAGGAGGTTGGTGGCTGGCAGCAGGCATTTGCTAGCCTTGGGCCCTCCTAAAGCTGCTCGGGTGGCTATTCCCACGCTCACTCAATGACTCACCTCAGAGCTGAGTTGAGAAATTGGAGCAGCTTCCAGCTGGATTCTGAGTGCTTTTGAATTGATGTTTAAGGCATTATATTTATAGTAAACACAGAAAACCCAGAGGGGTGTGTGTGTGTGTGTGTGTGTTTATAAGATGAGCTATAAATCAGGTTGTATAAATTCAGATTCATTGTAGCTCTGCTCTGTCCCCAGTGTGACTTCAGGCGAGTTACTTCATCTCACCATGTCTTTGTGTCTTTCTCTTCAAAATGAGGATGAATTTGTTTCCTAATTCACAGGATTCAGTGAGTGAATTTACAAATTTATTTAAAGCACTTACAATGCCTGACCCATGGCCAGAACTAGATATATTAATCATTTGTTGTTGTTAATCAATGGTAGTCATTGTTTTAAAATCTGGAGCGGTAACACTTGTTAGTTAATGTTGGTTGAATGAGTGGGCCCTGAGAATCAGACAGCAGGCATTGTTTGAGGTACATGGGGATCTCTAGCATAACTCTTAAGAAGGTGGGTGCTACTGAGGTTCAGAGAAGTTCAGTAACATGCCTGATGGCACATAGCAGTAAGTGAGGGTACTGAGATGGGACCCAGTAATACCAAAGCTTTCTCTTGGGCCACAGGGACCAGGATCTGTGGCTTATAAGTGAAGATGACCTTTTTGGTGGAGGTGGAGACCCACCTGTGCAGAGATGCTATACATGGATTTTGGTGCTGCTTTTACAAGAAGGTTGCAGGGTCCCTCAGAGTGTGAGTTAGGAGATCATGGGTTTAATCATGTGTGCATGGATCTAGGCTTTGACCTCGATAAGTCAATCCTTTTTGGGAATGAAATGGGGTTTAGGGTTATAGTCAGGAAGGAAGGTGCTTGGGAGAGGTCCTGGTGGGCACAGCTGGACCAATAGGGTTGGCTGAATGGGAGGCTGGAAGCTGTTGTCTCAGCAGCCTGTGCACCAAACCCCAGGGCATAAAAGCTCTGAAGCTCCAGTGGATGAGACTAGTTCCAGAAAAAAAGGATAGAGCTGTGGGAGCCACAAAGATGACTGGCAGGTATCTGGAGTAGAATTGTTTGTGTGTGTGTGTGTGTTTTCTTTTCTTTTCTTTTTTTTTTTTTTGCAGTGTCAGGAATCAAGCCAAGGTCTCTCACATGCTAGGCAAGCTCCACCATTGAGCTACAGCCCCAGCCTGCTAGAGTCAAATTTTAAGCAATTATAAAAACCAAAAAAAAAAAAAAAAAAAAAAAAGCCAAGCCATTTAGAATGTAGTGTCAGCTGAAGGTGATGCGTTTTTGAACCCAAGTTGAGTATTTTTTTCCTTTTTTGAAACATGCTTTTGTTTCATCAATTTAATGCAGAAAGGGCTTAATGAACAAATACTTTCTGCTCAAGAGGAAAACTGTCTTAAGAAGATGGATGTTTCTGTGACTCGTTTGGAAATGCTCTTTGAATTTGCTTCTTGGGACTGAAAGAACAGAGACTGAGATGTTTTTGTCCCAATTTTTGGTGCATTTGGGCTGAATTCTGGGAAAGGGAGACAGAAGTAGAATCTTGATTCCCCTCTAGGGAATCCTGGGAATCTGGAATGGAGGTCAGGATGAGGCTAGGGGAGGGCTGGGGAGGGGGTAGAACTGGCATCCATCAAAACAAGCCATGCCAGATAAACATGGTAGCTATTAGGGGCTGCACTTCTCAGATCCAGAAATAAAGGCCCTGAGAATGACAGTGACCTGCCTAAAGTCAATCTGAGGGAAAGGAGAAGACCCTGTGTCATTGAATTCAAGCTCTTTTCTCCCCAGTCCTACAGAGTCAGGATTGCAAACTCTGATAAATATATGGATCCAAGGAGGGTAGAGGGGTGGCATCTATGCTGATGGAGCATTAAAGGTGATAATCTTGAATTAAGTGCAGTGGGCCTTCAACCAGGCAGGGAACTGGAAGCAAGGATCCAGGGGGCTGTGGATCTGCATCTTCCCCCTCCCTCCCCAAAGATGAGTGAAGACAGGGAAGAATGTGGTTCTCCTCTCAGAGAAGCTTGGCTTCTGTCTCAGTTCATTTTCTGTGCTGTAACAGAAGACCACAGACTGAGAAAATTATAAACAAAAATAGAAGTTCATCTTGCTCGTAGTTCTGGAGACTGGGAAATCCAAGATCAAGAGGCTGTGTCCAAGGTGGGGGTGGGGCTTCTTGCTGCATGACAGAGAGGTGGTCTCAAACTCCAACTGCTTTAAAGAAAACGTTCAGTAACAACATTTGGGAGGTGGATTATACTGGCTCATGGAATTGAAGAGTCCCAGGATGCTTCAAACTTCAGGCATGCTTGAATCCAGGAGTTCAGATAATGTCATTAATTGTCTCTCAGATTCTTTCTCCATCTCTCCATGTGGCAGGAAGAACATTATGTGCTTACCAATCTCATCTGAAGGAAGACATCCCCTGGCCTGCCCCTGTCTCTCAGCAAGGCACAAAACTCTCAAGGAAAACCGTGACAGGCGTGGCCCACATCTTGGGTCTACTGGCTTTTATGGCATGGAGAAGAAGGATCAGAATTCAGTCTCCTTATAATCCATACAATGGGTTCCCCACAGGAAATAGGGGTTTAGTTATTACAAGAAGAAAGAAAGGGGAAAACCCTATAGGTTCATCCCAGCCTAGAGGTATCCTGGGAATCTGAGCAGCTGACTGGAGCCTCTGGGTGATACACAAATTCAGAGTCCAGCAGTTTTAATTCCCAGGGGTTCACCTGTTTGGAAGAAGAACCCAAGCCAGGATGGCAGGGTGGGGAGGCAGGGCCAGGCCTAGTACTGATGAAACAGGATAGTGGGGAAGGGGGCTTGGGATTTGTGTCAGGCTGTAATAAATGTAAAGGGAGGATCATTGCCCACCCTAGGAAGGCCCACTGCAGACCTGGCGAGCCATGCGGTTTGATGAATTAACGTAGCGGGCACTTCCCAACCACTTGTCAGAAATGATTCTCACTGAAATCATTCCAAGTGACTCTGAGAAGCAAAGATTAACACCCAGTTTCACAACGTGGTCTCTGGAGAAGCATCTGCAATTTTTAAAGCCGCTCGGCTGAAACCAGCCATGGAAGCTCATTTGAACCAGGTCCGTTGGCTGTAGAGGGCATCACATTTGATCCTCACAGAGCTACGTGGGATGTAGACCACAACCTGCCCCATTTCATGGATGAGGAAACTGAGATTCTGTGAGTTGAAGGGTCTTATCCAAGGTCACAGGGCCAACAGGTGGTAGAGTGAACTCTTTTTTGGGGGGTGGGTACTGGGGATTGAACTCAGGGGCACCCAACCATGAAGCCATATTCCCAGCCCTATTATGTATTTTTTTTATTATTTATTTTTTAGTTGTAGGTGGATACAATACCTTTGTTTTATTTTTATGTGGTGCTGAGGATCAAATCCCATGCCTCACGCATGCTAGGCGAGGGCTCTACCACTGAGCCACAGCCACAGCCACAGGCCGATTTTGTATTTTAATATTTAGAGACAGGGTCTCACCGAGTTGCGCAGTGCCTCGCTTTTACAGAGGCTGGCTTTGAACTTATGATCCTCTTCCTCCCAAGCTGCTTGGATTACAGGTATGCGCCACCGTGCTAGCCTGGAGCTGGACTCTTGGTCTTTGCAAACTGCCTTCTGAAATTTCTCGCCTGCATGTTGCTTGCCTCCCTGCCCCTACCTCCAGTCACCCAGACAGCCCTCCTTTGTGCCACATTACACAGTGAACTTTATTTTAAGAGTGTGCTTGAAGACAGAGTTCTAACTTCAAATAATTTAAAAACCAAGGCAATAAAGAACACTGTTCCTGGATGGTGAGACTTGGAGATGCACAAGGCTCCAGTGGTTGAGTCCAGTAGGCATAGTGAGTTGATATATTTGACTAGAGCATACACTGTGGGTGTGCTGCCATTTGGGGGCACACAGATGGCCTGACTCCTTCCTTTTTCCCTGAAGGAGGCTTTCCTTAGTCCCTAGAGCCTGCTGTGGAGAACTGTAACCCTATGGGAGCAGCCAACAACCACTGGCTGGTGGGAGATGATATATAAATGATTGAGGTCCCTCACTCTTAGGGATGTGCTTGACACTGCCACCTAGAGGCCTCCACCAGGAATACACTCTAGTCACCCACTGTGGCAACATATTTTGGGCACCTTCTTTTTCCTGTAGTAATCCCCTACCCTTTGCTAGTCTGCCCTGCATCTCCCACATAAGCTACTTGTTCAAGAATATTTGGAATGTGTGGTGTTCCCCAAAAACTCATGTGAGAAATGATTAGGTTGTAAAAATCTTAACCCAATCAGTGATTTAATCCCATGATAGGGATTAAATGAGTGGTAACTAAAGTGGTGGGGTGTGACTGGAGGAGGTGGTCATTGGGGCGTGGCTTTGGGGTATATATTTGTATCTAGCCAGTGGACTCTCTCTGCTTTCTGACCACCATGTGAGACTTGTTCCGCCATGATGTTCTGCCTCCAGCCCTGAGGAATGGAGCTGGCCTTCTGTGGACTGAGACCTCTGAAGCCATAAGCCCTCAAATAAACTTTTCCTCCTCTACAATTGTTCTGGTTGGGTCCTTTTGGTCACAGCAGCGAAAAAGCTGACTAAGACAACTTGTCTGAGAATCTCTTTCTAGAGAACCCTAACCAGGACCCCATTCTATCTCAAGATCTTTCCACCGATTTGCTTTTAAATGCTCTATTGGCACTTTTGTCCCTTTTCTGTGACAGCAGACATATTGAAACCTCTCCTCACCGTGACTGGAGGACCTGAATTATTTATTCCTGGGCAACTTTGCCACCAGGACATCCCATTTCCCTCGGGCAGCCTGACGTTAACTCTGCATTTAGAACTCAACTAGAGGACTTCTAGCAATGTCTGGAGGCACTTTTGATTGTCACAGGAATTCTATTAGCATCTGGTTGATAGAGATGGGAATATTGTGAGAGCCCCCCATTAGCCTCAAATTCAGCAGGGCTGAAGGTGAGAAAACCTAATTTAAACAATCATCTTGGCATGATTCATTGGCAGGAGGGAGTCCCAAGCCCCAGGACAGACCTCCGAGAGCCGAAATAGCCCTGGAGACTCACTTGACAGCACATTGCAAAGCAGCTGGAAGTGGAAGGAACCCCTTTCTTTTATATATATGCATTTCTTTTATTTATTTTTATGTGGTATTGAGGATCAAACCCAGTGCCTCACAAGTGCTCTAGGCAAGTGCTCTACCACTGAGCCATAGCCCCAGTCCTTTTTGTTTTTGAGAATATAATGGCATCTTCCATGTGGCCTTCAGCTGGAAGGACCCTCAGAGAGTTAGCATTAGAACCAGAAAAGTCTTGGCTGCCTAATTGTGCTGGGCACAGGTGACAAACTCAAGAAATTACAAGGCACACAAAGGAAACACTGTGTTCTAATCTGGGATAGAAAAAGCAGAGCAGCTGTTGGAACAGTCATAACTGTTAACAATCCCCTCCAGCCCAGACTCCACCACCCTGGGGCCCTCTGCCATTTGCATTTTTATGAATCTGGAGTTTATATGGCCAGGAACCACAGAATAAAGAAACAGGGAACTGAATTACCAGTCTAGCGAACTAGGATTTTAATGCTAGTTGTTATTATTGACAGGGGCTCTGGACACAGAGAACAACAAAGTCCAGAGTTGTCCATGAGCTCCAAGACCCTGGGAAGTAGAGTCCTTGTGCCAATGGTCAGGTCTAAGGGTGGAGGTGTGTAAGTATTAGGGACATGAGTTGGGAGGGTGCATGAGGAGGGGGGAATAAGTGAGCTAGGGACCCTATGCTTCTGAAAATGCTCACTCTGACAAGAGCCCTAGAGAAGCATGCAGAGAACAAATCCCTGTTCCTCCTTGTCACAGGACCCCAAGAGGGTGGTGGAGAATTGGGGCCAGTTCCTTTGGAAGCCTACACAGGAATTCCTTTGCTAACATCCTCAAAGCCTCCACCTTAAGGGAAGCATGGTTACTGTCTGATCAAGGTAGTTCTAGATCTGTATCTAATTTTGATGGAGAGTTTTCAAAGTCCAAATTGTGAGAAACATGCTCACCTGACTAAGCCCAAAGACTAGATGAAGACACACAAAGTACAGCAAAAAGTGAGTCTTTACTTTAATGACCGTCTTACAAGATCGAGTGTCTGGTGGTCAGGGATACACTTGTCAGATCAGGCTGGGCAGGCAGCAACCAAAGTCGGCAGATTTAAAAGGGCCGCTGAACAGGCTTTATTGAGATATCACTCCCTGGTGGAACTCGATCAGACCCACAGAGGGGACAGGGGAAGGGTCCGAGGAGAAACCGAGTGGAAGCTCCACTGGACTGGACTTTTATGGGGCTTACAGCAGGAAGGGAAGGGCTTGGGACAGGAAAAGGTGTTCTAGGGTCCCTTGCCCCCTTGGAGTTGGTCAGGGGAGTTGGCTGAACTCCAGGATTGGCCAGGGGGTCCTGCTGATTGACAGGTGTTAGTCAGGAGATCTGGCTGATTGACAGGCGTTTCCGCCGGCATCTGATTGATGTTCAGAGCAGCGCGGGCTGCTTTGTTCTAAGTTGCCACTAAATCGCTGCCACCGACCTAACATTACTGATTGGGTACAACCAATGTTTTATCCCCTAGAGCACAAGATCCCTCCCCCAGTTGCTCATTATTTGAGTACTATGGGATACAAGTTTTCCAAATGTCACCTAGGTTTTACTGTCTTCTATTGGGTTACGTAAAGAAGTATTTCTTCACTTGTTCCCACCTCCCTTTGCTCCCTTAGGACCGAGAAAGTCCCCTTGGATTGAATGTCTTTTGGCATGTGCACAGTTTATCTGTTGGTGAGGTGGGGGCTGGAGGGGGCCTTTCCTTTCTCACCTCTTTGTTAAGAGGCTGTGAATTTTTACACTCGGGTGTTAACTGCTTGTAACTGTCCATTCTGCTCTCCTCTCCAGCTGCCTTTCTTACATCCCAGGTCATTACACATTTAAAGCTAAATACTGTATTTTGAAAATGGACCACAGGACTTTCCATTTCTTACAAAAGAGCAGGAAAAGGGAGTGATAAACAGTTCTTTCACAAATAGCCCAAGCCATAACCCTCAGGGAAGAGCACTAGACTGAAGATCACACGTTCTAGTAAGAATCTGCACCCTGTCACTTAGGGGCCATGCATGTTGTGTAAAGTCATTATCCCCATTTTCCTCACTCAGAATACCTATTTCCAAGCTTTCACCAAAGAGAACAGTAGTTTGAGGACTTGACTCTGAAGCCTGACTGCTGTTCAAACCCCAGCTCTGCCATGTATAAGCTGTGTGATTTTTAGCAAGTTACCTAATCTCTCTGAGCCTTGGTTTCCTTATCTGTAAGATGAAGCTAATAATCATAGTTGTCTTGCAAGAGTCCTGGCAAATAAGATAGGATAAATGTAGAGAACTTAGAACAGCTTTTGGTGGGCTGGGGTCATGGCTCAATGGTAAAGCACTTGTCTAGCACATGTGAGGCTCTGTGTTCAATCCTCAGCACCACATATAAATAAATAAATTAAATAAATGTATTTTTTTAAAAAAGAATAACTTCTGGCATTTAGTCAGGGCTATGTAAGAGTTTATTTATTTAAAAGGCAGTCAAATAAAATATATAACTTTCAAACCCATTACACATTTTTTGTCTTTCTAAGGGAAGTTTAGAGATTTTTTGGAGAGTGTTAGCTCTCTATTGCTTAACAAAATACCTGAGGTAAACAACTTAAAAGGAGGAAAGATTGATTTTGGCTCATGGTTTTAGAGGTTTCATTCTGTGGTTGCTTGGTTGGCTTCATCACTTTGGGCCTATGACAAAGCAGTACACAATATGAGAGCCCACGGTGAAGCAAAACTGTCCTCTTATAGCAGTAGGGGAGTAAAAGAGAGAGAGAAGGGGTCAGGGTCTCCATACCCGCTTTAAGGGCATGTGCCCAATGTCTCACTTTGTTTCTTTAGGTTCTACCTCCTAAAGGCTCCACCCCCTCTCACCAGATCCTTGAATTGGGGACCAAGCCTTCAACACATGACCTCTCAACAGCACCATGAACTAGGGACCAAGTCTTCGACACATGAGCTTTGGGGGACTTTTCAAAGCCAAAACATAACAGAGAACATTGGATATCAGGGTAGGTATATGGCTTTTCCCTATAGATGAGGGAAAAAGAGTCATTTCTCTGTTTGCTAAGCCATGTAAGAGAAGCCTAGGAGAAGGATGAGGCTTTCAGGATGAGGATCTAGGCATACTCTCCTGGGTTGGATTTCAGCTGAGCTGCAGAATCTCAACTACCACCCTAAGGGCTGAGGAGTAAATAGAGTCCTTGGTAGTTCCTAACACGAGTCCCCAAGAGCTGGAGGGGGTGTACAAGTTTGGCCTGGAAGCTCCCTTTATGTAGAAAAGCCTAAGGTGGGGGCTGACAGGAGCAGGCCAAGAGGGTAGAGCAAGGATAGCGGCCTGCTTGTAAGGTGGGCCCCATCTATGGCTGAATTGTGTCCCCACCCTCCATTCATAGGTCGAAGCTTTAACCCTCAGTGTGACTGGACTGGGACTAAGGAAGTAATTAAGGTTAAAGGAGACCATGAGAGGGGCCCTGTCCAATAGGATTCACATCATTATGAGAGAAGACACCTGAAATTGTCTGTTCTGTTGCTGCTTCAGATTCTTATAAACTCACAGAGGATCAAAGTCATGGAGGCCCTCTAACATATAGATCCAGTGGTATGTGGGTTACCCCATGACATTCAGGCTGCCTTCCACACAGGGACTCCAGCAATCTGTCCCCTCCTCTGAATAAATCTCAGAGTGCTGCTAGCCTGGACTTCCTGTTGACTAGCATGGGGGCAGAAGGCAGGGACGAAGGGCCCCTTGGGAAACTAAGTTTGAAGACAGAAGCATGCAGAGGAGTTGTGAGCAGGCTGGTGAGACAGTTCCCTCCCCATATGACCTCAGAAATTTTCTGCTCCTATCTTTTTGCACATTGTTTTAGCATTTTGATTATTTGTATAAGATCTTTATATAGCTATAAACCCTCAGATAGATTGGTTGGTTTATTTGTGGTAATGTTTTTCTTGAGGCCAACCTAGCTTTTAAAGTGAGAGCTCTACTCATATCACCCTTGCCCTGGTTTCCTAGGAGGCTGCTTCAGTGGGTCACAGCCTCCTATAGCTGAAGGGAGAGGAGAAGATGAACATGGTTGAGCCTTTCCCAGGCAGCCTACCCAACAATGTTGTCCATTATCCTAGGCTCTTTTTATTCTTATATCACTGCAAATATAGATTTTTCATTATTGTAATCCTGTCCTCTGCAATTTTCTTTTTGCATTAACTATATTAAAGACATTTTCTAAGGTATCATATGATATTCACAATGTTTTTTTTAAATGGCTCCCAAATAGTCCATTAAGTGAATGTATTATTATAATTTGTTGAACTATTTCCATATGTTGACATTTAGATTATTTCTAAACTTTTTTTTGGAGGGAGGTATCATTCAGTTATAATATATTGTCAAAACCTTTGGACATTGACTTTTAGATTCTTTTAGAAAAAATTCCAGGGCTGGGGATGTGGCTCAAGTGGTAGCGCGCTCGCCTGGCATGCGCGCGGCCGGGGTTCGATTCTCAGCACCACATACAAACAAAGATGTTGTGTCTGCCGATAACTAAAAAATAAATATCAAAAAATTCTCTCTCTCTCTCTCTCTCTCTCCTCTCTCACTCTCTCTTTAAAAAAAAAGAAAAGAAAAAATTCCATAGAGTGTGGTCATTGCTGGATTATAGGATATCAATCATTTTTTTAAAGATAGATGACAGAGAGAGAGAGAGAGAGAGAGAGAGAGAGAGAGAGAGAGAGAGAGAATGAGAATTTTTTAATATTTTTATTTTTCAGTTTTCGGTGGACACAACATCTTTTTTTTTTAAATTAATTTTTATTGTAGGTTATTCAAAACATTACATAGTTCTTGATATATTATATTTCACACTTTGATTCAAGTGGAATATGAACTCCCATTTTTACCCCGTGTACAGATTGCAGAATCACATCAGTTGCACAACCATTGATTTACATATTGCCATTCTGGTGTCTGTCGTATTCTGCTGCCTTTCCTATCCTCTACTATCCCCCCTCCCCCATCCCCTCCCCTCTTCTCTCTCTACCCCCTCTACTGTAATTCATTTCTCTCCCCTTATATTTTTCCTCCTTTCCCCTCACTTCCTCTTGTATGTAATTTTGTATACCCCTGAGGGTCTCCTTCCATTTACATGCAATTTCCCTTCTCTCTCCCTTTCCCTCCCACCTCTCATCCCTGTTTAATGTTAATCTTCTTCTCATGCTCTTCGTCCCTACTCTGTTCTTAGTTACTCTCCTTATATCAAAGAAGACATTTGGCATTTGTTTTTGAGGGATTGGCTAGCTTCACTTAGCATAATCTGCTCTAATGCCATCCATTTCCCTCCAAATTCTATGATTTTGTCATTTCTTAATGCAGAGTAATACTCCATTGTATATAAATGCCACATTTTTTTTTTATCCATTCATCTATTGAAGGGCATCTAGGTTGGTTCCACAGTCTTGCTATTGTGAATTGTGGACACAACATCTTTATTTATTTTTATGTGGTGCTGAGGATCGAACCCAGGGCCCTGTGCATGCCAGGTGAGCCTGTTACGACTTGAGCCACATCCCCAACCCCAGATATCAATCATTTTATAGTTCAAGAAGCTTAGTTTCCAAAATACTCTGCCACTGTGATATTTGAATTTAGCAATTTCCCTACAATCTTGCTGGCATTTGGCATTATTGATATTTATTTATTGATTGTTAAATTAATAGTATTTATGTGGCATATTATTGTCTCTCCTTGCATTTCTGTGGTAATTAATGATGCCAAATATTTTTTCTGTGTTATTTTGCTATTCTTATTTTCTTATGGAGAAATTTTCTGCTCCTGTCTTTTCACACATTATTTTTGCATCCTTTACCTGTATAAGATCTTTTTATAGATATAAACCCTCAGATAGGTTGGTTGGTTTATTTGCCGTCATGTTTTCCCTGAGGCCAACCTAGTTTTTAAACTGAGAGCTGAACTCATATCACTCTGTGTACCTCTAACTTAAAAGGCTCGATAAATTCATGGCTGTTGCTAGTGACTAAGGACTTGGGATATTGGAAGTTTAATTTGCAATGAAATGAATTGGCTGAAGATTCAGTCTGCTACCTAGGCAGGAAGGGCTTTCTGGGAGCTCGATGTCTCAAATCCAGGGCCAACTGTGCAGTCTGGCATGCTCTCCTCCTTTGCCCGCTTTTCTCATTTTCTTTTCCATTCTTCTAGCTCATTTAGCTGAGGATAAACCTGAATAAGCAACCCTCCAGCAAACAGCTCTCTTGCTGCCACCACTGGCTGCAAAAGAAATGCCTCTTGTGATTGAATTCCCTTTGTGATCTGTTGGGGATTTCCCAAGGGGTCTGATCCCAAACACCAGGTAAAGCCAGCTCTGAGTGGCTGCCTGTCTGACCAAGGAACCCATTGAGTCAGACAAACAACCACTCTTTGCAGGTGACTTTCAAAACATTCAGTCACTGGTTTTGCCTCTTGACTATTCATCAGTTTCTTCTTCAACTCATGCCAATCAAATCATCTGGGCACCTCTCACATTTTTGTTGCGAGAGTAAAGAGAGCACTGGACTTTGAGTCAATAGACCTGGGTGCGAGTTCTTCTGTCCTTTCCTGCTATGGAAGCTGAGAGGGTCCTGGCTTCTCTGGACCTCAGCCATCTGAGGACTTTGGATTATACCCAAAAGTCACCAAATATTCAGTCTGGAAGTGCTTCCCATTGAGGTTACATAGCAACTCTAGGAGGCTCATTCTGTGAACTCTTCCCATCTTACAGTGAGATGACCCCATTTCATTGAAGTTAAGAAAACCCATCTCAATGGGGGTATTCCCACACACTGGCCCCACCTCACATCTGATACTATTATTTTTGGCCACATTGTAACTCCCATGGCTTTGATTGTGTGTCAGGCAAAGACTGCAGGGGACTAAAAGGCTCAGAGGTCACTCTAGTTGAACTGGGCTGACTGGGCTGAGCAACATAACCACTCAAGAGACACAAATATCTTTTTCTTTGGGGTCCTCTGACCTTAAGGGTCCGTAGGAAGAGAGAGAGCTGGAGCACACGCTGACCCCTTTTATTGAGGAGAAGCTATTCAAATGAGACAAGGGGTCAGGTTTCAGGGGGCTGAGTCTATCTTCATGTTGTCCACTGTCAGCAGGTTGACTGACACCTGGGTAGGCCACACCCAAGGGCACAGTAAGAGAAGGGGACACACACACAAGGCATTTCTATGGGAGATTCTATCCGAAACAGGGCAAGGGGTAATATTACAAAGGAACAGGTGAGCATAGCTTCACCCATGGGACTGTAGCAAGACACACCCATGCATGAGACACCGACCCTCAAACCCAAGAAGGGTGGGGAAAGCTCTGCCACATTTCTGTGACTGAGCGCCTCAGCACCCAGCGGGGGAGTGTGACTTTGGTCTCTTACAAAGGATAGTATCAGAAGCAAGAGGATTTTCTGAGTTTACATGGCCAGGCAGGGATGAAGAGTACTTTGCAAAAACCCAGGCTTCTGAGACTGGAGACAGAGGTTTGAAGCCAGCAGAGGTTTGAGCCTCTTCATCTTTCTCTAGTCTCTGCCAATTTCCAAAGTGCTCCATTTCTTCTACTTACTTCCAGGCCTTCTCTGTGGAGCAGGGAAGCTAGCAGCCCAGGTCCCATGGTCCTTTAATTCTCCTGGCTCTGCTGCAGGACTCCTTCTGTCCCAGCTCCAAATTAAGCAAATTCATGGGAATTGCTGATTGACCTGGCTTAGGTCAGAGTTGGGTCTGGGCAATGGGGGTCTATGATTGGCCAGATTGGGGTCACATGCTTATTACTTGCCATGGGAGCTATGCATGGGGTAGAGCAAGAAGGTTAGGAAAATTTGTTGATGAATTTTAATTTATTTCTTCTGCTTATGTCAATATCTTCTTGACATTGTAATTGGAATTTCTAGGAAGATTTGCAAGGTGAGGCTTACTTCTTGGGAGTGATTTTTTTTTCTTCTTTTGAATTACTTCAATTATCCCAAAGGAACAAAAAAAATGGTGTTAAATTTTTGGTTCTTATGAAAATCATTTTATATCCCTCCTAGCAGTGGTGGAGCTCATTTATAAATGTTCTGTGAAATACTTGGAGTACTTACAAAGATGGATAGATCATCAGAAAGAATCATGGCCTTACAACATTATAAAATCCTGGCGCTGCAGAATTCTAAAACTTGGCAGCTGAGAGACACTTCGATATCTCACTAAGCTCAGCTCTTTGGTTTCAGCTCTTTGGTTTCAGACAGACCTCTTTCCCCGCCCACCCCGCCCTCCGGGAAATCTGCAGGACTAGAATCTTTCTGGACTCTTTTGCTGAATATGGGAGGCCATTTGTCATTCTTGACTATACAAGTATGAACATTCTGTATCTGGAGCATAATTTCTTATCTCATGGACCCAAGTAAACCTGCCACAATAGAAAGATCAGCTGTCCTAGTATGGATGGGATTGATAGACTTTCTAGGATGTGGGACTCTCAGTTTTGAAACTGAGACATCCAGGCAGAGCAGGATGAGTTGGTCACCCTATATAAAAAATGTCAGCCACTTACTTCCCAGGTTCCCTTCCAACTAAGGGTGGCTACATGACCCAGAATCCTTCAATCAGGTGCAGATTCACTTTGGATTCAGAGGTTAGTGATTGAAGGAGAGGAATGGGAAATAATGGTGGCCACTTTGAGTTTCTAGTGGCATTGATTCTTATACAGTGTCCATAATCCATCCCACATGGGAGATTTAAAGTTAGCAGGAGTACCTATGTCCAGTGGAGTCTTCTTTGGCCCAGTTTTGTGACATGATTTCCAACTCTGGTCCTGCCTGGGCAAATGTAATATTATGACCCTTGTGGAGATTCTGTGACCTCCCAAATGACCTTCTGTTCATTCAGTTCCCTGCTTAAATCTGTATCAGTGTCTGTTCTTTTTCCTCCATTTCATCAGTTCTCAGGCAGGACATTCTCAGCTTTTCCAGTTGAAATTTTTTCCATTTCTTCAATTCTCTGGATACCTGGAAAAATCAATTTGGTTGGAATCTTTTCTATTAAAAACAAATTAATAAACAAAGGTACACTTATGTGTTGTTGGTGGGACTGCAAATTAGTATAGCCACTGTGGAAAGCAGTATGGAAATTCCTTTAAAAACTACAAATGCAGGGTATGGGGGCTGGGGTTGTGGCTCAGTGGTAGAGCGCTCGCCTAGCATGTGCAAGGCCCTGGGTTCAATCCTCAGCACCATATAAAAATAAATAAATTAAATAAAGATATTGTGTCCAATTACAACTAAAAAATAAATATTAAAAAAAAAAAAACTACAGATGGAACCACCGTATGACCCAGCTATCCCACTCCTCAGTATTTATCCCCCAAAAAAACAAAATCAGTATTTGATAGCTATACACACACATCAGTGTTTTTAGCAGTGCGATTCTCAATAGCCAAGTTATAGAACTAGCCCAGGTGCGGATCAAGAGATGAACGGGTGAAAAAAACATGGTGTGAAAGCACAAAGAGGTTTTACTCAGTCATGGAGAAGAAGGAAATTATGATATTTCCCGATAAATGGATGAAACTGAGGAATATCATGCTAAGGGAAATAAGCCAGATTCAGAAAATTCAGGGTCATATTTCTCTCATAGGTAAAAGCTAGAACAAAAGAAGGGGAAAAGGAGGTGGAGGTTGGATATCATAAATGTAGAGAGAAGGTCAGTGGAGTAGAAGAAGGAGACTGAGAGGGAGGAGGGGCAGGAAAGTGGAGGAAATGTGGAATGAATTTGACATTATGCGTGTGTATAAACATGCCACAGTGAATTTCACCTTTATGGATGTCTATAAAGCATCCATCAAAAACAAATACTTTACATATGTGAACGAAGATCAATTGAGTAGATGAAGGAGTTTAGGGGAAGCATGGAGGGAAGAAAAGAGTGGGGGAAAAACCAGGGACCGAAATGGAGTAAATTAAATTCCATGCACGTGTGAACCCAGCTACTATGTATAATTGTAATGCACTAATAAAAGAAAACAACAAACTTAAAACATGTTTACAATGAAAGACGTTCTTTGTTCTTCCCTTCCCACCATTCAGATCGTATTTATTTTTCTGCACTGGGCTAAAGCCTCTTTATTCTAATATGTCACTTGTGCTTTGTGGATTTCATCATAGCTCTTTTATCTCTCTTGGGAGATGGGAAAGCGCCAGGATTGTGAAGGCAGAGAATCGTATTTTGTGCTTCCTGCCATGAAGAAATATCATATTGTAAAAAAAAACGGGAGCAACCTGGCCTTTCTATCTTTGGATTTCAAGTCTGCATGACACATCGCAGCTGAGGGTAAGTCATCCTGAGCTGTGTGATATCTCGGAGTGGACAACTAACATTTATTATTATTTTAAGTCTTCTGTGAGCTTGTGTCTGCTGGCCACACTTCCTGAAACACATCTGTCTGGGAGCCAAGATTCTGGCTTTGCCTCTTAGACTTAGTGATTCCTGAGTCTCAGTTTTCCAATCAATCGAATGGGGATAAAATGTCTTCTTAAGTGGGATTTGGGAAGAACTAAATGCAATGGGTAATAATAATTATTATTTTATTAGGATGGCATAATTATAACCATGATATTGATATTGTTACTTTCCATAATAATAATTACTGTAGCATAATGGCTCATAACTTGACTCTGGAGACAGACTTTCAAATTTGGATCTTGGATCTGATACCTACTAGTTGCTTGACTTTGAGCAAATTCCTCTGTTCTTGCATCTGCAAATGGAAATAATAATCATCGCACCAACTACTTTGGCTCACAGGGAGGTTTAAGTGAGATAGTACACATGCATGTTTTAACAGTAAGCATCACATGTACGCATTGAGCTGTCTTTGTCATTACCATCCCCACCAACACCGTTATCATTTCTTTTAAGCTCTTACTGTGAGCCTTGAGCATGTTGTTCCACACCACCTCTGTATCCATCCTTGAAACCATGGGAGATACTTAGAACAAAAGCCTAGTGTGTTCTCAACTTTTCCACTCACTCTAGCTGCCCAGTAGGAGGTGAGTGGGCTTCATACTTTAAGTCTGCCTTAAAATGCTGCCATTGTCCATGTCCAACTTCACTTTTAAATCTACTTTGAAATTGGGCAGGGAGAGCAGATGTCATTGTTCTTGTTTAACAGAAGAGGAAACTGAGAGCCAGAGTGACTTTCCCAAGGTCATTCAGCAAGGCAGAAGAGGAATAAGAGCCTAGCTGTTGACACTTGACCCAATGCCCTTCCAAGGCGCATGCTGATCCCCCCTTTATCTCTGTCTTCTTGTTTCCACAAGTCCTGCTTTTATCTCCTAAAGAGACCATCCTGTCACTCCCCAAGGACTCAGAGGATATGGTTCATTTTTCAGAGCTATCTTAGATTTCTGCTTCTCTTGAAGGTCTAACAGAGGTTTAACAGTCATTTGGGATTAGCTTTAAATTAGGTCCTTGAGATACAGATCTATCTATCTCAGCCCCGTGTTAGAATCCAGGGTGGTGAGCTTCCTAGTCAACAATGTGGGCAGAACTGCAAAGGAGCCGTGAGGACTGGGGAGTCATGTGCGTGCTTCTTCCCTCCACTGCAGGTCAAAATTGTCTAAAGATTTGACTGTCCATTTCTTTGCAGAAAGCTCTGTGACCAGAGTCAGGTGTTTTCCCTGCCCCTTGACATGGAGACAATATCAATTTGGAGCTCATTTCCATTCTAGATAGAAGTCTAAACTCCCTCTGCAAAGTTTCAGTGAGTTCCCAGGAAAGAGTCCTTCCTCATGATCACTTTTAATTTCAGCTTCTGCTTTTTTTTTTTTTTTTTTAACTCACAGATCACACTCTTCCTCACTTTGCACTGAATGGGTCCAGGTATGGAACTTTAATTCCTCTTCTAATCACGCATGCATGGCAGTGTACAGGTGTGGTGACTTTCCCTTATTTAGAAGGAATGAGAGGAGAGGGTGGATTCCCACAATGGGACTGTGAATTGGGCAGTGGACATCTCCTGCCTGAGCCCGCAGATGGGCCAGGTCTCCTACATAGTATGATCTGTCATTTCGAGAGTCCCCCATTTTATGTAATCTCATCTCCCTTTCCTATACCCCTTCCTTCCTTCTTCCCCGTGGTCTGGATAATCTCAGTGAATAACTATTCACCTTGTAAACTATTTCTTCTTTCTTCTACATTTTGGTCTCCCTCACTTTACTCTTCTTCTCCCCAAGTAGCTCATCAAAGTATTTTCCCAAAGACAGATCCCTCATCAAAAGGATGAGCTTTTCACCCTGCTCTATATACAGAGTCAACTGAAAGGCCCAAGCCTTCCACCCCGGCTTCCCTGTCTTCCTTCCTCCTTAGATTCTGGTATGGTTTAGATAAGTGTTTCCCAAGGGCCCAAGTATGAAGACTTGGTCTCCAGCCAATGGTGCTAGTGAGAGGGGGTGGGACCTTTAGGAGGTGGGGCCTAGTGGAAGGAAGTTAGGTCATTGGGGTCATGCCTTCAGGAGGATATTGGAATCCTAGCCACTCCCCACCCCCTTTCTCTCTCTCTCTTTCTGTTTCCTTGCCACCATAAGGTGAATAGGCCTCCTCCACCAAGCATTCCTGACATGGTCGACTGTGCCAACACAGGTCCAAAGCAACAGGGTCAAGCAGCATGTGTGAACTGAAACCTCTGAACCCATGAACAAAAATGAATCTTTTCTCTTAAGTCGGTTATCTCAGGTATTTTGTCATGGTAAGGGAAATCTGACTAATGGCAAGGCCAACATCATAAAGTCTTTGAAGGAAAGAGAACTTGTCTAAATTTCATCTTTGTCACTCATTGAGCTGAGTGAAAAAGTTCCATGCTCTTTTTGGAACTCGGTATTCTCATCTTACTAGTTGCAATTGACCACTGCAAGAGAGTTGGGGCAATATTCATGGGTGATCTCCATTAAGATCAAAGTAAAAGTCACCTGAGCAGGGCACATTAGATTTAACCTAAGCTAAATAAAAAATGACACCCAGTCTTTACAAAGGTGACAACTCTTAGAAAAAAATATACCAAAGGGCTGAGGTTGTGGCTCAGGGGTATAGCACTTGCCTCGCACATGTGAGGCACTGGGTTTGATCGTCAGCACCACATAAAAATTAATTAATTAATTAATTAAAGGTATTGTGTCCATCTGAAACTAAAAAAATTTTTTAAATGCCCCAAAACATAAAAATAATATATTACAAAATTTCCTCGACAAAAATATATTTTCAGTCTTCCTATTCTGAGGGACTGAACCTGCTAGTGTCTATTTGTAGCCAATTTTTTTTCCCCTATGTTTTAGAACAGAGCTTCTCTGATATCAGTTTATTATTGAGCAAACGTTCCAGATGAACTCACAAGTGGGCTAGATGATTAAGTCTAGTATGGAGAATTATCTTGTTTTGTGAGCCAGCAAGCCTGGCCCTTTGCCCCCATGGAGGTCTCTACCCACACAGCAATAAGAGTTTCCAAAGCTGACTCACAGTTAAAGCATCTAATCCCTGAGACTGCCCAGAAGGCAGGTGGGACAGGGACTGTAATCCTCCTTTGATGGCTGAGTGGGCTGGGGTTTAAGAGGATGAAGAAGCTTTTCTAAGTCAGGCTGAGGAGCAGGGTCCTGCTGGATCACTTGCCTGGTCACATTCTGCCCTGGCTGGAGCTCTCTGAGCCCCACGCCACAGAGCTATGGAACTGGAGTGTGGCCTCCAGCTCCCACATGCTCTTCCCTTTGGGGCTACCCAGGCCCATTTGCACCTCTGAACTCAGGAAGCTCAGGAGGTAGGGAAGTGAGGAGGATGCCACCCGCAGTGGCTGGGGACTTAGCAGTGGCTAGCCCGTGTCTCTTTGCTGTGCATCTTAGGCAGATCCTCTCACTTGGAGCCTTGGCCATACAAGATCCAGGGGTCTTAAGCTCAGTGAAGTGGTGCTGCCGATCACTCATGGCCTTCCTCCTCTGGGCAATTCTTTCCACCCTACTGGCTTCCAGCAGATGCTTCTGTTATCAGGGACCCCCATTCCTGTGATCCATGGTGTTTGAAAGCTTACAAAGGCTTTATGTAGCCCTTGCCTTTCCTCCCTTGCTGTCAACTGCCATTTCTTATTACTGTCATCCACCCTTCTACATCCCCCCCCCCCCGCTAAATTTGTTATTTCGAACCTGCTGTGATCTAGAATATCAGATAACTAGCCTCGTTAAAATTCTGTCTCCAATATGAGTCATGGCTGTGAGCAAAGACTTTGGTGCATGTGCTGGGGGATGAATAGCTTTGACTTTGTCAAAGCCTTTTTGGCTTTTTATCTACACTCTGAGTCATGCTTGGAAAGGTGAAATTCCCAGATTAAGTCACATCTGACCACAGTGGGTAAATGTGTGGCCCCAAGGTGGAAGGAATGGCAGATGAGATGGATTTTTGCAGGTGCCCTGTGTTCAGGGACAGCATGGTGCACAGAAGATTGGCAGCCCCGAGGGCCTATCTGGCTTCTTTCCCAGAAGCACCAGCCCAGATGATTTCTTCTTCCAATCCACAGATGGATAAATGCTTTGGCTCCTTGGAGTGGCACATCAGGCCATGGATTCAGAGAGCTGGCATGAGGTTGTCTTATTAACAAGCGATAGCTACACAGCCATAGGTCGTGGTGGAATTAAAAAGGAGCCAGTGTGATTAATCCTAGACTGGGGACTTTTAAAGGGTGCTCTTCCAATCATATGAGGTTCGCACACAATAAAAAAGAAATTTCCAAATCTGGATAATCTAAAACAAATCATCCCAGTTATCTATGATACTAAAAAGTCACAAGTGAATTAAAGTACAAGTTTATTTGTAATGGAATGTTATGCAACAATTATAATACTTAAAATGAGTTTCTAATACTTCATGAAACTGCTGATGAAATATACAAGTGAGGCCAGGCTCAGGGGCGCACGCCTATAATCCCAGCGGCTTGGGAGGCAGAGGCAGGAGAATCACCAGTTCAAAGCCAGCCTCAGCAAAAGTGAGGTGCTAAGCAACTCAGTGAGACCTTGTTTCTAAATAAAATACAAAATAGGGCTGGGGATGTGGCTCAGTGGCGGAGTGCCCCTGAGTTCAATCCCTGGTATCAAAGAAAAAAAATTATACATGCTATTTTTACACTTTGCTATAGTTTGAATCTGGAATGTCCCCTGAAGGCCTATGTGTCAAAGGCTTGGTCCCCAACCCATGGCACTGTTGAGAGGTGCTGGAAACTTTAAGAAGTAAGGTGACTAATTTTTTATAAAGATGGAAATATATTCATATTTAAATATATATTTATATACAAACTTATATATAATATAAACATAATTATATTATATAAATGTATATTTAAATATTTATATACACAATATAATTATATAAAATATATATTATATAAAAATATATGTGTATATATTTATCTGTTATTTTCAATGGTTTCTGTAATTTATCCTTTTAGGTGGAGATTTTTAAAATGCCAAGCTCTAGCTTAGGCACTTTATGTTTTAATTTTTAATGTATATATTAATAATATTATAATATAAATATCATAATATTTCCATACATGTACGCAATACATACTGCCAAAATTAAGGTAGTTTTCATTTCCATGTCTTTACCATTTCTTTATGTTTTGAGCTTCAAGCTCCTTTCCTCTAGGTCTCCATGTAGTCTACAATAGGTTATTGTGAACTATAGTCCCATACTGTGCTGTAGAACATTAGGACTTATTCACCTTATCTGTGTTTTGATACTTGCTATTGTTATGGTTTGGATGGATGGGAGGTGTCCCCCAAAAAACTCACGTGTGAGACAATGCAAGAAGGTTCAGAGGATAAATAATTGGGTTGTGAGAATCTTAACCCAATTAATCCCCTGATAGGGATTAATTGAGTGGCAACTGAAGTGGTAAGGTATGGCTGGAGGAGGTGGGCACTGTGGGTGTGGCCTTGGGGTATATATTTGTATCTGGTCAGTGGAGTCTCTCTCTGCTTCCTCGTGATCACGTGAGCTGGTTCCCTCTGCCACACTCTTCCGCCATGATGTCCTGCCTCACCTCAAGCCCTGAGAAATGGAACCTGTTGTCTATGGATTGAGACCTCTGAAACTGCCCCTAAATAAACCTTTCCTCCTCTACAATTATTTTGGTCATATCTTTTAGTCACAGTGGTGAAAAAGCTGACTAAAACAGAAATCCAACCCGCTTCTATCCCCTCTCCCCTCCTACTTTCTATCAATCACTATTCTGCTCTCTTCTATGTTGAAACATTTTTTTTTTTTTTGCTTCAACATAGAAGAGAATACACATGGTATTTGTTTTTCTGTTTCTGGATTATTTGTTTAACATAATGTCCTCCAGTTTCACCCATTTTGCTGCAAATGATGGGATTTCATTGTTTTTATGGCTGAATATTATTCCACTAAGTAAACATACCACAGTTTTTATCCACTAACCCACCAATGGTTATCTGGCTTGATTCCACAGCTTTGCAATTGAGAAATAGTGCTTCAGTGAACACAAGTGTTCAGGTGTCTCTTGGATATGCTGATAATACTTCCTTTGATTATATACACAGGAGTGGGATAGTTGGATCATTGGGTATATCTATTTTTAGTTTTTTAAGGCTCCTCCACACTATTCTCTATAATGGCTGTACTAATTTACATGCCTACTAACAATGTCTAAGAGTTCTCTTTTCTCACCAGGTATGATGATACATGTCTGTGATCCCAGAAATTTAGGAGGTTGAGGCAGGAAGATCACACATTCGAGGTTAGACTCAGCAACTTAGCAAGACCCTATCTCAAATAAAAAATAAAGGGGTCTGAGGTTGTGGCTCAGTGCTAGAGAGCTTGCCTAGCATGTGTGAGGCACTGGGTTCAATCCTCAGCACCACACAAAAATATATAAAATAAAGGAATTAAGTCCATCTACAATTAAAAATATTTTTTAAAAATACAGTGCTGGGGATGTAGGTTAGTGGTAGAGCATCCCTGAGTTCCATCCCAAGTACCATCCCCCCAAAAAGTTCCCTTTTCTGCACATCCTCACCAGCATTTATTTTTGGCTTTTTTTTTTTTTTTGGACAATAGCCATTCTTCCTGGGGTGATGATGTCCTACTGTGGTTTTGATTTCTATTTCCCCTACGCCCAGTGGCAATGAACTGTTTTCATATATTTGTTGGCCATTTGTATTTCATCTTTTGAGAAATGTCTGTCAGATCAGTTGCCTATTTAAAAAATTGGATTGTTTGGTCTTTTGTTGTTGAGTTTTTTTGAGTATCTTATAAATTGTCAACATTAATCTTTTGGCACATGAATAGTTTACAAATATTTTCTTCCAATCTGCATCTCTTCATTCTGTTGAAAGTTTTTTCTTCTGTGCATAAGCTTCTTAGTTTGATATAATCCCATTTGTCCATTTCTGCTGTTGCTCAATGTGTTTTTGGAGTCCTGCAAAATATCATTGCCAATACTAATGATCTGAAGTGTTCCCCATGTTTTCTTTTTCTTATTGTTTTTGGTGTTTTGTTTTCTTTTTTGGAAGTGGGGATCAAACTTCCCCATGTCTTCTCAAAATTTCATATTCCAGGTTTTACATCTGATTTGTGAGTGGATTTTTATATGGGATGAAAGATGAAGATCAAGTTTCATTTTTATATGTGGATATCCAGTTTTCTCAGCCCCATTTTTTGAAGAGGTTATGCTTTATTCATGGTATATTCTCCTTCGTTGAAAAGTAGTTGGCTGTAGATGTGTGGATTTATTTCTGAGATTGCTTTCTCTTCCATTTATGTGTCACTTTTTATGCCAGCAAATCAGTAATCTGCTTTAATCACTGCAGCTTAGTATTCTTGTTAGGTTGTCAAAGAGCAGTAAAATGCATAGCAGGGTCACAAGTGTTCTTTAAATTACTTTAGGGTCTTTTTTTTTTTTTTTTTTTTTTGGAAGGGGTACCAAGGATTGAACTCAGGGGCACTAACCACTGAGCAACATCCCCAGCTCTACTTTGTATTTTATTTAGAGACAGGGGCTCACTGAGTTGCTTAGCACCTCACTTTTGCTGAGGCTGGCTTTGAACTTGCAATCCTTCTGTCTCAGCCTTCCAAACCGCTGGGATTATAGGCATGCACCACTACGCCTGGCCTTTAGGGTCTTCTTTAAAACTACTTTCAAAGTAGACAAGAAAGCAAAGCATGGTAGTTAATTTGTAAAAAATAAACAGAAGTAAAGGAACTAATGGGAAAATACATCAAAAGAAAAGGATTAATGGGACTAACTCTTGATAAGGGTCCATTGATGTTGATGTGAAGCTAGGAGTTATGGCTATAGGTGTCTCCATTTGTCTGGGAAGAAAGATTCCTTTAGTAGTGCACATGCTCTACAATAACTTCTGACCAGCTACTGACCCCAGTGCCTACGTATGAATAGGGGATTGACTTGTAGGTGAAGCACCTCTAAATAGTATGGCCACCATGAAAGTTCCAGAGAGGACCAACAAAGGTCAAAAACTCCACCACCCAATGTGAAGAAGTTTAACACCTGATTGTCACAGAGTACAGAAGGTGGTCTCTAGTTCTCCGGATAAACATCAAACACTCATAAATTTAGAGACAGAGTTGTCTCCTTTGTCATTCTCAGCTCTGAGACAGCACACTCTCTCTCTCGAGAGTGCTTTGTACTTAAGCCTCACTTTGTTTTTTACTTTACTTTCACTTATAACTAAGTTCCCTTGCATGTCTTTTTGTGTCTGACTTTACATATTCTTTCATTGGAACACAAGGACCAAGGTTTGGAGTTTCAGCTTCCTGCTTTCTCCTGGCAGTCTGGCCTGAGATCATGTTTTGTGATTGTCTGGTTTAGGCATTTGGCATATGTTACCTCTTTAACTCTCACATCACGTAAGATAAGAACTTGCACCAAATAAAGTTTAATTTTTTTTTGTAGTTGGTACAGTGTCAGAAGTAATTATTTTGATGGCATCATCCTTTTTCAATTGATTCTTTGTAGTTACACATGAGAGCAGAGTCCATTTTGATATATTCAACAGATAAATGGACATCTTCTTTTTGATCCTTCTCATGAGTCAGAGTCACCCCAGACTTTATAAAAGAAAAAAAAAATCAGAGTAAGGGTGAAAGGCAAGTGACTCACCCAAGACGGAGATTCAACCAAGAGATTTTATTGGGGGGGGGCTGCCCAAAGGGAAAGAAAAGGAGAGGCAGAGAGCAGAGAGAGGAGAGGAGGAGGGCAGAGAGAAGGAGAGCAGAGAGAGGAGAGAAAGAAGAGGAAGAGGGCAGAGAGCAGAAAGCTGAGATTGCAAGTTTTGGCTTAAGAAGGGTTGCGTAGGCGATGTGGCAGGTGCTGATTGGCAGGGTGACTCAAAAATGGCGAGTAGACATTGTGTGCTGTGAGGATTGGTCAAGATAACCCTTGAATTTGGCGCTCTTGGGCTTGGCGCCCTTCAGAGAGGTTGGGGAGGCTTAAGGGATTCCGTGATGTTCTCGCGAGACGGAAACTTAACTTCAGCGGGGAGTTTCCCACACACCCAACAAAAGGAATTCTGGGAAGATGGCGGAGTAGTTGAGGTGGCTTTCCCAGCTGCTCCTGAATTGAGACCAAGATAGCGGATATATAGCTTCTCTGTGAGGTGGGTGAAAGAGGGATTTCACTGGGATTTAGTACTGAACACTCAGAGCAGCTTGGGGACTCAGAAGGTTGGAGACAATAAAACAAAGAAGGTGGTCCACTGTTGCTGGGGGCTGCCGGAGCCAACCCTATGCAGGCGAGGGTGGTGGGGGGTGGGGGGGGCAGCTAGAGAAAACCATATTTGAGGCGTCAGTGGCACCCTCGGGGGTCTCGTGTGGAGAAATTTGAGACCAAAAATGCTGCCTGCAGCTGGGGATAGAGCTCGTTTGGTAGAGTGCTTGCCTAGCATGCACAGGGCCCTGGGTTGAAGCCCCAGCACCACCAAAAACAAATAAACTACTGCCTGAACTTACCTGAACCAAGAGGCAGCAAACTGTGAGGGTCCTTGACAAGCACGCTTAGGTTTTAAATAAGCGCATGCTGCCTCCTGACTGGTGGGGAGAGCTGAGGTGGGACCATCTTGGGACAATTGTGCCTACTGTGCTATGGGGAGATCAGAAAACAAAACAAAACACCCTCCCCCGCCAGCCACAGTATCCTGGCAGCTGCCTAGTAAGGGACCCAAGTGTTGTCTAGCATAACGTGAGAGATACTGTGTGTGTGTGTGTGTGTGTGTGTGTGGTGGACTGTCCCTAGGGTGACTTGAGTTGGAAAGGCCAAGGGTAACTTGGCAGCTCACATGACCAGCCGAGGAGGTTTGGGAGTCAGAGTGGTCAAGGGTGATACACTCAGGCACTACCTCTGGGAAAGCTGAACTCCTGGGCAAAAGCCAGTGTGGGATTGGCCCCCTTGTCCCACAAAAGGATTTCTCTGAGAACCAAACCCACAGAAGTGATTGGCCAAAGTCTGCCCTGATTAACCTTGTCTCTCCAAAGAAGGCAGCTTTCAACCTAGCCTGACTAGACCTGAGGCCCAAACAGATCTCAGTGCCACCTGTCAGATGTCCCTTCACAGAATGTGCTGCAGAACCTGTAGCCTGGGAGTGCTTGGATCAGGTACAAAGGGTAAAAATGCAAGACAACTGTGCATCTTAACCCATCCCACCTCATAATGGCAAGAAGGGAAACTGAGTCTTATAACAAATAGATTGAATCTTAGGCTACTCTAATTGATAACTCAGAGAGCTACACAATAACAGGAAGGATTTAATATCCTCCACCTCTTTTTATATCAGTACTTTACTCAAGAATAATTGATAGCAAAGACTACTGGACACAGATAGTGACCACCCATTCTGGTCAAATATTTTGACCACTTCAGTGGAGAAGGTCCCTTTAGTGTACACCAATATATTGTATTTTTTTCCTTCTCTTTTTAGTTTGGTTTATTTATTTATTTATTTTTTGCACCAGGAATTGAACTCAGGGACACTCAACCACTGAGCCACATCCCCATTCCTATTTTGTATTTTATTTAGAGACAGGGTCTCACTGAGTTGCTTAGCACCTCACTTTTGCTAAGCCTGGCTTTGAACTGGTGATCCTCCTGCCTCAGCCTCCCAAGCTGCTAGGATTACAGCATGTGCCACCATGACCGGCTTATTTTTATTTTTAAAATACATATGTATCTTTTAATTATTTTTTTTCTTATTCCTTCCGTGTGTGTGTGTGGGGGGGGTGTTAAGTGTGAATATGTGAGAGATCATGTGAATTCTGGCTGTCCCAATTTCTTCAGGGACATTTGTCTTTTTTTTTTCTCATATTCAGCATTTTTAAAAAACGTAGTTATATTTTTCTAGCACAGTCTTATGAGGGTTTGGGTTCATTGAAATCTTAGTTTATCTTAGTATATCTTAGTTTGATTTTGTATTATTTTATGTGTTTATTTCTCTTTCAATCTTATCTTCTGCTATTGACCTAATTCTACTGTTCTTTCTCCCTCTCTCTCAATACTGTTCTTCTTCTATTTTTTCCCTCCTTCTGTATAAACATTGCCTGCTACTGTTCTTCTGCATTCTCTGTTCACTTTGTGAAACTATAAATTCTTTCATAACTTCCTAACACATTTCCCTTTCCCCCATTAATTGTATTTTAACCATCATTCAGAACTAAATGGTTTATATGATCCCTGCTCCCACCATTAATACAAATCATTGCCACTGTGTATAATATAGCTGACACTTGTTATTTGCTTTAAAGCCAGAGCTAGTTCATAGTTACTGTTTTTACTGCTCACAATTGCTAAACCCACTATTCCTATTTATTGGTGACAATTAATGTTGAATACATTAATTAATTAATTACTCATAGCAGGAGGGGCTGGGGTTGTGGGTCAATGGTGGAATGCTTGGCTGGCACCTATGAGGCACTGGGTTCCATCATCAGCACCGCATTTAAAAAAATAAATAAATAAAATGAAGGTATTGTGTCCATTTGCAACTAAAAAAATATTGAAAAGTCCTAGGATCTGGGTATTTACTTTAAACATTGTTTAATCTTTGTTGTTTGCAACAGTTTTTACTGTCGTTCACTTTGCCCCCATTCTTTGAGGTACTGGGAACCTACAGGGACACTAAAAGGTCACAGGTTAGAGATTTTGCTGCAGAACTTAACATTCCCTCACATTATTCCAACTCAAAGAAGGGAGGAGACAGAAAGCCCCCAGCCATCAAGAAGGACCTAAGGAGGAACAACCAGAGAGGAAACTTAGGCCCTACCCATTCACATCTACTCATACTTCAAAAAGAGAAGTCCCAGAACAAATAATCAATATACAAAAAGACAGGCACAAAAAATAGGTAAAGGAATCCACTTCAATTGATGTGCAGGATCAAGACCTCTGAAAACATGAGATAACAGGCAAATATCTTCTCCAAATTCACAATCCCCCAAGGAAGGAACCCGCTGATAATAATAAGGTAGTTGAAAACCCAGAGAAAGATTAGAAACATTGATTATCAGAATGTTTAATGAACTAAAAGAAGATCTAAGAAAAAGAAGAGCAATTACAGGAGATGAAAGACCATTTTAATGAATAAATAGAAATAGTGAAAAGAAATCAAGCAGAACTCCTAGAAATGAAAGATAAGATCAATCAAATTGCAAACCCCCTTGAAGGCATCAATAATAGACTAGATGTTGTAGAAAACAGAACCTCAGCCCTTGAAGACAGAACTTCAGACATTGAAGACAGGCTATATGATCTCAAATATAGAGAAGGCCAGTAGAAGGAAAGAAATTATAGAACATGACCAGAATATATAATAACTCTAGGTCAACTCGAAAAGACCAAACCTAAGACTCATTTGGATAGACTAGAACATGGTGATACGAACTAAAGGCTTTATAAAGAACATTTTCAAAAAGAGTTATGGAAAACTTCTCCCATAGCAGAAACAAGATGGATTTCCACATGCAGCAGCCTTATAGGACCCCCAAATAGACCCAGCCAAATGAGAACCTCACCAAGGTATATCATAATCAAATGCCTAATATAGCAAACAAGGAAAGAATATTAAAAGCCAGAAGAGAGAAACAACAGTTCACATTTAGAGACAAACCAATAAGGTTTTCTCTGCTTAGACCCTAAAATCAATTAGGGCCTGGAGTGCTACATTCCAAATCCTAAAAGAACACAACTATTAGCCAAGGTTACTAAACCCAGCAAAATAGTTTCAAATTTGGTGGGGAAATAAAAATATTCCATGACAAGAATAAACTGAAGGGGCTTCAGTTGTGGCTCAGTGGTAGAGCACTAGCCTACCATAGCACTGGGTTCGATCCTCAGCACCACAAAAATAAATAAAATAAAGGTATTGTGTCCATCTACAACTAAAAAATGTTTTAAAAAGAATCAACTAAAAGAATCCATGAGCACCAAACCAGCACTACAAAGAATACTCAAAATAACTAAAAACCAATTCCCAAAGTTCACAGAGGAAGTTCAATAGAATAATAACCACCAAAATGAGAGAATCCATACAGGATAAAATATAGCAAAGAACCAAAATGACAGGAAACCACAAACACATATCATACTAATGCTAAATGTTAATGGTATCAACTCCCCAATTAAAAACACAGATTAACTGAATTGTTCAAAAAATAAAATCTCACTATATGCTATTCATCAGAGACCCATCTTATAGGCAAAGACAACCCACAGGCTGAAAGTAAAAGGATGGCAAAAAAATATTCCAGGCATGTTTTCCAAGAAAACAAGCAGGAGTATCTATTCTCCTGTCTGACAAAGTAAATTTAAGCAAAATTTAGAAGAGACAAAGAAGGCCATTTCATCCCAGCAGAGATAACAACCCCATAAGAATAGATAACCATTGTAAGCATTTATGCCCCAAATATCGATGCACCCAATTACAAGGAAAATAATACTCCATGACGTTAAATTACACATAGATCTAAACATAATAATACTGGGAGTTTCAATACAGCCTTATCACCAACAGGTCATAAAAACAAAAAATCAACAACAACATCTCCAACCTAAATTAAATGGGCCTAAGGGATAACTATATATTATCCTAAGGGACATCTACAGAATATTCCACCCCCAAACAGCTAAATTTACCTTTTTTTTTTTTTCCAAAATAGACCCTCCTCTAGGTCAAAGAGCAAATCTTAGCAACATAAAAAATTGATTTAATCCCATGTATCCTATCAGATCATAATGGAATGAAACTAGAAATCAACGGCAAGAAAAGTAATAGAAACCACATAAACACATGTAGATTGAACAGTACTCTTTTGAATGCAGAATGGGTCAAACAAGAAATGAGAAGAATCAAGACTCTCCTACCTAGGTCATGAAAATCATATCTGAAATAGTTTATTTTCTAATAAAAAAATAAGAACTTCACAGTGTGGAAGAGTCTCATGAAATCTGTGAACCTGAGCATCAGAAAAACTTCACTTGGGAAGAGAATAACAAATAAATTCCAGAGCATTGTTTCATCTGATTTTATACTCAAATGCTGAAAAGATGGCTTGCTGAGAAAAATCAAAATTTCAAGGTTCATTCATCACCGAAAAAGGAAAATTGTGCTCACCACTTGTTTATGCATGCTCCATTTATAAAGTTCCCAAGCCCTGCAGACCATGCCTTCAGTTGGTGATATTTGTGAAGCATAGTCAAAATTCTTGGAAGTAATGGGCTTAGAGAAGAGAGAAAGAGAAAGGGAGATCAGGCATATTTTTTTGTTGTTGCTATTACAGCATCGCTTGGTTCAAGATCAACATTATGGCCAAAAATGCAAAAAAGGCTTAATCTTTTTAGGGTGTCCTGTCACTGCCCAGCATTGGAGTGGAAAACTCCATTACAGCAGCTCACTACCCACTGTTCCCCACCAAGATCCCAGCCTGGTGGAAGTCCTGTGCTGAAGGCACCAGCCTGTCACCTTTTCATGGTGAGGTATGAGTGCTGATCCCAGAATACCCAGGTGCTTCCATTGCCACGGTGATATTTAACTTGGCTGCAATGAACAAAGACCAGAGTTGCTCTGAGTTTGGGAAAACCAGGAAAAGACCTTTCCAATTTTTCAAAAATGTTAATGTTCCCTGTAGCTGGGTGTAACAGACACTCAGGGCTCTTTATCTACAGCCCCCACGTCTCCTTTACCAATTACAAATTTTCTTCTTACTGGTGTTCCTGCTTCTTCTTTTATCATACACTCTATGTGTGTGTGCAGACCATATATATATATATGAATGTGAAATCTGAATATGAATATATGTATATGTGTATATAGTCACAGTTATATATATTTATTATGTATTACATTCCACCCTCAGTATCTGTGAGTTCCCTATTTAACAAAGCACTGATTAAAAATAATCAGGTTGCTGGGCACAGTGGTGCAATCCTGTAATCCTAGCAGTTTGGGAGGCTGAGACTGGAGGATTGTGAGTTCCAAGCCAGCCTCAGCAATTTAACAAGGACCTAAGAAACTTAGTGAGACCCTATATCTAAGTAAAAATAAAAAGAGCTGGGGATGGGGCTCAGCAATTAAGTGCTCCTGGGTTCAATCCCTGGTACCAATTTTTTTTTTTTTTTAAATCAGGAAAAAAGGGAGCTGGGGCTGTGGCTCAGCCATAGAGTGCTTGCCTGGCACATGCGAGGTGCTGGGTTCAATCCTCAGCACATATAAAAATAAATAAAATAAAATTTATGTTCAACTACAATAAAAAAACATTTAAAAAATCAGAAAAAAATGTTGCATCCATATTGAACCTTTGTCATCATTTCCTAAATAATGCAACATAACAGCCATTTACACAGCATTATGTTGTATTAGGTACTGTAAGTCATCTAGAAATCATTTAAAGTATACAAGAGGATGTGCATAGTTTCTATGCAAATGCTTCACCATTTTATAAAGGGACTTGAGCATCCTCACATTTTGGTATTTGCAGGGAGGAGGAGGGAGCATCCTGGCTCCAGTCCCCGAAGAATACACAGGGATGATAAATTGATACATAATATTTGTACCTATTTATGGGGGTAAAATGTGATGTTTCAATACATGTATATATTGTGTCATGATTAAGGTATGTTATCTGCATATCCATCACCTTAAACGTTTATTATTCCTTTGGGGTGAGAACATTAAAAATTATCTTTCAGCTGGGGGTGGTCGCGCACGCCTATAATCCCAGCAGCTTGGGAGGCTGAGGCAGGAGGAGCATGAGTTCAAAGCCAGCCTCAGCAAAATTGAAGTGCTAAGCAACTCAGTGAGAACCTGTCTCTAAATAAAATACAAAATAGGACTGGGGAGGTGGCTCAGTGGTTGAGTTCCCCTGAGTTCAATCCCTGCTACTAAAAAAAAAATCATCTTTCAGCTATTTTGATATATAGGACATTAGTGTTTGGTATATGTGCCCACTATCTTCTTCCAGGACCATCTTTGGGTTACTAGGATCCCTTATCTATGTCCCTTGGCATGGCCATAGACAATGACTGCAGGGGCTGGGTATAAAAACCTCTATAAGCCAGCTTCTTCAGTGGATGGGTGGGGGGAGGCATTCAGAGTATATCTCACCTTCCAGAAATAGCTAACTTGGCTTCCCTCCTTCCTTTGCCCTGCTTCCTCACTCCTTACAGGTTTCTCCACTATAAACCCCTTACAGTTGCATCTTCCCCTAGAATCTGCTTCTTGGGAACCTGGCCTGAGATAGTTGACCTACTTAGCAAATGCATTTGAAACTTTGAGAATATTGATTGAGAAATTAGAAGAAGGAAACACACACCTCATTTCTCAGTATTGCATAGGTCAAGAGATTATAACACTTATTTATCTATAGATATATCACACAAATATTAAGCATTTCTTTTTAGTGTTTGGATTTGGTGGTGTTCTTGCTTTCAAGGAAACAAAACTGAGTCATCTAATGTGCCTGCAGGATAGATTCAAGATGTACTTTTTTTCCCCCTTGACACTGCTATGATTTTGTGTGTCCCACAACAATTCTTGTGTTAGAGCCTCAATTCTTCCATATAGCAGTGTTGGGAGGTGGAGCCTAGTGGCATATATTTAGGTCACAGAGGCAGAACCTTCATGAATGGATTAATGCTTTTCTCCCTGAAATATGTTAGCTATTGAGGGAATGTAATCCCTTTTCTTCTCTGCCTTATTTCCCTTTCTGACTTCTGCCGCCAAGACGCATCTACCCCATCTTGGACTTCCAGCTTCCAGAACCATGACCTGAATAAACTTCTTTCCTTTATATATTACCCTGTCTTGGGCATTATGTTATAGCATCAGAAAACTGATGAAGATAGATATTGAAAATCATGTTTGAAATTCTGCAAGGAAACCCTTTCTCACCAGCATTCTATTTTTGCCAGATTCCCCAGAGGTATTCTTAGAACTCAGGTTTGACTAAAGATTCTTTGGAGGTGAATTATCCCCTTTATCTTTTGAACATAAGTAAGCATCCATTGTACATCATTTCTCACAGTAGTCACCATTAAAAAAAAAAAAGATAAGTCAATAGCCTTAATGTTAAAAGTGATGTCACCTGCCACTTTTGATCAAAGAGAGAGGACTTGGGGCATAGAAACAGATTGATAATATGTGAATAAAATAAAGATTCTATTCTTCTTGTAGGAAAAATGCAATTTTTGTCTAAAATTGCCCTAACCTTGTTTCACTTGAGTTATGATATTTAATTTGTTCGAACATTTCATGTAACAATAAAGGATGTGGATATTTTTTGTTAGGTTGGTTTTCCTTTAGGTTAATGGTTTAGAGGTTTCCCTTAATGATCTCCATGTTCATTTTCTTCTTAGCAAAGATTTAATCTCAGACTCAGACTGCCCTTTTCCTTAAGTAGGAGTTGTTGAGGAGGTTACATTACATTTTGGCTTCAACAGATGGTGCTAATCAACAGTCTTTGATTGTTATGGATCCTAAGGGAGAGAAAATGAATCAACGAACCAGGGTACATTTTCACCATACTTTTTCCCTCTCTCCAACATCTGTGGTTCCTCCTTTCTTCCCCTTATTCTTTCACTCCCTTTCTCTGACTTCATTTTCCTTCTTTTCCAAATAATTTTTCTTGTCTACTTTTTCTCTTTTTCACTCTTTCTCTTGTGGTAACGGAAATATCTTTTTGACATAAACATTGTCGAAGGTCAAAGCAAAAGGACCCTCATAGTTGAAAGTGAAGTGGAAATCCAGTGGAAAAGAAGCAGCAGTGTAGAGGGCAGGAATAGTTTTTTTTTATTATTTATTTTTTAGGTGTAGATGGACACAACACAACGCCTTTATTTTTATGTGGTGCTGAGGATCAAACCCGGGTCCTGCCCTTGTGGGGAGAATGCTCTACTGCTGAGCCACAATCCCAGCCCCAGGAATGGTTCTTATTCGAGGGTTATTTACAAGAAGGGATTTTGAAAGGTGAGGTGTATAGACATCCGATGCCAAAGAGAATACATATGCAGTGTATTAGATGACAGTTCACATTCAGAAATGACTTGCAAGAATAAGAAGATGCCGTTTTGAGAAATGTTTGAGTTGAGTCACTATTGATCTTAACTAGTCTTTAGTGACCTCAGTTTGCATTTTTGTGAATTGGGAGCAATGATATTAATATCTTTCCTTAGGTTGGAGGTAGTATAGAGGTGACTGGACCATTGGCAGGTGACATGGTAAGCAGACCGGGGTCCTGAGTCAGGAATCGGGAGTTGGGGCTTAGACTCTGCTCTGCTGTTCTCTAGGTTTGTAATGCTCAATGTGTAAAGGACTTTGGAAGATCTCAGTTGTCCTCATCTGTGAAATGAGATAGTTGGGTTTCTCAAAATGGGATGCATTTCCTCCACTCAAATATATCCAAATACAGTTTTGCCCCTCCAAATTTTTGACTAAATGTTTATAAAAAGCAAGACCTAGCTAGGGTATGGAAAAAAGCAGTTGCTTAGGAATATCCTGGGATGAATGGATAGATGGCTGCTCTCAGTTAAGGCTTCAAGTGTGGTTGAGCAGACCATGCCATATGCAGATTCAAGGGAGAAGGGAGACACTTCTCATGAAGATGATAATGGGAATCAATGTCCTTGGAGTTGTGCAATATGGTGGCCTGCTCCCCAGTGAACAAGCATTCAATGACCTGAAATTGCCTAGAAAAATGTGAGGCTTGGATTGTGGCTTAGTGGTAGAGCGCTTGTCTAGCACATGTGAGGCACTGGTTTCTATCCCCAGTACCACATTAAAAAAAAAAACAAAACAAACCTAAATAAACAAAATAAAGGTATTGTGTCCCTCTACAACTAAAAAAATACATATATTTTTTTAAAATGTGAGGCTCTTGGGAGATATGACATCCCCTATATCCCTCCATCACTTCATTTTCTGGGAGTTGCAAAACAAACCTTGTGTTCTCCTGTCTCACCCCGTGGCAACAGGGAATGCTTTCTAGGTTGGCAGTAGCCACAGAGCTCTGGGACCTGCAGAGAGCTCCTGCAGGGCATGTGGGTCAGCAGATAACCTTCCAGTGACATGGCTGGAGACTTTATTAATTAGTAGCTGTTTTGGAAGTTAAAAAAGCCCCCAAATCTCTCACTTTCTAACCAGAGAAAAAACATACCCAAGTGTTTTTTGTTTTGTTTTGTTTTTGCCAATTGCAGCTAGAAGAAAACACAGTTTTCTTAGGATACTCAGAATTAGTTTTAAAATCTTGGTAAGTGCACCTCCTGCAGTTATTTTGTGTGTCCTTACTGGTACTCCTGTGACCCACTCATCAGGTAACCCTGAAAGAGCATCTCTGGGCAGAAGACTTTGGGCTGAGGCTGCTTAATCAGTTCATAAATTCATAGCACCCCCTGGTGGACATCACCGCTCTGACTGTGGAATTCTTGGACTTGACAGAATTGGAAATAACATTTCCAGCCTAGATACTAGCCACCCCCATGCCACTGCTGTGATTCCCCACCCCACCCCTGCTCTCAAACACAGCTTCTTCATTTCCTCTGCATTTTTATATCATTTTGTGCTTGTTTCTAAGTCCCCGTGAAACTATCAGAGAACAAAGAGTGAGGGGCACCAGTCCGGATTCAGTTTAGGAGTTTTGATTTTAGGACTTCCTTGGCCTCAGTACATACACTGTGGTTGTCCCACCCTTTGTTCTTCTGTGTGTTGAATGAGAGGGGTAGCTGATTCCCAAGGCTCCTCATGACAGAATGATGTAGTGTGATCAAGCTTTGGCTTTGGACTTAGGCATGCTTAGAATTTGAGGCAAATTGTTTTGCCTCCATGAACTTTAGCTTTCCATCTGTAAAATGGAGATTTTACAGATGGAGGTATGTAAAGGCTCAAATAGAATTACTATGCAAAGCCCAGGCTGGTACATTATTTATCATGCTCAGTTTGTGGCAGGGGCTACTTTTATTAATACTGCTATGATCTTCCAATGCTCTGGTTCATGAGATGCCTGTTGAAGAGAGTACATGAATTTCTAAATGATAATAGGAATAGTAGCCTGGATATGGCCTTGGGACTTATTTTGCATTTCGAATGAATCTCAAATGATTCATTTATCTCTTGGTTTTTTTTTTTTTTTTTTTTTAGTGGGTAATGATTTGCCCCAAATCAGGACCACTGGAACCTGGGGCCATCTTCAGCCATGTGGATATCATCCCATCCCATCTGTGATTTGGGATAGTGAACAGAATCAATGGTGTGGAAAATTGTATCTGCCTAAGTGGTCCAGGCAGAACAGGGGGAAAGGAGGGCTGGGTGGCCAGTGATGTTCTCTGACTTTTTGTAGCTGTAATTCTACTTCCTGTTCCTGAGAAGTGCCAGGCTCTTCCTGTCCACGTACTTAGCTTCTCTCTTTTTTTTTCTGTTTATGTGTCCTTTCCCCCTTCTCTCTCTCTTTCCTTCCTTCCTTTTTGCTCACACCTGTAGCACTTATTGTGTGCCCACCAAAATGCTTTACAGGGATGAGCTCATTCTGTCTTCCCAATCACCTGGGATCCCTATGCCCCTTTCACAGATGGGGACAACAGGGTTACCCTGGGTCTCAGCATCCCCTGGAAGGCAGACCTCAGGATGCTCCAAGTCAAGGCTCTGGATGCTTTCTCAGTACTGATATTTGGTACTAGGAAGGCAGATTGAGACCCAGGTGTGTATTTCACATTTAATACTCACCCACCAGGTTACCTTAGGAGACAATTCCCCATGGGCCTCTCTCATTTCAGCACTTCTTACAAGCAAAGGCATGTTTGTGCATACTAGCCTCCCTTGGGAGACAGGTAGTGTCTCCCACTGGAACAAAAAGCAGGTGTGCTTACTTCCACTTGTGAAATATTTGAGTTCATGAGGCTATCTTGCTCTCCTATAACACAGCTCACTGCATATACAAGTATTATCTGGCCCTCTTCAGTCCTGTAGGGATTGGGGCTCAGAGAACTGGTGCAAAATTGCTGATCATCCAGCTACTGCTGTTGCTGTGAATAATAAAATCCTCTGTCTCTGACCCTTCTGCTAGCATCCATGAAACTATCAGGTGAATACGCAAATTGGATTGCCTCAGCCCATTCACACTTCTTCTCAGGTTCAAGGTTCATGACTTACAGGAGGCAGAAGTTCACATTTTAAAGACGAATCAGCCGTCGCCCCCAACTCTTTGCTCAAAGACTAGTGAAGCCAAGTGCAGTGGCACACGCCAGTAATCCCAGTGGCTTGAGAGGCTGAGGCAGGAGTATTGTGAGTTCCAAGCCAGCCTCAGCAAATTAGTAAGACCCTCAGCAACTCAGTGAGACCTGGTCTCTAAATAAAATACAAAAAATTGGTCTGGGAATATGGCTCAGTGGTTAAGTGCTCCTGGGTTCAATCCCCCTTTTTTTTTTTTTAAAAAAAAAAAGGTGGAAATGAAGGGCAAGAAAACACAGGAGAGAATGATATAAACATTAAAAGATAATTGTTATACCAGCAGATAAGGAAAAGGCAGAGTTTAAGTGTGTCTTGCAGGGGAAATGGGATTTTGATGGACTAGGAGGTTGGGTAAGAAAGTCCCAGACAGAAGGAACAGAATAAGAAAAGGCACAGAGGCGTGAAGGCACGGGTGGATTCAGGCGACAGTGATAATCCATGAGCATGGGAGCCACGAATGCTGACCAGATGGGCAGGACTGTTCCTCCTGCCCCTCCAGAGTCACTCTTCACCCTCCCACCCGGGCTCACTAACCTGGTTCCTTCTCTCTGGCAGGGTTGGCCCAGTGGTGGGGAACGACCTGGGCACTGGAGGTGGAAGGAGAGTGAGGTCAGGCTATGGAGCCCCTTGGCTCCCTGCTTTTGAGTTTGCCTCTGGCTGCCTGTATCCTTCGGCAGAAAGCCACTCTTCACTCAAGGGAGACTCTCCCCAGCTCTCTCCTTCTGCATTACTGTAAACATCCCCCATCTTTTCAGGGGGTGGTGACGTCTGCATTGCAACTAGCCAGGTGGCCTCACTCTCCTCTGTGTTTCCCCCACCCATCCCTTTATTTATGATTGTCTCTATGAAAACAAACACTGACGGTGGCATCCTGATGGCGAGCCAGCTTTCCTTACTGGGATCCAACTGGTACAATGGTTGAGAGGGATGAGGTGGAGAGGCTGTTAGGTCAGACCTTAGAGGAAATGTCTTTAGGCCTGTCTGAGGAATGGCCTCCTCATGTCAGCCAATTAACCACCATTAAAATCCAGCTCAGGTGTCTCCTTGGCCAGGAGGACTCCCACGATCCCTTTCCTCCCACACCATGTACGGACTGTATTTTTAATTCCCTCTTCCTTCTCTGTCTCTCTCTCCCCTGTGATTGTAGGTTTCTGGTTAATTTCCATATCTTACACTTACAGACAATAAATACCAAATAGATGAATAGATAAGTGGATGGATGGATATGGATTGATAGTACTTGGGGAGATGGATGAATTTGAGTGGACACACGGTAGCACCATGGCAGTTCCTGCCCTCCTGCACCTTCGAACAACCCAGGCGGGAAGATATGGCTTGGACCTGTGAAGTTGCTAACCTCTAAGTCCTCGTCTGCTGTGGTGTCCCATGTTCCTCGATGGTGGGTGGCACAGGGTATCAGACAGGAGGGAGCCCCCTCTGCTCTGGGCAGAGTGGGGGAATCAGGCAGGACTGCCTGGCAGAAGTGGGGCTGGATGGGAAGAGTTAGATGGATTGAGAGGAAGAGGGAACACATCTGAGGGTCCAGATGGACCCAGGTAAGTCAGGAACAAGACCAAGAATTAAAAGTAAAGATGTTAAGATTTTGTCAGAAGAAGAGAGGAGGCCATTGAGGTAGGAAAAATGGCACCAGGAAGCTATTAAAAATGTTTCAGTGCAGTTTGTTACTTTAAACAAAACAAAGAAAAGCAGGAGATAGCCAAGCTTTCTTCTCTAAGGCATCAGGAGAAATGAGTGAGGGAGGAGCCCAGAGTTCAGAGTTAGGGCCGATTGGGCTTGGATGACCACCTTGCTGATTTTTAACTGTGTGACCTTGAGAAGGTTATGTCACCTCTCTGAAGTTTGATTTTTCTCTTCCTGAAGAGGGAACTTGTCATATGCACCTCCTGGGGCTGCTGTGATCAGATGACACAGTGAAAGAAACCGGCCTGCCCTGGCATTTTGTGTTACGGTAAACAATCTGTTTGTATTCCTGTAACTACTGCCGCCTTTTCAAGTTGTGTTTTGTTTGAGGGAACGTGACATTTCAGAGTCCTGTGCACTGTCCCTGGTGGTACTGGCAGCTGTGATGGTGGGTAACAGAAGGGCAGATGCAGCCACAGAGCTTTTTTTCTTTCTCTCTCTCGCTCTCTTTTTTTTTTTCTGGCCTGAAAGAATGAGATAGTGAATTATTAATACCGCAATCTAGAGTCTGACACTGGGGCCTGGCGGGGGCTTGTTTTTACTGCCCAAAATAGTCTGGTATTTGCCTTTCCAGTGGGCATGCAGCCAGGCCAACGAGTGAGTAAACTATCCAGCCGAACAAAGCAAAACTATTTTTACCCTGGGGAGCCCAAGAATGTATCGCAGAGTCCCCAAGGGCCTGCCCCACCCAAGCCAGTCATCAGTCACCAATAGAGGCAAATCTGCAGGCATCCAGGGGCCAGGAGGCAGAGGATGCCAGAAAGGCCCAAATGCCGCTCTTCCTCCCTCTACTGGGAGCGAGGTACCAGAAACTCTCCCTCACAGCACTTCTGAAATGGTCAGGAAAGAAGCAGTAAGGATTTCATTTATCCTCAAATATAATAGGAATAAAAGCAATCTGGTTAATAGTAATCCCAACTTATTGAGATCCCACCATATATCAGACACTGTGTTGACTTTGTTCATGTCCCTTATCCCATAATGTTTCTATGACAGACATCCCCCTCTTCCAGTTGTGGAAACCAAGGCTCAGAGAGGTGAAGTGACTTGCCTATCATCACCCAGCTAGGAAGCCGTTATGTCCCCAAGCACATTGACTGCAGAGAAGATCTCCTTGGTGCCTCCTCAGCTGCCTGTCCCTGCAGAGGGATGAGAGCAGGGCGGAGTAGGGGCAGCCACTTCAGACCTGGTCCTGCTCCTGATGGCAGATCTCACCTCTCGAGGCTCCTGCCTGCTTCAGAGTTTTGCTAGGGAAGCATGGAAGCAGGGGAGAGATCAGAAGAGCCCCCGCAGCATGTCCAATATGCTCCAGGGTGACGGTGTCACTACACATGATTCTTTGGAAATGAAGAGAGAGGTTGGGTGTCAGGAGTCTATAGAGCAGAGTCCTCTGTGAATGACTTCAGGAAAGGCGTTTCCTCTTTCTTCTCTCCCTCCCTCCCTTCCTCTGTATTCTCCTCTTGGTAGAAGTGCTGGAAAGAGCATGGTGTTGCTACTCATCCTTCCTTCCCTCCTCTTCTCCATCTGTCTAACTCTTTCCATCCTCTGTACTCCTCTCTAGCCCCACCTCCTCCAGGCAGTCTTCCCTGACTTCTCCCCTGCTGAGAGCAGAGTGGGTCTCTTGCATCTGACTTCCTGTTTCATCTTTACCCACTGTCTGTTAAGATGGGGTTCCTTAGTGGCACTGGCCTTTAGAGATATTTCATGTGTCTGTGCTGGGCCTTCCCAACTGGATCAAAAGCTTCTTGAGGGTTGAGATTGAATCTTGTGCTTCTTTAGAGATATTTTACTCTCCTTCTCCTAAACCTTTCATGACTCTTTACTGCCCATAAGTTCCATCTATTCATCTATTCCCCATGGACCCATCCATGTGTCTCTCCATCTACAAATCCATCTATCCACCCATCTGTGCATCCACTCACCAACCCAGCCAATCATCCATCCATCCTATATACTCACCTATTTTTCTGGTCACCTGTCCACCCCTCCACCCCTCATTCAACAAATACTCACCAAGTGCAGCATTAGGGGTGTGGAGCTACATTAGACACCATGGAGTCTAGAGTTAAGTGGGAGAAGACAGATAAGAAAAGGAAGCAGGGCTGGGGGTGTAGCTGAGTGGTAGATCACTTGCCAACCACATGCAAAGCCCTGGGTTCAATCCCCAGCACTGCACAAAATAAAAGGAAGCAATTACAAATCAGGATAGTGAATCCTGTGGAAGAGGAGGTACATAAATCGTGGGAGCCACAGAAGCCTACATTCTCATCATGGCGCCATCATTTCCCAGCTGTGAAAACTTGGTCCAGTCTCTTTTCTCCCCATGCCTCAGTTTCCTTATCAACGAACTGGGAATCATATTTACTCTCATCCCACAGGGTTGTAGTGAGGACTAAATGAGATATGAGTAAAGCTCATGGCTCTTCTTTCCGTGACAGTTCCTCCTGGGCAGGGGCCATGTCTCTCTTGCTTCCTATAGCATCCTTGGCCTTGGGAGCCTGAGGCGGGCAGGATTACTGTTTGTGGAATGGCTGCTTCTTCATCACATCCGTCACAGCCTATCATTGTCCAAAGGGTCCAGATCCTGAGCATTGGAATGAATGTTCAATCAACAAGCATGTTTTGGGCCACTATGACCCCAAATACACCCTGACTCAAACTTTACCTGAAGTGTTCCATTTCTCTTCTTCTGGTCTATATCATTTATCTATCTATCTATCTATCTATCTATCTATCTATCTATCTATCTATTTTTTTGGTGGGGGTGGTTTCGGGAGTTCGCCTTCCCTGACCCGACCCCAAGCTTCATGTCACAAGCAGAGAAACTGAAGCCCAGAGGGAAAAACCAGGATTGCAATAAGTGTAGAGAAAAATGTAGAAAGCTGTAGAGAAAAAGGCACACTCATATATTGCTGTTGGCACTGTAAATTGGGACAACCACTATGGAAAGCAGTATGGAGATTCCTTAGAAGACTTAGAATGGAAACACCATTTGACCCAGATGTCCCACTCCTTGGTCTAACTTAAAATCAGCATACTATAGTAACACAGCCGCATTAATGTTCATAGCAGCTCAATTCACAAAAGCTAAATTGTGCAACCACCCTAAATGACCTTCAATAGATGAATGGATAAAGAAACTGTGGTATATACACACAATGGAATATTGCTCAGCATTAAAAGAGAATAAAATTATGGCATTTGCAGGATGGAGTTGGAGAATATCATGCTAAGCGAAATAAGCCAATCCCCAAAAAACCAAAGGCCAAATGTTCTCTCTGATAAATGGATGCTGATCCATTATTGCGGAGTGGGGCATGGGGAAAATGGAGGAACTTTGATTGGGCAAAGAGGAGGGTGGGGAGAGGAGGGGGCATGGAGGTAGGAAAGATGGTGGAATGAGATGGACATCATTATCCTAGGTACATGTAGAACTGCACATGTGGTATGATTATATGTCATATACAACCAGAGAAATGAAAAGCTGTGCTCCATTTGTTTACAATGAATTCAAATGCATTCTGCTATCATGTATAAATAATAATAATAACAACAACAACAATAATAATAATAATAATGAATAAATAAATAAATAAAAAGAGAACTGGGATTGCTGGGTTTGTGTTTAATACTTGGATCCCAGTTCTGGTTCATCATTTGCTCTTTCTGGAAGATGATGGCAAAATCACCAGGGGCTTAGCTGTTTACATCCCTGTTCTCCCTACCAACTCCTTTTTTCCAAAGGACATTCACCCCACCTGGGGCCCAAACACACTGTACCACAGCTCCCAGTACCTGGAAGGCTACCCACTGTGACTCGGGGAGTAAGCTTGAGGGAGCTGCATGCTGCAATTTTGGTTCATTTTTGGAATTACACCTTCTAAATGAAGGGAAGGAGAGTGACTTGTGGTCCTGAGCCATGGCAACAAAGAGGTCTGGGGACACAGGACAGGGGAGTGATGGTGGGGTAGAAGGAGAAAGTGAGGTTCTAGGAGGTCTCATTGCCATGTGTTCTAGGAATAAATAAGAAAATGTGTCCTAGACCAGATCCTTTGTTCCATTTTCTTCTAGACTCACTCATGGGAAGTTTGTTTCATAGGCAATGAAACGGGGGGAGGCATACATTCCCATAGTTTTAAATTTCTAAATTTTGAGCCTATATATGAGGCCTTTTGAGTTGTATCTTCCATTCAACATTTGCATAAACCTGGTCTATCTGTCTCTCTTAAACTCTTGTTTCCTTGATTTTGTCTAAGTGGAACATGAATTTTTTTTTAATATTTATTTTTTAGTTATCGGTGGACACAACATCTTTGTTTGTATGTGGTGCTGAGGATCGAACCCGGGCCGCACGCGTGCCAGGCGAGCGCGCTACCACTTGAGCCACATCCCTAGCCCCGGAACATGAATTATTAAAAACAAAACAAATCAGGGCACAGGTGGTAAAATACAAAATAGGGGTGGGGATGTGGCTCAGGGGTCGAGTGTCCCTGAATTCAGTCCTTGGTACCCTCTCCCACCATGCTCCCCCGCCAAAAAACCAAAAAAACCAAACAGCTGAGAACCTTGTTCTTGTGGAAGCACAGGCTTATATTTATTTAGAATAATATTCCTTTGAAACTCCATTTCCCCTGCTCCAGAGTGTTACAAGGGGAAGAAAAAGAAGTGGGGAAATGTAAAAATTTCCCAGTGTCTTGAAACTTGGAGAAGAACAGATTGTACTTCTGAAATCATGGCCTGTGTTTGTCTGCCTCTGAGACTCCCTGTTACCCATCAATGGGGTCTCCTGCTTCCAAAACCATCTAGCATTTTGCTGACAACAGCTGATTGGCTACCAGGCTGTGTTATTGGGTGCCCATTCCGCTGTGTGCAAAGGAATGGTAGTGTTGTCTCTTGAGCAGTCAGATTGCTGATGTCACTCAGAAATTGGTTTGAGGCATGATTGGGATTCTAACTGGAGTGTGTGTGACTAATACAAAGTGAGTTTTCAATGGAATCAAGCAGGGATAGTAGTGTAGACAGGCAGGGATGGAAAGTCAGGGACCTCTGTTGCTAGCTCTCTATGCCACCCACCCCCTGACCCTTGGAGAGGTTCCCACTGTGACCTTGGAGAGGCTGTGTACTGAGACCTTGAGGTGTTCATTTCCCCCTGAGACCCAGCACCTGCCTGGCAGTGAGGCAGTCACAGCAATTCATTTTATACTCACCTGCCCTGTGGAAACATGCTCACATGTTCAGGCCTATGTGTAAGGGCAGTTTAAAACTCCAACACTATAGTTTGAGAAAGTAGGAAACAATTTGGGTGTCCATTAAGAGGAGACTAGTTGGGCTGGGGTTGTGGTTCTGTGGCAGAGCGCTTGCCTGGCATGTGTGATGCACTAGGTTTGATCCTCAGCACCACATGAAAATAAAAAAATCAAAAGCATTGTGTCCATCTACAACTAAGAAAATATTTTAAAAAAAGAGAATAGTTCAACACATCCTAGTATATTTCCACAATGAGATACTAAAATGGGTTAAAAAATAAACAAGACTGAGGCAACATGAGAGATTCTCACAAACATAATGCTGAAGCCAGACCCTAAAGAGTAGGCCTTAGGGGCTGAATTGTGTCCCCCTCCCGAAACTCATACGTTGAAGCCCTAACCACCACGGTGTGAGGGGATGGCATTCAGAGGTGGGGTCGGTCTTTGGGAGATAAGCAGGGTTAGAAGAGGTTGTCGAGGTGGGACCCTCGTGGGGTTAGTGTCCTCAGAGGAAGAGACCAATATCTCTCCTTGTCTTTCTTTTGATGTCTCCATGTCTCTGTCTCTTTCTCTCTGTGTGTGTCTCTCTCTTTAGATAGCGAGAAGATGGCTGTCCACAACCTGGGGCTGCATCCCTCACCTGAACCCGACCATGCCAGATCCTGACCTATAAGAAAATAAACTTCTGTTGTTTCACCCACCTAGCCTGCAGCCTGAGCTGACTCTTGTAAGTACCTACTGTATGTGTCTGCATAAAGTTCAACAGTAGGCAAATCTGAACTATGGTGTTTTGAGTCAAGGGAACGGTTATCAGTCATGGGGAGGCGGACAATGGAAAGAGAACCAAGATGGGTTCAGGATTCATTCATGTTCTGTTCTTGATTGGTGTGTTGGTACCCATGAGTGCATTTACCTTTTGAGAATTTATCATGTTGTATGATTAGGATCTGTTCAGTTTCATGATGACATATTTCAATAAAACTTACAAAACTGCTCGAGTTGGTGTTAAGAATAATTAGGAGCCAGCCAGGCGTGGTGGCTCACGCCTATAATCCCAGTGGCTTGGGAGGCTGAGGCAGGAGGATTTTGAGTTCAAAGCCAGCCACAGCAAAATCAAAGTGCTAAGCAACTCAGTGAGACCCTGTCTCTAAATAAAATACAAAATAGGGCTGGGGATGTGGCTCAGTGATCAAGTGCCCTTAAGTTCAATCCCCAGTACCCCCCTCAAAAAAAACCTTACAAAACTAAAAGAATTCCTTCCAAATATAAAATAACGATTATCAATAAAAGCAAAAGTCTTGTGAGTAATATTTTAATTATTTCTGTGCCTAGTGCCTAGACTTTAGCCAGGTGTGGGCTACATGTAAGATTTGCTACCAAAACAGCCACAACATAAACAAGGTCAAACCATATATATGTATTGACAGAGAAAAATATATGTAGCATTTTTTGTTTTTTAAACAAAAGATTCCAAGCAGTATTTATAATATATCATTTGTGTTTTTAAAAAGGCTAGGTGTGCAAATAAAAATAATGCAAGTATTTGTACATTTATATGTAGATCTACATGCAAATTTACATTAAAGTCAGGTGGCCATTATTTTTTAACTTTTAAACTTTCTTCTGTTTGATTTGTTTTATAGTATTAGGGTATTTATGTTAATAAAAAAGTAGTGAAGATAAATCCAAGAGGAAAGGAATAAAGAGTTTGGAGCAGATGGGCAGGTGACATCTGAGCACCCCCCCCCCACCTTTCTCTGGGGTCTGTGATTATGTGGAATCCCAAGTCCAGCAACATTGACAGGTTTAAGTTGGGTGGCTCTAAATCTCCATTTTTGGTTCTTAATCTAGAGCTGCAGATATGTTTTACCTCGTCCATTTCTGTGGCTGTCATTTTGGGGTTTTGTTGTGGATTCCTTTTCTTCACGTCAAATGTGATGTGGAGCCAGCTCTGGAACTGAGTCATAATAGGCCAGGGTGTCCATTTCAGGTAGTCAATCTCTAGGAGAAGTTGGGGACAAAGCAGGAAGGAACCAGGGGAGGGAGGCTTCCCCTGGACTCCCAGGGGTGATAGTGAGTTACATGCTCCTTGTTGGCATAGTTACAGCCATCTTCCTTTCCCCACCCCCACTTTATGAATACTGTTCTTGTTCTCAAGAAATAGAAACTTGCCTGAGATAAAAACTTACTGGTCTGGAGATGTTTTGGTCTCTCTGCTCTCTCCTTGAGATATAAAAGACCTGCCCATCTCTGTTCCCAAGAAACAGAAACTTGCCTTCTGCAAAATCAGGTGATGCTTGCTATGCCTGTCACAAGGGCTAAACCCGCCCCAACCGGGGGGCCATGATTCTGGCCTATAAAAGGTAATGCTCAAGGGGGAGCTGCTCCTGCTCCCCCTCTCTTGTTGCTCTCTTTTGATTGCTGCTCTTTCACTCATATCCATAAATAACACTCCTGTGAACAGTGGCCTAGGGACAGAGCAGATAGAACAATTGGGTCTGCTTGGGCTTCCAGGGGGAAGGGGCTTGTGAGATGGTCCTTGCAGGATGAGTAGGAGTTTGACAGAAAATAGAGAAGGAAAATGTTCAGAATAGGGGGAACTATATGCACAAAGGCTTGGGATTGTGATTGAGTGTGTATGTTGGGGGCGTATAGGACTGTGTTGTGAGTAAGCACTAGGGCATGGGTAAGTGACTCAACAGAGAAAGGAAAGAGTGTTTAAAAATTTTTTTTTTAGATGTTAATGGACCTTTATTTAATTTATTTATTTATATGTAGTGCTCAGAATTGAACCCAGTGCCTCACTTATGCTAGGTGAGCGCTCTTCCACTGAGTCACCACCCCAACCCCAGGAAAGGATGTTTTGTATCATCCTCTAGAGCCCAAGTGTAATGATCTCTGGTTACTCCATTTTCCTTCTAGTGATGGATCATTTACCTCCACCTGTTCCTGGTCACCACCTGCAGATTAGAATAGCTCCTCCTGGCTGGAGATGCTAAGCAGATAAGTGGAGGCAGAGGGCCAGGATGCTTTCTGGGTGGTGAGGCCCAGCAGGAGGCAGTCACCATGGAGATGGAGGGAGGGGAGATTGACAGGTAGATGAGCAGAGGCAGGAATTGAGGACAAACAGAGGCTTCCAATTGGTGTGGCTGGTGAAGAGGAAAGGAGGGGTTGGCCTGCAGAGGAGAATGAATTTGTTGAAGCCATTGGGAACTCATCCATCCTTCCTGAGTGCTGTCTTTCTAGTTTGACATGAGACAAGAGGTCTAATGTAAGATGGGAAGTTGTTTCTTACCTGGGGATGTCAGTGCAAAATGCAAGGTGTATTTATGTGGGAGAAATCGTGGCCTGTGGCTGGCTACTCGCTGCCATGTAACCTTGGGCAGATCCCTCCCTTACCTTCTATCAGCTTGCATTTCCCCTGTATACAGTGAGAAAGTAGGACCAGAGGATTTCTGAGATCCCAGAAAGTGTCCTCCACCTGGGGTGATGACCCAGGGCAGACTCCAAAACATTTGGAAGAACCCCCCTCTGCAACATAAGGCTTGAAGCTGGTTCCATCTGTGCTCTGGAAAGATTGTCGGCGCCTTGCAAAGCAAATTGAATTTGTAGTTGGAAATTTAAGTGACCAAAGAGACTGGCCTTTTAAAATTCCAAATTGGTTTTGGAGACAAATGGATCAGGAAGGGAGGGAGAAATGGAGGGACAGGGCAACGTGGGTGGAATGCCTGGCAGGCAGCCTTCAGCCTTATGAGATTAGCATCTCTGGGTTGCTGGTGACAAGCCACTTTGTTCTCCTTGCCTGCCAGCAGCCCAAAAATGCAAACCTCCCTCATTTCCTAGACCAGCGAGGAGAGCAGCCAGAGCTGTAGGAATTGGCTCTGGTTGATTGACTCTGAAGTGCCCAGGCCAGGCCTCTAGTTGGACCTACCAAAAAGCAAAATGAGCAATGGCCTTCTGAGTCATGGCCATGGTGAGGAGCTGGAGCTGTCACAGGATGGTTTTCAGACCCTGCAGGAGCAGAACTTTTCATACTCCCGGCTTCTTGCAAGGAAGCATCCTTAGTCAAGCAAGTGAGTCCCAGGCCACTCTGAGTTCGTTTCTGTTGTCCCTGTTTAGAGGCACTCTGAGACTAGATCCCTGTTTTTTGGAATCATGAATATCTAGAAGCAGGGATATTTGAAAGTTATGGGTAGTCTTTATTTTCCCATCGCTTCTGATCAGAAGTCCAGGACAATGGGAAGATAAAGAATCCAGATAATATTATAGAATGCATTTTTATTCTGTTCATTACATGTTTCCAGAGCATCTCTTATCTGCTGGGTCCTGTTTAGGTGTTAAGTGGATAGCAGGCACTAAACGGACAAAAAGTTATTGATTTTTTTGGCCTATATTATGATTATAGGGTGGTGAAAAACATATTAGGCACAGCAAATAGTAAGACAGTTGATAGTTTGGATCATAATAATTCCTATGAAGACAGACAAAAGCTGTAAAAATTCCCTTGTTGGGGACTTAGTAGTGGCAATGTGTTCAATTTTAAGCAAAAGGGACAGAACTGAAGAACGTTATGAGACCAGCCAGAAACACAAGGAAAACTATGACATACACTCTCTCACATGTGGAAGCTGAGGGTGGATCTTCAAGGAGGAGTAGAACCGAGATTGCTAGAGGCTGGGAAGGGAGGAGGGAAGAGGCTGGAGAGAGGTTGGATAACTGGTACCAAGGCACAGTTACATGGAAGTAAGAAGTTCTGGTGTTCTGTAGCACAAGGTGATGTGATTCACCAGACACTGTTACATATTTTATGAAGAAGTAGAAGAGAGCAGCTTGAGTCTCCAAATATAAAGAAATGCTAAGGAGAGAGAGAGCAAGAGAGGTTCATTTAAAAAAATTTTTTTTTTAGCTGTTGATGGACCTTTGTTTTATTTATTTATATATGGTACTGAGAATTGAACCCAATGCCTCACATATGCTAGGCAAGCACTCTGCCACTGAGCCACAACCCCAACCCCAAGAGAGGTTAATTTTTGATCAGTGCACATTGTATACGTGTATTGAAATACCACCTTGTATCCCACAAATATGTACCGTTATTCTGTGTTAACTTAAGAGAGAAAATTAAATGAAAGAATTTGAATAAAGGGCCAGGAACATCTTCACTGGGAAGGTGACATTGGAGCAAAAACCTGAAGGGGGCAAGGGACCAAGTCATTTGGAGACCTAGAAGGGAATTCCAGACAAATGGCAGTGCAGAGGCACTGAGGTGGGACTGTGCCCAGTGTGGCATGGAGCAAGGAGGAGGCTGCTGAGGCTGGGTGGGGGGCAAAGGAAGAGGGGGGGCAGAGACCACACTGGGGGAGGGAGACAAGGCTATGACAAAGACTTAGCTTTTCTTCCAAGTGAGATGGCAGCCAGGAAGAGTCTGAGCAGGGCAAGTTTGTCATCTGACTTACAAATTTAAAGGGATCAGTCTGAGCCAGATGTGGTGGTGCATACCTGTAATCCCAGCCACTCAGGAGGCTGAGGCAGAAGGATCTCAAATTTGAGGTCAGCTTCAGCAACTTAGTGAGGCCCTAAGCAACTTAGTGAGACTCTAATTCAAAATAAAAAAGGGCTGGGGATGTAGCTTAGTTCAGTCCCCAGTACCAGAAAATCCATTGGAGCTCTGTGTTGAGCAGTTTCTATCAGGGTAAGGGAAGATGCTGGGACATCAATGAATAGTCACGGAAAGGACCCAGGTGAGAGGCTATGGGGCTCAGATGGTGATTCAATCTTCTGACATTGGATGGAGGATAGGAAACCCAGGGGAATTGGGGTGGAGGATGCAGCTCAGGAGTACAGTGTCAGACAGGAGGGGTTTAGGATGCCTGTTGGCCATCCAAACGGCAATGTCCTAGCTACTGGAGAAGTTTGAGCTCAGAGTAGAGGCCAAGCAGAGGTGGAAGTCTTGAATTGTCAATGCACAATGTCGCGTGAGTCACTGGGGGTGTAAGCAGTGATGGAGATGAGCTGTGTCTGAGCACCCCAGTGTTAGAGATCATGGGTAAGAAGGTCCACCCCACTTTATCCACCCCCAGGAACTGAGGGTGAGGAGAAGTTTGGTTCCTACCCCCTTCCCACCTATAGGTGGATATGGTGAAAGATCCTGCCACAGGCAGCATTTCCTGGAAGGAAGAGTCTGAGGAGGAGGGGATTTAGTTGGGGAGAGTTAGTTTGGTTATATATGGGAAGTTAGTTGGGGATACTCTTGGGGTCAAGTCCTGTGAGGGAGCAGAGGCAGCAAGCAGGTTGGTGGAGGAGGATGTTGAATCACAACTTAGTTGCTACAAAGATCTCAGTGGATTCCATGGATGCTGAGGAGCTGGGGCTCTTCAGACAGAGCAGCCTTGCATGGACAAGTCATTGGCTGTGGGCATCCATGAAGGGGTGGGCAAAACCTTGGCAAGGCAGCTCCTTTGGGTCCAGGGCAATTCAGAGTAGGACATGGCTCTGGTCCTTGACTGGCCGATCATGCTGGGAGGTTAGCAATGACTGTTTCAGTCCCCAAAGGGATGACCCAGTGCTCATTAGGCCTTTATAAGAGGGTAGAAGGTCAGGAGCTATTCAGAGAGGATGGGATTCCCTGGGAATTCAGGATGGTGGGATCCAAGAGCTGCAGGCTGAGTTTTGAGGTTTGCGCCCCAAAATCTTCCCCATTGAATTTTGGGAAGCCAGACTTGGAGGACGGGCCTCACTTATCTCAAAGTGGTGTGGGAAGAGGATCAGAGGCCTGGAGGGGTCAGAGAAGAGGCTAAGAGCTGCAGAGCAGAGTGACAGAATACAGTGGTGCATGGGTGAGCACTTCTCAGGAGCTTCCAGAAAGACTCAGGAGTTGCTACCAGCTTAAGTGTGGCTTTGCTATTAATGATGATGTGGTGCAGACTCTCACTTGCTAATAAGGCAAAGAGAGGAAGGATGATTGTCCCGAATGTCACGGCCCTGTGGACACCAGAATTTCACAGCTTTCCTCCATTGTTTTCCCGTTAAGTTAATTGGGTAGTAGTCAGACTTACCAGGGTCCAGCCCTTTTCTAGGTAGGACAATGAAAACCATGTCATTCCCCCTTTCCCCAGCTTCTTATAAAAACATAACTGCGCAAAATTGTTGATAGTCTGCATTAGGGCCTTGATGCTGACAGGTCTTGCTTGAATACTGGCTCTGCCATATCTGGCTGTGTGACTTTGGGGAAGTCACTCAACCTCTCTGAGCTGTTTTCTCACATTTAAAGATAATGACATCTACTTTATGGGGTTGTTGTGGAGGCTTTGTGTGGAAGCACCTATGAAAGCATTTCCTTTCATCCCTGGGACTTGGGGTGGGGGTGTCAAAAGATCTCAGTCCCTCTTCCATCCAGGCAATTAGAAGCCCCTAACTTGGGCCTGAAGAGATATGCCCATTTCCTTGGCTCCAGAGAAAGGAGGTTACTTGGGGGCAGTTTCCAGGAATCTCCACTTGAACAAGTTTCTTATTTGTGCCAAGACCATTCTCTTGTTCCTGCAGGGCTACCACTGCTCTCCATGCACCCAGCCTGCAGATAAGCCATAACAATGTTATCTTGGCTGCCAGGCCTTGCGGGCAGGATTCCTTTGTTGGGCCTTTTGGCTTCTGCAGGCATTCTGGGTGGATCTGGGTTAGTTAGATGGGCAGCCTGGCGGTGCTGGGGCAGGGCCTGGCTCCTCCTAGATGCCCAGGGAGTGCTCCCTGGAGTGAGGGACCCTGCTCACCAGAGGAGGCTCAGCTGGCTTCCTTCTGTGTGATCTTGGGCAAGTCACTTAACCTCTTTGAGCCATTTCAAATGCTTGTCAAGTGGAGACAATAATAGCAATCTGTGAACAGAAAGACAGGTGTGGGTGGCCGTGGAGAGATGTTGGAACTGCTGGGCACTCTCAGTGGGAATACAAAGTGATGCAGCTGCTCCAAGAAAGAGTGTGGCTCATAAAAAAAAAAAAAAAAAAAAAAAGAGGTGCAGAGTTATCCTATGACCCAGCAGTTTCACTACTTGTTATCCAGGCAAAAGAATTGAAAGCTGGGTCTCCAAGAGATGTTGGTACATAACATTTATGTACATATCATTTATCGTCATTGAAAGACCCCTTAGTGATCCCTGTTCACTAAGTATTTCACAGCATGTTTATAGCAGCATTATTCCCAAGAGCCAAAGGGCAGAAGCCACTTGAGTGTCCACAAATAGAGGGATGGATGGACAAAAACATGGTTTATACATAAAATATATGGTGGGCACGGGTGACCTTTGAAAGTAAGTAAAATAAAAACAAAAGTACAAATACTGGATGCCTTCACATAGATGAGGTCCCTGGGGTAGTCAGACACACAGAAAAGAAAGTGGGGTGCTGATTTCTGGGCATTTGGGGAAGGGGAGTGGGAGGTCATGTTCAACGGTTACAGAATTTCAATTTGCTTTTTTCTTTTTTTGATACTTGGGATTGAACCCAGGGGTGCTTTATCACTGAGCCACATCCCCAGCCCTTTTTATTTTTTATTCTGAGACAGGATCTCGCTGAGTTGCTGAGGTTGGCCTTGAACTTGCAATCCTTGGGCCTCAGCCTCCTGAGTTGCTGAGGCTGGCCTCAAACTTTTGGTCCTCCTGCCTCAGCTAGGATTACAGGCATGCACTATAACACCCAGCAGGTGGTCTACACTTTAAACACTGTCATAGGGAATCTGTTCAGCACAATTCAACAATGTAACTTTTTATTTCTCTGAAGAGTCATTTTGACAAGCAACCAATAGAAGTTTGACAAGGTTAATCCATTTGCCATTTTGGATTTTTTTCCTTCTTTATGGAAGGGACTTTCTTGGATCCAGATGAAGTTTTCTTAGAATATTCTGTGAAACACTTTACTTCTCATTAAACCCAGGGAGAACACCTTTGTTTCCCTCCTTCAGAACACTAACAAGGATAAAAATAATAAAGAGAATTGGAGAAGAACCACTCAATGTCTCAGTGGGTGACAGCTTCAATTTGAGCAAGTCTAGGACATTTGAAGAAAGATGCCAACTATTCTACATCTTCTCTCACTCCTGACCCCTTAATGCCACCATGACTATCTAATAAATTGATGGCATTGCGAATTCACCTAGAATTTTCAACTTTTTCAAGATTTAGCCATTGATATTATATGTTGGCAGGTGGAAAGTCTCAATTCCAATAAGTGATCCCCACAAAATTGACTGTGTATATATGCACTTTGTAAAAAAAAATGATATTGCAATAAAATGCACATAACATTTATCATCTTATCATAACATTTTTAAGGGTACAGTTCCATGCCACTAAGAACACTCACATTGGGGGCTGGGGTTGTGGCTCCATGGTAAAGTGCTTACCTAGCATGTGTGAGGCATTGGGTTCTCAGCACCACATAAAAATTTAAAAATAAAATAAATGTATGATATCCCTCTACAATTTAATATATATGTTTATTTATATATATATGTATACATACACACACATGCACGCACACGCATGCGCGCACACACACACACACACACACACATACACACACTGTTGTGCAGCCATTACATCACTGCCACCCATCTCCAGAACCTTTTCCAGTTAAAAAACTGAAATTTTCAACCAGGAACAATGGCGCATGCCTGCCTGGGTCCTAGCATTAGTGATGGTTGCTCCTCTTGATGGCATGAATGCATGGAATGACGGCTACATTATTTGTCCTGAGTCATGCAATTATAATGTTGCATGCAATATTCCCGTACTGAGGCCTAAGCCCAGCTAGAAAGGTCTAGAAGTTGCTTAATTCATCTCCCATGCATTTTAACAGCTATTTATTAACCTACTACTATGTGGTCTAAATAATGTGAAGGAAAGGACTTTCTCATCTGCCAATCAGAAACCCCCAGGTACAACTCACAGTTATCTGCTTTTTAAATTTTTTTAATTAGTTGTGTTTTTTTTTTCCAGCCTTGAGATTTCCCGTCTTTTTAAGTACTTCAAATAGTTGTATTTCACATTCTGTTCCTTCTTGTTGGCCATTTAAATAATTCCCTATGGTTGTTTCAAATGCTGAGGGGAGTTTTAGGCAAGCATATAGAACTGCTTAAAAAGTACTCAGGATAATGAATGCCGGGGAGGATGATGGGGAGAAGATATACTGCATAAGTTGGTGGGACTGCAAATTAGTTCCTTTACGCTGGAAAGCAGTGAGGAGATTCTTCAGAAAAAACAAAACAAAACTAAGATTGGGGAGATTCAAGGTGGCAGGCAGAGGGGGTCTGTGTTTCTAGGCGCTCTGTGACTCAGGAATCAAACAGCAGGAGTGTCGCGATGGCAAAAGGTGCGACTTTATGCAGTATGCAGTTGAGGGGGAGAAATAAAGAATGTCCACCCGCTTCTGTCCTAGTCAATGCTTTTATTCACTCAAATCACTCAATACAATTTCACTCCATAGGTTCTTAATCAAGAAAACGTCAATCCTTAGTGCTAGGCAGTGCCATAGACATAATCAATTCACAGCAAACAATTCTAGATTAATTCTAAGCATTGCAAACACACTGAATCATGACAGGCTCATGACAGACATCCCCTCTGCTTGCTAAGTGTCAGATTAAAAGACTCAAACCTTAGGCTTTAAGTCTAGCAGATGCACACTCACTCAGACCATGGTGATCAGGTCAGGAACCAAGGCAGGCTTCTCCTGGGGTAGAGCTGACAGCTGGTTGAGGAGAGGGTCATGGGGAGAAGTTGCAGCTCTCTCCAGGGTCAAGATGTGGCTGTGGAGTTTAAGAGTGGTGAGGAAAATGCAGAGGATTAGCAAATGGTGAGGAGAGTTGGGATGTCAGTCCAGGTCCCCATCAGGCTCTCAGCATGAGGGCATCAATGTCAGCAGGCTGAATGTTCGTTCATTTGCTCCATTACTTATACCAAATTTGGGGGCTTTGGACCTCCATTACAATCCCTATCAGCTGCCACCTGATCTCTCAGTTATGTCATTTACCCTCGGGTTAAAACATCTGGTCTGGTGGTCCCTACCCTGATTTTCTTGCCTTTCCCCCTTATTGGGGTCAGGACAACATGCCAGAGACTTCACTCTGAGTTTATCAGAGTGGGGAGAATTGACTTATTTGTGCCTGAGGGCCATACTGGAGGGCTCCATTAGGCGTGCCTGGTGAGACTGCAGGTTTCATACTGGAGTTTTAAAATGGAGTTGCTTAGGCACAGGCCTAAGGCCATCCAAACAAGGAGTATTGCTCCTCCGTGAGGCGGGTGAAAGAGGGATTTCACTGAAACTCCGTTTTGGACAGAGTGTCTTAGAGACTCAGAAATTTGGGTATAAATTTAAACCAAGACGAAAGAATACATTGCAACCCAGGAGGTTATGGCCATGGCATGGATTTAGTACAGAAGGTGAGAGAACACAGAAACACGGATTTGGAACAGAAAAACCTGAGATCAGAAAAAAAAAGGCCTCAACTCAGCTGAGCTAGAGGCTGCACTATACACCAGTGTAGGAAAGGCGCCCTGTGTTTCCCAGCTGGCTGCAGAGAGCTGAGGTGAAGTCACCTTGAAGCTGCCACCCTGCAGCTGCTGCTGCAGAGCCCGGGACAGCCCAGCAAACACTGCCACGCTTCCCCAGCAAGCAGGGTCTAGGGTGTACTAACGGAATGGAAGTGAAACAGGCACAGAGAAGACTGTACCCAGGAAGACTCAAGTCAGAAAAGCAAAGTGTGGTGGTGCATGTCTGTAATCCCAGCAGTTGGGGAGGCTGAAGCAAGAGGATTGCAGGGGCTAAGCCAGCCTCGGCAACTTAGCGAGGCTGGAAGCAACCTAGTGAGACCCTGTCTCAAAAGAAAAATGAAAGAAAAATAAAAAAATTAAAAGGTCTGGGGATGTGGCTCAGTGCATGGGAGCCCTTTAGGATCAATCCCTGATACGTCAAAAAAAGAAAAAAAGACATTCGAGCATAGACAGTGACCATCTATTCTTTTTCTCTTTCTTTTTTTTTTTTTTGTTGTAGTTGGACAGAATGCCTTTATTTTATTTGTTTATTTTTATGTGGTGATGAGGATTGAACCCAGTGCTTCACACATGCCAGGCAAGCACTCTGCCACTGAGCTATAGCCCCGGCCCAACCATCTATTCTTGTAGACTATTTTGATCCCCTCAGTGGACATGATTCTCTCATTTTTCATTATGAATTTTTTTCCTTTTTTTTTGTGTGTGTATATATATATGTGTGTGTTCCTGCTGTCTGATTGGTTCATGGACACATACATACACACACGTATATCTATTTGTTTTTTTATTATGTTTAGCATTTTCTTAAAATGTAGTTATTTCTCCTTACCTTTCTTTTGAAGCTTTTAGTTTTTCGTTTGTACATTTTGATTTTGTTTTGTTTTCATTTGACTGTTTCTCATTTATCTTTTCCCCTTTTCTTCTGCCGACAGCCAAATTCTATTGTTCTCTCTTTCTCCCTCCTTTTGCTTTGTTTCTCCTATTTTTTTTCCTTCTTTATGACCATCAGTCATATCCTACATCTCTTCTGTGCTCTCTCTGCTCACTTTTTGAAATTGTAAATTCTTTCACTATCACATTTTTTTCTTAAGTAACTATATTTTTACCATCTTTTTTTTTTTTTTTTTTTGGTGGATGAGGTTGAACCCAGGGGTGCTTCACCACTGAGCCACAACCCAGCTTTATTACTTTTTACTTTGAAGCAGGGTCTCCCTAAGTTGCTTAGTACCTCCCTAAGTTGCTGAGGCTGGTTTTGAACTGGTATCCTCCTACTTCAGCCTCCTGAGCCACTGGGATTACAGGCCAGCACCACTGAGTCCAGCTATTTTTACCATCTTTTTGAACTAATTGGTTTAGGGGCTTGGCATGGTGGCACACACCTATGATCTCAGCAACTCAGGAGGCTGAGGCAGAAGGACCGCATGTTCAAGTTCAGCCTTAGAAACTTAGCAAACTAATGGGTTTACATAATTCCTGCTCCCACCATTCATGCTGTTGAAACCATTACTGCTTCGGATGACATAGTTGTCAACTGTTATTTGCTTTAATGCCAGATCTAATTTATGGTTACTTATGTTTTTACCATTGGCTATTGCTGACCCCACCATGTCTGTTTTTTTGTGGAAGATGTCATTGTAGGAACCAGGCATTTAGCTGAATGTTATATGTTGTTTGCATTGGTTGTTGCTATTGTTTGTTTCTTCTTATTCTGTGAGATGCTGGAAACCTACAGGGACACTACAAATTCACAGAGTAGGGACACCACTGCTGAACTAAAGTCAACTGGAAGTCAGTGCACCTTGCCCCACAAACAAATTAATGACACTCTGTCTTTAGCTATACTTCAATACAAAGAATAGAAAAGACAAAACCCCACAGTACCCAAGTAGAAACAGCTAGAGGGTGGGCCCCCAGGTTCCACCTATGGATGCACATCCATGACTATAGCAAAAAACAGAATTAACACAAAGACTGTGGATACCACACCTACAAGGGGGGGGATCTCAATCTGGATCATTCTAGGACACTTTGACAAGTGAACACTGTGCTCTAATAAGGCCCACAGATAAGAGTGGAAGAGAAATCCTCCCCAACAGGTGCATACAGACCAACAAAGAAATATGAAAAAAACAAGATGACATGACACTTCCTAAAATTTATAATTTATTGGCACCTGACCCCAAGATATTGAAGTGGATGAAATATCAAACAAATAATTCAAAAGAATTGTCCACAAAATAATCAATGAATTCCAAAGGAGCACAAAAAAACAATGAAAGGATTAAGGAAGTCAGTATACAATATGAATCAGAAATTCAGTGAGGAGATACAGATATTGAAAAAGAACCAAACAGAAAATCTTGGAAATAAAAGATAAATAAATTAAAATTTATTTATCCACAGTCTTTGTGTTAATTCTGTTCAGTTGAAAATCTCTCTAATAGAGTAAACTGTTCTGAAGACATAATCTCAGAGCTGAAAGGCAAAGTCGTCAACCTTGAACAAACAACAATAAACAAGAGAAAATAAGTAGCCATGATCAGAATATACAATAATTCTGGGACAACAAAATTTAATAATATAATTGAGGAAGGGTATAAGATGCAGGTTAATGGAATGGATAACCTTTTCTGGGAAATAAAAGCAGAAAAATTTCCAAACCTTCAGCATAAGATGGACATCTAGATACAGGACGCATTCAGAATCCCAAAGAGACAAGATTAAAAAGATCCTCTTCGTGACACATTTTAATTAAAGTGCCTAAGATAGAGAACAAGGATAGAATTTTAAAATCCTCAAGAAGAAATGTCAGGTCACATTTAGAAGCAAGCCCATCAGAATCACTTCTGATTTTTTTGGCATAAACTCTAAAAGCTAGGAGGGCTTGGAATGATGTGTTCCAAGTCCTGAAAGAAAATAACTGTCAACCTAGATTGCCATATCTATCATTAAAAATTGAAGGAAAAATAAAAACCTTCCATGATGGGTAGAAACTAAAAGAATTCATGACTACTAAATTGGCACCACAGAACTTACTTAAAGAAATGCCCTTCCACACAGTAAAAATAAAAGCAAACCCCAGAACTCACAAATGAACAAATTCTCATTTGAAGAGTAATTAAATAGATTATAAAAAGGACCAAATGAAATATAATAAATAAATCAAAATGGAATTAATAACATCTCTCTATATAACATTAGATCTAAAGGGTCTCAACTCTCTAATGAAAACAAACAGACTGGCAGAATGGATTAAAAAACAAGACACAGCTAAATGTTGTTTGTAAGAGACGCACATTATAGGCAAAGATGGCCATAGACTGAAAGTGAAAACATAGAAATTGATATACTATGTGAATGGATACCCTAAAGAACTAGAAGTAGCTATTCTCATATCTGACAAAGCAGACTTCAAACTAAAATTAATCAGAAAATACAAGGCTACTTCATACTGGTAAAGGAAACAATACAACAAGAAGATATGACAAGGTGGGTGCAATTAATTTTACAAAAGTGACACCACTCAGCTGAGTGTGGTGGCTTATGCCTATAATACCAGCAGCTTGGGAGGCTGAGGCAGGAGGATTGCAAGTTCAAAGCCAGCCTCAGAAACTTAGGGAGGCCTTAAGCAATTCAGTGAGACCCTGTCTCTAAATAAAATACAAAATAGTGCTGGGGATGTGCTCAGTGGTTGAGTGCCCCTGAGTTCAATCCCTGGTACCAAAAAAAAAAAAAAAAAAAAAAAAAAAAAAAGGACCACTCAAATTGAAGCATCAAAGAGACCCCAGTACAATAATACTGGGTGATTTTGATACACCTCTCTCACTGCTGAATAGATCACCCAGTCAAAAACTTGGTAAATACTCTTCAGACCTGAAAAATAATACGAATCAAATGGACCTAGCAGATATCTGTTTCATCCAATAACAGCTGAATACACTTTCTTTTCAGCAGCTCATGGAACCTTCTCCAAAATAGATCATATTTTAGGCCACAAAGCAACTCTTAGCAAATACAAAAAAACTGATATAATTCCTTGCATCTTATTAGATCATAATGCAATTAGAAATCAACAAAAAAAAACTCTGTAGAAACTTTATAAGGACATATAAAGACATAAAAACTTTATGAGGACATATAAAGTATTTTGCAATGGAGATTGCAAAATGCTCTTTTGAATGGTCAGTGGATGATAGAAGAAATCAAAGGAGAAATTGAAAAATTCTTAGATTCAAATGAGAATAGTGATACAACACACCAGAACCTCTAAGTCACCATGAAGGTAGTTCTAAGAAGAAAGTTTATAGCTATGAGTACCTACATAATAAAATCAGAAAGATTCCCAAATACACAACCCAATCATGCATTTCAAGATCCTTGAAAAAGAAGAACAAACCAATTTTAAAACCAGTAGAAGGAAGGAAATAATCAAGCTTGGAACTGAAATTAATGAAACAGAATTATAAAAAAACAATACAAAGGATCAAAGAGTTGTTTCTTTGAGATGATAAACAATATTGATGAGCCCTTAGTCAAACTAGCCAAAAGAAAAAGAACATCCAAATTAATAAAATGAGAGATTTAAAAAGGAAGAATCACCACTGACATCACAGAAATCTAGCAGATCTTTATGGATTATGTTGAAAACGCATACATTAATAGATTGGAAAACCTAGAAGAAATTGATGCATTTCTAGACTCCTACAAACTGCCAAAATTTAATCAAGAGGACATAGAAAACATAAACAGGCCAATAACTAGTGATGAGATAGAAGCAGCAATAAAAAGTCTTCCCTATGTGACCCCAGTCTTCCTTAAGGAGCATCATGGTACATCTCCAGTAGCACATCTGGGTTGGAGAGTGATGATCTTCCAAGGGTTGCAGTTGAAGGAATTTCTCCCCTAATGCAAAGGCTTAGGAAAAGACCTTTAAAACTTTGCATATGAGGCTTGGGGCTGTAGCTCAGTGTCTCTTGGCGTGCATGAGGTCCTGGGTTCAAACCCCAGCCACTCTACCCCTTTACAACCCACAGATTTTTCCTAGGGCCCAGGTGGGTATGGAGCCAGTAGTAATCCACAGATACGATGGTGGATTGTGCATCCTGGGTTGGAAGCCAGCTCTTGTTATGATGTGCTATGTAGTTTTGGAGCCTCACTTTATAACCCCAGCCTCTAATGAGAAAAGAGCTTGGTGCCCAAGACTGCAGTCTGGGTTCCCAAATGTTCTTGGGAAGGGGATCTGCCTGTGGCTATTAAATTTTTCTATATGGCCCTGCCCATACTTGGAAACCTGCCTCCCCCAGATGTACAGTGTGCTTGGTGGTCAACTCGAGAAGCAGGTAGTCAAGGCTTTGAATCTCAGATCAGAAAAATAGGCAGAATCTGAGTGTCCCTCACACAGAACTGCAGCAATGGCCCAGGGAACTCTAGAAGCATCCACAAGCAAGTGGCAAGCCAGAGGCTCTTGTGGGGAGGAACCCCAAGCACACGTGGAGTGGGTGCCAGGCAGCCTCTCTGATGGACACGGTGGCTTTGCCTCTGTTGTATGCAAATCAGGTAACAATGGGCCTGACGTTCTGGGAGGGGCCCAAGGGTGGCCCCTTAGATTCCTGCAGCTGGCCTTCGGGAACGCAGACACTGTCTTGACTGGAGGTCTAGACCATGGACAGGGACCTGAGTGAAGACGACAGTAAGTAGAGGGTCAGGGCTGGTGTGGGTGCCTGTCCTCCGTAGCCAGCACTGAACAAGACCCTGTGTCAGCCGTGAACATGTCTCGGGTCTGGGTCTGCATTGCCAATAACTTCCTTCTTTTCCTCCTTCTTGCTGTCATGATGAAGCTCATTTGCAGCCTGCAACCTCTTCTTCTATTGTGTGCTTCTAGACAATGAAGAAGGACTGGCAAAAATGAACAGGAACTTTTAACAAGGACCTTTCTTGCTACCCATTTGGGAGGACGTGCAGCCTCGTGCTCTTTCTTTTTCCTTTCTCTGGTTCTCACCTTCCCACAACCCCAGCCAAACATAAGCATGAATATCGGGGTTCTTACTTTGATCACATTCTTAGATGAGGTTAATTTCGTAGACACGGTTAATTTTTGTAGTAAAGTCTTTATGTAGGACCTGCCTGAAGCAAAAGCCTGCTCGTTCATGAGTGCTGGGGAAATACAGCCCTGGTGACCCTATTCTGTCATCCCTAGGACAGAAGTACAATGGAATTTAAAGACTAATTTAAAACATAAGGAAGGAAATGGTATTTTAGGAAGAAATGTGCTATGTTTAAAACAGGAAATTTTTCATACTGTTTTGGAATGGGTAATGAGACAGAACATAAAACACGGACGCTGGGGCACTGGGAGGCCAGGTTCAAGTCCTGGTTCTGATTTAAAGGGGTTCTGTGATCTTGGGCAAGTAAAATGACTTATCAGAGCCTCAGTTCCCCCAACTACAGAAAGGATCAGGAGTCCTTTATTTGAGGACCCCAAGGGTGGCGACAAGATGTCATGTAAATGTAGTATTTGCAGAGTGTTGAGGGGTCTGTGTCTTTCATCTGAATCCTACAGGGGCTTGTGACACAAATACATTGTCATTGTCACTGGACCTGATGACCTTGAAGGTCCTTTGCAGGTCTGACACTCCATTGTCTTTAATGTTGGTATGTTTTAAGATTGAAATAGAGCCAGGTGCGGTGGTGCACGCCTGTAATCTCAACAGCTCCGGAGGCTGAGGCAGGAGGATCAGGAGTTGAAAGCCAGCCTCAGCAAAAGTGAGGAGCTGAGCATCTCAGTGAGACCCTGTCTCTAAATAAAATACAAAAAATAGGGCTGGGGATATGGCAAGTGGTCAAGTGCCCCTGGGTTCAATCCCTGCTCCCCTCACCCCCACTGCCAAAAAAAGATTGAAATAGAATATAAAGTTTAGCTATGCTAATCTTGGAGAGAACTCAGTTTAAATTTTGTTGGATTCCTTTTTCATATTGAACTAGGAGACAGTATGGAGATATTTTTCCAAGTATTTGAGGAAGACCTAATGTAATCTCTGATCTACTGAAACGATGTGTCCATAGTCTCATTTTGATCAGTTTGTGGATGTTTATTTTACAAATAGTCTAATGAAATCTTTTCTCTTCAAACCATTTTTCATTAGCAGATTTTTCAAGGTATAATTGGAGTTTCTCTTGGTATCCATGGACTACATCAGATGTAGATTCCAATTCAAGCTCTTTCTCCCTAATGGTTGGGTAACTAGGATCAGTCATTTAACCTCTCTGAGCTTTATTTTCCTTAACAAAAACAGAGATGGTGTCATTCTGCAGGGCTGGTGGAGGATTCGTTGGTTATAAAGTGCCTAATACATCACCAGGGCCAGAGTAGGCATGGAGTAAACACTGACTGTCAGAAGTGACCAGATGATGTCCCCAGAGCTTCAAAAATTAAACTGCTATTAACAGCAATTATTATCACCTGTGAGGTTTTTGTCTGGGCCTCACACCTTTTGGTAGGCACAGTGAGAACTAATGAAGGATCTAGTTCCCTCATTGTCCTCCAAGCCCAGGGTCTGTCATAGGGTTGCCCTGTGTGTTGGCTTCAAACACCATGGGGCTAAGGTCAGAAGCTGGGGTATCTGGGTTCACCCAGAAACGATTTTTAGAAATAAAATATGAAACTAGGCACTTTTTTCCAGGAAGGGGACCCTACTGTAATACTTATGTATGTGACTTTTAAGGTGAGCAGTGTATCCCAGTTCATCTTAGGGCTTTCCCTTCTTGTCACTCAGTATTTGATCCCTTAATTTGGGGGTCCCTAATATAGGTGGCCTCAGAGAGAGAGGAAAACTTCCTTCCTTCAAAGTGGATATGGATGAAGACATCCTGGGCTGTGGCATCCAGGGGGAGATTGCCCTGAAGGCCTTTTAGCCCCCCTGCCTCTCTGCAGCATCCCTGACCAGGGCCGGTGCCTTCCTCCCATTGCTGAGCTTGTCCCCCTCTTATCTCTGAGAATATTTATTTCTGAAATTGGAGTGACATCTCTTCTACTCTTGCTCTTGATCTCAGGTGTCAAGGCTACTTGGAACATGGGTGTTCCTTATTTAAAACAAGAGCCCTTCAGAGTCTTTTCTTCTGCTTAACTTGTCACTGGTGACTTCAACAACTCTTGCTTAACCAGCTCCTGCTTCTTCAGCGATCCCGGGTGGGAAGTGGTTTCAGTTTCTAAGAGCACCATGTCCTAGCACAGAGCCCAGGAGGAAAGGTCTCCTCCCTTATTTCATACACCATATGTCCTATAATATAACTTCCTTTGTTGCAGATTGAACACCCCTCCCAAAAATGGAGAACAAGAGCTTCTTCAAGTAAGAGAGGCTTTCATTAGAGCCCCTGGTAATTTTAGGAGAGGGCTTCTCTGGCCTATAAGACCTAGGTTGTACCTCCTGACCTCTGGGAATTGGTCCCCTGGAGGAGGAGAGGTTTTAAAGTCACAAGTGACTGACCTGAGGCCACACCACCATCACCTTCAGTGGCCCAGTGCTGAATAGATGGGGCTCTTCTTTTGGATCACAGGCCAGCTCTGTTTCCAAAAGGACCAACAAAATTCTGAGCTGAAGATATGAGACTGGATTCGAGGCTGCTTATGGTGGGAAAGGATGCTGGACTTCCCACAAGGGGCCCAGAGGCCAGCATCGCTGATGACTGACGTGGGGCCTCAGTGTTTTGCACACATCCTAGTGATGGAGCCACAGCCACCAGGAATCCTGGCCTCACCTGCTGGGTCAGCCATGGCCTCATGGGGCCTGTTCAGTGTTTCCTGCACGCTGCCACATTGCTGGAGGGGATGGTGGGTCCAGTAACTCCTAACAGCAGGAGAGCACGTCTAACCTGGGGAGCCTGTAAGAAATAAACAGCTTGAGTGGAGTCATATAGAGCTTAGCAGGGCTCTCCAGGTCAGCTGTGGAGCCCTCTCTAATCCTTTGCCCCATCTGTTCCTGCCAGTATTCCCTAAGACTTCTTTTTAGGGAAAGGAAATTAAAGCCCTAAAATTAAATGACTTCGCCCCCAACACTACCTGGTGGGCTTGGTATTTTGTGCTAAGCTTGGGCCTGCAGAATGAGGGTAAATCAAACACCTCCTACCTCACAGTGCTCAAAGTCTGGTGGGACCCCAAGTGGACATTTTATAAAGAATGTGTCAGAACAAATTATGAGCACACAGGAGCTACTATGTATAAATTAGAATATGCTGATAAAATTGTTTTTAAAAAAGAATTCTTAAAAGCCATCTAGCAAAAACAACAATAGGAAGAGAGAGAGAGAGTACTGAAGGGGCGCTTGGGGGTGCCAAGGACAGGAACAGCCAGAAAAAAGCTGGGAGGAATGGCCTGTATACCAGTGAGGGCAAATGCAAATGCAGTGTCACAAAGTCACAGGTCACTCCTGGAAACGCAGGGACAGACCATAGAAAATCCAGGTGCCCCTCCATGGCCCTATTTTGGCAAAATGGAGCTCTTTCCGGTGCATGGATTTTGCATCCCAGATAGCTGTAAAGCAGCTGCAAATCATAATCCCAAATAATTTTTTAAAATCACAAATCATGAGCCTTTATAATTAAAACAAAATATTGTAATGTTCGCTTCGTTTTCTCCTGCAGTGGCAGAGACCTGCACAGTGTAGAACAGGACCTCCCCGGGTCTTAGTTCCCCATTTCTCTTCATTTTGCTCTTGGCATTTTGGTCTTGCCATATTGTGGGCATTTGCTCCTCTAAATGTTTTTCTTGTGTCTCCCACCCCAAAGCACCGACACTTCTCTCTCTGGCCTCAAGCAAGCCTACCTCCCTCCTTCCATCTTTCTGCATTTATCTTTATTGACATCTCCCTTTTCCTCACCCAGGTCTGGATATCCTAGGAAGACTTTTCCCTGGCATGTGGACAGATGAGAATCCACTTTTCCTGACCCTAGATAGGGGCCCAAGTAGGGGCCTAGGTAGTGTCAAGCTCAGTAATCATGAGCCTCTGCAGGGTTCAAATGGGGGGGGGGTGCTGTGGTCAGGTTTCTTAGCCTCTCCAGGAAGTCCTTTAAATATTGTGGCTAATCATTTTCTCATTTGTTCTTCTTTGCAAAACAGATCTCCTTTCTTCTTCTTTTTAATGTTTCAATCATTGGAAATCAGCTTTTAAAATTTATTTTTATTTATGGTAAAATATACGTGACATAACTTTTGCTATCTTAGCAGTTTGTTTGTTTGTTCGGAGGGGGAGGGTTTACTGAGGATTGATGTGGCTCTTAACCACTGGGCCACATCCCCAGCCCTTTTTATTCTTTATTTTGAGATAGAGTTTCACTGAGTTGCTGAGGGCCTGATTAAATTGCTAGGGCTGGTCTTGAACTTGCCATCTTCCTGCCTCAGGGTCCCAAGTTGCTGGAATTACAGGAGTACGCCACCATGACTGCTCCTATCCAGTTTTAAAGGTAGAGTTTAGGGCATTCACACTGTCCATTTCTAGAAGGCTTTTTGTCTTGCAAAACAAAAACTTTGGACCCATTAAACAAAAATTCCCCATTCTTACCCTTCCCCCAGGCCCTTGGCAACCACCATTTTACTTTTCTCTCTGTGAATTTTTTTATAGTTGTTTATTTGTTTGATTAATTTTGCTTTGGTACTAGGAATTGAATCCAGGGGTGCTTAACCACTGAGCCATATCCCCAGCTCTATTTTGTATTTTATTTAGAGACATGATCTCAATCAGTTTCTTAGGCCTCCCTAAATGGCTGAGGCTGGCTTTGAACTCGCCATCTCCTGTCTCAGCCTCACGAACTGCTGGAATGACAGGCATGTATCACCAGGCCCAACTTCTCTGTGAATTTGACCATCAGACTATTTCTTGCACAATTTTAAGTATAATTCAAATCATAACACATTTTTGCACACCAGCTATATGTCCACCTTGTTTGACACTCTGTGCACGGAACACTTATATGTCTCTACTGCATGCCTACCCTTTGTTGGGGTATACAAGAGGGGCCTTTCTCTCAAAGGGGCTGTCATACCTGTTGAAGGAGATGAACTATGAAACAAACTAAAGCAAAGATGGTAGTGGTGGGGCCATTGGAGCATGATGTCAGTGTTTTTAAGATGATTAGTTTGAAATCAGGGGCAAAGGGCATGGATTCCCTTTTTCATCTGAAGGAAAGACAATGACATTTTAAAAAAGAAAAGGTTAAAGGAGTTATCCATTAATTATGTCTTCCACACAAGAAAAAAATCCTTTTATAAAAAAGAAAAATAGCTGGCGACTGGTGAGCAGAAACACTCCCTTTTCAGATGTCCTTGCAAAGTTTTCTCAAAAACCACTTGATGCCATTGCCATGGAGACTTGGAGACACACAGAGTGGAGTTCAGTAGCAAGGTCTTTGGGCTTGGAGTCAGGTCTGAGTTCTAGCCTCTATTTCTGTCTCTGCCATGAACGTGCCAGCTAGTTTAGCCAAATCACATCTCTGAGCCTCTTTTTGTTCTTCTCTGAAATGGGGGACACTGGTGACCTTGAAGTGCAGAAGAGGTCATATCTGCAGCCTTCCTCTGTGAGCCACCGGTTGCAATGTCTATTTCAGGGTGGGGTGGCCTAACCAGACAACCACCCAACACCATGGTGACAGTGACACGGCTGGAAGCCCCCATCCCAGTGCCCCACGTTAGGAGTTGCACAATGACCAGTGACGTCCACGGTCCTGTTGTGCCTGTTGGTTTTTGCACAGGAAATGACGCATCCTTCTGGGGGTCAATCTGGAGTCTTTTATTTTTGCACATAGCATAATGGTGAGATTAATTTAGCTCTGATGAATTGCAACTGCCCCAGAGGTCAGGGCGGCTCCTGGTTGATGGATAGAGCTCTGAATTTCCCACCCCTCATTCTTCCCCCCTTCCTGCTTCTTTTGTTTGGTTCCCAGCCATATGGCATTTCCATCTTCCCGTCAACGAGAGCATTAATACCCCAGCCGACCCCAAGACTGCTCTGCAGGCAGGAGCCATCCCAGGGGATGTGATTGTCTTTCTTTCTACACTTGACATTTTCTTTGTTTTTCCTCTGATTTAAAAGAACACAAAGAAAGAGGAAGACCCACCCTCCTCAAATCCAAGGCGTTCACTGAGCACTTCTTATACACCAGGCACGGGACTAGAGACGGCTCAGACATCAGTTCATTATATGGCACAAATATAATTTGCTCCATCATAAGGTCCAAAGTCTGAAATATTTCCTGCCTGACTCTTGACAGCAAATGGTTGCTGTCAGGGTCCCCGATAGCTGCATTTCTTCAAATGCTCATAAGATCACTCAAAGCAAAACAGTATCGAAGACCAAAGTTTTAATAAGAATTCCAGAAGAATGGTCATGTTTGGGACATTTGTGCACATTGTCTGGCCTCTGTGTGAGGTTTTGGGATGATGTCACTTTGCATCACCATCATACCTGGTCCTGCCTAGAAAGACACTCTCTTTATCTGCAAACATTCTTCTTCTCACTTTCATTGGTAGGTTTCCTGCAAGAGAAAACTACCTCAGAGATGGAGAGAATATTCTCAATGTCAGAGGACAAGGGCATTCCTAACTTTGAGGGGGCAGCCGAGGGGCCATGTTCATTTGTCTTAATGACAACCCCTCTTTCCTCTGCCCTTCTCCCCTGCCGCACACACACACTTCGGGATTTCAGCCTTCCTCATTCCTTGACTTTCAGATAAACCTGGGTTGCTCTCATTTAGAACAAGACCTGCTGATTAGTCTGACCTTCATTTTTATTAAACTTGAAAGCATGGGGCATGTCATTCTCTTATTTTTTGTGGAAGTAACGATATGTAGGCTTTCAAGCAGAGGATCGGCTGGGAAGTGCATCAGGTGGGGAAGTCTGACCTGAGTATAGTAAACAGCACCTCCATTTCACAGCCCGCTCTTTACAGGCCTTGTAGTGAATTTCCTGTGACAGAGTTTCCTCCTAGAAAGAAGACAGAGCCAAGGGATTCTTGCCCCCAGCACAAGGGCTTGTGGGAACATTTTTGAGAGGCAGTCAGTGGGGCAGGCATAGCACTAAGTTCCCCGTCTGGCCCCACAATTGTGTGATCCAGGAGTACTGCAGTAGCCTCTCAAGTAGAATCAGAAGTCCCTGCCTTCCATTCCCCCAGAAGGCAAAGGTGTGGCAGGTGCTTCGTGAGCCCACCATCACATCTCACAGCTTGCCTTACACTTGCCTCTGTGGACACTGAGGGCCATCTGGATCCATGCCACATCTGGCAGGTCACGATGGGGTACTGAAAGCAGATATACATGGAGTGATTTCTTAATAGTGTTTCGCCTTATGAAAAGTACCCAGAAAGAGCTGGAGCTTTGGTTTGGATCAGTGCCACCTGCTGCCCGCTGGCTGGCTGATCTTGGCTGAATCACAGCTTTTGGTGCCTCAGTGTCCCCCTTGGTAGAATGGGGGTGGGGGTAGTGCTAGTGTGTCAGTCTGGGTCACCTGAGGTGCAGGCACCACGGTGACATGAGGCATGCCAGCAAGTCCTGGGATACACTCATGAAAGGAAAGGGCAAGGAGGGTCTTTGTACTTCAGTTGGACACCTGCAAAGGTAGAGAGGGATGGAGGGACACTGAGTAGAGGGACCTCACACTGTGGTGTGGCTCCTAGGCAGCCTTGGCCAGGTCTGTGGGGAGTCCCAGAGCAAGGACTGCTCACTGGGAGGAGCTAGAGGTAAGCCATTGCACATCTCAGAGTCTTTAGGCAACACTGGTGTTATATCTCAGGATTTTGTGGGTTAGGAATTTGGGCAGGACCCTGCTGGGAGATTCTTCTGCCCCATGAAGGGTTGAGTAGGGTCACTCAGTGGTACTCACAGGCAGCTGGCTTGGAGGGGCCCAAGATGTTTTTGCTCACATGCATGGTGGCTTAGCAGGAAGGCTGGATTCCAAGAAGCCCTCTCCATGAGTCTCAGGGCCTCTCCTCGTGATTCTCTAGCAGGATAGCCTGCCTTCTCCAAGGCTCAGGATCGCTCGCTATCTTTCCGCAGGTGTGAACCTGAGTTTCGAGGCCGAGAGTCCTCTGGCACCCCCTGCTGAACTCCTGGAGAGACTGCCCAGCTATGACTGGCTTCTTCATGGGGGTGGTGGTAAGTTCTCTTTTTGGGGCTCATGTTGGTTGGTGAGGAGAATTCTGGAACAGGTTGGCTGGTGCTGAGGTAGCTCCTCTTTCCCCTGGTGGGGTTGGGAAGCCCTACATCATGGTTGGGTGGAAGTGGGCAGAAGTGGGGCATAGCCCTGTGATTATGGATGTTCCTGACTACAACCCAGCGTATGGCCTGAATGAAGCTGGTCTCGGAATCCCCATTTGTTTGCATCAGATGCACTAAATGCCGTTCCTTTCCCTCATGTTCTTGCTCACGCTCAGCCAGGCTTTCCTTCTTTTGCCTCACAAACATCTGTTCCTTGGAGCTGCACTGTGCAGCCCCTGGATCATTTCCTCCCTTTCCTCCAGGGCAGCAAATATTCTTCCCACCTTCGGAAGCCCCGGTGAGACCCCAGGAACCACCTTCCTGGTCCTCGTTCCTGGAAAACAGGTGACTTTGGGGGTTCTATGTCTGCACCTGTCACTGTTGCCCTATGAACACCCTCTGGCTGGAGGGTGTGTGTGTGTCTTAACCTGAGAGTGCATTGGGATCCATTGGGTGAACCCTCTTCATCCCAGACCCGCTGAACCAGATTCTCCAGGGAAGGAGCCTTGCAATCTTCATTTTACCAGGTTTTTCAGGTCATTTGCTTACAAAGCCAGGTTTGGAAATCATAATCAATACCTCAAGTTTGCAAACTCCAATCTGTGGGCCAAATCCAGTCCCCCCATTTATTTATTTATTGGTACTGGGGATTGAACTCAGGGATACTTAACCACTGAGCCTCATCCCCAGACCTATTTTATTGTATTTTATTTAGAGATGAGTCTCACAGAGTTGCTTAGTGCCTTGCTTTTGCTGAGGCTGGCTTTGAACTCGTGATCCTCCAGTTTCAGCCTCCTGAGCTGCTGGGCTTACAGGCATGTGCCACCATATCCCCCCGCCCCGCCATTACCATTTATTTTTATAAGTCAAAGCTTTATTGGAACACAGTCCACTCATTCATCTGGCATGGTCTATGGCGGCTTTTACACTCTGATGGCAAAGTGTAGCAGTTGAGGTGCAGACGACGTGGTCCAGGAAAACTAAAATATTTGCTAGTTGGCCCTTGGCTGCAGGAGTTTGTAAGCCCTGGGGCTAGACCCCTCACGGCCTACCTGTGTTGGTTTTTGAGAGTTCTGGGGTAGAGCTCTGGGTTTCTAGCCAGTTTTGTGCAGAAAGAAGGTGAAGCCCCAGGGGGCCCCTGCCCACTCTCTGGGTCCAGCCTCCCAGCTGGGCAGCTATGGACTGTCAGATAGGAGTCTCCTGGGTGTTCCTGGTCCTCCTTCAGTCACAAACAGCTCACCTTCTTCTCTGGACTGCCTAGCCTCTGTGCCTAGTACAAACCCTTCCTCTGTGGAGCTGCCTCGGGCCGCTGTAGCCCATGGCATCTCTGCCGCCCACTGATTTGAAAGCACGTGCTGGGCCTGGTGGGTACTGGAGACACCAGGTGTCCATGTCAGGTTCAAATGGCTCCAGGGTTGCCGCGGAGATCTAGCAGAGGAAGATATGAGGGCAGAGGAAGGAGAGGGCTCCTTCTTACTGGAGAGGGTGGGGACAGGCAGAGCTTAGCCAGGGATGTCGTGGCCTGGCCTCAGGAGAGGGTTTTCCAGGAGGAGAGGAAGCTGTTCAGAGAGAGGGCAGAGGATGGGCCCTAGATCTGCCTTCCTCCCCGTCATTACCCTCCAATACTCTAATGCAGGCTGCTCCACCTCCTCTAGTCAAGGTCAAGGTCAAGTTCTCTTAGGGCAGAAGCCTCATCTTTTTTGTGTGTGTGTATGTTCTGAGATTCTCTGAGTCCCTCTCCTGAGCCACATACTTTCACTCACATGGCTTTGCTGTCCTTTAGAAAGACCTGCTACTTCTCTCCCTGGGCATCTATTCGTGCTCTTTTGCTCGGATCACTGTCCCCAGTTGGACTCCTCGGGGCTCTTCACCCCTCTCTGGGCCTTGGTGCCCAGTTGTACACAGAAGGGGCTGGCCTGGATGAGCCCCAGGGCCCTTCCCAGACCTCTACCTCTCTGGCCCCCAGCAGAGTCCCTGTGGTGACAGAGGAGGTGGCCCGTGAGGCCCTTCTCAGCTTCGTGAACTCAAAATGCTGCTATGGCAGTGCAGCTGCTGATGACCTCATCATCCAGGAGCTGAGGCAGCAGACTCTCTGCAGGGTAAGGGGGCTGGGCTTAGCAGAGGCCCTGGACAAGGGGCTGAGGACATTGGGACAGAGGGAATATTTATGGGAAGCCAGCCAGGAGCAAGGAGTCCTGGTGGGGGACAGCGGGTGAATGGTAGCAACGTCCAATCCCTTCTGCACCAACTCTGGTCTGTACCTGGGAATCATAATGAAGCGAGTGAGCACTGTCAATCATCATTCAGATGTGTCGGGCCTCATGGAAACGCATGGCATCCATGTGTTGCCACACCCTCCTGGCCACCCTGCACTCTAGCCTTATTGTCAACAGCTTGGAGAGGAGGGTGGGAGGCCTAGAAGAGCAAAGTGACTTACACAGGAACATGCAGTAGAAGGGACGGAGCCTCAGTCCACACCCAGGTTGCTCATCCCAGAGCCTCACTCCAGCCTTCCACCAGGGGGGGGCCAACCCCAGCTCCCTCTGCTTCTCCCAGGTCATGTCCACACTGCAGAATCATTCATCCATCACTCCAGGGCCATCCTGACTCTGGAACACACTTCTGTCTCCTTCTGCATTGAAGGGGGAAGAGGGACAGCTTTTCTGTCCATATTTTTGAGTGTCACGGGACACAGCTGTCCTCTGATGAGCACACACTCATGCAGAAACACAGAGCAGCTAGATCAGGGATCTGGAGGAAGCAGCCACTTTAGAGCTGTTTGACCTTGGGCAAATCAGCTGACCTCTCTGAGCCTGTTTTCGTACATGTGAAAGGAGGAGCCAAATTCTGAGATTTTTGTAGATGAGGATCAAGAAAATTTTGACATGAGTCAGACAAATTCTTCCTAATAGGGACCCTCAGAACTGTGGACTCCAGTGGCCTGCATGTAAAGGACAACTACTGCTTCCAAACTTGCCTCATAGGACATTTCTGTGTGGAGATTCCTGGGGGCCTGAAAGGGTTCTGAATGGGAGCCTGTCAGGGGGTTTCCCAGTGCTGCCTGAGTTCTCTGCAGATGTCTCAGGGCATCATAATAAAAATCACCATTGCCAGCCATTCTAAGCAACCAGAGGGCACCATGCATGGGAGCCTGGGTGTCCCCAGCCAACCCTGGCAGATGGGCTCTGTCTTCCTAGGAACGGGAATGTGAAAGTGCTCTTTTCCCACCCTCTGTAGTATCGACTAGAGACCTTCAGTGAATCCAGGATAAGCGAGTGGACGTTTCAACCTTTTACGAGTAAGTGAATCGTCTTGAAATCAGTATGACAGGTAGCAAACGAGGCAGGGGGCTGGTGGGAAATCTCAGGGCTTGGCTCAGCAGCAGACCCGGAACAAGGTGCTCATCTGCTCAGAGCCTTGGCTTCCCCATTCCCTGTAGAATGGGGGTGAGTGGTGGATGCTGATCTTGGAGCTTCTCCCGCATTGATCGCAGTTAGTACATCCTGCCTCCTGGAAGTGGTTTGCAAGAGGCCTAAGGAAGTTCAGGGCTTGCTTTGGCTGCAGGCTGGTGCTGGCAGGAGGGTTCAGACACATGATTGGCATCTGCCCGCCTCCTGTGTCACCCTAGCCCCTCTAAGACTCAAGACTGTTGCACCACCCCCCTCATCAGCTACGCCTCCCACCTTCCACTGAACCCTACTAGAGGCTTATTATGGTTGTTTGTTTGGGAAGCCCTCTGTCCTGCCTCTGTTCTCAGGTGGGTCATTCTAGCTCCTTCTTCAAGATGGAGCTCATGTGTCACCTCTTCTATGAAGCCTGTCAGGATTTCTTGTTTGCCATCCCCTGCTCATTAGGATAGATCCATCTTCTAAGATCTTACGGTTGTTCATACAATTCTTGCCCAAAGAACTTGTCATATTTCATGACATAAAACTGAGGTTGTATGCTGTGACTCTCTGTGTTCAGAGAGGAGGAAGATGGGATGGTGAAGGGGATGGTGGTGATAAGGATCAGAGCTGGTATTGATTAATCCCTCAGTATTTGGGAGCCCTGTGCTAAGCATTTTATATATTTTTATATTTATTTTTCTCTACACTCCTATAAGGTAGGTGCCACTATGAGCCCCATTTTAGAAAAGAGACAGTTAAAGCTCAGAGAGGTTAAATAACTTGCCTGGAGTCACACAGCTAGGAAATAGTAGAGCCAGAAATCAAACCTGGGTCTGTCCAGCCCTACAGATTGAGTTCTTAATCATGGTCTCCAAGGGGGCTCTTTTATACTTAGCTGTGTAGCCCCAGAATCTAACCCAAGGCCTGGGCATGAACTGATGGCTTGGTGGTGTTTGTTGAATAAATGGAAGTTAATTTCTGATGCTCTTAGCTGCTCTAATGATCGCTCCTTTTTGTAGACCACTCAGTAGACGGGCCACAAAGAGGCGCCTCCCCTAAGCTTTGGGATATCAAGGTCCAGATCCCTCCAATGTTTCAGGAGGATACCAAGAAGTTCCAAGTCCCTCATTCTTCACTGGTGAAGGTAATGTACTTATTGGAACACGTGTCTTTCTCTCTGGGCTAATTTTTCAAGTGTGGAAAGTTTCTTCTAACTTTATCCCTTTAGAAAAGAAACCCCCAATCCAGCCTGGTGGTTTATTTGTGGGTATAAATAAGCCTCTGTTTAGAATATCCAGGGTATGGAATGTAGTCTCATACATAATTCCACACAAATTAGGGAGTGAGTCTTCACATAGCAATTTCAGAATTGTCCCCAGCCTTAAATAGTGAACACTAACATTCCTAGACCACTTGAGTGTATTTGTATCTCTCTTTTTCGATCTGACAAAAATAACTGGAGGGGTGAGTGAAAATGACATGAAATAAAAGTTAAAAACATTATTGGGATTTTCTTGGAAGTCAGTAGGGAAACAGAATTTCACTTCCATCTTTTTTGATAGAAATATCATCATGGCTGGGTGCAGTGGGACATTCCTGTAATCCCAATGACTCAGGAGGCTGAAGCAGGAGGATCACAAGTTTGAGGCCAGTCTCAGTAACTTAGTTAGACCCTGTCTCAAATTAAAAAATATTTTTTTAAAAAGGGCTGTGGATGTGGCTCAAGCGGTAGCACGCTCCCCTGGCACACATGTGGCCAGGGTTTTATCCTCAGCACCACATACAAACAAAGATGTTGTGTCCGCCGAAAACTAAAAAATAAATATTTTTTTTAAAAAAAAAGGCTGGGGAGGGAGTAAAGCTCAGTGGTAGAGCACCCCTGGGTTCAATCCCCAGAACAGAAGTATAATCATGGCATGGAGTGAGGGGAACCTGGAACAGGTATTTTATATTCTATTCTCATCTAATTCCTACCTGTTTTCACCTAAGGACTTAGCTGAATATGTAATTTTATTCTCCTGAGTTTTTATAGAGTTATGAGATGAAGAGGTCGCAGAAAGATCAAAAAAACATTCCATTCTTTTTTCGAGGGTGGAAAAGCTATTTTCATTCAGTCATGAAGTTCCAGTAGTTTTCTCGTGGCCTTTCACAAACATGGCGTCCATTCTGTGTGGCCCCTCTTCCTGAAGACCACTTTTAGCCATGATAGGCAGATGTCATCAGACTTTGCAGTGTAGCCCGGTGGGAAGTCGTGGGGTGTGAGTTAGCCCAGAGTAAACTCTGAGAGCCCCCTTCTTGGCCCACAGGATGGAGGGGGCGGGGGCCTGCAGGCAGTGATAACTCAGTGTCCTTGACTTGGCCTTCAAAGCCTTTGGGGATCCTGGTCAAATGGGAAGGACCGTACCTTCCTCATCCTGTCTTCCTATCCCTGTTCTCAACGGGCACTTCTATGCAGGATGGTGACATCACGGGGCAGGGGGCTGGTGCTTGGGAAACTGGACCTAAGGAGAGAGTCTCACTTTCAGGAATGTCACAAATGTCATGGGCGTGGCCGGTACAAGTGCAGTGGCTGCCACGGGTCTGGCATGGTGAGTCACATATGGGCCACTGGTGAGTGAGTACTTGTGTGTGGGAGGGAGGGACATGGGAGAGGAGGGCTGGGCTGGGGCTGTGGGGCTCCCTGTGCATCATCTTCCCTTTCTGGGCCGCCATTTTTTTCCATCTGTCCAATGGGAAACATAGCTGGGGTCATCTCTAATGACCTTCACAGTTTGACATTCTAGATGTAAGTGTTCTCTCCCGTCTGATTCATCTCCCAGTATTCACTGAGCACCTGCTTACTGCTTGGCCTTATAAGAGGACTGAGACCTGGGGTCCTTCGCATCAGGGACGCCCTCTGTGGGGGACAGTGACAAGCCATCAGCATTTGTAGCCCAGGGTGATGAGGGCTTTGATAGATAAGGTAGACAGGTGCCTTGTACCGGTTTCCCAGGGCTGCTCTAATGAATTAGCACATCTGGGTGGCTTAAAACAACAGAGATCTATTGTCCCCCAGTTCTGGCAGCCAGAATTGCAAAACCCAGGCATGGGCAGGTGTGTTCTGGAAGGCTCTGAAGGAGGGGCTGTCCATGCCTCTTTCCCAGCTGCCCACAGTCCTTGGTATCCCACTGGGTGGCTGCAGCACTGCCGTCCCTGCCTCTGTTGTCCACTAGCCTCCTTCCTGGGGTGTCTTTTCATCTTCATCTGTTCTTCTGAGGACACTAGTCATTGGAGTGGGGGCCCAGGCTGGTCTGGATGAGGCCGTTGAACCTCGTCTTAACCAAAGACATCTGCAAAGACCATTTCCAAATAAGGTCATGTGCTGCGGCTCCAGGGCACTTGAGTGGGGTTGAGTTTGAATCCAGCCCAGCGCAGGCCTGGAGCAAGGCGACCAGGCTCTTGGGCCATCAGTCTTCCTCTCTGAAACTTTCAGGGCTGTGCCTGGGAGTAGAACCAGACTCCCCATGTGTTCTCCACTCTGCCAGTTCGAGTCTAATCTTTGGACACCTACTGACGACTTCATCCTAAAATATGTCCAGTCAGCCCTCCACCCTTTCCGTGGCCCATTTCCCCCCGCTGGGTGCTGACCTCCCACCCACTCACACACTGTGTTTTCCATCAGTAGCCTGTGCCTGGCTTTTCTCTGTTCCCTCCTGTGTCCTTATCCCTGCTACCTGCCTCCTTGGCTGTCCCAGGACACCCTCCCCTATGGTCTTTCTGTTCCTTCCTCCACTCCTGCTCTTCCTGCTTCTCACTGGGCAATGCCTGAGCCACTTCTGGGGCCACTGTCAAAGGGGATCTCCCTCACTCCCTCTTTCCTGCCCCCAGTTCCAACACCAGGTCCCCAGCCGGCCACTCTGCTCCCAGCTCCCTGTCCACACTTGGTTGGGGAAGGTCTCTAGGGTTGTGGGAATCAGAGAGAAGGAGGGGAGGCTGATATCTCAGAAGAAACATCCCCAACTGAGGACGTGGAGTCTTTGAAAGCTGTAACTGGAAGGGTCCCATGTTCCACGAAGGGACTGTGGCCCAGGAGGCAGGGAGTCACTTGTGCTAACGTCACCAGGCTGGTCTTGGGAGGGTCTTGGCCTTGCTGCCAGGAGCCAGTGGGGCTGAGGCTGTGGTGTGTCTCCAGGTGAGGTGCCCGACCTGCAGTGGAGCCAAGCGCAAAGCCAGGCAGCCCCAGAGGTGTCAGATGTGTTCGGGCTCTGGCAGACGCAGGTAAGAGACCGTGGGCGTCCATGGCATGCAGGCCAAGGGTCTCATGTACTGGCTTTCTTGCTTTTTACCCTCTGCTCATCTAGAAGGGGGCAGGCGCCTGTCTTGTTCCTGCTATGTCCATAGGGGTGTATTTCTGGGATGGCTTCAGGTTGAGCTGGATCCAGGGGCTTCAACAATGTCACCAGGCTGGAGTGGTGGAGATAGCTTCAGCCTTAGGAATCCCAGTAGACAAGAATGCTCTTTCCCTGATAATCTCAATAGTTGTCATAGGATGGGTCTCAGTGCATTCACCTGGGTCCTGTGTTTGCTTGTATCAGTTATCATTGCCAGAGATGGAAGGATTGACCAGGCTGGGATCCTAAGCTGGTCAAAGTAGGGTGGGAGGGCAAAGCCCAAGAACCAAGCAGACCAGGAGGGGAGGTCCCCAAAGACACCCTGCCACCAAGGTAAGGTGGGGAGATGGTGGCGGGTAAAAACGATGCAATCCCATCCCCATCTTCCTCTCTGAGGAAGGATTTGGGGATAGGGACCTCTGGAAGTCACCACAACCCTGTGACTGATTGCAGGTGCAGCACGTGCTCAGGAGGGGGGAACAAGACGTGTGCCACCTGCAAGGGGCAGAGGAGGCTGGTGCACTTCATCCAGCTGGTCGTCATGTGGTAGGTGGCAGAGCTCAGTGCTGGGCTTCAAGGAGGTGGCAGAGGACATGTCCCATCCTAGCTGCTGCAGAGCAACTCCATGAGGCAGGGAGCTGCCAGGACATAGAAGGGGGAAGAGTTCCCTGGGAGAGGCTGCGTGGGGTGGTGGGTCCGACAGGCTTTAGAATAGAAGGACCCAAGTTCAAATGCTGACCTTACCGCTCTGTACACAGCAGTCCCTCAACAGCTAAGTGCCTGTGTCAGGGAACAGAATCCCGGGGCCCTAAAAGCTACAGTCTGGAAGTCAGTGCTCCAAGGCATTAAGGGTGTCACCTGGGCCCTCATAAATAAGAACTCCTCAGGCTCCCCTGTTGGACTCCCGCTGCAGGGAAGCTCCCAGGCTGGGAGAGGCCCCAGACTTTCCCAGAGCCTACCAATCTGCGCATGCGCCCTCGATCCCAGGTGTGCCTGGTGACGAAGCCTAGGTTCTTCGCACCATGTGCATCACTCCACTCCTGTGTGCTTCCAGGAGGAACAGCGTGTTTGAGTTCCTGTCCCAGCACCAGCGCCATTGCCCCCGGGAGCTGCTGGCGAAGGCCAAGGGAGAAAACCTCTTTAGGGATGAAAACTCAGCGGTGAGGAGGGATTTGTGGATAGGCGACCAAAGCAGTGGGGTTCCTTGTTCCCTCCTGCAGGAGACAGCTGGGTGGGAAGATGGGCTGTGTGGGGAAAGGCTAGGAAAGAGGCTCTGGGACCCCAGGGGCTGCCGGTTCCCAGTTGAATTTCAGTCCTGGACACTTTGTCCCTGTTTCTGTCCCTTTGTACTGTCTTCCTTCCTCTATTCCTCTCCCCATCTATTCCCCTTTCTCTCCCACGAGGTTTGAGGATTCAAGTGCACAAACAAAGCAGTGATCTGGTGCTGGGGATTTCATGGAAAAAAAAAAAAGAAAGAAAGCAAAGTCCTGTCCTCAGGGCTCTTACAGTCTGGAGGGAAAATAATGGCTGTTGCCAGGTGGTGGTAGGTCTGGTTATGGTGGAACACTCAGGAAGGGTGAGGGAGCAGGCTGGGAGGGGTAGTTGCCTTAGCTGGGGTCAGGGAAGGCCTCTCTGTAGAAGGGACCTTGGGTAGAAACCTGCACACCCAGTGCATTGGGGAGTAGACTGCGTGATCATGGGAGCCAGGGGACAGCTGGGCATGGCAGAGGGCAGAGAGCAGGGCTGAGAGAGAAGCCTGGGCCTGACAGGTGCCTGACAGCCAGAGCATGAAGGATCTTACAAGCCAGAGGTCTGCAGATCTGGCCCACTGCTTGCTGTTATAAATCAAGGTTTTTATTTATTTGTTTTTTTAACCAGGGATTTAATCCGGGGGTGCTTAACCACTGAGCCACATCCCAGCTATATCTTATTTAGTGAAAGGATCTTGCTGAGTTTGTTTGGGCCTTGCTAAGTTGCTGAGGCTGGCTTTGAACTCACGATCCTCCTGCCTCAGTCTCCCAAGCTGCTGGGATTACAGGCATGCACCACCATCCCTGGCTATAAAGTTTTATTGGAACACAGCCCTCCATTTGTTTATTTATTGTCTTTGGCTGTATTCCTGCTTCTGGGGTAGAGTTGAGTTAAAACAGACTGTGTGGGCTGCAAAGCCTTCCTGTCATGGCCTTTGCACAAATTGTTTGCTGAGGGCTGGGGTGGTGGCTCAGTGCTAGAGCACTTGCCTAGCATGTGTGAGGCACTGGGTTCCATCCTCGGCACCACGTAAAAATAAATAAATAAATAAAGGTTAAAAAAAAAAAAAAGAAAAACACAATTATTAAAAAAAATGGGGGCTGGGGTTGTGGCTCAGTGGTGGAATGCTCGCCTAGCATGCATGAGGCACTAGGTTCGATCCTCAGCACCACATAGATGTAAGATACAGATGTTGTGTCCACCTAAGACTAAAAAATAAATATTAAAAAAATGTTTGCTGTCCTCTACTGCATGGACTTTGTTGGCAGACCGAAAGCTACTTGTGTTGACTTCAGCACATCCTCAGGCTCATAGACAGAGCCTGGCACTCAGTAGGCAGTTCCAGTATTGAGTGAGAAATCACTCAAATGAGTTTTCCAGCTGCCTGTGTCTGTGACCAAGGCAAATGTGGTCCCTACTGCCTCCCAGCCCGTAGCACGATGTCTGGCACACAGTAGGCACTCAGCAAGGGTTTGGGGGAAGGTAGGCTTCAGGTGAAGGGGTCCTCTTCCTGATCACAGATCTCCTCCTCTCTGTGTTGACCTTCGTGGGCCTGTAAGATGTGTGTGGGCAAGAGGCTTCCTGTGTGGCCCTGGGCTCCCTCCGCTACCTCTCTGGGCCTCCTCCTCTGTCTGGCTCAGTTCAGTCCCAGTGTCTTCCAAACCTCCAGGTTCTAATGCTCTGAATCTGAGAAAGTGAACTGATATCTCTCTGTCCCTCAGGTGTACCCCATTGTTGACTTCCCCCTGAGGGAGATCTCTCTGGCCTCCCAGAGGGGCATCACAGAGCACAGCGCCTCACTGGCCTCCTGCGCCCGCATCCTACAGCAGGTGAGCTGGAAGGGAACCTGGGGTGAGGCTGGAGGGACTGCCTGGCTCTGATCTCTCTTCCTGGGAGCGGTGACCTTTTGGGGATTGGACCTGGGGCTGTTGAACGGGAGACTCCCGGGGCCAGGCCTGGGCACTTCCTGAGCTCAACTAAAAGGGGAACCTAAGCCCTTTTCTCTGCCTGGAGGCTTTCCTGAGAATGTCAGAGTGGACCCACCAGGAGGCCAAGGGGAGGAGTCGCAGGTGAGGAACACCTGGATGCCACCCTGAACCAGTGCGGCTAATAGGGCAGACACAATGGTCAGGACCATAGGCTACCCAGAGAGGCTGAGGGTTTTATTCTGAGACATTAGAAGTTGTTGGCAGGGTTTCACGCACACAAGAGGCCTAGTGTGATTTAGAGTGGGACTCCCTGGAATTCAAATAAAGGAATGGGTTGGAGAATCAGGTCATAGGCTGCTGGTGGCCACTAGGTGGTGCTGGTGCCTGCCCTTTCTCTGGGTGTAACTGAGCTTGGAGCAGGGGTCTGGCTCTGGAGCTCTTGTGATAGCCATGGCCTGCACCTTGTGGTCAGGGTCAGACCCTGGGTCTCCTGCATCTTGATGTGACCCTGGGCCAGCTACTTCATCATCCTTTGAGTCCAGTTTTTCACTAGTACACCACCTTGGGGGTAGGGGGGTTTGCAGAGAGAAGATACTTTGCTTAAAGTGGTTGGCAATTGGTGCTTGAAATGTCCCTTTTCTTCCCAGCCCCTCTGCAATGAACATTTACACTGCCTCCTTCCCTTTCTCTTACCTCTCTTTCTCTCTGTCTCTGCACATCTATCTTATTTGCATGAGGGAAAAGGATGCATTTAGTAAAAAATAACAAGGACCATTGGGATCTAGAAGGGAATTTTGAAATCATGCAGGTGGTCATATGCATGAGAGAGCCCCGCATCTAAAGGGGCCAATAACCCCTCAGCTTTGTGCTGGCACAGTGCCCAGAGTGTCTAAACTTTCCCATGTCCAAATTTTTACATGAGACTTTCAAATTTTTAAATATTCACAACAGAATCCTATCAAAGCTATGAGCATCGCGTGGGCAGATGGGGTCACTTGGGGCTTCTGATACAAATGCATGACTTTTCCCATAAATGAGAGGAGGCCCAGAGAGGAGAGGGACTTTTCCAGGGTCACACAGCAGCTTAGTAGCCACTCAGAAAGCTACTGTAGACTTGGTATGTGTGTCACCTGCCAGCAGGATGTGGAATTTAGATCCCTTTTCATTGGACCCAGTGCTGCAGGGACAATTCACTTATGGGGTTAGCGCCTCCTCCCAGCTCTGACCCTCACTCGTGATTTTGATCCCCCCTTTCCCTTCCTTGGGCCTCGCTGTCCTTGCTTGTCAAAGGAGAGGTACTGGCTCTTGTTTTGGGTTGGGCTCTGCAGAAGCGGAGACGAGGACTTGCATCCACATCATTTTTGGGGGAAACTGAGAAGGAGTAGGGGTGGGGAAGAGGAAGAAGCCAAGAAAGGGCCCCAGTTTGGGTGACAACCTGGCCTCTCTGTGACCCCACTCCAAGCTTAAATCACCCCCAGAAATCACCCCTTGCCTGTCCACCTGCAGGCAAGGGAGTGGACTGTGTTCGTGGGAATGTGCAGTCATTGGGCGCATCCTCCTGGGCACTATCTGGCCCTTGTGTAGGAGGTGAGCTCTGTACCTCCAGGTCAGGATTCAGAAGCGTGGAGCTGTGGGCAGCTGGACACCAGACATGAGGGGTGGTGAAACAGACTGGGGGAAGCCTGGGGAGGGGGTGGCACGAGGACAACCTACTGAATGGTCTCAAGGCGGTTGGCTCTTACGGTACAGGTGAGCTATGACTTAATTACAATTAAGAGCCCCAAATCTTGAGGCATCTCCTCTGGGAATGGGCAGAGGGTGCACAGGCTCTAAGGAAGTGAGGAGACTTGGTGTTAACCAGCAACTTTAAGAGGGGGAAATCTGAGTCCTCTTTGGATCCTTCATTTGGCAGCGGGGGAAACTGAGGCCCAAGGAAGAGAGGTCAGTCACCTGCCTAAGATCACACAGTGTGAGTCTCCTGAGTCGTGTGTCCCCCCTGTAATGTACTCCCAGTGATATGAACCACCTGTGGACAAATTCTGGAGCCAGAAAGGGTCAACCAGGCGGTGTGCACATTTTTCTTTAAAAGGGAACATAATAGTTTAAGAGATCAATTCCGTGAAACATTTTTCTCCATCGGCCCTTAGTCCTGGAACCAAATATAAAGATTCACATTGACATTTTACTGAAGATGCAAAAGGTAGCAGGTGGAATCCAAACATGTGGAGACATCTGCCATTGTGCGGTGCCACAGCTGTGACACAGAAACCTAGGATCTGTTTCCTACGGGGCATGGCCAAGCTGTCAAATGACAAGATGACCACCTGATGGCCACTGAGCTCTTGAGCAATTTGTGGTCTCAAGTCAGATACCCATCAATCCTGTAATAGATAGAGGCCGGTGGAGGTGGGGATGGCGTTGCTGTGATCTCCTTTGATCTTAGTAGAAAATTCTGGAAGCCAGAGTGGTCCTGACCCCGCTGTCCAGGCTTTCTGAGCAGTGACGTCAACTCTCATTTCCTCATGCCCGAGTTGGGACCATTTTCGATGAAATTTCAAGAGAAATCTTCTGCCTTGTGTTTGCAAAATCATGATTTGGATACCAGTTTTCGGCATGAGAAGAAAACTCAGTCCTCGGATTTCCTTTGGTTGTGTCAACGACACTGTGAGGTAGTTTTCATTCCCTTTTCATAGAGGAGGAAACTGAGGCTCAGAGAAACAGAGTGCAAGATCACAAAGAGAGCTTAACAGACATTTCCCTCCCTGACCCGGATTCCCCTCTTCTTTCCCCATTGACACACTGCCCTGGCTCCTCTTCTAGTAAGAGTTGAGAGCCTGCTTTTTTTTCTTTTTTAATTTTTTAAAAATATCTTTTAGTGGTAGAGCCTGCTTCTTGAACCGCCCGCCTGCCCCATTCTCCTGGGTCAGGTTTGTTCCTGTGCAGAGAGAAGTCAAGATGCTGTGTGGTTTGAACCTGAGATCCTTCCCAGCCCCTTCCCCATGGCCTCTGTCCCATCAGCTATCACAGGAGTGCTCTGGGCTCATTTCCCAGCAGGGAGAAATTCCTGCAAGTAGTGTGTGACTGACCCTGGGCCAGTCCCACTACCTCTCCCTGTGTTTCGCATCCCCAAATCTTAGTGTGGGACTTAGGACCACTCTGTGGTCAGGGGAGAGCGCTCCCCATTCTGTTATAAGTTTCTTTGGTACCAGTGTTTTATCTTAAAAAGAGGCAGATGTCGCTGGGCACGGTGGCACTCGCCTGTGATCCCAGTGACTTAGGAGGCTAAGGCCGGAGGATCACAAGTTGGAGGCTAGCCTCAGAAACTTAGTAAGGCCCTAAACAATGTATTGAGAACTTGTCTCAAAAAGGGATGGACATGTGGCTCAGTGGTTAAGTCCTCCTGGGTTCAATCCCCCAGACAGGGCTGGTACCAAAAACAAAACAAAACAAGACAAAACAAAACCAGATGTAGGGGGAGGGAATTTGAGCCTTAACTGGATACAGCTTTGGTGAGCAGACAGGGCTTGAACTGGGGTAATTCACACCAAAAAGTTCATGAGCCCATGGGCCTTCGTTTCCCCATTTATAAAAAGAAGGGAATATTTGCGGAAGACTGCTGCAGGCAGGGTCAATCCGAAACTGTGGCAGTGGTGGGGAGGGAGGTCTGAGGACATAGCCTGACACAGCCTACCAAACTTGGAAGTTTCTTTGGTACCTGTGTTTTATCTTAAAATTTAATTCAGAATTTATAAATGCCTCCCTACTCTCTCCATGGTTGTTTTAATATATAAATCTTTTTAAAAAATCATTTTATCCTCCACCTTCTCCTAGCACCTTGACTAAAAATTAATGCCTCTGGAAGATGTTGTATTTGGCTGATAGCTTTTCATGTACGATAGAACTTCCCCAAAGATGCCTCTGTCCTGCTTGGTGAAACTCAGAAGTGGATGATGGCTAAAGATGAAGCATCAGTTTTGCCCAAAGCTTAGGTTATGGGAAGGAGCATGGTAGGGGATATAGGCACCAACTCTAGAGTGCGTGCCAACTTCAGAGAATGAACTTTATTCCATAGGCAGTAAGGAGCCGCTGAAGATTCTTGAGCAGGTGAGTGACATGAACAGAACACTGAAGTTTTTGTTTTTGTTGTGGCCATTTGTTTCCTCAGCGCCAGACCATCGAGTTGATCCCCCTCACAGAAGTTCACTACTGGTACCAAGGAAAGACTTATGTCTACTACATCTATGGCACCGACCACCAGGTGTATGTGGCAGATTACCCTGAACGATACTGCTGTGGCTGTACAATTATCTGACACAGTGGCACAGCTGTCCCCAGAGCCCACCTTTCACACTTGCCCAGGAGGACAACTCAACTGAGGTCTCTGAGTTTTCTCTGCCTTGGCTGAACTGAACAATCACACACAAACCCTGAATATCCTTCTAGAAAACTCAGTCATCTATCAAGCATCAACTCTTCTCTGGTAAAATCCATATTTAACCTCCAAGAATACAACTGCACACATTTCTTTAGAACAAATGACAGAAACACACACACACACACACACACACACACACACACACACATTTTGGCACTCAGATTGAACCCACGGAGGCTCAACCACTGAGCCACATTTTATTTTTTGAGAGAGGATCTTGCTAAGTTGCTTAGGGCCTCACTAAGTTGCTGAGGCTGGCCTTGAACTTGCAATTCTCCTGCCTCAGCTTCCTGATTTCCTGGGATTATAGGCGTGCGCCACTAGGCTGGCTGAGAGAAATAATTTAAATGGCAGGGGCTTTGCCTCTGGTGTCCAGATTAATGCCCCTGTGGAGCTCGTGGCTTTATTTTGCTGTTCCTTCTGTTAGTCTGGGTTCTGCAGGGCTGTGTCTAGTGTGACCCTCGTGCCAAGTGAACATTATTGAAATGCTTTAAGATACACACAAGTTGGCTGCCCTTAATCCAAGTAGTGCCATGTTTTACTACCTGTTCTATGGGTGAGGAATTTAGGGATGGTTTATTTGTGCCCCATGAGATATGGGACCTCACCCGGAAGATTCCAAGGCTGGGGTGGCCCAAGGAAAGGATTGAAGCCATTTAAATATTGTTTTACTCAGACATCTGGTGATTGGTGGTGATGGATGGCTGAGGCACCTCTTCATGTATCCTGGGCTTCCTCCCAACATGGCAGCTCTGATGGTGCACATTCCTTGTGCATGCCTCAGTTGAAAAAATACATATTTTTCCCAAACCAGAGAACAAACAGGCTGCATTGGATGGACTGAGAACTCTATTTGCTGATTCCTAGCCTGGGGCCCATGCAAAGGAGTTTAGAAAGTGATTTTGAGTAGATACAGTTTTTGATGTCACAGGTGGCAGCCATGGAACCTGCCCATTGAGCAAGATGAACTGGGTGTGCCCTGCATGCAGGCACTGATGGATCGAGGCTGAGAAGATGGATGGATGCCCTGAGGACACAGTGCCATGTCAGCTTTGGAGAGGATGTGTTCGGCTGGTCACTGTGTACATGGTTGTGGGGAACTGAAGGCCCCTATCATCTGGTAACTCCTGCCTTGGATGCAGAAGAAGATGCTACAGAGGGAGTGACCTCTAGCAGCCCACCTGGGTAGGGCCAGTTGATATCCTGTCTTGATGTCCAAGCTGCAGCCATCCTGCCCTCTACCCGCTCAACCCACCCTAGGAATGCGTGTGGATCTGGGAGGCCTGGTTGGGAGATGTTAAGGGGACACAAACCATCTCCCTGGGCATCCCTGATAAACCACTTGACTACTGTTTAGATGTTGTTGTTTCCTTGGGCCTTACTGAGCCACACTGGAAGGACCTGACCGATAGGTCCTGCTTGTTGACAAGAGCAGCAGGTTCCAGGATGGGAGGGGTGGTTTCTGACTCCATCAGGACTGCACAGTGGATTAATCCACTGTATAGGTTACACGTCCCATAATCCAGTCATTTCACCTCTAAACTTTCTTGCATTGTCTCACACAAGAGCTTTTGGGGAACACCTCGTATCTAAGCTATAACTGTGTATAATCATCCGCCGATTTCATAATAGGAATGTCCTCACATGACTTTACAGATTGAAATACATGTATTTTTGAAAATGACTTGTCTTTTCATTTCTGTTTTACCTTTCAGTTTGGGTATTAACTTGCTTTTTATAAAATGGTATATAAGTGGGCTATATGTACATCTTATTTTAGGATAGAAAGGAAGTGTTGAGAATGTTAAGGTTGACACAAATGGCACTTACACACTGTTGGCTTGTGAACCCAACAGGAACAGTCCAGCCAGAATGAAGTGGGCTCTCAAGTGAGCAGCAAGCACAGAGAGCCACCAGCCAAGGGGTCCTTAGCTGAGATGATTTGGGAACAGAACCCAAGTGGACCATGGGCTCTCCTGCCAGTTGCAGATTTTTTGCTACTGGATCCTCCTGTTTTCATGCTCTTCGCTATGGCCAGGATTGGACTTATTTTGCTATTTCTGCCGCTCCCTACTGTTGAGCTGATTTGCTGATACTGTGTAGCCCTAGACCCAGCTGAAGTCACTGGGGGTAGAGAGTAGAACAGAGGACACCCCAATCCTAGGTCCTTTGTCCTAAATGATATCTTATCTCTCCTAAGTCCCGCATTTCTCTTCCCTGTGTTTGTTGGGGTTGTAGGTTGCTATACTGCTATATTTTGATGATTAGAAATGAGAACTTGGGCTGACCTTGGGATTCCTGTGGCTCTCAGGAGAGGCACGTGGTCTGGAAGGGGAGAGAGTGTGTGTAGGTGCAAGTGTGTGTGCATGGGGTGTACATGTTTACCAGGTGGCAGGGGCACTGCCTAGAAAGCCGAAGGGACATATTCCCCCCCACACACTGGGTTTATTCCCCTCAAAGTTCTCTGTAATTCTCAATGCCTTGGCCTTCAACAACTCAATTAGTAGTTATGGTAGTGCTTTTATAGATAAATGATGAAAGAACTGTGTTTTTGCAGTCAGGGCAAATACAACTCCAGTTCTAGATCCATTGCCTAGAACCTTTTAGAACTTCTTGACACAGTAGCTTGGATCCTGCAGGTTTACATTCGGATTTTCAATATCTCCTCTACCTTCTTTCTTCCTTTTCCCCTTTCTCCTTCCCTCCCTCCCTCCTTTCTTTCCTTTCCTTCGATTGAAACTAGAAATGTTCTAACTTTAAGCTACATCCCCTTTTATTTTGAGACTTCTAGTAGCTAGAACCTTGCAGAAGCTTCTACATACAGTAGCTTGAATTCTGCTAGTTTACCTTCAGGTTTTCAATGTCTCCCTATCCTTTGGATATTTTTTGGATTTTTTTGAGCTGAGAATTGAACCCCAGGTACTTTACCACTGAACAAAATCGTTGGTCTTTTTAAATTTTATTTTGAGGCAGGGCCTTACTAATTTCCTGAGGCTGGCCTTGAACTTACATCCTCCTGCTTCAGCCTTCTGAGTTGCTGGGATTAAAAGCATGTGCCACTACACTTGGCTTCAATGTCTCCCCATTTGTATGTAACATTCTGGAATTGTGGAAAGAAATTGGGCTTGGAAATCAGACATACTTGGGTTCAATTTTGGCCCTGCCTATCTGAAGCTCTGTGATATTTAGGCATCTCAGTTGACCTTGCCAAGCCTGTTTTCTCATCTGTGCAGTGGGATGATGTCATTTGCTTTGCAGGATGGGGAGGAAAGATCCAAGCAGGCCAGGAGCTCAGAGGCCAGCCTCAGGAGGGCCCGGGTACCTGGAAGAGCCCATTTCTTCCTGGATTTAGCTTTTGGGGATAGGTCAGTGCAGATCAACTGTCCCAGGGGCTTTCCAGGGGGCTGATGAGCTGGCCATGTGCGCTGCTGTGGCCTTACGTCCCCTGCTGGGGACTCATCTTTCATCTTCCTTGGGGAAGTGTCCCCTCACTCTTTGCTCTGTTCAGATACTGTTGCCCTTCCCCAGAGCTCCCTCCTGGCGCCCATGGTACATATACTTGTTCAAAGGTTTGTCTTTTGTCTGCCTCTTCCACTGAAATGTGTGTCTCACAGGCTGCAGGGCTGTGTTTTGCTTGTCCCTGCATCCCTGTTCCTGAACACTACCAAGTACGGATGAGTGGCTGGATGAAGACACAGGGTGTGGGTTTAATGCAGAGTGTGATTTTAAAGTCAGCCTGGCCTCTACAGCTCTGCCATCCTCAGTGTGTCATTTCATCTCAGGTTTCCTTTTGTTGTGGTAGAAGGAATTGGGTGGAATACCATTCCCCCCTCCTTTTTTTCTCTTAGGGAAACTTTTCTCCTCTTTCAAATAAAGTATTATGTGGGATGTGGACATATATAGATTGCCTCAAGTGGAGCTGGAGCCGGAGGTGGAGGTGTGGTAAGGGGATCTGGCTCCCCTGCTCCCAACACCCAGCCCTTCTCACATCTAGCCCTCAGCGTCTAGGAACCCACTGAACACAGCCAGACCAGAGTCACTGTGCAGCCTTGGTGTCCCAGAGATTGTCCTGTGGGTCAGAAAGGTGGGCTACAACTCTTGTAGACCACGGTCTTCTCCTGGAAGTGTTCTTTTTCTTTTTCTCTTCTTCCTCTTTTTCTTCTTCTCTTCTTCCTCTTTTTCTTTCTCCTCTTCTTCCTCTTTTTCTTCCTCCTCTTCTTCCTCTTCCACATCCTCCTCCTTCAAGAGTTAAACTCTTGGCACAAACTGAATTTCTCAATGAAGAATGTTTAGAACTATAGAAAGTTCAGCTGAGGAATACCCTGGGCAGCTGACAGCTTTACTGCACTTTATCTGGAGCATCCAGATTTGGGGTCCCTCTCTTTTTCTCCTGGTCACCAAGGTCAACAGTGCTTCTTGTATCCTTGTCTTCAAGCCCTGAACATTTCTTTGCTTTCCCCAACCCCATCAGCTGGCAGAACTGAAATCCAGCTAAAAGAACAATACAGCTGGCTGCAGTGATGCACACCTGTCATCTCAGCTGCTCAGGAGCCTGAGGCAGGAGGATTGTGAGTTCAAAGCCAGCCTCAGCAAAAGCGAGGCACTGAGCAACTCAGTGAGATCCTGCCTGTAAATAAAATACAAAAAAATAAGGCTATGGATATGGTTCAGTGGCTGAGTGCACCTGAGTTCAATCCCCGGTACCTTCCCACCACCCAAAAAAGAAAGATGTGGTTTGGGAATGGGGTGGGGGCTTGTGCTAATCTATTAGGTGAAAATCAGTCACAGTGCTTTTTAGTAATAGTTTCCGTCCCATGATCAGAAAATAGGACAGGAGGTTCAGGGGACTAGAACACAGGATGGAGACTTTTCTAGGGAAGACAGAATAGTAGGCTCCAAAGACAGACTGAGTGTGGCCTCTATGATCACAGCCTGGTGTTCCCATCCTGGCTCAGCCGAGAATCACTGCTTGATCTCAGACACCTCTGCTTGCCCACTCCGTGCATGGGGGTCCCAGTGACTCTTGGAACCATGCTAGAGACCCAGTGCACGGGCCTGTGGGACAGGACCTCTTAACTGTTAGTCATGTGAGGGGCCACAGGGAAGTCAAGTGTTAGAGGTCAGGTCATCAGGCATTGAGAATAGAGCAGAAGGTGCTCACTGAGACCTATTTGCACCAGACTCACCTGGAAAGTTTGTCAGAATGCGTATTCCATCTCTCTCCTAAGCCCTTGGGGCAGGGGTGGATAATGATGGCTGATATTCTGATTTCATGTGTGAAATGGGGGATAATCCCTAGCTTTGGTAATGATGGCTGATATTCCGTAGTTTTAACCAGTGTCCTTAGGGGATTTATATGCTCCCTCAGAATGGGAAATTAGAATCAAAGGAATTGGGCTTTGGAATCACAGTATTAACTAAGCTTGTACTCATTAGTTTTGTGTTATATCAACAGAATAACTGAGGCAACCAACCTTATTATAAAGAGAAAAGGTTTATTTAGTGCATAGTTTGGAGGTTTGAAAGTCTGAGATTGGGCAGGGGTTTATGTAGGTTTTGGGCTCTAGTCAGATAGCAGTGGCCTCAAAAGAGGCAGAGAAGGAGGGGGAGGATCCTCTTCAAGGGCACACTCTAAAGATCTGAGGACCTCTCACAAGCCCGACCTCTTAGTGGTTGCCCCACCTCCCAATAGCGCCCTGTGCAGATTAAGCCTTTAATCGTGGAGGAAAATATCAAAGCCTTAAATGTCGATCCTAGCTCACCTTGCCTGGTCTCCTTCAAGCCTCAGTGTCTTCATCTCTGAAATGAAGATAATCCCTGGCTACTTTGCCTGGCTGTTTTAGGGCTCACACAAGGCAATGAATGAGAAAGCCCTTTGTAAAGCAAAGCAATATTTGGAAACCAGAATTTTCCCCCTGATTTGGGAAGATGACTTTCAAGGTTCCCTGCTGTTTTGGACTTTGTCCACCAGGGGGCAGGTGATACACGCACAAGAAATATGCCCACCAATCAACAGAAGCTCAATGCCCATGTCAAATCTCTTTTTAGTCATGGAGCCCCTGGGCAGGGACCACAGCCTTAGGGAAATCGAGGTGGCTCTGGAAAATTTGTTCAGGAATGGGTTTAGTATGTTCTCTATTATTTGGAGACTGCAGTTAAAGTGTTTCATCCTTCCAAAGAAGAACCCTAGGGAAGTCATAGTGCCCGTCCAGGTTAGCTGCAGTGGCTATTTAATCCAATCCCTTCATTCATTCATTAGATTTGAACTGAGCCCCTTCTCTGTGCTGGGCACCAACTAGGTCAGACTCTGGGAAGACTAAGGCCAGGCAGGTGCTGATCTTGCCTTGATGATTCTGGATCTTGAAATGTCTGGGGACCTCCCCTGGGGCAGGTATTGTTCCTGACATGAGTCCTGTGAGTTAGGCATTATTCTTCCCTCCCTTTGATAAAGGAGGGAACTGAGTCCTGAAGAAGTTGACCCAAGGTCACCCATGCGGGTAGGGGAAGGGATTTGGAGACAGGTCCTTGAATTGCCACACTCTCTCTGGGTTAGTAGGGAAGCAGATGTATAAAAAAGTCAATGAGGCCTGAACCACATGTGATTCCCAGGCATGCTGCTGCTTCCTCACTTTGAGCCCCTGGTCTGTCCATTGGCCACTTTCTTCACTTTCTTCCTGTGGACAGTGCAGGGAAGTAGGGGTATTGCCCCTGGGAGTGACCCTCAGCCACTGATTCCAGCTCCTATAGTAGATCAGTTCAGTAGCATGTTCTTTACTGCCTCCTAGTGTCTCCCAGTGGGACTCCACTCCAAGTGTTCAAAGGGCTACCCCATTCAATACTGTATCCTCCCTGGCTTCCTTCCCTATATTCCTACCGTTGCTTCCTGAGATTGCCTTCCAAATAAATTATTCCCATTGAAGATCTTGGTGCATGGAGCTCAGCCTGTGAAACTGTATTGTTCAGAATTTTCTCTTTTTTTTTTCTTCAAGTTGTAGATGGATACACTATCTTTATTTACCTATTTATTATTATGTGGTGCTGAGAATCGAACCCAGGGCCTCATAACTGTGAGGCAAGTGCTCTACCACTGAGCTACAGTCTCAACCCCAGAATTTCCTATCTTTTAAAGAACAAAGAGTTCAGTCTTAGTTTTAGCTGTAGTCCAGCCCAGAACACAGTAGGGACAAACAGAGTGGAATCAGACTCACTACAAACATTTGGGGGCATTGCTTTATGCCCATGGGGTGGGGGGGGTAGAGAAGGCCTCTCAAAGGGATGACATTTGAGTTGCTGGTTCTGGACACTTCCCGCCCCTGCTGAACCTCCTATTAAAGGGGGTCCTCTCTCTGATTTCCTCTTTCTCTTTAGAATTCATGCATTTCTCTGAAGTCATAGGAAGCGAGGAACCAGCCTTCTAGAGTCCCAGTACCTTCTTTACCTGGACTTTTATTCTTTTTTATTTTCAATATTTTTTAGTTGTAGATGGACACTTTATTTTATGTATTTATTTTTTTTGTGTGGTGCTGAGGATTGAACCTAGGGCCTCACACATGCTAGGCAAGCGCTCTACCACTGAGCTATAGCCCCAGCCCCTGGACTTTTATTCTTGCAATGTATTTATCAGACATATTAAACAGTTGGCTGCTTCTGCTCAACTTTTCTGTAGCCATTTAAGCCACAGATATTCTCCTAGAGCCTTATTCCTGTGTCAGTAAAATGGAGATGATAAGCCCTCCCTCACAAAGGGCTCAAGAGTCTCCAGTGAGAGGTTGGGAACAGCTCAGGGTTTCCCTGAATGGAGACCTCAGCCCTCCCTGCCCCTGGTTGTGGGCTGTGTCTGGGTCAGCCTTGGTGCCCAAAGGTGGCTCAGTCACTAGTTGCTTATATCTTCAGTCCTGCTCTGAAGTTGGACACTTTTTCAGTCTCATCCTTGACCCCCTTTATGGTTTCCTGAGTTTCTAGAAGAGCCAGAAGGGATGTTCTACTTCTTTCTCATCTTTTTCATGTCTCTAGACCTCCAGAAGAAACCAAGTACCTCCTCTGAAGGACTCAGGTCCAAGCAGACTCCCTGACACCATGCCAATTTCTGTTGGGCCTCCCCGCCTTGTTTTTTTAGTGATTCCTGCATGTAATCTTCTGAAAAAAATTTTATTGGTCAGATAACAATTATACAGAATTGTGGCATATTTGTCCATGTACATTATAGGTTTGAACAATTGCATTCCCCCTTCCTTTCCTTTCCTTTCTCCTTCCCGCTGACCTCTTCCTCAGTTTTATTGGTTTTCCTTCTATTCTCATGTGATTCCTTTTTTTTTTAAACATTTTTATCTCTAGCTTCCACATACGAGAGGAAACATTTGACCCTTGAATTTCTGAATGTGGCTTATTTTGCTTAACATGATGCCCTTCAGTTCCATCCATTTTCCTCCAAATGACACAATTTCATTCTTTCTAGTGGCTGAATAAAACTCTATTGTGTATTTGTTACAAAACACATTTTCTTTATCCATTCATGTACTGATGGGCACCAAGGCTGATTCCATAATTTGGCTGTTGAGAACTTTGCTGCTATAAACATGGGTATGCATGTATCACTGCAGTAGGCTGACTTTAATTCTTCAGGATAAGTATTGAAGTCTGGTATAGCTGCGTCACATGGTGTTTCTATGCCTAGTCTTTTTTTTTTTTTCCCCTGGGGCAGGGGGGTACCAGGGATTAGACTCAGGGGCACTCGACCACTGAGCCACATCCCCAGCCCTATTTTGTATTTCATTTAGAGACAGGGTCTCACTGAGTTGCTTAGTGCCTCGCTATTACTGAGGCTGGCTTTGAGCTCAGGATCCTCCTGCCTCAGCCTCCTGAGCTGCTGGGATTACAGGCATGCGTGCTTCTACAAACTTCATACTGATTTACATAATGGTCATACTAACTTAATTTTCCAACATTGGTCTATCAGAGTTTCTTTTCCCTGCCAGCATTTATTGTTACTTATATTCTTGATAACTGCCATTCTGACTGGAATGAGATGGAATCTCAGTGTAGTTTTGACTTGGATTCCCCTGGTTGCTAAAAATGTTGAATATTTTTTTAATATATTTATTGGCCATTTGTGCTTCTTTTGAAAAGTGACTATTTAGTTAATTTGACTACTTACTGATTTTTTTTGGGGGGGGTGTTAAGTTTTTTGAGTTCTTTATAAATCTTGCATATTAATCCTCTGTGGGAAGAGCAGCTGGCAAAGATTTTTCTCCCATTCTATAAGCTTTCTCTTCATACTCTTATTTCCTTTGCTATGCAGAAGGTTTTTAATTGATATCATCCCTTCTATTGATTCTTGGTAGTATTTCCCGAGCTATAGGAGTCCTATTGAGGAGATTGTGGCCTGCATCTCTATGTTGTAGAGTTTCCCTTATGTTTTCTACGAGGAGTTGCCAAGTTTCTGGTCTTCCTGCAGATAATCCTAACGGCAAACATTTATTAATTCTTCCTCAGTTGCTAAGTGCCATTTGAACCATTTTATGAAGGAGGCCCTTCCTCTTCACAATGATCTTATGAAACAGGTACTCTTTTCATTCCCATTTTACAGATGTGGAGATTGAGGTCCAGAGAGTTTAAATCACCTGCCAGAAGTTAGGGAGCTGAGGGTTGCAGAGCCAGACTTTTTTGGCTTTGAATCTTGTGTGAATGTTATATGAGAAAAGTTGACTCCCAGGGATGCCCGGGGATGAATGTGCAGATCAGCAGACAGGGACAGCAGACTCCCCTAACCCCCAGAGCCTGGTGAGGGACCCTGGGGCCAGTAGCAAAGCATCCCTGCCAGGAACAGCTGTGACAGCTAGGAGGCCCCAGCTGGCAGCTGCTGAGTGGAACTGGGTCGATCTCCTTGGGCAAAAATTGGGGGCTCCTTTGCTTGGTTTTCAAGGCTGGCTTGGCTCTGGCAAGGTGGACTGGGCCCAGGTACCCTCTTTAGCTACACTTGAGATTAGAAAGATCTTCATTTTGGAAGGCAAGCCACAGGTCTCCCCACCACTTCCTGTTGATGTTAGGGTGGGATTGACCAGCAAAGCTCTGTGTGGATCATCTCCCTGTCAGTTGTATGTCCGACTAGATCTCCTGGAAACTTATATTATGAAAGATATGATATATTACACAACATATGAGTGTGAAAATTCTCTTTCCACAATCTGAGAATATGATAAAGTGGCCATTTGCCCAAGACATATACTTGTATGTGGATATACATAATATGTAATATATAATAAGCTTTATATTTATATATAACATATTGTAAGATGGCACTTATCTTTGAATGCATCTTGGCTCTTCCTTTTCCCAGTCCCCAGATGTTGACTTCTCAATCCCTATGAACTTGGTATGCTCATCTGCAAAATGGGCATATGAGTAGTATCAATAGGTATTGCCCCTAGACCTGCTGTGAGGACTAGCAACAGGAGTGTATGAAAGTGCTTTAGAGCAGAGCCGCACACCTGCTAAGCTCTCAGTAATTGTGACCATTGATAATCCAATGTTGAATAGCATTGTCATTATTACCATTACTTTTTTTTCTTGCAAAATGGCCATGGGATTTCAATGAGACAGTGCCTGGCGCAGAGTAAGTGTTCATTAGTGGGTGATCTATTAAATTGCTGCTGTGATTGGTTTCACAAAGTTCTATTTCCCTCCTTTGAGCCCCACTCCAGATCTGAGGGAAAGCTGGGATTCATTTTCTCATATGAAAATTATTGGAAAAGATGCACACAAAAAAGCAAAGTGTCTCATCACAGGTTTCCTGAACAGTAAGCTGTGATTGGAATTTGGATATGTGGGCTCAAAATTCCATGTCCTCCTTCCTAACCACCAGGCATTCCCAGTCAGGGCTAAGGTCTTGAAGGCCTTCCTCAGACTGTCCCCCTGTTATATAGGAATATAGCCTTCCACCAGCTACTAACTGCCTCTCATGGACCCAGATGTTGTCCTTGCAACATTCATGTGCCAAAACCTAATCCCCGTTGTGATGGGGTGTGAGTCTGAGTGACGGTGCCCTTTGGAAGTGATTAGGTCACAAGGGTGGAGCACTAGGGGATGGGCTTAGTGAGAGTCCTTGTAGGAAAGGGGAGAGAGAAGGAGAGAGGGAGGGAGGAGGAGGAGGAGGAGGAGGAGGAGGAGGAGGGAGGGAGGGAGGAGGAGGAGAAGCAGGAGGAGGAGGAGGAGAAGGAGAAAGGGAGAAGGAGGAAGAGAAGGAGCAGGAAGAGAAAGAAGAGGAGTGAGGAGTGAGGAGTCGTACTCCTTGTGAGGATACAAGGAGGTGCCATCTGCTAACTGGAAGAGAACCTTCTCAGAACCCTTCCATGCTGGCTCCCTGGTCACCTACTTCTGGCCTCCAGAACTGTGAGAAAGACATTTCCATTTACATAAGCCCCCTAATGTCAATACATGCTATTTTGTTACAGAAGACAAAATGGATTTATACAACACCGTCCCATCCACCATCCCAATTTGATACTCTGGTGACTCCGTTGAGGCTCCTTTAGTTTGAGACCCATTTCAGGCAAGAAACCTGAGGTTCCAGGAGGTCGAACATTCTGCTCAAAGTCACCCCATGAGTTGGGCCGGAACTGGATTCTTTGGTTCTGTGGTTACTGAAGAGAGCCCCTCTGTGTCTAGCAGAGACTTGGGGTATTCCACGGAGTGCCACCTCCATAGATGGTGGCTTTCCCTCCCCATCCTGGCTGTCTAGTAGCTCCTGTGGTGTGGGAGGGCCAGCTGCCGATTGTGGCCTCTGTCCCTTCTTCTAATTGATGCCTCCTGGCAGCAGGCTGTGCCTTAGAATTCAGCACACCTAGCTTTTCACAGCTCAAAGTGGGGAACTTCCTAAGAGCCTGTGTCACCATTCGACCCCTGGTTGTCCTTGGGTACTGCTCCCCTGTTCTCATCTCAGACCTGCTAGCACACAGTCACCTGTCCACCATGTAGCCAATCAAGGCCTCTCACCCACCACACCCTGCTGTCTCCAGAAAGATATGCACAGGATGGATGTTGTTAACATTGCCAGTAAAGAGTGAAACAAAGAAAAAGGAGATATCCCCCATGGGCATTAGGATACTTGGTTGCAAGTGACAGAAACTCATCTCACCTGAGGGAGGCAGATGATTGGCCTGCAGAACAGTCTGGGCATCCTTCCAGCTCTGGGCCTGGTTGTTCCTGGAGGTTCAAACAATGCTGTCAGGAACCAGCCTTTTGCCAGCTTCTCTCCCTGCTGGTGGCAGGATGTCTACACTTAGTTCTGGGCTCAGGGTGACATTCTCAGCCCTCCAGTAGCCAAGCGCACATGGCTTTCCTGGTTGCTCTAGAAATGGTTCTGCAACTGAGACTTGTTGGGCCCAATGGCCTGGCTTGGCCTTGCGGTGACATGAGTGATTAGCCAGAGAATGGCATCAGCTGCATCCAACTCTCCTGGATCAAGCAGCAGGGAAAACTGGCTCTGCAGGACAATGCAGGTTTCATTTCCATAAGCAAAGCCACCATCAACCAGAGCAGCTTTTGTGCATGCACTAGCCCAATGGGTTGCTCAGCTTATCTCTTTCATTATAAGGATGTAAGCTTGGGTCTGTTCAAGGTCACACATGAACTTGAGAAGAAGCCACTGTATGTTCCTCTGAGGATGCAGGAACTGGACTGCAGATTCCCTGTCTACACCAGCTTGAGTCCAGTCTGAAGGTGGTCAGGAGCAGCAGGCTCCCAACCTCCCTTCCTCCCTGAGGGCTGCAGCATCTATGGATATGATCCTGCCTGCTGGGGGAGGGTTGCTGAGGGAAACAGATGCTGGTTGTTTCTAAGGGACATACAGTGCTCTCTTCTAGGGTATAGAAAATGGACTCTTCACTAGAGTGAAGGACATGCCAGGCTGCAGGAGCCAATGTGGTCTACCCTCAGGGAATCGATGTGCAGACACGGGCAGGTGGCTTTGAGTCCGTGGTTGTCTGTGAGCACAGGGGAATCCAAACTCTTGCCGAGGAACAGATCTGATCCGATTATAGAAACGTGAAAATCCTCCTGGCTCCAAGCATCTGCTTATTTTTCTCGTTCCCCAGCTTGGCTCAGAGATAGTTCTCTCAAAGAAGCTCCACTGAGTGGCTGCCCCTTACAATTAAAGAAAAACCTTCATTTTTCCTTCCTGAAGCACATCTCTGTAAATGCAGCAAATGATCCACGAAGGGATGGGATTTGTATTGACACACACATGTTTATCCAGATCAATTAGGGGAAATCATTTTCTTCCCCACACTCCCCAAACAGGATTTTGAAGCTAATAATGATTTTGAGCTGTGCAACATGAACGCCAAAAAATGTGTGATGAGATGAGAAAGCTGTTTGCCAGATTGCCTGTTGGGAAGACAGGGTATGGTATGGGGAAGAAATGCCCCCATGGCCCATGGCGTGGATGCCTGGGAACAGAGGGCAGGGTGCTCTCTAAATCGCTCTGCATAATTAAGGAGGGAGAAGTTCAAAGTCAGGGAGGGAGCCATGGGATTTAGCAAAGCAGACCACTATGTGGAGGGAGGGCAGGAGAAAGGGAAAATACCCGCACTGTGGAGGGAAAAGGGGCCTAGGGAATGTTGATGTTTTCAGGTGGGAAATGTTGGAGGGAAGTCCAGGGTACTGGGTGATGCACACTTAAAGACAGTAAAAACTGTTTAGAAATCTCCAGGGGCTGGGGGTTGTGGCTCAGTGGTAGAGTACTTGCCAAACATGTATGTGGCAGTGGATTGGATTCTCAGCACCACAAATAAATAAATAAAAAACAATAAAGGCCCATAAACAACTAAAATTAAAAAAAAAAGAAATCTCCAAATGTTTGGTGGGCTGAATCTTGTAATTTTGTCTCCAGAGTCACTCTCCACTTCTCATTAGGTCTGAACATTGGAAGGTGGTTCTGCAGGGACTCCCCTGCCCCCTCTCCAATACTTCCAGCTTCCTTTGGGCTCAACCAATGAGAACCCTCATTTGGATTTGACTGACAAAGACATTTTGAGTCTGACCAAGGGGGAGGGCCATGCAGTAAATACCTCCTGCCTCCCAAATTCAATGGTGAAATCCTACCCCTACCCCCAAGATGATGGTATTATGTTACAAGGGTGGGGATTCGTGCCCTGGGATGGAGTTTGCTAGGGTCTTTCTTCAAGGCCTTGGTCCCACCCACAGACCCTGGCTTCACCCCCCAGATCTGGCCACGGCACCAAATCCTACCTCTATTGATCTTCGTGAGTGTGTTTTTATTATAATTAACACATTAATTGTTCAGATTAATGGAATTCACTGTGATATTCCATACATGCCTACATCATGCATTGGTCATGTGTACTTTGCCTTCTTCTGCCTGCCCTCCAAGCCCCGTCTCACCCCCGACTCCAGTCCCTAGTAATCCTCCTATTTTCAGATTGAAATTTTTTGTTTCCACATATGAGAAGATACTTGTCTTTCTGTGTCTGACTTCACTGAAGGTGATGTTTTCTAGTTCCATTCATTCTCCTGTGAATGACAGGACTTCATTCTTCAGTACTGGACAGTACTCCATTGTGTAGATCTATAATAGTTTCTTTACCTGTTCATCAATGGCCAGGTACCCAGGCTGGGTTCCATATCTGAGCTACCTTGGAAAGTACAGTTGTAACCATGGGAATGCAGGTATCTCTTTTGTATGCTGACTTCATTTCCTTTCAGTATGTACCTAGAAGTGAGATAGCTGGATCACATGATCAGTCTATTTTTAGACTTTTTAAAACTTTAAAAAAATTTTTAAATTTGTTTTAATTAGTCATATATAACAGTAGAATGCATTTATGCACTTTGATATATCATACATAGATGGGTATAACTTCTCATTTTTCTGATTGTACATGTTGTAGAATCACATTGGTCATGCTGTCATGCACGCACGTGCACACACACACACATACACACACACACATAAGTTAATAATGTTTGTTTCATTCTACTATCCTTCCTATCCCCACATCCCCTCCCCTCCCCTCCCCTCCCTTCACTCTTCTCTACCGAACCTAACCTAACTCTATTCTTCCCTAGTGCCCCCCTTATTTTTTTTATTGATTGTTCAAAACATTATAAAGCTCTTGACATATCATATTTCATACATTAGATTCAAGTGGGTTATGAACTCCAATTTTTACCCCAAATACAGATTGCAGAATCACATTGGTTACACATCCACAATTTTACATAATGCCCTATTAGTAACTGTTGTATTCTGCTACCTTTCCTATCCTCTACTACCCCCTCTCCCCTCCCCTCCCATCTTCTCTCTCTATCCCATCTACTGTAATTCATTTCTCTCCTTGTTTATTTTCCCATTTCCCTCACAACCTCTTATATGTAATTTTGTATAGCAATGAGGGTCTCCCTCCATTTCCATGCAATTTCCCTTTTCTCTTCCTTTCCCTCCCACCTCATGTCTCAGTTTAATGTTAATCTTTTCTTCCTGCTCTTCCTCCCTGCTCTGTTCTTAGTTGCTCTCATTATATCAAAGAAGACATTTGGTATTTGTTTTTTAGGGATTGGCTAGCTTCACTAAGCATAATCTGCTCTAGTGCCATCCATTTCCCTGCAAATTCCATGATTTTGTCATTTTTTAGTCCTGTGTAATACTCCATGGTGTATAAATGCCACATTTTTTTTTTTATCCGTTCATCTATTGAAGGGCATCTGGGTTGGTTTCACAGTCTAGCTATTGTGAATTGTGCTGCTATGAACATCGATGTGGCAGTATCCCTGTAGTACTCTCTTTTAAGGTCTTCAGGGAATAGTCTGAGAAGGGCAATAGCTGGGTCAAATGGTGGTTCCATTCCCAGCTTTCCCAGGAATCTCCATACTGCTTTCCAAATTGGCCTCACCAATTTGCAGTCCCACCAGCAATGTACAAGTGTACCCTTTTCCCCACATCCTCGCCAGCACTTGTTGTTGTTTGACTTCATAATGGCTGCCAATCTTACTGGAGTGAGATGGTATCTTAGGGTGGTTTTGATTTGCATTTCTCTGACTGCTAGAGATAATGAGCATATTTTCATGTACTTGTTGATTGATTGTATGTCCTCCTCTGAGAAGTGTCTGTTCAGGTCCTTGGCCCATTTGTTGATTGGGTTATTTGTTATATTATTGTCTAATTTTTTGAGTTCTTTGTATACTCTGGATATTAGGGCTGTATCTGAAGTGTGAGGAGTAAAGATTTGTTCCCATGATGTAGGCTCCCTATTTACCTCTCTTATTGTTTCCCTTGCTGAGAAAAAACTTTTAAGTTTAAGTAAGTCCCATTTGTTGATTCTTGTTATTAACTCTTGTGCTATAGGTGTCCTATTAAGGAATTTGGAGCCCGACCCCACAATATGTAGATCGGAGCCAACTTTTTCTTCTATCAGACGCAGAGTCTCTGATTTGATATCAAGCTCCTTAATCCATTTTGAGTTAACTTTTGTGCATGGCGAGAGAAAGGGATTCAGTTTCATTTTGTTGCATAGACTTAAAGATAAGAACCATATGATCATCTCGATAGACGCAGAAAAAGCATTCGACAAAGTACAGCATCCCTTTATGTTCAAAACATTAGAAAAACTAGGGATAACAGGAACTTACCTCAACATTATAAAAGCAATCTATGCTAAGCCTCAGGCTAGCATCATTCTGAATGGAGAAAAATTGAAGGCATTCCCTCTAAAATCTGGAACAAGACAGGGATGCCCTCTATCACCACTTCTATTCAATATAGTTCTCGAAACACTGGCCAGAGCAATTAGACGAAAGAAATTAAAGGCATAAAAATAGGAAAAGAAGAACTTAAATTATCACTATTTGCGGATGACATGATTCTATACCTAGAAGACCCAAAAGGGTCTACAAAAAAACTACTAGAACTAATAAATGAATTCAGCAAAGTGGCAGGATATAAAATCAACACGCATAAATCAAAGGCATTCCTGTATATCAGCGACAAAACTTCTGAAACGGAAATGAGGAAAACCACTCCATTCACAATATCCTCAAAAAAAAAAAAAATACTTGGGAATCAACCTAACAAAAGACGTGAAAGATTTATACAATGAAAACTACAGAACCCTAAAGAGAGAAGTAGAAGAAGATCTTAGAAGATGGAAAAATATACCCTGTTCATGGATAGGCAGAACTAACATCATCAAAATGGCAATATTACCAAAAATTCTCTATAGGTTTAATGCAATGTCAATCAAAATCCCAACGGCATTTCTTGTAGAAATAGATAAAGCAATCATGAAATTCATATGGAAAAATAAAAGACCCAGAATAGCAAAAGCAATTCTAAGCAGGAAGTGTGAATCAGGCGTTATAGCAATACCAGATTTCAAACTATATTACAGAGCAATTGTAACAAAAACAGCATGGTAGTGGTACCAAAACAGGCGGGTGGACCAATGGTACAGAATAGAGGACACAGAGACTAATCCACAAAGTTACAACTATTTTATATTTGATAAAGGGGCTAAAAGCATGCAATGGAGGAAGGATAGCATCTTCAACAAATGGTGTTGGGAAAACTGGAAATCCATATGCAACCTAGTGCCCCCCTTATTGTGAATTAGCATTCATATATCAGAGAAAACATTTGGCCTTTGGTTTTTTGGGATTGGCTTATTTCACTTAGCATGATATTCTCCAACTCCATCCATTTACAGCAAATGCCATAATTTCATTCTTCTTTAAAACTGAGTGATAGTCCATTGAATGTGTATACCACATTTTCTTTATCCATTCATCTGTTAAATAGACACCTAGGGTTGGTTCCATAGTTTAGCTATTGTGAATTGAGCTGCTATAAACCTTGACATGGCTGTGTCAATGCAGTATGCTGATTTAAAAGAATTTGTTCTAAATAGTTATACATGATAGTAGAATGCATTTTAACACATCATACTTAAATGGAGTATAACTTATTCTTCTGATTGTACGTGATGTAGAATTATTCCAGTTGTGTAATCATATATGCACATAGGGTCAAATTTTTGATTCATTCTACTATCCTTCCTCTCCCCATATCCCCCCTCCTTTTTTCTCCCCTCTATCTAATCCAAAGTACCTCTATTCTTCTCTAGGACTACCTGCCCTTATTGTGAATTAGCATCTGCATATCAGAGAAAATATTCTGCCTTTGTTTCTTTGAGATTGGATTATTTTGCTTAGCATGATATTCTCTAGCTTTATCCATTTACTGCCAAATGCCATAAATTCGTTTTTCTTTAAGGCTGAGTAATATCCCATTGTGTATATATACCACATTTTCTTTATCCATTTATCTGTTGAAGGACATCTAGGATTGGTTCCACAGTTTAGCTGTTGTGAATTGAGCAGCTATAAACATTGATGTGGCTGCATCATGGCAATATGCTGATTTTAAGTCCTTTGTGTGTAAACCAAGGAGTGGGATAGCTGGGTCAAGTGGTTCCATTCCAAGTTTTCTAAGGAATTTCCATACCTTCCATAGTGGTTGCACCAATTATCAGTTCCACCAGCGATGTATGAGTCTCCTTTTTTCCTACATCCTCGTTAACATTTATTGTTGCTTGTGTTCTTGATAATTGTCATTCTGACTGGAATGAGGTGAAATCTTACAGTAGTTTTTAATTTGCATTTCTTTAATTGCTAGAGATGTAAAACATTTTTTTATATGTTTGTTGATCACTTGTATTTCTTCTTCTATGAAGTATCTATTCAGTTCCTTTGTTCATTTATTGATTGGGTTGGTTTTTTTTTTTTCGGTGTTAGGTTTTTTTGAATTCTTTTCTTTTTTTTTTTTTTAGAGAGAGAGAGAGAGAGAGAGAGAGAGAGAGAGAGAGAGAGAATTTTATTATTTTATCTTTTAGTTTTCGGCAGACACAACATCTTTATTTGTATGTGGTGCTGAGGATCAAACCCAGGCCGCACGCATGCCAGGCGAGTGCGCTACCGCTTGAGCCACATCTCCAGCCCTTTTTGAATTCTTTATATATCCAGGAGATGCTCTATCTGAGGTGCATGTGATAAAGACTTTCTCCCATTCTGTAGGCTCTCTCTTCATGTTATTGATTGTTTCCTTTGCTGAGAATAAGCTTTTTAGTTTGAATCTATCCCATTTAATGATTCTTGACTTTACTTCTTGTGCTTTAGGAGTCTTGTTAAGGAAGTCAGTTCCTAAGCTGACATAGTGAAGATTTGGGCCTACTTTTTCTTCTGTTAGGCTATGGTGCCTAAGTCTTTGATCCATTTCGAGTTGAGTTTCATGTATGGTGAGAGATAGGGGTTTAATTTCATTTTGCTACAATGGATTACCAGTTTTCCCAGCACCATTTGCTGAAGAGGCTATCTTTTCTCCAATGTGTGTTTTTGGTGCCTTTGTATGAGGTAACTATATTTATATAGGTTTGTCTGTGTTTTCTATTGTGTACCATTGGTCTATGTGTTTGTTTTGGTGCCAATATCATGCTGTTTTTGTTATTGTGGCTCTGTAGTATAGTTTAAGGTCTGGTATTGAGATGCCACCTGCTTCACTCTTCTTGTTAAGGATTGCTTTGACTATTCTGGGTCTCTTATTTTTCCAAATGAATTTTGTGATTATTTTTTCTAATTCTATGAAGAACATCATTGGGATTTTAGTAAGAATTGTATTAAACCTGTATAAAGCTGTTGGTAGTATGGCCATTTTGACAATGTTAATTCTGCCTATTCAAGATCATGGGAGATCTGTCCATCTTCTAAAGTCTTCTTTAATTTCTTTCTTTAGTGTTCTGTAGTTTTCATTGTAGAGGTCATTCACCTCTTCTGTTTTTTTTTTTGTTTTTTTTTTTTGATGGGGGAGGCTATTGTGAATGGAGTAGTTTTTCTAATTTTTCTTTCAGTGGATTCATCACTGATGTATAGGAACATGTTTGATCTATAGGTGTTGATTTTATATCCTGCTACTTTGGCTGAATTCATTTATTAGTTATAGAAATTTTCAAGGAACCTCTATACGCTTTGTATAGTGGCTACACTAATTAATATTGCCACCAACAATGTGTAAGGATTCCTTTTCTTCCTCATCAGCATTTGTTATTTTTGGATAAGGCCATCCTAACTGAGGTGAGATGGTATCTCATCCTAGTTTTGATCTGCATTTCCCTGATGACTGATGATAATGGAACATTTTAAATATATTTGTTGACCATTTGTATTTTGAGAAATGTTTATTCAGATCATTTGCCCATTTTAAAAGTGTGATTGCTCAATTTGTTTTTAATGTTTTTCTTAAAAGTTTTTTGAGTTCTTTATATATTTTAGAAGTTAACCCTGGGTCAGATGAGTAGTTGGCAGACATTTTCTGCTGTTCTGTAGGTTGTCTCTTCACTTTGTTGATTGTTTCCTTTGCTATGCAGAAGATTTTTAGTTTGATGGAATCCCATTTATCAGTTTTCACTTTTGTTTCTTGTGCTTTTGGGGTCCCATCCGCAAAATCATTGCCAGTACCTATATCTTAAAAGTGTTTTTCTCCTTGTAGTTTCAGAGTCTCAGGTTTTACATTAAGGTTCTTGGTCAATTTTGAGTTGATTTTTATATAAGATGAGAGATAAGTATCTAGTTTTGATATTCTATGTGAACACTTAGTTTTCCCAGCACTATTTATTCAAGAGACTGTCTTTTCTTCAAGGTGTTTTGGCAACTTTACCAAGAATCTGTTGGCTGTAGATGTGTGGATTTATTTTTGGGTTCTCTGTTCTGTTCCAATGGTCGATGCGTCTGTTTTTATGCCAATACCATGCTGTGTTGGTTACTGTGGCTCTGTAGTCTTGGAATAAGGTGTTATGTTGCCTCTAGCTTTGCTCTTTTTGCTCAGGATTGCTTGGGTTGGTCAGGGTCTTTTGGGCTTCCTCATGAATTTTAGGATTGCCTTCTACATTGCTTTGGGAAGTGTGCATATTTTACCAGCCTTAATTTTTCTATCCCATGAGTATGGGAGGACTTTCCACATTTAAATGTTGTTTTCGGTTTGTTTTTGATAATTAGCAGGTTTATGTTTTGTAATTTTCATCATAGAGCTCTTTCACTTCCTAACTTCAGTCCTAGGTTATTTATTTTTGTGGTTATTGTGAATGGAATTCCTTTTATGAATTTTTCTCAGGAAATTTATTATTTATTATTAATATATCAAAAACCTACTGGATTTTGTAAATTGATTTTTTTATACTGTTATTTTACTGGATTCTCTCTCTCTCTCTTTTTTTTTTTTTTTTGGTACTGGGTATTGAACTTGGGGGGCAGTCAACCACTGAGCCACATCCCCAGCCCTATTGAATTTTATTTAGAGATAGGGTCTCACTGAGTTGCCTAGTACCTGGCTTTTGCTGAGGCTGGCTTTGAACTCACAATCTTCCTATCTCAACCTCCTGAGCTACTGAGATTATAGTGGATTTTTAAAAAAAATCAGTTCTTACAGTGTTTTGGTGGCGTTTTCAGGATTTTCTATGTATAGAATCCTATCATCTGCATGTAGGAGTGATTTGGCTTCCTCCTTCCCCATTCTAATATGCCTTTTATTCCTTTCTCTTGCCTAATTGCTTATGCTAAAATTTCTAGTGCTATACTGAGTAAGGGCAGTGAGAATGAACTGAACTTAGAGGAAATCTGGTGTTTTATCCATTCAGTATGATGTTGTCTATGTTCTATCTAATTTATTCAGGAAGGGATGTTGAATTTTTATCAAATGCTTTCTTTGCAGGTATCGTGATGGACATGTCTTTTTTACCCTTCATTCTATTCATGTGCTATATTACGTATATTGATTTGTGTATATTGAACTATCGTTGCTTCTCTGGAATGAAACTAACTTGATCATGGTGTCTTATCTTTTTGATGTGCTGCTAAGTTCAATTTGCGAGCATTTTGTTGAGGATTTTTGCATCTATATTTTCAGGGATATTACTCTATGGTTTTGTTGTCTCCTTGTAAGGTTTTGGTAACCACATAATGCTGGCATCCTAGAGTGAATCTGGAAGGGTTCTTTCCCTTTGAATTCTATAGAATAATTTGGGAAGTATTGGTATTGATTATTCTTTAAAAATCTGGTAAAACTTAGCAGTGAAGTCATTTGGTTCTAGGCCTTTTTTGGTGGGGCAGGGGCTTTTATTGCTGATTTGATCTCATTTCTTATTATTGGTCTATGCAGGTTTCTTATAACTTCTTGGTTCAATTTTGGTAGGTCCCATGTGTCCCCAAATGAGTCCATTTCTTCTAGATTTTCTAATTTATGAACATATACTATTTCACAATATTCCCCAATAATTAAGCTTGGCATGGTAACTCATGCCGGTAATCCCAGCATCTTGGGAGGCTGAGACAGGAGGATAGTGAGTTCAAAGCCAGCCTCAGCAATGGCGAGGCACTAAGCCACTCATTGAGACCCTGTCCCTAAATGAAACACAGAATAGGGCTGGGGATGTGGCTCAGTAGTTGAGTGCCCCTGAATTCAGTCCCAGTACACCCTCACATTGATGATAGTGATTATGATAAGATTGTCCCTAATAATCCTCTGAATTTCTTTAGTATTATTTGCAATGTCTCCTTTCTCATCTCTTATTATTTGGGTCTTCTCTCTCTCTCTCTCTCTCTCTCTCTCTCTCTCTCTCTCTCTGTCCACATTAGCCTAACTAAAGGTATGTCAATTTTGTGATTTTGTATATCTTTTGAAGCAACCAACAGTTTTTTGGCTTTTTTGGTATCAGGGATGGAACCCAAGGTTTTTAACCACTGAGCCACATCTCCAGCCCTTTTAAAATATATTTTATTTAGAGGCAGGGTCTTTCTAAATTGCTTAGGGATTCACTAAGCTGCCGGGGCTAAGGCTGACTTTGAACTCGTGATCCTCCTGCCTCAGCCTCATAAGTTGCTGGGATTACAGGCATACACTACTAGTGCCGAGTGCAACAGTTTTTCTATTGATCCTTTGTATTGTTCTTTTGGAGTACTTCGTTTATTTATGCTCTGATATTTATTGCTTATTTCTTACTAATTTGGGGTATGCCTTGTTCTTGCTTTCATAGGAACTTGTCCTACCTCCACTGATCTCCAATGTTAGTGAGTACCTGTCATGTATGAGAGCTTCTCTGGTTTCAGAGTAATAGGTGCTTATTTTCTACTTTCCAGATGCTTTCCCCCTCTATTCCACCACTCCTGCAGAAAGGGATCTATTCCACCACTCCTCTGGGATCTATTCCACCATTCCCTAGAAAATGATGTGATGACATTGGGCTTCAGCCCAAGGAGAACAGGAGAGTTTTGGCAAGTTCATGGTATGTTGGTGCCAACCCATTTAGAGCAAAAACACTGTAGGTTGCATTGATATGGAAGAGCATATGGATTCAGAGCTATCACAGCCTCCCCCAAGAGACTCCTTGGGTAGTAAGATCACCTTGGAGGAGAGTGAACAGTAAGTGTTTGAGAAAGGATTTACGTGGTGTGGTGCTGACAGGTATAGATATTCAGCAGATAAGCAGATCTGGAGCTGTGGCTCCATAGAGACCACCCATACCAAGTCAGTTCTGGCACTAGAAATGGACATCTCATTCAGTAGTCAGGGGTTCTTCATTTGTGTGTGTTACTGTTAGAACTTTCTTAGGGCCTTTACCACTGAGTTCAGATTGGGCTCATATAAGTGCACAAACATATACAATGTATCCTAAGTTTATGTTCTGTTGCATTATCCATTGTGGGTGATAGATGATGTCTGTGGATCTGTTTAGGGCTGCTTAGAGCCACTAAGTAAGCAAGTATTAATGAAGTCCAGGAAAGCAATATGGAACCTCTAAGCAAGTATTAATGAAGTCCAGGAAAGCAATATGGAACCTCTAAGCTAGGTCATTAAATCCAAGGCTGAATGGCATAGTGATGAAGAGTTGAACTCTAACTCCTGACTATGTTGCTTACTTGGTGTGTAAAGATGGGTGAGTCATGCAACCTCTCCAGGTTTTCATCATCTGTAAGATAAGCTGGATCACAACATCTCTGCTAATGAGGTCACCAAAATAACTAAAACAGAGTCTAAACTCTTAGTATGCAGTAAGTGCTATTAGTTAATGATGGTGACGATGGTAGTGGTGATGTTGATAATGATGGTGATGATTGATGCGAATGGATGGTATTGATGATGTAATAGTAATGATAATGTTGATAATGGTGACTAATGATAATAGTGATGGGATGGTAATGACATTGAGATTGGTGATAATGATGACATTGATGACAGTGATTATGATAAGATTGTGATGGTGGTGGTGGTGGTTGTGTTGATGGTGGTGATAGTGATAGCAGTGGTGATGGTGACAGCGATGGTGATGGAGGTTGATGATAATAATGGTGAGGATGGTAATGATGATGGTGTAGCAATGACAGTGACGATGATGATGGTGACAATAGTAATGACAGTGGGATGATGACAATAATGTTGGTTAAAGATAGAAGGGATGGAGATGATCAGTGGGATTTGGCAGGGAGTCAAGGCTGGTTCCCAGAATTCTAGGGCAGAAGAGCCCTTTAAAAAAAAGCACACAAAATATGTTCCTGTATTCGCATACTTTTGTACAAATAGAAAAGTTGGCCTTGTCCATTGCAGGGGCTCAGCTGCCTTCACTTTTAACTCTCACTTCCTCCCCTCTTCTTTCTCTCTGCTGTCTCTTGGGTTGGGTTCTCTTAGGGCCACTCCCCCATGGTCCCCTGCAAACTTCATTAGCTCTGTGTTAAATCTATCTCTGTTCCCTCACAATTTGCAGAATGTGCGACTTGTATTTGCTTAACATTTCTAACACTGTTTTATGGTTGTACAAGGGAAACCAACATCATTTCCATAGATAGATTTGGGTTTAGAACTACAAACGATGGTGATCAAGCCAGATTATTCAATATTGGGTTGATACTCTTACCTATAGATACCCCCAAACTGAGACCTACTTGGTTTTGATGAAACTGGAGATTAGCTAATATTAGCAAGGCGGGAGGGACGGGTACCCAAGTGGGACTTTCTCCTTGACGTAACCATCAAATCATGAAAAGAACTGATGATAGTGTATGGTGAAGTCTGGGTTTTCCCCACACTGTGGACAGCCCTGCCCCAAAGATAGGCTGTCATAGCTTATGCCATGTGACCTCACTATTCAGGACCTGTGGAAACTGACATCAACAGGTGGACACAGGTAAAAATTAGCTCATAGCTAATCAGCCTGGCCTCTCCGCCTGGCTCCTGCAGAAAGGCAAATGGGGAGGCATTATCAAACAGGGCTTCTATTTCGAGAAGGCATCTGAGCAGCTGGCTGTGGAATGGGCCAGACTCTGCAGAGGGGCTGCTTGATCTGCAAAGCAGACTTGCTATGGGTGGGGTGTCGCTGCAGCCAGTGGGCATTCGCCCAGCTTAGAGGTCACTGTGAAGCAATTCCAAGCATAAGAAAAACTCCCCTCTAGGGCCATGTACAGTGAGGAAGAGGAAGCCCCTGCAATGAAGAAGGCAAAAGCCAATAGATAGATCTTTCAGAAAAGAGGCGGGAAGTGAGAACAAGCGACATTTTTGCCATGTTTTCTATGAGTGTGCTTCTCACACTCCCGGTCTTTCCCAGTAGCCATTTGCTCAAATGACTTCCAGGGAGACTAATGAGCTCTAGAGTAGTTCTGGACACCCAAACCCGGCCTTGGCTGAATATTCACATCCTCTTATGACTCTCTTTCTTGGCAGTGGCGTTGGCAACAGGGCTCAAAATATTGGCACCATCTCCTTCTTTTATTTTTAATTATAGAAAATTTCAAACACACTGAGAATTGTCAGAATCATGAGCCCCCCTCATCTCCAGGCCCCTGTTTCAGTAATTGTGAACTCAAGGCATTACAGCCCCTGTCATCTCTCCCCATTAGGTTACTTTGAAGGAAGTCCTAGAATCGTGCGCATTCATCCGCAAATACATGAGAATGTATCAGGCTGTGTGAACAAGTGCATTTAAAGTGGAATTATTTCTTTGAATGAGGATTCAAACATACTCACTTATTTTGACAGCACCTTCGTCTCTGACTTTCTTCCTGGGTCCCCTCTGTTTACAGTCACCGCCAAGAGCAGACACTTGAAAAGGAGGCACATTTGACCTTAGAGCTCCCAAGCTCCTCTGGACCTTGACTTCTCTCTGTGGGATTTCTATCCAATCCTTTTAGGCATTCAGAAATTGTCTATTTTCTTCCTATTTTTCATTATCTATTTATTTTTTTCTATCTGACTTTATTTTTCATTTTCATATTTTCTTCTTCTTTAAGAATTTTTATTTTCAGCAAATCATAATTCCCTGAAGAAAGAGTTCCTATGGTAAGAGGAGAACCAGTGGTTGGGGGGGATGCAGAGGACTCCTGAGTCATTCAAGGCCTGAGGGCTGACATTTCTAAGAAAACTTTGAGGGTGGGAGGAGACCTGGGTCTGACCCTCAGCCTTGCCATTGCTCTGTGACCCTGGCTAACTCACTCAACTTCTCTGGGCTCTGGTATCTTCATATGCAACAAGAGGGAATGTTTGTTCACTTATTATTTCCTTTCTTTTCCATCAGAGTTGAGGCTGATGTCTCACATATCATGGGCACATGCTCATACCTACTAAGTGGGGCTCATGCTGTCCACCATGCTTAAGACTCTAGCCAGGCCTGCGTGTCTCAACATGTTTCATTCCTTACTCAGGGCTGGGTACCACGTCTCATCCTGGACTATGTTTGGCTGGTTGAAAGGAGGGAGAAGTGTACAGGGCAGTGGAGGCCACTTCTTTTTGTCCTTGACTGAGTGTCCGCTTTCTGGGCAACAACCTGGGTCCCATTGCTCATCTCTATTTTGGTCATCATTTGGCATGAATCACTGCGGCTTGGGCCCTCAGGGACAAAAGTCCAAAATCTGCTATAAGAATGGTAATTTGAGGAAACTTGGCCCCCTGCCCCTGGGGCTTCGCTGTTCTCTGGGACAAGCGGGTGCTGATATCGGGGACTTAATTACTTTCTGCATAGGGCCCTTGTCTCTGGGCTCCAGCAGGGTGAGAACCCAGGAAGCCTAATTTAGGAAAAGGAATCAGTGGGATAGCAGCTGTTTAAAGTGCTTGGCTTCTCTCTTTAGCTGGAGAATTTAAGAAACAGGTGCTTGGAGACACCTTGCAGCAGAGACAGGTCTCTCCTGAGGCTTCTGAGGAAAAGGCTCAGTTCTTGGAAAGGAGAGTCCTGCAGAGATCATCCAGGCTAGTTAATATCTACGTCTCCGTCTTCCATAGAGGTGCCTGTTCTGCCTTTGCGTGGTTATATCCATCGACAGGGAGCTCAGTCTCTCCAGAGATGACAATTTCATCACGGGATCACGTGTGAGTCGGCACCACGTGACTTCCACCTAGCCCAGATATGTCTCCGTGTCACTTTGCTGCCCTGACTTCACCCTGTGGTGCCAGAGAGAACAAGGTTAAGTTCCTCTTCCTTGTAATGGCTCTTCAGATACTTGAAAGCAGCTCTCCTGTCCCTCCCTGAGTGACCCCAGGCGAAACATAGCTCTTTCAGCATGGCACACATGACAGGGCTCCTGTCCCCCTCACTGTCCTCATCAGTTTCTAAAGAACAGGAGCCAGTTTCCACTGTCCTCCTTAAAGCCTGGGACCCCAGAGTCTCTGCTTAGAGCTAAGGCAAATAGAACACCCCACTTTTTTCAGACCCTCCCACGTCTGTGATCGCAGCTCAGCTTGGCAGACACCGTGTACTCTGGACACACAACGGAGTCCCCCACGGCTTTCTCACACATGCCGCTGTGAAGCGGCGCCACCCCCTCTGAGATTTGGCAGATGTATTTCAGGGCCCAGCACTAGAGCTTTCCACCATCTGTCCCTGTTCAAGCTTGGTCTTGTTGGACCCGTGCTGTGTTGTTCCAGGCTGTCTGGGTATTTTACAGTCCTAATGCTCTCATTCAATGTTTGGCAGCTCCTCTCAGTTCTGTGCCACCAACACCGTCCATTTACAGGCGGCCCATTTCCCTTCAAGTCATTGATAACCATGTTCAGCTGTGTTGGGCTTGGGTGTGGCTTTTGGGGTGTCATTCAGCACCCTATGGGGGATGGTTGTGCTGTACAATACAGGTCGTACTATGACACAGCTCCCGTTTCTTCACCTACCCACAAGAGTGTTTGGGAAACCTGATTGCAAACCAGATACTCCATAGCAACACAAGACCCCTGACCATGGTGCCCCATCTTGGTATTAAAAGCGATGAGTTGAGTCACCCATATCCTAGGCTGGGTTAACCCCTGCTGCCTCCTAGTAATTGCTCCATCTAGTTAGGGAGTCAGCAGAACTCTGGGTTGCCCTGGAAGCAGAAGAGAGCAAGCCACGAGGTAGCAATGGTGGTCTGGGGTCTGGGACACTGATAAGCAGGTGATGAAGACTCCTGGCTCCTGTTCCAAGTCACTAGGAAGACTGAGTTTTGGGTGACAAATGGAGGGAAAGGGGATCCTTTTTCCTCCTCTGCAGGTCAGCTCCAGGAACATTTTTAGAGGCTGGGCTCAGTGGTTTTTCTCATTAGAGGGGGTGGTAGGACTCATTTCTGTGCTCAGTCTTCCTTCTTCTTCCCCTCCCTTTCCTCCTCTCTCTGGATTCCTTTCCTTCCCTCCTTCCTGTTGACAGTTGTTCATATTTACCATTGCCCCGGGGGCCTCTGTGTCTGGTTCACAAGCCACTGGGTGAGACATGTGTCAATCATCAACCTCCATGTCTGTGCTCCGAGGCTGATCCAGAGCACACCAGGGGATTCACGGGAGCCTGGCGGTGGTGCTGGGTGCTCCCCACTGTGGACACCAATCATTAAACTGCCCCAGGAAAGAACACACATTGGAAGCCAAATGACAACTTCTCAGATTGGCTTTCATACATGGAGGAGAATAAAATTCCTCTGTTGGATTTTGAGTTTGTTTTTCAGTTTGGAAAATGTATGTCCATATTAGGTGAACTTCAGGTTAGCTCTGGTCATTTTGAGAGTCAAGATGCTGTTGAATTTGTTGGGGACCCACCAATCCAGAGTCCAAATGATAAAGAGGAACCAAGGCCAGCTATGAGCTAGGAGTGTGAAAGGACTCAGTACCTTCTGGCAAGAGGTTAAACTCATATCAGATGGTCTTGGGTTTGTATGGTAGTGGTTCTTATCTCTGTCTGTTGGCCTTGAGCTTCTTAGTATCTCTGGGCTTCACTCTTCCCCATCTATAAAGTAGGGGGTGGTATATAGCGGGGTTATTGTAAGGATTTGTTGAATGAGCATAGTACCCAGGCATCCATTAGACTATTCCGTTTATTCACTTTTCTGTCTTGAATAGTATGACGGCTTCTTTAAAAAAACCCATGACTCTTCTGAAAAGAAAAAGGTAGATCACATGAATAATATAGATTCCATAGGTGCTTGAATTAGTTTCATAATGATTTCTAATTTGTGTTTCTCACATTAGGTACATTTTGTGAGTTCACCTTTCTTTGCCATTAGGTTTTATTAGAAAGTCTTTTCAGAAGGGAGAAGTCAGCTGCATTTCATAAGTAAAAACTTCTATACCCTGCCTTTGTTTGCTACTGCTGGGCCCCACAAAGTGGGGGGTCTGGTCTTATTGAACAGGGACGTGAGGGTGGGCCTGCCTTGCTCTGTGTTCCTTGCTCCAGGGAGCCTCCCGGAGTGCTGAGTTGGAAGTACTTATGTATGGCTAGCACAAGAGGATTAAACCAGGGCCATAGAGTGATATGCAAGAGGGACAGGTGGCTTTACCACTCACTTCTCATGGCTTCTGGCCAGGATTCAGTGTTGAGGGGACTCAAAGTTGGGGAGGTTCCTCCTGCTCCTCTGACTTCCCTCCCCCTTCCCATCTTCAAGGCCAAGACCTTGAAGTTCCATGTTCTTCATCCCAGTCACTGTCCCCTTTTATTTCCTGGCAGGATTCAGGCCAGCCCTGAAGTCAGCTCCTGCAGGTCAACATGACCCTTGCCTGATGATAATTTCTCTCCTGGACAGGTCTCCGTTCTTTGTCCCTGCTCCTGAGTCCCAACATTGTGTGATTTCATTAGGATTTCCCAACTCTACATTCCTATGACGTGGCCAGCCTTCATCCTTCCATAAAGAGGTAGGTCAGCAGATTTTATCCTATTTATAGAATGACGCCACCGCCTGGCAGATCTGGTGCCATGTCTTCTGGCCTGGCAGCTGTGGTAGAGTTTCTTTTCTTTTCTTCTTTATTCTCTAAAGGTTTAAAGGTAACTATTTTCATAAGTAAATCACAGATACAGTCTCACTTGGAAAAGATTTTAAAAATATAAAAATACAGGAAGCACCTGTAAAGTGACATATTTAGGTTCCTCTTTATTCATTTTTCACTTAATGGTATGGTTATGTGTTTTGGTCATTTTCTTTTTGGTCATTGTGACCAAAAGATCCAACAAGAACAATTTTGGAGATGGATATTTTATTTGGCACTCGAGATTTCAGTCTATAAACAGCCAAATCCATTGCTTTGGGCCCAAGATGAGGCAGAACATCATGACAGAAGAGCTGGTGGAGGAAAGCAGCTCAGAACATAGTAGTCAGGAAGCAGAGAGAGCTTGGCTCACTAAGGACAAAATATAAACCCCAAGGCATGCCCCCAGTGGCCCATCTCCTGCAACCACATCCTACCTGCCTATAGTGGCCACTCAGTTAATCCGTATCAGAAAATTAATGCATGAATGTTTGGGAACACCATATATCCAAGCCATAAATGGTATGTTTCATTTCAGTTTTATTTTTCTGCGTTTATATATAACTTATATTGTCAGCCTAAATACAAATGTGAATATATATGCATGGGTGCAGTTAAGAGTTTTGCCTAAAAGGAAGTCTGGCCTTTGGCCTCTATTCCTGGCAGATGGTTTTTGTTTTCCTGGGGGCTTGGTCTACCTGGACAGTGATTTCTGGTGGGGCTGACCCAAAAGAGAGACCACAATGTGATTTAGGGTGGTGGGGGCTTTGTGTCAGGCACTGTCTGTGGACCTGGAGAGCAGGTCAGTCACATGGGTGATCTGTCTGTCCATTCATCCTTCATGCCTGGGTGAGGTAAGGTGAGGTAAGCGCCCCCAAACCTTCTGAGCACCGACACTCAGGTGAGCTTCCCTGTCTGGTGATGCTCCGGGTATATTCAGGGATGCCAGGAGAGGATGGTGTCCCCGAGTCTGTGGGGAGAAAACACTGGGAGCTCCACATTTGAGACTTGCCCTGGATTCTGTCTGAAGAACTTCTCTCGGCTGACTTTCTCTGTAGTAAACTAGGCTGTAGGAGCATAGCTGCTTTCAGTGAGGTCTGTGAGTTCTTCTAGAAGGTGACTGGACATGAGGGTTTGAGAACCACACCCTGAATGTGCAGTTGACATCAGGAGGGCAGGTGGTCTTGGGGAACAGGGCCTTCTAACTTGAAAATGGGTCCAAACTCATAAATTACATTACAGGGAACTCTATTCATGGCCCTTGGGCTCAAGTTTTGCTTTTCATCTGCTCAGAGGCCTGCTGTGATTATTTTGTGCCTCTGTGTCCTCATGTGCAAAATGCAGTTGATAAATAGCACATGCATCCAGAGGGCTGTTTTGAGGAATGAATGAATACACATAGAGGTCTTAGGACAGTACCTGCCATGGGCTTAGGGCTACAGAGTGCAGATAATGATCTCCATACCAGCCCTTACTGCTTTTAATCACTGAAGGGACTTCACTTAGTCACCTGTGGGCCTTAGAGAGTATTTGGGCACCAAAGTGCTTTGCAGGAAATGACTCTTGGGCTGCATGACAGAATTTAGTAAATTAGTCAGCTAGTCTACAACAAGTATTTATTGAGCACCAAGTATTACCTAGAAAACACTAATTTGGCACACACTATATACAGGGCCCTGCCCTCATAACCATAGTGTTACCAAAAACAAGTATATCGGGAAAAGAGAAAAGAAAACAGTAAACATCTATGACTATCTACTAATTTTCTGTTGCTGTCAGTTTATTATTTCACTTAATCCTCATGCCAACCCCAGAGGAAAATTACCATTTTCTAGAAAATAGGTTAAAACTCTTGTCCAAGGTTACATAGCTAATATGCTGAAGGTAGAAAGTAAGCCCTGTTATGCTTCATTTCAAAGCCTGTTCATCTTGAGTGTGTTTCAGTGCTGGACAAGATGTGGAAAGGGAACTTCTTTTCTGTTTGGAAGAGGGGTGGTAGAGTTGGGAAAGAGGAGACATAAAGCCATCATAAAAGGCTCAGACTTTGGTAAGCACTTCCCCATTTTACACAATTGCTTTGTGACTCTGTGCAAATTAGTCAGCTTATGAAGAGTAAAGATTTACTTTAGTTTCACAATTTTGTGATTTCAGTTTGGTTGGTTTGGGCCTATGGCAAGGCAGTGCATCATGGTGGGGAGCACAGGCAGAGGAAGCCTGTCCACCTTATGGCTGCAGGTGAAAGAGAGAGGAAGAAGAAGGGGATGGATTCCCACAGTCCCCTTTGAAGGCACGCCCCCAATAACCTGACATCCTCCCACTAGACTCCACCTCTTAAAGGCTCCACTACCTCCCAATGGCATGAACCTGGAGCCCAAGTCTACAAAACAGCAATATGTCATTGCAGTTTTCAGGACAATTCTGAAATAAGCAAGCATTATAATGTACACTTATTTGCGGGCATAAGAGACAGTTGCCTCTGTACTGTCCATAATAAGTGTACTTCCATAATAAGTGATCTTCTTCTTGAAGAGGAAGACAGGGTGCCGTTCCCTATCACCTTTGCACCAAGCCTTGGAAGGTAGTTCACCTATTGTGTGACTCAGTGCCTACCTAGCTGGGAGTCATTGTGAAACTGAAAACGTATCCTTTTGGGCTTTGGGTCATGTAATATTCCAAAATTGAACCTGAACTAAAAACAAGAGCCTTAATTAGTTTCCTTTGCATCTTTATCTGCAACCAAGTACATGGCTGCCTCTGGAGAGTTTGCTTCAATTTTCCAGGTCTGAGTCATCAGGGCAGCCTAATGTCTGCAGAGCATTTAAGCTCTGCTGAGTAAAGTAGAAAAAAAATTCAAGTTCAATCCAGAGATGGCCACAGGGCATTCAGTGAGTGACTTAGGATGCCTCACTTCATTACCCAATTGTGGGCTTCAGCAGAGTGCCAGAGCTCTGAGCTGGCAGAATAAGGTCATAAATGATATTGACATTTACTTTTCCAAGTAAACTTCAATTTATGACCCACTGGTTGGATTTACATTCCCTGTAGAGAAGGCCTCATGTGCAGGGTGGGCCCAGTTTGGGGGAAGACACTGTCCCTAGTCCCAATCTGCACCTGTGTCCTAATCCCTTTGGAATCTGGGATCTGTCTTTATTCTTCAGAATTCCAGATGAACATGGAGCATATATTGTAACTATCTGCAGGTTCTTAATCCTGAGACTCTCAAGATTCTTAGGAGCTTGAGATAATTCAGGAAGTGTCTATTCTCAGAAACCTCTACTTGGCAGAAGCAGTAGCAATTAATTTGCCCAATTCATCCAGCTATTTTTAAATGGGCACCTACTGTATCCAATCGAAGAGCTCAGAACAGGGGACACTGCTATGGGCAGAACAGACTTAGACCATTTCCCCTCCCCAGGAAGCTTGAATACAGGGCATTGCTGGATTTAGACTTTCATCATAACAAAGTGCTTGTGCAGCCACCATCTCAACTGACTTCCAGAAAGTGTGTGAAGGAGTCAGGTCCCATCTTTCAGGCGAGGTTACAGGTTGGAGAAGACTATGTAGGTTTGACAGTCAGAAACTGGTATTGGATCTGGGTCTTCGAGGTCACAATTCTCTAAAAGCCTAGCCTTCAAAACCAATAAACTGGTATTAGTAACACTTTTGGAAAGTAACTTCATGTTTCAGAGCTTCTGTTTCCCCTGTTAGAAGATGGGGATAAGAAAATCTCTCTTACAGAGTTGCTGAGATGGTTTTGTTAGGTAATATATGTATCTTCATAGATATAGGTAGATAAAATACATAATAGTGTGCTTAAGCACTTGAGAAATAGCTGAGAACTTAGGAATAATCCTGACTACTATGATAATACTGTCCTGTATTTATTGAGTACTAACTATGTTCTAGAAAATTTCTATTATTTTCCCTATTTTACAGCTAGAAAAACCTGAGTATAAGGAGGTGAGGTTTCTTTTCCAAAGTTACATAATTCGTTGATAAAGATCATAAAGAAAATATATAGGGCTGGGGATGTGGCTCAAGTGGTAGCGCGCTCGCCTTGCATGCGTGCGGCCCGGGTTCGATCCTCAGCACCACATACAAACAAAAATGTTGTGTCCGCCGAGAACTAAAAAATAAATATTAAAAAAATTCTCTCTCTCTCACTTTCTCACTCTCTCTTTAAAAAAAAAACAATGTTAAAAAAAAGAAAATATATAAAACTTATAATACAGATACATATTTTGTATAACTCAGAAGCAGTCTCACCTCCTGAAGTAAGATGGAGCCTCTGTTTTCTCACCTGTTCAGTGAGTAATAAATCTCTCAAGGTTGTTGTCAAAATGAAGACTGTAAGAATTGCTTTGCAAGTCTGCAAGTGCTGTCCACAGAATTCCTTATTCTCGTATGTTAAGATCAGAGGGCCATCGCATAAAGAATTTGTTTAGGTTCAGATTGAAATGTATCTGCTAAGTTGACATCTCCAAAGATGGTATTTTATTGGAAATAAAGGACACCTGGTCAGCCATGTTGGAAATTTCAAGTAAACAATTTAAATTAAATACTGGTTTACTGATGATTCTCTATTCAAGCTAAAAATCTGACTTGACTCTCATTTTTTGAAGATTTGTTTGGCAATAATAAATTCTGGAGTGGATGTGGGGAAAAAAACTCACATACTGTTGTGTTTGTTATTTAGTACAACCACTATGGGAATAAGTATGGAGGTTTCTCAAAAGACTAGGCATGGAACCACCATAGGACCTAGCTATATCCTGAAAAATTAAAGTCATCATATTACCATGATACATGGATACTCATGTTTACAGCATCACAATTCACAATAGCCCAACTATGGAATCAGCCTACGTGTTCATCATTGGATGAGTGGATAACGAAAATGTGGTCTATGTACACAATGAAGTTTTTTTTTCAACCATAAAGAAAAATGGAATTATATCCTTTATAGGAAAATGGATGGAGCTTAAGAACATTATGTAACTGAAATAAGTCAAACTCAAGGTAAAGGATCAAATGTTTTCTCTCATTTGGGAGGTAGAGAAGAAAAAGGAAAAGGAAAGGTGTTGTAGTAGGGGGGAAATCTCATGAAAATCAAAGGAAGATCAGAAGAGGAAAGAGACCGAGTGGGAATGGATCCCAGGGACATACTGGGCAATGATATTGGCCAAAATATATTGTTATATAGTGTGCTTGTGTGAATATGTAACAACAAATCCCGCATTATGTACAACTATATTGCACCAATAAAAAAATCTGAAGAAAAAATTTATTTGGAAGTTGTTTTCTGATTCTCATTTTGCCTTTAATAGCCTGTCTCTTATCTTAAAATAAAGGTTGGTGTCATTGTACAAGGTACATAATTCAAAGGGAGGGAAAAAAACTATAGAAAATTGAAATTTCTTATGTCTCAAGAAATGAGGAAAATTGAAATACTCTCTGCTATGACACCAATTTCCAGATGTGAAAGAGAAGAAATTTCAGGCAATAATTTCTTTTTATAGATTTTCTTTAAAAGTATTTTTTATTGTGATAAAATAGAGAAAACATAAAATTTACCATTGTAACCACTTTAAGTGTCTAATTCAGTGACATTAAGTACATTCACAGTATCACACTGCTGTCACCACTATCCATTTCCAGAACTTTTTCATCATCCCAAAGAGAAACCTTGTGCCCAATCAGTAACGACTCCCTATCACTCCTCCCCCTAGACCTGGTATTTTCTGTTCTACTTTCTTTCTCTATGAATCTCACTACTTCTGTTAGCTCGTATGATTGCAGATTTCTCCTTTTGTGTCTGCCTTATACATTTAGCATAATGTTTTTGGGTCTCAGCCTTGTGGTAGCATGTTAAGGGATGAATTATATCCTTTCAGTCCCCCAAATTTATATGTTGAAGTCCTAAACCCCAGTCCCTCAGAGTGCAATCATTATTTGGAGATGAGGCTTTTATAGTGGGAAGTAAGTTACAATCAACTCATTAGAGTGGGCCCTCATCCAACATGACTGATGTCTTTCTAAAAAGAAAATATTGGAATACAGTCCTGTACAAAGAGAGATGATATGAAAATCTAAGGAGAAGGTGGCCATATGTAAGCCAAGGAGAGAGGCCTGGGATAGGTCCTGCCCACAAGACCTCTGAGAAGGAACCAACCATGCAGTACCCGGATCTGAGAATTCTAACCTCCAGAATCACGACAGAGAACCAATTTCTGTTGCTTATGGCACCGAGTCTTTTGTATCTTGTTATGACAGCCCTGAAAAACACAGAACATATTGTAACTTTATTCCTTTTTAAGGCTGAATAATATTTCATTGTGTGGATATAGCTTATTTTATTTATCCACTCACCTAGCTTTTAGTACCAGGGGTTGAATCCAGGGGTGCTTAATCACCGAACCACATCCCAGCCCCTTTTATTTTTTATTTAGAGACATGGATGCACCTGTTAATGGATCCTTGGGTTGTTTTCATCTATGGGTTGTTGTGAAGGATGCTGTTAAGAATATTAGTATACAAACACCATCTGGAGTCTCTGCTTTTAATTCTCTTGTGTGTTTATTCAGAAGTGGACTATATCATAAAGCAATTCTACACTCAACTTTCCAAGCATCTACACAACTGTTTTTCAAGGTGGTCACATAATGCATTTCTGTTAGCACTAAGCACAGGGACCCAATTTCTCCATGTCCTTGTCAACACTTGTCAGTCTCCGAGTTTTGGAGTATTTGTAATTTTTATTCAATCAGAGGCATTAAAAATCAAACCAGGGAGGCCTACTTCCGGAATGGCAGAGTAGACTCCTAATAGGCCAATCTTCTCTCAGAGAACATATATAAACTCTGGGTACAAAGTACAAAAACAATACCCAAAGTCTCTGAAAAATTTACTAAAGCCAGAAGATCTCGGAAAAGGTCAGAACTTGAAATCAGCACTGGTTAAGTTTCTAGTTTGTATGTCTTTTGCTTGAAGGCAAGATCCAGTCACGGTGAAATGAGCACTAGCTAAAAACTTCAATAGAAATCCCATCCAATTTGTGGCCTGGGAACCAAAGCGAGGTTCTTCAGAGCTTCTATAATTACTGGAAAGTGGAGGTGGAGTTCTGAGTGGAAGAGAAGAAGGGACCCCACAAATGCCTTGGCTAAACACTTCAGATGCTTGTGCAAGCAGCTTATAGAAAGGCTAAACAAAATTAATTGTATTTGTACACTTTGGTAGCAAAATTTCTAAAAATTTCTGTGTCATTAGCTTAAGAACAAATTCTACCAAAGATGCCCAAAACCTCTGCAATGAAAGACATGTACAATAAGATAAGTGAAAGAAGATCTAAATAAAAGGAGTGAGATACAATATTTGTGGATTAGAAAATGCAAAATTGTCGAGATGTCAATTCTTTCCGAATAGATCTATTGACTCAATACAATCCCAATCAGAATTCTAGCAGTTGCTTTGGTAGAAATCAATGAACCCATTATAAAATTTCTGTGGAAACACAAATGACCTAGAATCAACCAAGATAATTTTGAAAAAAAAGCAAAGTTGGAAGACTTACCCTCCCTGATCTCAAGACAGTACAGAACAGTTGCAACAGAGGCAGTGTGGTGTACTGGGGGAGGATAGATATGTAGATCAGAGGAACAGAATGAAGAAGAGTCTGAAGTAGATCTGCACACATCTGATCAACTGATTGTCAACAAAGGTGCCAAAATAATTCAATGTGTGTTATGGTTTGGACATGAGGTGTCCCTCCAAAACTCAGGTAACAGACAATGCAGGGATGCTTCAGAGGTCAAATGACTAGATTATGAGAGCTGTAACCTCATTAGTGGATTAATTCATTTTGATTGATTAATACTCTGAAAGTAACCGTAGGTGGTGGGGTGTGCCCTTGGATTATATTTTGTCCCTGGTTCCTTACTGTCTCTCCCTGCTTCCTGGCTGCCATGAACTGAGAAACCGTCCTCCACCACACCCTTCCACCACGATGTTCTGCCCCACTTCAGGTTCAGAACAATGCAGTCAGCCAACCGTGGACTGAATCTCTGAAACTCTGAGCCCAAAGCAAACTTTTCCTCCTGTAAGTTGTTCTTGTCAGGTCTTTTGGTCACAATAATAAAGAGCTGATAAACACCATGTGAAAAGAATAGTCTTAGCTTTCTATTGGGCCAAGTTTGTCATAGGGCTGGTCCTGGTTTATGGAGTATGAAAATAATGTCTGCCTCTGGGTGGGAGCAATAGCAAAGTCACATTGCAAGGGTCAAGGTCACAGGAAAACATAAAGGCCTGAATCCATCTTAGAAATGCCATCCCAGGAAACCTAGATGAGCCGTGAGGACCATTTGTCTGACAACTCTACTTGTCCACTTGGGTCTCTGCTCAGAGGCCACCCCCTCTGAGAATAGCCTTCCCAGGTCACTCTATCTCAAGGTGACCCACAGTGACTTTCCGTTTCATTGTCCTGATCAGTCCCATCTTAGCTCTTCTACAATCTGGTTTTTTTTTTATGCTTCCTTTGTTTATTGGGTGTCTTGCTCATTAAAATACGATTACATTTTAAGATGATTTTGTGGTAAATGAAAAGGAACAAGGCTAGGGAAGTAGCCAGAGGCCAGGCTGGGAAGGGCTGGAATACTCCAGAAGGAGTTTATAGGCATTTTGTTGTAAAGAAACAAAGAGGGTTAGAGCCAGGGTGTGACCTGATAAAATTGGCATTTGATAATAAGACTCCTGTGGCATGGGTCCCGGAGTAGGATTCCTTGGGACCCTCTGTCGTGGGAGGTGGTTTGAAGGGTGGATGGGAGAATGAGGTCACAGTGGAAACCTTTATGGAGGTGCTATTGTACCCTGAGTCAGAGAGAATGGCCTGGCTGCAGGGGGCAGCTAGGTCCCTGGGGTGGCCAGACCTTCTGATTTTCTGACAGAGTATGGACATTCAGATGTTCTATGTAGACTCTAATGATTTTCCGTCACTGCCAACTAATAAACATGTTTAAATGGTGTTGTGGGGAAGGCTGTGGCCTAAGCCCCACTAGATGGGTTTGTGGAGTTGCCTGTCTCTCTGCCAACCATAATACAGTCATGATTTCACAGGCATTAATTGTAACTTCACTTGAATGCTTAACATTCAGGTTATTGCTGTGTGGTTTGCGTGTTCAACCCTAGATACAGCCCCCAAGAGACAAGACCAGGAGGTGTGGAGGACAAAAAGTAACAGGGAATTGTCAGCCCCACGGGGAGATGAGGTCCAGCTCTCTACCCTTATGTGGGACCTTGGGCTGTGACATGTGACGAATGATCAGGACGTGGCTTTGCCAATTCCTGGCTCTGCGAGATGGCTTGGCCAAGCCACTTCTTCACTTGTTAGAACTCCTGTTTCCTGCTCGGTGTTTTGGGAATAATAATCCCTTCTTCTCATAGCTGGCTTGTGAGGAAAATAAGAAAGTATAATTATTTATACAGGGTATCCTGTGCACTTCTGTGTACTTTGCCTAAATGAATTTGCTTAGTATTCATGGCGACTTTCTTGAGTTTATTATTTTCACAAAGACCCAGAGAAGTTTAGTCACTGGTCCAAATAGCCAAGGAGTATGAAATCAGCCTTTAAACCCAGGTTTGAAAATTGGTGGCTCCACACACTGGTCTATGTGAATGCATGTGAAAATATCTGATGCTTAGTAGGCCTTAAGCAAAGTCATTTTCCTACTGTGTGCCAAACAAATTGTGCTGGGCTAGGAGGGTTGCATGTAGACTGAAGAAATATGACTTCTCTCCTCATTTGATTTTTGTTGTTGTTTTCTTTTGGGAAATTGAACCCAGGGGCACTAAACCACTGAGCCACATCCCTAGTCCTTTTTGTATTGTGTTTACAGACAGGGTCTTGCCAAGTTGCTTAGGGTCTCACTAAGTTGCTGAGGCTGGCTTGGAACTCATGATCCTCCTGCCTCAACTACCCAAAGCCTCTGGGATTATAGGCATGTGCCACCATGCCTGACTCCTCATTTGATCTTTGTTGAACATTCACTGAAGGTGGGCTCTGTTTGCAGGTAGGAGCTTCATTGAAATGTAGGTTTTATTATTATTCAGGTTTGGTGAGACCAACAGATCAGGAGAAGGCTGTCATGGAAAAATACTTTTTTTACAGTTTCCATTTCATGCCTTTGGGGACTGTGTGGGGGCACCAGGGTTGGTGAGGAGGCAGAGAGAGTGAGGCAGAAGCATGCACGTGAGTCTTTATTGTGAAGGAACGGGCAAGGCAGAGTTGGCTTGTTTGAATACTTTGCTAGGCTCTGGGCAATGGGAGTGGCACACAGTTGCCTGAATCCTGGTTCTGGTGTGATGTTAGGCAAGTGATAATACTGCAGCCTGCAGAAACTTTATAAAGGAGGCCATGGGGAAATAGAAACAGAAGACTTGTGGTCTGCATGCCAGAGACATGGTGACTGGCAAGGTATTGGCCAACTTAAAGGATTGATGAGCCCTAGGAGGGGGCAGTCCCTCTCCCGTCAGCAAGGATCCAGATGCAGACCCACAGAGAACAGACGTGAGCAGCTTGCTTTCCCCGCATCAGCCTGGGAGCCTCCTTGCCCAAACTGGTTCTCTAGTGCGTGGCGCTGTTTCTAAAAGATCTCTCCTTCTGGTGAAACCACCGAGGCCTTTTAGGAAAGTGGCCCCACAAGAACCTTCTTAAGGACTTACAAAGCTCTGCTCTTCCTTTATATACCGGGATCACCTCTCCCTGGGACCAGAGCACATGGTGGAGAGTTCTGGACCTTGAAGTTCTTTTTCAGTACCATTTGGGTGAAACAGGAACAGCACTCCAAGCCCCTCCAGCAGGTGCCTTGATTCTGGGTGACTCTGCCAGGGTTTTGTTGCATTTTGTCCTGACTCCTATCACAAGTTCCAGTCGGAACATATTATACTGTGTGAAATGCCAAGGCCCCATCCTGGTTTGTAGCTTCCCGCCATTGACTTTAGGCTTCTTACCTTTCTGAGCCTCATGGGCAAAAAAATAAATAAAGGGCCCTAGTCACACCCCTGCTTCTGCATAAGTCAAAATCCTGGGCCAGGGTAAGGTGCTTGGGACACACTATTTCTAGGCTGTGACTGTCCTGATATTTTTCCTATTCTAATTTTCCTTTGTGTTCTGCTGAGTATCAGGTCATCTATGAAGACACCCAAGGAAGTGACACTGCTGTTTTGGAACCACAAGTGCTACTGGGAATGTCAGATTGGGGAGAAAGCAGGACCAAGCAGGTGTCCCAGTTGTCCGAGCCCAGGCACCGCGGTCACAGTTCATGGGTTCATTGATGTCATTTCCTGCTTCATGGTGGTGGTTGATGGTGCAGAAAGGGGCCACCTCAGGGTGGACTTCGGTTCCTTCCCTGACCTCAGCAGCTTGGGTGGGACACACGCCCCACGTCTCCCATCCACACAGTTCTGGCATCTGCCATGGGAACTGACAGCTCCCGGGAGGAAGGGTCGCGACATCTGTCTGGGGTGGGTTAAGAAAAACAAATGCAGGGCAGTGTTTCTCTGCCCTCCTGCTCATCACTATGTGGATTGTCCAGACAGAGCGTGGGTGGTGATTTTCTCTCACATCAGACATGGGGGAAGGCAGGCTTGGGCAAGCCTCGACAGTCTCCGCACAGATTTCCAACCTCTTCTGTAGCCACTGGAGTTTTGCAGTCCCCCATCCCCAGCGACAACCTTTTCCCTCTTCTCCCCGAGTTGAACCTTCCTGTCAAATTGCCTGCTCTTCCTTCTCTCTTCTCTCAGAGTTTTTCCTTAAAGGACTTGCTGAAGAGTGGCCTGGCCAATCGGGAGGGACAGGGACCATCTCCTCCTGTCTCAGGTTTATGACGCTGTCTCTAGTCACGGATGAGCCTGTGACTCAGTAGGTCTTGACCCTTTCCTGGCTGATCTCCAGGGTCCCCGGGGGGTCTGAGAAGGGGCCTCAGAGGCTGCCACGAGAGGCAGGTGGCGGTGTCAGGGGGCAAATCTCTTAACTCCCCTTTCCCTAGTTCTAGGTCCTGCTTTTATTTATTTCAAGAACACTTCACAAAACTATTTGAGCCTGCCTGAATCTGCCCCTTGGGTGTTGCCAGAAGAATTTTCCTCTTAAACCAGATTAGGGGAAAGCCCCTACCAGGTTGTGTGTGGCTAGGACTCTTTGTCATTTACATAGCTCCCTCCTCTCTGATGAGATGTCATCAGCCCATCCTAAAGGCGGCTATCAGGGCTTAGGGAGGTCTTGTGTCTTGCTGGGGTGTGGTAAAGCTCAGGTCTTGGCCAGAGCTTCTTTGTTTTTGTATGGAGAAACCATGAGAAGAACTAGAGAGCCCTAGGCTGCTGTGAGAGGGCCCTGGTTAGAAAAAGCCTAAACTAGCTGGGCACAGTGGCACACGCCTGTGATCCCAGTGGCGCAGGAAGCCAAGGCAGGAGGATCGCAAGTTTATAGCCAGCCTCAGCATCAAGGAGGCGCTAAGCAACTCAGTGAGACCCTGTCTTTAAATAAAATATGAAATAGGGCTGGGGATGTGGCTCCGTGGTTAAATGCCTCTGGGTTTAATCCTTGGTATGAAAAAAAGAAAGAAGGTAAGGAAGAAGGAAAGGAAAGGAAAAAAATAGACCTAAGTTACTGAGCTGCAATGCCCAGATGTCAGGGTAACAATGGAAAGGAGCAATGAGATCATTAGAATGGTATTGTTGCCCTCAGGAACCTAAGAAAGTTCTTTTCATTAAGTCACCCAGGCACTGATTTAGGTGGGTCATTTGGTGCAGGGTTATAGTATCTGCCGTTTTCTCTATTCTCAAACCTTTTCCTGAAACGTTGTCATTGAAGGTACGATAAAACAGCCCAGAAGTCTGGGCTCATGGGGTGTGTACATGTGTGACCTTTTTGCCCTTCACAGAAAGAAAGTCTGACACTAACATCAGCTGGTTACTCGCTCACGTCTGGGCTTTTCAAATAACTGCCCAGTTGTCTGCTGATGACTTGGTCATCTGGAAAATGCCATCATTGAAGAAAACAGCTCTAATTCTGCATTATGAAAGACACAGACAGGATCCAGATTAGCTCTGTCTTTTAGGTTTATGTTTTTCCCTTTGGAAAGTTTCCTGGTGTGGAAGATGCTATATTGTGTCATTAAAACCTTTGTCTGGAGCTCAGTTTGTTTTTGAACTTGGGAGTGGAAACAAGTTTCTCGGAGCCAATAGTTCCCTGACCCTGAAGCAAAATCAGTCCCCAAGTCACTCTCCATAGGAAGTTAGGGCCATCAAAAGAGCCACATGTGCGTTCTCCTGAGAGGGACCCCTCTTCAAAATGGTAGAGGGCAAGGGCAATGTTGGCAAAATCTAGAGGGTCACACTGTGACTTGTGGATCAACACCCGAACTAAAACAGAAGGAAACCATACCTGAGTACAAGTCAGAAGGTGTCTGTGGGAAATTAAAAGAAAAGTGGGTATCCCAGAGTCATGCAGTGTGCAGCCAGGTATTTTTAGATTTAAAGGATTCAGTTGCTCACGCTAATAGGATTGTCTCTGGAACCGTTTAACTGTTGGTTTATCATTCCAAAATAAGGCATTTTCATTTTGCTGTAGGTAGGTGTTTCATCTAGAACTTTTGGTATTTTCTTCCAGGCCCCTATTTTAACAATGCTTTTTTTTTAAAAAAAAAAAAAATGCTTTCTTGACTGGGTGTAGTGGCACACACCTGTAATCCCAACGACTTGGGAGGCTGAGGCAGAAGAATTACAAGTTTAAGACAAGCCTCAGCAATTTAGTGAGAAAAAAGGGTTGGGGATGTGACTCATTGGGTTGAGTGCCCCTGGGTTCCATCCCCAGTAACTAACTAAATAAATAGTAAAATGAATTTTAAAATGTTCTCTTTTAAAAATATGAATATGGTGCATTCTCTCAGACTGATTGGCTAATTTGAAATCTGGGACCATTCAGCCATTATTGAATAGGTTTCCTTAAGTATAGTGACACTGGCTGTAGAGGATATTTAACTTCCAAAAGGAAAGAAATATTTTTCTCCTGCTCTTTCCAAATGAATCAAATCCATTCACTAAAGCACACCATGAAGTTTCTAGCAGGTGGACAGGCACTGGCTGTGCTGACTTTGAATTTCTGCTTGCCATCTCCTGTCGCTGTGAACCAAGGAGTCAAGTGATTCAGTGTTTTCAGCCAGCGCCCTCCCTGAGGCTGGTATTTTGAAAAGAGCTGCTTCAAGTGATTGATGTCCCCGTATGAATGGTTTTCCCTCCCTGTGCATGCCCCGCCCTTGAGGACAGCCTTGTGGGGCGCTGGGGGAAAAACTGCTGTGTTAAGTGTCCACTGGGACTCCTAAGTGAATCCCCATTTTAGAGAGCTAAGAACTTCAATTTTATATCCTTTGGAACTGAGGACACAAGAGAACTAACTTCTAGAATATTTACTATCTGCTCTAAGGTTATAGGGGATGCAAGGCCAGCCTAAAAGTATTGAATAGGTTTCCTTAAGTATAGTGATGATGTTTTAAGAAATAGAAGAATGAGTGTGTACAGAGGTGCATGCCTGTAATCCCGGGGCCTGTGGAGGCTGAGACAGGAGGATTGCCAGTTTGAGACCCACACTTGGTAACTTAGCAAGGCCCTAAGTAACTTAGCGATACCCTGTCTCAAAATTTACAAAAGTAAAAATTTTTTTACAAAGGTCTGGAGATGTGACTCAGTGTTAAAGCACTCCTGGGTTCAATTCCCAGTACAAAAAAACAAAAATAAAATCAACAGACATTGTAATTGTAAGGAAGATGATGATAGGCACCATTATCTTACCAGTTGGTGATAACTGTTAGCATTCTAGTCTGAAGACCACTTTGAAATGTTTATTGACCATTTATTTGTATGCTGTGTGCATGTGCATGAATTATCTGTTCATAGTCTTTGTTCATTCCCTTAGAAAATTTTTATTTTTAATTGAATTCTAATATGCATTAAAGAGCATTGACCCATTGTCTGTAATATTTATGACAGAGCTTATTCCAGTTTGTTATTTATCTTTTAAGTGGATATTTTCTATATCTTTGAGGTTTCCTTCAGTAGTCAAATCTATCAAACTTTTTTCTTTAAATTCTATGTTGCTTTTATGTTTAGAGTCTTCCTTATTCAAGTGCTAGTAAAAAGTCATACCTGTGCACATAATTCTATTTCTATAAATATATCTTTTTTCCACTTAAATTTTTCATTTGACTCTTCAATCCATTCAAGTATTTGTAAGTTTTAGTTGCCAGTAACACTTAAAAGAGGAATTTCACATCATACCCTAGGTACATATATAAAGACAGGAATGGTATGATTCTACTTTGTGTACAACCAGAGAAGTGAAAAATTGTGCTCCATTTGTATACTATGAATTGAAATGCATTCTGCTGTTACATAGACAAATTAGAACAAATTAATTAATTATTTATTTTAAAAATTAATTTTAATGGCTAATTTTCCTGTCTGTCTCTTCTATTATATGGGAAGATCCTTGAGCCAAGCCATGCTTTTTGTTCAGCTTTTAATCTCAAATCTCTTTTATGAGGCTGGCATCTTATTTTCACTATATGTGTGTGGGGGTGTGTTTAATTGAACAATGAGTATAATTATTAGAACAAGTGGACTACTAGTTACCTTTTAAAGTTAAAAAAAAAATAATGAGCTTAGTTCCAGCAGCTGGTACCTGGCCTGCTTCGTGCATTTACCAAACTGCCTGGCTCCTGGAGGTCTGGGGATCTTGTTGTGGGCTTGGAAGATTCAGAAAGGCTGTTGGGGTGGAACTAGGGAGACCAGGTTGCAGTCTTAGCTCTGCTTGGAACTTGCTTTGCAATGCTGATAAATCTTCTCTCCTCTGGCCCTCGGTTTCCCCACTTCTCGGGGGAGAGGCAGACCGCGGGGCTCTCTCCCGTCCTTCCAACACACCCCCACGATGCTCCTCCAAGTGTGGCCTCAGACCAGGAGCGATCAGGGGTACCGAGTCTCAGGCCCCAACCAGCCCCACAGAACCAGATCTGCATTTTAACGAGCCCTCTGGAGGTTTGTCATAAACACTCAGGTCACCATCCTGGAGTGACATGAGTGATAAACACTGGCTTTCATTTTGTAAACTTGAGGCCTTTGGGGATTCCAGTTCCTGAGTTTTAATCCTGCTTGGATTGAGGCGAGATGGAGGGTACTGTGCCCTCTGTAGAGGGTTCCCCAGCCTGCTCCCAGGTGGTCTCTTGGGGCTTTATGGGGACCCACAGTGAGTCTGAAGGTCCATCCTGATCCTTGTCATTCTTAAAATGAGTCCCCCACAAATCCAGGACAGGCAGTGCTTGGCTATGAAATGGCAGGAAGATGTCACCAAAGTGAAATGACTTTTCTACCAGCGTTAGGATTGGAATTCAGGTTGTCTAGTGCCAAAGACCCTGCAGCTAGGGGCCATGCTGAGCTGTGCGACATGCTGGGTCTATATGGAGGGTGAGGGGAAAGACCAGGCCCGGAGGATCCCCGGGAATGGAACATAGTCTAGAAATGTGCTGGTTTCAGGCATGATGGAGTGGACAGTTATCTGTCGGTTCCTGTTCCCATCCGAGAGACTGCAGCTCCTTTTAGGCAAGAGCCATATCTGCTTTGAAAAAAAATCGACCGGAGGGTGAATGAGTTGCCCATTGTTTGGGACACAAACTATGGATTGTTAATACAAGTACAGTCTAAACCAGGGCCATGTCTATCATATAGTTGATTGAGACTCTGAGAGCTGTTAGGAACCTTTGGAGTAATCCCTGAGGGCTTCCTGGAGGAGGGAGCTTTGTGCTGAACATCAAAAACAAAGGCAGCTGTGAACAGACTGATGGCTCTGTATTTGCAAGCTCTGGTCCCAGATGTCACAGACACCTCCCTTGTGGACAGGACCACACAGGCAATGTCCTAAACAGGCAAACATCTTCCTTCCTGGGCCTGGGGCTTGGGCCGAAGAAGCATGTCCTTCCATCCAGCTTTGGCACCTCGTGGTCCCAAGCTGCCTGCCCATCTGCTCCTTCCCCGCTGTTCCCTTATCAGCTGAAGACGGACTCCACAGAACTCTTCTGTCAGCTGAAGCACAAACCATTCCCTTGTAGGGCAAAAGCCTCGCGATTCCTTGTAACAATATTTCATAATTTATATATTTGATTAAAAACTGGAGCCCGTGCCAGAAGCCTGCATAATCTAGCATATTGGGATCATTAGCTGTCTGTGTCACTCTTCTATTTTAAAACTTTCCATATTTGAACGCATGGAAGCCCATCCTTCACATTTATTAAACTTTTCCCATAAAACAGTTTAGTAAGGCTCCCTCATCTTTCACAGGGTTTAAAAAGAAAAAAAGAAAAAAAAAAAAAGGACCGCTATAAAACCCTCTCCATAATTCCTTCAGGGAATGCCATTTTATTTAGGCCTCTTAAAATACATTTGTCTTATCTTGCCAGTAATTAAAAAAAAAATCAAGACAAATGAGCGGTTTAGTGGCGTTGTAATTACTTTACGATGAGCCTCGTGACTTGGCCTCCTTCTGAGCTCCAGGCAGGACCTTCCCCAGGCTTCCTGTGAGCCTCTGTTCCCAGACCTGGGACAGGCTTCGTCTCCTTGAGTCTTCACCCCATTCCAACATTTTGGATTGTTTCTCTGCTTTGCTTCTGTTTGATTTACCTGAAGTTCTCTGCTGTTCTTTGGCAAATGGTGCCAGCTCTCCTTTGCCCAGAGGGGCTTTCTCTTCCACCTCCACCCTCTGTGTTTTACAAGGAGCCTGTTGCTTATGCTGTGCAGTATGGCCGTCTCTTTTAATCCTTCCCTCCCTTCCTTAGAGGTTGGCCAGTTGGCCCATTTCAAGGCAGGGCCATTCAGAGCACCCCAGCGCTATGGCACAGACATTAGGCAAGGAATGGGCGCATGATTCTGGTTGGGTCAAAGTCATTCCTGAAAAACAGACAGTCCTTTGCCCTTGGGCTTACTGTACCAAAAAGGACCACGGGCCTAGCTGCTGGTGGTGGCCACGTTTGCGGCCATCTGTGTGAGCCTGCCTCAGAGTGAGACCAACATGGAGGAAAACAGAGGAGAGAGAGACCAAAGAAGCCAAGTTGGGACTTGATCTCCTGGACCTAGTTGTTCCTGAAGCTGGAAATTCTTTGACCAGAAAGTAGATTCTAGAATGTAGATCCTCTCTCACAGTTTTCTGTTTGAAATGGACTTCCCTTATGTGGCAACGAGAGAGAGAGAGAGAGAGAGAGAGAGAGAGAGAGAGAGAGAGAGAGAGATCTGGAAGTCCAAGTTCTTTTCTGTCTTTTAAGAACCAATGTTGTCCCAAAGTCAGGACAAAGGAATGCTTTATGCCCATACCTTCAGTTTCTATTATTATCGAACTAAGAAAGTCAGCCCAAAACTTTTTTTGCTTGAAACTAGTAGAATCTGACCAAATACAAACATTGATTAAGGAAAACAAAAAACAAACAAAAAAACCCCACACACCTCATTGACTCAGGAGGCTGAGGTAGGAGGATCTCAAGTTCAAGGCCAGCCTGAGCACTTAGCGAGGCCCTAAGCAACTTGGTGAGACCCTGTCTCAAAATAATAAAAAGAAAGAAAGAAAGAAAGAGGGCTGGGATGGGGCTCAGTGGTTAAGCACCCCTGGGTTTAATTCCTGGTATCAAATCAAAAAGAAAAGAAAAAAAGGAGGAGAAGGAAGAAGAAAAAGAAGACGGTGGCACCGACCCACACAGGCAGCCTCGTCTCATTCTTGTCTTGTCCAAGGGTAGGGAACCATGTGAATGGCCGACCCTCCTGCTGCTGTGCAGCCTCATCTCTCCTGTAACGTTCTCACATTGGAAGCCAGACTTTTGGAGCCAAAGCATGATAACCCAGAGCATGCGGCTTTCAGTGTCACTATGGCTCGTGTCCCCAGGGGACAGACTGGATTGGACGTTGCTAAGGCAATAGACTCAAATGTTCTCACCACGAAAAAATGGCAAGCACGTGAAAATGGCAAGTCTCAGAGATGCGGATGAGCTTGATTTAGCTGTCCCACGGTACATGGGTATATGCGTACGCTGCCTGAGGATGTCTCAGAGAACAGCAGGCCTCATATAGGACAGTGGTCCTGTAAGATGGCAGTGGAGCTGAAACAGTCCGTGACCTAGAGATGTGGCTGCCAACACATCGTAGTTGCATTACTCCTATGTTTGTGGTGACACTGGCACCAAACAACCTACTGCCTCACAAGTCACATGAAAGCCAAGCACACACCATTCTGTACAGATTACTTGGTAACAACTCACGCTGTCATTGGTGTATGTATTTACATTATTTTAGAATGTACTTCTTTTACTTTTTTAAAAAAGTTCACTGTAAGCTGGGTATGGTGGTGCACGCTTGTGATTCCAGTAACTCAGGAGGCTGAGACAGGAGGATCACAAGTGTGAGGCTAGCCTTAGCAACTCAGTGAGAACCTGTATCAAAATGAAAAATAGAAAGGGCTGGGGTGCAGCCCACTGGTGAAGTGTCCTTGAATTCAATCCCCAGCACCACTACACCCACCAAAAAAAGAAATTTACAGTAGGACACTAGGCATGCTACACTGGCCACAGCCTCCTGCATCTCCTGTTGACCGAGTCTCTTGATTGCATCTAGAGGGTCTGTGGAGTGAGCCACCTGGGCCACCTTGGTTTGTGTAAATGCACTCTATGTTTGTACAGCACCAAAATTGCCCAACGATATAATTTCTCAGAATGTAAGCCTGTGTTAAGTGACACGTGACTATATCACAATACCACGAGAGCATCATAAAAATTGATGATTTTTTCCCTGTCAATTAAAAGAGTCTAAATGAACTAGGAAAATATAATGACTTCAGAGATGCGTCATTCACACAAGCTACAGTGTGAAACATCTCAGGTGTCAATCACAATTCTTTTGGCTGCAATGAACAAAATCCCTACTGGTTGGGCTCTGGGGTTGTGGCTTAGCGGTAGAGCGCTCGCCTCACATGTGTGAGACCCTGGGTTCCATCCTCAGCACCACATTAAAAAAAAAAAAGTGAAATAAAGGTGTTGTGTCCAACTACAACTAAAAGATAAATATTTAAAAAATCCCTACTGGTAAAAAACTACATGAAGAAGAGATGTGGAGTGATGAGAAAATGGATGAATCTTCTCAGAGCAGGGATTGTCCTGTACAACAAGTCGGGAGGCTAGTTTGCTCTCTTGGTGGTGTAACTGAGGACCTGGATCTGGGTAACCCCAAGCCCTGGCGTCCTCAGCTCCTTGGCGTGGTTCCCTTGTCTTCTCCAGGTTCTGAGATGGTCTCAGGACTTCCCTCCCAACGACACCCAGCTGAAGAAGAAAGTTCTAGACCTTTTTATCATAAAAGATGTTACTGAGATCATTGGTGACCCTCTGAGTTCCAGAGCTGGGGCAAGGAAACACCAGATGAGCCTGCAGCACTTTGTCAGGCCAGAATATCAGGTGACGAAGTCATGATGGGGACAGTTGCAAGGCAGAGCAGATGACGTGAAGGTGCTTTCTTTGGTTGCATTTGGGATAATTTGAGAATTAACCCATTCTGTTCCACCAACCCAACTGTGGAACACCTTTTAAACTTACATGTAGTATATAATGTAGTTATATAACAATATAATTATAATTCTTATACCAATATTAATATAAAAATCATTAATAATTATTATTATATTGTTACTATATATTATACACTATAATAAATTTATACACAAAACTTAAATATATCACTTACAAATATTTTAATATAATGAATAATAAATTAATAATTACTGATATTTTATTTTCTTTATTTTTCTTAATTTTATTTCTTTTTATGTGGTCCTGAGGACCAAACCCAGTTCCTCACACATGCTAGGCAAGTGCTCTTCCACTGAGCCACAACCCCAGCCCCATGATCATTGATATTTTATGTCAGTATAGCTCTAAGCTCTAGATTATGATTTCTAATCTCCTTTAGTGTGCCTGTGTTGATTTTGTTGCAATACTCACAGAACTGAAAACTTGGGACTTGATGAATTGACATAAATGGGGATAGTAATAGTCTATAATTGATATATGTATTAAATAATATTTATTATAAATAATAAATATATTTTGTTATAAATATAATAAAGAAATTCATAACCCCAAACCAACATAAATAAAAGAATTAATAAATGAGGAGTAGAGCTTTTTCAAATAATAGAATGCTAGTTAATAAATGTTAAAGGAATGTCTGGATTAGAAATATCGGCATTTGGCAGCTGGCCTAGTAATCATTCATTCAGTTAAGAAACAGCAGTGGCCAGGTGTGGTGGTGCACACCTGTAATCTCAGCAGCTCGGGAGGCAGGAGGATCGTGAGTTCAAAGTCAGTCTCAGAAACTTAGTGAGACCCTATCTCTAAATAAATAAAATTAAAAAGACTGGGGATGTGACTCAGCAGTTAAGTGCCTTGGATTCAATCTCTGGTACCAAAAAAAAAAGGAAAAAGAAAAAAAAAAAAAAGAAGGAACAGCAATGGATACTGAGAGACCCTGGAATCAGTGGGTGGACTTTTTATGAGGACGAGGATATTGACATAGTTTCAAAGATCTCCCTTCAAAAAACTTATTAAGTGCAAAAGGAGTAAAAAGTAACTTTCTGTGGAAAAACTTGGCAGTTACTAGCATACACAGTGTTCAAAGTTAAAATTAAACCTGTGCTTTCTGATTTGATGCAACAAAAATTCAACAGCACGACTTCTGCAATATTCCTTCCCCAAAGGAGTGACCTGAATCTTGGGATGAGCAAATATCAGACAAACCTAACCGATGGACGTTCTACTCATTAACTGAACATCCTCACATGAGTATTAAGGAAAGAACTGGGGACCAATGGCTAAAGAGCCAAGGCAAATAAATGGAACGTATGAGAATCTGGACTGGACCTTTTTATCATAAAAGATGTTACTGGGGTCATTAGTGACCCTCGACTTGGATCTGAAGGTCACATGGTAGACCTGTGTCAGTGTTGATTTCTAAATTTGATGGTTGTATTGGGGTTACAGAGGAGAATGTCCTTATTTGTAGGTATGACACATGGGACTATTAGGGGTGGGCTGGGGTGTGACTCAGTGGTAGAGTAGCATGAGTGAGATCCTGGGCTCCATCCCCAGCACCCCTCCCATAAATAAAAATGAAAAAAGAAAATATTCAGGGACGATGAGGCACCATTAGCAATGTCCTCAAATGGTTCCTTGTTCTAACTTTCTTTTGCTAAATTTGAAATTCTATCACAACAGAAGGTACAGGGAGTTGTGGCTCGGTGGTAGAGTGCTTGCCTAGCATGTGTGAGGCACTGGGTTCAATTCTCAGTACTGCATGTAAATAAATAAAGGTTCATTGACAATAAAAAAAGAAGGTAAAAAAATGAAAGCAGGGTTATTACCTCTCTTCATTAAGGAAGAAAATTTTTCTAAAGAAGCTCCTTGATGGAAAAGCCCCTGACCACTGCTGAGCCCTTTCTCTCACTGAAAAGGATGCTGGGAAAGCAATGGGAAGTGGGCCTTTCCCATAAGGGAAGGGGAGTAGGGGTGCAGACAGGCTGCACACAGGCAGCCACCAGTGTCCCCCCTCAGTCTGGAATCTTTAATGTTTGGTCTTGACCTTTTGGGAATACAGCACCATTAGTATCACTATGTCCACTTATAGCATCCACAGTAGCTATAATTTTTTTAAATATATATATATATATATATATATATATATATATATATATATATATATATATATATATATATTTTAGTTGTAGACGGACACAATGCCTTTGGTTTATTTTTATGTGGTGCTGAGGATCAAACCCAGTGCCTCATGCGTGCTAGGCAAGTGCTCCACCACTGAACGCCAACCCCAGTCCAACAGAGGGAGTTATTTAAGAAACAAGATCCCTGGGGTCTGGACTGAGCATCTAAGACTCATGTCATTTGATCCTCATATCCCCAGTGGAAAATAATTTTTTTTTTTTTTGGTACCAGGCAGGGGTTGAATCCAGGGGTGATTAAGCACTGAGCCATATCCCCAGCCAGTTTTAAAGTATTTTATTTGGAGACAGGATCTCACTGAGTTGCTGAGGCTGGCTTTGAACCTGGGATCCTCCTGCCTTAGCCTCCCAAATGTGTGCCACCACGCCTGGCTGATTTTTTTTGTTGTTGTTTTTGTTTAGTAATTGTGGAAAGGAAGGAAATTAGATCGAGGGCTGAAAATACAGAGACCACAAGAAAGAGGTTAAAATCTGGCCTCAAGGTCTCTGACATTTGCTCACTCAATCAGTGATCGGTTGGCAGCTTTTAAAATTGAGAGGTTTCTCATAAGTCCCTATTTTTTTAAGAGCTATGCATACGGTTCCCATGTCCCCAGTGGCACCCTTTGGTTGGGCTTAGGTGGATTTGTTTGAGAGCTGCCCACACTCTCTGGGTCCTACTTCCACAAGGGTTCAGTATCTGTCTAGGCTCCAAGGGCGTTGGGTTGGGTCCCTGGCTAAAGAGAAGTTCCTCAGTTCCTGGGAGACCACTTTCTGATGTGCTGGGAAATGGGAAGCTGTTTTCCATCAGTGATCTGGGAGTTTCTGTGATGGCAGGACAGGAAGGGGGGTCTCTGTCTGGGGAAATGTACATCCAACGGAAGTCCCGGGAGACACTTGATGAAGGCGCTCATGAGCATTCGCCACATTTCCTGCTAGCACCAGCCTTGAGGAAGATGGGGTTAACTGGATGTCGCAAAATCGTCGCTAGGTTGTAAATAATTGGATAAAGGTATCTGTAGACTTCATAAAACTTTTATTGATATGTTTATCATGCCAAAAATAGTTGTTTATTTAAAAATCCAAATTCCACTTGAAAAAAAGAGACAACAAGTGACAGTTGGGATCACAGCCTGTTCCCAGGGGAGCTCCCATGGCCAAAACACAGCTCGCATCCTACAGCTACGTGATGGGCTCACTAGGGAGAGAACTGCATTCTGGGAAATTCCCCCTAGAGCTCCCTCTCCGGGTACCATCTATGTCTTTAGGAGGCTGTAGCTGGGAAACCACCGCCACCGCAAAAACAAACCCATTCTAAGAGTTCTTAGAATATTTCTGGTTTTGCAACTACTGACCCTCAAGGATCCATCACCACTCAACCTAGAATATTCGTATATTCCCACTGGAAAAAAAAAGAAATCACTGTTTATGTTTCTTCCTGGCTGTCCCATCTGCTCCTGAGGATGGCCTCGGCTTCTCAGAGGGACCTGGTGGTTTCTGGCTGTGGGCGGGCTGCCCCTCAGGAGCGTTTGGACTTGCTGCAAGTGGGGCACAGGAGCTGGCCCTTGGTGACGATGTAGGCCCGGCCACTCAGCAGCTGCTCACAGCCCTCACAGACAAAGTGCTTCCGGTGCCAGGCCAGATCCTCCACGCGCTGGTAGTCCTCTGAGAAGATGATCTAGAAAGGGAAGCAGAAGACAGACGGATCAAGTTTTGTCCCTAGGTGGAGACAGTGAACCCAGGACCCGTTTGTGGGCTGGTGCTTCCTCCCATCCCATCTTGTTTTGACCTTTAAATGCCTCAGTGGCAAAATCGGATGCAAATCTGATGTAGTCAGGGTAGTATTTGGTGGCCTCTTAGCTTCTCAGATGGACAAAAGAACAAACTTTCTGCTAGAGACAGGTTTTTATTTATATGGCACCTGGGATGTTTGTGTGCCAATGCAAAGGCTGGTTGCATTCTGAGACTGGATTCCACGAGGGTAAGGACAGCTCGATGACAAATAAGCTGCCAATCTTCAAGAGCAAGAATACAGAGGGTCACTCGGGCTTGCAATAAAGTGACACTCTGGAACATACACACTTGAAAAGCCCTGAGGCCCGGGAAGAATTGAATAACATGCTTGGAGACATTGGTGTCAAAGACGAATCGGGAATGAGCTTTCACAGAGGCATTTACCAGCTCCATGACTTTGGCCAGATTACTTTCCCTGAGCTTTAGCTTCCATGTTTGTAAAATGGGGACACATACATTTCCCATGCCTGGGGTTTGTGAGTGCAAAATGAACCACGACACACGGAATGCTGGGGGAAGGGACTGGCCCAAAGTTTGACTCCTGTCTGGGTACCATCCACCTTTCTCAGCTGTCCTTTTCTCCTGTGTAAAATGCAGACCCCGAGAGTCTGTCTCCGGAGAATCATTGAGAGATAGTAACGGCACATTATGCCTAAAGTATGGAGCAAATTATTGATACCATTGTAAGCCTCCAAGAAATGATGGAGGGCTGGGGTTGTGGCTCAGTGGTAGAACGCCTGCCTAGCATGTGTGAGATGTTGGGTTTGATCCTCAACACCCCACAAAAAATAAATAAACAAAGGTATTGTGTCCATCTACAACTAAAAAAAAATGCTAAAAAAAAAATAAAAGATGATGGACAGCTGGGTGTGGTGGCGTCGGAGGCTGAGACAAGAGGATCAAAATTTTAAGGCCAGTCTCAGAAATTTAGTGAAGGCCCTAAGCAACTTAGTGAGACCCTGTCTTAAAATAAAAAAATAAAAAGGGCTGGGGACGTGGCTCAGTATACAGTGCCCCTGGAGTGCATCCCCAATACAACAACAACAACATCAAAAAGAGAAGAGGGAGAATTGAGATTTTGAGTATCTTGTTGTTGAGGTGATGAGGTACGCCTGCCACAGCCCTTTTCCTTCTTCGTGTCATTCAGTAACATTGCAAGCTTTTCCCTTCCTGTTGGGACCAACAGGTAGAAGGTGGCATGAGATGGCAGACTTTGGCTCAGTGTGAGAAAGACATCCCAGACCCTTGCCTGTGCCAGAGATGAGGGGAGTGCGTCTTCTGCCTCCAAAGAACATACTGCTATTGTAATCATATAATTATCGCTAGGGTTGTCATTGTTGGTATACTGTTACGGCTCCTTTCATCTCCCCCCCTGGAGACTGGACTCTCTCTGACGCCATCTTTACATGTGGCTCCAGTAGTTCTGCTATCTCACATTCCATCACATTCTATCATATGTCATGGTACTTCATGGTGAGACCAACAGCGGCTACCACTTACGAGAAGCCAGGTCAGGCCCTGTGCACGCATCTTCCTGAATTATCTCCTTTGTCCCCATGGGGAAGGTCCTATTCTCATTTACGCTTTATAAATGACAAGGACCGAGGTGCAGGTGTTTGGGAAGCACAGGACTGATTTGGCCCTGGGGCCACCTGCCTCCTGTGTACCCCACAGTGTTCTTCTGAGAACTCACTAAGTGCTGGACGGTGTGCCCAGGACAGGACCCCACAGGACTCTGTGTGACCCCTCCCAGCCACCTACAGGAGGGAGCAAGTGTGAGTCCTGTTTGGCAGAGGAAGAAACGGAGGCTGAGGGCCTCAGGGGTGTCTACCTCGGTTTCCCAGTCTGGAGAGTGCATCCCCAGCAGAGCCACCAACCCCCAGGCCTCAGTTTCCCTCCCTCAACAGTGAGCAGCCCCTCTCCCCACCCGGCCCCGCTGGTGCCCACCTCATCGCAGCCAGAGCACCGGGGCCGCAGGCTCTCGCAGTAGTGACGGCCACACCAGGGTGCACCGTCCTTCCAGAAGTAGATGAGGTCCACCAGCGGCTCGGAACACTTGACACACACGAAGCAGGCTGGGTGCCACTGCTTGCTGTAGCCTGCCCTGTCTGAGTAGACCACAGGGCTGTCGGCCGGGGCTGCTCCCTTGCAGAGCTCACAGAACTGGAAAGGTAGCAGAGAAGCACAGTGATATAGGTAGTCAGGAAAGCATGGTGACAGTGAGCTTGAATCCCACCTCTCGCCTATTTCCTGTGCAACTTTGGACAAGTTCATATACCTCTCTGTTCCTCAGTTTTATTATCCTCAAAGAAGGATAATTACATTGTCTACCTAATAGGTTATTTGGGAGGAGTAAATAAAATGCTGTAGCCCAAGAATTCTCAAATAATTTGGACTCCGTATTCTTTGTATGGTAGAAATTATTGAGAGGTCCCAGTACAGTTTTTGTTCATGTGGGTAACAGCTATTGCTATTTATCATAAGAGAAACAATAACAGAGAAACATTTAAATATTTATCCAATTAAAATGACAACCATGAACTTAAAGAACATGCTAACGTAGACATGTATTACTAAAATAACTGGGTTTGGGAGTGCGCTCAGTGGTAGGGCGCTTGCCTTGCATGAGCAAAGTCCCTGGGTTTAATTTCCAGCGTCACAAAAATAAGCACCACCCCCCATCCCAAAGCTATGTTTTCCAAAACGAAAAATTTAGTGAGAAGAAAAATTTGAAAACATTGTTTGGACTTTTTGCAAGTTCTATTTAATGACTTAGGTAAGATGGCTGGATTCTTTTTTTTTAACATTTTTTTTTCAGTTGTAATGGATACAAACCTTTATTTGATTTATTTTGATGTGGTGCTGAGGATCAAACCCAGTGTCTTACACATATTAAGCAAGTGCTCTACCACCAAGCCACAACCCCAAGATGGCTAGATTCTCAGAGATACCTCAGTGCTCTATCTTTTGTTCTATGTTTGTTTTGGTTGAAATATATGAAGGCTACCTGGCCTGACACTGATAGAAAGTTGGAAAAGAGGTGCCTTTTTGTAGCCTTCCCAGATAACTGTGGATATCATTCTCTGGTAGCATGTCAGAATCAGACAGGAGATGGTTTCTCAAAAGTCAGTTGTAGCTGGGTGCAACAGCACATGCCTGTAATCCTAGTGACTTGGGAGGCTGAGGCAGGAGGATTGCGAGTTCAAGGCCAGCCTCAGAAACTTAGCAAGACCCTCAGCAACGTAGGAAGACCCTGTCTCAAAATAAAAAAACAAAAAGGGCTGTGGATCAGTGGTTAAGTGCCCTTGGATTCAATCCCTGGTACTGAAAAAAAGAAAAAAAAATCAGTTGCAATGTGGAATCTGAGGCCTCTCAGTAGACCACTCACACTTGGTTACATTCTAATCTCTAGCTCTACCTTGCATGTCGAGTGGATCATTTACCATTGCATCATTATTTTTTTTTTTTGACAAGCTTTTAAATTTTTACACAGTTTTAGATTTACAGGAAAATAAATGGTAAAAAGAGCATAGAGGATTCTCGTACCCTACACCCAATTTTTTCTGTTCTTTACATTTTACATGAATACAGTATTGGTGACACAACTAACCAATATTGTGCCACATCAAGTGCAGTACAAACTTTATTCAGACATGCTCTGATGTTACAGGTTTCTCCACTGTAAAGTGACTCAGTTTCCCCTCTCTGCACACTGTCCCCTTTGGAAGGAAGTCGTGTGCTGGAAAGAGTGCTCTCACCTTCTCAAGCACCTACATGCTGTGTGCTTGGACGTCTGAGGGATGTGAGTCTGTCTCCTCCACCTAGTGATGGACTGGCCACAGGGGGTTGTCTGAAGGGCTAGGAGGGTTCCAGAGAGCGCATTCTGACCTGGCAAAGGAAGAGCTTCCGCGTGGCTCAGAGAAGCAAAGCAGCTTCCCAGAGGCCTTGGGCCCTGGCTCTCTCTGGTCCTGTTCGCATCGGGGACTCTGCCTTTCATTAGCAGTAACACGGCCACTGGCTGGCTCAGGAGCCCTAGTAGAACTCGCCTCCTGCTGCTCCCTGGCTGCAGTTCCTATGAAGTTCTTGGGGAGGGCAAGAGAGCTGGGGACCAGACTCCAGGACTCTGCCCTCTCTCCTGCCCATTCCCCAGGAGCAGAGAGAACTAACAGAGTTCCTCTGTTGGTTCACTCCTTCACAAGTCCATCCAACACACATCTCTAAATTGCCTGTTTCCATCCTCTAAAGAAGGGGAACATGACAGTTTTTTTATTCTATTAAATCTTTTTCTTCCTTTTTAAATTTTATATTTTAATTTGTGCTAATTAGTTCCACACGACAGCAGAATGCATTTTGACATATTGTACACAAATGGAGCATAACTTCTCCTTCCTCTGGCTGAACATGGTGCTGAGTGGCGCCGGTAGAGTAATCATACAGGTATATAGGGTAATAATGTCCGTCACATTCCACCATCCTTCCCTTCCCCACGCCCCCTTCCCTCCGCTCACTCCCCTTTGCACAATCCAAAGTTCCTTCACTCCACTCCATTATGGATCAGCATTTGCTTATCAGAGAATACATTTGGATTTTGGTTTGGGGGGTTTGGTTTATTTCTGTTAGCATGATAGTCTCTAGTTCCATCAATTTACCTGCAAATGTCATAATTTCGTTCTTCTTTAAGGCTGAGAAATATTCCACTGTGTATATATGCTACATTCTCTTTATCCATTCATCTGTTGAAGGGCACCTAGGTTGGTTCCATAGTTTAGCTATTGTGAATTGAGCTGCTGTGTCACTGTAGTCTGCTGACTGTAAGTCCTCTGAGTGGGATAGCTGAGTCAAATGGGGGTTCCATTCAAAGTTTTCTGAAGAATCTCATCCCTGCTTTCCAAAGTGGTTGCACCAATTTGCAGTCCCACCAGCAACGTGTGAGTGTGCCTTTCCCCCCACATCCTCGCCAACACACTCATTGTTGCTTGTATTGCTCATAATTGCCATTCTGACTGGAGTGAGATGAAATCTTGGAGTAGTTTTGATTTGCATTTCTCTAATTGCTAGAGATGTTGAACATTTTTTCCATGTATTTGTTGATTGATTTTATATCTTCTTCTGAGAAGTGTCTGCACAGCTCCCTTTAAATCTTTTAGCCCCTCTGAGTCCCCTTCTGCTCCTGAAAGGCCCAGCAGTGATGACAGATTCCGTGCCCTTAGTTCCGATGTGGGGCCAGTACTCAGCTCAGGACTTGGCCCTCATTGCTAATGCCCCAGATGCAAATCAAAGAATCATTTCTCCTCCTAGAGTTATCTCCACATTAGGAAAATCATTATTTTCCCCCCTTAGAGATGGCAAAACTGAGGTTCAGAGAGATCCAGGATCAGCTCCCTAGCACAAGGGACAGGAGGCAAAGCTGGGGTTGGAGGGCCACGTCTGCATTCCGTCTTTTGTATTACATTGGTTTTGGGTGAAATAAAACATGACTCCAAAGCCAAGTTCTCTCTACCACATCTCGTGGCTTTTACATCCTGATCCGTAAATGACACCCTGGCACTCTTCAAGGAAGTGACACATTTTCTCCCCCCCCCCAAAAGAATTTGGCTCTTCTCATTAGTAGATCTAGATTTCAAGACTAAAATACATTTAATGATTGCTGTATTTTTAATTTCATCTATAAATATCTTGTAGAAATTTGTTTTATTATGTAAGGCGCTTACAGGATGCCATTAATTTGGGCTGGTGACTCACAGTGCCCGAAATATTTACTACCTGACCATCTACAGAAAATATTTGTTGACCTTGGACTTGAGATGATAATTTTAATTTACTAAGCACCAACTATGGTGTCAGCCCAAATAGAAATGGTTATTATTTGTCTTTGTGCATGTAGGGAGGTAAATGTTAAAGAGTTTGCTGAAGTTCCGATTGGGAGTGTTCCCCAGGGACGAATGTTAAAGGCTTGGTCCCAACCTGTAGTGCCACCGGGAGGTGGCAGAACCTCTAGGAGGTAGAACCTGGTGGACAGAAGTTCAGTCACTGGGGAGGGGATACTGGGACCACAGTCTCTTCTTCTTTCTCTGTTTCCTGGCTGCTGTGAGGTGGGAAGCTTTGCCCTGTCACCCATTCCCGCCCTGATGTGCTGTCTCACACAGACACAAAACCAGTCAGTCACACTGAGCAGGCCTGAGACGTCTGAATCCAGGATCCAAAATAACCCTTTCCTTCTTATAAGTGGATTATCTCAGGTGTTAGTGACAGTAACAGAAAGCTGGCTTGACACAGAGCACGGACGCTAGCCAGTGTTCTCACCTTGTGTCATTTACATGTTTAACATACTTGTGTATATGAAAGAGGACAGAAAGATTAAAATGGTGGAAATCAGGGCAAGAAAACCATGTGACAAAGAGCAGCCTTGTACACGTATCTGACCCTGAGCCGAGTAGCAGCCATAAAACAGATGTCTAGACACGGAACGTGTCTGCCGAGCTGGGAGGGTCCTCGGCTCCATCCTCTCTGCCTGATAAGGCCCCTCAGAACATGCTAGACTTGCGGTTTCCGTTCCGCCCACGGGAGCAGAGGGCGTCCGTCCGTCCCTCACCTAAATGAAATCTCTGTTGCTCCTGCCGTGACTGAGCCCTGCTGGCCTGGAACTTGTCAGAGGGTCTGAACCAGAAACAAGTGATGAGTCAGCACCCATTCATGGCCACCAGCCCCGCCGCCAGGCTGGGGATTGTCAACGATTTGGCAGGGACGGTTAAGAGTACAAAGTGAGCTTTCTGTCTGTCTGGCTTCTAAGTTTCACAGAGTGAAGTTCGCAGCCCTTTTCCTCCTACACAGAAGGGACTCACTGGCCCACAAAATTACACCCAGGTGGTAGCACTCCAGGTCTCCAGATGTGGCTGAATATGGAAGTAAGTGGAAGCAGAGGGCCATGAAAACACCTGGGTTTGTCACCGTGGCACATCGACAGGCACCCATAGAAGGGAGTCCGGGAAACAAGGCCCAAAAGGCAGCCTGGGTGATGGCAGGTCAATTTGAATCCATGGTATGAGCTGGAACTTCACTCTGGAGGCAATAGGGAGCCACTGCAGGTCTTTGAGGGGGAGGAGTGGCTGGGAGAGAACTCTGGTGGTAGCTTGGATGAAGGCAGGGAGATTCTTTCATGGAGCTGAGTCTCCACCTTCTCAACAGTCTGAAAGTGCTTCCTGGAGCCCCTCTCTCTCTCTTCCCTTGGGGGTCTCCCTAACATCTCTGGCTCTTAGCCCCATTACCACCGGGCCTTTTCAACAAATGGTGTCAACGGTTGTTTCATGAAGACATTTTGGGTGCTGATTGTCACTCTGTCTCAGCAAACAGTTTGCTCTTCTTGCCTCTGAGCTGTTTTCTGGGTCCCTTCCCAGGTCATCTCAAAGGATGCGAGATCTGAGGTGGTCCTAGAGCTGTCCATCTGGTGGTCCCTCAGCCACCAGGAACAGGCTGGCATCCCAGAGTTAGAACCCTCAGCTTATTTGGGTCCTAGGATCCTGGTCCCATCTGTCTCTGCACAAAGTTAATTAACCTCCTACCATGATTTTTTGTTCTGAGGTTCACTATTTCTAAAATGCATCAGGTGGTCAAGAAGGGAGTTCTCAATCAGATTGTCTGGACCTGTTGCAAGTTACCTAACCTTTCTGTGCCTTGGGATTTTTTTTTTTTAACTTGCCAAATAGGGATACCAATAACAACAGCAGCTTAGGACTGTTATATGGCTTAAATGAGATAATGAAATCATTGGACTTTTTAAGCAATCAATAATGATTAGTTGAAATCACCTTTTATCCAAAAGAGGGAATTGAGTTGACTATCTGTTCATCATCAGCCACTACCCAGGTCCACAGCAAGCCTCCCAGCTTGGAAGGTCTGCTTCCTGCCTCTGACTCACCCCTCCTCCACCAGAACCCAAGGTGGTGGTTGTAGGCTTAAGCCTACCCCAGATGGGGCATGAGAATGTGCACACTCCCCGGGGACTCTGGGATAGTGGGGCTTGCACCCTGAGAACCACTATTGTTGAGTGCTAAAACACTATTTTATACATACGTTCAGCAAAAATGATATCACCTATTTGGCTCAGTTCCCACAAAGGTCATTTTGAATCCTACAACATTCCAATCTGGACTTGCTTTGAGCAAGCCATGTGACCTTTCTTATGCTAAGGATGTGGTGCAGGCAAACACCTTTAGGACCAGTGTAAACAGTGAGGTGGAGAATGATTCTTCACATATTGGCTGGTTCTTGTCTCCCAACTATCTTAAACCAGACTTTGGCCATGAGGGGTATTTTCACCACTTTCCATAGAACCTTGTTTGCAGAGTATTTTTCTCCTTGAGAGAGAAAATGTGGAGGAAACCTTTCATAAGTAGAACAAATGTAAAGTGCCCCTCTGTCCCATGCCAATGACATTTTTCTGTCTTGTTCCTGTTCAAATGAAAGAAGATTCCTAGTTGAAATTGTGGAGGTGAAAGGTGTTGACTGTTGCATGCATGGGGCCTTGGAGATTTGTAGACAGTGACTGTCAGCAAGACGAGATACAGATTTGATTTGTTGCCTCCAAAGCTGAGCCCCTGTGGGGTTGTGGCGTTCCTGGAGTTTCCATGTTTCCAAGTCCTGTTGGCATATCCTTGGGTACGTTTCCGACCAACCTGGAGTTGAATTCCCTCTCCCTGAAAATAGTCCCAGCTTGGTGACTAAATTAAATGGAATAGAAAGTGGAGGAAATAATGCTTCATGGTGTCCCAGATGGTTATAAGGCAAAGAAGTTGCTCCTAGACTTACAATGGGTTTATGTCCTGATAAATCCATTGAAAAGCGAAAATTCTGTAAGTTGAAAATGCCTTGATGATTCCTGACCTACAAGCATCCTAGATTAGCAGCCTTGTCCCCAGGAGTGCTGGCGTGCATCAGTTGACCAATCTCATAATCGAGTAGCTGACGGGGGCCGTGGGTCTCAGCTATTGCCTGAAATCACGAAAAAGAGCAGTTCCTATTCCTGTCCCCGTAGATGATTGGAATTTGAAGTTCAGTTCCTCCTTGAATGCGTGTCATTTTTGCAGGACTGCACAGTCAAAACAATTTTAAGTGGAGCCACTGTAAGTCGGGGGCCATGTGGGCAGCTGTTCTCTGGGCCCTCTGAGCACTCTTCCTGGGGGAGGCCTGAGCAGACAGGAAAGGAGGTCCTGGTGCTCTGCGGCTCCCCTGCTCAGGAAATCATGTGAAACCACCTTGCAGAGATAGAGGGAGGGAGGCGAGGGTGCTCTGCCCACCCAGTCCGGCCGTGTCCGGGCCAAACACCTCCATGATGAGCACACACACTGGCAAGCTGTCCCTCGATAAGCCCTGCCCAAGGGGACACGATTTGTGAGCAAAATCAACACTGTTGATTTAAGCTACTCCGCCTTGGGATAGAACCCTAGGCAGCATCAGGTAACAGGGGCGTTAAATGTCGACACGCAGAATTATCCCGGCTTCCGAAATGAAGCAGCCAAGATACCATGTGATTCAGGCCTCAGCAGATTCAGGAAAGTGGCCAAAGCATACACGGCTGAAGAGCCATCCCTAAGGACCGAGCCGTGCTGGCCTTCAGAGAGCGATCTGCAGATAAGGAGAGGCCTGCGACCCCAGTAATAATCTCTCCCTTGGGCTTGCCAGAAATCCTGTCTCAGTCATGCTGTTTTCTTCTGGAAGGTTCTTATCCAAAAGCCTACCCAGTCTAAACCCTGAGCGCCTTGTGAAAATCTCACCATTACAATACAGTAAATATTAACACAAGGTCCTTGAATCCAGGCGCTGGGTTCTTTCCAACACAAATACTCACAATTTATTTATAAACAGCATCTCCCCAATTCCTCTTATGGTGATCAGGCACCATTTTTGCTTTGTGGCTTTCTGTATCCCAGAAGGGATTTTTTTTTTCTTCCTTTTCTGGCCTAAATCATTTCTGCAACCTTAGCTCCCTTATGTTTTGTGGTCCCACACCACAGCCTTTCTGAGGTTTCTCATGGTACAAAAGGAACAGGCTCCCCATTCTGTGGGTACGGCCACAGGCTTTGGAATGTGGTTCTCTGATCCAGCTTTGGCTGGCACGGGCTCCAGGACCAGCCAGCAGGATGCTGTTTGGTCCACAGTTCAGTAGGAAAGTCTTGATGTGTCCTGCTCTATTGCAAAGGCGGTACCTGGAGCCTCCTGGGTGCTCTGGAGATGGGAGCTGCTGTCATTTAGGGTCTGGGTGGGGGAGTTTGGGGTGAGGCAGGTCTGGGTTCTAATTCTGGCTTAAGTGATCAACAGCAAGGTGACTAGAGAATTTTATGCTTTTCAAAATTTTTGCTCTTGTCTGTGATCCACAGTAGAAAAATATACTTTATATTCTAATCTGATCATATACATAGCCCTGAAATAAACGATTCCAAAAAAAAATCCTTACTACCCCGACCTACTCTTTCTACTTGAACTATTTAAAAAGAAAAGATTCTGGTTGTAACACGCTGAATTGATGGATTGTATCCTCTAATGGATTGGAACCTGAAGTTTGTAAACACTGTTAATTTTACCAAGAATGTCTCAATTTCCTTATCTGTAAAAAAAAAAAAAAAAAGGAGATAATATACTTTGTAGGACAATGCTTGGGATTAAATAAAATGACATGGGAAGTCTCTGGTACACAGTGCCTGGCACAACCCAGGTAGTAAAGAATGGCAGGTGATGACATCATAATCAGCACCAACATCACCATCACCATCATAACCACCATCACCCCACATCACTACCATTATCATCATCACCATCACTGTTGTTCTCACCATCATCATCACCACCATCAAGACCATCATCACTATCACCACCACTACCCTATCATCATGATCACTATCACCACCACCACCACCATCATCATCATCACCACTATCACCTTCATGATCACCTCCATGGACCAAATCCATCTCATTGCCTGTTTTTATAAATAAAACTTTATTGGAACACAGCTATAGTCATCTGTCTAGATACCACCTGCAGCAGCTTTAGTGCTAAGTCTGCAATCCCTGTTTTAGTCAATGGAATACTATGCAGCTACTCAGAAAAAGAAAGGAGAAAAAAAAGATGCTTCTGGAAGCCACCTGGAAATATGGAAAAGTATTTAGAGCATAAAAAAATGGGATAAAGGAAATTTTCTTTGGAAAAAAGACCTCCTTTGAATGTCATTAAAATACCTCCACTAGAAAGAAAGAAAGGGAGGGCGATGCTGAGAACTTGGTAACCATGGTGATTTTGCAGACGGCTCCCAGGTCCATGGGTACCTGGGTTGTGGGTGGGAGAAGTGAGGGTACCAGGGATCCCTCTGGCTTAGTGCCCACCAGGTTTGTCTCTGCACCTCTCATCCCCCTGCCTTCCAGCTCAGAAAGAAGTGGCTCACCAAGTGGGTGGGGTGATTTCAGATTCCCCAGTGGGGCTGGCAGGAACGCCCGTCATTCAACCCGCAGAGCCCACAAGCCAAACATCTGCTCGGACAAAGACTTGGAAGTCCCTTGCCCACAAATATGTCCCTCTGTTGGGGCTGGAGTTGGGCTGAGCTGCCAGCTGCTGTAAGTTTCCATCTGAGAATCAGCCCTGTGGCAGGAGAGGTGGGGGCCAGGGCCTCCTGTTCCCGCCCCCCCTCCTCCCTTTGCATTTTTTGTGGGAGATGGAGAAACAGGATCCAGGCCTGTTCTCCATGGTCCAGCAGGGAGCTTGGAGCCCCTGCAAATACCTTTGCTTCTCTCACTTTACTCTCCTCAGTCTCTCTTTGGGACAATCCCTTGGCCTGAGATGGTGAGCAAGGGGCAAGGCGGGGACAGGCCCCTGGCAGGAAGGAGAAACACTGCAGAGTGGAGATTACATTCAATGCTGTGTTCTGGCTTTCTGTCCCCTTTCTTCAGTTACAAGTTTGGGGTGTGCGGAAGGGCGGAAATTCCTGGGAAAAACGACCATGCCCAGGAAATCTGTATATTTCATTTCCAAGAAAGAAAAAAAAAAAACTATCCACAAAGCTCTCTGAATGTAGGGAAATAACTCAGAGGAGCATTACAAGTCACAGTATTCAGATTGTCACCCACACTGTGCTGGTGCCTGTCAACCCCACTCATTGGAAGGAAGGGGAGAGCGGGGGGCTTGGGAGAGGGTGAGGACCTCTGGACCAGACTGGGGTGAGAAGGTGCAAAGAGCAGGGGCAGCCAGCAGTTCTGTGGCCCTGCAGCCCTCTGATGCTCCCAGGTCCCAGGACATCACGTGGGGGCCAGAGCTGGGTGGGGCAGGAAGCCCTGCTGTTCTTGGCACACAGATAAAAGGCTCTCAGATTCCTCAGTTGGCTGGACTGTGAGGGACACCAAACGCTGCTGTGACCCCAGAACATAAACGCTCACAGACACACGCTTGCCCTTGGGTGGTTGGAGGCCCTGCCAGGCTTCCCCAGGGCTGCTGGACCCTCAAATCCCTGGCGAAGCAGAAAGGTTGGCGCTGAATTGGAGCCTGTGGCTCATCAGCAAGTGGCTAACCTGGCTGAGCCGTAGATTCCCTGCCTGTGAAATGGGTATGACAACCCCTCTCATGGTTGCCACAAAGACAAAGAGATGGAGACGCCACCCAGGGCCCCTGAGTAGGACACAGTGGGGCATGTGAAAGAAAGAGAGGGAGGCTTCAGAGTCTTGCATGTAGAAGGTTGTGTTTCTCCTTTGGGGGTGACAGTGGGTGAGTTCCTATCTGCTACTGGGGTTTTTCTGCTCTATTTGCTCATGGGGAGGGAGGACTCTGGCGCTTAGTGGCTGAAGGCATTTCCCGTGATGTCCCGCCTCTGTTGAGCTCAGTGGTGTGATCATAACACTTTGAGAAACTGCTCAGAGTCAGGCGTGGCCTGCCACGACCCTTGGATTTACTGCTCAGGAAGATGGACGTACCATGGCTAATTGTAGGTCTCCCTGTCCTCTCCATAGCACCTCTGCAGGCGGCTGTTTGCAAGCCGAGGGTGTGGGTGTTGGTGTTCTATGCTCAATAACTTAAGTGGGGCAGCTCCAGCCATTTGGATGAGCAGGGGTCAGGGAGCATTGTATCCTGCCACCTGGCTGGCCCACGGTTACCCAGTTCCCTCAAAACACAGGCCCTTGGCGGGAGCTGTGCCCAGCCCATTTAGGAAAGGCTGTGACAATCAAACTCTCCTGCCCTGGATAATACTTTCCACTGGGAAATAGTTGGTGATGGGTCAGGGGCAAGGAGGCTGCAGCAGCCCAATTCCACCATAGCTGTGACCTGCATGTCCCTGAGATGTTGGAGGAAGGACACCACTGTGGGGCGGGGCTGACAGGTCAGTACACAGGGCCATTTGAGCATGTGGCTGCATGCAGTGTAGACAGAGGCAGCTCGTGAGCCTCAGATGGCTCAGATGCAGTGTCTTCAAGGACATGAGTGGTTGGGGTGGTGCCAGGTTCCATTCCTGTGTTTCCCACGGACAAGGCAAAGGAACCACGACACATTCTCCAAGCGGGGCTCCCTTTCGGTGATTCATCAAAATGAACGTAAAGCCAGGAGGCCACGTGAATTTAGAAACCTCCCAGGTTACTACCTCTTGGATCCTTGCTCTTTACCAAATTAGTATCATCTTTGCTGAATTTGCACATGAGGGAATTTTAAACACTTTTTTCGCAGGGCATCTCAAAGTGTGGCCCCAGACCAGCATCCATTTCACCTGGGGACCCGGTAGAGATGAGAGTCTCAGGCCGTGCCCCACACCTACTAAGATGGGGACTCTGGGGCGGGCACCCAGTCTTCTGGAAGACTTAGGTTTAAGTACCACTGCATTCGCCCACTAAAGTCCTGGTATAAAGAAGCCCAGGTAGTTTACTGCCTCTCCAACTTCCGTGGCCGTGAGACCCTCTTATGGCATAACATCTGTTTGCCCTCCTATGAATAAGGTCTGGGAAATGGGAATGAATTTGGCCTTGGAGTCCCTTCTCACTTCTGAGGCCAAGCAGCCTGGGGGTGGGGGAGGAGCTCAAGCTCTTCACAGCAGTAGGGGGTTGTGAGCTCTGTATTGGATACTAGTGTCAAGTCCAGTCCTTGAGCAGAGAGCAGTACCCGCTAAGCTGTAGCTGCCAACATAATCACCACTGGGGCGAGGATGGCCAGATGCTACCAGTCTAGTTCCAGTATGTTTCATATGGCTTCTTTTTTGACTTTCATATTTCCTCTTGCCCCTGCCCCATAAATCTCGGGTTTGGGGATGTCAGATTGTCTTCCAATGTCCTCTGCATACCCTCACCCTCAAGTTGAATACCCTGACCACTTACTGCAAAACTCATTGCCCTGCACTGGAGGAACTGGGATCAGGCTTCTTTCCTCTGTTCTTCAGGGCAGGGGTGGTGGCTCAGGGATAGAGCACTCATTCTAGCATGTGTGGGGCACTGGGTTTGATCCTCAGCACCACAAAAATAATAAACAAGTAAGATAAAGGTATTGTGTCCACCTACAACTAAAAAAATAATAAAAAACACACACAGTCGTCTTCTTCCTATTCTTTTTTTTTTTTTTTTTTTCTGCAGCTAATAACAAGTAAGGTGCTAAAACTCAACATCATGCAGATGCTGGAAATAGTGGGGATTTGGAAAAAGGTCTCATTGTCTCTGATCCTCAGATTCCTGCCCTCTCTGATGATTCTGGTGAAATTCACCCTAGCAGGCAACTGTGAGAATTAAAGACAGACTCTGGACTTGTGAGCCTGGGATTTGGCATGGACCAGATGCTCAATCAATGTGGAACTGGAATCATACCACCTTTTAGGCAAAATGGCCATGAAAATTGTGGCTATCTGTCAGTACTCAATTGAATTCAAACACTGATTTTATTCATCTGAGGAGCACATGTTTTTCTGAACATCTACTATCTATATCTATGACACCTACTGCAGACACAGAGATGAACAAGACCTCAGTATCTTGAGGGGGTGACAGACATCAGACCCCTAATCACATAATTGGGTGTTGAGTTCACATTGTGGTTAGGACAAGAAAGGAGAAGTCTATCTTTTATAGCCAGCCCAGCCCAGCCCAGGCCAACTAATAACTGCTTCCTTTGGATTCCCTGCTTTTTCTCTTTTTGGTACTAGGGATTGAACCCAGGAGGACTTTACCATTGAACCACATCCCCAGCCCTTTTTCTTTTTTGATTTTGAGACAGAGTCTCCCTAAGTTGCTGAGGCTGGCCTCCAACTTGTGATCCTCCTGCCTCAGCCTCCCGAGTCACTGGAATAATAAGCATGAACCACTGCTCCTGGCAATTCCCTGCTTATTTTTCTAACTGTGGATCTGACATTCATTGTCTAGCAATGTTACTTAAGCGATTCCGAAGTATCACAAGTATTTTCTAAAGTTAACTGTAGGCAAGGACCTAGAATCCCAGGCCACCTTTGCCCCAGTTCTACGCTGAACAAATGAGGGGAGCTCACGCGATGGTAAGATCTGCTCTCAGATCAGCCTTTCTCTCCTGGGAATGGCAACTTGGAAGAGTCATGACAGCCTCAAAAAAGTTTCCTTCCAACATGGAATTCTCCGGAATTTATGCCTTAAGAACAGACAGCTATTCCGAGGGTGGACAGAGGGCAGAACTGTGGTGGGATGGGGAAAGACCAGTTTACAAAATGTGGTAACTGGAGCTAATTTTTTCTTAAAGGGCTTAGAACCTGTGTTTCTCTTGAGAAATGGGTCTTTAAATATCATGGCCAAATCTGTAGTGGAAGAGACAAATTTTGTTCTTTCATCTTAGAATTCTTGGCTACCGCATTCTGAGGCCACAGTTCTTGGATGGCAATCCTAGATCCTGGTAACGACATGGAGGCTGGAGATGGAGGGTGCTCAGGGGAGACAGGGCCCTGCTCTCTCTGGTTCCAGCAATGACATCGTCTGGGCGGACATTTCCCTGGGTTGTTGGATCACGGCTGTCAGCCTGTTTCCAGGGAAAAAGGTGATGAGGACCCTGTGAGTTGGAACTTTTATCTCAAATAGGGAAGGATGAGGCCACATGGCTGATGGGTGGAAAGAACTAAAAAGATGTGAGGGGCACTAGGGGCTGGACGTGAAGTGAATGTCCATTAGCCCCGTGTGGTCTCAGCTTGTCCTTTTGCCTCAATTTAAGACAAATCAGGCTGGATGCATTTGTGGTGCATGCCTGTAATCCCAGGGTTTGGGAGGCTGAGGCAGGGCGATTTCAAGTTCAAGGCCAGCCTCAGCAAAAGTGAGGCACTAAGCAACTCAGTGAGACCCTGTCTCTCAATAAAATACAAAAAAGGGCTGGGGATGTGGCTCTGTGGCCGAGTGCCTCTGAGTTCAATCCCCAGTACCCCATGCCCCATAAAATACAGACAAATCTATAAGGTTTTCATCTCCTGAACACTGGGTTCTCCAAATATCCCCCAGTGCCTCACTTCCCAGTAGCACTTCTGCTCCTTGCTGTTAGAACTTTCTAAAACAGAACTGGGCTCGTGTGCAGTCTCTGACTGAAAATCTGCCTGTGACCCTTATGATCCATGGGTTTCTCCAACATGGGGACAGTGTCCTCTATTCATCTATCTGACTCCCTGGGGCTTGGCAGATAATACAAGCTAACCAGAATTTGATTGACAGATAAATGAACAGCATGACTCTCCAGGAAGTTCCTACTTACTGACCTCCCCAGCCTCACGTCCCCCGTTCCTCTTGCACGCCATGCTGTGTCACATGAGAACAGGAGACTGCTTTTAATCCTCTGACTCTTCTCTTGAACTGAGAGACTTGGGTGGCTCCAAGCCTTCCCCAAGTTATTCTCTCCATTTTTTTTTTTTTTTTTTGGTACCAGGCTCCCAGTTATTCTTCAACACCAGCTTGTGCCTCACCAACACCTTGCAGTTTACCCTCACCCCCAAACACGGTTAGATGCCCTTTCTTTAAGCTATGGCAGTCACCTTCCCCTGGACTGTGACCTTGTATTATTTCCCGTGGGATAGCACCTGGGACAGAGTAGATGGGCACCAACTACCTGCTAAATGAATGAAGGTACAAATGGTTGCATGAACAGTGTGGCATGAGGGCGCCCTGGCCCTGCAGCCCTGTGCCTTGGTCACTTCAGCCAGGCCAGAGACAAGGGGACACTCACGTATTCCACCTCCTTGGACGGGTCACCCAGGCTGCCGTTGGTGGTGGGCATGGCCTCTGTGCCCTCTGGCTTTTCCTGTTGCTTCCCCTCCTCCTTGGGCAAGCCGCCCTGGCCCGGGAGGGCCACTTCTCCCACACCTAGAGCCTCACTCTTATACTGCTTGACGAATTCTTCCATCACTTTCAGCTCATTCTCCAAGAGTCCGCAGCAGCGAGAGGGGTCTTGGTCGTAGATGGGGAGCTGATGCATGAGCTGGCGGCGGCGGTAGTAGGCGCCCTCGGTGCCTGTCACCGGCTGCTTCTCCTTGGGGATGAGTTCCATGTACTGTAGGCCCTGGAGGAGGGGGAGGAAGATACAGTGTCACGTGGATGGGGCTATAGCAGTCAGAGAAGCTATGTCAGAAGCCACCTAAAGTGTCAAATGCAGTATCTTTCAGTGTTCTTGGTGACTAAGCATGCAGTCTTTATCTTTTAATTTAATGTAGCTTTTTTTTTTTTCAAATGACAAAAGCAATATCTACCCGTCTGTCATCAACAGTTAGGAAACAGATGAAAGACTCGTACAAGAAACGTGCATCTTCTAACTTGTGTGTCTAAGAAATAATTGTGTATCTTACTGCTGGTGTCATGGAACTGTGGAAGTCTGTCTGCCTCAGAGTTCACTAAGTTGTAACTTTGGGACGCCTGCTTTTACTAAATGCACGCTGGATTGAGAGTTAGCATTTATACCTGGGTGTGGTGACGCATGCCCCCAACCTGAGGATTGCCAGCCTCAGTAACTTGAAGCCTAAACAACTTAGTGAGACCCTGTCTCAAAATTTAAAAATAAATAAATACAAATGGCTGGGGATGTGGCTCAGTGGTTAAACACCCCTAGGTTCAATTCCTGGTACCCAAAAGAAAAGAAGGAAGGAAGAAAGGGGGGAGGAAGGAAGGAAGGAAGGATGGAAGTCCTCTATCAGTAGGTTTCGGTTTTCTGATGATTACAATAGCCCATGTTCACACTATGGGAGAGAAATAGCTTATTTATTTATTTTGTGGTGGTGGGGATGGAGCCCAGGACCTCACACAAGATAGGCAATCACTCCACCATTGAGTTATCAGTCTCAGGAGCTGTCTCGTGTGTAGAAAACGTTCTAGATCTTGCTCTTGGTGAGCGTGTGGTCATGTGAGAAAGAAAACCTTCTTTGCCTCTGTTAATTTATTCTCCATCTGCTCACTATCTAGCCACTTCTCCACTGCTAATAGTAACTAGTAGCATTTTATTATTTATTCTTCCCAAATTGGAGCTGTAGCTTTCATTTTTGGATGGCCCTGGGAAGAGAAAGGAATCTATGTCTACTCCTTTATATTCTCATCAGAACCATCAATAAAGACCATTTTGCTTTGTTCTCTGACTTGCAAGCAATGGTAACAACTATGCTCACAACTTTTGTTCCTGTCTTCAAGTTGCTGCTTTAAAGCCTGTTTTCTGGTATCGCTGGATGGACAGTAGTCAACAGAGAAAACTCTTACAGTATAATAATTACAGTCATGCGTTAATAACCGATCTCATATAATCCATACCCACCCAGGACTGTCTTGTCACTCATCCCACGATTGATGTCCTTAATTTCTGCCTCTGCTCCTAGAGGTGCCCTTCATGGAGAAAGGAAAATCCTTCTTTCCTCTTGCCCCTTCTTACGCTCAGTACCATATGCTTTGGCCACTCCCTACTCCTTAACCATTCCTGGTATGTTCAAGTTCACCCTCTAAGGGGACTGTCCACTCCCAAAAGCAGGTAGTATCCTTTCTATTTTAGTAGCAAGAGGGAAAGTTCTAAAGATGGCCTGTCCTGAACTAAAATCCCAGTTCTAGGTATGCCTGCTGTGTGACTACAGCCACCTCACACCCCGTCTGTGCACAGATTCCTCAATTGTAAAAACAAGGATCATAAAACCTAGGGTGGTTGAGGGGTTTGGTAATAGAGCATCTACACTGGGTAGATCATTGATTTTCCCCTCCCTTTGCCTTCCTCTCTGTGTCTTTTCTATCTTTTAAAAGTCTGTCACTGCAGTCAGAGGTACCAGGGACACCCTTCAAATTGGTTTTTCTCAAGAGACACAGTGTTTGGGAACCATGTGAAAAAGTAAATGCAGATGCCCCAGCCAAGGCCTCAGTTTAGTAGGAAAGCTGTGGGGATCGGGAATTTGCATGTTGGAAAATGTCTTATTTCAAAATGGAGATTCCCTAGGAAGGAGTCTGAATTTTATTAACAGCCAACAAGGTTCTAAATGAGCTTTCATTCTGTCCCAGGCTGTAGCCACAGATTCATGTTCTTAATGAGACTAGTACAATCTAAGTAGGGGTTCATTTCGATTTGCTGGCTCTACAGTATGGATCTTGTTTCTTTCAAAGAAGGATATTTTTTACTTCATTTACCTCAAGGGTGATGCTCCTAATTAAAGGGAATAAAAGGCAATCCAGTTTAAAATTGCTTTTCTTAGAAAAGTGTAATTAGATCATTATGGGCATAAGGTATTTCATGGTTTATTAATTTTAAAATATGCAAAGACACCTTCTCAGAGCAGAATCCACAACGTCTCAACTCAATAACATTTGCAAATTGAAATGAGTAGTATTTATCGGAATAATAAATATTTCAATGTGTTCACAGACAACTGTCTGATTTAGCTTTGGGGTGTGTGTTTTAAATCTTTCCCTTGATGAATCCCCGGGATGAGATGCTGCAGGGAAGATGAAGATCTGAGGTCACAGTATGGGAAACCAGGAGGCAGAATATTTATCCTGGATGGTGCTTTCCCATTTCTGCACCTGGCCTTGAGTCTGACCCTCACCACCAGGTGGCCCAATTCCTGTCATACAGGTGAAAGCAGCCACATTGCTCCTCTGTGATCCTGCCTGCCCATATCTCATCACCTGGGGCTGGACTCATTTTGGAATTGGGGGAATCAACATGAAAATTCAACTAAAGTCCATCAAGAACAGTCCTCAATGTTGCCTGATTTTAGAGCACAGGGATGGTATAGTTTAGGTCTTAAGTGTCCCAGGATGGAGCTCTTGGGAGGTGGTGGAACCTTTAAGAGGCGGGGCCTAGTGGGAGGGGTTTAGGTTATTGGGGGCGTGTCCTTGAAGGGGATTGTAGAAGGCTGCCTCCTCCTTACTCTCTTGGGCCTCCTGGCCCAGGTGAGTTGAGTGGTTTTGCTCTGCCAAGTTCTACCATGATGTCCTGCCTAAAGTGATCATGGACTAGAACCTCCAAAATCATGAGCCCAAACAACCTTTTTGCCTGTATAAATTAATTATCTCAAGAGTCTGTTACAGTAACAGAAAGCTGACCAATACAAAGGGGGAAAGAATCTGCGAGTGAGGCAGGTATGAGTCCAGAGCCTGGTACTTGCCAGATTTCCTAATGAATGAATTCAGGAGAGGAACATTCTTAGAAGCAGAGAGGCAGGTGCTCTGGGTCCCTGTGGGAGTCAGATGGAGGGTTGCTCACTCTTAGCCCCGAGGGCTTATAGCATACCAGTTAATCAACCCCAGGAGCATCTGTGTACTCCTAATTACTTTTCTAGGACACAGGAGACAACCAGGGCAGGGGACAAAGCCCTGGGGTGGGGGTGAGGGTGTCATTAACTCTGAGTTCACATCAAGTCCTTCTGCTTTTCTCTGTGTCAAACTGAGTAAGTATCTAATCTTCTGGGCCTTAATTTCACCATCTGCCAAGTTCAGGGTAGACTGCCTGATCATTAGGGTTCTGAGCACTGTGAGAAGCCAGTGGCCTTTTCTCTGGATCCATCACAACAAAGAACAGCAACACTGCTGACTCAAATCCACAGCCCAGGGAAGGGGCCAAAGGATCCAGTGGTAGATCATAATCTGTTTCAGGCACTTCCCAAGTGCTTTACGTATGTTAACCCATTTAATTCTCAGGGCAACCTTGGAGGAAAAGCTGATGCTACTCCTTGGGAAATTGGAGCTCAGAAAGTGTATGTAACCTTCCCAAAGCCACACAGCTAATATGTGATAGAGACCATCTTGAAATCAGCAGCTTGGGTCTCATGCCCTTCTCTGCGATGCCACCTGGGCCAGGATTGTCAATTTCCTGAATGTGTCTGTATTTCTGACCTTTAAGGATACACAGCCCACCATGCTCAGCTTTATAAATAGACTGTGTTAGGAAGCCTGGAGCAGTGGCCCAGAGAGCCACACCATTTCTTGATCGTTGCACTCACAGTGTCTATTCACAGCTCCGTGCCGGCCCTGGGTGTCTGTTGCTGCAGATGGGTTCCTGGCTGGGGCCCGAAGAAAGGGAGATTTCCTTCTCAGGGCCCAGTGTTCCTGGTGCAGCTCAAACCCCCAGCTGAGGACTGGCTGTTTGTCTTTGCCTTGTCAAGGTCACGCATCTAACTGCCACCGGCCCTGCCTGGCTGATCTGAGACTCCTATCCTCAGTACCATTCACTCCCATGCAGACATTGCTAAGGGATCATAGCTGAGGATCTCAGGGTCTCCCTCCATACATCCCTTCAGGCAATTACTGATTGGCGTGGACTTAGGAAGGGGATGTTAGGGACAGAGCTTTGGGTCCCAGTAGCTGCCTAGTGGTGCTCTGACACTGTGAGTGGATTGCTAGGAAGTTGATCTCATGGGCCCAAAATCTTTAGCAAGAGGTGTTTTCTCAGACCGGTTGGAAAGATTGCTTCAAGTTTAAATTTTTCCCAGGGACATGTGGTATCTGGTCCTCTGCAATCTGGTTGGGACATTTAGGGTGGAGAGTTGTCCAGAATCTCTCTGTGTAAGGGGACACATCAAAATGCTAAGAGAAAAGTGACAAGGGGCCCTATATTTCAGTTTGGGCAGTAGGTCACATTAGTCCTGAGTCTGGCTGTTCTGCCTGATTCTCCTGTTGTCAGCTAATGATGGTCACTAGGTTTCATGGCACATGTCAACCCCAGTCAATTCTGGCTACCTGGAACTCTGGTGTTAAGAAGGATCCCGAGGCTAGGTAGGACTCATTGGGGACAGTGTTCTCAATGGCCACGGATGTCTGTCACGGGTATGGGAGTAGAGGGTGAGGTGTGAAATCAGTGCCACCCTGACATAGGCTCCTCATGAGCCTCTGTTTGCTCCTCTATGAAATGGGTCTATAGCATCGTACTCAGCACAGGGGGATTGGTGGTTGGTCATGCGGTACATTTGCAAAATGTTCAGTAGATAGATGCTGGCTACCTTCACCTTCTCCCTCTTGCCTCTCCCCAAATCCTGTGAGCTTGTCAGATCTTCTCAAATTCCTTTCTTTTCTTGAAAACCTTCCCTAAAAACCCAGGGATTTGCTCCTTCCTACCTCACCTCCCACCTGTGAGCTCTCCCCATGGTCCGATGAGGAAGCACCTGAGTTTGGGAGGCAGGGAGGCTGGAGCTCCAGGGCTGGCTGTGTCATTTAAATCATGGGTGGAGCATTTGAACTAGTTATCTCCTGAGCCTCTGTTACCACCTCATAGATGAGGGTCATGGCAGTACCTTCTAATAGAGCCAGGAAATTAGATGAGGTGGTACACAGAAGGCTCTTAGCATAGAAGCTGGCACAAAGTAAATCCTCAATAAACAAGAGCAGTTAGGCTTATTGTTTCCAGCTTCTGAGGCTGATGGATTTCTCTGGCCTTCCGTCTGGTTGGGAGGGCCGACAGACAGCAAGGTTCTGTTCCATTTCCAAAATATAATCTGTCCCCATCACTTGGTAATTAGAGGGAAAAAAAAGTTGGAAGACGTCGCAGGAAGGGAGAATTGGCCAGTTTCAGACATGTGCCTTGCCCCGGCAGAGCAGAGGCCCGGCACACAGAGGGGCTCTTTATAGCCGTGTGGTTTTATGAGCTGGCATTAATCACCGCCTCAACACGCCTAGCCCTGATTATACTGGGGCCGAGGCGTTTGGGGTTTTCACCAGCCAGTTCCTGACACCTACAGCCAGCTCTTTTATGAGCTGCTTGCTTAGTTTCCACTGACATGTTGGAGAGCCACTTGATACCTCACCTAGACCGGGAGCGGGAGCGGGCCCATGTTCCGAATCACCTGGCCTGGCCTGCTTCTGCTATTGCTCCAATGCCACCCTCTAGGTTTGGGGATCAGCCCCTGCCTAAGCCCCACAGACTTGCAAAGGCCAATGATTTATTCTTTGCTTCCTCACATGTAGGACAATTCCCACCTTGCGGGGGTCGGGGGTGAACAGTGAGCTCACGAATGCTTAAGCAATTCTTTTAAATCATGCTTCAAGCTTTTCAAAGAGTGCAGTTAAAAAAGAAAAAAGCAGGGGCTGGGGCTGTGGCCCACTGGTAGAGCGCTTGCCTAGCATGTTTGAGGCACTGGGTTCAGTCCCTGGCACCACATAAAAATAAACAAAATAAAGGTATTGCGTCCATCTACCACTAAAAAAATATTAAAAGAAAAGAAAAAAAAAGCAACTTAGCTTCTCTTCACTCTAGGAAGACTCCGCCACCCTTCCCTGAGGGACAGAACTGTGCTTTTCAGACTCCTTTCCGTGAAGGATCATGGCGTGTTTGGCTTTTCTGCTCATTGTAGATTGATGTGTGGTCTCACTAATTGTGATTAGCATGTGGCTCATGCCGCATGAGACCTCATGGGGGTCACTGAGATGAGTTTTCCTGTGATCACTTGGATGTCAAGATGCTTTCAACACTTTCCACCATTTATTCTTAACTTCTGTACTGTTTTCATTGTGAACCCATCCTAAGGGGCTTTGGGAAATGGTTCTGGTCTATAGACCACACTTGGAGTATCTCTGGCTGGAGGGTGACCTTCCAACGATACACTTACCACGTACCCTGCTGCTGAGGTTTACACCCTGAATGTCACCCAAAGACCTATATTAAAGGCTTCATCCCCAGAATCATGCTCTCAGGACTCATGGACCTTTAAGAGGAGGAGCCTGTGGGGAGGTCTTTAGGTAACTGGGGACATGCCTTGGAAGGGACTATGGGATCCTGGTCTCTTTTCTCTCTCTCTCTCTTTCCTCTCTGGATCATAAAGTGAGTGGTCTTGTGCTACCACACTGTCACCATGATCTTCAGGCTTCAAATCAACAAAGTCAATCAATCAGGGACTCAAATCTGCAAAACTGTGAGCCAGAATGAACCTTTTCTCTCTGCAACGGGATCATCTCAGGTATTTTGTTGTAGCGATGGAAAGCTGGCTAATATACCTGTACTGTGTTAGGTGTGGGGATGTTCTGGTGTGACAGGATGCATGTCCTCAGGCACTTTGCCTCACTCCAGGGTGGAGAAAAGAGGCTAAACAAAGCACTGAGGGATGCACAAGATCATTTCAGCTTACACTATAAGCTTCTAAGGAAGTGGGCCCTGAGAAAGGGCCACATCCACTATAAATTGGGCATTTAGGGAAGGCCTGCTTGACCCCTGCTTGACTTGGAAAGAACTTGGCCATGCAAAGAGTAGGGAAAGGACTTTTCAAGCAAAGGGAAAAGCAAGTGAGAAAAAATAAGTTCTAGAACTAGAGAGAGGAAGTCACTGTGGAGGAGCCATGGAAGAAACACGCAGGGATAGAACATGCAGGACTTCAAAGCCTCTTTTTTTCCCTCCCAGAAAGATTTAAGAAAATGCCAGACTCACATCTCTCAAATTGTTGAGTCTTTTTTTTTTTTTTTAAAAGTACCAAGAATTGAACTCATAGGCACTTACCCACTAAGTCACATCCCCAGCCCTTTTTTATTTTGAGACAGGGTCTCACTAAGTTACTGAGGCTGGCTTTGAACTTGCCATCCTGTCTCAGTTTCCTGAGCCACTGGAATCACAGCCATGCACCACCCCACCCAGCCTAGTGAACATTTTTTAATCTCAGTCCTTTGTAGAAATCATCTAGCCTCTTGCTGTTCCCAGAGAGGTCTGGGGACCAGCAGCCTCAGCATCACCTGGGAGTTTGTCAGGGCTGCAGAATCTCAGGAGGGGACCTAAACCTACTGGATGTATTTTCATGAGCTCCCCAGATGATGTATGTGGATGTGAACATTTGAGAAGGACCACTTGGGTGCTCTGATTCTTGAAGGGAACTACAGGTTGAGTCTCCTGGAGAGTCATTTCCTAAGCTCCCACATGATGACTACTTCTTGCTTATGGAGGGCATATCTCAGGCCACAGTGCTGTGAACACCTCACAGATACAGATAAGCACTCAGAGAATTTTAAGATTTCCTGTTCAGAAGTAAAGAGCCCCAAATGGGACAATGAGTGCCCCTGTGTTACAGCTGGAAGGCCCTTCAGAGTTCATATGGATGCCTCTACCTATTACACTGATGAGGAAAACTGAGGCCCAGACAGCCTTGACTTCAACATGACCTGGCGTAGGAACAGAGTTGAAACCAAAGCTGGCCCTGCCATTTGGCAACCTTGCCCTCTTGCCCCCTCATGTTTGAAATTCAGGACCCCACAACACAGCTCATATTTACAAGGGCAGGAAAACAACCATTTGATTGGAAACAGCTGTCTTACCAGTTTCTGGGTGACTCCAGGGGGAGCCCACTCATAGGTGATGGTATCAAAAGTGGGGTCTTTCCCAGTGGCGATGGGGTTGGTCATGATCATCCGGTTCCTCTTGTAAATCCGGATGCCGTCCCCGCCTTTCACCCGGGCGGTGAGGGTGGAGTACTTGGAATCCATCAGCAGGCGGCCAATTTTCCGATCATCTTCCAGGTCGGAGCTTGGGCAGTGGTCCTCCTGACTGCATTTGCACGACTTGCATATTTTCCTGGGGAGTGGGGACAAGTGACATCAACCTCTGGGAAAGAGAAGCAGAGTCTCCCCCTGGCACAGCATCTACCCTTTCGAAAGCAAGCGCCAAGCTTAACAGTGGTACCTGGAAAAGGCTAGCAGCAGAGAAGCCGTCACCTGAGGCAAAAAGGCCTTTGGGATTTGGATCTGAGTTTGGGAAACACCCCTCTGTCAGTCTGTTTGTGGGAACGTGGGGTGTGAATGTTGTGAAGCTTTGCAGTCCAGATTTGCTGGTAAGAAGAGTAGCCATTTTCCTCCTGGTGGTTGCCATGGCAAAGGCTAATTCATTCATTTGAGATGCTGTAAGGCTGAAGTCAGTGCATTCCTGGGCCTCAACCTGGCCCACAACTTGCTTTGTATAAATAAAGTTTTATTGGAATACAGTGGTGATCATTCACTTGCATGTTACCTGAGGCTGATTTTGGGTTGGAATGGTAGACTTGAGTAGTTACAATAGTGGTCATGTGACCCCCAAAGCCTGAAATATTTACTATCTGAACCTTTATGAGAAAGTTTCTTAACCCCTCCTCTGGGGCTGTATCTCAGTGGCTTGCCTAGCCCGTGTGAGGCACTGTGTTGTATGCTTAGCACCACATTAAAAAAAATGAAAACAAATAAAATAAAGGCATGCTATCCATCTATAACTACAAAAAAATTTTTCTTTTGAAAATGGTCTCCTATTATTCATGAGCCCCAGACCTCCAGCAACTTTCAAACTCTTCAGCACGCACACTAAAGTGAGACTCCAATGGAAATTTTCTTTAAGAAATGTGATGACAGCCAGGAGTGGTGGCTGATATCTGTAATCCCAGTGGCTTGGGAGGCTGAGGCAGGAGAGCCTCAAGTTGGAGGCTAGATTCAGCTTCGAATTTACTGAAACCCTTAGCAACCTAGCAAGACACTATCTCAAAATAAAAAATAAAAAGGGCTGGGGATGTGACCCAATGGTAAAGCACCCCTGGGTTCAATGTTCAGTATCAAAAAACCAACGAACATGTGCAAAGGAGGCTAAGGGAGAAATGAGCTGAGAGACTCCCCCAGTTGGGAGACTGATGTTCTATTCACTGGGAAGACTTTGGATGGAGTCTGGGAGAAGAAAAGGCATCTTGGGGAAGGTTCAAATTGCCTTGAAAGTCTGACGCTTCTTTCTGACAGTTAAAGAGTGGCTGCTTTATGTCATGGTGTTAAAGGTGAGAAATCCAGAGTTGCATAGTGTGAGGGCAAAGGTGCTCCCCTTCTATGGGCCTGTCACCATAAATGTGCTGTGCTGTGTCTCAGATGTTCTGATTAAAAAAAAAAAAAAGCATGAGATTTAAGAGCTTGTTAAGCAAAGTGAGCAATGTCAAGGCCAACTGTGGGAACAGTGAAGGACTAAACAAGGGAGCTTTGCTGCAATTGGGTCACAGCAAACCAGCCCCTGGGGCTCTCTTTTTTTATACCCAGCAAATTCATATGTTTGGTCATATATCACACACACCAATTGTGGGGCTTTCGGAGGCTTGCTTGCTTGGATGGTCCACATCAGTAGTTCCCCAACCTAGATCAGTTCTGTTCCTCAGGGGCCATGTAGCTCACATAGCCCATGTCATAATGAGGAACAGAGGGTGCTCTTGGCATCTAGCAGACAGGAGCCTTAGATGCTGCTAAACCTCCTACAGTATGTAGCATGATCTCCAACCACAAGGAATTATCAGGCTTAAATTGGCAATAGGGCTAGGGTTGGGAAGGCTTTATTTAATTGCAATCTTTAAGGAGTTTGAGGACAGAAAGGAAGAGAAAAGCATATGGAAAAAACTGAAAGTAGGATGGGGTTGGGCTATGACCGAGTTGCATGAGACCTGGGATAGTTTTGCTGGCCCCAGCCAGCTCCCCAGGGTATGACTGGGTTGCACTTGGATAAGGGCTCAGTGCTAGGTGGTTATGAGCTTGGAGAAGTGTGGGTTAGAGAAGGTCAATCATCTTTCTTTGTGAAAGGCTACTGCTCCCTGTCTTTAATACACCACTATGCAGGGTGGCATTTTTGATGCTGTTTGAGAAGCTTGCAGCCCAAGTTCACATTCAGCAGGCTGCAATGTGAGAAATGCTAAAACCATCAATTTCAAGGCTTCCTTCCAGCAGTACAAAAGGGAAATGACCCTAAGGGTGCTGCAGGACAAACAAGACAAGTCTTTCCTTTTGGGTCTCTTAAGAAGGGTTTGCTTGTTGTACAGAATAGGGAATGTTGGTTTTGTTTTGTTTTGTTTTCTTTGTGTATGTTTGCTTGGTTTTTTTTGGTACTGAGGATTTAAGCCAGAGGTACTTTACCACTGAGCCACATCCCCAATACTTTTTATTTTTTATTTTGAGACAGGTTCTCACTAAGTTGCTTAGGGCCTCGCTAAGTTGCTGAAGCTGGCCTTGAACTTGGGATCCTCCTGCTTCAGCCTCCTGAGCCACCGGGATTACAGGTGTGTGCCACCATTTCCAGCAGGGAAATTTTATTCATGATCCATATTATACTCTTCCCTCTCCCTTGGAGGAGCTGGGCAGAGACTAATTCTCTAAGAGTACAGGTGATGGCTAGCACTTGTGACAGTGAAAGCAACGGAATTGGGAGGGATAGGAGGAGGAAAAAGGGAGTAAAGGAAAGCCCAGGGTGGAGGGACACGGAGAAGCCTTGATACCAAGTCCTCCATGTCCTCTGTGACCCTCTTTTCCTCCCCACATCTTCCCTCCACGATACTGGAAGAGGGAACTGCCCTTTGCTGTTTTGGTTAAGGTAGACCCCCAAGATGCAAAATTGTTTCAAGTGGAAAATGTTAACAAATCTGAGACATTCTTTGAGACTGTGTCCACCTTATTCCTCCTTTTCTTCATGCTCTTCACCTTACCAGGCAGGTTGCTGGGATTGTATCGATGAGGAAGACATTCCTCCCACCCCCACCCTTGGTCTTTGCAGCCACCCAGACTGTAAGGGACACAGACACATCCCCAAAGAACCTCGGTAGTGTTCGAATTCTGCAATCTTCATCCACCACCTGGCATTGAATCCACCCTGTGATGACCAGCCAAGAGGCTTCCCTTCTAACCAGGCTGACTGCAACCTGAGCTATTGAAATGTCTTTCAGATAACTGACAACATGAAAACCTTAGTCTTCCAACTAAGGTTGTATGATATCACTACTTCAATATGGATGGAATTCAGGTGCCTACTAAGGTGGTAGCAACCAGTAGACCATCTTGATATTCAGGACCCACAAGATGCCATCCGTATGTTTCAAAGACAGATGCACTTGATGTCCGAGTCGTTTCCAGGATAAAGAGGCCACAGATTTAAACAATAGACTTCTTCCAGCCATGAGGAACAGAGTCAAGAACTATTCTCCTCCATAAACCATTGGAAGAGCCGATGAAATGCATTAAAAGACTGTTTTTAGATGGTAGGTAACAGGCCGCTCAGGACGAATCCCCGAGATGAGGGAAGGCAGGATTCAATTCACTTTCTGGCTGTAATTTGGGGACCATTCTCCATCTATTCCAAGAACTGTACAAAGAGACTTCCTAGCCTTCTTCACGGAGCTGAAAAGAACTGAACCTTGTCCGAGACCCTGAGGAAAGAAGCTTTGGTACCAGTGGCGTTGAGATGATATGTAAGCTGATTTTTTTTCAAGATCAGGAAGAGCCCAAATGGCCAAAATGGAAATGCAGGGCTGTGTCCCTCCTGGGATGTTTTAGTTGTAGGAGGAAATTTTTCAAGGAATGTGAGCCAGGAGGAGATGACCTTGAAGATCTTTTCCATCAGAAGACCTAGAGGGCTCTCCAGGAATGCAGTCCACAGATGGCCTCCTGCTTTGAAAGCTCCCAGTCCACCATATTGAAGACCTGAATTCAAATCCTGCCATTTAGTTCCTGTCTCCCCATCCCCCACCACAGGATCCTCATCTGCTGAATGGAGATAATAACATCTGCCGCTCAGGGTTATTTCAACTGGGAAGATTTTACTCAGCTCATCTCAACAGCCTCTTTGAGGAAACACCTTGCAAATGTTGATTCCTCCACCCAGTGTCGGAGGTGACATGATGGCTTTGATCACAGAAGCTCCTTGCTTGTTACTGTCTTTCACAGAGCTTAGCCTCCCCCTCTCGGAGCTGTAGGCGGTCACACAGGCTGTGCCCTGCACAACTCCATCCCTATAGATACTGAAATGAATACCACTGGGGCCTTCTGCAATATGGCAGCCTCACCCGTGTTGTCAGAGTCTTTGGTGAAAAGAAAGAAAAAACTGTGCAAACCCAGCTGGATCCTGTGGGTCCTCCTGCACACATGTGAATACCAGGTCCTGGTTTTGAAGTTCTGTGGGCAGAATGGCTTTTACTTCCTGCGGGGGCCACTCATAGACCCAAACTTACCAACCGGAATGATGGTGTAGTGGAGTCAGTGAGATTAATCCCCTCCACCAAGCCCTAGGGCAGGCAGCCCTACCCCCTAAGTCTCCCCTGGCCCCATCTTCCCAGGTCAATCCTTGCTGGGCTGGGCTCGGTGGCCTCACCCCTTGCAACAGTTTAAGAAGCACTAAGCTCCCCCTTTAGATCCTTGTTCCCCAAGGCTTTTTTCTTGTTCCTGAATTGGGACAGGCAGGAGAGCTTTCCCTCCCCAGCCATCCCTCCCCAACAAGCAGTGCACCCTAAGCAGTCCCAGCAGAGAACCACCAGAAAGGACAGCCAAGAAGTAAAGGCAGACAGGGTCCCCCCAACAAAATCTGTTACCTCCATGAATGTGGCTCGAAGCCTGAACACATCCCCTTACATCTCAGACAAGTCACGCTTCGTGCCGCCTGCTGCTGGCCCAGGGACATCTGGAAAAGGAGAGAGAAAAGAGGGTGTTTTCCTCCCAGACATCTTGGACTGGAGATGCTTGACCTCTGAAAGACTTGGCATGCCAGCAAAAGGACTGCACGGGGTTCAGAGGATACCAGATCAGTAAGCCATCACTAGCTGTTTACCAGGGAGAGGGAAGACCAGTTGGGAACGGGGCCACAGGGCAGGCAAGTGTGAAGGGTGAGGCTCCTCCCAAGAAAATTGCAACTGGTGCTCATTCCCAGGCTCCGGGACAGTCCCCGAACACCAAGCCTGGCTGGAAAGGCTGTGCCGTGAGTGACCATCTGCTGCTCACCCACCCGCCCACTCCTTGATCCACTTGTCACTGGAATGACATCTTCCCACTCAATGCTTCCTCTTCCCCATTTACTTCTGATTTATCAATAGAATTGATTAAACCAGAGCTACAGGCCTAAGTATACATGCTGCCAAGTGTTTATGGCTTAGAGCAAACCTTAAGTATTTTGTTAACACACTGAAAAAATCTCCTGAGCATTTACCATAAAAATCTCCTTTGGCAGGAGAACAATGCACACCACAGGTTTGATCAAAGTGCGTTTGGCTGCTGCTGCTGCTGCCAGGTTTGGACCTGAATGGGGGTCTTAAACAAGCAGCCTCACCCAGGAGCTTGCTAAAAATGGTAGACCCGCATGTGCTGCCCCAGCTCCTTTGCATCACAAACTGTGTTTTAAACAACTTCCCAGATATTTTTGCATTTTAAAATTGGAGAAGCAATGGGTTAAGGTGTTACTGCCCTCTGAAAAAAAGTTACCTAACTCTCCATGGTGGGAGGGTGTCCTGCCTTTTATTGAGCATCTACTGTGTACCAGGTGCAGGAGATATAACATAAGCTTCAGGGATGCCCTAGAGCAACTCACAGTCTAGGGGGAAGCGAAGAGGGAAACATTCTTGTCACCTTGGAAGCCCTGAGGAGGAGGAAGGGAGGCTTCTCCTCTGTGTAATTGCAAGCTATGGGCTTCAAAGTCTGAGATACCAGAATGCAAATCTAGCTTTTGGGTTGCATGTAGCTTATTGGTTGCACGGTGTTGGAAAAACTGAGCTTCAGTTTCTTTACCTATCCAATGGGCATAGAGATAATATACATGAAATACCAGATCATATTAGGCACAAGAAATGGTAACCACTATTAGTTTGCACATAGACTTCAGAAGTGCAGAGAAAGGTGTTAATAAATCCATACGGGGAGGATCAGGGAGGCTTCTTGACGTGACTTTGGATTTGGTCTATGCAAATGAACAGGCAGAAGAGGAGACCAGAAGATGCCTAGCAGAGGGCAGAGAACAGGCAAGGGCCAAACAGTAGCAAAAAGGTGCAGTGGGTGGGGTGTGGCGATCTGAGCATGCTCTTTGCAACACTTTATTGGGTTTGCTTTGAAAGGGATAAAAAGCAAGCTGTGAAATTCATGAAGCCTTCCTCATGGTCAGTGCTAGAATCCAGAGAGAGATGTAAGAACTGTTACCCTTCACAGTACTTCTTTTCTGCACCCTAAGACTCCCCATGATAATGCCAAGCTGGACACCCCTACTGGCTACCTGCTGATTGTGCCATGTATCATGCTGCGCTCTTCTGTTGTGTACATTCAGGCTTGAGGGAGCAAGAGCCAGACTGCACATGTCTGGAGTGGAGTGTGTTCATGCTTGTCTCAGTAATAGATCCACATTAAACATGAGAATTAATAACTTAAAAAAGCTGGGCACGGTGGTGCACACCTGTAATCCTAACAACTCCAGAGGCTGAGGCAGAAGGATCACAAGTTTGAGGCCAGCCTCAGCAATTTAGTGAGGCCCGAAGCAACATAGTGAGGCCTTGTCTCAAAATAAAAAATAAAAAGGGGCTGTGGATGTGGCTCAGTGTAGAGTACTCCTGGAGTTCATCTCCAGTACAAAAAAACAAAAAACAACCCACTAACTCCTCATTGCCCTAAGTAGGGGAGCCTCCATTCATAGGCAGAATTTTACTCCCTAAGGGCTGGGGTTGTGGCCCAGTGGAAGAGCACTGGCCTAGAATGTGTGAGGTACCACATAAAAATAAATAAATAAAATAAAGGCATTGTGTCCATCCACCATTAAAATACAAGAGTCTTGTTTTCTAAAGCCTTTGGAATCTAGTGTTGTGAGCTTCCACCTCTTCTTCTTGGCACCTTGAATTCTACTCATTGAAATGCACAGATCTTTCTACACTTAATCCTTGAGAGATTCCAAAGTTACTTTAGGAATTACCTCATTTACAAATAGGCCTTCATAACAGAAGAGACCTGGAAGCATTTTGTGCGGCCCAGCCCCTGGCTTGCCTGAGCACAGTTGTTGATCCAAGAGGAGGCACTGAGTCTTCCTCCTAGGACGGGATGGGTCCTGATGCTTGGCCTGGATTTCTGCCCTCTGCTGCCTCAGGGTTTGATTGAGCAAGAGTGAGGCAAGGAGGGTGGTACTGCAGGCACTCAGCCTGTGATGCAGGGCACCAGCCTCCAGGGCTGGCACTGGCATTTATTAGCTCTGCAACTGAAGGCAAGGCACATCTTGGCCCAAACTAGAACTTCATAAAATGAGAAAACTGGCCTGGTTCGGAGTTGCCTAATTCTATTCTGCAGGGATGCTCATCTCTAATCCATTGACTTATCTATTATTTTTAGTATGAAATTTTATGATTTTTTTCCATATTTTTATTGGAGCATGACTGTTGTACATCATGTTGGGATTTGTTGTTATGTAGCCATAGAGGCACACAATCTCACAACCTAATTTGGCTAACATCATTCCCCGGTATTTCCCCTTTTCCCTCCCCTTGGTCCTTTCCTCCACTGATTTCCCTTTGAGTTTCATGAGATTCCCCTCACCTTCCTTTTCCTGTTTCTTCTCTAGCTTCTGAATACAAGAGAAAACATGACCCTTGACCTTCTGAGTTTGGCTTATTTCACTTAACAGAGTGTTGTCAAGTTCAGTCCATTTTCCTGCAAATGATATACTTTTGTTTTTCTTTATAGCTGACTAAAACTCTGTGGTATATCTATATCACATTTTCTTTAACCATTCATTCATTGATGGACGCCTAGGCTGGTCCTACAGTTTGACTGTTGTGAATTGTGCTGCTATATAAACATGGGTGTGTGCGTGCATCACTGTTGTCCGATGACTTTAATTCTTCAGGATAAATACTGAGGAGTGGTAGAGCTGGGTCCTGTGGTGGCTGCATGCCTAGTCTTTTGAGGAACCTTTATACTGATGTCCATAGCCGTTGTACTCATTTACCATCCCACCAACAGTATAAAAGTGCTTCTTTTTCTCCCTGGCAGGATGCTTAGTTTGTGAGATGTTACGAAGTGGTTCCTGGTTGCAGATGGGAAGGAGGAATACACCAGCAAGTAAAAATGGCAGCACTAGCTGAGCAATGGCTTCCCAACCTTTGGAGTGCCAGCCTGTGCTTCTAGAAGCAAGGAGAGAGGTGGAGAGCAGGCAGCTGTTTCAAGTGGGCAGACCTAGGCTCTGGTACCACGCTGCTCAGGTACTAGACTTGGTGATTCTTTGTGTTCTCACTGTGTCATGAGGGTGACGGGAACCCAGCCTTCCTTTGAAGGTTACATGAAGGAAAGGACTTAGCACACACTTATTATGCACTTGGTGTTTACTGCTGCTGTTGTTACTGCTTGTGAAAAATGGTCTGAGAGACCTTGAACTTGATGTTCTCAAAGCATCCCTCCCACGCCAGCTTTATATTTTTTAAATAATTTTTTTTTTAGTTGTGGATGGACACAATACCTTTATTTTATTAATTTATTTTTATGTGGTGCTGAGGGTCGAACTCAGTGTCTCATATGTATCGGGGCAAGTGATCTACCACTGATCCACAACCCCAGACCCAGCTTTAGTTTTCTAGGGAACTTCAGAGGAAGTAGTTTTCTAACTGCACACTCCAGTTAGACAATATTTTCCTATTTTTCCCCCATATATAAGTTTTGCCTCTCTGGCTAGATTTTTATAAAAGAAAAAAAAAAGGCTTACAAACATTCTGTAATTTGCAATTACCTCATTAACAAAGCTGTCTCTAGCCTTTGTCCCAGTAGTGATGTACTACTCATCCACCTGAATAAAATCAATATGACAAATCCCCAAAACACTGAGAAAGCTCAGTGGAGACAGGCAAGTGACAGTCAGGAGATCCAGCCTATTTGGGCCAGATCCTTAAACTAAATGTGGGTATAGGAAGCAGAGAGTTGGTCCTAGCATACATCCTGCTAATGGGACAGCTTCCATGCCAATAGAAGTCTGTAGGAGAGAAAAATAAATGGCCTTACAAGGAGAGATAGATTGGGCCATCAAGCCACACTTGCAGGTAGTTTGGAGCTGTTTAACAGAATAAATAGTCATTTATTCATTGCATGCCATTTACCCAGGAGTCAGACAGGCCCAACTGTGTTCAGTGAAGAGAAAAATGATGATCTTATTTATTGAGGAAGGGAAAAAATCAGCCAGAAATAGTATTACAAGCAAGACCCTCGGGTTAGTGGCTTTCTCTGATGTGGACTCTATGTCTCTTTCCAGAGAGCAGACACGGGGGGCCCCCCAGCATCTCTTAGTAGTTGACTGAGATGAGCTTAAAAGGAACCATTAATTCTTGAGTGTGGTGATGTATACCTCTAATCCTAGTGACTGGGGAGGCTGTGGGAGGAGAATCACAATTTCAAGGCCTGCCTCAGCAACTTAGCAAGGCCCTAAGCAAATCAGCGAGACCCTGTTTCAAGAGTTTAAAAAAAAAAAAAAAATCAAAAGGAATAGGAATGTAGCTCCGTGGTTAAGTGCCTCTGGGTTCAATACTTAATAGCTTCCCCCCCCCCCCCGCGCCCCCCAAAAAGTGGTCTTGGAATGTAGCGCCTACTCTGTCCTTTCTCCTGAGAGCAATTCTGACAGTTTTGGGCAGGATTCATGTAGGTAGGATCATCTGATGTCACCAAACTGAATCATGTCAGAGGACTTAAATCAGACGGGGGAGTCCTGGGGATGCAAGAAGCAGGGGCAAAGTTAGGAGTGTTCCTTGGACGGTGGCTTAGGGGACTACATGTTGAAAGTTCCTTCCTAGAAATTATAAAAATTAGAACAATACCCAAAAGAACCAGAAACGAGTCATTTCTGGTTTGATTCCTAACGGTTAATAGTTTGTCTATATTAAAGATACTAGTTCCATTTCATTTTGAAGTTGGGCTGGATCACTTTTAAAGGAAGAAGGGCTGATGGGGGTTAAATGTCTTTAGGATCCCCTGACAGAGTGCACCTTACCTGTCCAAATTTATCTATTTCTATTTCCATGGTATCACCCGATTCTATCTGGATTCTCTCTCTAATCATCTGGGTCTCTTAAAGTCTTCAGTGCGAACACCAGCTTTTTGCTCTGGCTTACATAAACCTCACGGTGCCGCCATCCCATGATCCTTTAGGGACCAACTTAAGTCCCATCTTTTCCATAATAAAAAGAAATAGCAACTGTAAAACAAGTACAATCAGCTCTCCACCCCGGCAGTTTCCACAACCACACATTCAACCAACCTTGGATCAAAAATATTACAAAAAAAGAAAAATTTTGTCTGTACTGAACATGGGCAGACTTTTTTCCCCCCTTGTCATATTCCTTAAATGATACAGTGTAACAATTTATTAGGTAGCATTTACATTGTATTAAGTTCAGTAAGTCATCTAGAGATGACTTAAAGTGTATGGGAGAATGTGCGAAGGTCATGTGCAAATACTAAACCATTTTTTTAAATATTTATTTTTTAGTTGTAGTTGGGCATAATACCTTTCTTTCACTTATTTATTTTTATGTGGTGCTGAGGATCAAACCCAGGGCCTTGCACATGCTAGGCAAGTGCTCTACCACTGAGCCATAACCCCAGCCCCAATACTAAGCCATTTTATGAAAGGGACTTGAGCCTCTGCAGATTTTGTTGTCTAATGGGTCCTGGAACACTCCCCTGCAGATACTAGGGCACCACGGAACTAGAATTTGTGGCTTTCCAGGCTTCGTGCTAAGCCTAAGCTCACGCACATGCTACATTTGAGGTGGGTGTGCAGCCTTGGAACCTAAGATGTGGTCCCCCAGCAGCCGCTGTAGCAACACCAGCAGTACCTGGGAGCCTGAGAGCATTGCAAAATCCTAGTTGTCACCCTAGACCTAGGAAATCATTCACTGCGGTGGAGCCCAGCCATCTCTGTCCAAGACCTCCAGGTGATTTTGATATGCAACAGAAGTTTTAGAACAGTGATATTATTATTAGTAGTAGTATCCCCAACTTGCACACAGGTCACCTGGAGGGTACCTGACTGTCCTGGTTTTGCTAAGTCTGTGGTAGCATCTCACACGGAGAGCTTAGCACTGAAACCAGAAAAGCCTGGGAAGAACCAGTACAGAGCTGTTTTCCCTAATTCATTGAGGTTCCCAGGGTTCAAACTAAAGTACTTGAGTTTGAGTGTGAACAGAGTATCTGAATTTTGAAATCTACATTTTAATTTAACCAAATGCACTGTAGTGCCATGCCAGGAATTTTTTTTCTAGATATTTGAGGAAAAAAGCTTGAGAGCCCAACATAACTTACAAAAATTACAAGGGCAGACAGTGTCAGGAGGATGAAAATAGGGTGCCATGAGGCTGTACCTTACTAAGGAGACGTGGCCTGGTCTGGGTATGTATGGAGCACAGCCCTTCTTCAGTTAATCAAACTCTCTGATTAACAAAAAGATCAACCTGGGATCTAGTTCAAATGCACATTTTGATTCCACAAGTCTGAGATAAGCCTGACATTTCATAGTCCTGCCAGCCTCTCTGGGGAAGCAGTGCTTCTGGTGCAGGACAAGGGGGCTACACCCATGGTCCTCAAATTTCTTTGCACATTGGAATCCCTTGGGGGAACTTCAGTTACCTCTAAACCCAGGCTCAAGTCCAGGCCAAGTTAGCCTCAATCTCTGAGGGTTGATCACAGGCATCAGTACTTTGGGAAGCTCCCAGGAGATTCCAGTGTGAGATAAGTTTGGGAACCATTGGGTTCCCTTGGCTGCTCCAACTGAACTGTAAGGCTCCCAGCTCATTAGATCAATAACTCACTCTCCTGAACCCTTAGACACTGTGGGTGGGAATATAAATTGGCACAGCCATTATAGAAAACAGTATGAGGTTCCTCAAAATATTAAAAACAAAAGACACAATGAAGCAATCCCACTTCTGGATGAATATCTATATTTATCTATCTCCAAAGGAATTGAAATTTTAAAAAAAAAGAGATCTGTACATCCACATGCCCATTTTTATTGCAGCCTAATTCACAACTGCCAAGATATGGAAACAATCTAAATATCTGTTAAAAGATGAAGAGAGGAAGAAAAATGGGTGTGCACGTGCACACACACACTCAATGGAATATTATTCCAACTTAAAAAAGAAGATAGTAACGCCATTGAGTGACCACATGGATCAATCTGGGGGACATTAGGTTAAGTGAAATAAGCTAGGCATAGAAAGTCAGATACTGCCTGATCTCATTCCTACATGAAATCTAAAATAGTCATCTTTATAGAAACCCAGAATAGAATGTTGGCTTCCAGGGGGTGGGGGTTGGGGAAAATGGGGAGATGTTGGTCAAAGGGTCATGCACAATCAGTAAGTTCTGGGAGCCAGAGATTGTAGCTAAGTTAGTTCTGGATTGCATAATTGACATTTGCCAAGTGTGTAGATGTTAGATATTCTCACTATAAGAAAAGAGGCAACTGTTGGGGAGGTGATACATACCTAGTTTGATTTATTCAAAGTGCATACAGATATCAAAACATCAACCTGCACACCTTAAATATATTCATATTTTATTTGTCAGTTATATTTCAAGAAGTCTGAAAAACATTCCCCTTCTCAGCACGTGGATTGTCATTCCCTAAAAGAAGAGGTTTTCTCAGTACGTCTGACTTTGTTCATCTTGTCATTTGGGTCACATCTGTACTGGCACAAACCTGCTATAAACTGTAGTGCCAAATGCAGTAGCTTTCCTAACAGGGACAGAAGGAAACCACAGCCCTTCCTCTTCCTTGAAATGTCCCTGTCTGGCTGATTCTCCTGGGCCTCTTGCTTGTACTAAGACCCTGTCCCCAGGCTGAGACCACGGGTGGTCCTCACACCTCCCTAACTCCAGGCCAAAGTGGCCAAGAGATCTTCCCAGATGGAGAAGCCCAACCTGGAACATGGAAGACCCAGATAGTTCCAAAATGTGTGGGAAATCATTGTGTTTTTTTTTTTCACTTTTATTTATTTTTTCTTAAGAAGTATGATCTTTTCCGACAGTGGTCTGGTCTGGAAGCCTTTTCTCACTTTTGCAGTTAAGAATGCTGAGGTCTTGGGCTGAGGCTATAGCTCAGTGGCAGAGCGCTTGACTCACACATGGGAAGCACTGGGTTCAATCCTCAGCACCACATTAAAAATAAATAAAGGCATGCTGTCCATCTACAACTACAATTTTTTTTTCTTTTTAAAAGAAGTGAAGTCCAAACCTTTGTTAAGACCCTAGGATTCTTTTTTGTAGTTGTAGATGGACAGCATACCTTTATTTTATCTGTTTATTTGTTTATTATTTGTTTTTTTTATTTGTGTATTTGTTGTTGAGGATCAAACCCAGTGTCTCCCATGTACCAGGCAAGTGCTCTGCCACTGAGCTACAGTCCCAGCCCTGGACTTCACTTTTTGAAATTCCCCAACAACTGAAGCAAATGAGTTGTCCAAATGGCACCAAATCTTAGTAGAGTAATGAAATAAAAACTATTCAACTCACAGTACACGGTCCAGAATTTAAATTCTATGTTTGCTGCCCTTCTTATATGTAAACCCTCTGATCCCTCCTCCCTGGGACAGGTCCTTAAGCAGGTCAGAGGGTGAATGATCCAGGGATGGTATGGGAAGGAGAACAAAAGACCCTCTCTAGTCACTTTGCCCATAAACACTAGGGTAACTTTGTATCCTAGTCCATAGTATACATATGGTTTTTCCTAATGCAGTATGAAATAAATGCCTCTGATCTTGCTCCCTCCACTCCTGAAGCTGATCTGCTGCTCTGTCTTTATCCTCTGGCTCCTCCTCACTCACCTCTCCAGCTTTGGAAAGACCCCAAGCTATGACTTTAGGCTTATGACTTAGAGAATCCTGTTTTCCCAAATGTTACGATTTAGATATGAGGGGTCCCTCAAAAGCTCATGTGTAAGGAGATGCAAGAATTTTTAAAGTGAAATGATTGGATGATGAAAGGTGTCACCTAATCAGTGTGGACTAATCCACTGACTTGGATTAACTGGACAGTAACTGTAGGCAGTCAGGGTGTGACTAGAGGTAAGTCACTGGGGGTGTGCCTTGGGGGTTTATATTTTGTCCTTGGTGAGTGGAGCTCTCTGCTTTCCAGTTCCCTTATCCTGAGTAACTGTCCTCCCCCAAGCCCTTCCGCCATAATGTTTTACCTCATATTGGGCCTAGAGCTAAGGGGTCTGCTAACCATGGACTGAACCTCTGAACCCCTGAACTAAAATAAACTTTTCTTCCTCTAAGTTGCTCTTGTCAGGGCTTTTGGTCACAGTGCTAAAAAGCTGACTAACACTAAAAATGGGATTAGAGAGTGGGACGTGTGGTCCAAACCCTGAAGGGTTCCATGTTTCGCTGTCTCGATCCTGAAGACAGCTGGCTGAGAACATAATGGCCATAGGTAAAGAGATATGTAGAAGTGGCTGTCGTCTTTCTCTTTCTTTGAGCTTTCTCACCATTTCTGAATTTCTCACCATGACATGGAAATCAACCATGGAAATGACTTTGGATAAAATGCTTCCTGAAACCACATTGAGTCTTACAAAGACCTTGTCTTCCTTAGAGGGCCTGTGACAGATGTTTTTTTTTTAGGGAGCTCATGTGTGTGGGAGTATATCCAAATCTATGGTTTCCACCCTGGGGAAGCTATTTGGGCATTTTGATTTCTCCATCTGTGCAAGAATGGATGTGAATAAATCCCTTAAATTTAGCTACTCTTGTCCCAAATTGTGTAATGAGGATAAAAACACACAGATTAAACAAATTGAGATGGACTCTACTGAGATAGCACTTAGAATTCTACAGACAGAAACTTGTCCCCTCCTCCCAATCATTTTTATTTAAAGCAACAGATAAGGACAACAGATGGTGGGCGACAAGCTGGGGCAGAGCCTCAATTGACAGCGCTTCTGGGGAAAGGGCCAGTTGTTCTCCTCTTTAGTAGACTGTATGTTAAATTCATCCTGTGAACTGGTTGCAGTTGAGAGAGTCAGACGGATGTGTCTCATGATAGGGAAGTTTCTAGTGTCCCCCAATATAATTCTAAACAAATGCCAAACAAAAGAATATTTTTTTTCTTTGAGAAATATGTCCTTTTAAATATTATATTTTTCATTCATTTACTCATTTTTGTCTATTTTATTTATTTATTTATTTATTTTGCAGTACCAGAGATTGAACTCGTAGGCACTTACCCACTGAGCCACATCCTCAGCCCTTTTTATTTTTTAATTTTGTGACAGGGCCTCACTAAGTTGCTTTGGGTCCTGGCTAAGTTGCCCAGGCTGACCTCAGAGTTGTGATCATCCTGCCTCAGCTTCCCAAGCCACTGGGATTATAGGAGTGGGCCACTGCACCTGGCTTTCATTTTTGTCTCTTCAGATAGTTTATTCAGGGGCAGGGGCAGTGGGTCAGTGATAGAGCACTGGCCTAGCACATGTGAGGCACTGGGTTCAAGCCTCAGCACCACATAAAAATAAATAAATTAAATAAAGGCATTGTGTTCATTTACAACTAAATATTTTTTAAAATATTAAAAATAATAATATGTTCAGGTTCAACTTTGGTACAGGATAAGTTTAGGGCAAAATATATCATGATCTCTTTCCTGTCCTCCTCTTTCCTAATTAAACACAACCATTGAAAGAGGTTTTCAACTCTGAGCAGGTCCTGATATGCAGGACATTGGGGCAGAAGAGCTACAGAGTTCTATGAAATAATTTGCATGGCTGGTTTACCTCTCCCACTTTGTATTGGCAAAAGGCCCAGAAAAGGCATAACCTGGAAACAGTCTCTGAATAACTCTTGTATCTTTCAAAGATGATGAGTTTGAGGTCCACTTTAATAAGACAGTTGATATGGAACAAGGCAAAACAAAACAAAACAAAACTTACAAAACCTAAAGGGTGTGATTCAGGGTTGGGGGATCAGGTCTGTGTGATGGCGCATGGAAAAATCTGCAAAATTGGCAGTCCCTGCCAGGATGCAGACTTCTTTGTTTAACATTCTACTGGCAGGGTACAAATGTTGATGACCCAGGAGAGAGGAAACCAGCCTCTTTGGCTGCCAGCGTCTTGCTGATAGGCTATAGTTTACACATCCTTGTATCCAAAGCAGGTCCACAAATCTTATGTCTAAGACCCCTCTGGACCGACGCAATAGGACTTTGAAGACGAAACTCATATTTTCCTTTGTCACTTAGCTTTCTTTATACAAGCTACAGACACTACCCAGGCTGATAAGAATAGTGAATTATGCAAAGGCAGACAAAACCAGCCAAGAAGGGGCAAAATCATTCTCCTGTGACAGTTCCCCAAGTTTCTAGAAAAGTCCGTCTCCCCATACCAGGGGCTGGTCTTTAATTAATCAGTGAGAGGATGGTGGTCCTCCTACCACCTCCCACCTCTGAACATGTTAATGGATCTTTCCAGACCACTCCAGAAGGTGGGCATGGTTTTAATTGACTAACTCCTTTAGAACTAAAGAAATGTAATTGACTATGGGAATTTCTTTAGGCAAAAGTCGACCTTGCATTTCCTGCATGTTTGTAGAAGTTCCTGTGTAATCTTTTCCCTTGATTATCTTTCCTTCCTTCCATGCCAGCTTTTAGGAAGATGTAGTAAAGTTCTCAGTCTTATTCTGAGCCACTAGTTATGGAAACCCCCTGGGAATCTTATCCAGAGATTTACCTAGGACCCTAGGGGAAGTCCAGATAGGGAAAAACGAAGTCCCTATGGAATTCCTTCCTCCCTCCCTCACCCCACCCCCACTTCCTAAATGAGAACAAGCTGTTGGGGTCTGCAGGCCTCCTGTCTTCTAGTTACCCCTGGAAATTAAATTCTAATTGGTTTCATAGTTCTTAGATTTCACCTCTTCATAGACATCTTCTCAAATATAAAACTATAATCCTGGGGATAGCTATACTTAACTTATTTTACCTCCCAGTTTTATGAGACACTTCTGATTTTAGCAGCCTGAAATCTTAAAATCTTAAGAAGAATGTCATTCTGTAAAAATGTAATTTGGGGTGTGTGTATATGTGTGTGTGAATTCTAAATTTGCAGCATTACTGATCTTTCCAAGGATAACATACTCTTATTGGAGTTAACTTTGGAATGGGGGAAGACTAAGAAAACCAAGTCAGAGGATTTTTAAAAATCTTTCCTGTCTGAATCTTAATATCTTAAAAGAAAATATGCCATATAAATGTTCAGCTCTGTTTATTAAAAGTCTGAGGGCTTTTGCTTACACAAATGCTTCCTGCTGGGAATCTCAGACCTAAATTGCTGGTTCACTGGCAATGGAAGCATACAAACACACACACACATACATACACACACACACACACACACACACACACACACACACACACACACACTTCAATCAACATCAATGGCTCCATGGTAAAAGATTCTGTAAAATAACACTTGTGTTTCAGGGCTGTGCATTTAGCAAGATATTTTCAGGTTTAAAACAAGCATCCTACGTATCAATGACTCCCACTTCTCTCTTTTTTTGCCAACACGTTTTTAAAAGTAACACCAAATACACTTTTTAGTTCAAATATTTGGTCCTTCCTTTGATTGTTCTCCCTGCATAATGTGTACATACCGTACACAGTTGGATTCTGCATGTAAGAAAATCATAGGTTCTTAGAAGTGAAAGACCTTTATAGAACTTGTAGGCTATTTTTCCCCCCTACTAAGCCCAGTTTTATGAAAGAAATTAGTGGATGGTCAGTCACTTTGCAAATAATTCACTTGCAATATCCCATTTTTGAAACTCACTGGACTCAGTTCAAATGTAAAATGAGAATTGCAGAAGCCAAGTTATTTTCCAGAAAATTATCTCTTGAGTAAATTCAGCCTATTCCTTTTACCATAGCCCACCCCTAGGAAAGATGCCAAATTCTTGTAGAACACTGAGCCTCCCCCCTTATTTTCCTCTGCCTGGACCACTTCTTTCTCCCTTCACCTAACAAATTCCTCGCTGTCCTTCAGTTACCTCTATGATATCATCTTTAAAAACCTAGGACTTGCACTTGTCTCTAGTACCATCATGATGATAACGATTACTTCAGGTCTGTAATTCTCTAATGTTACTCTTTCCTGCTAGACTGTAAGTTCCTTGAGGGCAGGGGCCCGCTATGCCTAGTTCATTGCTCTTTAGGGTAATGCCTTGCACATAGTAGCTTCTCAATTAAAATGTGTAAACAGCTCCTTTGATAGCAACTTTTATTTTCTCTCTGTATCAGTGTTTCACATCAAAAGCTAAAACATGTTAGATAGCCTCCATCTGAGACTGATGCCTGCAGAGGAAATTGGAGGGGGGGAAAAAGCCACCCTGGTTTCCTCTGGTTTCCTCAGTTGTAGCCACCCTTAGCCATCCCATCCTCTCTCTGTCTTTAGTGGCTACCCTCTCACCCCAAGATTATAGCAACAGGCTTTTGGGATTTACCCAAATGGATTGAATTCTTCCAGGCGGTTCTTACTTTTCTCTCCAGGTGCATCTTTCACACCTGGAATCTCAGTGCCTGAGCACATGGGATGGCCACTGTCCTCTTTGGCAGCAGAACCTCTGGTTCTCCCTATGTCAGTGGTGTCCCTGACTGTCCAGTTACCTGGATGTGATGGCTGAATCTCAATCACCACTCATGGTGGACTTGTAAAAAAGGAAAGAAAAAAAAAAAAAGCTTTCCTTATTATTTAAGAACCTGAGTTTTCTTTGTTAGGTGACTCCTGTGTACTTCCTGTCAGCCCTTGCATGGTCATACCCAGAAGGTAAGAGATGATCCTCTGATGAAAGACTCAGATCCTTGACCTTCTGGAAGGTGACTTACTAAAGAGGGGAAATCAGATTTCTCTAAAGAAACTCCACTGTGGGCTTCTTCATGAAGTGGAATACATTCAACTACTGGAAAATGGAGAAAACTCAGGCCTGTTCAAGAGAATCATTAAACTTTGCAGACCTTCCATGACATTTCTGGTCTTGGCTCATTGCTTTGAAATATCTCTTCATCCACTCCTGCCCTTGAGATCATTTGCTGACCAAGGGTTGGGGTTGCTCTGTGCGTGTTGGAGCCCGGAACCTTGAACTTGTGCTCTGGCTGTCCTATGTACTTATCCATGTGACCTCAGCAAGCAGCTTCTGCTCTTTTGACCTCGACTTTTTCCATCTTTAAAATAAGTCATAATCCATACCAGCCTCACAGGGTGGCTGTGAGATTCACATGTGATGATGCACGAAAGGTGGTTTGAAAACTGCCAGGTGCCATAGAAACCAGGGAGAATCAAAAACAAGATGTTTTCAAAAATCCTGCATTTCTCCTTTGTGGATTTTTATACTCCTGTGTACCACCTTGTAATTACTTAATTATGATTTTCCAGTACGCAGATTACTTTATAAAATACAAATTACAAATGTATTTCTTGAAAAGTAACCTTGCCCTTAAAGTGCATTAAAAAGTAGAAGGTAGCTGCACAAAAATACAGAAAGTGATGAGAGCACATAGTCCTAACCACTAGAGTACCAGGAAGGTTACAGGAAGTAATGAAGCAACATCATTAAATTCTATGTGGATACAGCTGCCTTGGAGAAGCCCCGAGCCTGCTCACCCCTCTTTACTGTGAATTTGGGCAAATATTTAAAGGCATCATAAATATCACACTTTCTCCTTAATAGAATTAGAAGGATGGAAGACCAAAAAGTTGGAAATGTCCTGCCTGATGCGGTTCAGTGTCTTGAATGCACATCTGAGTATTGACTAAATTCCACTCATGGCCAAATTCATAACATAAACTTCTAGAACACTGGACATGGGTTAGGTACAGAGGGAAGAGCTTTGGATTAAATTTCCCACACTTAATTCCTGTTCATCAATGACTAACTTTGTCATGGTGGCAATTTATTTAATCCCTCTGAATCTCAGTCTACTCACCTGTAAAATGGGATTGTTGTAAAGTTGAGGGGAAAATGACATAGCCCAATTCCTGGCACATGGCCCCTACATGATAAGAGCCATTAACAGGCCTCCTGCAAGAACAAGGCTTCTATTTGACGCCTTCATGTCAAGGGCAGGTAAGAGGGAAGTTTCAAGTATTTGGGTCTTGAGGAATAGAAAATGATAAATAAAATACTAAGAACAACCGGGGCCATTTCTCTACAAGCAAAGTAAAGAGGACAATAAAAGTGATTAATTGGATCATTTAGCTCTTTAAAATATTTTCAAATATCAACCTCCACAGCCATTTCACCCTGCAAAACAACTTTGACTAGACTTATGCAATCCTTTAAAAGAAGGTTCTTGGTTAACATGGTGTCAGAGACTTGGCTAAAATTATAAAGCACCAAGAGGTGTTGATATTCAGCATTTATTTTTTTTTTAAGAATGCCAACTTTAAATCTTCAGGATAAGAAGAAATACGACGGCCCAGGGGCTTCTCAGAATTTCTTGCACTTCAAAGAGCACAGACTTGGCAAAGCTTCCCCCACTTTCCTGAGTTTGGTCAACGTGGCTGAGGAAAGGCAAAACTCTTAAAAATTCATGCAGATGGAACTTTTCCACTGGCCCTATTTTGGTATAAATATTCATCGAGGACTAGAAACTTAAAAGTAGATATCAGTCTGAGCTAGGAGTGGTTTGGACTCTACTGCAGCCAGTATTTGGTCCTCTCCTTGGCTCCTGTCTCTCACGGGGGCCAAATCTTCTGAGACGTGGGTGCTGTTGTCCTGTGATCCCAGCCAGCTGCCTCCCCAGCTCATGGAAACCATTGGAGTTTGTTCTCTGGAGACTTCCAGCCAGAAAGAGAGGGCCCCAGGTTTCGGAGGAATCTCCAGTGTCTTGTTTGAATAGGGGAAACTAATCAAGGGTTGGCTCATCCGCCACCCTACAGCCAGCCCTTGGGTAGACAGGTTTGAAGGAGGTTCATAAAACCTGGGGCGGGTACAGCCAAAAAATTCAGGGTCTGTTTTGGCAGGAGGCCCTCCTCCACCCCCTCTTACTTTCATTTCCTTTTCATCTTAAGATCCCTCCTAAATCCTACCAGGGAGGCTCCCTCCTGCTTCTTCACCCAATTGCTGTCTCTGGCCCTGGTCCACCAATCACAGGGCTTGAGAGAAAGCCACATGCATGGGGGGCCCACTGAGTGGCACTAAAAGAGGTTAATGGTCTCCCCTGCTCCATTCCTCATCTGCATTGTATCCTCCATGCTCCTCTCCTCTTTCAGTCCTCTAGGGGAGGGGGGAAGGGGGAAGGGAGCTCTTCTTACTCTTCCCATATTTTTCCTTCTCTCCTATTTCTTTTTTCCATTCCCTTCTCTTTTCTTTGTGGTGACATTTCTGAGGGCCAGGTTTCCAGGGAGTGTACAAAGGGGACTAAGGCATGGCTTCCATCTCTCAAGGAACTTCCCCATGGAGAATTCCAGTCTAAACAGGGTATTAAGGCCCAGGAGGTCAGCAGGCATCACAGTAGTTGTGGATGGTCGGGGCCATTCAGAAAATTAAATGTTTGTGGAGCAGAGGAGTCCCAGTGTGCTGGAGTTCAGAGGTGAGAATGTGGTCTGAGCTGGTGGCCTCATGGAGGAGAGCCCTGAGGGGCTGGATGGAAATTGGGCCCAGGGAGGAGGAGATTTTCTCAGCATGGGAGTGGGCAAGGAATGATATATTCAGGGAATGAGTGGAGATCGTTTGCGGGGAAGAAGAACGTTGAAGGGAAACGCATGGCGAAGAACAGATCCACTGTACAGAACGTTAATGCCCATGGAGAGATTTGGAAGAGTCTTAGTGGGACAAAGAGTCTCTTTGGGACAAAGTTCTCCCTTCAAATGATAACAACCATGGAGCTGCAGAAGGAGCTCTGCCCTCAACCCTTCTGACCCACCTCCTGTGCTGCTATATATACACACGTGTGTGTGTGTGTGTGTGTGTGTGTGTGTGTGTGTTCAGCTATGTAGATATATAGACATGTATACATATGACCATATGTATTTTTCTTTCCTACTGATTATCAAATATTGCCTTTTGTATTATATAGCCATACCTCAAAGTAAAAATCACAAAACAGTAAAAATTCACAAGTCTCACATAGGCACTTGATTACCTGTAGATTCCATGGGACCACCACACAACTAAAAATAAAAAAACACCTCCTGTGCTCTAGAAGGTTCCCTTGTGCCCCTCTCTTGTCAATAACCTCCTCTTTTTATAAAGGTGACCGCTATTCTGACTGGTGAGTTTTGCCTGATTTGAACATTATGTAAAAGAAATTACAGGGTGTCATGGCCTTGTGTCTGGCTTCTTCTGTCCAGTACAGATTGCCTGTATTGTTGCATATGTCAGATGTTTAGAAATGACTTATTAGTATTTTGTTGTATAAATAGAAAACATTTTGTTTACTTATTCTCTTGCTGATGGTGATTTGAATAGTTGGGAGCTACTTTGGGTACTGGGGATTAAACCCAGGGTGCTTTACCACTGAGCTACATCACCAACCCCTTTATTTTTTAAAAAAATTTTGAGACAGGGTCTTGCTAAGTTGCTGAGAATGCCACTAAGCTGCTGAGGCTGGCTTCAAACTTGTGATCCTACATCCTCAGCCTGTGAGCCACTTGGTCTGGCAGAAACCCGTATTTTCAGACAAAGTCTGAAATAAGGACCCTGTGAAAGAGGTGCTTTCAATACAAGATTCTGTCCACCAAGTTCCCATATTTCCAAAGGCTGATTTTCATTCTCACAGTGCATCTAGACTCCTACTTGAGATTTCTGTTCCCCTAATTGTTTTAAGTGACAAGGTGAAGGTGAAGTTGGGGGTGCTCATCTCCCCTGTTGTACCAGAGGGTGCTTCCTTGTCGCATGCATAGCATGCATATCACAGAGAATTTATTTCCTTCTTTTCAAATATTTTTCATATGATCAATTTTCTCTCTCTTTTTTCCTAGATCTTTTCACAAAAATTCAAGTGAGTTTCCTGGAATTCTGTTGCTGTACTTGGGAGACTCTCAAGTCAAATGCCACAAGAAGTTTTCTGCAGGCCCTGTGGCAGGCCCTGCTGCCCAACCACCCCAAAGGGCTTTTGTTGAGGAAAAAGAATAAGTTCTCAGATAAGAAAATAAAAAATATATATGTCTGTGAATGGATGGATACCCTGGAATGTATCTCCATGGTCTAAGAGAAATGATACTCCTAAGTTAGACGTCAGCTATGATGGAGAACATGAGTGTTGGATTTGGAAGGCACCAAACTGGACTGTGACCTGATCCTCATTCGTCTTTGTCTTTCAACACTGGGCTCAAATATCGTCTCCTTTGGAGGCCTTCCCTGACCTCCCCAGGTAAGATTAACTACTTCCTCTTCTGCTGTTTCTCAGTCCTACTTTCAAACCTCTAGATTCTAATAATTCGACAAGGCTCCTCTGATTTAGGGATTCCTATACTTTTATTTCTCTATTTCCCAAATGAAAATATAATAATTGTATAATACACATTTAAACAAATTAAATTCTTAAAGTTGGCTAAATCAGGTAAGTAAGAAAATTTCATCAAAATAATGTTTGGGATTTTTTTGGACCGGAAATTGAATCACAGGCACTTTACCACTGGGCTACATCCCCAGCCCATTTTATTTTTAATTTTCAGACAGGATTTCACCAAATTACCTAGGCCAGCCTCAAACTTGTGATCTTCCTGCCTCAACCTCCTAAGTAGCTGGAATTACAGGGGTGCGCCACCACATCAGTTTATTAGCTCTTTTAATGGTTATGATAATTATGTTTAACACACAGTCACAGAATGACCAATTCTGTGCTAAAAACTTAATAGGTTAATGAGTACAGTGGTGTGTAGGCTCATTTTATTGAAGAAACTGAGGGGAACAGAAATCTCAAGTTATATTTATAACTTATTCAATGGGAACAAGGAGCAGAACTGGGATCTGAACCAGTTTTCTACGGCGAGGGCCTCAGATCTCAATCCATCATAAATAAATATATATATGTGTGTGTGTATATATACATATGGGCATGTATACACATAAATATGTATGAATTTTTTGTGTCTATGTATAATACTGTTAAAGCTTTATCTTAATGGGGACTTAATGTTTTGGGGGGCTCTTTTGGCTGACTGGATATGAAGTATCTCTTCTCAGAACAAAGTTTTAAATGCACAAAATACAGTTATAAAGGAAACCAACGCTACTGAAGTAATATCCCCATATAAAAGCATATCTGTGATTTAGTAACATGTGTGCCTTTGTGAAGTTAATTATCAAGATACAGCTGTGGACCTGCTTACTGTCACTTGTGTGAGCAGGGGAAGGGAGAGTGTAAATAGTAGGTCGAGGACCCATCTCATCTGGATAATAGGATATGAAAATACCTGATTTCATGGGTGTCAAAGCACAGGGGTTGATAAACTTCTAGGCTTTTTGCCTTGCTGCATAATAGGAAAAAAAAATGCCAATTTCAATTTGAGGTTATTGATATAAGGATGATTTTTTCCCTCTCATTTGAGTTCCCTGACACACTTAATTCTACTCACAGATTCCTGGTTAAAAACCTCTCCTGTGTCAACTAACAAGATGTCCAAAAATGTCCCTCCCATTCTTCCTCTAAAAGAAGGAGCCCCAAGTGCTGACCTCTCCTGCATTAGAGGAGACTGCTGGCGACAGAGACAGGGCTGGGGTGGGGAACCCAGGCGTGCGCTGGTAGGTGGGCTGGCTGTCCTCCAGGATGAGGGTGACACTGGGATCCACTTTCCCCCCACCCCTTTCTGCCAGCAGATCACTTGGGTCAGTCACCTGGGTGGTCAGCCTCATGAATCAGTACCTAGAAACGCCACTTAGTCATGCAGCCCAAATAGATACTCTCTTCTTAAGGGCAAGTTTCTTAAGGGGGAATCAGTCAGCCAGGAGACCTTCCCCCCCCATGCTTTTGCCCTTTAGTGTCCTAATATCAACACCGTGAAAAAAGAAAATAGAGCCCAGGGTGTTGGGCTGTCTCTGAGGACACATGCTGAGACTGGACAGCTGGTCTACCTCTGTGTGTGTGTGTGTGTGTGTGTGTGTGTGTGTGTGTGTGTGTGAGAGAGAGAGAGAGAGAGAGAGAGAGAGAGAGAGAACTGCAAGGGCTACTGGGTTACCAGAGACACCTGAGAGCCACCAGGAGTCCCCTGGCCTCAGACGTCCTATTGCTTAATGCCCTGGACGTGTGAGTGTTGGGCAGTGGCAAGGTCAAGGAACACGCAGAATCATTTTGTCATTATTCGGCCTTCCTCCTGCTGAATGTTAAATGAATTCCACCAGATTCACATTCACATGGCAGAGTCCAAAGCTTTCTTATATACTGTCTTGTATGGCTAGCATATAGTAGATGCTAAATAAGTATTTGCTGCTTGAAGAAACAGACGACTATTACCGTACCCTATAAGGAAGACATCTGAGGGTAAACGCCTATGTAAGATCACAGAGCTAGGGTCACAGACTGATACTGGACAAGGTGAAGGCTGCTTTTGACAGGGGAGCGTAAGACACCCAAGGGGGAATTGTCATGATTCTGCATAATGATGTAGTCTGAGTGTATTTCTGCCTAAGGTCAAGCGAAGTTACAGAGAGAAATCCCTGCAATTGGATAGCTCAGAAACCACATGTGATGTATATAAACCACACTTGGTCTTCCAATATCCCAGCCCTTAATGACCTACGAGATTTTTGCTTTGTGATGTTGAGAGGGGGTACCAACAACAGCAGGGAGAGGTATACACTGAGTATTTACTGTGCATACAGGCACTTAACCTGCTTTATCTCATCAAACCTTCTTTGAAATGCAGAGGTATTGTTAGTTTTTGTTCTCAAGTAAGGAACCAGGGGTCTAGGGAGGATTAGAAACCTGGCAAAGACTGCAAAACTGGCAAATGGCAGAACTGACAGGTAGATCTAGATTTATATGCTTGCAAATGTTGTGTGAATGTTTTGCTCCTTAAAATGGCCTCTGAGAGCTGGAGCTGGAGCTCAGTGGTAAAGCTGCTTACCTAGCACATGTGTGGCACTGGGTTTGATACTCAGCACAAGGAAGGGAGGGAGGGAGGGAGGAAGGAAGGAATTGTGTCCATCTACAATTAGGAAAAAAAAAAAAGAATTATAAAGAAAAAAAATGGCCTCCAAATCTTGTGGTCAAATCTCAGGTCACAGCCGAAATGTTCACCTGACCTTCTGAAGTTTGAGGACATGAGGTTGACACAAAATTGGGACACTCTGGGTTTGGAGGTAACAGAGAAGACACCTTTTTCTCCTTCATTCAGAAAAGTTGTAGGTGAGTTGAAGTGTCCGGGTCCTGGGACCACTTAGGTTTGTCAATGTAAATTTCAGACATAGCATTTGATTGTTAGCATCTACTCAGTTCTTTTATACAATGATTCATGTGCATTTTTCTCCAAAGATAAATTTTTAAAAGGATCCAATATTTTCAAAGAAGAGAAGGAAGGGAAAAAAAATCAATCCATAAACAAATGATGTAGATTTGAAACAGCCGCTGGGGGCCTGGAAACTGTTCCCTCTTTGTCCTACAAAAGAGTAACTTGCCAAATGGAGACTTTGGTTTCTTCCCCTTTAGCAATTTTATTTCCTTTTAAAATATGTCCTAGTGGGGGCCTGGGCTATGGCTTGCTTGTCTGATCACATGTTATCTGGTGGACTATGAGTCAGGCTGACCAGGCAAGTCGAAATTGATCAGGCATTCCAAGGCAGAGCCTATTCCCCATGCTAGAGCTTCCTAGAATCTCTGGGCGTAGGAGCTCTAGGATTTTTTTTTCTTTTCAGTATAAAAATAACAGATATAATTCCTTAAAAGGTTCCTCTACCAGCCCCTTGCCTCGAAGTTGTATGAGCCTTCTGGAAAAGCAGGAGAAATGTAGAAAGTCTTTATTGAATACCTGGGAAATGGCTTTGACTTGGTAGGGATGACAGTGTACCTCTGGCGGTGACCAAGAAATATCAGAGGGGACAGGTGCCTGGTAACATTTGGATAATGCTGGGAAACTCCCCTTAGGCAGTCAGTGAGTTCAGTAAGTTGGGAGAAAGTGCCCTGTGTGCAAAGTTCATGGTAGTAATCGCTGTCCTTCTCCATCGGATGTCTGTTTCTGATGAATAAATCTTAGGCCAAATTTGACTTCTTAACCTGTCATCATGTGAACTTAGGCCAGTCATTTTAAACTTAATTTAGTCTTAATTTACTCATGTGTAAAAATAATACCAATGTTTATTTTGCACAGCAATCCTTAAGGCTAAATGAGATGATGTATGAGAATATGTCAGACAAATTCTGAGCTCTCAAAAGATGTCTGTCCTGCCTCTCTTTTGCTTTTCCCTAAACTTGGCTGTCTTCACGGAGAACAGATAAGTTTATCAGGAGACAGGAATCCAAACAGTTGATCAAAGTAAGAACAAACACATTCTTTCTGAGTAGAAAAAAAATATGAAAGGCTTCACTTTTCATCCAAACAAGCAGATAAGAGTCAAGGAGTTGATTCGGGAGTTTCACAAAGCTTAGCAATTGCATTTTCATTTCTGTTTTTGGAAAAAAAAATAATTCTACATCAACTATTGGACACTAAATATATGTTTTGGCCACTTAAAGAGTCTTAGTGCCCATGTGAGTCCCAACTTCCTGTCTAACTCCTTCTATAAAAGTTTCATAGAAAGCTGGAGCTTCTGTGGACTCATGCTGTTGATAGGTGGGACTCTAAGAAGGGCTCACAACACCACAAATCTTCTACATCTATGAAGTTCAGGAAATGCCCTGGTCTTGAGGGAGCCCTCTAGAAGTGGCTGGTGGCCCTGCCTCTGGTGAGGTGCTAGCAGTTGCCAGACATGTTTCTTGCTAGTATCAACGGAAAGGTGAGGGGGCAATATTTACAAAGGAGGGCGCTTCAAGCTGTCTCTTCCTCTGGAGTGTCCTAAAAATGTCTCTGTGATTCTGCTTTCAGTACAAGGGACTTGTTATGTGGGATATGGCTGTTGTGAAAAGAGGGTCAGGGTGCTGCCGGCAGAAGCAATCTTGGTTTTTACCCAAGTTCTGCTGCTTCCTAGGAATTATGTGTGCATAAGGCACCCGGTGAGTAAATGCCTGGGTATTGTAATGACTCATCCCCCCCCCCACACACACACACCAGAAATCTATTCTTGAAATAAATATTTCACTGGTGTTGGATGAATGGTGGGGCATAAGGACTCCGGAGGTCTGCTATACATCATGGCAAATTTCCACTTTATTACCCTCAAATAATTTTGAAAGCTTGGGTTGGAAAGAAAGGATGATTCTCCTTCCCAAAGCCAAAGTGACTTTGGGGAGTCCACTCTTTCCTCACTTCCACAGACCTGACAGTTTCCTCACCGGAAGTGGCCAGAGTAAGGGTGGCAAAGAAAGATGCATACAAGTGCCACTATGGCAGCAGTCCCTTCCTGTTCCCCACCTTTGCTGGATGCAGCCTATTCTCCTTCCTCTGTATCACCTTTGGTCAGTGAATGTGAAGAGAAGATTAAATTACAGTATCCTTAGAGGCCACCACCGTCCTTCCCCGCTTTCTGCTGCATGAATGCCTGCAAGCCCTGTGCTAGTCTTTTGGCTTTGGAGCTGAGACAGCTCACATTCAAACCTGGACTGACCTGTGAGCCAATCTTTCCCTGCCTTCCACCACCACCAGGGGCAGATGTACTGGTGAGAGTCAACCATCAGCCCCTGAACTCACCTATTCAGACACACCTGCAGGCTAGGACGGGAATCTGCACTTTACAAAGTAATGGATTCAATATCTGTTTTTTGGAGATGCTTTAAGACAAACTTGGATAATTCCCCCCACTTCCCTTCCCTTCTTTCTTTCTTCCTTTCTTTGAAATAAGGCTGTCTTTGAGGCTGAGTTGCTTATGCACCTATGGGCTTGTCTCCAATGTGTTGGCTATTAAGATCTTTAAGTGACAGCTTAATATGTTTTTAAGAGTGAGGGAGCCAACAGCAATGCTTGGGGAGCTGTGTTTACGTTGGACGGGCTTCCCTGGGCCACGTGCCAGCAGTTTTGCACACTGCAGGAACTGGAGGTGAAGGCAGGAAGGGCTGAGGACAGAGGGGGAGAACTAACCCAGAGGGCAGGAAAGCCAGGAGGGATATGACGTGAACAAGTGTAAAAAGAGAGGCCCAGTTGAACCTGGCAGTGCACTCAGAGATCCAAAGGCCTGACCACATCTTGACTGTGCTTGTGCCCGAGGACTGGCTCCACAGATTAGGTTCTCACCCCTCAACACAATGCTCAAGGAGCATTAAAGTGACAGGTCTTCTTTGTCCTCTTCCCGTCCAAATTCCCACAATTGCCCCTTGATGTCAGGGGATTCTTGCAAAACCTACTAAGCTACAGTATGCCTTCCCAGCAACTCCCAAGCAGGAGTTTGACTTCTCTGGGTCTCAGTTTCCTTATCTAAAAGGTGAAAGGGAACTCCAGGTCCTCCTCCAGGCTGCATAGTGACATGCCCATGCCTGGCCATCCCTGTTCAGAAGGAGACTTCGTGCTTGTGAGCAGATTTTGCCTCTGTTGGTTGAGAATGAAGGCGAGCTCATTGGTCATCATCCTTGCTTATCAAGGCTGAAAAACTGGCTTGGGTTCAGCTGAATGAAAGTTGGTTGCTCTTCAGATAGGCAGCCATAAATAAAAGTGCGTCATCCATTCATTAAAAAACCCTCTCTCAACATCTATGTACCCACTGAATATGTCATCTGCCAAGAATAATGATGGGTCATTTTAATTGAGTGCTCATGTGCTGAATTTTATGTACATCATCTTCTTTAATTTTCACAATCACTTTGGGAAGCAGATGCTGGTGCTGACTCCTCAATTTTCAAATGAGGTGAGGACACAAACTCAGAAGTTAATAAGCGTGCCCATAGTGAATAGCTAGTGTATGTTAGAGCAGGGATTTGAACCCAGATCTGAGATGGGATACGGCACTAGTAACCATTTACTTAATAAACAGTAGAAGCACAAATCCATAATTATGGTTGGTTCCACCAAAAGTAATGGCATTTGGCCTTTAAGGCTCTCTGTTACCAGGGAATGTTGGCAATTTTACTAGGTTCAGCCAACTCTCTGTGCTAGGGAAGCTTCTCTTTCCTGGTACAAAAGCAGATGACAGCTTAAGAGCCGTCAATGGAGCATTTGGCTCAGTGTGGATGAGACACTCAGAAACTGCCACCCAGCTCATGAATGTTTGTGATCCTCACTGTGTCCCACAGCCTGTCTGGGATTTAGTCAGATGATCTCTAAGGCTACTCCAGTTTTGGATTTTTTGTTTCTCTCTTGAAGACCTTTTTATGACTTTCCAGCTGCTGGGGATTCCCACCCCTCCCGATCCTTTGGGGTAGGACAGCAAAGACAGTGTGTGTGCCATTTTAAGCCATTTCTCATTTGGTAAATAGGTCCCTTGCAGCTTGAAGAGTCTATGGAATTGTTTCAAAATGTCTAAGTGTGATTATGCATCCTGAAGCCAAATGTTGTAACCACCCCCCACCGTTGCAGATTTACAAAGTAAATATGCAATAAAACTCTCTTCAGTGTGCTGTTGATATGACACAGTACTTAGTCACTGCTTTGCAGTTCAGTAAGGCGAGCTACTCCCCGGCTCCCTTCCCAGCCCTCCACTTTTTGGGTTGAACACATTGGATAATCTACAAAGTGATCTTCCCCCCAGATTGTTGAAATCCCATGAGGTAAAAAATATCTACCCTTTCATCTCTATGCGCCACATTCTTTCTTTAAGCCTGTAATTGGATCTAAATGGAAAATAAACCCTTCGCAGACCAGGGAAATTGGCACTAGAGGGTGACAAGAAGAAGAGCATATTCCACCTCTAATTCAGATAATCACACTCTTCTATGCAAAGGAAAATAAAAACAAGACTTACTCCAAGAGAAGGGAGGTTTCCACAGATTTCATCGTACTTCATATGCCCATGAGCTTATTGTTAAAATAGCCAGGAATCATTTTACTTTCCAGAGGACAATGAAACTGTCACCGTAGACAGTTTAGCCTTGGACTTTTTGGAGAAGCATGTTCAAACATATATACTACAATATTACAAGTTAAAAAAATGCATGTAATGTCACATGTAAAAACATGGGGGGCCAGATATTGTCAGTGGTTCACTTCGTTCACTCCATTTTTTTAAGTTCTACTGTGTGTGGTGTGGAGTGCTAGGTTGGGGGAGAGATCATCAAGGAAGGTCTGCCCTCGAGGACTTCAGAAAAACATACAGACATGAGCGCAAAGCACACATAACTCACTAATAGGTAGAAATTGATAGGTATCTTCCAAAGACCTAAAGTGTTATGGCAGTCCCTTAGAAGGAGAGATGACTTGATTCTGCAAATAGTCCGGGAAATGCAACGCAGGGCATGGTACATTCCAGAGAGATGCCCAGATTAAATGTGACTTGGCATACACATTCACAAGGATTTACAGAGGTCTGCGGCAGGTCATCTATAGAAGGGCACAATTCTAAGTTGATAAATGCTGTGCCTCTAAGGAATTGACTATCATTTTGTTTCTGATGTGTTTTTTTCCCCTTATTCTACCTCACAGATAATGGCAGATGTCTAAGGAGGACTTTGTTCTGAAAGACTGAATTCTCTGAAATCAGACTTTAATTACTGCTTTGTGTAATTATTACACAAAATGTTACCATTTGTTGTTATAGTTGTTCTGAGGGAGGTGGGGGTCTCTCAAACCTACTTTAGAGACAGGAAAACAGGCTCAGAAAAGTAAGTTGGTCAACACTGTGTGTAGCCTAAAAAATGCCGAGCCAGGGTTTGAATACCTAAGTCTGTGGCCTGATGGAGCCAACTCTCTGTGGCCCTGACCCTCAGTTACTCCATCTTTCAAGCCTAGCTCGACTCTCTTCCTTTACTGTTCACGACTTTTTAGCCTCTGTCCCAAGTGCTTTCAGGTGAGCAACCAGAGGGTTTTGGAGCTACAGGGCACAGCTGCACGCTCTTCCTGCAGTAATTTACCCTTGACCTTCTGGGCTGCCAGCCAGCCATTCTAGAAAGGGGAACGTGCAGACCCTGGGGACAGAAACTAGTTCCCTTGTGCTAGAAATGCCGCCACTGCCAAAGCACCAACTAAAGAAATTGTGTGTGTGTGTGTGTGTGTGTGTGTGTAAAGTTGGTGGAAATCCACAAATACTAGGATAGCAGCAAAAGGGGAGTTTTCTCCTGAAAATATATTACACGCCCCCAATTCTCACGTTAACCATTCCAGAGGTGTCCAGGACCCGGGAAGCTAGGACTTCCCCCTCCACAAACCAGAGGAGTAACGCCCCACAAATTTTACCTTAATTCAGTCTTAATTAACATCATCAAAAATCAAACACACTTTGCAAATACTTTACATAACCATGGCTTAAAGAGTGGATTTGGGGGTGTGCGCCTGTTAGCTTACACAAGTATTCCCAACTATTTTTGTTTTCTGTTAAAGTCTTGGAATTTTATGAATTTCTTTCTCTTTACCTCTCTGCTCACTGAAGGGAAGGGGAAGCAGAAAAAATAATCTGGGAAGCTACAGACAGATCTCTGCTCACCTTTTGCAAGCGTGGGTTGAGGTTCTTCGTCACTTTTGCCATCTTCGTCTGGGATGGAGAGGCAGCGCCTGGCTTCTCAGGCAGAGGCGCAAGGGCGCGCGGCAGCGACAGCGGGTGGCTGAATGGCCAGGTTCGCCGGCCCAGGTGGGGGGAGCTCTGGGCTCTGCTGGGCCCAGCCGCGCTGCTTTAATTGGAGAGCGGGACTCCCTCTAAAACCTCTCCAGCCAATCCACGTGGCCACTCACGCTGGGGCAGCCAATCCCAGCGCGAGGCTGCTCCCCTCCCTTTGGGTGGCCTCTGCCGGGAGGTCGCCAGCGGAGCCGAGCTCGGTCCTGACGTCAGTGCGGCCGCGGGCCCCTGTCTGCCCGGGGCGGCTCACATCTGTCCCCGCTGGGGCAGCAGGAATCCGTCCCCACGCCCTTCTCCTTTAAAGGACAATGAGCAGAGGGTGGGGCTGGCGACAGGCTGGGCGATCCATTCAGGTCAAAAGGGAGAGTGATCAAACAAGAAGGCGGAGGTATTTTTAGTGAGCTGGGTCCAAAAATAAATTCTGAGCAGTGTTCCCCTTGCCACCCTTTCTGCCTTGTCCCGGGAGGTGTGGGGAGGGAGGGACGGAGGCAGGTGGCTTGCTGCAGCGTTAACTTGGGCTAACTTTTCCCAACTTGGGCAAATTCTTCAGCCACCGGTAGAAGAGGAGATTCGGATGAGGGTTTTTTTTTTTCCTTTTTAAACTAAGCATTTCTAAATTACTAAACTGTCTTCTTGTAACTTGTTTGAATGCAAATATTATCTTTTACTCCCCTTTATTCTGTAAGACAGCTCAGGCCTTATTTAATAGATGCCCCTGTGGCCTCATAATTGCCTCATGGATTATTAGGATTGCAAATAGTAGATGAGGAAATTTACCCTGAAAAAAATGAGATTGAGAAATTATCTGGGGAAAAAAGGGGGGCACAGGATTATTACAAACTATAAACTAGGAAATTAGTAATGCCATGCAGGCTTGGACAAGCAAGTTCCATCTGATTTTAAGCATCCTTAGAATAAGGTACCCCTGTGACATCTAACATAACTAGTCTTATAAGACAGAATTAGCCAGGTTTCCCTTACTGTGCGGTGGTATTAGCCTGTAAATCCACATTTCTGTATTGAGCCAGTTCTGCAAACTAGGATTTCCAGAGGCATTTTCCTCTCCTGTCTTGACAGTGGATTAAACACATGCCCTTTATCCTGGAGAGAATATTGCTCTGTCTATGGTGAAATGTTCATCCTGTAGCCAGTAGCAGTGTCTCCTGCTAGAAATCAGACCTTGGTGGGCTACAATAAAATCTAGTTGCAGGGAGACTGAAGAAAAGTACATCATTTAGTTTTTTGTTTGTTTGTTTGTTTGTTTTTTTTTTGTGTGTGTGCAGGGAATTAAACTCAGGGGGGCTTTACCTTTGAGTCAATTTCCCAGTCCTTGTAATTTTTTTTTTTTTTTTTTTTTTTACTTTAAGACAAGATCTCGCCAAGTTGCTGAGACTGGCCTCACTCTTGTGATCCTCCTCCCTCAGCCTCCCAAGTTATACACTGAAAACTAGTTTTTAACACATCATCAGCTCCAATAATCTCTAATCTTGATCTGGGACCCCAAACTGTGATTCCTTTTTTGACATCCTTCAAAGGGCTTTTTTCCATTTGTGATTCACCCTTTTCTAAGTTGAAGGGTGGCCCATTGCTCTTTTCATGAAATTCGGCTGTATTTAGCCTTTGTCTTGCTTGCTCTCAGCTGTAGCATGCAATGGAGACAGAGAACACAAGTTTTTTAAAAAATATTATCTATTTTTTAGTTTTTATGTGGTGCTGAGGATCGAACCCAGGGCCTCGCACATGCTAGATGAGCGCTCTACTGCTGAGTCATAACCCCAGCCCCAGAGAACACACTTTTTGAATGAATGGAGATTGGGTTCTGCCTTTTAATCAGCATGGAGCAGCTCCAGTAGGGCTAGGGAGAGATGGCACGGGATGTGGGAGGACTTGGAGGATGGGCTGCATGTTAAACCACTATGTCAAGAGACAGTGGCCAACAGAAGAAGCCTGCCCTGGAACAGAAGGTTTCCAGGTGAATAGCCCTAGAACAATAGCTCTGAAAGTGCATTGTCCTGCTGGAAGCCATTATATTTCAGAGTATGGAAACAGAAGCCAGGAGTGTAACAAGGGCGAGCTTTATCCCTTTCAAACTGGGCAAAGGCCTTCTCAGTGAAGTCATTTCCTACTTCTTTCCCAGCCACCCTCCTTGCCCCATCTTGAGAAATCATTGTTCCACAGATTAGTGCTACTTTTAAAAACTTTCATGCTGTTTAGTTCCAACCACATGAACTCCCTTCACTACTTCTTATCTAATTCACTAAGTTATGCATTTATGTAGCTAAATAAAATAAATTTATTTATTTATTGTGGTACTGGAGGTTCAAACCAGCTCTACCACTGAGCTACACCTCCAGTCCCTATTATTTATTTTTTTAAATTTTGAGTCAGGGCCTCAAGAAGTTGCAGAGGCTGGCCTCAAACTTTCAATACTCCTGCCTGAGCCTCCCAAATCTCTGGGTTTACTGGTGTATGCCACTGCACCTGGCTCCTCCTTATTTTTACCCTTAGCTCTGGGTACAATGATGGAGGCAGGTATTGCGGCTTCTCTCAGAATGTGAGAATTTGGATCTGCTGATATGAGAATCAGGAGCCTCTGGTTGGGGTGGTATATCTCCTCTTTTCTGCAAAAGGCCCTGTTGTAGGCAGAAGAGGGGCCCTGTGCTCTCTGCTACAGCTTGCTCTCAGCCCAGCTGCAGATCTGACTTTGATCCTTTAAACCCAACTCTCAACCCATATATTCTGGAAGTCCTATGGTCCCACACCTGCTTGGACACCTGAACAAAGTATTACAATTTAGGATTATTCAGGAACCTGGAAGAGATGTGGGCATTGCACCACAACATCACTCTAGCTCTGAGGTCATTCTTGCATCTTTTTGGAAGAAAAAATAGGGTCTATTCCAGATTGGAACTGTAGCGAGATCTGATTTCCCCAAACTTATTTATTGTGGTGCTGGGGCTTATTGAATGCATTCATTCATTCATTCTTCAAGCAGTTTTGCCTTAAGCCAAGCCCTGTGCTCGGTGCTGGAGACACCCCACAGAATCTTTCCCCTTGGAGAACTCATTTGTCTGGTAACTAACATTGGGGCTCTCTGATTGTCAAAGCTGCATCTTACTGGAGCTTCAGGATGACCACTCTCAGAGAAAACAGATATTCAAGGGCTTTCTCCAAGATTGTACATCCAGACAGTGGCAGAGCCAAAATTCACATTCTGGGTTTCTCATTCCAGATTGTATCCTTTCAATTGTCCCATGTTTCCTCCTATAATGATCGCAAAGGATAGATTATAGGGAAAAGACTGAGCCCCAGGCATAAGATGAGGCCATCCATTGTCATTAGCACCCCTGGGTTTGTTCTAACTGGGATTTTTAAATGAATCACATGCTCTTTTAACCATTCACAAATTAATGAAATAAACATTGGACTGGGAACTAGTGTGGATTGAGTCCTGAGCTGAGATACAGCAACAACTAAGACAGGAAGGGTCTCTGCCCTCACACAGGTGAGGTGGCCACAGCCTGATGTGTCTGAGAGAGAGTTAGGTCAGTGTGGCTGGTGGGTAATGAGAGTCAGGGAGAATGACCTGAGGTGTCCAGGAGGAGTTAAGCAGGGCTGGATCTCTGGATCCTATAAGCTACGCTCAAGAGCTGAAACTCATTCTGAGAAAAATTGTATTTTCTACATCAGTGTTTTGTAACTGGAACATATCATGAGCCACATAAGCTATTCAAAACTTTCCAGTAGCCACATTTTTAAAAAAGCCAACAGGTGAACTATTCATAGAGTATTTATTTAACCCAGTTTAACCAAATGCAGTCATTTCTACTGGTGATTGATATAAGAAATTGCTGAGATGTTTTACCTTCTTTCTTTCTTTGAAATTTGGCATCTTCATTCAAATCTTCCACATCACAAATGCTCAATAGCCACATGTGACTAATGGCTCTTGTACTAGACAAGGCATTATATAGAAGTCATACAGCCGAATGACAACATCTAACTTATTTTGTAACACATGGCAAAGACACTAGGAGTTGTTGGTGGAAACCTGGCAGGTGACAGCAGGTGGAAAAATTGAGGGCTGGGAACTAATATACATAGGTCCACTGTGTGTTTCCAACAGTGCACTGGGAGGGACAAATCATTTGTCCCAAGTCACTAGAAAGAGGCAGAACAAGAGCTTGAACCCAGATCTTTTAGTGTTGTTCCAGATACTTTCATAAGTCCCCAATAATCATGGTTCACAATGATGTCTTTGTTACAATATAGTGACCATGACCCAAGTTGTTTTAATGTGCCAGGGAGTTACTTCTATCTGATTAGGATTTGTTCTTACATATAGTATTCATTAAAAACACCTAACACTTAAGGGTAGATAGATATAAGTAATCCATGGACCATCTAGTATATTTCAATTAACTGATATAAATATACATGAGCTGCACAATACACTTTATTCTGAATCAGCTCGAACCATATGTAACTGAATTTTTCACAGTTCAAGTTTTTATGTTTGTTTCTTTTCTTCCCCCCCCCCACCCTCACAGGAACTTTAATTTTCAAATAACTTGTCTAATTTCCCCCAGACTTTTGATAGCCTCCTAGATCTGGAAAGCCTTTGCCTATAATACCAAAACATCTGGATAAAAACAAAACATGATCATTGCCCAGGTCTGCCTTCTAGTCTTTGACAGGGTCAGGGAAAGACACAAAGAGAATCTGCCTGTTATAAAATAAACAGTGGATTAGGAGTTGGAGCCCTGCATTTGGATCCCAGTTCTGCTAAAATTGATGTGGCGGCCCATCAACTTGCAACTTCAGGCGCCATATTTATTTCTCCCTCTTCTTCCCTGTTGGGCTGGGCAGGGTTTTGTGCTTCTTGCATTCATTTCCTACCTACAGCCACAGCTCCCACTGGTCTGGTGACAGCTCTGCTCTTTGACCCCTTCAGATCTCTACTATTGCTGGTCCCAGCTGCCTCCCTCTTCCTTAAGGGTTCTTTGAACCCTATTTTCCCATTTATGAACAACTCCTTTATTTTCTCCCCTTCAGTGATTCCAGCAAGGATACTGACTTGTGCCAATGATCCTACTGTGGCATCTGCTAGCCAATCGAGGTACAGCTTGCCCTGTGTGCTTCTTTTATATTTCCTGTGTCTGTTGGTAGATGAATTAATTAAATTTTTTTTTGAGGGAGGGCTTGGCAATTAATTAGAATGGAAAAAACCAGTTAGAGGTGCTGGGAAGGCAAGAGGGAAATTTGAAAGCCTTCTCCTGGGCTGGACTGCTGGCTACTGTTGGGTCAGGATGAGACTGTGGATTTCTTCTTTTGCCACCAACAATGATTTTGGCACTTAAGCCCTTTGAGCCTTCGTTTCTTCATCTTTAAAATGGAGTTCATTCTAATAGAGGAACCTCCCTTAAAGTTACATGAAGAACTTAAGAGATGCAGTTAGCCCTCACCCCCTCTTCCCCAGTTATTTTCATGGGTCATAGAAAGTGGCACCAGGGCTTATCTTATTGGGCCATAGGGTAATGGGTGGTCAAATCCTTGCAAAGAGTTTCCTTCTTTCTCCTTTGTACTTTTCCCTCAGGAGAAATAATGTCACCTTGGATTGTCAGATTCCTCATGCTCAGGAGTGCCTGCACATAGAAACGATGTATAAGTTGAGGGTGTAAGAAAAAAATATTGCTATTAAAACATTGACAAAAAGAATTGCCAGGCTGGGGCTGTAGCTCTGTGGTAGCACATTCACCTAGCATACGTGGGGCACTGGGTTCGCTACTCAGCACCACATAAAAATAAATAAAATAAAGGTATTATGTTCATCTACAACTAAAAAAATATTTAAAAAAGAAATTGCCACTGAAAGAAAGGGGTCTATTATGAGAACTGAATGTGGGGTTGTAGGTGGAGTATCTTTGACCACTTATCAGTTTCTTTCTTTCTTTTCTTTTTTTTTTTTTTTTGGTACCAGGGATTGAACTCAGGGGCACCCAACCACTGAGTCACATCCTGAGCCCTCTTTTGTATTTTATTTAGAGACAGGGTCTCACTGAATTGCTTAGTGCTTCGCCATTGCTGGGGCTGGCTTTGAACTAGCGATCCTCTTGCCTCAGCCTCCTGAGATGCTGAGATACAGTGTCCCACCACGCCCAGCTCACTTTTCAATCAAAATACCTGAGAAGAGGTAACTTATAAAGAAGGGAGTTCATTTGGCTCATGATTCTGGGAAGCTGGAAATTCTAGAAACGTGGTTCTGGCATCTGCTTGGCATCTGGTGAGGGCCTTCTTAACTACAACATAACGTGGAAGAAGGCATCCCATAGCAAGAGAGCAAGTATGCGAGTTTTGGTCTCTTTTCTTCTTATAAAACCATTAATGTTATCAAGGAGCTCTAACCTCCCAATCTTATTTATTCCTGATTTCTTCTCAAAGGCCCCTGACCTCCAAATACCATCAACATATGAATTGGGGCATTAAATGTGCACATGTGAACTTTTGGGAGACATATCCAAGTCATAGCACGTGGTTTAAGCTGCCATGGCCTTGTCACATGCATGAAGGTTGGGGGAACCAGCTAATATTAATCTAGCCTTGATTCTTTGAAGATTAAGCTTGAGTCTGAGACACTGGGAAATCCAGAGCAATTTCTGCTCTGGACCCTCTCACTGAACTTGTGTCACTGTAGTTTGCTGACATCTGTGGAGTTTGTAGCCAAGATGTAGCACAGTACTTGGGAGTGAGGTGTTGGTATGACTCACTGAGGGGAAAGCATATTGAATAGGATTAAAAGGCCAGAGTGCAATTCCAAATTCCAGACCTAAGAATCATTTTGTTCCTTGGGGGAAGGGAGGGTTGTGGAGGGTGGAGTAGCTTGGAGGCGGCTGTCTCAGGGACTTACAGTGGCCTGTCAGAGCAGACTGCCTTTCTGATTGAAGCCACACACACTCAGCCTGATTGGTACCCACTGTCATTTCTGAGCTGACACCCACATAGCTTTCCCAGACTCTGTCTGCACAGAATTTCACGGAGTCTTCCTGTGGCCTTCCTGAGGTTGGAGGTCATCTCATCCCCATCTTCCTGAGCCCTGGAAACGTTGAGTAATTTCCCCCCAAGACGACGTAGTTGGGTTTAGAGTCTGAATTTGAACTCATGGGTGTCTAACTCCAAAGTTAACACTAATTAGAAACTACAAAGCAACTACTAAGATACCAGCCATCACTTCTTGGGTGTTGGCCATGCGCCAAGCAGCTCTGTGCTGCAGGGCCTGGAACCTTGGCACAGAAATGCAAATCATTTCATCTCACTTAACACCTATGGACTAATTGTACCTGAACCTCAACAACCTAATTATGGGGACTATTTAGAACAACATTCCATTTTAGAATAATGTTCTATACACCAGATAATGGGGGATGCCACCTGTCCAACCTACCAGGGAATCTCCAATTAGTGAAGGATTGTAGCCCTCTGATTCCCAGGAGAACTTCAGAGACAGACAAGCGATAAAAATCACTATAGTTAAAGGCTTCATTAGCATTTTCCCCATTATAACATTTTCCATCCTGTTGGCCATGTTGGCATTTTAATATTCCAAAGCCTTCTGGAACTCTGTTACCTGGTAACATCTCCCCATAGAATATCAAAGTTACAATTCTCTGGGGAAAAAAACAAAAAATATAGCTGATGAAGATGCTTCCACATGTTTTACCAATGGGGACAAAGGTACCATATGTGAACTTCCTTCAGATCAAAATGTCTGAGGTCCCATCTGTGAGCTGGCCTCATCTGTGATTTGGAAGCATTTCCACTGTTTGGGTCCAGGCCAAAATTAGACTCGGTTGTAAAGGAGGGATATCAGGCTGGATCAGTTTCCTTCTAGGATCTGACCTATTTCCTTGGGACCTTGCCTATGCTACAGTCTTGTTATTCCTTTTCTAGCCATTGAAACTGATCTGTCCTACATACTGGTCTCTCCATGTTCTCCCCAACCTTCCCCTTACTGGGTTTGACAGCCTGCTGTTGAGAAAAGAGAGTTTTCAGGTCAGGCTCTCTGAATCTGAGCCCTAATTCTACTGCTTATGGGCTATATGGACATGGGCTAGCTAACTTCTCTCGCAGATTGTTCGAGCCTTAAAATGGGAATGAGTCTCATCTCAAGAGGACCTACCCAAGTGGCTTGAGGGAATTGTGTGCTAAGTATGCTACCCATTGCTTGGCACATGGTAGCTTTTGGAGTTTTCTTCCTCTTCTAAGATCCCCTTTCCTTCTAATGTCTACTCCGTTTTTGCTTATTTATCAAAATAGATTCAGAATGCCAGGCATGGTGGTACATGCCTATAATCCCAGTGACTTAGGAGCCTGAGACAGAAGGATCACAAATTTGAGGCTAGCCCCAGCAACTTAGCAAGTTCCTAAGCAACTTAGCAAGACCATCTCAAAATTTAAAAATGAAAAGGGTTGGAATGCAGCTGAGAGGTTAAGCACCCCTGGTACAAAAAAAAAAAAAAAAAAAAAGTGTAGGTTCAGAATAAAGATTCCCCATATTCCTGCCTTTCCCCCCAGGAAGACGAATCTGTCACATTGAACTGATTCTACAAAACCATTCTACATGCATGCCTGTAACAGATGGTGACTGGATGCAGGCAGGGCTAGACGCTCTCAGATGATTAGAGAGCTGGACAGAACCTTGAAGGCATCCCACCTGCCATCTCCATGGTACCCAGATAGGACATATTGCCCTCTGCTTGGATGTTTTCTGTGTTAAAGAGCTCATTCTCCCACCAGACAGTTCTGAGGATTTGGGGGACAGCCCTTATTATTAGAAAGTTCTTCTTCAGCTTGGCCTGCTTTCTGCCTTCCCAGAGCTGTCACTCATCTGTCCTTTTCCACCCTTGGGAATTTATTTGAAGGACTCTCCCTTTGTCACATGATGACAGTTAATCTATTAGCAAACTATGATCATATGTCCAACCCCTCTTCCTCTTTCTTCCAGTGTTAGGAACTATTTTTTTCTACCTAAGTAGAATTCCAGTTTAGTATTTCACTTTGTTAGCAGCGTTTCTCCTCTCCTATCTTGGTGGGACTGGTACAAACTGTAGACTCAGACCTCAGTTTACCTGTCTATAAAATGGAGATGATACTGCCCTTCACATAGATCATCATGCAGATATATAAAGCATGCAGTGTAGTGCCAAGCACAGGAAAGGTGTTTAATTACCTACACAGATATTTTGGAGGAAGATAGGATAGTCAGCCTACTGTCCAGTGGCCTTTGTAAGCATGTGAGTTCAAGATAGTTTGTAGACACAGTTCAGTGTCCCCTGGCTAGCCATGCACATCCTCAGAGGCCCTCTGAGAAGCCACTGGAATGCCCAGACTGCCATGGGCAGGGTTCCAGCGTCTCTGAAAGATGAGTGTGTCCATGGCCAGCCGATGAACAAGGTATGAAGACACCAAATCCCCCTGATGAGGTCCAGCGATGCCTCTCTGCTGATGAGCCTTTCTGGAAAGACTGGATGAGTTCACCCAGCAGAAAGGAGTGGGTGGGGGGCAGGGGGGGGACTTCAGGGAAGATTCTTAGTTATCAGAAATTAGGTAGTAAAAGCTCTGGGCCTTCCTGTCCATGTCCCCAGTTGTTGTGACAGCCCAAGATGCACAGCCTGGCAATGATGTCATCGGACACGAATAGACCTGCTGAGGCCAGATGGTGCCAAGTAGATCCTGGCTTGCGGTGGATAGTGGGAGGGACGTGCCGTTTGAGAGCCACGTGAGTGTAGAGTGTGGAATGATTTCCAGTAGGGACTTATCACCTATCCAGTCACTAGTAGAAAAATAAAAAGAATCTGACTCTTTAGAATATTAAAAAAAAAAGTTATATCTTCGCCAAAGAGCTTGTTCTTTTCCACTGAACACGCGGTACTTGGTAGTCTTACCTTTTTCAATTCCTTTCATGTCCAGTTGGAAGTAGATGACCAATGTCAATCACTTAGTTCATTCATTCATTCATTAAAATGTTCAGCTGGACATTTGGTCAGTCATTTGCTCTGGGAGTCTGTCATTCCATTGGTCTGTTGGTCTGTCAGTCACTCAGTCAATATTCCTTGTCTGTGTCTTTCTGTATATCTGCTGAGCATTGGACAGACAGGAGTGAAAAATGGCATATGTAGAGAATCCCCTCTCCTGAGGAAGATGGGCGTTAAATGAGCAATTATAACAAAAGATGATGAATGGGAGGTTTTGTGATAGGAAAAATATGGCCTTCTGGCAAAAGAAGTTCTATGTGGCTGAAGATTACCATTTTCTCTTACCAAAGCCTTCAGATTCCAGTGGCTTAGCTTCTAGGGGGTCTAAATAAATAACTCTAAACAGTCCTCCATTAGAAAGACTAAGGGCTGACATCTGTGGGGCTCTTGCCATGTGGCCAGGCACTGAGCCAGGCCCTTTACAAAGATAGTTACACTTAATCCTCCTGATAATCCCCTGAGTTAGGGCCTCTAAGTATCCCCATTTTACAGATGAGGAGCTTGAAGCTCCAAGAGGGTGAGCAAACTGTCCATCATCACACAGAGCCAATCACCACAGCTGGGAATAGAGCCCTGGTCAGTCTGATTCCAGAGCTCATGGTAATAAACATGGATGCTTCCCCTCCCATTTGCAGGATCTGGAAAAGCTTGACCAAAATGGCTAAGAACTCAGGGCAGTTATTGTCTTAGAACCTTCCTAGTTTGGTGACTTTTTTTTGTTGTTCATTTTTGATCCTGCAGATGGTCCACAGGTGTGCTCTGCCACTAAGCTGCAACCCCAGTCCTTTTTTATTTATTTTTTATTTTGAGAGAAGGTCTTACCAAGTTGCCAAGGCTGGCCTCTAACTTGGGATCCTCCTGCCTCAGCCTCCTGGATTTGTTGGGATTACAGGCAGGTGCCACCATGCCTGGCTTCGACCTTCCAGGTTTAGTCCCAAAGAGCCAAGAGTCCTGCAGTGAGACTCAGAGCCTCTGAGAACAAGAGCAAGAACTTGGAGTTGCCAGGTCAGAGAGCATTTGGGGGAAAGCTATACTCTGCCTCCCAGAAGGCATGAGAAAGCATTGCGGGAAGTTACTTGTGACAGTAGAAAGACTTCAGGCAATCCCACTGTGAAATGAGTCAGTCTCATGCTCACGTGAATATTTTGGATGTAGCTAGAATAATATAAACCAACTTAGAAAGCCTCAAGTCCACATGACATCTTTATTTGGTTGTAAAGCCATCCGTGACACATGTTCTCTTTCCTTTTCAATCATAAAAAAAATGAAAATTAAAAAAAAATAAAGTGAGTCAGTCAGTCATTTTTATAAAAATAGATACTCTATTTCAAAAGAAAATTAATTGTGTTCTCGGAGAACATGGGCTTCTATTTTTTTCTTCCTCACTCACGTCCCCTTCCGCCAACTCGGTGAGATGGACCTTTGGTCCAGATGTTAGATCATTTTGAACTAATTTGGAAATCTTCATGCTTAATTTAGAAGTGATTCACCCACAAACTGAGTAGTACCTATCTTTGGCCAGAGTTGGGGACAGTTGCTAAAGGTGGTGGTGATTCAGCTTCACCGGCAAGTGACTTGCCTTCTATCATTTGCCATATTACTGGATGGCTTGGGTGTAGTCTGCATAACTGTGAATACCACGGTGAGCTCCTCACTTTCTCTTGATGTCCCCCACATCACTGGGGATGGGAACTGCTGGCACCGTGTCCCATAGTCCAGCAGAGGCGTGAAGGATTCCCGTGTCCCTGTATCCCCTGTCAGCTCTCTCTGGTCATTCTGCAGGCTTAGTCCATATCTCATCTTTTTCCCCAGAGGAATTTTTTTTTTTACCTACTATCTCAAAACTGACTCTAGCTGGGTGCAGGAATGCACAACTATAACCCCATCAGCTTGGGAGGCTGAGGCAGGAGGATTGCACTTTGGAGGCTAGCCTCAGCAACTTAGACCCTGTCTTGAAATAATAAAAATAAATTATAAAAGTTTTGGGGATGTAGCTCAGTAGTAAAGCACTCACTCCTGTGTCTAACCTGCAGTGCCAAAAAATAAAGCATAAAAATTAAAAAGAAAAAGAAAAGCTGACTCTTTCCTTCCGGACTCACAAGTGAACCTCAGAGTTCAACTAATCTATACCTCGTAGTACTAGTACTACTTCTTGACCTTAACTAGTACTTCTCAACTAATGTAATGCAATTAACCACTACAATCACTACTTCTATTGCTACTGGTAAGCAGTACTTTAAAACAGGTTCCCTGTCACAGGCACTGGGTTGAATTCTTTATTTGCTGTTCCTTTTTTATTTTTACTTTTTGGTACCTGGGATTGAACTCAGGGGCACTTAACCACTGAGCCACATCCCCAGCCCTATTTTGTATTTTATGTAGGGACAGGGTCTCACTGAGTTGCTTAATGCCTTGCTATTGCTGAGGCTGGCTTTGAACTTGCGATCCTCCTGCCTCAGCCTCCTGACCCACTGCCATGGTACCCGGCTCATTTGTTGTTTCTTTAGTTCACCTTCATACCAGTTCTATGTGGGAGATGCTGTTTGGATCCCTCTTTTGGTTAGAAATGAGGCTCAGAATAAGCAATGAAACTCCCCTGAGGTCTTATTGGTAGTGACATGTGGCGGTGTTGCCCAAGCCTGACTTATCTGCTTCTATGATGTTAATGATGACACAGTGCTTCCTGTATTCTAGATCTTTCTCATGACCTCATATTGTCGTTGTGGTTATTTACTTAATGCCAGGTGGGTACTAGTCATGAGCTCCTAGGAACAAGGCTTCAAGAGCACACGGGACATTTGAGCCTGTGGTCCTTCTACATACTGATAAATCAGGCCCATGAAGGAAAACAGAAATGTCCACGTGAGGGTGGCCTCAGAGTGTGAGTGGGTCAAGCTTCTGGTCTCTGCTGTGGCAGGGACTATTTTATGGATCCCTAGGCATGAGAGCCATTCTCTAAGTACACTTTGCTATATATTTTCTCTGCTGTACTATAATTTCATTTATCCTAGTCAGAACCTCAGTTCTTTCTAGGAATAGTCTAAGGGCATCTATAAGGTTTTGTGCAAAATTTCTTTTTCTTTTAGTTTGAATCATTCTGACTTCAGACTAAGGAGCACCTGATAGAGCACTTGGAAACTGAAAATCATCCCATGGTTTCTAATTGCAAAAGGCTGTCAGCAAGTGGTGGCTGCCATCATTCCCCATAGATCCAGACAAGAGTGCCTCCAGTCCCGAGGATCATACTCTGGTCCCTACCTTTTCTAGGTCGAACTTTAAGTACCTTGGACCTGAGAATTCCAAGGTACTTACAGAGCAGCCTGACATTTACCCCTAGGCCCAAGGAATAACCAATAACTGGCTATTGACGGGGTGTGGATGAAGTAGGACCATCCCCTGTATGTGAGCAAGACCCCTTGAGGTTTAGGGCAAAACAGAAACTGGAATCTAAGGGCTTGGCATTGCAAGCTGACCTTCCAAGTTGTTTTGAAAACATTTGTACTGGGAGGAGGACAGAACATATTTCTATTCAGTCACGTGTAAGCTTGATTTATAACTTCTGTATATTTAGAAATATGCTGTGTGGGCCTCCACTTGTACCCTTTTGCCCTGGGTCCCTCAAGGGGTTGGGATATGCCTGTTAGCTATCACTGACATAACCACCTGTCCTGGTTTATTTGAAACTAAGGGTTTTTCCCAGGATGCAGGATTTAAAATGCAGATGGAGAAAGTTCCAAACAAACCGGAACAAGTTGTGTTGTTTATTATTACACTATTATATAGATAGTAGACCACCCACTATCTATAATATGTTGACTGCTACTGGTTTGTATATCTACATGCGAGTTTGTATTTTTCTTTTGGAGGGGAAAAAAAAGCCCTTCTATTTCCATATTAGACTACTGTAAATTTCACTTAGTGATAGTTCAGTTCTCATAGTTAGGTTGTAATTACAGGTCCTTTGATCAAGGACAGGACTCCTGTCTTCAGGGCAGGATGAAACATGTTCATAGTGGCCTTTGTGAACTTGCCACCAAAGTCAACAATGAGCATTTATTGACCACCTAAAGAAGAAGCCCCATCAAAATTGTTGCTGGAAGTCAGAATAGACTTTTTCTACCATGGACTATCTTTTTTTCTCCCTTTAAGAATAAGGAGACTTGGATGGTTTCATGTGGTATTATTTCTATTAGACTTTGATAAAGATCAACTCATGTGGCTCCTTTATAGTGAGCTTCCAGATAACCAAAAGCTATGGATAATTTTGAAGTATTTAGTAGAAAACTGTAGAAAAATATCTTTAACCAGATAACTCTCTAGGCAAAATTGAGAAGTAGGTGAAATTAATCTGTACTCATGAGGCTGCTTCTACTTTTGCCGCCATCTTCTTATCTAAGCTCTTAGGGATCAGGTATTCATTAATCCATTCACCCACTCATTCATCCATTCCTTCTTTCAGAAAATAAGGCTAAGAGTAGTAGCAAAGAGAACTATAAAGACAAAGGCCCTGTGGCAGGTGCATGCTTACTAGAAGACCTGAAAGTAGTCCAGAGGGGTGGGCAGGAGAGAAGGAAGGTGGAACTAGATGGGGTCTAAGAAGTGGGCAGGGGCTATATGTTCTAGGACCATATAAACCATAGCAAAGGCGTGAAGTTCATAAAGTGAAATAGAGAGACAGTGTGATAGATTGAATAATGGTCCCCCCAAATCCTTATCCCTGGAACTGGTAAATGTTATAGGATGTGACAAAAACAGACTTTGCAAATGTGATTCCATAAAGGATCTTAAGATGTGAGCCCTAAATGTAATACACACATCCCTAAAGCAGAGAGGTAGAGGGAAAGTTGACACAGACCAAAGAGGTGGCTAGTCAGCTTCTTGTTGCCGTGACCAAAATATCTGACAAGAACAACTTAGAGGAGGAAGAGTTTATTTTGGCTTCTGGTTTCAGAGATTTCAGTCTATGATTAGCGACACCGTGGCTCCAGGCATTAAATGAGGCAGGACATCATGTGACATGGCAGAGGAAAGCTGTTCAATTCTTGGAAGCCAGGAAGGAGAGAAAGAGAGGGAGAGGGAGAGAAACCAAGGGCACACCCCAGTGACCTACTTGTCCTATGCCCCACCTGCCTACCATGACCACCCAGGAGTCCATTCAAATTATTAATCCAGCAAACGGATTAATCTACTCATGAGGTCACAGCCCCCGGGATATAATCACTCCCTAAAAACCGCACCTCCAAACCTGGCTGCACTGGGGACCCTGCTTCCCACACAAAACCTTTCCAGCGGGTCTTTCCAGATCCAATCCATAACCAGAGCAGAGGGCAATGTGACAGCGGAGGCAGCGCTTAGGGTGGTATGAACATAAGCCAATGAATACTGACGCCTTGCAGAAACTGGAAAAGGCAAGGAGCAGACTCTTCTAGAGCCTTTAGAAGGAGCACATTGATTTGGGTATGAACTGGGAACTGATAGGCAGGCACAATGTCCCATGGAACCATCCCGTTCAGTCTTTGTTACAGTTGTCTATTGTGACTCCTTTACAGCCAGCCTCCAGGTAACTAAGCACTGTGGCTATTTTAAGGTATTTGGTAACTGAAAAAAAGATTTAGTGGAAACATATTTAACCAGATAATTATCCAGGCAAAATTGAGAAATGGGTGAGATTAATGCTTCTCTTTTCATGAGGCTGCTTCTAGTGTTGCTATCTGTCTTGTATCTTAAACTCTTAGACTTCAAACTTGCAGAAGTAGAATCCAATAGGTTTCTGTTGTCTAAATTTACCATGTTTGTACTAATTTGTTATAGCAACTAAAGGAAACTGATACATGCAATTCTTAGCTTTGGGTTAGAACATGGCTTTCAATGACTATCTTGAGTGCTTTGTGGTGCAGAGGCCAGAGGAGGCATAAGTAGAAAGCAGGAAGACCAGCCTGGTTTGTTTGCTGTTTGTTTTTAATATCAGGGATTAAACCCAGGGGGCTTAACCACTGGGCCACAGCCCCAATCCCCTTTTATTTTTTTATTTTGAGGTAAGGTCTAACTAAGTTGCTTAGGGCCTCACTAAGTTGCTGAGGCTGGCTTTGAACTTGGGATCCTCCTGCCTTAGCCTCCCCGGTTGCTGGGATTCCAGGCATGTGCTAATGTGCCCAGCCAGGCTGGAGGTTTTGCAGGACATGATGTTACAACAGAGGTGAAGAGAAGTGGAGCATCCAAGATTTTCTCTGGGCAATGAATGACGATACTTGCTGATAGATTGCCATCAAGATAGGTAGGCTCTGAACTGTCACCAACGACTTGTGTTCTTTTGTCCAGGAAAAAAAAAAATCCTAATTTTTTAAAAAAGAATTACAGAATTCACCCAGTGGTGAGATTTCTGTCTCTGTCCTGCTCAACCTGTGGAGAGCACTGCTCAGAGGATGGACTGGGAGCTTCCCTAGAGCCCACCCTGTTGTGCTGGTCTTCCCAGCAGACCACCTGCTCTGCCTATAAACTGTCACCCATCCTTTTTAAGAAGCAGATAGATTGCAAGTCAACTGATGACATTCTCCTTGCCCTCTCAGATGGCATCTTTATGACACTCTCCAGGATGAGAGGCGTATGAGAGACATGGCTCAAAGCTCCGGCGTTGAAATTCTCAGGATGTCTCCCAGGTTTCTTGCCTCATCCATCTGGGGAGCTTAGGGATGAGGCAGCTTGGACATCTTTCGCTTTAGGAAATCCCATTCACCTGGAGGGGGCATGGTCAAGGACAGTGTTTCTCAAACTTCAAAGTAATGACCAGGGAACTTGTTGAAGTGCCCATTCTGGTTCAGGAGGAGCCTGGGATTCTGCAGCAGCAGCTGCTGCTGCTGCTCTTTAACCTGCTGGCCCCTGGACCACAGTTGGGCCAGTGAGTGCCCTAGGGCTTGTTTTCAGAGCATTCTGCCCCCCTGTGCCTAAGAGGAGCCCAACTCCAGTTTGGCTGTGTCAGGAGACAAAGGCTCTCTTGGACACAGGCCAAGTCCTTCTGTACAATGCTCCATCTGTGGTCTTGGTTCATCAGAGAGTCTTTTCCTCTCTATACCAGTGACACTCTGCGTTCCCTGCTGCTGAGCTCATGAGGGTCTCTTTGCCGAACCCAATAGAGGCCAGCTTCCCAGACTGGGTTAGGAGGAGACTGAGGCTTGCCAGGCGCACCCCTCTGAGAGTGCCAATCGTGGGCTAGACGACTTCCTCTGCCATGCTCTGCTCCGGCTCCAAATCCTGCCCTGGCTCCCATGGACCTCCTGAGAAGGTCAAGCCCATTGGTCTCTCTGCAAAGCTCCGTTTTCATCCCCAGTCATTTTCATCTCAAACCCACCCCTCTGTAGGGAACCACCGCAAGTTCCTTGATTCACATACTCATTGTGTCTCCCCTCCAAGCCCAAGGACTCCCTGTTTAATTCAGAAAACATCTATGTACTCTGAGGAAGGAGCCTGTAGTAAGGAGAGAGAGGGATAGCATTGGCTATGGTATGGTCTCGTGGTTAAAAGGGTAGGCTTTGTCACCCAGTCCCAGCTGGGTCATAATTCAGCTGTGTGACCTTGGGCTAACTCTGGGCCTCGGTGTTCTCATCTGGATAATAGGGAACAGGAAGACCTTTCTCTCCGGTGGCCGAATGGTTTGATGAGATGGTGCTTTTCCAAGTCTTCACTCTGCACCAGGAACATCAGAAGCATTCACGTTTGCAACCTCTGCTTGCCCCTCTCCTCCCTCTCCCCCTTTTCTTCTTGGCTCTTCCTCTCAGGATCTTGGGGCCATCCTGGAGGCACAATTCTTGGCATTTACCTCCAAGTGAAATTCCAAGAGAATAGGAAGTATTGATTGTATGCCAGAGGCTATTATTGAAAGTTGACCTATGGGAGAAGTGCGGGGCTCTCCGCTGTGTTGCCTTACCAGGCGTACTTTTAAAGGAAATGGATGGAAATGTTCATTATTCCGGCCATTAGACCATACTTGGAGCTAACAGGGACCTCTAGGCCTAAACATTTCCCCAGTAAAGCTTTGTTTCTCTTGGAGACCAACATCAACACAATTAGGTTTTGACATCAGCAACACGGGGAAGGTTGGAAGTCCAGGCCAGCGGAAGTCTTTTATAAATCTGGTGTCCAGGGCTGCAGTTAAAACCTGCCATTCCACACTGGGCAATGTTTCTTTTGCTGCAGGGCATCAGGGGACATTTCAGGATTGCTCCATTAGATTAAATTACCAGGGATTGCCACTGGATTCCAGGTATGGCTCTTGACAGAACGATGAGGGAAAGCCCTTGACGTGGGGCAGGTACAATCTAGAGATGAGTCTTTGCTAAAGCCCAGCCACATCCATTGCTGACCTGATGAGGAATCATTTCTCCGTGGGTAAGACTGAGCCAAAGAAGAAGTACAGGCTTTGGCTGGGCCTGTTCATCTGCTCCACAAAATTTTCCAACTACCTAGTATGTGTCAGCCACTGTTCTAGCTGGTGGTGACACTGAAGTGAACAAGGCACACACAATTCCTTCCTTCCTGGATGCCTTTCAGTATCCACCTGCCTCGGCCTGAATTCAGACATATATATAGGAGTCCAGATCTTAAGGATGGGGGAAGAATCCTTAAAGATCGTCTATACTATTGAGTCCTTTCTTTGTTGGGGTCACCTACTTCTTTGAGAATACGAAGAAACTATGAACTTGCATTTGAGCTATTGCAAGCTTGTGCCTTTGGTTTTAGTGGCTACCCTGTGTCAAGCCCTGGGTTAAGAACTCCAATATAGTTCCACCATCTTGAGCTTATTCCTCAGCAACCTCGCCCAGAGGAACTTAACATGGAACAGGGATTGATTGATTTTTCCCTCCCTCCCTTTCCTCCCTTTCCCTCCCTTTCCCTCCCCTCCCTTCCCTTTTCCTCCTTTTCTCCCCTCCTCTCCTCTCCCTTGCCTTTCTCTCCCTCTGCTCCCTCCCTCTCTCCCTCTCTTTCTCTTTCTCTCTTTCTTTCTTTTTCTTCTACCTCCCTAGGCACCCCATCACATCCTAGAGCTCTGCATATAGGCTGTACAGATAATTTTGAGGAGTGCATATGTGTCTGGCACTCTGTTCTCTGATGTCCCCATTTTTTTTTCCTGAAGTTCAGAGAGAAGGGCTCACTTCTGCTCTGCCCCCCGAGCTTTGAAGTCTGTTATGGGCCTGGCCACCATCCTTTTCCCTGAAAGGGAAAGACTTCAGAAACATTTCTTCTCCCTATCTTTCTATAATGATACTGGCCTGAGCTAGGCCTTCTTAATCCCTTCCACCCTCTGTTTACCTTCTTATCTGAAAATATTACTGGAGTGGCCAATTTGCCAAAGGAAACAGAGACATGTTCTTAAGGCTGGCGACTTGTTTTTTGAGCCTGCCAATATTTATAAGGCTTAAATGGCTTCTCTGTTCCCTGCATCACATGGGAGCGAAAAGAAAACTCTTACCTCCAGCTGGATGGAAGAGCAGCATCCACAAGGCTTCCCCGCCCTCTGCACACAGCCTGGGTCCAGGTCAGGTGAAAACTTTCAAGAGAACAGGGCCCAAGACCAGACTCTGAGAGGTCCTTAGGGGGGAGGGACAGAGCCCACACATCACAGTGCCTTCAAGAGCTCTCTGTTCACAAAGTCTGCTTTGGAGAGTAACTGGGCCTTGTTATCTGTCGGACAAGAGCTTCACAACTTTTAAAAGGGTGGGCCCTGCCAGAGTGGAGAGATGCTATTTACTCATGAAATTGGTAGGGCCACAGGCAGGGGGGGCGGGAATAAAAGCTTTTTATTTTCTTTAACTCACTTGAAGCTGTTTTTAAGCCACGTACACATGTCACAGCCACCATCAATTGCTGGCTCTTATGGGCCTACTGTGTGCTGCAGGGTGCTATGGGACTAAATCCTCCTAGTAACCCTGCTGAGCAGGAATGCTATTGTCATTGATTCTCAGTTTTGCAAAATTAAGTCAGGAATGAGTTTTGGTTTGTGAACACATTGCAGATGTTATATTTTAGTAATCTAGTGAGCTTTCATGTTCTCAAAGTTAAAACCAAAGCTCAGACTTTGACAGTAGCCGACATCTAAGTCTAGAACTGCCTTCCCCAGCTCATCTCTGTCACTCATCAGAGGTAACTAGCATCTTGAATCCTGTGCCCAACACTGCTGGCTTTCTTTTTAGTATCATTTTATTATTTATTTATTTATTTTGGTACCAGGGGAAAAACTCAGGGCGCTCAACCACTGAGCCACATCCCAGCCCTATTTTGTATTTTATTTAAAGACAGAGTCTCACTGAGTAGCTTAACACCTCACTGTTGCTGAGACTGGCTTTGAACTCACGATCCTCCTGCCTGAGCTGCTGGGATTACAGGTGCATGCCACCACACCTGCCTCATTGTATTATAATTTAAAATAATTTTATTACATACATGTTAATAAACACATGCATACATTTTATTTCAGTTGTCTTTAAATTTAAATAAAAAGACAATCACACTTTACATTACTTAGGGACTTAGTTTTTCCATTTAATGCATCAATGAGATCCATTCATATCGTTGCCCTTCTTGGTAGTTTATCCATGAGGACAGCTATTTTCTCTCTTTGTATGTTCTCGTGCATAGAGATTGCATTATAGGAACATCCCACAACCTATTCATTTACTCTCTCTTTCACAGACTTTTCTGTGTTTGCCGGGTGTCTGCTTTTGTTAATAGTATGTTAGTGAACATTCTTGTGAGTCTCAGTTTTCCAAAATGGTTACATCAATTTATAGATTTGCTAGAAACCTGAGAGACCCTTTTTATTACATCCACCCTGTTATGGTTTAGATAGAGCTATCCTGCAAAAGCCCATGTTTGAGACAAATGCAAGAAGGTTCAGAGGTGAAATGATTGTGTTATGGGAGCCTTAACCTCATCAGAGCATGGATCCCCTGTTAGGGATTAACAGGGTGGTAACTGTGGGCAGGTAAGGTACGGCCAAAGAAGGTGAGTCATCAGGGGCGTGCCTTTGGGATTTATATTTTGTCCCTGATGAGGTGAGCTTAGTCACTATCTGCTTCCTAGTTGCCATTTCCTGAGCTGCTTTCCTCCCCATATTCTTCTATCATGATGCTCTGTCTCACTTTAGCCCCAAAGCAATGGAATCCACAATCTATGGACTTAGACCTTAAAACAAACTTTTTCTCCTCTATATTGTTCTTGTCAGATCTTTTGGTTACATCGGTGAAAAACCTAACTAAAACACAAAGTCCAGAATTGTCAGATTTAATTTTTTCCAAAAACTTAGACATAACTTACGACTGGTCTTTCCTTGTAGTCTTGATTTACATTTCCTTGAGCATATATATTCCTTGATATATATTGGATATACACATATGTCTATTTGGGGGTTTTTTTTGGCCCACTTTTTCCTGTTGTATTTGTTGTACTTGCTGAAAGAGGGACTCTTCATATGTTCTTCTTATTAATTCAAATAGATAATTAATATCTACATTTTGTCAAAAAAGATACAGAGTGTCCAGTGGTTAAGTGGTTTGCACAAAATTGCACAAGCATGCACAGAGCTCAGCATTTGTTCCCCGTCCTGTTAGACTTTGGGTACATCCATAATACCAGGTCCCTGCTATCTTCCTGCTGAGAAACCTATGGACCAACAATGTGAGGGCTGGTTCTAGTTCCTGCCATTCCATGAATGGGTTGGAGAGCACAAATTGCTTCGTTATCTCTTTGGGCCTTAGTTTCCTCATTTGTTCAATAACAGGTTTCTTTTCCAGGAAAGCTCTGAGGACTAGTTGGCAGCTTTTCTGATTCTTTCTGCCTTGAAGTATCATGGGGGCTAATGTGGCTGGGGGGAGGAATGTTCCCTACCAGTCTTTACTCCAGTGTGACGTGCATGGCTTTGGACAAACTTGTCTTGACCAGCAGCTACAATGGTTTTCCTCGCTTTGACACCTGGGGGGCCTGGGGTGGACAAAAACACTTCTACCATATCTTTTCTTCTTCCTTGGTTATCATTTGCCATGAATGCTTATTTTATTTCCTGGATAAGGTAGTTTCCAGGGAGCCACTGGTGGAACATAGCAAAAGGAATGAATTAAGGATAATCATCATGATAGCTATTTTTTCATACATGTTTAATTGATGCATAAACATTTTATGTATTTATGGGATACCATGCAATGTTGCAGTACACCACAATAGTTTTTATTTATTTATTTATCAACAAATATCATTAAGCACTCATAGTACACCAAGCGCACTGGGCAGATAGTACCCTCAATGGACTTGAGTTTAAGGGCTTTTACCAGTTGTCGGGACCTTCATCATGTTCCTTAACCTCTCTGGGCTTCAATTTTCTCACTTTAAAAATGAGAGCAAGGGCTGAGATTGTGGGTCAGCCATAGAGCGCTTGCCTAGCACATGTGGGGCCCTGGGTTTGATCCTTAGCACCACATAAAAATAAATAAATAAAGGTAGTGTGTCCAACTACAATTAAAACTTTAAATAAATAATGAAATTGAGAGCAAATATCCAGGTAGTGATTTTAAAACCTGCCTGGAAATCCTTTCCTCCCATCAAGAAGTGGTGTCAGCATCTCCTACCCTTGAACCTGGGTGGGCCTTTTTTAGCTGCTTTGAAAGACAGAGGGGATAGGAGTGACACTGGTTGATACTCAAGGCCAAGTTAGCAAAGCCTGTACAGTTTCTGCTGTTGGGCTAAGAATTCTGGGGCTTAGCCACTAGGTATGGAAACTCAGGGACCCAGAACCTCTCCTGTGAAGACAGGGTAGGGTATGTAAAGGGAAAATATAGGGGGTGAGAGAGGTCCGGGAGCCCCAGCTCTTCCCACCTCAACCTCAGGTGTTGGAGTCCTTCCAGACATATCTAGACACAGATCTAGAACAGATCTAGAGCCTTTGAGATGGCTCCATCCCAGCCACCCTCCAGCTGCACTTAGCTCCACAAGAACTACCTCTTTGAACCCTATCAATCTCCAGACTCAAAAGCCAAATAAACCATAGGTGGTGTTTTACACCGTTGTTTTAGGGAGGTTTGTTATACAATAATCCATAAGTGGGACAGTGCATCTCACAGATCCCCACCCCAAGGAGACGGGGATAAGAGGTCCCAGAGGGAAAGGGTGGGAACAATGTGCTTTGTTCCAGATAGAGACTCCTCCATCTTCTTTGACTTCTAGACACTTCACAGAACAGATGGATTCTTTGCTGTGGACCCCCCCTCAGATCAAGAAGGGAACTTGAGGTAGCACAGAAATCAGGAGAGTCACTGGGGTAAGGAGCATGGGTCCCCACAGTGACACAGTGGCAGAATGAGATGCAGAACCCAAAGTTTGCAAGATTCAGCTTTTTTGAACACAGAGAACATTCTGGCACATTCTTGTTCTTGGACAAGAAGAGACAATGTTATTGGAGATTTGTCACATTATTTAGAGTAAATAGTGTTCCATGATTTTTTCCCCCCGAAACAAATTATAGGAATAAGGCCTACTATCTCAACTCAGAAATGTCTAACTACTAAGATGCCCAAAGACCAAACATTTCATGAAATGTGGCCTAGATCTCAACAGGGCACAACAGACTACACTGAATTATGTTGAACACCCATGGGAAAGCCCCGGGGTAGCCCTGCCATCAGGGCTTGGAGACCATGAGAGGCAGATGTGGAAGAAGACACACTGCAAAAGGTGGTAAGGGACAGGATGGACAGGTGTGTCTTCTCCCCTGAGCTTGGCTGCTGAACAGCTGTGTGGCCATGGGGTGAAGGGCAGCTTGATGTCTCTGAATGTCTCTTTGTTCAACTGGAAAATGAGATAATCAGATACTGTTTTATTGTGATAAAACATGCAAAACATGCAATTTAGCACTTAGTCATTTTTAATCATATCATTCAGTGGCATGAAGGACATTCACATTGTTCTGTAGCCATCACCACTATCCATTTCCAGAATGTTTTTATCTTTCCAAACTGAAACTCATACTCATTGAGGAGAGGGATAAGTAGCTCCCCATTCCCGCTTCTCTGAAGTCCCTGGATGAACCATCCTATTTCCTGTTTCTGTGATTTTGACCACTCTAGGGACCTTGTATGAATGGAATCACATGGTATTTGACATTTCACGACTGGCTTATTTCACTTAGCACAGTGACCTCAAGATTCAACCATGTGTTAGACTGTGTCAGAATTTCCTCCTGTGCTGGCACAGTGGCTCACGCCTGTAATCCCAGCAGCTCAGAGGCTGAGGCAGGAGGTTCACAAGTTCAACGACAGTCTTAGCAGGATCCTGAGCAACTTAGAGAGACCCTATCTATAAATAAAATATTTAAAAAGGGCTGGGGATATGAGTCAGTGGTTAAGTGGCCCTGGGTTCAATTCCCAGTACCAAAAAAAAAAAAAAAAGGAATCTCTTCCTTGTTAAAACATGTCTCTAAGAATTCCAATGTATCCATTGGGCTCTGGGAAAGCTAGGTTCTTTTGGAATATTCCTTTTTTGACTTGAACCCCTTTTTGACTAACATGATGGGGCTCTGGTGCATAGACCCTAACACTGTGATTGGGGATAGAGACTCTGAAATGAGGCTTCTCTCTACTTTCTGATCACCATGATGTGATGTCAGCTGCTTCCCTCTGCCACTTTCTCCCACCATGATGTTCAGTCTCACCTCCACCCCCAAGGAATGGAGCCAGCTTTCTATGGAGTAAGACCTCTGAAACCATGAGCCCTCAAATAAATGTTTTCTCCTCTATAATTGTGCCGATTGGGTACTTTAGTCACAGCAGTGGAAAAGCTGCCTAAAACATTCACCTATAAAATGAAGGTTACACAAGTACTGAGAAGACCAGATGAGACACGTGTTGAAAACTTAGCTCATGGAGAAACCAGACCCATTCTCTTGTCTCAAGGAGTTAATAATAAAACAATCAGTCATGAAGCAGACAATCCCCTTTCATATATCACAGCAAGGATGCACACACTGGCTGCTAGGTAAGTCTGGATTCCCCCTCCAGGCTCCCACTTCATTATGTAAGACTTGGGGCTAGTTGCTTTACCCACCTCAGTTTTACTAATTCTCATCAGTAGACTGGGTATAAGAGTATAAACTCAAAGAATCAAAGAAGGAGACATGAGGCAATTTATATAAGCCACTGTGCACCGTGCCTAGCATGTAGCCAACATCCTTTTTAGGTGCCGGGACCAGCCCTGATTCCTGGGATCGGGGGAGGTTGGATGACATTAGTAGAGTGGATTAATTCATTGAGGCTGAGAATGAAGGGTATTTTATAGCTAAGCCAGTACTAGTATGGAAATACTGAGGTCTCTGCCTCTAGGTATCCAGGAAGTGCTTGCTAAATGATTTTCCCTTTTGAGAGGATTTGCCTGGACAGACAGATGCCACGGCAAATATCACTGAATGCACAAGAGAAGCCAGGTGCCAGATGACCAGGAGTAACCTCTGCTTTCCCTGTGTGGCCAGGACTGTGCCATGGACAATTAGCACGTAGCCCACATGAATTCTCCCGCTGTCCAAATTCCCAGCAGCTGAGTGAAAGCACACATGGTATTTTACTGCCGTGACCTCATCAAAGAAAGCACTTAAGAAACAATGGACGGTAGTGTGGGAGTCGGGGTGGGATTGCTCGGCCTGCAGGGTGAAGAGCTGACTCCACACAAGAGCAGCCAGCCACCTCCCACCAAGAGGGGGCTGCTGTTCATCTGGGATCTGCTGTAGCTCCAGACTTGCTAAGTAAAAGGCAAATCCTACAAAAGCCATGGCCAGGAGCGAGAGTGGAAGAGACAGGTTTGGTTGCAGCTGAGAGTCTTGCAAATCCCCCTTGGAGGCCATTAGCAGATGGGAGCTGGAGTGACATGCATGACCCTGGTTTCTTTTCACTTTCTTCCCACTCTAACCATTTCTGCTCCAACTCATCCTTGCCTGGGGCCAAAGTAACTCTCAGGTCAGCCTTGTTCAGTCAGCCTGAGAGAAGTAAAGAGCTCCCCATCCCCCAAACTGACCCATCCCCCTAAAATATATTCCTCACTGTCTGCTTGCAAGGGCCTGAAAGTCCCTCTCTGCTATAAGGTGCTGAGATTTCAGTAGCCCCATATTGTAAAGGAAGTAGCTCACTCAGGAGCTAGTATCCAAACCCACTGACGTTCAATGTGTTGGTCAGCTACTGCTGGGTAACAAATAAACCCAGAATTGTTTCTTTTGCTCAGAGGTTTGTACATTGACTGAGGTGGCTGGATTGGATCTGTTCCATATGTTCATTCTGGGACTACCCTGAAGAGACAGTGTGAGACTGGGGGAGCCCATCTTATGGGGATGACAGGGGTATGCAAGGTCAAGCACACCTCAAGCCCTTGGTTGAACCAAGTCTGCTAACATCCTATTGGCTGAAGAAGTCACATAACCAAGACCAAAGAGATCACTGGTCCTTGCCTCCAGACTTTCTCTTACAGTTGATCTGGGGTAGGGCCTGAGAATTTGTACTTGCTGGGGACTCCTAGGTGGGGCTGATGCTATTGGTTTAGGAGCTGCAGGTTGAGAACCTAGGAAAATGATTACCAACTGAGCCCGATAGTCATTAGTGATGGGGTCTTCCCTGAACTCAGTCAGCCTCTGCCCTTGGATTTCATGTTTTTTTCATTCTGACATCTTTTGCTTCTCATTCTCCCTCATCTCTCTCTGGATTCTGTAACCCTCCCCTCCCACCTCCCCTGGAGAACTCCTCTCTCCTCCTCTGCAGTATTCTGACCCATATTCCTCTTCTCTTTCCTCCTGAGGATGTGAGAAGCCAGAGTGTGGGTGGGCACCTCCTGCAGAGACACTGGTCCCAGCCCAGGCATCTGGGTCAAACCTCCCATACTCAGGGTAGAGATGGCCCGGCGATAGCAGATTATTTCCTAGGAAGAATGTGGCTCTCACGTCTCCATTCCCTGACGGTTTATTTATTTTTGCATCTGCTCTGCATCTTTGTCCTTATGCTTCAAAAACATGCTTGGTTCCCCTGGGGCAGCCGTCACAAGACACTGCTTTTAATGACTTGTGAGGAATGAAGATGGTTCCCATGGGGCTGTGACCAGTGTGTCATTAAACTTACCCAGGAGTTTGGCAAGAGGGGACTTGCAACTTAAATTCGACAGAATATTAGCATTTTGCAGAGCCATGGTACAACTCCCAGTGAGACCAGCTCAACTCCCTGGACTGGGCTCCCAGGGAGACCAAGACTGTAGGTGCCTGAGCATGCCCTGGAGCTCCCACCAGAACCAAGTTGGTGATCCAAGGATGTTCCTTGCTGGTTCCCAGGAAGAGAGAGCGCTTTTCTGTTATATGGGGGCCCACCAGTGGCTCCTTTACCACCAAGCACCCCTTTCCTATTTGGGGCCCACTTTATGCACAACAGATCTTCTTTTTCCCTTCAGCCCCAAAGTCTCAGCCTGCTGTGTTCTCAGTAGCTGTGACCACTTATCCCATCTCTTGGGACCTGGTTCCCCACCCTGCCTCTCTGGGGAATGGAGCCAGTCTCCCGATTCTCTTTTTCATGCCCCTTCAGAAATAAGCCCATAGGGACTTTTTGCTTCATTTGATGCAAATTTCCAGGGAAGAACACCACTGTACTACTTGTCGTTAACAATCCGTCATCATCTCCATGATGTTATCTAGAAGCGTCATGCATTTTTTTTTCTTGGATTTGCTTTGTCTTTTTAGCACAGGGGATTAAACCCAGGGGAAGTGCACCACTGAGATACATCCACAACCCTTTTTTATTTATTTTGATATAGGGTCTTACCAAATTGCTGAGGGAATCCCTAAGTTCCTGAGGATGGCCTCAAACTTGCGATCCTCCTGGCTCAGCCTCCCTAGCTGCTGGGATTACAGGCATGTGACCCACACCCAGCTAGCTCTTCAAATTCTTATAACTCCTGACTTCCTCATGATGGACATCTTTTTTTAAATGCCTTCCTGACTGTAAATGGACCAGCAGAAGTCCTCTGCATTTGTTTTCTCTTGCTATAGAACAGTGAACCACGGGATTAATGACTTTAAACAGCAGAGACCATTTTCTAAGTTCCTGTGGGCTTGGAGTCAAGGCACAACTTAATTGGGTCTCAGCACAACTTAACTTCATGTCCCAGCCAACAGTCTATGTGCTAATGCTTCTCGTCTCACCATGGGTAATACCGCAATCAACCCATTGTGGGTTGAAAATGTAAGTGAGAAATGCATTTCATACACCAAACCTACCTAATATGCTAGCTCATCAGCCCAAAGCACTTTGGCAGACTGTTTTCCCTTGGGGACATGTGACCGACTAGGGCCACACTGTACCCAGCACTGAGAAGGAAGAAGGTACCACACATTGCTAGCCCAGGAAAAGATCAAAATTGAGAATTCAGGGTACCCTTTTACTGAACATATGCTGCTTTCACATCATCATAAAGCATCATTCTAAATTGTAGCCATCATAAGTCGGTGACTTCTCTATTGGCCAGTGCCGTGGTCTTATGAGAAGCTCAACTATGGAAAGATCCAACCACCTCTAAGGATGGGCAGGCTGTTGACAGGATGAATCTGTGGTGTTTGTAGCCCTGAGGTCCCTGTTTTCTGTCTCTTTGTCAGCTGTAGCTATCTTGTAGCCCCTAAAGGCCATTTGGAGTTCTCTGTCACGTGACCTCTCCAGAGACTGCCTCACAACATGGTAGCCAGCAGCAGAGGTTTCCCCCCCCACCACGCCAGTCTGCTGAGCTGGAGTCTTACATAGCACCACATATCCCAGGAGTGAGATTCGCCACGTTCATTTGGTTAGAAACAAGCCACATGTCCTGCCTACGGGGGACCTTCCATGGGAGGAAATTCCATGAAGGCATGAACGACAGGAGAGTCTTTCTGTCACATAGGAAATAGGTTTCCAATCTGATAATGTCAGGCAGGCAGAATGGTAGGCACCTCTTAGCCCCCAGAGTCACTTTCTTCTCTTGAGGACACCCAGCTGGATGTCCCTCAGTTCCGGAAAGCTCTTGCTGCATTGAGAAATGATACCACGGGACATCTTCATTCTGATCCTACTATTTTATTTTTTTAATTCTTATTTTTTTAATTATAGGTGGACACAATATCTTTGGGGGTTTTTTTTGTTGTTGTTGTTTGTTTGTTTGTTTTTATGTGGTGCCAAGGATCGAACCCAGTGCCTCATGCATGGTAGGTGAGCGCTCTACCACTGAGCCACAACCCCAGCCCTTGATCCTACTATTTTAAATATGAACTCCAAGATTATCAGACCTCAGACACCTCTCTTTAGTTCAGCCAAAAAAATATTGATTGGCTACCTGTTAGGACTGGATATCATTCCAGATACTGGAATGGTAAAAGTGACAAAGTCTCTGTTCTCATGAATTTATGTTCTAGTTAGGTGAGAGAGACAATAAATAACAAAGAAGTGCTTAAGTAAGTGCCAAGTGTCATGACAATCATAAAGTATGGATAGAATGTGTCAGAGGAGTGCTTTAAATGGGGCAATCAAGGAAGGCTCTCAGAGTAAGTGACTCTTTTTTTTTTCATGATTCTTTTTTTTTTTCTTTTTTTTATTTTATTTTTTTATTGGTTGTTCAAAACCCTACAAAGCTCTTGACATATCATATTTCATACATTAGCATACATTAGCTTCAAGTGAGTTATGAACTCCCTTTTTTACCCCAAGTACAGATTGCAGAATCACATGGGTTACACATCCACATTTTTACATAATACCATAATAGTAACTGTTGTATTCTGCTACCTTTCCTATCCTCTACTATCCCCCCTCCCCTCCCCTCCCATCTTCTCTCTCTACCCCTTCTACTGTAATTCATTTCTCACCTTGTTTATTTTCCCATTCCACTTACAACCTCTTATATGTAATTTAGTATAACAATGAGAAAAGATTAACATTAAACAGAGACATGAGGTGGGAGGGAAAGGGAGAGAAAAGGGGAATTGCATGGAAACGGAGGGAGACCCTCATTGTTATAGTAAGTGACTCTTAAATTGAGTCTTGGAGGATGACAAGGAGCCAGCCACGAGACAACTTGGGGAAAGGGGTTTGAAGCAGGGAGTAGCAAGTGAAAAGGCCCTGAGGCACAAAAGAACTCTAGCCTGTTTGAGGAAATGGAAGCCCATTGGCTGGAGCTGAGAGAATCAAGAGAGTCAGTGGAGATGAGGTTGAGAAAATAGGCTAAAGGCTGATCTTTGAGGGTCTTAGGGGCCTTGGAAAAGAATTTGGATTTGATTCTTGTGTGACGGGGAGCCACTTGGAGGGGTTTCAGCAGGGGTCATTGGTAAATCTCTTTAATACCTTCTGAGGCTGCTGGATGGAGGACACAGTGTAGGGCAGCAAAAACAGAAGCCGGAGTCTCCTGGGCAGCTCCAGCGTCTTTCTAGGTAAGGGTGCCCGGTGGGCTTGGCTGAGGGCTACAGCAGGGGAATGAATGGACAGAAATGGTTAGGGCGGGGCCTTACAATGCACTAGGTTTAAAAAAAAAAATCAGTTCTCAGGTAAAATTTGTGTAATAGAAAGTTAAAGAAAGTCATGTAAACCTTTCCCATGCGCCATCCCCTGGCTGCCAACTTAGAGCCTCAAGCCATCAGCTCAGTCCCAGCAGCACCAGGGCTGACCCAAATCATTAGAAAGGATTGGAGTTCTGCTGATTGGAGAATTGCACTTGCTAGACCCTGGTGCAAGCTGACTTTGGCTCCTGTGGTGCTGCCGTGGGGCTCCTGTAAATCTTTTGTGAAAGTGCCCCTAAGTTCTTAGGACAAAGGAGGGGGCTGTATTGTGGGTCAAAACTTGAAGCAAATGCTGTTGTCGACAGAGACACAGTCTGGCTTCCGGCTCAGAACGCAGAGACTGGAGTTGGAACATCTGGGTTTGAATCTCTGCACGACCCTGAGCAAGTTAGTAAGCTTCCTTGTGCCTCAGTTACTTCCTTTATAAAGTGGAGCTGCAGTTAAAAAACAAAACAAAACAAAAAACTTCTAGGCTGTTACTAGAGTTAAATGAATTAACAGTTGTGAAGCACCATTAGAGAGGAAATGTACCTGAGTGAAAAGTGGTAAATTAAGAACAACAGATCAGATACTTTGGTTCTTTTTAAGATCCTTTAATCTATAAGACACCTATTAACAATACAGGCCATTTTCTCATTCTTTACCCTGATGCTAATGCATATATTATGGGTGGGGGGAAAAAAAAGAATATAAGAGCTTAGGTTCAACCCCCAGTTCTGCTGTTTCCTGGCAATCTTTAACTTCTCCATCAATGTTATTTTCTTCATGGATAAAATGGAATAATTAGAGCAGTGTGCTCACAGTGATTAATAACTGGCTCTCTAAAAATAAAAAAACCCTTGTTGGTAATGTTGGCTGATTTCTATGGTGTCGATGCATCCGTTATCGCTGACGTTAAGCTACGTAGTGTGATGAAGGCAGAGTTAGGAAGGCCCGCACACAGTCTGGCCCCAGAAAACTCACGAAGGAAATCAAAAGCTACCATTTATTGAACACCTAACATGTGCATAGCACTGAGCGAATCTAAGTGAAATGAAGCCTTTTGCACAATTTTCCAAGCAGCCCTAGGTGAAGTTGTTATCATTATGTTCATTACAGTAGTTGCAACTGACACAGAGCTAAGTAATTTGCTGCAGGTCACACTGCTAGCAAGTGTCTAAATTACTCAGTTCAGTGCCTGACCCCTGAGGATCTCATGCAGAGGTGGATGCTGATGATATTGCTTCTGCAACAGAGGGAGAGTGGCTTCTTAATATTTGGTCATTTCTACATTGTGACATTGGTTTTCATAAAGTTCACCCACAAGTGGCATACTTTAATGCAACTAAAATATATAGTCCCTTTTGTTAAAATGAGGATTAGATTATGACCTCTGAAGAATCACTCTGAGATATTTGGATATAAGCTGAGCATTTGGTTGTGTTACCTACTTGGAAGAAGTATTTGGGATGGAGAGAAGGGGTGGCTGTTGATAGAATATCTTCTACATGCTGAGGCTTAAATGCATTACATCATTTCAATCTTCTCATAAGGAGAAAGAATCATCCTTGGTCTGCCCCTTATTTGACAGATGAAGATAATCCAGTTCAGGGAAATGCAATAACCTTCCCGATTTTCCATCACTAGTGTGCTGGGAATTGAACCCTAAAAAACTGAGGGAACCTGGTTGTTTTCTTTGCACCAGGCTGCCACAGTTGAGCTCCCCTGTCTTATAAAATTTGATGAGATTCTTTCCTAGAACTCTGGTCACAACACTATAAAATAAAGAACAGATCCTTGCCAATCCCAGAGCATCTCTTGGCAGCTGGCTCAGCCCTTTTCCCTCTGACCCCCATCTGGAAGAATAGGCACAGGCAATGTCCTGACCGGTGGCCTAGAAAAACACGGGGCCCCGCGCTATGGGCCTCTGGGGCTGTTTATATTAAACTGCCTCAGACCATACCCCTGGGATGCCCAAAGCCCTAGCCGGTTGTTGAGAGAAAATATCAGCCAGTGTTCCATTTCTGGTCACCATCTGTATCCATTCCAAAAGACAAACAGTCCATTTTAGCTCATGAGCAATTTAACTTGGAGACCGGGGTAAGCCAGAGGTACTTGGCAGTGTTCATGGTCATCTTATTTGCTTTAGGTCCAGAGCCTGTGTTCAGAGCCTTGTTGAATTCTTATCTGAAAGGCCAGGGGGCCTAAGTGGAATTGATTACACATGAAAGCACCTTTATAAACACAGACAAAAATATTAGTACTCTGGTATCTTGCGTTTTCTGACCCTGACCATCGAAGTGGATGGGTTGTCTTGAATTCCTGATTAATGGAAATAGCCAGTCAGCTTATTTTTCAAGCTTTCCAAGGAGCCCTAGAATATAAAAATGGAAAGGGTCTTCCCTATCTTATTCCTTCATTCATTAAATATTATTTGAGCATCTACCATACTTCAGAAATTATTAGGTGTCTAGGAGAAAAGATGAATTTGACATAGTTCCTGTTACCAGGAAACTTCTGGTGTGGTTGAGAAAGTGGCTTAAGTAAGTAGTCCTATAAATACATCTGACAGTGCAATTGTGAAAAAATATGATGAAAGAGAAATACATGGTCCCAGGAAAGTAATTAACAACGGGGTCTGACCTAGAGGATGCGGGTCATGGAAGGCATTCTCAAGGAAGTATCATTTGAATAAAGAAACAGAATGAAGGCGGGTAGGACAGAGAGTTCCAAATAGAAGGAACAGCAAGTTCAAGGCCTGAAGATAGAGGGGAAAGATCAGAGTGGATGACTACTGAGTTCAAGGGAGATGGTAAAATATGAGGAGATTAGACAGACGGGTAAGAGCCAGGTTCTAGAAGGTCTTGTCATCACATGAAAGCAATGGAAAGGCACCAGAGACTTGGAAGCATCATGATAATGTGATTGCTGCTCTTCTTATATCACAGAGCTTCTTCAGACAATAGTATGGAGGGAGAGAGAGACGTGGAGTATTAGGCTACTGCTAGATCAGATATATTATCTCAGCAATCAAGGGGAAGAGGGCTGATGAACAGATAGTTGTTAATCTCTTTTTTTGGATGTGGTGACATTTAAAAAGATCAAGTTTATGTAGTTCATTTAGTCAGTTTTGGCTAAGTTATGCAGTGGTAACAAATGATCCCCAAATCTAATAAGTCTTGTGAAAGAACGCATCTAACATGGCAAGATTCATATGACATACATATTATCATCCTCACTTTATGGATAATGATGTTGAAGTTCAAATCCCCTCTGGTAGATTTTTTGATTGCTCAAAATATTTGTTTTTGAGATTCCTCAGATCTCAAAAACAAAGGTTTATTTCTTGTTTGTGCTCTATGGCCATGTGGGGCCAGCTGTATTTCTGTTTCACATCATCTTTACTCTGGGCCCCAGGGTGATAGAGTATAGAAAACCATATGCTGGTTCTCAAAGATTCACTAATGACATATCCCTTCTTAGTTTTCAAAGGTCAAAGCAAATCACATTGCCAAGTTTGAATGGAGAGTCTTCCTATAGAAAGGCGGCTCTCCGGGGCAGGCAACAAATATTTTGAGCAATCAGAAAATCTACCAGCAGAGAGTTCAACTTAAACATCATCATCCATAAAGTGAGGATGACAATATGTATATCATGTGAATCTTGTCACCATCACATGTGTTCATTCACATGAAGTACTTATTAGAACAGGCTCACAGTAAACCCTGTGACTCAGAGATGGACAGAAACTTGTTCAATGATATTTCCTAATAAAGAACACCTGCTACACCCAGATTCTGGATGGGTGACGAGAATATAATTTCATCTGGCAAATATTTACTCAGCGTATACTATGTTTTAGGCACGTGCCGGTCCGAGTTTTGGAGATTAAGATGGGAAGAGATTCTATTCAAAGGATTTATGGCATCATAGAGCCAAGGGACATGTCAATAAGTCCAAAACCCAAAAGTTAAGAAATAGTGCCACATCTTCAGGGTCACGTGTCTGAAATTCCCCACAATTTCTCAGAAGTGATGATTCTTCACCTGGGTCTTGAAACCTTAAGGTTTAATCATAGAGGTGATGTGAGGAGGGTGTTCTGGGTAGAGGAAAGAGCATGTGCACTTGAGGTGCCAGGTGCATTTGTAACCTGTCCATGGTGGGATGAGCTGGGCATCAGTGTCCTCCCCTCCCCAACCCTGCACTCATCAGGAAGGATGAGTGGTCAGTGATTTTGTCTAATGATCTGGTTTCAGTGAAGTTTCTCAGCTAGCTCCCTGGCTTTCATGTTATTCTGTGTGATAATTGAACTAGAAGAGGATTGAGAAGAAAGCATTCACTTCAATTGGAGAGCAGTTCTGGGATAAAGTGGGAGAGTGACATTTAACAGTTATCATAGGGAAAGGAACTTTGAAGAAATATTTTACAAGTTTTAAAAGGACAAATTTGGGGTTGAGTGATGCACAGAATTTCTTTCTTCAGTTTTTCTCTCCATTGATCTTCAGTAGAATTTTACTTTATTGTTCAAAGATAGGAGGTGAGTGTCTATGAATGTGTACGTGTGTGCGTGTGTGTGTGTGTGTGTGTGTGTGTGTGTGTGTGTGAACATGTGCATGCTCAGGATGTGGTGATATGTTGAACTTGACTGTAACGCAGATATTTCCAAGTAAATAACAACTTTCTGAATGAAGATTGGTCCCCATGGCATATCTACAGCCTCCCTTCCAATGCCACTACCATCTGTGAATGATGCAGCATATCTTATTTCTATCTGTCAAATGTATGCATTACATTAATCAGTCACGGTTGACTTTTTAAGGGGTATATTATGCTCCAGTGAACATGAAAGTCCAGTACATTTGGGTCATTGATTAAATAGCTCAGTACTGTTAGCATATAAAATAAAAATGTAAACTAGGCTAGGCTATGAATATATAAAAGTAGGCTGGGCCATCGTGAATGACTGTGGACATTGAGCTGAGAACTTGGACTTATACCCCAGGTTAAAACCTATAAATATTAAGGATTAACATCATATGGGGGACTGAGGAGAGCTAAGTCCCTTGGTAAAGGTGGCTAAGTGTCCTCACATGCCCTTGAGAGAAATCGCCAATCCAAGTGTGACTATGGAATAAGAGAAAAGGATGGGGGAATTTAGTTTAAAGATCAACAATGTTGCTTTAAAAAGAAAAGAAAGAGAACCTGCCATATCTCTATGTAATGTTGCCATGGAAAGAGCTATTTTCATCAGATATGAGAGCAGGAAGCCACATAAAACAGAAAGAAGGGGCCAGAATGTGGCCTTGAAACACCCTGGGCTGCCCTAACTTAGCAGCATTTTTAGAGACAGCAGTTTCTTCGTGTTTCTATGACAGGAATGAGAAAAATGAAAGGTTTCCATGACTTATTTCTTCCGTTTTTCCCATTGAGTGAGAAAACACGCCTACAATCCATGGAATGGAGGAGATATTTCCAAGTAAATAACAACTTGCTGAATGAAGAGTGGTCCCCATGGCATATCTACAGCCTCCCTTTCAAAACAACCACCATCTGTGAACGATGCAGCAAATCTTATTTCTATCTGTCATATATGTGCATTACATTAATCAGTACTGATTGACTTTCTAAGGGGCATATTATGCTCCAGTGAAGTCCGAAAGTCTGCAGTGAAGACATACAGATCTTTCCAACAAAAACATGTTTTAAAAAAAGAAGCACTTTTATAATATTGGGGGGAAAATGAAAGCATAGCCAGAACTTGATATCGGATGCTGGAGCCACCTAGGTGTCTGATTAGAATGATTAGTGCCCTGTGAATGGTAAATTATGGTCTGGAACTGGAATTGGTAGGGCTTTGGGACTATGGGAGCTGAAGGCTCCTGTTGAATGCACCAGAATCCAGGGAAACAAATAATGTCTGTTTACCACATCTGGCTCCTCTGGGGCCTGTCATCACAACTTTAAAGTTGACACAGTCTCTGGAGCTGAGGAAGGGAAGGGGTGGATAGTTTGAGACAGCAAAAGGCTGGGACATGGGCTGAGGGTGTGGCTCAGTGGTGGAGCACTTACCTGGCATGTGTGAGGAACTGGGTTCGATCCTCAGCACCACATAAAAGTAAATAAATAAAAATAAATCTCCATTGACAACTAAAAAAATATTTAAAAAAAATGGCTGAGACGTTAGGTCTTGTGTTTTCCAAAGTAGATCTCAGCTTAAGAAGTGAATGCGAAGATGTATCCATTTTAGAGAGACACCAAGCCAGCGTTATTTCCTGTCCACTCTGTGCATTTGCTCTCAGTAACCTCTTTAACACTCACGCTAATAAATATGGGCTTGGAGGATAAAGCGCCCAGACTAGAACTTGATTGAAAGCAATTCCGTGTGTGGGGGAACGTGGGGTGTGATGATTTTCTCACAACTGGCAACATTTCTTCTTCATTTTTGCTCATGACATAAACCATTTGGACTCTCCTTCTCTGCATAGCAGCAGATCAAGGCAAAGTACAGAAGATGCTCGAATGCTTGGGTGATGTTGGAATAACATCCAGTTGAATTCAACACAAATTTATTGAGCACCTAGTGTTTGATGCAAAGTGCAAGTCATGAGAAAATAAAGAGAAACAGAATATCATCCCTCCCTCAAAGAATGCCAATATGTTGGTCTGCACATCCACAAATGGCTGTGATTAATGCTACAATCCTAAAACAATGATATGAGGTCATGGGGCTGGACGTTTTTGTTTGTCTATTCTCATTTAGTCCTGAAAGAAATCCTATTGGTTGGTGCTATCGTGATCCCCTCTTCTTAGATGAGGAAACAGAAGCTCAGAAAGGCTAAACATCTTCCTAGGTACTCACAGCTAACCAGTTTAGGAGCCAAGATTGAAACATGTGGCTCTCTAACTCAAGGAACTGTGTTATTTCTATTACTCACTGTCATGGGCTGAGGTGGGGATCCAGGCAAGCTACAGAAAGAAGGTGACACTGACGTTTATGAATGGATGAGACTCATCAGATACCAGAAGTGTGAAGGTAGATTAGGATGTGTGGTCTTGGTAGAGAAAAGGCCTCTGGAAGGGTTTGGAGTCTTTGTAAATAGGCTATAGCCCAAGTATGGGTGTCAGTGAGAAGGGACCACACATAATGAATTCATCTTTTAAACAAATATTTGTGGCCAGTCACTGGTTGGGGTGCTGGCCATCTCCTGGTGACTAAGATTGGACCAGGGCTCTGGCTTCATGCAGCCATCCTTAAACCAGAATGTAAGCAAGTCTGCGGGCCTGCCAGTAAACCAAGCACACATAGACAGGTGGTCCGCTGAGAAACCAATGAATGCCATCAGAAGCGAATCGTGGGACCTGTCTCTCTGACAAGGAGGCTTTAAGTTGGGATCTCAAGGCTGAGGATAAATCAGTTATGTGTGCATCAGGTGGGGGGAAAAGCAGGAGCAAAGGCCTATGATGGGAATGGTGGGCTAACCAAGCCTACAGTCATATATGCTTATCTTTGTCCTGTGATCATTCTGGCGCCATGATGCCTTATATAGGCTCAGGGAGGAGGGTCATCCCATTTGGAAATCTTCCCAAAATCACTGCATTTATTGTGGGTTCTCAATGACATAAAAACCTACTCACAAGTTCAGTCTCGCTCTTTTTCCAAAAAGGGGCAACTTGGCAAGTTACTCGGGCCATGCCTGCCATTGTTTGTTCTGCTCTGGCCCAATCCCCACCCCTTCCCATCAAAACAAAACTGCCAGTGATTCATTTGATGCTTTTTAACTACATGGTGCCAATTATGCTGCTTCTTTATTTTCATTGTGGTCATGAAAAAAAAAAAAAAACTTCATCCATAGTCACCTATGTGTTCCCTCTCCAAACCTAGATTAAAGAAAGTTTGAGCCACTGACATCATTTCGTGACAGTCAACTTCCATTAATTAAGCACAGGTGTCTTTCTGCAGCCATTCTCCCTGCTCTTGGTTTGGAAGGATTCTTGGAAGGTATTTTTTTGTTGCTTAGCAGGGAGAGAAGACTATGTAAAGACACAGACTTTGGGGTTGTTTTTCTACCTGTCAAAGAAAAATCAAGCAGAAGCTATGGATGAACAATGGAAAGTGACACAATCAAGTCACCCCCCTCCCAGGCTCTGTGTCCACTTCTGCCCCTTACTTCTCAGTGGTCCTCCTCCTCCCTCCCTTGCCCATGGTTATCATATGATCCAGACTTGATGAACATGCAACCTAACCATCAGCTACCTTGTAGCCACAGTCTTGTGTATCAGGGATGAGAAGGTGGTCTTAGTGGAGGCCATTGAGCCTCAGATTAGGGTCTTGTGCTGGAAGAGTAAAAAGGAGAAGCCCCTTTTCTCTTGAGGTTGTTGGACTGGGAGGACAGAGACCTGAAGCTGCAGATCATCTTGTGAAAAAGCATTGTCAACAGAGGAATTGAGACAGATTGCTGAGAATCTTCTGTCTGTACAGCCATACACCATTTAACAAGGGGAGTGTGTTCTGAGAAGTGGATCATTGGTGATATCTTCACTCTGTGAACGACATAGTACTTATGCAAACTAACATAGCTATGATGTCACAGGAAGATGTAATCTCATGGGACCACTGTTGTATACATGTTGTAATTTGGTGCAACTCTGAAGACAGTAAAGTCCTGGAGTTCTCAGTTATGTGTTCTAGTAAGTAGAATTGATTCATCTTTGAATCTAGTTTGAGTAGGTTTTCTGTTTCTTGCCACAAAGACGGTTGGGTTGAATATACCACTGCAGCCTCTATCCCACCCTCCCTCCTGTCTTGCTTGTTTCTTTTTCTCACTGAATGCCAGGAGCATGGCCACTGGAGCTGGCCATGGCCCATAGCCACTTCTCACCTTTCCTGCCCGGCAGAGCCTGTACGTGTTCCATTTTGCTCGTCTCTATGGGGCCTTTGGCCAGGGCTGGTGAAACTTTCTCTGGTGGATCCAGACCAATCAATACTCTTTCTTTTCTAATTTAGCTAATTAGAAGGGGCCTGAAACCAATTTTTAGCCTATACAATCTGAGAGGAAATCTGGAGTGACTGTTTGCTTTTGAAAATAAGAACAGGGAAGAGCTGGGGTTATGGCTCATAACGGCAGTAGAGCGCGTGCCTAGCATGTGCGAGGTGCTGGGTTCTATCCTCAGTGCTACTAAAAGTAAATAAATAAATGAATAAAATAAAGGTATTGTGTCCAACTAGAACTAAAAACAAAATATTAAAAAAATAAGAACAGGGCAGGAAACGTCTAATGAATGTCATCTTTGAGGGAAGACAATAGTAGAGTAAAGATTTTGGGGAAAAATATCAGGGACTTGATGACATCATTGAGTTATAGAATTAATCTTCCTGATATGTGAAACCATAAATCCTCTTGTCATTTAAGAGATCGATTTTTCTCTTGGTAGCAACAGAGAGGATTCTAACAGACATTGAATACATATCAATGCATGAAATCAGCCATGTGCCTCCTGGGCAGATGATCCATCTCAATCAGATAGGTCCCTGTAGAGCAGGGGCACCATGTTCTATGTCTGGGTCTTTGCTGAGTAGGCTGGGACACTCAGGTGACTCACTGGTGATAACCAAATTCACTTGAGAATTTGGTGAATAAACAATTTTGCATTTGTATTTGGAATTTCACCTTTCTAGACACATTCTCCCTGTAGGTTAGCCATCATGGGAAGCCAAGGAAGCTGAAAGGTGACTGGGTGAACTTGAAGCTGGAGCAAGATCTAAGAACCTAGTGTTAATTGCATAGCTGTAGTGGTTTATGTCACCCAGCCACAGGTGACCTAGGCCTCCATCTCCACCTTCAGAATGTACAGTCCATGTGGTCCACAGTCGTTCATTCTGTGCTTGCTCCTTTTCCTCCATGTATTGTTCTTTCTGCCCAGGACACTTTCCAGAGCCAATCTCATTTACCTGACTTCTGGTTGTCAGTTAGCAGTTTGGTGGCACCTCTTCCAGGAAGGTTTCCTTGACTCTTCCCTCCCTCTCTTCAGGCTATCCCTGATCTCCCTCTCAAATTATTGGAGTTCCTTTGACTTTAACATTAGTGTCTCTTTTGTCCCACTGAACTAGAATTGTTTCTTGACTTGCTGACTCCCCCTCAATTCTGTGCTTCCAGGTGGGCAGGGACTGTGTCCATATTGGTTCCTGTTGTGTCTCTGGTTGCTAAGTTTCCGTTTGATGTACTAAATGACTGGCTGTATATGTTTGTTGAAAAAACAGTGGATGAGTGCCTGAGAAGGTTCACCGAGCCTCTCCCTGACACCCCTGGCTGTTATTCAGGTGAGTGCTGCTAATGAGCTGTGATGAGTGTGTCTTTGTGGGTCAATTGCTGAATATTCAATCATCTGAAGTTTGCATTGCTTCTGATGTTACTTTAAATTCCTTTAGCTGGTGACTTCCAGGTACTCCCATTCAATCTACGAGTCCTAGTTTGGATTCAGGCAAACCTGTGTGGAAGAGCCCTTCTCCATCAGTTACTGTATGTTACAGTCCATTTTCTCTTGCTGTAACAGAATACCTGAGACCATCTTTATAATCTACACTTATAAATAATAGAAGTTTGTTTAGCTCTTGGTTCTGGAGGCCAGGAAGTCCAAGAACATGGCTCCAGCATGGGGAGAGGGCCTTCTTGTTGTCACATGGCAGAGGGCATCACATGGCGAAACAGAGCAAGTAAGCCAGAGAGCTCCTTTTTTAACAAGCCACTCCCTCAAAATCCATCAATCCATGACTGTAGCCATCTATTAACGAGGGCATAACCTCATTACCCAAAAGATCCCACCTCCAGATACCATTAATGTATGAACTTGGGTACTTGTGCAAATGTGTCTCCGCATGAAATTTGGGGGAATGCATGGTTAAAGCTTGGGAGCTTTAGTTTCAGTATCTGTAAAATGGAGCTGATAATGCTGACTCTCTGTCTCATGGATTACATTGAGAAGTATATGAAAAATGCATATAAAATGCTTGACATGGGTTCCCCCAATCCACTGTCCAATTAACATCCTTGATTTTTATCATTAAGAAGCTTTATGCCTCAGGGAAGGGGCTGGAGAATTGTAGAAGGCTGACATTCAATGCCCTTCATCATAGAGGGAGAGAGAAAAAACTCTGGGCTTCCACCCCGCATTTCCAATAATTATGTTTTTCCATAAATAGTTTCTTTAGAAAAACAAAATGTAAGAATGTTTGAGCTCAGCCCAAGAATGTATGTTATGTTCTTTAAAAAAGGAAATGTCAACAGAGTGTTGGGTGACAACCAGTCTCAAGTAAAGAGGGCATTCCATGGAAAGTATTTATAGAGGATTTTGTCTGAAAGGAGTGAATTCTGGTTTCCTTCTCATTCAGAGGAAAAGGGTGGGGATAGCCAGATCATTAGGTGCAGCAGGATGTTTGGAACAGTGTTGTAAAAGTGGATATAGCCCTCCCTTGGGAGCATCATGTGGTGGCTCTGGAGAGGCAGCACAGCAGGGTGGGGCACCGATTCCCAACTCTACCACCTCCTGGCACAGGTTGCCATGTCTGAATCCAAAACTCTATTTTTCCATCTGTAAAATGGGCATGATGGCAGGTAGCTTTCTAGCAAGAGCACAGTACCTGGCACACAGGAAGTCTTCAATAAATTTGGGCGATTTCTTTTTATTCTTTCTCTTCCTCCTCTTCCTCCTCCTCCATCCTGTGCCAGCATTGTCCTTTTCCTTTTTCTGCTCCTGGCGACTTCTGCTACTATTTCTATTTAATGTCTTTCCTCCTCCTCCTCCTCCTCCTCCTCTTCCTCCTCCTCCTCCTCCTCTTCCTCCTCCTCCTCCTCCTCCTCCTCATCCCACCATTTCTATTATTACTACTACTACTTCTACTATTTATAATATTGTGTAGTTCTATTATCATTCCTCCTACTACAGTGAATTCCACTATGACTTCTAGGTCTACTATTTCTAACAACTACTGTTACACTTAAGTTCATTCCATCAACTCCTTTTATAAATAGGGAAAAAAGAATCTGCCCAAGATCAGAACTTGCAAGGGACACAAATGGAACTACACATCAGGGCTCCTAACTCACAGTCCAGTGCTCTTCCCATTCCTTTACCAACGAGCATTGTTGGATCATATGCTGCAATGATGGTTCATTGTCACTGTTTTTGTTTGCATTTCAGGTGTTCCCCCAAAGCTCCTGTTCATGCAACAACATTTAGAGGTGAAATGATTGGACTGTGAGAGCCGTTAGTCCACCCTAATTTGAATGGACTGACTGGGAAGTAACTGGTAGGCAGGTGGGACGGGGCTGCAGGAGGCGGCTCGCTGGGGTTGTGCCCTGAAAGGGTGCTTCTTCGCTGAGGCCTCTTCACTCCTCCTATCCTCTCTGTTTCCGGACCCTGCCAAGAACCAAGGCAAGCAGTTTTCTTCCACTGGGCCCTTCTGCCATGGTGTGCTTCCTCACCTTGGGCCCAGAGTGATGGAGTTGGCCATCTGTAGACTGAGACCTCTGAAACCATGAGCCCTCCAGATAAACTTTTCCTCCTCTAACTTGTTCTTGTTGGGTAGTTTGATCAGCTTGATGCCAAGCTGACTTAAACAGCTAGCAAAACTGAAGCTAATTGACAGGTTAAAGATGAGACTCAGAGAGCTAACCTGCTGGTTGTATGACTGTGGGAAAACCAGTTAACCTCACTTGTTCCACCTAAAAAAAATGGAGAATATATAGTGTTTATTTCATAAGGCTGTTCTGGGGATCACACGAGTCAATACAGGCCAAGTGCTTACACTGGGGGCTGCCATGCTTCTGACCAAGGAGGAATTCACTCAGTCTTGTCCTCCATTCCAGCCCTCTGCCCTCTATTCTTTCCCCCTTTCTCTCTCCTTTATGCAGAAGGAAGGGTTTCCTCAGCCCTTGCTTAGGCAAGTGTTGGACTGCAAGACCAGGTGATGTGGTCCCCTTGTGTGTGGGCACTACTGACGGACAGCTCCAGCTATCTCTCTCTGTCTGTGTCTCCCTGTCTCCTTCCTTTCCGCTTCCTCCCCCCTCTTTTTGCCTTTGAGACCTCCCTTTGAGTCCTAATTTTGGCATGGGCTGGGACCAAGGGTTCAGACTGGGAATGGCTTTACTTCAGCTGCATTTTAACCCATTAAGTCCCAAGTTTCAAATTCTGTAGAGGATAATGGGACAAAATGGATTAATAAATGCTAGTTGGCACATGCCCATATCCCAGTGACTCGGGAGGCTGAGGCACAAGGATTATGAGTTCAAAGTCAGCCTCAGGAATTTAGCAAGGCCCTAAGCATCTCAGTGAGACCCTGTCTTTAAATAAAATACAAAAAAAAGAAGGGCTGTGGATGTGGCTCAGTGATTAAGTGCCCCTGGGTTCAATCCTGAGCACCAAAAATAAATAAATAAATAAATAAACAAATAAATGCTAGCTGGGGTCCTTGATGCCCAAGTCATCAGAGGCTATATTAGTCCTTTTTTTTTTTTTTTTTTTTTGCAACTATGTTAAGATAACCAAGACAGGCTACTTATGAGGTTTATTTTGCTCACACAGTTTTGAAGACAGAAATTCCAAGATCAAGTAGCCCCTCACTTAGTCCTCTGGTGAGGGCCTAATGGTGGATGTCAGGGACACATATGAGAGGGAGAGATCACTTTTGCCATGGCATGGTGGTGGGACCAGGCTTGCTCTTTTTATAAAGGCCCTCTGGAGAGAATTAACTCAGGGATACCATGAGATCTACCCTAATCCCTTTCGTATGCACACCCCATGACCTACAGAACTCTAACTAGGCCCATCACCACATTGAGGACCATGTATGCAGTATGATTTCCCATGGAGGAAACTCACACCATATTTGATCAAGAGCAGAGATGGGGTGTAAATCCTGCTCTGATAGTACCATCTTTGTGATCTTGGGAAAGTGACTTCACCTCTCTGAGCCTCCGTTTCCACATCTGTGGTGGGGATTAAGTGATTCAATCAACATCCAGCTCATAATTCAATGCCTGGCACATTTTAATCTCAAGGTCAGAAAAATTCTCATTTTATATCCTGTGTGTGTGGGTGGGGAGGGCTTGGCAGAAGGCTTCCTGGAGCAGTTTGCTCCTGCCCTAAAAGTGCACAGAGTGGAACTCTAGCCTTTCTCCTGGATTCCCGTTCACCTCCCTCCGCAAAGCCAGACTAGAGTTGCACGGAGAGCAATGGTCGCCCCTCTGTGACCAATTCTAAGAGACGATTGGCACACTGAGAAGGAGAAAGAATACCAAACAGTACATTTGGAAGGGGCTCGAGAGGCTGTCGTGGCCAAATAACTCATAAAAGAAAAGACTGAAGCCCAGGGGGTTGATGACTTAAGTGCTAACGACTCTACTTGGTGAGTTGGAGCCAGGCTCTCTGTGCACATGTCCAGCTTGTGCTGCTTTCTAACTGCAGGACTTTGGGCCAGTTGTTCATCTTCTCTGTCCCTCAGCTTCCTCATCTGTATCAATAGCACCTCATGCACTGATCTGGACACTCATTCCATGAATTAACACATGCAAAGCACATGGAATAGCACCTTGCCCCAAGTGTAGTGCCAAAAAATTGGCAGCTAGCATGATTGCTATCAGATATGATTTTGTCACTGAATCTTCCCCAAATCCTTTATTCCATTGCCAAGCCAGCCTCCAAGGCACCATGCTGATGTGAAGTGGGGTTTTCCAGAAGCAGACCCTGAGATGCTTATTTGTAATGGATTAGGAGTCCATATCAAGGAGAGAGTGGGGAGGAAGGGGACTGAGCAGAGGAGGAGCTGGACTGTGTGTGCATGTGCTGCAGATCCCCTGCAACCTGGCAGGGGTTACAGGAGCAGTACAGCAGACTCAGTGTTGCATCTGATGATCCAACAAACCGAGAATTAGAAATATTTTTAAAAAATCGCATCCATACTGAACATATGTAACCTTTTCTTCCCTGTCATATGATCTAAATGATATAGCGTAACATAATATTCGCCTAATTTTACATTGCATTAGATAATTGCAAGTAATCTAGGGAGGAGGTGCATAGGTTATATGCAAATACTGTGCCGTTATTTAGAAGGGACTTGAACATCTGAGGATTATGGTATCCCAGATGGTTGGTTCTGGAACCAACCAAAGGACAACTATGTTGTCTGTTGGAATTGTCCCACATGGTGTAGAAATAACCAGATCTTTATATCCCCATTTCCCTCAGTCACTGGATGTGAGATGTTCCCTGAAGGCCATGACCTTGGGTGTGACAGCTCTCTGCAGCTCAGGCAGGCCCCATGGAGCCAAGAGTTAGAGGAAGCAAAAGTTCCCTTATGGAAAATCTGGAGAGCACAGCCCTGAGTCTAGTAGGACACATGCCAGTTGAATTTTTAAGGTCTACAAACTCTTGATCATTTACATGGTGATTACTTCTCAGATGTTCAACCGAGAGAGACTGCAGAGCAGAGAATACCAGAGCTGGAAAGGGACCTTGCAGACCATCTTGTTAGCCTTCTTCATGTATTGATTAGGATTTTGAAGTCCAGGGAGGGATATAAACTGGAAATGGAACCCCCGACCCCCATGGGGGGAAAAAAAACCAAGAACACTTGAAGTTTGAATTTTATTTCATTTTCCATCATTTAAATTTAAATATCCCGTACATGGCCAGGGGCTATTGTGTTAGATGGTCCCAGAGCTTTAGGAAAATGCATTCTTGTTCTTGCCTAAAGCCCTCAGTGCTGTTCCAGGCAGGAGAGAAGGCAGAGGAACAAGAAGATGCTTTTTATTTTATAAAAATTTTTCTTCCCCTTTCACACTAAGATTGTTTTCCACCCATATTCCAGGTATCTTTTAATATCCTTTGTTTGATTTCAGGATGCTAGAAGGGCTCTGTTTATCCACTAAGATGACTTATTCTCCTTTGCTCTTTTTCTCTGATGCCTGCAAACATCTTGTTTTCTTATCTTCAGACTAGTAATCTCTTATATATCATTCATGAGGCGTCCCTCTAACCCGTGCATTTCAGCTGCTCAAATTTGCTCAAGGAAGCAGCAATCCAGCCCCCGAGAGCAACGCTTGGGTGTCTCCATGCTTTCTCTATCTGGGTGTTGTGATTAGGCATCACGATCCTCCCCTCACTAAATCTCCTCATCTGATGCGTTGCTGCCTCTTCAGTCTTTCCCACGGGTGAAATCTAATGCTCATTCTCAGTGACGATTTTGCTGTTGGTGCTATGAATGATCGGAAAATATCAATCTGTTATTAACTTGGTTCTGCCTAAGAGCCCTTGGTATGATTCTGCTTGTGAAGGTTTAATTATGGATAACAGCTTATTGGGGCATTTCCTGAACACTCCTGCTAAGAATTGGGCTTCAGGGCTGGGGTTGTGGCTCAGAGGTACAGCACTTGCCTACCAGGCATGAGGCACTGGGTTCGATCCTCAGCACCACTTAAAAATAAAATAAAGATATTATGTCCTCCTAAAATTAAAAACATAAATATTTTAAAAAATAAAATATTGTGTCCATATCTTTAATTTTTTAAAATTTTTTAAAAATTTTTTTAAAAATTAAAAGAATCAGGCTTCAATGATACCTAATCTTGTCACAAGGGAGAGAAACCTGGACTAGAAGGTTCATATCATTATGTTGGATTTCTGTTGTTTTGACTCTCTTACAATCATTTCCCCTTCCCCTCTCTTTCCTTCTTTTTTTCTGTGATAGTAGGAGCAAATGTGACTCCATTTTGTTTTATGACTTCATCCTGTAAAACAACCATGCCAAGTAGAAGAGTCATGACTGGAGCAAGATATTCTTTTTCTTTTGCTATGGAAACCTTTAAGAACACGGAACTACCTAATGGGGTATTGTTTCTGTAGATAGGGTAACGGGGCTCTGTTTCTGTAACTGGGGTGACTGGGCTAACTGTGATTGGTTAGGCTTCCCTCCGCTTGACTGCACTGTCCTGCTTCTGTAACCTGGCTTGCTTGCATTGGCTAGACCCCCTGAACATCTCTTTTGTGGTTTTTCAGGTTTATAAGGAGTGCCCTTGCAGTTGTTCGGGGCTGATCAGGGGAACAGCTTTATGTTCTGGTCAGCCGCCACCTGTGTGCTTCAATAAAGGCTTGATTCGATTATACGTGAGTGGTCTGGAAGTCAGTTTATGAAACCTTGGGATGAAGCTTTAACTATAACATTTCCTTTCTTCCTTCCTACACTAACATCTTGTCCTAGGCTCAGTTCCCCAAAGGAGACCCTCAGGGGATTTGGGTACAAATGCGTTATTAAGAAAGCATTTGGGGCTGGGGATGTGGCTCAAACGGTAGCGCTCGCCTGGCATTTGCAGGGTTTGATTCTCAGCACCACATAAAAATAAAATAAAGATGTTATGTCCACCGAAAACTAAAAAATAAATATTAAAAAATTCTCTCTCTCTCTCTCTGTCTCTTAAAAAAAAAAAAAAAAAAAAGCATTTGCTTGGGCTGGGGCTGTAGCTCAGTGGTTTGATCCTCAGCACCACATTAAAAATAAATAAAGATACTGTGTGTTCATCTACAAACTAGAATAAATAAAATATATATATATATATATATATATATATATATATATATATATATATGTAAATAAAGCATTTGCAGGGCTGGGGTTGTGGCACTGTGGTAGAGCACTTGCCTAGCATGTGTGAGGCACTAGATTCAAGTCTCAGCAACACATATAAATAAATAAATAAATAAATAAAATAAAGGTCCATCAACATCTAAAAAAAATACTAAAAAAAAAAGAAAGTGTTTGCAGAAGGAACTGGTAAGGAAGATGCTAAGCCTGGGAACCACTTAGGTAAACTCCCAGCTTCACCCCAAACCTGTGGGAGGTCTGGAGCATAGATCACACCTGACTTGAAGCAAGAGAACTGGGTTTTCCTCTTCATCCTCTAAGGGTCACTATGGGAGTGTAAATTCTAGGTATTCCCTGCTCTCTGGGCTTACAAGTGGCACCAGGAGCCAAAGATTATCCTTTAGAAGACAGTTGTAGGCTACCAGTGGAAATAAAACTGGTGGAAGTAGAACTAGGGGAGGGGAAGAGAGAAATGGACAAAGGAATTCCAGGGAATCTAGGTCACGATTCCAGGTTCCTTGGCACCAAGGAGGTGCCTCCTGGGCTTAAGGGTCAACGTCAGAATTTGGGCACTATTGATTTTGGAGGCAGAAGGATCACAGGGGGACTGCCCTGTGCATTGTAGGAATTAGCAGCAACCCTGCTCATGACAATGAAAATTGTCTCCATATGGTACCAGATGTGTCTCGGGGCCAAAATTGATTCCCACCACTGAAATACAGAACCACTGGTCGAAATGATGTGGCCTGCTCTGGTCAGAGGACGGACATTTCATCTAAACTGGAATATCAGGCTTCCCCTCTCTGGAATCTAACTTTACCTGAGGGATACATAGTTGGGGTTGATCAGTCAAGAATGCAATAACCAGAACAGATTGGCACTGATGGATTTTCACCTGTAATGCTTGAGGATGTCCTGCCTTCTAGGGCCTTTTTCTTCAATTTTCTTCATATCTGATGAGCTGCCCCATGTCCTTCAGCAGATTCCTTCCCTGCTTCAGTTAACCTGAACCAGTTTCTTTTGCCTTAAAGAAAGAATCTTAATGGGCACAGCAACTAACCTGTTCAGTAGCTCAACCCTCCTCCAAGAACTTCAATGGGTCTGTAGATCCAGAACAGAATGGAGAACACGGTTGTGACCATGATCAATTCTCCATGTTTCTGAATTTCCACTCTCTCCCTATTTCCCACCTGCACGTACATTCTTTTGACAATTTTCTTGTCACTGTGGGGGACGCTGGGTTAGTTAACCAAACATGTCAGCAATTTTCTCTTGAAGAAAGCCTCTTTCTCTGACACTCCACTTACTGATGGCAACAGAACAATCTGATCTTCAGGAGACAACATCTTACATGTATATCTGGGTTCTTTTCCCCAGGGATATCTCTTTTTCCATGTCTCACATGCATGTAGTTCTTTGGTTCTTTGACTCCAAAAAAGGAATTGTTCTTTTTTTTTTTTTTTTGACTTGGAGAGTATCCATTCTGTTTTTTTTTCCTGGAAAGCTATCTAAGACTTTGAAATTGCTCTACTCCCAGAGATGTGTGTAGTGTGGACTGTTTTTGATGTTGACAATGGCTGTACCAGCAGTGCATATATGGGGCCGAGTGTGTGAGCCCGCCAAGTCCTTCCCATCAGACTCCTAATTTGCCATCTTCTTTTGACCTTTGTGTGTGAAACACTAGAGAAAAGCAGATTGGCAATTTTCACCAAAACTTATCAAAGCCATATGTCTGAGTCCTTGGGAGACATTTCAACCATGTGAAAGTGTTCTTTGAAAGTTTGCCATTAAGGAAAATCCTTCCTTTCATAAGAATTTAAGAATCACTAGTCCTGATACTAAGAATTAGGTAATGTCTGTTTTCTCCACAGCTGCCAGGAAGCTCATAGCTAAATTTGATGTTACTCATAGATTCTATGTTATATGTACTATCATATATCATATTTCCTATCTTCCCTTTCCCCTGGCCTAAATTCTTCATTCTAGTATTTATTTTATTCACCCTAATGTATTCTTTATTATAGGTTCATCCCAAAGCCATTTTGAAAAGGAAACAGGGTATCAATGAGCAAATGATTTTCAGCCAATCGCAGCTCCTACATGGTTGTTGCCAGTGGTCTCAGTTGTTCTACTGGCTGATTCTATTCTTTTACCACGTCTCCATCTTTGGGTTTAACCAATGGACCAACCCCAGGCACATAACAGACACACATCCAGTTTTTCAGTACGTTTTCTTTGCTTTGTTGATCTTTGCTTTGAAAAGGATCATGCACCAAGAAACTTAGTTTATATCAAAATGGGGGAAGGGGCACTTGACACAGGAATAATAAACTAGAGCATGGGTGGGGCTGTCATAAATTGGAAACATTTTACTTACCCATTATTTTTTTTTGTCTGTCCAGTGTTTTAAATGATGGTATGACCATCTGGAGTTGCATTTTGTCATTACCTTTTTTATTCATTTGAGTTCAAGAGTTTTTTCTTACTACTTTGCTGTTGTCATCATTTGTCTTTGAGTCACCTGCTTTGTCATTATTAACTCATTTTTCCAGTAGGTAACATATCCCTAAAAACAAACAAACAAAAAAATTCTTGAATTATGGAAAGTGTGCTGTATGGAGGTTGTGCCAGATCCCCACTGAAGGGGCACCTATTGTACTTATTCTTTGCAAGATGCGACTCCAGAATTTTAACGGACAATCGTCCAGTGCTCCAGGTGTGACGGAATGCATGGAACTCTGTGGATGGATCACACCCTGGCAACTTTCTAGGGTCGTCACCAGGACAGGGAGGGACTTAGAGAACACTTGGTCCACTCCTCCTCCCCCCAGCTCACACTTGAACACACACGCCTGTGCACACATGATGTCATTTTATGCCTGGGTTATTAGTGTTAGGCAGCTATCCAGCCATGAATGGGTGATCAGGGAAGGACAATGAAGGGCAACTGAAAGCCACAGGAAGCCTCATCTGATAGGCCAGCACTTGGAAGATGGGGACCTGGATGTCACAACCTCCCCCAGCCTTAGTTATATCCCCTTGAGAAAAACTATTTTTTTTCAAGTTCATATCACACCTACCCAGGTAGCCTGGACCCTCCCTCATCACTGAAACTGCAACAACCCCCAATCACCCTGGCAACCACAACATCAAGACCCACCCAAGAAAGCTTGCTGAGGGCTATTCAAAGGGTAACGAATCTACTGAGGGGACAGGAAATTAAGGCAAAAACAGAGAGACTCAATTTCCTTAAAAACTCCAACTCTGAGCATCACACCATCATCTCTTGGAGGTGCTCCATGCAGCTCCTGGGCTGTCAGTCAAAAGTCAAGATGGACCTGGACAGGACTCTCTAGAAATTTCCCTGGGTCCCCCCAAAAAACTGAGGGCAGGAGGGGTGTGCCATCCTCCTCCTCTCCAAGAGGACCCACTGTCTCCCTTTAGTGCGTCCCTTTTCCCCTCTTTACTATCACTTCAAATTAATGCAGGTCTGTTACTCTGAGTGACATGTTTGACACCTTTCTGGCCTGATTGCAAGAACTGGGGTGAAGGGGAACTCTGTAGAGCCTTAGTTTGGCAGGGGGCCCGTGCTCCATAACATCAGGACACTGGAAATACAACCTTAGAAGTTGCTTCCCTATACCTAGGGGGCCTAGCTCTCTGGAGTTTGGCTTTAATAGCTCTGCAGGCAGTTCTGAGGCTTGCCAAATGTGAGGAGCCCTGCCCTTCAATTCAGTAGGATACGTGTAGATTCCTGAGTCTAGAGTTTATGGTTCATGAGTTGTGGGTGCTGCTCAGAAACCTGCATTTCCAACAGGCACCTAGGAAATTCCAAGGTGGTGGTCTAACATCCAATTTAAGAAATACCGTAAAAATGAAAAGTTTGCCATTAATTTTTCAAATATAATGGGCATGAATTTCACCTGGAGTTTGCTTAAAAATGCAGGTTTCTGGGCCCCACCCCAGTTACTCTGATTGAGTGGATCTAGCATGAGACCTAAGAACCTCCCTTTTCAAACAATTAGCTCAGTGAATTCTGACCAGAGGATCAAGGGACCACATTTTTGCAAACCTCTGCTCCAGACTCCAGATTCTCTAAAGATAAAAGTCAGCTTTCCAAAGAAATTGCTAGACTTGAGCACTGGCCTCAATCTAATCAAATAGGATTCCCTCGGATGCCTGACTTGTCCAGGATTTAAATGAGATCATCAGTTTACATCAGTTTAAAATATATATACATACATATATATACACACACACACACACACACACACACACACACACACACACAGATATGTGTGTGTGTGTGTGTGTGTGTGTGTGTAGATGTGTGGCTTAACTGCAATTCATGCCACAAAATAAATAAAAAATAAAAGGAAAAGTATTGCTTTGTGCTTTTATCCAGTGGTATGTACTGGGAATGTTAAGGCAACCTTAGGCTTACTAAAACTAATGATTGTATCTAAAATGAGGGAGGGGACAGTCCCATTCTTGTGGTGTTTTCAGATTGGAATAGAATCTCTTTTTAGTTTTGGGTGCCACACATATGGATGCCCTGCAGCAGGAGGTGACACTAACATTTACTAAATGCCTGCTACATTGATTTCATTGATTAGCCTCTTTATCTCATTAAATGCTCACAATGATGCAATGCAATACACCTGGTTTAAAGGAAGCAAAACTGACCCTTCCAGAAATGGTTATTAACCTTTTTATCCCCTCTGATCTCTACCTCCCTTCATAGTCACTTGACATCATGTCTCCTGCCACCAGCACCTTTATGCTATACGTGACAAGATACCCAGTATAACAAAATCCCATATAACCAAATGTGGAGGCACCCCACTGTGGTATTGGGAGGTCCTCCTTTGTTGGTTCCCAGGCTGCACAGCTCCCAAGTTCAACATTTCCTCCTTGAACTATTCCAGCTCTGTGTCTGGATGACATACTGTTTGCTTCGTGTCTCTGGTATGTGCCGGGTGTAATATGTACCAACTGGTCGGCTCCGTGGACAGAGCTGGCCGTGAGACTGTCTGTGTTTGCTTCCCTCCGCTTCCTGGCTGGGGCCGTTTCCATGGTAATGGCCTTTCCTGTCAGCAGCCCTGAAGGAAGGTACAAAAGAACACACTGTCGGGGATTGCTGTCTGGGGCCCAGTGGGGCTTAGTTTTTCTCTAGGAGCCTTAATGAGGACAGAGAGAAGTTAAGTCCTCCTCTAAAGCATTCCCACTTTATTTTCCTGTGTCCGAAAACAATCTTTCCTACACTGTGTTTTTCCATTAGCCAGGAAGTTTAGATTATGTGATTTGGTGGAGACTGGGAGGTGGGGGACAGAGGAGCGGGAATGTCCCTCCAAAGCCCTGTAATTGGATCCCACAGTTCCTTTGCAGTGCAGAAATCTGATTTTCGATTTTGACCTGTCAGGTGTTTTCTCTTCTCCTAACTCGTTCTCCCATCTTTTCCTTCCCAGCTTTGTTCAGACAGAAACATTTCTGATTCAGGCAGCTCTCAGGGCCCCCAGAGTCCTCCTCCCAGGCCACTGGTCTCTTCCACTGACGATGTTTCTAAACCTGCAGTGGATTCAGTCATGTCCCTGCTGCAAGAAGAGTCCCCAGTCCCCTACAGTGGCATCAGATGCCACATGCTCAGATGGGGGCATCCAGTGGAGATCACATGCCAATCACATATGCATCTTAAATTATCTAATAACCACATTCCAGTAGTTAAAACAAGTAGGCAAGAAATTAATTTTCATAATACACAAGAAATAATTCACAACAATAATAAAACAATAATATTTTTTGGCTCACTTTCTCCAAAATATTAACCTTTCAGAAAGAAAACAATATAAAAATATTCATGAGAGACTTAACTCCCCCCGCCGTTGCCACGGAGTCTTTAAAATCTGGTTTGTATTTCATACTCGTAGCACATCTCAGTTCAGAGCAGGCACATTTCAAAGGTTCTGTGGCTAGTGGCACCTGGTCTCACCCCTACCCACTTTTCGGGTTCCCTTCTTTCCTATCTTCCTGATATCCCCAAATTTCCCAGCCCCCCCCAACACCAAAACTTTGCCATCCTGTGGACTTTTCCTGTCCTTGGCCTCTGTGTCTTTGCATTTCCTGTTCCTTGGCATCCCCTTTTCTATCTGAAATCTTATTTATTTATTTATTTATTTTTTTTGTTGTAGATGGACATAAGACTTTCATTTTATTTATTTATTTTTATGTGGTGCTGATGATCGAACCCAGTGCCCCACACGTGCCAGGCAAGTGCTCTATCACTGAGCCACAACCCTAGTCCCTGAAATCTTATTCATTTTATAAACTCCTGCCAAATGGCTTCTGAGGTCATTTCCCCTCCTGTCTCATCATTCTCCCTGGCTTTTCTTTTATCTTCCACAAGCTTGTGTGTCCCAGTGAGCCCTGGGTGTGTTGTCTATGCAGGTCTTCTCTATGGGACTTGTCATCAAGGCAAGGACATACCTGGGCCACCTCCTGTGGCTCCCAGTGGATGTTCGAATGAGTGGACAAGCTGCTTCCATGTTGGAATGTTCTGGTTACCTTTCTGCAACAGGTAGAATCACCTCCATCTCAAACTGCAAATTGTCCTTGGTTTCCCAGGTCCGAGTGGCCAAGTCTGAGCGGGGGCAGACCTCCTAGGCCTCTTTTTGTGCAGTTTTTCTTACTACATTTTTACCACCTCCCGCATCAGACAAAATGTGTATGCAGGGTAGCGTTGTCCAACACCAAGCGACACCGAGAAGGGAAATAGATTCACTAAAAGCACTCCAAAAGCAAACAGCTGGAAAAACAAAGCCTCTGTCCATGTGCAGAAGAGTCCTTAGGGACAGTGGAAAACGGAGTGGGCAGAAGACACCCGGCAGCATCGCAGAGCTGAAGCAACATTTCCCTGCCCAAGGATAAATCTGGAACAGATGGACTTCTCTCAGGAGTCAGGGCACTGTGCTCAGAGACTGTGTCGCAGGGCACTGTGCCCGCCAAGGCAGTCCACGGGAAAAAGAGTGTGCTCCCAGGGACAGAGGCAGATCCTGAGCCCTTGATCATGAATAAGGGTCTAAACATTTTAAAGAACAGAAGTGAACCTGTGCTAAGAACACAACCCCAACAGGGAAGCTGAAAATAAGGAACACTAAATACAAAACTCCATGCCTGCAGATAAGGGAAGGTTGCTGTGAACCGCACACCAAGATAAAGCTGAAGGAGAATAGCAAAGACCGGAGATCACTGTATCAGCAGAAAAGATCAAGAGACAGGAAAAGAAGCCCATGAAAACCTCCCGGGAGATGGACTTCAGAACCAGGAGCTGGAGATGAGAAACCTGTGTCTAAAAGGGCAAAGACAGGGAAAAGAGAACGCGCTTGAGATCAGGAAGACAGATTCCCCAGCCTCACACAGCAGAGGAGGAGGTGAGGGAGAAAAGCTTGGCTGTCCCCAGGAGGAATCAGGAAGAGAAAGGAGCAACCGCAAATTCAGACTTCAGGTGTCTGAGGTCCAGAAAGCTGGGCGTGCAGCCTAGACTGGAGAGTGAATCTGAGCAGAGGATCACTCAAGGTGCCAGGAGATGAGCAGCAGGGGCTGGGGATGTGGCTCAAGTGGTAGCTGTTGGCCTGACACGCGCAAGGCACTGGGTTCGATCCTCAGCACCACATAAAAATAAAGATATTGTGTCCACCTAAAACAAAAAAATAAATATTAAAAAAAAAAAGAAAATAAGTAGAAGTCACCAGGACAGTGAAGATATTCAGCAAATAAATTTAAGCGGGGAAAAAATACAATAAAGTTAGTTTAGTGATAAATTTTTAGTATAATTTTTGATTTTATTTTTAATTTTAAGATAAGGTCTTGCTAAGTTGCCGAGGCTGGCTTTGAACTTGGGAACCCCCCACCCCCACCCCACCTCATCCTCCCGAGTCACTGGGATTACCAGTGTGCACCACCACGCCCAGCATTATAGCAGTATTCACAATATCCAAGTTAAGGAAAGAATCTAAGTGTCCATCAAAAGATGTGTGGATAAAAGGTGTGATGAAATTCCAGCAGCTCAGGAGGCTGAGGCAGGAGGATTGAGAGTTTAGAGCCAGCCTCAGCAAAAGCCAGGCGCTAAGCAACTCAGTGAGACCCTGTCTCTAAATGAAATACAAAATAGGGCTGGGGATGTGGCTCAGTGATTGGGTGTACCTGAGTTCAATCCCTGGTACCAAAAAAAAAAAAAAAAAAAAAAAAAAAGTGTGATGAATATACGTGAACAGGATACTAGTTAGCATTAAAAACAAGGATAATTCTATCATTGTGACAACATGGATAGAAATCAGAGAACATTATACTAAGTGCAATAAGCCAGACACAGACAAATAATGCATGATCTTATTTACATATGGAATCTAAAACAATTGATCTGATAGAAGCAGATAGTAGAATAGTGGTTACAGAGGCTAGGATAGAGTGGGCAATGGGGAGATTTTGATCAAATGCTACAAAATCTTAGTTAGAAAGGGTTTAAAAAAATTCTAAAGCAACCAGTACAGTGGTACATGCATGCAATTCCAGTGATCTGGGAGGCTGAGTCAGGAGGATCTCAAGTTTGAGGCTACCCTTTGCAATTTAGTGAGACCTTGTCTCAAAATCAAAAATTTTAAAAAGTGCTGGGAATATAGCTCAGTGGTAAAGCATCCCTAGGTTCAGTCCCCATGATAAAGTAAATAAATAAAGTAAAAATAAAAATCCTATCACAGAGTGCAAATATGGTTAATAATAGAATATTGTGCATTTCAAAATTACTAAGAGAATAAATTTAAAACATTCTCACTATCAAAATTGTTATGCATTTGAGGTGCTAGATGTTAACCAGATTGATTTAATTATTCCATGTTGTATTCTTAAGTTATAATATCACTTTGTACCCCTTGTATTTGTATATTTTAAATCATCAATTTACAGACAAAGCAAAAACCTTCTGCTGTCTGGGACAATCTAGGCCATCATTCTCCTCTACTTGCTATTTTAATTTGCTGTTGTAGAATCAAGAAGCCAGGCACAGTGGTGCATGCCTGTAATCCCAGCCGCACAGGATGAGGCAGGAGGTTTGCAAGTTCAAAGCCAGTAGTCTTAGCAACTTAGCGAGATCCTGTCTCAAAAAAAAAAAAAAAAAAAAGCTGGGAATGTGGCTCAGTGGTTAAGTACCTCTGGGTTCAATCCCTGGTATTCCCCCACCAAAAAAAAAAAAAAAAAAAAAAAATCAAGAAGTAATTATTAGAATGGTGGAATTTCATAAACGAGGAATTGCTCAGGTCTGTCAGGCTGCCTGCTATGATGACTCATAGAAGTGACAGCAGGCTGTGTCCTGAGATGTCATGGTATAGGTTGAGGAGTCAGAGACCTGGGTTGGGTCGTAGTGCAGCCACTTCTATCTGCGCGACCTTGAATAGGTAAATAGCTTCTCAGACCTCAATACTCTCATCTGTAAAATGGGGGCAGAAGTGGTACTGCTTTTTCAGGTTGCTCTGAGGATTCACTGAGGCACCCTGGGCTTGATATTTAGGTGCTCGGACACCAGAGTTGACCTTTCCTCTGGTGATAGTTATAAAAATCAGTCCTGCTTTACTCAGAGGGATCTGCACATGGCAATCCTTAGCTTCAAGACACTTCCAGGGCTGAGTCCAGGAATCCCTTAGGATCAAGATCCCCTGGCTTTACTCCTTCCAGTTTCCAGCGGGGGTTTTTGTGTCTGGTGACATCTAGTGGTTGGATGAGGTAGTGTCAGTGCTGCTCACAAAGCCTCATTTTATTCTTCCCTCCGCACCTTCCCTGCTCCCAGGCTCCTGTCTCCTCTTTACATTCTAGGTGTCAACACATGACACAGGACACACACGAGAGGCATACATTGTACTCTAAATAGTAATTTTAAATACCCTTTTTAGTGTTAAACACAAGAGTCACAAGTGCACAAACTGCCATCTCCCTGACCCTTGGATGTTTTTGGCTAGTTGGAACTGACCTGGTACCCTTCCATTAAAAACCCTAGGCAAATGTACTTAACCAATAGTTATGATGGACACAAATCTGTGGCTAGTTTCTCTTAAGTGTGTCAAGCTCCAGGGAACAGGGCTTTACCATTAACCATTCCATCTCCCTGCTTTTTTTTTTTTTTTTTTAATAGATTCCCATTTGTCAAGTGCAGTGATTTCCAATTTTTGGAATGGGCCTCAGTTGTAAAAATAAATAAATAAATAAACCAATTAATCAACAACAACAATAAAAAATAAACAAAACCCAACAAAATAAAACAAATGAAACAAAACCTTGGGACTCTCCGGTATCTGTATATTATTTACAAACTGTCGGCATGTCTTACTTCAGTTATATGTGATTTTCACTGTCAAGCATACAAGAAGAAAAAAATATAAAATTCTGAGAAAAAGAAAATGTAAATAAGAACCTAATGGTTTCCTCCTGTCTCCTTGGGGTCATCGGTCCCACTTTGAAGAGCCCTGATTAGTGCTGCTATCCAGAGCCTTCTGCTCCCGTGGTCTCATCACACCGGCACAAATGCTCTGCTCCAGCCCATCTGATTTACTTGCACTTCCTGTGTGCAAGGGCTGTCCCTTCTCCCTGCTTCTCGGTTCACGACATCCCACCCTCTTTCCTCTCTCCATCTTGCATGACACCAGATCCTTCCACTTCAGAAAACCATGGTGGAAACCGAGGCCCCACTGAGATAGTAGGCTCCTGTGTGGGTTGAGGCTGGAGGAAGGAGGAAACCCAGCTTTCCTGAGTGATTGGTTTATTTATTCAGCTGACAGTTTAGCCATGACCAGTCCTTCCCCAGGCACTGAACAGCCCTTTATTCTATTCTAGCAAGTTCTGGATATCAGAACTATTCTAGCAAGTTCTCCAAATGTGCTGGATATACTGTTTCAGGAGGATTTGGAGGTTGGAGTGACATTTGAATAGACATCAGTAGAATTTCTCATTCTCAGTCTGGTTGGGAAAGCTTGGACTTTGCCACCAGACACATCTTGATTTCAATCTTGTGCAAATGACCATAGACTTAAGTTACACAGACTTAAGACTTTCTGGGCCTCATTCCTGGTGTGTACCTCATTAGAACTGTCGTTGTAGAACAAAGAAAATGATATTGGTAGTATCACCAGCACCTTCTTGATTTTAACCCTAAATGTCCTTCATCCTAGGGACCAGCAAGTTCCAGATAAACAGAGACAGCGGCTCACCCTAAATGCAGAGAAGCTGCCTTGGAGATCCCATCAGGTAGGAGATGCTCTATAAATGCGTGCTTCTGTCTCTTGCTTCATTGTTCAGGCATTCGAATTTCTTCTATCTTTGATTCTTCTCTTTTTCTCTTCCTCTTTCTGTGTTATGCTGAGAGGTCTGACTTTCATTCCTGGTTGAGAGGATAATTTCAGGGTATTGACTTATCTCCTCTTAGAAGTTATGCATCTTACTAGGATACTTTGTATTTAGGTCCAAAGGAATGAATTTATAATGATAAAATTTCAGACATTATAAAGCTGTGGAAAACCTCCGGGGGAATAGACTTTCCCCTTTGCTTAATTCTATGAGGTTTATTGAGCACTTGCTATATGCTAGGCTCTGGGACAGGCGCCTGAAGAACAAGCAGACCCAAGCCTGCCACCTAGTGGTAAGACCGGAGAACATCAGTTTCTGGCGCCCCTGTTTGCTGGAAGCCATTGGCATTTTTTCATGAACTTTGACACAAAAACCCTGGGTGACCATCTGTCCCTGCATTTTCCCCATTCCTCCCCAAATGGAATATCTCTGTGGGGGGAGGGTGGGTATCACAAATGTCATTTTCTCAAGATTCTTTTCAGGGTTAAAAGAATAAAGTCACCATGATGACAGGGTGAAGGCCTAGCTCAGAATGTAGCAAGATTGCCAGACCATGACACCAGTGTCCCCTGAGCCATGTGGGAGACTTCAGAAATACTCTGGGTTTGTCTCTTGGGGAACTTTGTGTTCCCATTGGTTGTGCAGAAGGGGCAAGCCGTGGTCTCTGGGGTGTTTCTGCTGGGGGCGTCTTAAAGAGCCCACCATCCTGATGGCATAGGTTGCAACTCACCTTGGACCAAGGGGCAGCCTGCAGGGTGTCCACGCCTGCATGCAGAGAGGGCAAAGAACCATGCCTTGAATGGCCAGAATGAAGTGCTACCGTTGAACTGGTTGTAGCCACAGACTGTAGAATAGAAAGAGAGGGAAGCATCCCTTAGGGCATATGGTCATCTCTTTTTGCTGATGGTACTTTTATCGGTTGTTCTCAGTGGTCTAAAAGTGGAAGAGGAGCGTGTGGTGTGTGCGCACACATGTGTGTGTTATGGAGGTTATGGGGACCTCTGTACTGATTCCCAGAGGAAGAATCCAGAATTCTGTTGAATCCATAATTGCCTAGGCTCCACAGATGCGTAACATGAAGCTTAGGGAACATACTCAGTACTTCAGTTTCTCCACCTGCAAAATGAGGACAGGTTGGTGAGCCTGAGATAAGTTTGTGGATCAGTTAAGATCAAACTTTCTTGAGTCACATGCAGCAGTCTGGCTGGGCACAATTCAGGAGCCACTTGTCAAAAGAAAGAAACTTTATTTTTAGAACCACACACGCCAAACCACACAGCTCCTCAGGAAAAAACCCTCAGAGCCCAACTGCCACCACCAGCTTCCCACAAGCCACACTCTCCAACCACCAGCCTCCACACCTCCCACAATCCTCTTGCTCTTGAGGCCGATTGGCTGGGTCGCATGGGCGGAGCCAAAAAGTCCCCCAATGAGCAGCTCCGTGGCCTGAAAGGGCAGGGAAACAGCCCAATGAGCTTCACCGCAGAGGAGCCAATCAGCTAGATGTTGCTGGGGCCGCTGTGAGCCAATCATCAGCTGGCAGTCTGAAAATTTGCTGGGGCCCCTTCAGCTAGATGTTGCTGGGGCCACTGTGAGCCACTCATCAGCTGGCAGTCTGAAAGTTTGCTGGGGCCCCTTCGGCTGTGGCTCTCAACAGTCACACTAGTCCAATATTCTTACATCTCATGATTCAAGAGTATCTTCCAAGCGATGGCAATTGGTCAGTTTGCTGGGGCTGCCGTAACAAGGTACCACAAACTGAGCGGCTTGAACAACAGACGTTTGTCTCGTGTTGTAGGGGCTGCAATTCTCAAATCAAGGTGTGAGTGGGGCCACCCTCCCTCCGAAGGTGTCAGGGAAGGATGGGTTCCAGGCCTCTCTCCTCGCTTCTGAAATCCTGTGGCTTTATCACTCCAACCTTCACTGTGCGCCCATCTGTATTTTTACTTGGAGGTCTTTTAATGTGGCACCAGTTATATTGGAGCAGAGGCCCACCCTACTCCAGGACGACCTCATTTGAACAGCCATTACATCCACATGACCCGATTTCCCAATAAGGTCACATTCTGAGAGACCAAAGGTGAACGACTTCATGAACATTTTTTATTTGGGAAATAGAAGCAAGTGTAGTAGGGACATGGGGAGTTGACGCAGAGAAGGGAAGGGCCCCCAGAAGATCTGAGTCTGTAGAAATACCCCAAGGCTCAGGGAGGTGGCTAGCATTTGATAAGCTGGGCCAGCAATCCCAAGTAAGCCTTGGAGTGCATGCTGCTGAACACAGGGAAGATGGGTTTCTCATTGGGGCAGAGCCCATAGTAGGTTGTTCTTAAAGGTGTAGCTTTGAGACCTGGAACTTGTGGCTCCTAAAGCAGAGGGCCAAGAAACAGCCAGGTGGAGAAGGCACACTGGCTCGGGGGAGAGAATGGGTATTTGAGCATTAAAATCTCCTACCCTCAGGAACCCCGGCATGGCAGAGCTTGGCAGAGGCCATGGTGGGAATTAGATGTGTCAGACGCCAGAGAAAAGGTCCCAGCATCTCCTGCATCTGGGTCACCTGGGTACTTTCTAGAAAGTTTTCCTGCTTCCACTTCAGAATGAATATCAGGTTAAGCCTTATGAAAGTGCCATTTAGGAATGTAATCATGGTCTGCTGTGGCCCATTTCATAGTGTCCAGTCTGAGTAGCACTGCATACAGGGGAAAGTGTTTGTACAAAGCCCCCCAGGTAATTTTTATGCTCACTGACAGCTGAGTTCTTAGGTACCTGTCCTGGGAGGCCTGTCATAGAGCTCAGGAAGGCCTGGTGCTCTGACTCTCCATAGCCAAGGGATTTGGGCTGTCATTTTTCCTGTTTCCTGAAATACTTTGACATTTCTTACACAGGCATTTGGCCTTTGAAGAAAAACCTAGGTCCCTTTTGCATTCACAGGTCCCATATATTTATGTGTGGTGTGTGTATGTGTCTCTGTAACATGTGGGCGGAGAAATTCCCAGTGCCTCTGGTGGCCAAAGATGCCCCAGCTAAGCCTCCCACAGAGTTAAACTGCCTTTATGGAGTGATTGTTTTGCTAGATGCTGAGGAATTACAAACCTTCAAAGACCTTGTTTGCAGGCTGGGGCACCACTTTTCCTGCGGGCAGCTTTGAAATGCAAACTTGTTCTCTCAGCAGACTGTAGGCATCTCAGCCTTTAAGATAAATGCTTCAAACAGGGCAGCAAACCCACTTGAGTTCGGTGCCTGGCTCGCCAACAGATTAATTGTATTGATTGCTGGCAGTTTGTTTGTGGTCCCGGCTACCTCTCCCCTGTTGGTTCCTATTTGCTTTCTGCAACCATCACAGCAGTGGGGACTCTGCCTTGGAGGGGGGGAGAAAAAAAACTCAACATAACACTGGTGCCTGAGAAGGGACCCAAAATTTGTCTGCTTTTGTAAGGAGCGGGCTGGTGATGAGCTTCAGACCGTGCCAGAATTCCAAATCCCTTTCCTTTCTGATGGATTTTGGGAGCTCCTCTAGGGTCAGGGGCAACACATTCCGTGGAAATGAGTGGGGATCCAAGCTGGCAGCATGTGACAAGATGAATCCACATATGCTCTAGTAGAATCTGCTTGGGGCAATCGAGATGCAGGCTCCTGAGTCTGCATTTGTGCCCCTTATGTGCCAGCTGTGTGGCTTTGCTTTGGGGGGGGTGGGTTTTGCTTTTCTTCATCTTGATGTTTCCATCTGCAAAATGGCAATAATAAGGGTGGTGGATATCAATTGAACACTTAAGATTTGCCAGGCGTGACTGATGATTCTTTGCAAGCATTGTCCTTTTTAATGGTCACAGCAGCACAGGTGGAGGTAGAAACTTAGGCAAAGATGGAGAGCTGGCCAGGATTGATCAAGGTTCAAGACCATGTCCCAATTGCAGGAGGTGCTATCTTAGATCATTGAGGGATATTAAAACTCCATGTTTTGAGGTTGTGGATTGATTCTACCACATATCCTGTGGCCCTAACATTTTCCTGGATGTCCTAGAAAGTTCTAGTTACAATATTTGCAGTATTGTTAGTGGCTTTGTTAGTGTCTGCCAGAGCCAGACAGCTATGCTAAATCCTGTTCTACCACTGACCTTGGGCAAGTAACTCCACCTTTCTGTGCTACACTTCCTTGAACTGCAAGATGTGGCTAACAAGAGTAAAACAGGTTGACCACCCCAATTCAAAAAAATCTGAAATGCTCCAAAATCCAAAGTTTTTTGAGCAATAGTATGTTACCACAAATAGAAAATTTTATACTCCATAATTCTTTTTTCATGAATAAAATTATAAAAGTATTTTATAAAATTGTCTTCAGACGATCACATGAACATGAAACATAAATGAATTTGTGTTTGGACTTGGGTCTTATCCCCAAGATACCTCATTACATATTTGTGGGTATTCTGAAATCTGAAAAAAAAAGAAAAAAAAAATCTGTCCTCTGGTCCTAAGTATTTCAGATAAGGGATGCTGAACCTGTATCTGCTTCATAGGATCATTGCAAGAACTGCAGAAGTTTGTGCTTATAAAGTATTTAAAGCAGTTCATGGGATATGTGAAACAGAATGTATTTGTAAAATAATTAATTACTCTTTTTAACATTTTTTATTTATCAATGGATTTTTTACTTTATTAATTTATTTATACGTGGTACTGAAGATCGAACCCAGGGCCTCACACATGCCAGGCAAGCGCTCTACCACTGAACAACCCCAGTCCTAATTACTCTTCTTTTCTTAAAAAAAAAAATTTTTTCTTAGTTGTTGATGGACCTTAATTAATTAATTAATTAATTAACTTATATGCGGTGTTGAGAATCGAACCCAGTGCCTCACACATGCCAGGCAAGTGCTTTACCACTGAGCTACAACCCCAGCCCAATTACCCTTCTTAAAGAAACACCAAATTTCAGGAGAGTCAAAGACTTACATAAGGCTGGTGGGGTTTCTTGTGGACCTCAAACCTTGATTGCAGAGGCTCTAGTTCTAATACCAGGTGGAATGATCAGGTGTCGCTGCACCAAGAGAAGTGAAGAATTTCACATCCTGTGGCCCTCGGCACCTTGTGTTACTTAGCAATTAATAACAGATTCATAAGACACAGTGAAAATTAAAATGCAGGCTGCACCTTTGGTTAATGACAATGTTCTTATTTTGAAAAAAAAAAAAAAAGTGCATGTTAGTTCTTGTGAATAGCTGCTATCCACCCAGCAGAGGGCCCTGGGTGAGTTTATGCCAGGGGACCTTCAGGGTGAGCTTGCTCTGGTGTTCTCTGGCCCCATGTTCTATCCTAGGTCATTGTCCCAGCAGACTGCTTAAAATCATAAAGAAAAAAACCTGGAGTTCTCAAGGGAGAAGGCGTGGATGTTTTGTTATTTACAGACTGCTCTTTGGCAGGCAGCATACAGTGGATGGCTGCAGAGTTCCTCAAGCAGGAGGAAGACGTGGAGTAGGTCTCGTGTCCACTGTGCAGATGGCTTTCTTCAGATAGTTCACGGGGATAGTATTTACTTTACAACCAAGGTCACTCTGCTTGGATTCTCAGTGAAAGCCTCTCTTGTTATCACATTCTTTAGAGTCCTTGTGATCTCACTGCCAGATTTCTTAGAGACTGATTAGCATTTACCCCCAAACCTCAGTTACTTAGGGGAGCAGTCCATTTAGGGGAGCTGGGTGCAGACCTGGGAGGAAGCATTATCTCAAACTCAAGGCTGGAAATCAAAACTCAGCACTGGAATAGAGTAACAGCTTCATGGAGATCTTGAGAATACTGGAGGAGGTTCTGCTGGGAGCCAGTGAGCAAAGGAGGGCTTAGAACTGTCTTCCAGGGCTTTGAGAAATAATAATAAATAATAATAAATAATACCAGTTCACAGCCCATTCTTATCCTGGGAGTGAAGAATTGAACCAAATAGACAAATCCCAACCCTCCAAGAGCTGACATTTTACTGGTAGAAACAAATCCATGGTTAAGCACTGGTGTCAGCTAGCAATTGCTAGATTGCTGGGAAGCCCTGGACCTATCTGTTAACGGAGAGATCAGCACAGGCTACATTGCCTATGAAAACATGAACATGTGCCACCTGGATATCCTGCCAATGTCCCCTGCAATGACATGCCCACCTAAACCTCAACAACCCCCCAAATCCTCCAAAATCCCCATCTGGAGGTTTCTCCTCCATCAAGACCTGAATCCATCAGCAACATCAGGTCAAATAGGAGGAAGTAGGATTATTTAGGCTCAATAGAGCTGCTAAGACAAAACCTCAGGGTGAGTTCCACCAGGTGCAGTTTCCTGTACCCACCTTCATTTTTTCCTCACCTTCCGGACCAGTCAGGGTCCAATCAGGAGAAAGAAACCATGATTTGAAGAGGGGACGTGGACCATGAAGCAGAGTCGCTCAACCTCAGCACTGCTGACATCCTGGGCTACATAATTTTGAATTGTGGAGGGCTGTCTTGTGTATTTTTGGATATTGAGCAGTGTTCCTCTCCTCTATACACCGGATGCCAGTAGCACCCCTTCTCCCAGCCCCGACTGTGACAATCAGAAATGTCTCTGGACATCACCAGTGTCCCCTGGTCTGCAAAATGATCCCTGTTTGAGAAACTGTGTGGATAGAATTATTAACTATATCAAATTATATAAAAAGGAACACGGGGACTGCTACAGGATACCCCAAGCACTGAGGAGAGAAACCAAGGGCGGGGGGCATTTGAAAGCAGGAACACCCTCTCAGATACAGGGATGAGTACTAATGACCTTCCCCCATGTGCTTCTGGTAACTGCCATTGGCCAGAGCTAGAAGCCAGCCCCAAAGAGACGTGTTTTCAAACTGATGCGTCTCTCCAGCGCCCTCTACTGATCAGGGCCCATCAGGTCATCTTCAAGGGAGAACTGTTCTTCCAGGACAGGAAATGAAGGGTGCCCCTGAGGCTGTCGGAAAGAAATGTCTACCCCACACATCCTTTACTGCATGTGTCTCAAATCATTTCTGTAGCCCTCCACTCAATACAGTTCTGGCACTTAGGAGATGCAACATTAATGTTAACTGAATGACTGAATTAATTAATGCATAAATGAATGAGTGAAATTTTTTTTTTCCTGGTAGGTGTTTTGGAGAAAGCAGTTTACCTTGCTTTCAATTTTATTGATGGAACAGCAAACAATGGATCTCACTCACCCCCAATCCTACCTTCCTGCTACCTTGAATCTTCATTGAATTATCCTGTTATATTTTCCCAACTCTCTGATAATTGATAAATTTGATTTAAAAAATCCATTATAGAGTAGAGAAGTTTGGTGGGAAAAAAAATTAATTAAACTAGTTGGAATTGATCAGTTGTTGACTAAATTCCCCAGTTGAAGGTTGATATGAAAATCAAGAAAACACAAGGTTGGTTTCTGTTTTTCTTACTTTTTTAAAAATAATAACTTCATTTTTTTCATTCGTTTATTTATTTTTATGTATTGTGACAAACAGAAATGTCTCTGGACATCACCAGTGTCCCCTGATCTGCAAAATGACCTATTGAGTACTGAGGTACTGAGGATCGAACCCAGTGCCTCACACATGCTAGGCAGGCATTCTACCACTGAGCCACAACCTCAGCCCTGATTTAGATTTTTCACATTGAAGTTTTAACCCAAGTACTGCTGGCTGGCAGTCTAGTTCTGGAAAATTGTTGCATAGAGGGTAAGAACATGAATAATAGCAAAACCACAATTCATTTTGACTTCAGGTGCCAAAAGGCTAATTTCTGATTGCAGTGGGGTATATTAGCAGTACCCAACCAGGGACCCAATGACACCGTGAGGACTCTGGATCCATTATTGGATTGCTTCTGGGTGAAAGTTTTGCTGGAGCCACACACCCAAGTGCACGTATCCCTTGGCCTTCCTGGGCTCATGCCTTTGGAATGCAAGAATAAGCGTCCACCATGCTTAGCTCACATGGCTTGAGGAAGAGTGACTAGAAGAAGAATGTAAAAGTGCTTTGGAAAGTTAAAGCACCATATAAATTTGAAGCTCTTCTTAATAATCCATGGACACCAAGGAGTTGTTTCGATTTTTAGCTTTCTCGAAGATTATGAGTGCTTTGGAACAGCAGTGGGAGAGCCCAGATCCTTGTCATCCCTTGGTATCCTTGGGGATTGGTTCCAGGTGCCCTGGGGTGCCCAGGTACCTGGTACAACATTGGGTAGTATTTGCACATAACCTATGCAACCCTATCATATGCTTTAAGCCATCTCTAGATAACTCATAATACCCAGTAAAATTTAAATGCTATGTAAATTGTTGTTAGATTGTTTAGGGAATAACCATAAGAAAAAAAAATCTGTCCATGTTTGGTACAGATGCAGTTCTTCAAATTATTTTCTTTCTGAGATTGGTTGAATCTGTGAACGTGGAACCCACTGTATCTCCATTTTCTAATGTCAAGCAGAAACCAGGAAGAAAGGATGTTTTTGGCACTGGGGATTGAATTCAGGGGCACTGAGGGTCACTTAACCACTGAGCCACACCCCCAGCCCTCTTTTGTATTTTATTTAGAGACACGGTCTCACTGAGTTGCTTAGGGCCTCAATAAGTTGCTGAGGCTGGCTTTGAACTCGAAATCCGCCTGTCTCAGTCTCCTGAGCTGCTGGGATTGCACACATGCGCCACTTTGCCTGGCAGGAAATAGGATTTCCCTCAAGCATCTCAGGGCCTTTGCACTCAGGATTAGAGGCCTCTGCCTGAGATTCCTTCCTCTCCCCTTTGCTTCCACAACTTCTACTTACCCTATTGTGTTAAGCGTCACTTCCTGAGAGGAGCATATTTTTGGCCTCGTGAACAGGTCAGCTCTCCCAGTTCCATGCTCTTGGGCACCACATCTGTCCCACAGTACTGGCCAGGGTGGTGCTTTTGCACTTAATTGTGATTATTTGATTAATGTCTGACTTCCTAAATCTATGATGGCCAGGACCATTTCTGTTTTGTTCCCAGTAAGGTTTCCAGTGGGTGTCTAATGGTTGTTGGATGAGCAAACGAATGAACACACCGCCCAGAGTGGACTAGAGCCTCTGGGGATTTGATGTGATGGCCAAATTGGGGAGGAAATGGATGATTGGATGGATCTTGGCTTTCTAAGGGAAAATATGCCAATAGACTTCATATAACTATGCCTAAATATGCTTATAGAAGACACATGTCGGTAGTATCAAAAACCCTAGAGAAATTTCAAGTCTTAAATAAGAAAAACTATTCACAAGTTACATAATACAGCAGATAATGGTATCCATCAGTATTTTCAACAGCCCTTTTTCCTCTCAGCCTCCATAATGTGGAGTTAACATTAGCTACTTCGGGTCATTGCGGCTCAAATAAACTCATACACATCCAGCAGTTGTTAACTTGACCTGCAAGATACCCTTTCCTTAATCCATCTGGGTGGTGGAAGAAAAACAGGTGTAGAATCAACATGGGCCACAAGGTGGCACTGTGGTAATAGCTCTGGTTTCAGAGTTTTAGTTTAATAAACCAGCACCTTCGTGCACCTTTTAAATTTGAGTCTTAAGGTGAGAAAAAAGGGTTGCATTTCCAAGGGAAGAGGCATTGCTATATAATGGAATAATGTGTGTTATAAGTGATATTTTAATGTCCAGGGTCTTGCTCTGGAGAATCAGGAAGGAAAATTTTAAAAACATTCCCTTAGCGGCTTATTGGAAACCTAAGAACCTCAAAAAACAGGTAAATGAGGGATAAATGTTTTTATTTGCTTTATCATAACATAATTTTATCATAATTTATAATTTTTCCCATTGGAGATCCATTTGGTTTTATCAAGGAGTGTGGCAACTGATGCTTATAGTTCTTGCTTTTTTTTTTTTTTTTTTTTAAGTTTGCTCTACCAATATTTCTTGGTTGTGCTGTAAACTGTTCCAGTGATTGAACAGAGAAAGCCACAAACAGGAAAGACAAAGCTGTTCTTCCTCAAGGGAGTAGGGAGACAGGATATCAACTAGTGGAGCAATGAACAAGTACAGGTAATTGGTGTCGGGGAGTGGGATAAAGTGTGACTTAGGTGCACATGTTGGGAACTGCATTAGATGGAATGGTCAGGGAAGGTGTCTCCAAGTTGGAGGGCTTTGACTTACAAGCTGAATGGTTAGAAGGTCCTGGTTAGGCAAATGCCTAGAAGATGAGCATCACAAGGAAAAGCATGTATATGCAAAGGCCCTGAGGTTGGAATAGGCTTTTCATGTTCAAGCATCTTGTGTCAGTTGATCCTGCTCCAGTTAGCTCTTGATACATTGCAGTCTATTCCCTAGCTTAATAGTTTCATACAGCCTATTTATTTTTAATGGTTTTATTAGTACATTATAGTTATACATAATATTGAGGTTTATTTGGGACATTATTATATGTGCATGGAATATAATTTGCTCCATTTCAGTCCCCAGTACTTCCTCTTTCCTCCCCCTCCTCCCTCCTTCCCTCTCCTCTACTTGTCTTCCATTTATTTATTGTTTTTTAAATTGGTGCTTTATCAGTGTACATAAAGGTGAAATTCACTGTGTATTTATTAGGCACACAGCATAATTTGGTCAGTTCCATTCTGCAGTTCCCCACTTTCCCTATTGTCCCTCCTCCCCCTCCATCTGTCCCTTTTTCTACTCCACTGATCTCACGTCTATTTTCATAAATTTACTCCTTCCCCCCGCCCCACCTTGGTCTAGCTTCTGCCCATGAGAGAAAACATTCAACCCCTGAACTAAAATCAGCATGCTCTAGCGACATAGGCACCTTGACGTTTACAGCAGCCACTTTACAACAGCCAGGTTAAGGAACCAGCCCAGGTGCCGGTCAGCAGATGAATGGATAAAGAAATTGAGGTCTGGGTACACAATGGAATTTTACTTGGCCATAAAGAATAAGGGAATTATGGCATTTTCTAGTAAAGGGATGGAATTGGAGAACATCATGCTAAATGAAATGAGATCCCCTGTTTATTTTTTGTTGGTTTTATCAGTGTTGGGATCTGGAAAAGGTTCACCTGGGCCCTTGGTGTGGGTCCTGTTGGCATTGGTGATGTGTGGGTGCTGCAAGATTCATGAGCTTATGTGACAGACACCCTGAGGCCCTTGGTGTCTCAGCCTCAGAGCTTCTCCATGTGGCTTGGGCATCTCACAGCTTGATGGTCTTACAGAATTATCCCTTGTCATTTGACCGCTGGCATCCAAGAGACCAAGGTAGAAGATGCCTCTCTTCTCAAAGCCCAGGCCCAGAGATGACATATTATCACTTTTACCCTATTGACTGGTCTAAGGGGCCAGTCCTGTTTCTTCAAAGGGAGAATAAATAGCCCTGTCCTCTGTCCTCTGGAGAGAAGGGCTGTGAAAGACTTTGTAGTGTGTTAGCTGATAAAATACCTGAAAAAAACAGCTTAGAGGGGGGAGTTTATTTTGGCTCACAGATTTCAGAGGTTCGGTTCATGCTTGGCCAGTTCCAGTGCTCTGGCCCAAGATGAGGCAGAGCATCATGGTGGAAAGGCTGCTGGAGGAAAGCTACTTTGCTCATGGTAGCCAGGAAGGAAGGGGAAGTGGGGGACGTGTGGGAAGATGCACCCTCCCAGTGCCCCACCTCCTCTAGCCAGTCCCACCTGCCCTGTCGTCACCCAGTTAGTACATTCAACTAGGATGGACTGATTAGGTTGGAGGTCTCATGAAGCAATCATTTCCCCTCTGATCATTGCTACATTGTCTCCTGAGCGTTGGGGGGATTCCTCATATTAGCACAATAACATGTAGCCATCTTCAAATTGCAAAAGATCCTTAAAATATTAACAGAAATTCTCCATAAGTGGTTGGGGTTCTGACCTCTACAGGCTGGCAACACATGTCAGTCCTCTCTCTAGTACCAACAGCCTTAGGGAGTGTTTCAGGGGAAATCCTGGTCCATAATTAGGAAGTCTTCCCCAAATAACATCCACTCCAAGTCAGCCCATAGGAGATTTCTTAAGTCCTAACCTTGAGTCTGTGCCTTGGGATTAGGATGGCAAACAAAGCAGATGTCTGTTTGCCTGTGTGAATTTTCTTTTCTTTCTTTCTTTTTTTTTTTTTTTTTGGTACTGGGGATTGAACCCAGGGCACTTAACTTAACCATGGAGCCACATCCTCAGCCCTTTTTTATATTTTATTTGGAGACAGGGTCTTGCTGAGTTGCTTAGGGCCTTGCTACGTTGCTGAGGCTGGCTTTGAATTCACGATCCTCCTACCTCAGCCTCCAGAGCCGGAATTATAGGTGTGTGTCCCCACCCCTGCCCATGTGTGTCAATTTTGTGATGCAGAATAGTGCCAGGATTGTTTTAGAAAAATGGGAGCAGAGGAAAACAAACAATCATAGTACAGTATTAGAGAGTTTGAGGTAGGTATGATCCAAGAAGCAATTCTAACTTTATACTTGTCAACATGTGATCTGGCTGGAAGAGCCATGGGTTACATTTGTCCCCTTAAGAAAGAAAATTGAGCCAGTTGGTGTGAGAATCCTTCTCTTCGGGCTGAGCTCTTAAGAAAAAAGAAGAAAAGGGAGTTGAGCTTCCCCTGCTCCCATTTTGGGTCTTGGAGAGGAGAGAGTCCACTGGATCCTGAGAACTTTCCCCAATCTTCAGGAGCTTGGGGCAGGGCAGTGGTGATTGAGGATAAAACAAGCTGACTTTGATATGCTGAAGCTGGGGCAGAGTTTGTTCCACACCCATGTGGTAATCAACAGAGCAAATCATTTTTGTATTGACACATGTCCCAAATTTAATGCTTCCCTCAAGAGGCAATTGAACTTAAAAATGTTTGCTGAATGATGGTGGCTGCTAAGGCAAGATAAAATTGAACCTGAAAAAAAAAAAAAGAAAATCAACCAAGTCTATATTCACAGGGCTCACATATTTCTCAAGGTGGTTTATTACTTCCTTTAGATGTCTTTTTGAAATGCTGAAACTTGCAAAATTATGCTGTTCAGTAAGTAGCTCTTTATGTTCCTAATTGCTGTCCACTCTTAGGTGTCAGGGGTGACATTCACAAAGCTCTCCTTGTTCTCTTGTTTCACCTGGAACAGCAGCTTCATTGGTCATTGTCATGGGTGACAGTCTTGAAGTGAACGGTTTTACCTAGATGAAGATTTTCATGGATGCTCCAGCAATTAACTGGGAAAGTCAACTTGTGAACATCTATTCATTAAAATAGGACACGGGTTGTGGCTCAGTGGTAGGACCCTTGCCTAGCATGCAAGACCCTCGGTTCTATTCCCAGAAGAAAAAAAAAAATGGAAAATAGGACTTGGCCATTCCAATCCCACACTCAGAGGCTCTCTCTACACACAAACCAATTGCCTGGGTTTATTAAGATGTATGTTTGGAAGGCTTGACTCAATGCAAATAATAATAATAATAATAATGAGGGTTGAATTAATCATGCTTCTCTGGGCTCTCAAGTTTTATATAAGCAGGGGAGAATGCATCAAAAATTGATCTTCTGAAATTGGATCTGGGTTTGAGTTTTCTGTTAGCCCAATATTTATCAGCCTGGAAGCATAACTATCATTTGGACTGGCTCTTGTCTCTTATCCACAGAGCTCCTCTTTCTTAAAAATAGACCCCACACATTTTGCAAAGTCTTGGCAGGCAGTTGTATTGGGCTCATGGGCAAATCTGGTCACTTGTGTGGTTGAGCTTCATGTAATTTGCTGTGTCTTTCGTCTTCTGCCATGGTTGCAAATAGGTCTACAAGGGGCTATGCGTCTGTCTAGCCCAGCTGCTGTTTCTGCAAATGTCTCTCTCTTCCTGTGCAGCCAGGCCTGGGAGCATCTTCTGTTCCCAAACAGTGTGCCATGCCTTTGTGAAGAGAGGCGGAAGCTGCTTTCCTCTTTTTGACATTCAACTGTGTACCCAAGAGAGACCCACCGCCATTTTGCTTGTGGCACAAAGGTTTCAAGAGTCCGTCTATTCTTTCAATTGTACCTACAGCTCTTCTTTTCAAGATGCCAAGCCGTCCGGCCAAGAATCTGACTTGGGGCACAACCTTCTATTCTGAACTCTTAACACTTGCCCAAATATGGCTGACCCTCACAGACGGGCAATGACTGGATTCCAACTGGGGTATCCCTTTCTTCTCTCCCAGCTACAGTATCAAATTTCACCACTAAGATCCTTCCCTCTGCTGTACTTCACTCTTCCCATTTCCTCCTCTGCTCTTCTCTTTCCTTCCCCTAGTGAATATTCATTCATTAATGCCACGAAACAAAAGTTCTGGTTACAAGAGATGTAGGAGGGATCCCCAAATCCTTATTCCTCTCCAAGCTTCTATTTAAAAAATAAACAAATAAATGAGAATATATGCCAGATGGTAGTAAGAGTTAATGAGTACAGCAAGACAAGGAAAGGGAATTAGAGATCACTGGGATGGGGATGGGGTAGGGAGTGTTGCTATTTTAAATAGGCTGCCAACGACCTAAAGGAGGTGAGGGAGGAAGCCAGGAGGATCTGTAGGGAAGACCATGCCCAGCAGTTAAACAGAACATGCAAAGGCCCTGAGGCAACTGTGGCTCAGTCTGTTTTAGGAAGCTTGAGGAGGCCAATGGGGCTGTAGGGAAGTGAGCAAGAGGTTGGGGGATGAAATGAGATTAGCAGAGAGGTGATCATGAGGCCATTGTCTTGACTCCAAGTGAGATGAGGGTCACTGGGGAAGAGATCTGAATTCTCTTTTCCCAAGATTTCTCTGGGTGTTCCGCTCTGAGTGGAACAATGGAGACAAAGGAGAGATGCAGGGAGATCAGTTAGGAGGCTGTTGTAGTGGTTCACGTGGGAGATGATGAGACTCCGCACCACCACGGTAGCAGAGGGGTGCTATCACTGACTCTCCACGACTTAAAAATGGAGCCACTGGGATTGCCAGTGAATGGGTTGTATGAGAGAAAAAGAGAAGCCAGAAAGACGTCACAATTTCTGGCCTGCACACGGTGGGAACGGTATCCCTTGGTTTAGATGGACTTTTAGGTAGATTTTCATCACTGTTTCCAAAATTCTCAACAAGAAAACCTTAGAGGAGGGGAAGGCTGTTTGTGGCGCGTGTTTCCGAGGTCTGGGTCCACAAATTCCTTTGCTTGGGGCTCAAGGTGGGGCAGCACATCATGGTGCAAAATCCCAGTGGAGGAAGCTGTTCAGCTCATGATGGGGCCAGAAAGAAGAGGGAGGGAGAAGGGAAGGGGCTGCAGGAAGGACCACCTTTCTAGGGTATGTCCCCAGTGACCTACCTCCTCCAGCCCTGTGCCACCTGCCTACAGTCACCACCCACCCCTTCCATTCCATCTAGGATGGAGTGGTGAGGTCCCATGTCTTACAATCTGGTCATTTCACCTCTGACTATTCCTGCATTAACATGAGCTTTGGGGGACATCCACTATGCAAATAGGGAAGGCTGTGTGCAGACAGGTTTTTGGAGTAAGAAAGGTGGGTAGGAAACACAGGAGTTCACTTTGGGATGAGAACTTCCTGTCAGATTTCCGAGTGGACAGGGTGAGAATGTGCACACATGTCCTGGTGTAGACTCCGTGAGGGTCTTGGCCTCAGATGTTGATCTCAAGGGTTCTCTATCCATTTTAAGTCATGAGACTGAGCGAGTTCCCCTAGGCAGGGCGTGTGTGGGTGCAGAAGTCCAAGGACCAGTTTCCAGCCAGGGAAGATGAAGAGAAATCAACAAAGAAGGGACCCCCAAAAAGGGCACATTGATGAAAGGCGTCGGATTGGCTACCCAGCATTAAAATTGTGAGAGGTTTGGGCAGCTAGACCAGAGGTCACTAACCAGTGGATTTAAAGGCACAGATTTTGCTGACCAAGGAAGAAATTGTTAGAGAGCAGAGGTCTGCAAACTGTGGTCCGCAGGCCTAATCTAGCCCAGTACCTGTTTGTGTAGATCAAGTTTCATCAGAACACAGCCATACAATTCATTTCTGTACTTCACACAAGGACTTTGGTGCTCTGACGGTGGAGTCTAATCATTGCTCCAGAGCCTGTGTGGTCTCCAAAGCCTAAAATATTTATATGTCCCTTTACACAAAAAGTTTTTGACACCTGGTGTAGAGGAAAGAGCAAACAAGCCAGAGCATTAAGGTTCCCGGGGGCTTCGCCTTTAGCGAATGCACCCACTCCTTAGGAAGATGGCTCACTTCAACTCTTTGGGGACAGAGACTCCTATACCTGGGACCCTTCCAGACTTTGTCATCTGACTCTTTATGCATATCCTTCATAATAAACTCTAAGAGTCAGTATTGTACTTTCCTCAGTTCTATGAATTCTTCTAGCGGATTATGGAAACGAGGAGAGATCATGGGAACCTCTGAAATTGGAGGCTGATAGTCACAATGACAGTATTTAGGGCAATCCGTGTATGGCTGACATCTGAGGTGGTGGCAGTGTTTTGAGGACTGAACCCCTACTCTGTGGGGACGGTGTTCATTCTGGGTAGTGTTAGAATTGAATTGAGTTGCTGGACACGGGACAGGTGTCAGAGAGTTCAAGGACTGGAGTTGGAGTATAAGGTAATGTATTTGGTGTTAGAAAACAAAAACAAAGCAAACCCAAAGCCCACAAATAGAGCTTAATGAAGTATTTATCTCACAGCAGATGTGTTTGTATTTTTGTATTTTTACAAAAATTGGCTCATTTAATTCATTTAATCCTCGTAACAATTCCTCCCCGAATTAGATACTGTTGTCCCTTCTGTTTATCAGATGAGGAAACTGAGGTTCAGGCGGGTTCAGGTACTAACATAACCAGTAAGTACTGGGTTCAAATCCAGGCAGACTCGTCTCTGAGACTGCTCTGTGCAGCAGTCTGTTGGCCCGGGTCTAATTATTATGGCTGCAGTTTGCTCAGGGAGACCTAAGTGCCCCAGAGAGGCTTATCCAGGCATTGGAACTTGCCTCAGAAAATGGATTTCATGTTAAGACAGTTGGATATATTTGTCCCTGAAGAAGATCTAGCCTTAAAATGAACGATAGCTTCTAAAAGACTGGATTATGCTTAACTTTTTTTCCTCGAAAGGGGAAATGGAGAGGTGTATCACTACACACCGCTGGGTGCGTGGATATCCTTGGGTTTGATGGACTTTTCTGGAGAAAGTTCAGCCCCTCGAGAGCACGGTGGCTTTGTGGAGCCCGTTACAGGTCTGAGAATGGCCCTATGAGGGGCCATTTGCTTTGGCAAAGCAAATGATAAATGGGCTTGTGTTGCCTCCTTCCTGGCTGGACTCAGAAAGCAACCTGCCATTCTGCGGTGGCATCTCACAGATGGAGGCATGGTGGGCGGGCTCGGATGGCAGAGCAGTGCCAGGGTCAGGATAAATGCGCATCCATTTATCACTTCAGACCATCACGTTGCCAGCCCTGCCCAGATTTGTACAGGAGGCATTGCAAAGTAAGAGCCAATGGAGCAAGAAGGCATCGTCAATGAGTAATATGGCTTTAAAAAAAAAAAATCTGGTGTAAATTGTATAGGGCTAATTCCAAGTTCCATCCTCTGAACCCTTATATTATGTAATCCTCACACACAAAAAAAGCCAGAATGACAGGGTTTGAAGAGTCCCTCTTCATTTCCCAGAATGCCCTGGGTTGGACAATAAATTGTAAGATCACTTGAGATATTACTTTTATTTTGTGAAGGAGGAATCTGAGGCACAGAGAAGGTAAAGGATACACCCAAGGTCACCGATGTCATTGGGTTCTAACCCAGGTCAGTGTGTCTCTGATGCCCGGTTTGTTTCTGGAAACTTCTGCTTCTCAGCACAAGGAAATAATTAGTCCCAGGTGAGAGCTAGAAATTCATCTGGGTGGGCTCCTGTTATTTTTGAACACTCTTGGAACTTCTTAGTCTTTTGGAATGACATTCTGATACTGTATTTTTTTTTTTTTTAAATAGCAATTTTGATGTTAGCCAATCTTGGTCCTTTGAGGCTAGGTTTCATTTTTGAAAACACTCTCCACACTTTCAGAGCCAAGTCTTATGAATAAGGCAGAAAAATACTCTGGGGAACACCATTCTGGAGCCAAATCAAAGGCTGAGTCTGAATTGTTAATGAATTGTTTATTTGTTTGCTCACTTGGCTGGTGAAATAGACTTTGGGAAAAAAAAATTCTCAGAGAGCCTTTATGCAAATGTTTTTGAATGGTGAGGATGCCATTTGAATGGGTCTAAATTCTCAAAGTAAATTATTTTTCTGTAAACCTCATTTTGTCATGGTGGTAGATGTGACTGACATTTTGTGTGACATCTTTTGCTGCTAAGCACATGTGGCTTGAAATGAGAGCAGGGCTTGCCTAGGTGGTGGAAATGCTTGACTTCGTATGAAGAAAATAAATCCATCCTTTTCTCAGAACTCAGGTTTCTGTTAGCTAACTTCCCAAGCTCCATGTTATGTCAAGTGAGCTCCTTGGATTTCATTGTACTACATTTTTAAAATCAAAAGTCCATGTAAACTGTATTTGTAGTACTGAATATTTGTCTTTGAATTCAGGATAATATTTCTGGATGGGTTTGTCTATTAAAAATAATCACTGGAGCTGGGGTTATGGCTCAGTGGTGCAGCGCTTCCCTGGTATGTGTGAGGCACTGGGTTCGATTCTCAGTACCATATAAAAATAAATAAATAAAATAAATATATGTGTTCATCTACAACCAAAATGTATTCAAAAAAATCATTGTGTATTTTTTTTTTAATATTTATTTATTTAGTTTTCGGCGGACACAACATCTTTGTTTGTATGTGGTTCTGAGGATCGAACCCGGGCATGCCAGGCGAGCGCGCTACCGCTTGAGCCACATCCCCATCCCCTCATTGTGTATTTTTAATTGTACATTTTAACTTCAAAGCAATGTTGATTTTTATTTTCTTTATTTAAGTTCAAAACAAATAGAGTGGGTCAGGTAATAAGGGCTCACTGGCTCATGGACTCTTCCTTCATCTTCAAGTCCAGCTGTATAGCATCTTCAATTCTTTCTTTCTTTGTTCCATCTTCTCATTTTGTTCTCCTCTGTAGTTAAATCTTTTCCTGACTCCTAAAAATGGTAACTGAGATCGTACTTGGAGCCCATCTGGATTCATAATCCAGATGAATCTCCCCATCTTCAGGTTCTTAATTTATTGCCCCTATAAAGTATTCCAACCTGTCTCGAGGGGGCAAAATTGTGATATATGCAGTCGAAGGGAAGATAAAGAATGTCCACGCGCTTCTGCCCCTTTCAATGCTTTATTCATTCAAATTACTCAATACAATTTCACTCTATAAGTTCTTAATCAATAGAATGACCATCCTTAAATGCTAGGCACTGCAATAGACATAATCCATTCACAGCAAAAATTCTAGATTAATCAATTCACAGCAAACAATTCTAGGCACTGCAAAACACACTTAATTATGACAGGCTAATGACAGACGTTCCCTCTGCTTGCTAAGTTCAAATGTCAGATCAAAAGTCTGAAGCTTTAGGCTTTAGGTCCAGCAGATGCACACTCACTCAGACCGCAGTGGTCAGGTCCGGAACCAAGGCAGGCTTTTCCTGGTGTGGAGTGGACAACTGGTTGAGGAGAGGGTCGTAGGGAGAAGTTGTGGCTCTCACCAAGGTCCAGATAAGGCAGTACAGTTTGAGAGCCGTGAGGATCCTGCAGAGGATCAGGAAACAATGACAAGTGAAGGGATGTCAGGTCCTCATCAGGCTCTTCAGCTCCTTGTTTCAGCTGGCTGAATCCCTTTTCATTAGCTCTATTATTTATACTAAATTTTTGGGCTTTTAACCCCTCTTTCAATCCTTATCAGCTGCCACCAGGGTGACATAATTTACCCTGGGGTTAGAAACATCTGGTCTGGTGGTCTCCACCCTGATCTTCTCTCCTTTCCCTCTTATCAGGTGAGGACAGCCTGCCAGGGGCTTCACTCTGTTTATCAGGGTGAGGGGAAGTAACTGGATTGAGGCCACATTGGAGAGCTCTGTGGGTGTGCCTGGTGAGACTGCACGTTTCAAACTGGAGTTTTTAAAATGGAGTTGCTTAGGCTCAGGCCTAAGGCCATCCTCACACAGCCCTACTATTTTTATATATAGAAGAAAATATTCTTAGGTTCCAGGGATGAGAATAGGCATATCTTTTTTCTTCTGGGGAGGGGGGGAAGTGTCATTGCTCAGCTTACCACAGTCTACCCTTTTAGCCCTCAAAGAATCAAGAATCGTCCCCATCCACATACAAAACACGTTCAACCACCACCCACTCATCAGCTCTCAGCCCATTGCTGTATCAACTCCAGTCCAAAATCTCATCTGAATATTTTCAGCTCAAATGTGTCAAATCTCATTATCTAAGTAATCTAAATGGGGAATAGATGAAACTCTTGGTATGATCCATCCTGAGGACAATTTCCTGACTGTAGACTTGGAAACCAGAAAACACGTTATCTGCTTTCAAAATACAGAGGTGGGGTGGACATAGGAAAAACAGACATTACCATTCCACCAAGAAGGATATGGACTAAAGAAAGGAGCCATTGAATATAAGCAATTAAAGAAATAGAGAGAGAAGGACAAATTCTGTCAGGTTTCAAGGCTTAGAAATAATCTTCTATGGCTTGGGGCTTTGCGAATTCAGCCTGAAACTCCACCCTGGGAATCATTCTTCCTTTTATTTTTGTGTAGTGGCAGCCCCTCCTTCACAGAAAATCTTAATTAAGCTTCTTCAGAAATCTTCTCCATAATTGATCTAGGACCATCAGCAAAAGAATCGCCACAAAAGAATTCAAGGCAGTTAAACTTCCTATTTCCTGTTGCTCTATCTTTCTTGACCAGTGGCCTGAAAGCCATCAGCACCTCCAGGTGCTGAACACCTGTTAATTAGTTTTTCACAAACATTTATAAACTATCTAGTATATATAGATAACAATTTGTAAAGGTTTTCAAGGGAAGTGTGTCTGCAAATGCAGAGTGATAAGAAAAACAGATTCTTTTAACTAGGCCTCTGGCCTTGGGCCAGAGCTTCACAGAGATGTTTACATTTCAAAGAGAAGAGAAGAGGTTACTAATTGGGCTCCTCGGTAACAGTTGGCAGGGGGAGGAAAGAAAGGGGAGAAGAAGCTCTCCCCTTCTCAGGCGCTGTCGTTAAAGAGTTAACTTGCCCAGAAAGGTGAAAGAAAAAAGCTGCTTTTGTGTGAACTTCTGCAGACTGTGAACTTCTGAGCCCCTCCCCTTACATGCTGGGTATAAAGTTCTGAAATTGTCTGAACTCCGGGTTCAGGGGGATTGATTGATTACAGCAAAAGCTATACCCTCTGAACCTGGCTGCAGCCAAATAAAACTGTTTCCTGCCATCTTCTGTGTCCTGCCCTGTCTGTCCCCTACTACATTTAGATTAACACATGTCTACAGCTGAACAGTTTTATGAGCATGTTTCCTGCCTGTAGATTTTTGGAAGGCTTTACAAGATTCCTTCATCTTATCCTCTCCCACTTTTGCTCCAAGTTGATTGGGTTTCTGCTGAATAACACTCTCAAAATCCTTGTGGCTCTCCAGTGTGTGTCACAGGGGTTCATGACATTAAATAAGAGCATGATCCACACAAAGTTCCTGGATAATCCTATCTCTTTTCCTGGCTTCTATTGAGATGGTTGAGGGAATCTGTGAGTCACTTGTCTAATCTCTTAAGGGCTAGTCAAAGGTTGACAGTCATACATTTGGCCTTTTCTCCCAGAGTATGATTTCCTGAGAGTGAATCTCCTAATTTTAGCATCTTTTACAATCTAGATAGGCTGAGAATTTCCCACATCATCAAACCCTGGTTTCTGCTTGCTTAATAGTTCTTTCCTCATTTTCTCTCTTTCCTTTCACACTTTACTGTAAATGACAAGAAAAAAAACCAGGCTATGCTTTGGACACTTCACTTGGAAATCTTCTCAGTTAAATATCCAAGTTTACTGTAGTATCCTGCCACTGTATAACATAAGGTTACTCTTCCTCTCATTTACAATGACATGCTCCTCACCTCTTTCTACCATTAGTCTATTTAAGCCAATCTAAGCTTTTTCTATCATGAATCTCAAAATTCTTCCAGCCTCTATCTGTTATTCAATTCCAAAGTAATTTCCATATTTTTAGGAATTTATTGTAGTAGGGTGCCAAAGTCTGTATTAGTTTCCATTTGCTGCTGTAATAGGTAACTACATACCTAATGACTTAAAACAAGAGAAATTAATTCTCAGTTAGTTCTGGAGAGCAGAGGTTTGACATAAATTTCACTGGTCTGAGATCTAGGATTGCAGTCCCTCTGGAGGGTCAAGGAGAGAATTCATTTCTTATTCAGGTGGCTGCTGAAATTTTTTGGCTTTTAGCTATATCAGTCCAATCTCTGCTTCTTCTCTTCTGCACCTTGCTTCTCCTATATTTTTTTTTGTGTGTGTGTGTGTGTGTGTGAGAGAGAGAGAGAGAGAGAGAAATATCCCTTTTCCTCCCTTTTATAATAATATATTTGATTCCATGTAGGACCTATCCAGATAATTCAAGAAATTGGAATGCAAATTAGTACAGTCACATCAAAAAACTATTTGGCACTGCTCTGGGTTGAATGTTTTTGTCCTTTCTTAATCCCCAGTATATCAGTATCTGGTAGTAAGCCCTAATGGGAAGTATGTGGATCATGAGCGCTGTACCCTCATGAATGGACTATTGTTGCTATTAAAAGGACTTTCAGTAATGTTTATCTCTGCTCTTCTGCTGTCCTGCCCCTTTGAAGGTTTCATTGTTCCTGGCACCATCTTGGAAGCAGAGAGATAAGGCCCCTAACCTTCAGGTGGCTTGCTCTTGAACTTCCTAGAACCCACAGTTTTCATTCTTTATAAATTACCCAGTTTGTGGCATTCTGTTACAGCATCTGAAAACGAACTAAGACAGGTACTATTTATTGAAGTTGTTTTTGCAATAGTTTGAATGCTCGAGCAGTTTGATTCCAACAGAAATGAGTATAGTCATGTGCTAAAAGATGTACAAGCAAGCCTGGAGAAGTCTGTGCATGGTAACTGGGGATTGGAAAAAAACAAAAGGCACATCTTCAATAGTGTGGATATTGTATATTCATACAAGGAAGTGTGATATCATCATGCAAACATTGTGTTGAGAAAAAGAAGTTGAGCAGGAAGGAACACAGACTACATAATTCTATTCAGGTGAAGTTCAAAATCAGGCAAAACTAGCCTATGGTGATAACATTGGGGTCTTTAGAGAAGGGATGAGTAGGGTATAGACTAAGGGGCCTAAAAGGGAATGCTGGGCAGGGTTCAGGTTCTTGATCTGGTTGCTGGGTACATGAAAATGTTCACTTTGGGAAACTTCATCCAGCTGTCCTCTGTAGACTACACTCTTCAGTGTGTATGATATACTGAAGTGAAGTTAGTGAACATCAAATAACATTATTAAATGAACATGCATACTCCTTTAAGCGCAGCTCAGCTCAGAAAGAATAAAAAGTCTGCCATGCTAGAAATTTAAGAAAATCATCACCTCATTTATGAAAACACATTTGGAAAATCTAGTCAGTGGACTGTGGTTATATCTTGGTTCTTGCAATTGTACACGACTTAAGGACTTTATGGATTTTTCCCTCTTATATACATTCTGCTGTAAGCAGCCTCAAGGTTTTGTTTGCATAATTAATGGTGACTTTGAAATTATTCAGGACATGGCAGTAGCAACAAGGTCCTTCTTGCTCTACCCGAGTGGACTGCTCAGGATTTTAAGGGGCAATACCATTCAAAAGACACCAGAACGTGAAAGAAGTAAATACCATCTTAAAAAGAATAGGTATTGCCAGAGTTGCACTGTGGGGCTGGGAGTCTCTTACTTTGCCCTTTTTTATTCTGCAGGAATCTCTGTCTTTGCAATGCTATAAAGCATCCTTGACCTTGATTTTTCCCAGAATCAGTTAAGAAGAGGGAGTGTCCATCTTGCCTTTGCCTTTTTCATTATTTGTATTAGAAATCCTTATTGAGCATGGCTTGGGAGGAGGGGAGAGGGAACCCATCTTCCTCTCCTGACCTTCAGTCCTTGCATTATAAAAGCCCTTCAAATTGCAGGTATTTGCCTTGCTACCTTGTTCTCCATCAAGGGAAAGCAGGGGGAGAAACTCTTGAAAGTTCAGCCACTTACACTGAATGATAATGGGTGGAATCACAGGACGCATTTCAACAACTCATGCTGGCTGGTAATTGGCTCCTATGCACCATGGATTTGCGCCCACAGCTGGAGCCTGCAAGGGGAGGCTTTCTCCTGAAACAGACAAGCAGAATGTGCAGGCAGAAAGGTGACAGGCGCTTTCAGGAATTCTGCAGGACATGAAAGAGAACTTGGAGGCTGCACCTGCATTAGGTTCTTCCTTTTACCTCCAAGGCCGGTGATTTGGGGGCAGACACATACAACAGTTTGATAGGAAGATAGAATAAAGATTAAAACAGTGGTATCAACTGGTCATTTAAATGCCCATGGTTATCATTGGCCTTAAAATGGATAGAAGAGGGGCTGGGGTTGTGGCTCAGTGGTAGAGCGCTCGCCTAGCATGTGCGAGGCCCTGGGTTCGATCAAGATCTTTTAACACTTAAATGTACTCTGAATAATACCATAATTATAAACTATATAATATATATAATTGTAATACAGTAATATTCCTGTAAAGAATGAGATTCACCATGGAGCCAGGGGATCTGGAATCCCATCCCTGGTCTTTGCTTAGTAGTTTGTGTGAATTTGGGCCATTTTCTTTCTCTCTCTGCCCCTCTTGCTATCTCTGCTAGGTGAAAGTTATTGTACTGATGTGAAAAGTGTCAGTAGGGTTGGAACACAGTAGGTGCTTATGATAGACATCATCCCTCTTCTTATCCTGTGAAGTTATCCTTTGAATCAAACTTCAGCAATTGCTAGCTGTTCTAATTCATATCCTGGAGCAACGAGAATGGGTGATTCATGCCTGTGTGCCTTCCAAGTCCCACGTGGAGCAAGCCACCAGAGTCAGCTCTCAAAATTATATATCAGATCTCATCACACTCAGGATTTCAACTTTTCATTTGTTTTCCTTTGCATTTAAAATGTGCGCACTTGGTCATGGTCTGCAACGCTCCCAGGGTCTGGCTCCTTCTAGCTCCTCTCAGCCCTTCTGCTGTGGTTGGAGTGCCTGTGTCCCTCCAAAATTCATGTTGAAGACGATCAGTGTGACTATTAATAGGTGAGGCCTTTAGGCCATGACTAGTCAGGAGGGTGAGCATAGGTGACCGCTGCTCCTCCCTCATGTCCCTCTGCTTTCTGCCATGTGAAGACAAGCTGTTCCTCCTCTTAGGGGGATGAAATGTTTAAGACAGAATCTTAGAAGCAGAAACTATACCCTCAATGAACATCAAGGCTGCTGCCATCTTGAACTTGGGCTTCCCAGCCTCCAGAACTGTGAGAAATAAAATTTCCTTCTTTATCCATTCTCTAGCCTGTGGTATTTTGTTATAGCAGAATACATGGACCAAGACAATAATCAGCATGGCAGGTAGCTGACTGTGGGAATAAATCCACAGAGCGCAGAAGCCCAGTTTTAACCAACTTTGGCTGTTTAACTGATCCTGCAGTTCCATATATTACAATTCAGTATAACTGGCTGAACTTTTTAAGATAGTTATACAGGAATATCTGTCTCTTGCAGCAATGCTGAGCTTGCAAAATGGGGCATCATGTCTTTGCTCAGTCTCTCTGCCATCAATCACTGGAGAAAATCATGAGCAAACTGAAAGCAGACCTCTAGTGAGCAGACCTCAATGCCTTGATCTTTATAAGTGAGATAAGAGTGGAGTCAGTAGAGTGGCAATGGCTGTCAGGCTGATGATTCTTTCTGGAGATATCTTAGTCCTGGCCTCCAGGGAGCCATGAAATGTAATAGGGAAAGCCCTGGTCAGAGAACCCAGGGACACAGGCAGTTCCGAAGTCAAGTGCCTCTAGCCAATTGAGGACAGTTAAACTTTATGTCTAGATATTCTTCTCTTCCTGGCCACCTCATTCCCCATGAATACATAGATGCCAAATAATTTAAAGCCCATTAGAAAAAACAAAGAGCACCATAGGGAGCAGATTGTGCTTATCATACTGCAGGTAGTTGGGTCTTCCTGTGGCAGGATAGAGAAGGTCCTCGGAGCAACTCTTCTTTGCAGTGCAGGGCAGACAGTCACTTTGCCAACTATCTCATGCTGATGATCTCATGCTTTCTCCTCCAGGCCAGGAAACATTTGCTTGGCATGCAATCATGAATTCAAAACTTTTTACTCATGTATTTAATCATTCATTAGGCAAGGAGTTATCTCCATGATGCTTGGGGAAGGGAAGGCTGGTCAATAGCTTTGATGTCTTGTTAGGGTAGATTCTGTCTTCTTGGGTAGATTTTGAGTGGTGAGATGCAGAACTAAGGAGTGTGTGTGTGTGTGTGTGTGTGTGTGTGTGTGTGTATAAAATTTATCATTTTAATATATATTTATTATATATTATATATATATTTATTAAATTTTTGTTTATTTTCAATAACAAAAGAGAGAAGAGGACACAGGTAAAATTTGATTACAGAGAGGGCTGGGGTTGTGGCTTAGTAATAAAGTGCTTGCCTAGCATGTGTGAGGCACTGGGTTCGATTCTCAGCACCACAGAAAAATAAACAAATAAAATAAAGGCATGCTGTCCATTCTACAACTACAAAAAAATATAAAAAGCAAAACCAAAATCTGATTATAGAGTGAAGGGGTATTTTGCTTCTCGTTCACTTAATTATATACATACTAATTATAAAATGTGAAGATTTGGACCAGAGTAGCTTTACCTTGGGAGAAAAATGGGAAAGTTCTGGATAGGAATGTTGAGTGGCTGTCTTGGGGGTACAGATTGGGTAAGATAAATACAGAATTTATTGGTGGTTTTGTTTTCATTTCATTATTCAATTTTTTTTCAATATTTCTGCTTTGTGCACATCTGACAATGGAGATCAGACACATACCTATTACTAAACACATGTGGTTCTGTTGAACTACTTTAAAGATGGAACTCAAGAAAGGAATGAGTCCAAGTTGCTTTATTTAGGAACTCCTAAATAAGCAGCCCTCTCTGGATTATTTACTTAGTGCCTGCTAGATGCCTCACAGGAAGCAGTCATTTTTCCTTGAAATCATCATTATTTGATATTTGTCCCCATGGATGACAGTTTGTCACATTATTATTGTTATTATTCTTTCATTGAGCATTTTCCAATGCCATTAGACAGTCCTGGAGAGCATCTTAAGTGATGATACGATGTTCTGTATTATGTGGCCTGATTGTCCTTTGGGCATTTAAGTGATCTTTTTGCTGCATAAGCTGTTGTGTGCCTCCGAAGATTCTTGGGTAGATTCTGATGGTGAGATGCAGAACTAGGGAGCATGCTCAGTCTAAGACTCTTCATGGGAGGCTGTGCACATATGAAGACCTCGTTTCCACAGGATGCTCCATAGCCTGGCTTTTATCTCTAGCACGCTCAGTCACCTGAAGAGAAGCCAATATAAGTGAAATGCCAAGGATGCTTGGGTTCAACCATCTTCTACTGTGTCACCTTAGATAAGAAGTTTCACCCCTCCCAGCCTCACTTTCCTTATGCACAAAGAAAATGACATTGTTCCTCCAAGTTTGCAGAGTTCAGGGATGGTCTCCTATAGGACAGAGCCATGCTAGGGACTCTGATTGGCTCCTTCCATTTATACGTGGAAATGAATGTGGGATCCTATGTAGGAATGAATAGATGTGAAAGAGTTTGGGAAACTGTAAAGGGCTGTGAATATATTAGGTCCTTTTATGGCCTGAGTCTCAGTGGTTTCCTTGTTTTAAGAAAGTGTCACTGCAGCTTTGGGGACCAGCAAACAGTAAATGGTGTCACTTAATGAAAATGGGGATGCATACATTTTGAAAGAGCCATTAACTTTAGGGTTTATTGTTCAAAGTAACTAAAGCTTGACTTTAAATCACCACATTAAGAAATAATAGATACTTGACTGGTAATTTTTACTAGTTTTTAAAATCTCAATTTTCCCATTCGAGGAAGAGATCTGTGGTAGCATTTCCTATTCCCTTCCCTGTTGGCGGTCCCCTGGTTTGACTCCAGGGCCTTAGGGAATTGTACAAAGTTTCCATCTGAAATTCACAACCCTGATTTCCTTGCTGATTGAAGCATGCCAATGCCTGGAATTTGTTTTTCCCTGTTTTCTCAGTGAACAGAGGTAAGAACCACCTATAATCCTATCAGTCAGAGCTAGTCATACATAGCTAATGCTTTAGTGTACTTGATTCCTGAATTAATTCACATATACTCCCAGGTATGCAGGCAGGGTATGTCGGCATTTGATTTCACAGTACATATTTTAGAACTTGATTAATTTTATATCTTGAACATTTTGCTGTATCTTTAAATATTCTTCAACAGTGTGATTTTCTATGGCTGTAGGGTTTTTCCCTCCATATGAACATACTATGATTTATTTAATCACAGTCTTCTTGTTAGGCATTTAACTCTCCAACTTTTCTCTCTCATAAATAATGCCACAGTGGATATTCTAGCATAGAAATGACTGTAGGTGTGTCTATGGAGTGACTGAGTCAAGGGGCAAGGATATTTAACACTCCTTGCTAGAAGACTAGTCCCTAGGAACAATGACCATTTCTACCTTGATCTGCTGTAATGAGCATGTCTATTTCATCAGATCCACAATTATACTTGATTCTATCTTAAAAATACTCTTTTATATTTTTTCCTTTTTGATCCCAATGTGGTTGCACATTTTATACCTCATGCCTCTAATCTTCTCTCTTCTCCCATACCCAGGGGTATCCCCTATGGGAAAAGTGTCGAGATACTCCCTGACTCTTGCTTCTGGTGGTACTCAGCCAGCAGGGACCCGGGCAGGTGATATGGTGGGAGGAGGTGTAAGGCCAGGGTGCTTATTTTCCTTACTCACTTGCTCCCTCTGCAGTCACCTGTGACACAGTCCTAGCTCCTTCCAAAGTGATTTATCCCACCCAACTCTCTCTCCTTCCATGTTCTGGGACCCACACTCTATTTTTATCCCCCCTTTTTTTTTTTATTCTGAGCATCTGGACAGTTCCAGTGTTATTGGTCCTGGTGATTACACTAGGCCTTGAGGTTTGCAGAATGCTTGATGAAGAAACATCCCACCAATTATGCTTGAGTGTCATCTTTGTTTCCAGTTCGGATCTCAGTTGATAAACATGATCCTATCAGTACTTGGAACAGGCTTCCAGTACTAACCAGTCACCATCCTGTTTTACAAATGATGAAGTTTAGTCTAAGCTCTACTGGTTCTTCTGGGTTGCTATTATGGTTTAGGTAGGAGGTGTCCCCCAAAAGCTCGTGTGCAAGACAATGCTAGAATTGTCAGAGGGGAAATGAGTAGATTATGAGAGGTGTGACCCAATCAGTGGATGCACTAACTGGGTGGTAACTGTAGGCAGGCAGGGTGTGGATAGAGGAGGTAGGTCACTGGGAGAATACCTTTGGAGTTTATATTTGTGGTGAACAGAGCTCTCTGCTCTGCTTCCTGGTTGCAATGTCTTGAGGAGTTTTCCTCTGCCGTGCCCTTCCACCACGATTTGGGCTAATTTCATGAATGTGGACATTGTCACCTGAATGTATTTTAGTTTATCAGTGGTTTGCTGACAATGTACCAAGCCCCTTAGAACTGATTGGACTGGGCACATGCTGGGCATGGTCTGAGCAGAGTGAAGCAACCCATCTCCTTCTATATCTTCCCATGATTACATTGGAATTTGATTTTATTTCAGTTTCTTTATTTATTTTTGAGCACTTTAACATGTCTTTGATTCTCATGGTACTCATAATCAAATCTAACTCTTGAGAAATGAACATGAGAATTATAGTACTCCCTCCAACCCCCACAGGCACATCCAAAATTGTAAGGCAGGAGGATTTGTCTCTTTTTGCTCCTTCATAAATCCCAAATATTTCAGATAGAATTGGTATAGAAAAGATGCTCAGTAAACTTTGTTGACTATGTCAGGTGTTTTAAGATCACCTGTTGAAGTTTGGTGATTTGTTAGAAGGAGCCACAGAACTCAGACAAGCTATTATGCTCATGGTTACAGTTTATTGCAGAGAAAGGATATAGATTAAAATAACAAAGGGCAGAATCTATAAGAGACCAGGCATGGGCTTTCAGTTTTCTTCTCCCATTGGATTCATCTGGATAAAAATTAATTTTCTTAGCTGTAATGTGTGACAACATGGATGAAGTATTCCCAATCAAGGAAGCTTGCCCAAGCTTTGATGTCTTGGGTTTTTATTGGGGATTGATCTTGTATTCATGGATTGCCAAGCGACTGACCTTCACTACTCAGTCTCCATCTTTCCCCTCCACTCCCAGAGTCAACCTGATTCACTCTGGCTGAGGGACCCATATAGTCAAAAGTAGGCCTTCACCATGAATCACATGGTTAGCTCAAGTATATGGCAGAATCCAAGTCCCCAGTGATACAAAGACACACTTACTGGGCAGAATATTCCCAGGGATTGGAGGTTATATTCCAAGATCAGCCAGAACTTTCTTTGGAATGTGCAGGATTTTTTTTTTTTTTTTTTTTGTGTGTGTATGTGTGTGTGCTGTGGTGCTGAGGATTAAACCCAAGGCCTGTGCATGCGAGGCAAGCACTCTATCAGTTATATCCCCAGCCCAGATTGTGCAGGATTCTAGCACCCTAAAACTGTTTAGTTGGTTACACAGGTCAGGTAGGCAGAAGGATTTGCATCTTTTGCTTCTTCATAAGCATGCTGTAGATGCTTACATTAGAGTTTTCTAGATACACACACACACACACACACACACACAACATACTGGGTCTCTGTGTGTGTGTGTGTGTGTGTGTGTGTGTGCATCAATGAATGTGCTTATTGGTTCATTACATACAGAATAGTCCAGAACCATCAAGCCTTATTTTATGAGAATCAGCCCCCAGGTATAATGAGACTGAAGAAAGAAAGACATACAGATCCAGTTTTGCGTAGAAAACAACTTATTGTAGGACTTACTTTTTTATACCTTTATTTTATTTTTTTTATGTGGTGTTGAGGATGGAACCCAGTGCCTCAGACATGCTAGGCAGGCGCTCCACCACTGAGCCCCAGCCCCAGCCCTATAGGACCTATTAATGGAAGCATGGTCCTAGGTGGCAAAAAGACCTTGGATTCCCACAATTTGGGTTAGAGGATGGGTCCTATACTTGAGTTAGGACAAATATGATTGCATCCTAGCTAGATTATACCCAGTTTACCTTTCATGAAAATCAAAGGATCAGGCATATTCCTGGAGCCAGGGTTGAGTTGTAAAGCTCCATATACAATTCTAAAGGTTTTGTCTAATGATAGTTTCCTGAGAAACCATGCAGGAAAAACCAGCTAGGGTTATTGTGGAGTGATCATGGCAGTTACCACCCAAGATAGCTGCAGTCATATCAGACCGAATCCACGCAAGAAGGCCCACAAGCAGGGTCAACAGGAAAGAGTTATAGTTCATTTTCTAAGACATTTATTCACAAAATTCCCTCTCTAAGGGGAAAAAGTCTTTTTAACTTTTTTTTTAGTTGTAGTTGGACATAATACCTTTATTTTTATTTGTAATATGTGACAACATGGATGAAGTATGGTGCTGAGGATTGAACCCAGTGCCTCGCACATGCTAGGCGAGCTCTCTATTGCTGAGCCATAACCTCAGTCCTGGGAAACAGTGTTTTATTTTTAAGGTCTTCAACCAACTTAATGAGACAACAGTGCAGAGAGCAGTATGTTTTGCTCAAAGTCTGTTGATCAAAATAGCCACTTCATCCAAAAGATATCTCCATAGAAACATCTAGAACAGTGTTAGACTAAATATTTGCGTACCATGTTTTTTTCTAGCCAAATGGACACATAAGGTTAACCAACATGGTATTCAAAAAAACATTGTTGACAAAACACAGACCCTTATGATTGGCGGAGACCAAGCCAAATTCATTTCCCCAGTGAAGAAACGGAGGCCCACGGTAATGGTTAATTTATTCATGGTCACTTGGAATGGGGTCAATACCAGAATCCAGTTTCTGGACTTCATTTACCTCTCAACCTTTCTTCCCCTGTAGAGGGAAGGTCAACTTCTCTGCTCTGCTCTTACTTCAGGACCAAGATCTCACCTGAAACTACTCAGTACTTCTCTTTTACTCTAACTCCATTTATTTCTTCTACTCCTCCTCTTGGAGAGGTCCCCGTCCTAATTCAAAGAAGTCTTATTTATTAGATTGTAAGATAGATTTTTAGTGAAACGATACCTTCCTCTTTTCTTAGAAACAAGTTTGATAGTGGTGAGAATGTTTTTCTTGTCCCTTGGGAAAAAAATTGGCATCAAATAAAAACAGTGATTTTCTCTATAACTAAATCAGACAGTTTTTCCCCTAGGCTATTGACACAGAAGAATCTAAAGGAGAAAAAAAAAAGTGGGAAATATTTTCAGCCAGGGTAATTCACAGTGAATAAGACAGCAACATATTCCAGTGGATAACTGAAATTAATTCAATATCTCATGTAAGGGCAGAAGAGTTCACATCAAATGTGGTCCCCAGGTCTCGAATTGAAACTATAACAATTTCCTCTTTCTCTACTAGAGAAAACATGCCATAGTGAGGTTATTGGTATTGCCTTGTTTTTTATTTATTTATTTTATAAAGAAATACTTGGCAATTGGTGTGCATTGCTTTCCTAAAACCCTCTAGTCAAGATGCCTGGAAATACTCAAACTACTAGAACTTTCAATTTTTTAAAAAATGCAATGTAAAATGAATCCCTGATTGAAACAAATGATGGCCAGTGACATTCTAGAATCATTCTCAATAATGAAAATAACTCAGTGGCCAGTCAGTCGTCACCAGGGATAGCCATAGCCAAAAGCACAGAGCCCCCGGAATGGGAATAAGGTGTTGGGGCTATAGGGCAATAGTAGTTGACCTGGAAACAGTGTTTAAGTCATTAGAAGGGTGACCACGCCTCTTGATTCTCTAGGCACTGTATGAACTGTCTTGATTTATGCCTGTTGTCCTGCTTTAGCTGTATTTGACAGGCACCTATATGGTCCTGAAATATGCCTACTGGTTTCCTAATAGCCTTTGCATCTGCTATTACTTCATCTTGGAGAGTTCTTCCCCCGGATTTGTGCATGATTATCTCCTTTGTATTCTTTAAGTCTTAGGTCAAATTATCATCTCACAGATGCTTCTGAATTGCTATCACAATATTGCTTAATGGCATTATTCTTTTAGCTTGTATATTTATCTGTTATTTATTTTCTGATCCTCCCTTCCTCCACTTGGGTGTCCCTAGTACCTGAAACCATGCCTAGCCAACAGTAGCCTCTCACTGGGTGTGCTGAATACATAAAGAATGAATAAATAGGGGCTGGGGATGTGGCTCAAGTGGTAGCGCGCTCGCCTGGCATGCGTGCGGCCTGGGTTCGATCCTCAGCACCACATACAAACAAAGATGTTGTGTCCACCGATAACTAAAAAATAAATATTAAAAAATTCTCTCTCTCTCTCTCTCTCTCTCTCTCCCTCCCTCCCTCCCCCTCTCTCTCTCTTTAAAAAAAAAGAATGAATAAATAAAGAACTGGAAGGTGCTGTATGAGTGGTTAATAGAATGTTGGCAGCAGTGATAGATAAGTTACCAATATCAGTGGCTTTACAGAATCAAAGTTTATTTTTCATGCATACAAGTCCAATCAGCAATGGTGATTTGGCAATATATGGGATAAAGGCAAACTCTGCTCCATACAGCCATTCAGGGACCCAGGCTGACAGCATTTGCCACCTTCACATGACTCCCATAAGACACTGACATCCAACCAACAGAGGTGTGAGGAAAGAATGCATGGAAAATTGTGCAGGAACGTCTACGATCCGGGTCTAGAAGTAATGCTCATCACTTCTGCTCCGTTTTCCTTTTCTGGTTCATGTTGGTTTGGTTTGGTGAATGTGACTCCATCTAGATACAAATAGCACTGGAAGTGTACACAATGGCTTCCCTGCAACTGCTTTATGATAGGGAGCACATTTGTGACAGATAGCTTGTCCCCTCTGCTTCTCATGCTACAGGTTTCGGTGCCTAGTGCCACCACTGTCCATTACATGGGGAGCTGTGTGAGGACAGAGCCTGTCTCTTCCACCAACTGGAACTCAGGGTCTAGTACAAGAATATATGAATGAACAACCAACCCACCATCTCTAGATCTCCAGCTATCTTTAGGGAACCAGTTCAGACACAAAACAACATGGTGTGAAAACATAGTAGGAACTCTATACAGACTCAGAACCAACAAAGGAACCCAATGGTTTTTTGAAGACAGTCTGACCCCCGACTCCATTGCAGTCCCCACAAAAAGATGGCAGAGGAAGTCCTGAAGTGACTTTTCCTATCCCTCAAGAAACAAAAGATAATAAAAGACTTCAGAAATAAAATAGATCCGCTCAAAAGATGTGCAAGGAAATGGCCTCCAGCCCCACTCTCGAGTCTTTCATGTATCTCACTCCTTGGAGAGCCGAGGATGTCACTTCAGAACATGATCTTCCATCTTCTCATTTCTTCCCAGAAATAGAAGGTGAATTTCTGTTCTGTCATTCTTGACCTCATGTTCTGTTCCATTGTGTGCACTGCTGTGGAAATGAAAAAAGAACTAGACTGAGTCACCAAGCACGTTTTAAACTCTTAGAGTTCAGAAAAGCAGGGAATCCTTGAATTGAGACTATAGTCCCAACCGCCCATGTGGAGGGTTTGATTGACTGGAGGGCCCCAGACCAGACTTGAGTCCTGTCATAGAGGTTTTATTCATGAAGGGCAAAAATCTCATGCGCCATCATTAAGACATTGAGTGATTTTTGTTATTTTTCTCCTCATTGTAATGTGGAAGAGTTTGGCTGAGTTATTACCTAGAGGGAGGAGAGTTAGGGGTGGGGGGAGATTTCTGGTAGGAATGGCACTGTTTTTCTAGATCTGGAATTTTTGAAAATTTTAGTGGCTGACATGAAAGGGAACATCCAGATACTATTCTGGTTATTTGGCACTTGTGTGTAGGTGGCCCTGTCTTGAATCTGAGCACCCAGAGAAGGAAAACCATCTTCCTATGGCATGCCCCATCCTTCTTTGAATTCCTCTCTTCCTTCACTTTGGGTCTGTGGCAATTGTGGATTGATGTTCCTTAGCTTTTATTGTTTCTTTGTTTGTCAGTTATAGCTCAGTCTCCATCATGCTTTACGATTTACTGGTTGCTTTCTTTTAGTAAGTTATAGAAACAGTTTGAAAGCTCAGTGTTATGTGAACATTCATATTTTTAGTTGTGGGTGAACACAATAACTTTTTTATTTGTGTGTGTGAGTGTGTGTGTGTGTGTGTGTGTGTGTGTGTGGTGCTGAAGATTGAACCCATTGCCTCATATGTGCTAGGTAAGTGCTTTACCACTGTGCCACAATCCGAGACTTTGCATTCTTTTTTTTTTTTTTAATATTTATTTTTTAGTTGTAGCTGGACACAATATCTTTATTTATTTATTTTTATGTGGTGCTTAGGACCAAACCCAGGGCCTTGTACATGCTAGGCAAGCCACAACCCCAGCCCCTCATTATTCTTAATTCTAATACTGCATCATCTGGTTACAAATTATTTTCCTGTATGGTAACTGCTTCTTGTGTCTCATGTAAACATTTTTTGCTTAAGCAAAGGACTGTAGACTCCCTTCTATGTTATCTTCTAAAAACTTTGTCATTTTACCTATCTCAGTTATATCAGGAGTTAAAAGACTATCACTCTCAGGAAAATTTGGCCTGTGACTCAATTTTGTGAATAAAGTTTTATTGGAACACAGTTGCTTTAAAAAAATTGTAGTTGTTGATGGACAGAATGCCTTCCTTTTATTTGTTATGTGGTACTTAGGCTTGAACCTGGTGCCTCACACATGCAAGGCAGGCACTGGGCCACAGTCACAACTCAGCCCTATGGTTGCTTTTGTGCTGCAGCTACAAAATTGTGTTGTTCCAGCAGAGAGTGCATCACCAGTAAGCTTGAAATATTTTCTGACTGTCTCTTTGTAGAAAGCATTTTGTCAATTCTTGATTCAGATCCATAACAAATTTGGTTAAAACTATTATTTTTTTTTAATATCACAAATGGACTTTTTATTTTCCAGTCGGAATCTTTCCTTCCTTTTAGAGGCATTTATTGAGTGATTAATATGTGCTAGGCCTTGTGTTAGGCATTGCCAATACTTACAAGACAGGGATGGTTTGTGCCCTGTAGGATTGTTGCACTTTGGGAGTGCTGTGCTTAAATCACCTGGACTTTCTAACACCAGCAAAAGCCATGTTTAAGTTAACATTTACTGAATAGAGTCTAAAGTGTGCTAGATGTTATGTTGGAGATGAGAGACTCAAAGAAGACATTGTCTCCAGGGGTTCCCAGCCTTGTTGGGTGGCCGTACAAAGGGGACAGCCAGTGACATCATCTTTGGCCAATGCCACAGTCACACAATGAATGCTCACAGATGGTGACAGAGGACTGCATGGACCCAGAGAAATGAGAAAAATCACTGCTTGTGGCTCATGAAATGTCACCAAAGCACAAGTGGCGGCTAGGGTGGGGCAGGGGGTACACACCTGATTTTAATGTCATTTGTGATGAGACTGTGAAACTGGTACTTCTTTGTTCTTAGCAAGCCTTATCACATACCCTTCTGGGAGAGATGTGCACACTGGTCATGGCGCTCATTAAATTAGTCATCCTGATAATTATAGGGTCTCAGAAATAATTACTAATCAGTCTAAATAGAGAGCTGCTCCCAGGATTCATTGAAATGCAACCAAGATAGGGTTGTTAATTCTGCATACAAATTCAAAGGAAGATTTCTATATATAAGTCATGTATTTTCTTAGAGCTCTTAATAACCTTATATGACATCGGAATGGAGTTCAACATCCTGCACCACTCAGACTACACCTTAAGTCAGGGTGGAACTGTGTTTGAAGTATTTATACACAGGGGGAGTTTTTCCCCCTCTCAGTAGACTTCTTGTAAAATGACAGGTATGAATGAGGCTACAATTACAAAATAAGATCACTAACAAAGTCACCTTATCAAAAAGAGATGGGTGAGGGGACTGGGGTTGCAGCTCAGTGGCAGAGTGCTTGCCTCATACGTGTGAGGCCTAGGTTCAATCCTCAGCACCACATAAAAATAAATAAATAAAATAAAGGCATTGTGTCCATCTATAACTAAAATAAATAAATAAATAAATAAGAGATGGTGGGCATGAAATGGTTTGTGACAACACAATCATGAATCAGTGGCCAGACTGAGTGTTCTTCACATTTGGCTGATGGCTAAGAATGTTCCACACACAGTGGTAAAACCCAAATGTAAAACACACACACACACACACACACACACACACACACACACACACTACTTGCTTTATTGGGACCTCTGATCTCTGAGGGTTTTGCTATCACTGATATTTCAATTATTTTTTGCATCTTGGGGTTTTCACAGTCTTGCTTTCAGATAACCAGGTTGATGAGTTTGCTTTGCTTTCAGTTAATGAACCCACAAGTCTTTTTCTCCCATTTATCATTCTTTCCTTTTTTCATACCCAAACCTGGAATTCACCTAGGACTGCAGGTGAGGGGTCCTTCATTTTACCTAACTGAAGTAACTGAGGCAGTAAGTAGTTGGGGGCCAGAATCCCCTGAGGTTTCTCCTTGGAATTTCTTTTTCTGCAGGTCCTTAGGTTGGGACAATACTCACCTAGAAAGGAAGTGGCATCATTACATCATATGTCCATCACATGGTCAGGACAGTGGCTCACTTGCATTAGTTGAAGCCAATTTGCCTTTCTCTGTTCTCTTCAGCTGTGCAATATTTTTAGATTGGCTTTTCCCCGGGGAAGTGTTCATAACCCGTCACTCCTTTTTTAAAGTGAAGAATGAAGTGATAGGAAAGATGCTAGCATTGATTGAGCGCCAACTCTGTGCCAAGTACCAAGTTGAAAGTACTTAGACATGAGGTTGACAAGAAGGTGCCTATTTAGGTCCTTATGATAATACTCAGGTCTGTCACTATAGCATAAAACAGCCATGGACAGTGGGCATTAGGTAAACAATTGGGTACTGCTGTGTTCCTGTGAAACCTTTTATTTATTTGTTTATTTGTTTTACCAAGACAGGCCATGGGCTGGACTTGGCTCTTGGGCTGTCATATGCAGAGTCCAGATTTAGACTGTTGGGCGGAAAGGGTCAGGGGGAGCCATGGACTGCAGCCCAGGTCATTGCAAACCATGACCTTTGACCCATGATAAACGGGTCTCTGCCTCACCTCTTCTCTTCAACCAGTCACACAGTCTTATGAACTGTTTTGGTTTAGATATAAAGTATCCCTCAAAAGCTCATGTGTTGGACAATGTAAGAAAGTTTAAAGGTGAAAGGATTAGATTGTGAGATTCTTGACCTAATCATCGCACTTGAATGGATTGACTGGATGGTAGCTGTGGGCAGGTGGGTGTGGCTGGAGGAGACAGCTCAATGGGGTGTGCCTTTGGGGTATATTTGGTCCCTGTTTAGCCAAATTTAATCTCTCTACTTCCTGATTTTCACGTCCTGAGCTGCTTTCCTCCTCCACAATCTTCCCCCAGGATGTTCTCTCTCACTTCAATCCTAGAGCAACTTGGTTGGCCATCTGAGGACTAAACCCTTTGAAACCATGAGCCCCAAATAAACTCTTCTTCCTCTCGAATTGTCCTTGTCCTTGTCTTTTGATCATGAAAAACCAGCCTCTATCTCAGAGCAAAGCCTGTCCAAGGAAGGGACATGACCTTTGTCCTTGGAAAAACCCACAGAGCGCTCCTAGGCACGTTCCCACCCTGCTAAGTTGTTTATCTACAGGAGAGATCTGCTGTGCCAGGTGTCCCTGACTCAGTCAGGCTAGGTGGGGACCCATAGCAGCCCCCTGGCAGCCACCAATCAGCATGAGACAGAGAAATACCTGGGATGCCAGATGACCCTCCCAGTAGTTTATGATGTTGGGAAACCATGTAGTTCAGCACGTACACCCCTCTTGGCTTAAACCAATCAGTTCAAACGAATACCCTCTTTGTACTGACCAATCACCCCTAGACAACTTGTTCCCGCCAGTAAATGTGCTAATCATGTTTTAGAGTTGTTATTTGATTTTCCCGCGGTGTGTGATGATTTGCTATGATGTATGTGAAGTCCCTGCCCTCTCCAAAAAATGTATAAAAATGCTGCAAACCCTGGGTTCGGGGCCTCTCAACGTCATCAGTTGCTGTGTGTGCATGTGGAGGACCGAGCTAGCTCGCAATAAACACCTCTTTGCTGCTTACATCGATCTTGGGTCTCTGGTGGTCTTTTGGGGGTCCCGAATTCGAGCTTAACAGTCACAGTAGTGACAAAGCTGACTAAAACATAGGTATTTTTATTATGGGGCTTTGCATAAGACATAACTTGAGCAAAAAATTCTTTTTAAGTTGTAGATGGACCCAATACCTTTATTCTATTGATTTATTTTCATTCTATTCACACATGCTAGGCAAGCGCTCCAGCATGGAGCCACAACCCCAGCCTTCTTCAACTAGTCTTAAGAGATTTGAAAACCCCCAATTCTTATCCAATTTTACAGTTGAAAACACTGTAACATATTCTACCCTAAAGAATGTGTTTGACCTTGTCAGAGCTGGAACTTTTCCCTCACCCAGTGGCTTTTAGATTCTCAGCTCTGACCACACTGTGTGGACTCCATGACATCAAAATTCCCATCAGAGGAAATATGCATTTATTTTTACTTCCAATAGCAGTCACCTATCCACGTGAGCTCTTTGTGAACAGAATTTTAAGAGATTATATAACATCTCTCTGGGATGAGGAGACCCCCAACAATTCTAGTAGAGAGTCTTACCACAGACATTGAACTTGTGCTATATGACCTTGTCTGTACGAAGGTCCCTACAATCACATCCAGGTCTCAGATCATGGTAGGGGGAAAAACAAAATCCAAAAGTCTGTAATGTAATTTTATTGAAGCTGATGATAACCAGCTGATGATAACATTATTTTCATAGAGATTCACCCAGACATTATGTTTCCTTGAAGCTTCTGTGTGCCTCAGATACAAAATGGAATATATTTTAAGTTAAAATTTAAAATGTAAGGTGTTTTTTGTTCATAATAGAGGAAATTGCTCAGTTGTACATGAGGGAAAATCTATGCCCTAGAGAGCACAGATTTGGATTATTTCTGTAAGTCCTACTTACTTTGAAGCAAGAAGAGAAGAAAAATATAACAGAAAAATTCTGTTCCAGACAAACAACTATAAATCTCCTCCCTCTTATAAAAAACCATTGATTTATGTATGCACATTTAGAATATATTTACTGCTTTATTCATTGGCACAACAGGGTTTTAACATCATCTGATTATTGAATTTTTTTTTTTTTTTGATACCAGGGTTGAACCCAGGGGTGCTTATTCACAGAGCCACAACCCCAGCCCTTTTTATATTTTGAGACAGGGTCTTATTAAGTTGCTTAGGACCTCGCTAAGTTCCTGAGGCTGGCCTCAAACTCGAAATCCTCCTGCCTGAGCCTCCTAAATTGCTGGGATTACATGCGTGCTTTACTATGCCCAGCTGCATTTTGGTTTTGATGTGAAACATCACTTTGTATTATTCACTTAGAATAAAAGACTGTACATAAGTCAACATATAAGAGCTTGCTAGGATTCCAGCATACATGTGTATGTGTGTATGTGTGTGTATGTGTGTGTGTGTGTGTGTGTGTGTGTGTGTGTATACTCTGTGAATGTGTACAGTGTGTGTATATTTTCTCAAGGTCATTATGCTAAGTGAAAACATGGCTTTATTTTGCTGCATCATTTTTATAATTTATTTGTTTTAAGAAAACAACACTGCTTCTAAGGAGTGGTGGCGGGCTTGTGAAAGAAATGTTAAATATATTCCTGATGGCTTTTTTATGTGGCCTATTGTTATTTTTAAATCGACTTTTAGTTATGGCAGAACTATAATGGCATTAAAGAAAGCAGAAAGGAAAAAAAATATCACCTGTGTGTCTCGCTGACTTATAAGGAAGGCTTGGATGTTTTCATTCTTCCCCTGTTTTAATGTCATAGCTGCAGAATTCCAGGGACCTTGATGAACCAGAAGCTGTCCATCTGTCTCCAAGTCCAAGACACCCATCCATGACCTGGGTGGATGAATAAGGAGACAGAGAGGAGGGGAGGGGTGATCTAATACAGTGGCTGGGGAAGCACACAGATAAGTCTGGAAGCAGGACAGAGAGTGACATGTTTGGCAAACTGAAAGGTTTCATAGAGCTGGAACACAGGGTCCTGGGAGTGGAGCAGCTGGAGTTGAGGAGGGTGAGAGGTCTGGATCAGACATGTAAGGGTCCGGCGAAGCGTCGGAGAAAGAGACCACAAGAGACCAACTTCATGCAATAAGCAGGAGGGGAGTTTTATTGAACCAGCATGCTGGGGCTCCGTGCCCATTCAAGAGAGCAGCCCAGAGCCTAGAGCAGAGGTCAAGCAGAGCTTAAGTACAATTTTTGGAGAGGGCGGGGGGGCGCTTTGCATACATCAGAACAAATCATCATGAGGCGCGGGAAAATTGAACAACAACTCTGAGACCTGATTAGTGCATTCATTGGCGGGAGCAGGCTGGGCAGGGGTGATTGGTCACTTCTAAGCGAGGTACACATTTAAACTGATTGGTTTTGGGACCTGGATGCCTACGTCCCAAGCTACTTAGAGCCCTTAGCTATTAAACAACCAGGGAATCAATGGAAATATTTACTGGGCAGTTCCAGTATTGTCCTAAAGCTACAGAGATTACAGGTTTCGGGGGTAGCAGAGGAATTTTAACAATACCTAGTCTTTTACTTTTTAGCCCAGGCCTTGCAATTTAGGAACTTCACAATGCCCGGTCTTTTACACTTTAACTCAAGCTTTGCAGCTTAGAATCAGCTTAGAAATTTACAGACTTAGTCATGGTCAGGACACTTGAGGCTTTGCTTGTCAGGCAGGGATTGGCGGAGTGGGGTGCAGCCCCCTTGGGCAGCACCTGTTGGAGCCTGACTCAAGATCTTCAAGTCCAGAGATGAAGAAATAAATCAGTGTTATGACCAAAGACAGGGCTCAGCCCAGCCATGGGATGGTCACCAAAGACCCATGTATTCCCCTCTCCCTTTCCTCCTTCTCACCACCATTCATGAGGGAAGCAGAAATAAAAAAGAAATTACAGTCCTGCCCATATCTTGCACTAGTACAAGTTAAAATCGAGTCACAATTTTAACTTGTACTAGTGCTATAATTCAGATATTATTTGTCACCTGGAGGTTCCAATACTGAAAGCTTGGTCCCCAGTGTGTCAATGTTGAGAACTTGTTGAACTCATAAGAAGTAACCCCTAGGGAGGTTATCAGATCATTAGAGGGTGCCACCCTTGCAAAGAATTAATGCTGATCTCATTGAGTGAATGAGCTCTCTCCAGAATGAGTTGTTATAAAAAGAGTGACATTGGCTTCTGACTGTCACTTGTTTCTTTATTTTGCTACCTGATGTTTTCTCTTGTATAAGCTCCTGTCCTGCTGCCATCTGCCTATGTTGTGATGCAACCAAGGAGGTCTCATCGGAACATTGGTACCATATACTTGAACTTCAAGAGCTGTGAGCTAAATAAACGTCTTTATATAGTGCCCAGCCTCAAGTATTTTGTTATAGTGACAGAAAACTGATTAATATATTTAGGGAAGGCATGGGAAGAGGTTTTCTGGAATTTAATATGAAATTAATGCCTTGATGCAAATGTGACTGAGCTTGAAGGACCAGTCTGGTGGTTTGAATGACCAAAAGTTACCAATGAGTTTTACCTTGGAAACAGTAGTAAATTTTACTAATTGTACACAGCGCAGTTGGTAATTCCTGGAAAAGAAAAACCCAGTTCACTTTTGGACTCCAACCTCTTCCTAATTATGACCCTTCCTGATTGAGACTCTTTCATAAATGGGTTGTACTGCACACTGAAAAGAAATTTAAGTAATGAAAATGGAGAAGGGATTTATAGAAAAATGTAAGTGTTGAGATTTATGTATTCTCCAGAGATTACTATTTCTAGGGGCTAAATGAAGATTATTTTAAAAATCAAGCTAATATGATTACTTATTACTATGCAGAATTTCCTTCTGTATTTTGTTCAGTTTTATAGTACAATAATGTGATTTTGTTGTGTTAAGAAACTTAATAATTAAAAAAAAAACACTCTTTCCCCATTGAGCTGAAATGAATGTTTTTAGTGTTATTAGTTTTTCCTATTATAACTGTTAAGCCCTCCTCTACCCCCTCCCTTCTTTACCCTGATCCTGATGAACATTTCAAGTAGATTCCTCTGTGGAAAAAGTCCTTAATGATTGCAATCTATCAGGATGTTCTTTTGAGATTATTACTAAGAAGCATTGTTGATTAATCAAAAAAGGAAAGAAAACAGGAGGAAACAAAGAAGATTATAAATGAAGCCTGTGTCTGTTGATCTCAGGGTTAAGTCCTCAGATTAGACCTGGACTCAACAAAGCTTCAGTGGGGGAGGACACAAGTCACTTGCTTCACATGGTGCCCTTGAAGAACAAGGGCACAGTTGCCTCAGGTGATTGTCTGTGGGTGATCTGCATTTTGTTGGCTTTTATTCTAAGGGAGAGAATGGATTAAAGAGGCAGAAACAGAGAGAGGGATGACTCAGGAAGTGGTTTTGATTTTTTTTTTTTTTTCCAGAAGAGGAGGTGGATAGATGTTTATTCAATACACATGCACACAGGACTAATTTTTATTTAAATTTTTACAGGAAGGGAAATTTTTATCATGACCACTCACGAAAAAACAATATCAGTGATCCTAAATATTCACATCGACACACACACATTACAATATGTGCAGTTATCCCAGAATTAAAATCGTTTGGGTGCTGCCTAAAATCATCTCTAGTACCACCAGCATGGTACAGTCTCTGGGAGAGAAGAACTCTAACTAGCTGCCATGAGGCAGCTTAAAAAAAATATAAACGTGATATTAATCTCGATTCCATTGTCATCTAATTTTGAACAAAGGCATTAAGTCCAAAGTTAGATTCATCAATCACAAGACAGGAAATGCTCCTGACATGCATTATGAAGTCCACAGTTGATTAGCTCCCTTGATTAAATAGTGGTGCAGCTGATGGGGAAATAGGAAAGGAGCCTGCCACGCCTGCAAAGAGAATTCCCAGTTCGAAGTCTCCATGGAGTTAAGAAAAGAGAAGTGGAAAACAGAAGACAAGAGTGGGACTGTTTCAATGACAACCCAGTGTTCTCTGAAATAGCAGTGAGATGCTGCTCTATTGCCTTTCACAGGGTATTTACTTATTTATTTATTTACTATTTTTTTAAGTAGGGGGGTGAGGGATAACCTAAGATGTTATTAGAAAAATAAAACCCTACATTAAAAATACAAAGTCACAATGTCTGATGTGAATGACATCTGAATGCTGACATTAACCAAATGCCACCATTTTGGACAGTGGCATAGAAATAATGTTGAAATGTGCTGCTGTGTTTTTTTTTTAGACAGCAATTTTCCTGAAAGATTGGAAAAATGGGAAACAAGTGGATGACATTTTGATTGCATGCCTCACTTGGAAAGGCATTGTGGAAATTTCTGCTTAACAAAGTTAAAGGAAAAAAAAAATAAAACAAATCTGCCACCTTGATCTGCATTTTTTTAAAAAAGAAAATGGTAAAACTTTTGCTGCTGCTTTTCGCAACTGAGATTTCCAGAAGTGGTTTGCAGAAATTGTTCTATGTCTCAAAGGCAGTTGAGAAATCTGCTCTGAAATGGGTAGCTATTTATTAACAATATTGCTTTCTGCTTGGGCTTCATCTATAAGACATTGAACCAGAGGCTTTATTTCTGCCTTTAGCATTCTCCATGAGAACGAAATGGCTCCCCTCTTCTCCTGTCTCACCACTGTTTGGTTATCTCTACTATGTCATATTTCTATTATGACTACTGAAATAAAAATGATCTGCTCTCATTGTGTTTCCAAGATACTTTGCCAAGTTCTTTGAGGGTAGCACTTTACATTTCATAGCCTAATGGAACATCTAATAAATAAAATGAATAGATGCATGGGTGGATGCATGGATGAATGGGTGGGTAGATGCATGGATGGATGGATAGATGGATGGATAGATGGATGGATGGATGGATGGATGGATGGATGGATGGATGGAGGTTGGTTGAGAGGAAAGAAGAATGGGTAGGTACATAGATAAATGCATAAATTAATGGGTAGGCAAAAGTATGGATGGATGGAGAGAGACGAGTAGTCAGATGATAGATGGATAGAAGGATGGATGGATGGATGGGTCAGTTAGGGAAACAGAAAAATGATTGAGAGTTTTATAGCATTTGACATTACCTTGATAGAGACTTTGTGATTTTTTTTTTTGTAGAGACCTTGAGATTGGTTTAATGACTGATGGTATTGATTAGTTTTCACTTTAATCTTTGTCCTTTTCCTTTGAGCCTACCTTCTATTTTCCATCAAAATTCAAGTATAATATCTGCCACAGTTTCACACATAGACTGATTATAAAGAACCTAGAGGTACTGTTTTATTTTAAACTTATGACTTTTTATTATCACATCTTGAGATGTCACATAAAACTTTTATGGGACAAGTGTTGATAAATTGTAACAATATAATAGTCAAAAGTTTTTCTTTTTTTTCCCTCCTCCTCCTTCTGTCTTGTGCTCTTGACTATCCTTAATACTTATGCTAGAGGGTTGAAAAAATTAAGTTTTCTCATTTTTTCTTTATCCTTTTTTTAATGGAAAAAAAATGAGAGTGTAGTTAAAATTTACCCCCGAAGCTACTGAAATAAAAATGATCTATCTTTCAAGCCATCCTCATAAGTGTTCTTTGAAATTAAATGGACTGTCTTGAAAACAGGATACTAAACTTTAGGCCAGTTTCCTATTTGTGTGTAGATGCAACATCATAGTCTCTACTGTTATTGCTTTAGTAATATTTTGTTGGATGGAAAACCATGTTTAAAACACATCATCCTCTAATATGATGTCTGTAAGAAAAACAAACCTTTATTGATATGAATAATATCGATGCCATTATCTTCTTCTTTGCATTTTCTGGCTTGTACTTGTATTAAAAACTATGATTATACATATGTTTATCTATTGAGAGAGATATGATAATAAAACAGTGAGTCAGTGCTTCTATTTTTTAGAAGCAAGAAATGAAATGGTGGAATTAAATTGAAAAGTAAAGCTGTAAGAGAATGAGTTTGAGGACTTTTTAAAAAATGTAACATCACTATTATAACTGCAATGAGTTTTGTGACTCCTGTAATTCAGAACCAGTGTGGTGTTAGGTATTGGCCAAAATAAAACTAGGTTAGGCTGCAAAAACAAATAAGCCTTGATATTGCAGTGGTGAAATGGATCAAAATGCGCCATGTCCCTTTATAATTCATTGATAAGAACCGATCACATGGTTCAACCTGAAAGGGAGCACATGAAACAATGGTAAAGACTACTTGGTTTTCCCACATGTTATATTGAAGGAAACACAATCTGATCCACGATTCTGATCTGACCCTTGATCTTTAGGGATCTTCTAGGATCTTGGGAGGGCTAGTTTCCTAAGACTAGGGCTTGAATCCAGTACCATTTGGGGAAAAACTCTTACATCTAGAAAAAAATTGTCTTCCTCATTTTAGATATTCTCCCCCCACCCTACAGCACCCACATAAAGAAGATTTGTGGCAATTGAATTATCCTTTTTGTAGGGTGTTGCAAGTAAAGGGACTGGGACAGTTTCTTCTTTAGCTAGGAGGGAGAGGAGAAAGATGGTGACTTTCATGTATTAAAATTTTCCCCATATTACTATCATCTGTTCACTGATTCGTTCATTGCTCCACCCATTGATTCATCCACCCCTTCAGATTTAGTGATACCAGGTCATGTATGTAGCTCTTCAAAGTCAAAGTAGAATCTCTTAGGCCTGGGTAGCCTGTTATGATTACCTGTTCCCTTGGAAAAAATGAATTGTTTTGTCCATAATGGTTTTATTGACATTTTAAAGTGCATCTACCCTACTGTTCTACAGCTTCCTTAAGGTTTCATTCACCTCTGTATCCCCTCTACCAAGCGAACAACTGACCATGGGGTGCCGCAAATGTATCATGGGTGAATGCTTTTCTCCACCTGTCCCCCTGAAGCCAGTTTTGCTTGTAGCTGTGTCTGTAACTATACAGCTTGTTCACAGGTTTGTCCCACAAAAAGGGGACACCTTGAGGTTTACCCTGAGGTCTCTGGGCTCAGAAAGTGAGTGATTCGCCTAGAGGTGACCATATCAATGATATCAATGGTGTTGCCAAAGCTGTTGTAGGAATTTCCTTAAAAATAAAATCCTATTTGTTTGAAAAATCATCCATAGCCTTGGATAGGAGTTATTGTCTTAGAAAATGACGAATCTCCTTTCTGGTTTCTTCAGGAGCCTTCTTCTTTTGGGTCAGATCATAAATAGAGGCTTTCCTTCAAGTTGCCCCTTGGCCATCCTTCTTCTCATCTAAACCCAGCTACTACTCTTTCAAGACTGGAGTTCTCACCTCTATATGGCCACCTTCTATTTCCTCCTGAATTCTAGGCCTGCATTTTTAGCTTCTACCTAGACAGCTCATCAGGATGTTGTAGACTTTTAAGCTCAGCATGCTCAGAGTAAACCAGGCTTTCATCTCTTCTCTATATTCTTGCTCAAACTCAAAATCTCACAGCCATGATCTGCTCTTGTTACTCCCTCATCCTCCCATTCCCAGAGCTAGTCCCCTGCCATCGCTGTCCCTTCTCCCCAACGAGGCCTTTTCCAACAGCCATCCTTCTATTTCTGTTGTCAGATCTCCATACCCTTTCTTTTGTATTGTTTAATTCATCTCTGTATTTTGATTTATTTTTCAACTCTTCCTATTCTTTTTAGAGTCTAACTAATGATATTTCTAAAGCATATCACTTTGCTGATATAACAATTCTGTTACTCTCCTAATTACTTCCCAAATGCCAGGGTCACATTCAGGGCTCCAGCTTCTCTTTCTAACCTTACCTCCACCCACTCTTCACTGGCTTCAGCCAAACTAAGCTACTCTTTCTTTTCCACCTCAATCCATGGTTCATGTTGTTCCTTTCATATGGAGATGATGCTACTCAAATGCTTTTTTCTAGCCACCACAAGTGACAGTTCAAATGCCTTTCCCAGTCTCTGCTATGGATCTTAGTCTCTTCTTCCTATAACTGCAACTCAGGTGCGGGAGTAGATTTCATCTCAGGAATGAAACCCAGTTGATGAATGGTAGCAGCCTGCAGAGTTGTCTTGAGAAGAACTCTGAGACTTTTGCTCAAAGGCAAAGATTGTCACATATATTAATGTGTCAAGTCAGCTTTGTATTGCTGTGACCAAAATGCCCAAAAGAACAACTTAGAGGAGGGGAAGTTTATTTTGGCTGTTGGTTCCAGAGTTTAGCCCGTTGCTTTGGGCCCAAGGTAAGGCAGAACAACACCAACACGGTGAAAGGGCGTGGGGAAGGGGCACTACTAGTTTCATGGGAGCCAGAAAGCAGAGAGATAAGGAGCACATCTTACCAGGGCACACCCTAGTGACCTCCCTCCTCCAGCCATGCCCCACCTGCCTACAGTCACCACCCACTCAGTCCATTTAAACTAGGGTGGCCTATTACGTTACAGTTATCTTAATCTGATCATTTCACCTCTGAATATTCCTGCTTTAACACAAAGCTTTGTGGATGAGGACACATTATGTCCAAAGCATAACAATTAGGAATGTCTAGATCACAACGAAGAGGAATTGAGACATCATGTTGTTTAAATGCTTTCTTGGATACTAATTGGTTAAGTTCTTCCAGTGGATAAGTTGCTTCTTGCTAAAGTATATACTCAACACCTTGAGTTTACCTGCCTGATGGCCTACAATCCTTAGATACTCTGAAAATGTTTGTTAAATAAATCTCCTAATGTTTGAAGGGGCTGTTTAGTTACTTAAGATTGAAGAGCTGGGGGTCCAGCTGGGATCACATTGATCGGCCAGCTGTTGTTACATTTCAGCGCCTGCTCCTTTAAGTATCAGTTTGTGAAGGAATCTGATTGTGCCAACATGCAAGCTCCTGCTACACTGTTGTTACCTTTGGTGACAAATGAGACCAGGCAGCACGGAGTGAATGGTCGGCATCCAATACTCCAGAATTGCCTATAACAGAATTAGCTTTCAAGTAGCATGGATGGATTCTACTTTAAGGCTCTCTTTCATGGACCTGCAAAGCCAATTGTCAGATGTTTAAATCCTTTAGCCAAAGTCGAAAGCCAAAGGCTGTCTTGAAACACATTTAAAAGGAGGGCATTATTTATTTGATGGTCCTTAAAATGTCCAAACCATTTAGGACATTAAAAATTATGCAAACAACTATAAAATTATGCTTTTCTTCTTTTTTTCCCCCTTTCTGAGATCAATGCCCCAAGTATTTCAATCATTCTTATGATGGGATTTTCAAAAACCACTTTATCCTGCTCTCCCTCCACTAAATATCTTCCATTTATCTGGTGAAGCACCCAGAATTGGAGAATATTCTAGATGGGGGTCTAACCAGTCAGGATTTAGGTGAAGAATCACACCTCTGTTATCATTCACTTTTTTTGTTGTTGTTGTTTTATTACATCCTAAGGACCCATTTAACCCCTCAGTGGTTACATTCCATTATTGCCTCATGAGGTTGATGAACCCCTGAAATTATTCATCAGTAGAAGTTATCTTATTTCAATTTGGGTTGGTTCAGCCTCTTCCTGTTTTTCAGAAAAAATATAGTCCCAGCTAGCATAGAGGTAAATGGGAAATTACTGGACTCCATGACAAAAACCTCTGAAGAGACAGAAATATTTAGTCCACGGTGACAGACAGTGCCATCAGAATACCATCCCTTTCTTTTAGCCCTCTGACCTTTATTTTGCTACATGGTCAAATAACCTCTCTTATGGGAGCAAGAGGGCTGTAGGACCTCCAGCTTTAGTAAACATTCACAGTTCAAGTTCAACAGAGGAAGGAGAAAGCAGCTTTTACTGAAAAACCCCAGATTAAGTCCTGGAAGTCATTCTGATAGGAGGAGCCAGATCATGTGGTTATCACTGAACCAATCACAGCAACTTAGAGGATTCAGTGAGCTGATTGGCCAGCTTGGGTCACATACTTCAGGATGAGAACAGAGTTAGGGACTATATATATAATGAGAGGAATAGTTCCTTCAAAATAAATCACTGTCCACCGCAGGAGTGGGAAGGATGCTTAGGCAACCCAAATTAATGAATCCTTTCTGCAATACAAGTAAACTTTCAATTCCTTGAAGGCAAAAATTATGGCTTATTAATTTTTTAACACCCCCATCTTGCCTGTAACAAATGACATAGTCCATATTCAATAACTTGATTGAATGAGGCCCTGAAATATATGCCAACAAAACCAGCAAATTAGAAAGGGCTCTGCACTAAAAATATCTGTCAATGTGTCACAAAGTACACACCAATCTAACTTAAACGTGTCAGTTGTGTTCACATGAAGGAAAATAAAAATATTAAAAACTTATTATGTTGTTTCAAGGACGGTTTTTTCCCCATAGCCCTGGTGAGGGGAAATTAGGAGTCTTAAGTACAGGGAAAGGAGAACATTTCCTTCTAGGACAAATCAAACAAAACAGCTTGATTGGCAGCCTCGTACCATTAATAATACCTTGCAAGTAGAGAGCTGCTCTTATTTCAAATATCCCATAGCAGTTCTATCAGGAGAATAAATATTCTCTATTCCAAATGCAAACACCTAAAGTTGTCTTTGGTTAAGGCAATTGTTTTCTAACAGGTACCCGATGGTTTCAACAAGCATATTTCAATTTCTCCATAAAATCTGAGTCCCTAGCCCCAATTTATCATGTCTCTCCACTGGGGGGTACTTTTTTTTTTTTGCCACAATGTTATACCTGCTGCTGTGGGTTCCCACATCCCCAAGCCTCTTTACCATTTCAGTGCACTCTGGCTTGACTTCCGATTGTCATCCCCATATCTCTGTTCTAGGCTTAGTCTTGGCTTGTGGAGTACGCATGCCTAGCATGCTGGGAGGGCCTTAGGGAGCATCCGTCAACCCATGACTCTGAGGAACTGATGGACAGGGCTATTTGAGGGCTGGCTCTCCCCACCTTGGTGGGGTGACTTAGAAACTTGTGTTCTATACTATATTCCAAAGATCCATCAGAATGAAGTTTCTGTTGCCCATCGTGGTGACTTGCTTGATTATATATCTTCCAATGGTTTTCTTCTCTTCTTCACTCTCTAACTTCCTGTACTATTGCTTGAGACTAACACATAAACTACTTCCATTCCATCCTTGTCTCAGGGACTGCCTCTTGGGGAATCCAAACTGTGATAACTGTTTCCAAGAACAAAAAGTTATTTCCCATTCACAAAGGAGGGTAATCGTGGATCCTAGATCATAAAGGCAGCTGGTGCCTGAGGACCAGGGACAGGCATGGTGCATGGTGGCCAGGTGGAGCCTGGCTCGTGTGAAAGGTGCCCCTGAGGTCTCAGCATGGGTTTAATGGTGAGTTGTACATGGGTGAAGGGCTCGTTTTTTTCTGGCATGAGAACCTAGAGCAGCCTCAGCAAATAGACAATACCTTTGGATAGATAGATATTCCCAGGAAGGAAAGTCCATCCCAGAGAGAAATGTGGCCGATGGTCCCAGTGCTGGAATGTGATCCCGAGCACTCCAGCCCTGAAAATCTGACTGAACCCAAGGAGTTGGCAAACTTTTTTGTAAGGACCAGGTAATAAATGCTTTAGACTTGATGGGCTATGAAGTCTGTTGCAATTACTTGACTTGGACTTTTTAGCATGAAAGTAACTATAGACAAATGCCTAATCAAATGAACATGACTGTGTTTCAATAAAACCTTATTTATAAAACCAGAAGAGGAGGGCCAGATTGGAGGGCCACTACTCACACTGTAGTTTGTGGCCCCGCATCTAAAACCATGCTTAACATGTTAAAAAAATATATATTGTTTTGGGTAGAGGAAATCTAATCATGGGATTTCTATGTGGATTTTCTGACAAACCACTCCTAGCATGAGTGCTTTTGTGGTAGGATAAGACAGGGGCAGAAATAAGAGAGAAACTGGGGGATCATGCAGGAGCTAAGATGAAAAGGAAGGGGCAGCAATAGGAACATGCAACTTCTAACATGATAATTTTGATGAGAGATGGAGTTGGGAGAGAGAAGCACTAAATTCTGACCAATATTGTAGGGCAGTTGTAAGTAGAAGGAACGGGTTTAAGAAATGCCATAAAATTCAACTTTATAGGAGCCAGGTTTTATAGCATATGTTGTAGCAGCCGCATTGAATAAATGTATGTTTTTCATTATATTTTTATTGTACATTTAAAGCACATTAAGGCACACACAGCTATCAAAGCAGGAAAAATGGAGAAACTCTGGCTTCACAAGTAATCACATCAATTTTAAAGAGGGCTGTGCTTTACGAAGATGGAAGAAGATGTATGGCTGTTGTCTTTCCCAGTTTTATATTAGCTCATTCTTCAAGGAGGAATGTTAATATATGTTTGGCTACATTTGTCTCCTGTTGAAGGAGCATACCCCACTCCATTGTGTGTGTGTGTGTGTGTGTGTGTGTGTGTGTGTGTGTGTGTGATTATTCCCTATCTTTCACTTGCAAGTGATTGGTTGACATTTCCAGTCTGTTAAAAAAAAATGGTGGGTTTGGTGAAAACCATTTCACATTAGTGCACTGTCCAGTGTCTACACCATGATCTTTGGGGCTGTTTCTGCTGAAATGGAGACTTTTTCTCACTTTTGCCTTGGAGAGGTGAGGGTGGGGATGTGGGGCTTTGCAGATTGTGTATCATCGTGTTTGGGATGCTCCGGATTGTGAGCCACACCATTATTTTAAGTAATTAAGAAAGGCAAGATGCTGCCAATCAAACCCCAATGCTGCATCTATTATAAGACACATCGGGATTTCAAAGGCATTACAAAGTGACAAAGATACAGCACAGTAATTTGTCTGCTGAGAGTGTGCACCGTTCTTATATTTGCATCAAGTACCAGTCAAACTCACTGCCACCCTGTGATGATGAGGTAGGCCAAGCCTCAGGAAGGAGGTTTCCACTAGGTTTGGTCTGTTTCCTGTGCTGACTAGCATCATCATCCTCTCTGTTCTCCTAGAGACTGTCACCTGGTCACAGTTCCTGTAGAAGTAGAAATGTGGTATTAGAGCCAAAGTGGAGCATGTGTCAACTAGGGGACAGTTTTGTCCCCAGAGATGTTTGTTACTGTCCAGAGACATCTTGGCTGTCACAGTTGGAAAAAGTTATTGGTATCAACTGGTAGAGGCCAGGGAGGTTATTCAACATCCCAGCTGTGCAAAGACAGCCCCTTCCCACAGCAAGCAATTATCTGGCGTCATATATCAATAGTCCTAAGGGTTGAGAAACCTTGATGTGGTGGGAGTCATGCAAACCTGCATCCAAGTCTGGCCATGCAGTTCGCTGGCTGTGTTGTGGCTTTGGACAAGGTAATGAGTCTTGCTGAGCCTTAGTTTCCTCCTCTGTAAAACCATAGCCTCTACCCCAGAGGGTTTGTAAAAGCATTAAATGAGATAATTAAGGCAATGTTTGTGATGACAGCCAACAAATAAATTCTAAATCCTAGTGTAGCTGTTAAGTGCTCAGTGCCAAATTCACAGGGTAACTCTGAAGTATGTATTATTATCCCCATTTTACAGATGAGGAAACAGAAAACTTAAACCATTTGCCCCAAGTTGTTCATGAGCAAGCTGGGAAGGCAGGGCTTGAATCTAAAACCTGAGTTCTTAACCAGCCCAGTCCCACGAGGCACTGCGTAGACTCAGGAAAAGCAGAGTGCTGACAGTAGTGTGACTAATATTACCCACCCGAAGCCCCTACTTACAGATGACCCCTTGGAGCCCAGAGAAAGTTCCCACAGTGTCCTTAGATCACCTTCCAAGATCACACAGATAGAAATGTGTAGGAGGCAGCTTTGCACCCTGGTCTCTCTCTGCTTGTCATCCATCTCTCCTGCTTTCCCCACTTGATTACAGCTACATATTGCAGGAGGAATGGGGGAAATGGTGGAGGAGAGGCCTCACCTGACAGATCAGGAATTCATAGGAGGCTCCAGGGAAGGACACCTATGTTCTGAGATGCCTGGTCCCTGATCTTGTTCCATGCAAGCAATAGTGGCAATATCAAGAACATACACGCCAGGCGTGGTGGTGCACACCTGTAATCACAGAAACTCAGGAGGCTGAGGCAGGAGGATCATGAGTTCAAAGCCAGCCTCAGCCACTTAGCGAGGCCATAAGCAATTCAGCAAGACTCTATCTCTAAATAAATTTTTTAAAAGGGCTGGGGATGTGGCTCAGTGGTTAAGCACCCCTGGGTTTAATCCCTGGTACCACAAAAAAAGGGGGTTCCTTTCTATTGCTCTTGGTTCATTTGCCATTCTCATTTGCTCTTTCCAGTCACCTTGGAAAGTGGGTCTGGTTGACTTTATTGTGCCCATTTTGCAGCGGGAGAAACTGAGGAATCAAGTGACTACTCTTGTTCAAAGTAGAACAGGGCTCAGACAGGAACCTATGCCATGGTCTTCCTCAAAACCTAGGTGCTCCTGTTACTCTCTTGCACTTGGTTTCTTTAACCCCCACTCCCTTCCCCCCTCCCTTTTGCCCAGTGTCGGCTTCATCCCTGCCCCAGCTGTACACTCATCACAGGAGAATGATTGAATCTGGCCCAGCTCCGGCATCACAGCAAGTAGGATCAGCTTATTACACTTACTCATTCCAAATTCTACATTGATACAGCTGTAAATTGAACAGTGACAAAGTCCAAATAACCTGACAGTCAAGACAATTCGACTCCTTGAAGTCAGACGTGCCAGGAGTAGACAATCCAGGAGAAAGAAATCTGAAGCTGGATCCTAAGAAAGTGAATTTGCTGCTCATTCTCCGCTGTGACCTGAAACCTTCTCAGGGTCTTGGACTGAATCGGCTGTGGAGGTGCTGAAGAATTTTGTGAGAGGGCAGACTTTTTTTTATTGATCAGATCAGCCTAGCTTAAGCAAAATAGGAATTCATTGGGTCATCTCACTTAGAAAATTGAGGAGTACTATGGGATTTAGGAATGGCTGGATCTAGGGGCTCAAACATGGCCATCAGAAAATATCCCTCTTTGAGATTTGAGTTTTCCTGTGTTGTCTTCTCAGACAAGCCCTCCCTAATTGGAACAATGGTAATCATCAACAACTTTAGGATTACAAGCTTTCAACATGGTAACACTCTCAGGAAGAACATTCTATTTTCATTAAATTCAACAAAGTGGCTTGCCTGGGTCACATGTCTCTCCAAAGCTAACTGGTATAAGCTAGGGGAGAGGTGTATTTGTTCATTGATCAGGCAAATTATATGGTCATCCCTGGGGTCAGGCAGACACATGGGCTCAAACCCTCAAATTGTACTAGTTGTAAAGAATTTGGATTCTGTTAAGGGGTAGCCAGATAAGAATGGTGGGGACACAAGATTAAGAGAATAATTCTATAAAATGGGCCCCCGGAGCTGACCCCCATACACTTTCTTGTCCCAAGAAGCAAATTACCTGCAGCTCTGCCTGGCCTTAGTGGATAGGATTTGTCACATTTCTCAGCAAATTATCTGGTAATTGAAGGAGAAGTATGGCCCCAAAATAATGTTGGTAGGAGGAACCCGCAAGACTTTTGTGACCAGATACTGAAACTCAGGGAGATGAGGATAGTTTCTCCTAACCGTAAGATCTGTGAGAATGTATGGCTAAGAGTCCAGTTAGAACTGGTCAGCATGGGCTAAGGTGATCTAGAGTGGCCATGGCAGTGGGTACTAGAGAGTCTGATGTTACCCTGCTGTCAGTCAAAAGTCAAGAGGTGGACTGGAGTTGTGGCTCAGTGGTAGAGTACTTGCATGTGTGAGGCACTGGGTTCGATTCTCAGTACCACATGTCCATTGACAGCTAAAAAAATATTTAAAAAAAAGTCAAGATGTTGACCTGGGAGGGAGTTTGTGGAAACTTTTCTGGGACCCCCCAATAAAACTGGAGTGCAGGAGAAGCACGTTGTCCCTCTTCTCTCTGACAGCACCCACTCTGTCCCTTGAAAGTGTCTCCTTTCCCTTTTTCTATCCCTTCAATAAACTCATTCCTGTTACTCTGAGTGACATGTCTGAAATATTTCTGACTTGATCACAGGAATCGGGGTTTGAAGGGGGGTCTTTGTGCTATGTCCGTTTCTTGGAAGGCCCCAGCTCTGTGACACTATGACCAGGAAAAGTGTAGACTTCTTGCAAAAGAACAGAAAGCCACCATAAGAGCCCTCAGTCTGGTTCCTGAACATTTCCTTAAGAATTTCTAGTCTTATATATTTTATTTGAACAGTATTTCTGGTTTGAGCTGATCTAATCTCCTGGTGAAAAATTGGAGAAAACAAGATAAACGTTTCATTGACTTTTTTTTTCCCCTCCACAGTTGAATGATATAACATCACTAGCCTCATTCCCATCCATAAATAAAGTTGAAGGTATCATTTCTTGAACATACATCATGTGCTGAAAACTACATTCAAGGCTCAGAGTGGGGATTTTGCATTGGCCTCCTGGCTTAGTCTGTTTGGGATGCTATAATAAAATGCCAGAAACTGAGCAGGTTAAAAACAACATACATTCTTTTCTCATAGTTGTAGAGGTTGTGAAGTTCAAGGGGCTGTAAAATTCAGTGTATAGTGAGGGCCCCATTTTTTGGTTCGTAACATTTTCCCAAGGCATCTTCACATGGTGGAGAAACCTAGCTAGCTCTCTGTAGTCTCTCTTACAAGGACACTTAATCAAGGTCATGAAGGCCTTCATGATCTAATCACCTCTACTAGCATCACCTTGACATACTACCTCCTTAGGATCTCGAGATAAAAATTTGTGGGCTGGCATTGTGGCTCAGTGGTAGAACAGTTGCCTGGTATGTATGAGGTACTGGGTTCAATTCTCAGCATGACATATAGATAAATGAATACAATAAACATCCATCAATGTCTAAAAAAAGAATTGTGTGGGGTGGGGGACATAAACATTCAGATCATAGCACCTTTTCATAAACCAACTCCTTCCTAGAGACAACTCTCTGTGTTAGATAGGAGAGTGATTTCTCCTGCGTGCCATGGGTGGAATCCCACTTCTATTCCATGAATGGAGTATGTGTGGGAGGTAGACTGTGACTAATGGAAGTATCTCATTTCCATATCCATAAGAGATTGGTTCACAGGAAAGCATGCGATATGGGCTGGTCCAATCAGAAGGAACCTTTCTATTAACTGAGTAGTAGGTGCCCTCTTTCCACCGACTTAGGGAAGCTGGACTGGGAGTTTGGCAGGGCTAGGGGAGAACCTAGAGACTGAGGATACCACAGAACAGCAGCAAGCAGAGCCCAGATGGGGAGAAACAGGTCTGACCATAATAGTGAGAGCTGAACCAGCTGTGTCTGAAGACAGAATCACTTGACTTCATTCTGGGGGGCTAAAACATTTCATTTATTGAGTTACGTTTGCTATCATGTACAGTACAATGAAGTTTTGATGTGCTCAGCGTTCAGTAACTAGGAAATGTCAACAGTTGGACACAAATTTGTTCGATGCTGTTTTGTAATATATAAAATATTTCAAATTGTTTTAAAATCACTCAATAACTCATTTCAAATCAGTAAGCATAGAAAAATAGATGACATTATACTGCCTCCTAAACTCCTGATTAGTCTTTCTTTCACATCTTTTCTCAGCCCTTAAAATTTTTTTCTTTTTCTTTTTTGTAGTGTTTTTGTTTTATTTTGTTTGTGTGTGTTTTTAGCAAATATAGTAAAGTATGATTGACATATAGTAAACTGCATGCATGTAAAGAATACAGTTTCATACAGCTGCAGAATTATAACCATAATCAACATGGTGAGCACATCCAGTATCCACCAAAGTTTCCTTCTGTCCCTTATGATTCTTCCCCATACCTTCCCTGGGACCCTATCCCCAGAAATCACTGGTTGGTTGCTATAGTGTGTGCTTCCTAGAATTCTATATTATGGGATCCTGTATTATGTACTTTTTTTATGCAAAGTAATTATTTTGAGATTTATCCACATTGTAGTGTATATTTCTAGTTCATTGTTTTATATTATTGAGAAGTATTACATCATGTAGAGAGATCACAGTTTTTATATGTGTTGATGAACCTTTTGTTTGTTTCCAACTTTATAAATAAAACTACTAGAACCATCCACCCATAAGTCTCTATGAACATAAATGTTCTTTTCTTTTGGGAAAATATTTTTCTCTTGAGAAATGTTCTTTTCTCTTGGGAGTAGACAGTCTAGAGCCTATCACAAGTGTATACTTAACTTTTTAGAAAACCACCATACTGATTTCCAAAGTGGATGTCATTTTTGCATTTTGACCAGCACTATGAGTTCTGATTTCCTCCTCAACACTTAATGTGATCAATCTTTTTAGTTTGTACCTATTTTACTGGGTGCTTAATGGTCTATCATGATTTTGACCTGTATTTCTCTAATGACTAATGATATTGAATATCTTTTTATGTGCATATTTCCCCTCTGTGAATATCTTAATGACTTTGCCTAATTTTTAAAGTAAGTTTTGTTTTATCACTGTTTCAAGTATGTTTTCTAAACATGTTTTGAAATCCTGTTCTTCATCTTGTGCATAATTGGCGAGGGTATTTTTTTTCCAGTTCATGGTGTGTGTTTTCATTCTTTTTTCATTTCAAGAGCAATTTTTTTTTTAGTTTGGATGAAGTTCAGTTTATCTTTTTGTTCTTTAATAAAATAGTCCTTTGATGCCATATCTAAGAAACTTTGGTTTCCAAAGTCACAAAGGCTTTCTCCTGTTTTATTCTAGAAGTTTGATAATTCAAAAATTTACATCCAAGTCTGTGATGAATTTTGAGTTTTGCATATCATACAAATAAAAGAACAATTTAGTACACAAAGCACCATTTTTACTTTTTTGGGTTGTTGATGGACACAATATCTTTATTTTATTTATTTTTATGTGGTGCTCAGTATTGAACCCAAGGCCTCACATGTGCTAGGCAAGGGCTCTACCACTGAGCTACAACCTCATCCCAAGGACCATTTTTTTTTATATACTGTGCTAGAACAATTGAATATTCATATGCAAAAAAGGAGGACTTTGATCCATACCTCATTGGATGTTAAGTGTGTTTTACCAATATAAATTTGGTTGACAGTGCTGTTCAAATATACTATATCCTTACTGAGTTTTTCCTGTGTTTTCTATTATTGAGAAATATTAAAATATCTGATTATATTCATGGATTGATCTATGTCTCATTGTAATTCTGTCATTGTTTGCTTCTGTTATTATATGCATAAGGATTTAGGATTGCTATGTCCTCTTAATGAAATGAATTTTGTTTTCCCTAATGATGAAATGACTTCTGTTACACTTAATAACTTTTCTTCTCTGCAATTTGCTTTTTGATATTAATATGATTAGGGTTAGCATGGATCATCTTTTCTATCTTTTAATTTTGACATTTATGTCTTTATAAAAACATTTAACACATTGCATCTTTGTTTATAGTAGGTAGCACATGGTTGTATCTTAAATTTAGGTTCAATTTGATAATGACCATAATGTAATTGGGAGGTTAGGTCATTTCTACTTAATGTAATTATTAGCTTGCATAAGTTGAAAATATCATCTTACTATTTGCTTTCTATCCACACCATGTAGTCTCTGTCCCTTTCCCACTTTCCTTTTTATTTATTTATTTATATATTGTTTCTTTTGAGTTAACTGCATATTTTTTTAGTTGTCAACAGACCTTTTTAATTTTTATTTATTTATTTATTTTTATGTGGTGCTGAGAATTGAACCCAGTGCCTCACACGTGCTAAGCAAGTGCTCTACCACTGAGTTACAGCCCCAGCCCAACTGCATATTGTTTGAGTCAGATTTACTTCCTTTGTTGACTTAATATCTGTAACTTATTTTTATCATATTGGTATTTGCTTCCTAGTTTATAGCCTGCATTTTTGGCAATGCAATCTTCCATGCCCTTCCAGAACAACAGCTTCTCTTTTTTATTTAATTTTTGAAAGCATTGATCTTTACCTAAAATAAGTTTCTATAGATTTCCACCTCTTTGGAGATTAAACAGCAACAAATTAAGGGTCATCTCATTCAACCATGAGAAAGAGAGAAAAAAAAAAGGACTTCTGTCCCATGAGAATCATCATGGAGAAGTATAAATTCCAATCTAGTATTTTCTCTGTGGTTTTGCATCCGGATTCATTTTCATTCTACTGTGAGAGGTGCTAAGCAATGGAGGAAGGAGGCTGGAAGGCTCAGATTCCAGTCTCCTCAACAATTTGCAGAAACTTGTCTCTGGGCCTTCATGATGTTCGCTGTATAATGCAAATAAATAAATCTCAACTTATCTCTTCTTTTGGGTCACTGGGAAAGTCAAACATAATCACAGATAGGGTTTTCAAGGGCAAAGGTTAAAAGCTGAATCTAGCAAGGTTAGGATTGGAGAGTCTCTGAATACATGAGGTATTAATGTCATTTCTCCTGTAGAAAGAAAGCTTGGTGTGACAGTGCTGAATGTGGGACATCTTATCAGAGGAAAAGCCTGGGATGTAATACAAGTATCCCGGTCCTGGGAAGTGGACCAAAATGGGCTGTAAAGCTTCACCTACATACATATTTACATCCTGTTTTATTTCAAAGCTGATGATTTGAGTTCTCTTTACCTAACAATAACGGTGAAGAAGTCTTGAATTCCCCAGTGCAACTTAACTGCCTCCTATCTCTACTGCCTGAAATATCTTGACCCCATTCTTTGAGTCCCTCAAGAACTGGCCCAGTTATCTTCGGGGAAGGCTTCCTCATAGACTCAGCTGTTCTTTTATCTGCGTATCTCCCAGATTCCATGCTATTCATAAAGAACTGGTCATATTCCTTCACATTTCTGGCTATATTACTGTATTTCAATCCCTCAAAAGTTAGGACGACATTTAATTCATCTGACTATCTCATCCCATCTGATGCTGAAACCACTTGAAACCATTTTCCTAGTTTCATGTTTTTTTTTAAAGTGCATTATATTTATACATAATATTGGGATTCATTTTGACAAAATCATACAAGCATGGAGTGTAATTTGTTTCAATTCAATTCTCAGTATCTCCCCTTACCCTCCCCTTCTCTCTCCTCCAATTCCCCCTCCTCTAGTCTACTGGTCTTCTTTCTATTTATTTATATATATATATTTTTTAAATTAGTGCTTTATAGACATACCTAAAGGTGAAACTCACTGTGATATGGTTTCATTTTTTAATAGAAACCTTGATGGATAACTCATCTCATTGTAAAGACTCTCAAAATCCTGCAAAGAGGGATACATTTAAAGACTCCAGTTGCTCAGCCTTCACAGACCCTTACTCTGGGGGTACCCACTGTTGCTGGTTGGGAGGGGCACCCTTGCAGATGTGCATACCTATGGGTGTGCCTCAAAGATGCATGCATTTAGCTTCCCCCCAAAGACCAAACAGAATCAAAATTAATTATTCCTCATAACTTATTTTCCTGTGGAGAATATTTTTATCACATTTTAATATTCCATTTTAAATGCCTTACCTACCAGTGTTCTTACTGACGATCACATTTTCAAGTTTGTACTACCAAGTGCAAGGCTGTGAAAAAGTATCCTAGAAGATTTTCAATCTGCTTTCCAAAACATTTGGAAATGTTCTCCCTGTGAGACTTAGAAATGCTTGATTGATTCCCCCTACTTCTTTACCAAGATAACAAATACTCTAAATTTCAGAACGATCGGTTGGAAGACATTTGGCTTTCACAACTGTTTCCAAACAATTTTCCCCCTATTTTAGATCCAAACATCTTAAGACACAATTTCAGAACACTTTGGATATTAGACTAGTTTATTTTCTAAGCTCGCTGATGAGATGAAAGTTTTTGAAAATGATTTTAAAACAATTTGAAATGTTTCAAAATAACTTACAAATATATCAAAGCACTTCAAACCTTGAAATTTTAAAAATATTTGTAAAACATTTAAATAAAAGTGATTACAAATTGCAGAAAAAGCATAACATGTTCATTATATAGCTTCATCACTGTAATTTCTCTCAGATTTTTTTTTCCTTCTGAGTTTGGAAAATTCTTAAAATTTTCTTTTTTATGAAAAGAATGTGGCTTATTTCTTACCATTATGCCAGTCTCTCTTCCTTTCTCCTCTCTATAATTTAATTCCCCTTTCCTTCATCCATTGAATAAATATTTATTAAGTGCCTACTATATGTTAGCCACTATTTCATATACTGGGGACACAACAGTAAATCAGAGACAAAAGAGGCTTATACTTATGGATCTTGCATTCTGGTAAGGGAGGTTTTCTTAAAAGTATACATGTTAATTAAGTAAAATACATAAGAAAGTGATAACTTCTAAGGAGAAACAAATAAGGCAAAGAGAAACCATAGGAAGTTACTGGGGATAAGGTTTACAGTTGTAGATAGTGTATTAAGGTTCTGTAGAAGAACAGTATCAACAAGAAGTATAATTATACAGAGGGGATTTATTATGTTGGCTGGATAGTCCACAATGGCCATCTTCAGGCTAGAGAGCTGGAGGAACCAGTAGCTGTGCAATCCAAGAGGCTGAAGCCCCAGAACAAAAGGGGTCAACATTGCTACCCTAGTCTGAGGCCAAGCCTTCTGGAGAATCACTGGCAGAGTCCACTTTGGAAGAGTGAAGAAGCAACAGTCTGATTTCGATATACCTAGATGATCCCAGCAGATCTTCAAGAAGAATCAAGCTTGCATCTGCTGCTGCTTCCTTGTTCTTCCAACTTTTAGTCCATCTAAGCCATTGTCCTATTGAACAGTGCTGCCCATGCTTAGGGGGAGGGTCTCCGTTTCAGTTGGCTATCCCACATGCCAGTCATTCCTAGACGCACTATCAATGACACACCCATATGCCTCTTGATCATCTCTGTGTTAATCCAATCAAGTTGACAATTCAGATTGACTATTATAGATAGGGTAGCCAAGAAAAGGCTTGCAGAATGTAATTTTCGAGCAGAAGGATTTGGGCCATGGGCATCCAGGTTGAGGAATTGAAAGTGCAAATGACCTGGCATGAATGTGAATGTTCCTGGAGTGTTTCAGGTACCTTCAGTGGCACTGTGGTTGAAACAGAGTAAACCAGGGGTAAGTAACAGAAGATTAGGTCAGGGAGATGGTGGGGTGGAGCAAATCATACAGGGCCTTGTAGGTCATGGCAGTTACTGATGGTTATTCTCCAAGTGAAATTGCAAGCTGTTGGAGGGTTTGACTTATCTGACTCACATTTTGACAGGATCACTGTGTTGGAACATGCAGGTGGCAAAAGGTAGAAAAGTGGGCAGAGCAGTAATTCAGGTGAGACATGGTGGATGTGCAGTGGAGCAGGGGAGTAGGTGCTCCGTTCTGAGTAAAAGAAGGGAATAGCATAGAAGTTTTGCTGGTGGACTGGTGAGGAGTTATGAGCAAAAGCTGTCTTTGGTCTATGCAGTTGACTGAATAACTTGCTGTGAAATGCGTTGTAATAGAATAAGAACGCTACAGGAGAAGGGGTTTTGGAAGGGCAAATTAGAAGTTGATTTGGGGTATCTTACATTTAGGAAATCTCTAGATATCTGTTAGTCAACTTTCTGTCACTGTGACAAAATACCTGAGAAAAACTTAAAGGAGGAAAGATTTATTTTGGCTCATGGTTTTAGAATTTTCAGTTCATGGTCCGCTGTCTCCATTGCCTGTAGACCTGTGGCAAGGTAAAAACACTATGGCAGAAGGGTGTGGCAGAGGAAAACTGCTCGATTCATTGTAGTCCAGAAAGAGATCATGAGAGCAAAGTGTGAGAGAGGGGATAGGAAGAGAGGGTCCAAGGACAAGTTATAGGTCCCAAGGGCACAAGCCCAAAGACCCTACTATGTTCTACCTACTGTTTCTTTTTATTTTAATAAATATTTATTTTTTAGTTTTAGGTTTACACAATATCTTTATATTTATGTGGTGCTGAGGATTGAACTCAGTGCTTCACGCATACTAGGCGAACACTCTACCATTGAGCCACAACCCCAGCCCCCCTACCTACAGTTTCTACCACCTCCCAATAGTCCATTTAATTATAAACCCATCAGTGGAATAATCCATTGATGAAATAATAGTCCTCATGATTTAATCAGCTTCCCCAAACACCGAGCATTGCTGCATTGGGCACCAAGTCTTCAATACATGAGCCTATGAGGGACGTTCTGTATCCCAACTATAACAACATCCATTTTGAGTTTGGAGGCAAGATCAAGACTGGGGATGTCAGTATAGGAGCTGTGAGCACATAGCTTGTATTTGAAGGGATGAAGTTGGATGAGATCACTAAGCATGAGTGTTAATATGAAGGAAAAGAAATCTAAGGACTGGGCTCTGGGAGACTGCAATGTTTTGGATTTAGGAAGATGAGCAACCAGAAAAAGAGATGGAGAAAGCTCTGTCAGGGAACCAGTTGAAGACGTTATGTCTTTGAAACATGCGAGGAAGTATTTCAAGGAGCAGCGAAGATTCTCTCTCTCTCTCTCTGAACATTTCTATTGCTTTTATATTAGTTTCATTGCTTTATTAAGTCTGTTGTGATTAAGTGGCATTTATATCTTTGTTGGAAGCCAGCAACTCTGATTCATTTTCCCATGACTTATAATTAGCAACACAGTGCCTGGGTAAAGTCAGCACCCGATATCTATTTGCAGTGTGAAAATCATTTGAAAATAAGCAATTTTAGTTCCAGAGGTGATATATATTGAAGTCAGTCATTGTGTAGGCATCCTGAATTGATTTAGGACTTTCACAGATGGACATGTTCCTAATAGAAATCAGACCCGTGTTCCTCCCCATTGTTCAGTCAATGGACCTGAAACCAGTTAGGCACTGCTATGTATTGGGAGGATCTGAGAAACTAAATAATTGAACATTCACCATACTTTGCCTCAAGCATTACTGCCTACTTGGTGTTTTATAAAAGGTTAATGGAACCAATCACCATTTCTTTTTATGCTCCTTAAATATGCTGTACATTCAATCATTTAGTCACTTTGTAAACACTGACAAACAGCCTACTCCATGTTCACAATGGGGAGATGTTTTATGGAAATGACAGTGTTAACACTTGGGTCCTGTCCCATTTTAGTCAGCTTTGTGTAGCTCTGACCAAAACACCCAGCAAGAACTGAGGGGAGGAAAAGTAGATCTGAGTTCACAGTTTCAGAGGTTCAGTCCATGGTCAGCTGATGCCATTTCTCTGCCCCCAAGGTGGGATAGAACATCTTGGCAGAAGGATGCAGTGAAGGAAAGACGAACCCGTTGAAGTCAGACAGGAAGCAGAGACAGAGAGACCAGGGTGCCAGAGACAAAGTAGAAACACCAAAGTCATGCCCCCAGGGACCTGCTTCCTCCAGCCACTCCCTGTCTACCTACAGCTAGAGCCCAATTAATTTATTCAAGTGGATTAACCCTCTGATTAGATTACAATTCTCATCATCTGATCAGTTCAACTCTGAACATTCTTGTATTGTCTCAAACATGAGCTTGGAGGACACTTCATATTCAAACTATAGCATGTTGTCAATAAGTTATTATGTAGCATCTGTGACAGTTGTATATCTACAAATATCCCCATTCTCTTTCCAGTGGCAGACATCATTAATTGATTCTGGAGCTCTGTAATGCTTAATCCCAACTATGCTATAAACTTCTCTAGGAACACCCCAAGGACAGGAGTTAACACATGAGATAAGAGCTATTTCCTATTCCATATAACTGATTTGCACGAAAACAGACATAATGAAGTAAATTAGAGGGCTTGGGTTGTAGCTCAGTTGTAGAACGCTTGCCTAGCATGTGTGAGGCACTGGGTTCTATCCTCAGCATCTCATAAAAGTAAATGAATAAAGGCATTGTGACCATCTACAACTTAAAAAAAAGAAAGCAATAAAATAAAATAAAAACAAATAATGAAGTCAACTAGAGCAAAATGGAGTACAGTTGTGAGAAATGGAAGTTAGACACCTTCCCTTTAGATAGAACACCACCTAAAATGCTTGTTTTGCTAGTGGTAATGTGATTTGGGGAAAGTCATTTTGACTTTTGGGTACCTTTCTTTTGCATAGCCTTTATGTGGGAAGAATATGTTTATAGCAGCTGTCTGCTCATACCTGAGAGGTTAGACTAGATTTAGGTGGTAATATTTCTCTTACCAAAACTTTGGCTACTAAACCTCCATTGAACATTTTGTATGGCAGGCATTCTGATAAAGATCCTTATGTGCATTGAGCATTTTAATCTCCACAACATCCCTCTGTTACAGGTGCTATTAATATCCTTATTTGCTACATGAAGAAACTGAGGCACAGCAAAGTGACTTGTCCCAAATCCCACAGCTAGTGTATTTCTGAGTTTCAATCTGAACCCGAGCTCCCCAAACTCCTGTTGACTCCAACGTCTACTCACCAAGTTGCTGCACTCCACCGAGACTTCATGGCTTGCAAACTTTTTAAAAGAAAACAAGGTTGCTCTGGCTGAAGCCAAGAATACAAAGTACAAGGCTAGAGTCTCTTGTGGGCTCCTCCAAGGTATCTGAGGCATCCAAGAAACAGCCTAAGAACCTCAGGGTTGGAAGACCTCTCTGGCTTTTCATCTTCCATATTATTCTTAAATGCAACTAATACAGCCGCGTGAAATATCATCGTTAATTCCTCAACCCTCGAGGGGGCCATTTAAATTATAGATGATGCTAGCTTGAATCCTGGCTTTGCAAAACATAGCAATTAGGAGGCACTTCTTCAAGGCAGTTCTGGAAGCAGCCAACCATGCTGTTTGTTAGGTTATTTGGAATCTTAGCTCTGCAGCCTGGGGGAGGCATCTTTCTCTGGCCTTTGTGTTAAGGGCTTCTCCTGAGCACTGGTGTGCTTTGGCCTATGGACACCGAATCTCAGAACACACTGTGGCTTCCTTGACATTCTGACTTCTAGAAAACTCAGAGCCAAATTAGTACCACTATCCTAGGGAGTTTACTGACTTTATTCAGGCCTCCAAATCACTTTCTTTATTTTTCTTTTGTTCAAGTTTTCTTCCTTTTAATTGGCTTTATTTTTCTGTGGCATGCCCATTTTTGGAAGCCAAGTTCAATCCCTTTTGAGATTGGGTAGGCTGTAAATGAAGAAAATAAATTATCTTGTAAAAAAAATCCTTGCAAATGACTGTAATAATACTGTGCCCCCTTCATTAGCTTAAAGTCTTGGATGAATGAGTTTCTCATTGCTTCTGATAGAACCTTAAAGTTCACTCTAAATCGAGAAGCTTGTCTTGCTAGAGGTGGAAAGAAATAAGAACACATTCAATAACTTCCAAGTTGTTATATTGTAGATTGGCCAAGGTAGAATGCAAAGGGTCACCATTCAGGATGAAGGAGGCAGGAGAAAATAAAGAGGATCTCAAGAAGAGAACTCTGAGAAGCTGAGTTCCTGTTTTATCCTATAGATTGCACTGGATTTGTCGTATATGTTTTAGTCAGATTCTTCATTGCTGTGACCAAAATACCTGAAAAGAACAATTTAAAGGATGAAAGGTTTATTTGATATATAGATATCAGGAAGCAGAGAGCTCTGCTCAGCAGGGACAGAATATATACCCCAAAGCTTGCTCCCAGTGACCTATCTTCTCCAGCCATACTGTATCTACCTACAATTACCACCCAGTTAATCCATTCAGGTGGATGAATGCACTGATTAGGTTAATGCTGCCAAAATGAACTGATCATTTCAACTCTAAACTTTCTTGCATTGTCTCACATGTGAGCTTTTGGTTTCACCACATATCCAAACCATAACAATGTATATTTTATTTCTTAATCCTAATGGCAAATTTGTGGGTTTCTATGCCCACTTTACTGATAAGGAAACTGATATTCAGGAAGTTTAAGGAGAGAAACAAGATCACGGTAGCTAGATGTTTCCCTGGGTTTCCTACATCCATCCTGTCCATAACCACATGTGTCACAGGAGTTCAGAGGACCTGCTTCCCTTTCCTGGGGACACAGATTCCTAGGTCATCTTGCTTCCTGCTCTCTAGCGCCCTCTATAGCTCAGTCCTCACGCTGCAGCCAGAGTGAGAGCACATTGCAAATCTGCTCACAGTGGTTTGCCTCCTTAAAATAGCTCACAACAATCTCTTACATATTTTTTGAATAACTAGAAGGGAGGAGCACGAAGGTTGTTAACACAAAGTAATGATGAAGAGCTGGAAATGTTAATTACCCTGATTTGATTCATACACATTGTATACATGTATCAAAATATCACACTGAACTTCATAAATACGTACAATTGTTCTGCATTCATCGAAAATTAAAGTTTTAGGATTATTCATTGTATACATGTATTGAATTATCTCACTATAACCCATAAATATGTGTAATTCAAATAATAATTCATAAAAATTCAACATGACCAAAACAAAACCTTCCAATGGCTTCCTTTTTCCTTAAGGTAGACACTCTTGCACGTGGCTTATGCCTGCATGCTCAAGCTTCTGCTAACTTTTCTAATCTCATCTTTGACCACACTCTTCTTTTTGTCTCATCCTCATCCACAGTGACTAGCATGCATCAGAATCATCTACATAGTTTGTCAAAGGATATATTACTATACACCTGTTCCTGCCTCCCTAGAAATTCTGATTCAGTACGTCTCCGCGAGTCCTAATAGGTGTGTTTCTAATCTTTCCCAAGAGGCTGCTGCTGTTAGGCTGAGGACCCGAATTTGAGTAGCACGGCCTGTCACATTGGTGTCCACCATCGAGGCTTTGCATCATGGTCAGCAAAATTTTCCATTAAAGAACCTGATGGTAAATATTTTCAGCTCTGCAGCCCATTCATTTGGTCTCTTCCTCAGTGACTCTGCCTATTCAGCTCTGGTGCTGAAACAACACATAATAGGAGTGCTCATACTTCAGTAGAATTTCGCTTGCAAAAATAGGTGACCAATTGGATGGTTTGTGTCACCCAGATCATGAGCTTTAGCTTGGTAAAAAAAAAAAAAATAACATTTCCTCTGACAATGGAGTTTGGGTGTGTTGTTGCTTGCCACTTTGACTGGACTGCTGTCCATCTCCTTACTTGCCCAGTTTATTCTTTCTTAGTCTTTACTCTTCATTTTGATCATACTCTCCCTTTACTTCTCTGAACTCTTCCCAGGCATTCATTCACCCATTCAGCAATATCCACTGCATGCCTTCTAGGTGCTGGGCACTCTTCTAAAGTGCTAGGAATAAGGGGAGAAGCATACAAAAGTCTCATTATTGGGAGAAAATGTTTGCCATCTGCACATCAGATAGGGTGTTCATTTCCAGGATATACAGAGCACTCAAAAAACTTAACACCAAAAAAAATTAATAAGTGGGCAAAAGAATTAAATAAACGCTTTCTAAAAAGATGAAATAGGAATGATCAACAAGTGCATGAAAAAATGTTCAACATCTCTAGCAATTAGAGAAATGCAAATTAAAACTACACTGAGATTCCATCTCACTCCTGTCAGAATGACAATTATCAAGAATACATGGGGCTAGGTACGGTAATGCATGCCTGTAATATCAGTTGCTCTGGAGGCTGAGGCAGGAGGATTGTGTGTTCAAGTCCAGCCTCAGCAAAAGGGAGGCACTTAGCAACTCAGTGGTGAGACCCTGTTTCTAAATCAAATACAAAATAGGGCTGGGGAAGTGGCTCAATGGTCAAGTGCTCCTGAGATGAATCCCCAAATACATAGGGCTGAGGTTATAGCTCAGTGATGGAGCGCTTGCCTAGTGTGTGTGAGGCACTGGGTCTGATCCTCAACACCACATAAAAATAAATAAGTAAAGGCATCATGTGCATCTACAACTAAAAAGAATATTTAAAAAAAATATTAAACCACAATAAATGTTGATGAGGATGTGGGGAAAAGGCACACTCATATATTGCTGGTGGACCTGCAAACTGGTACAACGATTCTGGAAAGCAGTATGGATATTCCTCAGCAAACTAGGAATGGAACCACCATTTGACCCAGTTATCCCACTCCTTGGCATATATCCCAGGGTTAGAATCAGCATTCTACAGTGATGCAGCCCCATTAATGTTTATAGCAGCAGAATTCACAATAGCTGAGCTATGGAGCCTACCTAGGGATCCTTCAAGAGATGAATAGATAAAGAAAATGTGGTATATATACACAATGGAATACTACTGAGCCATAAAAAAGAACGACTTTATGACATTTGCTGTAAATGGATGGATCTGGAGACTATTCTGCTAAGTGAAATAAGCCAGTCTCCCAAAATGAAAGGTTGAATTTTCTCTGATATGTGGAAGCTAACAAAGCTAACACACAATAAGGAGGTGTGGGGGGAAGAAAGGAATTTCAGTGGATTAGACAAAGTGTAACAAAGGGAAGGGAGAGGGGATAAGACTAGGAAAGACAGTGGAATGAATCTAACATAACTTTCCTATCTACATATATTAATACACCCCAGTGAATCTTCACATCATGTAAGATATATTCCATGTTTGTACAATTATACCAAAATGGAGTTTACTATCATAAGTAAAAGGAACCAATTAAAACAAAAGATTCTGGGGCTGGGGTTGTGGCTCACAAGTAGAGCGTTTACCCAGCATGAGTGAGGCACTGGGTTCGATCCTCAGCACCACATAAAAATATAAAATATAGGTATTGTGCCCACCTACAACTAAAAATAAATAAATAAATAAATATTAAAAAAAAGATTCCATTATGGTGGGCCCTCCATTTCAGTAGGGAAGGCATACCATAAAGAGGCAAATAAATAAGAAATTAAATAAGATCCATTGATGCATGTTATGAAAACCAGCATAGTGTGAACAGTGTCTTAGGAGAGACTCCCTCACTCTCAAGGTGATTGGCACAGTTCCATCTGCAGGACTGTGACTCATCCTGCTAGCCTCCCTCGGGTGGAAAGTTCCGTGACGAGGCACCTATGAGTCTCCACTCTCCAGTGTTTTCTTATTTCCCATCACAGAGCCTAATGAGACAAGGGTTCCATAAATACTTATAAAATTGAGTTCTGGATTTAAGGAATCACTCGTAGAACTGTTTGATTTATTCTTCCCTAAAACACTTGGAACGGATCAACACTCTTAGAGATGCTGAGACACGAGATGTGTTTGCTGGTTAAGTCATAGATCCGATCTTTATTGAGCATCTGTATGTGTCATTCTCCTCTCTAAGTCCAGGAACCAAAGGATTGTCTGAAATAGAAAATGATCCTTGCCTTTGTGGAGCAAAGGGGATAGAGGTGGGGCAGACAGTAGATATTTAAGACATCTATCATATTAGATGTAAATCAAAGCAAAGGACAAAAAAATGAAATAAAATAAAAATCAGAGGTAGAGAGTGCCGGGTGGGTAGGCGGGCAATTACAATTTAAATAAAATGGAGTGATGAAGTCTTTGCTGAGTGGAGAGGTGAGAAGTGAGTCAATGCGTCAAGCAAACATCCAAATACTCCAAACATAGGAAAAGTACGTTAAAAGGCTCTGAGCTGGGCTGGGGCTATGGCTCAGTGGTGGGGCGCTTGCCTAGCATATGTGAGGCACTGGGTTCAATTCTCAGCACCACGTACATATAAATAAAATAAAGGTCCATCAACAACTAAGAAAAAATTTTAAATAAGTTAGTTATTTTAAAAAAAGGTCTTGGGTCCATCTACAACTAAAAATATTAAAAAAAAAAAAGGCCTAGTTTCCAGGTGTCATGTCTTAAATGAGTCCCAGACAGTGAGGAGTGAGCAAGTTCTCTGGGTGGTTAATTTCCACACTATATGGTGACCCATTTCTCAGGAGCAAGGTTCCTTTTAGTCATGACAAGACAATGAAGGGTCTACAAACCCTTCTGAGTGTTCATAGTCTCTTGCCCCAGACGTCCCTGAAATAAAGTCACTAAAAAATGGGACTTCACTGGTGTACATTTAATGAAAAATTCAAAGCCCAGAGCTACCAGAAGGTATTTCAGAAAGATCCCTTATTTTGAGTGACTTATCCAGGGGAATTGCTGCACAGAGTTTGTCTGGAGTATACCCGTATATGACATGGTATAGCGTGCTCAGCTGGGGTCTGCCCATATCCATCTTCTCCTCTCCCACATTATCAAACTCCCATTTCTCACTGGAGACAGGTCTGCCCACAGTAAAGGTTTCCCAGTCTCTCTTGCAGCTAGGTGTGGCCACATGGCCAAGATGCATCCAGGAGGCAAGATATTAGCAAAAGGAGTGTGCCCGATTCAACTAGGTGTTTTTAAGGGGAAAGAGTATGTTCTTTTCTTTGTCTTTTGTTCTTTTCTGGCTATCATAGGGATATAATGAGTCCATGATTCCTGTAGCCCTCTCAGACCTTACAGAAGAGACCCTGTTTCAGCAAAAATGGAGTAGAAGCAGGTGACCAGAGTCTCTAGGCATTTGCAGAGGCATCGTATCAGCCCTAGAATGCTCATCTCCAGAAATTTTATGAGAAAGAACAAAGGCTTCTCAATTCGGAGCCTCTCTTAATTTGCATTTGAGGTCACATACAGCAAAACCTAACTATAACTAATACATTGGGTTTTAACGGAACCATGAAGGTCTGAGATAACTGAAGACAAATGTAGGTGTTTATGTTTTTGAGCTTTAAAACTAAGTGTAGTCAGAAGGAGAACTGCGTGAGTCTGTGTTTCAAAATGAAATTTATTTTATTGCTTGTTTTTATTACAAAGCAATAATGATCATACAGGTGAACAAAAGAGAACATAGAAGTATATCTGTCATTTCATTCAGGTAAAAATGATCAATTAATACAATAGTGTGTTCACTTTCATTAATATTTAGATATTTCAAAGGGGATAATAGCTTCCAAATAGCTTTACAACTTGATTTTTTTAAGCTTAATGTATTGGAAGCATCATGCTGTATTAAGCAATATATCTTCACATGCAAATTTTTAATGGGTTTGTGGTACACCATTGTTCGACCATGTCATAATTTATTTTACCAAAGCCCTATAACTGGGTACTTAGGTAGTTAATAATGTTGTGATGAATGTTTTTGTGGCTAAATCTTGGCATTGCTTTTAAATTCTTTGCTGAAGATGAACTCCCTGAATAAACAAGGTCTTGATCCCATGGGCTAAGTTTCCAGGGAAGGAGAAGAAAAGGGAGGCGGGAAATCTGAGGTCAGTGCTGCTTCATACAGACAGTGCTACTGCATAGCAGCCCCCAGGACTCAGGAGGGTGGGTGACGCTGATCAGTCAAGACTGGGCCCCATCCTTGATGAGCAGGAAGTTGACAGCCCTATCCCAGTCACAGGGCCGAGGACTGGAGGGGCAGATGCAGGTAATTCTCCTAAGGCAGTGGTTCTCAAACTGGTCCCTGGACACCAGCAATAATAGCCTTTCCTATTAGAAGCACAACTTGGACTCATGGATCTGTGTTATCAGGCTTTCCTGGTGAATTACCTGCATGTTGAAGTTTGAGAACCTCTACCCTATGGAAGATCAGGATGCTCTTACCCAACGGAGAAGGACTTCCATCTAGGCAAAAAAGAGAGGTGTGTTACGCTTTTGAAATTTCCTTGGACTGAAATTCTACAGTGGAGATACAATGTTTATTTATGGTTCATTTATTTTATTCTTGGGTAGTCTCTCACCCATGGCTGCGCGGTGGATGTAGGGAGGACAGACAGGGGATGCTATGTAAGCTTGTGTCCTCATAATGCCAAGCAGGGTGCCATGAGCATAAGAGGCTGCTGTCGTCCTCCACCTGTCCCTTCTCCTCCTCTCGTTATCTTTCCCCCTCTATTGCCTGCCTCCTAAGGTTGAACCCTGTGCATAATGTCGTGATATTAGTGACCCCCTATGTCCTATGAATCCGAGTTGGTTTTGGCCAATGGAGAGTTCTGTCCAACACCCTCCCTCCCTGCAAAAATAGAAGGAAAAAAAAAAAAGGATGAGGGGCAGATTGAAGAACAAGATCAAAGTCTTCCTCTCCATTTCTCTGGGAGCTCCCTTCTGGCCAGGTGTGCATCAGCCTCCCAACCAGAGCATGGCTCATCCAGAATCTTCTATTCTGGGGCTTCCTCTTTCTAGGATTGGGGGCCATTCTCTCCCTCGGTCCCCCTGGGGTCTGTAACCACACCATACTGCTAGCCTCCAGGATCCACCATCAGCCCCGGTGATCACCTATTCTGCTCTTCCATAAACTGTACCTTTTCATGTGAACTCTCCTAGGCGGATTGATACTGACTGTGTCAACCATTGAGAGTATATACTGAATGTGTCCTCCATTGAGATCCTCTTGGATGGGCTCAACATCTAAGAAATATATATTAAAAGAAATCAGTGCACCCCCCTCCAAATTTTTCTGATCAAAAAAAAAAAAAGTATATTGGGGCTGGGGTTGTAGCTCAATGGTAGAGTGCCCGCCTCACATGTGGAGGGCATGGGATTTGATCCTCAGCACCACATAAAAAATAAAATAAAGGCATTGTGTTCATCTACAACTAAAAAAAAATTAAAGAAAAACAGCAACAAAATATACCTGTACTTGCTGTCCAACAAAATCTTTTGATAAATTCTTTTAAGATTAGCTCAAATCCCTCTTTAGCCTTGCCAAGAAAAAATAAGCAGTAAAATATTTAAAGGACATCAAGAGAAATATTCTCTCATTGTCAGGGTTGCACAGGTAATGTGGGGCCTTCTTTAACTGGCATTCATAGTGGTAACTTGAGCCCTTGGCCTGCAAAATAGTTCCAAGGGATATATGTATTTGTAAAGTTGGGGAATGGTTTAATTTATTTTCAAAGTTAATTTTTCAGAATTATAATGACATAAATTAAAGGAACTTTGAGTTATACTGTAAGCCAAATAAATTAATGTTAGTCTCGATGTGCGTAAATTATACCTTGGTATTTAGGAAGAGAAATGTTCCCTGTGGCCATTGATGGGCCCTCACTCTGTGGTTTATAAATCAAAGATACAATTTGAGAATAAAACACTTTTTATGAAATAGAATGTCAAGAGCTCCTTGTTAAATTTGCTGTAGCAATTAAGTTCTCAGGTGAGAAAATGCCTCTTTTTCAATGTTTTATTAACTCTGTCATTCAGCCCTCCATTTATAGGAGCAACTCTTCATACTAAGTATACATTAGGATGACTTTTAACCTCCATTTAAATGAAAAGTTTGAGAGGAGGAAATGGTTGCCATCCCCCTACTTGAATAGCAACGGAGACCAGATATGCTCTAGTTTGCAGAGGAAAAAAAAAAGACACCAATGTCCAATGTGGCCAGGCTGGCTGGCATTGGGGTAATGTCCCTGAGGGCTGCACATCATCTGGAGGAATGTCTCCACATGACATTGGTATTTCCTCCTAAATCATGGTGCTGGTCCCTTTTATCCACCCAAACTTGAGGTTCTAATTGATCACGCTTTGGGGGTAAAAATGGATGGTCAGTTTTGTGTTGTTTAGCTTGGTATTTGAAGTAGAAAGTGTTCATGGATTGACAAGAGAGAGAGACAGAGACAGACAGAGATGGAGACAGACTGCTATTCATGCTATAAATGTGATTGTGTTTCCATTCTGAGGAAAATAGTTGGAATGGGGGAAGTTGTTGGCCCCTGGAATAAGGAGTACCAAGTTTGGAATGTGAAAGCTCTCTACTTAAACTTGGACTTTGATAATGACTGTGTACTCTGAGTAATTTTCTTTAATACTTGGTTTCTTCCCTTTTTGACTAGTGGTACTTCCATTCACAGGTTGAATGTTAGATTAAATGAGTGAATTTCAGGTAAGTGAATTCTCTTTATAGGCTGTGAAGCATGTCAGAACCCTCGAGACAAAGCCCACCAAGAGCATATCTGTAAATGCACAAGTTGGGCCCATTTCTTGTTGCAGGGAAGGAGGTCAGATCCAGGGGAAACTGAGGTATTCCAGCAAGAAGGTGTCAGGAATTTGCCTCATGTTAGATGGTTTCAGAATAGGTGTAAAGGAAGGGGGCTTTGTTCTAGATTGGGTGCTATCAAGCATTGGGGAAATTCCATGAATGTGTGAATTCCATGAATAAATCTTACCCAGGGCTGGGGCTGTAGCTCAGTTGGTAGAGTGCTTGCCCCTCCCACACAAGGCCCTGGGTTCAATACTCAACACCACAAAAATAAATAAATTAATTAGTTAAATAAAATAAATCTTACCCAGAAGGACAGACTAGAGTGAGGATAGAGCTGTAATTGAAGCAGCAATCACTCATATTATTTGAAAAAGCAGGGATATCTGGGTATTTTCGTGGTGTCTTGGACAGTGTTCATATTTTGCCTGTCTGTGTTGGGATTAAGAAATCATTTTGTTTTTGTCTTGCTCCATCATAGTCACAGAGTGGCCTTGTCTGATACTGATGTTTTGTGATGTTCAACAGGAGATTGTCAAGGTCTGGCTAGTAATTTCGGGCCAGCTCCTGGATACCAGTGCCTGCTTTTCTCTTTCTCAGATGTTATTGAAAAGTGAGATATTTTATGCAGATACAACGGAGGTAATTCTTTGGTTGTGTATGTGTATGTGCACACACACGTGTCCAGGGGACAGTTGATGTCTCAGCAGTATATGTAAGGGGATATTGGTAAGGACATATGTATTTTTTTTCTGTAGAGCTGGTATCCAACCTAGGGCTTCATGAGCACTAGGCAAGTCCACCACTGAGCAAGTCCACCCCAAAGCACATTTTGTGGGGAGAAGGTACCAGGGATTGAACTCAAGGGCATTGATCACTGAACCATAACCCCAGTCCTATTTTGGATTTTATTTAGAGACAGGGTCTCACTGAGTTGTTTAGCGCCTTGGTGTTGTTGCTAAGGTTGGCTTTAAACTCGAGAGATCCTCCTGCCTCAGCCTTCCGGGTTGCTGGGATTACAGGCTTGTGCCACTGAACATGGCACCAAAGCACATTTTTTAATGGAGACATTGATGTAATTTAGGAACCACACTAGAGAGATACTGGTGTCCCCAGGGAACATCTCCCCTTCTCAAGGAATGTGAGCAACCACAGCCCCTGCTGAGGAGAGACTGTATGATGGCTTTGTCTTCTCATCCATTATAGCTGAGTGCATCAGAACTGGGCCCTGACCCAGAATCAGCTAATCCACAGGCTCAACAGCGATCTAGGACTCGGTGGCCTGGCTTGAAGTGTTCCTTTGGACCAATGAGCTTATTCTCCCTGAATTGGAAAATATTTTAATGAGACATTGATATAATTTAGGACCACACTAGAGAGATACTGGTGTCCAAGAAATGCAACCAGTTATTGATGGTGAGCAAAAGGCCATGGCATATGTGATGAAGAAAATGTACCATCCTATGCACAAACTATGAAAGAGAAACAGCTTAGGAGATCCCAGGAGGCCAGAGTAAAGAGAACAACAGAATAGAAGCCAGAGGGAAGCACAGGCTTTGTGACTGGCTGCAGAACTCTCTCAGTACCCTACAATGTCCCGATTCTAGCCTTGACGATATTGTGACAAATTCTTTCCTTGTGAGCTAGCTCAAATGCACCCTTGCGTTTTGTAATAGAGCAGTTAATACAACCACTTTGGAAAGCATTGTGGAAATTCTTCAAAAGACTAGAATGGAACCATCATAAGACCCAGCTCTACCACTATGAGGTATTCATCAAAAAACAAAAAAACAAACAAACAAACAAAAAAACCTACAATCAGCATACTAGTGATATAGGCACATCAATATTTATAGAAGTGCAATTCACAATAGCCAAGATATGACACCAGCCTGGGAGTTTGTCAAAAGGTAAATGAATAAAGAAAAAATGTATTAAAGTGGAGGAAGAGGAGAAGGGGAGGGAAAAAAGTAGTGTTGGGAGATGAAATGGAGCAGATTATATTTCATGCATGTATAATTACATCAAAATGAACCACACTGTTATGTGTAACTATCATGCAATAAAAACGTAAAAAAAGACAATTGCTCCTTTATATAATCTTATGCCGTGTTAGAGATTTAAATATCTCTAAACAGACATCATTTGGCTTTTTGTTTTCTAGTTGAGAAAATTTAGTGTAAGAGAAATGAAGTCACCCATTGGAGTTCTCAGAACAGGTTGGACCTGGAACGTAAATAGAACTGCATGTTCAGGATGTGTGCACTGGGAACACACATCATATTTCCCACTAAGGACAATGATCACGTGTGACGAAAGTCTTCTGGCCAAGGTAGTCCTTGTTATGGTTTAGATATGAGGTATCCTGCATATGTGTGAGACAATGCAAGAAGATTTAGAGGTGAAATGATCATATTGGAAGAGCCTTAGCTGAATCAGTGCATTCATCCACTTGAACGGATTAACTGGGTGATGACAATAGGCAGGTAAGGTGTGGCAGGAGGAGATAGGTCACTGGGGGCATGCCTTTTATATTTTATTCATGATGAGCAGAGCTCTCTGCTTCTTTGTTGCCATGCCCTGAGCTATTTTCCTTCTCCATGCCCTTCTGCCATGCTGTTCTGCCTCACCTGGGGCCCAGAGCTATGTAGTTGGCCATCTATGGCTATCTATGAAACCTTGAGCTCCAAATAAACTTTTCCTCCTTTAAAATTGTTTTTTTTTTCCCTAATAGTTTTTAGTCGTCAATGGATTTATTTATTTATTTTTATGGAGTGCTGAGGATCGAACCCAAGCCAGGCAAGCACTCTACCGCTGAGCCACAACCCCAGCCCTAAAATTGTTCTTGTTGGGTCTTTTGGTCACAGTGTGTTATGGTTTGGATGTGAGGTGACCACAAAAGCTCATGTGTGAAACAGTGCCAGGAGGTTTGGAGGATAAATGATTGGGTTGTAAGAGTCCTAACTCAATCAGCGATTTAATCCCCTGCTAGGGATTAACTGAGTGGTAACTGAAGTGGTAGGGTATGGCTGGAGGAGGTGGGCATTGGGGGAGTGGCTTTGTGGTATATATTTTGTATCTGGTGAGTAGAGTCCTTCTCTGTTTCTTGATCAACATGCAGGCTGCTTCCCTCTTGCCATGTTGTCCTCCGTCACTTGGAGCCCCAAGGAATGGAACCAGCCTTCTATGGACTAAGACCTCTGAAACCATGAACCCTCAAATAAACTTTTCCTCCTCTACAATTTTGCTGGTCAGGTCCTTTAGTCACAGCAGTGAAAAAAAAGCTGACTAAAACACAGTGGGGGAAAAAATCTGATTAAAACATTCCTTTAAACTGGTGTAGATAATGGCCCACAAGTGATTTGAACACTAGAATCTAGGACTAGAACACCTAGATCTTCAAGCTATTGCAAAGGCTTAATGAATTTGCAAGTATTAAAATCTTAGCATTGTACTCGGTGCATAAATGCTAAATGAATGGTATCTACAAAAATGTGATATAAAGATGTGGTTCTAAATCATTTTTGCTGGGATTCAGTGCTCCTGAGAGTAGATGAGTCATGGAAGGTAGGCTTTTTAGATTTAGTTTAAAATAGCAATCAAGAGGTAGGATCAACAATCTTGGGTTGAGTTCACCTATGTTGACATAAATGAAAACTATCTTGCATTGGTCTAGTACTTATATTGATCTAGCCATCTAGAGTAGCCCCTGCTACAACAGGAACAATGTAATGGTTTCATCACTATTTTTTGGTTTTGGAACACAAGGCTCAGAGACGCCAATAGAATTGGAGGAATTTTTCTCTCTGTGGAGAGTGATAAGAACCTTGGGCACATGGGGGTGGGAAGAGTGGGCCAAAGTGGAATGAACTTTCCTAACTTCATTGTTCTACCCAGAACCAGTTCTTCATGCCCAAGAACTTGCAAATAAAGGGCACTTTCTCTATCTGGCTGTGCATGCAATTCTTCTCTGTCCAAGCCTTAATGTCACCAGCATGATGAGTGCCTGTATCAGGGAAATTGCCTCCTTGTCATGCACCCACCCTTCCCATTCATCTTGTCTCTACGGGAGAGGAGGAGAATGGCAGTTTGAGGTTGGAGAACATTCCTCTCTTAATGAAAGCAGCCCCCATGGGTCCAACAGAGCCTCCAGGTCCACCGAAGCAGGAGAGAGGTTCTTGTAAGATTTTTTTTTTTTTTTGCAGTGCAATATAGGAAGTTTATTTGAAAAGTTCTCTTGAAAGCTTTGGAAGTTTGAAGTCCAGTTACTTTCAAACGACCCTTTGAAAGGTCGTGGATTCTAGATAATGGATACCTGCTGCTAGCAGAGTAAGGTGGTGCTGAATTGGGGAGGCATTTGTCCCATCTGACAGCCTCACATTTATTTGAAGGGGAATTTCTTTTAATAAAGTAGTTCTTTAAGCAACTATCTATGTGAACTGAATGCGTAAGTTTTCTAGGTTTTTTCTGACAGTTCTGAAACTAACCCTAGGCATATTTTTCAAACTGTCATGCTTGATACTTATTTTGATCAAAGTATTTTTATTCACATGTGAAAGTCACTTAAGAGAATTCTGATACTGGTTGGATATTTTATGCTTTACCCCACTTAATACCATAAAAAATTAATTATAAAATGAACTTTTGGTCGGTATTTTTATGTCAGGTGTCCAATTCCTATCACAGACTTGTTATTAAAAATAAAATACAAAATTTCAACTAAAATGGGATGTGTGTGTGTGTGTGTGTGTGTGTGTGTGTGTGTAATGTACTTTAAATGTGACTTTGGAGATCTTATAATAAATATATATTCATAATCGTATAATCAATGTGGATATCAAAGTCAGTCAGTCAAGTGACATTGAAGTATTTTTGGTTATAGGACACTCTTAAGATGATTTCCAATAATTTTGTTTTTGTAGAAAAAATTATTTGAAAAATGACACAGGTTTCTCCTGAGAATTGAGTCAATTTTCTCCTACTTTTATTGATGCCATTGTTTACAAACAAAGAAGTTCACTGTTCGTGTGTGTGTGCGTGCGCTTGTGTGCCATTTCTCAAACAGATAATACTTTTGGTATAGGTAGACTAGAAGCCACGTTAGTATGTTCTATTATTTCTAAATGGTATGATCACTATAGTATCAGAACTTAGTATATGTCACAGATATTCATTTACCAGAACAATCTGACCCTTCTCTCTGGCTTATAATAATTAATCTTTATTTCATGAAATCAAGCCAGAAAATTACATGACACCTTTGTGATATTAATAGTATAGATTCATTTCAATGGATTGCTTTGATCCTCTATTTTAAGTGAATCTCTTTATCTCCCTAACATGACCTTCTTTTCAGCCTGCTATTATCCGAGAAATAGCCTTTGTTAGTCTCTGGAACTTTTCCACTCTCTGCAGCCTCCAGTGAATTTATCATTGTTCAGACATTTAGCTTTGCTCCCATAGAAAAGTGTGGAAGTGTTTTTTTTTTTTTTTTAACAAGTCTCAATGTATTTGCCACACTACAATAGCAATTGTTAGCTAATCATTATTGTGTGTGAAGCAGACAAAAGCCCTTTAAAATGAACGTGGGTTTATTCTCCACAACAGTAATTCAGAGACTCATTTTTCCCCATCATTCCATGGCAGAGACCTAGCCTGAAGCTTGACTCAAACCTCTCTGATAAGATATGAGAAAAAAAAGGAGTTGAACATTTAGTGAAAACCATTTGACTTGATAGAATGAGAATGAGGCTTTGTGAAGCTGGACCTTTTGTCCTACTTGTGATGGGAGTAGTTTCAGTCTTTCCTCACCCCCAGCATTTCACTACACATGAGCCCAGTGGACTGAATTTTGGATAGAGTTGCCTATAATTAGGGTTGACACTTATTATGTGTGGCAGTCATGCAGAGTTTTCTTTGGAGAATTTCACATATGTGTCCTGTCTCCGTAAAGGCAGAAGCTAGGTGATCATTTTCCCAGCATCCCTTGCTACTGAGTGTAGTCATGTGACATAGGCTCCACTGATAAGATGCAAACACAGGAGACAGCTTGATGTGAAGCCTCAGGAGGAGACAGGCTACTTAGAGCATTTCCTGGTAATCACAGAAAAGGGCGCATTGGACTTGGGACAGTTGTTGGGTGGGGGAGTCCTGGTGTTCAGTACTATAGGACTGAGCTGCAGTATACATGGATCAGGGACTTGGAACTTTCTCTGGTGCATTTCCAAAAGGTGGTTTACAGTTACTTTTTCTCTGCTTCATGTTTCAATCATCCCAGATACTCTCAGTTGCTTGGTATCCTTTAGTATCTTCTATTTGTTTCCAAAAGGTTGATCAGTCCAACGTACCTAGATACCGTACTTCATCAGCAATTGTATATGATTCTTCAGTGGGCAAATACATAAAGGATCAGTGTTGAGAAGAAGCTACATGATCTCCCTAAGAGTTTTACCCAACAATGAATTTGGGACAAGTGTCTAATTAATTATAGCAATGATAACAAAACCTTCTCACTTGGGACTATTGCAGTCTTAGAGCCAAGGAAGGTAGCTAGAGGCAAAATTCCATCTCTTATTCTAGGTTCTTTGGGGTCCTTCTTTTCCTATTCTTGGAAAATTTCTTGATCATGGGACAGGAGATCTTGGGACGGCAGTTTTGCAGTTATGTCTCTTGGAAGTTAGAGTTTATTTTCTGAAATACGAGGCTTCTTGCTTAACCAATAACATCAATACTGTTGGTATTGGTGCTTTGTGTTTCTACACTTGGATCTTGCTCCCACTGGGCTATTCAAATCCCCCACTTGAGCAGATCACAGCTTTGGGCTGTCAGAAATACCATGGCATATCCCTGATTGTTCACATGTACACTGTACTGCTTAAGTTGTGCTGGGCTCTGAGGCCTCAAGGTGGTCTAGGTGATGGGTCATGCTGACTTGCACCCTATTCCCTAAGCTGCTCTTGAATTCTCTTCCCAAGTTCCACTTTCTTTGATTTTCTGCCTCTCCTAGAGTGTTAGGGAAGATTTCAACCTTGGCCCTTTCCTTTGGATTCAGCCTTAAAGCAGTGCTGGATACACTGCTAGGACTTAAGGAGGTCATCACAGAACCTAGTCCCCTGAGGAACCTTGGTCATGGCTGCACAAACCCAGAGCTATTGACATTGTCTGACAATTTCTTTTGTTTTTCTCATTTCCTTGGCCTCACTAACCAGAAACCAAACCTATCTATTTAGTTTTCCAAGGAGGCCAGTGTTAATATTGTGAGGGTTTTATAAATCCCTATGCCCTTTTTTGTTAAGATTTATTTGGGTATTTAAGTAACTCCATTGACCATTTTGGAATGTTTTTGTTTGGCCAGATTTAGTTGTAGTTGGGCACAATACCTTTATTTTATTTATTTATTTTTATGTGGTGCTGACAATTGAACCCAGGGCCTCACGTGCGCTAGGCAAGTGTTCTACCAATGAGCCACAACCCCAGCCCCTAGATTCCTTTTTTAAGTGATTTTTCCCATCTCTTCTTTTCCCAAATATGTCCCATTTATTTTATAGCTATAGGGCTATGGAAAAAATAGTTGCTTTTAGTAGACTAAATTCACATTGTTCATATTAAACTGTTGTGGTTTTAGGAGACCAAAATCAATCAATAAAATAAAACCCCTTTGGAATCTTTTAAATCCTATCCATCCACTGTGAGTGAATGGCATCTATATACCATGAAAATAATTGCATAAAAAATTAAATATGTATTGTACTATTCAGTTGCATAAAGATAAATATCTGAATGTTCAGGAATGTATCCAAACCACAGAATATCAAAATGTGAAAGTCAGAAAGGACCTGAAAACTTTTTTTATGCTATATATCAGATAAAGCACTTTTACCAAGAATATGTAAAGAACTTATACAATTTAATAAGAAGAAGCAAAATCATGCAGTAAAATTGGGCTAAATGTTTGAACAGACACTTTGGAGAAAGCTAAACCACTGGGTAATAAGATCATGAAAAGATAGTCAGGATGATGTTTAATTAGAAAAAGGCAAATTAAAACCATGGAGCAGTATTACATACCCTTGAAATGGCTAAAATGAAAAAGATTAACCATAGCAACATAATAACATATGGACACAAAGACTTCTTCCCACAATTTCCTGGTAATGCTGTTTCTCAAAGGCAAAAGAGAAATGCCCCCCACCATATTCATTAATCATATATTCCTATAAGGAAAACTACTCAAATGAAAAGGAATCAACCAATTTAACACACATCATATGGGTCAATCTTGAAATCATCTTGTTGAATGAAAGAACAGGCCTGAAAAAAAAATGGTCCATAATGGGTGATTTCATTTATATAGAATTCTTAAAAATGCAAGCTCATTGTTAGTGACAGAAAGCAAATTGCTGGTAGCCTGGGGACAGCGTTGGAGAGAAGGGAGCAGTACAGAAGACTACAAGGGAAGATTTATTATTTGTTTTACTATATACTATTCTTGTTCTGATTACAGTTAGCACATTACCCCCACTGAGTAGATTATGTGTGAAAATGTGCTTCCTATGTTATATTTTCGATCAATATTATTTTTAGGTAAGAAAAAATTTTTTGATGTTTATACTTTCTACGTGGTTATTGAATTGTTTTTGTCATTCTTTATAAACTAGTATTTTACAACTGATGAGAATCTTTAAAACCTTTTCTTTTACTCATCTGGACCGTAGAGGCCCATTCCCTTTTTCTTCTTTCTTTTAAATGTCCCAGAAATTCAATAAAAGTGATGCAGTGAAGGAAAAACAGCTTTGTCTGCTCGAAAGGAATCACCCAATAAAATTATAGCTTTAATTTTCAGCCTGACCTTTCTTGTAATTTATTTGGAATTTCATGATTTCAAAGGGAATAGACGGTTCACTAAGGAATGCACTACCTGCCTTCCCAAGAGAGGTTTTAAATATCAAAGCTTTAAGCCTAATAACCTCGTGACAGTAGAAATATGGCTGTTTTCTGTCCCTCTCTATGCCTATAAAGAGCAGGGTCTGGTCCTATGGTCTTTTGGCCAATGTCATTTCCAAAGTTAGCTCACTGGAGTGGTGTGTCTGCGAGATCTGATACAGTACATAGTTAGAGATGATTGGTGAGATACTGAGGAGAAACCAGGAGTTGCAGGTCTGAAAAGATAAGAACAGGTATAGGAGATCAAAGCAGGTAGAACAGAATAGCATCCAAGGTGAAAGTTCAACCATTGGCTATTAGAATATTTTTTATCAGGCTCTCTAGGGGTGGATGAAGTATACCTAAAAGTGACCTGAAATGGGATATATAAACACTGTTTTGAGGCAACCAGGACCATGTCTAACTGCCGCAGTCTCTGGCTGGGCACAAATCACGAGCCTCCGCACAGCTTGTAGATTCAAACAGCAATTCTTTATTCCCGAACTCACACCGGTCGTCTACAAACACGTTCTGGGGAAATCCACGTTCTCTGCCCAAATTCACACTCCTCTGGGCTTCTGTCTCCCAAAATATACTGTCTGACCCTAAGAACTCAAGAGGAACTCAGCAGCAGGATACGCCCTATTCTAAAGGGGGAACACCCTAATCTCCTATTATGCTAAACCGGGGACACCCTAAACACGGATCCGCCCTGGTCCTTGAGAAAGGTCACCTTTCAGGAATCCTTCCACTAGACAGCATGGGAGTAGCTGGCAAGGAAATTGTCATACCTACTTGGCTGATGGCTCCCAGCATCTAACACAAAACAATGATGTTTTTCTTTTTGAATTTTTGACTGCTGATTTTATGGAGAAAAGAGAGCAAAAAAAAAAAAAAAAAAAAGAGAGAGAGAGAGAGAGAGAGAAACAACTGGAAGAAAACACTTAATGAATTAACTAATTAAATTCAAGGATGACACAAATGATATAACTCTACTTTGTATACAGCCAGAGAAATGAAAAATTGTGCTCCATTTGTGTACTATGAATCGAAATGTATTCTGCTGTCATGTATAACAAATTAGGGCAAATTAATTAATTAAAAATAAATTCAACAATGAGTTAACTGAAAACATGCATCTTACCACATTGCTTACCTCCATGTGATGACAAATCAACTTTTTTTTTCTATGTGGTTTGAGGAAAAATTCACAAGAACATTAACCCAATCCCTACAAGGAGCTGACAGTGTTGCACAGGAATCATACATCAATCACTTGATTACAGTTGTTTTAAGGGTTAGAAAGGAAAAAGCACAGCTCTTCTATACTTGGGAAGAAGGGGTGTTTATAGTTAGTGGATCAGTGAAGCTTCCTCTAAAAAGAAAACTGTGTTGAAGTTGAAATTCATAAGAAATGAGAAGAGCAATCCAGGCAGCAGGAACAGCATGTGCAAGGGACCTGAGGAAGACATATGGCTTATGAGGAAATGAAAGGTCAGTGTGGCTGAACCATGAAGTATTGGATATAGCCAGGTTAAGAGTTTGGATTTAAAAAAAAAAAAAAACAATAATTGTAAAAAAAAAAAAAAGTTTGGATTTTATTCTATGAATAATTGAAGGGTTTTAGGTAGAAGAGCAACATTATGAGATTTGAGTTTTTAAAGATTGCCTTGGCTGCAATGTGGGAAGTACATCAGAAAGAGTCAAAATGGAAGGCAGTTCTTGCAGTGGACCATTAAAAAGAAAAATTTGGCTTCAACTAACAGTGACAGAAGAGTTGTATAACTTTGAATGAATCCTAGAAGTATTTAGGAAGTGACTGACTAGTACCTTACTTTGAGTGGTATGTATTGGGTAAGCCAGGAGGATGATCAACTCTGAAGTTTCTGGTTTGCAACAATTGATGGTGCCATTCATAGAGACAGGAAAAATGGACGTGGGAATTATATCAAGAATTTAGCCAGCATTTTTGCATATACCAAGTAGATGCCCAACTACTCAGGATGCTGGGGCAGAAGGATCACTTGAACCTAGAAGTTTGCCATCATAGAAAGACCCTGACAACCCCCTGGCAAATTTAAAAAAAAAAAGAGTTTAATTTTGTAATGTTGATTTTGAGGTACTTGTGGTTTATCCAAGGGCCAATATCAAGCAGACAGTTTAGCATATTGTTTCTTAGCTCAGAAGAGAGGCCTGAGCTGGAATCTTCAATTTGCAAGTCATCAGAATTCAGATGGTGATGGAAGTTAAGAGAAAGAGTGTGAATGTGGGAGAAAATATTGAAGGGACACCCCGGGATAGATTGTCAACATTTAAAGGAGGATTAATGGGCAAAAGAGGCTAAAAAGTGAAGAGGAAACTGCAAAGATGTGGTGTCACAGAAGCAGATGGTAAGCTACATTGCATGCAGCAGCCAGGCTGGCTAAGCAAGCTGAGGGATGGGACAAGTCTGTTGGAGTTAGCAACAAGGGACTCATTAATAACCTTGGAAAGAGCCACATGGCAAGATGGAGGCAGAAATCAGGCTGTGGTAGGTGAGGGAAAGAGGAGAACATAGCAAGTAAAGATGTCAAAGATTTTATTCTCCAAGCAGCTACAGTGTGATGCAGGAGAAGCTACTGATCTTTACCCGCGCAATTCAGAATTCAGTTGCATTGCCTCATAGTTCAAGAATCCATATTTGGATAATGGCTTTGCTCCAAGCTACTTTCAATTTTATTATAAAAGAAGCATGTATTGGTCAGCTTTTTGTTTCCTTAATGAAATACCTGATATAGACTATTTATGAAGAAAAGAGGCTTTCTTGGCCCCACAGTCCAGACTACATAGCTCAGGATCAGTGAGGGTCACTCCTGGGATGCCTTACCTTGTGGTGGGTGGCAATGGTAGAGCATTGGCAGGAATAAGCAGATTACATGTTGATTCCAGGAAACAGAAGGAGGGGCCAAGCTTGCTTGCTCAGTAACACTTTCTTTTTGAGAAACACCAATGGTTCACACAAGAGCCAATTCATCCTTCAGTGACCTAAGGATCTGAGGACCTCCCTTTAGGCCCCACCTCTAGGAGGTTTCACAGTACCTCCAAAACCACTACTGTAGGGGACCAAGCCTCCAGGTGAATGAATCCTTGGGGGCCACTCAAACCATATCTAAGCCACAGCGAAAGGTAAATAACGTTTGTCTTTGTGCAAATAAGATTATTCAGGAGGAAGGAGGTTCAGATACATATTTATATAAGACCATTGATCTAAAGATTGCTCATCTTTCCCATCTCTGTGGGATGCAAAGTGCCATGAAGGGAGAACCTGATTACTATCATCACAATGGTATCTTCATCACCCCAAACAGCATCTGGTACAGAAGTGGTTCCATTGTTGTTTGTAGATCGAATAAATGCAAGTTGTTCCTTTCATAGCCTAGGAGTTACTAGAGTACTCAAAAGTAATCCAGCCATCCTTTGGCAGACATACTCAATGCTCCTGACCCTTGTGAACATGGGTAGCTCAGGTTTGACACTTTCCCAACAAGCCCAAGTCAGAAAATGTGCCATCAAGATGAACTCGGCATGACACAGACTGGGTCAGATGGAATTCTACTTTCAGGAAACCCTGGGTAAATTGCAAGAGAGTGGAGTATTGCAAAGTAGAATTGTTCCTTGTCACTTTCAAACCTATACTATTATCTGGTTGCCAAAGGGTGTGTGCTGGGAAATGTGAGTGTGCAGAGCTGAATAGTATCTGGGTTGTCTCTGGAGGTTAGAAATCTCTCCTGAAGTTTCTCCTCAGAGCCAGCAACTGCTGAGTGCTCTCCTTGTGACTCAATCAGAATTTGCATTGTTTTCTCATTATAGTATTAAAATGTGCATTTTGTCTCCCTGCGCTGTGGAAATAACAAAGCTCCATAATGCTTGGTTTTATCTGTAGCACCTTCCGTCCTCAAATCTCTGAGGATCTCATAAGCTGATAATGTTCTTTCCAAATGAGCTATTTTGTAATCACACTCCACATGATTGTTTAAAATGATTATTATTGTTTCACCTTAATATAAAAAGATTGATTTGCCAATAGAAAAACCCAGTTTATCCAAGAATACTTGTGTTAACTGCCTCTCGGCTCATCAAGGGCTGTGGGAAGCTGGAGGCTGTGTAATGCAAATGTTGGTCTCTGGTTCTGTACATTTTAAGAAGAGGAGGAGCTGAATTTCCAAATTAGAAGATGAATTTTGCGATTTTACCTTGAGTGTAATGTAGGCAGAGGAAGGAAAGACGGAATAGGGGAGGGTACATACTTAGGGAAAATATGGGTGGGAGGGTAAAGTGAGACTGGATGATATATTTCTCCCTGTTCCCCATCCTAAGGCTTAGGATTAGGATCCACTTTCCAAAGCCCACGAAGCCTGCTTCTTTCTGGAGTTTCCACTACACCTTTCCACTACACCTTTCCACTACACTACACCTTGTATACCACTTTTGTCCTGTTTTGATTGCTTTTGAGCAAGTATCATCTCACTGAAGAGGTCATGGCCCAGGCCGTTTACAGGGCCTGCCATTCTCACCTCAGTCACTGCCTGGTAGTGAGACCTACCTGAGAACATCCAGTGAAGAATTTGGTGATGGGAGGCTTGGAGGGTTCCATCTTTGAGCTCACTCATAGGGGGGAAAAAGCCACACAAAGAAAATTTTCAGCAAACCTTTTCTGTAAAGAGCCAGGCAGTAAATATTTTAGACTTCATAGGCCAGATGGTCTCTGTTGCAGCTACTTAACTCATCGTAGGGCAGAAGCCGCCATATGCAATGCATAAGTGAATGATTGTGGCTATGTGCCAATAAAACTCCTATCTACAGAAGCAGGTGGTGAGCTGGATTTGGGCCCTGGGTCATCATTTGCCAACCTTTTCTCTCAATCATAGTTCCCACAGTTTGCTAATCTTCATAATGTGGAAATTAGAACATAGTTGTCTCTGTTATTCCTTTAGAGTTACTCTTTCAGTTTAGTGTGTTGTTTCTCTCCTTTCCCACAAATTCAATAGAGGATACTTAGAATTTTGGGGAACAGTAGAATCATCTCAGTGGCAACTGAGGCCGTGATGATCTGGCTCTTCCTGGTCTCATTTTCCCCTATCTCTTCCTTCATCACTCCACATTAATTTCCCTGGCCTTTCTTTTGTTCCCTAAACACACCAGACATGCCCTTGCCCCAAGACCTTGGCCCTGGTTTTCTGAGAGAGAGAGAGAGAGAGAGAGAGAGAGAGAGAGAGAGAGAGAGAGAGAGAGACCCATAAACCTCACTCCATTCTCTTCAGGTCTCTATCCAGATGTCACCTTCTCAGGGAGAACTTTGGGCCACTGTATAGTAAGCAACAACAACTATAGGTATTTCAAACAGAGAATTTAATAGAGGAGATTGGTTTAGAATAATGAAGGGATTAGGGGAGCAGAACAGATAGGAACGTTTACACAGGGCATAGTGGCAGTAGTAGGGCTTAAGGAGAAAAGGGAAATAGTATAACCCAGAGTCCATGCTCTTGCTGCTATGGAGATGCTGCTATTGCATTACCACCATTCCTACTGATGCTCAACAGCTCAAAGAGGCCTGCTCCTGATATTGCCAGTGCCAGTGACATTGAGTGTTGTGCAGTTACTGCTGTTGGTGCCACTGTCTGAACCAGTGTTCAAGAGCCCCATACTCCACTTTGGTAGCTGAAGTTGCTTAAAGCCCATTAGAAAGGGAAAGAATGTTGGTTTCACTTTCCTCTTGCTTCTCTGCAACTTTAATCACAGCCTCCCCTTGAACTTACCTAGCCCCCAGCTTCAAGGAAGTCTGGGAAATTTAGTTTACAATCTTCCAAACTCCTGCTACAGAGACCTGAGTCTAGAAAGAATGGAATATAACAAAGAAAGAGTGGGTCAGAACCCAGATTGCTCTGTCTACTCTAAAATGAAATGTCCTAACATGTTATCCTTTTTTTTCTTTAAATTTCTCTAGATCATGTATCATTGCCTAAAAATCTAAACTTATTTTATTTTAATCATATCAGCTCCATGAGGCAGTGATTTTAATCACAATTATATCCCCAATGCCTAGGACAGTGGGCAGTTGAATAAATAGTTATAGAATGAATGAATGCATCTTTTAAATTCAGCTAGAGACAACTACTGAAAAGTATTGCAGTTCACGGAAGCTGAGTTTGACAGCTTTAAAGTATCTTAGAAAATTAGGGAACTGGGAACATAGCTCAATGGTGGAGTACTTGCCTAGCATGTGTAAGGTCCTGGGTTTGATCCCAAGTAATAAAAAAAAAAAGTGTGGGGATAAGAAGACAGTTTCTCTCTTTTTATTTGTTCTCTTTGTTCTCTTATATAACCCATATTATATTTTTTCCTAGAAAGCATCTACTTTCAAACACATTTCTCTTGCTATTGAAAATCTCTTGATAGAGGAGACACTATATTGAAATTTACTTCAGTTTCTTGGAAAATGAAGCACTGTTTTTAGAGTTTCCTGGAGCTGTCAGAAAAAAATAAGTACCACTTGCTAGACAGTTTAAACATCAAAAAATAATTTTCCTTTGGCTTTGGAGGCTAGAAGTGGAGATCAAGGTATTGTCAGGTTTGGTTTCTTTTTTTAAATTTTTTATTCTAATTTGTTATATATAACAGCAGAATGAATTACAATTTATATTACTCATATAGAGCACAATTTTTCATATCTCTGGTTGTATATAAAGTATACATTCACACCATTCTTGTCTTCATATATATACTTAGGGTAATATGATCCATCTCATTCCATCATCTTTATTACCCGCCTGCCTCCTCCTTTCCCCTCCCATCCCTTTGCCTTATCTAGAGTTTATAAAATCCTACTATGCTCCCCCCCCCAACCCACTATGAATCAGCCTCTTTATATCAGAGAAAACATTTGGCATTTGGTTTTTTGGAAATAGCTAACTTCACTTAGCATTATAATCTCCATCTCCATCTATTTACCTGCAAATGCAATGATTTTATTCTCTCTTATTGCTGAGTAATATTCCCTTGTGTATATATGCCATATTTTCTTTATCAATTTATCTACTGAAGGACATCTAGGTTGGTTCCACAGTTTAGCTATTGTGAATTGTGCTGCTGTAAACATTGATGTGGCTGTGTCCCTGTAGTATGCTGTTTTTAAGTCCTTTGGGTATAGACGAAGGAGTAGGATAGCTGGGTCAAATGGTGGTTCCATTCTCAGCTTTACAAGGAATCTCTGCTTTCCATATTGGCTGCACCAATCTGAAGTCCCACCAGCAATGTATGAGTATGCCTTTTCCCCCATATCCTCGCCAACACTTATTCTTGATTGTGTTCTTAATAACTGCCATTCTGATTGGAGTGAGATGAAATCTTAGAGTAGTTTTGATTTGCATTTCTCTAATTGCTAAAGATGTTGAACATTTTTTCATATATTTGTTGATTGATTGTATGTCATCTGAGAAGTGTCTTTTCAGTTCCTTGGCCCATTTATTGATTGGGCTATTTGGGTTTTTTTGGTGTTTAGCTTTTTGAGTTCTTCATATACCTCAGAGATTAGTGCTCTATATGATGTACAAGTGGTAAAAGTTTTCTCTCAGGATGTAGGCTCTCTAGTCACCTCACTGATTGTTTCTTTTGCTGAGAAGAAGCTTTTTAGTTTGAATCTATCTCATTTATTGATTCTTGATTTTATTAATTGTGCTATTAAGGAAGTTGGGGCCTAATCCAACATGATGGAGATTTGGGCCTACTTTTTCTTCTAATAGGTGCAGTATCTCTGGGTTTAATTCCTAGGTCTTTGATTCACTTTGAGTTGAGTTTTGTGCATGGTGAGAGATATGGGTTTAATTTCATTTTGTTGCATATGGATTTCCAGTTTTCCCAGCACCATTTGTTGAAGAAGCTATCTTTTCTCCAATGTATGTTTTTGGCACCTTTGTCTAATATAAGATAACTGTAATCATGTGGATTAGTCTCTGTGTCCTCTATTCTGTACCATTGGTCTATTAGTCTATTTTGGTGCCAATACCAGTCTACCAGTTTATTTTTTTGCTGTTTTTGTTACTATTACTCTGTGGTATAGTTTAGTATAGTCTGGTATAGTGATGCCACCTGCTTCACTATTCTTGCTAAGGATTGCTTTAGCTATTCTGGATCTCTTATTTTTCCAGATGAATTTCATGACTGCTTTTTCTATTTCTAGAAGAAATGTCATTGAGATTTTAATTGGAATTGCATTAAATCTATGTAATGCTTTTGGTAATATGGTCATTTTGACAATATTAATTCTGCCTATCCAAAAGCAAGGTAGATCTATACATCTTCTAAGGTCTTCTTTAATTTCTTTCTTCAGCATTCTGTAGTTTTCATTAGGTTGATTCCCAAATATTTTATTTTATTTTTTTGCGGCTATTGCTAATGGGGTAGTTTTCCTCGTTTCCTTTTCAGAGGATTTGTCACTGATATGTAGAAATGCCTTTGATTTATGGTGTTAATTTTGTATCCTGCTACTTTGCTGAATTCATTTACTAGTATTAGAAGTTTTCTGGTAGAATTTTTTGGTTTTCTAGGTATAGAATCATATCATTGGCAAATAGTGCTAATTTTAGTTCTTCTTTTCCTATTCATGTCCTTTTAATTTCTTGTGTCTATCTAATTGCTGCTAAATAGAAGTGGTGAAAGAGGGCATCCCTGTCTTTTTCCAGTTTTTAGAGGGAATGCTTTCAGGTTTTCTCCATTTAGAATGATGTTGGCCTGAGGCTTAGCATAGATAGCTTTTATGATGTTGAGGTATGATCCTGTTATCCCTAGTTTTTCTAGTATTTTGAACATGTATGAGTGCTGTATTTTGTCAAATACTTTTTCTGTATCTATTGAGATGATCATATGATTCTTATATTTAAGTCTATTGATGTGATGAATTACATTTATTGATTTCCGTATGTTGAAACAAACTTGCATCCCGAGGATGAACCCCAGTTGATCATGGTGCACTAACTTTTTGATGTTTTTGTATTTGTTTTGCCAGAATTTTATTGAGAATTTTTGCATCTATATTCATTATCGATATTGGCCTGAAGTTTTCTTTCTTTGATGTGTCTTTGCCTGGTATTGAAATCAGGGTGATATTGGTCTCATAGAATGAGTTTGGAAGTGTTCCCTCTTTTTCTATTTCATGAAATAATTTATAGAGTGTAGGTATTAGTTCTTCTTTACAGGCCTTGTAGAACTCAGCTGTGTATGCATCTGGTTCTGGGATTTTCTTGGTTGGAACGCTTCTGATGGTATCTTCTATTTCCTTGCTTGAAATTGATCTGTTTAAATTGTGTATATCATCCTAATTCAATTTGGGCAACTCATATGCCTCTAGAAATTTGTCAATGCCTTCAATATTCTGTTTTTATTAGAGTACAAGTTTTCAAAATAATTTCTAATTATCTTCTGTATTTCTGTAGTATCTGTTGTGATATTTCCTTTTTCCTTACGTATATTAGTGATTTGAGTTTTCTGTCTTTATTTTGTTAGCATGGCTAAGAGTTTGTCAGTTTTATTTATTTTTTAAAAGAACCAACTTTTTGTTTTGTCAGTTATTTTCAATTGTTTCTTTTGTTTTTATTTCATCTCTGATTTTAATTATTTTCTGTCTTCTGCTGCTTTTGGTGTTGATTTGTCCTTCTTTTTCTAGGGCTTTGAGATGTAGTGTTAGGTCATTTATTGGTTGACTTTTTCTTCTTTTAAGGAATGAACTCCATGCAATGAATTTTCCTCTTATTACTGCCTTCATAGTGTCCCAGAGATTTTTGATATGTTGGATCTGTGTTCTCATTCACCTCTAAGAATTTTTTAACCTCCTTCTTGGTGTCTTTTGTAACCCATTGTTCATTCAGGAGCATATTATTTATTCTCCAGGTGTTAGAGTAGTTTTTACTTTTTATGTTATCATTGATTTCTAATTTCATTCCATTATGATCTGATAGAATGCAGAGTAGTATCTCTACTTTTTTGTATTTGCTAAGGGTTGCTTAGTGACATAATATTTGGTCTATTTTAAAGAAGGATCCATGTGCTGCTGAGAAGAAAGTCTATTCACTTGTTGAAGGATGAAATATTCTATTATATGTCAGTGAAGTCTAAGTTATTGATTGTATTATTGAGTTCTATAGTTTCTTTGTTCAGCTTTTGTTTGGAAGATCTATCCAGTGGTGAAAGTTGCCCAGAATAATTATATTGTGGTCAGTTTGACTGTTGAGAAGAGTTTGTTTGATGAACATAGATGCTCCATTGTTTGGGGCATATATATTTATAATTGTTATGTCTTGTTGATGAATGGTTCCCTTGAGCAGTATGAAATGTCCTTCTTTGTCCCTTTTGAGTAACTTTAGCTTAAAGGCTACTTTATTTGATATGAGGATGGAAACCCCTGCTTGCTTCCGTAGTCCATGTAAATCATATGATTTTTCCCAACCTTTTACCTTCAGTCTATGTATGTATTTTCCTATGAGATGAGTCTGTTGGAGGCAGCAATGGGTCTTCTTTTTTTTTTTTTTGGTTTGTTTTTGATCCAATCAGCTAGCCTATGTCTTTTGATTGGTGAGTTTAGGCCATTAACATTCAAGGTTATTATTGAGACATGATTTGTATTCCCAGAAATTTTTATTATTTAACTTGATTTGGTTTTTCCTTTCATTAGCTTTTCCTTTAGTATAATATCTCCCTCTACTGATTTTCATTGTTGTTTTTCATTTCCTCTTCATAGAATATTTTGCCAAGACGCTTTGTAGTACAGGTTTTCTAGCTTTTAACACTTGTTTATCATGGGAGGTTTTTATTTCATCATCAAATCTAAAGCTTAATTTTACTGGATAAAAAATTCTTGATTGGCATCCATTTTCTTTCAGAGATTGATATATGTTATTCCAGCATCTTCTAGCTTTCAGAGTCTGAGTTGAATAATCTGCACATAACCTAATTGGTTTTCCCCTATTTGTAATCTGATTCCTTTCTCTCATGGCTTTTAATATTTTCTCCCTATTCTGTGTGTAAGGAATTTTCATTATTATGTGCCTTGGTGTGGCTCTGTTGTGAATTTGTACATTTGGTTTCCTGTAAGCCTCTTGAATTTGGTTTTCTTATTTGTTCTTCATGTTTGGAAAATTTTCTGATATTATCTCATTGAACAGATGTTCATTCCTTTGGTTTGAAACTGTATGCTTTCCTCTATCCCAATAACTCTCAAATTTGGTCTTTTTATGCTATCCCATATTTCTTGAATGTTCTACTTGTGGTTTTTACCATTCTCACTATGTGGTCTACATTCTTTTCAAGATTATATATTTTGTCTTTATTGTCTGAGGTCCTGTCTTCCAAATGGTCTAATCTGTTGGTGATGCTTTCAATTGAACTTTTAATTTGGTTTACTGTTTTTCTTATTTCAAAGATTTCTCTTTGGTTTTTCTTTAGAACCTCTATCCACGTATTGAAGTAATCATTTGCTTCCTGTATTTGCTTATGTGGCTCTTTGTCAAAATTACCTTTTGCTGCCTGTATTTGCTCTCTTATATCATACTTTAATTCACAGAACATTTTAATTATGTACATCCTGAACTCCTTCTCTGTAATTTCATCTGCTATGCTGGCCATGGATTCTAATAATGTGGTATCTTGGTTTGTTAGGGGCACTTTCTTCCCTTTTCTTTTCATGTTGCTCATGTGTTTTCCTTTCTAGCTCTGTGGGTAGGAAGGGTTACTGGTTTTACCCTATAGGCTTATAGTGCCTCTGTAGGGATCCAATACCTCACCTGTCTATCTGGTGTTCCAAACTGGTAGTTGCCTTGACTACCAGTAGTGACCCAACATGGAAATGGCTGCTTTCAGTGATGGGGTGTTGGGTTGACAGTGGGGAGCCAGGCCATGTGCGACGTGTTCAGAGATGAGCTCTGTAGTGTGCAGAGTTCTGATTGTCAGTTTTTTTCAGAGCCTATGATGTCCTTAGGTGCAGGCAGGCTACTGTGAGTAGGGGACTGTGGCAGTAGCTGCCGAGTTCCAAGATGGAGGCGACCGGGGGAACCCCATATTGGTAGATGGGGGTCCACCCGGGAGTGGCAGCCAGAGTTCCTGCATGTGGGTAGTGGCTGAGTGTCCTTCGTGAGAGAGGTGTCTGGGAATTCTGTGCTGGTGCTGATGCCTGTGGTCCTGCTAAGGCACCCGCGAGAGCTGTATGGGTGAGTAGTCAGGAGTCAAGAGTCCTTTTCTAATGCTGAGGCCAGGGGCCCGCATGGCATGGTGGCTGTGATTCCTGCATGGGGATCAGCTGTGAAGGGGTCCTCTGTCACTCTCAGCAAAGCAGTATTCCCACTAGTTGAGACCTGAGTCACGGAGAGACACAAATGCTGCCACCCTCTGGCCCACAATCTTGGATCCAGGAGCTGAGATTTAGTTTCTTTTTATGTCTGTCTCCTTGGCTTATACTAGGCTCTCTTCTCCCTATATTTTTACATGGCCATCTTCTATATGGGTGTCTCTGTCCAAAATTTCCTCTTATAAGGACACCAGTCACATTAGTTTAGACTCATCTTAGTTTTATTTAATTATCTCTTGTTTTATTTAATTATCTCTTTAACGATCCTATTTCCATATACAGTGACATTTTGAGATACTGATGTTTAGGGCTTCAACATATAAATTTGCAGGGAGGGCACAATTAAAGTCAAAGCAGATTCTCTCCCAAGTTTTGTGATGTTGCAGCCTGATTTTCCTCTTTACAGTGTTTGAAACAATGCTTAATAGGTTTAAAATTGAAAACCTTTCACATTTGCCATCTTCCAGGCTGTACTTTTTGAGTTTCTTCCCAAATAATTGAGGGAACATCATGATGTGGAACTTCTAATGGTGTATTTCTGAACCTAGACTTCAACACATGTCTTCAGAGGCGAAGGCTAGATAGATACTTATTCTAACAGCCTTCTGTGGAGCTCATAGGATAAGAAAGAGATTAGACTCTATCTATGACAACAAAATATCAGTATTCCATTGTCAGCAGGGTGCTCTGTCCTGCTCTTTAGCCTGGCAGTGAATATTGTAATAGACTAATAAAGTGGGTTGAACAGCAAGGGATATGTCAGATCACGAGATTACACAACATCTTTCGACGGGTGGGTCTGTTCCTGCATTTGTAAGAACAGGTGGCTAACAGAAAAGCTGGTGACTCTGGAGTGGGTAAAGGTTCAGTAAGAAAACATACCCTCTTCGACCTTGATGTAAATCGAATCTGTCATAGAACACACAGTTGAGCTCTCGTCTTGTCTGTTTGCAGCCTTGTTCCATGGACAGCCACCAGCTATCTTTCCATTCACTCTCCGAATATCGAGTGACCTTGGAAATAGCCTAATCTGTCTTGGTAGATTGAAGATAGAGAAAACAAGCAGGGCAGACAGACCTGCTGGTTCCTGCTATTGATCAGTGGCTTGAATGAAAGCTCATTATGAGCTGAAGAGATGTGTCAGACACGGGTGTCAGGGGTGGAAAAACTCAAAACAGACCCTGGCAGTGAGAAGAAAAGTGATAAAAACAAAACATGTACACACACACACACACACACACACACACACACACACACACAGCCTGGTAACCTTTCTCCCTTCCTTGGGTTACTTTATTCCTTGTCTTTTGCTATTTCTCTCCAATGATAGAATTCTGGGTTCTCAGAGGTTCTTCCTGGATGTCAATTATATAGTCTATGCCTCTCCTTTTATTTTTTAAATTTTTAATTATTTTATTCATTCATTCATTCATTTATTTGGTACTGGTGATTGAACCCAGAGGTGATTAGCCAATGAGCCACACCCCCAGCCCTTTTTATTTTGAGATGGTGTCTAACTAAATTGCTTGTGTCCTCACTAACTTGCTGATGCTAGCTTTGAACTTGCGATCCTCCTGCCTCAGCCTCTGGAGTTGCTGGGATGACCGACTTGCTTTCTGTGCCTGGCCATGCACAGTAAACTGAGGGCCAGAGGGATGAGTCAGCTTCCTTAGCCTGCAGGGAGTTAGTGGTACAGCTGGGCTTTTTAACTCAGGTCTGACTCAGCTGAAATCCAAGTTCTTTCCTCCACATGGTGCAGCTTCTCCCCCGCCCATCACTGTGTTTCCATGTCCCAGTATAAGCCTCAAATGTCAAGATCCTGGCTCCAGACCGATCAATAGGATATCCAGGAAGGAACCCAGAACTTAGGGTAAATACACATGGGTCCAAGTCCTGATTTTGTCACTTATTAGACCTGGGAGTTTGAGCATATTACTTTACCTCCCCTGGGCTCACTTTCTTCATTTTGAAAATAGACATACTGATTCTTGTTCTTCTGGCTTCTCTGGGAGTATGCTAGTTTGCAATCAGCCTTTGAAGACACTTGTAGCTCTAGCTCTGGGAGTAATCTCTCACTCTGCTCATGTCTAGCAAAGCTACAGCCAGAAATAGTTAAATTGTCCCAGGCAGCTCAGGGGGCCTAACCCAAAGCTGTGCATTTGTGATTAGAAGGAAAAGGTGTTTATTAGACAGGGTTCTCCAGAGAAGTAGAATCTATATGTATGAGGAGCGGGGGGGGCGGGTAGGAAGGGGAGGGAGAGAGAGAGAGTGTTATTTTAAGAAATTGACTCACACAATTGTGAGGGCTAGGGAGTCTGAAATCTGTGGCACAGGCCGTAGACTGGAGATATAGGAAGAGCTGTATAGCAGCTTGAATCTGAATGCATTCTGAAAAGCAGAATTGCTCCTTTCTTGGGGATAGATCAGTCTTTTCTTTTATGGCCTTCAACTAATTGGATGAGGCAAACCCACCTTAACCAGTATCATCTGCTTTGTTCAAAGTCTGTAAGTTATGTGTTAATCTCATCTAAAAATACCTTCATGGCAACATCTAAAGTTGTATTTGGCCCAAATCTCTGTATCATGCACTAGCCACATTGACACATAAAATTACATGGTGGTTGGGCTGTTCTAATGGGACTCTAGGGAGAGGCAGCATGGAGGTTCTGGGCATCGGAGGGGAGGGACAAATAAAATTTAGTCCCAGAATTCCAGGACTTTCCTACTTCAGTCATTTTGTTGACAGTCAGATGAATCCTTGCAGTTTTGGAATGGAGGTAGGGTTCAGGGTTTCTCCTTTCCCGCCATCTTTTTTTTTTTTTTTTTTTTTTGTACCAGGGATTGAACTCAGGGGCACTCGACTACTGAGCCACATCCCCAGTCCTTTTTGTATTTTATTTAGAGATAGGGTCTCACTGAATTGCTTAGGGCCTCACCATTGCTGAGGCTGGCTTTGAACTTGCAATCCTCCTTGCCTCAGTCTCCCGAGGCACCAACGCACCGGGCCTTTCTCTCCATCGTTGACAAGAGAAATATAAAGGGAAAGAGAGAAATAGCAACCCCACCCCACGAACCCTTCTGCTGTTCCTCAAACACTGGAATCTTTGCTGGCTCTGGTTGCCTTTGGCCACTGCTCCGCACTCTCTACCACTCCTCCCCTCACCATTTCTAAAGGCCCTCTGTGTCCATAGGAGGAAGGAGGCCTGATCTTGCTTTTCCCATACCAGACCAACTCAGCCACAGCCTGGGCGCAACCAGGCGTCTAGAGAGAGGCCACCTGGAAACCTGGACTCTATCTCCAAGGAGCACTGGCTGCCTGAGAACCATCGTGCACTCAACATGCCACCTGTACAGCCCAGAGAACATAATTTCCTTTAAAGGTCACCAGCTCTATTGATTTCTGATTCTTTTCTTGTACAGCAGACTCCAAATAATAGCTGCTTTCATGATAGACAGGGATTTCTGTTTGTTTGTTGTAGTGGGCATTGATCCTAGGGGCACTTAACCACTGAGCCACATTCCCAGGCCTTTTTTATGTTTTATATTTTATTTAGAGGCAGCAACTTGATCAGTTGCTTAGGGGCTTGCTAAGTTGCTGAGGCTGGCTTTGAACTTGTAATCCTCCTGCCTCAGCCTCCCAAGCTGTTGAGTTTACGGGCTTGCGCCACAGTGCCTGGCTGATAGATGATTTTAATGGGAATAGATCTGGGCAGAGGAGAGAGGACAGGGGCATTTTCTTTATGAAGGCTACAGTGATGTGTCAGTAGCAGTAGTTATCAATAATAATTCTGTGTTGTCTACTAATCATGGCTTTGTGCCTTTCTTGCTTCTTTCCCCCTCCTGTTCTTTCCTTCCTTCCATGAATATTTATTGAGTGAATCCTATGTGACAGGATACTGAGCTGTAAGATTATAACAATTCTGAGCAAAAGAAATGTAGAATTACTATCATAAGGTTTTTATTTTAGAGGAAGGGTATTTAAGACATATTAAATTCATAAAGTCACAAATATATAATTATAAATTATGGTAAGTGCTTTGAAACAAAGGTGTAGGTACTATAACCCTGAGGTACAACCCGGTGGGACTTGATCTAATTTATATTACGTATCAGTGAAGAAGAAAGTGACCTTAGAACTGAGGACAGAAGGAATATTTGTCCCCCATAAATTTGTTTGTTATTTAAATTTCTTCTGTACAGAAATGTCTATTCATATCCATATTTTTTGTACCAGGGGCACCTAACCACTGAGCCATATCCCCAGCCATTGTTTATATTTTATTTTATTTTTTAATATTTATTTTTCAATTGTAGTTGTACACAATGCCTTTATTTTATTTATTTTTATGTGGTGCTGAGGATTGAACCCAGTACCTCACATATGTGAGGCAAATGCTTTACCACTGAGCTACAGCCCCAGCCCTATATTTTATCTTTTAAAAAAAAATATTTAAAAATTTTTTAGAAAACTTGGAATGGAACCATCATTTGACCCAGCTATCCCACTCTTCCGTCTATACCCAAAGGACTTAAAATCAGCATACTACAGGGACACAGCCACATCAATATTTATAGTAGCTCAATTCACAATAGCTAAACTGTGGAAGCAACCTAGATGCCCTTCAATAGATGAATGGATAAAGAAACTGTGGTATATACATAATGGAATATTACTCAGCATTAAAAGAGAATAAAATTATGGCATTTGCAGGTTAATGGATGGAGTTGGAGAATATAATGCTAAGTGAAGTAAGCCAATCCCACAAAACCAAAGGCCAAATGTTCTCTCTAATGAGTGGATGCTGATCCATAATGGGGCAGACATGGGAAAACTGGAGGAACTTTAATGGGATAAAGGGGAGGGAGGTGGTGTGGGGGTATAGGGGCAGGCTGTGGTTGTAGAAGTTATTATTTTATTTATTTACAACCAGAGAAATGAAAAGTTGTGCTGCAATTGTGTACAATGAATCAAAATGCATTCTGCTCTCATATATACCTAATTAAAATAAATAAATAAATTTTAAGAAGTTATTATTTTATTTATTTATTTATTTGGTACTGGGGATTGAACTCAGGGATACTCAACCACTGAGCCACATCCCCAGCCCTTTTTGGATTTTATTTAAAGTCAGGGTCTCACTGAGTTGCTTAGGGCCTCACTAACTTCCTGAGGCTGGCTTAGAACTCCAGATCCTCCTGCCTTAGCTTCCCGAGCTGCTGAGATTGCAGGCCTATGCCACTGTGACTGGCCTTAAATCTTTATTTATTTTTACATGGTGCTGAGGATTGAATCCAGTGCAAGGCAAGTGCTCTACCACCGAGCTACAATACAGCCTATATTTTACTTTGAGACAGGGTCTCACTGTTGTTGTATAAGTCCTCACTAAGTTGCTGAGGCTGGCCTCAAACTTGCGATCCTCCTGCCTCAGCCTCCTGAGACCCTGGGATTACAGGCATGTGTCACCACACCCAGATTTTTTCCATTTTCAATTTAGTTTTTTGTTTGTTTTTGAATTTTTTCAAGATCCTTATATGTTATGGACATTAGTCATATGTGAGGTGAACAATTTATAGAATTTCCCCTGTTCTGCAGGTTGTCTCTTTATTCTGTTACTTGTTTCCTTTGCTGCAAAAGTGTCTTAGTTTGATATAGTCCCATTTGGTCTATTTTGGCTTATGTTCCCTGAGCTTTCGGGGGGGCGGGGAGGTCTCAACACTGCCCCCGCACTGTTGCCTTTACCAGTATTTTGAAGTATTTTTTCTGTTTTCTTTTAATTTTTCATTGTTTTAGGTCTTACATTTAGGTTTTTGATATATTTTGGCTGACTTTTTTTTTTTTTTTTTTGGTAATGGGTGAGAGATAGGGGTCAAGTTGCATTCATTCACATGTGAATGTCCAGTTTTTTTAGCACCGTGTGTTGAAGAGGCAGTCTTCTCTCCAACATATATTTTGTAGACACTTTGTTGAGAATCAGTTGGCTGTAAATGCAGGGGTTCATTTCCGCACACTGTGTGCTGTTCTGTTGCTCTCTGTGACTGTTTTTATCCTAATACCATGCTGTTTTGATTGCTATGAATTTATACTATATTTAAGCCACATATCATGATGCTCCCAGCTTTGCTCTTTGTACTCAAGATTGTTTTGTCTCTTGAGGAGTCTTTTGTGCTTCCGTGTAAACTTTGCGATTAATTTTGTTTTAATCAAATGGGGTATAATTTCTCATTTTTCTGATTGTACAGGTTGCAGAATCACATTGGTCATATAGTCACCTATATACAAACAGAATAAAATAGACATTATTATTGCGATTAATTTTTCTAGTTCTGTGAAGACTGTCCTTGGAATTTTGGTGGCAATTACATAGAATCTATGAATTCCTTCAGGTAGAATAGATGGAGCTTTTAGCATTAATTCTTCCAATCCATAAACATAGGAAGTCTTTCCTTTTTTTTTTTTTTTTTTTTGTTTTTGTTTGTGTGTGTGTGTGTGTGTGTTCTCTTGAATTTCTTTTCTTGGAGTTTTATAACAAAGATCATAGAGGACTTTACTTCCTTAAATTTATTCCTAGGTATTTTATTTTATTTTTTCAGATATTGTGAATGGAATTGCCTTTATGATTCCTTTCTCAGCTGTATTATTATTATTGGCATATAAAATGCTGTTGATTTGTGTATGTTGATTTTGTATTGTGCTACTCTAGTGAATTCATTATTTGATTCTAATAGCCTTTTGGTGGTTTTTAGGTTATTTTTATGTATAGAATTATATGACCTACAAACAATGATAATTTGACTTCCTCTCTTCCTCTTTGTATGCCTTTATTTCTTTTTCTTTCCTAGTTTCTCTGGCTAATACTTCTTTTTTTTTTTTTTAAAGAGAGAGAGGAGAGAGAGAGAGAGAGAGAGAGAGAGAGAGAGAGAGAGAGAGAGAATTTTTTAAATATTTATTTATTTTTTTAGTTTTCAGCGGACACAAGATCTTTGTTTGTATGTGGTGTTGAGGATCGAACCCGGGCCACACGCATGTCAGGCGAGTGCGCTGCCGCTTGAGCCACATCCCCAGCCCTAATACTTCTTGTATTATAGTAAACGTGAGTGGCAAGAGAGGACCTCCTTGTCTTTTTCCAGATTTTAGAGGAAAAGCATTCAGATTTCTCTCATTCACTCGGATGTTGGATTTGGGTTTATTTTATACAGCCTTTATTAGGTAAAGAATTTTCTTTGTATACCTAATTCATTCAGAGTCTTGTTCAGAAAGTAGTGCTAAATTTTATCCAATGCTTTTTCTGCATCCATTGACATGATCATATGATTTTTGTCTTTTTTTTTTTTCTGCTGTGATATATTACTGTGATATATATTGATGTGATATGAATTACTTCTATATATTAAACCCACCTTGCGGGGGAAGGCCCGCGGCCGCCGCCGCCATTTCGGGTGCTGCTGTGAGGGGGTGAGCCTCTCCAGACTTCCAGAGTTTGATTCATTGCCTGCTTTACTGGAATTCTACAAAATTCACTATTTGGACACTACAACATTGATAGAACCAATTTCCAGATCCAGGCAGGGTAGTGGAGTGATTCTCAGGCAGGAGGAGGCAGAGTATGTGCGAGCCCTCTTTGACTTTAATGGGAATGATGAAGAAGATCTTCCCTTTAAGAAAGGAGACATCTTGAGAATCCGGGATAAACCTGAAGAGCAGTAGTGGAATGCCGAGGACAGCGAAGGCAAGAGGGGGATGATTCCGGTCCCTTACGTGGAGAAGTATAGACCTGCCTCCGCCGCCTCAGTATCGGCTCTGATTGGAGGTCGGTGAGCTGGTAAAGGTTACGAAGATTAATGTGAGTGGTCAGTGGGAAGGGGAATGTAATGGCAAACGAGGTCACTTCCCATTCACACACGTCCGTCTGCTGGATCAACAGAATCCCGATGAGGACTTCAGTTGAGTATAGCACAACAGTTTTGCTGACAGATGGGAACAATCTTTTTTTTTTTTTTTTTTTTCCCCAATTACCATCTATATAATTTTCTTACAGGTGTCAAAAGCAGTCTAGTTTATATAAGCATTCTGTTACCTGTGGTCTTTTTTTAGATTGAACTACTCCATTCCTAGTCTTATTTACCATATCCAGGGTACGAAACTGGAGGGCTTGTGTGGTTATTTCTGAATTGGCAGTTTTAGGTGGTAGTGGCTGTGTCTGTATCAGAAGGGATAGGTGTTTTACCTTCTTTCTCTCAAGCAGTGCAGAACAACCTGTGGGATGCTGATGGACAAGGGAGGAGTGTTACACACTGGTTACCCTGACTTATCCAGTGGTTTTGTTTTCATCTGAAATCATAATATCAAATGGCAGTAGACTGTTCCCTTCCACCCCCTTGAAGTAATCATGCACCATGTGAATAGTGTCCAGTGGGATTGCTTTTTCATTTATGGAACATGACCATTATATGACTCATTCTGACATTTAAAATCCTGAGAATTCTGAGAACACTACTAGAGGCATTTGTCTTCCTTCGCAGTCAATGCTTCATACTTTTTCTTGGGATTCTTTCAACCCTTGTTATTCTTTTCCCCAAGACCCATAAGTAGGCTGATTCTTAAGATAATGTATATTTTCATTCCAGATGAGGAGCAGGATGTGCAGAACACTTTATTCAGTGCATAGCTTTAAGCCAGTATTGGATTCACTAAGTGGACAGCCAAACTCCCAGCTGTCTGCCTTCCCCTAAGGGGTCATACTAGATTCACACTGCTGTAGCAGCTAAAGAGATTCCTGCCTGATGGGTATCAACAGGGCCATTTCTCCTGAGTGCCAGTATCCTAGAAGGACACCCTGAATTCTCAGATTCTACTTGGAGTAGAAGGACCAATCACTTATAATATTCCATGAAAGGTTTCAGGGCCAAATTCTGCCCTCAGCGTTCTGTGCAACTTGTATAAAAGACAAGTTAGAATTATGAGTTTGGGGGTAGAGTTAGTGCTTTGAAAGATGTTTGAACCAATCATGAATTACTTATGTATTATTCATTTTACATGGCCAGAACAGCGCTTGAAGTACTGTCTTCATTTTTTTTTTTCATGGCTTTTTTTTTTTTAAATGTTCAGGTTTAGTTTATAAACCCTTTTAAAAATAGAGTGGTTTATATGGGGTCAGGTGCTCCAAAGAATAGACCTATGAGAACAAAAATAATCTAAGCTATTTTAGACTACAACATGAAACTTTTAAAGTTAGTTCCCAGTTGATAAAGGCACTTGGTGGTCTCTGGTGTGGTGTGACATAGAAACACCTTACACTTTGCTTTGGACCTCATTTTAGAAACATAATGTGTACCTTTCTAATTACTCTACATAGGTTAATATGATAAATTTTCATTCTTTGAATATATACCAAATCATGATTATTTCAGTGCACATTGCCTGGCACACAGTGTGCCAATGTTTGTGTGAGTGAATGAGGGTAATGCAGGAGCTTGTTACATGGCCCAGGGAAGCCAGCTGGCACGGGAGTTACATACATTACCACAGGCAAACTTACGAGTTGACACTAATTTAATGTATTTTTACCTCACACTAAGGTAATGCTTGATGAAGATATTAATAATCAACTTTTAAAATATTAGCACAGTGCTGTGCACATAGTGGGTGCTCAATAATGTCGAATGAACAAATTTGCATACTCAATATAATTCCATCTAACTACTTTTGTTAATTTTTCAGTTATCGTTCATACTGTAAAATCCAAAAGCACATTAAATCTTGTTTTCCTGGAAGTATGGCATCTAAAATATTTGTAGAAGAACCTTGTTACAACTGATTTGAATGTTTATATTTTCCTTTGCCTTTGATATTGGCTTGTAATGTCTCTTTTCATCATGTAATATTAGTGGAATATGCAACTCTACCCAAATCATAAGAATTTCTCAATGATAAGTTGTCTGGAGCCATTACATAAAGTGTTGGGTTGGATTTGGCTGGGTGTGGCAGTTATATCAAGAACTCAAAGGACTTCTTATAGATAAATTCCAAAAAACATGCTAGAATCCCCATTCAAGTGCATATTCATTGTCACAAAATAAACTGAAATTGGCTGCTATATTTTATATAATTGTTTCTGCAAAAGCCCATTTTTTGCATACTAATTTTTGACATGGTTAATTCTTATTAATTTGTTGGACTTCTTTATTGTTAATAGTGCAAATAGGTAATTTTTAATTTTCCACAAGTAACATCACTATTAATGGTTTGAAATGGGTGATAAGCAAACCAATTTGAAATAAAATATGAATATTTGCCATTGTATTATAACACTATACACTTTCTTGACAGTTAAATTTTTTAAAAATGTTTTTTTGTAGCATGTATTGTATATGTTTATAGTATATGTAGTAAATAAAAATATGGCCAAATGTTTGGCTTGGTGGAAAAAAAAAAACCCCACCTTGCATCCCTGGGATAAATCCTATTTGATCATGATGAATGTTTTTTTTTTTTTTTTTGATATGCTGTTGGATCTTATTTTGCTGATAATTTTTGCTTTTGTTTTCATTAGAGATACTGGTCTAAAAAATGCCTGTAAGTGGATTTATATCAAATCATTACATGTATTAGTCTTCTTGGGTTGCTGTAACAATATAATATAGACTAACTGACTTTAATAATGGAAATTTACTTATTTTCTCCCAGATATGTGGAATGGAAAGTCTAAGACGAAGGTTCTGGCAGGGTTCAGTTTCTGCGGATGACTGTCTTTGAGGAGAGAAAGAAGAGAGAGGACGAGGCGGGGGGCGGGGGGAGAGAATGCACTAGCTTTCTGATATCTCTTTTAATGAGGACACTAATCCTGTCTGATCAGAGCCCCACTCTTGCAACCTCATTAAATCATAATTATTTCCTTAGAGGCTTCATCTCCACATTTAGTCACATGAGGGATTAGGACCTCAACATACCTTTTTTTTTTTTTATTTTTTGACATGGGTGTACGACATAGATATTCAGTCCAAAACAGCACAAAACCTCATTCACAAGTGAATGAACAAGTGAATGAACATTAAATAGTTATTAGCACTACAGAGCTGTGGAAGTTCAAGCACAAATCTTCTGGTGTCAGGGGTCCAGGTGATCAGTGTCTTCTCAGTAGAGCCCAGGTTTGCTCAGAAAGCCACCCGTGTGCTCCTGGATTGAATTCATCTCCCCTGTTACTCCCTTTCACAGGGCTTGGAATCTCACCTTTATCACAGTGATCCCTTTCATTAATTAATGGTTAACTTTCATCGTTGCCAGACTCTAAATAAGGTTTACCAGTGCAGAATGCAGGATCAGTCCCGTGTCTTCATGGTATCTGCATCCTGCATGCATGTCGGTCACATGAATGAATGTGCAAAGTCAGAATCCATTTATTTTATCAGGAACTGACAGGGATATTGTTAAATATCAGTAAGGAGTTTGTATTATGAAAGATAATGAGATTTACCCCTCAGTATTTATTTGACAGTTAAATGGGGAACTCAGCCAAAATTCATAGAATACATTAGGCCCCTCGTGGTGGGTGTTTATATGCATGCTGGGCGCTCATCCAGGCCTGGAGAGTTTTGTTTTTCAGTCTAACTGTGGGCAGGACCCAGAATTCAAGTTCAGGTAGTGGTAATCTATTTCCTTGTTCAGGGTGGTGGCTGTGGTGCCAGTTAGGTTCAGTTGGCTGAGGGACAGCTCCTGGTTTTCCAGCTCAGGAGAGCTGACTTGGATGTTGTCCTTCTCTGTTGTATCACCAAGATTCTGTGCCTTGGGTTGTGTTAATTTGTGCCTTTCCCTCACCCACCCTCCTCCTTTACATTCAGATCTGCTGCTTATGCTGAGTTGAAAGTCTCAGCCATGGTTGGCCAACTTGGATGGAATCGATGAGCTGGCTTTGAAAGGAAGCAATGGGAGCTTTCTTGGGACTCCAAAATCAACAACCACCAGATGTGTTTCTAGGATCACTTGAAAGGACCCATGTCCTCTTTTGTCTCCCACTTTTGGGTACACTTTCTACTGTTGAAAGAAAGTATGGAATCCCACGTGAACCCCTTAGAAGAAACAAATACAATGTTGCATTGCTTTCCAGGTATCACAGTGCCATTAAGGTAGTCTGAGAACTGATTAAAATACAGATTCCTCAGTCTTACCTGCAGAGATATGTACACAGCCAGCTTGGATCACAACCCAGGAAATCGCCTTCCTCCTAGCACCCAGGTCATGTGAGGTGCTACCATGAACCACACTGAGAGTGATCAGCCCACAGGTCCCCTGATGCGATGGTATGGATGTGTTTCTCCCAAAGGTGCACATGGTAAAGGCAGTGTCTCCAGGGTAGGGTTGTTGGGAGGTGGGGTGAAATCTTTGGGGCCTAGTGGGAGAGTCTTAGGTCATTGGGAATGTGTCTTCAAATGGGATTTTGGGACCCTGGTCCCATCTTTTCTCTCTGTATTTTTGATCCTCCAGCACCGTAAGCCCTAATAATACTCCCTTGACTTTACAAGTAGCCTCTCTCAGGTATTTCATTAAAGTGATGTGAAGCTGGCTAATATACTGTTAAAGTGCAGATTGACCTTCAATGTCTGAGGAAGGAGGCAGAGACCTGGCATTTTCAACAAGCTGCCAAAAGGCAGATATTGCTGATCCATACCCCACACTTTGAGTGAGGGGTCTGAAGTCATATAGTCAAGGTTTTGCTGTTGATGTTTTAGCTTTTTTGGTACCAGGGATTGAACTCAGGGGCATTTAATCACTGAGCCACATCTTCTGCCATTTTTTAAAATACTTTTATTTTATTTTATTTGTTGTGTTTTGTTTTGTTTTTTCACTGTGGTGCTAAGAATCTAACCCAGTGCCTCATATGTGCTAGGTGAGTGCTCTACCACTGAGCCACAAGTGCAGCCCCTATAGTCAAGGTTTTGAATCCAACCCATCTCCTCACTGGGTAACCAGCCTTTCCCAGTCCCCAGTTACTCATGTCCCAAATGAGAAGTAATGCAGAAATCAAATGTGACAATCCATAGAGCATTCAGCATATCACTTGACATGCCATTTAGGCCTCCACGAATGTAAGCTCCCATTATATGATTTATAATTAATCCTGATAATTCAATGCAAATTAGTCACAGACATTTGTTTTAGAAACCTTGTCATTTTTCCCCCCATTCATTTCATTTCTTTGAGGATTGAGGCAATGATTCCATTTCTGTGGTAAACACATCTGGAAGATTTAAAAAAAAATAGTTAATTCCCTCCTAGATACCCAATCTCTGCAGTGCATGAGCATAGCATATTCTTAATAAGATGTTGTTACATTAACAAACATCAAGACATCTGGATGAGGAAATAATTTATTTCCTCTGGCTCCAGATGTTGGCCATTATGTACACAAAAAACAGGTGCACTCAAAGCTGGGTTGATGCATTTCAAAATTGAAAGGCCATTCATTGAAAACAATGTATATCATAGGAAACAGTAGTTTATGGATTGGTGGAATGGCTTGGGTTGCAGCTACTTGCTATACTCAGTCCAAATAGACCTAGTAACGGAGTAGCCCATTTTTCTGTTCTGTCCAAGTTTGTGCAGATCATTATTTAAGGTTTAACTGAGAAAAAGCCAAGGTCCTGAGGTCAGGGTGACATTTGTTTGCAGACTATTGTTATTAACTATAGGCCTAGCTTCAAATCCCTAAATTCATGTGTAACCTGGGGCACTTGCTTAGCCTAAGTTACAGTTTCTTCATAGCTGTATCTTCCTTTGCCAGCTGTCAGTGAGTTTAACATCTTGTGTTCTGTTCTAGGTAACTCTAGAGCCAAGTGCTCTACTGTTCTCAGTGATCCTAAGAGTCAAGTGACTTCTGGTAAACTGAGCCTTATTCCATGTCATTGGTGTATGTTTTGCCTCACAATGTAGTTCATTAATTTTCCATATAGACTGCTCGTATTTTGTTTGAGTGAAAAGAACTGCTGTTGCTTTTTATTTTTTAAACTGTTATAAATGACATCCTTCAGTCTTATATGGCAGCTCTTTGGGAAGAAAGAGCTGTGTAGATGACATAGGACATTGTAGCTCTCAAATGCAAAAAGCAGACAACAAAAACCAACACAAACAAAAAACCCCCAAAGGAGAAATAAAACACCATTGTTTCATGTATGCAGTTACATCTACTCAATGGCATGATTACCCCCCGCCTCGCCATTCATTTTAAGATGAGAAACTGAAGCACAAAAATGATAAACATCTTCCCTGAGCATAGACATGTCATGGGCAGGACTGCTGATCCTGAATCAATGTAATCTGATCCCAAAAAATCTGCCTTGAAATGACCTTTTCCCAGAAACACCCTGTCCCCTCTCAATACAGTAATTTTTTGAACTACTTAATCAATGGATACAGTTAATTCCAAGAGCCAAAATATATCCTTCTGTCTGTAGCAGCTGAATGAATTAAAAGTAGGCAACAAGTGATATTTATGTGATAATGTATGTGAAATAGTATTGGTATGACAATGTCTAATTACAGTTAATGTTCATGGTTCTAGTTATTTTGCAAACTCCCTCAATCTACATGGAAAGCCTTTGTGATTCTAATAGCAAGAGCCAGTTTTCCTGATTTATAATTTATAACCCCCAAATGGCACGTCTGGCAATCCAGTCACAGAGCAAAACTACACACTCTTTCAGCTTGTATGGTCTAGAGCCAGCAGAAATGCCAGCAGTTCCAAATTCTAAGTCTCCAAGTGCAACCCTATTGATGGATTGATTGATTCATTCATTCACATTCATGCTTCCTTTATCTTTTGGCAGATCTCATTTTTTTTTTTTTTTTTGCCTTGACTGTAAATATCTTCGCCTTGAATGAATGGATGATTACCTCCTTCCAGAGTCAGGAAACATGGATTTGCAGCTCCATGGTTGTTTTTCTGCTCCCATGTGGCACACACAGCTGGTCCACAGACTGCTAGCTAGTTCAGGATTCAATTTGGTAAATACTCACTAGAGTTTCTACTCTGTGGGGTAGGCTGTGCTGGCAGAGAAATACAAGAATCTGAAAATAAGGACAGGGTCTGGAGGCATAGCTCAGTGGTAGATGTGTGTTAGCATGTATGAGGCTCTGGGTTTGATTTCCAGTGCATGTGCGTGCCTGCATAAACACACACACACACACACACACACACACACACAGAAAAGAAAAATGAAATAAGAATCCTAATACTTATAGACTGAATTGTGTCCCCTCATCCCTATAAGTGGTAAACCTTTAAAAGACATTTAGTCCATTTTCTTTTTCTTTTTGTACTCAGAGGCACTTAATCTGAGTCACATCCCAGCCATTTTTATTTTTTTAATTTAGAGACAGGGTTTCTCTAAGTTGCTTAGGGGCCTCACAAAGTAGCTGAAGCTGGATTTGAACTCGTGATCCTCCGGCCTAGTCTCCCCAGCAACAGGGATTATAGGTGTGCCCCACCACGCCTGGCTCTTAGTCCATTTTCTGTTGCTATAGAAGAACACCTTACATGGGTAATTTCTAAAGAAAAGAGCTCACGGTTCTGGAGACTGGGAAGTCTAAGCTTAGGTGCTATGCACCTTATGGGCCTCTATAACATGGCACGTGTCATAAGAAAGAAGGGTCATGAGCATCAGAGGGAAAAGGGGGCAGTATTTCCCCATAGATGACCTCTTCTCATGAGAAAGTCATTAATCTGTTCATGAGGTTCTAACCCTATGAGGCAAACACCTCCTACTAGGCCCTACCATCTTGGGATTCACATTCAAAGTGACAGGCCACCCTATGGGGCATTCAACAGGAAGCAGTGGTTACTTTGTCCTTGCACAGACTCGGGGGAGTTGCATCCAGAAAGCTGAGCCCCCAAGGCAGGGTGTTTCCTTATATAGCCCCTGCTAGTCCCCTTCTCCCCCTCCCTCCTAAATACTGCCCTCTTTCTCTCCCTTATATGGAAAAATACATTTCACGTGGGTTTTCTATAAATTCACAAGGAAGTTGTGGCCGAGTTGCACAGACACACCATGGATGTGCTGGGTTGCGCGTGTACCCAGAGAGCACCGCGCGGCTCTTTGTCTAGGGCGCAGGCGCAGGTGGCGCATGCGCACACAGGCATCTGTCCGCCATCTCGGGGACAGAGTCGCGCATATCCACACAAATTCCGGCCGCTCTGGGTCCTTTTTTCTCTGAGGAGGGGTCCTACCACATTACCTCCCAGCATTGCCTCATGAATTAAGTTTCCACACATGAACTTTGAGGGACACTCTCAACCACAGCAGAAGGTAATTAAGGTTAAATGAGGTCATAAAGGTGGGGCCCTCTTCTGGCAAAACTGGTGACCTTAAAAGGTCGGTGGTATTCGCTATGGGCACCTAATACTGCAGCCATAGAAGTTAATATAGTTTGAGAGAAAGCTTGATGTTTTAGTCAGCTTTTTCACCTCCGTGGCAAAAAGATCCACCAGAACAATTGTAGAGAAGGAAAAGTTTATTTGGGGGCTCATGGTTTCAAAGGTCTTAGTCTATGGAAGGCTGGGTCCAATTCTCTAGAGGGGAGGCCGAGCATCATGGCGGGAGAGCGTGGGGGAGGGAAGCAACTTACAAGCTGAGCAGAAAGCAGAGAGAGCGACCTCACCCCAGATACGAATGTATACCCCAAAGCTACGCCCCAATGCCCACCTCCTCCAGCCATACCCCATTTGCCTTCAGTTACCATTCAATTAAACCCATTAGGTGATTAATTCACTGATTGGGTAACCAAATAATTTCTTCTCTGAACCTTCTTGCGGTTCTCTCACACATGAGATATTTCACATCCAAACCATAACGCCATGGGTGAGGCAAGGCTAGACACTGTAGATGCTAGACACACATAAGCTGTCTTGGTCTCTGTCCATGATGAACACACCAGTTACCCAGGTGAGCACACATATTCAGTTCTAAGAGCGTGGGACAAATGTAGCTAGGTGGAAAGAAGACTTGGGTGGAATTCACATGGATGTCATCCTTCAGTCTGTGCTGGGCTAGAAGAGACAGGGGAAAGAGCTTCCTAGTTCACAGCCCAGTCTTGATCTCCTTGGTTGAACTTGTATTTGAAACCTCCCTCCAGGTTGAACTCTTCCTCACCCAGCCCTGCTTTAGCATAACCCATATACAGGACTAAATGATGGCAATGAGTGTAAACATTCAGTCACAGACATTTAGAGCATTCACGTTGCTCAGACAGGATCTTATTGTTTGAATTCTTTCATTAGATTTTTCTCAGCCTGAAGTATGCATCTGGGAAAATGGAACTCACTCTTGTCACCTAAGGAAAAGTGTGATTTTTCTTTTTTCTTTTTGTTTTTTTTAAGTTGTCAATGGACCTTTATTTTATTTATTGATACACAGTGCCTCACACATGCTAGGCAAGCACTCTGCCACTGAGCCACAACTCCAGCCTGAAGATTCTGTTTTCTGATGACTGTTTTGTTTCCTCATGGGTCACTGGATAGAGTTTGTGGTAGCTTGAAAGAAGGGATTTCCCTGTAAATCATTTTCTGTGTGATACAAGCTTCTCAAATCCTTCAGATCCCCTTGTGTGTTGGACAGGGATGCTGTGTGACACATGGCCCGAAGCCAGGGCTTTGGAGTTGAGTAGGCTGGAATGAAAAATCCTATGATTTTTTACCTCAGCAGCTGTGTGGCTCTGAACAAGTAATGGAATCTCACTGTCCCAGTAACCAAGCTAGAAAAGATGACCATAGTATTTAGGATAAAGCAAAATGGTGCACCTAAATGGAATGCTGGACATACAGCTTGGCATTGGTGACAGTTCCAAATCTGTTTGGGTTGTTTTACAATTTGTAGAAACCTGGCCAAAATGTAATTATTACTATTATGTAACCATTGTGACTTAGGGCCAAAAATATATTAGTTTACCGGTAAGCTGAAATGCATAATGTCCATTTCACATGGTTTTTACAAAGGCAGTATAAAACAGCACAAACTTATGTTTGGGTTTTGGTAGGCATTCAATAAATATTCGTTTTTATTTTTCCTTATGGAAAGCAGATATTGTATATATCTTTGATGCATGGTTAACAGCTATTATTCAGGATTTCCTTTCATCCCACCTATCCACATCTGTTTATCTTTCCAAATGTATAAAAAGTCCATTTTAACAAAGCTTTTATGAATCTGATACCCGTGAACCATACTTGGAGATTACATTTTAAATGTTATTAACATTTCAGTTACTTCCAAGTCAAAGGTGATAATGCTGAGAACATGGCCAACACAGTTTTCTAGTATAATTCCTTAATTCAATGTTAGGACCTGAAAAAATATGGGTTCTGTTTAAATAATTCAGTTTAATGCCTCCCTGGTGTATTGTGGCATCGTCCTTAAAGCATCCATAGTGAATTCTGGAACAGGCAATAGTTTCAAAAAGAAAGAAAGAGAGAGAAGGGGAGGGAGGGAGGGGAAGGACGGGAAGGAAAGAAAAGAAAGAAAGAGAAACCACTAACTAAATTGAAATATGAATGATGGACCATGTAATTTGGTTATTTAATTTTTTTTAAATATTATTTTTTTTAGTTTTAGGTGGACACAATATTTTTCATTTTTATGTGGTGTTGAGGATCAAACCCAGCACCCCATGCATGCCAGGCAAGCGCGCCACCACTCGAGCCACATCCCAGCCTGGTTATTTAATTTTTAAAAGTGAGCACCTACTCTGTACTTGGCAAACTTCGTTTCAGTCCTACCTTGACATCGGTGCAAAAATCACTTGTTTTCAGGAGCTTTCCTGGGATACCCTCCTCCTAACCCACCTCCATAAATGCATGGTGCAAGACCCTGCCATATATGCTCACAACATTCTGTACTTTGCTTCTTAGCATTGATCAGTGTTTACTTGCTTAGCATTTTATGCTCAGTGCCAAGCAGTCTGGCACATAGTTGGTGTTTAATATACACTGGTCATTGACTGGCTGCCTACAGTAGAATAAGATATGTCTTATGGAGGGGGTGGCTAGGGTTGTGGCTCAGTGGTAGAGTGCTCACCTACCGTACCCAAGGCACTGGGTTCGATCCTTAGCACCACATAAATGTAAAATAAAGATGTTGGGTCCATCTTAAACTTAAGAATAAAATTTTTTAAAAAAGATATGCCTTATCATATAGTATGGCATGGATTCTATGTGGGAAGGAAATTGGTCAAGATAGCTTTTATTGTTACCAATCACTGCTTATGAAAAGATTACTTTCCCACAATTGATTCTTTGGAATTTAGGGAGTTGGTCCAAGAAGGTATCCTGATGTATGTTTCCTAGTTCTAAGAGCTGATGAAAATGGCAAAATTCAGTGGAAGAAAAGGTTTATGCCCAGGAGGGGGAGCTCCATCACTCAAAAGTCAGGGGAACTCTGTTGCAATACTTGGATGAGATTCTTGCAAAATTCTCTTTGCATTCTTAGAATCGCAGTCTCAGAAATAGGATGGTCTAGAAATCATCTAGTCCAGCCACTCTCTGAGAGCTAGAATCTGTGGAGAACTAGGATTGTTGGCTTCTCTCCTTTGTATTCCCTTCTCTTTCCTTACCAAGTTCCCACCTTCCCTTTTTTGGAAGCACAGTCATGCTTGGCTTAATGAAGGGGATGCACTCTGAGGATGAGATCATCAGTCAACTTTGTCACCGTGCAAGCATCATAGAGTGCATTTTGGCCCACTAAGGTGGTTCAAGTCAGTCACTCAGTGTGGCCTCTCGATGGAATCAAGAGACGTGGTAAACACGAGGTGTGTGAGTCTGCTGGGGATACAGGGCCGACTTGTAGTCGACATTTTTTTTGATAAGTAGAAACAGTATACTAAACAATAATGACTAAAAGGTTTATTATAGGGCTGGGGCAGTGGCTCAGTTGTAGAGCGCTTGCCTAGCATGTGTGAGGCACCTAGCATGTGTGAGGCACTGAGTTCGAATGTCAGTACCATATAAAAAGAAATGAGTAGATAAACAAAATAAGGAAGGGTATTGTGTTCATCTACAACTGAAAAATAAAATAAAAGATTTATTATAGTAAATACATAAACCAGTAGCATTCATTATCATTATCAAGTACTGTGTACTATATGTAATCAGATGAGCTATGCTTTCATGTGGTGGGCTGTGCATAGTATCACCACAGACATGGAACTCATGAGTGGCACTATAATGTAACCACCGCTATGAAGTCACAGGTGATAGGAAACTTCTACTCCATCACAACTTTACGGATTACTGCTGTACATGCTGTTTGTTGTTGACTGAAGCATTAGTATGCAGTGTGTGACTGTTTTTATTGAGTACCTGCTATGTGTCTGCTACTGGCATTTTACAGATGAACAGGACAAGCACACACTCTTTCCTTTTTCTACTTAGAGCTCTGCTTGATTACCTTGTTGCTCCTGAGAGTCTCCTCCCTGTAAGAGCTGCTCCAACTGCTCAAATATTCTTTGCATTGAGCCAGAATCTATTTCCTGATGCCATCTGCCCTGGGAATCCAGTTTCTGTTTCTGTATCAAACCTGACATATAACGGACTTGGAATGATCTGGGTATTCTGTCTCCCAAGTTCCTGTAGATTTTTGAAAAAAGTGCTTAGTCCCCCTTGAGTCATTTAATTTTTATCATTATTTGATTCTGACTTTGGATAATGGACTCTGCTTTTGGGGAGTGAGGCAGACAGGAAATGACAGTCTATGTGTCTTTCACAGACAGAATTTAAAAGTTAGTAAAATTGGACTTGGGGCTGGGGTTGTAACTCAGTGGAAGAGCACTTGCCTAGCATGTGTGAGGTACTGGTTTCAATTCTCAGCACCTCATACCAATAAATAAAATAAAGGTCCATCAACAACTGAAAAAACAAAAATTTTAAAAATTGGACTTAGCTCCACCTATAACACTTCTGAGTCCTCACCTCTCTTCAGTGTTCCCACCTTTAGGACCTCAGAGTGGTTGTTCACTTTGTTGGGGTTAGTTGCACCCAAACAGCATCTAAACCTTGTTTCTGTTTATAAGGCGGTATGGAGGACTGAACAGAAAAAGATTTCCCTGGGAGTGTTATGCTCGAGTTCAAGACCCCCAAAAGACCACCAGAGACCAAGATGATGATGTAAGCAGCAAAGAGGCGTTTGTACACAGCAATTGGTGACGCTGAGAGGCCCCGAGCCCGGGGTTTGCAGCAGTTTTATACACTCTCTGGGGAAAGCAGGGACTTTATATCATAGCATCTCTTAGCAAATCATCACACACCGTGGGAAAATTATAAAACAGTTTTTTTTTTTTTTTTTAAAGAGAGAGAGAGTTTTTTTTTAATGTTTACTTTTTAGTTTTTGGCGGACACAACATCTTTGTATGTGGTGCTGAGGATCAAACCTGGGCCGCACGCATGCCAGGCGAGCACGCTGCCACTTGAGCCACATCCCCAATCCCATAAAGCAGTTCTAAAACATGATTAGCACATTCATTGGCGGGAACAAGTTGGGTAGGGGTGATTGGTTAGTACAAGAGGGGGATTCATTTGAACTGATTGGTTTAAGCCATGAGGAGTACATGCTGAACAACATGGTTTCCCAACATGTTATCAACCACCATAAACTGCTGGGAGGGTCATCTGGCATCTCAGGTATTTTCCCTGTCTCATGCTGATTGGTGGTTGCTATGGGTCCTCACCTAGCCTGACTGAGTCAGGGACACCTGGCTCAGCAGATCTCTCCTGTTATTTGCAGAGAAACAACTCAGTGGGGTGGGTATGTGCCTAGGAGTGCTCTGTGGGTTTTTTCAAGGACAAGGGCCATGCCCCTTTCCTTGGACAGGCTTTGCTCTGAGGTAGAGGCTGATTTCTCAAAACTGGAGTCATATCAATTTCTCAGGAGATGATTAGCTTAAAAGGAAAACATAATATACTCTGGTTTCTCTTCAGATTGTGTAAATCTTTTACCTTTTACTAAAATAAAACATAAGGGATAAGAAGCAGGGCCCAGGGGCTGGGGTTGTGGCTCAGTGGTAGATCGCTTGCCTAGCATGTGCGAGGCCCTGGGTTCGATCCTCAGAACCACATAAAAATAAATAAATAAATAAATAAAGGTATTGTGTCCAAATGTAACTAAAAAATAAAATATTACAAAAAGAAGAAGCAGGGCCCAGTCAGTGTAGTGTCTAGTGCAAGGAATTTTTTAATTTGTTTACACCAGCATCAGTACAAATACATGATCAACAGGCTAGGCAGTGTTGTCACTATGCAGTCCTAGGTAGTATAGGTCACTCACTCAGTAGGGCCTTGTGAGGTATGAAAGAATAGAATCAAAGTGGGATAAGGAAATCTCCAAAACAAATAAATAACCAATAGTAAAGTGTCTGATAGGGCCTGCCTATCACGTGTCTGCTGCTCCTTTAAAACAAACAAATGAAAAACTTATGTTCAAATGATTGAAATAATTGCTTAACATATTCTAAATTTCCTGATCCTGACAAACTGTACTCCTAAGTTCTGATACTATGTATAGACAAATTCATTTGATAGCTTCTGAGAAGGTATGGAAAATGAGAACAGTGCTACATGATGAGATGAAAAGTAAGTTTATGGGACAAGTTAAGTAATGGAAAAATCGCTGGGATTATCAAATTTAGAGGCTAATATGGCAGGTGCAATGGTGCATGCCTGTAATCCCAGCCGCTAGGGAGGCTGAGGTAGGAGGATCATGAGTTCAAAGCCAGCCTCAGTAATTTAACGAGATGCTAAGCAACTCAGTCAGACCCTGTTTCTAAACAAAACACAAAATAGGGCTGGGGATGTGGCTCAGTGGTGGAGTATTTCTGAGTTCCATGTCCAGTACCAAAAATACTGCTTTTAGGGTTAGAAAAAAAAGAAGCTCATGTTAGGGTCATATTCTGGTTTATTGATAATGTTTGTCTATTGAGAATTATAACACTTAATATTGGCTCAGTTAAAAGTGATTAATTAGCAATGCCTGCCTTGTGTCTGAGACTGAGCAATAGGGACCACACATGTCGGAGATTTGTCATCTCCCAGTAATCCAATGGACTCTCCTCTCATAGAAGGGAAGAAACTAACTTAAAATGATTCAGCCTGTTAGTGGCAAGGAGCAGCCTGATATACTCAAGCATCTTAATTCACGGGCCAGTTCCACGTACTCCCTATACCTATTTTTGGAGCATATTCTAGTTTGAGATTCCTCTTGCTGGAGGAGGCAGAAGCATTGGAAAGAGAATGTCTTCTAAGAAGAAGTGGTAGTGACATAGTCATTGACATGGTGACTGTGTTCAATGAGCTTGGCCCACTTGTAGGGCCTGGGGATCCACCCCACATGCTCTCTGTGGGAAAAGCTTTCCAGAGACTATAGGAGTATAAGAACAGCATAGGCAGTCTCCCTTCCCTGCTTTTCCCTTCTTTTCTTCCTTCTCCTCCTTCCCTACCACCAGTATTCACTGTGTATCTACTTTGTGTAGGTAGCACCCTCACTGGGCTAGGCTCACTAGGGCAGAATTAGGGGATAATATTTCTAATAAATCTCTATTATATCTTCATAAGGGTGCTGAGAATTTTAGTGATACCATGTGCAGTTGATTTTTAAAAAAATTATTATTTTTTATTAAGGGAGTTTGGTCCCTCCAAAAAAATCTTCTTTAAGAAATTAGATGGGGAATGGTTTTTAGGTTAAAACTAATCAGAGACTTTTTTGGTGTTTTAAGAGATTTTCATTGCTGAGCAGAACAAAAACCTGAGCAGAACAACTTAGAGGAGGAGAGGTCTATTTGGTGTTCACAGTTTCACAAGTCTCAGTCCATAGACAATTGACTCCATTGCTCTGTGCCCAAGGTAAGGCAGAGCATTATGGCACAAAGGCATGGTGGGGAAAAGCAGCTAAGGACATGGCAACCAGGAAGCAGAGAGACAATTGCTCACCAGTTACAAAATATAAACCCATAAGGCATACTTCTAGTGATGTATTTCCTCTAACTACATCCCTACCTACCTACAGTTACCACCCAGTTAATCCATATCAGTGGATTAACCCACTGATAAGGTTGAAGGTCTCATAATCTTAGCATTTCATTTCTGAACATTCTTGCATTGTCTCATATGACTTTTGGGTGATGCCTCATGTCTAAACCCTAATACTTGGCATATTTCTCTTAGTTCTTTTTATTTGAACAAGTTACCTAATTGCTCTGTGCCTCAGTTTCCCCATATGGAAAAATGATATCCAACTCTAAGGTTACTGCAAGGGTGAAACAAAGTGAATTTATGTAAAACATATCAGTGGCTGGTACCTAGGAAATGTAAGGCAAATTTTAGCTATTTTTTAAATATTTATTCTTTTAGTTGGACACAATATCTTTATTTATTTATTTATTTTTATGTGGTGTTGAGAATCGAACCCAGGGCCTCGCAAGTGCTAGGCAAGCATTCTACCACTGAGCCACAACCCCAGCCCCTTTAGTTATGTTTTAATTGACAAATAAAAATTGTATTTACTTAGGGTATACAATATGATGTTTAATATATGTATATGTTTTAGTTGGCTTTTCACTGCTGTGATTAAAAGATCTGAAAGGATCAATTTAAGCAGAGAAAAAGTTTATTTAGAGGCTCATAATTTCAGAGAGATCAGTCCATAGACAGTTGGCTCCATTCCTCAGCACTTAAGGTGAAGCAGAACATCAGGGTGGAAGAGCATGGTGGAGGAAAGTAACTCAGGAATCACATCAGGAAGCTCAGCTCACCAAACATATACCCCAAAGGTGCACTCCCAATGACCCACCTCCTCCAGCCACAATCACCACTCAGTTAATCCTTATCAGGGGGTTAACATATGGATTGGGTTAGCCTCTCATAACCCAATCATTTCACGTCTGAACCTTCTCATATTATCTCACTATGAGCTTCTGGGGGACACCTCATATCTAACCACAATAGATGCATTATACATCTATAATCAAGCTACTTAACATAAGCATTTGCTCATATATACACTTAACATTTTTCATGGTGAGAACTCAAAATTTGCTGTCTTTTTTGCATTAGCTGCTATTGCCCTGAAAAGTTGAGTTACCATACTTAACACTGATTTTTTTTTGCCTTCTTCTTTTATATTTTTTAAATAATTTATACTGTGGCATGCTCCATAGAGAGTATGTACTATCACAAATAGAAATATGCATGTAGAGACAAAGAAAAAAAAGATATCACCTTATCCTGAAGCTGAAGGTTCAAAACCCTTGAGACAACCTTCCAAATCAGAAATCAAAATATTCAATTTCTTGGTAGCAAAGCCACAAATTGAAGTAAATACTTTGCAGACTAAAATCAATCCGAGAGCCTTGGAATTGTAAAGATCTCGAAGCTTGGTTTGAATGACTTTGTACATACTTTGAAACACCAATTGTGCTCTTAGAGAATCCTCTGCCTGGTAGGTAATGAGCTGATAAGAGATCTCTTCTGGCCACCACACTCATGGATTATCAGGCAGGCCCAGGCTAGGAACATGGCCAGGCTTGCTGCAGCTGTGCTTCTGGGTCAATAGTTGTGGATTGTCTAGGGGTCTGGCACATTGCCAGGTGATTGTTCAGGTGTAGCGATGGCTTTAGCTGATGGAATATTGATCTCTGGTCTGTTGGTGTCAGTGGAATTCAGTACCAGGCTGCAATAAAACAAGTTTGCATTTAGTTTTCTAGATAGTTGTCACCCTGTTAATTTATCTTTGCATGTAACTTGGTCTCCCATTCTCAGAAAACACATGTTACCTTTCTTGTGAAATGGACCTTGATAGAACTAAGAAGAAATGTGTTCAGGGAAAATCATTAGAAGAGACCTATCTGTGACCTCAGCATCCTGCCTGTGAGCACAGCTAGGAATGTAGAGACTCAAGGCAGGGATGGTTGTAACAGAGGCTGTGTATTCTATAGTTTGGCTCATAACAGCAGTGAGATATTTCAAATGTTAGGTAATCAAATTCGAGGCAAGAAGAAGAATCTAAGCATCCAAATGAGGTGCGATACACGCTCCCTGGGTCTTTGAGATCCCTGAGGTGGCACCTAGCTGAGCAAGTTGAAACATGCTCCACTTTCTTTCCTGGTGTACTATCAATTAAGCAGTTTCAGAAACGACAGCCCATATGGCAGTTTACTTCATTTTATAGGGTAGTTTTCTACCCTTTGTCATAAATGGAGATGAAAGCAGGAGGCAGGAGGCAGGTTTTTCTTATTATCCTTTTCATACTTTCTTAATGAGTCTACTTTGTTTCCACTGTGTTTTCCTGCATTTGGAGGAAAGGGACATTTTCCCCTGCCAGGTTCCACACTCCACCCTCTGTCTAGGCCTGTTTTTTTTTTTTTTTTTTTTTTATTGAGAAGTTTAGCACAGAATCTATGAATCGTTTTCTTTTTCTTTTTTTTGGCCGGGGGGGGGGGGGGGGCGTACTGGGAATTGAATCCAGGGCCACTTAACCACTGAGCCACATCATCAGCCCTTTTAAATATTTTATTTAAAGACAGAGTCTCACTAGTTGCTTAGGGCCTCCCTAAGTTGCTGAGGCTGGCTTTGAACTTGAGATCCTCCTGCCTCAGCCTCCCAAACCATTGGGATTACAGGCATGCACCACAGTGCATGAATATGTATGCACCCAGCATATGAATTATTTTCAGAGAGCCAGCCCTCTATACTAGATCCATATCTACAAGGGAAACACCCTTGCTGTGATCAGTTATGCATCTGAACTCTATAAGATGCATCTAAACGTAAACACCTACTATGGACTGAAGTATGTGTGACTCTTTCACATATTGAAACCCTAACCTCCAATGGGATGTGTGTAGAGACAGGGTTTTGTCGGGGAGAGGATTAAGTTTAGATGAGGTGAAGAGGGTGGGGCCATAGTGATGGAATTAATGTTCTTATAAGAGACATCTGAAAGCCCTCCATCTCTCTCTCAAGCCACAAATTGAAGTAAGTACTTTGCAGACTAAATTAATCAATCAGGCAGCCTTAGAATTGGGGGCCTATTTGAATGTTTTAGGTTTTTGGGGGTGTATCCTTAAATGGGAAAGTGGAGCCCAGCCCCTTATTTATATTCTCTTTCTCTCCTCTCCCTCCCCCCATCTCCCTCCCTCCCCCATCTGCCTCCTTCCCCTCATCTCCCTCCCTTCCCCCATCTCCCTCCCTCCCTCCATCTCCCTCCCTCTCTTCCTCTCTTTCGTGTCCCCCCCCCCCCCCACTTTCTCTCTGCCATTATATGCTGTCTTACCACAGATCGAAAGAAACAGGGCCAACCAATCATGGACTGGAGACTCTAAAGCTATGAGCCAAAAAAGCAAATCTTTCTCTTTAAAGGTGGATTATCTCTCGGGTATTTTGTTATAAAAACAGAAAGCCGTCAGGCATCATAGCACACACCTGCAATCAGAGGCAGGGGGATCACAGTTTTGGGGTGAGCTTCAGCAAATTAGCAAGGCCCTAAGCAATTTAGTGAAATGCTATCTCAAAATAAAAAAACAAAAAACATAAACAAAAAAGGGGCAGGGGATGTGGCTCAGTGGTGAACTGCTTCTAGATTTAATCCTCAGTATCTCACTCAAAATAATAATAGTCACAGAAAGTTGATGGACATTGATGTATATTAGTTCTCCTTTTTTTCTCACACAAAGATATTCACTTTTCCATATCTTGCTGATACTGTTAAGAAATAAAGAAATTCCTGATAAATTAATTCATCAAATTTGCAGTTACAGGACAGTAACTGCTAGGAAGACCTCAGCCTAAGGAGGTACAAGGGGATAAAAGGAAACTGAAAGTGAAGGTGAGGGATATCACATGCAAAATTCAGTCTTCCTGAGAGTTGTTCAATATCAATTATGTAGATACTGTAGAGATTCCATAAGATGTTATTACAATCACAGTCACATGACCATCCTTTTTCATCTCCATGTCATCTCAGGGAAGCCTTCCCAGACTGCCTTTTTTTTTCCTTTTTTTAAAAAATTTATTTCTTACATACATGACAATAGTGGAGTACATTACATTCATGATTATCCATTCACAGCACAATTTTTTATAACTCTGTATATAAAGTACAATGCAAAATTTTGTAACTCCGTATATAAAGTACAATGCCAAATTATGCCATTATACATGAGCTCTCATTTTTTTTGCATACAATTCTTAATACACCTTTATACCACCATTTATCATATCTCTATTTGTATATAAGGTATGTTGACACCAAATTCACATCTTCATACATGTATTTTGTATGACCCTCTCCTTCCACCATCCTAGCTATTCCCCTTCTCCCTCCCTTTCCCTCCCATCCCTGTTCCCTATCTAGAGGTAATTTTCCTCCCATGCTCTCCCTCCCTACCCCACTTTGAGTCACCCCCCTTATATCAGAGAAAACATTCGGCATTTTTTTGGGGGGGAATTGGCTGACTTCACTTAGCATAATCTGCTCTAATGCCATCCATTTCCATGCAAATGCCATGATCTTATTGTTGTTTAGTGCTGAGTAATATTCCATTGTGTATAAATGACACATTTTTTTTTCTATTCATCCACTGAAGGACATCTAGGTTGGCTCCACAGTTTAGCTATTGTGAATTGTGCTGCTGTAAACATTGATGTGGCTGTGTCCCTGTAGTATGCTGTTTTTAGGTCCTTTGGGTATAGTTCAAGAAGAGGAATAGCTGGGTCAAATGGTGGTTCCATTCCCAGCTTTCCAAGGAATCTCCATACTGCTTTCCAGATTGGCTGCACTAATTTGCAGCCAGACTGCTTTTCCTTTTTTTTCTTTTCTATTTTTTCCTTTTGTTACCAAGGATTAAACCCAGAGGTCCTTTACTACTGAGTCACATCCCCAGTCTTTTGTATTTTTTGGTTTTGAGACAAGGTCTCACTATGTTGCTGAAGCTGGCTTTGAACTTGAGATCATTCTGCCTCAGCCTCCTGAGTTGCTGGGATTACAGGTGAGTGCCACCACTGCATCCAGCTTCGTTGACTGCTTTTTTAAAAATAGTTTCTCCAAAACACGAACCAGGGGATTATCGTGAATTTCCATATAGCCTGAAGCATAATTTCCATCAGTTTGCATTATAGAAGCGTAATGAATATTTGCATATTATGGATGTGAAAAACGTGATATATGAAGAACTCAAAAAACTTCACACTAAAAAAAATGAATAGCCCACTCAATAAATGGACGAAAGACCTAAAGAGACATTTCTCAAAAGAAGACATATAAATGGCCAACAAATATATTTTATAAAATGTTCAACAACATTAGCAATCAGGGAGATGCAAGTTAAAACTACACTGAGGGGCTGGGGTTGTGTCTCAGCGGTACAGCCCTCGCCTTGCACGTGTGAGGCCCTGGGTTAGATTCCCAGCACCACATAAAAATAAATAAAATAAAGGTATTATGTCCAACTACAACTAAAAAATAAATATTAAAAAAAAACCTACACTGAGCTTTCATTCCACCCTTGTCAGAATGGCAGTCATCAAGAATACAAATAATCATGATTTCTGGAGAGAAGGTAGAGAAAAAGGTACACTTATACACTATTGGGGGGACTGCAAATTAGTACAGCCACTTTGAAAAGCAGTGTGGAGATTCCTCAAAAACCTAGAAATGGGACCACCATAAGACCCCCCTATCCCATTCCTTGGTATCTAAAATCAGCATACTGTAGTATGAAATAAGCTAAATTTACAAACAGTGGGGTCAAATGTTTTCTGTCATGTACAGAAATTAGAGAGAAAAAAGGAATTAAAAAGAGAGATCTCACAAAAATACAAGAGCAGTAGAATAGAAGCAGGGGACCAAGCTGAGGGAGTTGCAAGGAGGGAAGGGAACGGGGAAAAACTTGGGAATAAAGTAAACCAAAATATTCTTTGTGCATGTATGAATACATTACAGTGCATTCCAAATTAATATACAAGTATAATTCATCAATTAAAAAACAAATGAATGAACAGAATTAAGACCAACAGAGTAGAGGAAGGAGATCAAGGGGAGGGCTGGGAAAGGAGAAATACTAGGGATTATTGAAATAGAGAAAAATAAATTATATATATATTTACGGATATATCAAAATGAATCCCGCTGTTAAGTATAACTCAAATGCAGTAAAAAAATTTTTGACAATTAAAGAAAATATTTGATAAAAATTGAAATATATCCTTTCAAACTATCATGTTTCTTCACCATCTGAGATTTTCATATTTGCTGCCTTCTGTATTCATCATCATGCTAGCTAGAGTCTTAGGTTAGAGAAGACAGTGACTGGGTCTTATATTCATCATCATGCTAGCTAGAGTCTTAGGTTAGAGAAGACAGTGACTGGGTCTTATATTCATCATCATGCTAGCTAGAGTCTTAGGTTAGAGAAGACAGTGACTGGGTCTTACTTGGTTTTACATTTCTGGCTTTTAGCCTAGCCTTTGCAGGAACATCCTTTTTTTTTTTTTTTACTAAAAAAAAAAAAAAAAAAAAAAAAAAAACAGAAGAATATGCCCTCTGAGGGTAATCACGTACAAGAAACCTCACTGACAACTTAACTTGAATGCAGTCTCAATTCCACCTCTTTGAAGCTCAGTGCTAACCCCTGTGAGTACACAGGTTCCTGAAATCTCACATATGCAGTTTTCGAGGAAGCCACTGTTGGTACAATCTGTGTCCCTGTTCTACTCCATGACTTTATCTTCACAAGGCTGAAAAGTATCAGATGTGATAGATTTGGACTCTGCATTTTGATCTTAATCTCAAGGGAAGACATGAGTGGGTAGAAACACTAACTGCTCTTTCTTTGATTCAAATAGTTGCAATCCACCAAGGTTTGGGTTTGCCCAGGTACTTGATTTGAATTCAGAATGAGAAGGTCTCTGGCTTTCCTTAGATCTTACAACAGGGTCAGGTGTGTCCTTCAATGAATTGCTTTGGGGTAAGAACCTTGTCTGGGGTTTCCCTTTGCTTATTTCTGGAAAGAACTCAGATTCCCAATCAAACTTCATATGACATAGTCTTATTCTCTGCCTTGTCCCCTTCTATAAGCAGAATATATGAAGGAAAAGTTACTTAATCTTTCTCTATGACAACATTTTTCCATTTCCTTCATTTCTCCAATATCCTCTCTTCACTTAATATCTCTTCCAACTGATTTCAAATTATTTCAAACTTGAAAGCAATTAAAAAGAGATTTTCCTCATATATTAATATTACCAGAGGACTACCTTAGAGGGCTTGAAATTCAGATTAAAAAGTGTATGATTTTTTTCTCTCTGCTGAAATCATATTGTTTTGACTATATTTAAACAGAAGGCTTTTTCACAGAGTTAATTTTTTAACTTATTTTTACTGTCTTATAGTGACTTTCTCATATTCTTTGGAAACTCTTTTTACTGCCTTTTCATATCATCCATGGTTGATATGACTGAGAAAGATCACCCAAATCAGTGGGGAAAGAACTTATAGCTGGACCTTTATGTCTAGATCAGTGTCCCCCAAGAGCCATGTGTTAAATCTTGGTCCCCAGGGTGGCATGATGGGGAGGTATTGGAATATTTAGGAGGTGGGGCGTACAGGGGGATTCTTTGGTCATCCAGGGTCACACCCTTGAAGGGGATTGTGGGACCCTCAACTCTTACTCATCCTCTTTTGTATCTGGCTCCTAATGTAGTTGACTTTACTTGCTGGCTGCCATTGCCTCTAAAACTCCCACCCAAAGGTGGCCTAAAGCAAGGTGGCTACCATCTTGCACTGGAAAGTCCAAAACCATGAACCAACATATTTCTCTAGGTTACATATATCTCAGTTTTTTAAAATCTAGTATTGCAAAGCAGTTTAATAATAGGCTGTCTCCTAATCTGGCCATCCTCCCTTCTGTGAGACAGAGAGACATATTGCTAAATATTCAGTTTATTATCTTTCCGAAAGTCCCTGTCTTTAATTCTCCAGGAATAAACAAATCAAGTGAAATGATTTCTAAACTGCTCATAATATTATATGATCCTAAATTATTCTAATCCCCACCGCTGGAGAGAGAATATATTATTCTAATTCATTAAGGTGGCAATAATTGGAAGGCTTAATCCTTGCAGGAAATGAAACAATTAAGAAGTCACAAAATCAAAGGCAAATAAGAAGTCTAAATAGATTAAGTAGCAATGACATCCAGAGTGCCACTGCTCAGTTACTTTTTAACTAAATGACTAATCTCTGCCAGGGACCAGAAAAAAAAAAAAAATAACACACACACACACACACACACACACAGACACACACACACACACACACACGTTCTTGTACATTTTAAAGCAGAAATTCTTTTTTCAGCTACAAGGCATACTGGGCCAGAGATTTTTTTTTTTAATCTTTTCACTTATCACTAAATTCTTAAGACATTTGGGCCATGAGGAACGAATAGGGGTTTGCCAAGCAGACAACTGGAAACAGGTGTGTGACAGTTCACACATAGGGTTTGGCAAGGTCAGTGTTAGTAGGAGGTAAAGATGATGTGGTCTTGGATCACCTACCATGCTGAAACCTTGGGCATCAGGCAGGGAGGAGCCATCATGATTTGTAAGAGAAAAGAATTTGGTTGGATAGGTGATTTAGAAGGGCCACATGGGAAGCTGCTTGGAAAAAGGATGAGGCTGCTAGGAACTGGAAGCAGGAGCATGCAAATTACAAAGAGGGTTCCGCACAGAGGTTGGAAGCACAAGATTTAGTGGCACATTACCTACAGGCACTGAGAGAGAGAGAGAGAGAGAGAGAGAGAGAGAGAGAGAGAGAGAGAGAGAGAGAGGAGTCAGAGGGAGAGGAAGGAAGGGAGAGAGGAAGAGAATGATGGGGGAAAGAAGAAAAGGAGAAGACAGATTTCCAAGATTCTGCTCTTTGGTAAATATCTGGCTGAATTATTTCACCAACCTCATTCCTCTATATGCATCCATGTTATACATAAAACTGCTAGATGGTAGGAGAACATACTGCCCTTTTGCTCGTGCATACTTTTTTTTTTTTTTGGTACCAGGGATTTTGTTCACAGGTACTTAGCCACTGAGCCACATCTCCAGCCCTTTCTATTTATATTTAGACACAAGGCCAGACTAAGTTGCTTAGGGCCTTGCTAAGTTGCTGAGGCTGGCCTTGAACTTGTGATCCTCCTGTCTTGGCCTCCCAAATCACTGGGATTACAGGTGTGTGCCATCTTGTCCAGGTCTCACCCAAATTTTTTTAAAAGATGGTTTCTATGATCAGGTTAAAATATCTAAACACTTCTTGGCTTATATACTTTTGCCATGGCATCTGGTCACTGGCTTCTCATCCTTCCATGTGCTCTTAATAATTAAGTCTCCTGATTCATTGTTTCTTAAATAAAGGTTTGAAGTCCTGATTCTGTGCCAGGCATTATTCTGAAGGCTGAAATGTAAGGATGAACAAAACAAAAAGAATTCCCCATCATGGGGCAGCCTCTCTTTTGCCCTGAATCTCAAGTATTATCAGGTTCATGCATTCTTTTTCTGTTTTTTGGTGGGGGGGATCAAGGATTGAAATTGGGTACTAGACCTCTTCGTCAGTCTCCAGCCCTATTTTTTATTTTATTTAGAGACAGGGTCTCACTGAGTTGCTTAGTGAGGCTGGCTTTGAACTCCTGATCCTTCTGCCTGGGCTCCTGAGCTCCTGGGGTATTACATGCATTCTCCCCACCCCCAGGCATTCATGACCATCCTAAAACCTGTTGAAGAAGAAATCTCAGCCCTAAGTCACTTTTGTTTTCCTTGCAAAGAGCCTCATTTAGGATTTTCAAGATTCAGAGCCTCCCTGAAGCCTTCAATGTTCATAAAAATCAGGAATTGGCCCAAAGTTCCCAAGAGGAACACAGAGTTAATTTTGCAACTGGTTCATTTTTCTAGAAGGTAGAAATTCTTCTACAATGGGATGAGGAATGTTTTCTCTCATTTTTTCTTTCACTCAAATGGAGTTTTGTTTTGCTTATTTTGAAAGGGATACATTTTCAAAAGATCTTTGAAGGTGAGGCTGACCTGGAACTGGTTCCTCTGAATGTTGGAGGATCCCTGAATTTGGTAGAGAAGGGGAATGATGGGGATCCAGGGGTGTGATGTGCATTTCTTAATCACCTGCAGCTCTAGGCCTCATGAATGTTTTGCAAATGTTTGAGGCAAACAGTGCAATGAAGTCAGGAACCTGCTGATGTCCCTGGTGCCTGATGAATTTAGAGAGCATTTTTCTATTTCCCTGAATATTTCTCTGGCAAGTTCCATCTCATTTCTTGCTTTAATAAAACATTCTTTATGCCTAAACAAAACCCCTGCTGTTAGAACGAAAACCTGTTACTTCCACTGCTCTTGTTTGCTAGGATTTCAGTAGGAGGAACACTTATCTACTGTGGGCTCATCTGTAGGGAGCCCAACCCTGAACAACAGCCTCTGGTTTACCCACATGGTGGGGACCATCATTCCTCACCCCCTCTCCCATTGCCCCCAGGCTTCCAGATTGTGCCCAGGTGATGTGTTTTAATGAGGCAGGTGGATTTATTTTGACCCCTTGCAATCTGATGTACTTTTCACTCCATGCTGTGCTAGCTGCTGACTCAGAGAAGTGAGGAAAGTGAAAAGTGGCACCTAGGTGGTGGGTTCGCCAAGGATAGAAAGCTGTAGCACCACCAGAGGAATGTGAAGCATGCATTATCAAGACAGGAGGAAGAGCAATTAATTCTGCTGCGAGGTGTAAAGCAAGGTCGAGTACAGAGGTGACATGTGAATTAGGACTTTAAGGATGAGTGGATTTGTCAGGGAGGAGTGGTATCACAGGTCAAGAGAATATGAACAAGTGCTCAGAGGTATGAAAGTGCTGGTGTCAGGCAGGACTATCGATTAGTCTAGGAACTCGTGTATTATCTCCATAATGATTGGCACTAATGAGAAAGGGCTTCAGACTTGAATGCCAAGCTGTGCCTCTAGATTGGGTTTTGTGTTCAAAGGGAAATCAGAGGTTTTCAAACAGCCAAGAAGCAGAATTTATTCTGATTTTAGAAATACCTCTTTGATAGGAACCAAGGAGAGCAGTTGTAGAAACAGCGTCGTTGGCAGGGAGCCCATTTATAAGATCACTCCAGTGATGTGGGGGAGCAAGGATGTTAGCCCTGGCTGGGGCCACATCTGGCACCTGACTCTCTTTCCTGAATTCCAGTCTCCTTTATCCAACTGACTACTTGATGTGTCTGTTCCAGTGTCTCCTCCAGCTCAGCATGACCTAAACAGAAGTCTTCCTTCTACCCCCTCCAGCCCCAATCTCATATCCCATGTAATCAATCATCAAATTCACTGGCTCTGTCTTCATGGTCTTATCCACTCCTCCCCTGTTGGTCTCTTTACTATCCTATAGACACCCCAGGCACACTCCAGCCTTCCTCCAGGCCTCTTCACTAGCTTCTCCCATCCCTGCTTCCCCTCAAACCACCTTCCCCCATAATACCCTCAAATCCTTCACATCCTTGCTCTGGTGTAAAGCTGCACCCACCTCCTTGCTGTCCAGATCCTTCACTTACCTGACTCTTATTTTCTATAGCACTTATCACGTTCTAGCATGCTATATAATTTTCATATTTGCCTTATGTATGTTTTTATTGTCTGGGTTCTCATCATTGAACGTAGCTCTGCAGGGATATTTTTACTCACTACCATATCTCAAATCACCTAGAATAGTACCTGGTATAGAATAAGCACCAATAGTATTGTACAAAAGAAAATGAATGAGCGTTTTTCTGCACAAATGGCAGTTGTAGGTTAGTGGATTAGAAGATGTACCCTTGGCATCCTATCGGTTTTGAAGGTGGAGAAAAGAAAAGAGTTAAGAATGGTTCTGGAATCCTTAGTTTGGGATGACATCTTTATCTGATATGGGAAAGGCAGGAGAAGAAACAGATGAATTCTGTTTGGGTCACATGGAGTATGAATGCTTCTGTAGCAACCAAGTCCAGGTGCTTGCCCTGTGGATTTTCCTTAATGGATAAGTCAGTCTGGAATTAAAATTCTGATATTCACCCAGCATGGTGGTGCATACATGTAATCCCAGCGGCTCAGGAGTCTGAGGCAGGAGGATCGCAAATTCAAAGCCCAGCCTCAGAAACTTTGTGAAGCCCTAAGTAACTCAACAAGACCCTGTCTCAAAAATATAAAAAGGGATGGGGATGTGGTTCAATAGTTAAGTGCCCCTGGGTTTAATCCCTGGCACCAAAAAAAAAAAAAAAAAAAATCTGATATTCTCATTGTGGAGTGGATAAAATTGCCCACAGCAAGGGAATAAAATGGGAGAAGGAAGTAGAAAGACAGTCAAGGACATGCAACTTCATTAATGGAACCCACCTTGGGGAAGCCAGTATCCTCTCTGCACAGTGTGGTTCTCTTTGAGTACTTGGACAACTTTTTGGGAAGCTAGAAAAAAAGGCAAATGTGTAAAGAGGCAAAGAATGAGATGATTATAATAACATTTTTTCCCATTGTCTTGGGTAAGTCCGGATAATGCTTGGGTTTCCTCCTAGGCTGTAGTGTCCTCTAACTACCCCTACCCCCAACTTCTTCATTATTACCTTCAGTGTAGATAGCAGTCTTTTGGGCAATTCCACTCAAGATAACAGATATCAAGTTTGGGGATGTAGCTCTGTGGTATGGCTCTTACCTAGCATGCATGACATCTGGTATCAATCTCCAGCACCCCAAAAGAGAAAAAACAAAAGAGACCAAGATGGTAGACATTAGAGCCCTAGACTAGAGCATTAAAAAATGCCAGCAATTGTTTTCTTCGTGGATTGGTCATTAAGACAATCCTGCCTATATCATTTGTATTTCACATCCCATAATCCCTTTGAGACACTTTGCTATGAGGCTTCAGATTACAGTTTTTCAAAACAGTCAGAGATCACTTAAATGAATTTTGCATGTTTACATGAGCTAATGATACTTGTTTCAGAAAATGACTCTTTAAGGAAATTCAAACAAAAAGCTATTTTCTTTTCCTTGCCTCTCCTTATTCATTATTATAATTTTTTTGTAAGAAGATTCTCAGGGAAAAAATCAGCAAATGAATATGCAAGTTTCTTTCTGAGTTTCAGAAACCATTGCTGATTTTGGAAGGACCTGTTTGGGGCTTAAATTTAGTAGTCTCCCCTTCTGAGATCCAAAGACCTTAGGAAGCTCTGTCCCTGTTTCTTAATCCATTGAAAGCTACTCTTAAACTGGTTGTGTCCACTCAAATCTGTGAGGACCTTTTGAAACAAAAATTTTAAAAATGGAATTCAATTGATTTCTTGACTTCACATGCAAGTGTGAAGCGTGTGTATGTGTGTGTGTGTGTGTGTATATATGTGTGTTTTCTTCCCTAGTTGAGAGGATTTTTCTTGATTCATGGCTTTTCCCTTCAAGGTAGGTCTTTAGCACTGTTGTGGACTGAACAAGTCTTGCCTTGGGGTCTCTTCCATCATCTTTTCTTCTTTAGGTAGCTGCTGCTAAGTCATTAGGCCTGCCTTGGTGTCCTGTGTCTTTTAAGCAGAAGTATGGCTGTATAGCTGTAGCTAATGTACAATGCCAGGCATCTGTCTCATCATGATACCAAAAATGACAGTGCTGTTAATGTTGCTGGTGGGAGGAGTTGTAACCCTTAGTGCCACAATGATGCTACATAGCAAAGCACTCCAGACTCGGAGGATTAAAATAACAGCCATTGATTCTTCCTTACCTGTTGATGTGTTTCCTGATGGTTTGTTGTTCTAAGCTGGTCTGGACCAGGTAACTGTGCTTCATGTACAGACTCAGCTGGGCTTGGCTGTGTTTCAGATCAGGCTCAGGGTTTTTCCACATGTGTTCGTTCTGAAGCTCAGGCTAATGGAGCATCAGCTCTCTAGGGGCGAGCAAGAGTTCTCACAGTGATTCCAGAAATGCAAGATGGTGTATCAGTCAGGATTCTCCAGAGAAGCAACAGAATTCGTATTTTAGAATAGAACCAACAGATTGCATATTTTTATAAGAAGGGATTTACTGGATTGGTTCACTTGATTACAGAGGCTGAAAAGTTTCACAATGATCCTCTGCAGAATAGTGTGTCAGGGAAGCTAGCAGAAGCTCACTTCAAGAAGCTGAAAGTCTCAGAATAAGAGATTAATGATGCAGTCCAAGGCTAATGGCCTTGGGACCTGCACTCTTTCATCCCAGGGCTGCTGGTGCAAGTCCCAGAGACCAAAGGCCAAATGTCCCATGTTCAGAGCACTTCTTTTCCACTCAGTTCATTGACCCACATGCCAATCTTCCTTGGAAACACTCTCCAAGAGACAGTCAGAAGTTTGCCTTGCCACTTTTCCAGGCATCCCTCAATCCAATCAAGTTGACACCCCAAATTAACCATCATTGAGGATGAGCTTCATTACATACATCTCTGTGGCATCAGATCTGTTTAATCCCATTAGAAGAAGCCAATTACCTGGCCAGGCCCAAACTCAAGAAGCCCAATCTGCCCATTAGAAGAACAAAGAAACTGAGATGGCCAAGACTAACATCTAGTCAGATAAGTAAATTTCTAAGAGAGTAAATTTCAAACACTCACTGTAAAAAGTGATAGGTAAATGAGAAGAATATGTTAATTAGCTTGATTTAATCACACAACATTAATCATCATGTTACATTTTACACCACAAATGTATGCAATGATCTGCCAGCAGTCAAAAATAATACTGATAATGTTTTTAAAAGTATTTTTATCATGTGGGAAGGAGTAGGGAATGGATACTTGTCAAGTAGTATTCTGTGGTCATGTGCCATCTGAGGGGCAGGTACAAGCTTCCAATTCACTTGCTTATGCATTCAGCTAAAATTTACTGAACTCCAGCTATGCGACAGGCACTGTGCTGAGCACTGAGAGTATAATAATGAAGATCCAGAGGAATTTGGAGATGTATACTGGGATGCTACTGGGATACCCAGTTGAGGCATGATCTCGGGGGATAGAAAGAGGCAGATGGGATCTTGGGCTCTAGAAAGGAGTAGGTTTATGGTTTTGGAGGTCTTGCACCCTGGGGGAAATGAACATAATTGACATTTTTCATATCCCAGATACTAAGTTCTTTCTGCTAGCCTCAGGTCTTCTGAGAGGCAGCAGGCAAGATTTTAACGGGGTCTTGTGCTGAGAAAAAACTTAACAGAAGCATGTCACGGCGATGGACTACACCAGATAAAAATGGGAACAAGGACCCTGTTAGAACCAGCTCTCAGGATTCTGAGGCTTCCAGGGAGATGGCTGCTATCTATCCTAGAGAATTACAGGACTTAGTCAATTCAATCCTCACTCCATCAGAAGCTACCAGAACAAGTAGTACAAGTCAGAAGCTACCAGAACAAGTAGTAGACAAGGTCACTAGATGGTGGAAGAACTGAACCTTTGGGTCTCTGTTTTCTGCAGTTGATGGATCTATGCAACCTTGAAATTTGTCTGTTCCTGATTTGATACTCAAAGGTATCTTTGAAAAGATTCATATACATGTTCCAGGTGACTACAGACTGCATTTCATAAGAAAGGAATAAAGCTAGAGAGGCCAGTGTTCCATCCACTTGCAACAGTGGGGCACAAAGCACCAAGACCTTTTTCAAGGAGTTCTTTTAGAGATTGAAGAGATTGGAAAGTGAAATAATTAATGAGCTGGGAAGGAAGTTTTCATTAAGACTTTTAGCAGAGAAATAAGTAAAGCTTTGATGGCAACCATCAAAAATACAATCCACATATTTATTATCACCATTATTATTATTATTATTTTTACTGACTTGATCAGAACTGAGTAGATAGTTGTCTCTAATTTTCAAAGTTTCAGTGGACTTAGGCTTAAAAAATTCAATGTGATCGTTAAAATATTATGAAATCTCAGTGTTTCAGATCTTACCCCACAGGTAGAGCAGGCAAGAAGAATATTACATAATCCATTATGCTATGTATGGCAGTGACATTAAGAATTATCCCTATATCAAAAATTTTTCTCCCCATGGAATTTTCTGAAACACACATTCAGGGTTCATTTCTAGAATCTACCATCCCAATCATCTATAGAGGAAAACACAGCATGAGAAAAAAATTCATCCAAACTGTTTTCTGTAAATAAAATTTTACAGGAACACAACCCTGCTCATTCATTTACATATGGTTCGTGGTTATTTCTGTGGAACTGAATAGCAGTGATGGGACTTCGTGGCCTGAAAAAGCCTAAAATATTTACTCTCTGTCCCTTTATAGAGAAAGTTTGCTTATACTTGCTATAGACTGGGTAAATCAGGATGCACAGAACCTGAGTCTAGATAGAAACATTTTTGCTTATAAGTGACAGAATTCTTTCTGGAGTCTTGAGTCTAAAAAGTCCCAGGTGTAGATGGATCAGTGGGTTCAAAGTTGTCCCTAGAGCTCCCTTATTCTCCTCCTCTTGGCTCTGCTTCCTGCTATATTGGATTCATTTGCAGACAAGCTGTCTCCAAGGGGTAGAAAAGATGGCCACCAGCACGTCTTACATAAAGTCCTTAACTTTTATAACTGTAAAACGAAAATGATCCTCTTTCTCCCAGCATCAGTTGGAATTCTTATCTCCACTCCACAGGACTCAGATTGAGATGGTTGCTCAACCATTTCTGTGTGCAGGAGGGTAGAAAGCTCTATACTGTGAATTTGTGTGGTAGGTTCTTCCCACGCCCATGGGAGGAGGAAAGAAGGACCATGTGTTTGACAGCCCCAAAGGTAGGGGAAGAGGAATTCCCATCCAGAAACAAAAAGACTGTAAGGAGAGCTGCAAAGTTAGCATGAAGGTTAGAATCCAGAAATTCTTTAGGTAGCTTATGTTTCTATTTGGCCACTCACTGTGATTGCTTCCAACTAGTTCATTTTCCATCTTTTCTTCGTCTTGGATCCTGCAATTCCTGTCCTTTGTGACTCCTTTGTTCCACACTGCTCATAACCTGTTTTTCCATTTTCTAGGTTCATGTATTGTAGGCTGCTGTGTGGTCAAGATCTTAATGCAGACATGCTGTATTTGAGGGCAGAAATCACTTATCCCAGTATAATAGAGACAACTTAAAATATAACAGCAGTCTTTCCTCTCCAAAGAGAGTTACCAACCATTTCTCACCTTGGAGAATTTTTTTTATAGCCCTTTGCCCCACTCAGGCCCTTGTGAAGATCAACGTTCTCTGTCAGTTCTTCCCCTTGAGACTTTTCTTCTCAGTAGACTCCAGACTCCAGCATCCCAAAGTACATTTATTTTTTTTTTATTAGAATATTTTCAGTTTCTCTGCTGTACTTTAAATTAGGTCCTAGAGTAATTTGTACCCCCCAAAACTTTCTAAGGAACTTCATGAAGCCATGTGCATTCATACAAGGTCATTAACACTATAACAGTAGCAAAAGTTTTGAAAGTGTTGTGCTATTATCACAGTGGCTCTATCATAGATTCTACCTATAGAACAAACCCTCGGGGAAAAAAGAAGAAAGAAAGGGACTGGGGAGGGAGGGTTTTACTTGCTTTCACATGCCTGTTATTGTTTATATTTGGTAATTACAGCCTTCATGAATGAGTTTCTTTAAAGAAAACTTTCTTCCATTATCAATAAAGTGCATAAGGTTTTTGAGAATAAAGTCGGGGATCATGTGCTTCTCTTTTCAACAAGGAGAACATATTTCAATCAGCCACCAATCCAGAAAGGTGAGAGAGGTAGAGAAGTCCTGAATCTAACCCCCAATCCAGTGCTAAGTTTAGGAGTCCAGGAAGAGAACAGCTGAGATAATCCAAAGCCAGCTGTCCTATGGAGGGACAGACATGTTTGTTGTTAGTTCTTGATACTCTTAAGGATTCTTGTTACACAGTAGTATTGCAATAATAGCTGACTGATGTCTTTAAGCTGAGAGTCAGACCCAGTTGATATCCACCACTCTTTGTCTTTACAACATTTCTTTCTTCTTACTTCTAAGGACACTTATTCTTGCCTTAAACATGAGTGCCCTTTTCTTTTTCCTCTCATGAGACTACAGTTCAATGGACAAAAAATTCATCTCTCTTGTCCTTTCAGTCATAGGCATAAATCTGTGTACCTCATTGCTGTTCAATAAAGATTTTGAGTGAATGGTAAATTGAAGCTTCATGTTAGTGCTAGATGCAGCTATAGTGGATCTTGAATGGACCTCAAAGGCCCATGTGTTTAAAGCTTAGTCCCTAGGTTGGTGCTATTTGGACCTGATAGAATTTTTTGACCTAGTGGGAGGTCTTTATGTTATTGGAGATGTGCTCTTGAATGAGATAGTGGAACCCTAGTTCCTTCCTCTTGATCTTCTTTGCCAATGAAGTGAGCAGTTTTGCTTTACCACAGGCTCCTGTTGTGATTCACTGTCTCACCCTAGACCCAGAGAAATGGGATGAGTTGATAATGGACTGGAGTTTCTGAAGCTATGAGCCAAGATAACCCTTTTCTGTTTATAAACTGGTTTTCTTAGGTATTTTGTTATAGTGACAGAAGCTGACTAACACAGTGATGGATGGAAATTATATGCTGATTACCTGCTGGTAAATACATTTAATTGGTCCCAGGTGGGAACAGGTGAGGTTTAGGAATAGATTGGTACAAACTCATCTCCCTACAAATGACAGATCTTAGACCTGCAACAGAAGAAATGAGGTGAACCACAGTGATTTACTCGTACCACTAATGACTTTATTTTGCCCTAGTGTACGGTGAGAGATATTTTTGGATTCATCTGAAAGGCTTTATGATTATAGTAAGTGACTGTATTAAAATGGATATAGTTTATAGATAATACTGTCTGCCTTCCCAAGAAAAATCTGTTCTGTCTGGGGAGTGCTCTTGCCTCTTGTTACTCAATTCTTTTTTCATTCCATGGTTTCAGTTGAACAGGCTTCTTTAAAATGGCCAAAAAAGCATGACATGTTGCTCTAGTGTTATTTATCTGTTCAAAGACAATGTCTAACAAAATATGAAAACGGAAAAAAAATCTGACAAAAGAACACTATGGTACCTTCCTTAATCTTGGCACAAAATAAAAATAAAATATACAGCAGATCAAGATGAAAATATCATAGGTCAAAGATAGGCAAGCATGCAGTGGCTAAAAAAAGTGAACCCACCCAGAACATTGTGTGATGATTCTTAGTCTTAAGCCTGAAATAATTTGGGGTGTTTTTAGTCAAATGATAGTAAAAAATGGAGGAAGGCTATTTCAAATAAAAAGGCTCAAATAGGACTGTGATCATCTTTATCTTTCATCATGTGATACCAGAAAGAGCAGATGTGGAGTTCTCTCATACGTTTAAACCATTTTTTGTCTTTGCAAAACTAAAGGACCTGGCAAGATCTCAGAAAAGAGAGAGGATGAGATAATGTTAGCATCTCACCAAGATCTAAGAGGAGATCAAGTTGGCTGGGGCTGTAGTCAGTGGTAGAGTACTTGCCTAGCATGTGTGAGGCACTGGGTTTGATCCTTAGCACCACATAAAAAAATAAATAAGCAAAATAAAGGTATTATGTTCATCTATAACTAAAAATATTTTTTTAAAAATTAAAAGGAGATTAATTTGTATCTTGGTTTTGCTCAGGTAAAGACTCCCCAGAAAAACTCCACAGTTGACTTCCATTTGCAGGAGAACAAGGTAGGGGAAATGTCACTGTGTAGGTGGCAGAAAGCCCCCATACTCACCACACCCAGAGCCTTTAAGGATACGGTTTGGTTCCAGGCATATAATAAGTTTCTGAGGCAGAAATTGTTGACATTTCCAAAGAAACTTCCTGCAGTTATCAGGGCATCTTGGTGCAGGCCGGCTGATCTACCTCTTAGTGTCATGACAAGATGATTCATCTCCACGACTCCACTGAAGTTCAGCTTCTCACCTTCAGCCTTCCAGAACCAGAATTTCACTCCTATTGGTGACTCATGGGGGATGTTAATCACAGAGACTTTGAGGCATTCCAACCTTACTGCAAATGTCCTGAATTTATATGGGGATATTAGAACACTCAAGAAGATTAAATATTCATGTGTGTCTAACCAGCACATTTTAAAAAAATCTCTGGTCCATTCACATCACTTTTAAAACAAATGTTCATTAAATGTCTCTTATGTGCCAGGCATGCAGGAGGTCATATTAAAAGCTGAGATGTCATGGTTTAAAAAAAAAAAAATACTGACTTTTGTCCTTGGAAACTTAAATCATAGGGAATTGGACATGTCAACAAATAAATAGTTTTAGATAATGAAAATCAATAGAAGTAATATAAAATGGGATTATGAAAGACAATAGAAGATGGGGGTAGTTACCTGTGATTTTTTTCTTTCTTTCTTTTTTTTTTCTTTTTTTTTTTTTGAGAAAAAGGAAAAAGAAGGTTTATTGCTTTGCTATAAAAGAAGAAGCACAGGGGACTCCTGTCCCAGAGGATGTGATTCTGCCCATCAGTAGGGATAAGGGGCTTTTAAAGAGGTGATTCAAAAGCCACTCATTCTTTGTTATACTTGTAATTCACTTGTTAATTTGGGGGATAGTCCTTTCTGAGATCTTCTGGTACCATCCCCAGAGTATGGATTCTTTCATTCCTATGGTGGGTTTGTACTCAAGGACAGATAAATCAGCCTAAAATGAGAAAGAAAAGTAATACCCTGTACCCTGAGATTAGGGAGAAATAGAGAGAGAGGAAGAGAAAGAAACATGTTCTTTTTGAAAATAAGTTGCAGCTGCAGAGCAGCAAAACCTATGTTCAAAGTATAAAGTGGACCACGGTTACATTTTCCCACTGTCAATTTCTACATTCCATTTCTATGGAAAAATGGACAATGACATCTACAAGATGCTTCCTGCTGAAAGAGGGCGAAGCTGGAGGAAGTAACCCCAAGTCCTTGTTCTTTTATCAGGTGGGGCATAACAGTTAAGGGTATTCAACATCAGAACAGTTCAGAGTTCCACTGTGGTAGATTTCAGGTGACTGGACAAGGCATACCTAGGGCAGGGATTATGCTAAGACAACTAAACAAGACAGCAAAACATTACTTTTTATTTATTTATTTTTATTTGTATGTGATAGTGGAATGCATTACAATTCTTATTACACATATAGAGCACAATTTTTCATATCTCTTGTTGTATACACAATATATTCACACTAATTCGTGTCTTCATACATGTACTTTGGATAATAATGTCCATCACATTCCACCATCATTTCTAACCCTATACCCGTCCCATCCCCTCCCACCCCTCTGCCCTACCTAGAGTTCATCTATTCATCTATTTTAGTTGTAGAGGGACACAATACCTTTATTTTATTTATTTATTTTTATGTGGTGCTTAGTGCCTCACACATACCAGTCAGGTGCTCTACCACTGAGCAACACTTCCAGCCTCAAAGCATTACATTTTTATAAACAATTAGCAGAAAAAACAATTAGTATTTCAGCCAGTCTCTGAAAACCATGAGGACAGTCGCTCATAATCCTATCAGTAGAAAACAGATTAAGTTTATCAATGTAGGAGGTTAGAAAGATTTGTAGGTCTATGAAATTGGACTCAAATTAACTCAGGACAAACTTGTGACTTTAAAGTCATTTATGATCATTACTATTAGGCACTCCCATACAACCTTTAGCCTCCAGCTTTGCTTACTTTTGGTAGCACTGACACAGTGTACATCTTAAGTTACATTTAAAACAACAACAACATTGTTTTGCCTTTTAAATGTCCAAGTAGGACTGTGTTTAGGCTATACTCTCCTGCCAGGTGTTTAGGACTAATTTAGTCAAAACCGACCTGGTTCTTATGATACTACTCTTAAGAGTCAGCTGAGATTCCTCAGAGATCACTCTTGGGGGCATACTACCTGTGATTCTAAGTGGTAATCATGTCCCTAGAAGGGCATGTGAATATCCTGGTTTCTGAAGTTGGTGTCAGTTGGCCTTCTATCAATTCTGTCCTAGCCTCCATTGACATTTGTATCCCTAATTCCTACTACACAAACAAGCCACATTCCCCCTGCCTATACCTCACCCTGACTCGTATGTCTTCTCCTCCCATGCCTTTCCAATAGGGAGAGCAGAAGAAGCAGAAGAAGCAGTTGGAAATGTCTACTGAGGGGCTTTAGGGTGCTTCCCAGTTTCTAGAATTCCTGTTGTGCCAGTCCTCCTGATACATGTTCACCTGTCTAAATTGTTTCTCAACGTCTCATTCACATCTTCCCTCCTCCAAGAACACTTCAAATTCTTCAACTGAAGTAATCTCCCCCTTCTCATTGCCCTTGCGTCCCTGTCAAAGCATTTAATATAATTTGCCTTGCAATAAAATTGCTTATATGATGGGCTTAATTCATCACTAGAATAGGAATCCCTGAAGAATGGAGTCTCTGCCTTTTGAAAAGACTTTTGTATCATCCTCAGTGCTTGGCAATTCAAATGAACCTCTGATATAGAAACACCCTAGAAGTTATGAAGTATTATTTAGAATTAGGGATTATGAAAACGATAGCATCACATATAGTATGCTTTCTTGGCTGCAGACATGGCACTATAGTTAGGATGTTGAATGTCCCCTAATGCTCATATGTTAAAGGTTGGCTTCCCAGGGTGGCACTATTGGGAAATTGTGGAACTTTTGAAAAGTTAGGCCTTGCAAAAGGCCTTTAGATCATTAGAGGTGTGCCCTTGAAGGGGACTGTCGTGTCCTGGATGCTTCCTCTTTCTTTTTTTATTTTTGCTTCCTGACCTTGAGGTGAGCAGTGTTGCTCCATCATACACTCCTATGGTGATGTACTGCTTCTCCACAGGCCCAGAGCAATGGGGTCAATCAGTCATGGACTGGAACTTTCAAAACTGTCAATCAAAATAATCATTTTCTCTTTATATGTTGATTATCTCAGGTATTTCATCATAGTGACAAAAAGCTAGTGAAAACACATGCTGCTAAGTGCTTTAAGGTATAACATGGAATCCCAGTTGGGGCTATACTAACGTTACCTTCTCTAACAGTTAAATTCCTGAAGTCTCAGTGGTTTGATACCATAATTTATTTCTTGCATATTCAGGAGTCTATTATGGAAAATTGACAACAGATTTCCCTCCTAAAAATGACTGAAAGACCAGGTTGTCTATATTTTCAAATCTGCCAACCCCTAGAGCTTAAAGTCTTTGGTGGATCTTTAATATCAAACTTGTTATGTGAGTAAATGTGGTCCAAGCCAGGAAATGATGGATAACACTTCCACCCAGAGTCTATTGGTTAGAACTCAATCACTTGAGCCCATCTATGTGCACAGAGGGCTGGGAAGCATGGTCCCTGCCTGATCAGTGTTCCACAGCACAGCTTGATACTACAGAAAAGGAACATAACACTTAGTGGAAAGGTAGACATTTTTGTTGTTGTAATTATAACAACCCAATGAAATATCAACAGGAAACTTGGAGAGCTGTAGTGACTTACTCAAGGTGACCCCTAGAAAGGACAGAACCAAACTTGAACCCCATTCTCGTTTCCATAGATTGCAAGAAGTGGTTCTCCTGTCAGTCTCACACTACTGAGCCTGCTCATTAACCCAGCTGGGGCCTCTCTCCAAGAGCCCCACTCTTTCCAGGTATATCTGTTGTCTCTGAGCTTGAAAGAACTCATTACCTCACCTGTGGGCAGAACCAAGCCCTTTATCATCAGTTTCTCTGGGCCTTGGTGCATGGAGGACCACAGAGCATGCTCTGTGCTCATATGAGGACCATGATGTCAGTACCTGCTTTTTCAGAGTAAAGTGCAGAGGGGCCATTTGATGCAAGCTAGTGTTGGGAAAGGATTCGGTGTAAAGGTAGAGGCAGAAAGTAAAAACGGAACCCATGCTTCTTTCCCATCATAAAATATATTCAACCAATACTGGGTAAATTTGGAGAAAAAAATGTACACAGTTCAGCCCAGAGCTTGTACTTGCATTTCCAAGAATGAGACCTAGAACTAGGAATCACTGTTGTCTGTTAACTTTTTTGTAATAAACCATCAGCGGATCTATTTTTCTGAGAACAGTTTCAGTGACCTCATGTTCTGTACCATGGAAGAATCAGAAGGGCTTTTATTAGTTAAGGTCTCAGTCAGTGCTCCATTTGGGGAGGTGAAGCATCTGTACAAAAATGGCTTACAGGTGACACATGCTACTGCTGTGTTGGGGATCAGACAAGAGAGAGGTCCATGTGGTTTAAAGCAGCCAGCCAAGGCTTCCTGGAGGAAGGGGAGAATACTTTGAAGCTGGATAGCTGGGATGCAATGTAAGTGGAGAAAGAAGGACAAGAGCATTTTTGAGCCAGAGGATGGTCTGCACAGAGTCACTGGGTATGAAAGAACACAGTGCACCCAGGCTGAAGCTGATAACTGCCCGATTATAGCCTTGACTGTAGTTGGGGGAAGCATCTTGGTCAAAAGAAGTCAGATAATATATAATATTTTGGAAAGCAAAGGAAAACTTTTCAGCAACAGAGAAAAGGGTTTCAATGCTTCTGTTAAGTGTGAGAACATATTTTTCCATGAGAGATTGGAGGTGAGGATCTCAAGTTCAGTTAGAAAGCTTGAGCTTATTCAGGCCTGATGGGCCTTTGAAGAGCCAGAATTTAAGAAGAGTCCTTCGTTGTATGCACCTCTAACCTTATCCTTCTTTACCTCTCTTTGCCACCATCCTTGCAAATAAGGCCTTCCTCCAGTGCCCAGGCCTCAGAGCATTCATGCATGAGGTGCATGAATTCATGCATGTGGTGCAATCCCAAGGAACAGATTCTCCAAAAATGACTTAAGTTCAAACATATGTCCAGTTAGTTGGGTTAGTGCAAAGCCTCATTAAATTTTATTTAACAAAATCATGAAATATGACATGTTGGCCTTTTAGCATCTTATGGTGTTGTGACTACCACATACCAGGACTGACGCTAACAGTGCATCCCCTGTGATGTCCTTCAGAACCCTTTGCCAGCTTTGACCTACTGGCTTCCAGGGTCCTTTTCCTCCTGACCCAAGTTTTCTTTCCAGGAAATAAGACTATAAGGCAGGAATTCATAGGGGAGTACAGTTGGGACCCACATGTATAAGAGTGTGAGGGAGGTGGGACAGGCCAGAGGAAGGACTTACTCATAATGTAGATTGCAGAGAGTTCTAGGGCAGGATAGCCCTTCAGAGCTGTCCACGGGAAGCCAGGGGATCAGGCAATGTCTCCCACACTGACCAGTATGACATGCAGCTATCTCTAAGAGGGGCAGTAGACTTGGTTGAATCTGCCTTCCTGGTGAGGGCAAATCCTGGGTAGGACTGCAGCTGGGAATGAAAACTTGGATCTGAAACAAGGTCTAGGTGGAATAGCACCCATGATAACTCCCAGCAGATGTTGCTGTGAAATGACAAAAGAGACCTATAGCTGTTGGACCTGGACCCTCATGTTAGTTAGCTTTTTGTTGCTGTGACCAAAACACCTGACATAAATGATCTAAAGGGGCAAAGGTTTATTTTGGCACATGGTTTCAGTCCATGATTGGCTTTGGGCCCATTTCTTTGGCCTTGTGGTGAATCAGAACATCATGACAGAAGGGCATGGCACAGAAAACAGCTCAGCTCATGGCAGCCAGAAAGCAGCGGGTGGGAAAGGAGGGGAAAAGGAGCCAGGGGAAGATATAGTCCCCAGGGCACACCCCAAAGACACACTCCCTCCAACTATGTCCCACCTGCCTACACTGACCACTCAATAGTCCATTCAAATTATTAATCCATCAAATAGATTCATCTCCTAACAAGATTAAATATTACAATCCAACATTTCCTAAAAGTCCCAGCTCTAGACATTGCTACTTTGCCTAACATGTGATCTTTTGGGGGAACATTCCAGATTCAAACCATAACAACCCCCTTTGACACTTTTCTCAGAAAGCCTGGAATTTTCTGAATTTACATTCCCCAGGCACAACCCCAAACCAAGACCTGCCATAAGTCCCAGCTTCCTGTATCACCATAGGGTCAATTCTGAGATGTGACATACAGTCCAGAATTCTGTGGAATTGAGTCCATTTCCCTCAGTAGAAAGGACATTTGCCTGACACCCAACTTTTATTTGACTGCATACCTTCTAGGTCCTACTTCTCCACTCCAAAGCTACTGATTTTCCTGTGTAGTGCTTCCTGATAAATCACCAAACCCTGAGTTTTCAACTTTTATGGTCTACTAGGGAAACAAAGACAAACAAATTTGTCCCTATTGGGTATATTATTTAACTTCTTTGAGCCTCAGCTTCCTTATCTGCAAAATGAGCATCATAATAATAGTTTCTTTGTAGAGTTTTTGTGACAACCATGAGAAAGTACCTAGCACAAAGTTAGTTATAGTCAGCGCTGGGTCACTGTGGATTCTGCATCTGTGTATTTAACCAACTGTGGGTCAAAAAAACTGGGAGGGGGTACATCTGTACAAACATGCACAGACTTTTTATTATTTCCAAAATGATACAGTACAGCAACTATTTACATAGCATTTGCAGTGTTAGATATATTAAGTAACCATAAAGTGATTTAAAGTACATATTTGCATAGGTTATATGCAAATACTATACCATTTTAAATCAGGAACTTGAGCATTTAAGGATTGGTTTTCTGCTGGGCGTCCTGGAACTAATACCCTGCAGATCCGGAGAGTTAATATTACTGAATAAAGAAAGCTATTCTTAGCCTGGAACTGTGGTACACTCCTATAATCCTAACAGTTTGGGAGGCTGAAGGAGGAAGATCACAAGTTCAAAGCCAGTGTCAGCAACTAAATAAGGTTCTAAGCACCTTAGTGAGACCCTGTCTCTTTAAAAAAAAAAAAAAAAATTAAAAGGGCTGGGAATGTGGCTTAGTGGTTAAGCTTCCCTGGGTTCAATCCTGGGTACAAAAAAATAAAAGAAAAAAAAAAATACTACTCTTGGTGGTATGGGAGAGAAAAAGCCCTCCAGATGGCTTGAACAGGATAGGTCTGCATCCCCTGCCATTGAATGTGAAAGTCTTTCTACATCCAAGAATTCAGCTTCCCTCATGAGCAGGGACCACGAGTAAGTGACTGGTTAAGGGGCTTTTTACAAAAGCACTGCTTGTGCTTATTTATTTTTTAAGTGTCAAAGCAGGAAATCCCTAAAGGAAAGATGACTGAGTGTTCCTTTGAGTTTCTGTACATTAAGTGTCCTGATTAGCTTCTCCTTATAAAGCACCTCTTGAACTAATTAAATTAACTCGAGATGAAACTTGGGCTCATTTTCACATGCCACTCAAGTGGAAGTGCCTGATACTTAAGAGCATAAGTTTCACACAATGTGTTAGCTGTTTTTCACTGGGAAATCATGGCGATTGGGGTTTCGTTTGCTGGGGAAAAGCCAAAGGGCCCCTCATCTCTGGGGTCACTTCCTTACCCTTACCATCTAGCCCTCCTGCGCCCTCTGTGCCCTCATTGCCAGTGGAGCCTATTACCACGGCAAGGAGCCCTGGAACCCCTTGGTTGCAATCCTCATACTCAGCAGCCTACAGCAAGCCTGGTACAGAGACTTGAATTTGCCAAGGTGGCTCTGCTTGGTTGATTGTAGCTGCTTGAAAAAACTGTGTTAAAAAGGACTCTTAAGTTCCTTTTTGGCCTCAGTGAGAAAGATGGCAGAGACTGTCAGCCGGCTGACATGGATCTTGGTTAGGAAATTGGGGTGTGTGTTTGCCAACTAGGTCCAAAGTTCCATTTTCTGCAGAGATTCTGCAAAGATTTTAGGTTTCCCATGGTTAAAACTACCCTATTAGCTAGTTACAATGGCACACGCCTGTAAGCCCAGTGGCTCAGGAGGCTGAGACAAGGAGGATCACAAGTTCAAAGCCAACCTCAGCAACAGTGAGGCGCTAAGCAACTTAGTGGGACCCTTTCTGTAAATACAGAATAGGATTGAGGATGTGGTTCAGTGGTTGAGTGCCCCTGAGCTCAATCCCCAGACCCCCCCCCCCCAAAAAAAAATACAAAAACCAAAAACCTATCCTAGTACTTTTGTATATTAGTATATTATATATCAGGTGCTGGATTATATATATGTGTGTGTATATATGTGTGTGTGTGAATATATATGCATATATATAATTTGATATATATGCACTTACATATATTGTGTGCTCTATTTTTAACATACATGTATAATTTGGGATATGCTAATATATATGCAAATTATATATGATACCTCTTGATTTATGATAGGATTTTATCCCAATAAACCTATCATAATTGAAAATATTGTAAATCACAAATGAAATTAATGCCTCTAACCTACTTAGCATTTTAGTTTAGCCTAGCCTACTTTAAATGTGCTCAAAATTGTGCCAGTAGATGGGAGAAATCATCTAATATAAAGCCTATTTATAATGCAGTATTAAATAATCCATGTAATTTAGCAACTACTTATGTCCTCCAAAACCACTGGCAACACAGTTTATGGTAGAGTGTCAATTATTTTCCCTCCTGATTGTGTGGCTGACTGGCAGCTAGGACTTTTTTTGGGGGGGTCGGGGAACTGGGACTTTCTGCCTCTGTCCCAGCATGAGAGAGGCTTGTATTCTATATCCATACCCTGGGGAAAGGTCAAATATCAAAATTCAAAGTTTGGTTTCTCCCGACTGTGGATTGCTTTCACACCATCATAAAGTTTAAAATCATAAGTTGAACCACCTTAAATAAACAACCATTCATATTTATATCTTAAAATCCAAGAGGTGAGGAACATGAGTACACTGTCATTCATCTGTATCCCTTTTAACCTTCTTTCCAAGTCTTCATATTCAAGACTAATCCAATTATCTGCTAAAATTATCTTTTTACCATTCATATTACCTTTGAGAAATTATTCAATTTTGCTGTGACTCAGTTTCCTCATCCATCAAGCAGAGGTGATGAAAAGACCTATCTCATAGAGCCACTGTGAGAACTAGTGAGTTAGGGATGTACAGTTCTCAGAGCAGAGCTTGGTCTACAGCCAGAGGGAGATTCATTAACTGCATGATAATATTTAGATGCATTATAATAATTAGATGCATTATAATATTTAATTATAATGTTACAATCTGTTTATGAAGCACCCACTGTTTGCCATCAGCAAATGTTCTACAGAGGCTGCTCTTGGATCTCTAAGGTTGTCCATGTCTCTCCCTTTTCCATTAAAATATTTTTAATTTTCTTATTAGCACCGCTGATTTTCTGCTCAAGTTTCCAGGCTATGACAACCCCACGGTTTCTTCCATATCAATGAGATCTAGTAAAAGAACACTCTGAGATAGCAAAGTATTTTAGTATACAACATGGAAGATGAAATTAGCTTAAACTTTTTCTCTCGTTATCATAATGTTGATGGAATGTGGCTATTAAAAAAGAGTTATTTTTAAAAATTTAGCTGGGTATGATAGTGCATATCTATAATCCCAGTGACTGGGGAGACAGATGGAGGCAAGAGAATTGCAAGTTTTAGGCCAGTCTCAGCAACATAGTAAGACCCAAAACAACATAGTGAGACCCTGTCTCAAAATAATAAAAGATAAAATTAAAAGGACTGGGAATGTGGCTTAGTGGTTAGATATAGATATAGATATAGAGAGAAAGGGGAAAAGAGGGGAGGGAAGAGGGAGGGGAAGGGGAAGAAGGAAGGAAGGAAAGAAAGAAGGAAGATTGATTTAGTCCGTGAGTTGTTGCTGTTTTTAGATATAGGGTTCCTAGTCAGTTAACCTTGCCTTTGCAAAGCAGTATAGGATTGTGGGAGAAGTAAGGCTTTTGGTGTCAGATGGAAATGGATTTGAATCCTGGCCCCATAGAAATGCATGAGCTGTTTGGGAAACCATATAAAATGGATTGTGCTTGAAGATGTTAGCACTGAAAAACTTGTGTTCTCCTGTATGATGATTTTGTTCATATTACAGTATCATTCTCAACCCAGAATGGGTTTCCATTGCCTGTACAATGGCTGATTATTGGGTAACAGGATTCCTTTCCCCAGAAAAGCACAGTTAGGTTATATGCAAATATAACCTAGTTAGACATGGGTTTGAGCCCCCAAACAGCTCACAGATTCAACTCATGATCCTCTTGGAATACAGAGTGTAGGATTGACTACACTGAATTTATATAGATTTCAGTGTACTCAGGTTTAACTCTTATCTCTGTTACTACTAGCTTTGAGATCTTAGCTACTTTAAGCCTCAGTTTGTTCAACCAGAAATCAAAATAAAAATGCTTTCCTCATGGGGTTGTTGGGGAGATCAGGTCATGACTGCCCTATAGTAACTTCTCCATCAATTACAGTTGTCTCCTCCTCTATCACTCTTCTTATTCTTTATATATATATATATATATATATATATATATATATATATATATATATATATATATATATATATTGTAGTTGGACACAATACCTTTATCTTATCTATTTATTTTTATATGGGTGAGGATTGATCCTAGCATCTCACACGTGCTAGGTGAGCACTGTGCTGCTGAGCCACAACCCCAGACCCAGTCTTATTCTTGTTTTAACCAAATTTGTCATTTTTTTTTTTTGGAAAATACATTAGAATTTTTCACATTAATACATTAGATTCCAGGAACCATCTTTCTGCATTGTTGTCACTGTGGCACCAGTATTTCCCCAGGTATTGGTCTCTGATGGTGACTTGTACCATCATGGAGAGGTGTCCTGGGGAGCCATTTTTTCTTGTTGGAAGGAGCAATTCTTTTTCACTGGAGCCATAGGTACAGTTAACCTTAGGCTGTCCTGCTACTTGCCTGCTTCTTCTGCAAGAACTAGCTTTATTCAAGTTTTCCTTATATAATGTCATACTTTATTACATTTAATTTTTTTTTCATTTTTGTGGTGCTGGGGGTTGAACCCAGGGCCTTGTGCCTTCGAGGCAAGCACTCTACCAACTGAGCTATATCTCCAACCCTTACATCTATTTTTTTTTATTTTAAAATTTACATATGGTAAAATTCATTTTTCCATGCACATTTTATGAGTTTCAAGAAATGAATTTATGAGTTTTAACAAATGCATAGAGTCGTGTAATCACCAAAATCATGACACAGAACATTATTCTCCCAAGATATTCCCATGCAACTCTTTCATAATCCTCTTAGTATTTTATAGTCTTGAAAAAAAAAAAGTGAGGCAGAAATTAACTACTTGCCTCTTACTCGTTTATCACATAGAGTCTTTGGAGAAAAACAGAGTCCCCTAGAAGATACTGATGGACTCCCAAAGGCTGTGATTGATAAGATCATGGCTTTCTAGATTCTTCCAGAAACTCTCATGGGAATCAAAGCAGAGCAGGGGCCTCCAGAGCAGTGGGTCTCTAGAACATGGGGGTTAGATGGATCAAGGAGCCCACTAGGGTTTAGATTGAAGGAGATAGTTGTACTAAGGAAAAGCTCTGAGAAGTTTCCTTCTCCTGTATTATTATCATACTCAAACCTGTCACAAAACAAAACAAAAACAACAGAAAACCTCCGAACTTCCTGACTGCTGAGGAATGAGCTAAAATAAAAAGCAAAGATTGCTTCGGAGTAGAGGATAACAAGACTAAAAGAGGTAGATGAAACAGGAGAAGAATAGTCACTGACTGAACTGGAGAGCCAAGAGAAATTTCCAGATTGTTTCCTGAAAGTGCTTCTATCAGGACCCTATCAGGTTTGTGTGTTAGAAGATGTAGCCCTCTCTCTCCTCCAGTAGCTTTGCACCCCTACCTGAGTGAGGGAGCAAGGCCAGCCTCCCAGTGCCTGACCTTCCATTGCCTCACTGGCTCCTCAACAGGGCCATCATGAGCAGGGTCCAACCTGAATATCTCTCTTTGGAGACCCTGACTTATATATGAGTCAGGAGTATGTGTTCAATTAATCATTACCCAATTACCTAGCATTGCAGAGATTTTCTTAAAAAAAATCATTTCTGGAAACCATATCTGCTTCAACCATCAAATTTTTTGGCAGAAATATTAAAAATGCAGGCAATTAGGACTCTAGTTGTCTGTATTTTTTGATGAGATCTTATTATTGAACCTGAGGTAAATGCTTGTATTTCAGTAGCTAGCAGCAATTCTCAGCCTTTGTCTTTCAAATCCCAGTTAAAAAAAATTCTCAATGTCAAAATGCTTGTCACTCTCTAAATAATTTTTTTGCCAGAGAATGGGAGGCATGTGGCTGTTGAATCATTGGGTTTCTGGCTGAGAGAAATACTGGTGACTTGAATGAGCAGACTGACAAAGACTGAGGGGGGGAGGTTGAGATATTTTGCCATGCGGAGATTTGAGATTTGTGTCTGACAGTGTTGAATTTTCCTCACTTGCTCTTTTACCATTTTCAACAAAATTATGCCCTTCACCTTCATCCTGGTGCAGCATCCCATCGACTGGGAGTATGGACTACTATTCATTATTCAGGATCCTCAAAATGAGTTTTAAGCTTTTTAAAAAATATTTTTAAGTTGTTGATAGACTTTTTTTTATTTATTTATATGTAGTGCTAAAAATTGAACTCAGTGCCTCACACATGCCAGGCAAGTGTTTTACCACTGAGCCACAGCCCCAGCCTCAAGTTTTAAACTTTTTAAAAAATATTTATTTATTATTTTTTTAGTTATAGGTGGACACAGTATCTTTATTTCATTTTTATGTTGTGCTGAGGATCAAACCCCGTGCCTCATGCGTGCTAGGTGAGCACTCTACCATTGAACCACAACACTAGCCTGCAAGTTTTAAGCCTTTTAATGATGATAATTTAACTTGTTGTGTGTGGTACTCTATGACAGCTCAAACTTGGGGTGTATAAAAGTTGCTCAACACACAAATCTATTAAATTGATGAACAGAGTGTGCCTGCCAATATTGCAGAGCAAACACTTTTCCTGTAATAAATGTTCCATGCAGTGCTTCATTGTTCTCTCTGTAAATAGTGTGACTTGGTAGAAAGAGACTTAGACTTTGGACTTTTGGATTCCAGTCTGCCTCTTACTAATTTTGAATCTTAGGGACAACCTTAGGAAAAGGAAGATTTTAGTCTTCATTTTATCTTTTGTAATGCAGGGATAAAAGTGTTTTATAGGGAAGCGTATTCAAGATAACATATATGAATACATTTATTATGATAACTAGAATATAACAATTGCTCAATGAATTCTGGTCCCCTGTCTTTAATTCCTTGATATTTTCAAAGAGTAAACTACTATATATTAGTAAACGTTAAGGAATTTGACTCTTCCTACTTAAAATATTGTAAGATGGAAATAGCCAAAAACTGGGTAAAACCAACTGTGATAATCATATTTGACTGTTCATCAAACACTTTTGTTTCTTTTCTTTGTAAGCACAGAATAGAATTGTACTTTTCTATATCATTTTAAGTTATCGTGGCCATGTGACTCAATTTGGCCAATGAAGTGTTATAAGTCATGTGAGGGAAGGTTGAAGAACCAATGTGTAATTTGTCACCTTCTCTTCCTGCTGTGTCAGTGATGGAGGCATTATATATCTAAAGTAACAACAATGAGCAGAGCCCACCTGATGACCCACAATGGACTGCATCATGAGTGAGGTAGAAACTTCTGGGAGAAAAACCCTGAGATTTCGGAGTTATTTGTTTTTGCAACATAGCCTATCCTATCCTGACTAATACCCCTGTGAATAATTTGGTCAGATTCATTGACTTGATCCTGGCCTCCCAGTTATAAGAACCTTATAAAAAAGCATTAGAAAAATTTGTTTGTATTAAATTCCACCATGGTAATGATTCACAAAATTTGGGGAACTGTTATATTTTTGCTATGGCTTAATTAAAGACCACAACTGTTTTGGAATGTCTGTCTCACCAATGATTGTCAAGGGTAGAATATTGGCAAGTTCAGCCCCTCACATCTTCGTCAGCTCCATTCAAGGCTACAGATCTACAGTTTGCAATATGGTAGCTACAAGTCTTGATTCCTTGGTCAAACTAGCCACATTTCAAGTGTTCATTAGCATTATGTGATACCATTCTATTGAACATTCCTGATAACAGACAATATTCTCTCAATTATATGTAAAGTTCTCCACTACTGGAAGCATCCCTTATAAAGATACTGGTGTCCCAAAAGCTCTTCTCCATAGAGACTGGTTGACCAATGCATCTTATTTTCTAGTTGAATATCCTTAAAATGCAATGAGAAGTTTGTCTTAGGCTTTCTGGTTAATATGTGTTCAGTACATCCAAGGATGCAATCAATAATATAGTTATGAGTATTTCTGATGATATTTGAGGTCAGAGGATTGATATTCATTGTCTTTTTACAAAGCAGCAGTCCTCCATGTAACCAAAGAGAGCATTTGAGTTGCAGTTAAATAAGGGTGAGGTTAGATAAGTGTTATGTAAACAAATGGACTTTCCTATTGGGCAAATGTTGTTCTCTGTTTAACTATCAAATTTTATAAGACCTGTAGATTGAAAAGTTTTTCCCCATACAAACCAACCAGCTTCTCTCCATCAACATTGGACTTGGGGATAGGTATGTGTTTATTAATCAGGATATCCTAAGTGATGCTGCTGTAACAAACAACTTCAAGAACCCAGGTTAGATTGACAAGAAACTTACTTCTAATTCATGCAAGTCATCCAGAGGTTCCAGTGACCATCTAGAATGTTGTTTCCTTTTTCCATAATCCAGGGTATCTTTCATTTCAACGTGAAGTTTCTTCTCTAATCACTACAGCAAGAATTCTAGAATTTACCACTCTATCAAATTAGTGCTGTAGCATAAATTTGACACATGTCACTTCTTATAAACTATTGGATAGCCTTAGGTACATTGTCCTTCCCATATGAAAGATATAAATAAGGGAGTATTATTCTTCCCTGAATCCAGAATAAGAGAATAACTGGATATAACTGATCGTTAGAAGTCTCTGCCAGAGTGCAGCAATTGTATTTTTTAACCAAATATATTAAACATGGGGATTTCCAAAGAGTCAAAAGGCTGACATGTTCTGGAACATTTTTTCTGGAGTATTTGTTATAAGGTTTTCATATTTCCAAAATATTTTGCCAGCTTGTGAGAGAAAAACAGAGTTGAACTCTTTGCTTTCACGAGCCAGATTTTCACTTCTATGTCAGATTCCCATGCACTGCCATATTCTGAATGGTAATTGGAAAAACGTGTTGTAACCTGCAGATTTAATTGTATTCCTTAATGTTTCATTGGGGATGTAAAATGATTGTGCCCAATTATTCTTTGTTCTTCCCCAATACTGTTTTTGTTTTTATAGATCTTCATGACCACTGTTGACAAATAGCTCTTTGAAAGATACAGAAGATTCTCAATGCTGTTATGAACTTGAAACTTCCCTGTTTTCTGCTTCATTCATAAGCAAAAAAAAAAAAAAAAACCTCTCTTCTTTTCATTCTGCCGCTCACTCTGCCACCCTTTTTTTCTGAGAAGTTAGTAATAGGAGACAGACAGATGCAAGTGAGGTTAAGGGAATAATACTATAAAATGGACCCACAATGCTGACCTCCACATGCTTTCTTTTCTAAAAAGCAATTTATCTGCAGTGGCTGCCTGGCTTAAGTGGATAGGATGTATAACATTCCTTAGAAAACTATCTAATATTTGCAGGAGAAATGCAGGCCCAAAATGCCAGTAATAAGAACCCAAGTTACCCTGCTGAAGGGGGGAACTTTGGTAACTCTAACATAGACCTGGTCCCAGAACTCAGAGAGATAAGGATAATTCTCCTTAACCATAAAATTTCTAAGAACAGACTCCAGTTAGAACTGGTCAGCATGGGCCAAAGCAACCTAGAGTTGCCATGGAAGGGGGGACTTGAAAGTCTGATGTCATTCTGCTGTCAGTCAAGAGACAAGAGGTGAACCTGGGTGGGACTCTCTGAAATCTTCCCTAGGACCTCCAATCAAACTGAAGTACAGGAGAGGTACGCTGTCCCATTCCTCTCTGAAAGGACCCCCCTCTCTCCCTTGAGTGTCCCAATTCCCTTTTCCTATCCTTTTAATATACTTATTCCTGTTACTCTGAATGACATGGCTGAAATCTTTCTGACTTGATTGCAAGAATCAGGATTTGAAGTAGGGGGCTTCACACTGCCTCTGTTTCTCAAAAGATTCCAGATGTGTAACATCAGGACTTAATGCTCTTGGCGGTAGTGTATTATCCTTGTTTTAAATCAGGTCTATTGAGGAACAATTTATATACAATAAAATTTGCCCTTTTGAGATGCACAGTTCTCTCCATTTTGACAAATGTAAATAGTTGTGTAAATACCACAGTTAAAGAATGAACTCTTCCCAAAAGTTCCCTTTATGCCACTGTAGTCCATCTCCTAGAACCCTAGTTTCTGTCTAAACTGATCTCATTTCTGTTTTTGTTTTGTTTTAATAGATTATTATTTTTTAAAATTTACTTTTTTGTTCTAATCAGTTATACACGATAACAGAATTCTCTTCCAATTCATTGTACACAAATGGAGCATAATTTTTGACTTCTCTGGTTGTACCCAAAGTCAGGGTCACACCATTTGTGCAATCACATATGTACCTAGGGTAATGATGTCTGTCTCATTCCACCATCTTTCCTATCCCCATGCCCTCTCTCTGCCTCATCTTTACCCCATCTTCTGACTCTAACATAGATCTTACATAGACTCTAACATGCCCTCATCCCCCATACCCTCATCTTTACCTCAAAGTTCTTCCACTCATCCCTTGCGCCCTACCCCCCATTATGGATCAGCATCCACTTATCAGAGAAAACATTTGGCATTTTTCTTTTAGGGATTGGCTAACTTTACTTGTCATAATTTTCTCCAACACCATCCATTTACCTGCAAATGCCATGATTTTATTCTCTTTTAATGCTGAGTAATATCCCATTGTGTATATATGCCACATTTTTTTTATACATTTGTCTACTGAAGGGCATCTAGGTTAGTTTCACAGTTTGGCTATTGTGAATTTTGCTGCTATGAACTCTGATGTGGCTGTGTCACTGTAGTATGCTTTTTTTAAGTCCTTTGAGTATAGACCAAGGAGTGGGATAACTGGGTCAAATGGTGGTTCCATTCCAAGTTTTCTAAGGAATTTCCATACTGCTTTCCAGATTGGCTGCCCCAATTTGCAGTTACAACAGCAATGTATGAATGTGCCTTTTTCCCCACATCCTCACCAACACTTATTGTTGTTTGTGTTCTTGATAACTGCCATTCTGACTGGCATGAGATGAAATCTTATAGTAGTTTTGATTTGCATTTCTCTAATTACTAGAGATGTTGAACACCTTTTCGTATATTTGTTGATCGTTTGTATATCATCTTCTGAGAAGTATCAGCACAGCTCCCTCGCCCATTTATCGATTGGGTTGTTTTTTTGGTGTTAAGTTTTTTGAATTTTTATATATCCTGGAGATTAGTACTCTGATGTGCATGTGGTAAAATTTGCTCCCAAAATATAGGCTCTCTGTTCACCTCACTGATTGTTTCTTTTGCCGAGAAGCTTTTTAGTTTGAATCCATTCCATTTATTGATTCTGGATTTTATTTCTTGTGCGTTAGGAGTCTTGTTAAGGAAGTCAGGGCCTAATCAGACATGATGAAGATTTGGGTCTACTTTTTCTTCTATTAGTCGCAGGGTTTCTGGTCTAATTCCTAAGTCCTTGATCCATTTTGAGTTGAGTTTTGTGCATGGTGAGAGATAGGGGCTTAGTTTCATTTTGCTGTATATGGATTTACAGTTCTCGATTTGTTGAAGAGGCTATCTTTTCTCCAGTGTATGTTTTTGGCACCTTTGTCTAGTATGAGATAACTGTATTTATGTGGGTTTGTCTCGTATCCTCTATTCTGTACCATTAGTCTACATGTCCATTTTGGGGCCAATACCATGCCACTTTTGTTATTATCGCTTTGTAGTATGGTTTAAGGTCTGGTATTGTGATGCCTCCTGCTTCTTCTTGCTAAGGACTGCTTTGGCTATTGTGGGTGTCTGATTTTTCCAAATGAATTTTATGATTGCTTTTTCTATTTTTATGAGGAATGATGTTGGGATTTTAATTGGAGTTACACTGAATCTGTATAGTGCTTTGGGTAATATGGCCATTTTGACAATATTAATTCTGTCTATCCAGGAGCATGGGTGATCTTTCCATTTTCTAAAGTCATCTTCAATTTCTTTCTTTAGTGTCCTATAGTTTTCATTGTAGAAGTCTTTCATCTCTTTTGTTAAATTGATTCACAAGTATTTTATTTTTTGAGGCTATTGTGAATGAGGTAGTTTTCCTAATTTCTCTTTTAGAGGATTTGTCACTGATATATGGAAATATATTTGATGTATGGTTATTGATTTTATATCCTGCTACTTTGCTGAACTCATTTATTAATTCTAGAAGTTTTCTGATGAGATATATTGGATCCTCTAAGCATAGAATCATGTCGTCAGCAAATAATAATAGTTTGTGTTCTTCTTTTCCTATTTGTATTCCTTTAATTTCTTTCATCTGTCTAATTGCTCTTGCTAGAGTTTTTTATGTGATTTGCCACAATTTTATTGAAAATTTTTGCACCTATGTTCATCAGGTATATTGGTCTGATTTTTTTTTTTTTTTTCCTTGATGTGTGTCTGTCTGGTTTTGGTATCAGGTTGATACTAGCCTCATAGAATGAGTTTGGAAGAGATCCCTCCTTTGCTATTTCATGGAATAATTTGAGGAATATTGGTATTAGTTCTTCTTTAAAGGTCTTATAGAACTCAGCTGAGAATCCATCTGATCCTGGGCTTTTCTTGGTTTCTAGGTTTTTGATGGCATCTTCTGCTTCCTTGTTTGAAATTGATCTTTCCAAATTGTGTATGTACTCTGGTTCAGTTTGAGTAGATCATATGCCTCTAGAAATTTTTCGGTGTCTTCAAGGTTTTCTATTTTACTGGAGTATAAATTTTCAAAATGATTTCTAATTGTCTTCTGTATTTCAGTAGTGTCTGTCATGATTATTTCCTTTTTCATCACAAATTTTAGTAATTTGAGTTTTCTCTCTCCCTCTTTTCATTAGGGTAGCTAAGGGTTTGTCAATTTTATTTATTTTTTCAAAGAACCAGCTTTTTGTTTTGTCAGTTTTTTGAATTTCTTCTTTTGTTTAAATTTCATTGATTTTAGCCCTGATTTTAATTATTTCCTGTCTTCTACTTATGGTGCTGATTTGTTCTTTTTTTCCTAGGGCTTTGAGATGTAATGTCAGGTCATTTATTTGTTGACTTTTTCCTTCTTTTAATGAATGAGCTTAATACAATGAACTTTTCTCTTTCTGCCTTCATAGTATTCCAGAAATTTTGATATGTTGTATTGGAGTTCTCATTTATCTTTAAGATATTTTTTGTCTCGTCCCTGATGTCTTTTGTAATCTATATGTCATTCAGTAGCTTATTATTTAGTCTCTAGATGTTGAAGGAGCTTGCATTTTTTATTTTTATCTTTGTTATCTAATTTCATTCCATTATTGTTAGATAGAATGAAGGGATAGTATCTCTAATTTTTTTGTATTTGTTAAGACTTGCTTTGGTGGTATAATATATGGTTTATTTTAGAGGAAAATCCATGTGCTGCTGAGAAGAAAATGTATTTGCTTGTTGATGGATGGAATATTCTATATATGTCAAATCTAAATCATTGATTGTTATTATTGAGTTCATTAGTTTCTTTGTTTAGTTTTTGTTTGGAAGATCTATCCAGTGTTGAGAGAGGTGTTTTAAAGTCTCTCAGTATTAATGGGTTGTGGTCTATTTGATTCTAGAGGTTGAGAAAGGTTTGTTTGGTATACATAGATGCCCCATTGTTTGGGGTATAGATATTTACATTTGTTATGTCTTATTTATGTATGATTCCCTTGAGTGGTATGAAATATTTTTCTTTATCCCTTTTCATTAACTTTTGTTTGAAGTCCACTTTATTGAAAATGAAGATGGAAACCCCTTCTTGTTTAATGTGGTTTATGTGAGTGATATATTTTTCTCATCCTTTCACCTTCAGTCTGTGGATGTCTTTTCCTGTGAGGTGAGCTCTTGAAGGAAGCATATTGTTGGGTCTTTTTTTTTTTTCTTTTAAATCCAACCTGTCTATGTCTTTTATTTGATGAGTTTAGGCCATTCACATTCAGGGTTATTATTGAAATGTATTTTATATTCCCAGTTATTTTGGTTTATTTTTTATTTTTAATTTGACTTGGTGTCTCCTTGATTGGCCTCTCCTTTATTGTAATTCCTCCCTTTTCAGATTTTCATTGTTGTTTTTCATTTCCTCCTCATGGAATAATTTGTCATCAATGTTCTGTAGCACAGGCTTTCTTGCTATAAATTCTTTTAGCTTTTGTTTATCATGGAAGGTTTTTATTTCATCATCAAATCTGAAGCTTAATTTTGCTGGATATAAGATTCAGCATTCATTTTCTTTCAGAACTTGGTATATGTTGTTCCAGGATCTCCTGGCCTTGAGGGTTGGGGTTGAAAAATTTGCTGAGATCTGAATTGGTCTTCCCCTATATATGACCTCATTCTTCTCTCTTGTGGCCTTTAAAATTCTATCCTTATTTTATATGCTAGTCATTTTTATTAGAATGTGCCTCGGTGTAGATCTATTGTAATTTTATACATTTGGTGTCCTATAAGCCTCTTATATTTGATTTTCCAATTCATTCTTCATATTGGGAAAATTTTCTAAAATTATTTAATTGAAGAGATTGTGCATTCCTTTGGTTTGAAACTCTGTGCCTTCCTATATCCGAATAAATCTTAGATTTGATTTTTTGATATTATCCCATAATTATTTGATGCTCTGATATGGTTTTTTACCATCTTCACTGTGGGGTCAACTTTATATTTTGTCTTCATTGTCTGAGGTTCTGTCTTCCAAGTGATCTAGTCTGTTGGTGATGCTTTCTACTGAGTTTTTTTTTTTTATTTGGTTTGTTGTTTCCTTCATTTCAAAGATTTCTGTTTGTTTGGGTTTTTTTTTTTTTCTTTCCAAAAGCTCTCTCTTTCTTGAAGTATTCTTTTGCTATTTATATTTGCTCTCTAATCTCTTTGATGGCATGATCAATAGTTGCCTATATTTGCTTTCTTATCTCTTTGTTGGAGTGATAAATTTTTGCCTGTATTTGCTCACTTAGGTCATTCTTTAATTTGCAGATCATTTTAATTATGTACATTCTGAACTCCTTCTCTGACATTTCATCAACTGCACTTCCATGGATTCTATTGTTATAGTATCTTGGTTTGTTTGGGGCATTTTCCTCCCTTGATTTTTTTATATTGTCTGTGTGTCTTCCTCTCTTGCAGTGTGGATTCAAGATATCACCGTTTCTACTCTATAATCTTGTAGTGTCCCTGCAGGTTAGGAATACCTCACCTTTAAGGGGGAGATCAATGTTCAGAGCACCCAATGCAACTGATATGTAGCCATAAATCAATTAGCCTCTATTTAGACACTTAAGAGTTTTGCCGCTATAAACAGAAATGATGAGTACGGTTATCTTCTACCATATAGCCAGCAGGTTTGCATAAGGGTTTACATTTTCTAATGGTGGACTGGGGAGGCGGGGGTGAAAGGGGTGGAAGGCATGGGATGTTTATGAAGTAGGATATGAGAATATAGAGGTATTAGATTATAGGATGAGTGAAAGGGGAATCAACAGAAGTTGGCTGTTAGCAGGAGAAAAAAAAAAAGAGGTGACCCCATGTAAGACTCCTTGTTGCCTCTGCAACAGGATAATGACTGTTAGCATACCTAGTAGGGAGACCTCTGGTGCAACTGGGCCCACAGGGACCTTGGTGATGGTCTTCCAGGTCTTGATTATTGTCCCTGGAAGAAAGTGGCCATGTCCCTAGTTGGTGGGCAGCAGTGGCATCAAGCCTATAGGTACCTTGATGTTGGGCTTTCAGGCCCCAGTCAATGTCCCAAGGTGGAAGCTGCCCCAATTAGAGGTGGTAGAAGTGGCAGCGGAGGTAAACCAAAATGGCAATGGAGGTGTCCCAAGATGGAGATGACTGCTTTCAGAGATGGGGCTGGAAGAATGAGCTGTGCGATGGCATTGGGCAGCCTGTTTGGTGATGGAACGCTGTGGCGTGTAATGCTACAATGGGCAACTGCCTCCTGGCCCTGACCATTGTCACAGTGGAGGTTACTGTGTGGGAAGGGCTATGGCAGTGGCTGCAGTGTCCCAGGATGGAGGTGGTTTAGGTGCAGTCACATGTTGGTGGATAGGGAACCATGGCACGGCAGTCCTCTCCCCTAATCTCATTTCTGATCTTATATTTTTGGCTTTTCCAGAATGTCATGTAATGTAGGCCTTTGATTCTGACTGTTTTCACTTTATTACTGTCCTTAAGGTTCATCCATATTGTAGTATGCACCAGTTTTTTTGTTGTTGAGTAGAACTCCCTGGCACCACAATTTCTTTATCTGTTTACCAGTGATAGATATTAGTTAGAGCTGTTTCCAGTTTGAGAGCATCAGAAGCTTTTTAGAAGGGAATTAAAATAGCCTTTCTCTCCAATCCCTTAGGATGACTGATTGGCTTAGAAATGGGACAATAAACTAGGTTGCTGGCTGTGTATTAAGAAAATATATATTAGTTAGGAATACTGAAGCCATCTACATACAGGGAATTCAAAGTTTATGTGTATAGCCACAGAAATTGGAAAGGTGCCCTAGAAATCAAGCTGTAGACCTCATTGAGCTTGCAGCTCCTACCACATGACTCTCAAAACCTAATCTGGGCCCTACTGTGAGTTTCTGAAATCTCTGGGAGCAAATGGTCTGGTAATCTGCAGCACTAGCGTCACCTGGGAACATGATAGAAATGAATTTTCTCAGGCTCTGCCCCAGCCCTCCCTGGGTAAACCTCATGTGGAGCCCTGCAAAATGTATTTTAACACGCCTTCTGGGGTATTCTGATTCACAGGTCTATAGCCCAAGTACAGGGGTCCCCATGAAGCTCACCCAAGACCTACTTTAATCCTCACGTTTACCCACACATCAGCATGTAAATGCTTTCACCTTCCAAATCCCACACAAATGCCCTCATTGGCAAGTCTAATCAGGAAACTCATGGATGGAGAATGGGATTGTGGGAAAGAAATTCAGAAGATGCTCAAGAAGGTGGAGATAATGTTTAAGTGATAATGAACAACTAGTACAATTTGAGAAAAGTAGAGAGCTGACAGCATTGGATGTTGGCAAAGAAAAATAGGGAGGTTTTGCAGCTGCTTCTAGCTCTAAAACCAGGAAATCATTTGCTTCTTCCTGTTGTCTAGTTAGGCATCCCTTCATTGGCATTTATCTAAATGTTCCTGAACTCACATTTAATAGATGTAGTGGCTACTCTTGGAAATCTGCTATTTCCAGTTTCTAAAGCAGTTCTATCATCTTACATTCCCAGGGGCTAGCTGAGTTGCTAAAGACAGTGAACTAAGGTGGTTCCTTCTTAATATGTATAATATTCAGTTACAATATGTCAGTGGTTTTTCTGCTTTTTAAGCCAAAGAGAAAGGTAAATAATATTTAAGAGACTTGTAAACCAAGTGTGTAACCATTGTGCACAATTCATGGTTTTATTTAATGAGCTTCTGTACCATAGGATGAGAGTTGTTCCCAGTGGGCCTCAATCAACTAGACTATTGAACAGAAATGCAGAATGTAAATTGGGTTTTAACTAAAATCATACTGCTATTACTTTTTATGGAACCCATAATTTCTGGTAGAGAGCAGGCATATAGAAAACCATTATTATGGAAATGCCTTTCGGGATTTGACCAACTACATTTGGATGGCAAATGAATGCTTTGAGGGTTGATCTGTATGCTACTACTGGCTGTGTAGTGCTAAATATGTGCCCCATAGTTCTTAATAATGCAGCTCTCCTGGCTTTGTAACTTCAGTGCACTATCTTTTAGCTATGTTATGCTTGTATTTATTTATTTATAATTTCAAAGTCAGGGGAAGACCTGTTTACTTTCATTTATAACATCAGGGTACCGACTGGAGTTGTGGCTCAGCAATAGAGCACTCACCTAGCATGTGTGAGGCCCTGGGTTCGATTCTCAATACCACATAAAAATAAATAAATAAAATAAAATAAGGTATTATGTCCAACTACAACTAAAAAATAAATATTAAGGGGCTGGGGATGTGGGCTCAAGTGGTAGCGCGCTCACCTGGCATGTGTGCGGCCCGGGTTCGATTCTCAGCACCACGTACAAACAAAGATGTTGTGTCCGCCGATAACTAAAAAATAAATATTAAAAAATTCTCTCTCTCTCTCTCTCTCCTCTATCACTCTCTCTTTAAAATAAATAAATAAATATTTAAAAACCCCACAAGCTTTATTTAAAGAAAAGAAAACATAGGGTAGATCTTTTTTTCAATAATCATGGTAAGATATTTCTTACTCATGAAAACAAACATAGGAAAAAAAAAAAGATAAACCATAGGATTTTTTTTTTTAAAAAACCTGGTAACTGAAAATAAATAATTATTTTGAGGCTGAGTTTTTCTCTTCATTTCTACTTCCCCAGGCCGTTCCAGACTTTGGAAGTCAAAGCAAGATTGCTAAGTGGATCAATGCTTGCATAACTGATTTTAAATATTGCTTGCATGCTCGTGGCTCCAAATTCCCCAGACTCAAGATGCAAAGTTTTCTCTTCCTGTTGGACCTCTCCATCTGGAGATCTCAGGTGTGGACTGCCCTCTACAGCTCTGTGGTACAGGTAGGCCTCTTACCTTCTTAGCTGTGCTAAATGTTTCCTGAGGACAGAAGCATGCCTAAATGATTATTCTCTTACAAGACTTTCACCATAGCACATCCTTGCCAAATTTATGTTGATTGCAAAACAGTGGCAGGAATGGCAGGTGGTTGATAAGCAGAAAAAGGAGAATAGAAGAGGCCAGAGTCTTGGATTTGTCATGAGTCTTGTCCCAACTCTCCTGGTCAGAATGCTTTTTGGCTACGGCAGGGTCTAATTATAAAACTAGACTAAGGCAGTCGTGGTGCCTCAGGAAGGGAACATTTGAAATAGTTGTGTGTTCTATTCTGACCCTGACAGCTATAGTCTGTTTCATGATTTCATCTCAGCTATAAAATGAGAGTAATAATAGCCAAACTTTTTGAGAGGTTTGAAGTTGGTTACATGTGTAAAGAGCCTGAAACAGTGACCAATACTGAGTAGATACTTGCTAAATGACCAATATGCTCATGCTGTTTCGAATTCCTAAGCACTCTGTTTTCTAAGATATTCTCCTGCTTTTTTCCAGTTGATTCTCACAACTGTTCTGGGGGCTAGGAATGACTGGGATCTCCATTTTGCAAATGAGGAAACTGAAGCCAGAGGCCCCTGGCTTGCAGATGAGGAGCTGGAACTGGATTTCTTTTGGCAGATCATTTGCCCATGCTATTTCAGATTGCTGGACCTTTGCAAAGAGATTTCAGTTCTACACCCAATGCCCAATCAATTTCTTCTTTCCCCTCCTGTATTTCTGAAGCTCCTCATTTCTTTTTTTCTTTTTCTTTTTTTTTTAAGGAGAGAGAGAAAGAGAGAGAGAGAGAGAGAGAGAGAATTTTTAATATTTATTTTTTAGTTATTGGCGGACACAACATCTCTGTTTGTATGTGGTGCTGAGGATCGAACCCGGGCCGCACGCATGCCAGGCGAGCGCGCTACGGCTTGAGCCACATCCCCAGCCCCCTTCATTTCTAATGCTCAACATTACTTTCTAGTTACATGTAGGTTTAATTCCCAGGACTATGTCAAACTTATCTTGATTTGCATAGCAGGCACTCAGGACAAGTTGAATTGTTGAAGTCAGGGTCAGAATACAGCCCAGTTAAAAGTTGTCTTTAATTAAAGAAAAGGGGAACTAAGAGCATTGTTTGGCATATTATTCCAGAGCCAGCATGGGAGCTAACAAGACAGGAAGCATCCATCTGCAAGCCCTGTGCACAACTCACCCCACTGAGAATGTTAATTATGTTTTTAAAGGGAGACTGGGAGACTGGTGGCTTTTGGCAAAGCAGAGGAGAACGGGTGGCCTGGGGAAGGAATGCTAAATAGTTTCTCTAGTCTATGTTGCCAGCTCTCTTTTGCAGCTCTGGGGAGGGAGAGCATTTCTAAAAGAGCTCTTCTGTCTGTGAGGGAGAATTCATCCTGTTGTGTTGCCACTGCTGCAGGCACCCTTCTTGTCTGAGGATTTTCCCTCACCCTCTGTCCTTATCCAAATGCACTGGATCCAAAGTCCTTCCTTTCCTCTGATCTTTGTTCTATCCATGATCCCTTTCTATTCTCATATACTCAGAGTAGTAAATGCAAATTGATTCAATGTAATTTTGTTAGGTAGCTAGTCAGCCAGGAATGGGTGAGCAGAGAAGGACAATGAAGGGCAACAGAAAACCACAGGGAGCCTCATCTGACAGGCCAGCACCTGGGAGACAAAACTATTCTTTCAAGATCATGTTACACACCTACCATGTGGCTTGGACCCTCCTTATCACTTAAACTGTCACAACCCCCAGTCACCCTGGCAACCATGACATTAAGACACCTACAGAGAAAGCTGTAATTATGTTTTTAAAGGGAGACTGGAAGATGGGTGACTTTTGGCACACTGTCCTTTCCTTTCTGAAAGGACCCACTCTCCCATTGAGAGTATCCCCTTTCTTATCCCTTCCATTGAACTCAAGCCTGTTACTCTGAGCACCATGTCTGAAATCTTTCTGGTGTGATTGCAAGAATTGGTGTCTGCCACCTCAGTTTTATGCAGTCCTCTGCCCTGTAACAACTTCGAAGTCCATTTTCAGATGCACTGTTAACATTTTCAAATATGTAGTTTGGGACTCAGTAATTCCACCTTTAGCAGTGAGTCTATCCATTAGAAAATTCTCCCACAAGAAAGTATAAAAATATAACACAAGTATTGGCATGCGTGTCATAGTAAGAATGAGAAGTACCCACAAGGTTCATCAATAAAAGATCATTTAAGGAAACCTTGGCATAGTCATGTCATATAACTGTTCAAATGAATAAGGTAGGTATGTATGTATGCAGTGTTTAGCTAAAAGGAAAAGTCACAGAACAATGTAGGTTATAAGACCCTGTTTTTATGTACAGAAAAAAAAAAAAACCCAGAAAGATATACAACATTTATTTATTTAGCAAATACTTAGTGAGCATGAGCTATGAGCCAGACAGTGAACAGAAATAATTTCTGCCTTTGTGAAGCTTAAATTTTCATGTAGGATAATGGACAATAAAACCTGTTAAATAGGAGAGCTACCTAATTTGGTAAAAGATAATAAACATTAAGGACAAACACTAGAGTGGACTGTGATAACTTTTGGGATTAAACGTCCTGGAGAAAGGGACAAGGGCTTCATTTTCTGTTATCAGACTTTATTGCTCAGATGGGTATCTGTTATTTTCATTACTTTTTAAAGGGAATTGAAAGGATTTCTCTAGTCTCCTCTGTATCTTCAAATTCTCCCATTCAATAAAATCTTTCTGTTCTACTTACAAACAGGAATTTTTCTTCCATCTTAAAAACAAAGCCACAGCAGAATCTCCCCATCCTTAGATCCCCTCTCCCAGCCAATCCTGCCCCTTCTTTTTGTACCAAAGTCCTTGAGGATTTCTCACCTCCTATTTAAGCATCCACCTAAGCCTGCCTTCCTTGATTGATTGATACTGGGAGTTGAGCCCAGGAGTTCTTTGCCACTGAGCTACATCCCCAGCCCTTTTTATATTTTATTCTGAGTCAGGGTCTTAAAAGTTGTTTAGGGCCATGCTAAATTGAAGAGGCTGGCCTTGAACTTACCATCCTCCAGACTCAGCCTCCCAAGTTACTGGGAATACAGGTGTGCACCACGACGCATGGCACCACCTTCCTTTAGACCTCCATGTTGCTGAAATTGCTGTCTTACTTCATCAGTAAATTGCAAGTACACATCATCTTCTCTCTGGGCATCACTTTAAAGTCCCCTGGGATGCCTTTCCTTTCTCTGAGGTGTGTTCTGGGTTAACCTCTCCCTCCACACATTCTCCCAGGATGACCTCATCCACCCTCCTACTTTGCTAACCTATTTTTTGACATCTCCTAAATTTTGATCTCCAATTCTACTTTTCTTGCTCATTTTGGGTTCCATATAGTCATCCCTATGGGATGTTAAACCTAGCATGTTCAAAACTGAATTTCCAATTTTCCTCTTAAACTAGGCATTTTGTGTGTGTGTGTGTGTGTGTGTGTGTGTCTGTGTATGTGTGGTTTTCCTGGAACAAGGGCACTACCATTTAAAAGTCAAGATTGAAAGCTGCAAATCACCTGTTATGAAAATGTGTCCTACTTAGTTCTGTGGCCAGTGCACCAGGCACAGTGTCTGACACCTGAAGGGGCACTTAGTCAATGCTTGCCACTTAGCAGGAAGGAAGGATGAATTGTCGTTTTGTGGCAGAGAGAACACTGTGAATTCACCACACTGCTTCACTCTCATGGTGCACAGATAGGATGTGGTGTTTCTCAGGCGCTAGGTGGATTCATACCACTGTTGCTTGATGGCGGGATGCAGGCAGCGTGATGTTCTTTATTTTCAGGCCTTGCCATGCATTTTCCAGGCATCCCATGAAACCTTGCATGTGCTCTTGCTTTCCCTGTTTGCATGGCTGGATGTAATGGACTTTGACGCTTAGAAAAGAACAGCATGGAAATGCAAGGAACTGGATCCCCTCATCATACTTGCTTGGAAGGAAGCCATGCCAGGGAGTCACTTGTCCAGGAGCATCCACATGAAGCTTTGAAAATCAAGAAATATGCTCCTGCTCTATTCATCCACCAAGGCCATAGAGACGTTTGTTACAGCATTATTATAATACAGGCTTCAAAATACAATTCTCATATGACACTCGATAACAAAATTATGCTGTTTAGTGAGAATACTTTGTCTTAGCTGTGGGCACAGTAACACTTAACCTTGACTTGTGCTAACAGATGGTAGTACAGCTCTGTGGAGATGCTTCTGAACACTCTGTCTCTGCAGTAACTTCCATTTCTTTCCCATTCCTCAGATTCTGATGTTCCTTGAGCTCTGGGTTCATCCACCACCTATAGGTGAGGTAGTTGATCCATTCTGTGGGTTAGAGTTAGACTCATGTTATCCTTCATAATGTTCAGTGGCTTCTGCTATTCTTTAACAGATCTTTAGCTTTGTTTCTCTACCATTTTCTCAAAAGTCCTTTGCTTTACCTTTTCATATGCAATGTGATAAATATTAAAATACTAGTAAATATGGTGCTGTGAATGTATACCTTTTGACAGCTATTATGGATCCAAAACTGTTCATCATACACTTTTGTTAGATAAGTGAGGTCTCGGTAGAGGATATAACAGCATTGCTTATCTCAAGATAGCATGCACAGTGCTCATTGGCTAAGAGTTCATAGAGAAGTCTGGCACACTAGTTTCTCATTGGCTAGGAATATGTTAGAGAGCTGCATTCAGCGGCTCAGGAAAATATGTATCCATGGTATACTATTATAAAATGTTACACACAGAAATGATATTTAGAAAAAATATCCCAAAGGCAAAGAACTAAATGTCAAACTGGTACTGGTGAGGTATTTGTTAGAGATACAGCTATATCAATCTGCTTTGCTCCACTGTTACAGCCAAGAAATCCAAGAGTGTATTATAGCAGGTTCCATCTGGTTATGAATGGATTTCAAATGGGTCCTCAACAGTCTGGGAAAAAAAAAAGGGTACTTATAACAAGGATGCCCATATAGGTCAAGGTGGTCTGCTTTGTGGGCTGACTCTCTGTCTGCTCTTGGCAAATTTTTATATTTCAGTGGCCTCAGAAGTTTAGGATGAGTTGTATGCAAAGCATAGATTCACACATAAGTGTCTTTGTGTGGCCTTTGTGACCTAAGATCTCTTAGGTCAAGTTCACGTCTTTGCTGACTGAGAGTTTCTTTCCTGAATACCTCTTCCCCTGGAGGCAAGACAGCACTTTAGCAGATAGACAGTTTGAGTCGCATAGCTAAATATAAAATCCAGTAATCATTTCTTTTTGGTTTGCAAGACCTCTTTTCCCCTCTTTGTTATTTTAAAAAGAATGCATAAAATAGTAATTATAAATCTATGTTAATGTGTTCATAATATGTAAATATTTAATCTGTGATTATAATGGTATTAAGGAAAAGGGACAGAGATGTATAAGAGTAGAATTTTCATATGCTATTGAACAAATTAGCATTAATTCAAAAATAGTTGTTTAATTTTAAGGTGTTAATTACAGCCTTGAAAGTAACCTCAAAGAAAATAACTTTAAAAATACAGAAAAGGCAATGAGGAGGGAATCAAAGTGGTACCCAATGAAAATCAAATAGAATAAAGACAATAATGGAGTAATTGAGGGGTAAAAAAATACATGGCACACAAAAAACAAGCAGCAAAATGACAGAAGTAAGACCTTCCTAATCAGCAGTTGTTTTGAATGTACATTAATTAACTTCTCTAAGTTAAAAAACAAGGATTGAGAGAATAGATTTAAAACAGTGTTTCATCTCCACTGTCTAAAAGAGAATCACTTTAGATCCAGGACAAAGTAGAAAAAAAAGTTTAATGGTTTGGACAAATATATTCTATAATATATTCCGTGTAAATATATTCTGTGTAAATAGCCCTTACAATGGAACATTATTCGTAAGAGGGAATAAAAAGTACTGACATGTGGTTAAATCTTAAATACGTTCTGCTAAGTGAAAGAAGCCAGACACGAAAGGCCACATATTGTAGGATGCTATTTATGTGAGATATCCAGAATGGCCATTTCCACAGTCACAGAAAACAGATGAGTGGTTACCAGAAACTGTGGGGTGGGGAGTTGTGGGGAGTGATTGCCAAATGGGTACAGAATTTCTGTTTAGGGTGATAAAATTCCAGAATTAAATTGCAGTGATGAAATGAACCATATCATGAAAGTTCTTAATGCCACTTAATGTTACATTTTGGGGGGGGGATTGAATTCAGGGGCACTTAACCACTAAGCCACATCCCCAGCCCTATTTTGTATTTTATTTAGAGACAGGGTCGCACTGATTTGCTTAGCACTTTGCTTTTGCTGAGGCTGGCTTTGAACTTTGAACCTCAGCCTCCCAAGCTGCTGGGATGATAGCTGTGCACCACTTCCCCTGGCTGAATGTTACATTCTGAAGTAGCTAGAATGGTAAATGTTTTATGATGTGGATTGTACCACCATAAAAAAAAAAAAAGAAGAAGAAGAAAACAAAAAGGACATACCATCAATGGAAACTGACTCCGAGATAACTGAAAGTTGGATGTAACAGGATAGGATTTTAAATTAACTTTTATAAATATTCCCAATTACTTAATCAAATGAATGCTAGCAACAAATGAAAAAGGTAGTGCTAGAGCCAGATGTTTGTTGGCAAATTAGATCTCAAGACTATTTATAAAGGGCAGGAAGTGTGTGTGGCTCAGTGGTAGAGCACATGTTTACTGTGGGTAGGGAGGCCCTGTGTTTAATCCCCAGCATCAGAAAGTATATAAGTAAATAAAGAAAGAAATACATAAATAAAGACTGTAGCTAGCTATCTACATATAGATGGTGTCTACATAAATAGCTATTTATAGATGATATACACGCACACACACTTATACATGTGTATACACACACACACACACACACACACACATCTCCCTTAAGACTGTGTGTATGTATATCCTTCATATATCAAGACAGCTAAGGTAATAAGAAATTAAATGTTTCAGTATGATTCTGGGATGTCATCCGGGATGTGGCAGAACTCTAGTGGGAACAGCAGAGGTGATGCTTCTATGCTCTGATGAGATCAACGATAGGCTTTACATGTGATCTTGAGATGAATCTCTTTTGCTCTAGTTAATTTGATGCGTTAATATCTTTTGCTTCAGGCTGCTTAGGATTAAAGATTAGGCTGAAATCATGTCATAGGGGCTCTTTAATGTTTCCATCTGGACTTTAATATTTTCAGGGCTATATTTCCAAAAACTAGTGTTTCCTTCTTTGGTTACCTCCTCTGTAATGGATCTTGCCTTGGGTTCCCAAATAAGGTTCCCAGGAGTGACAGTATAGCTTTAAAACAAAAACAGAGGGAGCCTGAGTCTGAAGACTCCCTAAGCATACCCAAGTGCTTTGTTGCTCAGGCAACTACTAACAAATTTCTACCAGGTTTCTGGTTAAAAAATTTGTAAGTGGTTCAACCTGTATTTCTTATGTTGAAGCTGAACATTTAATTTGCATTGCTCCCCTCGTAGGTTCAGAAATGCTAATTTTGTTCTTTTATTTTCTGACAAAAAACCATATAAGTTATATCCTGGCCAGTTACAAAAAATATTGAACGATATAACGAAAAGCTTCAAGTATAAAAGAAAAAATAGTATTTTAAGAACATGTATTATGGAGAAATTAGTTGTCTCAGGCATGAAATCTCTAAATGAGCAAAGAGTTGTCGACTTTCTCTTCAGTACAAAGAAACAGGAAAATATGACACAAGTGTTGTCCTCCACAAACCCATAATATGATCAATTGATTTCTTTTGTTCATAAAGCTGAAAAGAGATCTCAATTGAAAATATAACCTTTAAGTTATCATTATTGTTCACCTAATAACGCCCAATGTTAAAAATTAAACATCTAGACCTGTTTAAGGATCTTGCTACTTGACAACTGAGTATCAGACTTAAGTAGTTATTGCTTAGATGTATTTCTTGGATGGTTAGTTGTAATTTGTGATCTTCCTTAATTCATAATTAGGCACTAAGGAAAGATTGTTGTACTCAAATAGTAACATTTGATTTCTTCTTTCAAAAAAAAATATAAAGTAATACAAAGAAATTTATTTTAAGGGCATCTCTTTTGTAACCAGAATATGAAATGGGTAAAAAAGCAAAGTTCTCTAAAACCCCTGTTTTTTTGACCTGTTTCTCAAGTTATTTACCAGAAGCTACTTATGTTCCTGATAGTTTACATGTCACACACTACAGATTCTCTAAGGAAAAGTCTCTAGAAACTTAACACTGCCACTAAGGCCTTTATTTTTTTCTACTTCCTTAATATTGCCAGCTTACTACAAATTCTCATTGCACATGTGGTATGTTGTTTTATTTACATCTGCCCCATTTTTCATTTACTTCTCTGAAGCCTTAGTATACTCTCCTACATAATTGGGATTAAGCTTGCTATATGACTTTCTTTGGCCAGAATAATTTATACAAACAATACTCTATAAGTAGTTTGTCCTTGCTCCTCTTGGTTTGGCTGTCCATCAAAAGATCAGAATGTTCCAGACCATTCCTTCAGCCTGGGATCTAGTATGGGGAGGCATGTGGAACTGAGCCTGAAAGAGTTACAGCCAATTGCAGTCCTCGTGTAACATGAGTAAGAAATAAATATTAACCATTGGAAATCATTGAGGTAGTGGAATATTTGTTCCTCAGCAGAAGCTGACTAATACTAAAGGTTATCTACAAAATTAAACTTTCTCTCATCATGTTTTCTCCTTAGTAAACATATTACTTATCAAAAACAGGCTATAAGGAAATGATTTATCTATGAAATTGAGTTACCTTGACAGCAGGACTTGAAACCTTTCTTTTCAATTTGGTATCCCCAACATTGATCAAAGCGTATATAACAAATATTTGATGAGTGAAGAGTTATCTTCAGCTGCAAATTCAGTCTCTGTACCCTGTGAAAGTATCTGTAATGGTTTAGGTGTGAGGTGTCTCAAAATCTCATGTGTGAGACAACGCAAAAAGATATAGAGGTGAAATGATTGGGTTATGAAAGCCTTAAACCAAACAGTGAATTAATCCCCTAATAGGGATCAACTGAGTGGTAATTGAAGGCAGCTATGGTGTGACTGAAGGATGTCTGTCATTGGGGATGTGCCTTTGGGGTATATATTTTGTATTTGGTAAGTGTCATCTCTTTCTTTGCTTCTTGGTGTTGTGTCTTGAGCTGCTTCCCTCCGCCACACTCTGCTACCATGATGTTCTGACTTACCTTGAGCTCTGAGGAATGTAGCTGGTTGTCTATGGACTGAGACCTCTGAAACAGTGAGTGCCCAAATGAACTTTTTCTCCTCTAGTTGTTCTCATCAGGTCTTTTGGTTACAGCAGCAGAAAAGCTGATTAAAATAGTATCTTTAGAGCTGGGATTGTGACTCAGCAGTAGGGTGCTCGCCTAGCAAGTGCGTGGCCCTGGGTTAGATCCTCAGCACCACATAAAAATAAATAAATACAGGTATTGTGTCCAACTACAAATAAAAAATAAATATTAAGAAAAAATATTATCTTTATAACTCCTAATTACCTCTTCTCAGCCTCACTCTAGGATCATTTGGTTTGAATTCTTCGAAATCTTAAGTTAACCTCTACAAAATTGGTAGGAAAGAATACTATGGAAAAATAATAATAATAATAATAATAATTTTAAGAATAAAATTAGCATACATGGACTTAGTATTTATGGGCTAAGTCATTTAATCTGCTTTCTCATTTAAATCTCACAATGGAATGAAGTAAAGCCAAGCATTTCTTCTTTTTTTGAACTGAAGAGAAAGTAACTCCAAAGGTCTATAGCTGGTGTGTAGTTAATTTAAGGATGTGGAGCTCAGGTAGTCTTATTGGAGAATCGAATTTTTATTCCATTATATCATCTTGGCAGATTGCATTTAAAAGAAAATTGAAATATACTTTGCATGATTTGATGTGTTGCCCTCAGACTGGTATCCTATAAATTGATCAGGGGGCAAGGCTCAATCTGTCTGACTTGCCAGGTTGGCAGTGACTTGTATCTGTGAGGCAGACAGCATCCGAAATCTTTGGTTTTGCCCATTTTCTTGGGTTCATTCTGACTAGCATAAGATCTTTGAGGAAAGCTTTTATCCTTGACACTTTCTTTTTATTCTGAAAAGTGCACAAGGATTAATGAGACAGTTGCCTACAAAGTGCTTTGAGTTCTGTCTGGGGAGCCAAGAAGTGATTTAAGTGCAAGGAATTATTCCTTTACCTAAGTTAATATTGAGTTTTTAAATAGAACTCATCATTGGAGAGTAACACTCAGATTATAATAAAGATCAACAAGGGTCAAGAAGTTCAGAGAAGGTGAAATGTCTCCCCAGGACACTGATATGCTAACCAAAGAGAATGAAAAAGCCAGGAAGGACCTTGATAAACCATCTATCTATCTGTCTATCTATCTATCCATCCATCCATCCATCCATCCATCCATCCATCCATTCATTCATGAGGAAACATGCCTAATGTTATAAGATCAGTTGGGTCAGGTGTCTTGCATAAGGTCACACAGCAAGTTAAGGTTGATGAAGTGGAGAAATGTTTAGTGGGTCCAGTGACATGTGTCATTAGAAAGGGAAGGAGAAGAGGGCAGGGAGGGTCAGGTTGCTGGTAGATGGGATGACTTCAGGGGAAATGTGGAACTTGAGAAAGGTCTGAATCAGCTGGGAGTGAATGTCCAGTATTCACTGTGATCCAAACTGTGTGATCTGGAATGTAGAGGTTGGAACATGCACCATGAGAAAAAAAATCACAACAGTTAATTCTACAATATGAGGTTGGTCCCATAGAAGATGCAGGACTTGTCATTTACTGATGTTTTCTGAGCATCTTTTCTCACTCTAATCCTCCTTTTTTAGAACATAAGTGGTGTCTAGTGTGTGAGGCAGTGAATTGAGTCCTACATTCTTAGAAAAGGAGTGAAAAAAAAAAAAACCAAAAAAGTATTTTCTATACCAAGGATATAAGAAACTAATAAAAGCAAGAATATCCAATATCAGGCTGGGGTTGTGGCTCAGCAGTAGAGCACTTGCCTAGCATGTGCGAGGCACTGGGTTTGATCCTCAGCACCACATAAAAATAAATAAGTAAAATAAAGATATTGTGTCCAACTATGACTAAAAAAAAAAAATAAAAATAAAAAAGAATCCAAAATCAAGGTTTATGTATGGATTTATTTATCCATGTATCTGCCATCAATCTGTCTCTGCCTATCTTTTGTTATCTATCATCTACCTATAAATCTATCTCTCTACCTAACAACCAACCTGCTTGCCCACCTATCAACCTGTACTCCCTTGTTACTGAGTAGAACTTGAGGACACGAGAGGAGGAGAGAGAATGCCACAGTTGTTCAAAGAAGGTGAAACTGATTCCAGTAGAAGAGAGAATAGTATCAACCATAACCAACATTTATATTGGGTCTACTATGAGCTGTGCTGTGTTTAAGGGCTTTGCATGCATTTACTTACTTAATCCTTGCCACTATCCCACGTAGATCTCTGTGTCAATAGAAATCTTACTCTGTGCGTCTCTTGCCTCTGTCTTCTTCTGTCTTGGATGGGTTCAGAGCAAATACTGTGGAGTGGTAGCAGTGTCATGCTAAGCTCACTGCAGCCTGAGGCAAAAATAAATCAATATACTTCTGAACCTTTATTTAATTCTTTATGTAAACATTTGATGTATTGTTGATCATAGATTTTTTGTGGGCATTTTTTTAGTTTTAAAAATGAATTCAACAATAATTGATTTGATTACTGATTTTGAAGAGTAACTCCCATAGATTTTGCACCTGAGCAAATGTCTCACCCACCTCCCCCACGTTCCACCCATGAAGAACAACCTCCACCAGTTCTAAGAGAGTCTCAGCAATAGTTCTACCAGAGAGGACTGTGATTGTCTCAGCAGTGGTCCCATGCCCATCTCTGAACCAATCACAGATGCTTAAGAAGACTGCAGTGTTTTGATTGGGCTGTGGAGGTGGGCAGGATCAGTCCTTCTCATCTTCTAGGAGTGTTGGAGAAGGTGTCTTATTCTGCCTCCTGTGGCAAAGCCAGAGATGGGGATTCTCATTCAGTTGATGGGGTTGGGGAGAGGTATTGTTGCATTCAGCAGGGGGTGAGAAGGTGGAGAAAATTGCTTGGCAAGAATGTGGTTTCAGGTGAAGATTAGCTGCAATGTGATCCCAGTAAAGCAGGCCAGGGAGTCTCCCCTTTTGTGTGCCCATGCTGGCCAGTCATTCCCTGAGATCCAGCAGTGATGGAGGAAGTCAGCTCCATTTGACTGGGGATATGTCTTTGTAGAATAAGACATCTGTGAATTATCATCAACCCCCACATACAGAAGTCAGGGATGGCCATACAGACCAGCAAGGGACTTGTCCAGGGTCCTACAAGGGTTGGTCCCCAAAGATAAAATAATAACCAGAAATGGATGCAGTTCAGGCATCCAATAGTTATCTGCCAATCTTTCTCCTTAGTAAAGGAAACAGTTGCTTATCCCTTACTGAAATATATTTTAATGGAAAAAAAAATCTCTTTCTATCCCTCCCAGTACCCCTTCCCTCTCTTACCCCCATCAACACATACACACATGCACACGTTCATGTATCTTGATCTAGAATTCTCAAATATTGAAAAGCACAAGTAGCTGCATGTGTTGCCTTCTTGCCTCTGCCTTGTGAGTAAAAGCTTTTAGCAGAGATTCGACAGGCTCACCTGAGCTAACCTCTCTGCTTTCACACAACCCACCTGAGTCACAGTGCAGCAGTGAATCATGCTGACACTCCATGTATAAGCCTGCTGGTAGCTGGATGAGGTGGCATTACGATGAGCAAAATGGACTTCTTCCTTGAAAATTCCATCAGGGGAGGTGTATGCCATTTAGAAGTTTCCTATGCCAGGAAACTGTGCTGGTAGTTGAGCTGAAATCAGGGCAAGGAAAAAAGAGGGACCTGCCCTCCGCTTCGTGACGTGCCAGGAAGCCTGCACAAATACTCCTCTGTCAGCAAGGGGGGGCCCTGTCACCCTTTCATTAGCTGTAATTGAAGGCCTACAGAGGCAGTAATTGCAAATACCAGCCAGGCCTCACAGGCTCATCTGTCTTTGTTTATCATCAGAGTAAGAGTATTGATTATTACTAAGGTCTCCCTTTCTTTTGGATAGGGACAGGGAAATTAGATTAACAAAGCCTGGCGTGTTTTGTGTACCACATTGCCTGTAGGGAAGACAGATCAGAAGTACTGAGAAATGGCAAGCACTTGATTTCCTAGGGTAGGCAGGCTGCTAGCACTCTTAGGTGCTTCTACTGCAGGGGCTTTATTACTCTGATTCCCCATCATCCTAGCATCCTTGCTTTCATTGGAACACCACAGACCCACAGCACATTGAGTGTCTCTTCTCTTAAACCTGTCTTCAGGTACCCTCAAAATAATGGCCTGTCTGGGAACCAACTTGTTATTCTGAAAGGTGGTTTAAAAAAAAAATACAAATCCAAGCATTTAACTGGCTCTTACTGTATGAATTGTGCCAAAGTAACTACAGAACTGGACTGGTGAATGGAAGTTTCTCTTTATGGAAGAAGCCTAGCAAAGGAGTGAAAAAGTAATGGTAACATTAGAGCAATGGTTTTCAAGGATGGCATGCATCAAAATCAGCAGACGGCCCCCCAGCTTGGAGATTCTGGTTCAGTGGGTCTGGAGTTGGCCAGGAAAATTGGCTTTCGTAAGATTGCCAGTCTGGGGACCACCATATTTTTGAGAGTTACTGGATTATAGCATGATCGTTTTAGAAACCAGATAAAGTAGATGGTGGCAGAGATTATTGGTCATTATTAGTGTCACAAGAAAAGAGGTAACTAAGCAATAGGTGCCCCCTGATGGGAGTATTACAAAGTCACGTATGGGGTATTCTTTTTAAAAAAATATTTTTTAGCTGTAGATGAACACAGTATCTTTATTTAATTTATTTATTTTTATGTGGTGCTGAGAATTGAACCCAGTGCCTCACACGTGCCAGGCAAATGCTCTGCTACTAAGTCACAATCCTAGCCCCATCCAATGGGGAATTCTTGTCAAAATGTTGATGTTTAATCTATCTAGCCAAACCTGAATATCATTTTATAGGAAATGCAAGGGGCAGAGAAATTAATCACACAACTTCACCACAGGGATACACAAAGCCAAATTCAGATATGGAAAACTCCTAAAGGCCAACAAATGAGTTACTATTGGAAAGAAAAGGAGAAGGAAGAAAATGAATGGTTTCAAGAGACTTAGGTTGCATGATCCCATTAATTGGGTCCGTTGGATCTTGATCCTATCCAATGACCTGTGAAGAAGGAAATGGTAAGATAAGCAAGGCAATTTGAAAGATGGCCAGATATTTGATGACCCCCAGGGGAGTTCCTGTCACCACCCTCAGTCTTCACATGGATGGTTCCTTTTCAACCTTTTATTCACAGTTTTAAATGGTATTTTGTCTTCTGGACCACCTTATCTAGAGCAGCCTCTTCTCTATCTCAGCATAATTATTTATATTTCTTGTAGACACCATAATCACCAGGAGGCCTCTTTCTCTCTTAGCACTGTCACCTCTCCTTCCTGGCCCATGGCTGGGAACACAGTAAATTAATGATTATTTCCTGAATTAATGATCAATAAAACCTTAGTGAATTCTAATGTTTTCAAATTCAGAGTCCAGCAAGGTACATAATATTTTACCTTTTCTTCCTTCCTTCCTTCCTCTCTTTCTTTCCCTCCCTCCCTCTTTCTTTCCCTCTCTCTCTACCGCAGGGGCTTGCTTACTCTGATTTCCCATCATCCTAGCATCCTTGCTCTTTCTCTCTCTTTCTTTCCTTCCCTTCCTCTCTCTTTTCTTTCTTTCTTTCTTCCCTCCTTCCCTCCCTCCCTTCCTCCCTCGCTCCCTCCCTCTTTCCTTCCTTCCTTCCTTCATCCAAAGTTAACACAAGTTGAGTGATTCATGCAAGATCATAACCTGTGCCAAACTAGCATAGTCAGGACAGAACCCCCTTTTTTTTTGACTTCTCATCTGATTATCATTCTCTCTGAACAAGTTTTCTCCCATGGATGTCTGAACATCTAAATATTCTCATTTTAACAGTTGAGCATATACTTGATGCTCTTGGTGGAAAAGAGGATGCTTCGTTCCTTCTCTTCGTTTGTGGAAGCAGAGGGGTGAGCACCAGGGATACTGCCTATGTGAGTGAGTGAAATGCGGATTTGGAAAATTAGCATTTTTGGAGAGGGTTGGTTTTTCCCTCCCCGCTTGAAGATAACCATCTTACCTCCTTAACTAGGCTGAAATGGAGTTGGGAGCTCATTTCTATCAGTATACCTGCAAGTTTAAAGTCTCCCCTTTCCCTTTATTTCCATCTCTGCACATATTATCCTATCTATTGCTTGTCATCTCCATTTCTGTCTATGCCTCTGTCATCTCCATCTTCATCAATTTTATCATCACTGTGTCTATCATCTCTATTTCTTTCTCCATTTCTACCATCTTTGTCATTTCTATTTCTTTCTCCATCTATCTCCATCTCGGTCATCCCCATCTTTATCATCTCTGTTTCTATCTCCATCTCTATCATCTTTCTATCTCCTTCTCTACCTCTATCCATCTCTGTCATTTCCATCTGTGTCTACCTCTCTCTTCATCTACTTTTAACCTCATTCCTCTTCCAAGCTTCTACATATTGTTTTCTGCTCCCCCTTCACAGCCAAACTTATTAAAAGAATCATCTTTCACTGTTGATCTTCATTTTCTTACCTCATATATTTCTCACTGTCCACTCCAATTTGGTTTCTCTTCCCTCCATTCTTCCCTCCAAACTATCATTGAAAAATAACCAATAATTTCCATATTGCCACATCCAGTAAGTAGGCTGTTCTCATCTTTACCTCAGAAGTGCTGAACAATGAGGTGTTCCTTCTCGTTGAATTATTGCTCTCTTGGTAAGGATCTTTTAGTCAAGATCAATTAATGCCAGAGAAATAAAATCTTAGTGGTTTAAACACAATAAAAGTTATTACATTATTCATTGTAATAATAAAAGAGAAAAAGGATAGGGAAGATAGTATATGAGAGAGATTTCTATGGGGTAGGCTTGTGGCTATATGGGTCACTTCCATCCACATTACATTGGCCAGAAATCAATCTTTTGATCCTTCCTTGATGCAAAGGATGCTAAGAGTCCTGGATAGATACCTCCTTCCCAGGAAGGCAGAAATGCAGGCAGGTGCCAGGTCATAGGTTCCCAAGTCTGCAAAGCAAGACTCAGTGTATTCTCTCCCGAGGTCCCATCTCTGCTTTGTGCCACATAGGCCACTTTCCCCATACCACCCCATCTTTCCCCAGTGAAAGCCTTAGTTTCTTATTAAAGATTTTATAGGAGCCTCCAGATCACTTTTGCACCTAAATCTCCTCTAGAAAATGAACCTGTTAAATCCAAACTGCTCTTTCACAAGCCACTAGTGGAGGCTTAATTGTCTTAGTGCAGAGGAACTTGATTTCTCCATTTTTAATGCTGTCTTCTGTAATGGGTGCCCTGTGCTCCTTGCTCTCTGCTGTATACTCTCTGGGATCATTTCAGGTCACAAAAGGAACATCATGACCCAGCACTGCACCACAATGCTGCAGTTTTTTTTTTTTCTTCTGTATCACATTAAGAAAGCGAGAGGAAATATGAATATATTACACATAGAACATGTGTAGACAAGTACTAGCTTTATTACATATGGACGCTTCAGGCTTTTTATTTTAATTCGCTCGTAAAAACCACAAGAGCTCTCACCATGCTTCTCTTTTATCTGAAGGAAGATTCATTATATGGCCTGTTTCTCTCAACAGCCTCTCCAGTAGCTGGCTCAGAATTGAACACTATCTGGGGTTCACATAGGAAGTGAGCATGGGGCCCTTACAACCAGACAAGCCTTTGCATAAAGACCCCCCTTACCACCCTCAAAATAGAATGTCAGGCTAGAGAGTACCATATTCTGTGTGGCCATGTTCAGCCCTGGGAGAAATTGTTCTTACAGACTGCCTAAGTCTCCTCTCTTGCAAAGGTACTCTACTTTAAAAGACTTAATTGCTAGAGAGTGACCTCGACCTAGGAGCTGTTGTTTGTTCCTAGTGACTGAAATTCTTGGAGTGCTGGCCTGACTCTCAGTAATCTTGAAACAGTTACCCACATATCACTCACAACCATTGTGCTGTAATTCCTGCTCCTGTTCCAAGCATCAGAGTGCCCTAGGTTGGGGTGTACTGAAGCTTGTCTCTGACTATATTCTTCTTGGTACAGAATAATGCAGTTGAAAAAAATATTCATTCAACTCTCAGTCTCCTATGCCCAGTATTAGAAAACAAGGGATAGAGACATTCCATAAAATAACAGCAGATTCTGGGACTGCCCACCCCTTTAAGACTGAAGGACCTAACTACCCGCTGTTGTGATTGGTTAAGTCACAAATTGATTCATCTAACCAGAGTTGCCTCACCCATGGGTCGCATCCCCTCTCCCACAGTAGCCCTTACATTATAATGGGTCTGAAGAGCCATCCTAGCTCAGCATTCCCCATGGTGTTGGCTGAGGTCTTCCTTGAGGCTGGGCTGACTCCCAGCTGTTCCCTTTGCCCAGTTCTGCCTCCTTGCCTTACCTTCTCCAGGTGGTATTCTCAAGAGTATTTTACTGTCCTCTTCCAGAAGGCTAGCCTCTATTTTAGGGCCTGAAACAATTGGTTTTGTAACTAGACACATAAGAAGCTGTGATCCATCACACTAGGGCCCTCTGATGGGAATGGGAGCCAGAGCCACGAAGAGCAAAGTGAACACAACTGTTCTCCTCTTATTGCTCTTTCACATCAAGATGAGAAATAATGAGCCCTGTCCTAAATGGGAGCAAGATGAGGAATAATGAACACTCTGCGTAAGAAGGGTGCTGAGAGAACTTCAAAGGGCCATTTATTATTTTCTCATTTCTTTTTAACACCTTCTGTTTCTTTACATGTGTAGAATGCCTTGGTTTTCGTTTCAAATGGCGGATGGGCCTTCAGCAACTCCCAGGTAGACATTACCTATTCTACCAAGGAGCGAAAAGGCCAAATCTCAGTAATGGGTTTTGGAAGATCAATAACCAAGTTGTTCCCAGACTTGCTGAAGCAGACTTTACATTTATAATGTAAAAAACAAAAGGCTCAAAAGAAGAAGAGAGTTCATCTAAAGAGAGCTTGATTGCATCATTAAACTTTTAATTAACCTGATGGCTTTGACTTAAGAAAATCAATAGAGCCGCCTACTTGTAGGGAAGAATACATTTAATATTTTATGTGCAAATGTTTATCCATATTTTTTGGTTTGTTTCGTTTCATGTGTAATTTCTTTGATGGACCTTTGTTAGGTGTATTTGCTTCCAAAAGTTTAAAATTGCAAACCTTTTTTTTGGTAACTGAATATGTGATAACTTTGTTCCTGGTGACTGAAATTCTTAGAGTGCAGTCCTGACTCTTAGTAATCTTGAAACAGTCACCCCCAAATCACACAACCATTGTGCTGTAATTCCTGCTCCTGTTCCAAGGATTAGGGTGCCCTAGACTGGGGTGTACTAAAGCTTGTTTCTGTGTTCTCCTTGGTGCAGAATAATCCAGTTGCACAAATATTCATTCAACTCTCAATCTCCTATGCCCAGTATTAGAAAACAAGGGATAGAGACATTCCATAAAATAACATAGCAGATAAGTTTCATAACTCTATGTGGAACAAGATTTTAAAAGACCTTAGCCCATTAAGCCCTGAGTTTTCAACTCCATGAATATTTAAAAAAAACAAAACAAAACAAAACACAGGTGTGTTGAGAGAGGTTGGAACTCATAATCTAGATTTTATATGTGTGTGTGTGTGTGTGTGTGTGTACATATATATGGAAATACATATATTTCTCAAATGCCCTTATTGTTCACCTATTACTTTTCTCAAAATAATAGACCTCTAAGAACATAATGATTATTTCAAAGTTACTATCAATGGTATATTTGTTGCTCAATTTAAGGTTTTAATAGGTGCTTTCCATCTTGGACCATGGGACAAATTGGGTTTTATTTATTTTGGGGGAGGTACCAGGGATTAAGCTCAGGGGCACTCGACCACTGAGCCACATCAGCCCTTTTGTATTTTATTTGGAGACAAGGTCTTACTGAGTTGCTTAGCATGTCACTTTTGCTGAGGATGGCTTTGAACCTGGGGATCCTCTTGTCTCAGCTTCCTGAGCCACTGGGATTACAGGTGTGCGCCACTGTGCCTGGCCAAGGTGGGTTTAAAAAGAATATATAAATTTCATTGGAATTAAGATACTTAGTGTTTTGAATTTAAAAGCCTTTTGTGTGTGCATAAGGTTGAGGGGTGGGAAGACATTTTTTACACAGATATATCTTATTTTTATTTAATTTAAACTTATCTAATGTTCAGTTAGTTTAGACTACATTGTCCTGCTCAGTGTCCATGGCAACAGGCAAATCTATTAAAATATACAAGTTCCTGGTAACCAACATGGAATTATACCTGCCAATACCAGGAACACCTTAAAATTCTCTTTCCATTACCATTCACTGATAAGACTTTAGTTATCTTAGGGTCTTTAACAACCATACATACAGTTTCTGTTTGTTATTTTCTGGATTGGAGCAGTTGGTGTTCTGAAGAAATTTCTAATCAGGACTGCATAAGGCATGAGTCACTTTTAGGAAATAAAGATTATTCTGACTTGATATGACTAAATTCAGGGAATTAAGTCTTTACAGCTGTGTTGGAAGACCTGGTAAATCAGATTCAGGGATAGGTCTTCAGGTGTGGTCCCAGAGCTCAATAGGCTTTACAAACACACAAGTAATTTAAGGGAAGGGGGAATACCAACTAATTGTCTTGTTCTTTTTGATTGACTATAACAAGCTACCACAAACTAAGTGGTTTATAAAAAACAAAAATTTATTTTTCACAGTTCTAAGAGCTGGGAGATCCAACATCAAGGCATAAGGAGATTCAGTGCCTGGTGAGGACCCACTTCCTGTTCATAGATGGTGTCCTCTTGCTAAAGGAAGGGTGTATGTGCTAGGTGAGCACTCTCCCACTGAGCCACAACCCCAGCCCCTCCCCCATTTTCTATTAATTTGTATAATCAACCATTTATTCATGTCAATGGAGACTCATAGATAAATTTATTTAAACTTGGGGTTCTAAGCCAATATTACTTGATTTTGTACTCCATTTATTCCATTGATAGCTCTTTCATTGGAGTCCTGGATCCCTTTGAGTTCCAATCATCAATTCAAGTTTTTTAAGCATTTTCACTTCTGCACTGTAAGATGTTGCTATAGCGCCAGGTTCAACTTGTGTATTTCCTGCCCCTATACTAGAGTTAGCCTTTTCTCCAATAAATCATGTTTACTTTTATTGGCATGGGAAACCAGGATCTGGGTGCTTGGTGTTCCCCTTACATTGACTTTTGTTGTATCTACCCCTCTCAGCTGACATGCAAGGAAATGTACAGGCTCATTAACCTGTGAGCCTGTACATATTTATATATTTATATCAAGCTAAATATGAGTCCATACTGATATCTTATTTATTTGTAAACTCCCATTCCAGAAATGAGAAACCTAACCTCTATCAGCTTCCTTTCATTTACTTGTTTAGTTTTAGTGTATGCATATAGAAATATCAGAATTGTTAAATTACATTCAGCAGGAAATAAAACTTGATCACCTGGAATATAAGGATTTTTGACAATTGATTTTGCCTTTAGTCTTATTGTAGTGGCACCCCTCCTCCACAAAACAAAACTCTTCTCCAGAAATCTTCACCATAATTGATTTTAAGACTATAAGCAAAAGAGTTTCTACAAAAAATTGCAATGTAGTTAAACTTCCTATTTTCATGTTGCCATATTTTACTTGGCCGCTAGCCTGAAAGAAATCAGCATTCTAGGTGCTGAACACCCCCTTACTAGTTTTTCACAAACATTTATCTAGTATAGTAGTTTGTAGAAATGTGTAAAGAAGGCCTCTGGCCTTGAGCTGGAGCTTCACAGAGATGTCTACTTTTCTAAGATAAGAGAAATTACCAGCTGGGCTCCATGGTAACGGCTAGCAGAGGAAGGACAGAAAGGGGAAAAGAAGTTCTCCTCTTCTCAGGTGTTGTCCTTGAAGGGTTAACCTGCCCAGAACAGTGAAAGAAAAAGCTGCTTTTATGTGAACTTTTGCAGACTGAACTTGTAAGCCCCTCCCCTTACCCACTGGGTATAAAGTTCTGAAACTACCTGAACTTGGAGTTCAGGGGATTAATTGATTACAGCAAAAGCTGTGCCCTCTGAACCTGGCTGCAGCCAAATAAAACTGTTTCCTGTGATCTTTGGTGCCCTGACTCGTCTGTCCCTACAACATTATGGTTCCCACTCATTTCTAGAGTTACTTAGATCAGCTCCTCTCTCTCTAACCCTTTTAGGAATAAGTGGTTTAGTACAATAGATTATCACATTCTGCATTTTACCCTAGAATCTGTATTTCTTCCTGGACTCTCTATAAATGAATTTTTCTAACCTCTTAAATATGTTTTAATGTACAACCTGGGGACTATAGTTAATAAATGCATGTTGAGCTAGGGCTTTTTTTTAATAAGTAGATTTTAGCTGCCTTTGTCAAGAAAATTAAGTATATGAGATGATAAATGTTAATTTGCTTCACTAGAGTAACCATTTTACTATCCATATGTATCCCATAATGTGTTATAAATCTCAAATAGGAACAATAATGTGTATTTTAAAATGTGTATACACTAAGGTTTGCTCTTTGTTCTGGTAGTTCTGTGTGTTTGACTATAGATTTATAGCATCATGTGCCCATCATTATAGTTTCATCCAAAATAGTTTTGTTGTTGTAAAAAATCCTGTGTTTCATGTATTCAGTCCTCTTTCCATTCCAATCCCCTAGTATTTTTTACCAGTGCTTTCCCAGAATCTTATATGATTAAAATATATATTTCATTTTGCAATATATATGTATTGCATTTTTTCAAATGGCTTCTTTCACTTAGTGATATGCACAAAGGATTTATCTATGAATTCCCATGGTTTGATGGCTAATTTATTTGTATTCTATTATATCCAAATAACATATATCATATTATATATCAATATAGCAGAATAAAAATAATTTTGCTATCTGGATAGACCACAGTTTGTTAATCCATTTCACGTTTACTAAAGAACCTCTTGGTTGCTTTTGGTTGTTGTTGATCATGAACATGGATGCTCTGAGGAGTCACAAGCAGGTTTTTGGGTAGAGAGAAGTTTGCAGAACATTTGGGTGAATACCTAGGTGTATGATTAATATGCTGTATGATAAGACCATATTTAGCTTTGTAAGAAACCACAAAACTTTCTTTTTAAAAATATTTTCCACACTTTTTTATTGATGAATTATGGTTGTACATATTGATGAAATTTGATATGTATTCGTACATGCACCTAATATAACAGTGTAATTTGGTCAGTATCACTCCCCAGCGTTTCCTTCATCCATCCCTGCCTGCCACCCCTTGGTCCCTTTCTTATATTGATCTCCCTTTGATTTTTAGGATATCCACTGCCACCTTTGGCAGCTATTATGCATACAAACAACAAAAGTATTGGCAAGGATGTGGGGAAAAAGGTAGACTCATTTTCCTTTGGTTCTCTCTAGCTTCCTCATATGAGAGAAAACACATAGCCCTTAACCTTCTGGGTTTGAATTATTTCACTTAACATGACGGTCTCTAGCTCCATCCATTTTCCTGCATATGCCATAATTTCATTTCCCTTTATAGCTGAATAAAACTCTATTGTTTATATAAACCACATTTTCTTTATCCATGTATCTGATGATGAACACCTAGGCTGCTTCCATAGTTTCTTCCAAACTGTCTTCCAAAGTGGCTGTACATTTTATATTCTCTTGAGCAGTGAAAAAAGAGTTTGTTTCTCCACATCCTTATCAGCAATTGGTATTGAATCTTTTAAGTTAGCTATTCTAGTGGGTACTTAATGATGTCTCATCATTATTGAATTTATAGTTCCCTGATGACAAATGATATTGAATGTATTTTCACATGCTTGGTTGACATCTATGTATCTTTTTTTGGAAGGGTGTATTGAGATCTTTTGATATGATTGTCATTTTCAACTTTATCTTCCTTGTTACTGTGATCCTTGTCTAATTTTGTTATTGGCAAAACCATAAAATTCTTGGAGACCTTCATGGGGGATATGCTCATAACTGGAAGGAGTAAAAGGAGCCTGGATAGAACTTGTTGGTCTGAGATGAAGAATGGGTATTGAACTTAGTCATTGAGCCTATAGGTAAAAAGGACAGAGCAGGAATATAGATTAAGAGCTGATGGAAATGCCACCACCTTCTTTCCTCAGTTTCTATGTAGCACTGCGGTATTCCATGACATTTGTTTTTCTATGTATCAGAGGGGGATCACTTGGCCATATATTTTAGTGATCAGAGGAATCATTCTGGGAGCATATCATCCCAAATGAAGACCTAAGCAGAATTGGGCTTTAAGCCATGTCTCATGTGAAGCTACCCAGAATCGAGACCATTAGAATTGTGTAAACATCAACTTTCCTTGCATATTTGTATAAATTTTAGCATTGGCCACATACTCAGTTCTAACTTGATGGATTGATGTGCTTAAAACCTGGCAGGACTATTCAAACTCTCTGGCAGTGAAGAGGCTATGGCTCTCTCTCTAGAATGTAGCTTGGGTAGCAAAGGAAACTCTTGGCATGCTGCTTCACTGAGATTTGTAAACAGTAATTAACTGGACTTCTGCATCCCAATTCTGCTCTTTCATTTTCTTCTTTCAAAATACATGAAGGAGTTTTAGTTCTGGATAATAAATGACAAGAATTGTAGCACTCTGCATTTAAGTCAAATGAGCTCAATGAGAGTATACAATTCTTGCAATTATAATTTCACTGTTTTGCATATATTCACAAAGAAAAACAAAACAAGGAGGCATAAGCTTCTTGGTATACTGAAAGCTGGGAGCTCATAAGAAATTAGTGGGCCCTCTGCTTGTGAAGCTATTTGTAACCCAGTCCCAGCTCTACTTGTGTCTGGTTCTATGACATGTGGTGAAACACTGGTATCTTGTGTATCTTTGTCCCTTTGTTTAAAATGAGTAAGTGGAGGCAGATATTATCTGATTTACTTTCAGATGCAAGGTGACTATAATAAATTCCTAATATAGGCTGCAGTCTTTGTGCAAAGGAGAGAGCAGAGGAGCTGTGAGGAAGGTTCTTGTTTTGACTCAAGTCAGCCACCAGGGGCCACCCAAGAGCACATCTACCAAGTAGCTGCACCACGGAGTTTGTAAATCAAATTTCTGCAAATTGAACCTTCTTTTCCTATTGACATAATTTCAGAGATGTGTTCCCTTAAGGAAACAATGGCTCCTAGAGCAAAAATTAAAAGTATGCTAAAATGTATAAAAAGATTTAACAGCATTCTTTAAAGGGAACATACTTAATAATATAGCTTTGGTATTATTGCACCTTGCATTAAATTGAATTTGTGTGAGACAACAATTTTATATGTTTGTGAAAAGAATTCAGTTTATTTTGGTTATGGATGCTTCAGTGTTTGCCTTGAGTTTTGTAGAAATATGGAACTGACACCTTTTAATAATACATGGTCAATATTCCCTATTTACCTGACTCATCACTCCTTATCACTCCATTTTTTTTCCCAAGAAGGGCAAAGGAGAAATGATGCATATAACCATAGGATGATTGGGTGGAAATAACCCTCAGAGATTATTGAGTTAGCTTCTTGTACTGATGAGTAAACCAAAGGGAGACAGATGAAATTATCTGAACAGTCATACAAATAATTAGGTTGAGTTGGCACTGCCCCACAGAATCATTCCTGAGGCCAAAAATGAGAAGCAGATAGCTTCTCAGACTCTGATTAGTTAAATATACACCCAGTGGGCACAGTGGGTGGAATTATCCATCAGAGGGAGTGAGCTAATAGATGGTATCAAAATGACTAAGAAATTTGAAAAAATTAATCAAGGTGACCCTTGTTCCTCAGGAGACAGGATAAAAACAATGACTGCAATTTAATAAGAGGACATAAAATCAATTATATACAGACTTAAAAAAATTGTAGAAACCTCCAAGTACTTACACATTGACCAGTCCATTCCTGTCAATAGAATTCTTCCTCCATCTGCTCATGAATGGAAGAGTGGGTTGGTGATAAAATCAGCTCCTGATGAGTCTTTAGGTAGCAGAAATTTTCAGATATTTTGACCATGAGTTTTTGCAGTGCTGTAGGAGGCAAGAAATTACGATGATAGGTAAAGAAAAAGAAAAGATTGTGGGTGGTATGTGTGTCCGGGGGGTTGTTTTGTGGTACTGGAGATTAAATCTAGGGGGCACTGAGTCACTGAACCACATGCCTAGCCCTTTCTGCTTTATTTCAAGACAAGGTCTCCCTAAGTTGCAGAGGCTGGCCTTGAACTTGCCATCCTCCTGCCTGAGCTTCTGGAATACTGGGATTGGACATATATATGCCACTACACCCAGCAAATTAGGAGGGGGGGGGAAGTGGAAGACTTTTTAAACATAGCTAATTATCTTGATATAATGGAAGAGACACTGAACACAGATTTAAAAGGCACTTTGACCTTCTAGCTGGAAGCTTTTGGAGAGTCATTTAATGTGCTTACAGTTATTTTCTCAGGTGTCAAATAGATGAGAACACATCTTTAGACTCTTGTACAAAGATTGTGTAAGAGTCAAAGACCACCATGAACCCAAAAGACCCCTTTGGCAACCATGGTGTACATTCCTAATATAAAAGGTGCATACTGTCATACTGCCTCAGTCTAGATTCTACATATGTCACACCTGACATCATACCTCATCTGGTCATTCATAAGTGATTATTTACCAACTATATTAAGTGGCCTCATTTAGTTTCTTAAAAAGCACAAAATGCCAATCTGCAGCTAGTTTTGTTTCCCTCTCATGACATGAGCATATGTGAGGGAATATTTGAGCAGAAAGAAAATTAAAAGAATTCATCACGTTTCTCCCTTTTGGCTGGAAAAGTTTCTCTGCTCAGATTTTTCACTGTGCTGCAACAGAGAGTGGCCCCATCGTGGCAAATATATGTTGCTTATTTGCACACATAACGGATTATGTTTTCATTAACATCCCAGCTGCTGCATTTCTCTTCTAGCTTTTTAACTTCTCCAAATTCATATCTTTGCATGTTCTTGTTATATAGAATAACTTCCACAGAGCAACAGAAATACAATCCATTCTTAAGATACCAAAGTCAGTTTAATGTGGATAAGGCTATATCCAAGATAATCACTCTTAGAAGATTTTTCTTGATGTTTCATTGTCTACAGAGTTTTGTTTTTCCCCTTAATGCAGTGGTAGCACTATTCTTGGTTATCAGCTTTGTGCATCCTCCCCTGTTATTCATTTTATCTAAAATTTGGTCTTTTTTTTTTTTCCATGATCACTTTCTTGGGAAATCTTGGCTTCTTCTCCTTATGGATGACTCTCATCAACTCTACATCTTCAGTTCTATCCTTTCCCCAGGTGTATATTCAAACTGTCTAACCTCTGCCAGAATTTTCTGCTTGGCTAGTCCATCTTTATATCAAATGTATGTCAAAAACCTCATATTGTGTACAACTCTGTTCTCTTCTCATCATCTAAATTAGCTATGTCTTTTAAGTAATTAATGTCTACCAGAGCTTCAGGTCATCCAGATTTGAGATATCAGGATCATCTTGGACCTATCCTTCTGCCTGGCCACCTCATTTCCAATCAGTCGTTAATGTCCTCTTAGTTCACCCTAAGTGAACTTAGTTCACCCTGCAGGCAATCTTCCTGATTCTTTGCTCTCCTCAGTTAGCATTTATGTTCTAGTTATTGTGCATCTCAAATCTTGCACTGGCTTTCTAAATCCTTCCCCAAACAGTCTCTGTCCTCCTAAAATGTTTCCATTGCCTGTGGAATGGAATGTTTCCATTCCTATGGTGCTCATCAACTTCAGTGGAGTTCCATGGTCTGTATTCATACATTTAAAATTCTATGGTTGACTGTAATAGATCGGAGTACTGTTTGCAATTCTTCACTTCCCATAATAGGATTATACATCCCAGCCCTTCCCAGGTAATTTTGTAGTACCTCTCTTTTTGGGCAGAGTATACTTGACCACTCCATTGATTTTGAACTTGATCATCTGATTTTCATTGCCTGAGGGAAGATGAGTGAGGATGATGCAAACAGAAGTTCAATTGCATGGCTTCCCCTGTGTGATCTTCTGTAAGAAGAGCACGCCCCAGGCATCCCTTATCTTTTTAGGCCAGGAGGCAGAATAAAGTCTTGGCAGCCTACCTGAGCTCAAGTTGCAGTCTGAGACAGTGCAACTTGAGTATTCCGTCTTTACATCAAATGTACTACAAGGACCTCGTATTGCAAACAACAGTGCTATACATCATGACCCATGAGTAAAAAAAAAAAAAAAAAAAAAAAAAAATGAACCTACTGTCATAAACCCCTGGGACTGGAGAGTTGTTACAAAGTATCATTTTTAGCAATAGTATATGAATACTGAAAAGGTCTTAATTACTGTTTCTCATCCTGTAAATACTTCAGTATGCAAAGATTTCATGCGGTTTCTGTAACATGTTAATGTATTCCCCTCATTGTGTTTGTTGGTTTGTTTTACCATTTTCCTTAATTTTTTTATTTTCTGTTAGCCCTTCTTTGTCCAACTTCTTTCCTCTCCAGTCTTTCTTTCTCTGATAACCACAACCCATTGGGAAGTTTACCTTTTTTGGATTTCTTAGTGTCCATGTTCTTTATTTTACATCCTCTGACCAAACTTGTCCCAAGCGTTCCCTTGCTCTCATGAAAGAACTCAAGCTTCTTTTGAGGGAGGACAGAGCTATAACCTCACACATTACTGTTCCCCTGCTCTCAAGCTCTGCTGTACCTGGAACATGTGGTGGTTTCTCTTGCCTTTGGGTCATTATGCATTCTGTTCCTTTCTTCTGGACTGCTATTCCCTCCACCCCTTCCTTCCTATACATACCTGAGTCTAGGTGCCTCCATGTGATTCATAATGATGTTTTGGTCAACTGCGGACCACACATACAACTGTGGTCCCAAAAGATTATAATGAAGCTGACAAATCCCATCATCTAATGACACTATAGCCATTGTGTCACAAAATGATCCATTATGCACCTGTTGGCCGTGATGCTGGTGCAAACAAGTAGACAATGTGCAATTATATACAGCACGTAATATCCGAGGATGATAGTAAACAACTATGTTCCTGATTTATGTATTACTATATTATGCGTTTTATCATTATTTTGGAGTATACTCCTTCTGCTTAATGAAAAAAAAAGTTCACTATAAAACAGTAGCTTTTTAAAACTGAAAACAGCCTCATCCATCCTGTGTTTACGGCATCCACTGAAAGCATCAAGAGAGCACGTCAAGGGATTGATCTACACTACCTAGGTTCATGTAAGTACACTCCTTGTTGTGGGTATGAGATGCTCTCCCAAATCTCCTCAGTTAATGCAGGAATGTTCAGAGGTGAAATGATGGGATCATGAGAGCTATAATCTAGTCAGTCCTTCATAGTCTAAATGGACTCACTGGGTGGTTAATGTCGGCAGGTGGGGCTTGGATGAAGGAGGTGAGTCACTGGAGGTGTGCTTTAGAAGGGTGCATCATCCTCTGTGGCTCCTCCCAACTCCCTCCTGCTGCCTCTCTCCTTTCTGATTGCCATTAGAGGAACAGCTTCCTTCCATCATAATGTTCTGATAGAGTCAGCCAACCGTGGACTTAATTTACAAAACCATAAGCCAAAATAAACTTCTACTCTTCTAAGTTTTTCTTGTCAGGTATTTTGGTCACAGCAACAAAAAGCAAACTAACAACATTCTGTGATGTTTGCAAAAGGTGACATCATTGGACATATTTCTCATGACATTAAGCTATAGATTATTATAATTCCAGTATTAGGCATTACATTACAGAAACTTTTTTTGTGGGGGGAGGACTGGGGATTGAACCCAGGGGCATTTTTTTTTGCATTTTCATTTAGAGACAGGGTCTTACTAAGTTGCTGAGGCTGGCTTTGAACTTGCAATGCTCCTGCCTCAGCCTTCTGAGCTGCTGAGATTACAGGCATGTGCCACCGCTCCCAGCATATTACCATGGCTTCTTCTCCATGAGTTGATGGTGTGCTTTGTCTCAGTCAGGATGAGCTGACAAAAATCAACACCCATTCTCAGTGGCTCTAGCAACAAAGGTTCTTTCCTCATGCTTGTGTCTAATATATGTACTGCAGAAAGAATGGGGAGGTGTTACTTCATTCAGTCACTTCAAGGCCCAGGCTGCAAGGAGCTCTGCCATTGTGGAGCTATATCATCTCTGACTTTGTACCCTTTTTCTCCTAAGCCACAGCCCCAAATCACCCCAAGACCCCACTTTGGGGAACTTAAAGTTTAGTAAGGGATATGGAATATTCAGGGATCCCTAGCTTTCTCTTCCACGTGTTTCCCAGGTGTTCTTCTAAGAACTTTAGTCCTAATTTCTTGCCATATGTGTCATGGCATCTTACTGTCTTGTCTGTATTCACATGAACTTGACAATCCTGAGGGAGGAGGCTTCATATTTCTTCATATCATCCATCCAGAGGCAAATGGAAAAACTAGTGTTATTGAACTCTGTTGCAGAGATGCCCATTCTTTGTGTCTCTCTGGTCTCCAGAGAGACTCCATCCTTCTCGATATAAAGAACTATCTCTTCCTTCCCACTGCTAGTCAGTGTCTTCAGGAGAATAGATAATGAGTATGCATTCTGAAGCTTTGTTGTGATTTTTTAAACGTTATTTTCTAACAGCCCATCACATGTGGTCACTGTCCTTTCTTTAGATGTTTCTTTTGCACATATTTAAATACTTTTCACATCATTTGACCTTTAACCAAGACCTTTAACCAAGTTTGCTTTATGTAAACTAAGAGCATCAATAAAAGAAGGAGGGAAGGAAAGAAAGAGAGAAAAAAAGAAGGAGACAAAGATTCCCTTTATTAGCTTTTAGGAGAGCCCTTCAGACTTTTTCTGGGTGGAGAGCCCAGATTGGGTCTGAAAACAGTGTGTCAAGGATCAATAAGACCTCAGATATATCTTACTCTTGAAGCCTGCCCTTCTCATCTCTGAACATTAATGCATCTCTATTATTTATCTATTGCTGTGTAACCTCACACTCAGCTCATTAAGACTACAAGTATTCCTCTGCTTATGTAATCTCTGAGGTCAGGAATATATGAAGTGGCATACCTCAGTGGTTCTGGCTTAGGGTCTCTTATGAGGTAAGTTGCAGTCAAGAAGTAGAGCTGACCAGGGATGTAGGGTCTACTTCCCAGCTCTTGATAATGTGGTGGTGTTAGAAGACCTTTGTTCTGTGACACACAAAGATTCTTTTTTTTTTGTACTGGGGATTGAATTCAGGACCCTTGACCACTGAGCCACATCCCCAGCTCTATTTTGTATTTTACTTAGAAACAGGGTCTCACTGAGTTGCTTAGCACTTTGCTTTTGCTGAGGCTGGCTTTGAACTCATGATCCTCCTGCCTAGGCCTCCCTGACCACTGGGATTACAGGCATGCACCACCGCACCCAGCTTCTCTATGGGGTGTGGAGGCAAAGACCTTTTTTAAAAAAAATTTTTTACTTTTTTGCGGACACAATACCTTTTTTTATTTATTTATGTGATTGTGAGGATCAGACCCATTGCCATATATGTGCGAGGCAAATGCTTTACCACTGAGCCATAAAGTCCCAAAATGACCCTTTTTATGGCCCTGCCTTCTCTATTGCTGAGACAAACATGTCCTTGGGTCTTCCTCCTGTAGCTTCACAGTGTTTATTTCTAATTATTGGGGTGAGATGAAGAGCACATATTTAACATAAATAAGATTAAAAAGAAACTCTGTTTCATAAGGCTCCAAGCATTGTCAAAGTCATTGACAAAAAACTGTGTGGTAGTTTTAGTCAGCTCTGCATTGCTGGAACCTAAAGACCTGACAAGAACAACTTAGAGGAGGAAAGGTTCATCTTTCAGAGGTTTCAGAGGTTTGGTCATGGCCAGCAATCTCCATCCTCTGGACCTGAGGTGAGACAAGACATCTTGGAGCAGGGACAGGGCAATGAAAATCTACTCAGTTCATGGCAGCCTGGAAGCAGAGAGAGTGCGAGTGCATGAACGTGAGTGAGCAAGGTTCCAGGAACAAGAATAAACCCTAAAGGCACACCCCCAGTGACCTGCTTCCTCCAGTAATACCCTACTGTTACCATCCAGTTAATCCATTCAAATGGATTAATCCACCAGTCGGGTTACATCTCCCATAATCTAATCATTTGAGAATTCTTGCATTGTCTCACATATGAGCTTTTGGGGGATGTTGCATATCCAATTATAGTGCGTCCACAATTTTCTTAAGTGGAATGCTTATCAACCTTGAGTCCTCTGTTTACATTCCCGAGTGTGAGCCCAGGGGAAGCTTCAGTGTTCCCTTCAGACCTGCCCTTTTTTGGGCCATGGTATTTCTTCCTAGAGGAAGATTTTTCTCCTCTTCACATGTTCTTGTATGCATACAATGCTAGCACAGGTTATCTGGAGGCCCTGGAACATCCCCTTGGTTCCAGTTAGTCTTCTTCATTCCAGGACCCTGAGTTTTAGGTAGTATCATGCCCCATGAATTTCAAGTACCACATGAGAAGGTCATGCTTATTATGTGCTTCCTATAAAAAGCAGTATGGTGTTCTGGAAACACTGTGAGCTTTGGAATCAGATACACACTACCTCAAAACTCAGCTTGACAGTATGGAGATTCCTCAGAGGAATGGAACCACTCTTTGACCTAGTTATCCTGCTCCTCAGCATATACACAAAGGACTTAAAATCAGCATACTACAGTGACAGAGCCACATCAATGATCATAGCAGCTCAAAGCTAAATTCACAATAGCAAAGCTATGAAACCAACCTACACGCCCTTCAATAGATGAATGAATAAAAAAAAATGTGGTACATAAACACAATGGAATATTACTCAGCCATAACGAAGAATGAAATTATGGCATTTGCCAGGAAATGGTTGAAATTGGAGACTATCATGTTGAGTGAGATAAGCCAATCCCAAAGAACCAAAGGCCTAATGTTATCTTTGAATATGGATGCTGACTCACAATGGGGAGGAGTTGAGGTTCACTGGTTTAGAGACAGGGTTTGGGGAAAGGGAATGAGGATGGGAATGGGAAAGATAGTAGAATGAATCAAACGTAACTTTCCTCTGTTCATTTATGAATACATGACTAGTATAACTCCACATCATGTACAGTCACAAGAATAGGAAGTTATACTCCATGTATGTGTGATATGTCAAAATACATTTTACCGTTGTGTGTAACTAAAAATAATTTAAAAAAATATATGGGCAACAGAATCCATTGCTCTGGGCCTGGGGTAAAGGAGAACATGATGGTGGATAGTGTAGTGTGCTCAGCTAATGGTGACCAAAGGCAAAGAATCAGAAAGGGGCCAGGGACAGATATGTTCTCAAGGCCATGCCTCTAATGTCTTACTTCCTCCAGCCAAGCCCTACCTGTCTTCAGTTACCACCCAGTAACCCATGCATATTAATTCACTAATGAGATTACAGCCCTCATGATCCAGTCATTGCCTAAAAACCCTATCTTTTAACTTTCCTGTGTCCGGGACCATTTATTTCAACACATGAGCTTTTGTGGTGGGAACTTTCCAGATTCAAACCCTAACAATGAACATCTCTTGCTTATGGAAACCAATAGAGAACTAGCTTGTGTATTTCTGGGGCAGCATCTTTCTTGTCTCTGGATATTACATGATTTGCCAAGTCCCTTAGATTCATTCTCTGGAATGATTTTTTCTGGAGACAAAAAGATTTTCAATTCATTTTGTATGTTCAAGGTCTGAGGACAAAATGTGAAGACAACTAGAAAGTGTTTTTTTTTTTTAAATTTTTAAAATTCTCTTCTATTTTAAATAAGATTCTAAGAAATCAGACCTTGATTTTTATAAAGAAGCATGCTTTTCTAATGATTCATCTGTTGCTGTTTTGTATAGAATTTTTCTTTGGCAGAGAAGGGGGAGTGTAGTGGAAAAGGGTGGACTTAGCAGAGAGAACAGAATGCCACCCTGTTACTTATCTTCTTGCTTAGGGACTTTTCCTATGCATATATTTCATTCTTCTGCATCTCTGTGCAGAGAAAAGCCCCAGCCTGCTCCAAGGCTTGGTGTGATCTACCTCTCTTGCTTTCTTCCCTGACCCCTGTAGAGATGAGTGGTTCCACCTTAATATAGTCAGCCTTTGCTGCATTTGGATTGGCATTTGTAATTATACACTGGGAAAAAACACAATGTAGGGAGAGAGGGTTACTTTTCTTTTCATATTAAAAAAAATTTTAATATGTTAATGTGTTCAGATACCTCCACCAAGGAGGCGCAGGGATCCAGCTCCATTTGACATCTTCTGCAGAGTGTCACATTCTGTTGACTTCAGCAAGTGATTACAGGATGCTTTTTTTCTGTGCTTCACAGAATCTCTGCAATGGTTGGAACTGTTTCTCCTTGGTTATTTTCCAGGTGATTTGATGTTCTCAACAGTATTAATTGCACCAAAGTCTAAGAGGTTTTGATGAATGTGTTCAGAGCTTTCTTCCTGAGGCTGGAGCCAGAGCCTCACAATAGAACAGAAGGGATGATGAGCAGGGAAACTAAAAAGTAATCAGTAGCTTTTGTTTGTTTGTTTGTTTTGAAATATTTATTTTTTAATTATAGGTGGACACAATGTCTTTATTTTATGTTTATGTGGGTGCTCAGGATCAAACGCAGTGTCTCACACATGGTAGGCGAGTGCTCTACCTCTGGGCCACACACAACACCAGCCCCAGTCAATAGCTTTTTGTATGTTAAACAACACAATAGCCCAGTGACTGAGTGGACATAGCATTATATATTCCTAAATATGTATTCTGTTCTTATCTTCTTTGTTTGAAAGAAGATGAAGACACTTCATCTGCAATAGGTTTACTCCAGTTAGGCAGGTCATTGATTAAAAATCAAAAGATTTTTCTGTATTGTAACAATAAGATTTTTTTTTGACTAAGAATATGTACTTGATATTTCCACTAATCAAAACAAAGTGAAATGGATGAAAAACTTCAGTGAGACAAAAGGTAGGACTTTTAGGACTAAAATTGTTAACTTGAATGAATACTATTTTTGTAGCTCTTTCCTCTTTTTTTTTTGTATAATTTTTAGTTATACATTGTTGGGGCTGCAAATCAAGTCAAGATGGCACCTGGCAGTTTGCCAGGAGGAGTGGTTTGTGAAACACGCCACGGAGCCATTAAGTTGATGGAGATTCCTTATTGGCTGATTGCCGTAACTGGATGATGCTAATTGAGTCAAGCTGTGTGTAACCAGTTAGGTATATATACCTCTGCTGTTTTTGAATAAGGTGGCTCCTGCTACCTTGTGTGCCCGCTACCTTGAGTTCCCGCTTTAACCTTCAAGTTGCTTGTCACCTCCCGGTTATTTTGCCCAGCCGGACTGCGGCAATATATGGACACAATATCTTTATTCTTTTTTTTTTTTTTTGTGGTGCTGAGGATCGAACCCAGTACCTCACACATGCTAAGCAAGTGCTCTACCACTGAGCCCCAGTCCCAGCCCCTCTTTGCTATTTTGTGTGTGAAAATCATTCCCTATGCTTCGTTAGAGAATTGCCCCATCCCATTCTTAACTCATGTAACTAAATGTTCACCAATCCCCTCTGCTCTGGGGTAGACCCATGTTGCTTAAACCAACTTCATATTTCATTCCTATGATCATAGTGAATATGAAAAGGTTGAGGTGGGCAGATGGCTCATATCTGGCCACTGAGCATCAGGCCCAAGACTTACACTTGAACATCATGGGGAGAACAGTGCTTCATCTCACTGTTTGGCAGGTTCAGAGGAGGTAAGGTCTGGAGCTATGGCAGCCACTTTAAGACTGGGAGGATTGAGCCTGTATGAGAAAGAAATCACAAGAAGAATAAAGTAGACTGCACTCAGAGACAAAATTTCAGAACGTTTTGGTGATCACTTGAATCACAGTGTTAAGCTCATTTTAAATATGCTACTGACCCTGGAACTTGCTGGTTTAGAGATCAAGACATTTCTGATTTTTTCAGGACAGATTTAGTTTTCTGTTATTGGCAAATTCAAAGACTTGTAATTGTTCTAGACACTAAAAGGACTAGTGTGGACTCTCTGTACAGAATGGGGACCCATGTTTGGATGGGGAGAATTCTATCTGGTGTGCCTTTTTTTTTTTTTTTTTTTTTGGATCAGCTCTCCAAGGTTCCATTCAATTGGATGATTTCCATCTCTTTTTCTCCTCCTGATTATTTAATTGCAGTTTTTGGGCTTTATTCATTCTGTCAACATATTTTTTCTAGTTTAATTTATCTTTCTTTCTTTCTTTTGGCAAAAGTAAATATGGTGATAGATTGCTAAGATTCAGCACCCTGTGTATTTCCCCTCTTAAATTCTTATTCAAGCCTCAAGTGAAAGGGCAAATTTCATTTCAACAGCTTCTACCACATTGTCTCTTTATCTTCTCCTTTCCATATCCAAGGTACTCTGCCAAATTTAATAATCGGTTTTGTGGCTGTATTATAAATCTTCTTTAATGTTCCTCTTTATTGTAATAAATTTTAATCTCTTAGCCTCAGGATTCTTTCCCTTCCTGGGCTAATGAGATTTCTCAAGTATTTAAAATGATTCACCTGTTTGACTAGTTTATTATCTACCAATCTATATGCTCCCCTCTGCCCCCCAAAGATCCCTAGCTCTTTATAGATACTGCCACATCCACATTCAGGCTCCTCTTTTTAAATTGTTATTGCTTAAATTCCTTTGCTAGTTGTTTCCAGCATTCACACAATGTTGTAATATTGGCAGATAAATTTGTGGAAAGTTTGAGGCTAATTTTTAGACCTTTCATTTAATAATCTTCTCCCATCCCTAACACGCATGCATGCATGTGCAAGTACACAGACACACACACACACACACACACACACACACACACACACCCCATTCTGATTTTGCATTTGAAAATCCTCCTCTACTCCTCTGCCTGGAGGCTCAGAGGGCTCTCTCCTTACTTATATAGAACTTTTACTCTGTGAATGGGCTCCATAGGACCTCGAAATGTTTTTTTTTTTTTCATTTTTCTGTCCCCATGCAAATCAGGATTTAAATAAATCCAAGAAGCCAACTTCTACCTGCTTCAAAGGGCCTTCAGAAAAGGAAATTCAAAATATTTCTTGGGGATCCATTTAAATGCTTTATTACTCTTTCATTTTCTGTTGTTTCCACTACGTCCCTCCATGAATAAGGGCAATTTCTTCTCCTATGTTCTGTGTCTGGTACTCCTCTGTCCATTTCTCAGCTCTTCCATTGACTCCATGTTTTTGGTCAGTTCTGAGACATAGGAGCATCCACCACAAACCAAACTACATCTCAATATGGCATATCATCCCCAGATTTCCAGCCTTCAAATGAATACACTGGAGTTGAGGGGTATGGTTCAATGGTAGAACACTTGCCTAGCATGCAAGAGGCCCTGGGTTTCATCCCCAGCACTGAAAAAGAAAAATTTATTATGTCAATTGAATGGGATCCCCAGGGTATTGCATGGATACCTCATCTCAGTGTGTCCAAAAAAGAATTCATTAGTTTTCTTCTCTCCTTGCCCTATAAGATATGTGTCCTCCTTTGTTTCTTGGTTCAAGTGGTGACTCCATTTTCAGTCTAATTTCTGTTTCTGGCCACCTGTGACATTTCCACTCCCTTATACCACCTCCTTTTGTTAAGGGACAGGCAGGAAGGTGGGAACATGAGGTTAAGAGAATAATTCTATGAAGTGGGCCCACTGTGCTGACTCCCACATGCTTTCTGTGCCAAGAAGCAATTTACCTGCAGCGTTGCCTGGCCTAAGTGGACAGGCTATGTCACATTCCTCAGCACACTATCTATTAGCTGCAGAAGAAATGCAGGCTCAAATCATGTCAATGGGAAGAACCTAGAAGACTTTTGTGATCATATCCTGAAACTCTGGAAGATAAGGATAATTTCTCCAAACCATAAAATCTGTAAGAAAGTATGTTTTAAGAATCCAGTTAGAACTCCTCAGCATGGGCCAAGGTAAGTTGCCATGACAGTGGGGACTTGAAAGTGTGATGTCACTGTGCTTTTAAAAGTCAAAAGATGGACCTAGGTGGGACTCTCTGGAAACTTCTCTGATCCCCAATAAAACCGGAGTGCAGGAGAGGCATGGTGTCTCTTTCCTCTCTGAGAGGAACCACTCTGTCCCTTCAGAGTGTCCCTTTTCCTATTCGTTCAATAAACTCATTCCTGTTACTCTGAGTGAAACATCTGAAATCTTTTTGACTTGATTGCAAGAATTGTGGTTTGAAGAGTGGATCTTTGCAGTGCCTCAGTTTCTCAGAAGGCCCCAGCTCCATAACACTATGATATTTAGTACGTACCAGGTCTTCAAATATCTTTTTGTATCGATTCACACCTTTATCTAGGCCAGGTGCTCTGGTGGCTACCTACCTGGTTCCCTTTCTCTTTCTGCTTCTCCATTTCATCCTCTATGTTCTTGCAAAATTGATCAGTCTAAAATAGAGATCACATAATGTTGATTCTCAGCTCTGAAGCTCCCTACTGTCGCAGACAAAAATCAAATTTCTTGGCATGACCTTCGAGTCCATCTCCCTTTCTGGCTTTATGTCTTTGCTGTGCCTACCCACATTCCTGGTTTCTCACCTCCACTGTCTTGGAGTTTGGTGCATATATTAAAAATCCAGGCTTGATGTCATGTAGATCTGAATTGAGATTTTTGGCTCACTTCTTATGATTGAAGTTTCTCAAAGTTTCTCTTGGTATTAAATGGGTTATAACAACTGTACAGAGTCATAAGGATTAGATTAGATGATGTCTATAAAATGAGATATCAGTCTCTGATGCGTATGCTGTTGTTATTCCTTTGTGGTAGTCCGCTATGCCATGGATTCTTTTACCATGTGGTGGGATGATGTAGTTGTTATGAGCTTGGCTTCCGAAGTCAAAAGGCCGTCTTCACCATGCCTGCTGTGTGACTATGGGCAAGTTACTTTAGCTGTATTTGCCTTGTATTGCTCATCTGCAAAATGGGGAAATTGCCGCAATCTGGCTGGGCACAAAATCATGAGCCACTCAAGCAGGAACAAACTTTATTTTTTGAAACTGCCGCCAGTGCCCCAAACGCACCCGGGAAGATTGCCGATCGATGCACACGGCGTTCTCTCTGATTCCAAGAGGAAGTTCCTCCTCCGGAATTCCCTCCTACCGCACTTCCCCAACCAATGGGAACTCTCCAGGAGTCCCCAGGCCGAGGTGGACAGCAGGAGTCCAATATCCATATGAATGCAAATCTTAACATAATCATATCATCTCAATGGCTTGCTGGCGTCACCTTTCAACCAAAAATGCCATGCATCATATTACTTGGCTGTGGCTCCTAGCATCTCCCCGCTTCTGTTTAATTAAGCAACAAGCAGTGTGACTAGGGACCCTGTCTGTTAGGTTTGTCCAATTCAACATATGGTTCTTACCCGTCATGGGATGAACTAACCTCTAGGCGTCAGCCTCCTGTCTTAGGTTAATACCACTGCAATTGGATCATACCCGTCACTGATTACTGGTCCAGCATGCAGCCATACTTGTGGATAGGCCTATGCACCAGTGGGGGGGTGAGGTTCTTTTCCTCACCTCTGTTGGCCCCCAAAATTAGACCATCACTAGTAGAAGGGAGGAGGATACAGAAATGCCACGACACAAAGTCAATTGACAGCTCCTTAGGAAAAACGGCATCACTGGTAACACATCAGCAAAGATACGCCAGCATTACCATAATTCGCTGCATCAACAGATAGATCACAATCCATACAAGTGATACATAGTCCAGGCAAGTTCTGTAAGCAGTTCAAAGCGGAAGAATCTATCAATATGTCCATTTCCTCCCAAAATAAATTGACTCATTGATTGAGCATTACTTGTGGAGCATTACTTGTATCAGTTTATACAGTTTGTTGTGATAATTATCGAAGAAGTTGTAGTTTGGTTTCATCTTTGTCTTCACCGGCACTGGGATGAAAATAGGAATTCTGACAATGATGCTAAAAAAAAAAAATATGTAACATTTCAACAGGTACTAAGAGAACAATTTTCAGAACAATTTACATTATCCTGAACAGAATTATTAAATATAATGAAAAGGAAAGGTGAAAGTAAACAAACAGATCTGTTAACCTGCTTATTTGTACACATATTAAAACAATCCTCAACAGCTGTTTACCCAATTTAAATTAAACCATTAAAATCACGTGAATAATAAAAAAAATTCGGATCCATTTATTCATGAGCGCTCCTCATATATGATATATGGACATACGCACATACAGACATACAACACAAAACAGAAGTGTGCACACGTAACATACAACACATAAGACAATAGTAAAGGCCTTGTAGCTTTACCTAGGTGAAATCTCCATTGCAATGTTTAAAAACTCCACGTCAAAAAATAAAACTGATCAGAAAAACGTAGGTCTGTATGAGCTCAAAAATAAAATAGAACTTTATGATGTGGGAAAAAGCAATAATAAAATGGATATTGAAAAAAGCATCCTGTTAATCACTGTCGCAGATGTAAGAATAGCCAAGCTGTAGTTCTGGATATCAGCTGTTATGGATTTGAGACAAATCATCTTCTTTTTGGTCTGTAGAAATTGTTTTGGTTAATCTCTCTGGAATCCAAATCGTCTGCTGTTCTCCCTGTGGAAACACAAACAGAGCCCGACTCCAGACAATCACTGGGTCAGGACCTTTCCATTCTTCTGTTAGAATATCCTTCCAAAGTACCTTAGGCTTATGTACATTTTTTGGATATAAATGTCTTTCCACAGCACTAAGCCCTGATGAATCCAAATTTAAAAAGTTTAGAGTAAAAAGGGTTATTTTAAGTTTATCTTTGGGGGATATATACCCTTTTGCATTTCCCTCCTTTTGTTTTAATAAGTACATTTTAATAGTTTGATGAGCTCTTTCAACTATGCCTTGTCCCTGTGGATTGTATGGAATTCCTGTTATGTGAGTAATGCCAAATGATGAGCAAAATTGTTTAAAAGAGGTAGAAGCATAACCAGGGCCATTATCTGTTTTTAACTGTTTTGGAACGCCCACAGTGGCAAAATTTTGTAAGCAATGAGCTATAACATCTTTAGTTTTTTCTCCGGCATGAAGGGAGCCCATCAAAAATCCGGAAGAAGTATCAACTGTAACATGCAAATATTTTAATTTTCCAAATTCTGGCAAGTGTGTGACGTCCATCTGCCAAATATGGTTAGGTATCAGTCCTCTAGGATTGACTCCAAGATTAACTTGTGGTAAAAATGTCACACAATTTTGACATTGTTTTATTATATGTCTGGCTTGTTCTTTAGTTATTTTAAAACACTTTTGTAAAGTATTAGCATTGACATGGAACCTTTTATAAAAATTTATAGCTTCTTCTATTGTGGAGAAAATATGTATGTCATGTGTAGATTTATCTGCTAATTCATTGCCCAAACTAAGGGCTCCAGGCAATCCTGTATGTGCCCTGATATGTCCTATAAAGAATGGATCTTTTCTGTCCCAGATTAGACTTTGTATAGTGGAAAACAAAGAGAAAACAGTAGAGGAAGGGGAAATCCTACCAGCATCTTCAAGGGATACTATGGCATTAACTACATACTGACTGTCAGAAAATAAATTAAATACAGAATCTTTAAACATCATAAAAGCTTGTAATACTGCATTAAACTCTACCTTTTGAGCTGATTGTTTGGGTACTAAAAATGTAAAAGTTTGATCAGGGGTAACTACTTCTGCTGTACCATTATTTGACCCATCAGTGAATATATTTGGAGCATTCATGATAGGGTTTTGGTTTTTTTTTTTTTTTGTCATTTTTGGAAAAACTACAGGATGCTTAGACCAAAAAGACAACAAAGGATTAGATGGTAAGTGATTATCAAATGAAACATTAGATTTACACATGATTATTGCCCAAGTATTTAACTCATTAGCTAACTCATCAATTTGATCCATAGTATATGGAGTAATAATTTTATTGGGAGAAATCCCAAACACTCATAGTTATCTCATAGAATTGTTGGGAGAATTAGATTGGCTAATATAGAGCAGTGTATGACTCATGATTTAGCACTGTAAAGGTATTTAATCTTATTCTTGTCATCTTCAGACCTGTCATACTTCTATCCCTTTGTCCACAGTGTTCTGTGATCCAGGAATCCCCTCCAGTCTCCTTTTCCTGTCTATCAGGAATTTTTTGTTTTGTATACCATGGCTTTATTTGTCATCTGGAGAAGTCTCTTCACCTCTTGTCACAATAAGATTCAAAATAATCCATAACATAAAATTCATACATTTACAAAGAAAGCCAACTACATTTTGAAAATTCCCAACACAATTAAATTAACTCATTTGTGATATGGCAATATATGTGCTTTTAAAAATGAATGCATTAAATAACAAGCTCCAACAATCAAGCTCACAAATTACAGTTGTTTCAGAGAAGCAATGAACATAAACAATATTTTGAGTATCTGCCATAGGAGTGATGTGACAAGAGAATACCTGATTTCCGCTGACAATAAAATTATAGGTTCTGCTAATTCTACTGTGTGTGTGCTGTGTAGTCTACGTTAGTAACTGAAGGTAATGTCAGATAAAATCAGTAAAATGTCAGATAAAATCAGTAAAAATAAACATGTTTTGTTTCCTCGATAAGTTCACAGACTCCACCTGTAAGTCCACGAACTTCAAGTCCTTATTTAGATCCTGCTAATATATTTTTTTTTGCAGGGAGGGAGTACCAGGGATTGAACTCAGGGGCACTTGAAGACTAAGCCACAACCTTAGCCCTGTTTTATATGTTATTTAGAGACAGAGTCTCACTGAGTTGCTTAATGCCTTCGAGTCCATGTCTTGCTTTTGCTGAGGCTGGCTTTGAACTCAAGATCCTCCTATCTCAGCCTCCTGAGCTGCTGGGATTACAGGCATGTGCCACTGTTCCCAGCTAGATCTTGCTAATATTTTAAAGCTACACTCAAATGTACCTCCTCAAAAAGGTCCTTCCTAATCCCACCCAGTTGGGATTTACCTTCCTTTTTCATTCCCTCACAGCATATGTGTTGTGCGCACGTGTGTGTGTGTGTGTGTGTGTGTGTGTGTGTGTTTGTGTGTATGCGTGTGTGAGTGGTGGGAGGGAGGGTGTTAAAAGACTCATGTGTGGTTTGCTTCTTTTCTGCTATGTTACTCTTACCTCTGTGTCTGTCTTCAAGAGTCCCAGGCCACTCCTGGTCCTCACCCTAGAAATGCTGCAGGATGAAAGTGTGAGAACCCAGGGGGCATCCATCACTCATTTCTATTTTCCTCACTGCCCACTGCAACCCAGAGCACAGCATTTCTGAGAACATGGTTCATTTCCCTTTAATATTATTTACTATGCTGGTTTTGCCAAAGGGGCTGACAAATCGCCCCTCCAACAGCCAGATTCTAATCCTATCTGTAGTCCCTGCTCAGGGTGGCAATTTATATGACAAGCTCTCTGAGTTTAGGCAAATATCCTGATATTTTAGTTCAGTTATTCTGACAACAACAATTTCTGCCTTATGGGGTGCATATGTCATCAGAGAAAATCAGCTTCCCGAGCTTCCTCCCTGTTGGAGGAACATAAATTTCCATGGCGAACTTGAAATGCAAATTAGGTGTCTTGATGCTCTTGCAAATCTTGGCTTGCACCTGGCAGACATTTTTACAGAGTTCTGAGAAAAAGAAAAGAGGAGAAATGGAGGGGGACAGAGGGAAGGAAGAAAGGAAGGGAATGAGGGAGGAAAGATGGGTTTTATTTTCTGTTTTATCTAGTGCCTGAAACTGAGCAGATTGTAAACCTTCTTGTGCATTGTAATTTTTAAGAGAATGTAAATATTTAGTTTCAAAAGATAGCAAAGATTGTCTCACATTTAAAACTTGCTTTAGCAGTTTCTTGAGAAGTCATTTAGTGCAAGATTCCTTAACCTTGATACTATTGCCATTTGGGGCTGGATAATTATGGGTGGTGGTAGGGCTGTCCTATGCATTGCAAGTTGTACCCTTTGATGATAAATGATAGATGCCATTAATGTGCCACCCCAAGTTGTGACAATTGAAAATATTTCTAAATTTTGCAAAACATCCCCTGGAAGGGGAGCTCCTCCCAAACATCCTCAGAGAGCTACCAATTTAGAGGGTAATGAATATCTATGCTATGGTATAGATGTTTCTCTCTCCTCAAAATTTGTATGTTGAAATTCTAAACTCCAAAATGGTGGTATTCAGAGGTGTGGGACCTTTTGGGAGTTGATTAGATCACAGGGTAGAGCTCTCATAATGAGATGCATGCCATTATAAAAGAGGCCCCAGAAAGCTGTCCCTTCCACCACATGAACACAGAGCCTAGAAGGCACCATTGATGAGAAAGTGAGACCTCACCAGATGTCACATCTACAAGCATCTTGGTCTTGGGATTCCCAGCAATATTCTCTATCACCTGAGCATCACAGTGGCCTTAAAAAGAAATAGCCCAGTATCACAGTAAAAACCTGAGTCCTGGTAGCTGCTAAAAGAGACATAACAGGTTTGGAACATTTTCAAAACTTGTATCCCAGAGAACTACCATTATTAGACCTGTCTGGTGGTTCACTGGAAGACCCTACCCATGAGGATTGTCTTTCTGGACTAAACTCAGAGTTCACACCAATAGCCTTTTCCCATGAACATTTGTCAAAAGTAGTCAAAGGAATTGGTTTATATTGCAACCACCCAAGGCATTAGAAAAAAACTAAGGCAAATAATAGACTAACCAAAAAGCTTCAAAGGGAAATCTTGGGAAGTAGCTTTTATAACTCTGGCATATTCTTATAAACCTGGACCTGCATGCATTGTGCCTTAAATATAATTAAAAATTCAGTTTTCTGGTTGTTCCAGCATACTTGGTGAGCCTAATGGATGCATGTGACTACCATATTGACTAGCACAGAACATTCCCATTATCACAGAATGATAGTTTAAACTCTACTGGACCTTTCTGGTTTAGAGAGAATTAACTAAAGAGAGAAAGAGGAAGGGAAAGGGTGAAGTAAAAGAGTCTTTAAAAGCCTTCTAAATTTTAAAAAATCTTCTGTGGAGAGTGGCCTCCTCTGAGTTACTCTATTTTACAAAGTGACAGTTTGCCCTGAGCTACTGCATTTTGAGTGCAAGTGCTAAGGCAGAATGACTTGGTCACTTATCCAGGCAAATAGATAATTACCAGATATTAGATGAACATAATTTATTAAAAAGAATAACTCCCAGCTGCACAGTACAATCATCAGGCACAGGCTGATAAATAAATTCATTGTACTAATAAAAAATGACCACCTGTAAATTTAATCAAATTAAATCAGAGGATCATAGAAGAATAGGTGTATCAAAACCATAGCAAAGAAAATAAGCCCATGAGCGTATCAGCCTCACCAAATAAAACCCCCTCACCTGAAACACAAAAAAGAAGAGGTGTCTGACACTAGTACAGTGGCATACACCAGCCCCTTGTCAGACCATCTGGTGATAACGACATTAGGTTAACAGGTGAAATACTTCTGGCTCTGTCCTCAGGGCTTCAGCTCACCTTGATCTCCCTGCTTGCTGTACCCCACTTGAAAGCTGTCTTACACCCAGAACTCAGTCTAAAATAAGCTTTATGCGTTGAACAAGTTCTTTTCTGCTGGTTCTCATTCTCACTTGACCACCTGCACCGACTCTTTTGCTTTCATATCTGCTCTCTGTCTTTGCTCTTGCTTCACTCTCCAGAAAATATCTGGCCATCTTAACACTTTCTTAGGCTCTCTGTAGCCTTTGTCTGTGGTTGTGTAACATGGGCTGTGTGACTTGAGCTTTATAGATTTCAACAGTTAAGATTTGGAAAAAAGAACACATGATTTTTCTGGCTCCTGGCTACCAAGTGACCCCCAGATTACTTGGTGAATTACAGTGGATGAAAGTGATATGGCTAGTGAATTTATTGTTATTCAATAAATTTCTGTCATCTGTGAAAAGACACAGTCATTTGCCAGTCTATGTTAATGCTAAGGCTTGCTCAGAATATCTAAATCCCCAAACCTTCTGAAAGTTATTTAATAGTCTTTCCTAAGTGCCAATCTACCATGGCTCTAGAAAAGGAGAATGAGGAGGGAGGATACTGATTAATTGCCTTTGTGATTCTTTATCTAGTGGGCAGGAAATAATCCAGGGACTGCATTAGGTTCATAGTGTAAGATGATAAACATACTGGTCTGGGGTTATAACTCAGTGGTAGAGCGCTTGCCCAGTACATGTGAGGCACTGGGTTTGATTCTCAGCACCACATGAAAATAAATAAACAACATAAAGGTGTCCATCTACAACTAAAAATGTTTTTTTTTTTTTTAAAAAAAAAACCTGATATATTGGTAACAAAAGGAAGTGGAAGATATTATTATTGAAGAATGGCACAAGTATAAAATTACAAATACAATCAATCACTTTGAGGAGAGAGATCTGAGACAATAGTGCATATGAAGGGTAGGTGTGATCGAGCCCAGAGCACACTTACTAAGAAGTGAACCCTGATCTGACATTTAAATGTAAAGAGTATCTAACTCAAAGGAGAAGGAAAATTGAGCCTCAAGAAACGGCAAGTTATAAAGGCCCTGGAACAGTAGGAACTATGATGGGGAGAAGAGACAGTGTGGACCATTGTAGAGAGTGAAGGAGAGAGAGTCAAGTACAATGTATGACCAGAAAGGTAGGGACACTGTTCTCTATAGACAACACCAGCATCCTCTGTGAACCTACTAAACATGCAGAACCCGAGGCTCCATTCCTGACACATTGTTCTAAATTCTGTATTTAAGAAGATCCTCAGGTGAATAGCAGGCACAAAGTTTGAGATGCATACTGTACACCAAGGTTCAGCAAACTGTTTGCTGGCCCATCCTCCTGAATCTTGTATTTGTACATGGTCATTGTCCTGTCTGTTCCTTTCCTTAGCATCTCTGGCTGCTTGTGCACTACTATGACAGAATGGAGTAGTTGCCCCAGAGATTGTTTGGCCTGCAAATCTTAAAATATTTACTAGCTAGCCCTTTACACAAAAGTTTTCTGATCTCTAGTCTATACTGGGCCATGCTTCATAAGTAACAATAAAGATTTGGCATTTATTCTAAGAGCGAGGGAAGCTAGTGAAGATTTTTCATTTCAGAAATATCACTCTGGTTACACAGAGATAAAAAGCAAACAGACAGTACATGCCCCAGAGGAGCTTAGGGTCCAGTGGGAACTCAATTTTATATCTGAAATTGGCTGTTTGCTCCTTTTGTGATGGAGATGTCTGTATTATCCACATATTCTTTGTTGATGTTGTTAACTCCCTCAGTGCCTGACAGAATATTTAGCCAATGTTAAACACTATTGACTGATTGGATGAATAGCTTGAACTTGAAATAGTTAGGTTAGGGCAACTAAGGCTTGGACCCAGGGGTGCTCTACCACTGAGCTACTTCCTCAGCCCTTTTGAATTTTTTTTTTTTTTTTTTTTTTTTTTTTTTTTTTTTTTGAGACAGGGTTTACCTAAATTACTGAAGGTCTTGCTCAGTTGCTGAGGCCAGCCTCAAACTTGTGATCTTCCTGCCTCAGTCTCCTAGGTTGCTAGGATTATAGGCAGGCCCAACCATATCCTGCTAAAATAATGTTTTTACCACCTTTAGGAATCTATTTTTCAGACACTTCCAGAGTCAAAATACTTTTTTTTTTTAAGAGAGAGAGAATATTTTTTAATATTTATTTTTTAGTTTTCGGCAGACACAACATCTTTATTTTTTATTTTTATGTGGTGCTGAGGATCGAACCCAGCGCCCCATGCATGCCAGGTGATCGCGCTACCGCTTGAGCTACATCCCAGCCCAGAGTCAAAATACTTTGACACTTGATCTGCTTTCACAAATTTCCTTGAACTTTTCATCCTTGTTTCCCATATAGAATCTAGACCAGCATAGTAGAAAGCAAGCCTTCAACCACTTTGTAAGTTTCAGCAGAGAATGGAGAGATGGGAGGAGTCTTACTCCCGTTCCCAGCGTGAGTAAGATCATTTTCCTTTTCCAACAGGAGGAAGCTGGGACTGTTTATCTTTAAGATTTCCCTAAAGCTTGAGCATCACTTTTTCCTTAGAGTTGTAGGAGTGACAAAATGGGGACACTAGACAGGACTCTTGACTTTTCTGCTTACCTTCACATATCTTTATTTTATATAAATAGAGCTCTTTGTACACAGATCACCGTTGATGAAAATGTTACGGGAAAGGGAAAAAAACAGCTCCAGTTACAAAAGAGGTTTTGAATTATGCATTGTTTGAGCCTTTACATATTTCTGCTTCCTTTCATTTGTACAGATAATTGAATATAACTGGCTTAGCTATAATGAGACCAACTTTTTCTACCAATTAGGCATGATTGTGTCGGCTCTGGCCTTCCCAGCTGGTTCTCTTGCTTGTCATGTCATGGGCTGGCAGTACTTGAATAAGCTGAGAATTCAGTGATGACAAGTGGGATGTCTATAAACTTGCCTTGACAAATGAGCACGCCATCCAATCTGAAGAAAAGCATTTTGAGCCAGTGGTGGGAAATGTTTTCTGGAGGAGGCTGCAACTCCTCCAGGAGGAAAAGAAAAAGGGGGAAAGCAATTGGGAATAATAAATGGCTATAAGCAGAAAGAGGCTTTTCTTACTGCCGCCTTCTCTTGGCAATACGCCTGCTATAGAAGCTCACATTCAACCCATAAAATAGCCATTTGTAAGTCCAGTGGACTATCTAATGGATAGCGCTAAAGTGGGAGAATCATGAAGCCATCTTTATAATATTATGCGTCTCATACATTGCTTGTTATTACTTTCTGTTGCTAATTGTTGACAGCAATCAATTAAAATAATATTTTGTTAGGTCCTATTATGTGAGGTACAATAGAAAACAGAGCAACCATGCTGTTTTTGAGGGTATCCTGTGCTGTTTTTGAGGGTATACAGCTGGTGCAGTTGCTTAGGTTCCTCACTTGGATCCATGCTCTGCTGTCACCACCTTGACATTCTTAAATATTGGTCAAGAGTCCCTGAGCCCTTTCCATAGGGCTCTGCAGATAATGCAGTTTGTTCTGAATTGAAAATAGTGGATTCTGTTTCTTGTTCCAAGGAACTGGCAGTTTTGGGTCTTTAAGTCATGTTGGGACAGTAACTTGGGAATATGCTTAATTGTTCTGAGTGTTGTGTAAAAAGAATATATTGTATGTGGTCTAGGGAGAAAAAACAAAATGATCAAGGTGATTTCCACAAGTATCAGTTGAGATGGGACATTACAATGCTTCTTCTTGAATGTCAACTCATTGGGAAAGGACTTTTTGCTCAATTCAAGATATGATTCAGTGGGAGACAAGGGGGGGTGGGGGAGGTGGGGGGGATGGGGGGTGGGAGGGGCTCAGAACTCCAGTTGCTAGGAACTCAAGAACGTCTGGCTGTGTTACGAGTGCACCATGGAAGGTGGATGCAGAGCTTCCTCCAACTTTTATTGGAAGATCCGTCAAAAATGGTAGTCAGGATGAACCAGCCCAGTAGGAATCAGATCCAAGCTTATTAAAACTCTTGGGGCTGATACATTTCTTTCTTTCTTTTCTTTTCTTTTTTTTTTTTTTGTACCAGGGATTGAATTCAGGGGCACTTGACCACTGAGCCACATCCTCAGCCCTATTTTGTATTTTATTTAGAGACACTTGGTTGCTTAGTGCCTCGTCATTGTGGCTGGTTTTGAACTCATTTTGAATTCATCTGCCTCAGCATCCCGAACTTCTAGGATTACAGGCTTGTGCCACTGTGCCCAGCAGCCCCATACCTTTCAGAATTCAGAAATTTTCTTATTTTTGAAGAGTTAAATGATAGATATTCCATTGATTATATAAAGTCTCTGCATGTGTCTCTAGGCAATACCTCACAAATGTCTTAATTTTTTTGCCATAAAATATATAACTGCTCTACCAAGTAAGAACATTTATAAAATATGAATAGTCGGCTCCTGTCAGATATTACTGCCAAATGTATTCAGATCAGGGCAAATTTCACCATGAGTGAGTTATAAATGATTGGTTTTCAGAAGGTTTGGATTTTGGAATTGTGCATAAAGGATTGTGGACCTACATCAAAGAAGGGACAGTGTGTCTTGAGTACTCAGGACAGTAGGGACAGTTCAAGCATTTTTCAGGGGAAGCTGGTTTGATCTAGTGACTTTGTTCTGATGGCTTTTGAGGAAGCACCAAAATTCCTCACCAACACAAACCCTCTTCATCCTTCCAGCCAGTGGCAGACATGGGGTAAAAGCTGTGGACATCCACTCCCACCCTGTCTTTCAGCAACATCATTATCTTCTTTTCACTGCTTCTGCCAGCACTTCTTGAAAACGTGGTTTCCCTGGCCATATTTTCCCATGGAAAATAACATTTTCAGAACTGGCTGTCTCTAAGATTCATCTGTCATTTTTCCTTCGTCTTCCTTGGAAGGCTGTTGGCACATGTGCCCACTCTTAACTTCTGAGATGGGTTTCAAAAAAATCTTGGCAAAAAAAAAAAAAAAAATCTTGGCCAAATTCCCAGCATCTTCATTATCATCCTCTGGTCCTTAGAATGACTAAAGCCAATGAAATGGGCTGAGAAGTACATATCAATATGGACTGATTATATGTTATACATACATGTAATGAATACCTTCTACTCCCTGTATAGTGTTAGGAGACTCCGTCCTTGGGTTCAGTTTCCACATCTGCATAATGGTGATGCAAAATAAATTGCTTTTCAAACTGTTCCTAATTAGAAATGGAAAATTGTAAATTCTTCTCGTGCCTTTGTTTCTATGTATCTGTGAGGACATGGGCTGTGTTTTGGTCATATCTGTTGACCTAGACCCTACAATCATGCCTGGCACAAGACAAACATTCAACTAATATTTGTTGAATGAATGAACATTTCAAATATTTAACTTCAAAAGAATTAGACTCTAGGGTTTATCCATTGCCAGAAGCTTCACTGTTGAAATTGTAAGCAGACATTTTTCCAGGAGAACATAGCTGAGGTACAGGATATCAAGTCACACCATGCAGGAGATAGGAAGGGGGGTGGTGTGATGTCACTTGTTTGGTGTTCAGCAGCAGGGATGATTATTTTTAAATAAAGTGCACTGATATCAACAGGAGCCCCAGTCTGAAATCTTGGACCCTCTGGGAATGAACAAAATGAATAGTGGTTATGTTCACTCTTAAACTTATACTTGATAACCACAGCCTCATAACTTTGTGACCATGTCAAACCCATTCTTATTAACTTGTGATCACTATTGGCTTCAACTCCAATTCAGATTTCCTTTGCAGTTTGGCTGGGAAGGTGGGCTTCCTCTAATATCTGTCACCCTACAAATGTTCAAGATTCACCCAGTGCATCCAGATGGCTGTTTTGAGATGTTATGGCCTTTACCCAAAATGAACTCTTGAAGAGAGCAATTCTATAGTCAAGAACAACAACAACAAAAAGTGAAATTACCATAAAAACCTTGAAGCAGGGGTCTGAAAGGCCCTTGCCATTTCTGGAATGTTCCATCTAGTCTGTTTTCAAAGCAGTCCTGAGACAAAAAGCAAAGACAAATTTGTGTCGTGTCCCCATTCGACACTCACAGTCGCTAGACTACAGTGACTATTAAAGAGCATTTAAATTGCTCGTCCTGTAATGTGTGGAAGGCTTTTTATCTCTGAGAAGCAGATCGCCGAAACTCATCAATAAAACTCCTGGGTCAATTTTGTTTTCCTGCTGAGGAAAATATTGACATCATCATCACAGGCCCCAGGGAGGCTTAATTGTACCAAGGACAAAGAGCCAGTCACTGTGAAGCAGGTCACAGAAGCAACAGTATCCACCCATGGAGATCAAGCAGGATGCAAACCACTGTTTCATCTTCAGACAGGAGACCGTGAAGTAATGAGATGGAAACGGACCCGCATGACACCTTCTCCTACGCCACCTGTCCCTGTCTGCATCTCCTGCAGAAGCAGGTTCTCCCTAGCCTTCGCAATTATTTAATGAACATTTTAAAGCAGTAATCTGATCATTCATCCTTCCCCTTAAAACTTTCTCCATTTTCCCTCTCCCTTCATAGGAAATGCAATCTCTTTCCTATAGTCTTCAAAGCCTCATATGCCCTTAGCCCCACTCATCTCTTGGACACTATCTCAGGTCCTTCTTGCCCTCTCTTACATTGTCTCAGTCCCTTGTTCTCTTTGCTTCACACCTCAACCTATTCTGCCTTCATATTTTTCATTCATTCTTTACTCCATCCAGAACTTTCTTCCCGAGCTTTGCTCTTGGAGGGCTCCTTCTCAGTTTGTATCTCCCCTGTCAAGAGAGGTCAATCCTAGACCCTTGTGAAAAGGAAAATATCTCTATCACAGCACTATCCTTATTTTCTCCCCAAAACACTTACTTATAACTTGAATATAGCTCATGTATGTGTAATTCCTTTAGCATTGACTCTCACTCTAATTGATAGACCATAACCTGCCTGAGGTCAGGGTTTCATGTGGTACTGTGGGACTATGTTTCTCATGCTCAATGGAATATGTGCCAAAGAAATTCATTCTATCCTTGATTCATGGTGTGTCACTTTGTCTAATCATCATAATAATCTTATGAAATAGCCTTGGCCGGTATTACTGATTTTTTTAATTACTCTCCCTACTGTGCAGTTACAAAGCCACACATTAATGGTTAGAGATAAAATTGTAGCCAATTTGTTTCACTCAAAGACTGTGTTTGCCAGGTACGGTGGTACATGCCTGTAATTCTAGCAACTCAGGAGGCTGAGGCAGGAGGATTGCAATTTTGAGGCCAGCCTCAACAACGTAGCAAGGCTCCACAAAACTTAGTGAGACCCTGACTCAAAATAATAAAACAAAATATAAAGTAAAAAAGGGGCTGGGTAGTTTCTCAGTGGTTAAACATCCCCCCACCCTCCCCAAAAAAGTCTGTGTTTTTTTCTCCATCCATACTATCTTAAATACTAAAAGAGTGTGATTGCAAATTGAAGGCTAAAATACTTTGCAAATATAAATGATCATTTCCACATCCTACCAAATTATTAAAGATAAAAAACATATTGTCTTTAATTGCCTTAAATTGTTTGTTTGACACCAAGATTTCTACTTCTAGGCATTTACGGAAGTCCTCCAATACATGCCATATTATTTATATCTGAAATGAATTCTCCAAGAATACCCCCTGATTTAATATATTTCGATTTATTGTGGAGATTTCCAACAAAGAATGGAAGCTCTGCAAGAGCAGGAATTTTATCTTCATTATTACTATGCTCAGGTGTGTGTCATGTGTTTAATAGCAACTCAAGTATGTTAAAATCAATGAAGATCAGCTAATCATAGTAGTAATTTATACATAATGACAATGTGCTATTTACTAAACCCCTTGAATGTGCCACTTTTTGAAGGATGGTCTTGTATTAACATTTCATCCTTAATGAGATGAGGAGAGAACTACAATTTTTCCCCATTTTACAGATGAAGAAATTGAGGCACAGGAAGGTTAAATACTGCCTATGGTGGCATGGTCAGTAAAAGCTAGTAGTCGGATTAGAATATTCCTATTCCTTAGTCTTCTTTGCTCAGTCTGCAAGTCCATCCTCAGACCCAGTCAAGGAATCCAATGAGACTTCTTGGAAGAGCAGAAATAGAGCCCCTAAAGTAAGTTTTTCCCCTCCAGAGATATCACCATCACACATTCCTCTTTAGTCTTCCCAACACCAGCCTAAGAACCCAAAGTGAGCAGTCATAATAGCTGTTGTTCCCCCCTCTCCCATGGAGATACTGGGGGCTCCTCTGCTATAAATTCTTGGGCATTGACTTCTAGGAGCAGATGTATGTTGCTATTTAAAGAATCAAAAGATAACCATCCTTGTTTTGCCAAATGGACAGCTAGTCAGTGAGGATTGAGAAAGGTGGAGACTACAGTGTGACCTTTAGGATCTTTACTTGGGATCCCCAAGTTCTACAGACTCTGCCACCCCATCCGGGCTGTGCTGCATCAACATGACCCAGCTCAGCCTCCTATGTGGAACCCTGCTCTAGTACAGTGTACTTGAGTATCATTAACATAGCAGTATAAAAAAGCATATTTACATCTTAGTATTATTAAGAAAGAACTCATGAATCCTTGAAAGCATTAGGGGAACCTCTATGGGAATATCAGCCTTTGGTAACTCCTGTCTTACACACTTCTTCTCTCTCTTCTTTCTCACTCCTACATGTGAATAAAGCAAGGAGAGGCGTGAGACCAGATACTAATGGACATCCGTGGATAAATGTGACATACTCTCTCTTACCACAGACCCCAGTTAGTTCCTTGATAACTTTCTACTGATACATTCTTGTTTCTGTCCTGGCCCTCCTGCTGGCTGAGTTGAGTGTGTCAGTTGCTACCAAGGTTTCTAATCAAATAGAGCCTTCAAAAGACCAAACCTGGGGATTTCAGATGTGGTTCCACAGTTCTTCGTTTTCCACTCTAAGCTTCATCTATTACCTAAATCTCTAATCATTTATCATTGATTAGTTAATTAATATTCAAAAACCTATTCTCTTTTTCCTCTTCATTTTCTTATAAAATTTTTGCAACGTGTTTTGAGCATACTTATTAGATTACAGCCATACAAAATTACTGTTTGGGATGGATCAAATATGATTCAAGATCATCAGTTGTGTGCGGCTCAACCTGATCATAACTGAAGTTTTATTTTCTATCACTGGAAGGGAAGCCCCAAGGAATATCAACTGAAGGAAAATGGACTGAGTTCCAGTGATTGGGTGGACATTTACTCAAAAAAGAGTGGAGGATAAACTGGGCATGGTGGCACATGCCTTTAATCCCAGCTGCTCAGGAGGCTGACCCAGGAGGATCGTGAGTTCAAAGCCACTCTCACAAAAAAAGCAAGGCACACTAAGCAACTCAGTGAGACCTTGTCTCTAAATAAGATACAAAATAGGGCTGGGGATGTGGCTCAGTGGTTGAGTCCCCCTAAGTTCAATCCTCAGTACAAAAAAAAAAAAAAAAAAAAAGAATGGAGGATAGGGCTGAAATCATAGCTCAGTGGCAGAGCATTTGCCTAGCACATGTGAGACACTGGATTTGATCCTCAGCACCACATAAAAAAGAATGGAGGATGGGCGTAAGATCACATGACTGAAAGTGTGTCTTAGATGAAATCATAAAGGCAGGGTTGGACAAGATGCAAATGTGCTTTTTTTAAAACTAACATTTGCATTAATGATACAAAAGTAATGGGACCAAAACGCTGGCACTTTAATATGGATCAAGGTCATGGCACCAAAATATTAGCAAATTACTGTGTTTTTCATATCAAGTACTTAGAAGAAAAAAAATGTCAGTTTCACTTAGGGATGGTCTATCTATATTTTTGTTGTTACTAAGGATTGAACCCAGGGGCATTTAACCACTAAGCTGCATCCCCAGGCCTTTTTAATATTTTATTTAGAGACAGGGTCTTGCTGAGTTACTGAGGGCCTTGCTGAATTGCTGAGGCTGGCTTTGAACTCTTGATCCTCCTGCCTCAGCCTCTCGAGCTGCTGAAATTACAGATGTGCATCATTACGCCCTCTTGCATTTTATACTGTGTGCAGAAATAAGAAGCACACGTGAAGTATTTCCATTGCCAATCAAATATGGCGGTTGTCTTGAGACAGCACATGGGCACTTGTTCAAGCTGTGAGCAGAATCAACTCCTTTTTTTCTTTTTTCCCCTGAAACCTGTTTTTAGCTAAAAGAACAGCAGGCAGACAAAGGTTGTCTGTCTATATGGTTGTTTAGATGTGGGCATTTGGCAGGCATTTTCTTTAAAATGAATGAGGTGAGCCTGCACTTCAGAAGAAACAACTGACAGTGTTTGTTGCCAACAATGCCTTCACGCATCCATACAAATGGTTTCAGAATTTTGGGAAAACTTCTATATGCCAACCTAAGCTTGGCAGCTTCCCAAAGCTTCAGAGCATTTTTTTTTTTTTGGTTGTTTGTTTTCATAGAATACATTACATATGTTAACTTGTAATGATTTGTTATTTAAAAATAAATATCCAAAATATTGAAAGACACATATGCCCCTCTAAGTAAATGGTCTTGGGGTCTTTTGATAGTTAAGTATAGAAAGTTGTATGGAGACCAAAAGATATTCAAAATAGCTGATATCAGAGATTTTGTTTTTTCCTTTAAGTAAATTCTGCAAGCCATTTTCCTAACAGGACTCCCTCCCCCCCAATATTTCTGAACTTCTCTTTTTTATTTTAAATTGACAATTTATAATTATATTGAAAGACACAAAAGCATGTTGTTATGTGTGAATACAAGGTGGGGAAATTAAATCAGGCTAGTTAACACATCTATCACTTACTTCTCCCTCCATGGTGACATTTTTGGGGGAAGCCTTACATTTCTGGAAATCTCAGTCATGGGGAAACTGAGATTAGGGCCACCTTTGCAGACCCTTAGAAGTGTACACATGGATGACTAGTGATCTGCACATTCCAGTTAAAGACACACTTATTGAAGTGTCTGACAGAACAGATTGCTGATCTGAAAAGCAACTATCTCCTCTGTTGACTGAAGCAGTGGGACCTTCAGTAAGGGGTTTAAATGAAGTTAAATATTACTTGCAAAAGAATGAACAGAGAGTCAGGCATGGTGGTGCATACCTGTAATCCCAGGAGGTCGGGAGGTTGAGACAGGATCGAGAGTTCAAAGCCAGACTCATCAATTAAACAAGGCGCTAAGTAACTCAGTGAGACCTGTCTCTAAATAAAATACAAAAAGGGCTGGTGATGTGGCTCAGTGGTTCAGTGTTTCTGAGTTCAATCCCCAGTACCAGAAAAGAATGAACAGATAATGTTCTTGTGTATAGAATTGGCCATTTCACCTAGGTCTGTGTTTCTCTCTGTGGTTGGTAAATCCAGCTTAATAGTTGGCACTGGTGGTTTTTTAAAGCAGAATTTTTACTTTTAGCTTCCCTGTTGGTAATTATATGTTAGTGGGAGTTTATTTTTAAATATTTATAGTTTAAAATAAATGATTAATAAACTGAATCAATAATTCACTCAAATAATGAGTGTAGAAGTCTTAGCTTTATGTCATGTTCATTGAAGAATAAAAATATTTATCCTTCCCATGTTTTGTTTATTCAGGGATTTTGAGATTTTTTTTTTTTTTTTGTACTAAGGGTTGAACCCAGGGGTGCTTAACCACTGAGCTACATCCCAAGCCCTTTCTTATATTTTATTTAGAGACAGGGTCTCTCTCACTGAGTTGCTAAGTACCTCATTAAGTTGCTAAGGAGTGGCTTTGAACTCACAATCTTCCTGCCTCATGCTCCTAAACTGCTGGGATTACAGGCATGTGTCACCACACCTGGCTTATTTTTATTAAACTAAGAATTGATATGAAAGATGATCGTGAGTATTAGAAATTAATGGGAAATTTTCAGATAACCAGAAGAGTCTCTTGGTAATCTATACAACCTGCCCATTTGGGAGAAGAACATATCCCACATGAAATATCTGCCGACACAAGGATAACTCTGAAAAGCTGTCCACTGACAAAAGAAATTTACATGTATCGACAGTGAAATAAATAGTAGATGCAGGCAGAGGTTTTTCTTCTCTCCACTCCCTCTGCCTATGAAAAATCTTTTCACAGGAAGAATAGACTGGTGTTATGGTTTGGACATGAGATTTCTCCCAAAGCTCCTGTGTAAAGGTAGGAATGTTCAGAATCAAAATGATTGGATTGTGACTTAATCAATAACTTAATGAGTCCATCCTATTTTGAATGGACTGAGTGGGTGGTAACTGTAGACAGGTAGAGTGTGGATGGGGAGATGGTTACTGGGCTGTGGCCTAGAAGGGTTCATCTTCCCTTTGTCCCCCTCCCCCTTCCCTCTTTATGCTTCTTGCCCACCATGAAAAGAGCGGTACTCCACTACCACACCCTTCTGCCATGATGTTCTGCCTCACCTTAGGCCCACAAACATGGGGTTGGCCCACCATGAGCTAAGCCTCAGAAACCATGACACAGAATCAACTTTTGCACCTCTGAGTTGTTTATCTTGGGTATTTTGGTCATACCAATGCAAAGCTGACCGACACTCGGGGGGCCAAATTGTCTGGCTCAAAGAAAGATGACCACAGTTGCATTCTGAGGACTGTTACCTAGGAAACAATTAACATGAAAGGACCATCTTTGCTGTATTTCCCTCCCACCACGCCTCCTTCACCTGTGCCACCACCTCCCCTACTTCAAGCCCCTATTTATTTCTGCAGCTCAAAATAGTATTTAAGCTTCAGCCATCGGGCCCTCAGAATTTATGTATGCCTCCCATGTTTCTGCACATTAATAACTTTGTATTGTTTTTCCCCTGTTAATCTGTTTATTGCCAGTTTATTTTATAAGCTAAAGTTCCTGAAACTTCAGAGAGAAAAGACAGCATTTTAAAACTTCTTAAACTCAAATTCCAGGCTTTGATCATTTATTTTGACATTTATAACATGTACAGTGAATTGTGTGTAAAAAATATGTAACAGAAGTACAAGGGGGTGGATTCAGGGCTTACTAGGAAGAACATAGGCTTAAGGGTCAAAAGGCACAGATTCTAGTCTTTCTTTGCTTGCCACTTATAGCCATGTGATCTTGGGCGAGGTATGCTTGTGCTTCAGGTTGTTCAGGTATCCTCCTGCCTCATGGTGAGTCCGAAAAGAATAAATAAGCTTACTGAATATGTCTTAATCTGGGGTAGGGCAGTGAACTTTGGTGAGAAGACACAGGCCTGAAGGGAGCGGGTGGGGATAAACCTCAAGAGATGCAGCCACCATGGCCCCAGGATGGAGGGAGCTGGCTAATGAGGGCTCAGACAGCCTTTTCCTCCCACCCTCCCTTGTCTGTACTGCATTGCTCTCCTTCCAAACCCAAAGCCAAAGGACAAAGGAGACTGTTGATGCCGCCCTTGGATGTCAGTCCCCCAGGGCACAGAGAAGGTCTAGGGATCAGTCTGGAAGGACAAAGAGAAGACATGAGGCACAGAAAGTTGACAAACTGTGATTCTGGAAAATAGTTTGGTACTTTTTTTTTTTTTTAATGTAGTTAGTTAAGCAGACACTATAAAACCCAGTATACCATTCCTGGATCCTAAAATAGAAGAATGAAAGCATTTGATTATGTGAAAATCAATATGTTTATGTATGGAAAACTATCCAAATGTTCTTCAACAGGTAAATGGATAAGAAATGGTAATATGTCCATATAGGGCACTACTACTCAGTAAGAAGAAATGAATTCTTACTGCAATATGGATACACCCCAAAGACTTTATGCTAAGTGAGAAGAGCCAGTTTCGAAGGACTACTTGGGATCTCATTCCATCTCTAATGACATTCTTGAAAACCCCAAACTAGTCAGGCACAGTGGCCCATGCCTGTAATCCCAGAAGCTAGTGAGACTGAGACAGGAGGATCCACAAGTTCAATGTCAGCCTCAGCAACTTAGTGAGGTCTTGAACAATTTAGCAGAATCCTGTCTCAAAATAAGAAATAAAAAGGGCTGGGGATGTGGCTCAGTGGTTAAGTGCCCCTGGGTTCAATCTCTGGTTCAAAATAAAAATAAATAAATAAAACCCAACACTGTTATGATGGGGGACAGATTTGAGGTTATCAATGCTAGGAGCTGGGAAAAGTATGACTCTACAGGGGTCATAGTGGAACATTTTGGGGGGCTGATGGAACTATTCTGTGATTGATCATAATGATACTTGCACAAATCTGCACATGGATTAAAACTCATAGAAATGTATGCCCAAGTATAGGTCAGTTTCACTGTATGTGAACTAAAAATAGAAAAAAAGTATACGGGGGATATTGTGGACAAAACAGATTGATTATTATTAGGATATTGCTGACTCTTGCTAACTATTGATCTTAAGAAGTTTGAGGAAATGTCAATCTAAATTGAAATAAGAGTTGTACATATAAAAATGCCTGAAAAATAGGACATTATGTAAAAGTACCAGCACCGTTAAGGGGGGATATTTGTGTAATAGGATGAGAGGTAACAGGCAACAGAACCTAGCCAAGGGGCCTGAGGGTCACAATGTGACTGTCACCAGATGTGCATCAGAGTCCAATTAGAGTACAGGGGACTGAAAACACAAACTAAAATCAGAACATCAGGTGTAGAGCTGAGGATGGAACCTGCATGTGAGGAATAGTTGGGCTCCATCATGGGGTTCCAGGGCAGAGGCTGTGCTGTTGTGGGTACCTGATTATTAAGGACTGAGGCCCAGTAACGGTGCAGAGCAGAACAGCACTGCATGGGTTCAGGGTGCAAGTGGTGGAATGAGACTGATATGGGTTGTGCTGCTGGCTCTGCTACCTCCCAGCTATAGTGTTAGGACAGCTATTCCTTTTCTCTTCTCCTGAATACCAAGGGATAAGTCACTACTGCCATGCTGTGAGAATTAAGCAAAGTCACATCTGTAGACGTCTGAGTTTCCTGGCTTAAAGGAGGTGCTCAGTTAACAGCAAAAGTAAATTACACAAAATGTGGCAGGTCACCTTAGGACTATGGTGTGCATGAGCTGGGTGTTTGGAAAGTGATTAATTTCACATTGCCATGTCTCAACTTATCTACATAATGGCTATAATAATTTGTACCCCATGAGGAGAGGGTTTCATGGAGATAAAAGATATGAAAATGCTTTGGAATGGAGAATTACTATGCAAATATATTTCCTTTAAGATCAGAGCAAGGTCAGAAGGAAACCATTCCTTCTTTCTTCGCTGATGGACTGAATTACAGGAAGCATTACACGGAAGTGGAGGTTGGTCCCTGAGCATTTAGAGGCCATACACATAGAAGATGATTAAGAGATTTTATCCAGGAGGTGACAAACAACATCGGCCATGAGGAAGTAGTGACATAATATCAACATGATCCAGGGGACTTGCCCTTTGTGGGTAAGGCAGTCCCCAGGGGAACATAGTGTATGATTAGTAGCCTGAGATTTGGAGCTAGAACTTGCTGGGGGAACTTGGGCTAGTGGTGTAAATAGACATTCTATTGCAGATTTTTAACTTTGATCTCTTCCAACCACTCCAAAATCTATAATAAAATTATCCACACATATAGTTATGTCATGTTTTAGTACCTCCCAGGAGGACAGATTCTACATCTTTATCCCATTGACTTTATATATATGTGTGTATGTGTTTTTTTAAGTTATTGAAGAACACAGTACTTTTATTTTATTTATTTTTATGTGGTGCTGAGGATCAAACCCAGTGCCTCATATGTGCTAGGTAAGCACTCTACCACTGAGCTACAACCCCAGCCCCCACCATTGATTTTTTTTTTGGGGGGGGAGATAGATACTAGGGATTGAACTCTGGGGCACTTGGCCACTGAGTCACATCCCCAACCCTATTTTTGTATTTTATTTAGAGACAAGGTCTCACTGAATTGCTTAGTGCCTCGCTTTTGCTGAGGCTGGCTTTGAATTCATAATCCTCCTGTATCAGCTCGCGAGCCACTGAGATTATAGGCATGTGCCACAGTGCCTAGCCCATTGACTTTTCATATTTGCCTAGCAACTCATTTTAAACAATATTAACTTAGTGAATATAACATAATGTAGGCTTTAAATAAGCTTGAGGAGTTAGCCTGGCCTCGTGTACAGCTAACTTTAGGCATGAGAAGGTCTTGCCCCAGGGAGATACTACACTTTCAGCCTCGGTCCCCAATGAGTAACATGTGGAATGGACCAGAACCTAACCAAAGACCTAAATCAGAATCAACCTAACCCTCCAATGGATCTTCTGACAAATAAGTGTTGGTTGTTGGATATATGTGATATTTGGAGGTTGTTTGTTATGCAATGTAATCATAACAATAACTGACATCACAGCAAATTCCTAATTTTAGTTATCCTCAGTTTTGTGCTTTGTAAAATAAAATTAATACTGCATATTGCCAAGTAGGATAATCATCAATAAATGGGGTGATGTATGTAAAGCACAATCCTCAACACCAAACAAGAGGGCAGTGAAGGAAAGTTACTGTTTAGTAGGTAGAGAGTGGCTTAGAAAGAGATTCTAAGAAGTGTCTACCAACCTGAGCCTCAGTTTCCTCATCTGTGAAATGCATACAAAAATACTTGCTCCACTTGACTCTAAGAAGTGCTATTAGGATTTGCTAGAGTTTGGATCTGGAGTTTTTCCCTGGCCTTTGATGCTATTGGAAAGTGGCAGAAACTTTAAGAGGTGGGGCTGAGTGGAAGGTATTCAGGTTGTTAGGGGCATGTCCTTGAACGGAGTCCTGGCACCCTAGCCTCTTCCTTCTGTTTCCTTCCCTGGCTTATGGTGAAGTTAGTGCATATAAAATGAGCTTGAAATGGTCTGCTGAACCCTCCTTCTATGACCCATTCCAATGGGGCCTGCCAGTGATAAACTGAGACCTCCAAAACTATGAGCTAAAATAAACCTTGTTTGTTTCTAAGTTGATCATCACAGGTATTTGTTATAATAACAGAAAGCTGACTAAGACAGGCTTACAGGGTTATATGGGTGATAAATGTGAGGGTAGTTTGCTTTCTGTGGAAAATATCCAGGATTAGGAATGATTAGGAATTATTATGCTTTCTACTATAAAGAATCCTCTTATAAATAATTATTTACCATCACCTCCAAAGTTACAATGACAGGCTAAAAGTCATCAGTGCATGACAGAATGTACCTATAAACAGACCACTCTTAAAATTCATTGTCACTCAGAGATCCCTCTTAACTTAGTGTTTTTTTCAGTATGCACAATATCAGTATCATTGCAGTGTTATTGCCAGACATCTGACACCACAGCTCAATATACTGCAATTTGATTGCACAAAGAAAATGGCAAATCTTGAAAAAGATTTTGCCAAGATGAAAGGGAAGACAGAGAATTTCTCTCATCCCATGCAAAGTAACTGATAAATGAGGATCTGATAGCATTAGACCAGTGAATAATTGAAAAGAAAAATCCACAAGGATGTTGACATAGTACACTTCAAAATAGAATAATTTGATCATTTGAATATCAAAGGGTGCAGGGAGGCCTATGGGAAAATTGATGAAATCTCAAGGACTTTTGCAAAAATAATCCTTTTTATGGGGGTTCATTGAAGGGTGTCATGTCTTGATATCATGTAATTTTTTTTTATGGAAACTGGTATCAAAAAGCTTAGTTCTTTACTAATTTTAATGATTGGCAAGTGATTGCACTATCATCTGGGTTTTTATTAGATATCAAACTTATTTTAATAAACTTTAGTTTTTTTATTTTAAGATATAGTCCTTAACTACTCCCCCTTCCAGAAAATTTTGATTGGGGTGGGGTACTAGGAATTGAACTCAGGGGTACTTGACCACCGAGCCACATCCCCAGCCCTATTTTGTATTTTATTTAGAGGCAGGGTCCAACTGAGTTGTTTAGTTGTTGAGGCTGGCTTTGAACCCGCAATCCTCCTGCCTCAGCCTCCCAAGCAGCTGGGATTATAGGCATGCGCCACTGTGCCCAGCTTGGCTTTCATTTTTTAGTGGCCTTTTCTGCCATCATTTTTTTCCATGAGTAATTAGGATCTTTTCTATGTATTATTTTTTTGCTCCCATGAGGCCCATAGACTTCTCAAATCTAGTCCTTTTCTAGAGATTACAGGGACTGAAGCTTTCAACAGGCCAGTGGAGGCAGTAAAACCTCAGCCCAGGGACAAGAAGTCAGCCTTAGCCACTTGAGGATGAGTTATTTTGTGTGACTGTTTAAATGAACTCCTAAGAATCCAAGAGTGTAGGGTATAAGACATGAGTAAAGCAAGAGCCCACTACAGATGACTCCCCTTGCCCTAACTGGCTTCTGTCTGACCTGGCCTAGAATGCTCACTTAGAGCTTTTCCCTTCTCTGAAAAATCAGAACAATTTTATTTATCCTTTGGGAACTTTATGTGGACCAAATGATATTATGTGCATTTAAGTATGCTGAACAATAGACACTGGAAAAACACAACCACGGTTATTTCTAATATAGTCATGGTGATATTGCTCTAAGACAATTCCCTTGTTGCTTCTGCGTTTCCAGGATTTTCTTCCATATTTCTCATGTCCTTTGTTTGGCCCCAATGATGCACATTCAGGAAAAGTGTCTTATCTCAGTTTCATTCTTACCTTGGGCAGTGTGGAGGAAGAGTTGCCTTATAATCCCATAAAAATTTGAGTTTACTAAGGAGAAGAGGAAGGCACAGTGAGGGAAGGAGAGTTTGGAGGTAAATGCTAATATAAGGCAAAGAAAACTTGGCCTCTTCTGTCATTTGTCCAGTGTTTCCATTCCATAACTGGCATCAAAACATCGAATCAAATGGGACCGGCAGGGAGTCAAACCCTCAGAACATACATAACTAGACCAACCTAACAGCACTCCATTTTGGCACCCAGAGAACTAACCCAACAATAACTCTGTGAGCTAAGAAGGTGGAGAGCTACGTTGTAATAACTTACCTGAGGTCACTCAGGTAGCAGAATTGGAGGAGGGGTATAAACTCTGCAGGTCACCTATAATACCTTTCCTTACACATAACCCCACTGCTCCACTGTTGGGTCCAAATGAGGGTGTCACCAGATGCACCTTGAGTTTTTATCTTTGGTAGATGATGATGTGTGGCAGTATTCCAAAAATGCTGTATTCCTACTATCAGTTCCACCTGAATAAACTGAATTCATTATTAAACCAATACATAAAACCAAAATTGCAGCCAGGCACAGTGGTGGGCATCTGTAATCCCAGGAACATGGGAGGGAGGTTGAGGCAGGAGGATCTCAAGTTCAAAGCCAGCCTCAGCAACTCAGGGAGACCCTGTCTCTAAATAAAATATTAAAAAAGGGGGGGTGGATTGGGAATGTGGCTCAGTGGTTAAGTGCTCCTGAGTTCAATTCCCGGTACCAAAAATACCCCACAAAATTATACATATATATCAGTCAAACCAAGCAAAGAAAGAGAGATGATTATCTTACCTAAGGGTTTTATCCTAGGGTTGTACAGGAGAGGAAACAGAAGAGCAGTAATAAGGAATAATAACAGGAATGTGGACCTTCCTGTTTGTGTGTGTGTGTGTGTGTGTGCGTGCGTGAGCATGCACATATATCTGGATATGTGTGTATATATATATTAAATCTGACTCTTCATTCATTTATGTGTTTTCACCTCTTAATTGGCCCTGACATAGATAAAGCAAAAGAAATCCCATCTTATCAATGAGTTGACATATCCCAGTCATTCGCAGTAGCTGAGCCAGGACTATAATGGAATCCTCCGGATTCTTCCACTGGGTTTTCAGCCACCCCAGCCCAGTCATCTTCCTCTTTGTTATGTCTCAGGATTTTGGCATCGTGCTTCTGTGGATACTGACTGTTGAGGTGCTGTACCTTCAGAACAGAGAGAGGGAGAGGTGAAGCTCTCTCCGGTGGGGATGCATCTCCTCTCTACTCCACAGAGCCCCATCTATCACTTCTGTCATTGAGGAGACCCCACAGATGCATCCCTAGCAAGGGTGAGAATATATAAATATAATGGAAATCAGTCAGGGGCCAATTTTCCCTGACAAAAAGTGAATTGCATTTCTCAGGCATGTGGGCAAATTGAGGTTGATTAAACATAAAACACTTCCACAAAGGGGGCAGCGTAAGGGAGAACTCAACTCATACGTGCTTCGAAAGGAGATGCTCTCCTGCAGTAAACACAGTCGAATGCCATCTGTGTTTGTGATAACTTCATCTGACTGCCTCTCTGGTTCTAGGAGTGCTGATGTGAGCACCTTCAAGGCACTTCCTTGACCCGTATCCCATTACTTAACATGTCATGAGATCTCGAATTTTCCCAAGTAGGACGTGGAAAGTGAAATTGAGCAAGAGATAATGAGGTGCTTCACCCTATGTTTGTTTGTGTCACTGGGTGCTGACAGAGATCAGTGATTTCTTTTGAAGATGTTCCCTTGAGTATTGAACGCTGTTGTGTTTGCATAGCTGCTTGGCTTTGGTGGTTAGGGGATAGTGAGGAGAAGGAAGATCAGTGAGTTAGTACCTGGTGTTAGTGGGATAGCTCACCACTTTGCCAGATGATACAGAGGGGATCTAGAGGGTGGACACCATGAGATAGGGTTGCATGCCATTGTTTAGAAGAACCAAAAAAGAAGAGCTACTTATCTCACCTGAGGGTTTTATAGAAGAGATGCACAGTGTTAAAATCTGTAAGTGAACCTTTTATTCCAAAATTGGCATTCCTTTTATTCTATAATGCTATCAGATTCACTCTCGTTATATTTACTTTTTATCATTACTGTCTTATGAGTTTTCTAACATTTTCCTTCATCATTTGCTACTCCCTCTGTCCTAGCATTTCTGGGTTGCTTTTTATTATTTTGACCTTGAATATCCACATAGACATTATTTTTCAGACTCTGTAATTCTCCCATTACCCAATAGTTTTCAGCACCATGCTGAATACACAACCATACACACACACACACACACACATACACACACACACACACACACACACACATATATATAAAATATGTATTTAAAATTAAAAAATTAGTTGTAGATGGACAAAATACCTTTATTTATTTTTGTTTTAGTTGTAGTTGGACACAATACCTTTATTTTATTTTTTTGTGGTGCTGAGGATCAAACCCAGCACTCCACACATACTAGATGAGCATTCTACCACTGAGCCACAACCCCAGCCCCCACAATACCTTTATTTTATTTATTTATTTTTATGTAGTGCTGAGGATCAAACCCAATGCCTTATGCATGCTAGGCAAGTGCTCTACCACTGAGCTACAACGCCAACCCCCCTACACACACACACACACACACACACACACACACACACACATATGTATATTATTGATAGATTTGTTAGCTTATTTATTTGTTAGTATAATCTCTGTGTTTGACTCTCTGAAATTACTACTCATTTATCTACCTACTAATAAAGGTTTTGAATTACTGGGGGTAGAGACATTAATTCTATGCCCTCCATTCAATCATAGTAGTCAGAGAAGGAGGTCATGATTTGGGGTAGGAAGCCCAAGTTTTTGTAAAAGATAAGAGAATACATTAAGCCAAAATATCACTGTCATTTTTGTTCCATGACTATTTGAAACTCTTGCATTTTTCTCTGTCTCTTTACCTCAGAAGAACAAAAGGCCATAAATTTAAAACAAATGCAGGTCAGCCTTGAGAACATTGTATTAGCCAGAAATTCAGAGAAACAAGGATATGTACATGTGTGTATTGTAGATGGACAGGCAGGTTGGTTTAATATACACACATGTACAGAGATTTATTTTTAGGAACTGGCTCAAGCAGTTGTGTCAGTGTAGCAAGTCCCAAATCTACAGGCTATCCTGGAGAGCTATGGTAGAGTTGCAGTACAAGTTCAAAGGCAGTCTGCTGACAGATTGTTGTCTGGCTCAGGGGAGTTCAACCTCTACTTCAATTGATAGGGTGAGGCCCACCCACATTATGAAAAGTAATCTGCTTGATTCAAAGTCCGTTTATTAAAATGTTAACTTCATCCAAAATACACCTCCACAGAAACATCTAGAAGAGCTTTTGATGACATAACTGGGCACCATGATCCAGCCAAACTGGACTATCACGGACTTGTTCTCACCCTGTGGGATGTCTTTCAGGGTGCAGATTTAAATCCCCAGGTAGGAACAGCAGCAGATCCTCTTATGCTTCCATGAGCCTTGTATGCCATCAGGAAAAAGAAGACCATATAAAATGGTCCAGCACCATGAGAATGAGCATTCAATTGTGGATCATTAAATGCCATAATGCTGTTCAGTCACCTAAAATGAATGAAATGGAAAGCTATTTATTTGTGTTTAATACAGATACATTTCAAAATCACAACAGTGAGCCAGGGAATGTATATGTGTGTGGGTCTGTGTGCCCACAGCTAACAGGAAGAGACATTGATCCTTATAACATTCATACAAAGTTTTGAAACACACAAAAATTACAGTTTATTGCTAAGGAGAATAAAAACACATATGTGAAAGGAAACCCCATACTCATAGGAGTCAATGCCCCTGGGGAGGAGGATGGTGAGTGGGTGATACAGCAGGGGCGGGCAGGGGGCTTTGTACACACACCTCAGAGCTTTCCTTTCTCCTCATTACCAAAGGATTTGACACAACTAAGAATAGATATTAAGATTTGACAAAGTAAACAAACAAACAAAAAAAATGAAGCTGTGCTTATTTCTGACATAGCTAATAGCTATTCTATTAGGTAATAGGTACAGGGGTGTGTGTTTTATTATTTCATATACTTTTAAAAAATATGCCTGAACAGTGTAGTAATAAAATTGCCAGAGCATTTCCTTTTTCTCTCAAGAGTTCCTGGCGAAGATTGGATGTCTAGTTGTTGCTCTCTTGCAGCTGCTTTATTTCTCACATCCAACACACACACACACACACACACACACACACACACACACAGAGGTTATAGTGTCTATTCAGACAAGGGGTGGGAAGCAGGGCTGGCACTCTCCATCAGAAGAAAATTCCTGCAGGCCTCTGTGTACTAATTTATTCCCATGGCTGAGCCCACTCTATTTAGAGCTCAGCAGTCGATCTTGAGCATCCCAACAGGGAACACGATGAAACTGCTCCCAGGAGAAAGCTAGGAATATGTAAGTAGTTCAATAAGCCTCTTTCCTCTGAACTCTTCTGAAGGCCCAGATCAAAAATTGTTGCTGGATATCAAGAAGAAATCCCTATTTAAATTTGGTAAAGCAGGGGATTGAATAACTAATTTTTGTGTTAAAAATTGTTGATTATACAATTAGCTGAACAAGGATTGATGGTATTATTTCTAATTATGTTAGTCACAATTTCATACATGTGGAAGATGGGAGTTACATTGGATGGTCAGAAATATACAACTGTCTTTGTCATGGCCCATGAGTTCATTGTTTTAACAATACCAATGTGAATCTTGAATGGATCCTCTCATCAAGTAGATTGGGAACAAAAACATTTTAGAGAATGGATTTTTGGTTTGGGGTGTCACCTGAATATTTTGATGTGTCACTCAAATAAATAAAAAATATTTGCATACCTGCCAGTTAGAAATGAAATGGCATACTTCAGATATAAATTAATCACACTGATATTAATTTCTAATAAAGAGCAGGTAGCTCATTTGGTATACTCCCTTAACCATACAGAGTAGAAAGCAGAGTATATAGAAATGCCCTGCAGATAATATTGGTATATGGGAGACAAGTAGCAGTTTTTCTAATTACCACTTAATATTCATTTATTGACCATGTGATTATTGAGCTCTTACTATATGCCAGGTATTCCTAGGTATTAGTCAGCTTTCCATTGCTATGACAAAATACCTGAGAAAATCATCTTAAGTCATGAAAAATTTATTTTGGCTCCTGGTTTTAGAGAGTATAACCCATATTTTCTTGATCCCATCACTCTGGGCTCATGTTGAGTCAGAACATCATGGTAGGGAGTGTGTGGTGGAACAAAATTGCTCACCTCCAGCTAGGGTTGTGGCTCAGCAGTAGAGCGCTTGCCTTACATGTGAGAGACCCTGGGTTTGATCCCCAGCACCATATAAAAATAAGTGAATAAAATAAAGGTATTGTGTCCAACTACAACTAAAAAAGTAAATATTTGAAAAAACATTGCTCACCTCATGGCAGATGGGAAACAGAGTTGGCTGGAGACAGGACATATACTCTTCAAGGACAAACCCCAGCAACCTACTTCGACCAACTAAGCCCCACTTTCTAAAATTTCCTCTACCACCTAATAGCTCCACCAGCTGGGGACCAAGCCTTCAACATGTGAATCTTTTAGGGACACACAAGATCTAAACTGTAACAGTTAGTAAGTTCAACCTGTCCTAATAGAGCTCATGTAGTCACACACACAAAAAAAAAATTATAAAATTGAACCTCACAAAGGTACTATTGAAGAAAGAAAGCAGGTCTTCCATTGGGGAAACTAATTAGGAAGGTCAGGCATGACTTCCCTAAGGAAGGGGGGATACATGAGCTACAATGTGGAGTCATAAGAGGATGGAAGAAGACTAGTGTGGCCGTAGCACACACTTAGCAACTGTTTATTGAGAATCTATTATGTGACAGGCATTTTTCTGGTTAATTAGGGCATATGACCAGGACAGGACAAAGACAAATCTTTGGGAAGAGAGAATAAACAAAAATAAACATAATGACTAAGTTACATAGTCCTTGAGAGGGTGACAAGTCACAGAAGAAGTTGAAAGGAGTAAAAATCATAAACACTTCTGAGATGGGAGTGAGTTATAATTTTAAAGAATGACCTAGCCTGTCCTCATTACAGAGGTGAAGGTTGAGTGACAGCTTGAAGAGAGAAGGGGTGAGCTCTACAGATTCTTAGCAAAAGAAGGATTCAGACAGTGTGCCTGGGATGTTTAGGAAAGAAGGGAGGCTCAGAGGTTGGGAGCACAGCAAAAGTTGGAAGAGCAGCTGGAGGCAGGGCCAGAAAGGCAAAGGTGGGGCTTAGTTCAAGGGGGCCTTGGGAGCCCCTGGAGGGTTTTGAGCAGCCAGGAGAGAAGCTGGCTTTGTTTTAAACGTGTCTCTCACTGCTTTACTGAACACAGAGGTGAATAGGATGGTGATGGAAGCAGAGACCACAGGAGGTTTTTGCTGTCAATTTTGAGGAGAGATTGTCATGCCTAGTTCCAGGGTAGGAGCAGTGAAATGGTGCTATAGTTTGGATCTTGAATGTCTCCCAAAGGCCCATGTGTCAAAGTCTTGATGCCTAGTGTGGAATTATCTTGAGGTTGTGGAACCTTTATGAGGTGGAGCTTCATGGGAGGGCTTTCTGTTATTGGGGGCAAAGGAGATCAAGAGACTCTGACCTCTTCTTTTTCTCTGTTATTTTTTTCCCCTCTGTGGTTCACGTTCTCTTCCATGTTCTTCCATGTGCTCCCACCATGACGTGCTGGCTTACCACAGACCTAAAGCAATGGAGCCAGCCATTCATGGACTGGAACCTCCAAAACTGTGAGCTCAAATACACCTTTTCTCTGTATAGATTTGATTATCTTAGCTATTTTGTCACAGTGGAATAACCCAGATGTTCATCTTTCCACCACCCTTTGAGGGTGAGGCAATTGACTGATGAATTGGGGGACAGGTGAGAACAGTCAGCCATATCCCTAAATTTCCAGTCTGAGCAACCAGAAGGTGGGAGTTGCCATTAATTGATGAATGTATACGGTGGGAGCAGGCAGGGGAAAGGAGGCAGATCAGAAGTTCATTTCTGGAGATGCTCTAGTAAACTTTCCATGATATACCTATATAGGCATGTCACATAGGCAGCTGGGAGGAGAGGCATTGAAGGCAGAGAGCATGGGCAAATCTTAGTTTTATTGCTGGCATGAGGGGAGCAGAGAAATGAAGCTAATGTGATTTGGTGGGGGGGCGGATAAGAACAAGAGACAATTTTGTTTTGCTTAAATTGGGGAAAGCAGTAGTAAATTTGGGCACAGAGGGTGAATGACCATAGCAAGTAAGGATATTGAACAGGCCAGGCAGGAGGCCCTAATAAGACATTATAAGGAATTGGGGTTTTATTAGAGCAGCAGGAAGCCATTGGGATTTTAAGTGGAGCAATCTGACAAGAGCAAAATTCCATTTGGAACAGATCCCTCTGGCTGCAAGGGACAAAATGGATTGAAAAGTAGCCAGAAAATTCGCAGGACAAATTACTGGAGGCTCTGAGTACGTCAGTGACTTACCCAAAGTCATCAGCAGATAGTACATCCCTGATAGAGCCAGGTTGGAACCCAGGCTTCCCGATTCCAGAGTCCTGGCCCCTGCTGTTAGGTGCTATTGGACAGAGATTCATTTAACTTTTAAGTTGGAAGAGCTCTTAGAACTGCTGATCCCTGCCTCTGGAGGAAACAGGACTTGAGCTTTTCAGAATCAGTAGTTTGCAAATGGAATCATAATTCCCATGCACCAGGGGGAGGTTGCTTAAATGAAAGTCCATTTCTTGAAATCCTTTGTAAAGTCAAGAATCCTTTTGTAAAGCAAATAATCCACTCTCCAGTTTAGCTGGGGAGAAAATGCCATTCTTCAAGTATCAGATAAATCTGTAAAACTGAAATCTGCCTGCCAATGTCCTTATTATTCAAGGACAGGAGTTGTGGTGAGATGGAATGGAGAGAAGTGGGAGGAGAAGGCCTCCTGAGGACCAGTGTCCTTAGTTCTGCATGATGGAGCTTCTAGACAGACTGGAGGTTATTCTTCCAAGGTTTCTAGTCATTTCAGCACTAAGGAGTCTTAGCATTCACTTTATGAATCCAGGAGCCACATGGAAGACAGAGTGTTACTATCTCTTCGATGCTGATTTTTCCATCTGAGAACTATTCCTCTTCTATCCCATCCCCACCAGGTGATTCTGGTAGAACTGTTAATCAGAACTGCCATCCGATCCCTTGTTTGGGCATATCACCAGGTCTGCCCTATTGGAACTTCCCCAGCCTCTCATCTGAACAATTTTTCCGTGGATTATGAACACCAAGGACAAAAAAATAATAAACTTGGAATTGTAGATAGTCAACATGCGTCTGCGTGAGAATAAAACCAGAGTGGTAGAGAGAACTAACTATGGAGAATAATTAAAGCAGAACCCTGGTGATATTGCCTCTAGTTCTAGGCCAGCCCATACCTGAATCCAACAATGTCAACCCCTTTGGATTTTCCAGTTTTACTGAGCAATACATTCTCTTTGTTTGTTCTGTACCTTAAGGTCTCACTAAAAAAATGGAATAAATAATATGACCTAGTTTATAGCTTGTAGTAAATACTACAGTAAATACAGAATATGAACACTTAAGGATGTGCCTGGAATAGACCAGTTAACTGTTGTTATGTAACAAGCTATTCCCAAATTTAGTGTCTTGATTATTCATTGAGATCATAGTTCTGTGGTTGGCGATTTAGACTGGGTTCTACTGGATGGTTATTCTTATTTCGCTCTGCTCACTCAATGCATCTGCCATCTGTTTCAGAGATGGCTCATTTCATCTATATGTTGTCTCACCCATACTCCAGGAGGCTTGCCCACATCTTTCCCCCCACGGTGGCTAGTTGGAGTTTCACTTGATCTTTTTGTCTGTGACTGTGTGGTACTAGGGATTGAACCCAAGTACTCTTAACCACTTAGTCACATCCCCAGCCCTTTTTATTTTTTATTCTGAGACAGGGTCTTTCTAGGTTGCTTCTAGCCTCACTAAGTTGTGGAGGCTGGTTTTGAACCTGCAATCCTCCTGCCTCAGTCTCCTAAGCCACTGGTATTATAGGCATGTGCCACCACACATAGCTCCATTTGGAAGAGTAGAAGCATTCAAGTTCTCTTGATGCCCAGGCTTGGAACTGGAACACATTTTCTTCTACTGGGCTTATTCTCATATGACTTCCCACGTACACTCATGGAATGGGAAGTCCTAAGGTCAGCCCAGGTCTAAGAGGTGAGGAGGTAGGTTCTATCTCTTTGTGGGAGGAGGTATAGTCAACTTGCAAAGAACATGAATAGAGACAGAACTGTGAGTGATTATGTCTACTTTTTGAATCTACAACACTAATAAGCATTCAGTAAATCTCATTGTGTGTTACTGCTACTAATATTATTGTTTAATCTAGCTTAGTTTCCTATCACTTGTTACAAATGTTACCACCTTTGCATATTATCACCTTTGCTCCTAGACTTTTAAAAAAGATTAGTTTGGGATCACATTGTTTTATTTCTGGGACTTATGAAAACCCAGGTGCAGGGCTGGGGTTGTGGCTTAGGGGTGGAGTGCTTGCCTACCATGCATGAGGCACTGTGTTTGATCCTTAGCAGCACAGAAAAAATAAAATAAAGATATTTCTATAACTAAAATAAGTATTAAAAAAAGAAAACCCAGCTACACTTTGCTTCTAGAAATACATACTTTGCCCCCTAACTAGAAATACATATTTTGCTGATAAGTGAGCACCAGTTCTGCACATTAGCCTATGAATTAGGTAGTTAAATGCTGGATTAAAAAAAAATGACTCCAAAATTTAGCACTTAAGGAAAAAAAAAAAACACAATCACTTATTATCTCTTAACAATGTGCGTGGGTCAGGTGTTCCTGAGCTACATGGCTGAGCAGTTCTAGATCAGGGTATCTTGTTAGATGCCAGTCATTTGTCAACCAAAATTACAGTCATCAAAAAATTGGGGGCTGGAGGACCCAGTTCCAATTTGACATGCTCATGTGACTGAGAAGTTAGTGTTGGCTTTAGTGGGAGACCCCAGTTTCTCTTTATGTGATCCCAGGCTTGGGGCTCTTCATGGGCCCTCTTGACTTGGTGGCTAGCTTTCCCTAAGTGAACCATCCTAGGTAGAGTCCAGGCTGATAACTGAGCACCAGTTCTGCACATTAGCCTATGAATTCAGTAGTTAAATGCTGGGTTTAAAAAAATAAAAGACTCCAAATAACACCATGTATGCTATTTAACAAAGTCTTGCAACAGTGAATGACTGTAATTCCTTTGTTATATTTTGTCTGCTCAGCAAGACCTTGGAAATTGCCAAGCTTTAATGATCCAGTTAAGACAATACCCCCTTCCATTTTTTTTTTTTGTTTGTTTGCAAGTTTCTCTCCATTGGTTTACATTTTGTAATTATTTATATTCTTGATTGCTTCATCTTTAATTGTTTCTGATTTGAGGGAGAAAATATTGAGATCATTCAGTTATTCTTATGAATTGTATTTATCCCTTTCAGGAATAAATACGTTGTAGATTTTCATGCTTATTAATTTTTGATTGTTGAGAATATCAAGTTATGCAAGGTGAGCCATGAATACATTCAGATTCATTACTTAAACAAATTCCAGCATAACTATTAATAGAGATTTGATTATTTTCATTATTGTGTCACTGAAGATATTACCAATAATCAGTTTCTTCTGTTTCTAAATCCAGCTGAGGATTAGCATAAACCTTTCCCTTTGTTATTATAATGACAAGAAATGTGAGGTGGATCTTTCTTTCTTTATTTTTTTATAGGGGGATTGTGGTTTTGATTTAAAGTATGAAAGATTTATAGTTCCTTTGTGATATTGATATATGAAGAGAAAATATCAGCAGTACAATTTTCCACAATAACTAGAAATGAACAGTGCTTCTTTATCAGTCAACAATTATGGGATGCCTACTGTTTGCCTCAGAATAAAAAATCATTATCAGCCTCCGGTAAAAGCAGGCTTGCTATTGTGTGTTTATAAATAGAAGTGCTATTATTACCCAGCACTAACAAAAACGCTTTTGTTTTTCCTCGATAAGACATGACTTTTTATTTGTATTGAATTGAATATCAGTGTGAGCAGCTGATAAGTTAGCACCAGTTCTGCACATTAGCCTATGAATTAGATAGTTAAATGCTGGATTAAAAAAAAATGACTCCAAAATTTAGCACTTAAGAAAAAAAACACAATCACTTTAGTGTCTCTTACAATGTGTGTGGGTCAGGTGTTCGTGAGCTACATACATGGATGAGCAGTTCTAGATCAGGATATCTTGTTAGACTCTAGTCATTTGTCAACCAAAATTACAGTTATAAAAAAATTAGGGGTTGGAGGACCCAGTTCCAATTTGACATGCTCATGTGACTGAGAAGTTAGTGCTGGCTTTAATGGGAGACCCCAGTTCCTCTCTATGTATGTCATTTTTTGGGGCTCTTCATGGGCCCTCTTGACATGGTGACTGGCTTTCCCTGAGTGAACCATCCTAGGTAGAGTCCAAGCTACAGGCCTTAGTGTCTTTTATGACCTAACCTTGGTAGCCACTTATTATCACTACTACTATATTCTGTTTGTCACATGAGTCGTCCCTGATTCAGCACGCCAGGAAAGTATAAAAGGATGTGAAAACCAGCAATTAAGGATCACTGGTGGCTCTTTTGGAGGCTATCTGCCACTGACTGTCATCAAGTGATAATAGAATACCTCCTAAAGCCAGCTTTAACAGTAATCTGAGATTCAGTACATTTTTATGCCATATCTGCTAGTTGTGTTCTGTTCCATGTATATGTATAAACAAATGAGTTGTATCTTCAGGCCCTGCAATTTCTACATGCACTTGTTGGATCCTTTACTATAGAAATAACAACACTCTGCTGTCTTTTCCAGAAGAATCCAGTGCTCACTCTCTTTTTCCCACAAACATGTGGTATCAAATAAGCTTTTCAGAATCTTCTTCATGTTGTGAACATACTTTTCAAGAAGAACATGTTCACATATAACTTCAGTTAAACAGGTTGAGTATCCCTCATCCCCAAATGCTCCAAAATGTTTTTTTAAATATATTTTTTTAGTTATTGATGGACCTTTACCTTATTAATTCATTTATATGCAGTGCTGAGGATTGAACCCAGTGCCTCACACATGTTAGGCAAGCATTCTACCACTGAGCCGCAATCCCAGCCCTCCTAAGTCTTTTTAACACTATATTCAAAACATTTTAGATTTTGGAATATTTCTGATTAGGGATACTCAACCAGTGAAGCCTCTGCAAATTCATCCCCCCTCCAAAAAAAAAAATCCAAAATCTTAAAGTCACTGAGTTTGTGGTGCAGCAATAGAAAAGGAATACATGTTTTAACCTGTTTTCTTTTGGCAAGTGTGGGAGGGGAGACAGTAGGAAGAGAGGCAATGTAAATGGGAACCCTACACCCAGGATGTGACTCATTTCCATCCAGTTACCAGCCATGTGACTTCCATCAAATGCATGATCCCTCTGAGACTGTTTTCTTGCCTGCAAAAAAGGAAATTGTTGAAATTCTCAGAATTGTTGAAAATCTTCAGAGGCAATGATAAAGATAAGAATGGTTAATGGTATAGATAAGTGCTACATATATGTTAGCTATCCTTACCCTGGGAGAAGTTTCTAGAACATTGGTTTTGGTGGGGTGGGGGAGCCTGAGAATAGGATTGATCATTAATAGTAACAATCAGACATTTTTGGCAATTTAATGATATATTTTTGTATTTTATCCCATTTAATCATCACTACTATATAAGGAAGACACCATTAACATCATTATTTCTCTTAGGCTTTTTTATTTTAAGATACTTATAGATTCCCAAGAAGTTACAACAATAGTACAGAGGGAAAAAATAGTAAAAAGAGGTCCCATGTACCTTTTCCCCCCAGATTATAATGATATCTTTTGTAATGTTGTCCATTATCGAAACCAGGAGGATGAATAGGTACAATACCATTAACTACAATATGGACCTTATTTAAGTCTCACCATTTTTAAAAATATTTTTTTGGTTGTTGATGGACCTTTATTTTATTCATTTATTTATATGTGGTACTGAGAATTGAACCCAGTGCCTCACACATGTGAGCCACAACCCCAGCCCAAGTCTCACCATTTTTAATTTCATTCTGTAGATGAAATAACTGAGGTTTACTTCAACTGATGATTTTAAGTTTCCCTTGAACATTGTAATCAAATTATATAGATTTATAAAACAATAATTTGTCTCCACAGGATTTTTAAACACAGTGGTAGATTACAGTGGGAAAAATGGAGCCCACTTGGCTAGTGTGACAGATTAACACTCAGGTGTATTTTTAATTGCAATGTTATGTTTTTGAGTTTTGAGTCAAAACTTTTTCTTCTTTTTTTTGTAAAGAAGAAAGATGACATTGTTGAGTTTGTTCGTTTTAGGGCAAGATGACATAGACGCTGACAAGATCGCAATGCTCCAGATATATGTAGGACAATCTGCGCCCCTGGTACCAAATCTCAACGACCATAAAGATGTGAAAAATAGTCTCAATTCTTCTTTTACTTACCACTGAAGGCAAAAATTTGAACATGAAATAAAGCCGAAAATAACCAAGAAGTCAGTTCAAGATCTAGGTAAAAGTGGCTTGGACCCCTGCAGTTAAACAGTTTGTGGGAGTTTTCAAGATTTTAGTGAATTCTTTAAAGGGATTATATTCCCTTACCTGCTGTCTCCAGGGATTCTATTCCCACACACATTTGTCTGTACTTCTCTGTGTAATTGGATCTAAAACCTCCTTGAGTTGTATGCAAACTCTTCTGGTTTAAAGTATTTTGAGAACTTCAGACTTAATGGAAGGTTTTAGAGGGATGGTGAAGATGTCTACTGCCTACATTTGCACACAAAGCGATTTTCATCTTGGATCTTATCTTTCTTAAAATTCTTTGGAGCTTATCGTCTGCCAGATGGCTCTCCAGTATTATAAGTCCCTTCCTCATTTTCTCTTCTTTTCATGTATCTTGCCTTCTCTTGGGAGAAAAATATGCATCTTGTTCTTTCTTTTGCCCTCCTGGCTCCAATCCTTAAACTTACATTACTTGTTCAAGTAATTTTAAATGATTTCTCTAACAATGTAATTTATCTCCCTAAGATGACATCTGGTGCCAACTGTTAAGATGAAATGCCATGTTGCTATTAATTTCATTATACTTTAATGATTCATTTGGCTGGTTGACTTTCCAGTATTCCTATTATTGTGAATTTTTTGAAGCTCCTAAAGGACATTTATTATCTTTTCATTTTTCCTCCTTTCCTTAGCAGAATGCCCTAGTACAGGCTTGCTGCAGATGTTGCATCTTTCATTAATGAATGACTCAATCCTTGCCATATCTTGAGTAGAGTCTTCCGCTGTGTCCAAAAGCTTCTTCTACTTCCTCTTGAAAGAGAAACTGAATGTGGCATGGCCCATCACGGAGTTGCAATACCAGTTTGAAACCACAAAGTAAAAGGAAGTACTAGCAGATGAAAAGTTTTCAAGTAAAGATTTTATTAGAGTCCCATCCACTTCAGTTTTTGACATTGGGATGGGAATATGGCTCAGTGGCTAAGTGCTTGATGAAGCCCTAAGTTTGATCCCTAGCACCACAAAAACAAATAATGTTAGGTATGACTTTACTCTCCTAGTCCTGTCTTCCCTTCTCCCTGTTGACCTCACAGTGCCCCCAATGCAAGTAGAGTGTTTTGCACAGGATGGGTCCCCAGAAAATATTTATTAATATAATGGGGAATAGTACAGTTTTCCCTTGGTTTTTGCAGGAGATTTGTTCTAGGACCCCCATGAATACAAAATCTGCAGATACTCAAGCATCTTATAGAAGATGTCTTAGTATTTATATAAAACTTATGTGCATCGCCCTATATGCTTTAAATCATCTTTAGATTACTAGAAAGACCTGATGCAATGTAGAAACTACACAATAATTTTTACACTGTATTTTTTTGTGGAATAATGACAAAAAAAATCTACATATGTTCAGTACAGCTATAATCTTTTTTCCAAATATTTTTAATCTTCAGTTTGGTTGAATACACAGATGCATAATTTGCAGATACAGAGGGCTGTGTGCATTACTGCAAATGCACTGAACTGATAAGCTTTTGAGGAGCCATAAACCAGACAGGCCTCTGTTTCCTCTCTCCTAAATTGATTCCTATGTGTCATAAGTAACTGATCAACTGGCCCTTTGGAAAACAAGGTTGTAATATGAGCTGGACATTTGTAATATGTTTGTTGCTATAACAGGAGGAAAGAGTAATGAATTTGATAGCTTCAGGAAAATACTACTTTGCTTTTGTGGTTTAGATATGAGGTCTCCTGTGGAAGCTATTGTATAAGAAAATACAAGAATGTATAGAGGTGAAATAATTGGGTTATGGAAGTCTTAACCTAATCAGTCATTAATCCACTGATGAGGATTAACAGGGTGGTAACTGTAGGCAGGTAGATGTGGCAATATCTTGTCCCTGGTGAGTGGAGCACTCTGCTTCCTGATTGCCATGTCCTGAGCTGCTTTCCCTCCACCACACTCTTCACCATGATGTTCTTCCTCACTCCAGCTCATAGCAATAGAATAGGCCATCTATGGACTGAGACCTCTGAAATTGTGAGCCAAATAAACTTTTCCCCTTCTGATTTTTCTTGTCAGGTCTTTTGGTTACAGTAATACAAGATGATTAAAACAATTGCTTGATATTGTTTGTCTCATGATGCTGTCTGCCTAGCAATTCATGCCTAACCTTTGCATTCTGAGCACAAATTCTGGGAAACTGCTATTCATTTCCTCCCACTCCCCAAATGCATTTTAGTTAAATCCCATGCAGAGCCAGGAGTGGGTGGTACGCATCTACAAACAGTGTCTCCTGTCACTTCTTATCAGCACAGCATCATCAGGTGTGATGGGAGCTGGGATTGTGGTGGGCAAGGCTTCACCACTGGTGCTGACTGAAGGGAAAAAAAAAAAAAAAAAACAACAGTCTAATGTGATTAGTATTTGACTGAGCATTGGGGATTTTTCCATATAAAAAGAGATTTTTGAAATGTAACTTTACGATGATCTCTGGGGGGAAATAAACTGCATCATCATGCATATCTGGGCTGCTTCTCCGTGTGTAAGATGGCTGGTGTGACAACCCTGGGAACCCCCGTCTCAAGCCCCATTTCTCTTAGTCAACTGAGCCCTTCTGTATGTGTGGCTGGGTTTGGCCATGTCTCTTCTTATATCAGAGTAGGTATTAGAATCCTCTGAAGGATTGCATCTCACCCTTCCCACTTCATTTACTCACTCATTTATTCATTCCCCAGTACCCACTTCTACACTGCTCTTCATGAAGCATAGCACCAAGAACTGTAGATACAACACTGGGAAGCCCAGGTGTGATCCTTTTCTCCAGTTGGTTGTAGTATCGACTGGTAAAGAGACTCAGAGATGGACAAAGCAGAATGGTACCTGCAACCAAGCAGCTAGTGCTGCACACATCATGGAGTACCTGGGAAGGGCCTGCAAATGCTGGTGGAAGGCTTTCTGAGGCTACTGAGTTTTAAAGAACAAGGAATCAAGCAGATGAATTGAAAGATATTGGCAGAAGGGACAGAGAGAGGGAGAGGAAGGGCCTTTCAGAGGGAGGGCACCTTGAGGGGAAAGGCCCAGGGAAAAGGAATAGTAATGAGCATCATGAGACAGATCTGTAAGAGGTGAAAGGTTCAGGCGGCAGAGGTGGCCCCCAGTCCTCATTCTCTAACATGCCTATGAGATGGCAACAGGGACTCCTATGTCTTAAGCCACCTGGTTCACTCCAGTCTCATTGGACAGTGGTATGGTTATGGTTTGGTATTGAGGTATCCTCCAGAGCTTCTGTGTTAATATAGGAATATTAGGAGCTGAAATGATTGGATTATGAGAACTGTAACCTAAGTTGTCCAGCCTGGTTTGAATGGACTAACTAGGTAGTAACTGTAGGCAGGTTAACAAAGATGTGGCCAGAAAAAGGTGTCACTGGGGACAAGCCCTGGAAGGATTTATCTTCCCTGTGATTCTTGGCTAGCCATGAATGATGCAGTCCTCCTCCACCATGCCCTTCTGCCATGATGTTCTGCCTCATCTTGGGCCCAGAGCAATGGACTTGGTTGATCAAGGACTAGACCTCTGAAATCATGAGCCAAGATAAAGTTTTCCTCCTCTAAGTTGTTCTTGTCAGGTATTTTGGTCAGTGACACAAAGCTGACTAACATAGGTACCAAAAATTTATCCTTTCTCTTTTCGAAGTTGCTTATGTCAATGTCTCAACCACCTAATGGTGTACTAAAGATGAAAAATGCTTACATATTAACCTGAAACTGAAACTGCTAGAAGGAAACAGTGGACCACTTTAAGACTTTGGTACAGGCAATGATTCCCAGATAGAACTTTAATAGCACAGGAAACTAGAGTAAAAGTTGACAAATAGGATTACATCCAATCGAAAGTCTCTTGCACAGTAAAGGAAAAGCAACCAACACTGTGAAGAGATAAACCTATAGAAAGGGAAAAAAAAAAAAACAAAACATGTGCCTGCTAATCATCTGACAGGGGGTTACTGTATAGAATATATAAAGAACTAATAAAAAGCCCTTAACAATAATAAATAATACAATTTAAAAAATAGGCAAATGATCTGAAAAGATGCTTCTCAAAAGAATAAATAGAATTTGGCCAAGAAATAAATGAAGAAATGTCCAACATCCCTAGCTGTCAAGGAAATGCAGATCAAAACTTTGATGGGATACCATCACACCCCAGTTAGAATGGTTATAAGAAATAACAAATGCTGGCAAAGAAGTGGAGAAAAGGTGCTTCTTAAATATTTTTTTTAGTAGAAACATAAATTAATAGAGCCACTTTGGAAAACAGTATTGAGGGTCCCCAAAAAATTAAAAATGGATCTGCATACGATCTAGCTAACACACACACATGAAATGAAATTAGAATACAGAAGAGGTACATGCATGCCCATGTTTATTGCAGTACTTTTCAAAGTAGCCAGAATATGGAATCAGTCTAGGTAGCCATCAACAGATGGATGAATAAAGAAAAGGTGGTTTATTATACCAATGGAGCATCATTCAGCCATAAAAGAATGTAATTCTGTCATTCATAGTGAAATTTAAAGAACTGGAGGACATCACATTAAGCAAACTAGGCCAGTCAGAAAGACAAGTATCATACGTTTTCTGTCACAGATGGAAACTAAAAAATGTTGACTCAAAAGTAGAACAGGGATACTAGGGGGATTAACAGAGTAGGGGGTGCCTGTTGTGGGTGTAAAAAGGATTTTTGGCTTTGATCAGGGCATCTACATACATGTATAGAAATAACACACTAAACCCCATTAATGTGTATAACGAATGTGTTAATAAAAAATAAAAACATGGTTACAAATTAGCCCAGCAAGTTATCTTTCTACAGGCAATTTTTTCAGGGAATGTAGTTTAAGACAACAGATAACTTTTGATGCTCTGTGCTTGATAGAGTTAAGTAATAAGCATTCAGCTAAGCCAGGCTTAATGTAGCAAGCATAATAATGGTGACTGGACCTGGATAGCACACTCCTAAATCTTATGTTATCTCCATTCCTTAAGCCCCATTGCTGTTACCTAGTGGGCACCCATTTCTCTGCTTCTTAACTGTGTATTTGGGGGGAGAGTTCTGCACACTTTACAGGCTTGGAAGGCACAGTCAGAATGCTAATAGAGCCATCAACCCTGAGATGCCTCCTTCTTGAAGTCTGAGCAAGGTGAACTGTGCAGCTAATACCTTGCTCCTCCTCCTACATGATTGCAATTAACATCTTATCTGCCCTGTGTCTCAAGTCAAAGCTTTGGCACCATTCCCTGGAGGGTGAGGAAGGACTTTAATTACAGAACCGGTGCACTTACCCACTGCCTGCTGTATTCTGATGTCACCACCCCTGAGCTCCAGAGAGAGGTCAGGCTGATCCTTAGATGTCATGTGGCTCAAATCGAATATTTTAATTTAGAGACTCAGTAAGTGGCTCCATCAATTAAGACGGGCTGTACTTGCAGCATACTTGCTGGGGCACAGCCAGAAGCTTTGATTCATTTCGTTTCTTACTGACCCCATCACACAGTCGGGGGATGGACAACCTCTCATTGGGCACTAGAGAGCTTCCAGAAGTAAAAAGAAGACAAATGATGGAGGAAGATTTTAAAGGGTAGGACTGGCATTTGAAATGACAGTGCATATGTCATCCTGGCTAAATGATGGTACTTGGTGGGGGTCCAGGAAAAGAAGAGTGTATTATTTTATAGTTTGTTAGCAACTAATAAATTTCCATCTCAGTGCATTAGCACGGGTCAGGTTTGGTTTTTTTTTTTTTTTCTTCTTTCCTCAAACAAAGCTCAGTGCAAGTGAAGTGGAAGTTTTCTATTAGATTTTTCAGTGTTCCAAACGCTTTACATCTTTTGACCCAGTTAGATGGTAATGAAGCAAGGTGCTGCTTTTCAGAGGGTAAGCTTAGGGTAGCTCTCTTCCTTTCCACCTAATCCTAAAACCCAGGGAGGGATTGTACCTGCAGAAGTATGTGTGTGGGAGAGAGAAGATGATGTGAGAAGGAGGTGGAATGGTCAAGTTGATTCAAGTATGGGCACAGGAGTGGACATTAAAAGTCAGGCATGATTAAAACCTATCTCCCTTGTTTTTTTATTTTTTCCCCACCCTTTTGCAGTGCTGGGGATGGAACACAGGACTCATGCATGCTAGGCAAGTTCTCTACCACTGAGCTACACTCCCATCCCTCATCTCCCTTCTTTACCAAATGCATAAGATTCTGCCTTTTTGCCAGTATGCCAATGAGGTTATGATGGGCTCATTCCCTATTCCCCCAATTAAAAAGGAAATCTTCTATTTCAGCAGATCATGTGGTTGCCAGTGCCCAACTCCAAAGAGGCAAAAAATACCAGTCTTGTGGGGAAGGTTCTTTTGGCAAGGCAAGCATCATCCTCATGGCCTCAGAGAGTCTCTCTCCGCACTAATGACTGGTAGGTCTTTGGAATCGATATCACACAATCAGGTGTTTGCAAAGAGGTACCACAGCTAATGACTCACCCCCAGTGTTATTGGTTCCAGATGAAACATAATTTACAATAAAGTATTGTTTTAGCAGACACATCATAGCTGCTTAAAATATGCAGTAGCAATTATTTGCATTTGCTGCCAGGTTATTATCTTGCTTATTTACAAAGAAAGTGGCTAGCTGTCACCCTGGCTTTCTTCCACAGTAAACCATGAATAATTTTTGTTAAAGTCTGTACTTTGAATTTAAACATAACCGGGCCATTATGGCTGGCTGCCGTCATAAACAAGCGTATGATTTGCATGTGTAGATGAGCCTATTGGAGCTGCAAATGAGGGTGGCCTCATAGAGAACATTATTCTGCTTCTCCATCCTGCAGAATTCATAACCGCCAGGGAAATCGATTCATAACTAAAGGTCTAATCGAGGAGTTAGGACAGGATAATATACAGTTGCCAGAGTGAAGTTTGATATGGAATTTAAATCTTGTCTCTGGTTCCAGGTACCGTGGTTGGAAATGCAAATCATTCCTTTTAAAACTTACTTGCAAATGGATGAAACAATCTCTGAGTTAATGGACTCAATGGGAATTTCCCCCCACCACTGGCAATTTGAGATGCATATTTATTATCAAGTTATTGGGCCCATGACTCCTCTCTTTACATCACTGCTGCCATCCCCAGCATGGAAGCTGTGTTTGGATTCCATCAGATTCTTAAACTTATACTTGTATTAACTTTGGATGATTCTAGTTGAGCATGTCACTAGTTGTGATGGGATTATTCCTGAGCTAAATGATTCTGACTCAGGAGAGCACCCAGGCTTCTAGACCTGGTGGAAGGAAACAGAAATGACAGGACAGCTCCCCAGGGAAGCACGCTATTTATCTGAACTTCCTTCACAGAAGCATTTCCTCAGAAATCTGACAACAGACCCCTGTGGGGAGCTGGATCTGAGGTGGCACTGGTTTGGTTGAGGCCCCTGTTGTGGACATTGATTATACGTAGGATGAGGAGGTATGTATGGATGAGCATGCGTGTGTGTCTGCACGGTTTTGTTCACCTGTGTATTCTTTACTATCAACTTCCAAGTGGATTGTTGACATTAACATCCTAATCGGTACATGCTTAGGGTTCCCACAGAGCAAGAGAGCCCCTCCAAAATGTTTTTTTGTTTTTTTGGTAAGAATTTAAATACTTGAGAGTGTGCAAATAGTCATTCCATGGAAACCAAGAGCTGCCTCAAATACTCTCAAACATCTTTTCTGATTTAGTATGTGGATTGTCTTTTGGTTGGGTTGAAGTTGTACCATAACCTTGATATTGGTTGAGACTCTGATCATCTTCCTAGGATCCTGCTGATGGCTTCACCTCCTGGTAGGAGCCAGATAGTGAAGCACTGAGACCAGGGAATAGGGAAAGGAGGAGTGATCTATTCCTGGAGAGTATTGAGGCAGAGCCTGAAGGCCAGGCCTGCTGTAGTTCCTAGCCTATTTTTGGATAAAAATCATAATTTTGTGCAAAGTAAAGACCTCTAGACTAAGTCAGAGGTGCTGAATCTGATTTCTGTCTTTATCATTGACCTGACTGATAAGGTTTGGTGTGGTTGGTGTGTCCTTCAAAGGTTCATATGCTGGAAGCTTGGTGTCCAATGTGGTGGTGGGAGATGGTACATAACCTTTAAGAGTTGGGGCCTGATGGAATGTCCTTAAGAGCAGTGGAGTTATGCTGTTTAAGGTGTTGTGGGACCCTGATCTCTCTCTGGCTTCCCGTTTCAAGATAAAATCCTTCCTCCCATCTGTACTCTTTAATCTGCTATTTGGCCCTCACCAAGCAGATGTACTGTCTGGACTTTCAGTATCCAGAGCTGTGAGATCAATAGATCTCTTTTTATTCACAAGTATCTTGATTCAGGTATTTAATTATAGTAATGAAACACAAACTAATAACATGAATGTAAGATCTCAGGTTGTTCACTATAGTCCTATTTCATTTCAGCCACTTCCTCAACTGTAATTTTATTCTTTTTCCTTCTTTGGGTTGTAGTGAGTACTTCTTCAAAGGTAAACAATGAAAGCTCTTTGAAAATTTAAAAAGTACTTGATAGCATAGGTGCTAAACTTTCTTAAAAGTAGAACTTGGACCCTCTGGAATCAAATCCTACACTGCAGCAAATATTTGAGGAAAGCTTTCATTCTTGGACAATTTCTTGGAAAAAGTATTTTAACCTTCCCAGTTATTTACAAATGGATGTGATTATCAGAATTGCAGTATGTCAGAGCAATTTCTTCTGAAATGGTTTAGAAGATGAGGACCAGACAGGCTAGACATCATCTGTTCTTTTTTTGATAGGTTTGTGTACACACATACACACACGTATATACATACATTCATATATATACATAAATACATACATGGTGGACGTTGTTTCAAAAGATAATTACCTAGTTTTGAATATGTGCTGTTATATAAATCAATGGTTTAAATGGTAAGAGATAAGATCCTTTTTAATTATAATATCTTTTGAAACAACAAAGAAGAGAAATAATTTTAAGTCAGCATTATGACACATAGTCAGAACAAGTATGTACCTTCTGATTATTACAATCCTTTATTATATATTATTAGGCAACCTAGTATTCACACAGTGTAGAAGTTAGGGATGCACCAAACATGGGAGAAATAAAAATGGGAATCAGTTAAGAAAATTTCTTGATCATGACCTGGGTAAATTGTATTTTCCTCCTTCTTGATATATACTGAAAACTATCTACAGAGTTGATTCCCAGGAAAAACCCTTGGAGAAAATGTGGTCCATCTCTGCACAGGTGATGTTATTGTGGCCCTCTTAGAGGATGTTGAAAACAAGAAGAGCTGTTGATCTGTATGACTGAAGTATATGTCTGGCACATTACAGATACAAAGTAAATGCTCATTGAATTATAAACCTTAGGAGCCAGGCATTTCATTGTAGCACACAGTTCAGTGGTAAATAATGGACATGACCAGGAATCACAGTGCTATAAATTCAGGTCAGGAGTTCTGAGTTGTAGACTCAATTCTACTACCAATCACTTATGCAAAGCTCATCACTTTTTTATCCTAAGTTTTTTTCTATGTCCTTTGTGAATAAAATTTTCCATTCTAGCTGCTTTAGGTGAGTGCTTGTTGTAAAAAGGCAAACACATCAATATACCTTGAAAAATGTCCAGTTTTCTCCTCTATAGCAAGTGAACTTGTTGCAGAGATGGATTAGCAAGATCATACTGTCTATAAGGTAAATTCCAGGTAGTAATTCCAGAAAACAGCTAAATGAGATATTTCATTAATGGCTGAGGTTGGTGGTTGCCATTTATTTATTGCTCCTCAAATTTCCTGGAGGAGGGATAAACTTGTCTAGAGCAGAGTTATGGACTGGAAATCAGTCTGGGATATATTAATTATTAGAACACATTTCTTTTTTAAAAAATATTTTTTAGTTGTTGATGGACCTTCATTTTTTAAATTAATTAACTAATTAATTACTTACTTCATATGTGGTACTGAGAATTGAACCTAGTACCTCGCACATGCAAGCACTCTACCACTGAGCCACAACCCCAGCCCCTAGAGCATATTTCTTACAAAAGCATTTTAAGATAAAATGCCAGCCTAAGGTAGAATTTCAATTTTCTAGGTGTTCAGAATCTCGAAATAACAGTGCCTAGAGTCCAGGACACCAGTAATAAGCCTACCAAAGAGAGCAGAACAGGAATAGATAACCCTTTGTATTTAAAAAGCCCTCCATTTAGAAAACTATCCTTTACACATTTCTGTTTCCTATATGGAAAGCCAGATTTATCAAAAATAGTTATGGGATGGATATTCATGTGTTTCCATAAGATTCAACCAAACCAATTATTCTAAAGTACTTAGAGATATGAACATATGAATTAAAAGGCATTGACTTTCTATAATTTCATAGTTGTATACCTAAGTGCCACTGTTTTAATGGTGTGAAAGTCCCATGAACAAATCCATTTAGTTTTTTCCCACTTGAAACATGTCAGATAGCCACAGGTTTCCTTGAAGCAATTATAGTAGAATATCAAATAATTGCAATGTGAGATTGAAACTAGGATAATTTCTTACTATTAATAACGGAGTGAACACACTTATTGGACATCCCTCGTTTTCTGGGGTTTTGGTCATCTCTGAGTTTTGATTGGTTATATTATGATCCTAAGACAATGTCCCCATCTAGAATTCATTCACATCTCCAAAGATCATTTCTTTATATATAAAGGAGAACAATCCACTTGACCATTGTGCATATGAACATTTTCTGGTTGTGATACCAAAGAGTACTTAAACAAAAAACAATTTTCTAAAAATTTTGTTATGTTTTGAGATGAGATCACGCTCTGTTGACTGAGCCGGCGTGGAATGCCTGGGCTCCATCAGTCCTCATGCTTCAGCCTCCTGAGTAGGTGGGACTACAAGTGTGCACCACCACACCTAGCTTTCCAAAGAGGTTTACTTATAGTGAAGTTTGATCCCTTTCAAGTCCCATTCATATCTACTACTATTTTATCGGATGGTGGCCTCCCATGTACAGTCACGATGACTGATTGCATGAGACTTCTGGGTTTTCAAGGATTACTTGGAAGGCAATTCAAGTATCAAGACACAAAATTTAACCTTTATACCAATTTTTTTAATTAATGAAAAAGAATATTTATCTATTTTTACTTTTGCTCCCTGTACCTCTCAGTCTGGAAGAAGTGGATTCTTCCTATATTATCTGGACTTTTAAGGATTGCAATTCCAAGAAGGAAGCATGGTTTTCTTAGACTAGTCTTTCTGAAACTGAGGTCTAAGGACTTCCTACCTATAGTCATCTAAAAGTCCAGTTAAAAATTTAGACTCTTTCTTTTTGGTGGTGGTGGGGGGGTAGAGGTACCAGGGAATTGAATCCAGGGGCATTTAACCACCAAGCCACACGCCCAGCCTTTTTTATGGTTTATTTTGAGACAAGGTCTTCCTAAGTAGTTTAGGGTCTCCCTAAGTTGATGACTCTTGCTTCGAACTTGCCATCCTCTTGCCTCAGCCTCTCAAGTCACTGGCATTATAGGCATGTATCACCATACCTGGCTAAAAACCAGATTCTTGAGTTCTTCTGCAAACCTGAAGAAGTAGAACCACCAGGGTTGAATCTCGCATATCTAAATATATAACAGACATCCCGGGAAATTCTTATGTACATTAGTGGTTGAAAAACACCACTATAGATGTTGATAGACTCCTGTGTGGGTAGGGCACCATGTTGCAGATGAAATTGATGATGCTGGAAGCAGGGAGCCAAAGGAGGGTCTGGTGTTTATATATTTACACAGAAGACTTCTGCAATTTCTAAAAAGATCACTGGTGAGTCTGCTGCTCTCCTTGTGGTCATTCTCCATTTAGACAGCCCTCATCCTGATAGGATGAAGTGGCCCAGCACTGTCAATACCTGATATATGTAAGGTAAAGGACCAGGTAAGTGAATACCAGCACTCACCTTCCCTTTGATCTTAGGAGCGCATCCCCTTTGCCAAGAATTTCCTTTCCTTCAGTCCCATTGAGGCTTTACAATTTAGACATTACCCTTTGAAGAAACATATCTGTGACTTGGTGGGTATGTGGGGAATTATGTAATGTACTAAAATCTTGTGTATTATTTGCAATCCATTGTTCTTGGCTCTTTTGCCCAACATCAATCCATCACACCTGGCCCTTTTCCATCACCATTCATAACTTAATAATGTTTTGGATCTTTCTTATTTCTAACTCAGAAAAATGTGTTGCTTTATTATTTTGGTTTCTATAGCTACAGTTGTAATTTCCTTCAAGGTCTGTCTTTGGGTGTCATATGTTCCCTATAGGTTTGATCTGTGAGGGAGCTCTTCAGAAATTCATCTAGGAGGTGTCACGAGGGAAGAAGATATTAGAAGATCAAAGCAGACTGGGTTTCAAAGAATCATCTCTAGTATTCTTCACCATATATTTAGGGAAAAAATAACATTTAAAAAATCCATGTACTTGAATTCTCCCATTGGTTCTTTTTATTTTTCTTCCTCCTTTGCTGGAATATTTTCATCTTTCTCTGGTAGCCTGTATGCTCCTTTTTTATCTAATAAATTTTGTGAACCTCCTAAATGTTTCCCCAAGTTCCTCATCTCCAATAGCAGTTAAATTGTACTTCTTTTGATTTTTCCAATTCACTGAGGTTTCTCTTCTCTTCTCTTCCTAAGTGTGAGAGCACAGGAAGTTCCTTTAGAACTCTGTGGCATCCACCCATCCAACAAGATATTAACTGTTTTTAAGCTATCATCTTGAGTTTTTGCTTGCTATAGCAATGAGATGGCCAAAGTTATTTGTGGGTTTCCTCAGGAAATTAATTAGGAACAGTAAATGTTCAGGGTTCCCCTTTTTTATTTGATTAAGTATGGACCTAATTTTCTTTGAAAATATCTTGCAGGGTGCAGTGGTGCATGCCTGTCATCCCAGTGGCTGGGGAAACTGAGACAAGAGGGTTGGGAGTCCAAAGCCAGCCTCAGCAATGGTGAGGTGCTAAGCAATTCAGTGAGTCCCTGTTTCTAAATAAAATACAAAAAGGGCTGGTGGCTCAGTGTTTGAGTGTCCCTGAGTTTCATGCCTGGTATTCCTGCCCACCCCCACACCAAAAAAAAATCTGTTGCCAAAGAGAATTTTTGCCTTGAAGGGTTCCAACCCACCGGACAGGATCAAATTTAGAAATATAATATGAACTGACACTGTCACGTCAACCTATCCTCCAGGCAATGATTATTCACTGATTTAGATACTCACCTGTCTTCTTCCTAGCTGAAAGATTGCCAGTGTTGTTTTCTTGTTAGTGGCTCACTTTAAAGAGGTCATCTATACATTTGGAAAAAACCAACCACATGACAAATTTTTAGGTAATTTTGACTCAACCTAGCATACAAGGAGAATTTCTTGCCATCTTGGCCAGAGTGGACATGAGATTCTGGAATTCTTTTAGGAGAAATTGTTTCAACAAAACCACAATTGAAATGATTAATGCAATCATTTGAAAACAACCAAGTTTTAAAAGAAAATTTTTTTAGCTTACTTTGTGTCTTTACAGATCTAACTATTCATGCACATGGGCAGAGCCAGGCTGACAGACTTGTCAAACTATGAAAGGCACATGGTAGGAAGGCTTTTTAGTGCTTGATGAAGCATAAATTCAAATGGAACAACAAGAATAAACTCGTTCTTGAGATTTGTAAATATATGCATTGAATGCCTTGAATATTGAATTCACTGGTTCCTGATAATATATGTTGACATGGAAGATAATAAAGTGTAATGACTCCTAACCTCTTAAATGGGAATAATCCCTAAGAGCTGTCACTAAGATAGAAAGATTTAGAGAGTGACTGGATTTCAGCAGCTAATAATAAAAATGCTGCCCTGCTCGAAATAGTGTTGGATGGGTGCTACAATCCACTGAAGGAGGAAAAAATAAAAATAACTTGAAATTTTTATATTATTTTGATACTCTATTTTTAGACTTTGTGGGATCTCTTTGCCCATTGTGAACACTCCATATTGCTTAGTGTTAGGATATTCATTGTAAAGACAACCTCAAAGACATAGAAAAGGACTGTATTTGAGAAAGTACCTAAAAGATGCAAGATGCTTATAAAGTCCAGTGACTATCTCTGAATTAATCAATCCAATAACAGAATCGGTTACTTTCCAATGTGATTTTTAAACAATTCCATTCACCAGTTCAGCAATAATGAAAGACCTAGGGGAAAAATATCTAGAGTTGAAGAATCAATAACTATGGTTTTTCCCTTTTTTGACATCAGTATAACTTTCTAACCCAGAGAATATTTATTATTATTGAGTGAAGTCTGGGACAAGCCTGGAACCTCTATCATACTCATTTTTTAAATGGTCACACACCATCCCAATGTGTAGTTGATGTTTGGAGACTTCAAGTGGAGAGATTTTAGAGCTCTCAGGGAGAGAGGAAGGCAGGGAAACAAGAAGAAGGTACAAATAGAGGAATAATTTGGCTTATTGATCTCTGAGTTCCTGCCATGTCCTGAAGCACCAGAGAAAGAGTCAATTACTTTGAGTGTATTGAATGTTATCCTATTTCTCAGAAAACTGTAAATCTGAATCGGTGATAAGTCTCTCATTAATCAAAACATTGGTGAAGCAGAAGACCAGCTTTGGGGCTATGATGGATGGCAGAGAATTTCCTTTGTGTTCTTAGTGCTTTGCCCTGGATCTACTTCCAGCAGGAGCACCTCTTCACTTTCTCATTTGGTAACATTTACAGTGTTATTCAGCTGCTTTAGCTGGAGGGGTTTCTCTCTTATTTTTTTCCCAGTGTGAGGAATTGTTGACCTTTGGCATATAGAACATTTAATGAGGTCCCTGTGCTGCTAAATGAGCTGAGATTCAAACACTGGTCATTTAGGTGGTTGGGAAGAGAGCGATACAGTTAAGTTGGGATTCAGACCGCTAAGAAATCTGTCCCCTGTAGGAATTGGAGTTAGTCCCATGTAATTTACTAAGCATTCCAGTCTGGGCCTTCCTCCTTCACTGTGTCAAGGTATACTGTCTCTTCATAATCTCTGAGGTGGCAAAGATGATTTCATCTTGAAGCAATTCTTCACTGGTCGTTTGGGAAGGTAAATAGAAATCAGTATGGGGGGCTCAACATATTTTGTTCGTAATCTTTGAAATCCACATTTAGGAAATAGTTTTGAAATTTGTGTCATCTTATTGCTGTATCATAACTTACTTGAGTCCTGCATTACTCTGAAAGCACAGAGCTATTACAATGTTACATATCATCAAAAGGATTCCCATATACTCTGGGTCAAATTTTGGCTGCCAAAACTTAGGTGGACAGAAAGTTATTGGATATTAAGTCGGAGGAAATTTGTTCTTTTTTTTATTTTCAGAATTAGAAGTGAATTTCTTTATACCTCATCCAAGAAAAAATAACACCTGTTATTTGTCTAAAAAGAGGGTATAGTGATTTTAGAGCTTTGTTTCTTTCCTGAAAGCCTCAGACCTAAATTGTGTCTATGCTTTCTAGAACATTTATGTTTCAAGTAGTTTTCTAACCACGCTATCATTTTGGATGTTAAATACACCAAATAGTTTTGTCTGATCAAAGGCAAGCCAGTCTTCCTTTATTAAGTAAGTATTTGCTGGATGCCAAATATCTGCTTGTCCTTCAATCATACAATCAAGATGAACAAAGGCATAGATCCTTTCCTCAAAAGAGTGACAGTGGAGAATAAAATTAGCCAACAGAGACATCAAAGTATGATGAATGATGGTGGGAAAGACAAGGACCATAGCAAAAAGGCATCAAGCTCTCTTGGTAACAGTTGAGAAGATACTACCACCTTCCTGGATGTCATGATCCCTAAGTTGAGTAGCAAATGGCAAATAGAAGGCACCTAACTAAAGAGTAGAGTATGGGGAACGTTTACCAGATGAAATGAACAGGATATCCTAAGAGCCACTTCCTAGAGAATTTATGAGGAAAAAAATACAGAGGTTCTGTAAGATTTGGTAGGGGGGGGTGAGTTTCCTTGAAAGAACCAGGAGAGGTAGGAAGGGGACACATATGACAAGATTGTTTACCTTGCTGAGCAAAGTTTATTCTTAGGGTACAGGATGCTCCTGACAGGCTTTAGGGTGGCATGATCAAACCTGAGTCTTAGATCATTCTGCTTAGATCATTCTGGAGAGAATGAGGATCAGAGGCAAGAGGACAATTAGGAAGTAATAATGATGAAGACCTAGAAATAAAGAGGAATAGACTGGAAGTGAGGAAGAGTTGAGGAAAATATCCAGGCATTGGGTTGGACATAAATAATGGACCCAGAAGCAGTTTAGAAATATGGTAGTCATGAGTTTGAGTTTGGTTTTAATTTGAGTTTTCAAGACATCGCCTGGTATTTCTTGAAGAGAAGGAATAAGACAAAGTTCTTACCTAGTTAGATAATGCTTGCTTCAGTGTGTTTATGTAACTTAGTTGCAGATGATAATTCGGGAACATTTATATTATGGACAAAAGATAGACCCAAAATCCAGATGATGAAGAAATCATGTAGAAGAAGCTGTTTAAAGTTGAGGACTGAATCCTAAGATGAGAAGCAGTGGATTGGTTCATATTGTTCTTGGTTCATAACTCCCTCCTCAAGGTAAACCATAGAAACTAGAATCTCTCCTCCATAAGGTGGATCTAATCTTCCTCCACTTTTCTGTCTTGGAGCTAACTATGAACAAATTGTCTGATCTATTTTTTTTCAATAGTGGGTTATAATACCCTCTTCATTATTGAAGGTGTTGTTTCACACCCTGTAGGGAGGATAGTTGTACGGAGAGCCCAAGAAGAAAGCTAGACCGTGGGAACCTTCTCCTGGGATGCCGCCAGCATTGTCAGGCCTGACCTTCTCTTTCTGCTCCCTCTTTCTCTTCCTTACTCTACTGTTCTGGTAATTCTGCTAGCAATTGCAAGACAACCAATACAATGTGAATAGTCTATAGTAGTTACCATATGCTGCATATTTACTTCCTTGAACTGGAACTCCATTGTGACCTCTAACATGTGCTGCCTCCACAGCTTTTCTCCTTTAACAGTAGTCTGTCTGTCTCCAAGATGGTTCTCACCTTACTACTTGTGGAGATCCTTTGGGCATTGACTACAGTTTCTGATCCTCCTGTGCAGGAAGAAGTGATGGTGGGTGCTGACACTAGGGTGGGAGAACGAGGTAGACCAGTGGCAGCTATGTATCAGGATTGTAGACCACAATTCAGTAGTGGCCATCTTCCCAAGTATAGCATAGAGAGAAGGCAATGAAGATAATAAGAAAAATCAAGGTCAGCAGACACCTCAACATTGGGGCCACTGCAAATTCAATGAGTTATACAGATGCTCAAAAAACTTAACACCATAATATAGTAAGAAGACAAAAACAGCTGATCCACCAGTCAAGAGTGGGTTGGCTCATAAGGCTGAGCAGGGTAAGTCCAAGACAATACCATCTTTATTACCTCCCAGCTATCCAACAAGAATATGAAATTCCAGCAATAAGAAATGAGCAAAAGATTGGACCTCTAAACCTTAAGTTCTTGCTTTCTGCCTGCTGACCAGTTACTAGTATTATCTTCATTATCTATGCAATATGAGGATTTTATTATTTTTACTTAAGGGTTATTTCTTTTTGGTAATGACAAACATTTTTTAAAGGCTGTTTTTTTCTCCTTAATATACCTTTGAAGTTTTTAAAATTGTGTCATTCATATCTTGCTAAGGTAAGATCTTTTAAGAACTTCATTTTTAAATTGTACTAATAGTTTACAACTTGATTTTTTTCAAAAGAAATCAACAAACTGCAAGTACTTATTAATAAAGCTTTTAAATGATTAGGAAAAAAAAGAATGCTACAGGGGCCTTACTCAGTTATAGCCATACAATCTCCATAAAAACCCACAGAACAGAGTTGGAGAGTTTCCAGATAGCTGAACATTCAGATTCCTAGAGGGAGGAGCACCTGTAGAGGGGAAGGGTGCTCTGTGACACTTCCTTCATACCTTATCCTATGTGTCTCTTCATTTGTATATACTTTATAATGCTCTATATGTGTACAGAAGTTACTTAAAAGAAGTTTAGGATACCATAAGCAAAATACACCTTCAGAAAGTAGTTCAAAAGTCATGAAAAGTTACTGGGCAAAATCAAAGTTGCTAATAAATTTGAAAAGGACCAGGGATTCCAGGAGGATTCCAGTGTAGAGATAAGGAGCTGACTCTGGAAATGCACTGGCTAGACTGGGACCCTGGCTCCTCATTTCCTGGTTGTATTCCCTTAGGCAAGCTTCTTAACATCTCTGAACTTCAATTTTCTTAGCTATAAAAGCAAAATACCAGCAATATTGACCTCATAAGATTGTAGTATAAAGGGCTTGGCAATTTCTGTATACACAGCAGAAGCCACTATTATCTTTTTTATCATTCCTAAACAATCATTCATGGATCAATTGGTTCAGAATCACTAGGAGAGATTTTTGGAAAATATGGATTTCTGATTCCACAACTACAGGGTCCTGGGTTCAGTGTATCAGAGATAAAACACAGATAATAAGAACTTGCAAAATGCATGGGCTGCAAGTGGGATCTAGCACGTATTATAAATGAAGAGAGTATGCAGAGAGGTTAAGTTACCCATCTGAGGTGACACAAAAAATAGGGAGAGCCAGATCTAGCTATCAGGTCTACTCACTGTTTTTTATCTCCTCCTTACCCACCCCTATCTATTTAAGCTTTTGGCAGACAGTTTCATTAAAACAAAATATTATGTATGGAATGTGTGGGACTGTATTAAAGGAGCTACAGTGAAAAAAGAAATCAATTTAAACCCATCAGAAAAATTATAAAGGTGGATGAAATTTAATTCCACGTGGTCAAAACATAGGTATAGCTAAAATGTGGTATAATTTTATCAGAAAAGGCTCCTGGAGTGCATAATAAGCCTAGCCTGACTGGATGAATGTTGGTCATAATGCTAAGTGAGAACAGGCTGCTTGCTGATAAATACCCAATATGAGGGTGTTCCCTGCAGAAATACCTAACCAGGAATCAGCAGATTAACCAGGCTTGTTATAATATTTATCGCAAAAGCCATTTATAAAACAGAATATGTGTTTGGTTTAAGCTTATATATGTCAAATATATAAATAACATTTATATAAAATATATATATATATATATATATATATATATATTGTGTGTATATCTGCATCTGTCTATCTTGTTATTACAGCAGATATTAAAGCCGAATATTGAGGGGTTTTCAATTTTTTTTTTTTTTTTTTGTAGGGAGGTCAGTTCTTTGCTTTTGTAGGGATATCTGATTTCAAAGTTTCCGCTAATACTCGTGCATGTCACATACTGTTTTCATTCAGTGTATATGAAGTTGTTTGAACATTTTTTTCCCTAAGAAATGTTCCTGATTTAGGGAAAAGTCTCTAGTTTTCTGGCACATTATAGAAACTTACTGAATGGTGTTTGAGTGAAAGAGTAAGTGAGTAAAAAATCCAGAAGGAAAACTGAGATTATTGGAAAGAGAGAGAGAGGGCCAAGACCTAGGACTGGAGAAAGTAGCTCTGAGGATATGTCAAAGGCACACACCTAACCTTTCCTCCTGGATCAACTTCCTGGATTCATCAGCCATGTTTATGTGCTCAAGGATCAGCTTCCTGGGAGAGAGAGTCCAAAGTCACTCTGAAGGTAGCCATGTTGAATAAGACTGTACCCAATGGATTAGAGAGGTTCTCCAAAACACAGTTGGGACATGTTATGGTTTAGATATGAGCTGTCCTCCAAAGCTCATATGTAAGACAATGCAAGAATATTTAGAGGTGGAATGATTAGATTATGAGAAGTATAATCTGATTTTGGGATTAATCCACTTGAGTGGATTAAGTAGGTGCTACCTATGGGCAAGTCGGTTTTGGCTGGAGTAAGAAGGTCAGTGGGAGTGTGCTTTTGGGGTTTATATTTTGTCCCTGGTGAGCAGAGCTCTTTGCTTGCTGGCTGCCATGTCCTGAGCTGCTTTCCTCCATCATGCCCTTCCACCATGCCCTTCCACCATGGTGTTCTGCTTCACCTCTGGCCCAGAGCTATGGTGTCCCTTGACCATGAACTTAGCCTCTGAAACCCTGAGTCAAAATAAACTTTTTCTTCTCTACATTGTTCTTGTCAGGTCTTTTGGTCAGAGCATTGAAAAAGCTGACTAAAACAGGATGCTTATTAGAAGAAGGGAGAATGGATGTGGGGCAGGCAAAAACCTTAGAGATCCAACATATCAGTGAGGATAAGACTCTGCCTTTGAGCTCAAACATAAGATAAAATTAATTACCAGTGTAGAAAGGTAGAAGTAATCGCTTTTGTTATGTTCAGTTTTTAAGTATATTTGGAAACTGAGGTTTTTCTACCCATGACTAGTAAGGGCTGACTAGAAGAAAGTAGGGAGACAATACAAGTACTAGTTTAGTCCCATGTATCCCGAGGGGTCCTGTTCTATCTCTGTATGTTCCATTCATGATAAATGGGTGGTTCTAGGAAGAGCCTTATAAGTTGACAAACATTTGAATGAGGGAGGTCAGAGAGGGAAGTGACAAGAACATTTCCCACTTTAAAAAGGCCAGAATAAGAGAAGACACTGAAACTTGGATGACAGAAGTGAGTCTGATCTGACCAGGGTACTGATCAGAGACCCATGAATTGAAGTCAGAAGGAAAGACATCTTTAACCCAACTCTTAGAAATATTGAACGTTGCAATCAGATCAACCCATGGTGAATCCCAGCTCTTCTGCTGGCTGGCTGTATAACCTGGGACAAACTACATAGCATCTCTGAGCTCCAAATTATTTGTCTTCAAAATAAAGGTATTCATAGCTGAGTGTGTCTCATGAAGATCTCATAAGCTGCTGTTTATGAAGCCTAGAACTCTATGTCTGGCATGGAATTAGTAATCAATATATAGAAGCTACTTTTATTGATTTGTAAAGTAGTGGGTTTTGATCATGGGAATGTTAATAAGTATGGATGTGCCCCATGGTCAGAGACTCAGTAGACAGGAAGTATGCATCTGACCAAGGTCAAATTTGATAACACATCAAGTCTTCTTTAGAATTCTGATAGCATAGCATTGAACTTCCTTTGTAACAAGGAATTTATCATTTTGAAAATACTATGGGGGCTGGGGTTGTGGCTCAGTGGTAGAACGCTTGCCTAGCATGCGTGAGGCACTGGGTTCCATCACTGGCACCACATAAAAATAAACAAAATAAAGGTGTTATGTCCATTTACAACTAAAAATATATATGCATATATAAAAATAAAATACTGTGGGTTAGGTTCTTAAGGGAGAAAGTGCACTCTGAAATTCACTGCATGTGTCATGTTTACGGATCATTCTGGAAACGAGAGGAAGCAAGCAGAAGATGTCAAGATTTCATCAGTTTAACCAATTTCTCTTGATTAATTACCATGGGATGAGAAAAACTATTCTCTGAGAGAGGCAACTAATAATTTCGAATTTTTCAAACATGTTTTTCAGAGACATTTACAAGGTGTATGTGATACGTGTTAATTATCATTACCTCTGATTATAGATTATACAAAGGCCCTATCTGAATCTAAGGAGCTGTTGCAATTTGTAAGTTCAACCCTGCAGGCAGGTGAAGGTTTAATTGTAGCCTTGCCCTGGTCCCACCTGAAAGGCTTGTTGAGAGTCTTTCAGTGTGCCCTGATGCTGGAAACCTCGATCCTTCCACTCTCAGAAGTCCGGGGCATCTGAATTGATGCTAATTGATGCTTTAGTTTCTCTCCTTCTTCTTATTTCTCTGTGAAACATTTTAAGCATTTAAGAAAATTGCAGGGAATTGTGAACTCCCACATATGCATCACACAGATTTAGCATTGTATCATATTTGCTTTATGTCCCCTTCCATTTTATTTCTTTAAATAAGTAAAAATGCTGCAGATAGAATTGTGACCCACTCTGAGGAGCACTTACTGGTAACTAGAAATAAGAAACAAAACATGGTGAAAAGTCTAGCTTTCTCAACAGACTGTTTGATTTCAATATGAAAAAAAAAGCACGTTTTAGAGCGTCTTCTATGTTTGATGCTATGCCAACTATTTTTTTTATGCCAACTATTTTAACATACATTCAATGGTGTGCTTGTAAACTGGCTTTGCACGGGGGTGGTGAATAAAGTTTCGATTTCCATGATGTGTGACCGCACACACTGTGACAGATTTTTAAGCTCTCAGCTGTTTAACACCTGGCTTGTGAAATTCCTGAATGTTTAACAATCTGCTTGTGTGAGCCAGGGCAGAGCTAGCTCCAGCACAGGGCTGGAGTATTGATTCATTCATCAGACATTTCTGGGTACCATTTTGTTTTGTGTCATAAGTGTTGGAAAAATAGCAGGCTTTCTTCAAAAGCAGGTTTTTAGATGGGCTCCAGGTCTGAGAGATTTAGGCAAAGTTATGTGCTGCTTAATGATATCTTGGTCCAAAATGGAGCATATACATGATGGTGGCCCCCTACTTCATGACACCTAATAACATAGTAGGTATTGTAGTGTCATCATTCAATGTATTTCCCACTCGTGTGTGGTTATGCTGGTGTAAACCAACCTATTGTGCTACTGGCCCTGTAAACATATAGCAATACAGTTATGTACAGGGCAAAAGAGTTGATAGTGATAATAAACAGCTATCACTACGATTTGCATCTTGAGCATTCCCTAAAGGCCTAGATGTGAATGATCTGTTTCTCATTGTGACGCTTTTGGGAGATGGTAGAAACTTTAATGAGGAGGCCATTATGTCTTGAAAGAAAGAAAAGGAGCCCTGGAACTTTGCTCTTTTCCTCTTTCTCTCTCACTTTTGCTTCCTAGTCATGAGATGAACACTTTCATGGCACCACATGGGCTCTGTCATGATGTGCTCTCTCCCATGATTGACACTGCTGGATAGTTCCCGCCATGATGGGCCTCACCTTAGGTCCAGAGCCATAGGACCAACCTATTGATTCACAACTCTGAACCATATTAAATCTTTTCTTTTTATACATTGACTATCTCAATCATTTGTTTTTGTGATGGAAAGCTGACTAACACAACTACATTACAGGTTCATTGATCCACTCTACATGTCTTATCATTGTTTTAGAGTATACTCATATTTTGTTTTTAAAGTTTACTGTAAAATGGTATGCTGACATCAACCCATGTTTCCTGGGTCTTGACTGCATTCAAGGCTTTGGGTAGTGATCTGGGATGATTGAGGTATACCATCTAGGTTGGTGTGAGTACTCTCTGATACTTTCATAATGATGAAATCGCCTAATGGCACATTTACCATAGTGTATCCCCATCACTAAGTAAGTGATGCCCAACTGCATTACCATCTCCATTATTGGACACAGAAACTGAGGCCCTGAGATGCTGAGTAATGCAGTGGAGGCTGTTGCTAACCTGCCTGCTTCCTGCTTGGCATTTACCGTATCTGGCATGTCCTAACTTCTGTCTGCATGTACCTGGGACTCTTTCACTGCAGGTCTCTCTGTCCTCCTGAGATTACTATAAATAGCTTACTCTGCTAGAGTCTGAGGAATTAACATCTCTTGAGAGCTTATTGAAGTTAATGGATAAGTCCCATCTCCTTCGCCATTCAGGTGGGATGACCCTGAACCACATGCCCTGTGCTGAATTCCCCAGCAGGAGTAAGCTCACAAGATTAAGTTCCCTTTGATGATAACTGATTAAAAACACCCCTTTTACCAGCAGTCTTCCCTTTCTCACTCCCCTTCCCCTTACTTGTACTTCCTGAAGTCACTTCTCAAATATAGGACTGGCACTCCAATCACTCCAATCCTGGCCACAGGGTCTTCTTCTGGGGAAGCCTAAACTAAAATAGACTCCATGATGGTCAGATTCCAGAGCTCTGCAGGGTTTTTTTTTGTTTTTTTTTTTTTTCCGTACTAGTCATTCTGCTTCCTTGTGTTTATTCTTTGCCTTCAACTTTCTGGCTTCACAGCTAAAATGCTTCTATCTCAGTGGGGACCAACAAGCTCAGGAGAGCTTCTCTCTTTTTTCCTACTTGGGCTCCTAATCCATCTCCCTTAGGAAGAACCAGAATTGATGAACACAGAGTCTTATAGAAGACTCCAGCCAAATACCAGATTTATTCCTGGTTCAAGCATTTGCACTGAATCTGGCCTATTGTTCTGAGCTGACTTGGAAAATCTAGAGTGGTGATTGAAGTCATAATTTACCTTTTAAATATAAATTTAGAGCCCAGAGTTACTTTGACAAGCCTGGCTCATTTCTACCCCAGCCATCACTCAACAATCCAAAGCATAAAGTACCTGGGACCAAAAGGCATCCCAGGTCCTGTACTCCTCCCCTGGGTCTCACTGTTTCCAAGTTGCTCTGTCTGTCATATACTTCTGAAGAAGCATCTTTCTCTGTCCTGTGGCATATATTATGGTCTTAAATTCATATCATCTGTGTACTTTCTTTATGTCTGTGTCCTGCAATAGACAAAAAGCCCATTAGGGAGAAGCTTTGTCTGTTTTACTTCTCCAGGCATCTTTAACATATTAACATGGAATATGGTACATAGTAGATGCTCAGTAAATACTTTTCAAATACATATGTAGAAGAGAAAAAATGAATAACTCTGCAGGTGCATGCATTCAAGGTCAACGCAAGATGTTCTCTCCACCCATATTCTCAGTTCTTCATGTTTCCCTGTGATCCTCTGCTCTTGGGTAGCTTTTAAATATAGAGAGTATCAGCTTCACAGGATGTATGAGCTCAGGCACTTTAGAGTCAAAATGCTTGGATTCAAGTCCTGGCTATGCCAGTTCGGAACTGTGTGGCCTTGAACAACTTACTTGAGTTCTCTGTTCTTCAGTTTCCTCACTTTCAAAATGGGAGCAGAGAGGAGTACCTAGCTCAAAGAGTAGTTTTACAGAATAAAAACTTTAAGATGATTGAAGGGCTTAAACATAATGGTTGGCACACAGTAGTAAGAACCACATAGACATAGTGTCCGTGAAATAGCAAGAACTCAGTTCAAATGTAAATATTATTACCTTTAAAAAAAAATTTTTTAAAGTGAGTTATGAAGTTCCTTTAAACAAGGAACTTTCCTCCAACATGCCTGAGTTCCTCCTGGGCCAATGTCCAGACTGTTTCTTTCTGCTAGAGTTCTCACCCTTGTCTCTGGGAACCATTTCTTTCCTTCCTCCATGAGTCCTCTCTTTCATCAATCCATCCCTGATCTAAAAAAAAAAAAATAAAAAAAAAAAAATTCCTGCTGCCTCCAGGCCCTTAGGAATCTTATTGCTCTCTGAATTCAAACGCTTAACTGGCTTCTCTTCATATCCTAAAACAACATGGGCTATTCATTATGCTTCAGCCAGAATGACTTTCTTCATCTTCTCAAACACACTCAACTTATTCCTACCTCAAGGCCTTTGCGCTTACTATTCTTTCTGCTTAGAGCATGTGTCCCTCACATCAGGCTTTGGCAGGCTTTCTGTCTACCACTTTCCTATCTGTTCTTTGTGCTAGAATATACACTCCGTGGAGCAGAGAACTTTGCCTGTTTTCTTTTTTGTTGCTACATATTTAGTATCTACTGCAGTGTCTCACAGTAGGTGCTTAATAAGCCTTTGAAGAATGAATGACATGACAGAGAAACAGATATCCTGTCTGATCCTTTCTGGGACACAGGGATTCTCCCTAGAATTGCTGTTTTCAGAGTAGAGTTGAGGCTTCCATCTGAACCTCATGGACCGTGGTGCTCCTGATAAAGCCACTGTCACCATGGTCTTAGCTCAGGGATCCTCTCTGGGCTTTGCTTCCCTCTCTTCCTCCCCTTTCCCGGATGGTGCCCTGATATCTCAGAATCTCTTTCTAAATCTCTGAACAATTTCAAGAGGCAGTCTTATCCCATGACACCAACTGATTCAGGCTTAAATCAAGCCTTTTCAGCTAATGAATATTTTGGCCTTGGACTGAGTCACTTGCCTCTCCGAGAGTCTGTGTCCTCAACTGCATATGGAAACTGTAGATGGGAATGACAAATACCACCTGTGTCTTCCAGGGACTCCATGAGGATTAAATGAGATAATTCACCCAAATAATTGAGAACAGCAGCGAATACTGAAAGTTTGGGCCCTTGGGTAGTCTGCTATACTGTAGATGAGACTTTTCCTCGAGTCCCCCTGTTGCTTCTGCTGCATGAATATTCACCCTCCCTGGCACCACCGCTTTGTTCTAGATGCTTGAGCTGCCTGTTCCTCATTTTGAGTGACGGTGGTAGAGGCTGCCGAAATGGTAAATGTGACCTGAACAAAAAAGTCTCTGGATCTCAGGGCTTAGAACTATAGCTCTGCGGGTTATCTCATCAAAGAACCACCTTCAGAATTCTCTTTCATGGCCTCCCCAGTAGGAAGAACAATTGCAGGCCCAACAGCATGACAGATGGCCAACACCTCATGGTGCCAGCCTCACCTCTGGTGATACATGTCCAGTTGTTGCAGAAATGATCCAATGAGTTTTTGACATTTGCTTTCTGCAAACTCACAGAAGGGAAGATGATAACCCTTCGTGCCCAATGACAAGATAATGGACTGAATATTAAATCTGTATCTCTTTACTTAGCAATGAGACCACAGAGAAGCTGCAATGTCTCAGCACCTAGCACCAGTGTGTTTCTAGAAAGGAGAGTGTATACACTCCCTTTGGACCCTGGGTCTTAATTGCTACCTTGGAGTAGTGCTAGTAAATGCTAAGTCCCAGCTCATCTCATTTTCTCTGTCTTAGTGCAAGTAAAGTAATATGCTTTTCCAATAATTCCAGGTCTTTTTTTTATATATATATAAACTACTGATACTTGCATTTCAACCCTCAGCCCTTCCAGTAATTTCTTATTGTTCTTTTTGGAAAAAACCTTGAAGGAAAGTTAGAGAGCCCATTTAGGAGCTAGAAGTGAATAAGGAAAACGAAGTAATCAAATACTCAGAATGCAGGCATTAGGATTTGTAGGGCATGGTAAGTGGATATTGCTTAGGGCATGTCTCTCTATTCATTAAGTTGGAATAAAACCCAGTGATATCAAGTAAACTATTATTTAGGAACCAGGGATGATTCATTTTCCATGCAGGCTGAAATCTTTGGAGGAGCTTGAGAACATTTACTCAATCCATTTACCTATCATTGGCCTTTTATTAGTTCCTTGGTTTTGAAGTGATGTCTTTGCAAATATCCCATGAAAACAAATTAGGAACAGACAAAGAGCTGTTGCATAAAAGGGAAATAAACCACATGCACGCTAGGAACAACTTTATGGAGACTGTCACTGTTTCATGTTAATTACTTTGTTATGGATAAAAAGCTTTATGATTGAATACCTAGGACAGCCCTAAGTCATCATTGAATTGGAAAGTCTATTTCTGCCTGTAATGACTTAAAAAAGAAGTTGTCCTGCAGAGCAACTGAAACTTTTGTCTGTGGCTAGCACTTCATGCAAATGCATTGTCAAATAAGGACGTATATAAATTTCATGTTTCAAAAATGAAGCATTGCAAACCTTTGATTCTAGCACTGTCTGGGTAGAAAGCTCTTCTTTCAATTACCATTACCTCCTTTTTTAATCTGCTTTTTCACTGCTATGACTAAAAAAACCTGTCAGAAGCAATTTTAGGGAAGGAAAAGTTTATTTGGAGATCATGGTTTCAGAGGTCTTAGTCCATAAACAGCCAGCTCCATTCCTCCTCGGGACTTGAGGTGTTGTGAGGCAGGTCACTCAGAAAACACAGCAAGTCCCAGTTTTGTCCAAATTGAAGAGTCTTTATTCCAACCGGCTGGAACTACTTCCTACAGGACCAAGTTGTCTCTGCAGAAAACAGCCTGGAGCTTCAATATTTTAGGATATTTAAAGGCAAAAACCACATCCAGGTTGATGTATCTGTAACCAAGCAGGTACAGAAGCTGAACTGGGCAGTTAGCAAAACAGTGCAATGGATACATTGGTATTTCCGATGGGACGTTCCAGGTTGGCATAGCAGCAAGTAAGCAGAAGAGAAATGGGTCAAAATGACCCTGGTTGAGTACAAGTTAGAGAATGGTTACTAATGTCTAGACAATCTCTGAAAAGGTACATTGCCCAAGAAAAATGGAAACCTAAAAGAATAATTTCACATTGTACAAGAATTGCAATTTTGTATTACCAAGTATGCTATGCTTGGTAGCTATTAATGGATTCAGAGGTGGGGTCTTCCCATGGGAGAAGCATTTCTTACATGATATGGAGTCTCAGGGTAAAATGGAATCTGTTTGGTCATTGCCCATATAGCCTGGCCCATAACAGAGGTAAGGCAGAACATCATGGTGGAAGGGTATGATAGAGGGAAGCAGCTCAGATGATGATGAGAAAGCAAGGAAAGACTAAGCTCAGCTTACAGAATATGTACCCCCAGATCATGCCCCCAATGACCTACCTGTTCCAGCCACATCCTACCCACCTTCAGTTATCACTCAGTTAATCCCTAACAGGATTGATTTGCTGATTAAGTTAAGGCTCTCATAACAATCATTTTATCTTCAAATGTTTTTGCATTGTTTCACACATGAGCTTTTGGGAGAAATCTCACATCCAAACTTTCAAAATTCATTGTTTGTTTTCTTGTGGATTTCCTATACTTCACAGATGTGTATATGCAGGAATATGACTGTATTATGTATTGCTGGTCAACATCTTATCTCTTCTGTTTTAGTCAGCTTTTTTGCCACTGTGACCTAAAGACCTTACAAGAACAATTTTAAGGAATAAAAGTTTATTTGGAGCTTATGGTTTCAGAGGTCTCAGTCCATATGTAGCTGACTCCATTCCTCAGGGCCTGAGGTAAAGGAGGATTCCATGACAGAAGTGTATGGCAGAGGAGAGCCCCTCAGGACATGGCAACAGAAAAGAGAGAGATAGAGAGAGAGAATATAAATCCCAGAGGCATGTCCCCAGTGACCCACCTCCTCCAGCCACACCCTACCTGCCTACAGTTGCCAAACAGTTTATCTCTATTAGGGAATTAATGCACCAATTATATTAAGACTCCCACAACCCAATCATTTGACCTCTGAACTTTCTTGAATTGTCTCACACATGAGGTTTTGGGGATACCTTATATCTAAACCATAACTTCTTCCAAAGCAGTGACTAAAACCAACCCTTATTTATTACCTCATACTTTCTGTGGGTTTAGGAATCTGTGCATGCCTTAGTTAAGTCCTCTGGGTCACTAACAAGGCTTAATCCAAGTACTGGCTATGACCACTGTCTCATCTGAAAGCTCAGCTGGGGGTGGATCTGCTTCCAAGTTCTCTGGGGAGATTTTTTATCAGGATTCCATTCCTTGTGGAATTTGGATGGAAGGGTCTTAGTTCCTTCCTGGGTCGTGGCCAGAGGCCTCCCTTGGTTCTCTGCAACGTTGACCTCTCCACAATGTAGTTTGCAACATGGTAGCTTGCATTATCAGAGAGAGCAAGCAGGATGGCAGCCAGATAGCCCGACTAGCTTTCTATGGTTACTTACGAATCTATCCTATTTGCCATGTCCTGTTTGTTAGAATCAAATTACTAGATCCATTTACCTCCAAAGGGAAAGGATTACCCAAGGGCATGACTACCAGGACCCAGGGCTTGTTAAGTGCCATCTACAGGTTGTCAGCCCAAACTTCTAAAGAAAAAAAAAATCTAAAATTATTATAAACCTGTGATTGTGATCCACACAGTGAAAGATGATATGCACAGTATTTACTTATATAGGCTTAGATTGCAGACTGGATTCCAGATTCTAATTCTGCAGCACTAATTGGAAGAACTGGGGTGAGATATTGAACCCTTTTCTGTAAGATGGAGTTTGTTCCTACCTCACAGGGTAAAACATGGAAATGTTTCCACATGGTGCTTAGTAGATACTTAGTAGTGCAAATAGTTGTAGTATATCATGTGAGTCATGTAGAACATAGGTGAGCAACAAGAACAGGCAAGGCATTGATTAAATCCAGGGAAAGCCACCAAGGCCACAGAATACTACAAGAACGGACTGAGAAATGTATTTACATGGCAATGCTACTGAATATTGGCTTAACCAAGAATATTGGGCCTTTAGAATGGCAGGGAGAGCAACAGTGCGTGTCTGTGTTTCTGTTTATGGGGGTTGAGTTTACTCTTCATTTCTTAAAAATATGATGGGGAAAACTCCCAATAAATTGCAATAAATTATTGTATAAAAATGCAGACATTAATTGTAGATGAAGTTGCAAATGGTTTTCTCTAGGGTATTGGCATCTGAGGTAGGATGGGTTAGGTGGAGAATATTTTTTCTTTGAAATGTTGAGATACTTTAATTTTTAAACTTCTTTCAAATATTGCTTGTGTGAAATTTAAAAAATAGAAATATAGGAATATATTCTTAAAAAATTTTAAGAAGATTTTAAACACAACTACTATTTCATGTTGCAAGTTTCATTCCTGACTTTTTCCATGTTCTGTTGAATTTTTACATGGTTGCCATTTTGTCCTCCTTTATTCTGATTTTAATATTTTCATTTGTTAATGTGGGTTACTTTTTAATGTTTGGTGTTAATGATGGATTGGATTACCATGAGCTTACCTTTTTCTCCACTGTTACACATTTAGATGGCTCCCTGTTTGGGATGATCTGTAGTTGAATCATGTGGTTATTTTGTTGCTGTTATTTGTTTTCTCTTACAGTATTTATTCCAACAGTGGATTAGCTGCATCAAAAAAGGTATATTGTGTTTTTACTACATATTATATTAGAAAAACATGATTGTGTCAGGTACAATGATGTGTGCCCGTAATCCCAGCTACTCAGGAGGCTGAAGTGTCAGGATCTTTAGTTCAAAGTCAGCCTGGACAATACAGTGAAGCCCCTTTAAAAAAAAAAAAAAAAAAGACAAGGGCTGGAGTTGTAGCTCAGTGGTAGAGCATTTTCCTAGCATGTGTGAGGCACTTGGTTGGATCCTCAGCACCACATGACAATAAATAAATAAATAAATAAAATAAAGGTATTGTGTCCATCTACAACTAAAAAAATTTTTTTTAAAAGATAAAATTGACTTCATAGTTTAGATTTATTCTGTACAATAACGAGAAGCAGCTTTACCCTAAGAAACTGGTAGAGTAGAAACAAAATGCAAAAAAGCCAGGCGGTAAATCTTCTTGATACAAAGTGGAATGTTCATTCATAATTAGTAGTAGTGGTATTTGCTAATTTGATAGCATAAAATTCCACTCTGAGATTCCTTGAGTTTGCATTTTGGTTTGGTTTAAAGGACAACTACGATCTCAAGTATTTTCTCTCAATGAATTGCTTATAGTCATTACTATTTTTATTTTAAAAGAAGGTTTTATTAATCTGCATCAGCATCTACTTAGTTCAAAATGTTGTTTTTGTTTTGTTTTGTTTTTACATTATCTATATTCCTTGGTCTGTGTGTACATTTATGTGTTCACAAACCTGGAGGGCAGGATTCCATGAGCCCAGACAAAAGGGACTCTAGGATTGTGCAGTACTCAGACTGTACTACTGTATGCGGCAGATCGATCTGTCCATTCACTCTCCACTGACGAGTCACCTACAGAATGAAATAAATGGAACAGGTATTATAGCTACATCCCTATTCTAAGGCAAGAAAAATCCATGAAGCTTGGGAAAAATAGATGTAACAATGGGATGGAATTGTGAAAAGTAATTTTGTTACATTTTAATTTTTATACTCTTGCCATGAAAGAATAAGAACCATGTCTCCTTGCCTCTTCCAAAGAGCTTCTTAGGAGGAAATTAAATATTCTTTTGTCTGAGAACTGGAGTGCTAAGCAATTGATCCTCATTTAAGAAATATTTAGCGCTTCCAAGACTAAGGTAGGAAAGTGAAGGTGGTCAGTCCCAAGATCAGTGTAGCCTCATGTCCTACCCCAAGGAGAATACAGGGCCTGTGTGACGGGGATTGACACTAAGATCTGCAGCAGCATAGCTCCAGTAACTAATGTAAATGTAAAGATATGAATTGGGGACGTTCGAGGATTCTAACTTGGAGTGCACCAAATGGCTTCCCACAGTTAGTTCCACTTGAGATTATGGCACAGCAAAGACCAAAGCACTTCCTCAAATTTCCTATACTGAATTGACCTCTTTGGGACTCCTGTACCATATGGTAGAGAAATGGAGACCTCCAGATGGCCCGTATTGGATCTTCTGTCAACTCCTAGCAAGTAGAATTCCAAGCTGGTTCTATTTTTTGTTTGGGAGAAATACATTTATTCAGTGTGGTTTTTCTTGTTGTGGAAAAGATTCTGTTTCACCCAGAAATCCTAGAGAGGCACTCCTCAACCCAGAAGTATGTACGCAATCACAGAACCATAACTAGAACAGTAGCTGTAGAAGAACAGTGGCCGTGGGCCTCTTATTATCTGCCCTGATATATTTCTTGAATGAAACACTGAGGCATGGAGTCCAAAAGGAGAGAACCCTTCATGTAGCCATTTAAGACAAGACCCATGTTAGACAAAAGTCCAAAATGTCATTAGAATCACATATTAGGCAGAAATTAGAAAGAATGGAGACGGAGATTAGTTCAGGACTGAGGTAACTCTTTGTCTATCCTAAACCTTTATACCTTCTTGTACCCCTCACTCCCTAAGACATGAATGCATAGCAGTTTCTTGACTGGAATTGCAAAAGATAGAATCAGCTCATTTCTAAAGTGTCTTTGCTTCCTCCATCTTTGCACAGTTTATCCCATGTAACCTGAGCTGGTCCTCACTCTGAGCATGTGGTAGAGGAGCAGTGGCAGACAATATAAAATATTCCACTTAGTGAAAAACAATGAGCTACATTGAGTCAGTTTCAAATTCAAGTTAAAAGTTTGGGAAAAATACCATCTATTCTAAGCTTGGCATGTTGGTGCATGCCTGTAATCCCAGTGGCTTGGGAGGCTGAGGCAGGAGGATCACAGGTTTGAGGTCTGCCTCAGTAACTTAACAGTAACTAAGCAACTTAGTGATAACCTGTCTCAAAATTTAAAAAAATCAAAAGGGCTGGGGATATGGTTTCAGGGTTAAGCACCCCTGAGTTCAGTCCCTGGTGTGCATATATTGAATACACACATATACACACATACATATTCTAGCAAAGAGTAAAGAAAATCTGAAAATTTTTCTAATTCATTCTGTCACTGCTCTTAGCCAACGTGGGTTAGTTACTAAAATCAATTTGTTTTTTCTTCTTGACAATAAAGATAGCAAAATCTATAACAAAGCTCTGAAATAAATTGCATTGGGATCTGAGTGGTATAAATGATTAGCATGTCTTCGGAACTCTCACTAAAGTTCTCAGAGTCTGTTTCTCATCTGAGAAATAGGGATGGAATAGTAGTGACAACTCCTCTTGGAGTGTGTTCAACTCATAGTCATGTTCATTCTGTCAGTCTGCCCTTTCTTAAGAACCTTCCCCTGGTTCTTCACCTGTCACTCCTTGGTTGTGGTTCAGTCCTTCTTTCTCCTTTGTCTTTGAAGCCCAGGTTTTGAGAGGAAACCTTGATTAAAAAAAAAAAAAAAAAAAAAGACAGTGAAATGAAAACAACAACAAAAAGCAATTTACAAAGCCATAAGTGATTCACTAAATGAAACACAACACACACACACACACACACACACACACACACACTGTTTCTAGAACCTTCCTACATCTAAATATAGTTTTATCCCCACACTCTCCACATGCAGCCCCCTGGCTTTGCTCATGACCTCATGTCTAATGGGTATGAACTTGAGCTTCCTTCGGCCTCCAGGCATGGCGTGTATGTGTGATGTACCATTCTTAAGAAACATAGGGCTAGTTTTGTTTTAGAAAATGAAGATTAATATCCAGCATCCGGCCCATTAATAACCTTGGGCATGTGGGACAAAAACAAATTCTCAGATAAATTTGCCATCCCATAAATATCGGTGAAGCAGTAAACTTGTGATTCCAAATTAGTCAAGTTTCTGAGGCCATAAAACACTTTTAGTGCTGCCTTTTCCTGTCCAAAATATCCACCTGGGACCTTTCTCCTATGTTCAAAGAGTAGTCACCATCTTCTTTAAAAGTAAGCAATGGGATTTTGACAGTTGGTGTAGAAAACAGATCTGCATTGATGTTCTTATTTATAGGATTAGTGTAGACTGATGCTCACACCTGGAGCATGCACTTACCCCTTTCTGCCACTGTCAATCTCCTGAGCATTGTATTTTCACTTTTCAGCTTGAATGTGATTTTTCTCCCTTAGGTTCTGATGTAGATTTAGTCTGGGAAGGTTGCCTTTTCTCTATTCACGAATCAGAAATAATTGCTCTCGCTAAGTGCTTTATATTTTGCAGACCATCTCCCATCTTTTATTCTTTGTCCTGAAATCACTCTTGACAATAGGTGTGGGGACCCCTGAGAGAGGAAGATGAGATTTAACGGTATAGGTCACTTGCTGAAAGTGGACACGGACAGAAAGTGGTAGAGATGAAAGTCAGCCCCAGATTGCAGAACTCCACATTGCATGTTGTTCTCATAATGACAGAGAAAGGAAGGCTTTGGGTAGCAAAGATGAACTTGATTGTCTGACATTATCGCTGTGGGTCACTTCTTAAAGAGGATGGCTCTAATATCTCTTCTCTGTATTCAAATTGTGTGGCACTCGGTGCCCATTGTGGTGATGTTCTCTTTGTTTCTTGTTTTGGTCATCCTTTTTTGTCTCTGTGACTTAAAGACCTGATGAGAACAACATAGAGGAGGAAAGTTATTTGGGGGATCATGTTTTCAGAGGTCTCAGACCTAGATGGCTGACTCCCTACCTCTGGGCCTAAAGGTGAGGCAGGACATCATGGCAGAAGGGCATGGAGGAGGGAAGCAGCTTAGGACATGGCAAGAGGAAGCAGAGAGATTAAGCTTGGCTAACTAGGTACAAAATATGAACCCAAAGACATGCCTTTCAGGGACCCAACTCCTCCAGCTATACCCTGCCTGCCTACAGTTACCACCCAGTTAATCCATAGTAGTGGATTAATGCTCTGATTGGGTTAAGGCTCTCATAACCCAGTCATTTCACTTCTAAGCTTTCTTGCATCATCTCACATATGAGCTTTTGGAGAATACGTCATATACAAAACAGAACATTTCTCCTCCTGCTGGACTCTAGGAATAATTTCCTATCAACCCTTTTATTTGTATGGCTTCCCTCATAAATAGACTCTGAGATGAAGTTTAGGGTATAAGTTGTCTCATTTGGGAGGTGATTCCCGGGAGCACAGTGAAAGACTGAAATGATAAGATGAGGAAAGAGGAAAAATCTATGAGTGAGTTAACCTTGGGCCACCAGGGCTCGGGTCCACTAGGTGTACTTGGTAAAGCCTGCTTCAGAGTGACCCAACTGAGGGGAAACCTCCTCCCTGTCTCTCACTATCTGGAGTTTGCTCCTATGGTTATTAAATTTACATTTTGTCTTGTAAATGGGATGACCATACTCCTATAGCCAGAGAATGTCCTGAGACAGACATACAGGCCATTGAGATAGAAAGCCATTAGCAGGTATGACTACTGGCCCTGAAGTTGAAATTCTCACCTATCCCTGGGTGACCAGAGGCAATAAGATGGAGGTGGGGACCTTATTGTGACCAATAATGCTGGCTGTAGCCGTTTATTTTTTATCATGAATTCAGGTAATTTAGCAATCTCTCTTTCAAGGCATTTTGTAGCCTCTCTTAAGCCTCTTGATCATACGTGACCGAAAAGCAAACACACAAACTGGCTTTAATCACAAAAGTAATCTATCAGATGATGGACAAGGAAAGCCCAGAGGAAGGTCTGGCTTTCCATGCTGAGTTATATCAAGGTGGGCGCACTAAGTCATCTCTATTTCCTCTGTGGAGTTCCGCTTTCAGAAAGACTCTTCAAAGTATAAAAGTGGTTACCAGCAGCACCTGGCCCTATATCCTCCTCTGCTAAAGTTCAAGGGAAGAGTGAACATTTTTGTGTAGAATGCTCCGACCCAAGTTCCAAGCTGGATTCTGATTGGACTAGCCTACATCATATGCCCACCCTCGAACCAATCACTGTGGCCCAGGGAACATGACGCACCAATTGCTTTAAGCCTGCATCTTTGTACCTGTCCAGACTCTGTGGGCAGAAGTTGGGGAGAAGTAGATCCCCAAATAAGAGAGAATAGGTATTGAGACACCAAACCAGAAACATCCATTACAATCCCTGGGGGCAATTACAGTTTGATATTTAAATTCATATTTGAAACGCCTTTATTTCTTTAAATGATTTTAAAGTTGACAGGAATATGATAGAAGAGGAAAGCCAAGTGATGAAGAGCCTTGCTCCCTACTCAAGTTTCTTGGTCGTGGCTCCTAATACATGTGTGCAGGGAATCCCAAGCCCAGGACGCACCATGAAATTTAGATGTAATTCAGAATGAATTCCATAAGCACACACTATTTTTTAAAAATATTTTTTTAGTTGTAATTGAACACAATATCTTTATTTTTATTTATTTTTCATGGTGCTGAGGATCGAACCCAGTGCCTCGCACATTCTAGACAAGCGCTCTACCTCTGAGCCACAACCCCAGACTAGCCCACACTATTTTTAAGGCTTTGGTTCTCTGCCACTGTTTGCTCCACTGGTAACTGTTCTACTTCTGGATTCCTCACCCTTTATTCTCTGCTCTGGATGAATCACATCATATTCCATATTCTCCAGAGAGAATACTAGCAGTAAATGCAATGTTTTTCATTCATATGCTCATGAAGACATTTTTTACAGCAATTCAATTGCAGTTTATTGAATGCCTTTTCTGTGGTGCATACGAGGCAAAGACCAATCAGAAGAAATATTTTGCCTTCAAGGGGCTGAACAATCAAGGAGGAAGTACCACAGAGGAAATAAGACACAGACATATACAAAGCTGTTTCTAATGTCATTGGCCAATGTCCTTCGTTATAAATAGATAAATCTCCCCTCAGTTCAGAGAAAAGAACTGACTTATGACATCTGGAATCAAGATGGGATCTGATGGAAGATGAAGAATTATTAAGATTGATTTGATATTTGTATTTTAGAATACTTGAAATACTGATTATGGTCAAAGTTTATACTCCCAAAGGTTGAGCACATCTATTTCAAATGGCAACTCATATAGAATTCAAATTATTCCAGATTATGGCTAATGATTGATTTCATTCTCTAGGAAATGTGCTTTTTCTCTACGTTACCAAAGTGAAAATATCTAATTTAGTTCTTATTTTGTCGGTCGGGGTCCCATAGGACCAGTGTCAGTTTTTATTCTCTTGGAAACCTTGATGCCTTACCTGTGAATGAGTGGGTAGAACAGTATAGCCTATGGGTCAACGGCCTTTCTGTCCGTTCTGCAACAAATTAAACATGACATTGACATTGAGGTAAGATTAGAGGTTAAGATGAAGAGCTGAGAGCACAAATCATACCATTTGAAAATAACCCTTCTGGAATACAGACCGTGGCTTTTTCTTTTATGAACCTACCCCTGCTACTAGTTCAAACCCTGGCATGTGGCAAAGGCTTGTTGATGGATTTCTTGTCTATCTTTGGGGATTCAGCCATTAATGGGGAAGTATTCATGACATCAGTAAACCCTACCCTTCTGGAAACTCTTAGAGCACAGGGGCCAGACCTACCTGCACTTTTCTTTTTTGCACATGGTTTCCATGTGTTACCATAGAGGGTCTGTGCTATTTGCTGATGGAATTCAACCAAGTATACATTCCAATATTCCCTAAGCAGGGGGAATTATGGGTCTCAAATCTTGGTAATTTGAAGGCATTCAAATTTTAAATTATGTCATTTGAATGCTCTATAAGTAGGTTTCAGTGTTTCTATTGCATACAATTAATAGTTAATCAGAGAAAAGTTTATTTCTACCACTTTCATAGGACTCTTGCACCAGCGGTATAGGATACCACATGAAAGTAAGAAGAATCCCTCGCACACAGTAGGCATTCCATAAACATCAACTGAATCTATAAGCATAGGCAACTTATTTTTTTCTATTTTGAGTTTTTATTGGTGCATCATAATTATGCATAATAAGGGAGTCATTACGTATTCATACATGCATAAATATTGCTTGCTAACTTTAATTATCAGCATCTAACTTTAGGCTGTGAGTGACATTATTAAACAACATACGAATAGTGATTTTAACTCATTTCTAGTTTCTCTAAGCTGCTGCTGGTTTCTTAGTTGAAGACTTTGAATAGACTAGAGAATCTAATTCTACACAGGAAATTCATTGGAGAAAGTGATGAGTACCATTAGGTGTTTCCATGTCAACAATGACAGCAGGGGCTGTTGGTGGCCCCGTCTAAATCCCCTTCACCCTGCTGGTTTGTCCTTCTGCATAGACAGTTCACAACTCCACCCTTTGCTGGTGCACCCCTGCCCCCAAGGAACGGAGCTTCCTCCTCTGAAATTCCTGTATCATTATATCATTGTATTGCTCCTGCTTCCCCTGACATCTGATTGCCTAAAATTGAGATAACTCTGTGATGTCATTCACACTTAGAGCTGCCAGTGGGATCAGGCTGATACTAGCCTTCTGCAGACACCTCATCTCCTCATTTAGCCTGGGCATCTCCTCTGGCCCTGTTCTGTTCCCTCAGAACAGAATTTTACCTGAGAACATTCTCCCTGGAAGCATCTCAGTTTCAATATCTGCTCTGGGAATTCCAAACTAAGTCAGGAATAAGCTGAGAATACAGCGTAGAGATCAGTGATTGATAAATGGTGTAAGAGCAAAGAAAACGTTGCTTTTCCTGCCCCCTAAAAGTTTGCCAGCATGAGCTAAGAAATGAGGAATTGAAAGAAAGGACACAAAAATGTATTAATATTCATGATGGTAATTATAAACTGTGATTACCTGCCATCCTGGTATGATTCAGAAGTTTATCCACCCCTGTTCAGAGTGGAGGGGAGAATGGGAAAGGTGGACAGTTTTCAGGGGCATGGTCAGTGAGATTTGGGGGAGCTGAATGGGTCTAGGGAACACGCAGGGGGCTAGTATGGAGTTTTTTGGGCCCATAGAACAGAGTGGTTTGTAAATGATTTGCTATAGGACTGGAAATCATGTGTGCCAAGTCTGTCAAGCTATGTTGAAGGACTTATGTCTTTTTTTTCTTCCCCTGCAGTATGAGTTTAGACTTCCCTGGCAAATGGGATATCAGTAAGAAAACTGAAGGCAAGGTGTTTGTTCAGGTAGATAAGGGAACTTTGCAGAAAGCCTCTGTCTGAGTGGGATGGAGCCAGAAGTGACCATGATTATAGAGACCTTGAATCTGAGGCAACTTTTAGGGCCTTTCTGCATATCAGAGTGCCCGTCTTTGGTGTATTGTTTCCTGAGCCCCAACACAGATTTTACATAAAATGCAATATCTGGTTAATAATGACAGCTGACATTGTGTATAGGATGCAGTTTGCCTCGCACCTGTGTTAGAGATTTTTATTTTTTGCCCAGTTTAATAGTGAGAAACCAGGTTTGGTTAACAAATGTAGGTCAGTTCATGGCCTCCTTTTCTGACTCAGGACTTTGTACTCTTTGGCCTGGACAATCTCAGTCTTTCCCTCCTGATGTCCATCTTCAATCAGTTGAATGTGTTGGCTTGTGAATGTAGAATCCCTTGACATTGCTCTGCCATTCACTTCCAACCATCTGAAGCTGTTGGAGCACCATGACATCCTTTAAAACAAAAGCCCCAGTGAAACCACCCATTTGAGATATTTGACTCCCTTTAAATGTCACAATTTTATTGCTTTGGGCACATGCCATTACAAAACTTGCAGACCAAAGATAAACAGTTGCGATGTGTTCTGCAGGAAAGGTAATGTTATTTTATAGGAAACCAGATGAAAAAAGTTTCTGCACATCAGCTTCTCAGAATTTATTTTTTCAGAGAAAGAGTGCTAAGTTACCTCCATGTCTATGTCAGAGAAAAAGTTTCTAACGTTTAAAAATATTCAATATTAATACATGATAGTTAGTATTGCCACTAATAAATTATTAGTTTGATTCTTGATAGTATAGTTGTGGGGTTTGGGAAATACTATTTTACCAAGACACATACTATTTATCCTAAGAACAGATGCCTATAAATATAATTTTATTTATAGTATTAATGATTTCTAGCTAATGCTGTCTCTGACAAAATCATAACAAATTTACCATGTCTTCTGCATAAATAAATCTGACATTTCAGTCAAATCATTGAAAAGTAGATAAAAAAAATTTAGGACCTTGTTTTAAATCATACACAACCTTGGGGAGAGGGAGGAAGAAAGGGAATGAGTGAGATTGATTGGTTTAAGAGAGACAAAAGATTAGTCCTCAAATTGCTGTCCTTGCATTTTCTTGGTCCTTATTTATTTTTTCTTGTAATGTGTCCACACCATAATAAAAGATAATTAGCCCCTGCTTCACTATATTGGTTCTAAAATGACACCTGTTATTTTCTGCATATGGTAGGATAATAATTTGAGGTGTAGATAGTATTTGTTTTGTTGTTCTTCTCAGTAAATATTTTTTTAAATTTTTGTTGCCAGGTAAGGCAACAAAACATTCATTGATTGATGATACTGCTGTCTGGCACATCTTAGGTAACACAAAGGTAAAATCTTGGTTTTTGATTTTTAGAGCAGATGTTGGCAATGCATTGCAGAGAGAGAAGTTTTGAGAGTAAGCGCTTTTCAGTGGCAAGAATCTGACCTTTTGAGTTTCCAAATCCAGAGAACCTAGGACATGAATTTTCAAACATGAAAAATTAAGGGCAGAAGAACACCTTACTCTGGGCCAAGCCAAGTTTTCCTGCCCCTCAGACCAGATAATGAGCCCATAAGAGATGTCTGGTTTGAACAGTGATATAAAGTTACCTGAAGAGGCAGAAATACAAATTCCACTTTCACTGAAGTGAAATTTCTGGAACTTCAAATCCTGAACTAGATGAAAAGGCACTTAAAGAAACAGACTGAGCAGGAGGGTATGTAAGAGGAATTGGTTATCCTCAGAAATGTACATCTTATGCTGAGAGATCCAATCTACTCCTTGGGAATAGTATTAGGAAGCAGGAATGCTGTTGAAGGATGGAGTTGCCCTGGATTCTTTTTAATTTGAGAAATTATGGAGATGGATCCAAGCAAAGGAGGGCACAGTGCAGCCATATTTGCAGGCAGCAGCTTGTTATTCAGGCACTGGAAGGAAAGAGAGAATTTACCTTAGAACAGCCTTGAAATAATTTGTTTGTTTGTTTCTCATATTTTGTTTATTTTATTTTTTAATTAATTAATTTATTTGTTCTAATCAGTTGTACATGACAGCAGAATGAATGCTCTTTGATTCATTGTACACAAATGAAGCAGAATTTTTCACTTCTCTGATTGTACCCAAAATAGGGTCACAGCATTCATGCAATCATACATGTACCTAGGGTAATGATGACAGTCTCATTCCACCCTCTTTCCTACCCCCATGCCCCCTCCCCCTCCCTAGTTCCTCTATTCATCCTATGCCCCCCTCCCTATTATGGATCAACATACACTTATTAGAGAAAACATTTGACCTTTGTTTTTTTGGGATTAGCTTACTTCACTTAGCTTGATATTCTCTAGCTCCATCCATTTATCTGCAAATGCCATAATCTTATTCTTTTTTATTGCTGAGTAATACTCCATTGTGTATATGTACCATCTTTATCCACTCATCTACTGAAGGGCATCTAGGTTGGTTCCACAATTTGGCTATTGTGAGTTGTGCTGCTCTGAACACTGATGTGCCTGTGTCACTGTAGTACGCTGTTTTTAAGTCCACTGGGTATAGATCAAGGAGTAGGATAGCTGGGTCAAATGGTGATTCCATTCCATGTTTTCAGTGTTTTAATTTCTTCATTACTTGGAAAGATGTAAAGACTTAACAAACTCACATGCAAAAACTTGGATCCAAGAATGTGCTTGCTCACTTGAAATGCACCTTTGACTTCTTCCCTCTAGCTAGGTCAGGAAAACTAAATGTCCTTCAAATTCAAGTAAATCAGAAGGAACCAGCAGAAAACTGTGAACAGATCTGTTTTGGTCAACTTTTTTATAACTGTGACCGAAAGATCTGACAAGAACAATTTTAGATGAGTAAGTTTATTTGGTGCTCACAGCTTCAAAGGTCTCAATCTATAGATGACTGACTCCATTGTTCTGGGCCCCAGATGAGATAGAACATCATGGCAGAGGAGTGAGGAGGAGGAAGGCAGCACAGGACCTTGGCAACAGGAAGCAGAGAGAACTCTCTTCACCACAGACAAAAATATAAAACCCAAAGCCACATCCCCAGTGACCCAGCTCCCCCAGCCACAACCCACCTGCTTATGGTTCCTACCCAGTTAATCCCTGTCAGAGAGTTAATGCAGTGATTAGGTTAAGGTGCTCATATCTCAATCATTTTACCTCTAAACTTTCCTAGATTGTTTCACATATGAGCTTTTGGAAGATACCCCATGTCTAAACCATAACGGATCCTACAAGGAAATAAAAAACAGGATGAGCCAATGACAGTTAAGGAGTATAGAGAGAGTTGGGATGTCTGAGGTTGGGTCTGGGTAGTCTGCTGGTCTGGTGCCTGGAGAGGCCCCCTCCTCTGCTTCCTTGTGCTCACTCTGCAGGCCACTCCCCCTGAGTTCTGGGAAAGGGTGGGGGAGGTAAGAGCAAAAATATGAAGACCCCAAGCCAGAGCATCCTTGGCTCAGGGTGATGAAGTAGAAAATTTCATAGAAATCCCCTATACTCCCTATGGTGTGGGCATTGTACAGTGGAAATGGCTCCAGAGCATGTAGGGGTAGAAAAAGCTACACATATCTCCCAGGGACCCTTATGGCCCACAGGAGAAGAGCTGGGCATTTCCCATCATTCCTATAGGGACACAGAGGGAGTTGAGTGAAAACTAGACCCAGACAGGACTTAACCATGTTAATATCCTTGGGTAAGTGTGACAACAATAGGATGTGTGCGCGAGTGTGTGCGCGCGCGCGCGTGTGTGTGTGTGTGTGTGTGTGTGTGTGTGTCTGTGTGTGTGTGTGTCTGTGTGTGTGTGTGTGTGTGTGTGTGTAGAAAGTCAGAGAGGTGGGGGAGATGAGACCAATATTGAGAAACTGACTAATGCTATTCTGGGGAACAGGAAGTTCAAATTTTGTAGGATAGGACAGCAGGCTGGTGTCTCAGGGAAGAGTGGATGGTGTAGCTCCAGTGTGATGGCCATCTTGCCTGGAGGCCCAATTTCCTCTTTTTATTTATTTATTTTTATTAGTTTTACATTTTATTGGAGTAGAGAGTTTCTTGTCCAAAATCCTGTTACACTACCCAAGGAAAAATGATAATTTCACTTATTTTCTCCTCTTATTTGAATGAAGTCAGTCTTTTTGGTTCCCCTCCATTTCTTCAAGGTCTTCAATTAATAAGACCAGGACCACTTACATTATGGTGGATAATCTGCTTACTCAGAATCTACTGATTTAAATGTTAATGTCATTTTTAAAAATAAACACTTTCACAATGACACCCAGGCTAGTGTTGGACAAAATATCTGAGTGCCATACCTTAGCCAAAGTGATACATACAGGTTAATACATCAGGATCCCAAACCAGAGAATCACATTTTTGTGTTTTGCCGTTTCTCTCTGGGGTGTCTGTAAATCTTTGGAGTGAGATAAAAGGGAGAGAGAACCTGATTATTAGCCAGCTAGTAGATGGGGGTTCAAGGAAAAATGAAATTCAACTCTTAGATGAATGTCTAGAATAGCCACATGTGTGAATCGTCTTCCGTATGAAGAGTCCTGCCTTGCTTTCCCAGGGTTTGACCTGACTGCTAACCTCCTAAGAGTATTCCTTTTTAGTTGTTTAATAGCATCGTTGGTTCTTGATGAACAATCAATGAGGGATTTAACTTGGATACAAAACCTTATGCAACCTCAGATTATAAAAAGGGTAGATTTAGAGGGTTCCCTGTAAATTAATCTTCTATCGTGTTTGCTAGTTGTTGCTAACATAGAAGCATGAAATCTGATCAGTCCTTATTCTTCCCCTGCCAGTATCAGAAGCTGCATACAATTCCTTAAGATAGAAGAGGCTGATGTTTAACAAATTAATAGTAGAGAGGATCATTACCTATCCACTGCACAAGTTCAGATCTTGCAACCAAATTATTTTCAATAAAATATATAACACAAGAATCTAATGCTACATATATCCCTCTTTACTTGTTCTGTTGGTTCAGTAAATATTTATGGAGTGTTCTAGAAGTTAAGCACTTGGCAGCAAGGCAGTAAGCCAAACAAGCAAATCCTGTCCTACCTGGAAGAGCTCTCTGGCAAAGTGATATATAAAGGAAGACCTGAAGTTGGGTGCAGTGGTGCATGCCTGCAATCTCAGCGGCTTGGGAGGCTGAAGCAGGAGGATGGCGAGTTGATAGCCAGCCTCAGCAATTTAGCAAGGTCCTAAGCAACTCAGCAAGACCTTGCCTCTAAATAAAATATAAAAAAAGGCTGGGGATGTGGCTCACTGGTTAACCACTCCTGGTTCAATCCCCAGTACCCGCCCACAAAAAAAGGAAGACTTAAAAGAGACAGATGTTTAGGAAACTGGAAGGAGGTTCCAGAAAAGGAAATAACAAGTGTAAAGGTCCTGTGCTCACATCTCATATGTCACATCAGACTTCTCACTCTCATTGCATCTGGAAGCTGTGGAAACATTTTGAGCAAAGCCATGATATGAACTGTCATATGGTTTCAAAGGATTGTTCTGACTGCTGTGTGAGGTAGGGGAAAAAGCAAAGATAGAAATGGAGGTTCTTTGGGTATAATTACAAATGCAGTTGTTGACAGTTGATCTATGGTATCATTTCATCAGAAAACAAACTTTAGAAAAAAAAATCAGCCAGTGAATTCTTATGAAGAAAGAGGGATAAGCCTCTTTGATGGTATTATATGATAGTATGCTATCATATAATTTCTTTCTTAACCAGAAAGGAGCTTAATTGCACAGTTAGCAGCTGAAGACTATAGTTAACCCCATAACAAAACAATTTCAATTAACAGGGAGGAAGATATCTCAATGAAAGGGTCAAGTTCTCATGGGGGATTTGCTTGGAAGCCAGACTCTGCTTTCTTTCGGAGGCTTCCTATGTTGCATGTGAAATGAGGGTTTATATTTCCTTTTGGCAGCAGGAAATGAAAGTACTCCAAGCTCACAATCCAGAGACCTGAGTCCTCTCTGTGGCTCTGTCATTCCCTTGAGTGACAGCTGCTCAGGTCTTTCCAAGTTTGTACAATGTGAGGTGTTATTGTATTGACTGTCTGCTATGTTTCCCCAGCCTGTTAGGGACCCTTCTGGAACAGTGCATCTAAAAGCACCTTACCATTCAGAAAGCAGTACTTAATGCAAGGGCACCATCATTAAGTCATCTCAAATACTAAAGGGACAATGCATGTCATTGAAAGGGGCATTTAACAAAGTGGCAAATAAAAAAGATAGTGATAGTCGTCGTAGACCTTGTTTTGTACAGTAGTGACAAACACCATTCTTTTATTAAGATTCAGGAACATCATGTGAACACACATGACCCTCACATAAAAAGCATCTTACACAAAGGTTCTGGGATGCTTAGCACCGCCTGCACCATTGTGTGGATGGATGGAGGAGCCAGGATAGAAGTTGGGCAGTCCCTCCAGCACACAGGGGAAGGGCACCAGCTGGTGCGGCCAGAGAAGGACTCTCAGGAAAGGGCTGAAACCTGAATGGCAAGAAGGAAGACACATTTGGGTTGGGGGAACAGTCCATGACAGAGAGGTTGCTTTTGCAGGAGCCACTTTAATAGACACATGATTAATGTACCTATGGGAAACATTTTGCGGTGAGACAACAGTATAGCAGATACAGCTAATTCTCAGTCCATTTCCCCGTGGTCCATCTCTGAGTCACTTGTAGGAAAAGTGGACAGTTCCCCTGACATTCTATAAGCTGCTCACTGGTGCCTGTATCATACATAGGATGTTCAGGAAACCAAGGAGAATCATTGTCCCCAGAATAGCCCCCAGCCAAAGGGAAGCAGTCCCAGGACAGAAGCCATCTCCTCTGTATTCTCTGTCAACACAGTTCTGAGGTGTGCTCCCTGCAGCATCTCAGCTGGTCCCCAGCAGGACAGATGTCCAGTTGCCTGCAGTGATGACCCCCTCATTTGCACATCCCTGTTTTAATTTGCTCAGGGCTGTTATAACAAAGTACTGGCAGGCTGGGTGGCTGAAACAACTGAAGTAGATTTTTTTTCATAATCTTGAAAGCTGGAAGTCCAAGATTTAGCAGCATAAGGGGCATTTTGTTGTTGTTGTTGCTGTTTTCTGAGCCTCTCAATTTGCAAATGTCCCCTCCCTCCTCTCCCTCCGGTGTCTCCAAATTCCTCCCTCCTGTGTCTTTCAAATTCAGCATATCCCTTGTTAGCATTTCTCCCTGGTCTGAACTCCATCCCCCACCCCCAGGATGTTAGTATTTGTCTTGGGTCAGTTTTAGAATAAAACCAAACAAGACATTGGGAAATAGTGAAACCCAGGGCAAAGGAGGGTGCAAATCCCAGTAAAGGTATTTAAATTCATTTTAAGGGGGAAAAAACCCCGGCAAATAAACAGAACATTGTGCAAAATATGTCCACAGTTCCAATCTTATCTTTTTGAAATCTCTGGGCCAGATAACTGCTTTCTAAAGCTCCAGATAGATGTTACTTTCTGTGATGGGTGTTTGTGTATCAGAAGGAGATCCTTTGAAATGGAGGAGACATGCAATATTTAAAACAGAAAAATTTGTCTGTGATCAAATTCTTTATCCTAAGGCTTTAAGACTGACTCATGTCTTATTCTGAGAGCATGACCTAACATCTTAATTATGCATAGGGCTTAGTTAGCTCCTAGGCATACTGGAGCTCCTGTCAGGATCTAGAGGAACGACTGTGACTGACGACCCCCTCCTTGTTTCAGGGTGTGGTGCCAGATTTTCCCACTAGAGGGCGCTTCAGCTACAGAAACTAGAGAAGAGAAGTCTTTCTGGTTCAAAGCTATTGAGTTAAGGCAGCTTACTCTCCTGGGACTGTATTTCCCTTGGGATCACTATATTCTTTTTGTGCTCCAGTGTAAGTTTCACGACCATGGCCATGTTCAGAATTCTGGAGCTGATGACTGGTTTCATAACTGATCACCACTGAATTGGGAGTGTGATTTCGGAGACAATGGGCAGGGTTTATGGAGAATGCAGCTTCCCCTAAGTGCGCTTCCAGTTAGAGCTGGTTACCTGCAAAGCTGCCTGGAAGGCATTGGATCTCAAGGCTAAAGACCACAGTTTGAATTCTGGCTCTGACCTTTTCCAGCACTTTGAGTTTAAGCATTGTTTCAACTTGATGTCTCTCTCTTTGATCTGTACAACAATGTAGGTGAACTGGATTCACAGAGTTTTAATAAAATGAAAGAGTCATAATTTTGCAAACTTTAAGGGAGTTGCAGTCATATGGAGGACAACGGTATCATGATCAAGGCTCATCCTCTGAGTCCATAGGTAAAAACTCTCAGAAAGGTCCATTACTCAAAAATTACATTGTTGATGTGTGATATTCTTCCTAAAATTCTACTAGTAGATATTATTGTATTTGGATAGAATTGCCTCTTCTTTAATGAGAAAATACATTGTTCTAAAATGGCACATATCCAGTAAAGAGTTATAAATCATTGATTTTTATTTATTTATTTTTTTACCTTTATTTTTTTTATTTATTTTTTATTTCTATGTGGTGCCAAGGATCACACCCAATGCCTCACACATGTTAGGCAAGCACTCTACCACTGAGCCACAGCCCCGGTCCTAAATCATTGATTTTTATTCATTAATTTACTTATTTATTGTGGTACTAGGAATTGAATCCAGGGCCTCTTACAAACTAGCCAGTGCTCTATGTTTACAGCCCTTTTTATTTTGGGGAGACAGGGTATTGCTAGGTTACCTAAGCTGACCTTGAATTTGGAATCCTTCTGCCTCAGTCTCTGATTGCAGATGTGAGCCACCATGTCTGCAAGTCATCAACATTTTCATGTGTTAATTTAGGGACTGGTGCCTTTGGGGACTTGGCTAAGAGCAAGAACTGTGGTATCCCGTTTTGAAGAAGAATAGGAGATACTTTAGCATGAGACTGTGGTTCTTTGTTGGGATAGAATACCAGACCATTGTCTGTAAAGGAAATTATGGCTAGAGAGAAGAACAGAGGAACAGGAAAAGACTCCCATATATATGATGGGCAAGATACTGGATTCAATCTGCAATACCCCCTGCAAAAGAAGGTTTAGATAGTAGAGCTGTAAGAAATTTTAGTACCCACTCACATCATCACACTGAGGATCAAGCTCCCAACACATGAACCCTGGGAATCACACTCAGGCTATATCCAAATCATAGCACCTGTCAACTAATGAATGTTGTACTTGGGAGAAAAGAAGAAGACAAGTTATAATACAGGGATGAGCCTCTCTTTTCCTCCAGAGAGCTAACCACACTGCAGCAGGCCTCATTTTATCCTTACTCTTTTTCTTTTGTATATTAGAAGAGTAAAAATCCTCTTTTAGTGTATGTTATCAGTATAACCAAGAGAGGCAGGGGATGTAGCTCAGTAGTTGAGCACGTACTTAGCAGGTCCAGCAATACACACACACACACACACACACGCACACACACACAAATTATAACCAAGAAAATTGGAATATACCACTTGACCATATCCATTGGTTTTGTTCCTATTCTTTTATATTGTAGTCCCCCATATTTTATGGGTACCCATCCCTTTATTATTTTTGGTGCTAAATATTGACCCCAGGGCCTTGCACAAGCCAAGGACACATTCTATCACTGAGCCACACCCCCAGACCATGTGTGCCCTTTTAAATATATGTACTTATCCCAGTACTACTTACAGGTAGATCTATCTGCCCTCTTTTTAAATTATTTGAGACAGTAAGTAACCTAGTTTACACTACTTCCTCTGTTTGGCATGCTCCTTGTTGTGGATTATAATATGACCTGAAATAGTAGGTCCCCTCATTACGTTTACTTCCCTATTTGAGTGAAAATTATCAAGAGATTTTTCAGAAATGCAAGAGCTTACACATTTATCTGGTATTTCATAGAAAGTTACTTCAGGGTGTGTTTCAACAAAATGAAAGAGTATGGTAGTCATTAGAGCTATTTGCTGATGGGATTGCATTTATCTGCCCTCTTAGAAGTTAGACTTAACTGTGTGACTTGCTTTGGCCAACAAAGTGTACGTGGAATTCATGTGTCTGTTCAAAGTGGAATTTCTTAGAGTCAGTGCAAAATTGTTCAAGTTCTCATTCTCTCTGTCTTAGAATGAGGGTGATGATACAGGGCAGAGCTGGAACTTTTAGCTGATTGGTCTGGAGCAGTGGTTGCCGTGGCAACCACAGATACCTATCATTTCCTTCTCTGATCCTTCTGGGGGCAACTGGTACTGGTACTGCAGGTGACCTGGCCTCAGCTCAGCTCTCTGCCCTACCTCTACCCCATCCTGTAGGCCTGGTACAACAGCCTGGCTGTACTACGCTAATCAACAGGAGCTGCAGCCTAGAGATCTCGTGGGCCGGGGGCTTCACAGGCATCAGTGGAGCAACCAGCCCTAGGCTTTGCACTGCCCCCAACCCCTGACAGCCTTGACTACAAAGTTACCATCCTTCTACAGTAAGGTCAGTTCAGCACTTACTTTTTGGCCAGTGCTTTTATAGGGAAAGGAAAAAAAAAAACAGGGCATATCCCTCAGGGAGGGGCAAAGCTTTCTCTTCTGTCTCAGCATGATCATGGATGCTTAGAAATCCCAGTCTGCCATTTGTGAACTAGAGAACTGGGAGAAGCAGTCCAAAGGACTGAGAATCAGTGCTGGGTGCAAGGTCAGTCCAAAGGATTGAGAATCAGTGCTGGGTGCAAGGTCAGTCACGACCCATTTCTTACCCCAGCAAGTCAGCAGCAGAGGATGAATTCCCTTTGTTCTACTCAGGTCTTTAGTGGATTGAGCGAAGCCACTCACAATGGGAAGGGCAACCTGCTAGTGTCATTCTACTGATTCAATGTGACTCTCATCCTGAAACACCCCCACACATGCAGAATAAGTTTTAACCAGATATCCGGGAACCCTGTGGCCCCTGTTGAGTTGACACCAGTTAAAATCAATCATCATCTGTGTATTATCAATAGGGAATTTTAAGATCAATTTTAAGATCAACCTCTAGACAGAACGAGAAAGACCAAATTGTGAAAGATTCATAAATTAATTGTATTAAAGTGACAACACAGATGGCAAAGTCCAGGTGGAAAAAGAGGAGAAATGCTGAAAGAAAGAGAGGGGGTTGTGTTTGTATCTTTATTCTGTAAGGTGCCAAGTAGCTGTGACGAACTACGAAAACCATGGTGTATTGTCCTGTGTTATGATGAAAAGAATCAGTTCATTCAAACTGATCAATATAGTGCCTAGAATATAATGAGAACTAAGGCAATGCCAGATGTTATGGTCATTGTCATCAATATCATCATCATCATCGTGTTCAAAATATATTGCTGGGTCTCAGGATTTCAGAGGTAAGAAATATTCAGTCTCTGTCCTTGCAGATCTTTGGTGAAGGAAAGTGAGGTGATCAAGCAGATAATAGAAGTCAGAAAGATAAGTGTTCTGATGGATGTCACTTTCTGTCATGCACTAAATATTCCTATCATTCTAATTCTGGTTCATTGTCACATGATTTTCTTTGACATTCAGTGAAACAAACAGCTGTTTCTTTAGGAACCTTCCACCTGGAGTATTCCATGGCGTCTCTAAGACATGCCTTTCCCCTTGTTTATATAATTTCAAGTTTTCTGAATTCCCCAGGTACTGCACATTGTTCTTCCAGTGTTCCTTAGATATATATACCCTGTTACAAGGATTCAGATTTCAAAATAACAGACAAGTCAAGTTTGGCTCCTATTACCAGAAACTATAAGAGCTTTTCAGGGTTTTCATTACATCCCCCCTGAGGATAAGTGTGTTCTGGCTATTTTCTAATCCACGAGGCACTTGCTTTGCATTTACTTCAAATCTATGCACTTTGAAAAATACCATGACATTTTGCTTCTGAGACAAAAGTCAAATGCCAAAAAAAAAAAAAAAAAAAAATCACCTCTACATATGGGAGTATTAAACACTTAATTTATAAATGCAAACAAGATTCACTGCCAAGATGCCAACACAGTTGCCTAACTTGCAGACTTGGAGATGATGGGCAGCGTTCTTCTTGCCTACTCTACACCTGTGAATTCCTGCTGTGTCAGAGATCCAGGGAACTGTTCCAGAAGGAAACCTCCATTGGCATCCTTTCCTGTCTGAATGCCTACATGCAGCTGTGGGCTGGAGGTGACCATTTTGGAATTCATGAAGAGAGAAAACAGGAGGTGAGATGGCATGTTCTGCATATGTTCTTCAGTTCTGCATATTCAGGACACCTGTATCCTACCTCTATCCACACATCTGTGTCCTACCTTTCTCCATGGTGTCTGCTGGAGACTCCCCATTGCAGTGGTTGTCTGCATGATGGCCCCAGAGAGCACTGAGTATCCAATCCAGCTTATTCTAGGCATAGTAACCCCTCTTCTCTGGAAATTGGAGTTGCACATAAATGCATGCTCATGGGAGGCAGGACTTCGTTTTGTTGGTTCTGAAGATCCTAAAAGTCTGATAAGGAATTACAGAATGTCTGAGTCTCTAATATCAATCAAAAGGCCATTTGTAGATTTGCAAAGGATGTTGGAGAGATCAGGGTCTTAATTCTCAAAGCAGATTTTAAGCTAGTGGGAGGTAAAGTTGAAAGCGTCAAGAACCAGCATCCCCTTGTCTGCAGACTACTTGAAAGAACACAGGCAGGAACAGTAGTGAGTGGCTGAGCCCTTCTCTTTTGCCGGAGCAGGACCCTTCTGTTCTTTCTAGTCATATGATTCAATGTATTCCCTTTTCCCTTAAGACAGCTTACATTGAACTAAATTTATGTCCAGTGTTAAAAAAAAAAAAGAAAATCTGGGCTAGGGTTGTGGCTCAGTGCTGGAGCACTTGCCTAACATGCATGAGGCACTGGGTTTGATCCACAGCACCACATAAAAATAAATAAATTCAATAAAGGTATTAAAAAAAAACATCTTGGCTATTCTTTTAATTCCTATTACACTGACCAACCAAACCCTCCCAGTGAAGTGGGAGGGAGGAGCGTGAGCAAATGGAGTAGATGGCCAGAGAAGCAAGAGTGTTGTTTCCCAGAGATGCTGGGCTAAGCCCCGACTTCCCACTCTTTGAGTCTGGAGTAGACGCTAAGGCCCAGGGTCACTTCTGTATCCTCTACCTTCCTTGTACTGCTGACAGCAGTACAGAGTTCCTCTTACCTTCCTTTCTGTCCAGCTTGGATTGGTAGGACACATATCCTGCTGATTTATCAAAACGAAAGTAGGTATCCATCATAATATGAGGGTAAATAAGTTCCCCGGGTTTGAGGAGATTGTGGTGATTGGGCAATCATTCCATAGCTTCTCTGTCCTTAGCCAGCTTCTGTGGCTTCAGGATAAAACTTCCCTCTGGCCCTCGAGGGATTCCCTTCAGGACTGCCACCATCTTAGTCAGTTGGTTAGGCCTCTGGAAAAAGTAGAATTATTGCCCTCCCTCACTTGAGCGCCTCAAGAGGGTCTGAAGTCTTAGAAAACACTACCAATTTTCACACTGTATGCCAATGACCCAGAAGACAAAAGTCCCTACTGCATCCAGAATTCTGAGTTGACGTGCAAACCACCAGCCCCAACCTCCCGAGATTTCCTGAGTTCTCAAAATCTGTGCCAGAGTTTGCAGATTTGTGCTCCTGCTCAAGGTCAGTCTCTGTTCTCATTGAACACTGGATCTCTCCCAATGTCATTTGCCATGGCCTATTCTTCCTGCTCCATGCCAACCTACCTTCTCACCTCGATTTTACACCTAAGGTCTTTTGTGCATCACAGACTTGGCTGAGAAGTCAAAATCTGTGGAGGGTCCCTTGTGGGAGCAACCACAAACACATTGAATAGAAGTTAAGTATTCCACATGCATGTCTGCTTTTAAAACCTGTTTAGCCATCATGCATCCTATCACCCCCCTCTTTCCTTCCTCTTCTCTCTTACTGTAGCACTTCCACCTGGCTTATTTCCTCTGCAGACAGTCCCCCGGCCATCTACCCCCTTTTATGAAGACCTCAGCATTCTAAAAGGTTCAGCAGTACAGAGTTCCTCTTACCTTCCTTTCTATCCAGAGTTCTGAGACCTACTGTTTGGATTGTCACTTCTACCACACCACACCGCCGATAGTTGCATTAACTGATGTAGATTGGTTCTTTCTGTCTCCCTGTGGGTGTGTTTGCATACAGAGTCTTTACACAAGTCATTCATATGTAAGTATACAAATGACTTGTGTATGGGCCTCATATCTTCATTTTTAAAGTTCAGGATATTCTACTAGACTATTTCTACTATTCCATTCAGCTCTGAAGTTATTTTCAGGATATGTGTTGTATGTGTGTTTGGGAGGGATTATGGTATACAAAAAAAAATATATATATATATATATATATTTGCTTTGGCACTGAAGCTTAAACCCCAAGTACTTTACCACAGAGCCACATGCCCAGCCCTTTGTGTTTACTTATTTTATTTGAGACGGGGTCTCGAAACATTACTTGGGGCCTTGCCAAGTTGCTGAGGCTGGCCTCAAACTTGCAATCTTCCTGCCTCAGCCTCTCAAATCACTGGGAGTATATTAGATTGTTAAAGCTTAGTATTTATCTGCACTTTTGGTTTAAGATTTTTCAGGGTTTTTTTTTCCAAATTAAAATATACGGTGTCTGCACTTATTCAATGGCTGTGAAATGTTACAATCATTATAGAATTATCTTGAACTCTAAGACATAATTAAGTTTCTATTTCTGGCTCTGAGTTCACCAGACAATTATTGAGTCAACAGGCACTCACAAATTTGATAGAACATCAGTTAATATCAAAGGTAGACAAGCTGGCCCTCTATGTTCCAATGTCCCTGAGGACTTAAAAGGACTTTTAATGCCTGTCATTGACCTGCCCCCAGGGGTCAGTTAAAAATGGGCTTAATTTCACGGTCAGCTGGAGCTAGGTGTGCTAGGCCTTCATGAACATAGACCAAGCTCAGAGGGCTACCTGATAGCATCATAAAATACTATGAGATAATAAGGTTTCCTGATGTGACATTAACTTTTGGAACATGCAGGTATCACCTGAAGCCATGTATCAAGATGAGCCTGATTTGTTTGGCAGAAAACAATCATATATTAGTATAAAGGAGTCTAAGTATGAGAATTATTGCAAAATTCAGAAGTTGAGCAAAGTTTTCTTTCTTTTTTTTTTTTTTAAAGAGAGAGAGAGTTTTTTTTTAATATTTATTTTTCAGTTTTTTCAGTGGACACTACATCTTTATTTTATTTTTTATGTGGTGCTGAGGATCAAACCCAGCGTCCCGCGCATGCCAGGCGAGCACCTTACCGCTTGAGCCACATCCCCAGCCCCCAAAGTTTTTTTTTCTTTCAACTTGATTTAATGTAGATGGACATAATATCATTATTTTATTGGTTTGTATGTGGTGCTAAGGATGGAACCTAGTACATCCCACATGTTAGGCAAGCATTCTATCACTGAATCTCAGCCCCAGCCCTTGATTTGATTTTTGAGAACCCTGGTTTGTTCCTTTGTAAAAAATTATCTTCCTTGTCTGTGAGAAAGTGAAAAAGACCCACCTAGGTTTAAATCTTAGCTCCAGGGTCACTAGTCTTGAAACCTTTCAAATAGCCTTTCAAACCAGCAGTTCCTGGTTGCTAATCCTAAATGATTATCCCCTCATCATTGAGGAGAGCAACATTTACTTTGAAGGATTTGTTTTAAAGAGTAATAAGGGGGCTGGGGATGTGGCTCCAGCGGTAGCATGCTTGCCTGGCTGCGCGGGGCACTGGGTTTGATCCTCAGCACCACATAAAAATAAAATAAAGATATTGAGTCCACCAAAAACTAAAAAATAAATATTAAAAAAATTTTCTCTCTTTTTTAAAAAAAAGTGTAATGAGGAATTCTAGGCATTGAGTGATAAGTAAATGATAGCAGCATTTATTCCATCCTCCTTCCCACATCTTCCTGTTATCTTGCTCCATCCATATCTAGAATGACTCCGGCTAAAATTAGAATCTGGGGCAATCTAGATCATTCTGGTACCCATAGCCCAGGTTTTGTTCTAGGGGATAATGCTGACTTTCTGCATCCTCTTCCTGAAGGGCAGCTTTTTTGTTTGTTTGTTTTGGTACCAGAGTTGAGCTCAGGGGCGATTAAACACTGAGCTACATCCCTAGTCCTTTTCATATTTTATTTACAGATACAGTCTTGCTAAGTTGCTTAGGGCCTTGCTAAATTGCTGAGGTTGGCCTTGAACTTGTGATCTTCTTGCCTTAGCCCCTGGAGCTACTGGGATTACTGGCGTGTGCCAAGCACCTGGCCTGAAGGACAGCTTTAGCCTTTAAAGTCCAGACAGGAAAACAGGGCCTGCCAGGAATTCAATAGCAAAAATATCAAAGAAACAAGTCGTTAGAGGTATGTGGGAGCCTTCACAAACCAAATGGAATAATGGGAGGCAATTCAGAGTTTAGCAATTGCAGGAGGCCACTGTCACTCTGAGGCTTAAGGAACTGAAAGCCCTGGAGCCAGGGCCGCTCTGTGTGAACTGGAACCACCACGGAGATACAAACCTTTCCAGAGAAGGTAGCAGAATACAACAGTCACTAATATGCCATTATGTAAAAATGTGAGTGTGTAACCGATGTGATTCTGCAATTTGTATTTGGGGTAAAAATGGGAGTTCATAACCCACTTGAGTCAAATGTATGAAAGATGATATATCATGAGCTTTGTAATGTTTTGAACAACCAATAAAAAAAAAAAGTACCAAAAAAAAAAAAAAAAAAGAAAGAAAGAAAAGAGAGGGCAACAGATACCGTGGCTTCTCCCCCTAGAGATTCCTGCAGTCTCGCCTAACATGATGCCACTTAGCAAGGAAGTTTAGGAAATGTTCATAGAATTGGGCCCCTAAAGTATAGAGCAGAGCATGAGAAAGTCAAGGAATTAATTAGACAGTAAAGAGTCACAGACTAGCAGAGCAACCCAAAGAGAGTTGCTCCAGTTTCTGTTTCCAAGTCATGTTTTTAAAACATCCCAACTAGAATATTCTTCCTAATATTACCAATCCTCTTTATGGAACTTTCCCTTACTGCGAGGTTAATACATGGTGCTACCTGGAAGCAAGAACATTTTAGTTACCCAGCTAATCTGCATTAAATCTTTTAGCACCTGTTACCACTGCAGGGCCCAAGTGGGACCTTGAAGGATTGGAATGCAGGATGGATTTATTTTGATAAAGGGCAGTAGGTGAGTGCTTAGGGATCTCCAACTTTTTATGTTTTAATCTTGAACTGGAGATTGAACCCAGGGGCGCTTTATTACTGAGCCATATCCCCAGCCCTTCTTATTTTTTATTTTGAGATAGGATCTTGCTAAATTGCTTAGAGCCTTGCTAAATTGCTGAGGCTGACTTTGAAACTTGTGATCCTCCTGCCTTAGCCTCCCAAGTAGCTGGAATTATAGGTGTGCCTGACTTGAGGACTCCTTCTTGTTGTGCCAACATAGTCCCAAGTGCACAAAGAGGAACACTGTACATATTGGTCTGAGATAGAAAGCTCTGAAGGTGGTGATGGAGAGACCATGTAGAAACAGATTTCATCTAGTTTCTTACTTAGCTTAGAATAAGCCTTGACTACAGAATTATTGCAGGAGGGTGAAAGTGGTGCCCACTAGTGATTGAAGTCACGCACCATCCCAGTTGATTGACATCTATTCACCCACTATTTATTGAGTTCTCCCTACTGCATGTTCTCAAGTGCCTCACATGTAGACACCAGCAATTGAGTCTTACCTCTTATTGCTATTGCTATTGTTAAAGATGTTCAATAGGCATGTAGAGAAGGGATGTCCAGTCTCACCCACTGGGTGGTCCACAAAAGTGGTACATCGTTCTGGGTCTTAAGGCTAAACCAAAGTACACCAGGAAAGTTGAGGGGGAAAAAACCTTGTAGGCAGAGAAAACAGTGGGCATAAGGGGTCAGAAATATTGAGGACAAGATGTAAAATGTACCACAGTTATATTCTTGCTTTCCAAAGCGTTTGGGGCTCATTGCTGACCCTGGTTTTATGAAACTAAAGTAGGGTGATCAGTAGGTAAAGAAATTACAGCTCATCTAGGTTAATTTGAACTTCAGATAAACAACAAATGTGTTTCATTATAGATTTGCCCTCCTGCTGCATTTTATCTAGTAACCATTAGCAATAGGGTTGATCATCAACTACTTTTTGCCAACTAGAAATCTTAAAAAGAGGAAAAAAAATTAGGAGTCTTAGCCCCAGATGCTTCTTCAAAAGTGGCTGAACTGGATGACATTTTTCAAACAGTGGTTGACAAACTTTGCATGTAAAGGGACACATAGTAAATATTTTAGACTTTGTGGTGCACAGGATTCTGATCACTGAGCTCTGCCTTTGTATTGTTAAAGCAGCCATAGTCAGTCAGTGCATCAGTGAATGAACACAGGAGTGTTCCAGTAAGACTCTATTTATAACAATAAGCACAGTACCCTCCATCATGGTGTGCCAAACTCAGTTTTAGATGTCTGTTCAAAAAGAATTCTTTTTCCTTGTTGTAAAGGATTGCTTATAACTCCACTACAGAAATCAAACAATAGAATCCAAGAAGGAAAAAAAAAAAAACAAAAAAACGAAAGGGCCTTGACTCTACATTTCTCCAAGGAAAATATATAAGTAGCCAGTAAGGATAAGATGCTCAGCATCAGTAATAATTAGGGATATGAAAGCAAAATTCCAGTGAGATGCTCCTTCACACCCGTTAGGATGGCTATTTTAAAAGCATTTTTAATTATTTCTTGCCTTCTACTACTTTTGCTGTTGTTTTGCTCTTCTTTTTCTAGGGTTTTGAGATGAAGTGTGAGATCATTTATTTGTTGTTTTTTTCTTTTTTTAAGGAATGAACTCCAAGCAATGAATTTTCCTCTTAGAACTGCTTTCATTGTGTCCCATAGATTCTGATATGTTGTGTCTGTGTTTTTATTTATCTCTAAGAATTTTTTAATTTCCTCCTTGATGTCTTCTGTAACCCACTGATCATTCAGTAACCTATTGTTCATTCTCCAAGTGATGCATGATTTTTCCTTCCTTCTTTTATCGTTGATTTCCAGTTTGATTCCATTATGATCAGATAGGATGCATGGTATTATCTCTACTCCTTTATAATTTCTAAGAGTTGCCTTGTGACATAATATATAATCTATTTTTGAGAAGGATCCATGTGCTGCCGAGAAAAAAGTGTAACTGCTTGATGTTGGGTGGTATATTCTATATATGTCAATTAAGTCTAGGTTATTAATTGTATTATTGAGTTCTATAGTTTCTTTATTCAACTTTTGTTTGGAAGATCTGTCCACTGGTGAGAGAGATGTGTTGAAGTCTCCCATAATTATTGTATGGTGGTCTATTAGTCCCTTTAAAATCTGGAACAAGACAGGGATGCCCTCTCTCACCACTTCTGTTCAACATAGTTCTCGAAACACTGGCCAGAGCAATTAGACAGACGAAAGAAATTAAAGGCATAAAAATAGGAAAAGAAGAACTTAAATTATCACTATTTGCAGAAAACATGATTCTATACCTAGCAGACCCAAAAGGGTCTACAAAGAAACTACTAGAGCTAATAAATGAATTCAGCAAAGTGGCAGGATATAAAATCAACACGCATAAATCAAAGGCATTCCTGTATATCAGTGACAAATCCTCTGAAATGGAAATGAGGACAACCACCCCATTCACAGTATCCTCAAAAAAAATAAAATACTTGGGAATCAACCTAATAAAAGAGGTGAAAGACTTATACAATGAAAACTACAGAACCCTAAAGAGAGAAATAGAAGAAGATCTTAGAAGATGGAAAAATATACCCTGTTTATGGATAGGCAGAACTAACATCATCAAAAATGGCAATATTACTAAAAGTTCTCTATAGGTTTAATGTAATGCCAATCAAAATCCCAACAGCATTTCTTGTAGAAATAGATAAAGCAATCATGAAATTCATATGGAAAAATAAAAGACCCAGAATAGCAAAAACAATTCTAAGCAGATAAGGTGAATCAGGCGGTATAGCTATACCAGACTTCAAACTATACTACAGAGCAATAGTAACAAAAACAGCATGGTACTGGTACCAAAACAGGCGGGTGGACCAATGGTACAGAATAGAGGACACAGAGACCAATCCACAAAATTACAACTATCTTATATTTGATAAAGGGGCTAAAAGCATGCAATGGAGGAAGGATAGCATCTTCAACAAATGGTGTTGGGAAAACTGGAAATCCATATGCAACAAAATGAAACTGAATCCCTTTCTCTTGCCATGCACAAAAGTTAAAATGGATCAAAGAGCTTGATATCAAATCAGAGACTATGCGTCTGATAGAAGAAAAAGTTGGCTCCGATCTACATATTGTGGGGTTGGGCTCCAAATTCCTTAATAGGACACCCAGAGCACAAGAGTTAATAACAAGAATCAACAAATGGGACTTACTCGAACTAAAAAGTTTTTTCTCAGCAAGAGAAACAATAAGAGAGGTAAATAGGGAGCCTATATCCTGGGAACAAATTTTTACTCCTCATACTTCAGATAGAGCCCTAATATCTAGAGTATACAAAGAACTCAAAAAATTAAATAATAAGAAAACAAATAACCCAATGAACAAATGGGCCAAGGACCTGAACAGACACTTCTCAGAGGAGGACATACAATCAATCAACAAGTACATGAAAAAATGCTCACCATCTCTAGCAGTCAGAGAAATGCAAATCAAAACCACCCTAAGATACCATCTCACTCCAGTAAGATTGGCAGCCATTATGAAGTCAAACAACAAGTGCTGGCGAGGATGTGGGGAAAAGGGTACACTTATACATTGCTGGTGGGACTGCAAATTGGTGCGGCCAATTTGGAAAGCAATATGGAGATTCCTGGGAAAGCTGGGAATGGAACCACCATTTGACCCAGCTATTCCCCTTCTCGGTCTATCCCCTAAAGACCTAAAAAGAGCATACTACAGGGATACTGCTACATCGATGTTCATAGCAGCACAATTCACAATAGCTAGACTGTGGAACCAACCTAGATGCCCTTCAATAGATGAATGGATAAAAAAAAAATGTGGCATTTGTACACAATGGAGTATTACTCTGCACTAAAAAATGACAAAATCATGGCATTTGCAGAGAAATGGATGGCATTAGAGCAGATTATGCTAAGTGAAGCTAGCCAATCCCTAAAAAACAAATGCTAAATGTCTTCTTTGATATAAGGAGAACAACTAAGAACAGAGCAGGGAGGAAGAGCATGAGAAGAAGATTAACATTAAACAGGAACAAGAGGTGGGAGGGAAAGGGAGAGAGAAGGGAAATTGCATGTAAATGGAAGGAGACCCTCAGGGGTATACAAAATTACATATAAGAGGAAGTAAGGGGAAAGGGAAAAAAAACAAGGGGGAGAAATAAATTACAGTAGATGGGGTAGAGAGAGAAGATGGGAGGGGAGGGGAGGGGAGGGGAGGGGAGATAGTAGAGGATAGGAAAGGCAGCAGAACACATCAGACACTAGTATGGCAATATGTAAAACAGTGGATGTGTAACCGATGTGATTCTGCAATCTGTATACGGGGTAAAAATGGGAGTTCATAACCCACTTGAATCAAATGTATGAAATATGATATGTCAAGAACTATGTAATGTTTTGAACAACCAATAATAAAAATTAAAAAAATAAAATAAAAGCAAAGCAAAAAAATAAATTAAAAAAATAAAAGCATTTTTAAACAAAAATGGAAAATAACTTTTTGGCAAAGTTGTAGAAAAACTGACACCATTGTGCTGTGGGAGAATAAAGTGGTGCAGTCAGTGTGAAAAATGGTATGGTGATTACTGAAAAATAATAATCATAGAGTTACCATATAATACAGAAAATCTTCTTGTAGTTCTATATCTAAAAGAATGGAAATCAAGGACTCAACAGATATTTGTGCATCTATTTCATAGAATAGAAGTGTTATTTGTAATAGTCAAAAGATGGAAACAAACCTAAATGCCTATTCACTTATGAATGGATAAATAAGTAATATATCTCACACACACACACAAAATGTGTATTAGTCAGCATTCTGTTGCTATGATAATACCTGAGAGAAATACACTTAAAGGAAAAAAAAGGATTGTTTTGGCTTATGTTTGCAGAGGTTTTACTCCATGTTTGCTCAGCCCTATTGCTTTTAGACCTGTGATAAGGAAACACATCAAGATTAAAGAGTGTGGCAGAGGGAAACTACTCATCCTCATGGTGGCCAGAAAGAAAAGAGTTTGCTTTTTATAACAAGCAAGCACATTATCTTGTGAATTCATAAATAGATTAAACCATTAATGAAGTCAGGATTCATGAGGCCCCATGATCCCATCACCTCCCAAAGGCCTACAGCTCCGAAGACTGTTTCATTGAAATTGAGCTCTCAACACATGAGCCATTGAAGAACATTCCAGATAAAAACCATAACACCATGGAATAGTATTTAGCCATGAAAGAGGAATGAGATTCTGGTATATGTTACATCATGGATGAACTTTGGAAACCTTATACTTGATGAGATAAACCAGTCCAAAAAAAGGACAAGAATTATAAGGAGCCTAGAATAGTCAACTTCACAAAGACAGAAAGTAAGACAGTGGTTACCAAGACAAGGGGTTGAACAAATGCAGAGCTATTGCTTAATAAGTGCAGAATTTCATTTTGGGAAGAGCCAAAAGTTCTGGAGGTAGATGTTGATAATGCTTGTACAACAATGGTAATGTACTTAATGCCACTGAACTGCACTTAAAAATGATCAAGATAAATTTGAAGTCATGTATATTTTGCTGTAGTCAAAAAGAAAACTACTGCGAAAGTTTATCTGACTCACCATAAACTGCTCGAAAACATTCTAAAAAAATACTCTATTTTATATCAGAAAATATTCTCTTTATTTCCCAAGTAGAAACAATGGCTGATTGTATCAATGTGGAAAATCCCCCAATAAATCTACATAGGTGTAAGACAGTGATGTAAAATGCCGTCTTCCCAGTGCAGAGATGAATCATGCCTCACACTTGCACTGTGCAATTCTCTCTCTCCAGTGCTATGGGAGAAAATGCTCTGTGACTTTGCTCACAGACAAGCCTGGGCAGTTATCATCTGTTCCCCTGCTGCAGTGAGGAATAGCTTACCTAGTCTCAGGGTCCAAAGCAAGAATGTTTGGCTGGTGCTGGGAATGGACAAGGCCATGGTTTTTCTGGTCCTTGCTCTCTGGGGATTTTGGGGTATGGTAGACAGAGCATGCACAAAAAATATTTTCTTGAAGTAGAGCTACAAGCAGGTGACAACACATCGATACTCTCCTGTCACTCACTTTGCTTCCTCCCAATCATCACTTCTCTCACTCTTTCTAACCATTATCAATGCTTTGATTGTGTTTTTTTTTTAAACCTGTTCCTCCTTGCACAGACATTTCAGGTGTTTTGTAAGAAGAGCATGGCAAAATGGACATAGAAAAATCAGAATCAGGAAAGAGACACTAGAGGGACACTAGAAGGCACAGAGACAATGTATACCTCTCTCCACCCCCCACCCCTACTCCTCACCCCAGCCCCCCCCCCCCCACCTCTCTTTCCTGTACTAGGAATTGAACAATTGACCTCAGAGGTGCTTTACCCCTGAGTTACATCCTTAGTCCCTTGTTAAAATTAATTTTTATCTTGAGACAGGTCTTGCTAAGTTGTTGAATCTAGCCTCGAACTTGTGATCGTCCTGTCTCAGCCTCCTGAGTTGCTGGGATGACAGGCATGGACCTCCTTTCTAACATACTTTGTCTCAAAGCAGCTTTTACATGTATCTTCCTGAATCTTAAGTTTCTTTTTCAGTGGTAACAGTGAGAAAGCTTCCTTGAATTCTAGCAGGATTGATTTTCCAAGGGGTTGAAATTATTCAAAATCATTGCTTTTGACCCTCGTATATGAAGGCAGCGTTGTAAGTGGAATTTAGAGATATTGTAATGTGAAAATGAATTTCATTTGAAGTAAATCGTCAAGTTTAATAATCTGATTTTGAGATATGCTAGATACTTGGGCCATTGCCAGGGTTTTGTGTAGCCTGAGAAAGGCTATTTTGGACTTTTGGACAAAGTATTTCCTATTACATGATAATTGATCTAGATATATAATATGGGTGCAAGCTACACAAACAGCAAATGCACATGCACACACGTGTGTACATGTCTTTCATGTATATGCATAGCTACATAAAGGATCCTTTCTAAATATGTGCTCAGAGATTTTGCCTTGATCTTTGAAATGAAAACTTTCCTTTCAAAGAGTCATATTTAAAGCTTCTTCCTTTTTGTTTCAGTCTTGGAAAATAGGAATCACCCTATGCTCTGCTCTGTCACTTCTGTACCCACTGTATTGCCACTGTTAAGTCTCAGTGCAGCCCTCACCACAGCCAGCCTCCCCCTGGTTTCTGACACTATCCTCTCTGCCTGGGATTTAATGAGACTGGCCTTGGAGTAACCATTAGCGAATGCAATCTACTCTTGCCACCCGCTGTTCAGTAGACCTTAGTGAATCCCTGAGGCTTTCAGAGGGAAGTCTCAACCCATTGGCAGGTCAGGGTCTGACCTTGTCCCCCTCCCCTGCGTCCTCTCCCACCACATTCCCACGTGCACCTTCTCTGCATGTAGAATAACCACTTTTATTTCCCAGATGTTCCACATTCCCTCTCGCACCTGGCTTTGGCTCATGTTATATCATCTACCTACAATACCTTTCCTTTTTCTGTCTCCCTGTTTAAATCCTGGGAGCAGAATGTACTACAAGATCAGAATTAGGACAGGGTGATACTACTGAACACCGTAGCTTGCCTTTCCGTGTCACGCGCCTGTGATTCTTGCATCTGCTTGAAAATACCAACTGGTGATCAGTAGGATAATGTGATAATGTGAGAAAAAAAAAAAAACTTGGATCTTAGCTATGTTGAAGTATTGCCTTTATTATAATATGGTTATTAGTCAAGATACTAACACTCTTTATATTAATTACTCAGGTGTCACTTTTCTTGAAATGATTTTTTAGACATCCCACAATATGGTTAATTTTCTCTACTCATTCTTATTCTAGGACTTGAACACCCTTTTCTGTTTTAGAGAACCAAATAGAGAAGATAACTTAATCCTCATATACATATGAATTAGTCATTCAATAAAAGAATTCCCCAGCTGATACTGGCTTTCCCCTAACATCATCCAAAATGACTAGTGATTATTAATTTAGAAACTACCTCAAAGTTAATAGGTGTCAGTTGAGTTATTTTTCTCAAACTACAGAACCAATGTAACAATGAAGGAAGCAATTCAAGATGATGGAACAAAGAGACAATGGCATCACCATCCCTTGGCCTCTAGTCATCCCTCCTTTAGTTCATCTCCCAGAATCCAGATAATTCTATTAATGATACTTTTTGTATGTCAATTCCATGCTTTAAACATTGCAAAGATTTCCTAATGCATTTAGAATGAATGCCAAATGCCACAATGCTCTGCTTGATGGTCCCACCTCTCATTAGTTTCCACCCCTTTCTTAGTGTTCTGGCCTCAGTATGCTTCTTCCAGTTCCTCCAATCAGTTCGTTCACCTTTGCATACATCATTTCCTCTGCTGGATGGTTTCTTACTACTTAACATGCTATCTCCTATTTACCATCTGGTTTCAGCTAAAAGCCACTTCCTTTCAAAGGTCTTCTTTGATGTATTAAACTAGTATCAGATACTCTCCTTTGACTCTGCTTGCTACCGTATGATACTCTGTTCTCAACCTTCACACCCTCATTGTTCTTTATGTTGATTAATTGCTGGGTGGTTAGTCTCAACTAGACATACGCTCATAAGGACAGGGATCAAGACTGTTTGGTTTGCCATTGGACTTGACATACAGCACCCCAAATATGTTTTCTGAATGTTTCGATTCTAATGGTTTGGAAAGGAGTTGCTAGGATTGTTGCCTCTTTGAAGCTTGATAGCCATCTAAAATTTTTTGTTTCGTAGTAAAAGAAAGTGCATTTCCAAACCAAGAGGTTTGCCATTTTTTTCCTGTCCTCAACCCTTCACGACTTGGAAGTGTCTGTTGTCACTTGTTTTAGTTATTTTTTTTTTGTCACTAGCCAAAAAATCCTGAGAAGAACAATTAGAGGAGGAGAAATTTATTTGAGGCTCAGGGTTTCAGAGGTTCAGCCCATGATTGACCTATTCCACTGCTCTGGGCCTGAGATGGGGCAGAACATCATGGTGGATGGGCAACATGGAGGAAAGCAGCTCAAGATATGGCAACCAAGAAGCAGAGAGAGCTTTGCTTACCAGTGACAAAATACAAACACTAAGGCACATCTCCAGTGGCCTACGTCTTCCAGCCACACCCTACCTGACTATAGTTACTACCCAGTTAATCTATTATCAGTGGATTAATCCACTGATCAGTTTAAGCCTCTCACAACCCAATTTTACCTCCAAATGTCCTTGAATCATCTCATACATAAGCTTTTGGGGACACCCCATATCTAAACCATAACATCATTTTTACTTTGTGTCCAGTTCCCTATTGAATAAGACCAAGTTTTCTGGCCAAAGTGGTGAATCAGTGGGAGATTCTGGCAGTGTACATGTCCTATGAATTCAAAGATGGTACAACCTTCAACTTATCCAGTGTCTGGTAATACACTCTGAGACAGATCCATAGATCTTCATTCTCCTTTCATCTATTTTGGTTTTCTCTAACCCTTTCCATTTTTCCATGTGCCTCTGTTAACAGATGAGTAGAGCTGAGAAAACAAGGTTAAAATAAGTCACCTTTCAAACTTGCTTTCTTTTTTCACACATACACCCCTAAGGAGCTGGGGTTATAGCTCAATGATAGTGTGTGGCCTTAGGGGTGTGTGTGTGTGTGTGTGTGTGTGTGTGTGTGTGTGTGTGTGTTAGAGTGAGAGAGAGAGAGACAGAGAGAGAGAGAGAAAGAGACTGAGAGAAAGAAGGAGGCTGAGACTCACAGATGTCAAGACAGACCCTGGCATAGCAAAGGATTACTTCATTTCTTATTTGTTTTTTAAAATATTTTTTTAGTTGTCAAGGACCTTTATTTTGCCTATTTATATGTAGTGCTAAGAGTTGAACCCAGTGCCTCCCACATGCTAGGCAAGCGCTCTATCATTGAGCTACAACCCCAGCTCCTTAGTTTATTTTTTACTACTATTTATCACAGAAAAGCTGCAGGATGATTTTATGTTAACTCTGTACCCACTGCCCTTATTGTCACAGGCAAACATAGAATACTATAGTGGTATTTTCCTATCTTCATGTGATCCTTTAGAAATATGGAGGTACTCTAGAAAATAGGCTGATTTATCTTTTTCCTGAATTTTCATTTTGATGTCTATACTTCACATTTTCTTAAGCTTTTCATTCATTTAAGGCTTTACCCTTCTTCAGAAAATTGGGGCTCTTTGTATTTAGTTGATTTACTCTTCCAAGATCATTCTACTTTTTGGTGCCTAAATAATCTATAGCCTTGTCCATGTTGCCTGAAGACTGTAGAGATCCAGTCCATGTTTGGCTGACTCCATAGCTCTGAGTCTGAGGTCAGGCAGAACATCATGGTGGAAGGGCTTTGTAGAGTAGATGAAAGCAACTCAGGACATGGTGATCAGAAACAGAATCCTCTTTGGGGGCTCCCAGATATCTGTGAGATAAAGCCCAGCCTCTTATCCAGGCGTGGAAGATTCCCAGTCACATAAGTGGGTGGGGTGATGATCTCAGAATTCAGGGATGAACACATCATAAGCACTTTCTCAGGATCATGGGTACCCACATGAAAGATGGCAGGATCCTAGCTGTTGACTCAGGAAGTTAGCATGAGAGAAGGTATCACAGTATGTACAGTTTTAAGCTTGATAAGGAAATAAAATAAAAACACTCAAAGGGTATCAAGGAGGTCTAAACCTCTGGTGTCATCACAGCCTCCCAATGACAATGGAATGTTGACAACCATGGAGGCTTCCAAGAGAAGGAGGAGGTAGAAAGTGCCAGTGTGGCTTCAAGTGTGATGCAAAGAGGTTTCCATTATCGGAAAAATGGAATTCAAGAGGATATTGAGGCCAGGCATGATGGTGCATGCCTGTAAGCCCAGCAGCTTGGGAGGCTGAGGCAGGAAGATCACGATTTCAAAGCCAGCCTCAGCAAAAGTGAGATACTAAGCAACTCAGTGAAACCCTGTGTCTAAATAAAATACAAAATAGTGTTGGGGATGTGGTTCAGTGGTCAAGTGCTCCTGAGTTCAATTCCTGGCTACCCTCTCTCCCCAACAAAAAGAGGAGGTTGAGGAGAGGAGTTTTGTACAACTTTGAGGGCTCAGTGGGATATTCCAAGGGAGGCATCCAGTGGTTGTATGAGGAATGTGTAAAAGTTTGTTGGAGTAGCATTTAAGTCACAAATGGGAACCTTTGGCTTGGAGGTGTAATTGAAGTATGAGTAATATTGCTTGGGAAGAGAGGATGGGAAGAGAGTCACTCCCTTCTCATGTCTAGGACCCCTTGCTGCAGGCCAACAGTGTTCTATAGTTTATCATAAGCAGCTACTCTGTCTTAGTTATGCTAGTCCCCTGAGTTTGATGTCGTCTGCTTTTCTTGACTAAGTGCACTTCATAAGTATCTGATACTCACATGATGCTGCAGAAATGTATTTAAGATTTAGTCCAAGTCCCCTTTCTTTATACATTTAAAACATATTCTACTCCATATCTAACATTTAGCACAGTGAATCCTCGTGTTTGTGTTTATCCTGTTGGGACTCTGCTGCATCTCCCCAGACCACAATGGGCTCCCTGAGAACAGACTCACTCATTCTCTGGTCTAGAAGCCATGTACCGTACTTTGCAAAAAATAAATGCTGTTATTTACTAGCATTCTCCCCCTCCTCCATCTCCTTGGCACCAATTTTTACCTGTTCAGGATATGGTTGGATGACTCAGAAGTCTAGATAAAAATATGCCTTGTTATGACTGATAAATTATGGAGACAGTTTTAATGGAGAGATGCTTCTGCTCACTTCGTCATTTAAAAGAGCTTAAGTGCCTTCTACCTCTTAAATATATGAACTTAACTATAAACACTTTGGTGAAGAACAAAGTGATAATTGATCCTGAAGTAATTAGTCACCAGCTCAGTCCATGGTGGGTAGCTTGGTGCAGTTGTTGATGACAAAGGCATTTTTATTTTGCAATAGTGACAGTATTTTAGGAGGAATCTGGACAATTCTAAAGATTTCCATGGATTTGGGACCATGGGGATTGTATATGTCAGAATTTGAAGGACAGTATACATTTGTATATCAGAGGATAAATAGTTTCTTCTCCAGGGTCAGTTGTTAAGTAACCAGTAGAATCTCCCAGGACACAGTTTTGGAAAGGGTATAAGGTGGAGTCTGGATCAGTGGGAAAATATCATGGTGAAATGTGTTTCCTGCAGGTGAAGGTGGGAAAGGTATGTATTTACCTTCTTAGGCAACATCTTCAATGTACAGATCAAGAAACCAAATCTTAGAAGATAAAAATTTTCTTCCAAGGATTTATTGAGGTTTACCATGTTGCTGGGCAATTTGCCACCTGACATAAGTTTCCCCATGCTTTACTGGGAGGAAGGAGCAACTTCAAAGCCCCCAAGCTGAGTTCACATGGTAGAAAATGCATTTGTATTTTTGTATGTTTTTCTGCGCATCTGACAGAAGAAAAATGCCCTCAGCTTACTCACTTAGTAAAGAAATTGAATGTTGATTTCTTAACGTAACAATCTAAATATAGTTACTTTTCATACCTTTTGATTTTTACAAGTATTTATCTCTCCTGGGGAATAACTTCACACATTTTCATATAAGAAAGTCTCTGATCATGATGGAAGTCCCAAACCTAGATGACTAATATTGAGTCTTTTGAATTTCAAAATAAGCAGAGGCTAATTCATGAATTTTTTTTTCCCTCACAGCCTCAAAGAATTCTGGTAGACATTAAGTCTTCCGTTATCTCGTACATTCACATCCCTGGAGTGTTTTTAGTCTGGATATTAAATAGTCTGATGCAGATGGTAGAAGAATTCTAGCTTTAAATTTAACTTTCAGATTCTTTAATAGGCAAAGCCCAGGTACATCACAGTCTGATTGATTAATGGAGCATCTGGAATTAGCCATCATGTCCATGAAATTTAGGTGGGTCCATTTGGATGGATCAGTGTTCAGCTATACTCATCAAGAAAGAACTCTCAGCATATGACATCTAAGGTCAAATCCTATCTCTTACCTGCTGGGTGATTTGTGGCAAGTCCTATTTAACTTTTATTTCTTTAACTATAAGATACAGATCAAATTAAGCCTGCCTCTTAGGAATAGTATGAAAGTTAGTTAAATACTGCAGTGGAGATCATATCTAATGGCTGCTCATCTGTTTTGTTATCTATTGTTGTGTAACAAATGACCCTCATAATTTCATAAGTTAAAACAACACCATGCTATTTATCTTTCATTTTTCTGTGCATTGTCTGGGTGGTTTTTCTGCTCCAGATGACTATGGTTATCTGAGAACCCACATGGCTTGGGATGTTCAACATGGAACCTTTCCATGGCTGGCAGTTGATGTTGTTGTCAACCAGAAGCTCTGGGGGACCCTTGACCAGGCTGTATCAATTCTTTATGCAGCTTCTCCATGAGATATGGCAGCTGGGTTCTGAGAGAGAGTTTCCCCAGTGCTCAAAAAAGAAGAAGCAAAATCTGCCAGTCCTCTTGACAACTGAATTTTAAGTGCCAGAATGTTACTTTAGCATATTCTGTTCATCCAAGTTTTCACATAGCCAGTCAAGATTCAAGAAGATTAGAAATACTTCTGTGGTGGCCAATCTGGATTGCTGACTTGATTGGATTGAGAGATGTCTGGGAAACATGCAGGATTAATACATTTCTGGGTGCATCTGTAGGTGTGTTTCCAAAGTCACTGGCATATAAGACTGCAAACCTTGGTTAAGAATCTCTGCAAATGTGAGCAGCACCATCCAATAAGCTGCAGAACTGGATGGGAAAAAAAAAAGTGGAAGAAGAAGAAAGCCAGGGTGCCTGCTAGCTCGGTTCTTTTTGAGCAGATGCTACTATTACTGCTGCCATTGTTCTTTGACATCAGACTCTAGCCTTTTCAGTCTTTCAATATGGACTCTCACCAGTAACTCTCCAGAAGCTTCCAGACCTTCAACTTTGGACTGGGGCTGCATCATTGGTCCTTCTTGTTCTGAGGCTGTAGCTTCTTGGATTGAGCAGCTGCTGGTTTTCCCAGCTCTCCAGCCTAGGCCATTATGTGTTATAATTCTGAATGTGTTATAATTCCACATATATGCATATCCTGTTGATTCTGTTCTTCTAGAAAAGTCTAACTAAAATAACTTCCATCTCCTAATTCAAGGAGACAAACATGAACATGGGGAGGAGGAATTACTGGGACCACTATTCAGTACTAGCTATCACTTCATTAAATTTTGAATAAAGTCTGAAATATTTATCAAGGCAACTGGAATTGGCCCTCATCTCCCACAGCCTCCACCCTCTCTCCTCCTCTTCCTTGCCTCTGGCTGCACTCTCTTATTCTGCCTCAAAGAGTCAAATCTTGCTTCAACTTTAAGATCACAGAAGTTGCTATTTCCTTTTTCTCTGGCATGTTCTTACCCTCAGTTTAAGGCTAGCTCTTTAACTTTTTTCTTTTCTGTACTGAGCACCTTCTCAGAGTAATCTTCCTTTACTATCTCTTCAGAAATTGAGCTGCATATTCCTGTCTTCCATCAGATTATTTTAGTTTTTATTACTTTTCTTAATCATCTTCTAGTTTCTTCAAAACATACCATAGAAGTCTGTGGGTGTAACTCAGTGATAGAGCACATCCTTTGCACGTGCAAGTTTCTGGGTTCTATCCCTAGTACTCCAAAAGAAAAAAAGGAACAAGAACATTTGAGATAATGGAATTTTTCCATTTTTTCCCATATCACCCACTGTATGCCATTTGATTGTCTTTTTCTCATCATCTGTTTTTCACATAGAATATAAGGTCCATGATGGTGGGACTTGGTCGTATTTGCTAAGTATTTCTGGTGTTTAGAACTGCATTTAAACACGTAGATTCTATGTGTATTTGTGTACATGCATACAGAATAGGATGTATTAGGAATGAAACAAATGAACTTGAATTGTCTAGAGACTGTTATTATTGGGAAAATAAATGGTCCACTCTACTGATTCATATTCATAAAATTTTTGCATACTATATTTAAGATAGTGGTAATGATTATTGCTTAAAGAGTTAATGTGGGGGGCTGGGGTTGGGTTCAGTGGCAGAGCACTTGCCTAGCATGTGTGAAGCACTGGGTTCTATTCTCAGCACCACATATAAATAAATAAAATAAAGGTCCATCTGCAACTAAAAGAATATTTTTTTAAAAAGTGTCAATGTGGATTGATAGAACTTGACTTGCAAGTTGTGTGTTAGATCACATAAATAACAAAGAGTTTTGAAATATATTCTCACTGTTTCCATTTAACTGCACTCCACAGATTGGCTTTTTAAATCTTCATATCAATCTTGTAATTCCATGTCCCAAATCATAACTTTGCAATTTGATGCCTGATGAGTGCGGTTGTAGTTATGCAGATCACCCCGCTCTGGAGGAGATAAAAACCATCATTTATTGAAGTTCTGTTGTGTCCCTTGCATCTTCTATATCCTCTCATTTTGTTAATACCCCAACCCTGTGAAGAATTTAGGACCCCCATTTACAGATGAGGTTCATAGTGCCTCTATTCTTCCATTCCTCTAGTGCCCAGGGTACTACCTGGCAAAGAGGGGCTCAATAAATGTTTATTAAATACTGATGATAACAGAAACTAACTGAATTGACACTTAAAAAATGTTACCTAGAAGATTATAGATCAGGATTTGAACCCAGGTTGACGTGTTGCAAAGCCCAAATTATTTCTATGGGTACAGAGCCAGCCATGGTGGCCTTGGTAGCATCAATGTCAAGTCTAAAAATTAGAGAAGAGGAGTAACCTTAGGGGTGAAAGTAACAGGCCCATTTTCAAAGTGGAATTGAGGCAAGAAATAAGGTAATTATTCTAATTGACAACATTTTATATTAAATGCTACAGTTGGTTCGATGTGGAACATCTGTTTAACATCACATGCAAAATAAAACTTTCTCGTTGACGTTTTTTTGGCTCTGAAGTCTCCTAGAAAATTCTGGTAATCTACATCCTTTGAATATTAATGAAGCAAATTAGCTCTGAAAATGCCCTACTGTGTCTCAACTCCAGGATCCAACATGACTCATTAGACTCCCGTTGATTAGGAATGTTAAAGGAGATTTTCTTTCTTTTCACTTTAATTAAATAAATTTGACAGGCTTCCTGGATTCCCAATTGGCCAAGACTCCCAAAGTGTGGCATGAGAAGAAAATGGCACCTTCTAAATAGACCTTGCTGGTCTTCATTGGGTTTTATTCTTTCTTGAAAGATCCCATGAAGCAGTTAGTCAGTTTTAAGACAAATGAGATCCAAAGGTTTTGCTCTTAGGAGAAAAAGTGAAGAGAAATAAGAAGGTATTTCCTATACGAATGTAGGTATGGAGATTAGAAATCAAGTCACACTGGTTTGCTGAGTATCTGTGATACTGTGTAAGCAGTGAGCGTGATTTTAATTCTACACCACCAAGCTGAGCCACACCAGAAAGCTGCAGTGATTCAAGGGGACTTAATTTTTCCATCTTGATAGATTGATGCATAGCCACAGAGACCTTGTGTGAGATTAGAGCTGAGAAACTTATCCAAGCTGCAAGGAGCCAAGAAAGACATAAACTTTGAGTTCTGTCTTTTATTTGCAGCGTCACATAAAAGCATCCTGATTTTAAGTTGCACCATTCTGTGGTCAGCTTACAACCACATAAATACCTTCTGAGAGTGCTGTGGACAGGAGCTGGCGATAAATACTTAGTACGGGATGGCTCTGAGATATGGAGGAAAAGAAAAGGAAGTTGTCTTGCCTTTGAACTTCCTACACTGCATCATCTTCTCTTAATGACAGAGTTAGAGAGCCCTGAGCTGAATTACCGAAGATCTGTTAGTAGAGTCTGCTCTTCTAGGGCATTATATCCCATTTCTATGCCATAGAGGGAGGAAGAGACTTCCTCATTGTCACATTTCGTAGAGAAATTGGTCTGATGCTGTGTTGATCACTGTAGAGGAAAGGGAAGGGAGGGAAGGAAAAGGGAAGGGAAGGGGAGGAGATGTAAAGAGAAGGGAAAGAGGGAAGGGGAGAGAAAAGAAAAAAAAGAAGGACAGATTACTACTGTTTCAAGGGACTTCTGTTACTGCTACCTGCTGTGTGACATAGGACCTTCAGCTTCATCAGCTATGTGTCTACTGAGTCTCAACTCTTTCTAGACACTTTCCTAAGCCAAATCACTTCCTTTCTTCGAATTTCTGTTTCTTCATTCATTTGACTCAGGAAGTCTGTCTACATCCAAAAGGAAGCAGGTGGGGGCACTTCCCTCTCACTCAATGACCAAATATGAAGCTACTTAGAACATGCCAGTACTGTAGGTGGGTCTGAAGAAATAAAAAGATAGCCAAGTTATACTGCCTTCTGTAAAATGCTTAGTCTGTGAGAAAATACAATTGGTGCCCTAAACCATACAGGGTTGAAAATAATTTGGGTATAGACCCAAGTCAATGGTTCATATATGTTTGGAGTATAAGAATTTCTCTCTCCCTCTCTTCTCTTATACACAATTGAATCTTATTTATTCTTCTCAATTTTTCTTCATTCAGAAAATACTTAACCATGAGTTTATTTGGTATCTCTTGCTATGTAACTCCAAATCCTCCAGAGTCCCCAGCCCAGCGTTTCAGAACCTCTCCTGCAAATGCAACAGAGGTTGAAATTAAGAAGAAAACATGGCAGCAAAAGCCAATGAAAAGACAAAACAAACAAAAAAGAAACCTTCACATTTTAGCAGTCTGAAATCAGAACAAGGAAGGCATTCTATTCTGGAAGGAGGGAAATGAAATGGGATTCCTCCAGAATGCAAACTCCTTCCACTTCCTCTCAGCTCTGTTATCTGAAGAATTCCTGTGTTAGAGTTGTGGCTTCACATGGGTACACAAGACAGCCAATTATGTGCGGGGAGGAAAGGTAGCCTGATTATAGCGTTTTCATGTTTCTGTGGTTTAAAGAGTCCCATGGTTGGGATGAGGTTGTGGCTCACCTGTTGAGCTGTTTATCTAACATGTGTGAGGCACTGAGTTCAATCCTCAGCACCACATAAAAATAAATATAAGCATTGTGTCCATATACAACTAAGAAAAATAAAAAATCAAATAAAATAAAAGAGTTCCATGGTGGTTGGTTTTAAAATCTTAAGTTGGTATCCCTGAACATGAGGTTGAGAAGATATGAGAGGAATTGGCTTCTCCCCTCTCCCTGTACCAGGGATTGAACCCAGAGTTGCTGATGAGCCACATCCCCAGCCCTTTTTTATTTTTATTTTGAGACAGGTCTCACTAGGTTGCTTACAATCTCGTTAAGTTGCTGAGGCTGGCTTTGCATTTGCAATCCTCCTGCCTCAGCCTCCCAAGCCACTGGCATTTCAGGCATACACCACCATGCCCAGCTTGGTTCCTTTGTTTTTTTATTTTTTAACTATTGAATAATTTAACAACAGTGTGTTTTAATAACTGTTTACAAGGTCCGGGTAAATTATTTCTTTCTTTGGTTTACTCAATAATTTGGATTCATAAAAATAAATTTATGCACTGGTGATTTAAATCATTAGTCAGAAAGACCTGTTCATTTGAGTAGTCATCTTTGTAATTCTTGTCATTCTTAATGTTTTATTTTTACTCAATGTATAGAAAGTTCACTTTTTAAATGATCTGCTGTTCTTTTTTCATTTTTCATTAGTTTAATTTAGTTATACTTAATATTAGGGTTTATTTTCACATGATTATACAAGCATGGAATATAATTTACTCCAATTCAGTTCTCAGTATTTCCTCTTTCTCCACCTTCCTCCCTCACCCTGTTTCCTTCTCTACTGATTTTTCTTCTATTTATTTACATTTTTAAAAATCAGTGCCTTGTGAATACATATAAAAGTGAGATTCACTGTAGTATAGTCATACATGTACATAGGAAAGTTTGGTCAGTCTTATTTTACCACAAAAGTGGCTCTTGAGAATAAATAGGAAGCAATCTCAGTGTATCATTGCTAGGAACATTAGACGTGACCTAATTCCAAAGTTTGATTTGCAGAATTTAACCACGTTCTGGAAAGGTCTCAGGGATTGGTTGGGGGCAGTGTGAAGGCAGAGGTGGGCAGATCTTCAGGCTGCTTTCCTTATAACCCCCTCTCCTCAAACCAGAGCAGCTCACTTCACACGGTTATATACACTGGTCTTTGGGTAAGACATTACTTGAACAAAGTTACATATTTAACCCTTGCATTCAATTTTGCAAATTTGATGTTCCCAGAATAAAAATTTCCAAATATGTTAATATTGAGTTTATTTATGAATATTTATCCTTTTAAAATATCCTAAAGAACAAGATTCCATATTTTTTTTTCTTTTGGGATGCTTTTTCTCAATGTATCCTGGGGCTATTAAAACCCTATTATGTGGATTTTGGAATATTTAGGCCCTTAAGGTTTCTGAGATTTTCTGGTATATAACCCTTAGGTATATAGTCTCAAAATGACCTTTCTGGTCCTTATCACCCTCTCATCCTCCAGTTTCTTGTTTTATCTATATTCTTTTGTTCTACTTTGTTTTTTATTCTATCCAGATACCAATGTTCTCTGAAAAACTCCCTATTTATCACAATTGGCCTCAAAAAGTGACAGCTATACCTAATATGTGTTATCCCAGCATGGCACAAAAGAAATAGTATGGTGCATCACAAATTCTAAGATTCACATTTTTTTCACATTTTAATGTTCTCTGAAAGCAGGATTCATATTATGATTCAACCTACATTTTAATTGGCAGCATTTCTTTCAACATTATTATAAAATATTGATACATCTTGCAATTAATATCATTTCTGAGTTGATAACATGTTACAATTTATTATTTATTATTTCTAAAAACCTACAGACATGGGTTTTCTAGAACCTTCTGGATGCCTCATTTCTATTTGTTCAATGAAACATAGTTGCATCAGGCTGACTACATCAATTGAAATATGGAACTCAGTGCCATGTCATAATTTAGGCACATATCCACATGTATGTGTCTATATAACTGCTTGTTTATGTACACACACACACACACACACACACACACACACACACACACTCGCACACACTTCCAAACTCACACCACTCCCAGAATTTAGCTCTATCTGTACTTGATTCTTCTTTAAGCAACCACAGACTATTTCTTCAACTCAAGATTCAGGAAATCCCATTTCTCTCCAACTTCCCTCGCCTCCTTAACTTTATTTCTTCCCCTTTCATTTCGTCTGGGTCTTACCCAGTCAGAACCCCAAACAAATTATTTTCCTTTTCTTATACAGAACAATCTGTGATCTCTAATTCTTTCAAATTCATTTCAAAGTACCCTTGCTACTCCAGTGCGCTAAGATCTGAGCCAAGCTTTTTTCTCCTTTACTTGGGAAGTGAAGTAAAGTGTAGCTATGCATTTGGTTTTGTTGGTTACAAACATGTCCATTACAACACTCTCAATGAGTAGCTCTGTCCTTTGAGAGGAAGCTCTCCTCTCATCCAGTGATAGACTGGTCACTATACCCCAAGGAAAGCCCATTTTCAGATAGTACTAATTTTTAGAACCTCCTCAAATGTGGACCAGATATTTTCTTCATTGCTAAACCTGTCAATCTATTCTGAATGCACACAAATATATGTCTAGTAACCTCTTTTCCACATGTCAATCGCTGAAGGATTTAAAGACCAGGGTCACATTACCCATGTCTCATGTATCATCATTTCTTTTAGAGTTTTTCAATGTCAAGGTTCCCAGACTCTACCATTGAGATCTGTCTTTTTGGACATAGACTTGAACTGAGTATATGGCATTGTGATCTGAATGAAATATTTAATACGTAGATTAGCAGTACATAACACCTTATTTCCTTCAGAGCATTCTTCTTCTTTAGCCTATAATCTCAAATTATCTTATTTTCTTATTTATTATCTTAAGGCATCCTTAAAATGTCATTTATTTGAGAATATAATTCTTGTCTTTTTCATCCTTTTATCATAGGTTTCTGGCAAGTAGTAGATGTTTAATAAATGTGTTGATAAACTAAGTGTAAATGAACATTGTTTTAGTTTGGACCGTAAATGTCTACCAAAGGCCATGAGTTGAGGGCTTGGTCACCAACCTGTGGCACTATTGGGAGATAGTGGAAATTTTAGGAGGTAAAGTTTCTGGGATGGAAGTTAGGTTTCTGGGGTCATGACCTTGAAGAGAACATTGGGACTCTATCCCCTTCTTCCATCTACCTTTTTAAATTTTGCTTTCTGGTCCCTGTGAGGTAAACAGCTTAGCTCTACCAACTGCTCCCTGCCATGATGTGGTACCTCACCACAGGGCCAAGCAACCAGGGAGTGAAAGTTCTTAAAATGTAAGCCAAATGAAGTTTTATCTCCTTTTAAGTTGTTTATCTCAGGTATTTTCTCACAGTGATGGAAGGCTGACTAGCCCAGGCATTCACACAGATACTTCAGAGTCATTCATACTTGTATACTTCATGTCAGAGTTCTATCCATACCCATCGATTGTGTTTATCAGAGATCTAAACACAGAAATATTTTGAAGGGTCCTCAATCAGCTAGTGTTTCACTTCTCTGAGATCAGTATTTACTGATATGTTGTATATCAATAGCGTAGATCTAAAAATTGATAGATAAGTATTTATCAATATCTATTCTCTCCAGTCATTCTAATCATTCTTGCCTGACAGAAAAGGCAGTGGCAAAATAGAAGTTGAGCAATGCCTTTTTTCATGTAATCTATCAGTTTTAAAAATCTTTTCTGCAGGAAGAGTTAAAATGTACTCAGACACTATATGGATGCTGAGCCAACAGAAAATTCGGCATTAAATGCCCAAACCCTAGGGACAAAATATACCCTTCAAAGGCACAGCCCCAGCAACCTGCTTCCCGCTCCCTCACCTCTGTATAGCTATGACCTAATCAATCACCTCTCAAGACCCCACCTCTGACATAGCTGTTTTGGGGACCATATACCTTCAATGCATGAGCTTTTGGGGGACAATTCATATTTAAACCATAACACTCACTGGTTTGGTTTGTATGTAGGATAGCTACTGAATTCTTTTATCTTGTTCTTTTATTCCTTCTTGTGTGTGTGATTTAGGCATACAGATTCTCTTTCTTTCTTTTTGAGAAACAGAAAAAAAATAAGTTTTATTGCTTTGCTGTCAAAGGAGAAACACAGGGAACTCCTATCTCAGAGGCTGATTTTGCCAATCAGAGGCAAAACAGTATTTTTGTTTATTTGTTTGTGTATTGTTTTTTGTAGTTTTAGATGGATAGCGTGTCTTTATTTTATTTGTTTATTTTTATGTGGTGCTAAGGATTGAACCCAATGCCTCGTATGTGCTAGGCGAGTACTCTGCCACTGAGCTACAACTCCAGCCCCAGGGAAAGCATTTTTTAATTTTTATTTTATTGGTTCTTTTTAGTTACACATGATAGTAGAATCCATTCTGATATAATTATGTAAGCATAGAGTATATCTTATTCTAATTAGGACCCCATTCTTATGGGTATACACAATGGTAGGATTCACTGTGGTATTCATATACATACATAGGAAAGTTATTTCAGATTCATTCCACTGTCTTTCTTTACCGAATCCCCCCTTCCATTCATTCCCTTTTGTCTAATCTACTGAATAGCTATTCTTCCCCTCTCCTACCTTATTGTGGGTTATCTTCCACATATCAGTAAAAAACATTGGTCCTTTGGCTTTGGGGAACTGGCTTATTTCATTTAGCATTGTAGTCTCCAGATCCTTTCATTTACCAGCAAATGCCATGATTTCAGTCTTCTTTACCACTGAGTAGTATTCCACTTTGTGTGTGTGTGTGTGTGTGTGTGTGTGTGTGTGTGTGTGTGTGTTTTCTTTATCCAAAATCTGTTGAAGTGCACCTAGGTTGGTTCCATAGCTTAGCTATTGTGAATTGAGTTGCCGTGAACATTGGTGATGGAATCACTGTAGTATAAGCATACAGGTTCTTTAGAGTCAGAATCTTGTTTGCTTTCTTCACTTCCACATTCATTTTTTTCCAGTACTGGGGATTTTAACCCAGTGATGCTCTACCACTATGCTACATTCCCAACCCCTTTTATTTAGACAGGGTCTCATTCAGTTCTCCAGTCTGGCCTCCAACATGTTGATCTCTCTGCCTCAGGCTTCCCAGTACCTAGGATTACATGTGTGTACCACTGTGCCCAGCCACTATATTCAAATTTGACATTTGCTTTAGCAATTGATATTGAAAGGCTAGAACTTACTGATTCTAAGCAATGTTCTTGACCTCAAATAGTCAGTCATGCTGTGGTTCAGAGGAAGTTGATTTGGCTCTAGAAGAGAAAGACAGAATAAGAATATGCCAAGAATAGACATGTGAGCAGGAGTAGCATTGAATTTCCATAGAGTTACATCTCAGGCCGTTATATAAATGTTAAAAATCAAGAATTCACCCCTAACTAATCATTTGTAGGAGTATCCATAATGTATTATTGGCTTTAAAAAATATTTCAGCAAAATGCACATAGTAAGATGTATTTAAAAAATCAAATGTCAAAACCCCTTGTGCCTTTGTGTGTATGCCTTTATTACATAAAGAAAGGGGTAGGGAAGACACTTGCCAGGCTATTACTATTTGTATTAGTTAGCCTGAGAAGTAAAGCATGGAGAGAGAGAGAGAGAGAGAGAGAGAGAGAGAGAGAGAGAGAAAGATGGTTATAGATTTTCCTTAAGTATATTTGTATTTTGCCCTTGGTGGTTATAAATGTGTTAGTATGACTATTTTAAAAGAGAAATTTGATAATGATTTCTTTCTTTAAGCAAAGAAAATACAAATCTAAATACAGATCTAAAGCTCAATATTGTATGCAGAGTAAAAATCAAAGCAAAATGAAGGAGAAGTAGAACTTTTATGTCAATTATACCTGTTTCTTCTCATTACTCCCTGTGATGAAAATGTACTTATTTGAGCTAGAGGATGCCCAGGTAGCTGGTTAAATATGACTTTGGGTGTGTCTGTGAGGCTGTTTCAGAAGACAGTAGCAATTGAATCAGCAGACTGAATAAGGAAGGTTGCTCTCACCATTGTGGGTGACAGCATCCAATCTATAGAAGATCTCATACAGAACACAATGGCGGAGGAAGCATAAATCTACTCTCTCTTCTTGAGCTGGGACATTCACTGTTTCTTGCCCTCAGACATCAGAGCTCCTGAACATCTGGTCTTTGGACTCTGCATCTTCCTTCTTAATGGGATTAAGGTGACATTAAGGTAGCCTGTTCTCTTGCTCTTCCAACTTCCATCATGAGAGGACGAAGAGAGAAGGAATCTTCCCACATTCAATGCTGGCACCTTGGTCTTAGAATTTTCATCCTCCAGAACTGTGAGGAATAAATTTTGTTCTTTGTAAATACCCAGTCTGTGGTATTTCATTATAGTAGCACAGAACGGACAAAGATGGACATTGGTACCAGAGAAGGATGGTATTGCTACCAAAAAACAAACAAACAACAACAAAAAAATAAACCCCTCACAGTACCAGTCAGAAGCTTGGGAACTGATCATAGGAAGAGGCTGAAATGGTTTGGGAGTGAATGTTGGAAAAGTCTATATTCCCATGAGTGGAGCATTAAAGGGTGATTCTGGAGAGAACTTGAAGGAAGAGAAGAGTTATAAAGAAAGCATGAATTTTCTAGGTATTAACTAAGTGGTCATGAACAAAATGTAGACAGTAAATATAGGCAGTAAAAGCCATTCTTCTGAGATCTCAGATGGGAAGGAAGGTCATTCTTGTTTTAAAGTGGCAAAGGACTTGGCTAAATTATGTCTTTGTCCTAGGACTTTATGGAAGGCAGAACTTAAGAGCAATGAGCTAAGATATTTGGCAAACAAAATCTCCAAGCAAAAAGTTCAGGATGCTACATATTTCTTAACTGCTTATGGTAAATTGTGAGAAGAGAGAAGTCATTGAAAAATGAAACTTGTCATGAAAATGGAAGCAGAAAAAAATGTATAGATTGGGAGGATTATCAATCTGGCCATGTAGAGAATAAAAAAGTGTGTTTAGGGCTGGGGTTGTGGCTCAGAGGTAGAGCACTTGCCTAAGCATGTGAGAGGCACTGTGCTCAATCTTAGCACCACATAAAAATAAAATAAAGTTATTGTGTCCACCTATAACTAAAAAATAAATATTTTAAAAAGTGTGTTTAGGAGAGAAAAAAATCAAGGTGTGGGCAAGGGACCATTTGATAAGGAGATTAGTAAGGATGGAAGTGAGACAGCAAAGCAAGCCCCCAGAGTTATGGGGCTAGCAAACATACCAGAAAATTGAGAGTTAACAAGTAGACAAGTCTCCAAGGCTATAAAATTAAAATAACAGGCCAAGATGCAGAAGGTTAGGAAGTCAGCTCAGCTTTCTAAGACTATCTGGTCTTACAAGACTACCAAGAAGCCAGAGACAAGAAAAATAAGATCATTAATATCAAACCCACTGAGATAGTCTGCCCCATTCTCAAAATAATATTGGGGGCTCTTCCAAATGATAAGGGGCAAATTCCAAGTGGAATGGGCATAAAATGCTCATTAATGAAACCTGTAGTTACCTTTACTGTATTAGCATAGTAAAAATCACGCCCAGAGGTGGAGACTTAAGATGGAGTTAAGACAACGTGTTGCATGAAGAAACATGATAAAGAAGAGTGCAGACACAGCTAAAACTGGTCGCTGCATACTGGTAGATGCCATGAAAGCTTTAGTATTTGTCCTTTATCTTAGTTCACCTGAGATTTCTATACCTTCCTGAGTCTGCTTTGCTTTCCTTTGTGCTTGAGCATAAGAATGAAGAGACTTATCTTTTTCCAGTATGCCTTTATCTGATTCTTCTGATAGAGAGCACAAGAACTCAGGGAGTCTGTAACAGAGGAAGCTGGGTCTAATCAGGAAGACCTTTCAGAGATCCAGGTTGCCCTCCTATCCCAAACCCATAACGCTTTGGTCTTCTGGGAAGAATGGTTTCAAGAGAGGAATCCAGGGCAGTTTGGGGAGCTCAGGGCTTGCTGCTCAGGGCCCCTTTGGTATCTGTTCCTTTTATTCCAGTGCAGCATCCTTAGCCCTCCAGCTATCCCAGAGGTTCAACAGGAATGAGAGAAAGTGTTTTGCTAGAAAACAATTGACTCTTCACTTGGGCCTGCCTGATGGATAACTAAAAGCAGGATGAATCTTGGCATCTCTTACCTTCATTTCATGCCTGTCTCCTTCATGACCTTGAACTTTGGGTCAGATTCTTGCTCAACTCTGCTATAGGCATGTTAATCATTCAGGGAGTGTTCACCCAAGACTGATAACCCTCCCCCTTCAAAGCTGAATGCACCAAGATAAGAGTAATTGAGATATGTTTAAGATTTGCAGGGATATTCAACTGCCAGCTTTTGCAACATCCTGTTCCAGGTCCTGGAGCAGTGCAGCCTTTGCAAGCAGATCACCTCATGATGATACTGCCCCACCTATACAGTAGGAATCCGCTTATGGGAAAAGAATTTTCACCTTCTAGGATCATCTGACAGATAAACATTATGAGCAGCAACTGGAAATTGCCCCATCAAATTACAGGAACTTCTCCAGAACCATCTTTCAAAACTGGAACTGAAATAATGGAGCAACCAGAGCACAGTTTGATCAAGGATATTTACTTATGCATAATGCTCACTCCTGCCCTCATTCTTCCTCTATTGAAACCTAAAGATCCTTGTTTTAGTCATCTTTTTCACTCTGTGGCCAAAGACCTGACAAGAACAATTCTAAGGAAGAAAAGCTTATTTAGGACTCATGGTTTCAGAGGTCTCAGTGCATAGATGTCTGGCTTCATTGCTCTGGACCCCAGGTGAGGCAGAACATCATGGCAGAAGAGTGTGGTAGAGGAATCCAGGTCAGGACATAGCACCCAAGAAAACACACACACACACACACACACACACACACAGACCCAAAGGAACACCCCAATGACCCACCTCCTCTAGCCACACCCTACCTGCATACACTTACCACCCAGTTAATACCCAGCAGTGGATTAATGCACTGATTAGGTTAAAGTTCTCATAACCCAGTCATTTTACTCCTGAACTTTTTAGCATTGCCTCACACATGAGCTTTTGGGGGATACCTTGTCATGGGGAGCCACCTCAGAAAACACTCTAAATCCGAATTCAAACAAAAGAGAGCTTTTTTTTACCTGGCTAGGGACTGTCCCCCACCCATAGAGACTGATGCTCTGTGGGAGAACAGCCATTTCCTGGCCTGTGTCTTGGGAATTTAAAGACAAAAATCACAACTCAGGGGCTTTTCTCAGCGTCATGCAAGCAAGCAAGTTACAGAAACTAAAAAATCAGTTAACTTAGAACTTAGTTACCTACATCTCAGTCAGAACAAGTGTTAGATCGGATCCTGAGTTTCAGCTGAGTGGGGGCGATAATCTATTTCAAAGTCATGTAGACACATAAATGTACTCAAACCCAGGATATAGCTCACCACAACCACCACCATACCCTGAGCTGGATACATTCTGTGGGGTACAAAGTACAGAAAAACAGTTTCTTTAAAAGAAGACAGCTTTCAATTCTGTTTCTCAGAAATGGGTCATGAAACAGTTCTTTTTTTTTAGATTTTTTATATATGTAGTTTAGTTGATGGACCTTTATTTTTTTTTATTGGTTGTTCAAAACATTACATAGCCCTTGACATATCATATTTCATACTTTAGATTCAAGTGGGTTATGAACTCCCATTTTTACCCCATATACAGATTGCAGAATCAGAAGAAAGCAAAATGGAGTCTTAGGCCTGGCTATGACAGTTCTTGCTTTATAATTATCTTATCTCACTTATCAAAATCTTATATCTATAATCTATATTTTTTACTAATCTATAACCTATAACTTACACTTTTACTGATTTTATTGATAGTTCACAACAACCTAATATCTAAATCACAATACTACTATTAGTATCCCCAAAGATAGGGCTGAGACACTTGATCTCATGAATTTTCCTGCTATGACCATAATGATTCAAATTGTTTTCCTAGCTCCTACAATTCACTTTTTCCATTTGCTTTTTCTGGGGGTGAATAGCCAGACCTGAATTATTAGGACCCCCTCGCCCCTAGAGTCTCAGGCTTTTGGTCTAAGTCTCCAGTAACTGTGTAGTAACTAAATCCACTCAGGCTGTTGTTCTGGAGGGTTCAAGAAGTGAACTTTCGTGGCATCCATGTTGCTCTTATGCTGCCAGGCAGAGCACACACCCTGTGGATACACAGCTCCTTCTTAGAGCTTTCTCAGAAAGCCTGGGTCCCAGGCAGATACATGCCACAGGGCTGAGCTGTCACATCAAGTCCACACTAGAGCAAAATCTCTGGCAAAAGGCATGAAATAGGTCTTCCTCTAAGATCCCAGAACAGTAGAGCCACCAGCATGCAGTACCAGCCTAGAAAAACTACAGGGATGAGATTTCACCATGCATGTGCTAAAGAATGAACTGTCCCCAACAAAACTATGCAGGTGGTTCTGCCTGGGGCTTGTAGGGGTCCAGTAATCTCCTACTGTGTCTGAAAAGCAGAGCCTGAAGTCAAAGAAGATCAATACCATTCTTCAGACTTAATATTCTTTGCCTCATCAGGTTTCGGGATAACCTGGGACCTCTTATTCCTTTCTTCTTTTCTGTTGCTCCCTTTTGGAATGGGACCTTCTGTGCGTGTCTCCATCATCATGTTTTGGAAACACCAGGCAACTGGTTTGATTTTGCAACTTCACACCTGGAGAATCAGGCTATGAGTCTCACCCCTGTGCTGTTTAGATAAGACTTTGGGCTTTAGACATTAGAGTGAATTAAGGCTTTGGGGGACTGTTGGAGTAGAATGAATGAATTTTATATATGGTGAAGGAACTGCATTAAAGGGGCGAAGTGCACCCTGATACTCTTCTGTCCAAGGTTAGAGCCTAACCGGTCCTGGACTAAGAAGCCACTGTCCTAGTATATTGACATCTTTAAATATTATTTCTCCAAGTGTAGTCCCGAGGCCATTTCATCTAAATCCTGGTGGGGCGGGTGGCGGGGTTGGCTATCTAATTCTTACCCTGCGGCTCTGCCACAGACTCTTGACTCAGAATCTCTGAGGCTAAATCCTTGCAATATGCATTTTACATTCCCTACTCTCTCTCTCTCCCTGGCACATACACAGGTGATTCATTTGTGCTGTCTGAAAACAATGATATTCAGTTGTCTCTTTTTTTATAATCATCTAGCTGGAACATTCTGGATTTAGCCAACAAAGATATGTCTTTTAAAGACTTGGTCTGGTGGGTCAGACCTCTCCTTCCCTGAACTCCTTGAAATAAACGTTCCCAAAAGCATCTGCAGATTTTTCCCAGGTAAGAGAAAATAAGCTAACAAGATTTTTTTAAAAAGCCCATCAGTCTGCCATAACTCTTACTGATAATGTGCTTATTGAGGGTATAAAAGAGCCCCCTTCAGTAATAAGTAGGTGGGATCCATTTCTTTCCTAGTGTTGACTATTAATGAATAAAAATAATTACATAATGTAGTCCAGAATGGGTGTGAGCCATAATTGTATAACAAGAGACACAATTAACACCAGGCTTGGAAACCATTATTGTAACGAGCATTTGATATAAAAGGATCATTATTTTTTAAAAGGTATAGGAAGAGAAGACTTAATATGTCAATTAGATTCTGAAGACAAGCTAAATGGCTTAATTATCACTGTTAGAAATCAGGTTTTGAAACTAAAGTACAAATTGTGGAGGCCTGAACTTTATGGGTGTCATCAAGAAAAGAAAGAGGAAAGGGGAGAATTAATGGGCAGTTCTTCTAGGTGCTTTTCCTCTTTGATCTCGTTGAATCCTTATAACTGTATTTGCAGTAGGTATAAGCAGGAAGTGAAGAATGTCAGAGACACTAATGGAAATGTCAAGGTGTCCTGTTTCATGAGGGAGACTCAAGGTTCCTGTGCAACTGGACTTGGTGATGCAGGAGAGAAGGGACCCTCTGAGACCTGTTCACACCTTCCTTAAGCTCCACCGCTGCCTATAGGGAGATTGTCTCATTCTGACCATCTGCATCCCTCTCCTTTCTCCTGTACACCCTGATGTTCTTCCTCAGGCTCCCTAGGGGCCTTGCATTTTCTGCCATGACCCTTTTACTATTCTAAATCCTAACAAACCTTTATGAGTCTATTTGAGTTATGTCTTAGCCAGTACCAGGTCTTGCAGAATTCCAGCCCACTGGAGTTCAATACCATTTCTAGTCAGTCATGGTTATAGTACTCTGTACTTAATTATTCATAGATGTTTTATATTCTCTCTGTCTCTTTATTTCATATATGTAGGACTTTCCATATCAGGAACTGATTTATGAGCTGGGTGCCATGGTCACACCTGTGATGACAGGTACTTGGAAGGGTGAGGCAGGCAGATTACAAATTTGACATCTTTAAACTGGGCAACTTAGTGACGACCTGTCTAAAGAAATGCTTTTTTACGAAAAGGCCTACTAATGTTGCTCAGTACTGGAGAGCTTGCTTGATTCAGAGAAAGGGTATGCATATGTTGAGATGTGGCTCAGAAAACTCAGAGCCATGGTGATGTTCAGGAGCAGACACTTTCTTCTTCCATGCAAGCATACCCCAGCTATAGTTAACGTAATGGCAGAGACCCAGGCTCCTTCTATCTCTGTTGCTCTGCCTGCCACCCTCAACATACGGTTTCCATTATTACCCTCGAGATTCCAACTCACTTCTATTGATAGTTTTTAGATTCAAATTTGCTAATTTACTCTAATAATAACTTATATTTTTATAGTCACTTCCATATTCCAGTGTCTTATTCCCCACCCCCATTCCATCTCCATAACAAAGCAAAACAAGGCAAAGATTTGCATGCATGTATTTTACTTGAACATTTGTTACTAAGGAGCCAAAAGCGAGAAACAAGGTACAGAGTAACAGAAGAGGAAACCAATACAAGTTGTGTTCCATACACAGGCCATTGGTATATAACCCCTTGGAACATTCCAAGGAGTTATTAGAACATGGTTTTCCAAGTAGGTTCAAATCATGACTCCCATACAGATACAAAAATAAGCACGTGCTAAATATTTAACTTATAATCAATAGTAGACAGACATTTTGCCCATTTCAAAAGAGAATACAAAGAACGGACCATGAATCTTGAAATGATTTGCAAATAAATGAAAGCAAAAATAGCTTTTACATAGTGGGAAAGGAAGTCTTTTGGACAGGACAGAATTTGCTTGTCTATGCACAGTAATTATGTGGCATTATTATTAGTCAAGTATAACTTAGAAAATTGTACGTTAGCTTCTGTAGACAATCTAGAGGGGTATTCTTCAGGTTCAACACAGTGCACAGTTTTCTACAGATGCATTTTTCTCTGCTGTAAGGTGTGGAGTTTCCTCTATCATGTTCTCACCTCCATGTGCTGCCTTGCCACAGATGCAGAAGCAACAGAGCCAAATGGCTCTGAAACCTTCAAAACTGTGAGCCAAATAAACCTTTTTTACTTATAAGTTGTTTATCTCAGGTATTTTATCACAGCGATGGGAAGCTGACTGCTACATTAGTTGAAATTAAACATGGGTCTAAGAGTATTTGCATTGGTGTGCTTCACTTGGGTTACATCAGTCCCACAACAAAACTCTGTTGTATAGATTAAATAACTTAGGCTCAGAGGGTTTGAATTCAGTCATCCAAGGTTGCACAGGTAGTTGGATAGGAGATTTAGTTTTCATACCCACACAATCTGACTCTCAAACCATCCATCACTTCTAACTTATATTCTCAAGACCAAATCTAAAGTAGAACCATTGCTTATGGTCAGACATAAGTGCCAAATCCTGAAGATAGCCAGAGAAAAGTCCCATGTGCCTGAAGCCAAGAATAAAACTCCCAGTGGAAAACAGGCTACAGTACCTGTGTCTGGGGCGGGGAGCGGGGTGGGGGGGCGCACATGATTAACTTTGTATTTAATGTCATTTGTGTGGGCTGATCTCAGAACCCTGCAGGTGTCTCCACCTCTACTTGACCTTTTCTGAAATAGCTGTAAGGTATTTCTCCTCTTTTTTCTTCAAAGCTAGAAATCTTTATAGAAGTGAGAATGGGGTCATTTGGAAAAGGGGAGAAATCACCTTAAACAAAATCACCCCAGTGACTTAGGGGCTCTTGTTGAAAGAAACAGGAAAGCAACATGACTCTAACTGTCACCAGCTCCACAAATCATCCTCTCCAGTCTGCACACTGTGGAGCTGGGAAAGACGGCTTGGGTGTTTAGAGAGCCATTGGACAGTTAATCACAGCCCTCTGGGGACTCACAGGTGAGGCCATTCTGATTATTTATTTCTGTAGTGTACCTTCCAGGTGGATTATATATACATATACATTCCTTTACTTGTGATTTCCTTCTCTGGAGATATTTCCAAGTCTAAAAATCCTTTTAGTGCCCCAGTGGAAAAGCCACATGCCGTTGGTTGCCCTTCAGCCACATTCCCTTGACAATAAGAAATCAAGTCACAATTGTGCGTACCTCTCCATCCTGCTTTTCTGGGAGTAAATATTAATGCATTTAGAATTTGTCTGGAAGGAGAAAAGTGCCACCCTGGTTGTTTACAGCACTGCAGCGAGAGTTTACAAAATGTAGTGCTCCCATCCCTTAAGGGGACTCTCTGACCTTGAACAGGTTTCTAAGATATTCAGTATGTTTGTGATGCCACATGTTCTGTGGAGTTGATAATCCTCACCTCTCTGAAAGAGTAAGGAGAATAATGCATTGAAAATCTTGTGTAATGTATTAAGCACCATGCTAGATTGAACAAATGCTAACGTCTTTTTCCTCTGATCCTCTCCCCCTCCCCAAAAAAATGCTGAGTGTGCGAATTTCCACCTAACTCAGCCAAGTCTGTATTGCAGGAGGATCCAGTGATGTCATCCATATGCAAAGCCAGACCCTGACAAAACGTCTAAAGCTAAACCTTGACCTATGTCTCCCTTGCTCATCTTTGAGAAATAGCATGATAATAAGAGATAATAACATCATATGGTCATTTGCAAAGTGCCAGATTGTATGGTAAACAACTTTCTGTTCTTTATGCAACTGGTCCTCTGTATCTACAGGTGAAATTGGCCACGTATAGAAAACACTAAAGAAACTTTTTTTGCACCTGTACTTAACATACATAGAGTTTTGTTCTTGTCAGTATTCCTTAGACAATACAGTATAACAAATATTTGCATAGATTTTACATTGTATTAGATATTATAAGTCATCCAGAAACGATTTAAATAAAGTATATGTGTGGCTTCTATGCAAATATCACACCATTTTAAATGAGGAACTCTGAGAATCTGCAGGTTTTGTTGCTTAAGGGATCCTAGAATCAGCCCTCCATGGGTACAGGGATCATATGTAAACTTCTGAAGAGTAGGGATATATACTTGTTTTGTTCATTCTGCACTGTCTTAAACAACAGTTGGCATAGTACACACTTGATAGCTAAGGTGTATCAGTGGTCTCATTAAGGAAAGAGTCTCAGTTGGAGGTAATACCTCTTTTTTTTTTAATACCTCTTTAACTCTTTCTGATTTTCCCTTTTAAGAGGGTGATCGAGAAGATGGGAAGGGAGGGGAGCGGGAATAGTGGAGGACAGGAAAGGTAGCAGAATACAACAGTCACTAGTATGGCAATATGTAAAAACGTGGATGTGTAACCGATGTGATTCTGCAATCTGTATACGGGGTAAAAATGGAAGTTCATAACCCACTTGAATCAAATGTATGAAATATGATATGTCAAGAGCTTTGTAATGTTTTGAACAACCAATAATAATAAATAAATAAATAAATAAAAGCAAACAAAAACAAAAAACAAAAACAAACAAACAAAAAAAAAGAGGGTGAGCGGACCTTAAACTGAGAGCCTTTCTTCTTCTTCTCCTTCTCTTCCTCCTCCTTGTTTTCTTTTTGCCAGTGTCTTGGGAACTGAATACAGGTTCTCATGCATGCTAGGCAAATGCTGTACCCCATGAGCTACATACCCAATCCTTTAGCATGAGTTTTGAAAAATCAGCTCTGTTTTCATTGTATCTATTTTTTTTTTCAACTCTAAATGTGTAAAGATAGATTCTGGTATTCCCCTAACTAGAAATTGAAGAGATTAAATGTATAATTCTACAGATGTAGCAAGGTTCTCAAAAAGTGGTACACAGATAATATTCATTTGGGAAATGCTGATATAGGTGGCAAGTGGAGGCATGCTGGGCAGGTGAGAGTCTAGTAGCTGGAGGGATGTGGGGACAGGTGAGCCTTCCAGAGAACTGTCCGCTCTAGGTCATGGTCCACCCAGTTGATTGAAAAGGGAGTTGACATGAGTAATGACACGGTACTCTGGCTTTCAAAGTCATTCAGGCATTTTTGATCCCCACATCTTGTTTTCCCTCTTGGGTCCTAAAAAAAACAGACACAGAGCAATAGAAGCTGTCAATTAAATATTTGTCTTTCCCAGAATTCTTGTCTTCCCTTCACTGTCAAGAATATTCTCTGTGGCTTCATTTCTGGCCAATGACAAGAGTCTAATGGAACACCCGCCTCATTCCTCCAAACACTACTCTTCATGCATTCCCTGGTAGGTCCTTTTCTAGCACTGCTGCAGTGCCCTGCTGAGAACTTACTTCCTTGTCTTATCCCATTTTCCTTACCTGAGTCCTTTCCCATTGTGTTTTTTCCCTGCTAGGAAAAATAACTAGGGTATTATGGTATGGATATGAAGTATCCCCCTCAAAGCTCCTGCTAATGCAGGCATGTTCAGAGATAAAATGATTATTAGATGATAAGAGATTTTGCCTCTTCAGTCCATCCTAGTTTGAATGAACTGCCTGGTAACTGTACACAGGTGGGATGTGGCTGGAGGAGATGGATCACTGGGAGTGCCTCTGGAAGGGTGCATCTTCCCCGAGGTCCCTTCATTCTTTCTTCTCTCTTTACCACATGGGCCTATGGGGACATATTAGATCCAAACAATAGCAGTGGTCACTGGCTATGTTTATCACTTAATATAATAGAATTCCTATGCCTTGGAGGTCAAGGGGGGCAAAGAAGATGTCTTACCTACTGAGCAGCCACATACCACACCATCTAGAGGGTGATTCAAAGGGATTTTTATTTATGTTCTCAAAGAATAAAATTCCTTCTTCTTTTTTTCTCTCTTTTCCTAATCTCCTACTTCTGTCTTTTGTCCTGTATATCTTTAGTTTTGACAAATTTATATTGATATGTATAAGCAGTATAGTGACATACAGGTCATTTCATTGCCCTAAACATGCCCTGTGCTTGACCTATTTATCCCTCCCTTTCTCCTAGCTCCGGACATCCAATCATCTTTTTATTATCTCTATAGTTTTGGAGGCAAGTGTTTTTCTTAGTCCCATTTCCCAGAAAAGGAAGCCAAGTCTTAGAGAAAGGGGGCATTGCATCTATGTCTATAGAATTTCCCACATGAAACCCCAGTAGTCTGTCTCCAAACAAGACCAATGAGCTTCCAATGCTGATGTCTCCAGGTCCTTGTGCTTTATCTGATGCCAAGGGGCAGTCTCACCTTTGGTGGATTCCCCATAAATGGTTGATTTCCCTTTTGTGTATTAACATGAGCAAAGAAGGTAGGTGGATGGAAGGGAGAGCCATCAAGAAGCAGACTGTGGTATAGGATAGCATTACAGACCTTCTCTGCAATCATCTTTGCAGCTGACATTTATGGAGTCCCTACTGTGTGCCAGGCACCCTGCTAGATAAACACATGCCATGATGTTGGTTATTGGGATTGAGACATACCACAGATGGCAATACAGAAATGGGAAGCTGGGAAGCTAAATGGTAGGTAAATCCTAGAACTAGCATATGCTTCCTACCTGACCCTGGCCTTAGCTTAGCAAATCAAAACCCAAGATAAGGGTTTGGAACTGCCTAAAGACGCATCCTCAGAGGTCGCTAAAAGCTGCTAAGTCAATGTTCCCACTTTCCATCTGTTCCTCTGTTCACAACCTCTGTGCTCCTTTTAGTCACAGAAAACTCCCACAGGGAGGGCGTGGGAGTAGACAGGACCCACTCCTGACAGCTCCTTGTTAATGCAACTCTCTGAAGTTTCCCCTCCAACCTACAAAGGAACTAGGAGATGCTGGCTTGAGTTCAAGTTCCTACCAGTAACTAAAAAATGTCATGTAGTCTGCACTAATTAGTCCCGCCAAACCCATTACCAAGGAGAGCCAGAGCGCTTAAGCAATTAGCAATGATTTGGCCCATATCCACATCTCCAGATGGCCTCTGCAAGTCCCCCACCTTCTCAGAGAAATAACACATAGAGGCAAAGCTGAGATCCTATAAAGGCATGGACAGAATGAATGTTCTAGATGTGGAAAGAAAAATGATAGCACGATCTTCCTCATCAACATAGGTATTGTTTACCCAATAGCAGCTATGTGCCAGGTCGGGGCTAGCTAGATCTTTCATATGCCATTAATTCAATCTTGGCATCAACCCCATGGAGTAGGCACTAAGATTTTCTCCATTTTATTGAAAAGAAAACCAAGGCTTTGATAAAGCATCCCAGGTCTCCCAATGAGAATATTTGATTCTAAGATTCAAACTCAGATCTTTTGGGCAACTAAACACATTCTGAAGTCAAATAGACCATTTTGTAAAAATTTGATAGGAAAATCCTACTTTAAGTAGGACATTTAATGTCACTTCCTTGGCCTATATTATGCTCCAGGTACATATACTCTTATAACATGTTATGCTTTTAATATATAACCATAACTAATTAGCATTCTTAATACCCATGCCCCCATTGTACTCAGTTTAATGAAGGCAAGAATTTGTTATTTTCTGTACCACTTTGTCCCCAACTCCTTTACCTTGATGCCTGATATATAAAATCTGGCCAGTGACTGCTTGTTTAGTAAACTGACTATTTGCAAACCAACAGACATTTTAAAAAGACATTTAAAAAAGTGAAAGAAAGAAGACAGAATCCATAGGGCTGTGGAAAATTCATTGAGTTTCAAATTCATAAAAATATAACCCTAGTATTCTGGTAAACCAGTTCTCTGGAGGAAAAAAGATAACACTCTGATTTGTAGTGTTTGCCAATTTCCATGGTGCCGATCTTCTCACCATGACCAATTTCACTCTCAAAATGATGTCGCTGACTACACAGTTGGGAAGGAATGCACAGCTCAGGACCTCTTACATGGGATTTGTTGACGTCTGGGGAAACTCAATCTCCCCAATGATTTTTATTCTCCCTCTCTTCTAGAGATTTCTATGTGCTCTCCATAATTTTGACACTCTGTGAGCCTACATTTGATGTCTTTCATTATTTTGTGTTCCACTAAGTCCATGTGAGGTGTGGGCATGGGTGACAGTAGGTAGGGTATAAGAGGAGACAGCTAGTAAAAAGATGGAGCCAGCAGGTGGGTTCAGTATCTTGTCTCCCCATTTCCCTTTCTTAACACATCTCCCATGTCTTTCAAATAGCCTGCTTTTTATACCCCATTAAAGGAATCCATATATTTGCTTCTCAAGTAAAATAAAACTGTGTCTTTCCAGTTTCAAAAGTCAAGTGTCCGTGGAATTTGGAGAACTAGCACCTTGCATTAGAAAATTGTTTAAAGATTGAGGACCCTGTTACAGGATGTTGGATGGGTATAGAGAGACTCAGAGGTTTTCCATTTGAGAAAGAAATGGATGTCTTGAGAGTAAGATGAGGTCTCTATTTTACGCACTCACCCCATGCTCCCTTGACCGTCTCCTCCCCCTTTTGCCATTTTCTTTTCAATAGAGAAGCTCTCCATCCCAAGGTAAACTTATGATGTCACAGAAAACTCCAGGGAGAACAGGAGACTGTTAGGACTGTAAGATGAGAGAGTTGTATTTTCTCCCTCTGCAATGTTTTCAATGGGCTTTAACTTCTTAGTATCACAGGACTGCTAAGTCACTCATTTGAGTGTTCATCCCGCAGAAAATTGATAAAACATAGGTTTCTATAAACAGAAAGTTCTTTCAAGTATTCACTATAATTTGGATGGTTCTGCAGAGGAAGCCTGTTTCAAGAGGTTTAGGGATTTGGATACAGAGAATGAGCTGTAAATGTTTGCCCTCTTATGAGACTCTGTGGAAAATAGATCATTTCAGAGAGCTGGCAGTCACCCACACAGTGGGGCTAATTAGATCTTTTGCCTTGAAGCTTCTCTCCACCCTTAGTCAATATGCATCATGCATTCATTTCAAATTCAGATGTAGAAATCATTTGTGGAGGCCACCACTATTTGCCAGGCATGTTGGCGGGGTGGAGAGAGAAAAAAGGATAAGAACATCTTTCTCTCCCAGAGCTCGCAGTATGGCACCAGAGGACAGAGAAAATAATGGATCCAGAAGAAAGGTGACTTGAATGAAAACAGAACCACATAGGAAAAACCCAGGGCTTCAGGACATGTGGCAAGTACAGATGGATTGTTGGCTATGCAGTCAGATCAAGCTTATTTACTGCTCACGTCACCTAAAAGAACTGACTCTATCCCTTAGAGCTTCAGTTTTCCTGTTTACAAAATGGGATCATAATAAGCATATCTATCCATCAGGTTATCTTGAGGATTAAATGAAATAATGTATAGGAAGCACTCAGCTCAGATTCTGAAGCATATAGTAAGCACTCAGTAAATATCAGCTCTTTTTCTTGGGTGGAGCATTTGGGGTGCCTTATGGTTGATATATGAAGCATCCCCAAAGGCACCCATGTTAATTCAGGGATGTAGAAAGTGAAATGATTAGATTATGAGAGTCACTACATAATCAGTGAATTAATCCAGTTGATAAAATTCATAATTCAAATGGATTACTGGGTGGTAATTATAGGCAGGTGGGTCATGGCTGGAGGAGGTAGGCTACTAGGGGCATGCCCTTGGGGATTATATCTTCTCCCCCGACCTCCTTCCTCTCTCTCTCTCCTGGGACACATGAGCTGAGTGTCCTTTCCCCTGCCAAGCCCTTATGTCTTGATGGGTCCAGAGCAATAGAGTCAGCCAACCGTGGACTGAACCCCTAAAACTGTAAGCCCAAAATAAATATTTCCTCTTCTAAGTTGTTCTTGTCGGCAATTTTGGTCTCAGCAACACAAAGCTGACTAACACTGGATGAAACAAATGTAAGTGGTTGAGGGAAGGACTGAGGATAGGGAGGGCATGGAGGGCAAAGTAACAGACATGAAGTTGTGGAAGAGCATAGTACATTTGGGTAATGCTTAATGGACCAAATCTGTTCAGTAAACATTGAGTGGGAAGAGATAGAATGGGAATAAGACCGGATTAGCTTGAAAAGGTCTGGTAGACCCAGTAAAGAGAGTGACCTCAGGCTGAAAGGCAGAGGGGATCTGCTGACATTTTTAAAGTAGTGATTAGAATAATGTTTTAAGAGGATTAGATTTGCTCAAAAAAGCTGGGTGTAAAGGATGGAACACTGTCTGTAATCCCAGTGACTCAGGAGGCTGAGGCAGGAGGATTGCAAGTTTGAGACCAGCATCAGCAACTCAGGGAGGCCCTAAGCAACTCAGTTAGACCCAGTCTCAAAATAGTAAACAAATAAATAAAAAGGGCTGGGGGATATGGCTCAGTGGTAGACCCACTACCACTCGTCTGAGTGTTCATCCCATAGAAAATTGATAAAACCTATGTTTAGAGTTCAATCTGCAGTGAAAAAAACAAACAAACAACTAGAATTGGAGTAATTGGTCTCCAATTGGCAGAAAGACCCTTCTCCTCCTGGGTCAGCAAGGAGTAGAAGAAAAATGAATGGAAGGAAAACTAGATTTGAAGGAGTTGGCACCCTGGTTTGTTTTTTTCTCTGTAGATTAGTTAAAGTCTTTTGAGTGCAAGGAGTTTGAGGTGGCGCCTGCAGATGGGCCATCTAGTAAACTTTGACGCAGTCCCCATGGACAATGAGAAAGAATATGAAGCAAGTTCAAGGAGAAGACTTTGAAAGCATCCCCACTCAGAGCCCTGTTCAGAGCATAATGTAGAAAAGAGGATATAGTGATGCTTTTGTCCAGCCTTGGTGGACAAGCCTGGGAGCAGAGAAAGCATGTAGAGGGGTGGACGATTGGCAGGAAACATACTGCTCAAGGGCTGTAGACTAAGAGAATGGGGGATCTCCAAAGAATTGTTTCTGATATGACTGCATTCGGACCAGACTGGTAGGGAGAGAGAAGAGCTGGGAGAAGCCAAGGGGATCACATACCAGGACACTAGGGAATGACAGAGAGATACAAGAATGTAGCCCTCACCATTTCGCATTGTTGTCTCAGGATCCTAGCATACACTGATGTCTAACTTTCCATTAGCAGTGAATGTTTGCAAGAAATCAAAGACAACCAGTAACACTCCAAAGCATTCTATGCCAGTGGAGGTGACAATACTTATTAATTTGTGTCTTCACTCACTATTGGAATGACTATGCTTTTAAGGGTGACATGGAATTTCTATGAGAAAAAGAACAATCCCTGCATCCTATAATCTTAGAGTAGGATTTTTAGTAGCTCTGATTGGATCACATGTTACTTTCCCCTCTTTGGTTCTTCCCAGTATTACAAATTCCAAAAATTCTTGCAAGAAGCATATTATAGGTTAGGCATCTTAAACATGGCCAAAGAAGGCATTTACCTAAGAACTTGGAAGGTACCATTATTTCTTACAACTTATCACAGAAATTCCTCCAACAGCAAGTTCCAGAATGATATAAGGTATTATACTTCTGCTCTTCACCATTGGATATGCCTAGGTGTAGTTATGCTGCTGTATTTTTTAGTGTGTAGATCTTTTAGGAAATTAGGATTATAGAGTTCAATTTAATTGGGCTGACACTTTTTTTTTTTTTTTTAATACCGAGGATTGAACCCAGGGGTGTTCAACCATTAAGCCACATCCCCAGCCCTTTTAAAAATATTTTATTTAGGGACAGGGTCTTGCTGAGTTGTTTAGGAACTCCCTTACTAAGTTGCTGAGGCTGGCTTTGAATTCATGATCCTACTGCCTCAGCTTCCAGAGCAGCTGGGGTTAAAGGCATACACCACCACGCCTGGCATGGCTGACTCTTTATAAAAAATATATATTGTTAGGATATCTGGAGGAGGAAATAATCTTATTAATAAAACACCTGAGTGTTATTTATCTTGCCCTTTTGGTCAGGAGAAGGATAAAAAGAAGTACTATCAGCAGACTATCCAAGAGGGGTAAAAGTTTTATGAAGTTGAATCTATACATGTTCTATTTTCCTCTTTAATATTTAGTATTAAATAAATAGTGGGCTCATTTCCTTTGTTCTGTCTACAAGGCATATAACTTCGACCACAAGGCTGGTATTCACAAAACTCTTTTAAAAATGTGGTTGTCATTGGAAGATGCATTTATTCACATGAACTAGGAACCTGGATTGTGTTGGAGAGTGAGATTTACTCTCTTAGGTTTGAAATGAATTTTAAGGATTGTGACGCTTAACCTACCCTCCCAAGAATAAACTCAACACACTCTCACCTGACCCTCAGTATGTATATATTGGTTACATTTTGCTCTAAGGTAGTGTTATGGCTCTCTCCTCTTGGGAATGGGAAGATCTGGGGTGTAAGAATGCCTGACTGCCAGAGGGGAGTCAGTGTTGAAAACTGACACAGGAATCCAAAATTTCACTATATATTGCCTTAGATCTGGTAAGAGAAGCAAGTTTGTGTTTGGGGGAGAATATTGAATTATTCAAATTTGAACACATAATGGATACATTTAAATATTCTTCGATAGCTTCCTGTGCACCTAAGTATAAAATGTTGACTCTTCACCATGACCAAAAATTCTGTGCCTGGTCTTGCCCCACAGGTCTCTGCAACCTCCCCGTAAAGACTATTCTAAACACACTCGTCTTTCTTTAGTTCTTCACATACCCACACATTTTCTTACCCACCAGGACCTTTGAACATGCTCTGACCTCTGCTTTTTCTCCTTCTTCTATCAGATTTTCCATTTCTCTTTCTTAATTTTCAGCTAAGATATCACCTCTTTGGAAATGCTTTCCCTGATCTGTTATTTTTATCTCATCAAAACCCCTGTTTGATATCTAGATAGTACCTTAAACAAATTGGAATTATGTTAATCATCTGTTAGCACAATTGTAGAAACTCTGCCGATTTTTTTTCACCTGCCATGTTATTCCTAATCTGGAGTTTAGGACACTGTAAGCATTCAATAAATATTTGTTGAATAAATGAAGTAACAATAACCTTTTATTGTACTATTTCTGGGTGCTAAGCAACTGGTTAAGCAGCAAACTATGTCCAATAACTTAGAGAAGAGTTATTACTGTTCTCATTATATAGATTAGTAGATCATTTGGGTAAATTCATTTACCTTATTATTATTTTTTTTACTTTTCTTTCTGTTTGGGGTGCTGGGGATTGAACCAAGAGCCTTTTGCTTGTTAAATGTACACCTTAACATGAGCTACACACCCAGTATAGTGGTGAATTCTGACTTGTCAATTTGTGATATTGGCCACAATACCTCTCTAGCTATGTTTTAAGAATAGCAAGTAGAGGATCTAAATTCAAATTTCTCATAATTCTCTTCTAATTTGATAACCTTCCTAAGTTTTAAAAACCCTCAATAAATTCTTCAGCTTTCTCAAACCTGCATCCTATTTTAGTGGCACTGAGCTGGACTCAGAACTGAGTTTAATTATTTAGGAAGTTTCCCAGGGCATTTTTCCCCTCCTCTGATTTAAACTCCATCTTCCTGCCATCCCCATTAAAGAAGGGCTGGGATGCTAACCATCATTGTGAAATATGTATCTTAATAGGTATTTCAGCTGCATAGAAAATGTGCAGAATTCATAGAAAACAGAATCTCAGCCTCTGCAAAAGCTAGTCAAAATGGTATTTCATCAGCCTGGATTTTTTATTCCTCCCCCAGAACTCCAGGTCCCCGGAGCTGTTTTAATCTTGGCTCATTAAAAGTTAATATGATTTGGATTGGTGCTATTCATTTTGTTCCTGGCCAGCTCATTTACCTAGTCTGGGTTGCTGTGTACCAGGTCTATGGGAAATACAGATCCATCCACCTTACCTTCATCCAAGATCCAGATGGGAGCAATCAATAGCTGATAGTTGATAAATGATAATCGTTACAAAGGATACAGATTCAAATGTCAGCTGCAGAATAGATGCCAGCTATTTGTTGTTTGGTAATTCAGAAATGTCGGGAGGTAACAAAGAGAGATTGCTATGCTGCAGTCATTACCCAGCCCAGGGGAGGAGTGTTAAACTTTAATACTTGAGCTGTGAATGTATCGCAAACTTGACCGACAAGCTTTTGCAGCAGGTGGTGCGGGTGTGCTTAACAATTCTAAATTTCTCAAGCATTTGCTGTAAAGAACTATTAATGTCGCAAATCCCCATCTAAGTGTTATAATTAATCTTCACCCACACCTGTAGAGTTGACAATGGCTGGGCTTTTGATCTGGAGAATTATTATCCATTGATGGAGGAATCTGGAGGGAAAGGGAACTGGAAAATCATCCTTTTTAGTTTGAGGAATGATATCTAGTCCTACTACAGACTTCTTAGTGGTTACTGTCGTTTTCTTGGGGACCCACAATCATTTGCTTTATTTACATATTTCTTTTCTTATTTATCCAAAATGGTCCTCAGAGTTCCTGTTAGATGCAGACACTTGGAACAGTAGGAATGCAAAAAAATGTGAAAAGGCTCAGATCTGAACCTTGCCTCTGGAATGGGTATATTCTGCAAAGGGAAAACATAGAAACATAGATATCAGCATAATAATTATTAAAGTACAGTTAGGATGACTTTTATGTTAAAAGTTCATTAAGTTAAGAGAGCCTAAGTCGGTGTATGTTAGGTGGGTGGGAAGGGGTGGGAGAAAAATGTCAAATATGAAGAGATTTTTAGATATTGAACTCAAATGATGAAAACTTCATATGTATCAGCTAGAGAAGGTAGAAGGGTGTTGACAGAAGAGAGAACTCCTATAAAGGCTGTATGGGTAAGAGCAAGTACTTAAACAATAATGGCAGGTGAGTTGGTACAGTGGGGAATGAAATTGAGTTAAGCAAAGGAATAGTACTACAGTTCATTTTCTGTTGCTCAGGTCAGAGTATTAGAAAGTACTAAGGTAATTTATAAAGAAATTCATTTCTAGACAGGTGTAGTGGAGCATACCTGTCATTTACACGGGAGGCTGAGGCAGGAGGATTGCAAGTTTGAGGCCAGCCTCAGCCACTTAGTGAGGCCCCAAGCAACTTAGCAAGATGCCACCTCAAAATAAAAAATGAAAATGTAGATTGGTGTTAGAGCACCCCTAAGTTCAATCCCTCATACTGTGGAAAGAAAAGACATTTATTTCTAGCAGTTCTGGAGTTTAGGAAGTCCAAGACTGAGGAATATACCTGCTGAGCTGCTGCTGAGGGTTGTCTAGCTGCATCACATCATGGTAGAGGACATCACATGGGGAGAGGGATTGAGCATCATAGCTCAGGTCTCTTCTCTTCGGATGAAGCTACAATCCTATTGGATGAGGGCCCACCCTTGTGGCCTCATTTAACTTTAATTACTTCCCAGAGGTCCTATCCTCTTAATATTTCACAAGGGGGATAAAATTTTGATGTGAGTTTTGGTGGGGCATATATACCATAGCAAGTACCATTGCTAAGAAATGTCCTGTTTTTGTTCTTTTTTATGCACAGTGGCTCTTACAGGTTTTAAAGGGAGTGCTCTGTGTATTACCATGTTTTATATAAAGCTCCTTCTGCAGTGGGGAGTGGATGGGTGGTAAGGTAAAAATAGTCAAGTCTTTTTTTTTTTTTTTTTTTGTACTTGACATTGAACCCAGAGGCAATTTACCACTGAGCCACAACCCAGCCCTTTTTATTTTTTGAGACAGAGTCTCACTAAGTTGCTTAGGGCCTTACTAAATTGTTGAGGCTGACCTCGAACTTGGCTGTCCTCCTGCCTCAGCCTCCTGAGTTGCTGAGATTATAAGCATGTGCTCTCTTGAACCTGAGTTAGTCAAAGCTTTAGTGAGAGGTCAGCTAAGAGTTGCTGAGGGATGGAAAGGTAGAGGGAGCATCAGTATTGTTTTCTGAGATGGGGAGAATGCATGAAGGACAGGGAGAGGAGATGTTTGGAAATGTTAAGAGTGAGAACAGTACAGGGATTTCTAATGCAGATGGTGGAAAGTCATAGAAGCATAGGGTTAGCAGTCCATGGAGATTTCAAAGAGGAAAATGGGAGTTCAGAATAACTGTGGAATGTGTATCCTAATAGTTGATAAAATTGTTGGGGTGGGAAATCATGAGTAGATGAGAAAAGACTTAAAGATGAAAACATGACAAATGTCCACACCTACTGGGTGAGCAGAGGAGATACCAGTCGATAACACAAGAGTGGTCAGAAAGGACCAAAGGGTACCTCTGAGGGAAACTGGAGGGAAGTGCTTTCATCTCACAACCACTATAGGAAAAGTCCAAATGCAGTTGGTCCTTGTCATGAAGATATTTTATCTGTTTTTGCAAATTTATATTAATAGTTCTTATTGAATCTTAGTGGAACATTTATTTTAGGCTAATGGAAAATAATGAAATCTCATTGTGATGCAAGTATTGATGGCAGAAGAATGCGGAAGCCTGTGGGGAGGTCAGGATGGACCCGTCTCTGTCATTATCTGGGAGCGTTTGCTCCTCAGATCAGATCTCATGATCATAGTTACTAAAGTGGGATGTCTTTAGTAACAGAAAATTCTTGATTAACATTACCTACATTACATGTTATAATTGACATTGGCCTAAAACTGTAGGGAACACTTGTCTTAAGATTAAAGAATTCATACTAATACGTAACATCAGGGAAAGACCTAACAGAAGAGAAGACGAGAAGTATTTTTTTTTCTACAGATGTTCCCCCAGTTTCCCTCCTCTCCTCCTCTCTTTTTTTGTACCAGGGGTTGAACCCAGAGGTACTTAACTATTGAGCCACATCCTCAGCCCATTTATTCTCATTTTTTAAAATTTCAATACAGGGCCTTGCTGAGTTGCTTAGGGCCTAGGTAAGTAGCTGAGGCTGGCCTTGAACTTGTGATCCTCCTGCCTCAGCCTCCTGAGCAGGTGGGATTACAGGCATGTATGGCTCCTCAGTGTCTCTCAAAGTTCAAGAAGGAATTATCTTTAACAGTTTCTTTTGTATTTTTTCAAGTGTGTGTGTGTGTGTGTGTGTGTGTGAGAGAGAGAGAGAGAGAGAGAGAGAGAGAGAGACACTAGGAAGTAGGAATCCTGTCTTCCCCTAATAGTACTTAATTGTCCTATCCACGTTTTCATTGCAGGATACATGCTCTACCATGTTTCTGTTTCAAGTGCTCTGGAAGTTTCCTGGGTATCCCTTGTAAGTGATTAAGCTAAGAGAGCAAAGTATACACTAATAAGGACCCTATACCTACAATGCCATGTGAAATAACAGGCTTTGATAAGAAACCCGAGACTAGTAAGAGAAGGAATGGACAAGAATGTGTCTCCTTGCATGTGGCAAAACTAACACTTAACGAGATTCAGTTCCAAAAGATATTGAGCCAACAGTAGGTTTGCTTTGTGCTTCCAGTTGCAAAAACTCCATTGTAGCCCATTTTCTAAAATCCTGCACTCTTTATTTCCCTCGCATAAAGTGACCGCTACCCTACACTTTGTCCTTCTTTATGCTGTGCTTCTAAGTTTCCAGTGGCATTAAATTAAATAGACTCACTTTGTATTTTACAATTAATTGCTTCTTTTGACAAACACGTTTTTTGTAAGGGGAACTGTATATAATCGTACATGGAAAACAAGTGCACATTTTTATAAATGGAATATAACTAGAAAAATAAAATGCAATTAAACAAATCATATTATTCAATTATAGATAAATTCTATTGCCTGCCAAGACTATGATCCTGAAGATTATTATTTATTTCTGGAGGAAAAAGTGCTATTTCTCCTTGAGGTATTCAGAAGAAAAAAAGGGAAAACAAAAATTTGAAGCAAGTTTTTCATTTCTGTGGTTTGGATATTGTTTTTCTCCACCAAAACTCATATTCAGGCTTGATTCCCAATGCAGCTATGATGAGAGGTGTGAGACTATTAAGAAAGATTATGCTTTTTTTCTTAGGAGTTAATTCTTGCTCTCTGGGGACTCAATTGGTTACCACAAGAGTAGGGTGTTATGAAGTGAATCTGGCACCTCCCCTTGGTCTCTCTTGCACACTTGCTTACACATATGCTCTTCCCTTTGCACTTGCTTCCCCTTTCTACATTTTTACCATGAATGGATATGGTATGACTCCTTACCAAAAGCCAACCAGATGCCAGGATCAGGCTCTTAGATATTTACACTCTGAATCAAAATAAACCTCTTTTCTTGGTAAATTACTAAGCCTCAGATGATTTGTTATAGCAACACAAAACAGATTAAGGCATTCACTAAGGGATGGACCACTAGGTCTTCCAAGGAATACCACATACCCTCTGACTGAGTGAATTATGAGTACAAATTAGTTGTCACTTTTTGTACTGAAGTTTACCATCTGGTTGGTTGGGTCTTTGCTACTTCTAGAACATTATTTGGCTTTTTCTTCTCTATGATTCTACCCTACAGTCCTTTCCCCTTTCTTCCACTTGGACTTGCTGCCATTCAGGACAATGCCCTGTCAGTAAGTCCCTCAATACATTGCACTTTGTGTAATCTTGGGTCTACCTTCATCTTTCTTCAGTCTTAATACAACTTGCAGCCAGTTATTATGCTCTGGGCCTAGGTTGTTCTGGAACATTTCTTTCCTTGCAAATGAGGAAAATGAAGTCCTAGTAATAGTTCATTAATATGTACACCTATTAAATGATAGAACCCTCTTTAGAACCAAGTCTTGTGTCTCCTAGGGGTGTGTTGAACCACTCTTACAGTACATTCTCTGCAAAATGGTGCCTACTGTTTTAATAATACCACATTTTGTTTTTCTCTCATTTATCTAAGTTATTAATGCACCAACTTTCCCAGGTTGCAATTTTGTTGAACAGTGTTTTGTGTTTTTTTTTTTAAAGAGAGAGGGAGGGAGGGAGGGAGGGAGGGAGGGAGGGAGAGAGAGAGAGAGAGAGAGAGAGAGAGAGAGAGAGAGAGAATTTTTAATATATTTTTTAGTTACCGGCGGACACAACATCTTTGTTTGTATGTGGTGCTGAGGATCGAACCCGGGCCGCACGCATGCCAGGCGAGCGCGCTACCGCTTGAGCCACATCCCCAGCCCTGTTGAACAGTGTTTGACTAAGATTTTACTGAACCCTATCCTATGCAAATCATGTCAATAACTCAGGATGTAACCATAGCAAATACCAGCCATGAAAACTGTCACTCTTCCCCATCATGCTCTGTTCACTTGCGAATATGTGTGAATGACAATTGAGGGATATTTCAGCTGAAAAATGGGAGGATTTATTGCTCTCAGATTGTCATCTTACATCTAGGAGGGTGGATTTTATGTTTCTCAAGGTATCTTGCTCATGAAGATAACTTATTTACAGTTCAAGCACAGTTCCTCTGATTATCTTGGGAAATATATCTGCAGATGTTGGGTTGAAACAATTGTAGACCTAGGCCCCATTTTTCAATACAAAGACACTCTATCATTCCTGAATGACATCGTATCAGCTACAACTGTTCCTACTGACATATTTGCATTCCATAAGGCAGTATTGCCCAAAGTGTCCCTGAGGTTTTTTTTGTTGTTGTTGTTGTTGTTGTTTTGTGGTAGAAGAGAGAGAGAGAGAGAGAGAGAGAGAGAGAGAGAGAGAGAGAGAGAGAGAATTAAAGACCCCAGAAAATGTGAGTTAATAGTTTATTTACTCCAAAGATTCTAGGGGACATTCATATGCTAATGTGGAAGCTTAATCTAAAATTTGCTAAAAATATTAAAATCTTTACCCACACCATTCCTTTTTATTCTTATTTGATAAGGAATATTTGCTATCTGAAGTTGGCCCTATAAAAATGGCAACATTATACAGTTCTCTTTTAAAAGTTTGAGAACACAGCATTAAACTTTAGTTCAGGCACTTGTTCTGTGCTTAAATTCCTTATTCACAATCTTTCCTAATCTTCACCCCTAACTTAACCATAACAAGTCTGGGCTGTTCTTGATACAAGTACTAATTCTACTTGCAAGAGTGACCCAGCTATTGGCTCTCCATAGTGGCTTTCTTATACACAAGTAGAATTAAAAAAAAAGTATTATTAGATTAATGTTTCCAGTCTCTTACTTCCAATGATCTACTTTATCAGAAAAGAAAAAAAAATCCTCAAAATTTGAGAAAGTTGGATGTGGGCTTGACACTCCATTTATAGGTACATTTAATTTACAGGAATGGAAAGTCATGGGGGAATTAGTGGTAGTGATGGCAACAGTTTTGGTATTACCATGCCAATGGTAACCACAATCTGGTCAAAGATGAAATAGAAAAGATGACTTTATTTCTTGCTCACACAAGGAAGTAAAAAAGAAATGCAAACTCTTTGCAGCAAAGGATATTTTTGTAAAAGTGTAAAAGTGTATTATATTTAAATAAAGCAAAGATTTGATTGACTGAAAGTAAAAAGGAGTGGATAGATGGTAATGAGAGAAATGGCAGAGTCAGAATATCAAAAAATCGTTTTCCGTCTAAAAGCTATGAGAACTCTGGCAGTAGTGGTTCGAATCAAATTTTTCATAACTCTTTATGTTAACCAAAGGCTTGCAGCAAATTGAAAGGCCTTCATATTTTAAAAAATGTCTAAATCTAATGAGAATGTGTGGCCTAGATGAAGTATTCTAATTCAACAATTTGGAAAACCTAATAACCCAATTTAAAAATGAGCAAAGGACTTGAATAGATGTTTCTCCAAAGAGACAATGATGATAGATACCACAACATGAACGATCCTTGTTATATAGTCTGGATCTGGAATGCCCCCAAAGATTCTTATATTAAAAACTTGGTCTTTGGCTTGACAGTCCTGGAAGGTGGTTGTTCCTGGGCTGGATCTGGAATGTCCTCCCAAAGCTCATGTGTTGAAGGCTTCATCAGTCCGCAGTGCAGTGATGTCCAAAGGTGGGGCATTTAGGAAAGAAACTGGATGATGAGGGCCCTAACTTCATTAGTGGATTAATCCATCTGATGGATTAATAATTTGAATGGACTACTGGGAGGTGATAAATATGTAGGCAGGTGGGGCATGGATAGAGGAAGTGAGACACTGGTGGTGTGGCTTGGGGACTGTATCTTATCCCTGCCCCACTGCCCATTCCTTCCTTCTCTCCTTCCTGGCTGCCATGAGCTAAGAATATTTGCTATTCCTTACCCTTCTCCCATGGTATTCTGTATCACCTTGGGCTTATAGCAATGGAGAAGGCTGACCATGAACTGAAACCTGTGTGACCACAAGCCAAAAAAAGTCTTTCCTCCTTTAAATTGTTCATGTTAGGTATTCCGGGCATTGCAATAAAATCTGAATAACATATGGTAAAACCTTTAAGAAGTGGGACCTCATGAGAGGTCATAGGTCATTGGGGGCATATACCCTTGAAAGCAATGGTGGGACTCCATTCATTGCTATTCTTCTGTCTCTTTTTTGCTTCTGGCTATGAGGTGAAGGGTTTTTTTCACCTTATGCTTCCACTATGATGTGCTGCCTTGCCACAGGCCCAACCACAACATGGCCAACTGATCATGGGCTTAAATCTTCAGAACCATGAGCCAAAAATAAACCTTTCCTCTTTTTAAGTTGATTATTTCAGGTACTCCATTCATATTGGAAAGCCAAATAACCCATTTTGAAAACATATTAATTGAAATAAACACAAAACAAACATATATGATTACATTTGAAAAAAATCCAAAAAATGTAAAATTCCATAGAGACATTCCAAGTAGGTTAATATTTGTCAGGAACTTAGGAGAGGAAAATTGGAAGGTATCTGCTATTGGATGTGGGGTTTCTTTGGGAATGTTAAAAATACTTTGGAATTAGAGACTATGATTGTACAGTTGTATGAATATACTAAAAGCCATTGAATTGCAATGTTTAAACAAGTGCATTTTATGGTATGTGAATTATATCTCTCACCAAAATATTGTGTAATGGAAAAGTGTAACATCAAGTTTGGGATGACATTAATGGCATATATGGGGTTAAAGGAAAAGTGACATTGTGTCTGCCTTATTCACTGTGAAATCCTAATCTTTGGGTACCCATTTGCACCAAGAAAGCTGAGAGTTGGCTCATGCACCCTGGAACTACGTAAATAGAAATGTGTAAGATTAATGCGGAACTTCAATTTCTCTGTGTTAAGGCTCAAATCCTTCAAGCCAGACTGGAATATTCTATCTGGGACAGAGATCATTGTTATTTTAAGTAATGGCAATTATTCATATCTCATTACAGACCACATTTTGCCTTGTAATCTCTGATTTAGGTCATTTATTTCTTATGACAATTCTGTGAAATATCTATTTTCCTTATACTACAAGGATACTGGGGCACAGTGAGGTGAAAAATCTTGCCCAGGGAAGAATGTGGGACCGTCTATGGGAGACAGTGGCAAGGTAGCTCCTGGATCTCTACTGTCTGGTATTTAGGCCCTTGTAGTCCCCTCTCCTTGAGTGCAGCAGGCCTGTGATTTCCTTCTAAGCAACAGAACCTAACCATGGTAATTGACTGTCACTTTCATGGTAATTGACTGTCACTTCCATGATTATATTGGATAAAACACAGTCTTTCTCCCTCTTGTTGGCTATCATGCAGAAAATGGCAATGTTGGGAAAGTCCGTATGGCAATAATTTTAGGGCATTCTCCATCCAACAGTCAGTGAGAAAATGAAGTCCTTAGTCCTACACCTGCAAGGAACTGAATCCTGCCAATATCCATGTGGGCTTAGGATGGATCCTTTCCCAGTTGAGTCTTGAGATGGGACTACAGCTCTGGCTGACATTGTAGCTTGTGAGACCCTCAATGAAGCCATACTCACACCCCTGACCTCCAGAGACAGAGAAAGTAACTTTATTTTATTTTAAGTTACTAAGCATGTGATTTTTTTTAATGTGACAATAGTTACTACCTTCAACCCCTTGGGAACCAGGGTTTCCAGAAACTACACCTGCGTTGTCCAATAAAGTAGCCTCTGACTACATGTGACTCTGGTAACTCTATGTTATTTACATTCAGTTGAATTTAAATTTTAATAAAGTTAACAAATTCAATTTATTTGCATGAGTGACATTTTCCACGGTCAGCAGGCAAGGGTGGCTAATGACCGAAGAGTGGAATATAGTTGGATCACCTTATTTATGGTAGTTTTGCTTTGGAAAGTCATGGTGAGTATTCAGTTAGTGAATCCTGAACCACTGCTTCAAGGGAAAATACTGGGATACATTTCTAAGAGCCTTTGGTCATTAACACCTTGTATGTAACCTTGTATTGTGGTGTGTTTCTGTTTAAAGATAACTTATTTAGTATTGATAATTAACATAGCACTTGTGGCCAAAAGTCCTGTAACTCATAATCAAACAAGTCTTATCTAACTCATGTACTTTCTCCATATGGTACATTACAGCTTTTTTGCGTTTAGGAACCCAAAAGAGCATTTTTGCACCACCTTTGGAGACAAAAGAGCAAAATCACCAATAAAAGCACAAAGATGTTTAAACAAAACAAAACCAAAAAAACCCCTCAGTACTAGATAATTCCCCAAAAGGATATTTGTGTTATAGTTTGGGTATGAGGTGATTCCCAAAAGCTCCTTTGTTAATGTAGCAATGTCCAGGGGTGAAACGATTAGATAATGACAATTATAACCTAATCAGTAGATTAATCCATTTGATGGATTAATAATTTGAATGGATTAACTGGATGGTAACTATAGGCAGTTGGGATGTGGCTGGAGGAAGTAGATCATGGGGGACATGGTTTTGAGGATTATATTTTGACCCTGGTACATGCGCCTCCCCCAGCACTCCCCTTCTCCCTTTCTCTCTTTTCTGGCCCCCATGAATTGAGTAACCTTCTCTTGCAATACCCTTCCACCATGATGTTCTGCCTTACTTCAGGCCCATAGCAATGGAGTCAGCCATTCATGGACTGAACCTCTAAAATCATGAACCCAAAATACACTTTTCCTCTTCTAAATTATTCTTTTCAAGTATTTTGGACCCAGCCACAAAAAGCTAACCAACACAATTTGTTTAAAATATGAGAACTGAAATAGGAAGGCAGAACGAGGCCTTTTCAGAATGGATACATTTCTGCTTCATAAGCTCATTTGTCTTCAGTAGTCAATATTGTTTCTATAACCTTAAAGAACACATGGACTTTGCCAGGATTTTGGCAAGATAAGCATCCTTTCTTCCCTGATGAGCTTAAATTCAGCTTTAAACTCACCTTTCATAATTGCACTTGTAGTTTGTGAAGCAGCCTTTGTTTTTTTTAATTTTATTTATTTTTTTAATTAATTTTTATTGTAGGTTATTCAAAACATTACATAGTTCTTGATATATTATATTTCACACTTTGATTCAAGTGGGATATGAACTCCCATTTTTACCCCATATACAGATTGCAGAATCACATCAGTTGCACAACCATTGATTTACATATTGCCATTCTGGTGTCTGTTGTATTCTGCTGCCTTTCCTATCCTCTACTATCCCCCCTCCCCCATCCCCTCCCCTCTTCTCTCTCTACCCCCTCTACTGTAATTCATTTCTCCCCCCTTATATTTTTCCTCCTTTCCCCTCACTTCCTCTTGTATGTAATTTTGTATACCCCTGAGGGTCTCCTTCCATTTCCATGCAATTTCCCTTCTCTCTCCCTTTCCCTCCCACCTCTCATCCCTGTTTAATGTTAATCTTCTTCTCATGCTCTTCGTCCCTACTCTGTTCTTAGTTACTCTCCTTATATCAAAGAAGACATTTGGCATTTGTTTTTGAGGGATTGGCTAGCTTCACTTAGCATACTCTGCTCTAATGCCATCCATTTCCCTCCAAATTCTATGATTTTGTCATTTCTTAATGCAGAGTAATACTCCATTGTGTATAAATGCCACATTTTTTTTATCCATTCGTCTATTGAAGGGCATCTAGGTTGGTTCCACAGTCTTGCTATTGTGAATTGTGCTGCTATGAACATGGATGTAGCAGTGTCCCTATAGTGTGCTCTTTTTAGGTCTTTAGGGAATAGACCGAGTAGGGGAATAGCTGGATCAAATGGTGGTTCCATTCCCAGCTTTCCAAGAAATCTCCATACTGCTTTCCAAATTGGCCGCACCAATTTGCAGTCCCACCAGCAATGTACAAGAGTACCCTTTTCCCCACATCCTCGCCAGCACTTGTTGTTGTTTGACTTCCTAATGGCTGCCAATCTTACTGGAGTGAGATGGTATCTTAGCGTGGTTTTGATTTGCATTTCTCTGACGGCTAGAGATGGTGAGCATTTTTTCATATACTTGTTGATTGATTGTATGTCCTCCTCTGAGAAATTTCTGTTTAGGTCCTTGGCCCATTTGTTGATTGGGTTATTTGTTATCTTATTGTCTAATTTTTTGAGTTCTTTGTATATTCTGGATATTAGGGCTCTGTGTGAAGTGTGAGGACTAAAGATTTGTTCCCAGGACGTAGGCTCCCTATTTACCTCTCTTATTGTTTCTTTTCCTGAGAAAAAACTTTTTAGTTTGAGTAAGTCCCATTTGTTGATTCTAGTTATTAACACTTGTGCTATGGGTGTCCTATTGAGGAATTTGGAGCCCGACCCCACAGTATGTAGATCATAGCCAACTTTTTCTTCTATCAGACGCCATGTCTCTGATTTGATATCAAGTTCCTTGATCCACTTTGAGTTAACTTTTGTGCATGGCGAGAGAAAGGGATTCAGTTTCATTTTGTTGCATATGGATTTCCAGTTTTCCCAACACCATTTGTTGAAGATGCTATCCTTCTTCCATTGCATGATTTTAGCCCCTTTATCGAATATAAGATAGTTGTAGTTTTGTGGATTGGTTTCTGTGTCCTCTATTCTGTACCATTGGTCCACCCGCCTGTTTTGGTACCAGTACCATGCTATTTTTGTTACTATTGCTCTGTAGTATAGTTTGAAGTCTGGTATAGCTATACCGCCTGATTCACACTTCCTGCTTAGCATTGTTTTTGCTATTCTGGGTCTTTTATTTTTCCATATGAATTTTATGATTGCTTTCTCTATTTCTACAAGAAATGCTGTTGGGATTTTGATTGGCATTGTGTTAAACCTATAGAGAACTTTTGGTAATATCGCCATTTTGATGATGTTAGTTCTACCTATCCATGAACAGGGTATATTTTTCCATCTTCTAAGATCTTCTTCTATTTCTCTCTTTAGGGTTCTGTAGTTTTCATTGTATAAGTCTTTCACCTCTTTTGTTAGGTTGATTCCCAAGTATTTTATTTTTTTTTGAGGATATTGTGAATGGGGTGGTTGTCCTCATTTCCATTTCAGAGGATTTGTCATTGATATACAGGAATGCCTTTGATTTATGCGTGTTGATTTTATATCCTGCCACTTTGCTGAATTCATTTATTAGCTCTAATAGTTTCTTTGTAGACCCTTTTGGGTCTGCTAGGTATAGAATCATGTCATCTGCAAATAGTGATAATTTGAGTTCTTCTTTTCCTATTTTTATGCCTTTAATTTCTTTCGTCTGTCTAATTGCTCTGGCCAGTGATTCGAGAACTATCTTGAACAGAAGTGGTGAGAGAGGGCATCCCTGTCTTGTTCCAGATTTTAGAGGGAATGCCTTCAGTTTTTCTCCATTCAGAATGATGCTAGCCTGAGGCTTAGCATAGATTGCTTTTACAATATTGAGGTATGTTCCTGTTATCCCTAGTTTTTCTAGAGTTTTGAACATAAAGGGATGCTGTACTTTGTCGAATGCTTTTTCCGCATCTATCGAGATGATCATATGGTTCTTATTTTTAAGCCTATTGATGTGGTGAATAACATTGATTGTTTTCCGTATATTGAACCAACCTGGCATCTTAGGGATAAATCCTACCTGATCATGGTGCACAATTTTTTTTGATATGTTTTTGTATCCGGTTCGCCAGAAGTTTATTGAGGATTTTTGCATCTAGGTTCATTAGAGATATTGGTCTGTAGTTTTCTTTCTTTGAAGTGTCTTTGTCTGGTTTAGGAATCAGGGTGATGTTGGCCTCATGGAATGAATTTGGAAGTTCTCCCTCTTTTTCTATTTCCTGAAATAGCTTGAAAAGTATTGGTATTAGTTCCTCTTTAAAGGTTTTGTAAAACTCTGCTGTATACCCATCCGGTCCTGGGCTTTTCTTAGTTGGTAGTCTTTTGATGGTTTCTTCTATTTCCTCAATTGATATTGGTCTGTTTAGGTTGTCAATATCCTCCTGACTCAACCTGGGCAAATCATATGACTTAAGAAATTTATCGATGCCTTCACTATCTTCTATTTTATTGGAGTATAAGGATTCAAAATAATTTCTGATAATCTTCTGTATTTCTGAAGTGTCTGTTGTGATATTGCCTTTTTCATCCCGTATGCTAGTAATTTGAGTTCTCTCTCTTCTTCTCTTCGTTAGCGTGGCTAAGGGTCTGTCGATTTTATTTATTTTTTCAAAGAACCAACTTTTAGTTTTGTCAATTTTTTCAATTGTTTCTTTTGTTTCGATTTCATTAATTTCAGCTCTGATTTTAATTATTTCTTGTCTTCTACTTCTTTTGCTGTTGTTTTGCTCTTCTTTTTCTAGGATTTTGAGTTGAAGTATTAGATCATTTATTTGTTGGTTTTTTCTTTTTTTAAGGAATGAACTCCAAGCAATAAATTTTCCTCTTAGAACTTCTTTCAATGTGTCCCATAGATTCCGATATGTTGTGTCTGTGTTTTCATTTATCTCTAAGAATTTTTAAATTTTCTCCTTGATGTCTTCTGTAACCCATTGATCATTCAGTAACCTATTGTTCATTCTCCAAGTGATGCATGATTTTTCCTTACTTCTTTTATTGTTGATTTTCAATTTCATTCCATTATGATCAGATAAGATCATTGGTATTATCTCTACTCCTTTATATTGTCTAAGAGTTGCCCTGTGACATAATATATGATCTATTTTTGAGAAGGATCCATGTGCTGCTGAGAAAAAAGTGTAACTGCTTGATGTTGGGTGGTATATTCTATATATGTCAATTAAGTCTAGGTTATTAATTATGTTATTGAGTTCTATAGTTTCCTTATTCAACTTTTGTTTGGAAGATCTGTCCAGTGGTGAGAGAGGTGTGTTGAAGTCTCCCATGATTATTGTATGGTGGTCTATTAGACTCTTGAACTTGAGAAGAGTTTGTTTGATGAACATAGCTGCACCATTGTTTGGGGCATATATATTTATGATTGTTATGTCTTGTTGGTGTATGGTTCCCTTGAGCAGTATGTAGTGTCCCTCTTCATCCCTTTTGATTAATTTGGCTTGAAATCTATTTTATTTGATATGAGTATGGACACTCCTGCTTGTTTCCGAAGTCCATATGTGTGATATGATTTTTCCCAACCTTTCACCTTCAGTCTATATGTCTTTTTTTATCAAATGCGTCTCCTGAAGGCAGCATATTGTTGGGTCTTGTTTTGTGATCCATTCTACTAGCCTGTGTCTCTTAATTGGTGAGTTTAAGCCATTAACATTTAGGGTTATTATTGAGATATGGGTTGTTCTTCCAGCCATATTTGTTTATTTATGTTACTAAACATGGTTTGTTTTCCTCTTTGATTATCCGCCCCCTTTACTGTACTACCTCCCGCTGTTGGTTTTCATTGATATTTTCCATTTCCTCTTCCTGTAATATTTTGCCGAGGATGTTTTGAAGAGATGGTTTTCTAGCTGCAAATTCTTTTAACTTTTGTTTATCATGGAAGGTTTTAATTTCATCTTCCATCCTGAAGCTTAATTTTGCTGGATACACAATTCTTGGTTGGAACCCATTTTCTTTCAGTGTTTGAAATATGTTATTCCAGGATCTTCTAGCTTTCAGAGTCTGTGTTGAAAGATCAGCTGTTATCCTGATTGGTTTACCCCTAAATGTAATCTGCTTCCTTTCTCTTGTAGCTTTTAAAATTCTCTCCTTATTCTGTATGTTGGGCATCTTCATTATAATGTATCTAGGTGTGGATCTCTTATGATTTTGCACATTCGGCATCCTGTAGGCTTCTAGGATTTGGGATTCTGTCTCATTCTTCAAGTCTGGGAAGTTTTCTCGTATTATTTCGTTGAATAGATTGCTCATTCCTTTGGTTTGGACCTCTATACCTGCCTGTATCCCAATGACTCTTAAGTTTGGTCTCTTTATGTTATCCCATATTTCTTGAATGTTCTGCTCATGGTTTCTTAACAGCTTTGCTGAGCTGTCTATGTTCTTCTCCAGTTGAAATACTTTGTCTTCATTGTCTGATGTTCTATCTTCTAAGTGTTCTACTCTGCTGGTAGTATTCTCAATTGAGTTTTTAAGTTGGTTTATTGTTTCCTGCATTTCCAGGATTTCTGTTTGTTTGTTTTTTATAACCTCTATCTCCCTGTATAATTGATCTTTTGCTTCTTGGATTTGTTTATATAATTCATTGTCGAAGTGGTCGAAGTGGTCTTTCATTGTCTGATTTTGCTATCTAATGTCTTCCTTGAGACTCCAGATCATCTGAAGCATGTATATTCTGAATTCTTTATCTGACATTCCATCTGCTGCAGATATTACCTCTTCTAAAGTTGAGTTGACCTGCATTGCTTGTGTTCCTTTCTTTCCTTGTCTTTTCATACTGATCGCGTTTCTTTCTGCTTGGTGAAACTGTTGTGTTATTGATTTTTCCCCCTATATATTTATGTTGCTCTTGTATAGTTGCAAAGTCTCCCTCGCAGCCTTTGGCGGTGGTTCTGCCCCTCCTCCAATTGGGGCAATGTGCCTACCACGCCGGCAGGCCGCTGGGCCTGTACTTTCGGTGGGCCTGTTCTTTGGGTGGTCACAGGTCCGCCTACCTTGCAGGCGTGAGCAGCGGCTCTGCCCCTCCGCTGGCCGCTAGGCCTGTTCTGTCTGTCGGTTGCAGGTCTGTCTACCTAACAGGCGCTGGTGGCGGCTCTGCCCCTCCCCCAACCGGGGTGATGTGGCTGGCGGGCCACTGGGCCTTTTTGTCAGTGGTCACGGTTCCGCCTACCTTGCAGGCGCGTGGGGTAGCTGTGCCCCTCCGCAGGTTTCTGGGCCTGACCTGCCGGTGGGTCGCAGTCTGCCTACCTTGCAGGCTCGGGGGGTGGCTCTGCCGCTCTGCGGATTGCTGTGCCTGTTCTGCTGGTGGGTTGCGGGTCCGCCTACCTTGCAGGCGCCTGGCGGCTCCGCCCCTCCCCCAACCGGGGCGAAGTGTCTGGCAGGCCACTGGGCCTGTTTTGTCGGTGGTCACGGTTCCGCCTACCTTGCATGCGCGTGGAGCAGCTGTGTCCCTCCAAGAGTTTCTGGGCCTGACCTGCCGGTGGGTGGCAAGTGCGCCAACCTTGCAGGCCCAGGGGTGGCTCTGCCGCTCCGCGGGTTGCTGGGCCTAATCTGCTGGTGAGTCGCAGGTCTGCCTACCTTGCAGGCGCCCGGCGGCTCTGCCCCTCCGCCAACTGGGGCGGGGCGATGTGTCTGGCCTGCTGCTGGGCCTGTTCTGTTGGTGGTCACGGTTCTGCCTACCTAGCAGGCGCAGCCTTTGTTTTTTTTAAAAAAAAAACCTTAAATTTCATGATAACAATGTAGTGGGCTATTAGTGTAACACCTTAAGTTTAGCAATGGTGTAATATTTCACGTCTATTCAAGTGATTCTTCAACTTGTCAGCACATTACAGTGTTTGAGGGAATAGATACCTACTCCCAGGTCTCTTCTTCAGATATTCTTTAGTGGGTTGGGGTGGGGAGGGTCTTGTAATATGCATCTGACAATCTCACCAAATCACTGTGATGTAGGAGGGCTGTGGATCAAATTTGAACATCATCGCTGAAAATGTGTGGGGGACCCCTTGAGGAAGGGCCCCTGCAAAAAATGGCTTACAAACAGTTTACAAAATATACACAAAATGCACAATAATTTGTAGAAACTAATTTTAAAAATCTAAACAGAAAGGACTGTGATTTTAATGTGTGCTTTCAGATCAATAAGAGTCTAGATTGGATTTTCAAATGTTGGAACTTGGGAATTACTCTGATAGTCCCTGGATGATAGCATAACTATCATCTACATCTACATGATACAACTACTCTGTAGTTGGTATTTGTAAGCATTTGTTAAAAAAACAACAAAAAAAAAACTGTTGAGTTGAATCAGTTCTTCTTTTCTCTGTCACCTTCCTGTGGTGAAATTGTTAAGCAATAAATTAATCTGAACTCCCCAAATCGGTAAAAACAAAAAAACAAATTACCTGGATAAATGGAAAGAGAGGTTGCCTGCATTCTCCAAAATATTTCCCCAATCACCATTTTATGCACCATGTTAGAGAAGACTCCACTGAGCAAACTTTCAATATCATTGCTATAATAAACACTCAGCCCCGTTATTCTTGTTCTCAGATGAAGATGATGCTGTGGTTAAGTTCACACTCATTTTATGAGATCAAATGTAAGAAGTTCTTTCACTGGCTTCAAAAGCCTGTATTAATTGAACAGTTTCTCCCAACCTGTATTACAAACCCCACAATACCCTGAACAGATTTGCCTTAGAAGCTACCTTGACACAGTTTACAAATCAATTTCACTTGCAGGACTGGAGCCTTTGTTTAGAAAGGAGTTTTCTTTTTTTCTGCTCCTTTTGTTCATTCCTGGCACCAATCCAAACAGCATCCTGAAAACAATGCTACACCTAATTTGCTCTTGCAAATGAGAGCCATTAAAATAACTCAACAAAAGTGATGAAGGCTCTCAGATGATTTACAGGCCACGATTGAGGTGTAATGGCTGTGTTTATTCCTCCATCATCTGTCTGACTTGCTGGTCGCCCTGGAGTTCAGATGGAAAGCACTCTAGCCAAGATTTGAGTTGTACCATCCGGCTCCTTACTGTGATGCGCAGCTGTTGTCTGATTCCCAGTGCTGGGGGAATATGGGCCAGTGATGCCAGGTCATCCTTTCCAAAACCATGCAGACATTGTAAGAATCTGCTCCCAAACCAGTGATCCCAGTTCAAATTGAGGTGTGTGCATGTATGTCCCCAATTCCCTAATATCAAGAGGGATATGTGTGTGGTAGAAGTAGTTGCTGCAGCCCTCCAGTTTGATATTTCTGGATTCCAATTCCATCTTGATCATTGTCTTTTGCTCCTTTGGATCTGATATTTAATTGATTTCTTTGAACCTTTTATTCCTTAAATATGTTCCTGGTCTTCCTGAGGATAGAAAATGTGACATTTTCTTCTCTACCTCATTTCATCCCATTCCCTGAGTTGCTTTTCCTGCTATGGCCTCATTTTTGTGCCTCTAATTGGCCAAAGTCATTTCCACCTCATGGCATTTACATGGACTATTTCTCTTGCTAACAACCTACCCCATTCTTCTCACCCAACACTCACCTGCGGGACTCACCTCATGCTTCAAGTCTCAGCTTAAATGCCACTTACTGAGGTTCTTTTTTTTTTTTTTTTTTTTTTTTTTTTTAAAGAGAGAGTGGAGAGAGAGAGAGAGTGAGAGAGAATTTTTTAATATTTTTTTTTTTAGTTTTTCATCAGGCACAACATCTTTGTTTGTATGTGGTGCTGAGGATCGAACCCGGGCCGCACGCATGCCAGGCGAGCGCACTACCGCTTGAGCCACATCCCCAGCCCCACTGAGGTTCTTTTTGATACCCCTCATTTTAGTTTAAATTAAATTTAAATTCATTATATATGGTCACATGCTACATAAAGATTTCTCAGTGATGCACCATATATATGATGGTGATCCCATGAGGTTATAATGGAGCTGAACAATCCCCACTGTGTGGTGGCACTGTGGCTGTCATAACATAGCACAATACATTCCCACATATTTGTAGTGATGCTGGAGTAAACCAACCTGTGTTATCTTTCATACAAAAGCAGAGATTATGCAATCATGTACAATACAGAATACTTATAATTGACTCTATTACTGGTATATGTATTAAACTCCTATTTACAAAAAGAAGTTTACTGTACAATGGTCTGGTCTGCTGGGCCAGCATCAGCTTGGACTCATATAGCTCTTGTTTACTGTAGCTCCTGGTTGTATTGATGTCACCTCTGTAAGTGTGTTATGCTCGAATTTGGGACCCCCAAAGACCACCAGAGACCCAAGATCGATGTAAGCAGCAAAGAGGTGTTTATTGTGAGCTAGCTCAGTCCTCCGAGCGCACACACAGCAACTGGTGACGCTGAGAGGCCTTGAGCCCAGGGTTTGCAGCATTTTTATACATTCTTTGGAGAGGGCAGGGACTTCGCATATATCACAGCATCCCTTAGCAAATCATCACACACCTCGGGAAAATCAAATAACAACTCTAAAACATCATTAGCACATTCACTGGCTGGAACAAGTTGGGGAGGGGTAATTGGTCAGTAGAAAACGGGTATTCATTTGAACTGATTGGTTTAAGCCAAGAGGGGTGTACGTGCTGAACTACAAGGTTTCCCAACACGTTATCAACCACCATAAACTACTGGGAGGGTTATCTGGCATCCCAGGTATTTTCCCTGTCTCATGCTAATTGGTGGCTGCTAGGGGGCTGCTATGGATCCCCACCTAACCTGAGTGAGTCAGGGACACCTGGCGCAGCAGACCTCCCCTGTTATTTGTAGATAAACAACTTAGCAGGGTGGGAATGTGCCTAGGAGTGCTCTGTGGGTTTTTCCAAGGACAAAGGCCATGTCCCTTCCTTGGACAGGCTTTGCTCTGAGATAGAGGCTGGTTTTTCAAGCGTACTTTATAATGTTCACAAAGGCCCAAATTCCCAAATAGTATATTTTTCAGAATGTACTTGTTAAGCATCATATGACTATATTCCTGAGCTACCTCATATCACTGGGTGGTGGCACAAATTACAGTTCATAAAGCAATATATTTATATTTTAATCACCCAACACTCTTTCTAACCTCATATCCCTACCTCCCTGTCTTACTTCTCTTCGGATTAATTATTCATTTTTTATATATTTCTTATATATTTCTTAATTGTAGCCTGCCCATACCCCAGAATATAAACTACACAAACCTAGAAAGCTTGACTATTTTGTTTCATAGCTATATTCCCCGTCGTGGTACAAAAACCCAGGCATGACATTGGAACACATTAGGTGTCGGATGGATGGATGATCGTACATAGAAAGCAAATACTGCACTGAGCAGCATTCATAGCACTCTAATAAAAGCTGGCTATTGGCTGTGTGCGGTGGCCCACACTTGGAATCCCAGCAGCTTGAGAGGCTGAGGCAGGAGGATTGCAAGTTCAAAGTCAGCCTCAGTAACTTAGCAAGGCCCTAAGCAATTCAGTGAAACCCTGTCTCTAAATAAAAGGGCTGGGGCTGAGGCTCAGTGGTTGAAGTCCCCCCTAAGTTCAATCCCCAGTATCAAAAGAAAAAAAATAGCTGGCTATTGTTACATCAATAAAAAACCATATAATAAAGAAGAAAGGAAGGGTTTATTTTAAAATAAAATAACTGAACATATTTCTGAAGTGCAGACATGTCCAGTACAATATGTCATCCCCATCTACATAAATAGCTCTGGAAAATCACTGCCACAGGCCTTCATCTAGATCTCCTGCACCCCCATGACACAGGCCTGCTCCCACACATTGAACCACATGAAGGTCACTGAACAGCCATACGGGTTTAATCTTCTAGGTCTTTGCACTTCTGGGTCCATAGCAGACCGTGTCAGTTTATGAAGAAATCTGGCCCCTACCCCACCCCACAATTAGCGATGTATCAACTACAGGTTAGCATCAGAGAATTTCCACTTGGAGTCACGGCTAACTGAAACATAACCATGTCATGCTCTTGATAAATTTTCCACAGCTGTTGCCAGTAATATCAGGTTATTGATCTTTTTTCTCCTTAATTCTCAAAGATACCCTCAACCGAGTTTGTGAAAGGTCTTTATATTAAGATAGAAGAATTGAGCCTGTTATCTGAAATTTCTTTAAGATGCAAAACCATGTTCAGAATTGAAAAAAATATATATAGAGAAAGAATATATCAGGGTTTTCGTGCAATACTGTGCCTGAAATGGGGTCACATGCTTGACTTAGGGTAAATAATTGGAAAAACATTAAAAATTTTGGTGGGGGGACACTGGGGAGTGAACTCAGGGACACTTAGCCACTGAGCCACATCTTCAGTCCTATTTTGTATTTTATTTATAGACAGGGTCTCACTTGAGTTGCTTACTGCCTTTCCATTGCTGAGGCTGGCTTTGAACTTGCAATCCGCCTGCCTTAGCCTCCCGAGCCACTGGGATTGCAGGCTACCATGCCCAGTGAGCTTAAATTTTAAAAATGGAAATTTGAAGTTTCCATTAGCCACAGAAATAGATTGGTAGTCTTTTGGCTTTACCAGAATTTTAGCAACTTAGTATCATAATATCTCTCTTGAAGAAAGAAACTGAGGACCAGAATAATTGACTGGTCAGAGAATTTCTACAACCCTTTTCCATGGCTGTGCTTTAAATAAAATTGTCTTTGTGGTGTAGAATTAAGGTGGTAGGTATTGAGTAGTAGTGATTTGTCATGCTGTGTCCTTCCACTGATAGTTTGCCAAGGAAAGATGGCAACTAACATTTCTACAAGAGTGAAGTTAGTGATGAGTATGACTATTATGGTTTGGATATGAGGTGCCCTCCAAAAGCACCTGTGCTAATGCAAGAGGTGAAATGATTATGAAATGATCAGATTATGACACCTATGCCCTAATCAGTGGGTTAATCCACTTGATGGGTTAATAATTTGAATGGATTACTAGAAGGTAACTGTAGGCAGTTACACTGGGGAGGGGTGCATTGGGGATTATATATTTTGTCTCTGGCTCCTTTCTTTCTCTCTCCGCCCCAGCCCCTCTACTTCCTGGCTGCCATGAGCTAAGAAGCTTTATTCTGCTACACCCTTCCCCCATGATATTCTGCCTCACCTCAGGCCTGGAGCAATAGAGCTGGCCAACCATGGACTGATCCTTTGAAACCATGAGCCACCATAAACTTTTCCTCCCTTGGGTTTTTCTTGCCAGGTATTTTGGTCATGGTGATAGAAATCTGACTAACACAATGAGGAATACTGACCAGGTTAAAGGGGGAAAGTTCACTTTCTACTTATCTCTACCAAAATAAAAATGAATGTCCTTCCAGTGATGGAGAGTAATGGACAGTTCACCTCAGATCTGGGAACAACAAAGAGTGGTGGAGATTGTGGCCAGTTAGAATAGCATACCCTAGCCAGTCTGTTGTCAGATGAGCCTGTTGTTGTCAGGTCTTTGTGTGCTTAGATATTAGCCAGAAATCTAGATTTTGGGGTGAGATTTCCAAATTTCAAATAGCATTTACAAATAGCTATTTATTTGTAAATATCCTGAGGATGTTGGAGGCTTCAGTGCTGAAAAATCTTGCTCATTTCTTCTGTCATTTTTACATAATCAGGTGTGAAGTCCCAGACCTTCACTGTGCACCCTGACCTCAAGTTCTTTCAAATGAGGCTGACTGCATGAATGTGAGACCCAAGGGAAGTGCATTGTTCACTTGAGTGAAGGCTGTGTAGACAACTGCTCAGAGTGATTCCAGCACCTTGCAGTCTGTGCACCCTCTGCAACTCTTTTCCTTGCCCCTCAGTAGGTCAGGTTAAGTGTCCTGGTCTGGGTGGGGAATCTCAGTCTGCACACTTCAGTCTGGCTTTCCTGAAATATGGTACCTGTCTGCTGCTGGACCATAACTTAGATGCTGTGTTAGTCAACTTCACATTAATATTATAAAATATCTGAGAAAATCAACTTATAAGGAGAAAATATTTGGCTCCTGGTTTCAGAGAGTTCAGTCCACAGTCTGTTGGCCTGTTGCTCTCAGGCCTGTAAAGGAACAGTGCGCCATGGTGGAGAGTACATGGCAGAGGATGCTGCTGAATCTCATGGCAGCCTAGAAGCAAAAGAAAGAGAGGAAGGAGCTGGGATCCCAATGTCCATTTCAAGGACACCTCCTCCCTTACCCAGAGACCTGACTTCCTTCCACTAGGCCCCACCTATTAAAGGTTCCACCATCTCCCAGTAGTATCAAGGGCTTTGGGAGACATTCAAGATCCAAACATTGGTAGATGTTCATCACCCATCCAGTTCTTTAGGAGTCCCCAGTGTTGGTTTCGAAAGGCCATGTGAGGGGACCTGTGTGGCTCTGTTTCCATTTTTGATGCTTGTATTACATGGACCCTCCAAGGCCAGGAACTCATGCTTTTTGTTTCTAAATAATAATCTTACATTCTCTGATATTTTTGCTTCCTCTATTTTTATTCTCTTTCATTTACTATCAATATTCTTATTTTTCATTTCAATTTTCTATCTGTATGTCACTTTATTTTGTGAGATATTTCAATATCTTTCAGCCTGCTAATGTTTTTCTTTTTAAAATATTGACAATTTTAAAATGTTAAGAGCATTTTCTTATCCTCTTCTTGTTTCTTCTTCAAGGTAGCATTTCTTCTTTCATAAATGCAATATCTTGTCTGTCCTCTAACATATTAGTTATCTTTTTTATTAATTAATTAATTAATTTTAATTACGTATATATGACAGCATAATGCATTTGGAATCATTGTACACAATTGTAGCACAAGTTTTCATTTCTCTGGTGTAGTGTCACACCATATGAGCAGTCATATAAGTACCAGGGTAATGATGTTCATTTCATTCCACCATCTTTCCTGCCCCCATGTCCCCTCCCCTTTCCTCCCTCCCCTTTGTCCAATCAATCATAGTTCCTCCATTTTTCCCATCCCACCCCTAGCCATTATGATCAGCATTCACTAATCAGATAGAACATTCAGCATTTGGTTTTTTTGGGATTGGCTTATTTCTCTTAGCATGATAGTCTCCAACTCTGTCCATTTACCTGCAAATGCCATAATTTTATTCTCTTTTTAATGTTGAGTAATAATCCGTTATGTATAGACCCCACTCTTGGCTGCTACCCATGCAGGCAAGGCATGCTGTGTTCCACTATACATAGTGAGCTGGCTGCAAAACACAATGAAAAATCACACAACACAGAAATAATTTTGAAATGAGGGCAGGATGGCTCTATGACATTAAGGGTCCTGCTTCCACACTGGAAGGAGAGAGAGAGTGAGCCTGTGTTTTTTATTTTTATATGGGGGATACACAAAGGCTTTTTCAGAATATTCTTCACCAAATAAGGCTGGGGGTGGGCTGTCCAAGTCTAATGGGTAACACCCAACTCCAGAGCTACAGAGCAGCCTCTATAGCCAAACAAAGACTGAGGTCACATGCTTTGCACAATAAGCCACAAAATAACTTGCAATGCCAGACCAAAAACTCCTTGGCTTCAAGGCCAATAGAGGCTATGCAAATACCTTAGAGGTACCCCTCCACCACCACAGTTTCTTTATCCATTCATCTGTTGAAGGGCATCTACGTTGCTTTACAATTTAGCTATTGTGAATTGAGTTGCTATAAACTTTGATGTGTCTGTGTCACTAACATATGCTGATTTTAAGTCCTTTGGGTATAGACTGTGGAGTGGGATAGCTGGGTCAAATGGTGGTTTCATTCCAACTTTTCTAAGGAATCTCTGTACTGCTTTCCACATTGGTTGCACCAATGTACAGTCCCACCAGCAATGTATTAGTAGTGTGCCTTTTCTCCCACATCCTCACCAACATTTATTTTATTGTCTGTATTCTTGATAACTGCATTCTGACTGGCATGAGATTAAATCTTAGAGTGGTTTTGATTTACATTTCTCTAATTACTAGAGATGTTGAACATTTTTTCATATATTTGTTGATCAAAAGTATGTCTTCTTCTAAGAAGTATCTGTTCAGCTCCTCAGTCCATTTATTGATTGTTTTTTTTTTTTTGGTGTTAAGTTTTTTGAGTTATTTATATATCTTGGAGACTACAATATAAACTGCAGAACATTGAAGAAAGAAACTGAAGAAGACCTTAGAAGATGGAAAGATCTTTTATGTTTTTGGATGAGCAAAATTAATATTGTCAAAATGGCCATACTACCCAAAGCACTACACAGATTCATTGTAATTGCAATTAAAATCCTATCATCATTCCTTATAGAAATAGAAAAAGCAATCATGAAATTCATTTGAAAAACAAGAGATGCAGAATCACCAAAGCAATCATTAGCAATAAAAGTGAAGCAGGAAGCATCACAATGCCAGACCTTAAACTATACTACAAAGCTACAGTAACAAAAGTAGCATGGTATTGGCACCAAAATGGACATGTAGACCAATGGTACAGAATAGAGTTCTGATGCAGAGACAGATAAATACTGTTATCTCATACTAGACAAAGGTGCCAAAAAATACATTGGAGAAAAGATGGCCTCTTCAACAAATGGTGCTGGGAGAACTGGAACCATATGCAGCAAAATGAAAATAACCTCCTATCTCTCACCATGTAAAAAGCTCAACTCAAAGTGGATCAACCACCTAAGAATTAGACTAGAGACCCTGTGCCTAATAGAGGAAAAAGTAGGCCCAAATCTTCATCACATTGGATTAGGCCCCAACTTCCTTAACAAGACTCTTAAAGTGTAAGAAATAAAATCAAGAATTAATAAATCAGATGAACTCAAACTAAAAATCTTCTTCTTGGCAAAAGAATCAATGAGGTGAAGAGAGAGCCTACATTTGAGGAGCAAATTTTTGACATATGCACATTGTATTAGTTATTTTTTAGGCTTCTTTTCTACTTCTTTGCATTATATTTTATGTAATTTTTTTGGTTGTTGTTTTATTACAAGTTACTGTGTCCTACCTTATTACAGGCTTCACTTGAATGTCTGATGTTCTTTTGTTGTCCCCCAATTTTAAGAGTGAGGCAGCTATATGTGTGTGAGTCCCATATGTATGAGAAAGCAGGAAGAGGGAAGAGCTAGGATGGTGGGATTCTCTGAATAGTCATTAGGCAAGTTTACCAGTTGTTTCTTTAGAGGGTCTCCAAGAATTCCTCCCCAGAGTACAACCCCTGGCTTTCTTTCCTTGGGTGGTGGTGATTAGGTGGACAGGCTGGACCTAACTCCCCATGTTTCTGAAGATAAATTGCAAAGCATTCTTATTCAATACACTTGGATTTAAACCCCTTGAGTTAGTTCTGTGCCTCTTCCCCAGTTTTCACAAAGTTTGCATCTCATGAATTAGAATATTTCTGAGGTTGAGGATATGGCTCAGTGGGAAAGCATTTGCCTGGCCTCTATGGGTTCCATCCCCAGCACCTCAAAAGAAAAAAAAAAGAACATTTCTGATTCAATTTTACTATAGTGAAAAAAAAGAGTAGAGGTTACCCAGTTATATTTGAATTTCAGATGAAAAAGAAACACTTTTTATTTGAGCAGATCCCATGTAGTTATTCATTATCTGAAATTCAGATTTCACTGGGCCTTCTGGATTTCACCTGGAAATCTTATCCAAAGCATAAGTCTGCGGGCTGAGTGGGGAGACAGCACTGATGTGGGAGTTCTCAGGGACTTGGGAGAGCCCACAGTTCCCTTTGGCCCTGCTCTTCACCTGACCTGATGGTATAGGGTGCCTCCAAATCCTCAGCTCCTTCTGGACTTCTGCAGGGCAGCTTGGCTTTCTCTCCCTGGCCTTGCCCTCAGCAAACTTTTGACATTTGGAATTTTCTTTGTTGCTTCCATATTTCATTTAACCTAACATGTAATCTGGAGGATAACCTACTCTAATGTATGGTTAAGAATGACAGTCTTATGCCAATGACAAGCATGAGAGATTACCATTTCTAAGAGGTGTATCGGCCTCAGAAATGTTATAATAAGGAAAAGATACCACATTTTAGAATGAATGAAATGTGAAAATGCCTTTATTGCTCTCACTATTGGGTCACATATCCCCCCACTCTTCCAATGGGCATTGAACCCAGAGGTGCTCTATCACTGAGCCACATCCCCAGTCCTTTTAAATTTTGAAGACAGGGTCTCATTAAGTTGCTGAGCCTAGCCTTGAACTTGAGATCCTTCCTCAGCCTCCAGAGTACCTGGGATTTACAGGCAGGTGCCACCGTGTCTGGCTTTTTCTATTATGTTTTCTGGTCTTCAATTATCTTTGTCCTTATAGATTCATGTTTTCAAGAAGCCCATATTTTGCTCATTTTAGGATTTCAGGGAACAGCCAAGATTTCATACATGTGATTCTCTTCTTTCATGTAATGGAAATTTCAGATAAATTTGTCATTTGGCATAAAGAGGCTTATGCTCTTGGCTTCTTGTTTTTTGTTTTGTTTTGGTTTGGTTTTTTTTTTCCTTTCCTACCAAATGTAGTGGCAGTATGGTGCAGTGGTTAGTGGACCAAATATTCGTGGCCTCACCTAGCCATTGCTAAATCCCTACCAGTTGTTATAGCTCGGTTTACAACTTCTGCAGCCCAGAGAATAACTTTTTCTCACCACTCTGTGCTGACAGAGCTTCTGAGTTGTGACAGGCTTATTTTAAAGGTCAGGAGATGAGGAGATAAGCCCCCATGCCAAGTGAGACAGCAGGAACAGCAGGGGCAATTTATCTTGCTCTATTCTTTCTGTACATCCCTCAAAATCTCTCTGGCTCTCTAGTCCTCTCATCTTTTGGAGTTCCCTTTTTGGTTTTGAAAGTGATCTTTACCATCCTGCACTGTGTTTTTCTTATTTTCTTTCCCTGAGTCAGACCTTTGTTTTCTTTTTTTTATTCATTCAACTATATGTGGCCAAGACTATTCTGGGGCACCAGGGACACAGCATTCAAAAAGACAACAGTCACCCCTCACAGGGAGCTTACATTCAAGAGGGATGGGGGTGGGGAAGACAAATTAAAAGAATAAGGTGTGTGATGTGTTATAAAGTGTTCGGTGGAAGAAAAGAGCTTGCAAAGAGGGTGGGCAGGCGTAGGGGCAGGAGTTGATATTTTAAATATGGTGGTCTGGGAAATTCTCATCGAGACCATTGAGAAAAGGCCTGAAGGGTCCAGGAAGAGGGAGTGATCCAGGTGATCCATCCTCAGGGGACCAGGATGAGTATCCCAAGCAGAGGAATCAGCAAATACAGCTGCCCTTGAGGCCCAGGCCTAATGGGGGGAAAAGTCAGAGTGTGGGGTGGTGGTGGCTGGCTAGAATGAGCTAGGGGATAGTGCCAGGCTGGATGGGGGTGGAATGGTTGTTATCATTATAATCTCTTCAGGTTTCTTATTACTGTTTTTTTCTTTTGGTACTGGAGATTGAACGCAGAGGCACTTTAACATTGAGACACACCCCCAGTCCTTTGTATTTTTTATTTTTTACTTTGGTAGTGCTGGGGATTGAACCCAGGGCCTTATAATGTGAGGCAAGCACCCTACCAATGTAGGCTATATCCCCAGCCCACCTGTTTTTTATTTTGAGATGGGGTCTATTAAGTTGTTTAGGGTTTCCTCCCTAAATCACTGTGGCTGTCCGTGAACTTGAGATCCTCTTGCCTCAGCCTCCTGAGATGTTGGGATTGTAGGCCTGCGCTGGTCAGACCACAGGCATTTGTGAGGGGGTAAGAGAGAAATTCAGAGGTGAGGGAAGGGCGAGGTGAAGCAAAAATGAATATAATCTGAACTGCATTTTCTCAGGACTTTGGTTAGGCCAGCTGCAGTTGTCTCACTTTCTAAAATTCCTGCTCATTTCTAAATTTCCTTTTGAAAAACCAAGGCTGATGTCCTCTCTATTTACACCAGGAGATTCTCTCTTTTAGGCAAAATCCAGGCTCTTCCTCAGTGACAGCTACACTTTTAGAATCTTAATTTATGTCTCTCCAATCACCATAGGGACTGATGACCATAAAAAGTTCCTACAGTGTTCACTGTTTAATTTTTAGCTTAGGGATTTAGTCTGACAAGTTATCTTTTATCTCATTTATGGTGTCTGTGATGCACCAGCTTTCCTTTGAACTAAAGGGTAATGTAAAAGACTACTTCGGGGGAGGAATGGGAAGTAAAATAGGTTCCTGGGGTGCAGTTATTAGCATCAAACCTAATATAGTCATCTAACAAGTGCCAAGCATAACCTCAGCCCTTGGAAAAGCAGTTCATCAATGAATGCTGTTCATGTTCTCTACCAGCCTGGCCAGTATTATAAGAAAATATTTTAGGGTTGTTTCAAGGTTGAAGGGGAGCTAAGAGAATCCCTCTTGATCACATTCATTTAAAGACTAAAAATCACAAAACAAAAGACTGATCAAACAAAGCACCCAGCCATCATTTGTTCTTAAGGTACAGTGTCAAAGGGACTTATTTAATCATTTAGTGCTATTAAGTAGAAATTAGGTTTCCATGGAGGCAGTGGCTTTAGACTTGGCATTCTGATCCTCCTTTGCTCATCTTTTTCGCCTATAGAAAATACAGTGATAATAATAATACTCATTTCTAATTGCCAAAACTGTAGACCTGGCGGATGACCTGTTAGGTCCAGGTGCTTCTGGAATAGGGATTTATGTTCTTTGTGTAGAAACATGAGAGAAAATGAATCAAATTCATTGCTCAGTCTTATTATTGCCATTCATTGGGCATCTGAAATTAGAAGTCTGCAGCTCTGGGCTTTTTGATTGGTTCTCCTTATTATATGTGAGATCAGTGAGCCATATATCTGGCACATTGGTCATATATCTATCCTTGTTCACTGTGAGTTCTTGCGTTTTTGGTTGCTATAACAAAATACCTGACATTATCAACTTACAAAAAGGAAAAGTTTAATTTACTCATGGTTTTGGAGGTTTATTCCATGAAGACTGAACCTGGGACTTTAGGGCCTGTGGTAATGCAGCATCACATCATGGTGGAGCAAAACATTTACCTTATGCTTGGAACACAGAAGAGAAAAAGGAGGAGATCAAGGTCCTATAATCCCCTTTAAGGGCACACTTCCAGTGATCTGCAACTTCCCCCTAGGCCCCAACTCTTAAAGTTTCCACCATCTCCTAAGAGCATCAAGCTGGGGTGGGAGTCTTTAACATATCAAACAGTCCAGATCAAAACTACAGCAATCCAAGCAGAGTTTATGGAGGCTAGAGGCTGACCAGAAGCCTTTATGTACATACCCAGGCATCCCAGATCAGAACCACAAGCTGTGTTGCCCTCTTAAATGCTTTGACCTCCTGAGAATCCTGCTTTTGCTGTGTGGGCACATATCTCACATAACAATCTGCCTTTTCCGACCCTATCCCAGATATTTTCATGAATAAATCTATTAGGCTAGCATGATACATTCTTCAGGTTTTTTATTGCTATGACCAAAATACCTGTCAAGAACAACTTGGAGGAGTAAAGATATATTTTGGCTCAGGGTTTCAGAGGTTCAGTCCATTGTGGGCCAAGTCCATTGCAGAAACATCGTGGCAGAAGGTCATGGCAGAGGGAAACTGCTCAGCTCATGGCAGCCAGGAAGCAGAGAGAGAGAGAGAGAGAGAGAGAGAGAGAGGGGGGGGGGGGAGAGGGGAAGTGGCCAGGGATAGATGTAGTCCCCTAGGCCATGCCCCCAGTGACCTACTTCCTCCAAGTAGGTCCCACCTCCCAGAAGTCCATTCAGCTGTCAATGGATTAATTTATCACATAGATTAATCCACTTATGAACTCAAGAGCCCTCATGATTCAATCACTGCTTAAAAACCCCACCTTTGAATGTTGCCACTTCGGAGATCATGTTTTTAACACATGAGCTTTCTTGGAGGCATTTCAAATCCAAACCATAATATATGACCCCTCAATGCAGGCAGCTGCTGGAGTGACCACATGAGATGATATGAGAGAGAAAGCAGAGAAGCCAGAACTTCAAATGTATCTGGGAGCTCATAAGCCATTAACCAGTTCTCTTTCCAGTATTAGGTAGATTGAACTTTCATTAACCTTTAATAGAATAATTCTGTTTCCCTTTTTCCCCCTCTCATTCCCTCATTAAATCTTTATCAGCACCTACTGTGCACCTAGCTTGGCACATAGTTGCCCTTAAAAGTTTAATCACAGAATGCTTCCCAGGTATGGGGGTTTATCTTCCTCTGAGAAACAGGACTTGAAGCCTGTCTTTCCACAGTGACAAAGTTTGTATACTTTGATAAAATCTACATACACTATGGAGAATTAACAATCAATACTAGATCTTGTGCATGTAGGTATTAGAGACCAGAATAAATATTAAAAAAAAAACAACAACTCTGCATTGTCTGAGACAATTCTTAGTAGCTAGATATTTCTGGAAATGCAGATATATTAGTAAACTTTAGACAGAAATCAGTCAGGCCCCTGGACTGCGTTTCCAAAATCTAGCCTGTATTGATGTAGTCACAGTATGTCAGGACTAGAGGGCTTCAGCTCAGAAATTCAATCCAATTCTTCCTTCAGTTCTTCTATTTTCCCTCAAGCCAGTCTTCTTGGACATGTGTATCGTTAAGATGCTCTCTAGCAAATGCTGTATTTTTAGAAATCTATAATTCAGAGAAAGAACATTTTTTTTTGGCTTAAACTGAATGTGCATCCTCCTTTTAGCATTTCTTTCTCTCTGATGAACAAATGTGCTGCAACTTACGATTTCCATCTGTCTTTTTATTAAAAGCCAGGTTTCTTATCCATAGTGTATTTTCTCTTTTATCACTAAGCAACCTCTCTCCCCTGGATTCCTCCAATCCCTGTTCCTTTGGCTGAACTTTAAATCCTTTTACCTTCCTGCTCACTCTCCAATATCTGCCTTTAATTACTTTTCTGCTAACTAGTAGGCAGGGAAAAGGAAACTGATAAAATTTAAATAAATCATTTGTCCTTTTGGAAATGCTTCTAGAAAGTTCCCAGAGAAGACTCTTACATTATATCAGAAAAGATTTGAGCATTTTTACTAGATTTTACTTTGTTATGCCATCACAAACATTATAGGACCTTGGGGTCCTTAAGAACATCAGATAATATAGCCCTGCATGATGCAGTAATACATGCTTATAATCTCAGTGATTCAGAATTCTAAGACAGGAGGATAACAAGTTCAAGGCCAACCTCAGCAATTTAGTGAGATCCTCAGCAACTTGGGGAGACCCTGTCTTAAAATTAAAAAAATGAAAATGTTTGGGGATGTAGATCAGTGATAAAGCAGTCCTGGATTCAATTTCCAGTACCATAATAATAATAATAATACAGCCCAATATGCTGATTTTTTAGGTGGGGAAACTGAGGCCCAGACAATGTCTTACCCAAGAGCAGACAGGTGACAGTGACAAAGTTGGAAGTCATATCCCTGAAGCCTGTCTTTCCACAGTGACACAGTGGCTTACCTGCCCTTTGGTACTGGGTCCTAGCTTGGCACATAGTTGCCCTTAAAAGTTTAATCACAGAATGCTTCCCAGGTATGGGGGTTTATCTTCCTCTGAGAAACAGGACTTGAAGAAGGATGTATTTGAAGCATTAGGAAGGAAGGTGTCCTCTCAGATCAGCCCTACCAACTCCAGAGTTCTGTATATAGACAGGAGACACCCAATCCCTTTCTTCTTCCTCACTCCTATAGACCAGAGGTGGACAAACTATACCCTGCTTGCAAAAATACAGACAAACAAAATGCCTATTGCCTTCTGCTACAAATAAAGTTTTATCAGAATACAACCATGGCCATTCATTTACATATTATGGCTGCATTTGATCTACCACTGCAGAATTGACTAGTTACCATAAAGATGTGGTAGCCTTCAAAGAAGATCATTTTTACTATCTGGTTTGGCAGAAGTCATTTGCTGAGCACTGTTAGAGAGAGGTGAACTCTAACACTGTTAGAGTTCCAACTGTGGTTTTGACCTACAGTCCTTGTATTTCTGTACATCTTCTGTTTGACTCTATCATGATGATAATGATGATTTAATTAGATGATTTAAATCAATGCATGGAATAAAAATCTAATGGAAGGTCCAGTCCAGGAAAAACAGGTTTGTATACTTTGATAAAATCTACATATACTATGGAGAATTAGCAGTCAATACTAGATCTTGTGTGTGTGTTTAAGAAAAATATAAAACCTGCCCAAGGATGACAATCATCAGCTTTAGAGCAGTAGCTACATACTGGTGTATGTATAAGAGGTCAAGAAGGATGGAGAGAGATGGGCTTAGCTTTGTGGTTCTTTTTAATTAAAAATGAGAAATTTAAAGAAAAATCTAATAGAATGTTAACTTGGCTACAATTGGCATTTGCATAGTTGGGAGTCTCATATTGATTTCTACCTTTTGTTCCTATGCCTTTTACTTTTGGTAATTGGAACTAAAACCAAAAAGGCAGGCAGGCAGGCAGACATTTGCTTGAGTAAATCAGTTAGTTTCTCAGAGTTTTAGAGACAACCTTTAGGTAGGAGTATTTCCAAATGCTTGGGCAAAACCTTGGCTCCTATATTTTGAGGAATTTGGGGCAATAGGCATAACACACCTAGAAAGAGATAAGCTTGACATATGTATTTATGCATGCATGTATGCACATATACATTTAATGCTTAGTAGTCTAAATAGACACATTGCAGAGTCCTAGAAACATTGGTTGTTCAAATGCATACTCCTGTAAATGATTCAATAGGGAATGTGAAATTCCATTTCTGTCCTCATTCAAAGTAGAGGAATTTACCACAAGGAGGCATAATCTTTTGTCTCCTTCTGTACATTTATGAATAAATGAGCATGACTGCCTCTTCTCCCCCACTAATAAGCTCCTACTATAAAGATTGTTTCATGGCCTGTATTTTTCTTGGAGATATTTCTAATTCAGAACATCCATTCCACAAAATTATTCAATAGCATTTCATAGAACTGAAAAAAAATTCTCCATTGTGCATTACTAGAATGCTTTCATATCATCATTAAAAGTTTTGAGGGACTAAACTTCTGAAATACATTGCTAATCTATCACCTCATACCTGTATTATGTGGGTAACAGAGCTGGAGGCAGTTTAAGTAGGAGACGCAATAATTACAAAATACATTTCCCCATGTGTGCGAAATCTCCTTGTTTTAAAAAGACACTCAAAACTCATTCTAATCAACTATTTCCCAAGAGAGTTCAAAAAGTTTAATGATTTCTAACAGGGGGATCTGAGATCGTTTTATTTCAAAATGTTTGCACAAGTTCTTCTTTACAGCAATGGGTGTGTGTGTTTTTTAAGGTCTGAATGGACGTGGAGATTTGATTGAAAAAAAAAAAAGGTAGGAAATTCGCAATTAGGAGAAGCCTGAAGCACTTCCTTTTCTTTGTAAAATGAAGCTCCAAGGGTATGAATTTTATAAAACAAAATCTCTCCCAAATTAATTGAGAATGAGGCTAGATGTAGCTCAGTGGTGGTTGCTTAGCAACCGAGCTCCATGCTAGAAAGAGAATGAGGGTACTTCAGCCCCTGGGTACTACTTAAGGCATTGAGTTGCCTAAAGGATGTGAAGAAAACTGTGCTCTTTTGGAAGTTTCTGTTTAAAGATGCATATAATCTATACTGCGTCTTTCATCTGTTAAACAAGATTTGATGTTAAAATTCAGCTTAAATACCACCTCTTCCATGAAGCTTTCCCTGACTGTCCTCAAGGATCCTCAGATTCTGTGCTATATTTGTTTCCTCCATGTTCTGCTCATCCTGTGCATTTCATTTCACTCATCACAGTGTCTTAGAACCATTCGTTTGTTCATTTAATTAGTTTGTTCATTTCTCTTTTTGTCTGCTCAACTTGATTGTGTTTAGGGATTGTCTCTTGATTTTCTTTGCATCTTCCACATAGAACCCCATGCCTCATACTCTATAGGTGCTTTGGCATTTGTTGGATGTGTGGATGGATGGATGGATAGATGGATGGATGGATAGTAGATGAGTGGATGAATGGTGGATGATTGGATAAATGGATGGATGAATAGATAGATGGAAGGGTAGATGGGTAGATAAGTGGGTAGGTGGGTAGCTAGCTAAATAAACAAATGGAGAAATGAATTAAAAATGAATAAATCAATCGGGCCTCAGTAAAGTTAATACCTATAAAAGTGGCAGTATTAATAACTCTATAATGTCTATAAATGTAAAGCAATAACTGCAGTACACGCAGTTAGGAGGGACTTTGTGATTAGCCTGTCTCAAACTATGTTCTGAAGAGTTGGTTTGAATTAAGTTTCCTTCCATTTTCTGTTCTTTACCCTACAGGCAGCCTGAGCAATTGTGTCTGATTTCTAAAGTAGATTCAAATCATTATCCAGTTGGCCCTGATATCCCATCCCAAGGTAAGCATGGCTGCTGCTTTTCTCTGCTTATTGGACTTTGCCTGTGGCTTATTGCTTTGTTTATTATTACCCAAGTGCTCCGTCTTCCCTTTCATATTGTTGTGAAGTATCCTTCATCTTAGTTTGCACAACAAAGTTTCTTGAGGAAACTCTCGATTCCTGGTGGCTGTTAACATGTTTATTTATGACTGCAATAACCCTAGAACTCCCCTGGATAATCCTTAAAGAGGACATTATACGTAGGACTATGTCCTGAGGTAGAGAGCTGTAAAGGGAGCTCATTTCTCATACACAGGTTTTCACATGAAGATATTAGAGGGATTCTGTTTTGAATAGGGTTCTTTCAGGAAGCTGATAGCACATAAATTGTGTCATTTAAAGAGAATTTTTAAAGGGACTTTTAGTAGGAGATGGCCAAAAGTTAGAGAAACTGAAAGAGAAGGGTAGACACAGAGGCTACAAATAGGATATACCTGAAGGAGAAATGGGGAAAGAAAGGTTACCAAAACCTAGAGAAAAGAAAATGAAGAGAAAGATGGAGGGTTGTAGCGCGGGCTGCCTGAAAGGAACATGCCCTGTGTTCAGGTCCATGGAAACTCTGCAGGGAGGCATCCCAGGGAATCAGTACCCTGAATATACCTCACTTCCTTCTTTTGATCTCCTGCTGATGGATCCAGTAGCCAAGCCTAATTGTGTGGCCCACATATGCTAGCCTCGTGAGTCAGGCAGGCAAGTAGTCCAGAGGTGATCTGGAGGGGCCTGTGAAAGGTAATACTATTCAGCCCCCAGGAAGAAAGCAAGCAAAATGGGCTCTGTGAACAGAGGGCATGCTTCATATGCCTTACCTCCAAAATAATGGCGGGGAAAACATTTAGACATTTTGTTATGCATCTTTAACTGCTTCTGAAAATAAATACATGTGTATTCTCTGAAAGTTCCTTACCGCCTGTTCATTCCCCACCCCTACCACCAGTGCTGGGGATTGAATCCAGGGCCTCACACATGCTTAGCAAGCACTCTACCGTGAGCTACATATATTCCCAAACCTTTTAAAATTTTTTGAGTCAGGATCTCCCTAGTCACCCAGGCTGCCCTCTATGTTGCAATCCTCCCACCTCAGCCTACAGAGTAGCTAGAATTACAGGTGTGTACCAACATGCCCAGCTCCTTATTCATCTTCTAGTATTTACTGTTGTGAAAGGTTGTAAGCATAGGAATCTATGTCAAGCTACTTTAGGAAAGGAAAGGATACTTTAGGATAGATTATTGCTCCAGAAGGGCAGATTTCTAAATAACTTCTGGAATTACAATAGCACAAGGCTGGGAGCTTTAGGTCTAGAAATCTGATTCTATTTCCAAATATTTCTCTAGGTTTCAGTTCTATGGGAGAGAATCTCACCAGTTTAACTTAGGGTAGGTGATTAACCCTAATAGAATTAGGGATGATCAGCCAGGCATGGTGGCTGAATTATGCCTATAATTCCCATGGCTCAGAAGGCTGAGGCAGGAGAATTGCAAGTTCAAAGTCAGCCTCAGCAACTTAGAGAGGCCCTAAGGAACTTAGTGAGGCCCTGTCTCTAAGTAAAATATAAAAAGGGCTAGGGATGTGACACCCTTGGATTGAATGCCTGGTACAAAAAAAAAAAAAAAAAAAAAAAAAGAAAGAAAGAAAGAAAAAGAAAAAGAATTAGAGATGGTCAGTTGATATAAAAAAAAAAAAATACATATTGTCCCTTGGAACTTATTTGCGGGGGGATGGTGGTGGGTCTGGTTCTTAGAGAAGAGATGGCAGATTATGAGTTGGGAAGACACCTTATACAATTTTCTACACCAAAGACTCTATCCACATTTTATTATAATTGTCATCTTTCTCAATGGGGTCATCTCAGATCCCTGTAAAGGTTTCTGTGTTCTTTTCTATTATACACCTGCCCCATTATTTTCTATATATATCTGTCTATTGCTCCTCTTAGATGGTGAACTTAAATAAGGGAACATCTCTTATTCATCTTTGTATTCATGGTACCTAGCACAGTGAACAAAGGAGCAATCAAAGCTTTTGGTTAAGCAAGTGGTTAAACATTGGGGCACTAGGATCAGAAGGCTTATACTGAGATTCTTCATTCATTTACTAGATCTGTTGAATTAAGTCAACCTTTAATTTTTTCCCTCTGGTTTTTTCATCTTTGATAATAATCACCCTTTGGATTAACGAAGACCAAATGGTATATATACTCATGAAGCAATATCCCATAAAGGAGGGGTTGAAGCGGTTGGGAAGATGGATAGTGTTGGAATCAGACATCCCTGTTTTTGAATCATAGGGTCATTTCCTGCAGGCCATCGAGCAAGTTTCCTAACCTTTCTGAACCTCTGTAAGAATGAAGTATTTCATACTTCATAAAGTTTGGTTGGAGATTAAACTTGATCATATAAATACTGCATCTGACACTTGGTAGTTGCTCATCTTTTACTTATTTCTATCAAGGCCAATCACTAGGCAGCACCTGGAGATGAAGTCTGGTTTTATGTTCCTTTTGGTTGCCGCCCACCTTATCTCAGTACTTTCTGCCCAGGAACCATGTTTCCCAATATGTTTCTACAGTTGAAAATAGGAGATTAATTTGAAGTGATTTGCTCTATCATTATTTCCTTGAAGTTACTTCCTCGGCATACCTAATTAGAAATCACTCTGTTCATCTTCTGACTTGTAAGTGATTATCATAGATGGTTTTGAAAGTCAAGGAATAAAATTGGTGTAAAGGAGTTAGCATGCGTCCTGGCTCCGATGGGACCCCCATTGCTGTGGTCATTGCCATTGATTCATTGTCCCTGTTGTCTTTAGTACCCTAAGACCTTCTTGAATCATGTTCCTGCAAGAACATAAAGATCAGTGAACTACTCTTGTTTCTTGAAGTATCTAAAAAGATTAGGTCTAGTGGTAGGATGATATGTATGATATATGAGGAGATAAATATGAAGCTTTTTCCAGAGCTTCAGTCTTAGGACTCTTCCCTTGAAAAAAGAATGGTAAGTATTTATTTTTTTCTTTCAGTTCTTTTTTTTTTTTTTTTTTGCATGCTTTTTGAGCCAAAAACTGTAGTCATTTTGCTAGTGCTGTCATTTTGGTATTCTCTAGCTATTCTTTTGTGCACTTTGCCTGATTCAGTTATGGTTCATAAGTTTTAAAATATGATTGGAGTCTCCATACTACTTTAGCCCTGAGTCTGAAAAATGTAAGAATGAGAATATGGTGCAAGCCTGCATTAGTTAGAGTTTGATTCAATCATATATGAAAAAAAATTCAAGTAGCATTGGCTTGAATAAGGCAAGTGCTTATTTTTTGCTTTCACATCTAAGATGTCCAGTAGTAGGCAGTCCAGAGCTGGTATGGTAGTTCCACAGTTATCAAGAACCCAGGCCCATTCTCTCCTCCTTTGCCTCCATCCTTCACATGACCTCCTTTCTCAAGGGTACCTCATGGTTCCAAGATAGACTTTATAACTCCAGTCATGTTTGAGTTCCAGCAGCAGAGAAAAGGAAGATATAGGGATACTTGTGTGATTTCCTTATGAATGAGCCCCATTTAAAGAGCTTCCTAGTAAGCATTACAGTTCTACAACTTTTGCCTACTGTCTTCAGGGAAAAAGGGAAAAATACAGGTTCTGTCTACAGTTTACTAAACAGCCATTCATAATTTGAAGGCTTATACATGTCAGCTTCGTAAGCTGACCAGGTCAGAGCACATTTGCAGTTGTATTCCACAGGTATAGGCTGAATAGATTACATGGGCTATGGAATCATACAAATCTGGGTTTGAGTCCTGGCTCTTATTATCCATATGTTCTTTTTTCCCCCTCATTTTTCAAAAAAATATTTTTTTTAGTTGAGGAGAGATATACAATATTTTTGTTTATTAATTTATTTTGTATATGGTGCTGAGGATTGAACCAGTGCCTCACACATGCTAGGCAAGCACTCTCTGCCGCTGAGGTATAGCCCCAGTTCCTTTTCCCTCATTTTTATTGGTGCATTATAGTTGTACATGTTGATGAGATTTGTTGTCACATATTCATACATGTACACAATAGAATAATATAATTTTTCCGGTATCACTCCCCAGCACTTCTTCCCTCCTTCCCTGACTGCCACCCCTTAGTCCCTTTCCTCCATCGCTCTTTGATTTTTAAATTAAAAAAAAATTTTTTTTAGTTGTTGATGGACCTTTATTTTATTTATTTATGTGTGTATGGTGCTGAGAATCCAACCCAGAGAATGCCTCACACATGCTAGGCAAGCACTTTACCACTGAGCCACAACCCCAGTCCCTCTTTCTTTGACTTTTTTTTCTTTCTTTCTTTGATTTTTAAGAAATCCACCCTGACTTTTGTTTTCCTTTTCCCTCTCTAGCTTCCATATATAACCTTATGAGTTGCCATCATTTAACATGATGGTGTCTGGTTTATCTTATTTTCCTGCAAATGCCATAATCTAACTTTTCTTTATGGCTGAATAAAACTCCATTATATCATTTTATGTATCTGTTCATCTGTTGATGGTCACCTAGACTGGTCCCACAGTTTTGCTCTTGTGAATTGTTCTGCTCTAAACATGGGTATGCATGAATTCCTGTAAGATCACTTTAATTATTCATGGTGTATACTGAGAAGTGGTATAGCTGGGTCATCTGGAGAGTCCATGCCTAGTCTTTTGGGAGCCTCCATACTGATTTCCTTAGTGGTTGTACTAATTTATGGTCCTACCAACAGAATAAAAGTGTTCCTTTTATCCAGCTCCTCTTCAGCATTTACAATTATCTGCATTCTTGATAACTGCCATTTTGATTCGTGTGAGATGAAATCTCATTGTAGTTTTGATTTGCATTTCCCTAATTGCTAATGTTGTTGACCATTTTTTCATGTATTTGTTGGACATTTATATTTCTTCTTTTGAGAAGTGTCTGAATATTCTTATGCAAATCAGGTGACTTCTTTGAGTCTTCATTTTATCACATATCAAATAGAGACAAAATAGTCATTTCACAAGGCTGGCCTCTTGAAGGAGCATAGGTACATAATTCGTGTGGTTAATAGTTTTAAACTGAGTGCCAGCAATTTTACTCTCTTTAATGCTCATTATGAGTTTGAAATTATGCCAGATTTGATAAATGTCATATCTCACTTCTAACTACAAGATTTTCAAGTATATATAGATGAATAAATCAGAAACTCAAAGAGGCTAAGTAACTTGGCCAAGGTTACATAGAACTATAAGCCCTTCCTAATCTAATAAACAACAAAAATGTAATACAAAGATCTTTCTGATTCAAACATTTTTCTTTTTCTTCCAAACTATATTGTTTGATTCAGACCCAGGTCACAACTCTCCAAACAGCACATACAGGTTTACATGACAACAAACTGGATTCTTGTGCCATTGTAATTCACTGATTATGTTTGCTCAGCAAGAATCAAAAGCTGCCAGAGATGTTGAATGGAGCCTTTAAGGTAGCTGTATCCTGGGAAAAGAACTGAACCCTTCTGTAGCAGAAAAATAGGAAAGATTTTCTCCTTAAGGCATGGCTTCAAAGTATATTTGTTCCTAGCTCTTTGTGCTCTGATTACATATATAGCCTTTGGTTTAACTTCCCTGGTTGCCTGACCAATATCTATCATTCTTTATCTTCTAATATTAAGTACATTTGAAAAATATAAATGGCGCATTTGCTGTGTTGGTCATAAGGTTGGGCTGCATTAATGTGTGTCCTTGGAGGATATTTACAATGCCCATAAGATTTCTGGAGATGGTAAAAACATCCATAATAGAAAAGCATAGGATTCTATCACTGCAACTAAAGTCGTGACTAAATTTATAGGTAGGAATTTGAGCAAGGAAAGCAATTTCTAAACTGGAATCTGAAGAATAAAGAGGGATTTGCCAAAGGGAAAGGGATGGGAGAGCATTCCAAGCAGAAGGGATAGTGTGTGTGTGTCTTTGATTCTTAAGCTCTGGCTTCTGGATCCCCATTCTTTGATTTTTCCTATCCTTACCATCTGAGTTTTGCCTTGACAGTGCCAGGGCTGGTTTTTAGCCTCCTGAAAGCCCACCATCAAACATGGAGGCCACCATGTTAAACAGCAGGTCACTGGGCTTCTGTTCCCTGGAAGCCAATGATAACAAACCATTCTGCAGGGTTGTTCTAAAACAGAGATGGCAAAGCTTCATTTCCTGTGCCAATGTTAATTGCTTGTTGGTAGCAGCCTGGACAGATCAAAAGGACACTAAGGACCACTGGAAAGCATCCCATAATTAATTAGTGATGCTTCCCTGGGTTTAGAACCAGAGCTCTGATGCATGAGTATTGGCATTATTGATTCCAAATCACCCCCCCCCCTTTTTCTTATCAAGCTTGAATGGAACTAGAAAACATGTCAAAGTAGGGAGTGAGAGATGACAATACCTTCTATCTCCTACTTGTAGCATTTCTAACCTCAGCATTAAAAATGTGGCTCTTGCCAATAAAAAGCTGACTCAAGGTTCCTTGGGCCACCTTGGCAGTCCCTACATCTACAAAGCCCTGTTAGGCTCCAGCTGCTGTTCTAACATATCTGTCAACAATAAACCACCTGCTATAAGGGTTGTCCCTTGTGGGAATGGCTGAGGAAAGGTGGAAATATTGTTAGTGATCACAGATTTGCTATTAGTCTGAATAGAATTGATTATATGACTCTTCCTTATAAATGTTTCTGCTCATCCTTTGAGGACCAAACCAAAGACAGTAATCTCTGTGTGAGGGCAATGTATTCTAATGATTTCTCTGCTTTAAAATTTTCATTCTTCTTGTTGACTGGTGTTGACCAGCTAGTCCCTCCAATTAGTACCCTCATCCCAGCAGCATAAACAGCTACATTTGTTTTATTCTCCACCTCCGTATTCTGTCTGTGCTTTTGTTCATTTAGTCTTTCCAGTCTAAAACACTTGTCACTTTCATTTCACCAGTTTAACTATTGCTGTTCAAATTCCAGACTAGCCTACAACCGCCCACCTTTGGAAACCTCTACTGTATTAGTCAGCTTTTTCATTGCTGGGATAAAAACACCTAACAAGAACAAATTTAGAAAGAAATAATAATTTGGGGGCTCATGGTTTCCATCTATTCTTTAGGGCTCAAGGTGAGGCTGAATATCATGGTGAAAGAGTGTGTTGTAGAGTTGCAGGTTAGGAAATCATACCAGGAAGCAGAGAGAGAGCGAGAGAGAGCAAGAGAGTGCTCTGCTCAACAGGGACAAAATATATACTCCAAAGTTATCCTCCCAGGGACCCACCTCCTCCAGCCACTCCTTACCAGCCTACAGTTATCACCAAGTTGATCCCTATTAATAAACTGAGTGGTTAAACCTTTCACAACCCAATCATTTCATCTCTAAATCTTCTTGCATTGTCTCACACATGAGTTTTTTGGGGACACCTAATCTATACCATAACATGTACCTGTCCATTCCACCTGGTCCCTCTCTCTCTCTCTCTCTCTCTCTCTCTCTCTCTCTCTCTCATTGGCACCATCTTGATGCTTTTTATGGACTTGTATTTTCATTATCAAGTGCATATAGTCATTTTTGTTGTAAATATGTGCTCTGGAAGATAGCTTCCTGAAGGCTGGGATTTGATCTCCTTTATCTTCTAAAAGGTTTTGAAGCTAGGTCTTCATCATCTGAGATGTTGGATTTAACTTGAACATGGAGAAAAACCCACTACCACTCTCTTTTTACCGACACTTCTCACTGGTCTCTGTGCGTGTAGATGGAAGTGAGTAAGTCATTAATCAAAGACAGTGACATCTACCAGTTTTATATGTTTGTCCTTGAATTCTTTTATTTTATAGCTATTAGGAGAAGAAAGCTCAGGATTTTAAAGCAATTGAATTATTTCAGTGTAATTTGAAGGGAGAGAAGAACATTTATTTTTCTTTGGAATTTTTAGTAAAGAGCTTTTATTTTTATTTATCACAACAGGATTCCAAGTAGCATCTTGCCTAATTATGTTAATTGAATTATTCAGATTGCTCATGAGTTAATATTGTCTCATCCCATGTTTCTAACTCATTAACCAATAACCAAAAATCCAAGTAATTAAGGTATTTAGGAAATGAGTTTGTCAAATGGTGGGGTAAAAAACACTCAACCCACAGCTCTCATTACCTTCTTGGGGGGAATAGTCACAAACTCCTGGCTTATTCCTAATTCACTGGGCCACTTTTCACTTTGTGGGTTCTTGAGGTCTTTTTACCTATTGACCATTATACCATTTGGTAACACATTGTTGTTCAGAGTAATCACAAGAGGAATGCTGACGACTCTGAGGTCACACTTGCCCCAACAGGCTTAGATGCTTGCTTGTCTTCTCAAATTTGATAAAGACAAATATCAGTATATCTTAGGTGTCCCAAACCCTATCGACCTTTGTGAGAGAATAAAGTTACGTCCCTTTTTTATACCAGATTTAATACTGAACTCCTATTGAGTTTGTCAGGCTCCATCTTTAGGCGATTTTATTTTTCAGGTGTTTCTGATGTCCACAAAGAATGCTTGAACATTATACAGGTCCACTGTGTTGACTAGCCTGGCTCTGAATCACTGACCTCTTTTTTTTATTTTTAAATTTTATGTTTTTAAACTGATATATAATTGTGGATATTGTGGGTCATAGTATGAAACTTTTATACTATATGTAATGATGAAATCAGAGTAATTAACATTTTCTTCTCTTTAAACATTAATTATTTCTTTGTGTGGGAAGCATCCAACTCCTCTCTTCTAATTCTTTTATTTAAATTTTTTTTTACTCCATCTGCTATTATTTTTATTTATTTTTATGTGGTGCTGAGGATAGAACCTGTGCCTCACATATGCTAGGTAAGCACTCTACCACTGAGCAACAGCCCCAACCCCTCTCTTATAATTCTTAATAAAATACATAATAGGTGATCATGGATTATAATCATCTACTGTGCTAGAGAACAGTAGAACTTATTCCTCTTTTCTAAGTGTATTGTTATCCAACTTCCTTCTAGCCTTCTTCCCCATTAGCCTTTGTAGCCTCTTCTGATGCTGTTCTACTCTACTTCTCTGAAATCAGCTTTTAGCTTCCATATATGTGTGAGAGCATATGACATTTGTCTTTCTGTGCCTGGCTTATTTGATTTAACATGATGTCCTTTAGTTCTATCCACATGACTACAAATGGCAGGATTTCATTCTTTTTTTATGGCTGGAAATAATATTCTACTGTGTCTCTATATATCACCTTCTTCTTATCTATTTATCTATCTGTGGCCTCCTTGGTTGATTTCATAGCTTTGCTATTGTGCATAATGCTACAGTAAACATGAGAGAGGATGTTGACTTACTGTCCTGCTCTTCTTCTGCTGTTTGCATTTTACTATCCCTCCCTTCACTAAGACCATAGAGGTTCCTTCTGTAACTATGCCTGGGCCTGGGCACAGTATCTTTAGTTCACAATTGAGATAAATAATATAGAGCAACAAAAGCCTCTGAAAAATTGGAAGACAACTACAGTACAGGGCCTGGAAATGGATAGCAGAAGCCTCAGGTCTCAAAGTCCACAGGCCAAAGCCTCCCAAAGACTGAGTATTTGCCTTACAGAAGCATGGCAAGCAAAGACAAAAATATTTACTATCTGGCCCTTTGCAGAACAGGTTTACCCATTATTACTTGTTATGGCTACAATCTCAGGCAGATGCCTGCTTCTTAGATCTGCAAAGCGGACTTAGTTTATCCTTCAAGACAGAATTCTAATAAGAACCCTTTCAGGAAAATAATGAAACTCCAAATCACAATTTAGAGTGCAACTGAATTTTGACTCATAACTGAAAGTTTAAGGAATAACTGGCATTTGGCCTGGGTAGTCCTAGGGAGGCAAGTTATTCCATCAGAACTCATCTTCCTATCTTTACTTCTTAACCTGAGTTTTCTCTCAGGCACCCGAGTTCCCAGATTTATAGTTGCCCAACCATCCCAACTGAGTGAGGGCATCTTCTTCCTCTTATGTCCATCAGAAGCCCTGGCATGGGGGATGGGATTGTAGTTTAGCCCTTGCCTAGCATGTGTGAGACACTGGGTTTGATCCTCAGCACCACATGAAAATAAATAAAGTTATTGTGTCCATCTACAACTAAAAAAAAGAAAGAAAGAAAGAAAAGAAAAAAAAAAGCTCTTGCATTGAGCATAAAAGGAGCATTATGTGTTGTTTGACATTTTCTGACCAATAGGAGGTAAAATCTGATTATTGGCCTGGCCCAGATTCTAAGTCCTTCCCTGTACTTGGAGCTGAAGATAGCCCCACCTAAATTCTGTGGGATAATTTAGAAGGAGAAATGATTTTCCAGAAGGAAATCATTGAATATTGGTTGGATATTAAGAAACATCTTCTACCCCTGGTCTATGGAGAATCTATAAGGAAACAAAATTAAGAAAGACAGAGAACTGAGCTACCTGGTCCTTCTAAATCCTATCCTGGTAGTTCCTGTTCAGGTCTTGTGACTGGCTCAGCCATTATATGTCCTTCTGAGGGAGGAGCAAGGATGCCATAGACTCAGATAGTGTCCAAAAAGAACAATTTAATGGCCTATGGATGTATACATACCCTGACAACTGTGAACCCTGATAGAGGAACTATTCCTAGCTCAGAGCACTGGGCATTATGACATCCTCCACAGAATTTCTCTAATAGACCTGATGGAATAGACAAGCTGTAATTTCCAGTGCTGATTCTGATAAGAATAGATAGTCAATGGTCAGGCAATCAGGGTTTATGGGCCCCAGTTAAGGTCATGTTCATATGTAAAGACCACAGCTTGAGGCTAATGTGTAGAAACATTAAATGGGTCCCTTCCAGAACTTTTGCAAAAGTAAAGACCACGAGTTTTAACTGTGGGATCCTTCCAGCCAACTCCTTGGTCCCAGAGCGGTGGGAAAATGGAAAATGGGGGTGAACCGAAATGGGAGTTACAGGAAAGATGAAAACTTAGGATAAAGGACATGGCCAACAGTCTTGATACTTTTTCAATGCCTGTTTAACATGGATTTGCACCAAAGACATTGGTACTTTTTCAATGCCTGTTTAACAGATTTTGTCAATCCTCACATTCCAAAACCATATAAACCCTTAGGCTAGCACACCCAAATGGGTTTTCCTACTATCAGGTCCCCTCTTGTATCACAGAAGTTCTTCTCTTCTTAGTTTAAATACATCCTACTTTGTTTACTCTTGCCTCCCATTGTTGTCCTTGGATTTTATTCTTCAAATTTTCTAGGCAAGAACCCAGAAAGAAAATAGGAAGTGGGGATCTAGTCTCATTTCAGACTCTGGTTTCAATTCATTATAACAAACCAAATTGTGCCTAAAACCTTACAAGATACAGTTGGGTTTCCCCCTCCACACCCAAAAACAAACCCAAATTGTTAATTTAATAGCTTTGTTTGAGGGGGGGGGGATCATTGTTGATGCCAAACAGAAATCTGTCCACTTCAAAAAGTTTCTTCACCACTATTGTTAGGTTCACTCAATCTGAAAATATTTCCAATGGAAAGAAAGCCACAACATCCTGCCTTTTGCCTTTTATTCACTTAAAGTGATGAAGTCCCAGTATGGGCCAACCCTTTCCATTCATAGAACCTGTTCATTTATAAGTGAATCAGGGTTGCTTCATCTTTCTTCACTTACCCAAACCCTTTATTCATGGTGCTGCTACAGCTTTGGGGTTTTCTAAAGCTTCCCAGATGACTGTGCATACTGCTGATCTAGATAATCTTCCTGCTTAACAGTTCTGAATACTTCTCAGCCCTTTCTCTATCACAGAGTGAGCTACCAAATTCTCTGTTTCCGTTATGCAACTAGACTTCCCACACTGTTTTGCAACAGGTAATTTATGCACCTGCCTCTTTCCCTAAACTCTGTTCCCTATGGACAGAGACTTTGTCTTATTACCTACCTACTATATCCTCAGCTCTTAGAAAAGTGCCATGCACAAGATAGATATTTTATAAATCTTAGCTGAATGGGAGGCTTTCAAATCATCCTCTCAGAGGTGCTCTAAGGCAGGCATTATTATGATCATTCTTCTCTCACCAGTTAGAAAATTAGGGCTCACAGACATTCAGCGTTACAAAGAGTCAGTCTGATTTAAATTTAGAGCTTCTGACCCCAATACCGTCTTCTGTTCCATAGCATCGTTCTGTCTCCTTCATGGAAAATACCAATGAAATGTTTCCTATTTTATTAGGCTGACTCATGAAATTATCGGTTAGAAATGGTCAAAAATGGACACCTTCATATGCTTCGGTTTAATACAGTTGACCTCCTGTATCCAGTTTTTGCATTCATAGATTCCACTAGCCTTGTATCAAAAATATTCAGAAGAAGAATGTTGTCAGTACTGAATGTATATAGATTTTTCCTAAAAAAATACAGTACAACATCTATTTGCATAACATTGACATTGTATCAAGTATTAGTAGTCATCTAGGTTTTTAAGCATGTGGAAGGATGTGCATAGGCTCTATGGAAAGACTAGGTCATTTTTTTTCTTATTTGTTCTTTTTACATGACAGTAGAGAATATTATGACATGTCATACATATATGGAGTATAACATATTCTAATTAGGATTAGAATCTTGTGGTTGTACACCATGTGGAGTTTCACTGGTCATGTATTCTCATGTACGAGCATCGGAAAGTTACATCTTGTAAAGGTAAAATTTCTAAGCTGATTCTAAGCCGCAGAGCCAGAGTTAAAGTGTAAAAGACCGGACATTGTGAAGTTTCTAACTGCAAGGCTTGGGTTAAAGAGTAAAAGATTAAGTATTGTTACAATTCCTCTGCTACCCCCGGAACCTGTAATCTTGGTAGCTGTTAGGACAATACCCGAGCTGCCCAGTAAATATTCTCACTGACTCCTCTGGTTGTCTAATAACTTGGGGTTCTGTGAAGCTGGCACGTAGGCACCTCGGGCCCCCAGAACCAATCAGTTTAAATGTTTACCCCACTTAAAAGTAACCAATCACCCCCGTCCAATCTGTTCCTGCCAGTAAATGTACTAACCAGGTCTCAGAGTTGTTGTTCAATTTTCCCGCGCCTCATGATGATTTGTTCTGATGTATGCAAAGCCCCCCGCCCTCTCCAAAAAGTGTACTTAAGCTCTGCCTGACCTCTGTTCGGGGCTCTGGGCTGCTCTATCTTCCTGAGTGAGCCTGGAGCCTCAGCATGCTGAATCAATAAAACCCCTTCTGCCAATTGCATGGAGCCGGTCTCTTGTGGTCTCTCCCTCCGACGTTTTGCTGGACCCTTACAGTCTGATTCATTCTACTGTCTTTCCTGTTCATTCCCCCCTCTTCATTCCCCTTTGTCTAATCCAATGAACTTTTATTCTTCTAGGTCATTTTTTTGAGACAAGGTTTCCCTATACTAGGTCATTTTATAGAAGGAACTTGAGAATCTTTTGGATTTTGGCATTGGGGGGTGGAGAGGGGTGGGTGTCCTGGAACCAGTCCTCCACAGATACTGGAGGATGACTGTACTTTTGTTATGACCTTAATTCAGGATATAAACTTTTATGAAAAAGGACTGTATCCCATAATGAAACAAAATGGACATTATTAACATTCTAGATTGGGGTTTTTCTCCATCAGTTCATGGAATCATCAATTCTCCAACCTCCATGGAATCCTTTCATGGCCCGAGAAGTTAAAAGAACTGAATTGAAGCATCATTTAAATGACCACCTTACTGTGTGAGCTCACAAAAATCTATCATGTCTGCGGGCTTCCCTTTCCTGGCAAAATGGGAAGAATAATTCCTATGTTAACCAAGCTATTCTAAGATTTATAAAAGAATATCCATGAAGGACCCGTCCCACAAAATAAAAAGGAAACATACAGACATATGATGATTTTATTGTGAATTTTTGCTGCCTAGAAGGGAAAGGCCAGGAGGCTCAATAAACACAGTATTAAAATATAAACACTTGAATGAACAACCTAGATATCTTTAACGATAATACATGAGCGTCCGCTTTTTAATGTAAGGTCCCCTCTGGCGTGAATAGATTGTTACAGTCAGTTCATTTTCCATCTTTCCAGCAGATTAACTGCTTGTCTGAGCTCCTGAAATAGGAATGATGAGCCTCTGAGGAGATGAAGGGGCTTCCTGATTAACTCATCTGTTTTCCTATCTTGTAATGAGAAGTTACCACTGTGCCAGAGTGTTCTATTTCTCTGAAGGGCGGCTGTTCTCATTTTGTACGTAGTATAAAGAGGGCACTTGGGCCAACAATAGAGAAATTTAAGACCTGAGATTTGGAAAGAAGAAATGACACTGAGAGTGAAACCACTTAACAAATAATACAGGGTCTGATGTGGTGGTGCATGCCTGTAATCTCAGCAACTTGGGAGGCTGAGGCAGGAGGATCGCAAGTTCAAGATCAGACTTGACAATGTAGGGAGACCCTGTCTAAAAAACAAACAAAAAAGACTATGGATATAGCTCAATGGTAAAGTGTCCCACATTCAATTTCTCAGTACCAAAAAGTTAAAAGTAATACATTAGTAATGTCATCTTCCTCTCTGTATATTTTGGGTGCTCCTTGGTACAATGTCAATAGTATATCTCAGTGGTTCTCAAAGTTGGGTTCCTGGACAGTTGACATCACCATCATTTAGTAACTTGCTAAAAATCAAAATTCTTGAAATGTACCCTAAACTTAATAATTCAGAAAGTTTGGATTTGTGGCCCCCCAAATCTGTGTTGGTAATATTAATATATGTTAAAATTGCGGAAATGCAGTGTGTTTGCACTGAGCCAGTTGATGCCTCTTTAAGTAAGACAAGAAGAAAAATAGTAGCATAGAAGTATTTAGGGCTGATCTCTCTTCATCAGGTATCAGTGGGCTTCTTTGTCACTTGTGTTCAACTCTGTCTGTGGGACTTTAAGTTATTATAAAATCTAGGTGGAGAAAATTGAGGGTGACTGTGAGAATATAATGTAATATAAAGTTTTAAAACAGCATGTCACCATTTTAGTTGGAAGATATGTGCAGGGGTAAAAACGATGGAGGTATGACTAAAATATTCAAATAAAATGGTTCTTTTAGGAAGAGAGGGTATATGAACTCTAATGCACTGTGTTGTTTGAGCTGTAAATCCAGAGTCACTTTTGATTCAGTTATCTTTTCTTCCATGTTCACATTGAATCCATTAGCAAATCCTCTCAATTTTGTCTCCAAAATATATAGATTCTCAACTCATTCACTTCTCCAAGTGTATGCCATCACTGCCCAGGTCAAAGGTAGTATCAGCTGTCCCTGAGGCTATGCTTTGCCTCCCAGTTTGTACACAACCTTCCACTCTTGCCTAATTTAAGCTAGTCATTCCCCAATTCAGATCTTTCCTATGCTTTTGTTTTGTTTTCTTTTGTATTTAGAACAAAAAAAAACAAAACAAAACAACAACAAAAAAAAAAACCCTGTGTTCCTAACTATGGCATATATGGCTTGGTTTGAGCTGGACACTAAGACCCAGTCTCATCTCTCACTGCTCCACCCCACTTCCCCAGCACCATCTGCTCCAACAACAATGGTTCTGTTTGTTGGATGTTTAGTTCTGGAGCATTCCAGGCTCCTTGTCATCTGCAGACACTTGCCCATGCTGTTAAATCTGCCTGAGAGTTTCCTACTACTCTTTCATAGCCAGCTTCTCCTTCTGTATTTATTGGTGATCCTGTCTATAATGGGTTTCTCCAAACCCACCCAGTTCCCTATCTTGACTCTTTCTTTGCTTCATGCATAGCATTTATAACAGTTTGAAATTGTTGGTGTTTTTTGTTTTGACTCTAAAGTACTGATAAACTGCCATCATGTATGTCTTACTCACTCACAATTTCACATTTGCCCCTATATCTATGATATATACCTAGTAATTGCTTAATAACTTGTATATGATGAATGGATTTGAGCACTTTTTATGATACTTTGGACAGATAGATAATATTTTTAGGATGTTGCACTTTGCATTCTATAATATAATGTACATAATTATAATTATACACACATGCAACGCTGCTGTAGTTGCTCTTCAAGAGACTTTTGAAAAAATATTGGCTCATAATGAGACAGAGTATGAATATATGCAGTGGTATGCTTGCTTGTGAGAGTAAATTATTGGAGCTTCTCTTCCTAATTCACTGACTTCATATTTATTAATAGCATGAAATCTGTATCTGTAATTGTGAGAGTATTTACACCATGGAAGATGTAAAAGCTAAAAATCAGATATTTTTCATTCCACAGAGCTAGTCATTAAACATTTCTGAGCACATCACTGACAGCTGTGTTTCTTAGTCATGATTCCCAGAAAGAGATCCTTAAATGAAATTCTTTTAGTAGTACATTTTTAAAATTTTATTTTTTATCAACATGTATTAGTTGTACATGTTAATAGTGTGATAGTTCAATACATGAATTGATCAAATTCAAATTCAACAGTCTTTACCAGCCTTCACTCCTACCCCCTGGAGGTCTAACCTCTAGTAATCACAAATCTATACTCAAGTTAACATTTTTTTTTTTTTTAGCTTCCATGTATAAGAAAGAACATGTGGTTCTTGTCTTTCTGTTTCTGGTTTATTCCACTTAACATAATATCCTCTGGTTCCAACTGTTTTGCTGCAAATAACAGGATTTTATTCTTCTTTATGTCTGAATAATATTCAACTTCTTTATGATCAAATAATATTCCACAGTGTACAGGTACTGTATTTTCTTTCTTGAAGTGCTGGAAATTGAACACAAGGTCTTAAGAATAATAGGCAAGACTCCTCCACCACTGAACTACACCCCAGTGTTTCATTTTGTTTATTCACATTCACCTACTTTTGGGCACCTAAGTTGATTCCATATCTCAGCTTTTGTGATTAGAACTGAAGTAAAAATGGGCATGCACGTATCTCTCCTATGCTGATGGCAAAGAGATATTGCAGGTTTCTTTTCTATTTTTTTTTTTTTTGAGAAAGGGATTTATAAGACTGTGTTTTAAGTAAGGAAAGCACAGGAGAGTGAGAAGAGGGACTGGTAAGGGAAGACCAAGCAAGTATATGGTGTCAGGCAAAGTCCCATGGAGTTTTACTTTGGCTTAGTTCCATGGAGTAGATTTGAAAACAGAGTTGTCCAGTTGGGGACCTTGGATGTGGTACCTTTTGTACTCTCTCTTGTGGACCATTCATTAAGGACTAACCCTTTTGGAGCAAATATTCTTCAGTCCTCTCTCTCTCTCTCTCTCTCTCTCTCTCTCTCTTTCTTTCTCTCTTTGTCTCTTTGCATGCAAAAATAAGGCAGGTTCTTGCAGCCGGAGAAAAGGTCTGAGACAAAGAGACACAGATGCTAATGATTGGGATAGAGAGCACACAACTATAGTCAAGGGGTGCTGGGTCCAGGCAGCTCTCTACAGTAGTGACCCTGAGCGTTTCACAGGCATGCATTCACCTAGGGATAATGCTGTTTGGAGGATAAGCAGGTCCAGGCCTGTGCCCAGAATTCTGCACATCACAAAAGCTCCAGGTAATGCCACTCACTTTGCTCATGATGCACACTTGGGGGAACTAAGTACAGCATGCTTTAAAGTACTTTTTACAGGGCTGGGGATGTGGCTCAAGCGGTATAGCGCTCGCCTGGCATGCGTGCGGCCTGGGTTCGGCCCTCAGCACCACATACAAACAAAGATGTTGTGTCCACCAAAAACTGAAAAATAAATATAAGAAAAAATAAATAAAGTACTTTTTACAGAAAGACCCAGTTGTATTTGTCTTGTTTGAGTTTGTTCTCATGGAAACATGGTTTACACAAAGGTTTGGAATAGAATTGTTTTCCTGAGAGATGCTAGGCCTTTCCACTGACTTCCCCCCAAACATTTTATCATTGTGGTCAAATATTTAGTGATAGCACTTTGGATTTGCAAGGGAGTGTTCAGATCCTCTAGTGCTTCACAGATGTAAATTAAGACCAGGAAAGTGCCTACTAATGTCATTTTAGCATGCCTTACCATTAATAGCCAAATCTGTTGTCCAGAGACCCCCTCGCCCCAACCACCAAATGATTTTTCTCTCTGTATCCCCTTAGATTCATCTCTTCAAACATTTTACAAGACCTTGTTTACACATCACTATGCATGATTCATAGGGATCACAGAAATTAGATTTTTAAAAAATAAGACAGGTGTGACTCTTGCTCTTAGTGACATCACAAACTGATCAAACGCCCACAGTATTTTACTTTGTTAGTGCTGAATGGGTGACACAGCTCCAGTTTCTCATAAATGCTATTTGTCTTGTGCAGCCAACCTAAAGACATAAAGTGGCTGCAGAGAACACCAACTCGACCAAGAAATAAAGCAGAAAATTATTTTTAAGCTTTGTCACTGGAGATGTGAAGGCATAAGCGATCTTTTAATGCTAACTATACTCTTTATTTTTATGTTCTTCAATGAATGCTAATAAGACACACCAGGGCAGACTGCCTTGGGCAGAAATAAATATTATGCACTTGCAGTAATTAATTTATGGCAAAATGTAGTCAGCAGAGAAAAGTGAATTTGTGAAATTCTGAGTGCTTGACAGCCTCTTATTGAAGCAGAAATAAAATGCAGTCAGTAAATGTTATACTGCAGAAGCAAGTGTTTAGTTATCACCAAAAGAAATATATTAAGTAATTGGGGGTACTTGGCTCTTCCACTCAATCCAGGGGTTACACATTCATTTTATTGAGGTATGAATACAGTATTTTCTAAACTGAGTAAAGGAGGAAATAAGTAAAAGATGACCTCATGAAAGTATTTTTCCAGAATGCTTTTGCTTTAACAGTATGTAAATGAGTTCCTTGATATGTTGATCCTTACTTGGGTCTACACAGAACCCCCAACTTGAATGTTTTTGTTCACATACGATCAAGGCAATAGCAATTCATAAAATATCATTTCATAAACATGGGAATGGGTTGGCAGGTAGGTATCATTGGCATGGTGATTTGAATATTTCCAGAATCTCCTGTCCCTGGGTGTGCCATCTGTTGTGGGCAATCTATTTGTCTTAGTTCCAGTTCTCAGAAGCAGAACCTGAGATGGAGAATCTTGTGCAGATGTTCAAGAGAAAAGGAATGTAAGAAAAACTGGGGGAAAATAAATACAATTTTGGGATAAGACTAGCATAAGCTTGATCCCATGGCTAACTGTGGAATATCAGTCTCACTGCAGAACTCGGGGCCAGGGCTCCCATTTTTGTTTACCCCCATGCCACTGAATCACAAGTGACTGCAGATGGTGGGAGATGTGGATCATTTCCCAAGTGAGGTGGCTCCATGCTGTCAGAGGGCAAGTCTCAGAAGAGGCCCCTGAAATCCGATATGCCATAGCCTGGGAAATGGGTACAACCAGTCCAGTAAAGGAAATCCAATCATGTGTCTACTGTACTCAATTTTCAGTAAAGGGAACAAACATCCTAATCTATGTTCATCTAGGAAATGAGGAATAAAATGAGCTGGATCATGAATCAAGTGCTATGTTAAAATAGCAACAACAATGACTCATACTTCTAAACATGTCTTATCTACAAAACCATTTGATTTCTGTTTATTACTGAACTCTTCCTTCTTCAGTAAGCTAAAAAAAAAAAAATCAATCCAACAATCACCCTATACTGCTCTGAGCAGGTTTTAGGATAAAGCACATCAATAGGAAGAAAGTCCATGGTAACTAAGTTCAGGGAAATTGCCCAGGGAGGAATGAGCACTTGCATCAGATTACAGAATTGCTGAGAAAAACTAGTAAGTAGAGTGATCCTGGGTCAGGAGCTGGTCCCACTGAAATGAGCATGTCATTTACTTTCTCTGTGGAGGTCTTTTAAAGAAAACCAAATTGACTCCTCCTGCATGTTTGTAAAACTTAGCTGGGTAGGAACTAGAACATCTAAAGCTCTGGTTCCATGTGGAGTTATTAAAACTTCCATGTGTCCTCAGCCACAGCCACCCTGAAAAACCTGGGGTGGCGGGGATAGAAATATCCTGCATGGAAACCTCAGTGGAAGGATTAATGACTATTTCTTTCTTTATCTAATATCCTGTCATTAAATAGGCATATTTTTTTTTTCTTTTTCCTTTTAAAATTCCTGGAGTATCTTGCTTCTGTCAGCCTATAGGTGCAGGACAGAGAGACTTGGAATAAAGGCCCCTCTTCTCTCTTCTTCTAGGTAGCTTTGAGGGAATACAGGACACTAGACTATGCTTTTCAATAGGTGGATCCATCCCTTCTTCCCTGCCTTTATTGTTAATCTCTCCTTTCTCTCCTCCTTGTTTTATTCCTTGTGTCTCCAATATATTTTAAAATTACCTTCCTAGCCACGTGTGGCAGTACATGCTTATAATCCCAGTGGCTCAGGAACTTCTGAAGCAGGAGTTTTAGAAGTTCAAGGCCAATCTCAGCTACTTAGTGAGGCCCTAAGCAACCTAGCGTGACCTGGTATCAAAAAAAAAAAAGGAAGAAAGAAAGAAAGTAAAAGTGCTGATGATGTGGCTCAATGGTAAATTGCCCCTGGGTTCAATACTGGGTACCAAAAAACAGCAAACAAATAAAATTACCTCACTTCTTTTTCTTGCCTCCTCTCTGCCTTCCTTTTTTCTCCTCTCTTCTTTCTTCCCATTTCCTATCTCTATCTCTTTCCCTTTTCCCCTCCTATTTTATATGTTTGATCCCCCCAGCCAACTTACCTCCTTCCTCAATCCTACTCTCCCTCCCTCTACTGCATTCCTCATCCCCCCTTCCTTCTGTTCATCCTTTGCCTGCCTTGCTTTATATCTGTCCCCTCTCTTCTTCTCTCTCCTGTTATTTGGTTTCCAGAGCAATCTTAGTAGTTCCCAGGTAACCAGGAAACATGTCACATTCTGACTGGCTGCTCTGGCTCCAGTATGACCCAGAGGTCCAGCACAAGGACAGGGTATGTTATATTGAATTGACAGATGGGACCCACAGAATGAATACATGCCTATGTTTGACAACTTAGGTGAGGACTTGGAGAATGGGAGAGGTGAGTAGATAATTCAGCAGGGCTCTGGCCTTCCTTACACAACTACTTAGCATAGTTTCAGCCCTCTTGGCTCCACCGGTTCAGATGAGCTGTTCTTCCAGGCTTAAGGGTTCTTTGTCATATCCCCCGTTTCTCAATTTATGGCATTCTTAGAGCTTAAATAGTGCTGATGTAAGTTTACCATTGTCACCAGCCAGCTCTGAGCAGGACCTGCCTCAGCTGCCTCACTCATTACACATCCCATCTGTCTCTCATGCTCCTTGGCAGTCAAAGAGCTTGATCCATTATGCATCTCATAATATGACAAAGATTATATAACCACCAGGCTATCAAAATCAGGGGACCAGAAATAATGGGAGCATCACTTTCAAGGACTTTCCTCTCAGTTTTAATGTCAAGGAGTATAATGGTATCTGTTAGAGGATTCTAAATGGAAATAAAAACAATCACAGACACAAATATATATGCACAACCCTTCTCAGCTTTGTTGAAAAAAAATGATGCACAGTCAAGCATAGCATGATGACATTTCTATTAATGACAGACTGCACATACCACCATGGTCTCATGAGATTAGTGGTATCATCACCATCTTGGTTTGTGTAAGTGGACTCTGTGACATTGGTACAATGACAGAAGCACCTGTCTTTAAACAATGCATGTCTGTATTATCTGTCTTTTGGCAAGAGCCTCCCAGAATCATTAACCAATTTTGTCATCCAACAAAGTCCCATTGTTGCCAAGGATGTTGCCATAAAGTTGCAGTTTGTGTATAAAGGAATGAAAACAAATGATACTATATCTTTAATGGGTGGCTTAATGATATCTGTAGGATGATATTTTAGCCATAAATATGATACAGACAATTAATCATATTTTTGCATTATCAATTTGCACTTTGACTAGGTGAGTAGTAATCTTATGACTGAGTGTTCATTGGCTATCCTAGAAAGACACCCTTTTATACTTCACTTTGCTTGTTAGAGTGTTCTAGTTATTAGTAAGAGTCAAGTTAATTAATGCATGGTGAGCTCTTAGCACCAGTAAGCAGAAATGCTGTGGAACACATGGCAAATACTGTAGTACAAAATATGAATATTAGGGTCTCAGGGGAGCAGGACATCAGAAAGCCTGATGGGGGGAGGGTTGCTAAATTCAAGAAAGGTGGCTTATCAAGACTTGAATACCCTCAAACACAACATGAATTACTATTCAGCATGATTATCACTTATAATTGCAAAATTCTTATTTGGAAAATTCCATTCCCTGAGGCCACTCAAATGTTGGTTTTGATTCTGGGATTACGCACAGGATTTAAGGGTAGAAAGCATTTGTCTGCACTTTGTTCTCTTGCCATACAAGAATATTACCAGGAACTGGTAATATGAAACTGATCACAGTGCTGAAAACTAACACACCATCCCTAGTCATATATTTTAGTCTTGTTTGACTCAAGTGCCCAAATATCAGGAGGATACATTTTTTTATTAATTTTTATTGTTGGTTGTTCAAAACATTACATAGTTCTTGATATATCATATTTCACACTTTGATTCAAGTGGGATATGAACTCCCATTTTTACCCCGTATACAGATTGCAGAATCACATCAGTTACACATTCATTGATTTACATATTGCCATACTAGTGTCTGTTGTATTCTGCTGCCTTTCCTATCCTCTACTATCCCCCCTCCCCCCCTCCCCTCCCCTCTTCTCTCTCTACCCCCTCTACTATAATTCATTTCTCCCCCTTATATTTTTTTCCCTTTCCCCTCACTTCCTCTTGTATGTAATTTTGTATACCCCTGAGGGTCTCCTTCCATTTCCATACAATTTCCCTTCTCTCTCCCTTTCCCTCCCACCTCTCATCCCTGTTTAATGTTAATCTTCTTCTCATGCTCTTCGTCCCTACTCTGTTCTTAGTTACTCTCCTTATATCAAAGAAGACATTTGGCATTTGTTTTTAAGGGATTGGCTAGCTTCACTTAGCATAATCTGCTCTAATGCCATCCATTTCCCTGCAAATTCTATGATTTTGTCATTTTTTAATGCAGAGTAATACTCCATTGTGTATAAATGCCACATTTTTTTTTATCCATTCGTCTATTGAAGGGCATCTAGGTTGGTTCCACAGTCTAGCTATTGTGAATTGTGCTGCTATGAACATGGATGTAGCAGTGTCCCTGTAGTATGCTCTTTTTAGGTCTTTAGGGAATAGACTGAGAAGGGGAATAGCTGGGTCAAATGGTGGTTCCATTCCCAGCTTTCCAAGAAACCTCCATACTGCTTTCCAAATTGGCCGCACCAATTTGCAGTCCCACCAGCAATGTACAAGTGAACCCTTTTCCCCACAAGGAGGATACATTTTATTTTTTCAGTTGAGGTTGGATGACAAACTCTGATCCAATCAGTTATCACCAGAAGATAGTGTCACATGGTATATCTGTCCCATGGTGCTTTTTTTGAGAGGAGAGTAGTTCTCAGGAATCGTGGATGTGGCTGAGAAGTTTCCTCCAGAGATTACCACATTATTACAGTATCCCAGAGATGGAGGAGATGATGAACAGCATCAGAATGATGATCTTGGAATGGAATTGTAAAAGATGAACAGATATATAATCTTTTCCTAATTTAAAAATAATGTTATTAGGTCCCTAAGCTCTCTGTGAAGATGTGTGTGTGTGTGGGGGGGTTATCCACAAATTTTAATTGATAGGACTTTAACAAATCTTCAAGGAAATGTTCACAAAAGCATTTTTGTTTGACACTGAAACAGCCAACTTCATGTAAAAAACTTAGATGATAGATTTTTTAATAATGATGAACAATAAATAATAGTCTCAATTATTTGATTCTTCTTCTAATAAAAAAATTCCCTCTTCTTTCAACATTTATTTCCAAGCTCTCCTCTCTGTGAAGAAAGTATGTTTAATTCTCTACTTTCAGTTGACTTCTTGCTGAGCCAATAACTTCTTAAATAACAAAAGTGACCTGCAATCAACTCTGAGATATGAGTTTTATAAATAAAATCTATACCTCTGCCATTCATTCAAGTGCACAGACCCATAACTCTTTCTTTTCCAACCAAAATCAATTAGTGACCAAGTCCTGCCACTTTCTCTTTCTTAATGTCTATCAAATTCATCTCTTTCAATATCTCTTTCCTTCAATCATTTGGGCACATAGCTGCTCCAGGAATAGTCCTGGAAGCACAGTTTTGCCTTTGTCTATCCCTTCTCTTAACAAACTTTGAATAGCTTACTATGATTTTCAGAACCACATTCACTTTATCACCATGGCATTTCAGAATTTTCTTTATACTCAACCCTTGCTTTGTATTAGTTCATTTTCTGTTGCCATAATTAAATAGTTGAAACTAGGAAATTTCTAAAGAAAAGAGGTTTATTTAGCTCTTAGAATAATAAGCCTAAGACTCAAAGCCTAAGAACAGGGGATCTTGTCTATTCAGCTTCTGGTGAGGGGTCTCCTGGCTGTGTCACAGTTTGGCAGAGAAGCAGGAAGGGAATAGACTACATGCAAAAGGGGTCAAGCACTTAAGGTGTCCTTGCTTTATAATGATATACTCTTGTAAGAGCGAATCCATTCTAAAAGAACAGCATTCATCTACTCTGAGGGCCCCTTTGTGTAACCTAATCACTTTACCCTTGGCCCCTCCTCTTCAAGGTTCCATCATCTTAACATCATCACATGGGGACCAAGCCTGCAACACATGAGTTTAAAGAACAAACCACAACCAGACCATAGCAGTCTTTCTCTTATCCCATCCCTATTTCCTGAGATACATGACTGAAGAACAACTCTGGGAATCTATGAAAGGAAGGACACTCAGAGGAATGAATGAGAATTTTAAAAAAATTTAAATTTGTTTTAATTAGTTATACATGACAGTAGAATGATTTTGATAATCAAATATAATGGAGTATAATTTCTCATTCTTCTGCTTTTACGTGATGTAGAATCACACTGATCATATAGGGTAATAATGTTTGATTCATTTTACTATCCTTCCTACCTCCATACCCCTTCCCCTCTTCACACCCCACTACTGAATGTAAAGTAACTCTGTTCTTCCCTAGGACCACCCCTACATTGTGAATTAGCATCAACATGTCAGAGAAAACATTCGGCTTTTGGTTTTTCGGGATTGGCTTATTCACTTAGCATGATATTCTCCAGCTCCATCCATTGAGAAATTTTTAACAATAATTTGATATTTGATATTTTATTTTCAAGTCTCAAAGTCACCAAGAGAAAAATTAAGATTGTTGGTTTCCTTATACTACTCTCATAGTTCAATATTTGGAGTATGTGTAAATTACTTACATTCAAAAGACATTGTTACCTTCTCAGAGCTTCTAAAGTTTTGTTAGAACTTTTCCATGGGGTTTTGCTTTAATAATAAGATCTTTGACTAAGTGAGCTCTTTCACTTACTGTCTCCTGATCATTGTACATGTACCTTCATCTCAAAAAGTTTCCCAAATCCCATTTCCCAAATCCTACTGAAAATTTCTATTTTCCTCTTTGATTTGAGTCCTTCAATAACTGGGCTCAGAACTATGGACGTCTTTAGCAGACCACATATTTACCCTTCCATCCACTGGTACTTATCCTGTCTTTGAATCCCAGAGCTCTTAATATGTGAACTACTTCTTTGTCCTAGAAAAGCATTTCATGTTGCTATGTCTTTTATTTTTTTATAAGGCATTCATTGTGAAATGAAAGAAAATTGTACCTGGAATCAGACAACATTGACCACAGAGGTCATTTAATCTGTTCTTCCTTCCTTGATTCCATTTCATCTTTTTGGTAACTGAGCCCCGATCCCTCTCCATCTTCTTCTCCACTGCACTTTTACCTTATGTTTCTGTATAGAAAGGCTGCCTTTCTATCTTCCCTTAGCATCCAGGGATGGTTCTCATTTGGCTTGAGCCAATTGGCATATCTCATCCCTCTCCCTGGCCCTATGGATCAGTAAGAGATGTACTTATAAGCAATCAGAGCCAAAGAGATGCATGGAAATACCAATGAGGCTTCTGGGAAAGAGAATTTGACTTCATTCTCAGGTTCCACAGGGAGTCTCCCATTTTGTTGCCGTGAGAGAAGGTTTTAAGCATCATATGAGACCCCTTGGACCCTGAGGATGAAGCCAACACTCAGAAAGCCAGGAAAAAAGCAAGAAGGAATGTTGGCCTCATGGTTTGTCCTTCTGTATCACACACCGTGCCTAAAGCTGGTAGCTGTGACATTTTCAGTTTTGGCATGATGGTCTTTTATAGCACAAACATTCCTAATTGATGTTGTGTTCTCAAGCAAACCCTCATTTTTCTACCTCTGTAAATGAAGGTGGAGATAGTAAATACCCCCATAAGACTGCTGAGAAAAATAAGATGGAATGTTTGCAAGTATCTAATGACACAGATTCATAGAACATTAATATTTATATATTTTGTTTTTAAAAGTAGTAGAAAGATCATGGGATTTGGAGTCAGAGCAGACTTGAATTCAAAACTAATTATGCCATTTTTCTTTTTTTGTTGTCAGGGATTGAACTCAGGGCCATTCAACCAATGAGCCCCATCCCCAGCCCTATTTTGTATTTTATTTAGAGACAGGGTCTCACTGAATGGCTTAGCACCTCACTGTTGCTGAGGTTGGCTTTGAACTCATGAGCCTCCTGCCTCAGCTTCTTGAGCCACTGGGATTACAGGCATGTGCCACCATGCCTGGCTAATTCTGCCATTTTTCTAGCTGAGTAAGCAACTTCATAACTTGTAACAATTATTATCCTCTTTTACAAAACTGGGCATCATAAAGGTATTTCTCTTGAAGTGCTGTTTTGTTGTCTTCAGAAAACAGGATACAGTGTTTGACCCAAGGTATTTATGCAAAGATACTGCTATCTTCCCTTTCCCCTTCTGTAATTTCCCCTACTCATGTATGTAACTATTGGTCCCCTCAGATGTGCTAGTCTTTGAGGAAATACTGCTGGGATCTTAAATGTTTGTTCATAATATGTCATAGCAACATGAACATCCTGGGAATGAATGAATACTAAGAATGATTAAGAACTGTGCTCTAACACATACATTCTTTATATCACCATTAATCACCGAGAAACATCCTTACTTTATAGATGAGAAACAACTTAACTACAGTCCCACAAATAACTACCATGCCGAGCCAGAATTTGAACATCAGTGCATTCCATTGCTAGACTCCTATTAACTTTTCATCAATATGAACACACAAAGTTGAAACAGGAGAGTGGAAAAGAAGAGGGGAAATGTAGTGTGGAATTGGTAGCTGTTCAGTCAAAGAAGCTACATTCCCCCCCACCCCCCACCCTCCTGCCAAAAAAGAGAAAGCCACCTGTCTGTCCCCGATTCCAATTGTTCCCATAGTTTTCACCTTCATATTCTCATACTGGTCCCTGAAATTATTTCAGAGCTTCCCAGTAGCTCCTCGGGGAACCTCTGCACTGTTCTGTCTCCTTATCCATAATATATCACGATGCTGTGTTAGGGGATGAATCAGAGGCACGAGTGCCAGATTTGATTTAAAAGCTTTTCCACTTCTTCTCTTAAAATTCCTGCTTCTATAATAAATGTTAGTTTGCATTTGCTCATAAAGGTATTTTATAGAGGAGGTACTTTGCAGTTATTTCATTATTTTTCCAACTGTAGAGAAGATAAATTTTGATGTCTTTGTTTGTGCTCATGTAGTCCTACGTTGTACATTTATTCTTTTTTTTTTTTTAAAGCAAAGGTAAATATACAGAGACGAATTAATATATTATAGAAAAGAAATTACCCCTGGCATCTGGTTTGTGGCTGGGAATACAGAGTCTGTTTTCTCTGTAGTTCTGTTCCTCAGTTAATTTCCTCCCTTCTTTCTCACCTGGGGGTGTGGATTTCCGTAATCATGCAAAAAGAACATGTTTCTTTTTTGGGGGATGCGGGGTGCGGGGTACCAGGGATTGAACTCAGGGGCACTTGGCCACTGAGCCACATCCCTAACCCTATTTAGAGACAGGGTCTCACTGAGTTATTTAGCACCGCATTGTTGCCAAGGCTAGCTTCAAACTCACAATCCTCCTTCCTCAGCCTCCCTAGTCGCTGGGATTACAGGTGTGCATCTCCGAGCCTGGCAAGAACATATTGAAATCCCATATCTCCTGCTTTCCTGACTCCAGCATTGACAGTATCTGTCATGGATTCATCAGACAGATATCTATTTTGAGTGCCTACTATGTGTCAGCTACTCTTCTAGATCCTCTAAAAAAGTAAGATGACTGTGGAAGAGGTAGAATGAAGTTTTCTACACCCATAAGCAAATCCCAAATCTGTTTCTTCTGAAGTAATTGAGTTATAAACAGGTTGTTCAAGCATTCTCTGTGCTTCTGTGGTAATAGAGAATCAGAATAAAATACTAGCCAGATGTGAAAGAGTCTGACAAGTGAAAAATGATTAGCACCTGGCCAGGGCCTTCAGCTTTCATTTATCCTGTAATTTTTCTGCTAGTTAGGACCGATGCTAGGTAGATGTAGTCTGTTGTCCAAGCACCCCTGAAAAATAGAAAAAGCATTCCTTTGGCTCTACCCTGGATATAACATCATATTAAATGCTGGAGATACAACTAGGAAGAAGATATGGTTCCTTCCTTTAAAATGCATTCATGGTCTTTGGATGTATGGAGGCAGGTAGAATAGGACACCTATATTAACAGGTGAATGTGTGATCCAAGATGGTTCAATCCCCATTCTCCCTTTTCCATTCCTCTCCAATCTTATCCCTTGTGGAAGTAGAACATCTTTGGCATAATAATCCTTGGAAGGCATAATTTGAGAAGTGATCACTATTTATCCTGCCTCTAATATGATCAATAATGATATAGAAAATAACTTACATTTCTAAAAAAAAATTGTAGTTGTAGATAGACAGCATGCCTTTATTTTATTTGTTTATTTTTATGTGGTGCTAAGGATTCAACCTGGCGCCTCACACATAATAGGCAAACGCTCTGCTACTGGGCTACAGCTCCAGCCCACAACTCACATTTTTGAATTCTTAAATGCCAGGCACTGTGCTGAAAGGTTTATGCATATTTCTTTAGTGATCCTCAAAACTGTGAAGTAGGTTCTTTCATTATTCTATTTCCAGTTAAGGAAACTGAGGCCCAGAAATGTTAAGTATCCTGCTCCATAATTCAGAAGGGAGTTTTTCTTGTCAAATATGTGAGGCTCAGCCGTTGCCAGCCTTGGATACTTGAGGCCAGCAGTCTTGCTGCTCTGAACCTCAGGGGTGGTCTGTTGGAACCAGGAACTGGGTGAGGGCAGAGGCTAAGTTTGGTAGGGGAAATAAAAACAGAAGGGACTTAGGGGTGCCCATCTAAAGAGGGCTTTGTACAGTCTGAAAAAGAATATCTTGGGGACACTGATACATCCTTCAGTTTGGTTGCCAACTGTATTTCAGCTTAGCTGGAATGAAAAATGATTTATTTCTGGTATGGGTCACCTGGATATGATGATGAGTCACATGTATATTTAGGTACCATACCTTTAAAAGTAGAGCTTTTTAGGAGAGACATAAGAGGAAATAGTCAGTTTTACCTGACTGAGGTTTGGGAATTCAGGATGACCTTGATGGAGCTCAAAGTTTGTATTTACTATATAAAGAAGAGTGTGGAGAAGTCTTCCCTGGCAGAGCCATCAGCTTGGATATAGGTATATAAGTAGGAAGCAAACTGCTGAGGAATCACAAGAAGTTAAGCTTGGAAGAGTTTGCCCTGTTGGGATGACTCACCTGGAGAAGTTAACACTTACTATGACCTTGAAAACCATGTTTTAGAACAGGATATAGGAAATTTTTGAGGGAATTTCAGCATGGAATAGCATGGTCAGGTTGAAGTTCTAAGGCTCACTCTGGCATAGTACAGAAAATAGCTGGGAGAAAGATGCATAATTCATCTATGTTGTTCCCAAATCCACTCTCCAAGTGGAAGTGGTAATTGTAGCTAGTAGATCCTTTTAAACATTTTGTGAGCAAACTGAAGAAAAGAAAGATACCCAACACATGTTTTTTTGTCCCTTTAAACCTCTCAGGAAAGTGACAAACTGTATTTCTTTCAGAGCAGATGGAAGATCACTTGTCGTTTATATTTACATCTGTGAGAAATCTTGAGGATGGAGTGGCTTAGCTGTACTTCTGCTGTGTATGATGTAAAAGTTCATTGGTTAAATCAAGACTCAGTTCTCATTATGAAAACAAAACAGGCTGCTTTATTTCACCATGTCATGACTTAATAAACAAATATCAATTTGGTCTCTATTTTGTGTTGAGTGGGTATTGTAATATGCACTGTGGAAGACATTAATGTCTACAATATCACTAGTAATGATATGGTCTAGGCTACCTTCATTGAGTTGTGTTAGATATTTTGCCAAATGCTTTATATACATTTCCTGATTTCATCCTCATAAAAAAACACTATCAGTTGATTCTGTTACTATTTTTATAATACTGAAAATGGAACATCCCCAGAGTTACACAGTGTGAAATTACACAGTTAGTTGGATGGAGGTAGAACTAGGAGTTTAAATTTGACATCCAAACCTGAACTTTTAACTTGATATATAAAGAATTTAGCTTCTAGCTAAGGATAAGAACCAAAATGTTTGGGGAATAATAAAAATATCACAGAACAGGTGTACTATAAGTGGATTCAGGAAAGAAATGTGGCAATGTTTAGTTTGGGAAGATTGGGGAAACCATCAGGTAGGATATAGCACTGCTTCTGAGGATGAGTTTTGTTAGAAGTAAACTCTAGGATAAAAAAATGAAGTATATGTAGTTTATTTGAAAGGTGATTTCAGAAAATTATGGCAGGGAAATGAGAAGGGAAGGAAACCAATAAAGGACATTTCTAGAACAGACTGAGGCTCAGTCCCATGGGGGGAATCCCTTGGAGGCAGTGTAGAATGTGCACCTAAATCTTCCACCTCATTGCACCTATTCTTCCCCTAACTCCTGCATGTAGTCATACCCGAAAAGCAAGAGAGCTTGGGTATTTATCTTCTTGCACCAGACTATCATCAACTTCAGGGTACTCCTTGGTTTCATTCCAGTATTTCCAGCCAGTTCCAGGCCAGACAGTGTCACGACAGTCCATATCCAGGGCTTACAACAGGATGAGGTTGGAATGTTCTGGAATGATGACTGCTAAAGGGAATGGACCAGGCCCCAGCTACATTAATGATAGCATTCAAACTTTGGCCACCCCTCTTAAAAAAGGAGGCAGAATATTTGGTCTTCCTTTTTGTCTTTGTGTACCTAGGAAACAATCTAGAGCTTTTCTGGGGAAGAAAGGAAGAATGGATGTGTGAGAATATCTCAAAGTCCCTAATGGCACCCTGGGCATAATTCACAAGGAGATGTAATATGTACAGAAAGATCAGGGAAGGTTTTTCTGAGCTTAGCAGTCTGAGATGCTCACTCTCTCTCTCTCTCTCTTTCTCTCCTCTCTCTCTCTCTCTCTCTCTCTCTCTCTCTCTGTGTGTGTGTGTGTGTGTGTAACAGTGGGGGATACAGAAGTAGTGAAGGACTTGAGGCTGATGCTGAGAAGAACATAGAACATTGGAAGATCTGAAAGAAAGCCAGTGTCCCAGGGGTTAGGGGAAGAAGGGGTGCAGTAAGGCTTGTGGTTAAGAAAAGAAACGGGGCTTGGGTTATGGTTCAGTGGTAGACTGCTTGCCTGGCATGTGTGAGCCACTGGGTTCCATCCTCAACACCACATATAAATAAATAAATAAAATTTCATAGACAACTAAAAAATATGTAAGAGGAAAAAAAAATGAAAAGTAGGGCTAGGGCACCAGGCTGGGCACAGCTCATATGAATTAGCCTGTGAAGCTGGTGTCTTTAAATATCCCCCTTCAATGAGGCATTATGTGGACCTGGTTAATGGTGACTGCTTCTCTACAGAATGGCTGTGGGTCCAGGAACTTCAGGTACCGTGGTAAGTGCTGGGGAAGATACAAGGGTGCAGTCTGCCGTTTAGTGCCCCTGAAACCATTCCAGGTGAGCAGCTACTTATATTCTTAGGATGCATTTGGCTACAAAGAAACCATGGCTCAAATTGAGTTAAATATGAAAGAGATTTATCTTCCATAGAGAGACATATGATCAGGCTCGAGCCACGAGGATTTGGTTGTTTGTTTCCCATTTACTTGACTCTTTCCCTCTCTTATCTGCTTGGCTGTCTCCGAGGCCACAAGACAGATGGCCAGAGCAACTAAGCCAGAGTGCAACTTTGTTCACATGGGAGGGAGATAATCCATCTTCCTGGCTGGGGAATACCTGTTCTCTTCTTTGGTTCTAACGGATTGACTTACACATACAACCTGCCCCTGGACCACTGATGATTACTAAAAGAATTTCCAGAGAAGATTGGCTCAGTTTTTAAATACAGTCACCAGCACAGACAAACAGAGAACCACAATTAGCTGAAGACTAATGAAGGACTGCTTCTGGGGGTAAACATGGAGTCAGTTATGGGAACAGAGTAGATCCTTAACAAAATTATCATTTTCAAAGAAAGAAGAGATGACAAAATGATGCTGTGTCAAACACCAATAACATTTACTTCTCTACTAATTCCATCTGTTCTTCACAACAGCCACAGAAAATACAGGCTTAATAATTGATAAGTTTCAAATCATAGTTTTCCTTGAGAATATCTATTGCAGTTAAAAATCTCAGACTCTGGATGTAAACAGTCAGGTCCAAATTCAGGCTCCAGATGTCTGATTTTATACAATTAACTTAACCTTCTATCTAAATAATGGAGGTACTTAAAATTATTCCTACCACAAAGGGTTATGCAGAAGCTGATAGGAGAAGCTACTTATAGAAATCATGGAATTGTACTGGGCATATGTTCAGAACCCCATAAATGTAAGCTAATGTTATTACCTGTTTGCTTAGTGCATAACGCTTCTGTGCTAGTTGTGATAAAATAGAGCTTGAACTTGTGATGTGATAAGAGTTTCTGGCTTGAAGACATCTTTGGGAATTGGCAAAACTGGATACAAATTTAAAATGATTTCTTCTAAATGTCCAGTTTACGAACTGAAGTTTGAAAATGCAGTGAAGGCATTAAAAACTGCTTCCCTGATATGAAAACATAATCAGGATATTAGAATTTTCAAGTATAGACATTTCTGAGCCCCTTCAAGGAACAGATGGACTTAAATATCAATGAATGAATGAAGTGATAACTAAGGTGTAATTAGTGGGAAGGAATAATGACACTGTTATTAGATTGGGGATATGCAGAATTAGAGAAGGCTCCAAACACCTTTCTTTCATTGCTCAAAAATCATTATAGGAGATTGGGGCTGGGGGACCTAGGAGACCTAGCTTCATGAGAATGAGTCCATTGCTTATGCCAAGACACATCCAGCCATTCTGTGGTTTTGCAAATCTCTCTCTTGAGAGAATGAGAAGATAATTTTCAAGGCAGCTAAGCCCAATAACCACTAAGATGGAAATGAAATTAATGGAATAGTTTTTATATTCCCTCTCACACTCATCTATAATAAATCACACAAAGCCACAGCATTTTCTGCATTTATCATACACATAGCCCCTTTTCTCCTAACGGCTGTGTTTCAATACCAGAGAAATAGATTCAGGGTCTAGAGTCTGGAAAAAGCCAGTACAAATCACTATCAAATAGCTGCAAAATGCATTTGAAGTCCAACTGTCACTCACCATGGGGACTGTTGTACAAGGGGGAAATGTTTAAATAAGAGAGGAGCTGGGAAAGACCAGTCCTCCCTTATATCATTTGACCTGTGCACCAAGTAACAGCACACCTTACCCCTGTCAACTTTGTGAGGAAGGCCACATTACAAGGAGCCCCCTCTCTTCATCTTCTCTTGTATAACTTAGACTGAAACTGAAAGTTGTTGCATCAGATTACTTGGAGGCTCTTAAAAAATCCATCAGCCCTGGAGGAAATATTTGGAAACCTCCCTCTCCGAAATTGGTAAATATGCTCTGGGCCTGCTTACTATCTTGCATTTGCAGTCCAGAAGGACTCTCTGTGTCAGACAATGTCATTGCCACTCCCCAACCAGAGGGCCAAGGCAAACCCAGACAGCAAGTATGAAAGGACTCCCTGTTGTCCTTCTCAGTCTTTAGAGATTAAATTGCTTCTTTGTTGAAACTATACAAAGAAAAAGAATCCTGGACTGGAATGTAAGTGTGAAGTCTTTTGAAACTGGTGGTGTCTGCCTAAGGCTGTGTTTCTCCAATTCAATTGTATTTGATCCCTAGGGGTTAGGGCTGCTGTGCCTGTGGTGTGAGAAACTTCCAGATAAAATTAGATGTATTTGAATACATTATTTATTTTATCTGACGATTAGTTTATCAATTAGGAGTGCATTGGGCTGCAAGTAACAGAAACAGTAGCTTAACCAAATAGGCACTTAGTTTGCTTACCTAGTAAGATCTATGGAATAAGGCAGTTGGTGATTTTAGGGACACCAAAATTTTTCTTTTCATCGTTAGCAGCCATCTTTCAACCTTAGCATGACAGCTTTTGTCCTATTTCTTGTTCTTTTAGTGTCACAGTGCATCTGCTTATCACTCCAGGGACCAAGGCAATGTTAAATGTGGGAAGAAGAGAGCAAGAGGTTGACTAATGTCTCTGCCCTCCTTTTAAGGGAAGCAAAAGTTTCTCAGAAACCTCTCCCTGAAGACCCCACATCACCCTCAGTTGCCAGAACTGTCACATTTCTTCTCTAGTTGTAGGGACTATTACATATCAGAAATCTGAATTTCTTCAGATTTGGCTTAGACCAATAATAATCTTGAATTTGGGGTTTATCACACATGCCATCTTGAACAAAATTTAGTGTATGTTAACAAGAAGAAATGTCTATTTGCTACTCAATAAATGGGGCTAGTCCCAGTAAATAATTGAGAATATTTTTTGACATCTAAAGAAATTAAGCAATAAATATACTACTTATGGAGACTATGCAATATTTTGTAGAGTTTTATGTTTTTGAGAAAAGTAATAGGTGAATCGTTAGTGAAAATATTAATTAATATATTAATACCACTAATATGTTAATGCTAATTAATTCTAGAGTGCGCTTTAGATTATGATTTCCAACCTGTTTTAATACACCTGTGTCGATTTCATTAAATTACTTGCACAACTGAAAACATGGTACTTAATGGATTAAATACTAAAAGACACCAGAATGCATTGCATGACAAAATGCAAAATGTGCAAATCTTAAGCCAATATTTGAAGAAATCTTAAGCATCCAGCAGCCACTGCCAGCCTTCCTCAGTGTGTAATTCTCTCTTAGTCCCTGACTCCCATATAGTAACAAGAGGTGCTCTTTGAGTACCACAGTCTGAAAATGTTATTCTTTGGTTTAAAGTCCTTCTATACCATCCCAATACTGTTGGGATAATGTTTGAAATTCTTCTTGTGACTCTCAGGATCCCCAGCCCATCTCCTATCAGTCTTCCTGCTCCTCTTTTATAAGCTGAGTTCTTCAGCAGACCCAAGCTCTCTTGCCATGGAGTCTGGTACATGCTGCTCTTAGTCTATGGATCACTGTTCTGCTTCTTCCTAAATCCCTGCCATCTTTCCAGCTGCTGCTTCCCCTGGGAAGACCTTCCTGGTGCACCTAAAGCATTTGATGTTCTTATGCATGTTCCTTTAGCACCCTCTCTCATTGTATTTAGAGCTCTTTATTAAAATTGCTAAAAGTCAGAATGTGGAACTTTTACATCTTACCCTCTGTTCACTGTTATCCTCTCTGCCTAGTATATTACCTGGTATTCACTGTGCATTCCATAAATATTTTGATTTTAGTGTGTTTTTAACTGCTTGAAGTTTGTGGAAATACACCTTCTCACTTGTTGAATGACACTAATTAAAAAGAGGAAGCTCTATCCTTTCTCAAAAAATTTGAACAGGAAAAATTCAAATATTATGAAAGGAAAACAGGGTATCAGAAGCAGAGAAGCATTTGACTAGTGGCCAAATGTGGCCCCAGAGCATAGTATATGAGAATTACTTAGTGGGAGATGACCATTTAGAAATCTTTCCCATGAGAACTGCTTTTCTCTTTCTTAAGGCCCATATTTTCCTAATCACTTGCAATTTAAGTATTTGTTCTTTTGTTTTCTTCCAAGTTTACAAATGTGAGTATGGATCCTAGGATACTCTCCTTAAGCTGGCTTCCCTTTTCTAAACTGTCTGATTCTTCTTCTTTTTTTTTTTAAAAAAATATATATATTATATATTAGTTTTAGGTGGATACATTAGTTTTTTTTTTTCCCATGTGGTGCCAAGGATCGAACCCAGTGCCTCATGCATGCTAGGCAAGCACTGTACCACTGAGCCACCACCTCAGCCCCTGATCCTTCTTTACATGTCTTAGCATCCATATTAGGCAGGCTGGGACCATGCAGTAGTAAAGAAAGCCCAGAGAACAGGCTTGTTATTAGTGCATATAATCACAGGTTCATGGTCCAGAAGGAAGACAAGCAGAGAAAGGAATCATCTGAATTCTCAGATGTAGCCATATTTGGACCCCTAAGTTTCCCCCAGACTGTCTAGGTTGATGAGTCAGCAAATGTCCTTTTTGCTCAAGCTATTATGAGTTGAGATAGTGTTACTCATAAGTGAGTCATAAACATAGGATTTGAAATTGGAAGTGTAACAATTGCTTGGCAAGAAGTCTCATGTTTATTCCCATGGCCAATGGTGGGAGGATTTATTCCCATGCAAAACAGAAGAGTCAATTATCAGAAAAGAGAGAGAGAAAGCCAAGAGTCCAACCAAAAACAGAGGTGTTTTACCCAATCACATGTCCCTTTGTCACTGAACCTTCAGGTAAATTACTGAATTGCCAAATTTCCCTCCTCCAAGACTAGAACTTCCTTTGGAAAGGTGAAAATTGACAACATTCTGAAAATTAATTCTTCAAGTGCCATTTTGCCAAGGCTAGTTCGCTAAAAGCCAGTTTGATAAAAGCACCAATTGTAAATTTTAATTTAAATTAAAAAGTATATTGAGTAAATCAGAATTAGCTAAAATATATAATAAAAATATAAAATAAGTAATAATTTAAAATTACAGAAAAATTCTTCTTATTCCCACTGAAGTTTTTCCAAATGATAAAATGTGTTTTTCTAAATATTGCATTTAACAGCTAAAGTTGGACATGTCTGTTGAAACTGTGATCTTTGGCAAATTTTTATAAAGTTACAGTGAGCAAAGTTGATACATTTGACCAAATGATTCTTAGTAGTTAGGTTCCCTCCAGTAACCTGAACCTAGAGTGGCCACTAACATTCTTCACAAGTTCAGTTCACCCTCTGGAATTCACCCCACAAGGTGTGTTTCCCATGCACAAAGTGTGAAGTCCAGTTTAAGTGGGAAAAGACAGTGCAGAGGAAAGAGGACATCTTCCACAGAAAAGTATCTACAGTGTATACACTGAAGCTTTATAACATTTTCCCTTCACTATGAACCCTTCACCAAGAGTCTGACCTAACAATAAAATGCCCCATTTTTTAAAGAATCTCCTTTTACAAACATTTTAGGGCCTGTTTTCTGGGACTGACTCAGTCATATACCAACTCTGTGAACTGTGTATCAGGTTAAGCCAGGTTATAGTGTAGTAAGAAGTAGCCCACAAGTCTCAGTGCCTTCACATGATAGTATTGATTATTATTTACTTTCTACTTCCAAGGTGGGTCTACAGGGAGACACAGATCATCCCAGTTGTCTCTGAGGGTTCCCAAATCAACATATAGTTACATTATCCAAACACCTAGTCTCGTTGGTCAGCTCAGTAGAGGAAGAAGGAACATAGAAACCCAAACACATGCTTTTAAAAGTTTTTACTCAGAAGTGATTCCTCTCTTCCATTTACATTCTATTGGTCAACCCAAGTTATACTGAGACAGTTAATTTTATGTGGGCAGAGGATGACAATCCTCCCTGTAGTTATTTAGAAGAGAGCTGGATGTTGATGAACATTGGTATTATCAACTGCTGATGATTAATTTTTCCATGCCTGTTAACTCATCTCTAAAATGAGAATGATAATGTCCATGTCACAGAGCTATTTATGAAGTTGAAAGTGAAATAATGAAGGATTGCATCATTTCATTTTCCTGTTCTCTTTCAACAAAACTTGTGAGGCTCTTTATGGATGTAGGCAGAAAACTTCATCCTCATTGCTCAGGCACGAGGGAGGCATCCAGAGTTTCTTCAATTTTCTTTCACTGAACTCTGATGCATGTTGGCTAAAGGTCCTTGTATGTACCAGGTTGCTCCTGGGGCCACTCTGTCCATTACTAAATGTAACTCCAATCGAAATGAGGTAAACACAAAGGGGATGCCACTTCTTCCCCAGTGGGCACAAGGGCTCTCCTGTTCTCAGCAAATAGAGATGGAATCATCTGCTTCCACTTGTCCAAACCCTGAAGTTACTACTGTGTCACAGTCCACAGAAGGCTGTAAACCACAGTGATTACAGACTGTGTCTCCATTTGGAAATTTTTATCATCATCTCTGTTTATAGGACAGCAGATAGAATCAGATGTGAGACAAATTAAAAATGACTGTTGCTGCGCTGGGTTCATTTCATCAGTTAGCCCTCCTGAACATGATTCTTGAAGACATGGGGATGTCTTCTTTCAGATGAGTCACATTTGTCACAAAGTGCTGTTCCATCCCGCTCGGTAGACATTCATGACTGCAGGCTCTTCTTTTTTCCTAGATTGGCAGGATTTTTAAAAAATTCAACTTCATTGCCTGAAATGGTGGCACACACTGTAATCCCAGCAGCTCAGGAGGCTGAGGCAGGAGGATGGCAAGTTCAAAGCCAGCCTCAGCAACTTAGTGAGACCCTAAGGAACTTAGCAACATCCTGTCTCAAAGTTAGAAACAACAAGGGCTAGGGATATGGATTGGTGTTAAATGTACCTGGGTTCAATCCCTGTTACTAAAAATTTACAAAAATAAAAAAAATCAACTTTGTTGAGACATGATTCACAGACAATCAAATGTACACATTCTTTTTTTATACCTTTATTTTATTTATTCATTTTTATGTGGTGCTGAGGATTGAACCAAGGGCTTCGCTTTATGTGAGGCAGGCACTCTACCACTTAGCCACAACCCCAACCCCCACACATTCTTAATCAACAGTGAAGTATAGTGAATTTTCACAAATACATGCACTCATATAATTAAAACCAATCAAATATGGAACATTTCCATTGGAGGACCCCCAAAAAGTTCCTTGTGTCCATTTGCAGTCGTCCCTCCTGTGCTCTGCTGAAAGTCATCACTAATTTGCTATCACTGGAGATTCCTTTCACCCATTCTGGAATTTCACATACTTAGAATCACAGAGTATCTCTTATTTCATGTCTAGCCTTCTCCTCCTGATATCATTATTATTATTATTATTTATTTTTAGATTCATCTATGTTGTATGTATTAGTTCATTTTTTTATTGCATAGGATCCTATGAAGATATCACAGTCTATTTAATTGTTGACCTATTGATGGACATTTGGTTTGCTTCAAGTTTGGGTTTTTTTTAAATATAGTTTCTGTAAACATTTATGGACAGTTCTTCTCTGGAAGCATGTGTTTTCATTTCTCATGTGTAAATATGTCCTGTAGTTTAGAGTGTGTGTGTGTGTGTGTGTGTGTGTGTGTGTGTGTATACCACACACACATACATACACACACATATAGGATATATACATATACATACATATATAGGATATATATACACACACACTTTTTTTATCAATTTCACCATGATTTTTTAAAAATTAAAAGCAAAACACTTTTAATACTTTCACTTAAATATTTAAAATGGATATATTGTTAGCATGATCTCCCCTCCTATAATAATATCAATTTAGAACAAAATGTAAATAAATGTTAGTACTTTGGGTACAATGAGGTTTATGGCAGATAATATTGATTGCATCATCAAATATTTATCATATACTTACCAAGTGGAATATATAGTGTGGATAATATCTGTGGAATACACAGAAGCAAATTTTTTGCTACCTTGAAAGACTAAAAAATCTAGATGGGGACAATGAATCAAAGCAAAGCAATCAGAGACTTCAAAATAATGATGAACTGCTGAGTTGTGTATGGTATACACTAGTAGTGAATCAAGAGATCAGAGAGGTTGTATGATGGACAGTGGTTGAACCAGCATGTAATTATGGATTTCAAACTGGGTTCACCATAGGGGAGGAGAAACTTTTGCCTTGCTCCCTAAAGCAAAGAGCATTAGTTGATCTGTTTAGTTGGAACTGAGCTTACTTGAATGATTCGATTTGTGGCCACTGTATCACATAAAATGCAAATGCCCACATTTGACTCACTCTGTCCTGTGCTATATGTTTGAGTGGCTATATGGCAGGGGTTCTGTAGACCAGGTTTCTCTCTCATCATGTGTTCCCTGAAGGATTGAGAGTTCTTAGATTTAGAGTCAGGGAATTGATATAGCAGGATATACTTTGTTCTCAGTTCTAAACTGTGTGCTCCAGCCTGGATTTTATCAGAGAGATATTCAGTGATGGATACTGACTTAGGCAATGGCTTATTTAGGATTTCGATTTGCCCTCTCTTTCATTTTTGTCTACCTCTGACTCCTGGGGGTGTGTTTGCAGGACAGAGTCCAAACTCTTTGTCATAATACCATTAATATCCCACAAAACCATCAGCTTTTCAAATGTTTGAATTAGTTAAGATAAACATTTGTAATGAGACATTGGAACAAAGTCTATGTGTTTCAAATGACAAAAGGTTTAGTTGCCCCATTTGCTATTCCTATTGGAGACAGGGTGACCAAAGTAACAAATCTAGCAAAGCTTAATAAATACCATAGAATGTCTTCAGTCCTGAGTACTGACAACAAATTTCAGACTCCTTGACTTGAATGTCAAAAATTGATTTTATTATGTCTTCAAGAGAAGATGGGAGGCAAGAACAAGTATGAGGAGAAGTAACGTTTGGGGAATACCATCAAATATTTTCTGTGCCTTTTGATTGCCATCTGAGTATCTCCCCCCATGTAAAACTGGTTCAGAGAGAGCAGTAGGGATATCATTGGAGGTACTCATTTGAATTTGAGGGAAGTAATGGCAAATGCCTTTTACTTTCTACTTCAAGTTCAGTTCATTGTCAGTGGCTGCCCAGAGGAGGATGAGGATAAGATTAAATATGGCATAACACAGAAAAGCATTGCAATTGATTAGTAATGTCTGCAACAGGAGAGAGAGTGGTCAAAGGTGACTCATTTTGTCACCCACATCTTAGCCTTCCAGCCTGGAATGACATCATTTCCTTGGAGTCCCAGGAATCAGCCCTATTTGGGAAATTTCTCCTCAAGAAGCATTAAAATGGCAGTATTTTCTAAGAGTGTCAGGTTTAAAGGCTGGTGGAGTATTAGGGGGCACTTTGAGGAAAGTACATCATTATGCAAGGCAGGTGTGACATTTGTTCCTTTTCTTGTAACTGTCTTTCACTGCTGGAAATATTTTTATTTCTCTCTCATGTGCCACAAGATCAACAATAATATTCTGGTTCAAACAGAACCTTTTTATTCAAAGGCCTCAGGCTGTAATGGGTAAAAACTTGGAAAATGCCTCGGGAAATTAGGAGCACAATTTGCTACTCCCTTTCAGCCTATTAAAATCACCCTTAACCTTACAAACTGAAGGATGATATTTTGCTCTCAAGGGTCTGCTTCTGTCTTGCTTCAACTTTTAGAATCCAAAAAAGAGTAAACATGAGCTAGGAAGTCTCCAGAAAACTTTCAGCTGAGATACAAACTCAGTTTATTTTCTTTATTGAAAGAAAATATGGAGTTATTTTAATTTGTTGTCCTTCCAAAACCCATAGATCATACCATACTGTTCTTTCTGCAAGATATTTGGGAATTATCAGTAATTGGAAATTATTTACATTCAACACCATCATGACAGAAGCAACTTTATTATATTACAGAGGGATGATTAATATATGACAGGAATTAAAGTTTTCATCACAGCAGGTAGGGCTCTTATCTGATATGTCATCTCACTGATTACAAAGGCATGCAAATTATATAAACAGAAAAAGTGTTTTTCTTTTATGCTAATTTTAGCTCATCCCACCTGTGCATTAACTCATTTCCAATTAAGTGGTGAAAGGTGAATTTTAATAGATGCACGAAGGTAGATTTCTGCCTTGTCAGCCCACCTACTTTAGCATAAAAGGTGGCTGTATCATATGCTTATTTTAACCCCATTTTTTAACCTGTGTTTTTTCATTCCTGAAAAGATAAAATTCAAACAATTGGTTTGCATTTACTGCAAGGGCTTAGGAGCCAACATCAGATAGAAAGGTTGTCTTCCTGATAAATTGACAAAATTAGTGCAATTTTCTTGGCTACTTGACTATTGTAATATTTTTGTTCTGTAGGCAGCTTCTGCCTGTTTCCCAAGGATCTTTAATATCTAATATTATTAGTTCCACATAATATCTGTGCCCTCCTTTGTTTCTATCACAGGCTGTCTAGATGTAATAAGAAAAATCATTTTAGATTTATTTCCACTGAAGCAAGGAAGGAAAGTAAGTGTCATCTCAAATGCAACTTAAAGCAATGGGTAGTGGTTTCTTGGAGGCCTGTGTGACAGGTCCAGCTTCAGTAAGAAGGACTAAGAGGATCCCTCAGCAGTGTCTATGATGTGCTCATGATAGGGACAACCTACATTGCCTAAGAATTTGCACTTTTCCTTTAGGCTATTAACAACTAAAGACAGAAAAAACAATAATTTTTTTCTTTTTATACAAAGATACAACTACAGTGCCAGGAACACTACTACCTAAGGACACTCACTCTGGAGTCAGACTGCCTGGGTTTAATGGTCATCTTTGTATTTACTAGTTAAGTTAACTTGGCAAGAATTTGCCTACCTGTGGTTCAGTTTCCTCGTCTTTAGAAAGCATATAAAATGAGTTCTTCATCCAAAGGGTCTAATGAGATGATCCATATCCAGAGCTTAGCAGAGTGCCTAGGACATGGTGCTCAAGTAAACATCTTCAAGTTTCCTCAAGTAAACATTTCATTCCTGTATATTAATATAGGAATGAAAACATTGCTGTGTCTCGCGCTCAGTATTCAGATTTTTTTTCCCCCAGCAAAGACACCAAGGGAAGGATGAAAAACAATCCTGCCGATGCAGGCATTTATAATTCAAAACTCCTCAGCCTTTAAGATTTGAGTCAGAACCTTGCTGTTCCAGGTTGTTAGTGGATGCGAAGGCACTTCAGAGTCTGGAGTGATAACAATAAATGGAGAAGTTGGCAAAGGAGCTGCAAAGCAGAATTAGCTTCTCTGGGAAAATGTTGTGCACATTCACGCCTTTTATCCTCCCATGCATATTCCCAGATGCAAAAGCAATGTGCCATAGCTTGTGGTGATTTTCCCTTCTCTGACAACAGCAAAGTAAACAGGCCAGTGAGGACTTTAATGAAAGTTTCAGGGATTGTCACTCCCCTTCCCCCCCATCTAAAGCTTAATGATTCCATTTCACTAATGAAACACTGCCCCATACCTTAGGCCTCACAATAAGCTTGCATTTTATATACATCATCTATAGGAATATGTGTGTATGTATGTATATTTTAAAGTGTATTTATATTTGTTTATTTTGGCAGTTCTGTGGACCAAACCTAGGGCCTCATACATGCCTGGCAAGTGCTCTAGAACTGAGCAACACAGCCTGTCTGTCTATCCTTCTATCTATATTATCTTCATTCTCTCTGCAAATCTATGAAGTAGGCATTATTATTTTCCTTTTACAATAGTGAAATGAGATTAAGATGAAGAAGAGTCATTTCTCCTATTCAAGCAGCTATTAAGACCAAGGTCCAAATGGCTTGTGGTTCTTGTCATAAACATCCCAAACCCTCTGATGCTCAGAGTTCTGGGAAGAAGGCATTATGGGGTACATGCATCGTATCTCTCCACAGTAGCCTCCATTCTGAAGAGACAGCTATATCTCTGTGTTAGAAGCCTTAGACCAATTGAATTTAATCTAGTTTAAATAAAGGAAAATGAAACAAAAACAACAACAACAAAAAATGAATTGGGCAGCTTCCAGAACCACAGCAGGTTCTGAGAACTCCAACCAGTGATACAATCTGACAACATTCCTAGAAAAAGAGTGAGGCATAGAAAACAACAAATTGCTTCCAGCTTAACTAGTTAATGGCTTACAGCTTAATGAGTTAGCTACAGGGCCTTTCACAAATCACCAAAGCTCAGTTTCTGTGATTAAAGTCTTTGTTGGCTTGGTTTAGTGGTCCCTGTGGAGGCGCTCAGTCCAAATCCACATTTTCCCACAAATTTTATTTAACACATGTCAAGGTTTCCTGTACGTTGAATTTTTTTTCCCGTGGATTAAGTGACATTTCTAACCAAACTATGAACATTTGCTTACAGAACCACTTAGAATCTTGGTTCTGTGATTCACTGTGGCACTGAAGTCAGTGCTTCCTTGCGGGGTGACTTTAGGTGTCATCCTGATTGGATTAAGGGCTACTCAGATTACTAGTAAAGGATTATTTTAAATGCTTCAGCGGTACAGAGACCGTATTTCAGCTGAAAGGAAAACCCACGTCTCTGCAGGCCATTTGGCGCTTGGTTAGAAGGAGCCTGCGCCTCCTGTTTTGTCCAAGAGGCGGGTTCTGGGGAAGACTGACGTGTGAGTGGACAGAGGGTGGAAGGTCCGCCCTCCTCACGTGCGTGCGCCATCCAATCAGTGGGACGCGGATGTAAAGAAAAAGGGGCGGGAAGCGCAAGCCCTCGTGCAGTCTCCATTAGAGCTTGGGCGGTGTTTTCTCCTGCTGGGCGTCGGAACCCGGAGCTCTCCAGACTTCAACACTCTGGAACTCACACAAGTGACCTCCTGGGCTCTTCTGCCCTCGGGCTTGGACTGAGAATTGCACCATCTCCTTCCTTGAGGCAGAGGCCTTGGAACTTGGGCTCTGTCACGCCACCGGCTTCTCTAGAGCTCCACCTTCTGGCCTTCTTTTGAGACTTCTTGGCCTCCCTGACCAAGTAAGCCAGTTCTCCTAATGAATCCCTAATGATATATCTCGGTATAATCTCGATATATCTCCTGTGAGCGCGGTCTTTCCAGAGAATTCTGACTAACTCAGATTCCCAAATGAATGTGGAATGTGTCTAAGAAACGCCTGGTGGTTTTGTGAAAATGCATTGATTCAGAACAGGTGGAGCCTGGGACTTTTGCGTGTTTCCTAAAACATTCCGGGTGATAGTGCTGATGGCGAGAAACCACCGGGAGTGTTGACGGCTTCTTTAGCCTTCTTCACGGTGCTTCCTACAGGTGTCTTGCATTGGAATTAGCGGACGGCAGAGTGCGCCTTAGCTGTTCTATTGAGAGACCTGGAGAAAGCTGCCTGTTTAGCAGCGTGCATGTGATTGTGTTTTCCAAACTTGAACCTTCATTAGAATCACCTGTGGGTTGAAATCCAGATTTTTAGGTTCTTTCTCCTTAAATTTCCCCAATTTAAGGCTCTGGCTTATCTTGTTTTGATCCTTGAAAAGTACCAGACATGGCTCAGTGAGGTTAGGAACTTGCTTAAGCTCAAAAGTAGTGGAGAGGAGTGTCCAATAGATGTGTAGATTGATGTGGGTTGATAGAGGCAGAGGAGAAGAAACAAAGAATAGAGGGGCCGGGGAATTGGGTCTGTCAGGAGACATCGTGTGGGTGAACCTAGTCTACTCGGTGTGACTTTTAAAAGGCTTGCTCACCTAAAAGGGGTGTGGAGTTTCCTCTTAACGTTTACATGGGCTTCAGGGAAGTGAGAAGCAGGCTCACTTCCAGTTGGTGGAGTGTGAACTCCAGATGAGATAGCCATATAACCTTGTAAATGTTTAGAAAACTTAACTAACACAGCACAAACATCCACAACTTCTGGTGTTCCTCACACTAGTATCCACTGCTTTATTTTGTTGATGAAAACCAAACAGTTTGCCTGGGGACATGATGGAAAATCATGCTCTGAAAATTACACTTTCAGGCTGGGGTTGTGCCTCAGCGGCAGAGCACTTACCTCACACATGTGAGACACTGGGTTCCATCCTCAGCACCATATAAAAATGAGTAAACAAATATATTGTATCTATGTATAACTAAAAAATATTTTTTAAAAAATTACACTTTCATAATAATTCCCTGTCTTCCTGTATCAACTTTTTAAATTTTTTTCCCAGTTTACACACACACATGCATGCACACATATTTTTGGAGAAGACTTAGATCATATATATTAAGGGCAGATTAAAAGTCCAAACCAGTGCCAGTAGGTAGTAGATGATTTAGTCAGTTTTAAAATTTTTTTCAGAGGGGGATACCAGGAATTGAACTTAGGGGCACTCAACCACTGAGCCACCTCCCCAGTCCTATTTTGTATTTTATTCAGAGACGGGGTCTCACTGAGTTGCTTAGTGCCTCGCCGTTGCTGAGGCTGACTTTGAACATTTCATCCTCCTGGCTCAACCTCCTGAGCTGCTGGGATTACGGATGTGCATCACCATGCCCAGCTCTTAGCCAGCTTTTTAATCACTGAGACAAAAATGCCTGACAAGACAATGTAGAGGAGAAAAAAAATATTTTGGCTTATGGTTTCAGAGGTCTTAATTTATACATGGCTGACTCCATATCTTGGGTCCTGAGGGAAACTTCAGGATGAAAGTGCATGACAACCAGAAAGCAGAGAGAGCCTGATTCACCAGGGGCAAAATATAAACCCAGAGGCATACCCACAGTATCCTACTTCCTCGGGCCATACCCTACCTGCCTACATTTACTACCCAGAATTAATTCATATTGTGAATTAACACACTGATTAGGTTCCACCTCTCATAATCTGATCATTTCACTTATGAAGATTCATGCATTGTTTCACCTATGAGCTTTTGGAGGATACCTCTTACCTGTACTGTAACAATGAAAGACAGATCTCTATGGACAGATTACAGGGAGAATTAGACCAGGCATAGCAAGAATATTGCATCTTTTATGTGAACGCTAATCTATCCTTGGTTGCCTAGAGCCCTAGAGAGGTTCTGAACTGAGTTGGAGTGTTCTGTGACTCTATTCTGGGCTTCTGGGAGATGAGCTGTGATCCTTTTGCTGGGTCAGCATTTGACTAACTCATTCCATGTTGCATCCAGTAGTACTTGAACAGGTAACCTACAGTAGTTGTTGACATGAGGGTGGCTAGTAGGATTGAAAGGCTAAAATGTGCTGAGGAATGTGTTAGTTCTCTGCTATTATATTTTTCTCGATATCATTTTCATAACCCAAATGTCTTAGGCAAGTCTTTCGTCATGAAGGTTCTGATAGCAGTTTGCTCAGGCTATGTGGGCCTTATGATCCCTGTAGGAATTGTTCAGTTTCATAGAGAAAAAGAAGCTGTAGACAATATGTAAATGGTGGACATTGATTATATTCCAGTAAAACTTTAGGTGTAGAAACGAGTGGCAGGGTCATATATAGACCATTTATCCTAATTTACTAAATGATATAAAAAAGATCCTCAGGGAATGGCCATTAAAATATGGACATTTAGGCTCTGGGATTAGGAAAAAATAAGGCAGAGTTAATTAAAGAGCAATTAACTGGTGTGGTAGAGTTCTGCAGAGAGCCTTCTCAACCTGTCCCATCTTGCCTATAGCATATATGGGCACTGTTCTCATATGCTGCCACAGATTTACATAACAACATAAGAATTTCTGTGTGGTCTGCTAGATTGGGCATAGGAAGTAGTAGCCCAACCTGTTCATTGGGTTCATTGGTGTGCTGATGGAGGTTTTGCAGCGAACATCAGTCATATCTGATGGACACTGAGTGAAAACAGCAAATGATGTAATAAACAAATATCCCAACCATTATTAAAAATACCTAGCTTGTCAGTCAACATATTTTTGAGAGTATTTTACTGTGACTTTTTTTCTCCAGTTCTTATTTGAATCTAAATATTTGCAAATACACTCCACACAAAATGGAATCCCAATTTGGATATCTTTAATTTTTTAATTTTTTAATTTTTTTTGTGTATTGGTAGCTTTCTTCCCAAAGACAGTTTAGAACTATTGAGAGTTAAAGTGTTTGGCAGGTAACTGCTGGGTGGGTTTCTGATTTTCATATTTTATAAGCTTTTAAAAACTGATTTTAAATTAATAATTTTAATGAACTTTAAAAAAAGATCTTGGTAGTTAAGTCTTTTGTGTGTTATGTATAATAAGAATTTCTTTTTTAATTTTTAATTTTTTGTTTTAATTAGTTACACATGACAGTACAATGACCTTGACATATCATACATTTGAATCAGATGGGATATAATTTCTCATTTTTCTGAGTGTACAGGTTGCAAAGAATTTCTTTAGAGTTGTTTTCTAACCCTACTTTGGGTGAACACACACTAGATTCTGGCTAAATGTGCATTACAATTCCTGGAGGATTTGGTGAGGAGGGAAACGGTCCTTCCTGCTTTATTGATACTCTAAATAACCCCGTTTTCATGCTTAGGTCCTGGTTGTAGTGTGATGATGGTTATGTATTTTAGAAACTAGGTACAGAAAGGAGGATTCTATTAGACACCCTTCTAGAAAGAAGGGATGAATGAGTTCATATTTCCTAATTGGTCTCGTTCCCCTATTCACCATAAAATCTAAGGTGTTCCCCTTAGAATAAGAACAACAAAACAGAATTGAAGTCTCCAGTTATCATTTTTTAAAAATCCTATTATCTAATGGAAGGTCCAGCTTAACATTTAATATCATGGGGGCTCTCATTAAAAGATCAGCTGAGGAACCAGGGGAAGAGAGGAGGAGAGGGGAAAATGGAGTAATAGGGGATTATAGTGGCCAAATTATATTGTTATAATGCATGCATGTATGAATATTTAGCCATAAATCCCACCATTACATATAACTATAATGCACCAATTAAAAAATGTGGGGGGGAAAAAGGCATGCTCGAGATTATCTTGACTCATCTCTTAAAATGGTACTCCTGGATTCCTAAGTGTAAAAGAGAGATCACTTGGAATTTATGACTTAAAGAGAATTTGGAGGATGCTTCAAATTCAATTCAATTGCACTAAATATAAATTGCCACCACAGGACCTAGAAAGGCACTAATGGCCCTTTTCTGTTTTTCTGGACCATCTATTCTTCCAGACCATCTATTCTTCCATGTATACTTTTCCTTGGGACTACTCTGTTCTCTCTAAGTAGTGAACCAAACACAATTTATCCCTTCTGAACACACATTTACTCTTGACTTGCAAAGCGTAGCATTTTTCTAGTTTTCTTCAACATGAACTAACCTGGCCTTTGCAGTGTTTTCTTTTTTCTTGCTACATTCTTTCCCTCTGCCAGACTTTTGAATGCTTACATGCCCTGAGGACTTGAGTTTTGTTCCCCTGGTTATCTAAATGCACAGTTTTCTTAGAAAGTTGGATTCAGTTCTTTGTCCATTGCCTTTCTCTCTCCATATCTCTGGCTCTAGGCCAGTATCTCTTACCTCCTATTTGATTTGTGCCCCTGAAAGTCTAATAGTCTTTTAAATTTTAGCCTGGCCAAAATAGAATTTCTGGTTCCAGAATCTCCTTCCATCAAGCCTGTTTCTCAATTTATTCCTCAGAACCTAGTTTCTCAAGTTAGGTGCCTAAGAGGCATCTTTACTCCTTTCCTCCCTTCAATATCACATAGAATTCATTAGCAAACTCCTGTCCTGGTACCCAGATGCTATCTGAAGCCCTTTTCTCCTTTTTGTCTGCTCTTTGTTCACTTATCTGGGCAAAAGTACCATTAACTGCCACCTGGACTGTTACTATAACCTCTTATCTTGTCTCCTTAGCAATCCATCCCCATACCTCTTTTAACAGAGGGAAAAGCTTACCCCATCGCTTTTCTGCTTGAAACTCCTCAGTTGCCTCCTAATGCACTAAGAATAACTACAGTGTCTTATGATAGCACATCAGGGCTTTCAAAAAGATTTTTGTTGACTTCTGTAATCCAAAATGAATGGTTTATTTTCTTTTCTCACTACATTGCTCTGGGATGTATTCTAGGCTTTTGTTTCTTTAATTTTTTCCTCTCGGTCTCTCTCAATAAGCCAGGGTCTTTAAAGCATTAGTATTTGACAGTGTGCCTTCCTTGAATGCCCTCTTCATGGTTCTTTGTAGAATTGCCTCCTCCTATCACATAAGATCAGAAGAAACTCCCAAATACCAAAATCAGAAGTCATAGACCAATTTTAAAAGATGTTATCTAAAGCAGTGGTGTGAGGATATAAGGGCCTAAGTAATATTATTCTGGGTTTGTGAAATACTTTTGAGACATGCATATTTAAAAACCATCACATCAGTAATAACAATTCCTAAAATTAAAAGTAAGCAGAAGCCATTAGCAATACGCAGTTGGAAATGGAAATAAAAAAGCATTTCTAAAGATTTTTATTTCTAAACATAGTGGAATAAGGAGGACCATATTCCCCCTCTAATGATAAATAGGAAAACATAACAATGTATAAAGCAGTGGTTTTTCCATCAGTTGTCAGTCAGTGAGTGCAGAAATGGAATCCCTGAAAGAAGGGGAAAGTTGAGGGGAGTGAAAATTGCCTGTAGGCATTTCTAAGTAACAGCAAGAGAGGGGATTCAGGGAGGGCTTGAGGAGGCAGGAATGTGTGAGTGAAGGACCCTAGAGAGGACAGAACAAAACAAAGTCAAAATACCCAGGTGATTTTCAGATACGACCCCTCTACTTTTTGGCTGGGTACCCATGTTTGAGTGCATGAAAGGGAACTACTTGAGGGAGAGAACCTTTGAGAAGGAGTACAGTAAAGAGTGCTTAGAACTCCTCCTGAGCTGGCAGTGTTTAGTGTTCAAATAATTGTCTGGAAAAGCTGTGGGGTACTTGAATCTTTGGACAGAGTCCTGAGAAGGTGATGACTTCAATGATTGGGATGCACAAGCCCTAGACTAAAATTATCAAGTAACTTTACTGAGTGTTAGAAAGAAGTCTGTGTCTGGAAGCTGATTATGTGAAATATCCAGTGTTCAATATCCCACAGAAATTACTGAGCATCCAAAGTAACAGGATAATATAACCTATAAACATGTAAAAAGAAAAATAAAACACCAGAAACAGACTCAGATATAATATAATAGATGATAAAATTAGCAAGAATGGTTATGAAAATACAAATTAGACTCCTTGTGTTCAAGGGAATAGAAAAAAATAAGAATTATGAGAGGGAGAAAGTGAGAAATAAAAGCTTATATTCATATGAAAATTTTTACTCAAATATATCAGTATTGTATCAGATGTTATAGCAGTTCTAATGTAATAGTCTCAAACTGGGCACAGTGGAAAATACCCATCTACTGATGGATGACTAAACAACTCTGGCTTGTTTATTCAGTAGTATAGTACTGACAACCATAGTGAATGAAATACTGGTCCATGCAACAATAGTGGTGAATCTCAAGCAGACCATTGCAAATGAGAGAACCATTTCAAAAGATACATGATTCTGGGGCTGGAGTTGTGTCTCAGTGGTAGAATGCTTGCCTGGCATGTGTGAGGCCCTGTATTTGATCCTCAGCACTGCCTATCAATAAATTAGTTAAATAAAGGTCCATTGAAGGGGGGAAACATAGGGATATGAGAAATCAGAAGTTATGGACCTGGCTGAAGCAAGAGGATCTCAAGTTCGAGACTGGCCTCAGCAACTTAGGCCCTGTCTTAAAATAAAAATAAAAAAGTCTGTGGATATGGCTTAGTGGTTAAGTACCTCTGGGTTCAATCACTGGTATCTTGTTGCCAGCAAAAAAGAAAAGGACAAGGTTGAAAAGACTGCAGAAAGGGAGTGGGACCGATTTTGATTATAGTAGTTTCAGTGATGTATTATTTTTGAAAAACTGTCAAATGAGTGAACTTCAAATTGGGTTTGTTCTATTGTTTCTTAATATTGATTTAGAAAATAGAAACAATTTCAGGTGACTATAATAAACAGATTAAATGATATTTATTAGATGACCTCAGAATAAATTATTTTGACCACACATCCTTAATGGAATGTTTTTAACATCTCTAAATTTGAAAACAAACTGGAACTTACAAGCAAATTAAGTATATTTAAAGTTAATGTTTCTAGGAAGAAAAATATAATTTAGGTGATTGTGGGGATACAATAGTGACTAAATCTATTTTAAAGAGAACAGAATGTCTTTTATTTTAGAAAGACTAGAATGCATCTTCTATTTTAAAGAGAATGACACTCATACAACCAGAGATATGAAAAATTGTGCTCTGTATGTGTAATATGAATTGTAATGCATTCTGCTATCATATGTAACAAATTAGAATAAAAAAGTATTCAGAAAAAAGAGAATGACACTCTAAAAGAGAAAAGTAACAGTATATTTTAAAAATATGGAGTAGTTTTGGCTTTAGGGATAGTGTTGATTTTGGCTGTCTAGAAATTATTAAAAATTACATAATTATAATTAAAAACTATCATGAATTAGAAGCCCTACAAAGGGAAGAGACAAAAAAAAGTACAAGTGTAAAACAAGTGTGAGGTAAAACTATTAATGATTAATTTGTCTGGAAAGTCTCTGCTCATTTTCTTCCTTTTGGTACTGGGGATGCAACCTAGGACACTGTGCAGGGTAGGCAGGTGCTCTGCCACTTAGCTGCGCTCTCAGGCCTACACTCATACTTTTAAAATTTCCTAACTGTGTATTGAAAAAGCCAAGAGATATTAGTATCCTAGGACTAGTTATTACTCCTGGCATTCAGATGATGTTCTTTTATTTTATTTTATTTTATTGTTGGTTGTTCAAAACATTACATAGTTCTTGATATATCATATTTCACACTTTGATTCAAGTGGGTTATGAACTCCCATTTTTACCCCGTATACAGATTGCAGAATCACATCAGTTACACTTCCATTGATTTATATATTGCCATACTAATGTCTGTTGTATTCTGCTGCCTTTCCTATCCTTTCCTATCCTCCCTCCCCTCCCCTCCCCTCCCCTCTTCTCTCTCTACCCCCTCTACTGCAGTTCATATCTCCCCCTTGTATTATTTTTCCCTTTCCCCCTCACTTCCTCTTGTATGTAATTTTGTATACCCCTGAGGGTCTCCTTCCATTTCCATGCAATTTCCCTTCTCTCTCCCTTTCCCTCCCACCTCTCATCCCTGTTTAATGTTAATCTTCTTCTCATGCTCTTCGTCCCTACTCTGTTCTTAGTTACTCTCCTTATATCAAAGAAGACATTTGGCATTTGTTTTTAAGGGATTGGCTAGCTTCACTTAGCATAATCCGCTCTAATGCCATCCATTTCCCTGCAAATTCTATGATTTTGTCATTTTTTAATGCAGAGTAATACTCCATTGTGTATAAATGCCACATTTTTTTTTTATCCATTCGTCTATTGAAGGGCATTTAGGTTGGTTCCACAGTCTTGCTATTGTGAATTGTGCTGCTATGAACATCGATGTAGCAGTGTCCCTGTAGCATGCTCTTTTCAGGTCTTTAGGGAATAGACAGAGAAGGGGAATGGCTGGGTCAAATGGTGGTTCCATTCCCAGCTTTCCAAGAAATCTCCATACTGCTTTTCAGATGATGTTCTTTAAATCCCATTTCTCAAAGGAATTTAGCTAAAGAAATGGTTGATTTTAAGTCTGGATATTCCTGGGATGCCCTGCTGTCCTAGAAAGTAAAGAATATTTAAAGATTAAAGTGGTTATTTCAAAAGACACAGCTGGTCTGGGCGTGGTGGTACACACCTCTAATACCAGCAATTCAGAAAGCTAAGTCAGCAGGATGGCAAGTTTGTGGCCAGCCTCAGCAACTTAGTGAGGTTCTAAACAACTTAGCATGACTGTTTCAAAATTTAAAAATAAAAAGGACTGGAGGCTGGGATTGTGGCTTAGTAGTAGAGTGCTCGTCTAACATGTGTGAGACTCTGGGTTTGATCCTCAGCACCACATAAAAATAAATAAACAAAATTAAGGTATTGTGTCCAACTACGTCTAATATATATATATGTGTGTGTGTGTGTGTGTGTGTGTGTGTATATATATATATATATATATATATATATATATATATATATGTATGTGTGTCTATGTATGTGTATGTATGTATATACACGTATATGTGTGTGTGTGTATGTGGCTCCGTGGTAAATGTGTACATGTTTACACACAAATGGCTTGAGGGAGCTCTTAGTTTCCAAAGCATTTGAAATTCAAATAACAGTAAGAATGATTAAAACAAGTAAAAACATAATTGATACATAAATACACATTAGTTATAGTCATTTTCATAGAAAGAAATCCAAATTTAAAAAAATAGGGCTAGAGTAGTAGAGTGGCATGCAACCATAGTCCCACCTGCCAGGGAGGATGAAGTGGGAGAATTTCTTGAGTTCAGGAGTTTAAGACCAGCCTGTGCAACATAGGAAGAATCTGTCCCAAAACAAAATCAAATAATGACAATAAAAAAATCCACAAGGGATTTAAAAGTAAAGGAGGGGCTAGGGCTGGGGCTTAGTGGTAGAGCACTTGCCTTGCACATGTGAGGCACTAGGTTGAATCCTCAGCACCACATAGAAATAAAGATACTGTGTCCATCTACAACTAAAAAATAATAATGAAAGTAAAGAAAAATGCATTGTTTCTGCTATAAATGTCATGATAGGGTAACCATGTAATCTCATATGATAAGAAAAGACATTTGATAAGAAAAGACATCCTGGAGAAGGCTGCTGTCTTGTGAACATAGAAGGAATAAGTAGGTGGGGCCACTGCCCTCCTGGAATCCCTGTTGGAATCACTGAGTGAGTTAGGGGTCACCAATGTCATCATTCTGCTGATGAAAGATTGGTGTGGAGTTGGGTTTGTGTGTGGTGCCAGACCCTCTTTCCATACTTGCTACCTGCTAGTTACAAGTCAGAATAGGGCACTTTACAAGGCAGAATCCGGTTGTCACTGTTCCAGCCTGGGAGCTTTAGGGGTGGAGGGTCATCCAGGTTCTGTTCTCTGCCTCATGAGAAGATGGAACATGAAATGTGCAGCATCACCTGGGAAATAATCTTTCTGAAAACATTGAGTCTGAAAGAGCCATTCTACCTTAGTTAGGATTCAAATGAAATGTGGTAGAAAGAAGAGGTTCAGTGGAATCATGAGAAAACCTTTAGACACATTCACAGCTCAATATTTTTCTTTAGTACTCTGGGGGAAAAGAAGATTCTATCTTCTTTGGATCTTCTTTGAATAGAACAGTTGATAATGTTTTGGAGGACATATAGATTGAATTATGGTGTGGGAATTTGTCATCAAGAAATTATCAGTTGGACTTTTCTACATACATATATAAGATATACCACAGTGAATCTTATGGACTTGTACATTCAGAAGACACTAATTAAAAAAACAAACTATAAATAGTAGAGCAGTAGAGTAGAGGGAAGGAAATAGGGAGTAAGGAGGCGAGGGAAACAGGAAGTACTAGGGACTGAATTAGAACAAAGTATTCTATGCTTTTATAATTATGTCAAAATGAATCCTATTGTGTATTTCTAAAAAGAGCAAATAAAAATTATCAATTTTGGTGTTCAAAATTGATAATACAGGGAAATTTCCTTGATTTTCTAAGATTTATAGGAGTATCTAAAGGATGCAGTAGATACTTTAAAATATTAAATAGAAAAGATATTAGAAGTATATATGGTAAATTGCTTTATTTTTCTGAATCTTTCAAATTTTTCTTAGTAAAAAGTTGAAAAAAATCCATTTGTTACCTCAAAACTCCCTTGACTATCCTTGCCAGTGATTCTCTCAACTTCATTTTCTCACTGATGCTAATCAAGTTTGTGAAATTATTCACTGTGTATTAACCCACTAGAGTGATGGCTTGATCAGGACAAAGACCTTTTCTGTCACTTGTCACCAATGTAGTCCTTAGAGTGCTGCCTATTATAGTAGGTCAGTTAAAAAAAACTAAATTAGTACAAAAACTTTGCCTATAAAGTAAGTTACAGGCAAATTATGAAATGGCAGAAAGACTAAGAATTAAAGTGTAGTAACTGGGCAGTGAGATATCTCTAAAGACTTTTGAGCAAGGTAGGGATGTGATCTAAATTAGAACATGGGTTTTCCTTCCCAGCAAGGCTTTCTGATGCTTGAGGATACAGGTATTCTGCAGAGGACACACAAATGGGTTTCTATTATAGCTTTGTAATAGGTAATATTTTATTGGGTGGTTCAACCATGTGCAGCAATTTATGTATCCGTGACCTATGTAAATACTAAGGGGAAAGGAATGTATGAATTTCTGATAGAAAAAACTTATGTGAGAAACAGCTTTCAGTTCAAAGTAAGGAGCCCAGGTGCTTTCTGAAATTATTTTCTGGGTAATAATAGTTCCTTAAAACACTTTCTTAATTTTGTGTAATTGTAAATTACCATATACTATACTGTCTCTCCTCCCCAACCTAAGGAATTTCCACACCTTTTTAATGATTCCTTTGAACGTCCTTAATGAAATATATTTCTGAATGTGAACTGTCTTCCTGTTTCCTTCATTTCTTTTAATACCTTGCCATTTTAGTCAGCTTTTTCATTGCTATGACCAAAGAGTCTGACAAGAATGACATAGAGGAGGGAAAGTTCATTTGGGGATCCTGGTTTCAGAGGCCTCAGGCCATGGACAGCCAAACTCTGTAGTTTTGTGCCTAAAGAACATCATGGTGGAAGGGCATGGCAAAGACCATGCTCACCACAAAAAAAAAAAAAAAAAAAAAAAAAAAAAAGAAAAAAAAAATATATATATATATATATAAAAAACCCCAAAGGCCTCATTTACTCACTGCCTCCCGCCATACCTTACCTTCCTATAGTTAATACCCAGTTAATCCATCTCAGTGGATTAATCAACTTCCTAGGTTAACCTCATAATCTAATCATTTCTCCTCTTGACTATTCTTGTCATACATGAGCTTCTGGGGGATACCACCTATCCAAATCATATTACCCTCTTGCCATCCTGTAGACCATCCTTCCTTGAGAAGGTAGATAGGCTCATGAATTACCAGAAATGGGAAGGATACTGTAGCCTAGAGACAGAAAAATAATTTCCTCCTCCTTCTCCACTTTAAAATTGGGGTGGTGTGAATATTCCCATTATCTATTTCTATATAACAAATTGTTGACACTTAGGGGCATAGAGCCACCATTTAATTCTGCTCACGATGTTTGCAGATCGAGAACTTGGACAGATGGAGTGGAAGATGGTTGCTCTTCCTTAATTCTGTTTGAAGACACGAGTGGGAAGAGTCAATGGCCTGGGGTTGAAATAGTCTAGAAGTTTTCTCATCCATGGGCTGGGTTGACTTAACACAGTGCCTACATGTGGCCTAGGTAGGGATTTGGGCTTCCCCAGAGTATAGTTGCAGAGTGGGGGTTGGACTTCTTACCTAGCAGCTTAAGGCTCTAAGAGAAGCTTCCATAGGCTGAGGTGGGAGCTGCAAGACACAGCCTTAGAATATGCATGGTGTCATTTCCTCTCTACTCTGTTAGGGGATATAAACATGGATCTGCCCAGATGCAACAAGAAGGGGTTTTGAACTCTTAATGGGAGGACAGTCAAGAATTTGTAATCATGTTCTTAGACTGCCATGACTGGAGAAATCGTGTTCAGAAATACTACCCTGGAATGACTGTTTAAAATAAACATGCTTATTACTATGAGATGGAGCAAACTTGAGGCAGAATGGTCTTTGCATTTGTGTTGTTAGGTCTGGTTCTTGTTCTCTTGGTTCTTTCTCACACAGTGAAGAACAGTACATGAATGTCACTCTAGTAGCTCAGCTCAGAAAGTTTTCTAGTTTTTCTTTACAAAGGTTGAGGCAACAAATTCAGTATACTCAAACAGTTAAGGGATCCAGGGAATATTTGATCAAATGGTCGTTGGGTAGTGATTCCTCCTGGCTCTAATCTGTGATTCTGAATCACTGTCAGTATGCAAAGTTGATTGTACTCACGGAACCTGGTATTTGTGCTCTATGTGGTTTGTTCACAATGCTTCCCTTTAGAGCTACTCACCTCAAGGAGCATGAACAGCAAGCAGGAAGTCTTCAGAGTGGACCGGCAGTCTGACCTAGTAAATTAATTATTGAACAGTCTCTACCAAATGCTGAGGACATGTATGCAGTTTGACAAGGCTGCTATGATGCCCAGCCTTTTTAGGAAAGTAATTCTGTAAGGAAATTGCCTACAATAGAATTGGTGGATTCAGCCAGGTGACAGTCTTGTCACGGCAATCAATATAGGAACAAAAAAAAATCAAATATTAATGAAAGATGGATTTGTTGGTGCATAGGATCGGTGTTTTTTTGTAAATGCCATTTTACTTCCACTGTCTGCTCTCCAGTCAAGGCTGAGTAGAAGCTCAGTGATAAACTCAAGGTGACATTTCTCATTTCAATTATTTCCTAAAGTGTCTTCCTTCTCCTTTTTCTCCCACCTCTTGTCAAGAACTGTGGGCAACATAATGAAATACTCCATCAGCTGTAGCGTCCAGGGTCCGGAGAGTTAAGAGAATTCTGTTGAGCTTTCTGAACATAGAATACATCCTAATTTGGAATCCAGCATGAGATTTTGAGGTAGATCTTGGCCTTAGATAAAAATATCAAGATAATTTAACCTTAAAGGAAATCTACATTTCTATTTAGCAAACTAGCTATTAATTAATAAGCTAGAAGCTTTCAAGAGGAGAATCACAGAAATAAGTATAACATTAACTTACATCTTTAGATTGCTTATGCTGGGTATTATAATAGAATCTTGCATTCTGAAGAGGAGAGGACAGTTTTAAATTAGTCATTAATGGAATATGCTTAACTTTTTACTTTTGATTGCTTGTTTTACATAGTGTATAAAAAAGGTGCAAACATTGATGGGGCAGGGAGAAGAATAATAAAAATAATTATTCTTATGACTGGCTATAACTTGTGGGATTAGAAATTTTGAGTTGGTTGAGCAATTGTTGAGTAACTATGCTGAAGGGCAGTCTCAAGGAATTACGCTAGTTGACTCCATTAAAACAAGTAGATGCTGCCTGTCTTTAAAAACATGGTATATACTTGGTGTGGTTATACATACCTGTAATCCTAGCTACTTGAGAAGCTTAGGCAGGAGGATTGTAGTTTGAGGCCAGTCCCAGCCAAAAAAAAAAAAAAAAAAAAAAACGGGGTCACTTTACTATTGATCTACATTACTAGCCCCTTTTAGTTCATTTTTTGAGACAGGGTCTTGTTAATTTGCCCAAGTGACTTTGAACTTGCAGTCCCCTGGCCTCAGTCTCCTGAATAGCTGGGATTACAGGCATGCACCACCACACCTGACACATTACATATTTAATAACGAGAACCATTGGACTGGTCTTGGAGTTCAACTTCAATTTGAGTTCACAGAAATTTAGTCAAAAGGTTAGAGTGACCAAGAGACACACAGGTAGATAGTGCTGCAATGGAAAAGTATTTTTTTGTTTTCTTTTTCTTTTTTAGCAGTCAGGTTTTTAGCAGTGGCCTGGAATGAAGGTGCTGAGGGCTCTGCCCTTCCAGCATTGACTGTGGGGAGCTTGAAGACAGAGAGAAACTTCTCTGGAGATGGTTTCAGAGAATAGCGTCTACTTTATTGTGCAGCAAAAATAGCTTTTATAGTGGGTATGTGCCAATTTACATATAATAGTCATTATAGGCCAAGGGTGATACACAACATATTATCTTCCAGGTCTCCAGACATCAAGAGTTCAGAAACTGCCATGTAGGCTGGCAGACCTTGCATCAGCAGGTGAAAACTCCTTGTCAAGGGAGCAAGTAAATGCTGCTTGGCAGTGTTCGGACAACACTCTGTCCCCAAACATAGCATTCTATGTTAGGACTTCCCTGCTGCACTGGGAGCAAGATAAGCATTCCCCCATGAAGGTCCAAGGTCAGATCCTACAATAAGAAGAAAGTGCGGGATTAGAAAGGAAAAGCCATTCTTCCTTTTCCTTTTCTTTCTGTCTACCTTTATGGTAGAGAGAATACTGGCTCATCAAATGTGTTCTCATTGGCAAATGGGTCTTTGCAGATGTGATGAAGTTAAGGATCTTGAAATGTACAGGGTTTCCTGAATTGTCTACATGGGCATAGTGGAATCACCAGGAACTTTCTGAGAAGTAGGCAGAAGAGTCTGACTTAGAGACAGAGATTGGAGGATGGAAGTCAGGCGAATGCTCAGTATGTCCCCAAGCCAAAAGAATGAAGCCTCCAGAAGCTGAATAGAATGTGAAACAGATCTTTCTAGAGCTTCTGGAAGGATTACAGTCCTGCATGATTCCTTGGGCATAGTTATGGAAGACCCATTTGGGGCCTTTGGTGCTGAAGAATTGCAAGATAACAAATGCTTAGTCACAAAGTTTGTAGTAAGTCATTATAGCAGAAATAACAATACACCTTCTGTGCCCTCACTTGTCCTTTCTCATTTACTCCATGTCCCTTCTCTTTCTTCCCCACTTACTTGTTTTTTTCCCTACCAATATTTCTCTGGATGTACAACAGTGAAAAGGCAGTTAAGACCCACACCATTGTGGATGCATGGAGTGGGGTGAGTTGGATAGATCAGTAACTACCTTATTTAAGTGCTTTGACAGGAATAAGCAGGGGTGAGAGAATGGGGGTTCTGTAAGGGTCTTTGAAGAGGTGATACATATAGGGAGCTGTCAACAACAAAAAGAAGCTGCATGAAAAGAGCTGTGAGTGAGTGGACTGGAAGCAGGATGGGGTGAGTGGGAGGCATCAGCCATTTGTCCAAAGAGAAGGGACAGCATGAGGCAGGCAAGAGTGGAAGAAGGGGTTGAGCTTACTTTCTAGCCATAGTGTTCCATCTAGACAAACTGATCATTCTTTTAACCATGGGGGCCGGGGGTGGTGGTGGGTGGGAATCAATCTCCAAATGGAATTTTAGACTCTATATTTAACATAAGCTGTCGACATCTTGATCTTGAAGAAATAGAAAAGATTTTGATTAATTGGTTCCAAGATCCATTCTGTGTTGGGCAATGATATCTAGTAATGTGAAGGTCTAGCTGGAGGAGGGGAGATGAGTTGGCTGACTTAGCTTTGAACTTGGATATTAAGAGACCAGACTAAACAGCCAGTATCTATGACTCAAGCATGCTGCAGAATTAGGGACTCATTGTAGTAGATTATTTTTCTATCCTCTTTCCACTGTTAAATTGTACTTCTCATTTGTTTTAAAAGTCTTTAATAGAACAATCTCTAGAGGTTTCACCTTCTTTTGAGGAGAGCTCTTATCCCAATTATGGTTCAGGAAAGGGGACTGATGGCACTTATTACCCTCTCTTCCCTCTCTGCTCTTAATTCTATCCTTTCCTACTTATAAAGTGGAAGATTAAGAGCATATTGTGGATAATTCAAGTCATTAAATCCCTTCCTTTGTATTAATTGTAACCAACAGGTACCTTTTGACTTGAATTACATGGTTAATTGCTCTTTTTATCATTGCTGCTGTTGAATACTGTATTCAAGCCTTTGACTTATTGGAACAGATAGCAAGATATTGTTCTATATAAATGAGCAATAACTGGAATAACTACTGAAAGTAAATTAGGTCATTTGCAATGTAACTTTGCATTAGTGAGTAATTGATTTGTTTCTCTTCTCAGTGCAGTCTTGGCATTGTCCTGTCTCCGTGTTTGAATTGTCATTTCACTTCTTCCTTGACTTTTCCTTGGACTCCAACTGCTTTGTTGAAAATTCCCTGATATCCTCCTAGACCTGATATTTGGAAACTAACTCTCCAACTATGCTCATTTTTTATTTCTCTTACATATGACATTGTGAACATCCCTTTCTTCTTAGGGCAGCTATTGGCAGAATATTTTTTCTTGTTATTTCCATTATTTTCTGGGTTTTCTTTCTGCTGTCTAAATGCCCCATTTCTGGCGGTTCTTTCATGTCTAAATTCAGGGATTTCACAAGTAGCTGTTCTAAATTGCCTTTCATTTTTCTTTTCCTTTTTTATACTTTTGACTTGATAGTCTTATAACATGACATTTCTTTCTCTGTGCCATGTTGATCCTTTTTTATCTTTAAACCAGAATTCTCTACTGGGCTGAATATTTTAGCTATATGTAACAGACATCTATATCCAAATGTCCTGCTGGTGCCTGTTAGGGGCTTGGAAAAACTGTCTACCTAGCCCACCAGTAGATCTAGCCACTGAAGCAAGATAGTCCAGGCTCGGGGTTTTGTTTTTTTTTTTTTTTTTAAAGTTTTTGATAAACCTTTATTTTATTCATTTTATTTTTATGTGGTGCTGAGAATCAAACACAGTACCTCACATATGCCAGGTAAGTGCACTACCCCTGAGTCACAGCCACCAGCCCCCATGGCTCCAGTTTTTAATTCCTCATCTGTAGCCATGAATGTCCATGTGGCTTAAGAAACTACACCACCAGAGGCTTTTATGACATAAGTCTTCTTCAGGCAGATTTCTGTTATAGCTACTGGAAATGATACCAGGGTTGTCATCATGAGTCCCATAGAAGCACATATTAACATCATGGGAACTCAGAATGGATAGCCTGCTGTACTTGTGCTGGGGTATGGTTGCCCTTATCTGGGGCCCCTGAATGGGATGTCCTCATTATTTTTCCCTGCCTCATCCAGCTGTGCTACTCCAGGTCACCAGCTAAGTAAGCATGGAAGAGGTTATCATCAAGTGCTTTTTTATTTTCATTCTTCTGCATCTTCCCTTATGAATGAAGGTGATAAGAATCTGCAGAAATGGGACACAGGAAAAGCTGGCCTTTTTGGAAATGGGACACAGGAAAAGCTGGCCTTTTTGGACATGGCACAGGTATCTCAGTAATAGAGTGGACCTCTAGCCATGCAGTGTTTTAACTCAGTGTTCCCCAAATAAATTTTTGAAATTTCCCAGTAGGATCCCTTAGTGTGTTCCTCATTATTATTTTTTTGTTTGTGATTGTGGTACTGATTATTGAACACAGGGCTTCACATGTGCAAGGCAACTGCTTTATCATTGAGCTACATCCTAACTTGTGTCCCTTATTTTTGCCATTGAATCAATGACTTTCCAGCCCATCACCCCAGCTCTGAATTGTGAAGCTACTTTGCTTCTAGTTACAATTTAATTGAAATACCACAACTCAGGCTGGGGATGTGGCTCAAGTGGTAGCGCGCTCGCCTGGCATGCGTGCGGCCCGGGTTCGATCCTCAGCACCACATACAAACAAAGATGTTGTGTCCGCTGATAATAAAAAAATAAATATTAAAAAAATTCTCTCTCTCTCTCTCTCCCTCTCTCACTCTCTCTTTAAGAAAAAAGAAAGAAAGAAAGAAAGAAATACCACAACTCTATAATAATAAGGGTGGTTCTATATGAAACTGAAGTCATGACCTTAGGGGGAGAGGGAGAGAGTGGGGGAGAGAACCCAGTACAGAAATTAAGTGATGACTTTAATGTGACTTGAGAGTTCATTATGGGAAAAAAGATGAAGGAGAGGGTGGAGTCGAATACCAATAGTATTTAAGTCATTGAGCCCTTCCTTATGTGCTGGGCATTATTCCAAGTTCTGCCCATATCATCATCTATTAAGAAATTGGAAATAACTTAATGCTGAAGTTACAACCTGAACTTTCTAGTAGTGTGTCAGTGCCAAAGGAAGATCCATGGAACAGTATGGGTCCATAAGTAATTTGTTCCCATCTGTGACACAATGAACATAGCAACTGAAAGCATTGGAAACTTTTAAGGCAAGATAATAGAGTGACTTTGGTGAATAAGAAGAAAATTTTGACTTCTATGTCCTGAGCCTTTGCTTTTGTATTTTATGTCTCACTTAATTCATTTTTCATGCTTTTTACCCATGTATATCTGTTACATTTATATGAATATTTTTGACAGGAAACACAAGGCCCATGGTTTGGAGAATAGATTATTACTTACTGTTTTAGCATCAGTTCCCTGAACTCCAGTTTCTTTTTAGCAATATGATGAGCGCACGAGAGACAACGGGAAATTATGAGACATGGAGCTTACATAGAGTTGCTGGAAGATTTGCCCATTCTTCCATCCAGAGAGAGGGAAATAATTACTCTCAATATAACCAAATATTCTTAGAAAGGCAAGGAGAATGATGTACATGCCTTCCTTAACCTTCAGTATGAGCTGATGTTCCAGGAGAAAGAATTCTTTAAATCTCTTCAGAGCAATATACTGTCTCTGGCTTTCAAGGTGTATTTGCTATTAAACCATTTTTTTTTTTTAAAAAAATCCAAGTTTGCCAGTTCTCAGAAACTTCAAAGCATAAATGTGAAAATATTCATGAAGAAAATTGGTTCCCAACAGTATTAGTTCAAGACAGAAGGGCAATTAAAAACCCAAATTCTCTACAATAGTCAAAGAAGCACTAGTGTAACTAGCAGACAGAAGGAGATAAAAATGTGGGGCCCAGTTTAGTGAGGGGCAGGGTGAAGAATTTGATTTACATAGCATTTCCTGGATAGGAAGTTCTGGAATTTAGAGGAAAAATGAGCTTTGTAAGTCCTCATCTGAATGATATTTGAGGCCCGAAAGAGTGGAAGAAATCTCCATTGAGTAGAGAAGAGGGAAGAGAAGAAAAGAAGAACATTAAGAAACAAAACTTGGCTAAGTGTTGGGCTTAATGGAAATGAGAGGATAGTAAGAGGAGTGTTTGAAGGAAGTTGGGTGGGCAACTAGACAGAGCCAAGATTCACCCATTGTCAGCTACCTGGGAGACGTTGTTGCTATCAGAAGGAGGGTCCCTTGCTTTGTTGTGGTTCAGTTAGTTGCTCAGCTACCTTGTCGCAGAGGATAGAGACGAGGAATCAACACACGGACTCCGGGAGCTGGTGAGAGAACTGGCTGGAGACCCACCTCAGGTTGTTGTCCAGTAGCTCAGTTTACTTTTGGAATGCATACAATTGTTATAGGGTTCGAGTGGGGAGGGGAGTGCCCATCAATCATATACAAGCAAGATAGTATCCATAAGCCAATCATCTTATTTGCCTAATGTAACCACGCTATGAGGAGGCTGTAAATATTGCTATCATCAGGAAGGATCTTTGTCCCTAGGGGAGGGGATTTCTAAGTTAGAAGTTCCATGCCTAAAGCTCCTGGCTATCAGTTTCCTGTCCTGGCAGCTTGGCAACGCTAATCACAAGTGCTAAGGATGTGGTTTCACTAATGGCTCAGTAGAGCAGAGCATCCCATCCTGCAGGCATTCCTATCAGGCCTGAACGAGTGTAGAGTGTAGATTCTTCAAGCACTCCGAGCTGCTCATAGCTGCTAGCTGTAAACTGAAAGTTATTTCAACATTGCTTGACACTTTAGGACACTAACTATAATCCCTTAGGTTTATTCCTATTAAATCATTTGTTTTTCAAATGCTAATTCTGGGAATGGGAGCCTCTTAGAATGAGAATGATTGTTTCACCTGGATAATATTTAGAAATATGGATCTTTCTCATAAATCTCACATTACTGGTTTTCTTTCTCTCTCTCTCTCTCTCAAATAAAAGGCAATATCAGATCTTCATATCTCATTAGATAGAACAAGTCTTCTCCAGAGCTCTATTATCCCCAACATGTACACTGACCCTGGCCTTGTACATGAATAGCAGTTACCATGAGTAAATGTGAGCCTCACTGTTTTCTTCCACTCTGATGTCTTGAGTTACTTTCATGAATTATTCAAACCTTTTAATGCACACTCTTAGGTTCTAAGGTTTTCTCCTTCAAACTTTTCTTTTTGAAATATATTTCTCTATTTAAAAAAAAAATCTCCATGCCAGGAGCCAATCCAGCAAAGGCTTTCAAGAGCTGAGTTTCAAATCTCAGGCCTACAGTACACTGACTTTTGCAGAGGAATTTTTTGGTCACCAGAGCTGATGGCTTCTGAGTTGGTGGGGGGACATTGCTTGCTGGACAGGCATTAAGTGTTCAAGCTCCCATGCATCTGGGTAGAACCATGTGATTTGTGCAGGGCAGTAAAATGAGAGGCAGTGACCTAGGTCACATCTTGACCTAAGAAGTTTCCTAAAATGAAGTTTGTTTTCTGCACACTTGGTACACATATGTGATGCTCTCCAAGTGCATGTGTTGGAGCCTTTTTAGCTTCATAAAGTGCCCAAAACCTGTGGCTCTGAGTCAGTGCTTGAAAAAGAGCCACCCAACAGGATTATACAATCTGGAATATATAAACTGGACTTTATTGGGGAGAGAGTTTCACATTTCATATGTGAAGTCACTGAGACTTTAGTGTTTTTGATAGAGCAGTTATCCTTTTGGACGAACATGCCAGACATATCACTTCACCTTTTGATGCCACAGTTTCCACATCCATAAAATGGAAAGTTGAATATAGTATAATTCCTACACTGAGGATTAAATGAGGGTAAATTCTATAAAATGTTTACATGAGTATTCATTGTAGACCTTCAAAAAAAATTAGCTGTTGCCCTTTGCATCATTATTTTTGCTTCATTAAAGGAGCCAGAGCTGGTCTTCGTAGAAGTGACTCATTTTGTTCTTTTTCACTACTGTATGGATAGATAATAGAGCCAAATCAGGGCACTAAAACTGGTAGCTTGTGATCAGAAAATTCCCCTCCAGACATCTCAGCAGGCCTTTCCCAAGAAAAAGTAGAAAATCCTGTTGTCTGTATTTTAATTTGCCACAAATATATATACAATAATGGGACTTTCTTGAAATGGCCATCCTCTCTAAATTCATTATTTTTGTGGAGCCTGGGCCTTTGTAACTTTCAAACTAATGACCGGTGAGAGAAAAATGGGAGAAATTCACTGAAAGTAGATGTGTCAAATTATTTTCACTGTAGGATAGGTATAACACCATAGTGGGTAAGAAATGTTTCTCTCAAATTTGATCCTACTTGTGACAGGGTTTTGCATTTATGGGGAAGGGGACATGAATGCTGAGGATTATTCTCCTTTTTTAAAATTTTTTATTTGTTTTAATTAGTTACACATGACAGTACAATGACCTTGACATACATTTGAATCAGATGAGATATAATTCTCATTTTTCTGAGTGTACAGGTTGAAGAATCACATCGGTCATGCAGTCACGTATATACACACAGCAACAATAATGTCTATTTCATTCTACTATCCTTCCTCCCCTCCCAATCCCCTCCCTTCCTCTCACTTCTCTCTACCCAATCTAAGGTGACACTATTCTTTTTTTTTTTTTCCTCACATCTTCATACATGTCACTGTTGAGCTTGCTGGGAGCTTGAATCCCCTTGACTCCAGGTCTTATAGAAAGTCTTCCTGTTTCTCGTATTTCACCCTGTTGCCCTGTTTGGAAGCTTCTAAAATCCCTGCAAGTTTCGGCATGGCAGAATTAGAGAACATTACTTTATGTAACTTTGTGTGGCTGTTCTGCCCTCCTGTGATTTGAGAGGATTTGGGAAAAGATGATAATGGGAATGTTTAGGGGGTCATTTCTAAGAAACTCCAGATATTTGTAGGAATCCATCCTATAAGGCAAGATCTATGTTTTTTCTCCCTGTTGAAGGTGCATAAGGACTGTGATTATTTGAGTTCTGATGACCTTTATCAGATTCTCCTCTTCCTTCTCCGCACCAAGCTGATTTGAATCCACATTCCTTCTAATTGCATGTACTTCTCATTCTTTTGGCTTAATTAAAGAATCAACTCTGGCATTACCTAAGCTCAAAGGGAACCTACAAAGGGTTGGCACACATGTCTCTCCATCCTTGGTATATTTATTTGTTGAAAGACCAAGAGGAGCATTCTTGGGCCAATCTGGCAGCCCAGGAACCCTGGCTTATCCACCATTTCCCTGTGGGTTTTCTCCTCAAATGGCAGCTCTGGAAGAAGCTGTCGACCTTGGTAGGGAAATCAGGCAGATAATCAGAAAGTCAGATATTCACCAAGAATGGGTATTTGGAGTGCAGCAAGTTCAATTTTCCAGATAATCTGCAACCCACCTCCAGCTTTACCTATAGCACTATGGAATACATTTCAATCTAGATTGCCTCTGAACTCCAATCAGCATTAATTTAACAATACATATTCAACAGGCAAATGCTTCAAATGACTAGAAAATGAATACAGATTCACATGTGTTAATGATGATAGTGGAACCTAAATACAATATTTGTCAGTGATGGCAGTGGAATTTTTTTTTTCCTTTATTCCTCTCCTTTCCCCAATTAGAAAATGAAACCATTTGCTAATTGCTAAGAGATTTGCACATGGGCCAAGTTGGGAATGTCTTAGGCAATTTGCTTTTCTGTGTGTTCACACTTGTTTTCTCTAGACTTCATTCTCCATGGGGGTGACTTTATTCTCTTGGGGGACACAGAGCTGCCCTTGCTGGTTGGTCTAAAGCAACTGAGCTCAATCTGCTGGGGTGATTCTCTGTGGAAGCTGAGGGAACATTAGACCATTTTTACCACATAGATAGGAGTTCTGCACAACAGTTCTTAGGACAAAGAGCATCCTAAAATAGATTCCAAGACTGTCAGAAGTGGGAGACCATACCTCTCGTAATGCAAACAGAGAAAAGAGTCAAATAATCTACAAGTTAGCATGTAACTTCACAGCTTAGGCAAAGCAAGGACCATACGTTAGGCTTCATGATCCCAGGTCTGTGAACAATCCAAAATGTAGCTTCCACTCAGAAAAGATAAAGGTCATCGTAAGCACATGCATTTTTTGGTTGTTTTTGTTTTAAGCCTGGTTCATTATAGAGTTCTGTTCAAAGAAATAGCTTAGCAACTGAAAAAAAATTAAGAATAAATGGAAGTGTTTAATACAAATAAAAATGATAATGATGATGGTGGAGGGAGCAGTATCCCCTAACTGTGTCAAAATCTAATTTTCAAAGAGTTTAAAAGTGGACACTGATTCAAATGAAATATAAATAAGTATCATTTTATTGAATTCATTAATAAGGGAGCAGATGAGATGGTAAAAATGGTTGCAGGAGCATTTGAGGGAATTAAAAAAAAGTAAGTTTAAGCTTGCTAAGTTATGTACAGAACTGGTTAATGTTTCACAGGTCAAAAAACTGTAGCACACTAATGTTTGGGGATATATTTTCTACTGAACATAAGTCTATGTAACTTTGCAGAGACCAGATTCCACAAAATGGTAAACAGCAATAATAATTCAACTAGTAAGTACAGGCTTCTGAAAAATTAAATAGTCATGTATAACATAAGAACAACATTTCAGCCAACAGTGTGCCACATACACAATGTAGTCCCACCAAATAAACCATCTAATGACATTATAACCATCTTTGTGTAATGTTCACATAATGACAGATTTGCCCAATATATATTTTAGAATGTGTCCCTATCATTAAGCAATGGTGTCACTTGTTATGTTGTTGTCCAAACATGCCCTTATTTTCCTGCCCCTTGCTTCATTTTCTTCTGAGTGTTGAGTAGTGAGCAAAGCAAATATCCCACCTGTGATAGTTGGTGTTTACACCTGACAAAACCAACTTAAAGGAGGAAAGGTTTATTTTGGCTTCTGTTTTCAGAGATTTCAGTCCATGGACAGCCAGTTTCAAAACTCTGGGCCTGAAATGAGGCAAAAGTAATGTGGTTGGAGGGTGTGGTAGAGGAAAGCGTCATCATTCATAGCAGCTGAAAAACAGCAAGAGAAAGGAAGGGGCCAGGGACAAGGTAAGTCCCAAAAGGAATGCACCCTGTGACCTACTTCCTCCAAGCATGACCCACCTGCCTGCAGTTTCCATTACCCTCTGTTGTCTGTTCAGCCGTCAGTGGGTTAATTTACTAATGAAGTCAAAGCCCTCACTATCTGGTTACTTCCCAAAGCCTTATCTCTGAAACTTCCTCTTTTGGGGATTGTTATGGTTTGGATATCAGGTGTCCCCCAAAAGCTTCTGTTAATGCAGGAATAGTCCAAGGTGAAATGATGAGATTGTGAGAATTGTAACCTCATGAGTCTGTCGTAGTTTGAATGGACTGACTGGGTTGTAACTGTAGTCAGGTATGGCATGGCTGAAGGAAGTGGGTCTCTGGTGGTATGCCTTGGAAGGGTTCATCTTGCGTGACCCTGTTTTTCTGTTTCTCTGCTTCCTGACCTTGCATGAGATGGGCAGTTTTTCACCACTGGGCCCTTTCTTCCATGATGTGTTGCCTCACTTTGGGCCCAGAGCAATGGAGTTGGCCATCTACAAACTGAGACCTATGAAATCATGAGCCCCAAATAATTTTTCTCTCCTCTAAGACATTCTTTTCAGATGTTTAAGACACAGCGATGAAAAAGCTAACTAAAACAGGGACCAACTCTTCAATACAGCCTTTGGGGGGACAGTTCAGCTCTAAACCATAATGCAAGCTTTGGATCATCATCACAGTAAAACTTGATCATCACCCTTTAGGTTTTCCTCTCCATATCCAATACCAGAGCCTGCCTCCCCATCCCATGACTGTCAGCAAGTCTCTTTCACTTCTCAGTCCCTGGGCTCTTACCTTTCCTGCTCCTCCTTTTCCTTCTCCCAACTCACTTCTTCCCATTGTCAGTTTCTCGGGATGCTCAGATTTTTGCAGTTCTTCCTGTTTTGGTTCAACCTAGTGAGCCTTAAGATAAGAACTTGTCATGCTATCAACAATATTGTGGAAAGGTGAATAGGGGAGTCAGTTCTAGAAAGCCAAAGCTAAATTTTTCTCAAGGATAGAAAGAGAGAGGAAGATGAGAATGCTCAGACATTAGTAATCTTACTGTGTTTCTGTGGCCAATACAGTTCTACCCAGCAAAGGGTCTCAGAGATGATGATTCTGGAAAGGATATTAGAATATGACTTTTTTCCCAGTGCCTCTGGGGGCTGAAGCAGGAGGATCCCAAATTGAAAGCCAACCTCAGCAACATATGAGGCCCTAAGAAACTTAACAAGAACCTTCTCTAAATATAAAAAGAAAATGGGCTGGGGATGTGGCTCAGTGTTTAAATGCTCCAGTTTCCATCCCTGGTATCACACCTCCCCCTCTCCACAAAAATGGCTTTGGCTTTCTTGATTCAACATATCCTGCGCTCTTCAGTCTATCAGCAGTACCCCTTTTCTTGAGTTATCCCTATACTTGAAACCTCTTTAAAAGTCCCTGGCTTTCAGTGAGTAGCTTGGATGATGACTTCTCCTTTTACTTCTCTGTTTGTTTTCATGGATATATAATTATTATTAAGCATTTGGCCTGTTTTTGTAGGCACAAACTTCTATTGCCTTACTACTTTTAAAGAACATTTCTGAGAATGACATTTCATCGAGTTTTTCATAGGCTCTAAAACATGGAATGCATTAACTTGTGTAAAGAACTGACGTTTCTGCCTGCAATTGGAGTCAGGAAGTGCAGATATTGTTTACTTTTAAAATAGATCAGAATTAGAAAAGATGTGCAGCTTTTGGACTAGAAAACCTGGGTTGTAGTCAGGGGAGTCTTATGGTAGTATGTGGCCTTGGGGCATGTTATTTAGGCCCCTAGAGAGGAAATTATGCTTTCCTTGAGTCACACAGGGAATTAGTGATAGCAAGGGTGTGTGTGTGTGTGTGTGTGTGTGTGTGTGTGCGCGCGCGCGTGCTCTCTAGATGGAGGAGTGGGGGCAGCATAGAAACCTGCTCTCCTGTTTTCCCAGAGCATTGCTCTTTGAATTTTTTGCACGTAATCTCCTGTGCAGTAGAATCAAAACTTTTCCTGACCTTATCTTTTATAATTGTTATGATTTAGGTATGACACGTCCCCCAAAAGCACATGTGTGAGAAAATGCAAGAATGTTCAGAGGTGAAATGATTAGATTATGGGAGGTATAGCCTAATTGGTGGGTTAATTCACTGTTATGGAGTAATAGGGCGATAACTGTAGAACAGAGTATGACTAAAAGAAGTAGATCATTGGGGATGTGCCTTCAGGGTTTATACTTTGACACTTTGGTGAGCAGAGGGTGTTTTCTCTCTCCCTCACTCCCCCTTCCCCCACTCCCCCTCCTCTATCTCTGTGCTTCTTGGTTGCCATGTCCTGAGCTGCTTTCCTCTGCCACACCCTTCCACCGTGAAATTCTGCCTCACTTTGGGCCCAGAGCTACAGAATCAGCCATCTGGGGACTGAGACCTTTGAGCTCATGAGCGAAAATAAACTTTTCCTTGTCTACATTGTTCTTGTCAGGTCTTTGATCACAGTGACACAAAAGCTGACTACCACAGTAATATCCCCAAAGGATGTGGTATTTGCCTGTCATTAACAGAGCTGAGGTTTGACATATTTGCAAAGGCTCTTGGCTTGGGCACTGGGTATTCCATTTTTTTTTTTAAGCATGTGAATATGCATCCTGAAAGAGGTCATTACTCTATCCCCCTGTTTATTAATCCTGAAAGTCCCTGAGAAAGAGGGTGAGGGAGGCAACCACAGTCTCAAAGTCCATGAGGCTCCTGGCTTGGATGCTCCTATTTTATTTTATTTTTTGGTACCAGTGATTGAGCCAGGGGTGCTTAACCACCGAGTCACATCCCCAGTCCTTTTTTTGTATTTTATTTAGTCAGGATCTTTCTGAATTTCTTAGGACCTGTTAAGTTGCTGAGGCTAGCTTTGAACTTGGGATCCTCCTGCCTCAGCTTTCTGAGCCGCTGGGATTACAGGCATGTGCCATTGTGCCCAGATTGGATGCTCTGTTTTAGATGTTTTGTGAGGGAGCCCAGTTCCCCTGCAAATTAATTTCTTTCTAGACAAGTAATGGGCAGGAATGGTGAAGTGTAGTCTCCTTAGACAACCACCCTGTCCCCAGTAACAGTCACTGCTAGTCATGACTCTAAGTGCCTTTTATGCTATTTCCTGAAAAGGCCCAGTGAATCCTACAGTGGTACAAGTTGTTCACCTCTAAATCATGGGTGCCGAGACTTGTGGAGATCAAGAAATTGGGACGATGTCCACTTCTGCCCCATGTTCCCTGCTGTTTGAGGACTTCTTTCATCCCAGAGAGTCTGAGTTCTGGCTCTTGACCAAATTTTGACACTAATAGCATAAGACCACCTGCCATCTCCCTGTGCGGTATCTTTAAAGCATCAGGAACACAAAGCCAGTTGAGCATAGATGAGCATGTCATAGTTTAGGGTTTCTGTGATCTTTGAGACTTATCATGAGAGGTGAATGCCAGTTGTCAGGTAGAGTTGTAATTGTTGAAGTAGTTATGGGAAGAGGTCAGATATTTTGTTTAAAATTTTTTTCTTGTTTTTTATGGACCAGTGCTTTTAAGTATGACAAAAATAATTAAAAAGATGAAATAAACACAAGTTTCCTTTTCTCACTTGGATTCAGTGGACAAAGAGTTGTTCTTTTAAGTCTCCATAAAGCCTCTGAATGCTTGTTCTCTTTTCCATTCCTTGTTACAGACTGATAATAGGTAATGTGCAGACCAGCATTGTGATAGTCCACAGTGGGAAGAAGCCTGATTCAGAGAATGTGCAAAAAGGTTCCAGCTTTGCCTTTTTCTTTTTTATTGATGGAGGGAGTAGATTGTAACTTTGATCCTTTTTTCCAAGTCCATAGGCCTCTATCCTATTCCTGCCCTCAATAGTGCTGAGGCTCATGTTCAGAGTCTGTTTTCTTTAACTAACACATAGATTCAGATGTTGAGGACACTTGAGCTCCTCTGGAATGTTTTGTAGGGAAGAGAATTAGGAGAATGTCACCATCCAACCATGCTTTTAAGTCATTCATTGCAGGGTCTGGTAAGCTAATATGTATTTTATATATTTCTTGCTAGATTGCAGTTACGTTAAATTGTCCTTCATGTGACAAATACCTTAGGTCTCTTACTAGAAGCATCAGTTTTTTTATTTTTTATTTATTTTTTAATTTTTTAGTTGTTGATTGACCTTTATTTATTATATGTGGTGCTGAGGATCAAACCCAGGGCTTTGCATGTGCTAGGTGAGCGCTCTACCACTGAGCCACAATCCCAGCCCTAGAAGCATCAGTTTTGTAAGGAAGTGGGAATGTAGATCTAGCAAGTGATTTGAATCATTATGTTTTTCCAACATGCCCATTTAAGAAGGTTGCCAAAGTGTGAGTATTGCTTAAAATGTGAAGAGGTCTTTGTGGAAGTCAGGTACTTTAAGATGGAAATTAAGAAGCCAGTGACCTCAAAGTTCCTCCAACAGCTCTACTACTACATGAAGGAGAAGGAAAGAGGGAGAGAAGGAGAGAGAAAATAAGAAGCTAGAATCTGAAACTTTTCAAGAGCTGATGTCCTTTTGAAGGAGGTAGATTTGAGGGGTCAGGGCTAATCTTTGGGTTTAGAAGCATTTGCATTGTGAACTACATCAGAAGCACTTAGTTTCCTTTGTTACTGTAGGGAGCACTTCAGTGATGGTTAAAATAATCCATCCCGGCATTTGCTCCATGATGTGTATTTGTTCAAAACCTGAGATGACTTCATCAGTCTAGGAGATTATAACTGGCTTGCTGTGTAATCAGAAGAGAGATGTACTGCTAAGACTAGAAGTATGTAGACCATTGAAAAGGACTGGCAATGCCATTATGTAAAAACTTTGAATTCAAGAAACTATACCAAAGACAAAGTGATACTGTGAGTGTTGAGGAATTATGAGAGAGAATCATCTAGATTGGTGTATTGTGGTACCCATCCTTACTTAGCAAGACTTATTAATACTTGAAATAGATGATGCTTGCCTTGTTGGTGCCTCTGCCAAATTGATAATCTGTTTCATATTTAGATGAATGATGTGCTAGCATTGATGCTATTAAAATGCTTTACTAGAATAAAAGAGGTCAAGTTTTACAGTGCCAGTTTTTATGGGCATCAGAATCACCTGGGATGCTCAGCAGTCATGCAGAATCCAGGATCCTAAACCCAGATATTCTGATCCTCAGACCTGGGGCCACCTAAACCACCTTTACAGGCATGCCAGGTGAGACTCCCATAGGTGTCGCCTGGAGCATGCTTTCACAGTCCATGCAACTTTCACACTGTGTGACAAAGGAAATGAGATTTCACCATGTGGCCTTGGTGAGGCCGTTCAAGCTGTAAAAGGTAGAACCATGCCTGAAACTTGGAAATCCTGTCCCATTCCCTATACTACCTTCAAGCTACCTGGGTGTCCAGCTGAACTGTGGCTCTGCCTCAGAAACAACAATGACATCTTTTTCAGTTTCTATCCAGAGTGATTTGATGAAACCAGGGTCAACAGAAGCCAATTGCCTAGTATGTCATCAAGCTTGCTTTTAAAAATTTTCCTTTAATTTCATTATATCCTGTAACTGTCTTGGGTCACTGTAAGCTTAGATACAGCCTGAGGATCTAGGAAGAGATGGGCTTCCTTTTTGAATTAGGTAGAGATCCAGAAACCACAAGAAGAGGTAGAAGATCTACACAGTCATTATGTACAATGCAGCTCCAAACCAAAGCAATTCCTCATTATAAGTAATTATCTAACACCAGATGTTCTCTGTCACCAGTTGGTTCTGACACTTTTTGGCTTAGCAGAGACTAAATGGGTTAAAAGGTAGTCTCAAAAGCCCACCCCTACCTCAAATGCCACCTGCCCTTGTGCCTCACTGGCTACACATTTGGATTTCCATGCTGTTAAACCCTTCAGCTTTGGTAATTTGGTAGACTGTCTCCCAGAATCTAGAAAAGAGTTGTAATTGCAGTTTTATTATAAAGAATATAACTCCAGAAAAGCCAAATGCAGGAATTTCAAAAGGCAAGATATGGCGGTGAGGAAAAGAGGCTTTCACACCCTCCTCAGGCACTGAAGTCTCCCAGAACATTGGTGTGTTCTCCAAATCCCAACGTCTCTGAGTTTTTGTTGAGATTTAATTATGTAGCCCACAATTGCATAAATCACATCTGTGTGATTGAACCTAGTCTCCAGTTTCCCTTTTTATCTCCAAAAATTGGAGTACAGGCTGAGGTATTCCCACTCTCTAAACATATTTGCCTTTTTTTTTAAATGACAAGTCCCCATCCTGGTCCCTACAGGCTACATCCAGGGGCTTTGCCATGAGCCACATCAAGAACTCGAGAAGGTCTTAAGGGACTCCTTATAAATAACAAAAGATGATCCTAGCACTCAGGAAACTCTCAGGGTATTGAGAGTTCTTTACCAGGCACTTGAGGACAAAGACTAAATATCTGTTTTTATTACACCACACCTTTCAATTTTGTTTTGAATAAATGCTATTGTCACAGAAGGCCGTTTGTCTTCTTGACAAATCTGCAGCTTTGTGTGGGGAAACGTTTACTCTCTGGATCTGGACTGCCATATGTGGGAATATTAGAAGTGATTATGTGTGCAGTTTGCATTTCTTATATTATAAAAGATGAGAAACAAGATGGCCTTATAGATTATTTTGTAACTGTCTAAATGCTATGATGATGTATAAGGAAGAATAGATTTAAATAGATGGTACATCATTGTGTTATGAATATTAGGTTGTGGTAATAAATAACATCCAATGACACTTTGCAGTCTATAACATACTTTCTTCCTAAACATGACAGTAAACTTAACATTTATTGAATACATTCTTGGGACTGAGTCCATGCTCAGTGTTTATACTCATTGTAATTCTTAAATGGGCACTACTGCTATCCTCATTTTGTTAGTGAGGAAGCCCTGTAATACAGGGGCTAAGTAATTTGTTCCATGTCACAGGATGAGCATCATAACTAAACCCTGGTTTATCTGAGCCCAGAGCCCTGAATTTTAGTCCTTGCACAATAAGCTGAAAGTAGAGGACGGCAATAGACTGACAGCTAAAGTGAGTTATAGTCCTTGAGCAGTTGGATTTTCCATTTGACCTTGAGCAATTCACTTTCCTAAATCTCCAATTTTGCCAGGTGTGGTGGCTCACACCTGTAATCTCAGGGTCTCTGGAGGCTGAGACAGGAAGATTGCAAGTTCAAAGCCAGCCTCAGCAAAAAATGAGGCACTAAGCAAATCAGTGAGACCCTGTCTCTAAATAAAATGCAAAATATGTTTGGGGATGTGGCTCAGTGCTTGTGATCCCCTGAGTTCAATCCCTGGTCTCCCCCGCCCCCCCCCGCACCCACCCACCCACCCACCCCCCCAAAAAAATCTTCTAAATCTCCAGTTTCTCCTTTCATGTCCTCAGGCAGAGCACAAGTTGAGGTAGAAGCTCTCTGACTTTTGAAACCCTGCCCTTTGTGTTCTGATGGCTGAGTTGTTTGGCTTCTTTTCTAGTTTTCAGGGAGTTGTTGGTTTATAAAATCTGGGAACTTGGAGGGTGAAGGGCAGGTTTCGTAGCTCTTTAAGGTCATACATAATTCCTAGTCACAGCATCCTTCAGGGCAACTTTCTCTGCTCTTTGTATATAGATGAAGTCCATTTTACAGAGCCTACAGATGTTGTAAAGGGAAGATTTCAAAACAGAGTCCTGGAAAGAAATTATTATTGTCATTGTTTGTTTTCTCCCCTATGATTAAAATCTCAAGTATTTGGTTGCCTGTTTTTCCCTCCTACTCTTACAAAGTGTAAGGGTCCGGCGAAGCGTCGGAGAAAGAGACCACAAGAGACCAGCCTCATGCAACACGCAGGGGAAGTTTATTAGGATCCGGTTCAGCGCGCTGAGGCTCCAGGCAGGCTCGCACAAAAAGGGAGAGCAGCCCAGAGCCCAGAGCAGAGGTCAGGCAGAGCTTAAGTACACTTTTTGGAGAGGGCGGGGGGCTTTGCATACATCAGAACAAATCATCATGAGGCGCGGGAAAATTGAACAACAACTCTGAGACCTGATTAGCACATTTGTTGGCGGGAACAGATTGAACGGGGGTGATTGGTCACTTCTAAGCGGGGTGCACATTCAAACTGATTGGTTTAGGTCCTGTAATGCCTACGTGCCAGCTCCACAGAACCCCAGGTTATTAGACAACCAGAGGAGTCAGTGAGAATATTTACTGGGCAGTTCGGGTATTGTTCTAACAGCTACAGAGATTACAGGTTCCGGAGGTAGCGGAGGAATTGTAACAATACTTAGTCTTTTATTCTTTAACCCAAGCCTTGTAGCCTAGAAACTTCACAATGTCCAGTCTTTTACACTTTAACTCTGGCTCTGCGGCTTAGAATCAGCTTAGAAATTTTACCTTTACAAAAGTACTTTAGTTGTTCATGTAGATTCAAGCTTTGGCTTTCTGGTTGTCTTTACCAGTAGGGTTGATTTTAGTCAAGTGGCTTAAGTTCTCCAAATATTAGTTTGTCAAATGATAGTAACAACACCCACTTCAGCGCTCTCTGCTTCTTAGCTTTCCTCCACCATGGTGTTTCTGCCTCAGAGCCATTCAATCACAGACTAGAACCTCTGAAACCACAAAAGATTTGGGAGGTCTGCATTGAAGGCAGCATATAGGACCAGTGACAGCATATTTGTGAGCTTATTTAGATTGGCAATTGCTTGAGCAGTAATAAGATCCTTGAATCTCACACAGAATTAACATATGTCTCGGAGGCTCTCCAGGGTACCTGTCCTTGCATAGGGAACTTGTAGCTCTGCCACTTCAACATAAGGATCTTTCTAGAAACATGGTGCAGGGAAAGTGGTAGAGCTCAAACATCAGATGTTCAAACCACACTCCCTCACTTGAAAGTAACATTTGTGCCACCCCCCACTCACCCCACCCCCACCCCCCACTCACCCCACCCCCACCCCCCACCCCCGTTGTTGTTGTTGTTTTTTTTTTTGGATGTCTGTGGAAAAAGTGGTCATTTACATACACCCAAGTGCCAAGTTGTTGAAGTTGTTGAGAAGCAGAGTTTTCTACATGTACGGGGGGCGGGGGGGAATATGATTACAAAGCATTGTATCTGCCACAATTTATTCAAAGAAAAACTACAGTATTTGAATTTATAAGGGAATTAAGTATTAATTATAAGACTAATTTATTAACATAGACAGTGAGTTCTTTCCATAGAAGATATCACTAACTCATATAACTGACAATTAAAAAAAAAAAAAACAAAAAACCTCTATTAGGGCAGAACCCCACAAAATTAATGCCTGATCTCAGAAACAATGGTGGCAAATATCCTTGAGACATATCTATGCAATATAAAAGCTAATGAATGACTTAGCAATGCATATGTTTGTAACAGGATCTACTCTGTGCAGTGTTTGGAAGATATGCCAAATTCTTGCTCTTTGGGTACTATTCGCCAGAACATGTCATAAACACTTAGAGGTTTTTGTTTGTTTGTTTGATTTTTGGCAATGGGGATTGAACTTGGGTGCTGAACCACTGAGCAATACCTAAGCCCTTTTAATTTTTTTTATTTTGAGACAGGATCCTTACTAAGTTGTGGAGGCTGGTCTTGAACTTGGAATCCTCCTGCCTTAGCTCCTAAACTGCTAGAATTTTAGGCGTGTACCACCACACCAGGCATTTACAGCTTATTGTTGTTGTTTTCTGTGTTAATATCCGTGGATAGGAAGTCAATTTTTATTCAAATAAAGACATGTCATACTACCAAAATAAATAACACCCATTTCTCCAGATTATCAGGATGGTGAAATGAAAAGCCCTGCCAAAAGACGATGACATAAATCTGAACCATCCTTTCCTGCCTTCTCCCCTTTGCCCTCTTAAGCTTGGCAGGAGACAGTACATATGCAGGCCCTATGGAAATAAGGTGCCCCACGCTTGCTCCTGCTGCTTTTCCAAGTGCTTTCCATATGTCTCTACAGGATCCCGTCTAGGAAGGAAAGGACCCTTCTTGGGATTAGGTTGAGAATTCCTTCTCTTCAGTTTAGGGACAGACTTATTTCCACCTTGGAAATTTCCCCCAGGGCTTTGCATTGGCCCTAGGAATTAGAAGCAGCTCTCAGGGTCCCTATTAAAGATAGCTCTTAATTGTGATCCTGATGACTGGTGTGATGTGAGAACTTCAGATACAGTACACAAGGCTCTGTGGACTTCTAGGCTCTGCGTTCCTCATGGGACACCTTTTACCATAACAATATGACAAATTCAGGTCCTTTTGCTGAGGAAGTAGTGATGGTTCACAGTGAGGCAGTGTGGTCCAGCAAATATCTGGACTTGGAAGAGAGACTTCCCTAGATTCTGGATCAGTGACCTTGGGCCACTGACTTAGCTTTCCTACGCTCCAGTTTCCTCAACTGTACGATGGATATGATAGTAGTTAACTCACAAGGTCATGGAGAGAATGTCTGATGGCATATAGTATATTTGCTACTATTCTCAATATTTACACTAATATCATGAAGATAATCTATATCTGTATTGTTGATACTTTAGTAATATAATGAAGGTAACATTATCAAGAACCAGGAAGTCATGGCTACATAGTTTGGAAAAGCTTTAAGTCAGACTTTTTCAAAGGGTGATATTATGATAGGAGGACAGGCATTTTTCTGAGTAACTGTGAATTTATTTTATTATGCTTGGAAAAATGTAAATAAATGATCTAGTCCATAACTCGAGGGTTTGCTTGAGAGGAGGTCAAGGCCTGGTGGTGGGAAAGTCAGGTTCACTATAGGTGAGGGACCAGAAAACTTGCCTTTGGAGCATTTTAGAATGGAAGATGTTCTTTCTTTCTTTCTTTCTTCTTTTTTTTTTTTAATGAATAGCTCTAAGTGCTTAAAGATTATGAAATACAAGGCACAGGAGAAGCATGAATTTTCATTGATTTGTAATGAGATGGTAAGCTTTACTTTGCAATAATTCTGAAAAACATTGAGAAAAATGCTATCCATGTGAGTTATTAAACTTAGAGGGCACCCACCACCCCATCCCTCTGACGTTTCAATCAGGATACATAGCGATTGTTTCCCCAGTTCTGTTTCATATGATGGTAAAACATCTAAGTAGAATGCCCCCTACTGTTGCTAAAAAGCTACATCTGGGTAGAAATGACAATTTCAAAGGGGAAACTGATGTAGCCAGGAGTGTCTAAGGAACTGAAGGGATCCCAGTGCACAGCCATCTGCATTTCCCAGAGGGTGAGCCACCTCTGGGCTTGTCATGATATGCTGGAGGAAGGGTGGCCAAGTCATGGGGTCTGTGACATAAATATGGAGAGATCTGGGAAGAGACCTGGATCTATTGTTAGTTCTATCTACTTCTAAACTTCCCTTCTGTTTCCTAGGCTTCCATTTGTAAGAGAAGGAGTACTAAAGCTAGTTCAGAGATGGAATTCATTAACTGGTTTATCTTGAGTCCTGGTGTTGGGTCTTAGATGTTAGACTTTCATTCTTGTTGATCTGCACAATCTCTTAAATATGAAGAAACGTTGTTCAAAACCTCTGCAAGCTCAGTTTCTGTTTGAAATTTAGAAGAGCCTGTGGCATTGGCCTCTTGTGCACACAGCAAGAACCTATCAGGGTGAAGCAGCTGTTGCCCATTTTAGCTACCCATTCCCTGTTCTTGGTTCCCACTATTCCTGTTGTCTTCTAGTCTCCTTGATTGAGTAGTAGCCTTTGCCTGGCCTCCATAGTCATTGTATGTTAGTGACTTTAAAAATGTTCCTTTGTTTTCACCTCATTCACTGCTTCAATAATAGATTGGGCTTGACAGATAAGCAGTGTCTGGATAAATAAAGTCCTTGGTTTTTTTTGTACTTTTCAGAAATTATATATATGTGTGTGTGTGTGTGTGTGTGTGTGTACATATGTATATGTGTGTACATAATATGTATATATGTGTGTGTGTGTATTGTATTGATCTTCATAATTATGTCTATGAACTTTAAGTTCAGTTGAGTTTACTCTTTTAAATCTGGAATGGACTCCTATATCATAAAATTGATTTTCCCTTTTACAAAGATTGGTTTTGATGTACGTTTTAAATAAGATCCAAGTTTCTTTTATTCTCTTAAATGATCAGGAGAATCAGAATTAAAAGAAATGAGAGGAGGAAAATGCCCTGGTATTCAGTGTTATTTGCTAGCACATTATCTACCTCCTCTTAGTGTCTAAGGAATCCAGAAATATGTAATTGTTTGGACAAAGAGGAATCAAGTAGGAGGGAAACCTAACAGACAAGGAAAAATAAAATAAGAAGCCCTGAGTCAATCATGGGATCTTACTTATTCAATAAGTGCATGCATGTAATTGTCATACATAGTTATATAAAATGATAGAGGGTTTAAAAATAACAGGGAGTAGATACAGGGCCTGCTATACTTTCAGTTCTAAATGAAAGGTTCTAAAATTTGGGTAGTATGCCATGTTTTACAAAGATTTCTTTAAGAAGTTACTTAATTCTTTTAAGGACTTTGATGATGAGAGAGCAATATTGCCAAACATCTCTACATGATAAAGCTGGTTTTACTCTTCGTATGTGACTCCATTAACCCAATAAAACATTCTTAGAGAGTTTGTCTGTCCATCTGGGTGGAGAAAATCTTCAGATTAGGTGTCAAAGAGGACCTGTCTCTTCCCTGATTCTCATAGCCTAGGTTCTTACACTTGAAGGAACACAAACGTGGCAAATTTGGAGAGTGGGCTCTCGGAACCTCAGTTTCCTCCTTTGCAAAATAGGAAAATAATAGGACTTAAAGAGAAACTCATGAAGACCTAACATTCTTCCTGAATCACACAGCATGGTGTTTCACATAAAACAAATACAGCACAGATGTTTTCATTTTTATTTTGGGCCTAGAAAATAATTATTGGGAGCTGAATCCTCCCTTAACCTGACAGCTATGAAGCAGTCTTATCTTTCTTAAATAGATGTTTGTATAGTTTTCCTTTTTAAAAAATTAAGAAACAAATGATATCTGTTAGCACTGCTTTGTATTTCCATGTCAAAATTCATGATCAGATATGTGTTGCCTTTGTCCTCACATCTGGATGATAGTTTGCCATTTAGCAGCTCTCACCTATTCTAGAAGTGAAACATTTTGCAGACACCCCCCACCCTGCACCACCCATGCCAATAGAAGTTACTTTATGAAGCATCAACTAACCTGATCCCACATAGTCCTCATAGTACTGGAGGAACACAGGAAGGAGAGGCAATGAGGTACTTGTTTTATTGGGGTGGTTGGCAAGGATACCTGTTGGGCCAGTGAACCCTTAGGTAGCAGTGAGATACTGTGTGTGCAGGGGAGCCATGTGGCTTGGGCTTTCACCAACTAGCTGGTGAGTGTGCACAGTTATTTGGACCTCAGTCTTCTGAATTGTTAGGGAAGATTGACACTTGGTAGATCAGTAGACTCTAGGTATGGAGGCTGGTAACTTCCCAAATTGAAAGTGGGAGCCCTTTAAGAAATGAAAATTGAGTGTCTTATTGCCTTGGAAGAGTGTAGGATACAGAAAGAGAAGCCTAAGACCAGACAGAAAACACCAGTGTCTGCAAAATTCACTTGAGTGCAGACCAACACTTTCAACTTGAGCCTTCTAAGTGTGATCTCTCACTCCACTAGATTCCTAACTCATTCACAGAAGAACAGAGCAAAAGTGGAGGAAAAAAATAATCTATCATGGCCAAGAGCAGCAATCCCTTTTGGATTAGATTCAGAAGAGGGCCACCTGCTTAAATGATTCCTGTTTTTTAGAACTATTGAAAATAGCACTTTTACTTTGTTTGAATTTTATTGTTTTTTTTGGTATCAATTGAACTGAGGTGCTTCACCACTAAGCCATATTGCCAGCCCTTTTAATTTTTTGAGGCAGGTGGGAAGTTGCTAAGGCTGGCCTTGAATTTGGGATCCTTCAGTCTTAGGCTCCCAAGTTGCTGTGACCACAGCTGTTGTTTTAAGCTTTTCTTACACTTCATTTTGGTTGTCTTTATCATAGGCAGCATAGAGGGAACTATTTTTTTAATAAAAGCATGTAATAAAATGGCTATTCAACAGTATGGTGATCTCTGATATAGTTTCATTTCTAACCATAGTAGTTTTCGCTTATTGCCTATCTTTTTTTTTTTTTTTTTTTTTTGCATTTTCTTTCCCTTTTATCTGCATTTATCCAAGTAATTGGTGTTTTATTTTCTGTTAACTTAGGATTTGAGCTATATATAATTTTTTATGCTTGCCTTTATTTATATTTTACCTTTGTATTTAGACTTCTTCAGTCTTGATACATTTTCACCATTTTATTTTAAAAATTTTTAGATATTCAACTCCTTTAGAAGAATTTTACATTGTGCATCTATATATTCTTTACCCAGATAGTGTAATTTTTCATTGTATTTTTAAAAAGATAGTTCTTTTCTTTTTCATTCATTCATTTATATATTTGTTTTTTTGTTTATTTTTGGTACCAGGAATTGAACTCAGGGGCAATCAACCACTGAGCCACATCTCCAGCCCTATTTTGTATTTTTTATTCAGAGACAAAGTCTCACTGAGTTGCCCAGTGCCTCGTCTTTGCTGAGGCCATCTTTGAACTCAAAATTCTCCTGTCTCAGCCTCCCAACCGCTGGGATTACAGGCGTGCACCAACTGCACCAGGCAAAAGATATTTCTTTTGAAAGCTTATTTGCCATTGTTTGCAATATTGTCTAAAGTTTTTGTTTTCATTTAGAAATTTATTCAAGTTTTTTTTTTCTTTTTCTTTAGATACTAGAGATTGAACTTAGGGATGCTCTACCACTGACAATATCTTCAGCTCTTTTTGTGTTTTATTTTGAGAAAGAGTTTTGCTAAATTACTGCAGACCTTGCTAAGTTCTTGAAGTTTTCCTTGAACTCGCATTCCTCCTGCCTCGGCCTCCTGATTCACTGGAATTACAGGTGTATGCCACCGAGCCCCACTTGAATTGAAGTCTCTTAAAGTTCTACCCATTATAGGGTGGTTAAGCTAGAGTGAGTCTTAACACATTGAGTGTTAAATATAGGGGGAAACTTTGAAGTCCCACACAATATGTCCTTTTTATATAGTGACTTCAGAAAGGATTCATTAGCCCTACCCTAGACCTCTCAGCTACTATTGTGTTCCCCAGATTTTACCTCCTCAAATTTTCACCTTTTGAAGTTAAATTTGTACATCAGATGTAATCATATGTCATCTGCTGCTATTTCCAGGGAATGGGTGATTGATCTGCTACTTTGATCATTTTGCCACAAATTGATAAATGTTTAACTGAACTGGCAGATGGTGTCAACCGATTTTATGTTTTTTTAGAAACATCCTCTTTGTAAGATGTTTGAACTGATTTTATTCTTTTAGTTTCTCAAGAATATCACAACTAGTGTATTTTTTTTTTTCCTTCTGGGGCTGGGGATCAGATCCAGGGCCTCATGTGTGCTAAGCAGGGGCTCTTTCACTGAGCTACATCTTTAGCCCTTTACTCATGCTTTTGATTAATTAAAAAAAATTTAAAATCTATATTGATATATATTTAGTTATTTCCAGAATTTGGATTCATCAAGTTCTAAAACATAGCATATGTCTTCAAGATATTGAACTGCACGCTCGCGCACACATACACAGTCAAAAACATTTTCAGCTTGGGAATTACGAAGAAAAATAATAAGCATGTCAAATGTTATTTTAAAAAATAAAAATGTGACATTTAAATCAGATACCTTGGCATCCCATTGTCATACAGATGAAGAAAAGGTAAACTAGGGGAACTTCTTAGATGTCTCTCCTAAAAGATAATCTGCACTAAAATTAAGTAAATGCCTAAAGAGCTTAAATGCGTTTATGAAAATGTGTAGCTAAAATTTATAGCTCCACAAGATCATGATGTATTCTTTCTCTCCATTCTGGACCAAAAGTTTGTTTTTTCCTATTTGACTTTATATATTTGTGTATACACATACACACATATACATACACATATATACACACATACACATATATACATATATACATATATACACGTATATATACACACACACATATAGACATGTACACACAGACATGTATACACATGCGCACATGTATATACGTGTGCACGTGTGTGTGTGTATATATACATGTATATACACACTCATTGTCTTGAGTAATGGTTGGATTTGGCCTGAGTATTTTCTTTTCCATTAGCTTAATCATAAAAAGGGGGATGGAATCAAAGTCTCTTCCATCTTTTCTTCAGTGTGCTGTTCAAGGGTTATTCTGTCTTCCCTGTTCTTCCCAAAGTGCTTGAATTTTCCAGTTTTCTTTGTCTCTGCTTCCTCATCTCACTGTTATTTCTCCTCCACTCACTATTTTCTGTCCTTGCATCTTAAACATTCTTGAAACTACTTCTGTTAATGTCATAGTAATCACTATAGGAATAGGCAGTTTTCATTCCTAAGTTTGCTGGAACTTTCTGCAGCATGCCATGGTGTGGATAAGTGCCTTTTTGCTGAAAGCATGTCTCGTTGGATTCCATGTTTCTGCATTGTCTGTCTTCCAAATCCTTTGCATATCTGTTCCTTTTTTATATTTTGTCCAATCCTCAAGTGATGGTTTCCTTATGGGTTCTGCTCTAGGCTGTCCTCAATAAACACATTATCCTTGAGTAAAATCTTAGAATCCCTTTAAACTGTGGTCATTAATTTCTAAATCATCAGCTCTCACATCTCATCTCAAGACTGATACATCCAAAATACTACTAGATATTTCCACCTGGATATCTCCAAGGCACCTCAAAGAAATGAAAGAATATATCTTTCATTTTCTCTTTTTAATTTATTTTCTTGCTCTGCTTTTATATTTGAATAATGATGCCATCTTCCACCTCTTGGTCTGTGAGGACTTGGGGTTCTCTTTAGCAGTTTTACCCTTTCGTGTTTTCTTCTTCAAAAAGGTGACCGAGTTCCCTTTACTTTGCTGCTCTTATGTATTTTGAACCTATCACTTCTCATCATTAAAGATCCCTATAAATCAACTCCATTATTGATGTGCTTTTAATAAACTGCTTACTCCATGTGCTTTTATGCTATTCCCACAGTGTGAACCATATTGTAGGTGAAGTACAGAAATGATTGCAAATCTTTGCTTGAAATTCTATAGTGAGTATTCAGAATTCTTTTTAGCATGAACCATTCATGTCAGCATCTCATCCCTGTCACTCTTTTATCTGCTCACCACCTCATTTCCCGAAGGGTCCTTAACCATTCTGAATGTACTTCATTTCCTTTAACCTACTGTGTCCTCTTGATTTTCTGGCCTTTTGCATATTCTGTCCTCCCCTGCTTTGACCATTTCCACCCAGCCTTGCTGATTCTTGCTTTCTCTTTGAGTCTTAACTTAAAACACTGCTTTTCCAGGTACTGCATCTTTTCACTCTTGTTCTGCATATCTTTGCTTACATTATGTCAAATTATATAATTTCCCCTTTTCTCTCAAGTATGCCCTACTTCAGCCAAACATTTTGCTCTTAATAAATTTAATAAGAGCAACCATTGCTAATCATTATTGGGCATTTCTTTCACATGAGCCACAGTTTAAGAGCTGTCGATGTGAGGATTAAATGGCCTAAAGCAGTAGTTCCATGTGGTAGGTGCTATTAACACCATTACACTGGTCAAACAGGATCAGAGAGGTTAAGTCAGTTGCCCAGGCTCCCACAGCAGGAAATGGTACCATTAGTATTCAAGCCTAGACAGTTGTACATGGGACCTCTGAACCCATATTATTAACCTAAAAAGACTTAGAATTTTTTATCTTATTATCCCACTTTTATCTACTATAGCTTTTAGCACATAGTAGGCAATTCATATTTATATGGAGAAAGAATAAATGAGTGATGTTTCTGGGTGATACATTAAAATAATCAAAATTCATACATGAGTAAGGAAACCACCACACATTATCCCTGAGCTCTTCTCATGCCACTCACTAGGCCGCTGGTTGAGACTTTTTCATGCACCAAATGCTAGTACCCTGTTGCTTTTTCTCAAAGCAAATATTGCCCGCTAGGAAACCAGGCAAATCTAATTGCCCATTGGCACTTCTCCTACCAAAATACGTTCTTTCTTGAAAATCGGTTGACCCAACTTTGAATGTCTCTAATAGGTGATCTTTTAGAAGGCTACTGGAGAATACATAGAACCAAAGGGAAGTTTTGCAAAACAAGTCACAATAGAGACATCATAGGAAAATGGGTATTTGCACTCTCCTTTTAGATGAACAATCTGTTTATTCATTCCCGTGAAACCCTGTTGCAGGTGCCTTCTGCATTGATCTTTGTTCACCACCTGACTATACTCATGGCTGAGTCATCAGAAGATTTCTGGACCCTCTGCCAGCTTCACATAGAAAATATCTCTGCTATAAATGAGAATTTGTGTTTATCCTTTTAAGGTTTAATATCCTGCTCAGGGTTATATCACCAGCTACTGTGATACTCATGTCTTTTCCCTTCCCTAGCCCATTTCTCACTCATCTCACCTCCCATTGTTTGTGAGCTCTCAAAAAATAGATAAATAATTAGTGTATGTGGTAGTTTCTTGCATTCCCACCAAAATATACAAGAGTCTGTGCAGTCTCTAAAGTCAGAGATGAATGGAAAGAAATGTTAGCATTGTTACCAGTGCTCACTCATTCTCTTTTGAAGTTAAAGTATTTAGTTTGGAACAGGCTAAGAATCCATTGAGAGTGACAGGACCTTCTGTATTAGGTGGTCATATTTATTATTATGTGTTATAAAGTAGCTCCTATGTACTAGATATTAGGCACCTGGTGAAAAGGAGAGATGGTGTTCCTGCCTCCACAGAGGTCATGTTAAGTCACTAGCAATAAGAAGTCACGCAGGTCTATTAGAGCCCAAGGTGAAACCTCTCTCAGCAGAGTGCAGAGAAATCTGAAGTTTGTAAGATCCATATAGTGGAGTACAGTTTATTACTCTTGACTTAAAACAATAGGGAGACAAGTGATTAGCCTTAGTTTGACAAAGACTTTGCAAGCTCATTTTTGGTTTCTTTGCCTAGAGGGAAGTGGCTCACAGTCTTCTCAGTAGGTTGGGAGCCATCCCAGCAGATGGTCCCCAGCTGCGCTTGCCAGCCACAGAGCGTTTGCCTGGTGTGTTTGCATGTGGTGCGGCAGTTGTCCAAGCACCGGGTCATAAACAGTGTTTTCCAGTGCTCTCTGACAGATCAGGGAAGAGAGGAGGAGTCCACAGGATGAGGTCCAGAAGTGGTTTTCTTTTATTTATGGTCTTTTTAAGCAGGCTTATCGCTGGGCAGGCTCAGGAGAGAGAATTAAGACTTGGGCAGCATCCTAGAAACCCATGGCCGTTGGGGAGCCTAGAATCCAAAGGAACCTGCTAGGCACATTCATTGGCAGCCTTTCTTCTGGCTGTCCCTACAGCTATATCTGTACACCTATCTACATAATTTTTCTTCCAGCTGAGCTCTGGCAGAGCATTCACATCCAAAAACACTGGTCAATAACTGTTCACTCCTGTCTTCTCAGCGTCACCATGTGGCTTCAGTGTTTTTCCTGTCTCCTGCCTAGAGATCTGATGGCCCTGCACTATAAGATTTGCTTTAATAATAAATTAAGCTTTTAATAATAAATTAAGCATCATTGACTATTTCTGGTCCACATTCCAGTCTTGATAGTTACTCTGTGATTTGAACTCTTTGCTTAACTACTCTGATCTTAAGCATTCATGTCTATACAATTGGGAGAAAAGTCATCTTTTTGGCTCCTGAAAAGATGGTGATTAAGTATAAATGAAAGTATTTATAAATTAAGTTGCTCTTCAAATATTCATGTTGTGGCTATTATTATTTTTAATGATCTGATAAAGGTGATTTTTTTAGAAATCTCAGGTCTGACTAAAGGAGAAAGTTTTAAGTAGGTAAAGAACACAGGATTCTAAATAGTATGTGGATTTAAATTAGTTTTTTTGTTAGTTTTATTTCCCTGAGATAACAATTTAAGAGGAAAAACCAAGACTTTGGCTTATGGTTTTAGTCCATGAGTTGGTGGGCCATGTTACTTTGGGCCCATGCTGAGGCAGCACATCGGGATGGAAGCACATGGTGGAGGAAAGTGCTCATCCCATGGTGACCCAGAAGTGAAAGACATAGGAAGGAGCTGGATTCCCATTGTACTTTTCAAGGTCACACTCCCAGTGACCTAACATCTCCCTTCCACTATGCTCCACCTCTTACAGGCTCCACCACCTCCAAAGAGTACCACTCTTTTAAACATGGGACTTTGGGGGGACACTTATCCCAACCCTAACAATAGCAGTTTTCTCATCTGTAATGTGGACAAGATGATATCTAGGTTTATCTGAAGATTAAATAAGTTAATACTGGCTCTTAAATCTCTCTTCCCATTTTAACTCTGGCTCTACACAAGTCACTTAACCTCTCTGAGCCTTCATTTCCTCATTTGCAAGGAGGAATACACCTGCTTTATTTGTATTAAAAGTGATAAGATAATTTATGAAAAATGTCTGCTCCAGAGTAAGATCCTATAAATGTGAGTTTGGTTTATCCTTCAATATTATTTATAAAGGGAAGTTATTTTCAGAATTTTCTGGATTTTTCCTGAGGAAGGAACTGATGTAATCATTTTTCTCTTTCCTAGTTATTAACGGGAATGACCTTCCCTTAGGAAGTTGGTGCCAGATAGAAATAATAGCTCTCAGCAGTACCAGTGGATTCTCTGGGCAAACCGTATGCAGAGAGAACAATTAGTTAGATGTAACAGTGCCATTTGGCTGTCCATTCCACCACTATTGTTCCAAGTTTCCTATTGCACTCTTCCCAATGCCCTTTTAAATTATCTTGGTATTTTGAGTATTACCCTAAGACATGTGTGATTACAAGACTTCTCAACGACTCATATGTAACCAGTTCTGCCATTTCTACGAGTTGCTGCTGACGCTTTCCTTGTCTTATATGAATAAATTCAAGGCAGTTGATAACACTATTTCCTTTAATCACATTAAAACATGATGAAAGACTCTAGGTCTAGTAAAAATTTCTTCCCTATGTCCTGACTTCATACAGTATTTGTCATTGCTATTTTGTCGAGGGACTTTGCTTACAACTTTTTTCTTAATTTGTTTCCCCCAAGCCCCCATGCAGTTTTACTATAATCACCTTATTCTGAAATTCTCACATAGCATAATCTAGATGCTTAACTCTTGTTTTCTCTCAAGTTTCTGCATTTTTTTTTTTACAACAGTGACAGGATTTGTGAATTCTTAACTTCAGTCTTAAAGAAAAATGGCACAAAAACTATAAATAATCTTCTTTGCAACCATCTGAGAATAAGCCACAGATACTGTGCTCTAGAATGCTAAATCCTTTAATGCAAATTCTCCTTGGACATTCTTTTTGTTTATAGAATTAGAATAATCATCAAAATAATTAAATTGATATTGCTACAATACTCGGGTGCAGGCCACAGATTCCATTCGTCTCCTATCATATATCTTGATGATGTCCTTTCCAGCCAATGGGTTAAACATGGGGTCACATGTTGCATGTGGTTACTGTATTCTTTTATTTTAGTCCCCTTCAATCTGGAGCCATTGTGCAGGCTTTTCTTGAAATGTTTTAAGAACATAGATGGATCTGAAGATGGTCTTTTGAGTTTGTTGGATTTTCTTATTTGTGTGATTAAATTCAGGTTATGCGTGTTTAGCAGGAGCACTGCCCAAGTAACACCATGTTCTTGTGTCTCATCAGGCAGTGGATGATTTCAGTGTGACCTACTCTAATGAGGTTCCTTCTGATGATCTGAGGTGGTGTTTGCTAGGTGTCTTTACTGTAGGTTATTTTTTCTTTGGATTATTTAGTATTTTGCATGGATATACATGACGACTGTGAAAATACCTTGATACTCACTAGCCTCTCACAATGACCACTGGTACTTAACTTCTACATTAGTTGACATTCTACTATGAGGTAGTGGTTTTCTTTTTTAACCTCATACTTTGACATGTATCTTAATATCTCTATGAATTCTTGGATTTGTATTTTATGTTGAGTGGGTTGCACACTATTACTACCATTTATTTTGAGTTTTACTTTGTCACAATTTTGATCATCATTTTCTGTTACACCTTTTGCCTTCTGGCAGGTTCCCAACATTTTTTGAACACTTCTTACATCTTATTACAACGTGATTTTATAGGCTATATGTGCTCTTTCCCTGCTCCAGTCTTAAATCAACTACTTCTGCATGAAATGCTAGTTCTTCTGAGGGAAAAATGGTATTTAGAAGCTAGAATCTAGATATAAGGTATGCTTGTTGCTGTTAGGTCCCAATAACAGCTTGGAGCTCATCCACATTGTGGAGAGAAAAAATGTGGGTATGCACATACGTTCACCACATTTCTTAGGCAAATCCCAAACTGCTGCCCATGTTTAGCAGTTTGAGATTTGCCTAAGAAATGTGGTGAATGTATGTGCATACCCACATTTACAGGGACATCCCTGTCTGTCTAATCTTATCAGAAACCATGAGTTAGTGTTCCACCAATTCCATTCCAACATTTTTTCTCTTTCCACGTGTGTAACACCCTCCTCCTTCTACATTGAGAAATGTGACTGCTCTGATCTTCTATATTTTATTTTCTCAATCTTCCTTCTCAGAACCAACCTCGCATACCACCTGGGGCAGCCCTTTCCTTTCTCATTATTCATATCTTCCTTCCATAGCCTTTGACCTTGATGAATTTTTTTTTTTTTTTAAAAGAAAGGCTAGTTGGCTTCTGACCTATTTGTGTGACAGTGTTTTGAAGACCATGCATGGCCCTGCTGCCCATGTTTAGCAGTTTGGGATTTGCCTAAGAGAAGTGAGAAGCTGTTTTATTAGTCTCTTATAACAGAACACCACAGACAAGGTGGCTTAAGTAACACTTTTTCATGGTCCTGGAGACAGGAAATTCAAGTTGAAGGCATTGGTGTGGGTGATTTCTAGTGAGGTTTCTTCCTTGCTGACCTAGTGGCTATCATCTTGCTGTCTCCTCACAAGGGCCTTTCCTTGGTTTTCACACACTGGTGTGTCTTCTAAGAATACTTCCTTTAGGACCAAGGCCTTGAGACCTCACTTAAGATTAATCAGCTTCTTAACCTATTTCCATGTACAACTCCATGGACAGAGGGAGGTTTCAACTTATGAATGCTTCCATTCTTTCATTCATTCGGTTACTACTAATTAGCTTAGCAATTCATGTTTTTGTTCAGTATCCACTAAGTAATAAATGCTCTAGTAGATACTGGGATATCGCAGAGGATAAAGCAGATGAAAGAAACCTGCCCTTATGGGAGAAAACAGGCCAAAACCATAGTGACGTTTTTCTCATGTTATCCAACATGACGATGGGTGAGGTCCTTAGCTGCCTGGTTCTCCTTTGCAGAATTTTAGGGGAAACGGGCTCAGGAGGACAGAGGTGGTGGTGATGACTCTGAAAAGGAAACAACATGCAGATTTCTGGAAAGCGCAGGCCTTTTGAAGTTATTGAACTGTGGGAGGAGAACCTCCCACTGCCTGTGCTGTGGCTTTACTGAGATGGCTTCTTCCCCTTTCTCTGGTATTTAAGATTCACTGTTAAAAAAAAAAAAAAAAAGCAGGTCAGTCCAGATGACTCTCAGAATTCCCCATGCGACATTTTGAACTCAGAAAATAGAATGTGTTAGCTGTCTAAACTCTGTATAAGGTAACAAGAGGACCTGGAGGTCCTACATGATCACCATCTGCCCTCAGTTTAAATATTTATTTCCCAAGAGCAAAACAGTTCCCTCACTTCCTTGTTCAGCCCTCCTTCCAAGTCCTCACTTGTCAGAGGAGCATTGATCAAGTATCTAATGCTAGAACACTTAAGCTTAAAAAAATTCTGCTGTAATTATATGTATTTGAAATTCATTGAAGCATAAAACTAAATGAAGTAACTAAGTGCCTATTTTTTATTTGAACCTATGTAAAGATTGCTACTTAGACATTAATTCTTAAACAAAGGGCTGCTGTCAGGGTCTTGAAATAAATAGTGTATGTTCAGAGGTAAAAGGAAGCCTCAAATTAGGCAAATTTAAATAATCTCGCATGCTCACAGAACACATAAATATGCATTTGCCTGCGTTCTTGGGAAGTGAGATGAATGCCTCCAAGCTCTGAATCAGAAGTTGACATTCTCCATCCATTTCTGTTAACTCAGATGTAATTTAATACTTCGCCCCTTGCAGTATCAATCTCTCCATCTGTTTATTTACTGACTCATGTTGATTCCAGAACCATTCCTTTGGAAAACAAATACACCAGGAACCATTCTCTAATAATTTAGGGAAGAAAAAATTTTTCTGAGGAAAACAGAATAGAAATAATAACATACTGAGTCTGTTTTTTCCCAAGTTCTGTAAACTGCTCTAGCAAATTAATTGAACCCAAGGAAAGGTTGTAGTAACCCTCAGAAGAAGCCAATGAGAATCACAAGTCAAAAAATCACAAGGGAGGGCTGGGGATGTGGCTCAAGCGGTATCGCGCTTGTCTGGCATGCATGCGGCCCAGGTTCGATCCTCAGCACCACATACAAAGATGTTGTGTCCACCGAAAACTAAAAAATAAATATTAAAATATTCTCATCTCTGTCTCTCTTAAAAAAAAAAAAAAAAAAACAAGGGAGGCTAGGGATATAGCTCAGTTCGTATAGGGCTTGCCTAGCACACACAAGGCACTGGGTTTAATCCCCAGCACTACCAAAAACAAATAAATAAAACAATTGCAAGTTCCATGTGGTTTTTTTGGTTATCTGAAGTGGACAGTATTAGGGATAGAACCTTTTTTTTTTTTTAATATTTTCTAGTTGTCAATGGACCTTTATTTTATTTTTTTTTCATGCAGTCTGAGAATTGAACCCAGTGTTTCATGCATGCTAGCAAGTGCTCTACCACTGTGCCACAACCTCAGTCCCCAGGGGCAGAACTCTTAACCTATGAGATCCTATGCTTTTCCCAGGTAGACCATGCTCAAAGAGAATTTAGCTCAGAAGTGCTGGATAATTGCTGTGGTCATCAGAGACCCCCAGTCTCAGCCCCTGCTCTCCCATACTCTGTTACTGTTCTCCACACTTGCTGTCTCCTTCTAATGCTGCTCACATTTAACGTCCAAGTCTCCTGGAGAAGTATGTCTGTCTGGCTGCTCCTAGACCACATTAATAACTCACTGCAAGGGTGTCTGGGAAATATAGTCCTCCATAGACAGGAAGGTATGTCAGAGGAAGAGCCGTAGAAGCCTACCTGCTGTAAGCAACTTTACCAGTGGGTTCTGTTTTCAGACCCTCTGGCTTCACAGCCTTTATCAAAAAAGTCCAGAGACAAGATATGGTCTCCAAGAGCCATATCTTGTCCCCACTTTCTCCAACCACACCCTGTCTGCCTATAGATTCCACCTCCTCCCAGTTCTTCATTCAGCTATCAAAGGATTAATCTACTGGTGTGCTCAGAGCCCTCAATCCATTCACTCCCCCAAAGCCTCACCTCTGAACCTTGCTGCATTAGGGAACCAAACCTTCGATACAGGAGAATTTGGGGAATATTGCAGATCCCAATTATAAGAGTGGGTAAAGGAGATTCACTGTTGTTGAGCTTTGTGGTATTTAATATGCAATGGGATACAGAAAAAAAAAGTAATAGAAAAAGTTCTCTGTCCTTACAATGCACCAGTTCCAAACATGTCATTTTCTACCTAGTAGCATTTGACATTCATTTAATCAGCAAACATTCAATATCTTTTTGCAGCACTGTTAGACATACATAGATGAATGAGACACAGATATTACAGATGAATGTAACACTGTTCTAAGTAGGAGGCAGGTACTAGTTGTTTACTAGTGGAGAAAGTGAGTAAATAAGTAATTGCAGAGCAACATGATAGGTGATGAACCAGGTAAGCTTCACTGCATTTGGGTTATGCAGAAGAAACAATTTGCACAGTTTGGGGAGTGGCAGGGCAGACTGCTTGATACTGCTGGCACTTCAAGTTGCAACCCAGATGTTAAGCTGAATAAGAGTTGGGTAAACATGTTGTGTGTTAATGCCTCTTTATAGAATACTCTCTCAGGGAGAAGGAGTGACTTCCCTGAAGGTTTGGGAAAATAGAATATACAGATGCCCAGTGTGGACAAGAAGCCCAGAGTGTTATAGAGAAAGACCATGCTTTAGACAGCTTTTTCTCTGTTGTGACTAAAAGACCAACTAGAACAAATTTCGAGGAGGAGAAGTTTATTTGAAGGCTCACCATTTCAGAGGTCTCAGTCCATGGACAGCAGGCTCCATTCCTCAGGGCTTGAGATGAGACAGAACATCATGGTAGAAGAGTGTGGCATATAGAAGTGTCTCACATGATGATCAGGAAACAGACTCCACTTGCCAGATACAAAATATGTACCCCAAAGGCACAACCCCAGGGACCTGTCTTCTCCCGGCCACACTCTACCCACCTTAAGTCTCCACTCGGTTAATCCCATCATGGCATTGATTCACTGATTGGGTTAAGGCTCTCATAACCCAATCATTTCTCCTCTAAACCTCCTTGCATGATTTCAAATGTGAGCTTTTGGGGGACACTTCACATCCAAACCATAACAGACTGGCATTCGCATGTAGTGATGTAGTGTGTAGGCAATTGCAGGAGGGTCAGTTCAAGCATGACTTTTTATGTCAGGACATACACTTACTTCATACTTTACGAACTATTGAACTTCTCCCAAAGCTAACTTATTTAGAATGATCTCAATTCATTCAGCTTTAAAAACAACAACAGAGTATTAACTTGTGGGTTAGAAAGATATACTAAGATTTCCCATAAGATGTAAGGTTGAAGTGTAGTAAAGAAGCTTTGGGGACTGGCACTGAGATTCAGGATCCTAAGGACTAGGCTATTCCCTGTCTCCCTCTTGCTTCATGCTTCCTCATCTCTCTCATTCACATCTCTAAATGCTTATTCTAAAGAAAGGCTTTCTTCAAAAATAGTTTAGAAACACTACTGAAAAGAGTGTTTCAGTAGTTATCTATGTTTCAGTCCTAGGCAAACACTCTGATTAAGCCAACTGGAGTTATGTGACCATCCAGTTAAACCACTGTCAGCAGGGGTGGCCAACTCTAGTTGGAAAAACCTTGATCACATGTCTTTCCTGGGTATGTGGTAGTACAATATTTTGTGGCTGACTGCTCCATTAAAAACACATTTCGTAAATAGTTTTTCTTCTGGTGAATGGTAGTAACTTGACTGTTATTGATAGTTTTGTTTACATTCTTATAGCACATCATTCCCAGCAGACTATTTAATAGAGTATATAAAATACATGTTCAAAATATTTTAAAAAAATTTTTAGCAGTTGATGGATCTTTATTTTATTATATGCAGTGCTGAAAATTGAACCCAGTGCCTCACACATGTGAGGCAAGCACTCTACCACTGAGCCACAACCCCAGTGCACATGTTCAGAATGTTAACTTTGAAACTATACATTGCCAGACTGATTGGTATCGTGTTCATCCATGACTTGTGGTCTTCTCTTTCTGAGGAGATTTTATACATAATCACTTCAGTATTACCAGATTTGGAGTGAGAAAGAAACCTTATTTGTTGAAAATTATTGTGATTGGAAATGTGTTATAGAAGCATAACTGAGCCTAAGTGGTCTGATACCAACTGCTTTCTTCAAATATTTGTATATTAAATGCATAGAAGAATTCTCTTGACTTTGCTGGCCAGACTTTGAACAAATCACCGTTGTTGAAGAGGAAGAGAACTATGATCAGTCTCAGGAGGTCACTTGTACATTCCTTTGACCAATGAGGAAAGGTTTATGTTTGTGGTTGGGATGGAGGAAGTGTGCTCTGTTGGCACATCAGAACTTTATTGAATGAGGAGTGGGGTGATATTCTTGTCAATAATAAAGGAAGCATAGGTTACTAAAAAGCAGCATGTGTCCACTGGAAATTTGTCCTTCTCTTTAGCACTCCAGAAACTTCCTCAGCTTCTTCTCAGAGTTGCTAGTTTCTCTATACCTGTTTATGGACAGGTATCACTGAAAAAATGTTTATGGGAATATAGAGACAAATACTGTTTTGTTTGGGGTTGTTTAGGAGGACAGAAGTTTATTTTTCACTTTGTTCTCATGAGGCCAAACCCATCCTTTCCTTCACCTTTTGATTTATATGAAAGACTAAGTGACTGTTTCATCTTTTATCAACAGAACTTATGGTTCTATTTTAGCTCCCAGGAAGCTTGAGAAAAGTTAAAGCTGCACCCTTTAAAAAAATACCCTCAAGGAGCCATGAATTTCTCTCTCAACATGCATAAAGATAATCATGTTCTGTATCCTATCTCTAGTCTACCTGTACCCTACGAAGACCAGCAGATCTAGGCCCCTTGGGAAGGGTTGTGTTATCAGCGTTTTTATGACTACCTTATGTGTGACAGACATTTCCTTTAACAACTCTGAGAACTCTGCTAGATTGATTTGGGGTTTGTGGTAATATTTGTGGTAAAGGAGAAATTGTATGATAAACTGTTAAAAAACACCATTTTCGATTGAAATCTGGGCCATTGTGTGAAGGAATAAGTGAACATTTATTATTTAGTATTTTTGTATACTCACATCTAAGAAATACAGTTCCTTGGGAGCTGTATTTGGGAATTTTAAGCCTTGAATTAGGCAGGTGCAATAGGCACAGACCTGTGATTCTACCTATTGGGGAATCTGAGGCAGGAGAATCTTAAGTCCAAGGCCAGCCTGAGCAACTTAGTGAGATCCAATCTCAAAGTAAAATACTGAAAGAGCTGGAATATAGCTCAGTGATAAAGCACTTCTGGGTTCAATATCTAGTACTGGATGTGGTAAAGGGGATAAAAGTTAAACCTGAATTGAAATATTTTTGATAAAATGTAAATTGAAACTTTCCCTCCCTGCAATTTAGCCCAGAGTCTACAACATGTCTGTTTTCCTGGTAGGGTCAAAGTTATTCTTGAGCACAGGTGACTAGGTGACACACAGTCCTCCTTGCCATTTTTAAAATCTAGTGTGGAGATTATTCCTTTTAAGGCAAGGTGGATTCATAGCTACTCACAGAATGGGTAGAATGGAGCAGTTGAAATAAAAAGTTAGTGATGTATTTTCTGTCTGTACTGATGGTAATGTTCAATTCATACGGGAACTGTTTATTTCTATGGTGTTGTATTCAACAAACTTTATCTACCTTGGAGTACTGAAAAATAAGGAACATTTTAACCTATGCATTTGGTAACTTCACACATCACATTTTTATTTTATGTATTTTTAATTTGTACTAATTAGGTATACATGATAGTACAATGCATTTTGACACATTGTACATAAATGGACACAATTTCTCCTTCCTCTGACTGAACATGTGCAGAGTACATTTTTACACATGGAGTAACTGATGTCCAGAGAGAGGAAGTGGCTGTGTAAGGTGGCTGGGATAAGTTCATCTTCTTTGCCTCTTCTTTCTGCCACTTCAGTATTGCCCCAAGTGTGGGGCTCTACTGCCAGCAATCCTTGAGTCATATGGAGTTAGAGGTTACTCAATGAAAGAGGCATTTCCATTTCAATTCTGTCAACCATTTCCAAACAAGGAGATGGCATTAATTCAGTGCCATATCTTATACTTCTTTTTATAATCTTTTTGTAAAAGTGGAAGGCATCCTTGTTAAATTCTGGTACACTAAATAATATTGTCTTGTTAATTCTAGCAGATTAAATTATGTTTGTTTCAGTTGAATTTGTTTTCAGTTAAAGCAGTGATACTGACTTTTAAATTTTCCAGTAGCAAATTAAACTTTTTAGAGCAAAAGTTTACAAAGCAGTTTGACTCAAAGAAAAATACAAGCAGAAGAGGCATGAGAATATTGTAACAATTTATAGTTATCCCAGAGCTCAGGTTTGGGAAACAGAGTTGTATTACATTGCTATTCAAATAGGCTTCAGGAATAATTTGCCACCAAATCCTTTTCTCTCCTCCTCCTTATGTATGAATATATTGTGTGTGTGTGTGTATACACATACATATATACAAATGTAAGTTTGTATACATTTAAATGTATACTCACATACAACATACACACATACTTGAGAGAATGAATAATTAATGAAAAGGAAGTAATATATTAAAACATCTTTAGGTCATATCCTAATTTCCTGATGGGAAAAATTCCATTTAGGCTCAGGGTATTTTGATGGATAATTTAAATCAACTCCCATCTGTGTAGCTAGAGAGATTTTAGGCAAATAAATGAAAAAAGACCAACAATCTTGATGTATGATTATTTTTCTCTACTGAAAAACATATACATGCTTATTGGAATATATGAAGAAGGAAATTTTATTTGCCAGCATGCATTTTAACTCTTAAAAGCATACCTCCTCTTAGTAGCTCCCTCATCAGATAGCTCCACTGTGAAGGGTAACTAGACGAAATGGTGGTCTCCAGTCTGAATTTCTGCCTGGCATTTCTGAAAGTTTCAGAATTTTTGCTCAGCTTTCATGAAATAAGGAACAGTTCATGTTAAGTTGGCCCCTCTAATGAGTATACCTTTTTAAGTAAACTTACGGAGCTACAATTTCTGGAGCATTGCTTCTTGCCATTCTCAACACTGATCACTTTGCTGGAGTTATCTTGCAAAAGTTTTATCAATATCTCCATGAGACTTTTCTCTTTTTTAAGGCAGTGAACTGAGGCTGTTTTTATTTTATTTTCTCTCCTTATGTTTTGAGGACAATGCTGTTACACTTAAGAGTTTTTCTTCAGTTCCTAGATTCTGTGCTTGGAATTTTCCCACCAACCACATAGAGGTGCTCACTAGTTAAACAGCTTATCAGGCACCTTCTATGTGCAGGTAAGCTGGGCATACAGAGTCAAGTCATGGTATGCAATTCTCAGTGATACCTTGCTGCTCCACAGCATACTATTTAGAGACAAAGGTATGGTCTACAGCAAATTTGAACTTGATCTTGAGAGAAGATAGTGGATCGGGTGAGAAAAAACAGAAATGCAAAGTTACTGATATACATTGGTTCCCCATGCCTTTGAAGAGGCTATTGGGAACCTGTTCCTTTCCTGTATCTCTTTAAGCTTTCTGGCTATGTGATGAGCAGTTTGCTCCATCATGTGCTCCATACTTTTGCCATTTAACACCCCTAACAGAGGCCTAAAATGGTCCACCTGATCGTTGACTGGATCCTCTAAAACCATGAGTCAAAAATAAACCTTTTTTCTTTAAAAGTAAATTATCTGAAGTATTTTGTTATAGTGACGGAAAGCTGACAAACACAGGTAGCAATTAGCATATTCAAATCTTAGTAAAGTAAGGGTTGAAAAGATGATTCAAATGTATCATTTCAGAAAGGAGACATGTGGTAGCAAAGAGTTAAAACTTGGGTTATTAGAAAGTTGCTGACATGAATGAGAGTCGCACCTAGAGTCCTATTTGAGGTACATGGTGAGGCTTTGTCCCAGAAGTCTGGGAAGGAATGTGATGATTAATACCCATGGATCTCAGGAGTGGAGAACAGCAGAATCAATGCTGTATGATCCCATAGGAAAAGGATAACATGAATGGCATGTATAAGAATCACAAGGAACTGGGCATGGCGGTGCACAACTATAATGGTGGTGCTCCGGAGGCTGAGGCAAGAGGATTTCACATTCAAGGCCAGCCTCAGCAATTTAATGAGGTCCTAAGGAATCTAGTGAAACCCTGTTTGAAAATTTTAAAGAGTGCCAGGAATGTAGCTCAGTGGTAAAATGTCCCTGGGTTCAATCCCTAATATCCTACTCACCCCCTCAAAAAAAAAAAAAAAAAATCCACAGGGAAAGAGTGCCCCCATGAGAAGTCAGAAGAACTAAAAGAACCCTCCTCAAGGCTAACCATTTCATTCCCACATTACTCTTCTCCCACTGACAAATCTCCTTGCCTTCCATCTCCTCCTTTAATATGTTCCCCATACCTCTATCAGCTCGTTGTTTCAAAAATACTGCTTTGACCATGTGTCAGCTTTACATCATTGTGACCAAAATACCTAAGAACAACAACTTAGAGGAGGGAAAGCATATTTTGGCTGATGGTTTTTGAGGGTTAGTCTGTGGTAGGCTCACTTCATTGCTCTGGGTCCAATGTGAGGCAGAATGTCATGGAAAAAGGGCATGGTGGGAAAATGATGCTGTGTTCATGGTGGCCAAGAAACAGGGGTGGGAAGGGACCATAGGGAAGATATACCTGCCAGAGAATATCTCCAGTGACACACTTCCTCCAGCCACACCCACCTGTCTACAGTTAGCACCCAGTAAATCCATTCAAACTAGGGTGGACAGATTAGATTACGGCTCTCATGGTGCATCTATTTCACCTCAGAACATTCCTGTACAAATACAGGATCTTTTAGGGGACATCGCCTATCCCAAATCATAACACACCACTTTGCTTCCCAGGGACAGTAGCCTGGAGTTGAAGCTTATGATATGAATCTGTGGCTCCTTTCCTTTCATTGTTAAATATAGTTCTCTAGTAAGTTCTCAAGACATGGGTTGCTTCTGAACATCTTTGTCTAGTCACCATAGAAACATCAAGTCAGAGGAGCTTCTTTAAAATTGTCTCATTTTCTCTCATTTCTAAAGAGAAGCCTTTGGCTGCACTTTGCCTTGATGTGACAGACATCATAACCTGTGAGTGAACATCTAGTCATTTTATACTTAGTTTCCCAAAGGTGATTCCTGTGATGTTGGCAAAGAGAGGGAATTAATTTCCATGTGTTAGAGAGTAAGTATATGAACTGGATCCTTTTCCCTAATACATACTTCATCAACAAAATGAGCTTCCCACCTTTGAGGGGTGGCCTTCAGCTGTCCAGCTCTACCCATTCTACCCAGCACAGGGTAGGTAAAATCTTCCTAATTCAGGGCAATAATAGAGAACAGGTTTGCCCACAGATTAAAACTATATTCTCCTAACAGCTCTCTTAGTACCACATTTGATATTCTGATCTCCATCTGTCAGTCTCCTTTGTCTTCATTCTCATTTGATTCCCGCCCTCTACATTTGTTTTCTCATTCCTTTCTTTGCTTATTCTCCTCTCTTCATTATAAGGGGCCTGACCCTTCAAAAGACATTGACAGCTTTGCTGCCAGCTGTCGTCTTATGACTCAGCCAAAGGTGGAACCAGCAGGATGTTGGACAGGAAGATGGGAGAAGCCAGGGTATTCTCTTGTTTCGGACTGCTTAGGTCCCTGTTGCCATCAAGGGTGATATAGCTATCAAGGTGCATCCACTGCTCTTTCTTGGAGTTGATACCTTCTCGAAAGCTCCAGTGTAATTTCTGATTCCACTGAAGGCGCCAGCTTCTGGACATCTCCCCACTTGTAGGGGGAGGTGCTTCCAGAGACTGATCTCTGCATTGCTACTGCTGTTCATGTTTGCTGTTTTAGCTCTGCTGACCGTCATTGTAACCAATTCACTATATCCAGTCCTCTCTGCTGAATTACCTGGTGTGGCTTTTGCTTTCTTGCCTGCATTCTGAGGAATATCTTTCCAAATTTAGCAGAGGGAAAAGGGACTGTGTACATTTGGCTACTTGTACATTTGAATACCCGTCAGTATTCATTCAAAGATCCAGACCTATTGTGACCTGTCATGAGATCATTGATTAAACCAACTATAGTCCATTTTTCACACCCTAAATTAGTAGGCAACATAGTATATAATCTGCGGCAGTATATATTGGATTAATGGCCTAAAAAATAGCTATGTATGAAAATACAGACAATTTTGGGGACAATTAACATAATCTTGATGAGAAGACTTGTAGTTCTTATCATTTTATAGTTGAAGATACTGAAGATGAATGGGACTTGATAACCTGTCTAGGAAAAGAAACACCATTAGAATTTCCACACCATGAGCAAAAGAACCCTGCTTGTCTTGTTTACTGCCACATTCTCAAGGACAAGAAATCTGTCACATGATGAGTGTTTAAGATCAGTGTCAGCAAATGGCAGAACATGCAAATTTGCAGTTCTTCTACTTGTCTGGCTTACCATTTATTAACAGTCACTTCCTAAGGACCTCAGGTAGGCCATGCTGAAGACTCTTTGGGACCATAGGTGTACAAAGGAAAGAGTTGGAGGATATTGGATCCACATTGGTGAAACTGAGCAGGTTTGCTCAGAGTGTGATTGAATGTAGTCACCTTGGCAATGAGGTACAAAGAATTTACCTGGGCAGATGTAACTTTAAAAAAATTATAAAAGAGTAGAAATATAGCTCAGAGTAGAGTACCTGCCTAACATACACAAGGCCCTGAGTTCAATCCCCAGCACCACAAAAATACATACATACATACATAAATAATAAAAATTTAAGTGTATGATGCAGTTGAGGACATGTGTTGATGTGATTGAGGACAAGAAAATTTGTGTCACCCCAAGACTCCTAGTGGAATACAGAGGGACAGCTCAAAGGCAAAGGTTACAGGCCGCTGACGTGAGGTGAAAACTTTTTATGTGATCTCATGTTCCTTCACCTTCATCCATTGGCTATCCCAGGGTAATTGACAAAGGTCTTTATTTATTTTTTTTATTACATTTTAATCACGATGGGAAAGTGGCAGAGGAAAGTTAAGTGTGCAGGAGCCACTCCAGAGTTACATTAGAGATTGTAGTAGAGTAGTTACATATCGATTATACATAGCAGCATAGTTTTATTGATTATATGTAGCAGCATAGTATATATTATACACAGCAGCATAATATATATTATGCACAGCAGCATAGTTTATAATCTACAGCAGTATATATTTATGTACAGTAGCATAGTATTATTGACTATAAGCAATAGCATTGTATTAGTATACAGCAGCGTAGTAAGTATTGCAACATAGTGTCAATTGTATACAGCACCATAGTATATATTCAAAGTGGAAATGCAGTCATATAACTGCCTTCCATTTTACTTAATCATAATTTGGCTATTTTCTAAGTTAAATTAATTTGTCAGTGAAAAAAGAGAAGAGGGAGGATTTCTGCCTTTAAGTTAGATAACAGTAACAAAGCATTTTTCACTTCTATACTATAAGAGTTGTGCTGGCTCCTCTGTAGCTGAGGACATGCACTAGTTTTCAGGCCTTTAAAGGGTTTCTATAGTGTCGCCATCAGCCCTCGAGGCAGCCCTGCCAATGTTCCTACCTCTCCCTGTGGTTTAGCACTACTGGGACCCCCAGAACTCTGCTCCAGCTTCTGTTCTGATGGATCAAGGGCCAGGTTATATTGCTTACTAAATATTTTAAATGTCACATCTGGAAGCATTTTTATAGAATTAATAATGATGCATGGCAGAAACCTTATCTCTTCATGGGTTCTTGATGGTAGTAAATTTAAGCTACAATTTATATTATAGATTGAATTTTTCTTTTCCCCACTAAAATAAATCAATAATAATTATTGATAATTAATAATTTAAATACCACTACTAATTATTATTATGTTGTATGTTCAAGCCTTAACCACCAATGTGATAGGGCCTTTAAGGAGATAATGAAGATTAAATGAGGTCTTAAGAGTGGGTCCTAATCGAACAGGGGTATTCTTAAGAGAACAGGATGAGACACCAGGCATATATACGTATGCAGAGAGAAAAATGTCATGTGAGGACACACAGGGCAACCATCTGCAAGCCAGGAAGAGAGGCTTCACCAGAAACCAGCCCAAACCTTGATTTTGGACTTGTAGCCCCCAGAACTTCAAGGAAGTTAATTGCTGCTATTTAGTTCCTAATCTCTATTATTCCATTATGGCAACCCTAGCAGACTCAAAAGTAGTGATGAACTTAAGTATCTTTTCTTTTTACAATGTAATAAAGAACACTTAGAAATAGCAGTAGGTCAGTGTCATCTATCTTATGGCATTAAGACCCAGCACAGACAGTCTTGTTGCTGTGTATCATCCAATACTAGAAAACAGCCTGATGTTAAATGCCAGGTGACCTGGTAGATAAGCTTTCATTGAGAGTTGATACAGGTCTGCACCTTCTCCTTACCTTTCTCTCTGCATCTTCAGGTGTCACAATGCTGGAACTTCAATAATATCTCAGAGAAAGATAAACTAAAATGACATAATCCACTTTGGAAGGGAAGGGCATCTTGTTTCATAAGTCTTTCAGCCTACATGTTCAAATCTAATTCATGACAATTCAAAAAGTCTTTTAAATTTTCTATGCTCATTTGACTTTATATATACCAGGTGATAGTGGGCAATATTAGTTAGTATCATCCCTAGTATAATTGCTCAGAGTTCTCTTCCTCCCATGTGAATGAAATATAAGTGAATGAGAGTGTGTATGTGTGTGTCTACATTTATTTATTTATTTTTTTACATTTATTTCATTCTGATATCCAGTGAGCATTTGCACTTTGTAAGCTCCAAAATGAATCAAATACTTGACCTTCTGTGAGCTGTATATATTTTGGACATTGAAAAGAATTATTTTTACCACCCAGTCATTCATTCTCCATAGAACAATATATTCTTAAAACAGCACTTTGCTATTTCTTCATAAGCGTGTTAAGGCATCATTGGAAGAGAAGTATAAATTATTTTCCCTGCGTACAAGGCGAAATCTGGATTCTCATGATCAAATTAGAGGTGCACTGTGTCTTGTGTGTGGTATTGTCTGAAAGTGTTTTATAACCTGGTACCTCTTAATACAAGGAATCAACACATATGGCTGAATCCTTACTGTGCATTTGCATAGTTTTTTGGAGGGTTGGTATTAGGGATTGAATTGAGAGGCATTTGGCCACTGAAACACATCTCCAACCCTAGTTTGTATTTTATTTAGAGAAAGGGTCTCAGTGAGTTGTTAAGCACCTTGCTTTTGCTGAGGCTGGCTTTAAACTTGGGATCCTCCTGCCTCAGCCTCTGAAGTCACTGGGATTACAGGGGTATACCACCATGCTGGGCTAGTCCTCTTTTAAAAAAAATACATTTTCAGTTGTAGATGGATACAATATCTTTTTTATTTTGATGTGGTGCTAAGGATGGAACCCATTGCCTCACCAGTGCTAGGCAAGCACTCTGCCACTGACCTACAACTCCAGCCCCCTGTAGTCTTCTTACACATTGTGTGTCAACACACATGAGGACTTGTGGTTACACACACACACCCACACACTTTTCTGCTATTTTGTAAATGTGTACTCTGTTATTATAGTTATAGACATCAGTTTTCCTATCCAGAAACATGTTTTATATCTAAGAAGTATCTGCTAGGTGCTGGATATTGTTACAAGTGTTAGAAACAGGGCAGGGGATACACATGTCCTTGTTTTCAAGGAACTTAACATTACTTTGGCTTGCATCAAGTTTACCCTTGAATAAATAAAGGACAAGCTCACAAGATCATGTTTAGTACAGTTTTACTGGATGCAAACATATCAAAAAGTGTAAACAACATGAAATAAAAATGCAAAGAACTGTGAGAATTTGGAACATAATTGGTTGGGAACATGTTCAGAGAGTCTTGAATTGTAACATTCATTGGAAGTTCTTTATTTTAAAATAATTAATAATCAGTATTTTTTAATATAATGGAATTCTGAAGATTATACTATTCAGGGCATTAAAATTTTTTTTTTAGTTGTAGATGGACAACTAAAAAAAATATTTTTATGTAGTGCTGAGGATTGAACCCAATGCTACACATATGCTAGGCAAGTGCTCTTCCATTGAGCCACAACCCCAGCCCTCAGGGCATTTTTTTTTTTTTAAACCTCACTTAGGCTGAAATTTAGCAGATGAGCTTGAGAACTGTTAGTATTAACTGCATTTCATTTCCAAGTGTTAATATATGCATCAGTTTAGGCATTTTTACATGAAGTAAATAGTAGTGGCTTTGTTTTTTAAGCATGTGTTCTAATGGAAACAGAATTCTGTATTGATTTGGCTTTGGGAAAATGATTTGTTTTATGGTGGATCTTGCTGGAAACATCGGTATGGAATTAATATGTTTGAATGAGACCATCAGGAAAACAAAACGAAAACTGACATGAATGTGATAAAAAATAAGTCTATTCATTCTAGTGGAATGGAATAACTAAGAAGTGTGTTTTGTTCAGCATCATAGATAAAATAATCAAATGATTAATACCTATCACATGAATTTAACAAAACTGGTGAGGCATCCCCTGGGGTTGGCTACCCTGTGGTCCTCTTGCCCATTATGTTTAACCCCACATGTGGACTCATGGGGACAAAACACCTATTTTTTTAATACTTCCTCTGTTGCCATGGTTATAGGCAATCAGATACCTTATCCATAATTATCTATGAAGTACCCACTATGGGCCAGGCATAGAAAATCATTGAGGTACGTGTTCCTACAAACTTCATCAAAGATTTCTGAAGAAGGAACGCCACCTGTTCGAAGCACTTTTTACACATGACAGTGCTTCAGATATTTGAGAATCATTGAAAGCACAACCATTCACAAATTTAATCATGGCTGCTGTGATTTCTCTGTATAAGACCCCACATAAGTCATATGAAGGTCACCAAATATTAACTATTGAGATGCTGGCATTTCCAGTCGGTTAATTTATTTTTTTGTTGGGAGGAAGTTGCTGGGGATTGAACCCAGGGATGCTTAAGTACTGAATTACATCCCCTAGCTCTTTTCTTTTTTTTGATTCAGGGTCTCATTAAGTCACTTAGGGCCTCAGTAGATTCCTGGGGTTGGCCTAGAATTTGTGATCCTCCTACCTTGGCCTCCCAAGTTACTTCCGGTTGATTCTTGTGCTCCACAGATAGCCATCTTGGTCTGTCTATCTCAATGTAATTTCAGGTTTCCAACTTATTCATAGACTTGTAGGTATCTCATGGTTGAAGTGCGTTGGTTTTGTTTTTGAGTACACATGACTTGTATTGGAAGCATGATATTCCTTGGACAGGTGAACACTACTTGGACAGTAATAAGACTCTAGTCCCTAACTGGAGGCCTAAGAGGTGACTACACAGAAGTAAGTTGACTTTTGAAAGAGAAGATGCTAATGCTAATTGAGGAACATAGATACCAGCTAGTTTTGGTGAGTCTGAGATCGATTTTTCCCCAGTCGTACTGAGGCAATTTGTCTATAATTTTCACACTATATTTGGTTTGTTGGAGTAAAATAAAGCTGTGTATTGATTATTGTTTGAAAAACCAATTAGTTCTTAGTTTGCTTGAAAGATAAAAGCAAATGCATAGTGTCAGAACCAAATATAAGTATGACCAGGACAATAAGTACCCAGGGCTACTACACTGACCCTGAGTTTCTGTAGAAGCTGTGTCTAAGTGGGGACTTGATTTCAACCAGAGTGTCAGGGCCTGAACTCACATTTTTTTTTTTTTTGGAGCGGGGCGTGGGGGTCAGTAGCTGACTCTTCCTTGCCATATAGCCATACAGATCAATCCATTTTAAGAAATATAACATCCTTTTTTACTGTAAAATATGGAGATGAGCAGTTTCTAAACTATGAACACTAATTCCAAGAGATTAGTAAGGTATGTGAAGGACAGATTTTAAGGACATGTGCATTTGAGAAATACTGGGTTAGACTTAGTTTAATAGAAAGATACCTATAGGAGCTATAAATGTGTTAATAACAATGGTGGCTCCCAAAGAAGCATCTTAACAAAGACAAAGGATATCTGTTGTGGACCTGGAGTTAACTGATATGTGCAGCTGGCAGGGCAGCAGATTGTCTCTGGGTTCTACAAGTGGGCCAGGCTAGACCTTGGTCACCTCACAATAAGGCACTCAAAGTGTTTATCAAACACCCCACGTTCAACTCCAGTTACCCAAGGACAAGTGCCTTCTGAGTCAGAAATGAGATAAAAGGGGCCTATTGTGGACCAAGATTGTCTTGTCTAGAATCCGTTGGGTCTTGTCATTACATTTTTTGATTGAAGTATTACAACATGAACTGTGTATGTTAATTAATGAGATGGCTATAGCTGAGTTTTTACCTTTGCATTAATACCTCTGCAGACTTGGGGCAAAAATGCTCTTTGGAGGCATATATGTGCTGGGGGCAGTTTGTAAACCAAGAGGATTCTTCAACTCCAGCATTTGATCTTGCGGATAGCATAGTTGTGATTATGATGTCATTGGTCTTTCTTGACTTTCTTATTTATTTATTTATTTATATAGTTTTAGGTGGACAGAATATCTTCATCTTATTTTTATGTGATGCTAAATATTGAACCCAGTGTCTCACACATGCTAGGTGAGCGCTATACCACTGAGCCACAACCACAGCCTGTCACTGGTCTTTTAATGTGTTCTGAATCCCAGGACACCCTAAGACATCTTGCACTGGGAAATTATCTCCTGGGTGTTTTTGCAGTTACCAGAAAACTTCCCATGTTCTTCTACAGATTTCTGCTGACATTTTCTTTGGACTTTTTATCAGAGGCTTCATTGCTGGTGAAATGGCATGTGTGCCTTGGGTTTTGATTGAAAGATATTTACCTAACCTTTATACTATAGTGGAAATGACTTCTCTGTGTCATTTGAAAAGTACATAACAAGGTGTGGTAGTTACCTTATTTGGAGCTTGGGGATACTTAGAGAAAAATAAAAGTGTTCCTGATTTTATAGAATCTGTCTAGTTCAATGCTCTTATGATCCTTTAAAACAGGGGTCAGCAAACTAGAACACTGTATCAAATCCAAGTGGCTACCTACTTTTGTAATTAAGTTTTACTGCACCACAGCCCAAACCATTTGTTTCTGTATGTTTTAATGACTGCTTTTACACTACAGTGGCAGAGTTGGGATGATGATAAGAGAAATCATCTAGCCTCCAAAGCCTAAAACATTTGCAGAACATTTGGCCTTCTACAGAAAAAGCTTGCCAACAGCCACTTAAAATTTCAGACCCTGGAGCTTCATCCTAATACATTTTAAGTTAGATTCACAGATGTGTGTCAGTGGACGTGTAGGCAGCCTTTTCTGTGCAGCCCTCCTCTGTACCCACTGTTATTACTCAGTTCCCTCCTCTTTTTTCCCCCCTCCATTTTTGTGTGGTTGGGGCTGCAACCCAGGGACTTACGCATGCAAGGCAGGAGCTGTACCACTGATCTACACTGCCAGCCCAGTAGTTCTCTTAATTCTGCTTATATGCCTTCAATTTTTTTTTTTTTTTTGGTCAAGCAGCTTCCCCTTCTGAACCCTCCATCAGTTTCACTTGGTTTCCTCTTCAGTTCTCTGGCGTTTCATTGCCTGACTTCTCCTACTCTTCTGTTATTCATCTATTCTTTGTCAGTCCTTCATAAGTCTACATTTTTCACCCCTTATTGTTCTCCTAGTTCCCTCTGTACATTTCCAGTTATCTGGATCAGAGGGCTGTCTTTGCCCAGGTTTGCTATATCTGAAACCAAATCCATCATCATTTCCCCCAAGCCAACCTACCCTACGGACTTTCCAATTTTCTGTTATTGGTAACATTAGTCTTCCACGTTGAGATCTTTGTCATTAATAATAATGATCATATTTTTTGAAAATTGTACCTACCTTCTGGACTTGAAAAACACATTTAATGGAAATCAGGACCTAAGGAAAAATAATAAAGGGCATAACTATAGAAGAAAGTTTACAAAGCTTACCTGATGCATAGACATAATTATTCTAAGAACAAAGATGGAGGGAAGGAAACTAATTTTGACCAGGGACCCCATGTGCTGGGTGCTGTACCAGCCAGGTTTTGTCAAAATGTACATTGTTTTCCTAATAAAGCTTTGAGTAATTTATCATTTTATGCAAGAGAAAGTCTTATTTCACTGATGAAGCAACCTTATGTCACACATCTAGTGAATCTTGATACTGGTATCTATGTCTGTTTTATTTCCCCTTGTTGAGTATGAAACTCAGCTTCCACTCTTTAAAAAAAATATTGTGGTTTCATCAAATTGGTACATTGAATTGATGTTTGCTGAGGTTTTTTATTTTATTTTTTTTAAATACACGACAGTGGAATGCATTACAATTCTTATTACATATATAGAGCACAATTTTTCATATCTTACTGCATATGAATTGAAACTCAAAGTATATTCAGTTAGCAGTGACTGTAGTTATAAGAATCAATGTCCCCACTTAGCTCCTAGCTAAGAAACAGTAGTAGTGACAATACTATACTACTGATGGCAACAGTTGACATTCATTGAATGTTCTATTGTGTAGGTACTGTCCTAGCCACATTATATGAATACTTAATTTTTGTTTTTATTTCTACCCTGTCTTCTGAAATGCTTCTAGTGGACAAATACAGAAATGAAACTTAGATTTTGTAACTTGTGCATAATCACATAACTAGTCCGTTGATTAATGGTTAATGGTTAATAGTATATGGTTAAATGGGATTCAAACCTGATCTGTCAGACTTCAGTCTTACCTTATTCTCTGTAAAAAAAAAATAAACTGTTATATATTTATCAACTAAGTATTTTTTTGATGGGATATTTTTATATCACTTAATTTGTGTTTTATCAATGTTTCTAACATGGCTGATTTACATGTGATATCGCCAGCTCACGGTATACCTGAAGTGTATAACAGTCAACTCTGCTGAACCTGAATTAACTGGTTCTACACAACACCAGACATGTGGACTTTGTATTTTGAAGATTTATTAATTTGCTTAATTATGTAGTATGCTAGGAAGTCCGAAACACCAATCAGGCCAAATTTGGTTTATTGCCCCGAACTTGCAGTTGGGCAACCTTAGTGTGAACTGGGGTGGTTAGTCTTACAATGAAAGTGGAGGTTAAATCTGGGGTCTTGAACAATGGGAGCTACTTGGGAAGCAAAAAAGGGTGTCTGAGATGCAGAGTCAGGAGAAAACAGGGAAATGTTTGGGAGACAGAGTGGAATGATCTGTAGTAGTAACTTGGGGAGAAGAATATAGAAAGATGCTCATTCAACAGAAGGGTCTTGCCATTCAGGGTCTTAGATGGGTGTGGGTCCTGAGATTGTGATCTTGTCTGGGTTGTATTGAGGAGCAGGTAATTATATCCACCGAGGGCAGCACGTCTGAGGATCAGCATTTCATGCTTTTCTATAGACCACTCTGCCACTCAGATTCATAACATCAGTTTCAATCAAAATCCTCATTAGAGTGAGATTGCTTCTTATACAGATAGGAGTGATCCATATGTAAATGTTTGAAACCAAAAACATTTTTTAAAGGCTCTCAGTGCCCCCAAATTTGAAATAAGAAACATCCCTATATTTATTTTTTAATGGAATTTCAAAATTTTAAAATTGTCAGGCCAGAGAAAGTGTAAAATGCATTATTATTATCTTATTAGGTGCACTACTCGAGCCATTGAGGTGGAAGGAATTCATTCTCCTTGGCTGGAATTCTGTGTACTATATTATGTGCCCCAGATATTCTATAAATGATATGATGTCTAAATTGTGACAGAGTATGTTAAAATGACCCTAGTGCTAGCAATAACCATATCATGTATGTGTCATTACTACTGTTAACACTTAAAAATACATGCTTAGATTTAATAACCCTGCCTGGAAATTGAATTTGATAAACCATTCACAATCAGCCACCCCCCCCCCCCGAAAAAGAGAAGACTTATAAATACAGAAAGTAAATTTACAATGAGTGCAGATTTATGCTCTAAGAAAATGCATTCCTTTCCTATTTTAGTTAATTACTGGTATGTTTTAATAGCAAGTACTAATTTTGAATTAGAGTTATGGTTTATAACAAGATCCTTGGGAATGCATGCCTCTATGCTCACTGGGTCCATTTGATTGTTGATTAGCAGGGCTCTCCCTCACAGTAGAGACTGGTCCTCAGTTCATTTGTTAGCTTTTTCCCAGGTTGTTTTTTTTCCCACAGGACAAGGAGTTACTAAACATGTATTCTCTCGTCCTTGTCATGCATCTATATTGTAAACATCATGGTGGAAATGCTCATGGGCCTTGCCCATCAATTCCTCACCTAAGACATCTTTCTTGTGGTAGATCATCTGACATGCAACTTGTCTACAAAGGGCCAGGGAAGAACTGGTCTTCATACACAGACTGCAAGAACCTACTCATGAATGCCAGTCTGATTCATCCAATGGTGCGTCACTGTAGGAAGAGACCAGTAGACAGCAGGACATTGTAAGAGTTGTTTTCTCCTGGAACTCCTAGAACTCTTTAATTATTAGTGGTAATTTGTCTTGACTTGTTAAGGATGGGGGGGGAAGGTGGGGGGGCAGAGAAAAGATTATCAGTATCCCAAACTGAATCAAAAAGTGTTGGAGAGTAAAGATCCTGCCACTTGTACATCTTTATACCTTTTCCAGAATTTTATTCCCAGCAGATAAAAGCTTACTAATATTTTTACTCCTTCACTTTAAAATTCTTTTCTTTCATAAAAATCTGAATGCAAGTGTGCTCATTAGACATGCATTATTATTCAGACGTTTAACCTCTCACACTGACTCATTAGACATGCAATATTATATAGACATGTAACCTGTTTATAAATGAACCTGTTTACTCATTTGTAAAATAAGGTGGTGAAATTTGGTATTGTATGAAAGGAAAGTGGGTATGTAGAGATGCCCTGTGGAGCTCCATCTGCCCAACGTTTTCATGAGCTTGGAGGATATGAGCAGCCTACTAATGGAGATTGTAGTGAATGAGGAGCTGAAAGCCATTTGTTATGATTTAAATATGTGATATCCCCCAAAAGCTCATGTGAGATAATGCAAGAGAGTTTAGAGGTAAAATGATTGGGTTAGGAGAACCTTAAAATAATCAGTGGATTAATCCCCTTTATTGATTAACTGGGTGGTAACCATAGGTAGGTAGGGTATGGCTGAGGAGGTGGGTCACTGAGGGCATCCATTTGGGTTTATCTTTTATCTATGGTGAGGGGTGCATATTCTCATTCTCCCTCTCTTCTCTTCACTCTCCCCTCTCCTCTCTGCTTCTTGATGCGATGTCCTAAACTGCTTTTCTCCTGCATACTTTTCTGTCATGATGTTCTGCCTCACAGTGGGCCCAGAGCAATGGAGTTCACCACCTATGGACTGAGACCTCTAAAACGGTGAACTGCAAATAAACTTTTCTTCTCTAAAATTGTTCTCGTTGGATTTTTTGGTCAGAGTAACAACAAAAACTGACTAAAACACCATGGTTAATGTTGGAATGCTAAAAGTAGAGACAGATGAATTGTGGCACTTGGAACAGTGGGCTGCATGTCCAGGGAGAGATGTGACCTCAACACCAGATTTCACTTTCATGAGGATATCAGAATGATCAAAGCCACGGGGAATGTCCAGATCAAGCTAGTTCATCTCCTAGAGACTGAGGTTGTGGACTCCATGGGTGGCAGAGTCATCATAAGTAGTTTATAACTATCTCTTCTAAACTTAAGCATTATACGTCACATCTCAGTCATCTCCATGTAAGCTGTGTGAATCCTAACAGAACACCCATTTTATAGATGAAGAAACTGAGGTTTAGATCATTTAGATCATTGTCCAAGACCACACTGGTAACCAAGGTAGAGTTCAGACAAAAATTCTCCTCCATCTGACCTCAAAGCCCAAGCTCTAAAGTACTATTCTGTCACTTCCCTCCTTGATGTCTAAGGGTAGAAGGCTAAAGGTGACATTCAAATGCTAATGAAATGCCCTGGGTAGGTGTAGAGTAAAATTATCTTCTCTGCTGCTTGTCCATTTTCTCCATTGTCTTCCTCCATCATGGTAGAGTTCCATCCTCCTCTGGGGATGATCTTGGGTCTTCAAGAGTGGATCCTTCTCATACCCAACAAGAGTGTTTTAGTGGCTTTGCCTACATAGTTCAGTTTTCCTTCCTAGAAGGAATAGAGCCCCAATAGAAGTCATTCAGGCCCACACAAGATCAAGTAGTTATTCAGTAACAACAGTAGGGTTCATCCTTGTGTGTTCATATGCAAGGGTTACTGAGATGTTTAAAGGCCTTGCATTTGTGTGACTGAAATTATTTCCTGGAAGCAGCAAAAACCTTGCTAATAGACAAGTATACAACCCTAAGCGGGGAAAAATAAATTTTGTGTCACTCTTTATTTAAGAAAACTGTTTAGACTGGTTTGGTCAAACACCAGTACCTGAATGGTTGAAAAAAAATATATACCAATCAGCACCATCATATCCCAAGAAGGAAAGCATCTCTTTTGCTCACTTCTGCTTGAAAAAAAAAAAAAAAGGCAGGCACAGGTTTTCTCTGCCTTGACCATGATAAGCAGCAAGTGTGTCAAGACCATGGCTGTATTCAGCAGGTCCCTGAGAGGAGCCAAACACACATGGCAAAATGACCTCCTTTCAACATCCTGAGGTTTCTCCCCACTGTTAGCCCCCAAGAATGTAATGAGATGGAATGAATCTGGTGATAAATCAGAATTTACTTCCTTTGGAAAAATGATCTTCATGACTTCCCAGCCCAGAGCTTGGAGGGTGGGATGGAGAGGCTTGTTTCTAGACATTGGAAAGGAATCTCTTACTAATACACATGAAGAGAAATAATTTTTTAAAAAACACAATAAGCAGAAGTTGAAAGGAAATGAAAGAAAAAATGACCTTTTACTTGTCTTTAAATGGCGAAGGGAGAAAACCTCTAACACTTAGCAGTGGTTTTCCTTGTGATCAGAGATTACAAGTGATTGAAATAACGTTTGCCCTTATTTTTATGTTCAGCATTGTCTGCAACAAGCAGAATTTCTTATACAATCACAAAAGTGGAGATGTGGGTTTTTTTTTTTTAAAATAATTTAAGTGTGATAGGATAATCCGGGATTATGTAGGAACCCACACTATTTCCATGAGGGTGGGCTGTCTTACCTGGGTTCCAGGCATGGATTTGTAACTCAAGTCTCAGCAAATCAGTGAATCGATTCCTTTGGCTTCTGCGTTCAGTTCAGGAATTTTCACGTGATTCAAGATGACCCAGTGAGACTGAGTTCCAAGAATTTTCTTGGAATGGTTAGGAAAGAGAAGGTCTGTTTTCTTGGGGACTTTTGCTTCTGGCTTGTTTATCTACCAGTTCAATCAGTGATCAATTGGAGTGAATGCAAAGGCAGAGATGAGACATGGTTTTGTTAATTATATTTCTGAGTACCTAGATGTTATGCTGCAAGTTAGTGCACCCACAGACTTTTATTAAAACTAAAATGTGTTTGTGTGTGTGTGTGTGTGTGTGTGTGTGTGTGTGTGTGTATTTGGTACCAGGAATTAAACCCAGGAGTGCTTAACCACTGAGCCATATCCCCAGCCCAGCTCCACCCCTTAGAAAAAAAATTTTTTTTTTTTGAACAGGGTCTGGCTGAGTTGCTAAGGGTGGCTTTGAACTATAGATCCTTCTGTTAGTCTCCCGAGCTCTTAGGATCATAGGTGTGCACCGCTGCACACAGCTAAAATTTATCTTTTGAAACATGTTTTCGTCAGCTTTTGTGTTGCTATGACCAAAATAACCACCAATTTGAGGAGGAAAGGTTTATTTTGGCTCATAGTTTTAGAGGTTTGCTCCATGGTTGGCCTACATCATAGCTCTGGGCCCAATGCTAACTATAACAAAGTTGCAAGATTGAGAATTGTATCAGTCAAACCTATACAAAAGTCAGTTTTACTAGAAATAGGAATTACTGAGAAAACTAAGTAATTCTAAACTTGACTACAAGTAAGCAAGTGATAAGTTAGCATAGAGACTCAGGCTTTGGCATAGTTCTCTTGATAATTCACAGATACAGCTGACAAAAAAAGATTTAGGAAACAGAAATGGGAATACAAATTAAGTTGCTCACTGAATTCAGCTTCGTCTGAAGCCCATCAATAAAACGTTAGCTAAGATTAACGAAGTACAAGAAAAAGTCCATATAAACATTAAACAAAAATCATTTTATAAGTCACATTCTTAAAAGACAGTGTAAGTAAATTGACAGCCTATGAGAAGACAACTAAAATAAATATATTTATTTAGAAAAAATTAAGAACAAGTAGGTAGCTGGGCACTATGGTGCACACCTGTAATCCCAGTGGCCTGGGAGGCGGAGGCAGGAGGATGGAAAGTTCAAAGCCAGCCTCAGTGACTTAGCAAAGCCTTAAGCAACTGAGACCCTGTCTCAAAATTAAAAATAAAAAGTGCTAGGGATATAGCTTAGTGGTTAATTGCCCCTGGATTCAATCCCCACTATGGGATAGGGATGGAGGAGGGTTAATAGTAGACATCTTTAAATTTTTTATAATTTTTAAGAGATAATATTTCATAGCTACTCAGGTTTATGTATTCTAAGAAGTGATTTTGCCCATTTTGAAAATTCTGAGTTATTGTAAACCTTAAAACCAGTGATTAACATAGTTTAATTGGCAGCATTTTTCATCTTATAAACAGTGGTAGCTTAGATCTGATAGAATGCAGTTAGTTTAAGCTTTGCTGCAGATTTAGCAGATCAAGAAGTTCCCATCTATTTTTAGTTCAGTAAGAGTCTTTTTTCCCACCTTACATTCATGAGTGGATGGATGTTAAGTTTTATTGAACACTTTGCTTTTCTTCTATTGAGATAGTTATGCGATCTTTCTTCCTTGGCTTGTTAATGGGGTAAATTTCATTGGCAGGTATTTGAAAATTGATCTAGGTTTGTATTTCTTATATAAACCTCAGTTGGTTATGTAGTATTGCCTTTTAAAAATTGCATTGTTGGCTTTATTTTTGCCAGTGTGTGGGGGAGATTTTTCAACAAGTTCAGGAATGTCATGAATGCTAAAGGCCTATAATCTCTCTCATTTTGTTATTTATGACTTATTTTGTAATAAAGACCACATAAAAGTGATCTTTATGATAGGGCTCCCTCTTTCTATTCTCTGAAAAAGTGTATATATCATTGGAATTATTGGTCCAGTCGTGGACTTCAAACAGAACTTGACTATACACCTTAGTCCTTCTTCGTGTGTGTGTGTGTGTGTGTGTGTGTGTGTGTGTTTGTGTGTTGTGTGGTGGAGGATGGACTGTTTAATTATTGGCTCAACTTTTGTAATAGATAATACTATTTGGATTTCTTTTTTGATTTAGTTTTGTCATATAGATTATTCTAGAAACTTAGCATTTTTGCTTTCATATTGGATAGAATTGTTCATAAACTTGCTCCTTGGATTTCCTCCTTTGTTGCTTAGATTCCCCACTGGTGGTTCCTGATACAAACTTATCTTGCCTTTTTTTCGCTGCCAGATTAACTGCTACCTCATATCTTCATTGACTTAATGATTGAACTCAATTGCATTGCATTAACAGCCCCTATTTCTCTGGTTCTGTTTTAAATTTTGTTAAGTCAATGACTTCCTGTATAGCTTTGATATAAACATTTTACATTTTTTATTAGTTGTTCAAAACATTACATAGCCCTTGACATATAATATTTCATACATTTGATTCAAGTGGGTTATGAACTCCCATTTTTCCCCCGTATACAGATTGCAGAATCACATCGGTTACACATCCACGTTTTTACATACTGCCATACTAGTGTCTGTTGTATTCTGCTGTCTTTCCTATCCTCTACTATCCCCCCTCCCCTCCCCTTCCCTCCCCTCCCTCTACCCCATCTACTGTACTTCATTTCTCTCCCTTGTTTTTTTTCCCCTTTCCCTTTACCTCCTCTTATATGTAATTTTGTATAACAATGAGGGTCTCCTTCCATTTCCATGCAATTTCCCTTCTCTCTCCCTTTCCCTCCCACCTCTTGTTCCTGTTTAATGTTAATCTTCTTCTCATGCTCTTCCTCCCTGCTCTGTTCTTAGTTGCTCTCCTTATATCAAAGATGACATTTGGCATTTGTTTTTTAGGGATTGGCTAGCTTCACTTAGCATAATCTGCTCTAGTGCCATCCATTTCCCTGCAAATGCCATGATTTTGTCATTTTTTAGTGATGAGTAGTACTCTATTGTGTACAAATGCCAATTTTTTTTTAATTCATTCATCCATTGAAGGGCATCTAGGTTGGTTCCACAGTCTAGCTATTGTGAATTGTGCTGCTGTGAACATCGATGTGGCAGTATCCCTATAGTACGCTCTTTTAAGATCTTCAGGGAATAGTCCAAGAGGGGAATAGCTGGGTCAAATGGTGGTTTCATTCCCAGCTTTCCCAGGAATCTCCATACTGCTTTCCAAGTTGGCCGCACCAATTTGCAGTCCCACCAGCAATGTACAAGTGTATCCTTTTCCCCACATCCTCGCCAGCACTTGTTGTTGTTTGACTTCATAATGGCTGCCAATCTTACTGGAGTGAGATGGTATCTTAGGGTGATTTTGATTTGCATTTCTCTGACTGCTAGAGATGGTGAGCATTTTCATGTACTTGTTGATTGATTGTATGCCCTCCTCTGAGAAGTGTCTGTTCAGGTCCTTGGCCCATTTGTTGATTGGGTTATCTTATTTTTTAACTTTTTGAGTTCTTTGTATACTCTGGATATTAGGGCTCTATATGAAGTATGAGGAGTAAAAATTTGTTCCCAGGATGTAGGCTCCCTATTTACTTCTCTTATTGTTTCTCTTGCTGAGAAAAAACTTTTTAGTTTAAGTAAGTCCCATTTGTTGATTCTTGTTATTAACTCTTGTTAATATTAAGGAATTTGGAGCCCGACCCCTCAATATGTAGATCGCGAACCAGCTTTTTCTTGTATCAGACGCAGAGTCTCTGATTTGATATCAAGCTTCTTGATCCATTTTGAGGTAACTTTTGTGCATGGTGAGAGAAAGGGATTCAGTTTCATTTTGTTGCATATGGATTCCCAGTTTTCCTAGCACCATTTGTTGAAGATGCTATCCTTCCTCCATTGCATGCTTTTTAGCCCCTTTATCAAATATAAGATAGTTGTAATTTTGTGGATTGGTCTCTGTGTCCTCTATTCTGTACCATTGGTCCATCCGCCTGTTTTGGTACCAGTACCATACTGTTTTTGTTACTATTGCTCTGCAGTATAGTTTGAAGTCTGGTATCGCTATAGCGCCTGATTCACCTTTCCTGCTTAGAATTGTTTTTGCTATTCTGGGTCTTTTATTTTTCCATATGAATTTCATGATTGCTTTATCTATTTCTACAAGAAATGCCGTTGGGATTTTGATTGGCATTGCATTAAACTTATAGAGAACTTTTGGTAATATCGCCATTTTGTTGATGTTAGTTCTGCCTATCCATGAACAGGGTACATTTTTCCATCTTCTAAGATCTTCTTCTATTTCTCTTTTTAGGGTTCTGTCGTTTTCATTGTATAAGTCTCTCACCTCTTTTGTTAGGTTGATTCCCAAGTATTTTATTTTTTTGAGGATATTGTGAATGGGGTGCTTGTCCTCATTTCCATTTCAGAAGATTTGTCACTGATATACAGGAATGCCTTTGATTTATGCATGTTGATTTTATATCCTGCCACTTTGCTGAATTCATTTATTAGCTTTAGTAGTTTCTTTGTAGACCCTTTTGGGTCTTCTAGGTATAGAATCATGTCATTCGCAAATAGTGATAATTTAAGTTCTTCTTTTCCTATTTTTATGCCTTTAATTTATTTTGTCTGTCTAATTGCTCTGGCCAGTATTTTGAGAACTAAATTGAAGTGGTGAGAGAGGTCATCCCTGTCTTGTTCCAGATTTTAGAGGGAATGCCTTCAGTTTTTCTCCATTTAGAATGATGCTAGCCTGAGGCTTAGCAGAGATAGCTTTTACAATGTTGAGGTAAGTTCCTGTTATCCCTAGTTTTTCTAGAGTTTTGAACATAAAGGGATGCTGTACTTTGTTGAATGCTTTTTCTTTGTCTATCGAGATGATCATGTGGTTCTTATCTTTAAGTCTATTGATGTGGTGAATAACATTATTTGATTTCCGTATATTGAACCAGCCTGGCATCCTGGGGATGAATCCTACTTGATCATGGTGCACAATTTTTTGATATGCTTTTGTATCCGATTCGCCGGAATTTTATTGAGGATTTTTGCATCTAGGTTCATTAGAGATATTGGTCTGTAGTTTTCTTTCTTTGAAGTGTCTTTGTCTGGTTTCAGGATCAGGGTGATATTGGCCTCATAGAATGAATTTGGAAGAGCTCCTTCTTTTTCTATTTCCTGAAATAACTTGAAAAGTATTGGTATTAATTCTTCATTGAAGGTTATGTAAAACTCTTCTGTATACCCATTTTCCAGGTGATGCAGGATTTTTCCTTCCTTCTTTTATCATTGATTTCCCGTTTTATTCCATTATGATCAGATAAGATACATGGTATTATCTCCACACCTTTATATTTACTGAGGGTTGCCCTGTGGCATAATATATGGTCTATCTTTGAGAAGGATCCATGTGCTGCTGAGAAGAACATATATCCACTTGATGATGGTTGATATATTCTCTATGTCGGTTAAGTCTAGGTTATTGATTGTGTTATTGAGTTCTATAGTTTCTTTATTTAACTTTTGTCTGGAGGATCTGTCCAATGGTGAGAGCGGTGTGTTGAAGTCACCCATAATTATTGGGTTGTGGTCTATTTGATTCTTGAACTTGAGGAGAATTTGTTTTATGAACGTTGCAGCACCATTATTTGGTGCATACATATTGATAATTGTTATGTCTTGTTGGTGAATGGTTCCTTTTTATCCCTTTTTCAAACTTAGGTTTGAAGTTGATTTTATTCGATAGGAGTATGGCCACTCCTGCTTGCTTCCAAGGACCATATGAGTGGTATGATTTTTCCCAACCTTTCACCTTCAGCCTGTGTATGTCTTTTCCTATCATATGAGTCTCCTGAAGGCAGCATATTGTTGGATTTGTTTTTTAAACCAGGTTACTAGCCTATGTTGCTTGATTGGTGAGTTTAAGCTATTAACGTTTAGGGTTACTATTGATGATGGTTTGTACTTCCAGTCATGTTTGTTTATTTAAATTTGGCTTATTTTTCCTCTTTGGTTATTTTCCCCCCTTTACTGAGTTGCCTCCCACTGTTAGTTTTGGGTGCTGTTTTTCATTTCCTCCTCTTGTAGTGTTTTGCTCAAAATGCTTTGCAGTGCTGGTTTTCTGGCTGCAAATTCTTTTAGCTTTGTTTATCATGAAATATTTTAATTTCATTATCAAACCTGAAGCTTAATTTTGCTGGATACAGTATTCTTGGTTGGAATCCATTATTTTTCAGCATTTGAAATATGTTGTTCCTGGATCTTCTCACTTTCAATGTCTGTGATGAAAAATCAGGCGTTAACCTAATTGGTTTACCCCTGAATGCAATCTGCCTCCTTTCTCTTGTAGCTTTTAATATTCTCTTCTTGTACTGTATGTTGGATATCTTCATAATAATGTGTCTTGGAGTTGGTCAATTACGATTTTGTATGTTTGGGGTCCTGTAGGCTTCCAGGATTTGGCAATCCATTCCATCTTTCATATCTGTAAAGTTTTCTAAGATTATTTCATTCAACAGATTGTTCATTCCTTTGGTTTGGACCTCTATACCTTCTTCTATCCCAATGACTCTTAAGTTTGTTTTTTTTTTTTTCATAACATCCCATATCTCTTGCATGTTTTGCTCGTGGTTTCTTACCAGCCTTTCTGCATTGACTATATTCTTTTCGAGTTGGTAAACTTTGTCTTCATTATCTGATGTTCTGACATCTATTTGATCTAGTCTATTTGTAATATTCTCATTTGAATTTTTGATTTGGTTTATGGTTTCCTGCATTTCTAGGATTACTGTTTGATTTTTATAAAAAAAATCTCTATCTCCTGGTAGAGTTCAGTTTTTGCTTCTTGAATCTGCTTATGCAATTCATTTTCAAAGTATTCTTTCATTGTTTGGACTTGCTGTCTAATGACTTCTTTAAGATTGTATTCCATCTGAGTCAGGTATGCCTTGAGTTCTTTCTATGTCCATTTTTCTGATGCTTCTAGGTTCTCCTGTAAATTTAAGTTGTCCTGCAGTGTTTGTAATCCTTTTTTCCCTTGTTTTTTCATGGTGTGCATGTTACTTTCCAACTCTGTTTAACTGCTGTGTTTCTGTTTTCTCCTATAAATTTGTTTTGGTTTTGTGTATCTCTATGGTCTCTCCTTTGTGGTGGGAGACTATGCCTAGAGATGTTGGGCTTTATTGTAATTTAAAGCTGATTCATTTGATTCATAAAAGGCTTATGGATTCTGTAGGCATGTAGTGATCTGATGTTTGCTCTTAGGACTTTATATTTAGGTTGGGTGCTATGATGGTATGAAGGTTAGTATGTCTTGGCTACTTTGGAAGATTTCTCTACTGAAGGGGGATATTAACAGGCGAATGGATCAGGGTATTTCGGAGCCCTATAGACAGCCTCGAAACAATCACCTATTTGCATTTAGAAAATTATACATAATGAAAGTCGTAATGCTTGGGATAAAAGGGGAAGGGGAAGGAAGGAGTCCTTAAAAAGAAAGAGGGAGAGAAAGGTAGAATGGAGGAGAATGGAAAGAACAATAAAAATTGAAAAGGGAAAAGAAAGAAAGAAAAAAAAGATAATGAAGTCTTAGAGTTGTATTTTCTTCTCTTCCACTAGGAGGAGCTGTGCCCTTCGAGCCGAGCTTCTGCCCTCTTTGTGCTGGCAGCAATCCCTGTAAGGCGACTCCTCTTCCCCTACTGGTCGTCTCTCTAATCCTGTTAGTCCAGAGCTGTTTCTCTTCTCCGGCCCTTACCCCCCTTCCTCCCTCCAGCCAGCCAGACCCCGCTCACCGGAGGTGATCTCCAAGGATCTGGTTACACTTGCAGCCCCACTGCATGCCCTATTTCCGGAACGACTGAGCACTCTCTCTGTCATTCTTCCAGACCCCAGTGTTGTGGAGCGGTGATCTGGGAAACGAGAGTTTAATTTGTCCGGACCCCTTTGGTGGCCACACCCCCGGAACTGGCGGCTAAGGCCTTGCCGCTGGTGGTAGGGGGAGTTGGCGATCAGGAGTCCCCTCTGCTTCCCTCGGCCCCTACATTCACGCCCACGGAGCTCTGGGGTGAGATTTTTGAGGTTTTCCAGCTACATGTATCTGGTGGGGGTGGGAGTTACACACTTGCTAAAGCCGATTCTGCTGGGAAGGGAATCCCGTCCACTGAACTCTGGTGACGTCAGCTCTCTGCTATGGTGGGCCCCAGACTCCTTGCTGGAATGTCCGATGGGAGGGGTGGTTCTGGCCTGTCTCTGGTATGTTCCAGTCTCGGATTCAGTTCTGGGTTGCTTTTTCGTGAAGGCTTGATTAGCAACCTCTTCATAGGGTCTCTCCACTGCACAGTGCTGAACCGCCTCCTACTGTGCTGGTCGCCAGGCAGCGGTGGCGTCCTGGACCTACACGCAGCGTGACCGAGGTTCACCCGTCTGGGACAAGCTGTCACCTCCAATAATCCCAAATTCCCTAGCAGGTCTCACTTCAGCTGAATTTTGCTGGGAGTTTCTCAGCAGGTAGAATCTGAATGTTCTAATGCGTCTCTTTGTCCATGTGGTTGAGGAGGTACTGAAAGCGCTGCCTCCCCGCCTGCCGCCATGTTGAGTCCTCAACATTTTACATTTTTGCTGTTCAAATTTTCATTGGTGTGACTGATGATAGGGGTCATTTGAGATAATTTTCCTCCCTCATGTCCTTGGAATTGCTACTGACAGGTTACTTAACCCATCACCTAAGGACAGCCACTCATGCTCCCTGCTTAGGGTCTCTTTTTAAAGTGATTCACATCTAGCTCTCACACAATGAAAGTTTTCCCTTATTCAGAAGTAGACTAAGCAGAATTCTTTCTTCAGCAACTTACAAGTCTTATGTCTTACAGCAAGAGTTTTACCATTGTGTGCTCAGGCTTCTCATTTGCAAAATGGGAATGCAAATAGTCTCACATGACTATTGAGGACAATCAGGTGATCATTGTTAGTGTGACCTTCTTAGAGTAGGTGTCTTGGAAATGGCATTTGTCTGTTCCTGTCGGTAGTTTCTGCTATCAAAATGTGGTAACTTTCTGGTTGGATGACAATAAAAAATGGTACATTCACTCATCATAGTACTTTCTAATCTAGTCTAGTAAGTCATCTAATTAATATAAGTTCATAGAATTAAGTGAAGGGAGCTCTTTTTTTCTCTGTGTGCATATCTTATGAGGCAGAAGAAAAAATAGAGTGTGACACCCAAAAAGCTAATGGATTCTATTTCCCTATATTAGCTTTTTCCTTAAGAGTGTTTTACAGTCATCTCACAGATGCCTTTGAGAGTCGAGTAAAAATCATGGACACTGTCTTCCCCCAAATGAAGATTTGCATATTCTTCTTACATGGAATTCTATATTTGATAAGTTGAGACTAGAGACCCTTTGAAGAATATTCCCGATGAAGGGTGAGAATCCATGTTTTAGAAAGTAACAGTTCTCTTTAATGTTAGCCTAATGTCATTTTTTTGACAGCTTAGAAGTTCCCATTCCATAAGACTAATGCATCCTGAGTTAGAAGATGCATTTGCAATGGGCCAGGTGGATGTTTTGACATTATTAATTCTTATGGGATCCATCATAATGACTCTGAAAGAACACTAGAAATAGCTTATGAGCCTAAACAAAATAGGAAAACATTTTCAACTCCTAGTATGTTCTGAGGAAGGTGTCCCTGGTGGTGTCCAAGTGAATCTAAAATTGAATGATTTAATACTTTGAAAACTTTTCTCCTCCCCTGCCTAGGCTTTGCATTCCAGCTTATCCCGGGATGACTTTGTATAAAAGCAGTTTGTAAAGCAGGTATGTGCTTGGTTTGTTAACAACAAGAGCAGAATGCCCTTTATCTTTGTTTCAAAAGCAAGTAGGATCTTGTTTGATGATATGAGAAAGAGAGAGAGAAAAGTCCAGACAGAGTAGTAGACAAAGAGCATGAATCAGAGACAGAGTCAGAATCAGGCAAAGAGACAGACAGAAAGCCAGACAGAACAATAGACAACGAAAACACATGTGCGCATGCACACACACAGATACCAGACAGGGCAGTAGACAAAGAGCATGCGCGCGCGCGCGCGCACACACACACACACACACACACACGGCCAGATAAAGCAATAGATAAAGAGCAGAGAGAGAAACAGAGACAGAGAGACAGACACTGAAAGGAGGCCAGACAGAGCAATAGAAAAAGAGCAGAGAAAAGGGGAGAGAGAGACACACAAGAAATAGGCAAAAGTCCAGATGGAATAATAGGCAAAGGAAACAGGGAAGATAGGCAGATGGAGAAAATGAAATTTTTTCATTTTGACCTAAGGTAGAAAGTGAGTCTATAATTTTCTCAAATAGCTAAAACAATGAGATACATAAAATAAGGGAAATTCAGAAGAAATAAATTAGAAGCCTTAAATTTTTTTTAAAAAATCAATGATATATAAACACATTAACAGCTATTTTGTAAGGTTCTCATGCAAATTAACTGAGGCAATATGTGTAACTATCTTTAGCATAATACCTGATAGAATAGCCAAGATGATTACTAATTCCTACTTTTGTTACTTACAAATTATGTTTTTAAAGAACTGGGCTCCAGTGTCATTTGCTGTTTCTTTTTCTAAATAAATAATAGTGGAAATGCTTTTCCTTAGGGATGTTTGATTGTAGCAAGTGAGCTATTTGTTTCTCGGGATGTGGTAGAACTGGTTACACATGAAAAATGATTCATTAGCTCCACAAGATCACATATGTGCAGTAGTTTTCATAGAAGCACCCATCATAGACTTTAGTTATCAGTGATCCCTGGAGAAGGGCTGAAAGCTCAAAGAATATTCAGAGACAAAATCAGGGTTAGTAATGAAAGTCCTAAATGTAGGCACAAAAATATTGGCTAGAGGAACTGTATAGAGGTCAGGAAAGAATAGAAACAATCATTCATCTACAAATACATTTTTGTAGGCTCCAGGGAACTTTACAAGATCAAGAATATTTCATTCATAAAAGACCTAAATAAATGATGTGGCGCTTGATCCTATGATGACTGCCAACTGCATGTTCATTCAGTTCCTAGATTGTTCTGTTGGGCAAATAGACATGTGGAAAGCACTCTTTGACATTTGTGTTACTCATTTATTAAAGCAATTCCCTAAAGACTTTTACTTAGAAACTTTTAAAAAGAATCAAATATTGTTCTTATGTTGTGGATAAGAGGACCAGTTTGACATCAGAACACAAATCCTGCACTTAAGCTGGATGAATGTATGTCTGAAAATTCTCAAGTCCATTTTGTTCACTCTAAGTGGGGATTCTAAGAGCCTTCTCCTTACAGGGTGACTGTGAGCATTAAGTGATGTTTCTCTGCTCCATGTGCTTACCATGTGCATGGTACCTAGAAAGCACTTGCTATTAGCTGCTATTGTTGTTGACATAGTTATTGATCATTTTGACTTAAATGCATCATTGGACCTCAAGGAAATTGGTTGGGGGTGGGGGGGAGAATAGGAGTTGAAGGACAGATGAAGTCTTAAAGTAATATTTACCTTGTCAAGATATTTCTACACAAGTAGTCAGATGCATTGCATAAATCAATTGCCACACACAGGAATAACTGAAATACTCATGTCGATCGACTAAGGTGGGGGGAGAGGAGAGCATGGCGATTTCTCAAAGTAAGTGGGAGAAGACAGCTGGGAGAGTCTCATGTTCTCAGAAGTGAGCCCTGGACACCCCAAGGCCTTTTACCATATATTTTTTTTAATACTGTGAAAAGTCATTTGGTATAATAAGGGTGACAGTGATAAACGATTTTTAATGCCTTCATGAAGATTTGTGCAGTGCTATTTTTCCAAAGATTTTTCTCTGTCACCTTAAGGGGCAAGCCTGGGAAGATATATTTGAATACATAAATGATTCACTTGCTCTCCGAGGAGAGTTGAGATAAATATTTATATTGGTCATTTGCCATCCATTTAATACTCTATGGGTTATTACATCCACATTTACTCTGAGATGTTCTAAAATTCCCACAGGAGTGCTTTTTCTTGTCAGCTATATTGGGGGATGGGATCAGGAACCAACACCAACTAATAGGAGACATCTCTGCACCTTAAGACAACATTTGCTGGGTACCTACCTTTGACATTTCAGGAATGCAAGTGTGTTTTCTGTTCATTGATACAGAGTGAACTTCTGTACTCTTTGACATTGCTAGTCCCATTGGACCAAGAACCTAGAAAATAACTTGGCCTTAGAATAATAGTGCTTTAAGAAAATGAGATATTAATAAAATAGGAAATATCATTTATAGCACTGGGGTGATAACAGTTACCTTTGCATTCCTTATGTGCCTTGCCCAAAATCAGTTTTAAGTTGAAACATGCCGCAATCCATCCAGCACTTACTGAACCTACTATGTGTTGGAGAAACAATGTGTACTGTTGGAGTTTTGGATTTGGGTTGTCCCCAAAAGCTCCTATTAATGCAGGAATATCCAGAGATACACTAATTAGATCATGAGAGCTATAACCAAGTCATTCCATCATGGTTTGAATGGTGGTAACTGTGGATCTAGATTCTCTGCTTCGCCAATCACAAATTTGAAGAATAAAGTCTACAGAAAGTAATTAAAGGGAGGAATAAATGGAATAGGATTTATTTAACTGAGATTAAAAAAAATCCTATGATCTGGGAGACGGAGCCTGATAGCAAGAAAACACATTTTTGTTGGTAGCCCAGGGGCTTGTCTGATTTTGGGTTATGAGCATGGATCAATGTCTGTGTTCTATAGGCATTAAAAAAGTATCAGGTCTATTGGCTGTTCCTGGAGTTTTAGTCCTTTCTATAATTCCCAATGGGCTTCACTTCTACCTTCTATTTCCCTGCCTCTCTGAGACAAAGGAATTGGCTGGAGTGTTCCCACAGGGGACCCTTCATGGTGTTTTTACATTTGAAAAAGGCCTTTTTGGTGCCCATTAATATCTCTCTTAGCCTTTTGATGTGTAGTCTCTGCCTTTAAATAAGTCCATAATTGGGGCCTGTTGCCTGACCATTATCTATTCTTATTCAGCTGGAAGAGGTGTGTCACAGAGGGAATATCTGCTGGGCCCTTCCACCATGATGTCCTTGACTCACCTTGTGCCCAGAACAATGGAGTCAGCCACCTATGGACTGAGACCTCGGAAATTGTGAGCCCCAAATAAATTTTTCCTTCTCTCAGTTGTTCATTTCAGGTAATTTGGTCACACTGGTACAAAAGCTGACTACCACATAGTAAATAAAGCATATCTTCAAGTGGCCATTCTGTAATGGTAGAGTTGAACTTGAAAGCAGAGTTATAGATGTCTAATGTATGCCCAGAGATATCTCTGTAGCAAAGTATATAACTTATTCTGCAGGAGTCAAAGGAAGTTTCTCAGTGGAAGGGAAGAACTGGTATTTATTACACATTGTTGGTTCCCTTTTGTTTCTGGAAACACTAATGAGGGTATATCTGTCCATGCCACATGGGGTTTCAAATAATTTGAATGTGATGCCTTGAATTATTGTTATGCTCGAATTTGGGACACCCAAAAGACTACCAGAGAACCAAGATCGATGTAAGCAGCAAAGAGGTGTTTATTGCGGGCTAGCTCGGTCCTCCATGCGCACATAGCAACTGGTGACGCTGAGAGGCTCTGAGCCCAGGGTTTGCAGCAGTTTTATACACTCTTTGGGAAGGCAGGGATTTCACAAACATCATAGCATCTCTTAGCAAATCATCACACACCATGGGAAAATCATAAAACAACTCTAAAACATGATTAGTGTATCGTATCAAGTGGCAGGAAAGGGTTATGGGTTAGTTCAAGGGGTTGACACACTTAAAAATGATTGGTTTAAACCATGAGGGTGTCACAAGGGGGGATTCATGCCAAGCTGCAGGGCTTCTAGTTTAGATATTGGTCACCACACCTAGGTGGGGACCATCTGATATTTCAATATCTTGGCCTATCTTAGGAAATCACCATCTTCACCTTTTCCAAGAACTGTTTGCACAGAGCTTTCTGTGGTATTTTCTGACTTTAGGACTGCAGTAGGTCAGGGGTTAAGTTTCAAAGCAAAATGAGGTCCCAAGTAGAATGAGGTTGCTTAGGTCTTTCATTATCTGAACATTACCTTAGAAAACCCTGGATAGGATTTAGTCAGGTGAAAAACTGATAGAACAGAAGGACATTCCAAGCCAAGGAAAAGGGGGATAAGCAAAGACTGCAGCACAGGGGTGCAGAATGTGCAAAAAGAACCATTAACAAACCATTCTTGCTGGCACTTGAAATGTTTAGTACAGAAGATGAAGATGCTGATAAGGTCAGGGCAAGATGATAGGTCTTCTTTTGGACCATTACTCTTGGTGTCTTCCATTGTGTGCCTTATTTCCTTGATGGGAGCCTTGTCCTTAGAATTTGCTATGGCTGGGAGGACATGGGGAAGAAAGGAGGTATGCCAAATCTAAGAGCCATTCTGCAGTCCTGTTATAGCTCTTCACACCCACAGCCTATCATCTACAGGAAATAGAAGGATGTGTTTCCTGTTGTAAGCTACTGAGATTTGTGGGATGATTTGTTAATGCAGCAGAACTTAGTTGAAGCTGATTGTTATAGTTACATCAAACTGTATTTGGTAGGTAACATAGAGAATTTATATTTATTGTGCTGAATCCGTGAGTATACAGATTGAGGAGTTGTGATATAGAATGCACATTTGTGATGCCCATGCTGATAAAGGGAAAATTCTACATGTACTTCTTCTGTTCTCTGATAATGGTTATCCTGATATCTAGTGTGGAAGATTGATTGCAACTTTTCATAAATATAAAGCCTATATCATATACTCCAGTGTATCTGGATGCTTCCACAATATTATGTTTCAAGGTTCATTTCTATTGAATGTTAGAGGGAATCCTTCATTCATTTATGGATCACCAGATAGGCATGATGATGCACACTTATAATCCAGAGACTTGGGAGACCAAGGCAGGAGGATCACAAGTTCAAGACCAGCCTGAGCAACTTAGCAAGACCCTGTCTCAAAATCATAATTTTAAAAGGGCTTGGGATGTAGCTTGGTGGTTACGTGCCCCTGGGCAAAATCCATGATACTAAAGGAAAAAGAAATACAAGTCATTTATTGATTACCGTCATTTATTGATACATGATTTTCCATTTTATGACTGTCCCAATTATGCCATTTTTTTTGATTATAGCAGAATTATAAATAATGCCATTATGAATATCCTTATGTGTGGTTTTTGTTGAACACATGTTTCTCTTGCATATATACCAAGAAGGTACCAAAGTATATGCCAAGATTTATCTTTAGTATATAATGCATAATAGTTTTCAAAGTGGTTGTATAAATTTCCACTCCATCAGCCAATTGTGAGAGCCTAGTTGCTCCATATCCTTATAACCTTTTTTTTTTTTTTTAAGAGATACTAGGAATTGAATCCAGGGGCACTCTACTACTGAATTACATCCTCAGCCCTTTTTATTTTAGATTTTGAGACAGGATCTTGCGAAGTTGCTGAGGCTGGCCTTGAACTTGTGGTCATCCTACCCCTTAGCTTCCCAAGTTGCTGGGATTGCAGGTGTGAGCCACTGTAGCTGGCTTCTTGTTGATATTTGCCTTTGGCCACTTATTTTGTTTTTAGCCCACCTAATTGGTATGCAGTACTGCCTTCTTGTTTTCATGTCCATTTCCCTGAAGGATAGTAACTTTGAGAATCTTATAGATACTCATTTGCTTTATGGAGTATACTTTTTTCAAGTCTGTCCATTTTCTTATTGAATTTGATGTGTTTCTTATCAGTCATAAGAATTTTGCACATAATTTGCTTGGGTGACGTTCATCAGTTATTCAACATATTCCTCAATAATTTATCAACACATTACAAAGTGTTTTCCTTCAGGCTGACTTAACTTTTTATAATTTTTCTTTTTCTTTTTCTTTTTTTTTTTTTCATACTAGAGATTGAACCTAGAGGTGCTTAACCACTGAGCCACATAGCTAGTCCTTTTACATGTTATTTAGAGACAGTTGTTTAGGGCCTTACTAAGTTGCTAAGGTTGGCCTGGAATTTGTGATCCTCCAGCCTCAGTCTCCCAATTTGCTGGGATTACAGGCATGTACCACCATTCCCAGCTCCTTTTTACTATTATTGACAGTGTTTTTGTTATGTTTTTTAATGAAGTATAGGTTATTTACCTTTTCTCCCATGAATATTAACTTCTGTACCCCAAGTAAGATACTTGTGTCAACTTCATGACACACATTACAGTTAGTCATCTGGAATTGACTTTTGTGTAGGGAGATAGGGAAGTATATATCAAGATTTTTTAAAATGTCCTAGGAGTATCCAATTGACTTATTCCTGTTATTCACATCTCCATTTTTTCCTCATATCTGTAACAGTACTATGTTTGTTACAAATTAAATGCACAGTTATGTATGGATTTAACTCTAGATTATGGTGCATTGGTCTGCTAACACTTATACCAATTTTCGACTTTCAGTTATTAAAGTTACATAAGTCTAGTTACCAGTATAAATCTGCCACCTTTATTCATGAAAATTATTTTGAATCATCTTGGCCTTTTGTCTATCCATATAAAGGAATCACAATTACAATTTGTGTACGGAAACAAAATCTGCCAAAATTTTATTGTCATTTTAGTGTAGCTACAATAGTCAGCGTGAGGGGATTTTATATCATAAAAATGCCCTTTTAATTCATAAACATTGTATGCCCTGTCTTGCATTTATTGAAATTTCTATATTTTCTTAGTAATGTTTTAATTGTTTGAGATTGGTTTTGTTTTTTTCTGACTTTTTATTAGTTTTTTTAGTTGTATGTAACATTAGAATTCATTTTGACATAATTACAGAAACATAGAATATAATTTGCTCTAATTCAGTTCTCAGTACTTCTGTTATCCCTCTCCTCTCCCTCCCCCTCTTCCCTTTCTTCTACTGGTCTATTTTCTTTGATTATTTTAAATTAGTGCATTGTATATATACATACATTGTATATATAGATCCAATAGGGACTCTATATCGTTGCTTAGACTTATTTCTAGTTATTCAGTGAAGGGCTGCTTGATATTATTAAAGGTTTGTTTATTTTTGTTGCAGATGTTTAGAAATACTATGACTTAATACTCAATAATATTACTAAATTCAGTTACTAATTCCAAACATTTATTTGTATATCTTATCATTTCCAGGTGCACAAGACTGTTATGTGTATAGATAATGATCTTTCTAACCATTTTTTAAGCTTAATTGGGATGAGAAAAATTGGCTGTGTATGAAGAATACACATGGTACTGTACTAGGATTCATGTCTTGAATGAATGAATTTTATCCTATTATTTGACCTGGATAAAGTTCATTCATTGACATTCTGTCTCTCATATGTGCTCAGGATTTCTATCTAATTGAACTAAAACTGCATTGCATACCACATTGCATTTGGCTCAAACTCTCAGTGTTTATTCCTTTAGCATAGGGATCTGTGTCCCATGTAATCGCCATGGAATTATCAACTTAAGTGAATTTAACACTGACAGAGAGTTAAATTTACCAAAGGATTCCAATTTTATGATTGAACTGACTGTATTTCCCCCTCTAATACACAATCCAGTCTAACATTAGGAATGTACTGTGTCTTCTCTAATATGGAACATTTCCATGTTTCTTTGATATTTATGACCAACGTTTTTGAAGACTTAAGTCTTCTGTTGTGTATAGAGAACATTTCTTGTTTGGGGCCTCTGTTTACTCAAAAATGTCCCCTGCTCTCCTTTCTACTCCTCCCCCTCCTCCTCTTTATGTATTTATCTCCCATTAAGAAATTATATTTCCATCCTTTTATTGGTTTAAAATTTACTACTGTATTGAATTATTTTGGTGTTCAAAGTTTCCCAGATTTGCTTGGTGAGAGAATCTTCAAGCAAGTGGTTTGTCTAAGCTTCTCCTCTTCTATATTGTTGGTTCCTCTGCATCCCCAGTCTTGCTGTCACAAGAAAGAAGGGAAACTGTTAAACTAGTTTCCTTCTGTAGTTACAGGTTAATCATGATTATACTTGTTTTCTAGTGAAATTGAAGCCAAAGCCAAAATGTTGTGTGTGGTCTTCTTGATTTTGTGATCCAGTATAGGAGAGATTCCCCATCAGAACCAAATTTATAATCAAAAACATTTAAATATTTCCAGTAATGATTGTTTAATTATTTGCATCTTTAAAGCATATATTTTACTGTACAGAATTTTAAATAGCATTAACTAAGCATACATGTTATTAATCTCAAGAAGGGATGCTCTATTGTTTTAATACACCTCTCCGAGTAACAGAATACAGAAACAATGTATAGATTGGAAAGATACAATGAAATTGGCCCAGTTGACATAAAGTTACTGCCCTGAACATATTAATGTAGTAAATTTTCATTCAGATTTATTCTAATTTTTTTATTTTGGCCTATACCTATATTAGAGAATTTAAAATATTTATTTCACTCTATACATTCTTACTGGTGCATTATAGTTGTACATGATGGTGGGATTCATTGTTACACATTTGCACCTGCACACAAAATAAGAATTTGGTCAATATCATTCCCCAGTATTTACCCTTTGCTTTGTCTCCTCCCTCCCCCTTCCCTTTATCATATTCTACTGATCTCCCTTTGATTTTCACGAGGTTTCTGCCCCCTTCCTACTCTCTTCATTTTTTCTAACTTCCACATGAAAAAAAAACGTACAGCCCTTGGCCTTCTGAATTTGAGTTAATATAACATTCTCCAGTTCCATCCATTTTTCTGCAGATGATGTAATTTCATTTTTCTTTATGGCTGACTAAAACTCCATTGTGTATATATACCACATTTTCTTTATGCATTTATTGATTTCTTAATGTCAGTTTGCCAGTGATAAATTTACTCCTTTTAATTCTCCAAAAATATCTATTTCCCCCATTCTTTTTAAAGTACTTTATTTTTTAATTTTTATGTTGGTGCTGAGAATCGAACCCAGTGCTTCACATGTACTAGGCAAGTGTTCTACCACTAAGCTACAGCCCTAGCCCATATTTCCCCCATTTTTGAAGAATGCTATTATGGAATATGAAATTATAGCTTAGCAGTTATTTTCTTTCACTATTTTGAACATTTCCATTGCCTTTAGGCTTTTTTGATTGCTGATAAGAATTCACCTATATTTCTTTCTGATGCACTTTGAGGATGATGTATTGAGGGTGGTAGTCTTAAGGTTTTTCTGTTCCTTTTTTTTAACAGCATCTGTATTATGAGCTTCTGAAGTACAGTTTTCTGTATCTTTATCCAGCTTGATGGTTATGGTTTTTTTTTTTTTTTTATATTTGTGCCTGATGTCTGTCTCCTATTTTGGAAAATTCTATCAGTATCTTCTGAAATATTTCTGTGCCAAATTTTTTCCACATCCTGGAAACTAATAACATATGTATTACACTGTTTCACTCTCATGTATTCTATCTATTATTTTTAAAAATCTCTTTGCTTTAATCACTTGTTTCTAATTAATTCCAGTTATTGTATTCTTCAGTTCTTTGATTTCTATTTGAGTCTCTTTATGGATTGCAATTATTATCTGACATTTCCTACATCTTTTGACTTTTTGGAATCACAATAATTAAAAAACATTTTGTTGTTGTAGATGGATACAGTACCTTTATCTTATTTACATATTTGTAAGTGGTGCTGAGGATCGAACCCAGGTGCCTCTTTCATGCTGAGCAAGCGCTCTACCACTGGGCCACAACCCCAGCCCCCCCTCACATTAATTTTTAAGTCCCTGATAGCTCTAGTTTTCTGTGAGGTGTTTCAAAATAAAAATCAGAAAGAAAGGGACTGTGGATGTGGCTCAGGGGTATAACACCCTCTTATTAAATACATTTTAAAAATGTATTTATTTTTGAAATAGCTGTCTGTTTTTATGCTATTGTATGTTGTATATTTAGTTTGGACTCAAACTAAATACATTTTTAAACCATTTGTTTGGTGTCAGATACTCTGAAGAATTGCAGGAATAATGTAGTGGTCTCCTTAGATTTAGTTTTGCACCTGGCACTCAGACTAGGATGTACCACTTTAATATAATTTGTAGTTGAGCTGACTTGAACAAATGGGTTTTGGTGTTTGAATTGTTAGTGTTTCTGCTTAGCCAAAGGGCATCTTTGTTTTTGTGATGCTGGAGATAAAACCTCTGGCTTTGTATGTGCTAAGCAGATGGTCTACTCCTGAGCCACACCCCTATTGGGTGACCCTTCTGCAGTGTAACACCCCGCCCTCCCCGTGAGATATCTTAGTTGAAATCCTGAATGTTCAGCTGGGTCCTTGTCATTGAAGGATCTTAAATTCAAATTTTTGCTTCCCAGCCCCTTGGGATAACCTCATATTGAGTTTTGGCTAACAATTTGCCCATCTTGGCGTTTACTTGTGCTCCTGTTGGAATCTTCTATTCCCCTTTTTGGCTTATAAGTTCATGTGAGATTGAGTTGATAGATGACTTGAGCCCCCCCCCCCAAAAAAAAAAAAAAAAAGCTGTCCCCAATATCAGAATCCTCTCTGTGCTTCTTTTCTCTTGCAATCTGGACCCTTTGCTGCTCATTGTCTGCCTTGGTCCCCAGAACCTTCATATGTATTTTTTTTTTTAAATACTTTAGAATTTACACTCCCACCCCCCAGTGGAATAATTGTTCTATTCTAAGCTGGTATGATAAAGCTAGAAGCAGAAATACATACCACATGCTTGTGAAGGATTTTTAAATGGTGGGATTCCTGTGATGTTATCCAGTCATCATTTTAGATAAGATTGTGTTGGCTAAATTTAGGATAAATTCCAGGTCAGCTGGAAATCTTCACAGAAAGTTGCATTTCATTTTGATTCATTTAAAATATTTTAATGAAAAAATCAATTTAAACCTCTGCCCCTCTTTTCTGGGGAGAGGGTACTAGGAATTGAACCTAGGGGTGCTGTACCTCTGAGACACATCCACAGTCCCTTTCTTTCTAATTTTTATTTTGAAACAGGGCCTCACTAAGTAGTTCAGGCTGGTCTCCAACTTGAGATCCTTCTGCCTCCGGCTCCTGAGTCCGTGGGATTATAGGCATGTGCTTATGCACATAGAAATTCAAATCATGTTCTGAATCAGAATCTCCCTTTTCTTGAACATGCCATTTTTCTTTTTCTATCTGTTCTTTTTGGTAGTATGAAATTTTAGAAATCTGGAAGGGGAGAACCTGATGTAAATAAACATACAGACCTACACAGGTCTGTGAAAATTTTGGAGAACTGCATGACTTTGATTCTTTTTTTAAAACCAAGTGTTCCAGGAAATACTCACTTTTAAAGGATGATTTGCTGACAGTTCAAATCTTGAATCCAAGGTGCTGATTCATGAAATTTGAAGTTCAGGGAATTGCTTAAAGTTATAGCTTCCCAGGAAATAATCATATTAATGTCAGAGAAAGTTTGTAGACCTATGAAAAATTGTAATTACATACTCTGCTGTGATGTACTGCAGCCTGATAGATAAGGGACAGATTTAACAGTGGTGCTGACGGTTGATCCATTATCGATCTTTTGCTTTTAAAGCTATCAATCATGTATCTTGGGCTTTAACTTCCATTTAAACCCAATAGATAAGAAATTACTGGTGTGAGAATAAGACGCAGAATCAACAGGTTAGAAAATATGATCAACTGTGTAAATCTTGAAAACAAAAGCATATCAGTGATAGAGTATACAAATTCTTAAATCCGATTGTGTTTTGTTGCTTCTCGGGATTGAATTTAGGGGTGCTCCACCACCAGGGTACATCCTCAGTCCTTTTTATTTTTCATTTTGAGACATGGTCTCACTAAGTGGTTGAGACTGAACCTAGTACTTATGATTCTCCTGCCTCAGTCTCCCATTACACCTGGCTAGAATATACATATTCTCTAGGTAATTTTGTTTTGCAAGATATTCACAATAAACTTTATAAAACTCTATAGCCTAAAGAAAAACTCTAGCCAATATTTGATGAAGTCGTATTATTAAGAGGATATCAGTCAAAAAAAACTATCTTGGAACAATTTCTGAACAATTCCTTGAAATTGACTACTGAAAATGCTACTTTAAAAATATCAAATTTACCATAATTTGTCTATTCTAAGGTGCATTTAAAAAAATATATCGTCACCACTTAATTCAGTGCATGTTTTTGTGTCTGTTATGATCTAAATTCAGTTACTGAAACCTAATTACCAATGTTTGATATTAGAATATAGGGTCTTTGGGATTGAGATCAGGAAGACTGGCCCTTATGGAATGGGAGTAGAGAGCTTATAAAATAGAATCAGAGAGCTGCCTTGTCCCTTCCATCACGTGGGACTCTGAGCAAGGAAGACACCAAGACGTGATCTTGGGGTTCCTACTCTTTCCAACTGTGAGAAATTTCTATTGTTATAAGCCACCCAATCATTGGTATTTTGTTACAGCAGCTCTAATAGACTGTTTCTTTTGCAATTTTTATTCATAAATAAATAGTTGTGAAGTAGATACTACACCATACATGAAAATTATTAGTATATAAGAATGAGATGGAAGGTTTTAGTTTTTTTAAGACATGTTGATTTTGTTTAGCAACCATTAAGTAGATTATCTTGATAATCGAGTTTCAAGTTCAAGAATCTTTTCTTAAAAGTATTAGTTTCAATGTACAAAGAAATACATAGGAGTAGATTTGTATAAGTCATTTACAAGGAATTATTGGAGTATTTTATTGTATTTTCTTTAGAGCTGTTTTGCTTTAAGAAATAAAACTTTACTGATACAGCAAGAGTTTATTATTTTTAATCTTTTTTTCTTCCCTACTTAGAATTTTTTAAGGCTGATTTCAATTCTATATGAAATTATATGAGATTTACATAACAATTTTGGCTGTACACTTTTATTCTAGTTGGGCATCTGTCCACAATGTGTGGTATTATTTTGCTTGATCTGCAGCAATAGAACTGACTGCAATACTGAGTAGTCATTTATTTCATTTTTTTTATATCCTTATAGAAACATCAAATATTTATAAGATTCCTGCTATAATCTTTTCCATTCCCATCATATTACAGAAGACACTGAGGATTAAGCTAATTAAATGAGAATGTTGATTGAAGGAAAGGGTTGAATATTATCATAGTTGTACCTTCTGTGTACCTTATCTCATGTGTCTTTGACATGTAAAAGTCTTGACTCAAATATAAACTTTTCTTGTGATCCTGGATTGTTTACTTGGATTCTCATAGACCCAAATTTGTTCTCTGGAAAAAGGAAATGGTGAAAACAGGCTATTGACTTCAATTTGTGCTAGCAGAAATGGATGAAGTACAGTAACTCCAGGCACATCAAGAATGCTCAATAGATAGTTGTTTTTTGCTTGGGAGATGCCTAACCTGGCATTGCCTCCCTCTGCTCCACAATTCTATTCAATTGCTATTGCTTTCAGATCCTTATTGAGTTCAAGTTCAGCAGTCATGATGCTAATGAAAAGAGTAAGTCTGGTGAGGGGCTTGGATTGAACTGGTGATGTTGCATTTAAGTTTGAAGTGTTGGTAAACATTATTATCATTAAAATTAATGTTCATCTCATTTAAGTCTTCTTTTCAATAAAATAGGAGCTGTAAGAATGCATCTTTAGGGGATAAATTGATAACCAGAACATAGCATTATCATGAGTAAAAGATCTGCAATTCACTAAGCAGCTGTTGTGTGCCAAGCACCATGCTAAGTAATTTCTTAGATTAGAATTAATGCTGTCAGTACATTTAATTTCTACAAAACTAAAACAGGAAAGAAAAGTTCCTCCCATCACAAGACATTATAGTAGGGCCAGGGTTGTGGGAGATTTAGTTCTGTTTCACTTCTGTTACATCCTAATTTTCTCTGTGGGGTCTTGGGGATTAACCCAGGGTGCTCTACCTTTGAACTACATTCACCCAGTCGTTTTTTTTCTCCCATTTTGACACAGGGTCTCAGTAAGTTGCCCAGGCTGGCCTTGAACTTGTGATCCTCTTGATTTAGCCTCCTGAGACACTGAGATTTCATGTATACACCACCCACCCAGCTTACATCTTAATATTGTTAAGGTACTCATTATGAGACACATTAGTATTGGTATGTTATGATTTATATTTTATGTTTTTTTTATATAAATGCCATAGCATAGCTTGAGTGTTATGGAAATTAAGGACTAGACCTAGACATGTGGATGGTGTCAGAGCTGGCATTGAACTCAGTTCCCTCTTACACAGCCTAACAAGAAGTTGGCTACCACCCATGAGTCCTTAAAAGATATGTCACTTGAGCCTTAGTGCCTTTTTCACTGTTCTTCTTTAAGTGCTCAGCCTTATAAAGTTGAAAGTCAATTTTTTTAAAAAATATTTTTTATTTTATCATCAGTGGACATTTATTTTATTTATTTTTATGTGGTGTTGATGATCAAACCCAGTGCCTCACACATGCTAGGCAAGTACTCTACCACTGAGCTGAAAAGTAGATTATCTTTACCCTCATAAATTCAAAGAGGTACTTTCCCCCTCATAATTAACCTCTTCCAAATCTTTTTCTCGCTATTGTTGATAAACAGTAGTTCTGCCTGTAGCATCTTGGACTTAAGGAAAGGGAGTAACTCATTTAATCCTTATATTAACCCTTGGAAGACTATCATTTTCATCTCTTTTGAAATGCAGTTGTGTGAGGATAGACAACTAATGAGTGTGAGGGCAGGATTCCAGCTGGACCATCAAATCAGAAAGCTCTCACTCTTACCAATCCAGTTGCAGTGAATGCGACAGAGGTCATGTTAATAATATACAAATAACGATTTACCAGTGGTGGGTACAAAATTGTTATAGCTTAACAACTTGATTTCTGATTAATATCCCTCTTCCTTCTCACCAAATACTGCTGCTATGTCATCTCAAAACTTGAAGATTGACAAGAGCAGATACCATATTGGATCTCACAAAATACAGCTGGGAATTGAGTTCTTCTGTGTCCATAATGTGACAGAAAACGTTTTGTCTTCACCCATGATTAATTTATAATAATAGATCAGTTGTCATTCACTCGTTTAGATTTTACAGGTTGGGAAACCAGCTGAGTGAATTTTATATTTAAAGGAGATTTGGAATAGACTTTAGAAAGGTTGGGACACAAATCTTAAAGATGCACGAGAGAGTTTCCAAGGGTGATGGATGTCAAAACATGGCATTTATTAATGAGGACAGAGGGAAAGGGTGCAGCTGATTGTAAGATCATAAGGTCTTTGGTACTTTTTTTTTTTTTTTAAATTAGGAACTTTCTGGCTTTAACCAACAGATCAAAAGGAAGGGCAGAGACTAAAGGAGATGTCTTCTTAGTAAATACTGTTGAAAAGGCCACTTATATGAACTCTATCTATTGCACATAGAATGTTCACTAAATGGTATTATTCACCCAGGTAATGTTTTGCACCATAACAATTTGAGGTCTTTAAGGAAAATAAAACACTCTCCTTTCTGGTCCATGTGGCCTGATTCCCCTTCCATAGGTATCTACAAGCACAAGTAAAATACTAGTCATGTGTTATTAAAACAAGGGTATTTATGATATATTTTTAAAATTGTGCTACTTTATATTTTATGGTGTTTATAAATACTGCATAGTTTCTTGAGTGTTTTATGTGTTAGCTGTAGTCATGTGTACAAGTTATCTTTTAAGGCCATAATAAACCACCCTAATCTACTGGCTTCAACGTAATGCCTGTTGGATTAGTTCAGGGGTCTGTAGTTTTGCAGTTTGAGGTAGTGTTAGATGGGTGGTTATTCTGGTCTCACCTGGGCTTGCTTATGGACCTGTGATCAGCTGCTGGGGTAGTGGGGATAGTCTCATCTCACATGACTTCCACTAAATCAGCTCACTTCTGTACCACGTAGTCTCTGTTGAGGCAGGGAAAGCGTGGTACCTTTCCTCAACCCTTGGAAGGATCACAGCCTCTATTCCCATAACAAAGATAGGTTATCAAGAAAAAAGCTTAATGGATTTATTTAATCAGAGTTCTATACAACATGGGAACCTTCATATTGAAGACCCAAAATACCTAGGGAAAACAGTCCCCTTTTACGCTTAATTTCACTGAAACATGGACAGCCTTGTTGAAATCTGATTGGACAGATGTTTTGTTTCCGTGTTCCTTCTTGGTACTATTCCTGATTTTATTCTTCAAGAGCATCTACCATTAGAAATTTTTTTGAGTAGGGGATAGGGTTGGGGCAAGGCTGTGGAACACAGAGACAAATTTTCCAAATTGCAACCCTTTCCACAATGCCTTGCTACCTGATGACAACATTGATTTCCTGATAATCATAGAGGACCCTATCATAATTTTAGCCTCTTAATCCAGCCCACCAGAGGGTCTAATGGAATGCATAAAAGGACTGTTTCAAAAGGTAACAGATTTGCATGGTGCACACCTGTAATCCCGGGGACTCTGGAGACTGAGGCAGGAGGATCACAAGATCTACACCAGCCTTAGCAATTTAATAAGGTCCTGTCTAGAAATAAAAAACATTTTTAAAAAGGCTGTGGATGTAGCTCATTGGTAAAATGCCCTTGGGATCAATCCCCAGTACCATACAGAAGACAAGATCCTGAAAGAGCAATGGAAATGGGGTTCGTAAGAGTGAATGGCAGTTGAAGGAACCTAGAAGTTAGTAGTTTAAAGAATTCAAGTCTTAAGAAAGTGTAGCTAATCCAAGACATAACTTAGGTAAGAGGTCCATTGGTTGGCCCCAACATGTTGAGCTAGTGCCAATCATCAGAAATAATAAGAGTCAGATTCTGATTTATTTTATGGAATAATTTAAAATAAACTATTAGGACTTTTTGGAACTGAAAGGGGTGATATTACCTATTCTGTGCACAGTTTTAGGAAGTCTGGAGTCATATTGATCCAGGTTTATTTGTTGTCCTCTGTACTTCCTAGTTGTGATCTTGGACATGTTGATTCTTCTTTTATCTATAAAATGGGGCTAAAAAAACCTTACAGCTTGTAGTATCATTTTAAGGACTGAATGATTTTATATATATCAGTCCTCATTGTATTAATTGGTAAGGTACTCAGCAGCAGTTAATCATTGATAATAAAATCCCTGTATGCTTGAAACTGGGTAAATTCACTATCAGTGAAAAACTAAGCAAAACACAATACTAGACCTTAAAGGTTTCCTGGAAAAATGACATATGTCTATGTGGTTAGAGATTTTCTTCTCACCATTTCAGTCACGGTTCAGTTTAAAAAATTGTTTTTGCTTTTCCTTCCCTCTATAAAAACACCTTATTATTTTGAACCATGTCTAATTACCATGTACTATAACCCTGTTTTCGCTTGTTGGAATAATCAATAATTCCTTCTGAGCAAAGATACCTACTTTGACCTATGACCTTATCTGAAAAATCATTTTAATGATCAGAGCAATTCATTTTCTTTTTATTCAACATGATTCTTCATCAGACCTTTGCTTCAGGTGACTTACAAAAATAAATCCAAGGGAGAAAATAGTGTCCTTAGAACAGAGTAATGGCAGACAGTGCCCAATGCACTGGCTTATGATTATCCATCTGTTAGAGTGGGCTTTTAGATTGGAAACAGATTATTCAGCCAGTGGCTGCCTTATCAGTTTGAAAGTTTGGGCTCTTTGAGTCATAGGGCATTGCCAAGCTTCTGATTTCTCCTGAGGAGCCTGTGGTACTTGGATAGGGCATTACCTGGCCTCCCAGGACATTTTGAGTGATCACCTACTGACTTCTGTAGCCAGCAAGCTGAAGAATTCCCTTGTAAGAAAAGTCCATTTCCTGTATCCAGTCTACCTTGCTTAGAAGAAACTCCTGTAAAAATTCTCACTTTATACCTGCTGTCCTTGAATAACAGCAGCTGTTTTGAGATAGATGAGAGAAGTAAGGTAACCATTGATTTGTAAAGAATGCTGGGAAACAGCCCGTTAGGTAGTCTTAAAGGTTGCTTATAAAAAATAACACACAAATTGCTTCAACAAGATCAGCCATGACTTGGATTTTATAGGTCTACTCTCTTAGTTCTGAAGTTACCCAGTAGCCAGAGTTTTACAAATAGCAGCCCTGACAGCATAGTGGCTCCTTCTCATAGGTGACCGTTAAGCCCTTGCAGTGTAGCAACTTCAAATTCAGATTTACTCTAATTGTACTCTAGATTTTACTCAAAAATAAGATGGCAAAACACCTGGTTGACATTTTTGTTAATATTGAGATATTATTTTGGTATACTGTTAAATAAAATTCTTGCATTATATAATATCAACAGAGTTTTTTTCTTTTTTCTTGTCATTTTTTTTAATGTGACCACTGACAAATTTGACATCATAAAAATGATTTGGGGATGGGGTTGTGGCTCAGTGTTAGATCGCTCACCTAGCACGTGTGAGGCCCTACGTTCGATCCTCAGCACCACATAAAAATAAATAAAATAAAGGTGTTGTGGCCAACTACAACTAAAAAAATATTTTTTTAAAAAAATGTGGTTTGTATTTGTGGCTCACATTTTCTTTCTATTGGACAGTGCTGGGCCTGAACTTCATGACTGAAAATAAGTCCTTAGATCGTGTCCTCGGCATCCCTTGAGAGCTTATTGGAGATGTGGAACTGTGGGCCTTCTCCTATACCTCCGGAATTGGAATCTTGATTTTTAACAGCATAACCAGTTCATTGATGGACATACTAAAGTTTTTAGCATCACTGAGCCAAGTGTAGTAGGGATAGAGAGGACTGGTTGAGAAAGGGCTTTTGACAGTTTTTTATACCCTTGTTCCATCTGCAATGCCATTCCAAATAGTAGTTTCTGCCTGGTGTCTTATCCACACAGATCTCCCAGGAAGTCCTATCTATCACTTTATAATGGGAAAAAGTGACTCAAATAGCAGAAAATTCACTTAATGATTAAATTTTCTTTCTTTTTTAATTTTTTTTTTTTTGTGTGTGTGTGTGTGTGTGAATGACTCTTCCATAAGTAGACCTCTTCTGTTACTGATTTTGACTTCCTTTTTCTGGATTTCTCTGCTTGGTGATCATCCAAAAAGTTCAGGGCCCATGTCTGTTTACTCACCAGTTTAACTCATTCATCTTGTAGTTTTGAGTCTGAGGTCCTATCTCTTTAGTTTCTCCGGCTAGTCGATCCCCATCCTACTAACCTGACTTACCTTCAAGGCACCTATTCCTCATTGAAATGTTTATAATTTATGTGCTTGACATCTACCTTCTTTGTCCACTAGAGTACAAGTCTCATGAGGTCAAGGTCTTTCACTCTGCAGTAACTTCTGATACTATCTAGATTTAGACCATAGGTTAAGTCCCCATAAACTACCCTTGCTTCTGATCAGCTGGATTCAAATTTAATGGTTCCCTCTACCACTTCAGATTGACACTTTGCTAAAACAACCTGGAGAATGCAGTAAAGCACTGTACTTATGGTTTAATTACAGCAAAAGGATACAGCTTAGAACCAGCCAAAACAGGTGAATTCTTGATAAGGTCTCCCAGTTCAGCTTCTGTGTCCTCAGGGACATAAGTAGCCCTTCCTCTCACATCAATGTACTCTACAGTATGTCGCCAACCAGGGAGGATCTCCCAAGCTTCCCTATTCAGAGTTTTTATTGGGATATCACTTTTGTAAGCATAATGGATTGAGTCACTAATCATGAAATTAAGCTCAGTTTCTACCTCCTTCCTTTTCCCCAGAGGTTGGCTAGTATTACATGGCTCAAGGCCCCATTCTTCCAGTCAGCACTTCCCTGAGTCAGGTTTAAGTCTCTGGGGGGCCCACTGTAAGTTACTTTGTTTATATGAAATCAGGTATGTTCTAAGCTCACCATATGTAATAGATTCTCCTATCTCTTGGGAAATTCCAGGGGTTTAAGGTTCCCTCCCCAGAACTTGGGACAAAGAGCAAATTGTTTATTACATAGAAACCTCTCTATCCCCAATGCCTGTAAAAGTGACTGGCACAGAGTGGGCACTCTTCAAATATTTCAATAAATAAATCCCTTTTCAGCATGGTTCTTTGCACTAAGTGGTTCTTAATTTAAAAAAATGGTAGAACAATTATACTTTTAACTCTTAGTATTTTAGAGACTGATCAGGATTCAAGCTACTTAACAAGTAGCCTTCTGTTGCCTTACAGACATACAGCATTGTTAACTTTCATTATTGTAATTAATTCTGTTTAAGTACATAAATCTTTCACTACTACTTCTAATGCAAGTACCATGTTAATGGAGGGAAATCAGTTCCATAAAATGACTGCAAAATGGTGTTTGGGCTTTTTGTCTTGTAATTAATTATTGACAATTTACACTCATACACACGTTCAAGGAGGAGAAAAAAACAATTATTAATATTTCAGGAAATTAATATTTCAGTGTTATTAAAAACACCATTGCTCTGTTAAGAAGAAATGGTTGTTATATACTTTTTCGATTCTGAAATTATTAGTGAGAATAGTTAAAATGCTGCCTCTATGAGCAGAAGCAGCAAGAAGGGAAAATAAAACACAAGTTTTTAGTTTCAATAAGATTAAACCAGGCATGATATTGAATCTGTGTCCTCATATGGGTTCAGGACCCTCTGTGATTTCTGTGAAAGTGAAGGTCATCTGCAGTAAATGAGAGTGAACTGTGACTATAGACAAGGATAGGTCACATGGGGAGTCACAGATTTTGGTGTTTGGTGGATGAGCTTTCCTCTGCTTATGCATCTAGGTCAATATATTATGAAGAAGTTTAGAAGAAATAAATGAGCTGGATATTTTTGCATTCATAAATCTAAAACTTTGCTCTAGCAAATGATTTGAGGTTAGTTGCCTAAGCTCTTAATCCTGGTGTCCTGGTCTACAAAATTCCTGCCTGAAGATGACATTGTGTTAGTGAGTATTTCATTGCTATAACAAACATCTTAGATAAATTAAGAAAAGGTTTATTTTGGCTCAAGGTTTTAAGGTTTCCGTCCCATTGTATTGGGACCTGTGGTGAGAAGCACATCATGGCAGGAGACATATGTAGAACAAAGCTATTCATATCATGGCAGCTGGGAGGGGGAAGAAAAGAGAGCCCAGCATCCCACATTTCCCTTCAAGGCCTTACTCCCAATGACCTAAGACTTTCCTCTAAGTCCCACCTTTTTGTGTGTGTAGTAGTGGTGGTGGTGGTGGTGGTGATAATGGAACCCAGGGCTTTGTGCATGCAAGGAACTCTACTGATCGAGCTATATCCCTAGACCCTAAGTCCCATCTTTTAAAGGTTCAACTACCTCCCAATAGCACCACACTGGGGACTAAGCGTTTAATTCATGGGTGTTTGGGGGACATTTTGGCTCAAACTATGAGAGACATCTTCCCAATTGGGCTATTGTGAGTGTTAAGTAGGCTGTGCATGTGGTGTTCATAGATAGCATGCGACATAGAGCCATAGTCCCAGAACATTGAATCCAGGGCTTTGTTCATGCAAGGCAAGCACTCTACCAACTGAGCTATATCCCCAGCCTTTGGTTTACTCTTGAGCAGTATAAAAGTGGAAAGTTTTCAAGAAAATTTGTTTTTATATCCCTTTTGCTCTATTGTATTTCTTTAAAACTATCTACTCTTTATCTTAAATGCCATGAAATCTTCAGGTTTACCTGTTAGTTTGGGTCTTCATTTTCTTAGGAAGACTGTCACGTCACCTAAAACTGGTATTAAATAAATTCTGTGCATTTCTTTTATTTGTCTGTCTTAAGCTGGATATTAGAATGGGAAAGGAATTTTTCCTCTCCTATAATAGCTAACATCAGTCTGTTACAAACTGTCTAGTGGGAGTGTTAGCCACATATAAAAAGGACCTCAGAATTGTGTGTACACTGTTGTATATCAGTCACCAACAGAATTAATGAGACAGGAAGGCTGATAAGGACATAACCTTGAGGAATCAGGAAACTGTGGACACACTTCGTAGGACGAAGAGAAGTAATGTCTAGTGGTTTTCTGTAGGACTTGATTAGGGAACACCACACACTATGGTGGCCATGGATGGTGTGTAGTTGGGTATTACGGATTGAATATGAGATGTCTCCAAAAAGCACCTGTGTTAATGCAGGAATGCTCAGGGCGAAATGATAGAATTGTGAAAGCTTTAACCTAACCAGTCCAACCTAGGTTGAATGGGCTAACTGAGTTGTAGCTGCAGGCAGCTGGGATATGGCTAGAGGAAGTGGGAAAGTGGGGTTGTATCTGGCAGGGTCCATCTTCCCTGTAACTCTTTCCGTCTCTCTCTACTTCTTGGCTGCCATGAACAATAGAACAGTGCTCCTTTGCCATGCCCTTCCATCCTGATGTTCTGCCTCATATTGGACCCAGAGTAATGGACTCAGCCAACCATGGTTTCTGAAGCCCAGAGCTAAAATAAACTTTCCTCCTATAAGTTCTTGTCAGGTATTTTGATCACACTGTTGCAAAACTGATGACACAGTAGCATGGTGTTGAAAGTGGAGTTCTGTAGAAAGGGAGAAAATCTGGCAGGCTCCCTGGGAGAGGAATATCAAGAAAGGATACTCCATGGAGCCAGAACCTCATCAGAAGCATATGTGTGATGTAAGGGAGACTAGATCAACAAGAGGATGTGTGTATTTTATATGCAAATTTTGGGTTTTGGTGCCCCAGGCTTAGGATTAGGGTTCTAAGACCAACCTCTCATGGATTCTGAGGGATGGCTGTTAGTTCGAACCATTGAACTAGGACTCCTTAAATCTCACTCAGCTGCTAATCAAATTGGTCAATAATTACTAAGGGGACTGAGAGGTAAAGCCAGTATGTGGCTTTGAGGAAGAAACTGCTTCTAATTGCTTTTCTTCCACAGGTATCTTATCATGTGCTTTGCTAACTAATTGGGTGTTAGTTTAAGTTTTGGTCCCTGCATGATCCCCATTCTTGGCAGAACTTTTGTAGAGTTTATTTGTTCATTTATTTTTGATACTGGGGATTGAATCCAGGGGTACTTTGCCACTGAGATGTATCCCCAGTTGTTTATTTTATTTTGATATAGGGTCTTGGTAAGTTTCTAAGGCTCTTCCTGAATTATTGAGGCTTGCCATCCTTCTACCTCAGTGTCACATGTCACTGGGATTATAGATGTACGCCACCAAACCCCGCATTGTACAGATTACTTTTGCATCAATAGATGTCATGTTACTGAAACAGTAGCACATGTTATAAGCCAGTATTTTTCCTTGGGGGCTTTTGTTTTCCTGGGCCAATCCTTGGGAAAGAAAAGTAAGGGAGCTGCTCCCCAACTAGGAGAAGAACTGCTACCAGAGAGAGGAAAGAATAGGGACTGCACAACCTGTGAGCATTGGAGACCCACAACTTACTCTCTGACATTGTTCTAGTGAGATGAACAAATCTCCAAAGTGAAGAAAATTTGCAATAAGCAAAATAGAGTACTGAATGACTCCAATGGGAAACTGCATATAGATTTCCATGGGCTGTGACTCTGACCTTTCCTTAACACAGACCTGTGTTGCAACTTGTGGATAACGAATCATAATGCAAAATCATTCTTGTCGGTATACATAAAAATAAATTCTGCCAGGTGGAAGATCAGTTGACCCCTTTTTCTACCCCCATGTCTGTTTTTAAATTAATTTCAACAATCCTTGCATCCATATAAATGGATGCTTCTGGGACGTCTCCTTTGAACTTGCAACATCTTGAAATATCCTCATTAATACTGGATTAAATAAAATCTTTCACGTCTTTATATTGCTTAAACAGAAGATTCATGATTTTTTCCTTCTGTAAAATTAATCGTTTAACAACTGTATTGTGGCATGATCTTTCCAGTTATTCTAGGAATGGTCTGTAGGGAGCCTGTTGCAAGCTAGTTGGTTGTCATTTACTTTTGGTCGGTATCTAATTGTGACTGTTACTTGAATGCATGGGATAGCTAGATTCCTTCCTCACAACCTTACTTCTAAAAAGCATGGTGTTGTAACAGTAAGTCCCTAAGAAAGTATGCCATTTTGGTAAACACTGCAAATAAACACAAGTAGAAATAGGCACTCTCTGAAATCTCAATGAAGCACACCCTTGGACAAGAATCTTGCAGGTATACAGTCACTTGGAAGCAGGTGTTGCAGTATCCTTATGGTTGCATCAGATGACCTTCTAGTTGGATGAGGTGACAAGAGTTATCAGAGAATGAATAGCAACATAGGAATGAACAGGTTATCCACCAATGTATCAAGCTACAGGGCTTTCCAAATCCTTATGGGAGACATCCTGGTGCAAGTTTTCTGACTACCTCTTTCTATCCCTCCCTCCCTCCCATTGAACCCAGAGGCACTTTACCACTGAGCTACATCCCCAGCCCTTTTGAGTTTTCATTTTGAGATAGGGTTAGGGCCTCACTAAGTTGCTGAGGCTGGCCTTGAACTTTGAATCCTTTTCCCTCACTTCCTGAGTTTCTGGGATCATATGTGCCCCACTGTATCTGGCCCACCTGTGTGTTTCTGCACTACTCATCTCACCAAGAAATCTTCATTGTGTCCTTTGTTAAACTGCTTATCAAACTTGTTGCCAGTTTAGATAGAGGAATTTGAAGCATTTTTCTTGGTGGCCACTGGAGTGTAATTTACTGGTTAGGATCTTCCATGGTTAATGGTCCTTCTCTAAGGTATAGAATAAAGTGAGACAGACACACACACATACACGCACACACACACATACACACATGAAGATTGCATTTTGTACTGATGCCTGGTTGGAGAAGTTACGGGGGTGGTCAGATCAGATGTGTATCTGAGGACAGTGCTTGGGATCCCTTGATGTTGTTAAGAATCTACAAGAGATTTTATTAAAATATATAATCTGTTTGAGTAGCCCCTGGGTGGGACCTGAAACTGCAGTTCTAACAAATTTTCAGGTGATGATGATGGTTCTGGTGCATGGATTGCATTTTGAGTAGCAAGAGTTTAAAACAAGGATCTCAAATTTCTCAAAGGATTGAGTACTAGGTCATATGGTCTCTGTCACTACTGGTCAGTTCTGCTATTTTGTATCATGAAAGCAGCATTGAAAAATGTGTAGATGAATGGGCATGGCTGTGTTTCAATACAACTTTAAAAACTTGATGAAACTGGCAGAAGCTGGGATTTAGCCTGCAGGCCATCGTTTGCCAGTCCCTGGTTTTAGAAGCATTTTGAAATAGTGTGAGGATGGTTTGAAGGAATGGAGGGAGATTGGAGACAGGTAGCCCTGTTAAAAGGAAAGCATTTCAGTGAAAGCTAATAAATGCTCAGACTAGGCAGAGGAATAGGAAATAGAAAGCGAAAGAAGAATTGATAGAACTTGACAGGGGTAGACAAAATATGCAGAGTTGACATCAATCTTGGATGGTTTGGGAGACCTCAAGTAATAAAATAAGGTAAAGCGTGACTTTTCCTGGGCACATTTCAGGAGAATTAGTTTTTGGTCTATTGCTTCTAGGATGTGACAGCTTCTGTTACAGACATCCTTCAGAATCTATGAAAGCCCAGATGGTTTTATGCTCCCATTAATGATACAAAATTGAACATTTTTATATGAGGTTTCAGGTTCCAGGAAGAAAGAAACTTTCTTAATTAGGTATTTTTCTTTTGTACTATCATATAACCAGATAAACTTTTTTTTAATTATTGCAGTTTTTACAGGTAAACAATTCTGTGCCATTAATTAAATAACAGTTCTTCTGCTCAAGGGACTCAGGTGAGACTGAAGAACAATCACTAAGTATTTGTTTTTTGATCAAAGTTATTTGTGATTAAAAATATGAATTTGAGACATGTCTAAAACTTGAGAATATTAGCCAGGTATGTTTGAACACACCTGGAATATCAGCTCTTGGGGAGGCTGAGTCAGGAGGATCACAAGTTTGAGGCCAGCCTAAGCAACTTAATGAGACACTGTCTCAGAAGGAGGCGGGGGAGACAAAAAAAGACTGGGGACGTAGCTCAGGCGTAAAGTGCCCGTTGGTTTTATTCCTACTACTGGAAAATCACCATTATCATATTATAAAAAACAAAACTTGAAACTTGTTGTTTTTTGGTGGGGTGTATAATGCAAACATCCCCAGGTTAAATAGAAGTCATATTGCAATATAATGTTGCCCAGTTGAGTTCTGTAGATTACTGGCTCTATAGCTGAAAATTTAAAAAATTGTAGGTGCCTTCTTTTGCATTCAGTTCATAATACATCTCCATATTTGAGTACTAGTATCAAACCTATGAGAATTTAAAATCCCATTATATTTAATTTCCATTTTGTCTTCATGTTTCCCAATAGTTTCCAATATTTTATGGCTTGTTTTAAAATCAGGATTTGGTCAGACAAACATTGTATTCGGTTGTTATATCTCTTTAGTCCAGTGTTTTCCAAATGTAGTCCTGGACTAGCAGTGGCATTATCTGGGAAATTACTAGAAATGCAAGTTCTCAGGTTCCACCTAGCCAGTGAGTCAGACACTCAGGATGCAGCTGAGGGTCTAAGGAGTGAGCCTTCGGTGGTACCAGTCCTGCTGAAGACCAGGACCCTCTGTTGTTAAGGCTGTCCATCTTGGCTGCACAATAGAATCACCCAGGGATGTTGTAAGAAGACCAGATATCAGTTCCCCATTGGGTCCTGCTTCATAGCTAAACTGGAATACCCTACTTTACTTTCTGCTAACCTTGGACTGTGCTCCTACCCTTTTATTTAACTGCATTGACTTTTATCTTGCTAATTATCTTACAGAAGGGCCCAAGATGTGTATATGTTTGATCTTATGCCTACTTTGGGGTTTGAAAGTGAAATAGGTGAAATAGATCTCATTACAATCAACCTTTTGGGTTTCTTTTTTTCTTTTCAACCAAGTACAACTCCTCTTTGCCATCTATTTGTTCTGTGTTGTAGGCTAGATTGTGACTACTGTGGTTTTCAATTCTGTTTTTCATTTCCAAAGTTGTTTTTTTTTTCTTTTCTTTTCCTTTTTTTTTTTTTTTTTTTGGTGGAACATCTCTTGAGAATTTCACCCCTTTCTCTCTTGATAGCTTTGGACTTATCCATTTCACTTACTTTATTCTTCTGTTTCAAGCTGTATTTTATTAGAGGATTTGTTTTCAATATCCCATCTGGCCATCCTGCGTGGAGGAGAGTGGAGTCTTTGTTCTCATAGCCTCTTTTTATTTTCACCTCTAGCCAGTCAGTACAGATTTGTTGAAATGCCAGGTCTGAATACTGTTTTGTGACATTCATGCTGACAGTTAACTGAGTTTCTTTTTGTTCAGATTGGTAGGACAAAGCCTGTTTAGACTTAATATGTTTCTGCATTCTCCCAGAAATTTCCAGCTGTCTGCAGTTAACCCACTTTTTAAAACTTGGGAGGCGGCAACTCCTAGATATTATACAGTGCCTGATACCTGCCTGTGAAAGTAAATGAGACCATCATTCTTTTGATTTGCATCCACTCCATTAAAGTGAGATGAATTTGATATAAAGGAAAATCAGAGACATTGATATCCTATGTATAGACAAAATGTTTCCGAGAGAAAAGTGATTTTTTCCATCTGTAATATTAATGATGATGATGAAGGATCATTTTCACACAATAAGAAGTGAAAACATACAACAATCGCACTATTATGTATAATTACAATGCATCAATAAAAATATTTAAAAAATGGAATCATGACTGTCATACAGACTTAAAATGAGCATGTGTTAATGACCTATTACTAATGAAGGAACCAGATAGATAAGCAAATAGATTCACAGGAAAAAAAATCTAAGAAGTGCAAATTTATATGGGCATATAGGAGGGTTGAAATTGAATGTGTAAAATGGAATTCCACTGAACCACCATAGGATGGAATTTATGTGTAAGTCCATAGATAAGATTTTGTTTGCATTAGTACCTGTTATTTGTAATTTACAGTTGTAACATAGCTAAAGGGCAATGGAAGGCTACAAGCAGAAAACTGAGAAGAATGTGCTCTAAACTTTGCAGAGTAGTCTATTGGCGACACTCAATAATTCTTTTTTAGTATTTTCATCTCTTCACAGTGATGCCATTTGTAAGAAACATGATAGCCTATAAGGCATTTTGAAACATATGTTTTTGTTTTTGACAATCACCAAGACCTGTTAGGTTGGTAGTATCCTTTATAGTTTACCTTGGGAAGATGAACTATGGAAGATCTTAGCATGGTGTCTGGCCTCAGGTAGGTACTCACAGTTTTGTATTTGCTGCTGTAATGAGGCAGTATTGGATGGTGGTTAAGAACAAGGATTCTGGAATCATGTTGTGGATTCTGCCTTATTCTCCTAAACTATACTGTAGGGATGAAAATGATACCAGTTTCATAGAGTTATTAGTGGTTGATGAATTAATTTCTGTAAAGTACAGGGAACAGTAACAGACTGAGTAAATTCTACATGTTGTCACCACTGCTAGGTGTCCAAAGGCCAGATTAAAAAATCGCACCTGTTCTACCTACCTTCAGGTCCCGTGGGCACCTTTGCTGAAGGAGGTACCTTATGAAAGATTGATTTATATATTTTCAGATTTGATAGTTTTCTTTTGTTTTTCATATTTGAAGATTCAGAGTTGTTTGTGGAATACAGGTTTCCTATTTGAACCTGAGAAAGTTCAGGGTGATTCTTGAGTACATACTTCCTCTGACTCTCCATATCCGTGTTTGAGAAGTACTTGTTTTCTATATGTTGGCAGATATGGACTTTGCTGGTGCTTAATCTTCAACACTTGATTGCTTACAGGGAACATGCCATATTTTGGAGCTCTTAGCTTGATGTTTTGGCCACATTAGGAAGAAGGGTGAGATACCAGTCTCAGAAGTTTTTTCTTAAGAGCCACAGAAAGGGTTTATTTGATTTCTCATTTACGTAATTTTCACAGCAATTCTATGGAATAGGAATTATTGTATCTATTTGAGATATATAATGTTATATGTCAAGTTGACGGCGGTGGAGACCCCAATATCTGGTATAAAATCACATCTAGGTCTGTCTGGAAGAGTGTTCCTAGAAGAGATCCACATTTGAATCAGCAGGCTGAGTAAAGAAAGTGCAGATTGGGTTGGCATCATCCACTTCATTGAGGACCTGGAGAAAACAAAAAGGCAGAGGGAGAGCAAATTTTCTGTCATCTTGAGCCAGACATCCATTTTCTCATACCCTTGGACTCTGGAACTCCTGGATCTTGAGCCATTGGATTCTAGGACTTAGATGAGCACATTCTCTACCCATTCTCTGGACTTGGCCTCAGAACAGTGTGAGCCACTATGTTCTCAGACTCATTCCTTCACCCCACCCCACTGCTTTCCGTCTGTCTCTGTCTGTCTCTATTTCTACACACACACACTCTCAGTCTTTTGCTTTACTGCCCCCTCTAATGGGGATATTGTGGATTGAAGATTAAGATGAAGATCCAGTAAACTTACTCACCTCATGGAGCAGCAAGCTTAGCTTCAGACAGTGGACCCAGAGCTTTGATGAGAAAACCGGCTTTGGTGTAAGCTGTTTAAATGTTAACTAGAGCTCCTCAAATCCCCAGGGCCAGGAACTGCCAGGTCTGGCATTTTAGTGAAGATGTGAGAGGAGTCCACACAGCCTTAGCTGAGTTGGTCCAGGGACTGGAGAAGCCTAGGTTCAATCCTGTGTAGTAGAGACTGGGGTGTGCAGTTTGTCTAAGTCCATACCACAGCCAGGCACAAGGATGGAGGCTAGGAGAGGTCAATGTTTATGGTGGAAAGGAAGCCTATCATATTTCTGGTTCATAGAACTATGCTGCTTTTTAGTCAGTATCTGAACTAGTGAACAAATGTGGTGTTTTCTTTCCCCAGTGTGTTACTGTGTAAAGAAAACAGCAGATGATGTCTTATGCCAGAGTCGGGCTCAGACCCAGCGTGTGTTTCATTCCCAGCCCCTGTGCAGCTCTCAACATCCTTTTTCTCAGGTTCTCCTTTGTTTTCTAGACCTCAAGTTTTACTGCCTGTTTTTTCATCTATTCCATCCATCCTTCTAAAACAAAACAAAAAAAACATTTATTGAGTGCCTGTTGTGTGCAAGTTCATCAGGCCTTTGGTGGTTTGTATGACCAGACAGGGCCAAGGCTCTTAGGAGCCTTCTAGCTGAAGGAGACAAAATAAGCAGGTAGATGAAGAATCACAAATTGCGCTTGATATTTTTTTTATGATGAAGGGGGAAGACAAGGCAGGAAAGTTGAGGGTGATACTGGAGGGTAGGCGGGGGAAGCTTCTGCCTGGAGAAATGATGTCCATAGAGAGTGAGACAGTAATGCCCTAGGCCAAAGGAATATCCAGTGCCAAGACCCTGGGGAAGGGATCATCTTGGAGCAGCTGAGAGGAAAGGAGCTCCAGTGACCTTGGAGGTGGGCCGAGCCAAGAAATTTTAATAGCTGACATTCATCCTAAGACCATCAACATGCTACTAACAAGAATTTATTAAGTTTCTCCTGTATGACCATCATGGAATCAGGTGCTTCTCAGGTATCATGTTATCCTCCACACTACTCTACAAGGTACATACTTGACAAAGAGTATATGGGCCCTAGGGAAGTTGGTCTCTGCCCTAGGGAGTGTACAGTCTGTGGAAACATCTGTTAACTTATGGCCTGGCAGCAGCTTCCTAACCACTCTGGTCTTATATTCACTTCAAGTGAGGAAGTGATAATTTTTTCATCTCAGAGTGGCCTTGAAGATGAGCCAAGGGGTAAAAAGTGCCTGTGACCCATAGGTGCTACATCACTGGGAATAACTATGCTACGACTGACAGCTGCCCACAGTGCACAGAGCTGCATGAGGTACTGAGAGTCTGGGAAATGCTGGGAAGAGGAGAGTGAGCTGAATCCTAAAACAGTGGGCATTTGTGGGACTCGAGGCAGACAAGGAGGAGATTGACAAAATTCCAAGAAGCTTAATGCATGATACTTGAATAATCATCATAAAAATATATTGTGGGGAACAAATGCACCTGTGGTTTTGAGGAGAGGAGGCTATGTGCTGTTACTTCATGTCTAAACTTGGTAAAACACTGCTTATGTTTTGGGATACCATTTACCTGTCACACGGTTCTGCATATAATTTTAATCAAAATGAAAACTGTGTAGTAAACAGCCTGCTTATTCAAGGGCTGTTTCCAAGAATGTAGTAATCTTCTTTAAAAATAAAAAGTACATGTCAACTTGCCCTCTAGTGACAATATTTTGTATTTCAGAAGATAAGTTGCACTCTGGCTCCTACAACAGTGTCATTTTCTTTTCATCAGACATAGGATAGCTGTGAATAGCTCTGGATAGCTCTACAAAAGGAAGGGGAAACAGCAATCTCAGTGAAGTGTCTTTAGGTTGAGCTGGCGTGGTATTTCCTAGACTGCTCATAAACAGGAGTCATAGGGTTTGAGGAACAGAGACTCTGACCTTGTAGTCTAAGGGTCCTGGTTCTGAAGCCAGCTCTGCCTCTTTGTAGCTCTGGGACTTGAGGCAGGTTATAGAACATTCCAGATACAGTCCCTTCAGCTTGGAAAGGAGTTAACCAGAATGTCATGAATTTACTTTTGTAAACCTCACTGGTATACAGAATTGTAGGACAGAGATTTTGCTTTGCCACTGTTGAGTTCTTGTGAGCAAATAATCCATATTAATAAATGAATGAGCAGTGACAAATGCCAAATGTTGAAAGCCATCCTTGTGAAAGGTCCTCATGTGGCATGAGTCGGTCAGTGACTGCTCTCCTCATACCCCTTCTCCTTTCCCTGGCTATCATCATTTGCTTTTTATTTCCCATTAATTAAGTTTATTTTCCTCTGGATTGTTTTACTTGCTGTTCTGTTTTTGACCACTTTGAGCAAACATTTGGAAGAGAGAGAGGAGAGCATCGAGGAAGGTCAGAAAGTTCTTTGTAGACCCTTGTTAATGACATTTTAGTTAAACCTCTCTTGTAGACATCCATGGATTTCTCTCCATCACTTAGCTTTTAGGGCTCTGTCATACACAGAGGATGCATTCTGGAACCCTAACTGGGTTTGTCTCTTAGCTTTCTACCATTCGGTCTCTTTAACTAAGCAGTATTTTGGGTTTTTAAAAAGGATGTTAGCTGATTTTTTTCCCCATCATTCTAAATTATTTTGTTCCTTTCCCTACAGAGTTTATTGTTCACTTCTGCTTTGAAAAGCAGAACCTGGGAGAAGAAAAGAAGCATGATAGGACTTTTCACAGCTGATGGATGAACACAATCGCTACTTACAGCTGAAAAACATCCTCGTCTTCAAGTGCCACTTGGGATCCTTCATGCTGTGGAATACAGGTGAGCGAGAATGCAAAGGTGGCAGATCTTAATGTACTTCTTAAAGTCTCAAGAGTCTAAATGCTTCCCGAGATGGTAGCCCCCTAGAGAGAAGCGAATGTGTCTTTTAGCTTCCTGCCTAGCATCTGAAACCTCAGAGTTCTATCAAATCCGAGATGATGGAGAAAAGGCACCACGTGAGAGGTGAGTGTGAAAAATGATTTTGATTCATGATGGTCTCCAGCTCAGAACCAAGTCACACTTCCCAGTGAGTAGATGATAGTAGTCCAGAGTTTCTAACCTTCATTTGAAAGGCTTTTATAGCCAAGCATCCATTTATCTTTATGACCTCACTTTCCAGGTGGTCTTGGTGTCCCAATCAAATTGTCCTCCCTGCTGCACTTGCAGCTAGGCTCATGTTTTGCAGATATAATTACATTTTATGTTTAGGGAAGGATAGTATTTTGATTGATGGAGAAGAAACTGAAAGAGTTGTATTGGAGAATAATCTTTGGCAATACCCATTTTGTTTCCAGTTTTTAAGAATAAATGTCTGTACTGGATGTGGTGGCTTATGCCTGTAATCCCAGGGGCTCAGGAGGCTGAGGCAGGAGGATTGCAAGTTTAAAGCCACACTCGGCAAAGTTGAGATGCTAAGCAACTCAGTGAGACCCTGTCTGTAAATAAAATGCAAAATAGAACTGGGGATGTGGCTCAGTGATAGAGTGGCTCCTGAGTTCAAACGCCAATATCCAAAAGAAAGAAGAAGAAAGAATATATCTATCAAGTTTCTATATTTGTCTAATTACAAGTGATATAGGAAATACATACTCCAAAGGAGATTTATTTTGTCTAGGATTTCTTTTACCATTTTATGGAAAATCTGTTCTTCAAGGTCCAGTTGAGATAACATTTGCTATATCATTGTGTCGTCTGACATTGAGTTTGACTTTTTAATTTTTTTTTAATTTGTGCACACTTCTTCCTGAGTAAATTAGTTTAGAGGATTCACATCTGGAACATTTCTTGTATTCTATGGTGCTTAGTTTCTTACCTATGGTAAAGCCTAAGTAGGGCAGTCTGGTTTTGCTTAAAACTTAGATCTGTTAAAAGTTCTAGGATATAGTTCTAGGATTGTCAAAATCATTGTTGAATTTTTAAATTTGTTGATTAATGTGTTGTGTCTAAATTAATCACTTTTAGCTGTTTTTTTTTAAAACCACTCGTTTAATCAGTACTTCTTTGCTTGATCAATATTTATCAGGACTCCATGTGCTAAATACATATCTTAATTTTTCAGTGCCCTTCCCTTATATTCCTAATACACCTCTCATGAGAGTAATACAAAAAATGTAACCAATAGGAGACAGAGTGGGTCAAACTGATCTAGTCCATGGGATATTGAATTTATGGAAAGGATAAGAAGGAATCCCCTGCCATGTTCACTATGCCCTGCCCTTTTCTCCCCCACACCTCAACATGGGTATCTGTACCAGGTGTGCTTTGTGATAGGACTGTCATCAGAGGGGAACCTCAACTCAGAATTACTGGGTATTTGATTACATTGTAGCAGCGAATTTTTGCTTGGGTCTGATATTGAGGCACAGAGATTAAATTAGGAAATAGGAAAACGAGGAGTACACATTCAAGGGAGACTAGGGTGAGAGGTGCTGTTGGGATCTCAAGTTCTTCTTTTAAAGAAGCCTTGAAGAAGGGTGGTTATGGGAAGGTATGTGGGGGTGCCATCAGTATGATATTCACAAGACTGTTTATGGTGGTCTGGCAGTTCCCAGGACCTTTGGTTCTGAGCTGGAGACCATCATGAATCAAAAGTCTTCCTTCATTATCTGCTCCATAGGTAACATGGGTAAGTATCCCGTATTATAGATTTCATGTTTCCCTTTTATCAATCTGTGCTAAAATTGCATGTATTTATAGGCTAATTAACAGTATACAGGGCAATTTTCATAAGTACGTGAATTTTCAGTAACTTTAATATCGTAAATGATGATGTGTAGCTTTCCCAGAAATTTGGGAATGGCTTTGAAAGTGACAGTCTGAGGAATTCCTGCACATTGCTTTTAGATTATAGTTTTTTGTCCTCCTCCTTCTATTTACTATCTCTCTATTCTACCTTTTATTTCTTCAGTCCATCTCATTTCCTCTGTCCTATCTCTGGACCTCTCTGAGGCTGTTCAGTAATACCTATATGACTCGGGTGCTGTGGTGTACACTGCTTGCAAGGCTGAGGAAGGAGTATCACAAATTTAAGGTCAGCTTCAATAACTGAGCAAGATCCTGTCTCAAATATAATGGGCTGAGGGTATAGCTCAGTGGTAGAGGTGCCCCTGGATTGAGTCCCAAAAACTGCCCCCCAAAAAGGAAATAGAATAATAGTAACAATAATAATACCTGTATAAGGTAATTGATCAACACAATGACATGGGCAAATCAAGTCCTTCTTCCCTGTTCACACTGTTTTTATCCCACCTTGAGAGAGGATGAGACTGACCCGAGTAAATGCAGCAAGAGGTTAACTTTTCTGCCATAAAACTCCTTGAAATTTGATAGAAATAAGTAAGTCCTTAAACACTTTCCTAAATCATGTGTCCTTGTGGGGATCATTTTGTTTAAAGCTCCAGGAGGCAGCTTGGTGTGGAGACTTAGTGAGAAAGGCAAGAATTGGCTTGCCTGAGCGTGCCTGGGCATCTTCCCCTCTGCCTCACATACTTTCCTTGTCCCCACAGGAGCAGTGACTTAAAAGGTGCCATGAAAAGACAGGTGGTAACTCACAAATTCCCTGGAGGAGCAGCAGGTGCTCTCCCCAGGGCCACATGGGGTAGCAGCACAGCTGGAGGAGGGGCACAGAAAGTGCAGAGGAGATAGACAAGAGTCTCTTGTGGTTCCCATACGGGGGAATGGGTGAAGTGTGGTACTCAGGTTTAGGACAGGTTGGGGCAGTCTTAATAATCCCAGTGGGTCCTGGAGGGTAGGAGCCAGATAAGGGGAACTGGGGAGTGAACTGTCTATTCATTGGTTTGCACATAAAAGCCCTGCTTGCAGGTGAGTTTTTGCCTCTCTAGGAATTGGTCTGCCCTGGGGAGGAACTCCTGCTTTAGATTCAGCAAGTCTCCAGATATGAAAGCATCAAATTATAAGAAGTACAAATGTGGTCCGTGCAATGATGTGCCTCCTGGTGACATTCCCTTAAATAAGATGTAGTCTCAGGTATCCACAGACCGTGCTTTGTATCAGTGTGAAATGCCACAAGTTGGGAGTTCCTGGTGGAGACAGAGGAAAGGCTACTGGGGGCAGGGGGAGGCCCTGAATGTTACAGAAATGAAGCTTTCAGTGAAACCAAGACAGCACAAAGGCCCCCTTCAAATCCAAATTTTTGTGTTCAAGCCAGAAAGATTGACCTTTCACTCAGAGTAAGAGACATGAGTTTATTAGAAGGGATAGGAAAGGAAAAGGGGATGCTAGGAAAGGAAAAGGGGACTCTATCTCAAAGGAGAGAAGGGGGTCTTCTTAGGAGAGGGATGACTCGCCTCTCTTGCCTGCCAGTTTTATTGGGAGTCCCAGGAAAGTTTCCAGAAAGTCGGTTCTAGGTTCCTTTCGTGACTTTTGACTGATAGAAGGATGATATCAGACTTTTGAGTCCCTGACCACTCTTGGTCACTCTGGTCCATGCCTACTGTTTCTAATTGGTGACTGTCCTTACAGATTTTATGGTTAGGAATCTTATCTCCCTGAGTTATGGGATCTGGTCTGTGTAAGGGTCACAGAAGTTCCCTGTTTGGGGTAACTTGTGTTCATTTTATTGGGTGTTTGGTATGAGAGGGTCTGCTTTTGTCTTGCAGATAACAGGTAGTTTGCCGAGGAATATCCTGTGGATTTTAGGCAGTCATGACTGGATGTTGCTTTATTAAAAGAGAAAGCATGTGGGCATCAGCATAGTGGGTCCATTTTATAGAATATTCCCTTAATCTCTTGTTCCCACCTCTCTTATTTGTCTGTCCCCTGTCCTGCAGACTTGCTGCTTCTCCTAGACCTCCTGATGTTCCCTGTCTTTTTCCCTGAAAGAAAACTCCTAGTTTAGCCTGCATGTTTGCATTGATTTGTTTCTTCTCTTCTCTCTGATAAGGTATTTGCATTTTGAATGCAAACCCAACTGATCTATGCTTTTGCCTGGGCTTCCTTTCATAGGGTATAAAGACTGTTAAAATCGTATTAGCATCTGTCCAGAGGCCTCCCACCCTGCAGGTAACCTGTGGAAACACCTTTGACCCTGCCCTCCCTCTCCCTCTTCATGTGACTGATGACTGTTGTTGCCCATAAATCTATCTTATATCCATATGCCTGTCATCACTGCTTCTCCAAGGACTGACTTCTGTATCTCATTTTTTCTCTCACTTGAATTATAGCAACTTTTAGACAGTTACTTTCCTTTCAAGGGAAAAGAAGAAATGGCACAAATCACAAAGTGAGAAATGAAATCAGGGGTATTTCTTCCAACTGTATAGAAATTATAGGGTAAGGAATGTTATGAAATACTTACTGCCAACAAACTAGATAGTTTGAACAAAATAGGCAAATTCCTAGAAAGATACAAATTATCAAAAATCTCAAGAAAAAATAGAAAACTTTTCCATATCCATATCAAGAAATTGAAATCAGAAATTTTAAAAAAATTCACAAATCTATGTACAGATGGCTTATTTTATAAATTCTGTGAAATATTGAATGATGAAATAATACTATTCTACACAATAGGGGTTGGAGATGGAGCCCAGTGGTAGAGAGTTTGCCTAGCATGTACAAGCCCCCAGGTTCAGTTCCCAGTACAAAAAAAAGAAGGAAAAAAATAAGTTATCGAGTTACCAGTCAATATCCCAGGTTTAAAAATTCTTAATAAAATTAGCAAATAAAATCTAGCAATGCATTAAAATAATTATTTACCATGACCGAATGCATTTATCTCAGAATTTCAATGTAGGCTTACCTTTTGAAAATCAGTTATTGTAATATACCATAGTAATTGAATAAAGGACAAAACACATGATCATATCAATACATATAAAAGACACTTGAAAACAATCCAATATTCATTCACAATAAGGGGGAAAATCCCACTTAATTCCCTGTGTTCATAATACTAACATTGGTCTCGCCTCTGATTCCAGTGATGCTTGCCTTGACCCTTAAGGACTGAGGTTTTTGTGTTTTGATCTGCTTTATAAGTCTTTTTCTTTTTTATAGTCAGACATGTTGATGGGCTTAGTGGTAGAGCTCAAGCCTAAGTATGTGCATGGTCCTGGGTTCCATCCCCAGCCACTGCCTCCCCTCAAAAAAAAAAATTTAGTCATAGTATACTGAATACCACTAATTGAGGTGATGGAGCTAATCACTGGCAGAGCCACAATTATATATATATTTGAGTTTAATATAGTACCTAACATGAAATAACTGCTCAGTAACTAATGGAAGTGATGTGTATTGCTCATATCTTGTCATTTATTCCTCACAGTTGACTCTAAGAGGTAGACTAGTTCACCTGGCATTTTGTACAAGAGGGAGGTACCACCTTCCTTCTTCCCAGAAGTTCTGATGTAATTGGATTATAATGTACCCTAGGCATTACAAAATTGAAAATGTGCCCTCATAATCCAGGTATGAAATTATTTTAGTAAGGTTTTTCATTGCTGTAACCAGAAGACCTGACCCCCCAAAAAAAATTAGAGGAAAAAGTTTATTTTGGCTTTGGGTTTCAGAGGTTCAGTCCATGGTGGGTGGACTCCATTGCTCTGGGCCTAATGTGAGGCAGAACTTCATGATGGAAGGGTGTGGCAGAGGAAAGCAGGTCTGGATATGTCAGTCAAAAAAGAGCTCTCTGTAGAGCTCTGCTCACCAGAGACAAAATATAACCCCAATGACACACCCCTAGTGGGACCAACCACCTCCAATTACTTCCTACCTGCCTATAGTTACCACCTGTTAAAGTGGATCAATTGATTAGGTTATAGTTTAAATATGTAATCATTTCACCTGTGCATTTGTGCATTGTCTCATTTATGAGCTTTTGTGAGACACCTTATCTAAACCATAACAGAAGCTAAGGAAGAAAAGCACAACCTAAGAGGCGTATGGATCAGTTCCATTGCATTTGTACCATGAGGGAGGAACAACTCAGTGTTTTCAGATCTAGTTTTTTCTCCCAAATAGAAGGTGAAAATTTGAGATACAGTGGGAAATTTCCTACTATGTAGTTGCAGGAGATGCATGTATTCTTTAAATCCAGTTTGGAATCAAGTCAGGGAAAGTTGTGCTTAAGTGGTGGCCCTTTAATGTGTTCAGGTCCCACCTCTGCCACTTGCATTTCAAAAGACCCATTAAATCTGCATGAAGTCCCCTCTCTTTTCAGCTATTTGAACTACACAAGAGGAGGGAAAGGAGAATGACTGGTTAGATCAGGGAAAATTATTTATGCTGTTAAGGAGGGAATTCAGCTATGGATTGGAGTTTATACAAGCTTGAGTAATAAAATATAAAAAAGGAAACTGGTCTTGTAACTGTAGTTGTTGGTTTCAGTATATTCCTTTCCCAGATTATACCACACACACACATACATGCACATTGATAGAAATATGTAATATATATAAAATATGTGTGTGTGTGTGTGTGTGTGTGTGTGTGTGTGTGTGTGTGTGTAGAAAACCAGGTGAAATGTAGTATAAAGACCTTGAGCAGGAGAGCCAGGCATGGTGATGCACAACTGTAATCCCAGCAATTTGGGGAGGCTGAGGCAAGACTGTAACAGTGGACCACCTCATGCTTTGAATATAGCCCTTGCTGCCGTTCTACTGAGATTTACTCTCAAATGGACACTTTTTTCCTCCCTTTCCTATTTTCCCTTTGCTCCTCCCCAATCTGGGGAACATAGGATTACCCTTCTTCCCCATTCTGGGCCAAGTTATTTGTCCTTAAACCCACCACTGAAGGACGATGGTGCCAGAAGATCTAAGAAATGACTCTCCCAAATTCACAAGTCTCACTAGAGAGAACACCTGAAATGTTGCCTTTGAAACTTATCTTTTGAAAACTCTGTTCCCCCAGATGAGGAGAATCACAGCCTCTGGGATAGGAGTTCCTATGTGTTCTTCCTTTGCTAGCAAAGCAACAAAACTTGTTTTTCCTTTTTCTCAAAACTATCCTTGTGGTTGGATTGGTATCCAGGACAAGGACCACACTTTTTGTAACAGGAAAATCATAAGTTCCCAGGCAAGCCAAAGCAACTTAGCAAGACTCTATCTCAAAATAAAGAATAAAAAGGGCTGGGATGTAGCTCAGTGGTAAAGTGCCCCTGGGTTCACTCTCCAGTACTAGTGAATAAATAAAACTATACATATAGACACACCATGAACAGGTGATATAAGTTCCTGCAGCCAGGAAAGATTTCAGGTACAAAATGTAGAGTGTTGACAAAATTTAACAAAATGGGCTAGAAATGACTCATGGGGTAGGCGGGGGCAGGGCTTTTGCCTTTCCTCAGGGCTTTTCCCCTAGAACATATTTGAGGCTGGGCAGTACCTTAACTACATTTTTGATAAAAGGGGATCAACACTGAGCTTTTGGAAGAGTGGTTTCTATATGGTAGCACCTACTAGTGAGCACATTTTAAAAATAAAAGGAAAAACTGTCATCTACTGTACAACTACACAGACCCAGTACAAATCTTTTGGGAGACTGCCTTCAGAAAAGGCAGAAGCTGGATGAAGAATAGTGTGTGCACATTGTAACCATGTTTGCACACTATGTCTAGTGTATACAAGTTGTTTATTATGTATTCTGTGTATACGTACTGGAACTGGAGTTTTGAGGTGAAATTAGATTCCCTGCTTCACCAGTTTCCTTCTGGGTTCTTGCAAATTTGAAGAACAAAATCCACAGAAAATAACCATGTGAACAGTAAATGGAGTTGGATTTATATAAGTGAGAAGAAGAGAAGCAAAACTTCTGCAGTACAGAAGGAGAGCTGATAGCAGGAAAACCCATTTGGTGTGCTAGTCTAGGGACTTCTATGGTACTTGCATAGGACATTGATCAAAGTTCCTGCTAAACGTGGATTGAAGAAGCTTCAAGGTTATTGGCTGTGTCCTTTAGTCTGAGTTTTGAATCTTTCCTGTATCAAGATTCACTCCCACCTTCCACTTCCCATTTTGCTGTCCCCCCACCCCCCAACAAAGGAGTTGGCCTGAATGTTTCCATGGGTGACTTTCATTGTCTTTAATTTGAAAAAGGCCTTGACGGAGCCCATTAATGTTTCTATCCCTTAGTCTCATGGTGTGGTGTTTACTTATGAGGAAGACCTTGATTGGGGTCCATTATCCTGTTATCTGACCATTAACTATTTTTATTCAGTATTATATACTAGTGTAACTGTGAATTTATGTTGTGCTATGTGTATTAAGTACACACTGTATACTACATACACACCATGTATGTATATGTATAGTGTGTATACAATACGTACTATATATATGCCATGTACATATATGCATATTATGTATGCATACATGGTATATATGTATACATAGATTTTTGTTTAAGTTTATGGAAGTGTATAATGGAAATGAATCGGTCTGGAAATGATGTTAAACCTCAGCATACTGGGTATTGAGATGAATAGGAATTGCTGGGTCATTGTCTCACCACCTTTGGTGATCACAGTCTCCTGGAGTGCTTGCTAGAAATGAAGAGCACTGATTTCTCCTGGTGCCTGCTCCCCCAGCCTCCAGCCTTCATCAACTACCAATCTGAAGGGACTCAGGACCTTTGTGGTGTTAGAAGTGACCACCATCTTAACCATGGCCCACAGCGAAGAGAATGCAACCTATACACACATTAGGACAAGCTAACCTGGAGAAATATGAATAAGATTCTCCTAGGCAGGTCCTCTTCTCCCTGGACGTTCTGAATCAGTTGGGGTGGAAAGGAGCTTAGGGCCATATTTGTCATTCTAAATCTTGATCCAGAGTTGAGAACCACTGTGGAAGGGCACTGGAAAGGCATGGTGTAACAGGGATATGGTTTGATTGGAAGTTTTTTTCAAAATCACTCACTAGAGGGAGAAAGTAGATCCAGGAGCAGTTGACAGAAAAGGAACTGGGAGGCAACTGCAGGAACCCAAGGAGGATGGGAGTAGTGATGGATGTGTGGCTCTAAGGACCTAGCAATTGATGGGGAGTGGACAGCAGAAGGGGGATTTTTGAGACCCAGATGTCAGAGGAAACTGAAAAGAAAATGTCATTTTCATTGAGAATGAGTCTGAAGTTGACAGCAAGGATACTCCAGATGGTACCTGCCTTATGATGGTTTGATTTGAAATTCTATGGGCTTAAGAATAGCAGGAAGGCAGTACATGTTCAGTAGAATCCATACTTGAATTTTGATCTTTTCCCAGACTAACAATATACAAAATGATCCTCCCTTATGAATATGGGCAAGAGTAGAGAGAGAGCTTCCAGTCAGACACCAGTACTTGAGGGCAGACTGCCAATGCTCCAGTACCCTGTGTTACTGAGCCAGTGGGTTAGTTGGATTAAATACAATTTGGATTTATATTGTTTTCAGCTTACGTTGAATTTATCAGGATGTAACCATATCATAAGTTGAGGAGTATGTGTAAGAGTGAAAGACCCACAAAAATCTGTGACCATCAAAGCCCAGGATCAAGTGAAAGGGACCGGGCTGCACCATGGAAACTTCAAATCTACAGCCAAAATCCAAGGCACATGTTTTAGGGGAATTGAAATGTGACCAGAGAGAGTCTTAATCCTGTAGCCTTCCCTTCAATCAATAAGGCAGAGGACAACATGGTGAAAGTGCTCTGTTAGAGCGAGGCTTGATAATCGGGAGGGTGCCCAATGTAATGGAGGCAGGATCATCAGGGAAGGGAAGACTGAAAGTGAAAGAAAGTGGGGGAGACTAATTATAGCAGTTAGGTATGGAGTAATTATAAGCCTGAATTAGAGTGAAGCAGTGAGACAGGAAGTAAGGAGGTCATTACTTGTGGAGTTGTATGAGGAAAATCAACAGGACCAGATGGCTGATTGATAAGTGAAGGGTCATGGAAAAGGTGACCAAGAGCCAGAAGGATGTGAAACTGTGGAGGGGCACAACAAAATAGGAAGGTAGGCTGGGCAGCAGGATTTGACAAAAAGATGGAAGAGTTTGGTTTGTGGTGTGCTTAGTGGAGATGATGGTTGCTAAATAATGAAAATGAAAGTGCCCATTCAGGAGAGCAGCTAGAGAGAGGATGAAGAGGTTTGGGCATCCAAAGAATATCCTCAGGGCAATAGCCAAGGACTAGAAAAGCTCAGGTTAGGCTCCCCATGTTTGCTCACAAGTTCAGTGTTGGTCTAGTAAACCAGGAACTACAGCAAGGCAGACTCATCAAGATACACAAGGATGAACTTTTGTTGTGAGAATTCTGGACTTTTCCAGGATTTCAGATGTTGAGGCAAAGAGAAACAGGCTGTTATTTGTAATGTAGGTCTTCTGCAAAGAGATGTTAGGGAAAGTACCAAACAACTCTAGGTGCAGGCTAGCGGGAGATGCAAATGGGGTCTTGGGGGTGAGTGGCTGGTTTACTGTGCTTACCCGCCAGTATTCATTATAGCAAAACACATGGTTTGGAGTTCAAGTTCAGAGTCCGGAAAGCTACACCATGTAAGCCAAATCCAGTGCAACCCCCTGTTTTGGTATATTGTTGTCACACAGTCACCCCTCTTCATTCATATATTGTGTGTGGCTTCCTTTGTGCCACCACAAGATGGAACAGAGCCTGTATGGGTGGTAAAACCTGAACACTATCTGGCTCTTTGCAGATATTTGTGGGATTCCTCTCTAGTTCCTCAGTTTCTGCACCACTATGTCACTTGGAGAGTCATCAGCAGCAGTGCCACAAGTGTTCCGGTATCCTCTCTCTGTTGTGCCTGCTATATTTATTGCTGTAGTTTTATGTAAGGCTTAGGAAGGTTAAGTCACCCAGCCTGTGGGCATGGAGCAAGTACTCATGCATTTTTTTCCTCTTTGGTTGTAATCGACTCCATTGTTTTTCATTTATAATTAGCTCTTTGGCCCCTCATGAAGTTCAAAGTTGGGGATCATAAAGAAACACTTCTCTTCTTCTCTTGTACATGCTTCTTTGAAGGATTAGTCTCAGGAATTGTTGGCTGCCACGGTGCCTAGTCTGAGAAAAGGGGTGAGTGCTAAAAGAGTGTTAGGGAAGACTGAGCCATGATTCCTAAATTATCAGACACCTTAGAGCAGCCCAGTTTCTGCCCAGCCTGTGGGCATTATGTTTATGTGAACAAATAGCTTCCTTCATCATTTAAGTCAGTTCGGATTGAGTATTTGGCCATAGGCAACATAATAAGCCCAGACAGACTGGTCCTAACACAATTATTCCTCAGTTTCCCTAAGTGCTGAGTAGGGGGCCACATCCCCCATACAGTACTTAGCAGAGGAACTTGTGGCAGCTTCTCCATCTCCAGCCTGGGCTCAGCTGTCATGCCATCTGCATTGGCCTCCAGCCCTTTGTCCTGCTCAGTTTAGATGCTGGACTCCATCCCCTGGCATTATTTTGGTCAGTGTTTGAATCAGACTGGTCTTGCTGAAGAGATTAGCAGCAGCCTTGACTTTTTAGGTGCTTTTACATGATTAAGATGTATTTTTAAGTTATCCTGGGGTTGTAAAGAACAGCAATTAACACTGGCAATTTCTGAAAGGGGAAAGACTATTGAATTATATTGGGTATCTGATATCATGGAGGGAAATCCTGAATCAGCAGAAGTTGGATCCTGGCAGCTCTTAGGTACTAGTAAGCAGAAATGAATGAACTTCTCACTGGGGTCTAGGTGTTGATAAGAAACCACTCCAGCCCTCTTGTGCCTTTGTGTCTCTTCACTTACAATCCAGGTTCCAAAAGGAAGAGAGACTTTGCCTCACTTTTTTTCCATATGAAGAAGGGACTTTGATAGACTCTTCAGAATTATAAGCACTGTTGGAAGAAGGATTATCCAAAGAAAATCATGGTTACTATTATCCCGAGAAGGGAGCAGATATGAACAGGGAAATAATATTTGCCTATTAAAAACAAAACAAAACTCTGCTTATAAAGGCAAAAGGACCATATTCAGCAATATCTTGTGAGTTATTAAACAGTTCTCAAACTTTATTAGGTATCAGCATACCCTGGAGAGCTGGCTGCTATGCCTCTGTCTTGTGTTCTGATATAGTACCCTGAACACAAGGACCTGAGATTCTGCATTGCCAAAAATTTCTTCAATTGTTGCTTATGATCCAGGGTACATACTCTGAAACTCACCATCTCATGTGGTGTTTTTCTAGATTTCAATTAAAAACCTTTTTCTAGGAGTAATGCATCAACATTTGCACTCTGAAAAAATTGGAACTCACTTTGTTGTAACTCAGCAGCTGTTAACTGTATTAACTTGTGAGTGATGGTGGGTGGAGTATGTTTCAGATTGTCTTCAAGTGCACCTCACTTAAGCTTTTTGAGAAGATTCCTTTGTCTTAGCCATTTTAATGTCCATGAAAATGTGATGAAAATCAAATCCTATAGTGTGTTGGAGTCTAGTTGCAGTCAAACTTCAAATAACTTCAGAGGACTGGGAAGATTGGTTCCTACAAATGTGTTGGCAATGGCTTCTCTAAGAAGATAGTACATTCTTGTATCTCAATTCTGACGAGCCTATTCTCTGTCATTTCTCAAAGGAAGAAGAAAAACTAGTTCTCAGTTGAAAGTAATTCAGATTTTAGTGAATTTCTCATAGGACTTTGCCTCATAGAAGATGCTCATGACTCGGGATAAAATGCTGAAGGTACTCTGGGGACATCATCCAGAGCACCTTCAGCATCATACCCAGAAAGAGGAGGTAACTTCATCAGAAAATACAGTAAGTTGGGGTCAAAGGAGAACAGGAAACCATGTCCCCAGATTCCCAGCTCTGATGATGAGGGTGGGAACAACCATATTAGGTCACCATTATGCTCACTGTGGTTGTCATCATGAGCTACAACAGCAGGGCTGTTTACCATTCATTGAGGTTATAGTTCATCCAAATTATGTTAAGTTCTTAACACACATTTTCTGAGTAAGGGGTTAGCAAGCAATGGCCTCTCACTTTGGTCCATAAAGCTTTCTTGGGCCATGGTTACACTTAATGTGTTTTTGGAATTGTGGGTAGTCTTTTCCTGTCACTGTGGCAGAGTTGAATGGTTGCAATGTAGACTGCCTGGCCTATAAAGTCTATGACTTTTACTGCCTGTTCATGTATGGAAAAGGTCTTCTCTGATTTTTGGCATCACGCTGTAGTATCTACATCATGGTGCCATTTCATCAATAATGACATAGATGCAAAAGAGAAATGAGGCCTCAGGTCACATTCCTCATGGAGATGATACTCAAAAGGAAGTCTATCAACCTCCAAAACATATGTTCCCTGTACGTATTACACTATGCCTGATCAACACCGCCAAGTGTGTGGATCATGTTGTACTGTAGCAATGTAGTGAGTTATAATATGTTGACAGTTTTCCCTTCCTTAAACAAAATAAAGTGACATTTTAAAATGGAATAATGAGAACTGGTCCCTACAGGATAATCACATCACAGTGGCATATTTACTTTAAAAGGTAAATCATGTTTTATGGCAATTGCTAAGTTAATGAAATTATTTTACTGCCAACTAAGTGATTGTGTTATTGCAGGCTTTTTGCATGACACCTGAGCCTTGACTGGTGGGCAGGTGATGAAAAACTTGATTTCCTAGTGAGAATTTGAGCCCTGAGGCCTGGACTCAGCCCAGTAGCTGTATATGTGCACGTGGTGCTAATTATTCCAAATATATCACTCAAGCAAGGTTTTTTGTTGCTTTTAAAGTTTCTGGTTCTATCTTTTAACTCAGTAGCTCTCAAACATTATTGTGCATCACAATCATATGAAGCCTCTCTGTCTTGTTTGCTGATGGATCTCCAGTGCCCACAGCAGTGTCTGGCTGATAGCACTCAGTAAATATTTATTGAATCAATGAACACATTTCATATAGCATCCCTTGAAGATTTAACTTCTTTTTTTTTAATTGATTTTTTAAAAATGACAGCAGAATGCATTACAATTCTTATTACACACATATACCACAATTTTATATCTCCATTTGTATATAAAGCATGCTGACACCTAGTTCTTGTCTTCATACATGTACTTTGGATAATGATGTCTATCACATTCCACCATTCTTGCCGATCCTTTGCCCCCTCCCTAATTCTGTTTACTAAGGCTTATATTAAATTTACTCTCACAGGAACTATAATTGGAAGTTTTTAAAAACCCTAATGTGTGTGGAGGGTTGCTGGGAAATTCCAGTTTGCGAAACTGAATAGGTATACAAAGTCTGTCGCAGAGCCAAAATACAGGTCTGTCTGTCCCAAGTGGATCACAACATGTTTGTTTAGTCCCAAGTTCTTTTTGCTGCCCTGGCTTTTGTTAGATGTTAACTCTTAGGATGTTGTGGAGATGATTCAGTGATAAGTCATTCTAGAAAGGGATATAAATTCCAGGGGGCCTGTTGTCAGTGATAATCTCACCATAAGTTCTGCTAATTGCTTCCTATTCCTCAAGAAGGAAATCCCAGAGTATGGCTTGTCCTAGACAAGGACATCAAACTCTGGGGACAGATGTAGCTCTTTCTGCTGCCTAATAGTGCTTGGCAGTGTGTCTCACTCACTTTATCTTCTCAATCATCCTTTTTCCTTTAGCACTGACACAGTATGGTGGATGTGAATCTGCTCTTTGGAAATTGACCTCCAGAGTTAGTTTAAGAGTTCCCTGCAAACCTGCAGTGTATCCCTGGGCAAATCACTCAGCATTTCTATGCTCTAGTGCAGCAATGATTTTAGCTATGTTTTTATAAGAATAAATAATCTAATATCTGCAAGATCTCCTGGACTAGAGATGTAGTAAATTCTCTGTAAATATTAACTGGTGATATTTTTATTGACATTCATTATCAGAATAATTGAAAAATCAATCTTAGAATCTAGAGTTATATTCCCATAGTAGGGTAATTAATAATTATTCACTTTACTACAGATAATAGGTACATCTGCTGACTGCTTACCTAAAGAGACTGAGTACTAATAAGACATTTTATATTCCAAACCACAGTAAGGAAAGATTATTGCTTTTGAGATAGTTAAGATTCAGATGGGAAAACAACCTTGCCGAAGGTCTCACAGACTGTAAGGTCACACAGACAGTCAGGACTTGAACCTATGTTGTAGTCCTGTATACCAAGCAATTCAACCTCTCGCTACCACAAAGGAAACAAAGTGTAATAAGGCAGAAGTTACCTAGTGCATGAGTCTACTCTTAACTTATGATGCCATTTTTGTAAAGAGCTGGAGACCACATGTGACATAAGTCACAAAGTCTTATCCTCAAAACCGCCTTAAAAGGTAGGTAGCTCCATGGCTCTATGAAACTCAAGTCAAGTATTTTGAATTCCCTACCTATTGACACTGACATAACTCTGATCCCCCAGATCTAAGTCCTGTTGTCTTCACAATGCTATGCTAATGTACTACCACTGGCTTTGAAAATTCAAATTTGTCTTCAAATCTGTGAGGTGTCAAGCATTTTTGGGGATAGACTTTTGTAATTTATGTCAATAGGCATTGTTATGGTTTAGATACGAGGTGTCTCTCAAAAGTTCATGTGTGAGACAATGCAAGAATGTTCAGAGGTGAAAAGATAAGATCATGAAAGATATGACCCAACAGATTTGACTAAGTGGTAACTGTAGGCAGGTAGAGTTTGGCTGGAGGAAGTAGGGTAGGCATGCTGGGGGTATGCCTTTGTGGTTTATATTTTATCCCTGGTGAGCAGAACTTGCTCTCTCTGCTTCCTGGTGGCCATGTTTTGAGCTGTTTTCCTCTGTCTCACTCTTCCATCATGATGTTCTGCTTTATTTTGGGCCCTGAGCTACAGAGTCAGTCCTGTATGGAGTGAGGCCTCTGAAACTGTGCGCCAAAATGAACTTTCTCCTCTACATCATTTTAGGGTATTTTGGTAATAAGAAAAAAGCTAATGAAACGAGCATTTAAAAAATGCATTTGTGTTAAAGTATTCCTCTAAAAGGAAGGTTTAACTTACTGAAAAGGGAACAATATTTTTAGATACTTGAAAGAACTCATTGCCTATGTCTAATTAACATTTCATAGAATTTTTTTTATAAAAATCTATTAAACAACATCTTCAGGCCATAGTCTACTTGGTCATAGTCTAATTTCATATCCTAGAGAATCAAGCCTTCTAAAAGGCTAGTTAAAATAGATTTTAGATGGAAAATAATTAATCAGTGTAACTTGGTAAGACGTGACATGAAACAGATTTCTTAGATTTTTTTTAGAGTCTTTGCTATGTTAATGTATGCTTTGAAGCTCTCAAAAGAAATGGTTTATAGCTTCACAAGTTTATTTAACCATGAAACTCTCTACACCAGGAAACTATAGCTCGTGGATCATACCCAGAATATGGTCTGCTTCTGTTTAGCCTTTGAGCTAAACAAAAGAATTTTACATTATTATACCTAATGGATTGTTACAAGTATAAAAAGAATATTCAGCAATCTGTGGTCAAGAAAGCTTGAAGTATTTACTGTGGTCTTTTATTGAAAAGGTCTGCCAAACTGAACACTACTCTGAGATAATATCACCACCATCATGACTCTCTCACAACCTTCACCAATCCCTGCCCCACCTACACATGTGTGTGAATCTCCTATCAAAATATGGCACTCCTCCTCCCAACTCCTTGCATTGGCACCGACTTGTAAATTCCTGGGCAAAATATGAGAAGAATGATACTGTGGTAGTTTGGAACCTAGCCAAACCTGTGTTGAGAAAGCACAGTACTCATGTTAACTTCTTGGAATTGAGTCATCATATAAAATTCCAACCACTCCACTGGAGAGGTCAGATGGATTTCCCTTAGGAGTTCTTGGAGAGTGAGAGTGGCCCAGCCTTCCTGACATCCCTATCTACCAGGTACCAGGTATATTAGTGAAACCAGCTTAGACCCTATAGACAGCCCCAGATTCTTGCTGACTTCACCTTTTTATTCCTCTCTGAACCAGTGTACACATTCACAAGATATAAAACACAGATTGAGCATCCTGAATCCAAAATCTAAAATGCTTCAAAATCTAAAACATTTTAAGTAGTCATGTGATGCCACAAGTTGAAAATCCTAGACCCTGAAATGTTTCAAGTGCACAATTATGAAAAATACTGTAGAAAATAATCTTCAGTCTGTAAGGCATAAAGCAAATGAATTCAATATTGGTTCACATTCCCAGAAAATCTCATCATGAACATGAAAACAATCCAAAATCTGAAAAAACCCAAAATTCTGAAACATTGCTTGTCCCAAGAATTTCAGATAAGCAGTGGTCAACCTACGGTTGCTATTTTGAGCTAGGTGTGTGGGGGCAATTGGTTATGAAGCAGTAGATGACCAGAGCAAGCTCCTGCTCATTCTTATTATTGTCTTCATTGTCGTTTTGCAGATGGTCTTTAGGACTAGAATCCTACAGAGCTCATTTTGAGAAAATCCAATTCTGAGAGCATAACGCTGTCTTCACAGTTTGGTGGTTTTATTAATTTATGCAGACCATCCAATAAAAGGTCTAAATTTGTGCAGTTTAAACCTAATAATAGTCACTTGATCAAATACTCTGCTATACGCAGGGGACTGTCCAATGTGACACACCTGCAGAGATTAAGATAGCAGCCCAGACCTTTGAGCTCCCTGATCTCAAATCTCCAACCATTTTTTGCAACCTGCACTCCTGTTCCTGGGAGTGGAGAATTTCAAAAAGCTCATCCTCTGCTATCAAGTTGTAGTACAGTCTCTTTAGAGGTTTATAAGATCATAACATCAGGAGAAAAAAAAATCTCTACAATCTTTACATGTGCACCAAAGCCCAGCACACAACAGATGCTCAGTGATAGCATCGTGTGGATTTTCATTTCAAATTCAAGAGGGTATCATTTCTTCACTGAGATGGTTGATCATTTCTCCCTCTTTCTGATGATTTTTCCACAGAAGTCCTGTATAAGCACCAGGGTACCCTGGTGGCTTGCTTTTTACCTTGTCACACTCCCAATTGCAAGCCTTCAGCGCCCCACTGAATGCCAAACCTCTCGCTTCTTTAGCTACTCACATATGCCCTTCCCAAGTTTATCCCCTGCTTATTTCCCCATCTGAAATGTAATGTCATTGAAAATTTTTTTTTTCTGGAATGCATTGTCTTCCGATGGCTCCATGGCTGTGAAGGTGCCGTTCTTTCTCCCCAAATGCAAACTTTCTCTTTCTAATTCATGTCTTCTCATCATACCACTTCTTCTCCCACTTCTCCTCCAGTAAATTTTTAGTCTTCCCTTTAGGGAAAGTATCATTTATTCAGATATAAATACCCCCATGATATCTGTTAGAGTGCTTACTATGTTTGGTTAAAATTTATCTCCCAGACATAAGTTTTGCTCCTCTATGCCCAAGGTTTTTTAATGATGAAATGAGATTCCTATTGCTTGCCTGCAGACTTATAAAAATTAAAGATGTAATCATGCATAAGAACTTGGAACTGCTAAGGAAGGCCCTCTGTAAATCATTGCTGCCTTCACTTAATTTTCCTACACATGGCAGACTCTACCCCATCACACCCTCAGCTGCTCAGGGGTGGGCAATATACTGCTGTTGTCTTCTTATCCATAGTGTCTGGCAGGGACATTGGTAGGTGGCTGTTACTTGAATTGTTCTTTCTAGTCTTATCCTGCTAGTTGCTGGGTTTTGTTTAGAACAGATAGCTACCTGCTGAGAAAACTGTTTAAGTAGAAAAATGACATAGTTGTAAAAGTGTTCCTTTTAAGTTGTGGGACATTATGATGTGGAGAAAACACCATGGCAGATGGGCAGATGTGTTCATTGGCCCATTCCTGCTGTAGTGACCATGTACAAGGTCATTTCTGCTGTGAGTAATGATTTTTTGGTGGAGGGCCAAGTCCAAGTCTGGACCCAATTACATTTTGTTCCCCAGAATGACTCAATGCTCCTTTTATAGAGCTGGGGGCCTGCTGGGTTGAGCTAGGGGCAGGTCCTTATGACTTCACCAGAAAGAATTTGAGCAAAACACAGAGTAATAAGCAAAAATTTTAATAGAGTGATAGGAGAGGGTTATGTACAGCACAGACTGTCTCAAAGAGAGGATAGTGTGGTGCTCATAGGGCTGGAATTTTTTTTTAATTAATTTTTATTGTTGGTTGTTCAAAACATTACATAGTTCTTGATATATCATATCTCACACTTTGATTCAAGTGGGATATGAACTCCCATTTTTACCCCGTATACAGATTGCAGAATCACATCAGTTGCACAACCATTGATTTACATATTGCCATTCTGGTGTCTGTTGTATTCTGCTGCCTTTCCTATCCTCTACTATCCCCCCTCCCCCCACCCCTCCCCTCTTCTCTCTCTACCCCCTCTACTGTAATTCATTTCTCCCCCTTATATTTTTCCCCCTTTCCCCTCACTTCCCCTTGTATGTAATTTTGTATACCCCTGAGGGTCTCCTTCCATTTGCATGCAATTTCCCTTCTCTCTCCCTTTCCCTCCCACCTCTTATCCCTGTTTAATGTTAATCTTCTTCTCATGCTCTTCCTCCCTACTCTGTTCTTAGTTACTCTCCTTATATCAAAGAAGATATTTGGCATTTGTTTTTAAGGGATTGGCTAGCTTCACTTAGCATAATCTGCTCTAATGCCATCCATTTCCCTCCAAATTCTATGATTTTGTCATTTTTTAATGCAGAGTAATACTTCATTGTATATAAATGCCACATTTTTTTTTATCCATTCGTCTATTGAAGGGTATCTAGGTTGGTTCCACAGTCTTGCTATTGTGAATTGTGCTGCTATGAACATGGATGTAGCAGTGTCTCTACAGTGTGTTCTTTTTAGGTCTTTAGGGAATAGACCGAGTAGGGGAATAGCTGGATCAAATGGTGGTTCATATTGCCTCTTGTTCTGTTTGACTGCTAATGCATTCTTTGTCTATATATGACTGTACTTAAAATCCTAAAAGAATTTGGTGCAGTTTCACCCTTCAGCTATATCCTTTAATCCCTCTCTCTTCTGTTTAATAAGAAACACATTCATAGTGTGTCAGCTGTTCTTTATATGAGTCATTTCTGTCATCTTCCTCTGAGCAAATCTCCCCATACTCAAATTTCTTCTTGCTTCTAGGAGTTAAGTAGAATGTATTAACCAATGCAGAGATCTAAGAAATGATACTAAAACTTGTAGTTCTGCTAAAATCTGGGTGGTGCTGTCCTTCTCTTAGTTATTGGCATGCTGACTGTACAAATGCCCTTTCTAATAGAATCTAGTCATGCCTCAGCATTGACAACTATGGGTGTCATATAGCAAATCGAGATTAGAAGCAATCAGATGTTAAGAACCAAGACAATTAGCTATATAATTATTCAGTAGGTAGTAACTTGTTTTCCTGTAAAGATGAGGTTTTACTCAAATAATCAATTGGTTTTTATTTGCTGGCTTTAAAGGGAACATCAGTTTAAAAGCACAGATCTTACCTCTTCTGCCTGGCTCCTCAGAGATGACAAAAGGTTACAAATGGCAATTCCAATCATATGTCAGTTAACTAAGAGCTTTATTACAATCAGTTACAAAGCTGTTATGTAGGTGGATGAGAGTAGAATTGGAGCTTGTTGTGTTTGTTCAGACCCTTACTGAACTTGCCAAATGTGATGGCATCATTGCAGAGTCCTCCAAGTTGTGGCCGACCCATAGATGCCCAGTTGATGATTGTGGCCACAAATGGATCTTACATCCACCATCTCCCGTAAAATTTCTTTGGGTCATTATTTCTAGACTCCATGGTGGTGAAACCTAGTGAATCTCAGGACTTGTCACTTAATTATGACTCCCTTACCTGTTCTCTTACTGGTATGCAAGGAGGGCTTAAAGTTTATTCTTGGTGGAACTTCAGACTGAAGAGAAAGTCTAGATTTATACCTGTAGAATCAGAAAGAAGTCAAGGTGGAAGCTGGGTTCCTAGCTTATAAGAGATGGTGGAACATTATAGAAAGACGAAGTTTGGTCATGACGTTGATGATACTAGGTTTTGACATGCTGAGTTTGAGAGAATCAAGAACTGTGCATTATGCATTTGTGATTTTTTGGAGGGGGGCGGGAAACGGATGCTGAGGATTGGAACTAGGGCTTTGTGCATGTGAGTCACATACTCTACCAACTGAGCTATATCCCCTGCCCCCTGTAGTATGCATTTGGATAAATTAATTTTGAACCCAAGTGGAGAGGTTTCAACTGGAGAGAGAAATTTGTAAATTAATTGCAAAAAGTGATAATGGAAATGGTAATTTAGGGATATAGGTAGTATGTAAGCTTGAGCAGAGCAGGGGGCCTCTGACCAGGCTTTGATGAAATCTCACGTTTATTGTCTGGGTAGAAGAAAATTAATTTATAGAAAATAAATTACAGAAGGATTAATTGAAAGTGAGGCAGTATCAGGAAACTTCAGAACAGAGTATTGTGAAAATAGAAGACTGCTCGGTATCGATGAATGCAGCTGAGAAACTAAATCAGAGCTTCAAACAACACCTTTTGTAATTAGTCACATGGAGTTCTTTAGTCAGCGAAGTGAAGCCATCTTAGGAGGTGAATGAAAAATTCCACAGCTTTGGTGTCTCCATATGTAAACTAGTGGACTTCTAAGACTGGACCTCAAATCAGATCCCAAAGAAAACTTTCTGAGATATTCAGGCCTCATCTGAATTAAAAGGCAAAGTATTATAATTGTTTTAAGGACAAGAAGGCCTTTGTTATTGGCGAACTCTGGTGAGTTTAGGAATTTACTGACTTTCCAGTTACTGTTCCCAAATCATACTTGCCATTCCTTGGCACAAAGCCTTCCAAGACTCCCTTTGGCCCACATTGTGGTACACTTTACACAGTTTTTGCAAACAGCTGCTCCTCTGCCTTGCTTTATCCCCAGTAGTTGGGCAAACCCCTGTTGTGCATGGATCCACACCAGGCTTTCCTGTGAGTTCATGGATTTGTTCTTCCATTCATTTTACAAGGCATTCATGTTCTTTTTCTATTGTTGCTGTAATAACTTGCCATAAATTTAGTGCTTTAGAGTATGCAAGTTTGTTATTTCGCTGTTCTGTAGATCAGAAATAATAATGTGCCACAACCTGGCCTTCTGTTGAGAGTCTCACAAGGCCAAAACTGAGGTATTGGAAGGTGCCATTCCTTTCTGGAAGATTCTGAAGTGAATTGCTTTTGAGCTTATTTAGGTTTTGCCAAATTAAGTTCTTTGTAGTTTTAGGTATGTGGTCCATTTTCTTGCTGACTGACAGCTGAGGACCAGTCCTTTTTTTGTACCGGAGATTAACTGAAGGGCACCCGACTACTGAGCCACATCCTCAGCCTTTTTTTGTGTTTTATTTAGAGACAGGGTCTCACTGAGTTGTTCAGTGCCTCACCATTGCTGAGGCTGGCTTTGAACTCATGGTCCTCCTGTCTCAGCCTCCCCAGCTGCTGGGATTACAGGCATGTGCCACCGTGCTCAGCAAGGACCAGTCTTGAGAAGCCCCCCCGTGTCCCTCCTGTGCTTTCCATGAGACCTCCTTCTAGCAATGGCAGTTGAATCCCCCTGAGGTTTTTCACTGTCACATATCACCTAGAGTGCAGTCAGAGAAAAAACTGCTTTTAAGAATTTTACTATTACTACTAGTACTACTACCACATTGGGCCCAGATAACCCATGGCAGCCTTTTTGAAGTCTTAAGTAAATTTCCAAATTCCCTTTTGCTAATTAAAGTGGCACATTCACAGTTCTGGAATCAGGGTCTAGTCTAGTCATCTGGGGTGAGAATTATTCTGTTTTCCATAGAAGCCTGCATTCTTCTTTATTCTGGGGTCCTCCCTCTTCATCTTCAAGCTCAAGCACAAATCTTTCTTTCTCTCTGCACATTCCACTGCTTTCTCTACTTCTGGGAGGAACCATCTGCTCCCTGTGTTTCCCAAACCTTTTTGGTTCTGTCGCATAGTATTATTGCCATGTGTATTTGTCTCTACCACTATTCTATAGATATTATGAGGATAGAGATGGTGGCATATTTTTCTGTTTCCTCCATTTCATAGGATGAACCTGTTACATGCAGCAGATGCTTACTTACTTTATCTCATTGAACATGTATCTGGAAACCATTCTAGAATGTTCCATTTTAATGACCTCTTGACACTTCATCTTCCCACTCTTGTCTCTTTCATCTCCCTCCTTCCTACTACCCCAAATTCTTTAAGAGTGTGAAAGTGTTTTCATCTGCATTTACAGAAAAAAAAAATTGATCTGAATATTGGGTTTCCATCTTGTAACTTACTCTGTGGTGTGGCATAGTGTCCAAAGTGCCCTATCAGTCAACAGATAGGGTCAGGATCTGCAAACTGGCATTGAGTAAATTGTGTTTGTTTTTTCATTTGTGATATTTTATTTAGTCCTCTGCCCTCTTGAGATAGGTGTGAACACTTCCTATATTTTAGACAGGGAAATTGAGTCATGCAGAGTAAGGTGCTCACCTCAGTTAAGAAGGTCTAGGTGGAAAAACAGGAGCCCTGAATCCTGACTCTGTTTCTGGGTCTGTCGTCTGTCTCTCTCTGCTGTCCGTATTGCCTCAATTTGTATTATTCTCAACTTGCACATTATTCTCTTTACCAAAAAGAGGGCCCACCGAAGTATCTCCTGTTCTCTCTGTCAGGCAAGTGTTCAGAGATGCCTCCTGCCTTCTGACCCCTGTTGTGCCTGGTAACTCCTGGAATCGCCTACCCAGGTTCCTCTGCCTCCATCCCCACAGAAGCTTTTAGACCTATCTGGTTTACTCTGGTCTCCACACTTCAGTGCATCAGGTTGGGTTCTGTGAGATGGATGAGGAATCGGGATGCAGGGGCCAAGTTTGTCAGAGGTTAGGGTTGTACATACAATCCAAGTAGAGGCCTGCTGGGTCTCTTTAGAGAAGCCCCAGATATGACCTGGGGCATTCTGTAAACAAAAAGGAGGTGTCCGTGGGAGAGAGGAATAGAGGAAAAGAACAATAATAGCCAAGGGAGCAAATTTTGCTGTAAGATATTGGTTAGGGAGTTCCTTTTGGAATTGAGGAGGTCTGTGCTTTGGATGTGCCATGGAGGATTCACTCTCATTTAATTTCTAAGCCTCCTCTATAAAGGACAACTTTGAGAAAGTTTTTTTTTTTTTTTAATAGAAATAACACATTTTTAGTTTTTTATGAAACTATAATTTTTGAATTTGGTTAAGCTGTCCTTGAATATGCATGCAATTTTGGTCATCATCTAGTAGCTTCATATAATTTCATGGTGTCCTGTGATCTGTGGGGCACCCTTCCTTCATCCCATTTTGGGATCCATCAATGCAATATTGCTTAGCTACTTTCAAACCCTACTGGTATACCTCACATCAAGATATATAGAATGTAGCATGTAAAAATTTTCTTGAATGTTGCATTAGCTGGCATTTACAATATAAAAGGGGAGAGATTAAATTCTACTTTTTAAAAGCTTGTGTGTATCACTTTGCAATGAGTGGCCCTCAAGGCATGGAGCATTCATGAGACTCAGGTCTCCTCCAGTGAAACACAAAACCCTTTTGACTACACAGGGATTAAGAGAGAACAGGGACCCGGAGTCTATAAACCTCATACTTAATGAGCAATTACTGAGTGACTTTATTTTTTGCTGAATATACTCATTTTTATGTACAGTCTCTTGCTGTGGAAGACCAGTAATGCACTGAGGGTAGGGTCTGATTCTTATATTTAGTTTCTTGCTATCTAGGTGCATAGGGACTGGATTATAGAGATGCAGCTTGTTAGTGAGAGCCAGAATTAGATGTAGTGTGAGTTCCATTTTCCTCATGTGGAAAGTGCATCAAATGTGGAGGCTGGAGCTGCGTGTGGTAGCACACTCCTATAATGTCAGCAGCTTGGGAAGCTGAGGCAGGAAGTTGGCAAGTTCAAAGCCATTTTCAGCAAGTAAGTGAGGTCCTGAGCAATTTGGCAAGACCCTGTCTCTAAATATGTGTGTGTGTGTGTGTGTGTCTACACACACACACACACACACACACACATATGCCTGCGGATGTGACTCAATGATTATGCACTCCTGGGTTTAATCCCTGGTACAAAAAAACATGAGTGTAAGATTAGATTAGGGGATCTTGAATACTTATCTCAGCCATGTCTTATTTCCCTGTCTTTAGTCTCTTTATTTTCTTCTGTTCCTGCTTCAAAATAAACAATACATCCAGAATCTTTGTGATGGTATTCATAAAACTTGATCATCAGATCCACCTGTATCATTGCATCAGTGTTAATTCTGCTTCTGGCTCACACAATAGGACAGCTACTGTGTGTGCAGTGAAAGACAAACGTAAACTAGGAAGGAATGGCTGGATGCATGGATTTCCCTTGGCCCTGCATCTCTCCTCTCCTTCTGTCTAGGGTGCTGCTATAGGCAGGGGCTGCATGTGTGCAAGCTCGCATAGAAGCCAGTCTGCTGGTCTTCCCAGGGAACTGGAACATCAAATAGATGGAACATTATCTCTTGAAAAGAATGACAGGTGTAAACATGAACTATGTCTTGTGCGGGGGGAGGGAGGATGCAACACAAGGAACAGGAGTGGGACCTGAGCGTTCCTGATTCTCAACTTCTTTCTGGAGCCTCCCATCCCACGTGTACCTAGTATATGATATGTAAGTCCATCTTGCCTCTCAAGTGTAAGACTTTACCTCTGACAACCAGCTCCTTAGAATACTCTCAGATTCTTGAGCAGATGTCATCTCTTTTCTAATATCTATAATAGACTCTGATTGAATCTTTGGAGTTAATCAGACCTGACTGATTGTTTAACTGATTTTTGGCATTGGAGATTGAACTCAGATTGTGATACCACTGAGTTACCTCCCCAATCTTTATTATTATTATTTTTTTAATTTTTATTTTGAGACTAGTCTCAAACTTGTGAATTTGTGATCCTCCTGCCTCAGCCTCCTGAGTTGCTGAGATTACTGTTATGTGCCAACACAGACCTGATTTTGGCTCCGCTAAATACTTGGGCATGGTTTCTACTCTATTTACTAGTTAATTCATTCAAAGAAGGAAGAAACAATGCCCATGAAGGTTATTAGAGCGGAAGATACCATTTATTAAATACTTGATTGATGCAAGAAATTGTGGTAAAAAGAATAAAGATTTCCTTTTAACTAAGTTTTTAAAAAATTTTTGTGGTAGTAGACTGAATGATCTGCATCATTCAGTTGAGGAACTTTACTGTGGTTGACACAATTTACACAAGCTCTTCCAAGTGAGGGGAAAGCAAGGGCTAAACCCCAACTCTTTCTGAATCTTGCATCGGAGGCTTAATTGTGATTTGATTTTTTTTTCCCCCAGAGCTGCCTTAGCAAAGTAAACTGGGGGTCTTTCACAACAGAAATTTCTCATCTCACTCTTCTGGTGATCAGAAGTCTAAAATCAAGATGGTGGCAGGACCATGCTCCCTCTGGAATCTGCAAGAGAGGGGCCTTTCTTGCCCTTCTCCTAGCCTCTGGTGTTTTATGATTTGTAGATTTGTTGAGTCTCTCATGTGCCATCCCCTCGTATTCATCTTCTTATTCTGTATCTGTCTTTCTCTTTTCTTATAAGAACACTGCTCAGGCTGAATTAAGGACCTACTCTGTGCCAGGCTGACCTCATCTGAGCTCATTACATCTTCAGCAACCTTATTTCCAAATATTGTCCCATTATGAAATACTGTAGGTTAAGTCTTTAATATCTGTATTTGGAGACATGATTCAATTCGTTGCAGTTATTATAATATACAGCCTCTGGAAACAAATGCTTGCAGGGTTGTTGTGACAGGGAAGCAAAATCATGTACATAAAATATCTGGCATGTAGCAGCCCCCAGAAAAATGCTTATTTCCCCAATAAGATTATTTTAGGAGATAATGCCTTAATAAAAAAATATGTAAATGGTAAGAATTGTGGCCAATAGGGAAACCTTTTGGGGTGTGGAATCTTTGGATCCCCCTAGATGTAACAGCAACAACTTCTCCAGTCTTTGTGTTGTGTGATTAGTTTAAGGCACAGTAATTACTGAGCTCCAGCCCATTTATGCTGCTGCTTCAGCAGTTTTCCTCATTGAGTTAAAAAGAAAAAAAAAAGGAAAAGAAAATATGTGAATACAGTACTTTTACCATAGAATGAGATGGAAATGTGCGCTTTCAAAAAGGGGGAGGGGACATAAAAACAAGGGCACATACAACCCAGTTTAAGGACAAGAGAACAAGGTTCATCCACCAAATGTAATTTGAAAATTAAGTTCTGCTTTCTTCACATGCACAAGACCCCCCCCCACACACACACACACCAAAAAAAAAAAAAATCTTTATTGAGTTTCCCAATTACCCTGAAGGAGGGAAACTGTCCATGGCATTATTTCTTAGAATTTTCTCTAACTTTCTATTTGTTATCCTGATGCCCCAAATTCCTTCTCTGTCTTCTAACCTCCATAACTTTCCTTCTATGCAGGGTCTTGTCTGCTGCCTCCCGTCTCCTTCCTCTGCCTCTCTAGTTATGTCCCTTTTTGATTCTTCATACTCTGCATCACAGAATTTCTAAGTTGCTACCATTGTTGTGGCAGAACCCTGAATAGAAGTTCCAGATGTTAAGAAGCAAACTGGCCAAGACCTACCCCCACCGCCCTTTTGAGTTAGAAGCAAAGATTTGAGAATGATCATAGTCACTTTGTGTCCTAACAAGAGAGGGGACACTTAGAAATTAGATGAGACTTGATCCATGTATGGGTTCTGCTAATTTGCCAGTGGCAGGATCTGTAGCATCAGCTTGGTAATTGCTGAAGCATTTTCTCTGTGCAAGACTCTGCTAATCACTGGGGAAGTTTAGGTCCTTTGTACGCTGCCTTCACCACTGTCATGTCTGAGGCTTGAGTGTTCCCTGAGATGCCTGAGCCTCCTGGGTGTGCCAGCCCTCAGATCTGGTTCACAGAAACATGAGACCGGAGGCCAACACTGAGGTCAGATGCTTCCATCTACCTAAGATTTGATGCTTAACTTGAAAGAATGTTATTTTGGTTCATGCTGCAGGGTCTTGGGTATCAGGGATGACTTGAATTGCAAATGTAAGGATGGCATTATTTTGAAGGAATTGCCAAAGTATAAGATGCTAGAAATGATTTCAACTGGTTGGATAATGGATTGAATTGAGGATTAAATTTAAGAGGGATGCATATGATTTCTTAAATCTAGACCTACAAATGAGTCTAGGAATGGGACCAGACTGCCGTTGACTCACTAACACTGCTCATAGGTGTGAAAGATGCACCCCATCAAATAACTGTGAATGTTATTTGTGACCGGTCCATAGAATCTATCAGTTACTTCTGGAGTTCTCTCTGTTGTGCTTAAAAAGAAGTTTGTTGGGTGAGGTGCTGTACACATGTGATCTCTGTAGCTCAGGAGGATGAGTCAGGAGGATTGCAAGTTCAATGCCAGCTTCAGAAACTTAGTGAGGTCCTGTCTCAAAATTAAAAAAATAAAATAAAAAGGGCTGAGGATATGGCTCAGTGGATAAGCTCCCCTGGGTTCAATCCCTGGCACCAAAAATAAAATGAAAATTTAACAAGTGGAGCTTATATAACGGTGAGCATGCTGTGGTGGAGATAAAACTGAGTTTGAGTTGAAGGAAGATTTTGTGGCCCAGAGAGAAGCCACCTCATGGGGCTCATGGGTTGGAAGGTGCTGTGCAACTTGGAGGGATGCACAGGGGGAGCCAGGAACCAATTTTCACTATACTCTCCACTGCACTTCCCTTTGTGTGTCACACATGGATGCTTTTAAATCCTTTAAAAAAAAAAAAAAAAAAAAGTTGTATCCAGAAGCTTGGCTGCAAAGGCATCTGAGAACTGACACATTTGGCCCCCGCTCCATCCCCACAGGTCTCTTTGGAAGTGTGGAAGGTAATTGAGAAAGGCTTTTCCAGTGTCCAGCACCCCTGGACGGGTAATAGAGCAGTGGCTTGCCTCTCATTATCTCATTACCATTGCACAGCCTAGATCCAAGTGTTTTAGAATGAAATGTGCAGATCTAAGAGATCTGCAAATAACTCATTAAATCCTAGCAAACCTGCTAGGATTTTTAGAATGAAATGTGCAGCTTGGGAAGTGGAAGGTGGGGAGGGAGATAAATGAATACTCAGGCATTGAAGTTGGCACAAGATATACGTAAACATCATGATACCTTTGTATTTCTGTAATAATTCAATCATTTGTAGAGTGGTGGCCTGGGCTGGAAAAACGATCTATGCCTTCTATTTTTGATTTTGAAGAAATGTCAGAAAGTCACCAAGGCAATGAACAAATGAAAATAGAGAACCAACATCTCTTAAAAAAAAATTGAAAGTGTTTTTCAGTCAGTAGATAAGCTGCAAAGACTGATAAGAGGTGGAAACACATATTTTTGATCATACCTTTGATTAACCCTCTGTGCCATTTTGGATGGAAATAGTACTGCAATTTTGAAGGACAGTGTGATTTTAATTTTGGTATAAAGATGAGAGATGAGGGAATAATGGAGTCAGGCCCATGCTCAGTTCTGTTCCAAGACAGTTTGGTATTGAAATTGCAGCCTGAAATATGTGATGTCTCATTGTGATTCCTTGTGTGCTAGTGCAAAGGCTGAATAGACAGTTTGCCTTCAAATGCAGTCCAGAATGGAAGTGGATGCAGGGATGTTTGCTGCTACCCAAAGTGCAGATGGGCTTCTGAAGCTGCCTAATGATCTGTGCAGAGTGGGTTGGAGTGGCCCTCACCAGCCCTGGTATTTTCTTGTGCTGAATTTTAGTTAAGTGGCTCTGAGGATGGAATCCATTTAGGTGGGCTTCCAAAGATAGCTTTGGGGAGCACAATCTGTCAGACCCTCTGCTCTGTGGAATTCTGAAAGAGGAGATTCCCCTTCCAGTCAGCACATGAGTCTCTACCTGCCTTCGGGTTGAGGCAGGTTTGCTAGGATTTAATGAGTTATTTGCAGATCTCTTAGATTTGTCTTATCTCAGATCTGGCATTGGTTATTTGGGGTGCTCTTATGTAGTTCTCATCTTCTGCATGAAAGAAGTTTCTAGAAGCAGAGTTACATGATACCTCGTTGGATAAAGAGTTTTTCTCAGCCAAAATGCATTCATAGTACCTATTTCTGTCTCTCCATTCAGAAAGAGCCACCTTTCAGAAGGGGTTGGAGCCACAAATCTGAGAACCTGAGAGAAGAATCTCTCTTCATCAATTAAGTATCTTAGGAAGAGGTCTGTAGCTCTTTCATTGATATTGCTTGGTACATGTGATGTCTGGAATTGCAGCAGCCATTTTGTGAATGTGAGGATGGAAGACATATCAATGAGAGATGAACAGGAGAAGGAAAATAACCCAGATTATTGAATTCTTCCTTGATATCACCCTACAAATGCCTTGTTTTAAATAACACCATTTTTCTATGTGTTAGTTTTCTGTTGCTTATGGCCAAATGCAGTTCTAATTGGTAGCTAGTTAATACTTTAAATTTTATTTGTTCTTCTCTCACATGGTTACACCTCTATGAGCAGCTCTTCATCCACGTCCCCCCTACATCCCATCTCCTATCTCCACATTGACAAATGTATTCCAAGTGCCATTTTCTCCTCTGATGTTTAGAAAATTTTTAATAGTTTTCTGTGCTTCAGGTATAAGGAGCCATGTGTGGCTTAACCACAGGATACATTGTGAGACATGTCACTAGGGGATTATATCATTTTGTGACCATCATCTTGTATTTACACAGACTTAGGTGAAGTAGTCCTGTTACTTGATATGCCTCTTGTGTTACTGGCATAACACAGTGGACTACTAAAGAAATTTGAGTTATTTTAGAATGTTCTCTTTCTAATTATAAACTTAAGTATGAAGTAGTGAATACATAAACTAGTAACAGTAAGTTCTTCTCAAGTGTTACGTACTGCACATGCTGGGCTTACATGGGACTGGAGGTGCAGAAGGTATATTTGTGCCAGCTTGACCACAAACACCTCATGTGGTGCTAGAATCTCATAGTGGCTGCCTGTCCAGAGCACAGGCATTGTCCAGCTCTATTATAATGTTATGGGATCACCCTGGTTGTACAGCCCATTTCAGATGGAAATATCCTCATGCAGTACATGCATTTTCATTATGTGAACCCTTTAAAATACTGGAGGGGGAAGTACAGTTTCTTTCAAATGAGGAAGTTTTTGTGGGATACCGAAGAGAACTGGCAAATACCACTATTTTAGATAAGACCTAAGGGGAACAATTTTAGAGGAGGAAAAATTTATTTGGGGCTTGGTTTTAGATATCTTAGTCCATAGATGGCCGACTCCATTTCTCAGGGCTCCAGGTGATGCAGAATATCATGGTGGAAGAATTTGGTGGAAGAAAGAAGCTGGGAGCATGGTACCAGGAAACAACCCCGAAAGCACACTGCAGTAACCCACTTCCTCCAGCCACACCTGACCTGCTACAGTTACCACCCCTTAATCCCTACGAGGGGATTAATGCATTGATCGGGCTATGAGAGCCTTAACCTAAGCATTTTCCCTCTAAGCCTTTGCTGGGGAGCACCTCATATCTAAACCACAAGAAACACACTGGAAATAGGAGGTCTTTTCCCTAAGATTTTAACGGGAAATTCTGAAGCACAGGTGGACTTTTTTTTTTTTTTTTTTTTTTTAAAGTGAGTCACCTTGTTGCCAGCTCGGCCCCACAGTTTGCATTTCAGTGTGTTTGCAGTGCCACGTGACACTCTCTGTCACTGTGTGACAGCTGTTTGCCCAGATGGAACCAATGTACTCTTGGATCAGTGTGTTAGTCAGCTTTTTGTTTCTGTGATCAAAAGAGTTGACAAGGACAATGTAGAGGAGGAAAAGTTTCCATGGAGGGGCCAACTCCTTTGCTCTGAGCCTTTGGTGAGGCAAAACATGATGGTGGAAGGGAGAAGTAGAAGAGCACTGTTCCATTCATGGTGGCTGGGAAGCAGAGGGAGAAGGGGTCACAGGGGAAACAACCCTTCCTGGGCACGCCTCAAGTGACCACCTCTACCTGCCTACTGTGACTACCCAGTCCGTCCATTCAAACTGACTGGAGGTTATAGCTCTCCAGTCACTTCACCTCTGAACATTCTTGTATGGACACTGGGTGTCCTCCATACATTGGCATGCATGTCCACCCTCCCCCATACACATGGTAAATTTTTTTCATACTGTTAAGTATTTTCTCAAGTTTCTGTCACACAGCAGAGAGCCACATGCATAACACTTATTTCTGGTTTCTCATTCTGATTCAATGGGGGACATGGGCTCCTCTGTCTGGTAATGAGTCCTGGGGGACAGGCAGGAGCTAGAGCCATAGTGGACAAGGATGGCCCTTCTTCCTGATAGCCAGTGTCCTTTTGGTTCTTAGTCCCTGTTTCCATATTTCTTTCAAGAACATGCTCTGGGGAAAATTATAAAAATATATCAGCATCTAGGTCTTGCTCCAGAGTTTCTGCTACAGTTTATCTAGGGTGGAACCTGGCATGGGTGAGTTTGCAGAACCTGAAGGCAGTTCTGCCCTCACTTCAGGTCCAGAAAGCTGCTTTCCATTGTGTCCACACACACTTTTGTGTCAGGATCTGGTATCCTGTGCTATTTGCCGTCTTAGTAGAAACCCATAGGATGATTTGAAAATCAACTTTTCCCCTAAGTATAAATGTAGCACATTCTCATTGCAAAAGACATAGGATGTAAAGGGGGGAAATAACTAATAACTCATAATTACATAATTCATTTTGTACATTTTTTCAAGCTTGGCATGCACATAAGCATTTATGAACTTGAGATCATATTTAAAATTAGAAATATTCTTGTCAATCATTTCAATATTCAATTGTCTTACTGTTATATACTGTTCATATAGACACTTCTGAGAAATCTTATTTCATTATGGTTAGAAATTTATTTTGTATATAGAGATTTTGATTGTTATTCTTGAGCAAAGAAGAATAGCATGTTCTGGGGCTGGGGATATAGCTCAGTAGTAGCACTTGGGCTTAGCATGTGTAAAACCCTGGATTCTGTCTTCAGCAACTGCCCCAGAAAAAAATAAACCATGTGATGATTGTTTCATGGTAAGTTGTATTGGGTCCAGGGTCAGTGAAACAGGAGTTCAGATCCCAGCTCTGCAGTTTATCAGCTGCATGACATTAAGGAGCTAGTTGGTCTTTCTTACCTTTAAAGTGAGGATAACATTTGTAACTCCACACAAGGCTGCTTTTGCATTCAATGGATAGTGCACATGTATTGATTGTCACAGTGCTCATACACAGCAGGTGCATATTGAGTTTACCTCTACGATGTCTCCATGCTCTGAGCAGTAGCAAAGGTAGCCTTGCCCACTTGGCTAAAGGACCAGTGTGATTTGCTGACCCTTTCTCTTACCCATAACTGTCCACCAGCAGGACAGCATTTACTAAGATGGACTCTGTTATTGTCCAGTTCATTAGACACATGAAGCATTTTCTGGAGAGCTCTGGTTGTTAGAAGGAAAAGTTTAAAAAAAAAAGAAAAAGAAAAATCTAAAATACAAAGCAAAATAAAATCCAATTACTCTAATAACAGTTGCCATGAGCTAGCTGGCTGGTGGACACAAAATTAGTAATTTGCTCCCTGGGAAAACACTACTTCCCTTTCTCATAGTGAACACGGCATATAGTCGAGTAGCAAAGCAGTTTCTCATCTATGGAACCAGGTGTGTGGACAGCTGGGGAAGTGTCCACTTGGGTCTCCATGTCTTTTTGGAGCCCATGGGAGAGCAAAGCAGAAAGTGACAAAAAAAAGAAAAATGCCATGTCCAAGTTTTCCAAGTAGAAAGGAGCAGACCATGGAGGATGAGAAGAAATGCCACAAGAAGAGGAAACTCTGGGCTGGACTTAGCTGAATCTGCATCTTGAAGAAGTCCTCTTTGAATAAGAGAGGAGCATTTGAGAAATGCTGGGCACATCCTCTAGATACCAGCTTATGGCAGGGGACTTGGCTTCTTACCTCTTGGTCTCTAAGCATTTATAATGGTACCTTGTACATTGTAAATGCTAGAAACATTTATTGATTTAGTGTTTTCCCACTGTCTGTTGTAATACCCAAGGGCCAGGAAAAAGAAAAGGAGTGTTTTGGGGGACCTAATGTGAACCAGCAAGGAGTATCTAGTGATGAAGAATCTTGTAGGAAAGAACCAATGTCCTTCCATGCTACGGAGCCAGGGGGTGCAACCTAGACACAGCCAAGTGAACAGATGAGTCTTTAAAAAGACAGATTTCAAAAAGGTTAAGCAAAGTCAGGAATGGTGGCTCATGCCTGTAATCTCAGCAGCTTTTGGGAGGCTGAGGAAAAAGGATTGCAAGGTGAAGGCCAGTCTTAGTAACTCAGTGAGGCCCTAAGCAACTGAGTAAGACCCTGTGTCAAAATACAAAATAAAAAGGGCTGGGGATGTGGCTCAGTGGTTAAGTGCCCCTGGGTTCAATCCCTAGCACACACCCCTGAAGAAAAAGTGATAGCAGTCATAGTCATGAATCTGACATAGAAGTTGGAATATGGCAAACCCAAGAGCAGGCGAAGGCACTTGGGAGTTAAGTCAGGACTGTAGGATAGAAGAACAGAGAAGTGATTGAAGGACAAATGTGGGTATCTAGCAGACATTTCAAGGAGTCAGGTTTCCAGTGCTTCACTGGGAAGTGGAGTTCCTGGGGTAAACGTAGACCATTGCAAACAGCGACAGGCATCCATAGGAGCAGTTTGAGAAAGGCTGAAGTTTCAGAATGAGCAGAAGTGTGCAAAGGCTTGCGAGAGCCAGCAGAAACGTGATTTGCGTGCCCTTTCCTTATGTGCAAAGACAAACAGGAAGAGCAGACTGGTTATTTGGACTTGACCAAAGGATGGTCCACAAACCAGCAGTAGTAGCATTAGATCTTCTCCTGAAAATAGTTAGAAATGCAAATTATCAACCCCAACAGAGACCTGTCAAACTTGAAGAGTAAGGCAGTGTTGTGTGTTTTGATAAACTCTCTAGGGAGTTTTAATTAACACTAACATACCCTCTAGATTGGAATATTATTCCTTAATGTCCTCAATAAAACTAACTTAAAAAGTTTGCATGGGGGTGGGGAGGAAGCAGGCTTGACCCCTGCAAATGCCATCTTGATGCTCTGAAGTGAGGTGTGGCCTTTGGAGTATTTTGAAGACCTTGGGGAGTTTGATATACAGGCAGGGTCCATGGGAATCAAACTCCAGTTCAAGATTATGATCTTTTCCAGGAATGGGACCCCTTCTAGGGAACTGGTCTGAGATGCAGAATCCAAGATCTCTCCTGCTGCATCACAATCTGTCTTTTCAATATGATCCCCAAGTGATTCATAGGCAAATTAGAGAAGCATTTGTATAAGATACACATGACAGCAAAGAAACCTGAACTTGCCTTTTGCCTCCACCTTCTCTATTGATTTACTGAACTCTTTTAAAGAGGTAAAAATGAGGGACAGGAAAGGCAGGAGAAACAGACTGCTGTTTGATGCATGACATAGTACAAGTCCAGTGTCATGGCAGGCAGGGCCCAGGCAGGCCACCTGGTTGACAGCACCCAGACCTGTGATACTCATTGTGACTTGGGAGATGGACTTGCCTATACCAGTGTGGTCATTTCTCAGATCACCAGATGGTTTGGCAAAATTGTAAATGAAACCTACCATATCAAATTCAAGGTCAGCAGCCAATTTGTGAATTCTTGCCTTGGCGATTCATTTGTAGGTATGAAGCTAGATGGGTCCTGAGGGTCTGGAGACGCTGTCTCCCCTTGAGGAGTCTTGGAGAGTAGAAGCTTCTCACAATTCAGAGGTGCATACAGAACCTCTAGAACTTCAAAGGAGGAAGACTGGGGAAATAATACATGCACATAATTTAAGGGAAGACTGTCAGACAAATATCTTACTAGTACGTAGAAAAAAAGGAAGCTCTGGAAGCCATTCCGGGTTCATGAGGTAATAGGATTATTGATCTCACTTCTTCCCACTTGTGATGGAGATTCAGAAATACCATGGATATGAGAGGTTTTCATTTTCACGAGACATGAAAGATGCCCCCCTTTTGGGTGTATTTGCTGTTATTAGATACAGGAGAAAATAACTTAATTTTTCCTGCATTCTTGTGGGGATTCTAAATGTTGAAATGACTACATTGATGACCATCTAATTCTGATGAATATACCAAAGTCATAGGTCTCTGGCAGAAGATTCCAGAGCCCTGTTCTAGGCCCTACCATCTTATAGAATATTCCAGTCTTCTGTCTGAGGATTAGCAAGGTGAGCTTATCACCAGCACAGAGAATGGAAGGGTAGTGAATAGATTTGAGTGTCAGGATCTAAGCAGACACTGGAGAAAGCATGATAAAAATCCATTTGAAAGGAGGAGGATCCGTTGTAAAGGAAATGTTAAATGGGAAATATCACAGCACCAACTGGCAGAGGGGTTGTAGGGTTTGTGCACTGGAGTCTCATTGATTTTGTATGTGCGAGTTGGCTACCAGAAATGGTGCTGGATGATTGAGACTCCGTCATCTGTGGTGACACCAGCAGAGTGATTCTTTCCCATGGCCCCTGTGTCCAACCAACACTGCTTTAGATTATCGTGCTCAGTCTTGGTTAGCATACTCTGAGAGTGAAGTTCATGTTCTGGAACAAGTTTATGTAGTGTCAGTTGATGACTGAAAATATTCGCATTTATATTCTATCTACATTGTAAACATCAAGAAATAGAGGGTCTCAGTGGGTTAATGGATTGGCTGAAATTGTGCAGCTAGTGTTAAGTGTAGATTTCAGGAGAAACGTGTGTTTGGAATAAGCTCCTGCACTAGGCTTTGAAAAATCAGACAAAAAATGAAAATGGAGTCGCTCATGCTCAAGTTCCATGTCTTCAGGCTGAATCTAAACTGTTCATCTGATGTTCCTGAGGTTCAGAGACAATAGCCAAATTTCCCTTATAGGCTACTTTCAGTTGGTATGATAATAAAGTTCCCTCTGTCTTAATCCTTACACAAGAAAAGTTACTGATGTTAACCAGTCATTTACTTTTGTTACTCTATCTCCTGTCCCTGCCTTATAAGAAAATTAACTTTGAAATGACCAGTTCCCTTTTTTGTTCTTTCTGTTTTCCTCAGCATTTTTATGTTTCTAAAACCAACCCCCACTACTCAGCTCATTAGAACAGTAGTGCTGTTTTAAGGAATGAAATGCTGCCTGATTCTAGAATCAAAAATGAAGGCAACCAAAATCTTTAAATTGTGCTTTGTCCTCTGATAGTGGCAAGTGGTGGAGCTCTGCGCTTCGATTCTGGCATTCTGATTCTGAACCCAATGCCACCATCTTACTCTGGCACCTCTGTCTTTTCCTTTCCTTCTTGGAATATCCAAATGTCTGTTTCAAGTTTCCACTTTACTGCCCCAAAAGACAGGCTCGCTTTCTGATGAACAGAAACCCCACCTCATAGACAAGCCAAGGCTGAGAGTAAAATAGTTCACACTTCTCTTCCTCTTGATGATCTGCATCTTGTTTGTACTCAAATTCTCACCTCCAGTGTCCCTTGATGTAAAGTCAACTGCAACCACGTGGTACTGCCTCCTCCAGCTCTACTTTTGTATTCTTCATCTCCTTTGCTTCATCTGTTCATTCTTGTTTTCACTGACTCATTTACAAATATGTGTGAATGCCTACTACCTCTGAAGCCTTGTCTAAGTGTTAGGATATTATTAGTAAGCAACACAGAAAATATCTGATCATACTTACGAAGGGGACAGAAACAAGAAAGAAAATCTATAAAATCTATAAAATACTTATAAGATACTCATAAGCATTGTGAAGAAACTTAGAGCTGGTTACTAGATTCACTGGGATGTTAGGTGAAACATCTTTTCAGATATAGTCAGGAGAGCTATCAGGCACGATGATGTTTAGAGAGAAACTAGAATAAGGAACTTGAGTCCTGTGGATATTTCAGGGGAGAGTATGTTTGGCAAGCTAATTCCCAAATACCAAGTTTTATAGGTAGGGTAGGATTGGTGTAAGGGGCAAGGGGACCTGAGTAATTAGAGAAGAGTGAGTGTTCGTCATGCTGCCCAATTTTATTAGCCAGCATTCTATCATTATGACAAAATACCTAAGATAACCAGTTGATAAAGAAAGAAAGGTATATTTTTACTTACAGTTTTGGAGAATCTAGTCCATGATGAGTTGGTCTGTTGTTTGGGGCCTGTGACAAGACAGCACATCACAGCAGGAGCGTGTGGTGGAGCAAAACTGCTCACCTCATAACCAGGGAGCAAAAGAGAAGGAGGAAGAGATGGGAATCCCACAGTCCCCTTCAAGGACACACCCCTGATGACCTCATGATTCCCCACTAGGCCATCTCCCAAAAGCATCAATCAGGGGACCAAGTCTTAACACCCGGGCTTTAGGGTACATCACCGATCCAAACTATAGCATTGATTTTTGATAAAGTGTTCTAATACGTAAGTTTTATGGGTGTAGAACACTGTATTCCCAATTACTGGGTGGGAGACAGAATTGTAGAAGTTGGCTAGAAATTGGGATAAATAAAGTATACATTTTAATGTATATGATATGTGTGAAATATAAATGTATATAAAAGTTTCTTATACATAGCAGTATAGAAATTTTTGTTTCTATCTTTGTTATTGTCATGAGTGTGATTATCTCAGTTTTACCCTAAGGATCAATAGGTAAAGCAAAGATATTTGGAAGTGACTCTTTGCAGTTCTGAATGCAATTTCTTTTGCTCTTCTGTTAAAATATAATTTTGGTTGTACACTTGAGTAACAGGCAAAGGTTCTACTATAATAACTTAGTGAAAAAAATCACTTTTACGAGTGGCCCGAATGCAGCCTGGCTTTCCCACCATGTCCTGTTATGCATATTCTGTTTCCATGGCTAGAATGTAAGCACAAATGAACACTTTATTCTTAAATTAAAACATAATGATCATGATATTATTGATCTGGTGTTATAACAGTGGTTGTAATAGTTAACATGGGTTGAGAGTTAAACAAATGCACATTCCTGTTCTAAGGCCTTTGCAGAAATTTATTCTCTTAAAACTTAAGGTTTAGATACGAGTTGTTTCCCAAAAGCTCATGTGTGAGACAATGCAAGAATGTTCAGAGATGAAGTAATTGGATTATGAGAGGCAGAACATAATGCATTAACAGAGTGGTGATTTAGGCAGGTAGCTAGAGGAAGTATGTCACTGGGGGTGTGCCTTTGAGATTTACGTTTTGTTCCTGGTGAGCAGAGCTTTCTCTCTGCTTCCTGGTGGCCATGTTCTGACCTGCATGCCTTTTCCATGCCCTTTTGCTATGATGGTCTGCCTTATCTGGGGTTTAGAGCCGTGAAGTAAATGAACCATTGACTGAATCTCTGGAACTGTGAGCCAAAACAAACTTGTCGTCCTCTACATGGTTCTTGTCACATCTTTTGGTCACAGCAAAGACACTAAAACGAGCCTCCTAACCCCAGGAGGGAAGCTCTATGCTGATCATTTTCTGTCTAAGGAAATGGAAAATTCAGAATTTTTATGTGACTTCCCAAAGGACAGGACAGAGGAAGAAGAGCCAGGTTTTACATTAGTGTTTGGCTCTGCAACTTGAAAATTTGGATAATTCAAAATTTATTTCTGCTTCGATTTGCTTTCTTCCTGTGGTGCATTGGCTGTGTTGGCTGAAGGGTGTTTAAGGAAGAGAGTAAACTGGGAAATCCATTTTATTTTCTTTAGCCTACCATCAAAATTAATTTTCTAGTCTGTGTAAACATGTTGCTTTGGCCAAGGGATCCCAGAGACAGCAGGAGGAGTTTGGCAGGTGCCAAAGGTGGAAAGCAGTTGCAAGTTTTATTGGTCATGGTAGAAAATGAAGGACCCATCTAACACGGACCAACCTGCTCACCATATACATCATGTTGGTTGTCTTTAGAAACCGTATTCTTTGCTTGACTTTTGGGGGAAAAAAAAAAACTGTGTCTTTTCAAGAAATTGCCACCAGACAGCAGTTTATTTAAGTTAATATTTCTTCTTTATTTTCTCCTTCCTCTGTCATTTTAGATGTTTTTGATAGAAAACACACCGAGTTAATATTTTAATGTTGTCAAGTCTTAACTCCAATTTTGAAGAAGCCAGGCATGGCGGTGTGTGTGCCTGTAATTTCAGCTGCTCAGAGGCTGAGGCAGAGGATTGTGAGTTTTAGGCCGGCCTAGGCAACCTAGCAAGGCTCTTGTCTTAAAAAAAAGGACTGGGGATGTAGCTTAGTTGGTAGAGCACAAACAAACAAATGGGCTTTGCAGTTGCTCATTTTCTAGGAGTTAAAGTAGCCCAAATTAGCACCTCTGGATTTTAATACATATTTCAGCCATGGCATATTTCAGACAGAGTGTTACTTTGACCAGTTTGGTTGTCCCTAATGCTACCTAGCTTGAGACTTGAAATAAACTATAACTAAAAGGGGGAAAAAAACAACTAAAATATTTATTGCAGAAAATAAAAAAGTTAACCAAAGTATTTTATTGATACATTCTTAGACAATACCACGGAATTGAAAGAGAATGGAAAGAGGGAATTTTCCAGCAAGGGTTTTTTTTTTTTTTTTTTTCTTTTTTCCACTAAATTGGCACATAAGCAGCAAGATTAACGAAAGTACTTATTACAAACAGTAGAAAACATACATGCTTTTTTTTTTTAAGTCCTTATCACACTGGTCAGTCATAATGGGGCATGAACAAAACCTCAAGACATGAAAAATCCATATTTCTTTCCTTCAAATCGCATAATTATTAAAATTATTGCAAAATATCCATATACCTTAATTAAAATAACAAAAGAGAACAGAAATACAAATATCGAACATAAATTATTAACATGTACTGTAAAATACATTACTGGCATGCATTCCAAGGACCAAGACCTTATGCCATTGAGCCAATGCTTTCTTTTCATGTCACCTATCATGTACCACAGATAGGTGGGGTTTACTTTCTCAGCACAGTTTTTGGTCTTTAAATATCTTTTTTGTCTTAAAAAAAATAACGTGATTTGCAGTGGTACTATAATCATAACCATATAGTCACGTACAGATGTATGTGTGTCTTTGTCTGCCGAGATCTTTTTAAAATTTTAATCATTTTAAAAAATTTCCCAAACATTCCACCATCTGAGAGGGCGCGGCTCTATGAAACAGGGCATTCGGAAACAAACAATGAACCGAGGTACGACATCAGATGGCAAAGTGCAAAAGTCGTCACAAACTGTACAGAAAAATTTCAAAACCTTGCAGCCTGGAAGTGCATACGTAGAAAGACCAGTCAGCCCCCAAGTCGGTCCTGTGGCTCTCCATTGCATCCTAAAGAGCCAGGATGGGACTTGAGTCTCAACTCTCCCTCTGATAGGGAAGGTCCACAATTCAAGCCGAGTTGGCAGTGCTAATGCCAGTGACTTAGATAAGCCAAGATAAAGTAAGGGTATTTCAGAAAGCAGCTGTTTAGGACACTGGATCCTCTAACATTGGTCTCCTGGCTGGGGAAGCTCCTCCGGTGATGGAAGCGGGCAGGACCAAAAGAGTCCTATGCCAGGTTGGGTGACAGAATAACTGAGGGTCTCTTCTTCCTCCATGGTTCCAAGGGATGGAACAAGTTAGATAACCAGGTTATTATAACTGACATACTTCTTTTTTGCAGCAGGGCCTGGGGAAAATAAATGGAAAGAGTAAGTGTTGGCAGTGACCTTATTTGCAAAAGAGGAGGTGGAGCTAGAACTGTGGGCAATTGTGGTGCAAAGTTAAGGCTGTGGGGAACACACACACAACGTTGGATTTTTCTATTTCTTTGTCTTTGTCCACTAAAATCAGCAGTTCTCAGAGATACTCAAACTATTGAGGTTCTTTTTTCGAGATGTCTTCAGCCACCTCCTTTTTAATCTGTAAGTGGTGTAGTATATATATCAGTGGTTGTAACATGTCCTAATTGCCTAAGCTTGCAGGATCCACCCATGTTACACCAAATTTCATAAGGTGATCTTCTCTCAGACCTTTGCATGGTAGAGGTCTGTCTTGGGTCATTAGAATTAATTTAAGTTGTCTAGAGATGAGGTCACCCAGAGTGCTTTCTTATTCACAGACTCAAATGACTATAAGAGCGACTTATAATGTTGTCATTGCTAGGTTGCAAATGGTAATTTGCACAAGTATTTCCATTAAGGTTTGATGTTCACGTTAATGTGCCAGGTAGCTCAATATGCACAGTCCCCATTTGTTTTCTTAGAACGAATTATTTTCCCACTTGGCACAGTGATTCTAGGACTCTTTCGCTCACTGATCCTAGTTCTCCAGTACCACTGAATGGAATGTCCATGGCAGGATGTGTTCTTGGTTCACTAAATCTCAGTAGTTCTGCATCACCTTCTGCTAGACCCAAAGTAACTGTCATGTATCATTTACTTGTAACTTATTTTGCTTACTCTAGTAGGTTCTAAATAACATTCAGTAGAGAAGGAGCAAGACTTTTTCCCAGAACTCATAGATAGCTCAGGAATTCATATGTGAATTTAGAGGAACTTGGAAGCAGCATTAATATACTGGGACACAGTTTGTATCTGATCTTTGAGTAGTGCATCTGTCATGGTATAGATGTGTATATGCATATATTTGTTTTCCAAAATACTGTGCATGGGGTGTATGTATGTATGTATACTGATCTTATTTTATTTTCTGGGCTCAAAATTAGTTTTAAAATTAGAATTGTCTCCCTCTGAGGAATTCCAATTGGAGAACTCATTTCTCTGTTATATCACATTGATTCACTAAAAGGAGAAAGAGAATTTTATGAAATTAAGAGTGTCCTGAAAAATATGGTCATGAGACTCCACTTAGATGTGTCTTCACTTGATGGACATTTGGACTCAGCCTCAGTAACACCCAGGTTCTTCTGAGAAGGTCTCTGAGGTCCCAGCAGCATTCATGGTCTTCAGCAATGTGCTTGTTTGGGGTATGAGGAGGAAAATTTAAGGAACTTTTATTTTCAGTGTCACAACTAAAATATCTCATCTGAACTTTGTAAGTGATAGTTATGAGCACCTTGTCAAACACCACCTGCTGATTATCCTCAGACCAAAGAAAAAATGAGCAGAAACCTCAGTAACTTGTACTCACCCAAGTATATTAGACCACCCCTATTGTGTAATAAATGAAGATTATTTGCTGGATAAACATAACTGTCTAGTGGAAAAAAACCCACAAATATAATTGCAGGTGCTCAAATAGGTTATTAAACCCTAAGGATGAGTTTTCACCAAAAAAAAAAAAAAAATGTTTAGAAAGTATTGTCCCTGCACTGTAAAGGAGTACTGCTGTAGATTAAGATCAATATGGAGTTATCTTTCAAAAAAAAACTTAGAAATGATGTTTTGCAGAACAGAATAGCATTCCCAGAATGCTTTGCCTAGGTCATAGTCTCTGATAGTATATAGAGAGAGGTCCTGTTTTACCTGGGAAGATTCCAAAGGTCCGAGAGACTAGTGTTCCAGAAACAGGTTGTTTGATGCTCGAATCTGGACTTCCCTCTTCACCCCATGACAGGAATCTCAAGCTGCCACTATACTCAGCTGCCCTAGGTTCCCATCCAATTCCTTCCCCTACCTAAGGTGTGGTTAGCACAGCGCCAAGATGCTGAACTTCTCAGAGACTATAAAATTGGGAAAGGAATTTTTACCCTGTTGGTAGGTAGAATGTTCAAATTATTCCTATTTCTCATGGGGGAGTATAATGTACAAATGGGTTTTGAGTTACAAATTTCTTTGCTAAATGATAAGCCTAAGTGTTTGCTTTCTTTGCAAAATTGCTTAGGAATATTGCAGCAAAATTATAATGAAGTTCATGTAGCTCCTAGAATGGCAATTATGTGCTTTTCACAGCAATGTCCAGTGTATTATAATATTTATTTTTAAACCATCTGGTCTTATAAGTAAATAAACAAAGTGCCTATGGTGTTTGATAATTTCATTTATTTGGATAGTGAAGTAGTTTATGATCCAGGAAAGAAAATGGCTTAGCTCAAATAGTTGTCCAGTGAAACACTTATTAGGAAAATAGTTTTTATTTTAACATAGGGGGTATTTTTGTTTTTGTTTTTGTTGTTTTATTTGGCTTACAAAGTTAAGTTATAGATTTTAAGAAAGAACAGGAGTAGATGGCATTGTCCTTACTGAAGTTTTTAAACTTGTCTATATCTATAGTTCACAAAGGAAGATATCTTAGAGAGCCAAAGCTTACCCATGAGCTAGGGCCAATGACACTGGTTTTTGTAAAGTATTAATGATGCACATCTGTTACCTGTGGAAGGTCAGGCATTCCAGCTCATTCTCAGTGTCACAAGCAACCCTCAGTTTGACATGAAGTTCAGCAAGTTACTTGTTTCTTCAATTTTATGGGAGCCCTTTTGTCTCTCAAAAATTTCTCAAAGTGTTTTGTGGAACATTGGTAAACCACATTAAAAGAAGTATAGGGAAAAAAATAACAATGGAAAAGAGAAAGAGTCTTACAAATATTATGCTGGAAAAGCACTGAATAAATAAAATGAATGGAACTCTTTCCTCTACCCCACTTTTATTTCTTTATTTTGTAAATAATAAGGAATATGTTAGCTAAAGAAATAAGATAAATAAAGCTCAGTGTTTGGAATTTTATTATTTCAAAAACTATGTGTATATAGGCATATATATGTAGAAATATGTTTAAAGCATAATCAAACTTCCATTAAAGTTAAAAAAAAATTCACATCCCTGAATATAACACATGCAAATTCGTGGGCATTTTTGCTTCAAATGTGCCACCCCCCTCGTAGGAAATGCCTATAGTTAAGGCCCTCCCTCCCCTGCCAACCCTTCCCTTGTCTGCTCCCTCCCCATTGCTACTGCCACTGCATCTATTGTTCCCCTTGAACTATAGGCAGTTTTGTTTAATGCATTTTGACCAGTTTAAAACATTGTTATTCTATGCATATTCATTTATAACTATTTTTCATATAGTAAGATTTATTTATATTGATTTGGTTAACCATTACTATATAGTCTTTCCATATCATTGTGGCAAAAATCTTTGTAGCTTTTTTTTTATTTGATGGACTTTGCTTTTCAGTTATCTTTCATAACAAACAATACTGAAGTAGAAGATAGCTAGAAAATATCATTAACAATGTTAAGTGACAAGTATGAGCCAGGAGAAAAAATAAATGCCATATATTTAGATGACGAAGAATGGCTATCCAAATTTGCACAAATGAATAAGTAATATAATCTAGTTTCTAAAAATATTGTTAAATTTATAACTCGGTGTCTTAAAGATGAGGAAGTACAACTAATTGAAAAATGCTCAATATCATCATTTAGAGAAATGAAAATTAAAACAATATGGTAGCATTTTGTACCCATGACATCAATGATTGATTGTATTTTAAGAAGGTGAAAAAGAGGGAACTCGTAGGTCACAGTGGTAGGCATGAAGACTGATAATATAATCATACAGGAGTGCCATGTGAAAAGATTTAGAAAATCTGAAGATAAGCATCCTATTGGCTTGGCAATTTCACTTCCACATTATACTTGAGGCATTTCTTCCTTAGGTGCACAGGGACATGTGTATGACTTACCAGAGCTTTCAATATAATGACATGCTATGCTCAGAATGTAAAAATGCAAAGCAGGCCAAGTGAAAGATGTTAAAGAATAATATGAATGAAGTAGGAAAATGTGCACACTGTGTCAGAAGTTGTGATCATGGTGGGAGGCTCTCTCAGCAGGCAAATACTCCATTTTCAGAATAGGAGCCAGACTTTTGTATTTTTATATAAAAGTTCATTTTTTACTTGGCCATCCAAGTAAAAAGGTATTTGGGGGGCACTATTAAGTGTTGGGATCAATATTAGGGTTTTTAGTAGATGGTTTTCAATCAAATTAAAACATACAGCAAGGAAGATACAAAAGCAAAAAATTACATGGAGTCTATAGGCTGTGAGTTTGCAGCTGGTATTCTCTGCACTGTTTCCCAAATATATTTGAATCTGTGGCACCCTGCCCCCCCCACACACACACCTATTTTAGTGAATCCCTTGGCAGTGCACAGAAACATAATTTTGGAAATGCATGGTGTTATTTCTTAGATCTTAATCCTACCTTGGTTACTTTGGTATGCTGTTAATTTGTTGTAAAACTCAACAAATGTGGAAATACTGGCTTGTTGCCTGCTGAAATTTGATTGGGAGTGACTCTTGAAGCCATCCTAAGCTCTCTGCCATTTTAACTGTCCTCTTTAACTGCTGCTTCCTTACCAAACCATTTGTCCAACTTGCTGTTTACCTGTGAATATTTCAACTGAGAGGGATTTCTCATATTATCCTTGCAGTTAGTAAAAGTAAAAGAAATACTTTCTGTGTACGACTTCTGTGTTTCCTGCCTATTCATTTCATTTGTAAACTGCCCCTAGCCAGTGACTTAATGGCAAAGGAGACATTTACCTTCAACTGTTATTTCTCATTCCAGATTAGGGAAAAAAAAAAAAAAAGCCAGTCAACTTGCAGTATTTTGTGAAGAAAAAGCAATTTGTTTTCTAATCATTGCCCCTACATTATTTTTTTTAAATAATTACTTTGAGTAGCACATTACTCAGTCAAAAAAGTAAAAAAGATGCAAAGCTGAACAAGAAAGAACAGCATGATTACCAAAAAAATGAGGCAGACATGGGATGTGGCTCTGAGTTACATTGCCTGCTTAGCATGCCTAAGGCCCTGGGTCTGATACCCAGCACAGGGGGACAAGAAAAGGTGTTCATGATGACAGCAGTTCAACTCTGAACTGGAAACTTCCTCCTCCCTGATTCACATCCCAGCTCCTTGGAGAATTCTAGACAGTTTATCCTTAAGCTTACTAACTAGACTTCACGACACCAGGAACTTGGTGTAGGAGTAGAATATTATCAGTCAGGGAAAGAATTCAGTATTCCAATTACCCCGAGTTCCAACCCAATTGTAAAACTCCAAATTCTGGGTATCTGTCGACCTCTGCAACCACCTATGGAAGCAGATATTACTCAACACCTCTTAAATGACATTCATTCTAATAGATGACAATAAGACTTTTTAAAAAATATTTTTTAGTTGTTGATGGACCTTTATTTTATTCATTTATTTATATGCAGTGCTGAGAATCAAACCCAGGGCCTCACACATGCCAGGTAAGAGCTCTACCACTGAGCCATAGTCCAGCCCATAATAAGACAGACTCTCAGCCCACAGCTGTTGGTTCACTTCTCATTCATCATATACTTAGATTACTAACAGACATTTCTGTTAGTAATCTAAGTATACTACCACGTGTCCTCAGCAAGTGGTGGACATTTCCTTTATTTTTTCTACTTACTACAGTAAGGATAAGGTATGAATCGCAGACCACCCTTACATAGAGAGGAAATCCCAAAGCAAAACTTGGCATTTTTCAACCATGCTGAATGAGGGGGGCAGACCAGTGGATGGTGGGGCAGCCCAGCTGCAAGGACTAGCTTACCATCTTTTCAGACAGTAGTCATTCAATTCAAGAGAATGGAGAAGGAACAATCTAGAAAGCTTTGGGGAGGGGAGTGGAACATGTTAAATGCTTCCTTGCTTTCAAGTAGGGACACAGAAGGCAGTCAGAGTTGGGATGGAACCTTTTCGACAGGACAGAAAATGATCCCACTCCTGTGAGAAGTGCTTAGAGATGGGCTATCAGGGCAGGTGGGAGTCCTGGACAGGGTGTCCTGCCTCATCCTGGTGGGCTTGTCAGGAGGTATTTGATTCAGTGCTGCAGCAGGGACAGCGTAAGGAGGAGGCAGAGCAATGGAAACAGGCTATACTTCCACAGGGAGGCTGGGTATGGCGTCATTGTGCTGGAATTCAAGGTCGGGGGGCCGGTGGGGTCAAGTGAATTACTTCAGTGTATATGAATGTTTTCATACCAAATTCAGGGCGCTGGAAATGAGTGAACAAGTTGATATTCCTCTGGTAGTTTAGGTTCGTACTGGAGGTTCTCCTAACAGTCCTTTCATGCTGAGTTTAAGCCCAGGTTCTCAGTGGCCACAGGGAACATTTTAGATTGAAAAAAGATCCTTAGACTTGTCCGTTCCGTCCCTACAATGCTCTTTTCTACCTTTTCTCTTCTTGGATTACCTGATCAATTTTCCAGGCTCAGTTTCCCTCCTATTTCTTCCTTGTACTGAACACAAGGAGAGTGACCCTCTGGTTCCTTCTGGATGTAGTGGAATTGTAGGAGTCAGAACAATAGTCTTCTTTTATTTTTTGTCTGTGCTGAATATTTGTTGAAAATGTGGCTAGATGAGCTTTGGTTTTCTATAGCCATTATTGTCTCTGGGGGAGATTTTAGAAATGAACAGGACAAAAAAACTTGGGATTTGGTGGGGTTTGGTACCTTCCTCTGACCCCTTCTCAGTATCCTCCTTGGTGCCACTGTGTACAAACTGAAGCATGAATGTAACTTCTCAGATTTCATTTGTAACTTTTAAACCATAACATTCCTTATTCCTCTATCAGCATCCAAGCAGGGCTGGAACAGCTTGGTTACAATTGAGAAATCAATTTTCAATTCTACTCCAAAAAGAGTAAATGAACATTCTAGTGTTTCTTTAAAAAAAAAATCTCATTTGTACTTTTAAGATGCAAAGCATCAAGCAGAGGTTTACATGGTTCTTAGATGATGCATCTGAAGCAAATACAGTCCTTCTCTCAAAATATCTTTAAGCTTGGCTGAGTTCAAATCTGGGTAATTTAAGGCTGTATATGGGTAGCTTTCAAAAGAAAAAGAGATGCAGTAAATTATTGTATCAGAGAAGCTACTTTTTTCTTGTTATGCACTTTGCCTGGGCATTGAAAAGCTTTGTGCATCTTGCAATTTTATATATTATAGATGTGTGAGCATTCTGGAGCGTATTATGGATGCAGTGCAATAATGCATTCAAGATTGAAGCGGTCCACCAAAGTCTGTCTTAAGGCTAATGTTACAAATAAGGCAATAGTGATGAAATAGTAGCAGAGGAATACTTAGTGTTGCTGGAAGAAAAGCTCTTGCTGAATTTCCAGGCCTTGGTATTTGGGCTCAGGAGATTTACAGTCAGTTTCTTTATTCCTTTATATATCATCCAAATTTATTAAGAGCTCAGAGGGTGCTAGTGAGCTTGGCTATAAAGCAGGGGCATAAAGATAGAAACATTGTCTATCCTGGTACAACAAGCATTTATTGAGCAGCTACTCTGTGTCAGATACGGTTTTAGACCCTTCTTCCACAGGAATTTTCTCCATGAGTGACACTTAAGTACTTAGGAGCCATTTTAAAGGGCAAAGCCACCACCAAAGTGCACCAAAGAACAGGTAATATATTGAGAACGGGATGCTTATTCACGTATGAGCAGAAATACAAGGGCAGAGTCTCACCTTGTTTGGCCTCAGCTGGGAGAGTGTGCACAGAGCAACTCCAGTATTTTGCTGCTCTACACATTTCTGTGAATGACTGCAAGAGCCCTGCAAGCATTGATTTTAGAATTAAAAATAAACTTCAGGGGGCTGGGGTTGTGGCTCAGTGGTAAGCACTCGCTTAACACGTGTGAGGAACTGGGTTCGATCCTCAGTACCACATAAAAATAAATAAATAAATAAAACAAAGGTATTTTATCCTACAACAACGGAAAAACATACTAAAAAATAAATAAACTTCAGAGAATAAGAGTGAGTTGGCGAATTTCCAAATACAGAATCATGAAACCAGAAGAATCATTTGTGTTGTGGTTGTTGTCAATCACAAACATAAAAGATGAGAGACTAGAGGGGAGGTGGGGAAGGACCTCATCAGAAGAGAGGAGGTTTGAGCAGAGTTTGGCAGGAGGTGAAAGAGAAGCCATGCAAATCCTAGGCTCACAGAGTATATGTAGGTCCAATACCTGGAAGCTGAATGACCAGAGACTGGAACAGGTGAGTGAGCAGAAAGAGTAATACAGTATACATGGAGGAAGAGTCAAAACTGAATAAAAGTGTCTGAGGAACTCAGAAAATGTCTCAAAGAGGAGAGAGTATTGAACTGTTTTATTATTTTTGTTGTTGTTGTACTGGGAAAGAATCCAGGACCTTATGCATACTAGGCAAGCACTCTACCACTGAGCTACAACTCTAGCCCTTTTTACTTATTGTTGAAACAGTCTCGCTGAGTTGCTGAGGCTGACCTCGAACTTGAGATCCTTCTGCCTCAACCTTCTGAGTCACTGGGATTATAGGCATGGGCCACTGTATCTGCTTATTGAACCACTTCTTGAGCAGTAGATTGTGGACATTCTTCAGGCCTCCATAGTTGTTAAAGAAACAGGTATGCAAGAACATACTAGATTCTAGATGGGAATACCACATTGGCAAAGGTGCGCTCCTTGAAAAATCACGAATAATTTGACATTTGAGTACAAAATTTATGTGGAAGAGAGAAAGAAAATTTTAAAATGCTGGAAAAGAGACTGCTAGGGAGATCCATTTTAGATGGCCAGGGGTATTTTCTGTTGCATACAGGTATTGGGATGTACTGTGAGAGCTTCACCAGTATTTGAGTTTTCCAATAACAGCTGGGGATGGATTGGAAATGGGGATGTACCTGGGGAGAGCAATCACCAGAAAGGAGATCAGCCATATGTTGATGGAACAGTTAGGACTGCTTGCAATACATGGATTCCTAGTTGGAATTACAGTGGGGCTCTTAGGCTCTTGAGGCCATGCTCATGCAGAAACATCCTTGAGATCTCCCGCCCCCCCGTACCAGGGGGTTGAACCCAATTTTTTTTTTTTTTTAACCACTGAGCCACATCCCCAGCCCTTTTAGTTTTTACTTTGAGATAGGGTCTTGCTGAATTGCTTAGGGCTTTGCTAAGTTGCTAGATTTGAACTCACAGTCCTCGTGACTCAGCCTCCCGAGTTGCTGGAATTATAAGCCTGAGCCACTATGCCTGGCTCATTGGTTTGATTTTAATGTGGAAAGATATGCATGATGACAGTTGAGTTTTTTCAAGCACAATGCCCCCCCACTCCTTTCTTTTTGAGAACTAGTCTGTTTTGCCCACGCTGGTCTCATGTGCTCCTCCTGGTTCAGCCTCTTTTGTCCTGGGACTACTGTTATGTGCCACCGGCTTCACTGCCTCTTGTTTTGGCTGCACATTTCAGAGGGCTAGATGAGACTCAGAGAAAGGGAAGCCAGAGAAGCCATCTGAGCTAGAAAAAAAGAAGTGAAGGAGAAGCAACTTTCTTTCCATTTTTGAGATCCTGTCCCTGGAAGATGGTAGGGTTGGTCTATAGTACTAATAATAGAAGTCAGAGAGAACTTTGCCAATATAAAGTAAATGTCTTCCAAGTTTTAAACATGGGTTGCTGGGGACACACAGGGAACCAGACATGTTGCTGTCCTTAAGGAACTCACAGTCTAAAAGGCCTGAATCCTCGGGGCTAAATGGGTATCCGGTGTAAAGCTTGAAAGTTATATGTTATACATAATCTTAGTGTAAAAGTGAACAGTCCTCAATTACACGTGGAAATAATATGTTGATCTAAATGGTTGAATCTTGTGGTGATAGTGTTTTCTTCTTATAGTTAAATATTAATCTGTTGGTTTATTTAACCACAAACATTTTATAATCAAAGAAATTAAAATGGAGACAACAGTGAACTGCAGGGTATTTTTGGTTTTTAGGTAAATACTTTTAATTGAAAATAGTATGCATAATAAGAATAGGAATAATAAGAATGTTTAAAAAGAAATGAATTTATATACATAAAGATTTGTGAAGATGTGCAGTATTATTTATAATTTTAAAATATAATGTCTAACACTGGAAGGTTATTAAGTTCTTTTTGTGGGGCAAACTTGGGATTGAACCCAGTGGCACTTTACCACTGAGTTTTATCCCCAGCTCTTTTTTAACTTTTATTTGAGACAGAGTCTAGCTAAATTGCTGAGGCTGGCCTAGGACTTAACAATATTCTTGGATCAACCTCCCAAGTCACTGGGATTATAGGTGTGCACCACAGTGCCTGGCTATTGAATCTATTTTAATCCTTTTTTTAACACTGCATTTAAAAAATCTTTGGAAACATTTGGGCTAGGAATATGTGTGTTAGTGGTACATCATTTGCCTAGCATGTATGAGGCCCTGAAGATGATGGTTACAACTGTGGACCAGCATGGAAACTGATAATGTTTAGTACAAAAGAACAGGTCACAAAATCAAGAGTTCTGTAAGAGTAAAATTGCTTCAGAAGTCAAAGAAAACCAACTTTGAAAGAGGACAGGTCTATTTCAGCTCGGGGTTTTGGAATTCTGATCCATGGTTGCCTGGTCCTATTGCCTGTGACACTGGTGAGGCAGTGCATCATGGTGAGAGCATGTGTTAAAACAGAACTGGGAGGAAAAAGATACTGGAAGGGGACAAGGTCCCAGTATCCCCTTCCAGGACACACCCCCAGCAACCTAACTTCCTTACACCTCTGAAAGGTTCCACTACATCTCAATAGTGCCACAGGCTGGGGGATCAAACTTTTGACATACAGGGACTTGGGAACATTTCAGGTCCACACCAGCAATTTAATCATATAGATATGTTGATATAGATGTGTATATATGTGTGGTGGGGGGAGAGATGAGCAAAATATTAATAAATGGTGGTTTTATACAAAGAATTGGGGTGGGGTGTTCCTCATTTTAATATAGATGCATATTTTAAACTTATGGTAATAAAAAGTTGGTAGAGATTTATAGTGCTTTATAAGGGTAATCGAATTATAGTCATTTTAGTGTTTAAACTAAATTTCCTATAATGTTGCTTTTTTATGTTGTAATTAGTGTATATGTCTTTTTTGCTTTGTTTTATAACAAGTCATTTAGCAAGACACAGGTAGGTGCCCATGACCATCCTTCATACCTGAGCAGCCACAATTTTTCCCTTCATTTTCAGCCTTTCTCTAGGATAGAGAGAACTTCTTGTGCATTCTGTAGTTTCTTTTGAGGACTGTCTTATACAATCTTCTCTAATTTTTCTTCATGTTTTTATCAGTATAACCCACTCCTGAGTAAATACCATTATAGGAACTGATCCATTATTAATTGCTTCCAGGCTTTTTATTAGGGAAAAAAAAAAGAGCTCTGAGAAATTTAAGACCTTCCTTTTTTTATCTACATGGATTGTGTGTGTATCCACATCATGTAATAAATGGCTCCCTAAAAAGTGTTTTCTGAAACGTGTGTGTTGAATCCACTACTGGAAGCCTATGAGAGACTGTCTCTTTTCCCCAATGTTAGGGAGGAAATAGTTTTAGAAATTAAACACTAATTAATTAAGTTAATTCAGCTGTTTTAGGGTTTTGGCTTTTAAACCATGCCAGTCATCAAATCTATTCTCAGAGGGAGAGAGTGCTGGGATGGATTGGTAATGTCTGTCAGAAGTAAAGAGTGCTTGCTAGGTAATAGGCTAATCTGGTCTAAGTCTTGCTTCTCTAAGCACATTTTATCTACAAGATCCACTTAGTCCCTGACTGGAAGCCAGGTGGGCTTACCTCTCTACAGAAGTCCAGCTTCCTTCACACAGAGAATTATCATTGATATGCAGTGATAGGTAGAGGCAGAAATGCAAATACCATGGCCTGGGTTAGAAGGATAATGGATGCCTACTAAGAGACGGGTCTCTTCCAATCTAAGTCTTTGCGTGTGCACGTGTATGCACACGCACTCATGTGCAAGGACTTAAGAGTTTATTTATTCAAAGGAATGTGGATCAAGATTGAGAAAATGTAGAAGTAGAAGAATCAGGAAAATAATTGTAAGTCAGGCCCCAAAGATCATGTAGAGAGAGTTACAAAAACCATGCCAGAATACATGCAGGAGAGGAAAAGAGGTGGGGGGTGGGGGCAGAGCCTCTCTGACTCTAGGTTGACAGTGTTCTGGAACGTTCTTCCTCCCTTTCCCTAGATTGTCCTAAAGATGGCTTCTTCTCTTTTTTAGATTTTCATTTTTTTTCCCCTTCTTGGTGCTGGGGATGGAACCCATGGCCTCACTTAAGTTAGGAAAGTGCCATACCACTCAGCTACACCCCCAGGTTTCAGTTTGAATGTCTCCTCCTTGGAGATCTTTCTTAATCCCCTCTAAAAAACTGTCTCCCACCTGCTTTCCAGTTCATTACACACTTTATTTTTCATCAGATACCACTAGCACTCTCTTAAGTATTCTGCTATTTATATTTTAATTTGTATTCTTCTTTCCCTGTTAGAATGTAAATTAGATATGTCAATTTTAGGTTGCCATTGTATCCACAGGACTTATGAGATTGCCTAATATCCAAAGCATAAATAACTGAATGGGGGAAACTTTCATAGGCAGAAGAGGATAGATAGGCCCGTAGATTGAGAATAACAGATGGTGATGACTGATCTGACATTCCTGAAATTTCTTCCTTTGACTTCATGCTTTGGCCTAGAATCTCTCCCTTCCATTCTGAGATGGATGCAAAAAGGTGAGGGCCGTGATAGGTTTACCCTAGTTCACTTTCCTGGAGTACCGACTGGCCTCTGACTTCCCACAGATTGCACAGTCCTTCTAGCTCCCCAATCAGGGGGAGGAGAAAAGCCTTTCGTTTTCACAAGGAGTGATTAAAAGAAACTACAGCTCTTAATTGAGGGAAGTAGCAAAGACACCATGTTTTGTTAAAATATGGATGGAGCAGACCATGACTCTTCAGTACCTGAGTTAGGAGAGCAGCTTTTATTGGGAGAAGGGAAGAGAACACTTAAAATTGCTTTTGGCTGAGGATGTTTCAAGCTTGGTAATAAACTGGAGACATCCATGGCTTGGGCTTGCCTAGCTGGAATATATCTTTAAATGAGGCTAGGATGGCAAAATGTTAAGAATTGTTGAATCCTTTTGGTAGATTCCACTACTACTCTCTTTCTACTTTTGCAAATGTTTGAATAGTTACAAGATAGAAAATTTGAGAATCCCCATCTTCAAAGTAAAGTTTATGCTTTTCAGCTTTGGGGGGGCAGTGCTCCCCACCTTCTTCTTATAGTCTCCGCCACTAAGCAGTTATAATGTTGACTTATTCTTTTTTGTATATCTCAAATAAGAGATGGAATTGAATTGGGATAGTTTTTATGGGTTGATAAACCTGAGGCTCCTAATTTGACATTGAACATTAAAATAACCACTAGATTCAAAGGTAGAGCCATGGGAAAAGATGGACAACAGAGACCCAAGAGTAGCTGCCGTCCAACTGTGTGATCCCAGCAGATGAGCATCTCTTCATGCCTCAGCTTCCTCATCTGGACAGTGGGTGTTAAAGGGTTAATGGAGTTTTGGGTAGAGTACTTAGAATGTGGTCTGATAAAAATTTATACTCAATTTACTTTAGCTACGATTAGTCTTCTCTCTGGATGCATTTGGAGAGTCTCTCTCTCAATCTCTCATGCACGCATGCATGCACACACAAACAAAACACTGAGACATTGTGTTAGCATAAACTTTTCCCTTGATAGAAAGAGATCCTTCTGAAACTGGTCAACCTGCCTATAAACAAAACTAAATTTTCTGTTTGAATTTGGACACTGTTTTCAGAAACTGTCTTAAGAAAGTTTAACGAGATGTCAGAACAACTAGTACATTCTGTCTATTCACTGAAAAAAGGAGTTTGTCAATCACTGTCAGTGTGGCCCCACTTCTGTCCACTCACACAGCCACGGTTATCCACTGTGCTATTTGTACAGATATGATATTGAAACCTTACACTTTGAGAGATTGTACTAGTCAGCTGGTTCCAAAGGGAGAAGCAGGGATTTGACAGCTTCTGTTATGGCAAAATGACAGTTTGTTCCTGTACAGAATGATGCAGGAGAAAGCTGAACACATAATCAATAATCAGTGGTCACTGCTACCCTCATGTACAGTTCTTGTCACCTTTGTGCAGTATTTAAGCTGTTAACCATGGCTTCTTGGAAACCTTGTTGTAGCATTGTTACATTATTTCCATAATCACTGCTGGAAATTATAAATGTGCATTTATTCCTATATTTCTTTAATTCATTTTGATTTAATAAATGAGGCACATACTGATGAGTATCAGAAGAGATTCATTTAGATTAGCTGGAGTGAGTTATCCCCTACTTACCAGCTGCTGAATTTTACAGTTAAGAACTGATCTGTGTCTGCATTTATATATATAAAACAAAGTGAAGACAGTGACAACTGCCAAGCTGATTCTGTTAAAATACATATTACCAGTGAAGTTATCCACGCATGACTGTGGCATATACGTATATTCACATAGGGGGACACACACACACACACACACACACACACACACACGAACATGGGTACCTCTTACCCGGGTTGGTTATCAAACAGACTGAATGGTGATCACTCAGAAGTCCCGGTTTCCAAAGAAGCTTTTGAACCCAATACTCAAAACAGTGTGCTGTATCTCAGTTTGACCAAAATGATGTGTGGTGAATTTCACTGGAAACAACACAAAAAAATGTTCTCCTGGTAGTTGTTGTTTCCCAGAAGCCAAGCAGTTAAGTACTGAACTGCCACACAGTTCGGCATGGAGCTGGGTGACGCTCCCAGTGCTACAAACACTTGCACTTTGAACACATCATTCGCTTAGCATTTAGAATGTGCTAGAAACTATGCAAAGCCCTGAATAGTCACAAACCCTTTTAATCTTTCCAGCAAGCTATGTGCATTATATATCTCTGTTTTATAAAAGGAGAAATGAGGTTTAGTGTGGTTAGGGAGCATATTCAGATGTACTCACCTTTTCCAAAACAACGTTTTTGATAAGCAAGAGAAGGCTAAGTGAGGAGAACTAGATGGTCTCATGTGCCCACAGGACTGGCTAGGAAGTTCCAAGAGGTCATGCGAGAAGCAGTGTATTTTGTGTCATGCTCAGGAAGTGTAGCTACTGATGGCAGCATGAATGTGTAGATTGTAGGAGAAGCACCCTGTACCCAGGGCCACCCCTGTTCAGTGTCACCTCTTTTCTCCCCATGGGAACCAAGTCAGGGAAGATCCTTTGAGAAGGAAATGCAGTGTTGGGGCTTAGAGGAGGGTTTAAAATAATGTCATCACAGGTTCAAATGCAGAGAAAAGGTTGTGACCCAAAACAATCACACTAAAGATGATATAAACTTTATTCTTTATGCTCCCCAAAAGAAGTCACAGGCATTGCCTTGGACACTTCCCTGAGAGGCAACATGTGGTTATCAGGGTTAATGCGATGTGGCTCATGTCAGAATGCCTGTATTGACATCCAGCTTTGCTCTTTCAAACTGTTTTTTTTTTTTTTTTTTTTTTTTAAGATCTCTAAGCTTCTTTTTCCATGCATTTAGCTTCTCTACACATAGTATAGTAATTCTAGTGATGCCTGGAATAACTGATATGGGTGAATGTACAGGCTTTATTCAGCACAGGAATAGCCAGTTAATAAGATGCACTTATTTCCAGTCATAGTGGTGCACACTTGTAATCCCAGCTGCAGATTACAGGCTGAGGCCGAAGGATCACAAATTGGAGTCCAGCCTGGACTACTTAGCAAGACCTGGTCTCAAAATAATATACAGAGGACTCGGGTATATCTCAGTGGTAGGACACTTGCCTAGCATGCTCAAGGCCCTGGGTTTTATCCCCAGTTTTACAAAACAAAAACAAAATCATAACCTCCATCTTTGTCATGGCTCTGTCATTATAATTATCATTAAAAGCAAGTCATCTATATAAGCCAGTGAAATTCAGAATTTCAAACCATGTCAACACTCAGCCCCCTGTTTCAACTGCCCCTGTTTCATAGGATGAACTGCCTTCCTAGGATGCCATTTAAACACAAAAATGTTGTGGGACTTGAAGTTGCCAGTTTTGCTCTTGTGCAATAGAGTGTTATAAACTCTGAACTTAGTCTTCAAATGAAACCCTTTTGGCCTTTCAGGAAGAGCTAAGACTCTGCTGTAGTGTGTAAGGAGTCTATATTTTTGCAAAGGAAGCTCAGAAGTACAGTTAGATTTCCAATCACTTCAGAGAATAAGAGACCCATCTATCTCAACTTGATAGCATTTGTGTAAATAAATACTTTACTTGGGAGGGGAATTTCTATTTTTAATGATGGCAACATAGGAAATTCTTAATAGCAACATAGGACATTGTTACTATCAAGGCTATATTAGAACTTCTGGGTGATTGTGTAGCTTAAGAGAACAGTACTTTTCTGCCACGTACTTCTAAATAGTTGCGATCCCCTGAAGTACCATAGTGCACACTGTCATAAAAGTCCCACCATCTCAACTAACCATCTCATTGAGAGAGAAGGAAAACATTAAATGAATTAAATAAACATTTCCAAAATCCTTAACATGCCCCATATTCAAGGTCATTTCTAGGGCTTATGGGTAAGAGATCTGACCCAGTTACGCCCAGGCCAAGAGGCCTGACTTTACAAAGATAATCCCTGAAGATCTGACCTTGTTTTCTACTTCTGTCTGTACTAAGTATCCTGAGTAGAATTTTCTGCTCTCAGTATCCTATGACCTGTGCTCGGTCTTTCCTACTGGACCTGTCCACAGAGTTATTCCCAGAAACAGGTGTAGACGCCCCCCTGTCAATCACCTCCCAGGTAGGAAGCAGCTTGCCCAAGTCCTCAGACAAGCCTTCTCTTTGGCAGATCTTGTCTTCTGCTGTGTGCCTTCTGGCTTTCATCGTTTGAGTTTGCATTTGCATTTGTATTTTTTCCCTTTTGGTTATGCTTTTGGTGAGTTCTCTTAGTTTCCAACTCCCTCACCTCTAAGTTTACAGTTTTTCTCTTTGTTGGCTTTATTTCCTTCCTGCAATGTTTTCGGGGCTGGCCTTTCTTGCAGACTTGGGAAAATTATTCTCTGTTCTTTTTAATGTTGCCATGTTGCAGGACTTCCCTTTTTATTACTGCCCCCCACCAATATCTTAGGATCCATCAGTTAGCTATATGATTCTTTTGTCTATTGAGAGAAAAATGAATAGGGGGTGAAACTGGGCAAGTCTCATGGGCTGTTAGAAATGAACAGGAGAGGATTAATTGAAATAGCCAATTTAAAAGAATTTGCTTAATATTAGTAATGGCTCATATTGCTAGAGTGCTGCTTCTACCCAGCCATGGTACTGAGCATCATAGGCATATCAGCTCATCAACTGTCTGGGAAGACATTTTCATTTGCAGATGGGAAAGAGCAGGCACAGCGAAGTTAATTATAACTCCCACAGTCACATAACTCTGAGAGCCAAGCCCTCGACTCCAAGGCCCATGTCTAAACTGCTATGAATCTCTTTGAACAGAAGATGTTGCTCATGCCCATTGGCGGCTTCTTAGAAAACAGAAATAGAGAGTGGAAAAAATGAGTAAGGATTGATGCCACATGAAATCCTTAATGCTGGCATACTCCTGCATACCTCTCATGTCAAAGTGAGGGAGACTGGATAGAACATAAAAATTGTTTTGAAAAGCAGAGAGCAAAATTCAACCCATAGTAAACATTTTGCACAGGATGTTATATCTCAAATGTGCCTCTGAAATTGCTCACCCTAGGACGATGGAGCACCTCATTGCTGTCCAGTACTGGAGACTCCCTGCCTGTTGCTCATGTACCTTGTACCTGCCTGGCTGCAGGTTGCCAACAATAAGCTCAGAAACTAGGACATATTAACTGTTGATGGCATAGGAATTTCATTTACCTTTACATGCCTCAAATTTGAGTCTAGGATTCCATTTACCTTGTTTTTTAAAAATATTTTTTAGTTACAGGTGGACACAATATCTTTATTTTGTATTTATGCAATGCTGAGGATCGAACCCAGTGCCTCATGCATGCTAGGCGAGCACTTTACCTCTGAGCCACAACCCCAGCCCCTACCTTGTTTTAATCTCTGTACAGGAATACTAAGTCATTGCTTCTCTAAAGATCTATTCGGAGAAATGATGGATTAATGCACCCATAATTTGAAAACCTGTAGTTGGACAGCTGATTCTTTTTCTGTTTATAAGGGAGAAAAGAAACATACGAGCCGCTCCCAGACCTTCTGTAGATTTTTCCAGTTACCTTATTATATTTTTCCAAAATTGCCATCATCAAGAGGGTTGTGCTGTGACTGTATCTACTAGCAAAGGAATTTGTCTCATTTTTTTTTTTAAAGATGAAAATTTTAGAAGTATTTTCAGTCCATTTTGGAGTGATTTCAAAGTGAAAACTGAAATTGGTCCATCTGTAATTCATTTGTTTTAGATGGGAAGAAGAACATGGGGTCAGAATCACCCATTTTGAAAAGGGCAAGGGGAAAGGACATCCAGTTTTAAAAAAATTCAGGCAATCCCAGGAATATGCCCAGCCCATCTTTGTACGTGTAGCGTCAGTGATGAGAAGAAGGAACCCCAACCCCTTTCAGAATTCCCACCTGAGCAAAACCAGATTAAATAATGCTCAGCGTGTTTCCACAACAGACTGGAGTGATACATTTTTGAATATAAGAATTTGAACTGTGAGGAATGGAACAAAGAGAGGTTATCAAGTGACCCCCAGCCACTGGAAAATTCAATAACCTCCAGCTCCCCGTTTCCCTCACTCACTGCTTAAATCGGTTTTCCTGAAATCTGTTCGAATGAATCCACTTACATTTCAACAGGCAGTTTTGATGTTCTGTAAATACAGCCCAAATATCAATTTCTGTAACAGAGGCAACCACAGAAATAAATCAATGAGCAGCTCTGTCCAGTCCACAGGTTCCCAACATCTGGGTGGGCTGTCAAGCATGTACTCTGAACTGGAGCTGTTGGTTTTGTTCCATTTCCACCCCCCACCCCCCCACCCCGGTATGTGACTGCTCACCAGCACACCCAGGCAGGGCTGCTGTGTGCACACCATCTTTCCTTTTGGATGAAGGTCTGCAGATTCTCTCCCGCTTCTGAACACATGCCCTAGGCTTTGGGGTGTTGGCCTGTAGAGTACTGAGCACTGGAACCACATTTGCTGGGAGTGGCATTGGAAAATGTTTAACTATGGACTCTTAAGGCAGATTCTAAAAAGTACTGTTTTTTCTGTAGGAAGAGAGAGATGGAAATAAGGGCAGTGGATGTATCCCGTCCTCTTAGGAGTTTTGGAATGACAGAGGGGAACCTCTGGTTGAGGATCAGGCATTTTACCCTGGAGGATAAGGAGAGAGTGCGTGTGCTGCCAAGAGGGTGGAAGTACCTACCCCATGCCTGTGAGCTGAGACACCCCACAGCGTGGTCAGTGCTTCAGAACTTTTGAGTTAGACCTTGGGTTTTCTGAGATAACCCTGCATCTTGGGCAGGGAGGAGGCTAATAAAGACTCACTGAGACAAGAATGGCACCAGGAAAGAGAACCTGGCTTGGGGGAGGAGTACCCAATTTCCTGCAGCTGCTTTGCAGGAGGAGTTATAAATGCACAAAGTAGGAAAGGGGACTTCACTGGGAAGTGAAGAAGAAATACAAAAGAAATCATTTAAAAAAGAGAAGCTGATATTGCAGGTCTTGAGTTACAGCTTTTGCCAGTCTTTGCAGAGTATTATGAATGAAGTTGTTGATATGTGAGACTTGGAGCCATAGTGGGCATTGGAAACTCTGCTCTGCCACTTGCTGTGTGACACTGGTCAGATGAATTTGCCTCTCTGTTCTTTATTTGGGAATAATAGCAAACAATAGAACTTCCTCACTGAGTGGTTCTGAGGTGTGCGGAATTAAAGTACTTAGTAAAAACTAGCACTTACCAAACATTTTAATAAGTGTTTGCTATTATTACGTCAGTCCTAGGTAAGTGTTTATGTATTTTTTTCTCTCTGTTGCTTTCTTTTTGTCAGAGATAGTAAGAGGTATGATACAGAAATAAACTAAACATAGTTACAAGAGAGGTGCTAACTGTGTATATTAGGAATTGTGTCGTGAAAGCCTCATAAAGCATCTTTTTGGAACCCTGGGGGGTTCCAAGGTTAAGGGTGGCTTATTTAGGGTTGGGGTTTTACTTCCGAGCTGTTCTTCTCTCAGACTCCAGTCTTTGTCATGAGCTATGTTTCCCTGTGCAAGGACACTGTGCCTGGTGTTTGCTGTTTGGTCCTGAGGATCCATAGTGTAGTCCCCCCTGGACTATGGACACAGGTGTCCTGAGGCGGGTGTATTGTGAGCCCTGTGGCTGCCTATTCAGATTCACTAGAAAACAGTTTCTGAGCATCTAGATAGGGTTTGACCTCTTAGAGGACCCCAAGGCTCTTCTCTGCCTCCCCAGAATGACAGATTCACTTTGGGGGCATTCCATAGAGTGAGCCATAGGCCCAAGGGGTGGAGCTTCCAGAAGCTACTAAAAAGGTCAGGCGCTCTGGAAGTGTGGCATTTTCCTCCTCCCTGAGTCCACAGCTATCTTCCTTTCCCTAGTTTTTCTCCACAGCCTTCCTGCTCTCCCCCCATGTAGTTCCTTGGGCCAGAGGCTGCTCCCTAGGGCAGAAAACCCTCAAGGGTTCAGCAGAGCCCATGTTCCCAGTCCTGGAGGAAGAGGCATCTGCTACCATGAAGCTTGGGCAGGAGGAACCTTCCCTGTGGCTACCCTCAGATTGTGTGTAGTTTTGTGGCAAAGACCTGGCTAACAAGAGCTAATCATTCCTCCATTGTTTGGTTAATTAAACATAATTAATGAAATATATTCCCTCAGGACCTTGATGGGGTGGCCCAGGTGATGATTGTGTCACTTTCTTCTTTCTGCCTAGTCATCACTTCATTTCGATTCAGAGACAGAGTGTTTTCTTGACTGAGAATTGATAGTACACAGCAATCTTTGTCATTCTTACACAATCATGGAGGTCAGCTGAGTTGTTATCCCTACAGAGAGAGGGTGTCCTAATTTGGATGGCACCCTATACCTTCTTTAAGTGCAAGCAATACGAACATCAAATGTGTGGCCAGCCAGGCCTTGAGATGCATCCTTGGAAATGGAAATGGACCACACCGTAATGTTCCGTAATCTTTGACACGCGGGCGGCTACTTTAGTTAAGTATATAATGGCTGTCGAGGAGGTCGTTGTACCTAAGCAGTATTTATTGCAGTTGGGTTATAAATGCACAGCTTCGCAGAATGGCTTAGAGAGTCCCTGAAAAGATTTTGTCCCCACCGATGAGCCAGTGACTTGTGATGGTGTCTGTGCTTTTTGAACTTAGAAGTAAATGGATTTAGTCCCTGCCAATATTTTGCTGTTTCCCCTGCATAGAGACCCCCCCTTTCTCCAAATACACTGTTTCTTTTAGCTTGAAAGGAACAATATAAAGAGCTAATCTTATAAATGAGTCTTAAAATTTTCCTTGATATTTTTTCCCTCAAAACTTTTATATAAATCAGGAAGAAAAATGCAGAATAGAAGCTGTAGTGTTAATAGTAACAGACAAAAAACAGCAGATTCATTGTTTGGAGGGGCACTAATCCTAGAGAATAATATGGTTTGTGGGGAGGAAAACATCTGACATCTGTTCACTTAAACTTAAATAGGTTTGGATGAACATTTTCTCCATGAAGGATCAGTCGTGTTGGAGATGGGATGACCCTCAATTTCCAGGTGATCTCTATTTGTGGTGGTGTTTGTTTAAAGTTCTGTTACAGAAAGTAAGGGGATCAGCTTATCAATGGAAAACAATAAGTTATAAGAAGACCCTTGAATGATGGGAAAAGGAAATATTAGGTGAAACTTGGCTCAGATACTGTTAGCTAAGATTGCAAACCTCCCTGTCAAACCATTTAGATGAGAAGCCCTTTGCATTCCATAGAAGAAGAATGTGAGAGAAATGAGCCCTTGCTGTCCCAAATTAAAAGCCATATCTGTGGTCCTGGGAAAGCTCTGACTGCAATGTCTTTGGCAAGGAGTGGCCCACTTTCGCCTGTTTCTTTGGCATGGAAGAGAAGCCAGCAACTGTGTTACTGTTCATTGCCATTGTCCTTGGCACAAGACTGAGCATATTCTACCTGCAATCTTCACAGGTGGGAACAAGCTATGTTCCAGTTCAGAAGTTCCTGAACATTGTCCCCACCGATGAGCCAGTGACTTGTGATGGTGTCTGTGCTTTCTGAACTTAGAAGTAAATGGATTTAGTTATGAGAGGGGCCCAACCTGTTCTGAGAAAGAGGAGTCTCTTCCCCGAGGGAATGAGGAATGAGATGTTGAAGGGTGTTTTTTTGGAGGGGGAGGTACCAGCAATTGGACCCAATGATGCTTCACCACTGAGTCACAATCCAATTCCTTTTGAGACAGGGTCTTGCTAAGTTGCTTATGACCTCAGTAAGTTGCTGAGGCTGGCATTGAACTCGAAATCCTCCTGTCTTAGCCTCTTGAGTAGCTGGGATCACAGGCAAGCGTGTATCACCATGCCTGACTGTTGGAGGGTTCTTGTCTGCTGTAGCTGGGTCGCTGAGTATATTTATGCACCCGAGAGTCAGCATGAGACAGAGTAGACCAACAGATTGCTGCTGAAGAACACTTTTCCTGTAATCTGCATATGAATCACCTACATTGCTGGCTATGGATACTGACTCAGTTATTGTGGGATGGCTGAAGCTTACACATTTTTATCCAGCCCCCAGTGCTGCTGCTGGCCTACAGACCCAGCATTGAATGAAGCAATGCATTAGGGACATTTTTAGAAACTTACACTGCTGTCAAGTTCTGTTTATTACTCTTGGGGTTGACACATGCAGGGCAGAGGAAAACCAGTATTTTCACCAAACTGAGTCAGGAAAGTAGAGATAAGTGAAATACACCCAGGTTGGGTTTTAGTCTTTGGTGTAAGACACCAAAATGGTTCCTTTGCTTTTTCACTACATATGTGTAATGAGAGTCTGTGCAAATACCCACTCTCAGAGTGCAGTCTTATTTGTTTAATGAAGTATTAAGGATAATTCCAAGCTCTTTGGATAGTCCAGATCTGTAAAATATTTTGATTTCCATCCCAGATCTACTCACTAGATAACATTGGCAATATATACTCATCGAAATGGGATTCAGACAAACAGAAGTGAATGATTAGTTGAAATTAGTTTTGCTTTTTGCATCAAAATGATTGACAGGAAAGAGCACACGCTAAAGATGGTTTCCATAAATGCCCTTTTTGGCCAGAAGAGCTTTTGTGCAGAATGTGTGCTTCGTCCTCCCAGAGGCCTAGCCATGGGTGGGCATGGGCAGATGGCTCAAGGGAGCTCAAACCAGTGCTAAGGAAACACCCCTGCTCTCCTGTGAGGGCAGCTGAGGAAGCTGCTCTATTTCACAGTTGTGATGATCGCCACAATCTGAACACATTCTTCTATGAGGCTCATTTGGCATTAATCCCTAAACTATTCCATAAGTTAGATCTTCTTTTTCCTGTTTTATAGATGGACAAACTCCAGTTTAAATGAGGGAATGTGGGCTGGAGACTCAGTGGGGGAGCACTTGCCTGGCATGCATGAGACCCTGAGTCCAATCCTCAACACCGCATATGAATAAGTAAATAAAATAAAAGATCCAATGACAACTAAAAAATATCTAATAAATAAATAAATTCATTAGAACTCATGCTGTATCTTAGGAATCACACTGTGTCTGCTGGGGTTAATAGTATTTGAGGTTCTGTAGGACCCAGATTATGGGTTGGATTGTTTCCCCCAAAGAGATGTTGCAGTCCTAAACCTCAGTATTCTAAAATATGACCTTACTTAGAAATAGGATATTTGCAATATCATGTCAAGATAAGGTCATACCAGATTAGGATGGGTCCAGATCTATGGATTGTTATGCTTGTAAGAGAAGGAAAATTTGGACAGGGTGATGACAGAGCAGCGATTGGAATGATGGGCCCAGGATCACCTAGGGCTAATAGGACCTGGAAGGACCAGGGAAATGTCCTCCTCAGAGGCTGTAGAGCTGGATCCAATTAATGGTGCTTTTGTAAACTGTTCCTAAGAAACTCCTATAGTCCAGGGTTGGACACTTAACACTTCAGAAAGGTCAGCCTCTCTGTATCTCTTCTCCTCCCTAGTCTCTCTGGCCTCTGTAACCACCATTCTGTTCTCCATTTCCACTAGCTCAGCTTGTCCAGATTGTACATGTAAATGAGATCACTTGTGTATCTCTATAACTGTTTTAGTTCACTTAACATAATGATTTCCAGTTTTGTCCACATTGTCACAAATGGCAGGTACCTTGGTTACAGTTAAAAAGGTGCACAGAGTTCTCATGTGCTGTTGCACAGGAGGGAGGCGATAGATAGTGGGCATGCTACATTTCAGAAAGCTACCAGAAAGGATTTTGAAAGTTTTCCATAAAGAGATGAAAATGTTTAAAGAAAGAAATATGTTTAGTCTTAAACATTACATAATATAAACCTGAATCAAAACATTACATGGTAGCCTGGTTCATACGTATAATTTTTGTGTTTATTTTTGTTTTTGTGATGGTACTAGATAGGAACCCAGAGCATGCTAGGCAAGTGCTATACCACTGAGTTTCATCCCCAGTGCGATTTCTATGTTGTATGTGTCAGTTAAAAGGTAAAGTTTGAGAGTAGATTTCATCTTAAATGACCTAACCATAATAATGTTGAAAAAAAAGTAAAACAAAAACACATACGAAAGTAGGATGAAGTTAAGAAAATGATGATATGTTGGGACCTTTTATTAATTAAAAGGATATTAATTGCTGTTGTCCTGAGGGAGGGAGGGGGAGAGAAGGAAAAGAAAGGAGAGTCAAGTGAGCACAGAAGCCACAAAGATAGATGAAGAGGAGAAAGGAAAGGAGGAGCTAGGAGGAGCTATGATCAGCACCTTGGCCTTCAAGCTGAGTTCAGCTTAGGGGCCACTGTTTGGGCTCCAGCTCAAGACTGCACCACCCGCAGGTTAGTAAGGTGTGTGCAGGAAATGGTGTTGAGTGAAAACACTCCATGCACAAGTATAAGAAAGGTGTTTTATTTTTATTCCTTTTTCTAGAAAGGGGAGGTTTGGAGATGTTGACTTGCTCAAAGCTTCCCAGTTGGTAAAGAATGGAGCCAAGGTCATTCCTTCTGCCTGACCCTCGCTTCTCACTCCTGGGCTCAGGAAGTTGGGGAGTCTCAGGTTCTCCTGAAATGTCCATGAGGCAGAGGAGCTATGAGAAAGGCAGTCTCTTGGGGCTTTGCCATGTTAGTTAGAGTGGAATGCTCAGTGGCCCAAGTCTTAGTATTCTCCTGAGCTTGCTTTGTTATTTAGTTGTCATGTGTCTCAAGTTGGTGCAGAAAGAGTAGTAGATAATCTGAGTGGTTTTGTGCTTTCTGTTTTAGTAGCATATTGCTACTGTTTGGATCTAAAGTGGCTCCCAAAGGCCAGTGTGCTGAATCAGGCTTAGCCCCAGCATGTGCTGTTGGGAGGTGGTGAAACCCTGGAGAGGCAGGGCCTTGGGGAGGTCTTCAGGTCACTGGGGTATGCTCCTGAGGGGAATTGCCCCTTCCTCTCTGTTTCTTTGACTTCCTGGCCATGAGGCCATCTTCTTGCGACATGATGCTTCCTGGCCACAGACAGAAAATCAATGGGGCCACTGGACCATGGGCTGTAGCCTCCAAAACCTTTTCTCTTCATAAGTTGACTGTCCTAGTTGTTAGGATGGCAGCTGCCTGACACACATTAAAAATCTCAGACGGCATTGGAAAGTACCTGTAGGAGCCTTGCATAGGTGGCACACAGGTGAGGTGTCAGGAGAACTCAGGTGGCCCAGAAAGGTAGCTGCTCGGAGTAGATGGTTGATTCATTGACCCAACAGACTGCTTCCCTGAGTGCCTCTTTGTTCCCGAAACTGTACCTTTCAGAAACGCTGTGATGGACAGTCGGGGTGGCTTTGCTCACATCAGGCTCCTCACTGTAAGGCTCCATTAGTGCCCCCTCCTCTTTAGAGGAGAAAATGCCCTCTTCTCCATGGCCTTCCCCTGCTATGTGGACTGGTCCAACCTCATTGTTTTCTGCTCACTCTTTACACCAGCCTTCTCACCCTTCTGCAGCACACCAAATATACACCTATCACAGGGTCTTTGCACTTGCTGTCTGCATGCTGCACACTTGCACCTCTGAATACCTTTCCAGATATTTTTGCATTATTCATGTCCTCCTGTCTCAAATGTCATCTCCTCAGGAACGCCTTAGCTAAAACAGCAACCCCTAGCAACACTCTATCTGCATACACTGTCTTCATGTTTTCCTGCAAGTATATTGTTTATTTACTTTCCTTTCCCACTAACACAAAAGTTGTGCATGGGAAAGAATTTATTATGCATACCATTTCCCCCAGTACTTAGGAAACACCATAAAAGGTCAAATGATTGAAGTAGGAGAATCTCACACATGCACACTCACACACACAGATGCAGAGAGGTAGGCACTGTACTTCGGAAGTACTCAGAAAGGACATTACAGTTTTAGGCAGTTGAGATAAACGCCTTTAAAGGGGTGACTCTAAGTAAGAATGTTGAGACAGACAAGAAAGAGGAAGATGCCTGGAGCAGAGGGGACTGCATTTGAGGAAGAGACACCCTTCACCATGGATGACACACAGGTTATCACAATGGGAGTTGGGGAGAAAGAAGACCAGGGCAAGATCTTCTCAGGGTTTTGGCCCTTATTCTGAAGAGTGTGGGTAAGTGTATCGAATGCAGTGAAGCCAGGTAAGGGAAAGGGCCTGGCTTCTTGGAGTCCATGCAGCTCACCTGGGCAGGACCCCAGTGCCTGCACCTTGCCATTGCTCAGGTAGAAGCTGTCTGGCCTGCAGCCTGAGTTCAGGTTCACATGTGTCATTTACTCTTGGAGCTCTGGTTGCCTTCCTCATTTACTCTTTGTGGCACATCTGGCAAGGGCCCAGGAATGTGAGTGACAAAGCAAAACAAGTCACCCTCAGGTTGCCTGTAATGAGAGCAGCTGAGCTCTAGCCATTCCTGGGTTGGTTTGTGAGTGACAGGGTGGCACTCTGCACAGAATCTTGGCTGCAGCAAAAATGGGTCCCATGGGGATTTATGGGAGTTTTTCTTTTTCTTTTTTTTTTTTTTAAATAATAGCTTTAGATCTTTAATGTTGTGCATTCTTTTGCCCTATTAATGAGGCTGATTGTATTAAAAGTACTGTTAGAATAGTGTATTTTATACTGTAGAACTCTGAATACTTTATATCTATATGCATGTAAATATACATATATACATGTATTATTCTAATAATTCCAAGCAGTGTGTGAGCCTTTAGAGTTGAGAAGTCCCATCCTGTGACCTGTCTGAACTCTTAGAGCACCCACAGGTCATGGGGAATTGGGGAACTTGGGTCAGGGAGTGCACTTCATCCCACATCTGGAATCTGGGAATTTGAGGGAGGAACTGTGATTGCCTGATGGTCCATTTCCATGAATATGTATGTACACTGTCTTCTGTGGATGTCAGCTCCCTATTTTGGAGGAAAAGGGTCCAGAGATCATTGGATGGGGAGGATTCTGCCCCCACCCTTGCAACTCACATTCTTCCAAAGCAGTGCAAGTAGTTTAAGCATTGGTTATTTTTTCCCAGAGGACCAGCTACTTGTTGAAATCAGATGTTTTCCAATTGGTTGGGAAGCCTGACTCAGATGACTCCTAGTTTGAAACCAAAATACAGAAGGGATGACAGGGAAGTTGTTTGATAGAGAGGCAAGGAGCCTGCACCCTTTCCCTGCTGCTTCTCTTTCTGATGAGTCTGTGCCATTTAGACCACAACTAGTAAAGTACATGCACATGTGCACACTATGCTTTGAAATTATAACTTATATATTTCTATATTTAGATCTCATATAAATCATTCATAATCTGCTTTGTTCTAAGATAGCAATCCCGACTGAACCTCAAGCTCCTCTGCTCTTCTCCAAGTCCTTTGTCGAGTCCACAGCTGGCTTCTGAGTGAGCAGAGGATGCTATCTGTTCTTGGGCTGTTGGGATGCCATGCCATTGCGGTGATTAGTTTCTGCCTTCATTGCCGTCCTCTAGCTTTTGGTACTAATCGTATCTTTCTGTCTTCCAAGATGGCTCCTAAAGTTAGTAAGAGCCGGTCTCAAAATAAAAAAGGCTGAGTATGTAACTCAGTGGTAAAGCGACCCTAGATTCAATCCCCTGTACAAAATAAGTACATAAGTAAGTAAATAAATACTAAAAAGGAAAACTAAACAAAGCTGCACAAAACCAACACCCTAGCTATGTATCATCAGAATTGAAAATGGAAGGATTAAACAGCAGATTTGGTAAGGCAAATAAATGACATCAAACAAACTTGTTACATTCTGTAAAATCCTGTAATTATGTGAAATTAACCAAGATGAGTGTTTCATCAGAATCCCCATTTTATAAGCACCTCAAGACTTACTTTTCTGAATTTGAAGTTATAAAAAGTGTGCTTTATAGAGCATGGGAAAACTGGAAAATTGAAACCCCTTATAGTGATATGTTCTGTTGAGATGCCAGAAGCTGGACTCTCTGCCAGGAATGAAGGTAAATTGCATATGTGGCAAAGCAGAAGCAGAAACAGGGGTTTACAGCAAGTAGCCACTAAGAGTTGGTCGGTCAGGATAGAGCCACCCACAGGAGTAGAGAAGGCCCAGGGAAGTTGGATTTCTGTGGCCAAGACAGAGGCTCTTATGTAAGTTCCTCGGAATGTTTTGGGGGCATTTGGCCCAGAGTGATTGTGGAAATTTCTGTTGACCTTAAAGTGTCTGCCATCTGTTGGTGTTTTTTAAATAATATTTTCATTTGCCTCTAAAATGGATGGTTTGAATTACAAAAAAATATATAGATGGTAAAGCATTATGTCAAGTGTGATTCTCCATGGAAACTGCTTGGTTTTATCAAATTGCCAAGGATATGCAGTTGTCATGCTAAATAGGACGTTGCCCAGCCTTTGTGAATGCTCAGGAAGAGGAGTGGACTCTCTTTAGATCTTGCTTCCAACTGGGTCAGTGAGCAAGAAATGACTAAACCTCCAAATCTCAGAAACTGGAGAAAGAGGAACATGTTGTAATGTAGGGAACATTCCTTTTTAGCAGTCCTCTCAAAAAATGCAGTTTTTCCTAAGTTGGCCACAAGAAGTACTCTTTTGGATACCAACAAGGATAAAAGAGGTAGAGAAATTCTTAGAAGTTTTCTACCTAAGAGCTACAGAAACTAGTTTCAGGAAAGATATTATTTTAAGATAGTTATGAAGGTAGCATTCAAGATTCCTAGTTCAGTGCAATATTACTTTAACTTCATTTCCTTGGCTAGTACATAAATTGTCAATTTTTGAAGTTGTTGGCATTATATGAAAAAAAATTAAAGCTTGGTCCAAAGAGGTGTTACTCCATGGAGGAAAAAAAAAATCTTTGTTTTCCTGGGGGCATTCTGCAAGCCAGAGAGTATTAATATGATTTAGGGTTGAGGTTGGGATGCAAAAATGATCCCAGGGTGATTCAGTGATGGTTTCAGCTCGTGCATTATCAGTCAGCTGAAGACAAAGTTCAGTTACCTGGATCATCAGTTTTTCAGTCATATAGGCACAATGAAGTGCCAGTTGATGCTTGCAATGCTGAGGTTTAGTGAGCTTCCTCCATGGGCCTGACTCATGTTGTCGCATGTAGATACTGGGAGAGGCATGTGTCCATGACTGCACGGGGAAAGGACTCCATATTTGTCCTTGTCCTAGACTCTAAGAAGTCCTATGCACTTCTTCTCTTGGCTGATTCCAGTCTTCATTCTTTCCCCGTAATGAACTGTAGTGTAACAGCTTTCGGCATTTTTGGGGAGCACTCTTAACTAAATTATAAAAACAGTGAGTGGTTTGGGGAACCCCTCACAAATTTGTACTTGGTATCAGAAATGAGAATGGTCTAGATGGATGTTCCTTCTCAACTTTGTGGTTAGCCTGAATTCTTCAAACACAAGATTGTCCTTTGACTTTCTGTGTAGGGTCATAATATACCTTTACCAAGATCTCAAAATAATGGGCCTCATGCATTGGAGGAGTAGAAAAAGAAATCCACCAGAAGCTAGGCAGTACAGAGCAGTAAAGATGTAAATTGCCTATTTGTTTGTTGCCTATCTGAGGCCAAAGAAGTCAATTTGAGGATGTAGGTGAGCTCCATAGTCCAGATGACTGGGTTTGTTCTGGTCAGAGAGGTGGACTGGAATGCAAGTCATGACCAACTCTTCTTGGTTTTAATACCTTGCTTCCTCTTAGCTTCTCTCCATGTCTACTACTAACCATGTGGTCAGAGTCAACATTCTCACTGATTTCGTCAAGTTTCCCCAGGCTGTGTTCTCCACATCTAGTTATTGCTAACCTTTATCTCTTCACTTGTACTTAAAGCTCTCTCATGGCTTCCCGATCCTCTTAGAATACAGGCGAAACAGTTGAAATTTGGCATACAAATGAGATCAGTTGATTTTTATTTTGTAGACTTTTTCTCATCCTGTCTCTCCTCTGGTTGTCTTTCTTCTCTCCAGCCTCCCTGGCCACTCTTAAGCCTTTCCTATTTGCTCTACTTCTGTAGCAGCATCTTTGCACATATTGTAACATGGCTTTATCTAGATGGCTTTCCCACCATTTTGTGCCCACTGTTGCCTTTAAGAAATCAGACCTTTCTTAAGAAAACTGCTCTTGATTTCTACTGCTAAATTCCACAGTTCCTTGTATTTCTGAATTGACAGAGGCCCGGGCCAGGAGCAGGTGCACATTTGTTATATCTGTGTCACAAGCTACAGTACAATGATCTGTTTGGACTTTGTTGGATCTGTAATCCTATACTATTCACAAGAGCCCCAAGGCATTTTGATATAGGTGGGCTTCAGAGTAGACTTCCTTTGGATAATGATTATGGGTGTGGTGCTGGCTGCTACGCTTGGGAGTTGATCACCAGTTGGAATGGGTGACTGAAATAAACACAACCACTAAGAATCATCACTTTCATAAGGAGATGTTTTCAGGTGTTGTTCCCTGGTAAATCTGTCCTGAGTCACTCCTTGCAGGAAAGTCCTTAGGGGGTCCAAGGATGGCATAGGAAGGACAGCTGGCCAGTTTGTTGCCATCTTGATTTCCAGTGCAAAGCTATGACTTAAAACTTAGGGTCAGTTATTCAAGGCTTGAGATAACCATGCTAGTGATGTGTATCTACCAGGAGCTGCTGTTTTCGGGGGCCCTGGGACTGCCTTGAAGTCTTCATGACAAGAGGAGGAGCTGGTGGTGTGTGAGAGAGTTCCTGTAGGTGAAGGGCATGCGAGTCTGCCTGGAGCATCCTCAAGGGGCTGCTCCATCCATCTGCACATGGAGATCGGCGTGGTGTGTTCCACTGCCTGTGGTGGACAAGAGGCCCCTGGAAGGAATGTGCCCAGAGATCCAGGTGGCTGTGGATGGCGGGGAAGGATGGCTGGATGGGCCTTCTGAAGATCTAGGTTCACCAGTTGATCCCATGGTGTTCTCATGAACATTAACACTTCTTTCCATTTGTAACTACTGATGTACCCTTCTGGAGGCATCCTGGTTAATTGTGTTAGTAATTGTTCTAATGGTCCTGTGTACTTGCCAGATTAAAACATCATCCTTATATAAAGTACTTGAGAGGAGAAAAGGTCAGATTGGGTTCAGAATCCATTCACATTCTCATAAGGCATCTTAATATTACATTTTTCAGTAGGAGAAGCTTATTCTTTAAGTATAAGTTTAAGTGTTATGTAATTCTATCTTATAAAAAAACACTTTCATCATCTATCCATACTAAGGTTTTCATTTATAATCTCTATTAAGAATTTGAAAAATGCTATAAAGCCTTGTTTATAGCAATCTCATGCATAGAAGTTGATATGAAACGTCTGCTCATGGCCCTCATTTTCATTAAAAGTTTTGGAAATACTAGATTCTGAAATGTGACACAAATTCACTATTCCGTCTCTAAAATGTTTGAACTTGGAAATCATAGTTATAAATAACTTATAATTTTTGTTCAGCAAGGTTTTCATAGATTCCCCAATGTCCTCATTGCTGAAAATGAGTTCTCTGTGTAGCCTTAAAACAATTTACTTGATTTAAACTTTATAAGAAGCCAAGTGGCTCAAAATCTCTTTCCCTGCAGGGGTCAAGTGTACGTCCTACCACCCATTTCAGGAATAAATGGGACAGCTTTGTACATTTGGTACAGAGAGTGTACCTAGTTAAGCATGTGAAGATAGAAAAGACTGGGCCACGTGGTAGTAGGCTCCCCATATCCCTAGGCCTCCAAGGATATTACGGAAATGGCATCCCGTGAGAATTGAATCCTTAAATGAATCTAAGATCCCTCCCATTGCTAAGATTCTTAGACTGGAGGTAGCAGAGCCAATCTACAATTAAAACCAAAACCCAGGTTAACAGGACATTCAACAGAAAATTGTCAATGTGCCATCTTCCCATGAATTTCCTGTATGAATCCCTGGGTGGAGATACTGAAAAGGATCCTCAATCTTCTAAGGAACAAACTTCCAGAAGCATGCATTAGATACACCTGAACTTGTTAAAACATAGACTGAGGAGTCCCAGTCTGCCAGAGAAGTTTAGCCTGGGGTCGTGTACGTTCTTAGTAAGTTCCTAGGCGTCATAGATGCTTCTGTTCCTGAGAGTTGAGCATCCGTGATTAGAAAGCATGGTTCTGAGCATGGCTATCCTTAGTTATATTGAAACTACAGCTGTCTGCAGCCTTATCCTGAAGCAATTACATGGATTCCTGAGTGGTAGGGCCCAGGCACAGGTATATGTTACAAGGTGTTCCTTTGAACATATTCAAAGGAGCAGTGCGTGCTGACAACCCTGGAGGAAAAGCATACTAACAAGTATAGTGATCATCATGCCATTAGCCTCCTGTGTTAGATTAATTTTTGCATTAGTTTTCTTTTCATTACTATCTATTTCATAGTTTTTAAAATGTCACTGTGACATTTGAATCACAAAAGTGTTTTTGTGCTCTGAGACTATTGCAATGGTGATAAGTTACATCCCCTCCTCCTCCTAATTATTCAAAAGCCAGCTTATTGTTAGCATTTAAATAAAAATCTGTAGTCTGTAATTAAGATCAGTATATACAGCATTGCAAAGGGGGTTTGGATATTTTATTGTTTATGCTTTTATTAAACTTTAGGGTGTTTAAAACAATTGTAGGTACAGAATAACTCCAAGTAATTTGGAAGTGACGACATTGCTAGCCCTGTTGATTTCTGCTTGGTGACAGAAACACCCTTAGAAGACAATAGCTCGTTGAATTATACCAAGTTTTCACCTTCAGTGTTTAATTATGCAGTGACTCTCTGAGGTTAGTTAAGTGCTTATGTTTAGCAAACGCACATCTTCCATGGGGATTAGGTTTTAAAGTCAGTGTACATGCTAGATGTTGGATGTAATCAAAATTTCCCCTTGCCATCCCATACAGCCATATTATCCAAAGTGTGTTTGAAGACCAGCAGCATAGGAGTCGCCCAGGATTTGGTTCCAGATGTAGTGTCTAAGTAACCTATTAAATTTCATCCCTGCATTTTAACAAGATCCTAGGGTGATGGTATAAACATTAAAATTTTAAGAAACATAAGGCAAAGTCCTGGGACTTAGGTAGTGGAAGAGTCCAGAATTACTTGGTTGGATTCTTTTTGCTGTTAAGGCTTTGCTTCCCCCTTTGGAGGGGAGGCCTGGTGCTAAGTTGAACAGAGAAAAACAAGAACATTTCTTCACCATTTTTCTTTCTCTTCCTTCAACTCCCTCCCACCCCATAAAATTCATGGTTCAGTTCATGTTAGTTGAAAATACATGCATGCCAACTTCCCTGTATTTTACACTCTATCTCAAAAAATGGATGTGTTAAGATACCATGTGTTAAGAACTGTGCTAGATGGTCAAGATGCAATGGCCAGGAGAAGAAAACTAGTTCCTGCCATCAAGGAGCTTAGTGTCTGCAAAGGTCTTATTGAAGAAGGTGAGTGATCAGCAGATCCACTAAGCATGAATAATATTGAGTTCTGTTCTACTGAGTGTTTGGCTTCCAAATAATTCTAGTGTAGAACATCTTTGGTTAAGAATCCTATTTAGGGCTGGGGATGTGACTCAAGCGGTAGCGTGCTCGCCTGGCATGTGTGCGGCCTGGGTTCGATCCTGAACACCAAATACAAACAAAGATGTTGTGTCCACCGAAAACTGAAAAATAAATATTAAAAAATTCTCTCTCTCTCTTTAAAAAAAAAAAAAAAAAAAAAAAAAAAAGAAAGAATTCTTTTTAGATGACCATCCAGCTCTTTCGGCTAAGAGAGTTTTCTAAGTGAAGCTTCTACCACCGTTTTCATAGACTCCTCCAACTTTTATTGAGGCCAAACAGGATGAAATGAAATCAAGGCAGCCAACCACACATGTAATGTCTTTCTGAACTTCAGAGCCAGGCCTCCATTGGCCAAGGAGAACAGTGGCACTGGGAAAGAAAAACATCTGAGAAAAGCAGGGTAGCATGCCAATGAAGTTCATTCTGTTTCTGTTGCCTAGTCCCAAGCATCTGTGAGGATATCTCTGATTTCAAAGCCACCCCTGCTATTGGCAGTCTCCAAGAACTGTCAATATTTTCTCCTTCTCTGCGGGACAAGGGAAAAAACAGATCTTAATTTCTATCACCTTTATGAGATTTTCTGAATTGTACCCTCCTATTTCCTTTCTGTTCCGTTAATATCCATCTTAGAGAGTAGAAAGTATTTTTCCATTTCTAAAGGGAAGGGAGGTAACAGCTAGGACTGATCAGTCAATCTTGTGAAATTATCCCTTCTACTCAAAGATATTTACATGCCGGCCAGTTGTTTGTGGTCCTTAAGTTGCTGCAGGTTGTTCATTGTCCTCTTTCCCCAGCAACACATGGCAGATGTGTGTGACTGGATCCTTAGATGCCCTTCATTGGTACAGAAGGCAAACTTCTCGGTGGCTGTTACCTGGATGCGCTGGGAGTTGATTAATTATTTATCATATTTAATCAGAAACTGAACTTGTCTCAAAAGGAACAAAAGCACATACAGGATATTTATGACAATCTGTTTATGAAGAATCTCATAGCTTAGCAATCTTCTTCAAAGACGAGCTAAAGCATGGTGAGAAAAATCCACCTGTTTAAAATTTCAAACCCTTAGCCTAATGTCTGCCTGATCTAGCCTAAAACTCGGGATTTGAGTATCCTTTCAAAACCATAGTTGTTGAAGGCAGTGGTAGGTCTCTGCCATGGGTTTTTCCCACTGTAATGCAAATAGAGCTCTTGACACGCTGCTCTTAGGGTTTGCTTATGTTTAAACACTTGGTACCTATAATTCTGGCCTCCCTGGTGCTACTGGCTGTCACTCAGACCTCCGTGAGATGGATTGTAGGGCAGGACTCTGCCAAGGGATGGATGTTCATCAGGTGTGCCTTTCTTGTTTTGTTTTATTTTTTTGGAGGTGGGTACCAGAGATTGAACTCGGGGACATTCAATCACTGAGCCTAATTGAGTTGCATAGTGCCTTGCTTTTGCTGAGGCTGGCTTTGAACTTGGAATTCTAATTAGCTGCTGGGATTACAGGCATGTGCCACTATGCCCTGCAAATGTGCTTCTTTGAAAGCAGCTTGTCTGCTTATATGAACAGAGAATAAGGCTGTGAGGTAGGTCTGCTTTCCCCAAAAGTCCTGAATGATGCACTTGTATGCTAGTTAGGAAGGGATGCCCATAACTGAGTCTCTTTCACCCATCCCTGAAAGAATCTGGTGACAGAGCGGATTCAACTTTCTGTGTTGACAGAAGAGGCAGGTAAGATGGAAAGACGTTTCATTCCAGGGTTACACCATGTCTCATATTAGAGAAGCTCTGACCCTTAGCTGGTTCTATAGTCAAAGATGGACAGCTTGTCTCCTCAGGGGGGTCAGATAACTTGTCTTAGGAAATCAAGTTTTGTTTGGTTTGATTGTGTGTTTTGTCTTATTGTGTTGCTGGGAATTAAACTCAGGGTCTTGTACACATTCAACAAGCCCTCTACCACTGAGCTATGCTGTCAGATATCGGGTTATTCTAAGAGAAATCCATCTTCCAAAAGATAAAATTGGCTGGAAGTTTGGAATTGCACTACATTAAAAATGGCCTTAGCTGAATTGTAGAAGTCCAGGAAAATCTTATTTAATCCTCTCCATAACATCATAAAGAAATCTTTGCCTAAAACAAATAGTAGGAAAGGAAAAAATAAAGTGATTTTTTTTTAAAAAATGGATTGAATTTTATGAGGTATAGTCATGAATTACCATTTAAATCATGGTAATTCAAGCAAAAAATTGTAAGCTGAGCTTGGTGGCACACACCTATGATCCTAATGCTCGGGAGCCTGAGACAGAAGGATCACAAGTGAGAGGTCAGCCTGGTATCTTAGACTCTGTCTCAAAAAGGAGTAGGTATGTAGCTCAATAGAAAAATGCCCCTTGATTCAGTCACCAGTACCAGCAAAAACCTTTTTGACCATATTTCACACTTTGATTTACAATAGTAACATGGTCACTATAGAATATTTGGAAGGCCAGTACTCCCCGCCTCTGAAGGTTGATACGAGAAATGCTGTGAAAACCTCCTCTTTTGGTTTGAAATATTTGTTCACATGGAGACATGGGGTAGAGTACTTCCATGTTTCCTATTGTCACTAAGTGTAAATATAAGGGCTCTGAGGGCCTCTTTAAAGTTTATATAACCGTGATGGTGTTTACAGGATGGTGGGAATTCTGGCATTGCATCTGCTTCTGAAAAATTGGATGATCCACTTTTTGTAAGATCCAGAAATTGAAGTGCAAGTTCTGAACTTCTGGGTCAGGGATTGATCACCTCCTAAGGCCACTGGGTCAAATATTTGCCCAAACTTTTTGTTTCCTGTGATGATCCTTTGCCGTCCTCAGTTAGGAATTATATAGACTAGAGAAAGCATCTTTTCTGAAGGTGAAAATTCCGAAGAACTCACTGCCTCCCCTGAAACCTCTTGTCTGATTCTGCATGTTGTCTTTGCTCTGGGGTTCCTCAGGACCTGAACCTCAGATGGCACCTTGGTCACTATAGAGCACATCCTGGAGGCTATTCACAGTTGAATTGTAATAACTGTTTCCTGCCATTCACCAGCCTTACCATTATGTGCTACAGCATGGTTCTCACCTGGAAGCACCCATGCCTCTGGAAAACATTTGGAAATTTTTGGAGAGTATGCATATATGTGTCTTTTAAACATACACAGCTGCAGGGTAGAGCTGCTCCTGGTATCCAGTTGGTAGAAACCAGGGATGCTGCTAAACATCCTACATCCTGCTAAACATGGTAGGATATTTAGCTGGCAATAAAGAATTATCCATCCCAAAATGTCAGAAGGACCAGGGCTGGGCAGCTCTTTTGTGGCTATTTTGGAAAAAAAAAAAATATAGATCTACTTTTAAGCATATCTTTTACCTACTGTAGGAGGCAGTCTTGATTAGGAGCATGGACCTGTGAGCCCAAGTGACCTGTGCTTGTCTTTCAAATCCTCTACGTACTGTCTATGTGACTTTGAGAAAGTTGCACCTCTCTGTACTTCACTTTCCTCACCTGTAAAATGACATTGATGATGCCTATCTCTTAAGGTTATACAGTTAAATGAGTGTGTATTATGCATGTGGAATTTTGGCTGGTGGCCGTGTTTAGTATGCCATATGTGCTCCCCAGTGCAGCTGCTTGCCCTTCCATGGGCTCAGACTTCTGATGAGCCCTATGCCCAGGACCCTATCTTCTCCTGTGTTTGCTACATTCTTGGAGCCAAAGTTAGGATGTCCTTTTGCCCTGTCACCTACTTTGAACCCTCCTTACATATCTTACTTAGTATGCGTCGGTGTATCTGGCAAAGAGGTAGTGTTGTGTTGAAATGCCATTCCCTAACACAATGGGACTCACATGTCAGCCATGCCTGCCTGGTTCCCTTGAGGACATGCGCAGCACACATCACTATCCAGAATTAATAACTCGCCTTCCTTCTACAGCTGTCAGTCTTTAGTCTCATAGTGGCTGGAGCTCTCTGTTCTCCTAGGTAAGGTGACCTACAATGCTTTTTGCTACAGATCATCTATGGGTAGTAGAGAACAAAAATCTTGTTTGCAGACTGCACTGTGAATATGGATCTTCATAATGGATCTGTTGTTCTTGCCTTGGCTTAAAAATTAACTTGTCAGTTTGAAGATACTGCAGCTCTTTAACGAAGAATTGCCTGGGTGTAAAGAGATCAGAATGAGTTCTCAGCGTTGGTGTCTCTGTCTCCTTGGATGACTTTCTGAACCTCCCTGAACTTGGTTTGTAAATGAGGAAAATGTCACCTACTCAAGCCAGATTGCTTGAAAATGAAGAGATGCCCTGTGTACAAATAAATAGGAAAGTGCATCTGCAGAAGGATGGATAAGGACAAATTGATTATAACTGTTAATTGATGATGATGGAACTTGTTCAGATTGGATAGATTTTTTTCTCTTTTTTCCTGTCCTTCTAAAACCTTGTTGATATCGTTTTATTGACAAGATTTAGTGATCAATATTATCAATATTTTTCTTTGAGAAAAAACACAGTTCTGTGTGCAAGTTCACAGAAAGAAAGTCCTTTCTCTCCTCTCTCTGGCCTTTTCACAGCATGGGTTCCTTGTTATATGAGCGTATGAGATCGCAGAGATTCATGGAGCTCCTGGGGATTAAGCATCTCACTCTTGCTCTTGTTCCCACCTTTCCAACAGCAGGAATGCCTTTGGCCAGGGTACATCCTTACACACCACTTGGGGTTCACACAGAACTTAGGCTTGTGTAAAATTTGCTAGCCATAGTTCTGTTCTTTGCCTGAATTTTTTTTTTTTAATTCTCAGTCACAAAGCACCTGCCAGAAAAGGATGCCAGGGACTAGCATGGACAATTTGGACACAACACAACAGGACAATTTGGCTCTCCTGGGTACACCAAATGTGTTCCAGCCAACACCACCATCCCCAGTTGACCAATCATAGGGGAAGAGTGCTGAGAAATACCTCAAGGTCAGATGAAGGCTGTCTCTGTATCCTTGAATATTTAAGTAGGCCTTTCCCATGTAGACAGTGGCATGGCAAGTAAATATTAGATTGCTGCCATTGGGGTGGTGATCAAAACAAAGCAGCCTTTCTGCTGCAAGAAGGATGTTCACCTATAGAAGCAATAAACGCTGCACTGCAAATAGCTCAAGAAAGGGACTGGGGAAATCTTTCCAAGCAAGAGAAAACCATTTTTGGCCAAAAAGGTTCTTGTTGTTGTTCACAATATTTATTGCCCTCAGTACAATGTAAAGCTCTTTTTACTAGAACGTGCAAAAGAAATAGGCCCCATGCTTTTGGAGTCAACTGGTAGACCATTTCCATAAGAAAAAGGGAAGGCTGAGAAAAAAGAAAGATGTAGCTCTTCTGCAAAGGAACTTCTTATCCTTGTTTTTACTTTATCTAATCTGTGGCTCAGTACCGACCCCTTTGTGGTTACAGAAATGGCCTGCATCTTTGCCATTCAGTGTGGTAACTAACTGTTAGCTATGTGCACTTACTGAGCACTTGAAATGTTGCTCATGCACCTGAGCAGCAAAATATGTAATTTTCATTCTGGTTAATTTAAGCAGCCACATGTGGCCTGTGGCTATTGTACAACTAACTGTCAGGCACAGTGCAATTGACGACAGAGGAAGAGGCGGTAATAACAAGTCATTTAGGATGGTGTGATACGCCAGGTGCTGTGTTCATCATCTTCTATGGATTAAGCCATTGAATCCCATTAAGCCTATGAGGTATTGACTCACATTATTCCCACCCTGAAGACGAGAAAACAGAGGCCTCAAGAGCAAGTGGTGTGCTCCCGTCACCATGTGGAGCACAGGGCAGCTGGATACAGTGTCCCAGGAACACAGGCTCTGGTAGCCTCAGTCTCACCTGGGCACCCTACTGCTTCTCCATAAGATCATGGCCAGTGTCACCAGCAGTGATGACTAAAAGCCACCCTGTTTTCACTACCTGATTAGGTATAACATGAAGAGCTCAAATGAAGATTTAAAATCATTAAATCTCTTTGAGGGCTTCAGGCCAAATACAGAGTTGACCTCCTAAGCTGCTTGAAATGATTGTATGAAGATCCATCAACTCACTTTGCCTACAGAAGTCACTGTGGCCCACAGAGTATAGGAGAAAAGAAACATTGACCTGGCTTCTTATTGGGTGTTGTCATGGAGAGTCAGCTTTAAACAGCTGTGCTGTGTATTCCCACTGTAGCAATTAGAGCCAGCCTTATTTAGTCTATGACACCAGTCTGGAGACCCCTTGAGAGGGGGACCTCGAAATAGCAGACAGTTAAGAGATGTAATCCTGGGTAATAACCAAAATGCTTTTCCAAAACCACATCACTCCAATGTCTTAGAAGATACTTGACTGTGTAAAAAGTCACCGTCAATGTTCTATTTCATGTATTGATTACCAGGCAGAATTAAGAAAAGCAGTTTTCCAAACATGGATATGCATGAGTCATGGGGAAGCTTGTTAAAAATATAGGTGAGTCTCAGATGGGCACGAGGTTAGACGAAAATTGCTTTGAATTAGTCTGAAAACTATAAATAGAAAGGTATTTCCAAAGATTTCTTTGTGGCAAATTTTCTGCCATAAATAGGGTTTGTGGTTTTTTTTTAAACCAGTCCTTGATATTTCCTTAAATATTGGAGTTATAATACCTGAGTTATGAACAGGTCCTGCTAATTGATAGATCACCACAGTGATCCTATTGAATGTGTTTATGCCTGAAGTCAAGAATATGTTCTATGTTGTGAGATTAAATGAAAACTAAGTGTGTTTTCAGTGTGATTTCCCACATAGCTCATTTGGTAGTGCAGTGAAATTTGGGCTCTAAGGCACCATCACTCCAAAATGGATCAATACTAAATAGGTTGAAGACAACACAGGAAACATATTGATATTTCCATCTGAAAGTCCTTCAGGTTTTCCAGACAAAAATGAGATGCAGATAGATTGCTGGATACTCTCAAACTTTATTGTACATAGTACAGAAAGAGAATACACAGAAGAGATCAGATAGAAGGCTATCAGCTTGGAATCTTCGAGAGTCTTTCCTAGAGGAAGTAGAAACAGAAAAGTCCAGTCACTTTAAGGTGACATCATAGCACAATGAACAATTAATCTTTGTATAGATACTGTGCCAACTCTATTTTACCTGCTGTATTTACTCATTCAAACTACTGAGTGATATAAAATCTTACAGATAAGGAAACTGAGGTCCAGAGAGATGATGTTTTCTGAAGAGCCAGGCTTTTCTGCTTTGCATAAATGATAATCTCACAACTCATTTGGTGTAATTTTATCCTGATGATTTTGGTGTACTGATAGGACATTGTATAGGGATCCCCTGGTGAGTAAGCTTGTACCAACTGGACTGCGTAGTAATTCTTACTAAGGATACTTGGAAGGATGTAGACAGATACTTGCCTTGGACAAATGCCTGACTATATGGGCTGCACAGATGGTCACGGCAGTGGCATTTTCTACCTGAAGAGAAACAACAGCTCAAGTCTGGACTTTGGCAAACCATAGGAAATTAACGTGCAAAGGAAATTTGCAAACGTAAGCAAAAACCAGAGAAAAAGGAATTAAGTTCTTAAAATGAAAATCTTGCTAAAACCAAGGAGGCTACCTTAAATCAAATTTTCAGCTATACTGATGATAATGACCCTGGTGCTAAGTTTATTGGGCTTTGGGCTTTGCTGTGGCAAATGCAGAGAGAGGAAGAGCAGGTGATGGAGCTACAGTGGAAATGAAGTTTTTACACTTTTATTCTAACAAATCCTCTTTTGAATTTAATTTGCTTTACTTGTGTTCCCATGTAAAATTTAACCTAAATATATAAAGACTCCTGATTTTAACTTAATGAAGACTGCTCTCAGAATAATGAGCGGACTTTATTGTGTGCTCTTTGGTGGATTTCAGTGAATTCTCCAAAGTTGAGTGCATCCAGCCCTGACTGGCCACTCAAAGAAATCAAGAGGAACTGAGATGGCATCAAGTGGTCTTGCAGTTGCAAGATAAAGGGAAAAAAGTGCATCTAATTTTATGATGGCCTGAGTGAGATGAAATTTCTACCTTGAAATCCTAGAGGATCCACCTCATTTTCAGGAATTTGAGGGCCTCTGGACAGTAAATGCTCATTAGAATGGCAGTGGAAAATAGGAAGTACTTGGTCCTGTTCCATTCAATTTCAGGAGAGGTCTCTGTTCACAGATCTGAGCACAGGAATCTACTCTGCCACTGTTGTGTATGTTGCTGGTAAGTTGGTATAGAGCTCTGAGCCTTAGTTTCTTCCTATGCCCAGCAAGGTTGAGTTCTTGGTAAACCCTATATAGCAATGGGGATAATATGGTGCAATTATTATCATCATAATTAATATTATTTTACTACTGCAGAGCACCATGCTAGGCATTTGAAGACAGGTAAATGGGCCTGGCCCTCCAAGACAGCTCCATATTTGATGTAAAATCATCAATAGAGATCTCTGAGCCATTTTATTCTAAGCTGGCCTCTAAAGGACTATGTTTCATATCATCACTTTTCTATCACTCAAGACTTACTAGAACTATTATTTGTGCTTATAAATAAATGTTCCTGAGCTTGCTAGCTGGCCTGGGGTGACCTGTCCAAAGAAATCACATGGAGTCGTTCACAGATCAGATGGTGTGAGTCTGCCTGTCCCACTCCAGTCTTTCTGTGTGACTCTCTGTCAGTTTCACCAAGCCAGAAGATTATTAGTGACCCGTCTCAAAAACAGAGCTTGTTGTACATATAGGAAAGGTTGCCCAAAGTCACTGGCAACCTGGATGTCACCCCCTTCCAACTCTGATGGTTTACGGTAGACAAGATACGTAACTACAAAATTAGCCAATTAAAATGTCCAGAGGTTAAGTGGGGGCCAGCACTGCCACTTTGCTATGTACAGCTGTTAGAAAGAAAGGCTTTCCTACACAGCACGCTGTGCTGCCTTCATGGTGTCCCAGCAGGAAAAGCTCATTTTCGTTTTAACCAAGCAGAAACTTGAGGACTGCATAGAACGTGACTAATCCACAATCAGAGATCCCTGACATGAGCAAAGTATGACACCCCAAGTATCCAGAACCAGGGTTGGATCCCCAGTCCAGTTGTCCTTGTTTTTGCCCAGAGAAACAGACAATACATGCAAGGTCATGACCCAGACTCGAAGCAACACTTACTGCAAGTGGGGTTTCCAGACTCATGGTATGATCTTCTAAGCATTCAGAATGGCTCAGTAAGAACAAAAGTTGAAGACCCGTACTGAAGCTGAGGTCACTCTGAAAAAGGACAGAGTGGAGAGGGCATTCAAAACTCATCTTCAACTTGAAAAGAAAAATAATGAGAATATTCATGGTGATCATAAAGAGAAATAATGATTACCTTTGATTCCTAGAGAAAGTTAATTTAAAATGCATCCAAGCTCCATTGTACTGGCAAAAAATAAAGAAATAAAAAAAAAAACTGCAAAGTTGAGATAGGTCTTTAGTAAGAGGAAATTCAAGTCATTGTCTCTTAACTGTTGGGAAGGATTGCAGAAATGAACTGACCTTGGTTTAGATCACAAAATTTTAAAATGTAAATGATATCTGAGGACTAAAAGACAAAATTTGCCCTGAGTAGCTGGCTCTAAGAAAATGAACTAAAAAAAAAATCAGAAAACAGCCAAATAGATGGTTCATAATTTTTTAATCAAATTAGAATCAAAAGCATTTGAAGTTACGTGCTTAGCATCCATCTTCATGGAAACTTTCAAGTTCATGTGTGCTTTGAAAGAAAAATTGTACAGACATCTGTAGTCCATAAAAGAAAATAAATAGGCATGAAACTTGTTTCACATACATAAATGTGGGGTAACCTTGATGTCTCTTTTATGCGTTGTACAGCATTTCTTTTTGTACGCTTTGAAATCTGTGACATTGGAGAAAACCAATGATCTTTTCAAGTTTTGCGACCTTGGACATGATCTGAAAGAATCCAGTTTCATCTTGAGGTCAGAGAGTGTGTATTTTCTTATAAATAATTATTAACTCATAAATATTAACTGGGTACCTACTAGGTTTTAAGTAAGGTTGCCAGCCTGGGATTTGCCAGGCTTTTATATTAAAGTCTCATAGAAAAAAGGAAACTTAATCACTTTACCTAATGAAAGTTGCTTAACTCTGAGTCTGCCATCAGATCTAAACTCCCTGAGGACCCCATCCACTTGTGCCCTCGTCTTTAGTCAGTTCAGGGCTAGCTCACAGGAGAAGTGTTCAACAACATATCTTTGATTGATCCAACTTAGGACTATAGTTAAGGTTTATATATCTTAACCACATAGTGCAGGGCAGTGTTGAATTTTAAAACCTATAGTTTTCATGAGTTTGGGGCATGAAATGTACATTTCTCATTTTTGTTTTTTTTTTTTTTTTTTGGTCCCAGGGTCCCAGGTTTTGAATCTGAGTGCTTAACCACTGAGTCCCATCCCCAGTCCATTTTGCGACAGGATCTCACTGAGTTACTTAGGGCCTCACTAAGTTGCCAAGGCTGGCCTCACACTTGGGATCCTCTGCCTCAGTCTTCCAAGCACTGGGATTATAGGTGTGTGTCACTGTGCCCAGCTGATGTGTGCATTTCTTTTCTGCTAAGAACTAGTAGGAGAATTAGCTGCTTGTGCTCATAGTCCATTCTTTAATTGGAATCCAGAGTTGCAGAACACAGATGACAGGTATTAATTGGTTTGGGATGGTGTGATGAGAGAGCTCACCTGATGAGAGTAATGCAGGTATTTCACAGAGATACCAAAGAGATTCATGGCTGAGATTCAATGTCAGATCATTTCTATTCTTTGCAGTCCTTAAGAGTGTGTCAAAGTGGATTTTAAATCGAGGTGGTATCGAGTTAGAATCATGTTGAATGTTAAAGAGGGACAGTTGTGATATGATCCCAAAACTTCCCTGGCAGGATTCCATAAATCTTACAAGTGCTAAATAATCCCATCATATTAATGACAAGAAACAAGAAATAAAACTTTTATAATGCCATTTCATAAATTAGTGAGATGTCAGTGATAATCTGTGTAGTTGCTCATGGGAACAAAATCTTGTAAAAATCATGACTCAGGATTTCTCTGTCCCACCTTTGCAAGGCTATATTAAACTCTTTAAAGTTTTTTAACTCGAACTCCTAAAAAACAATCTGTTCTTACTTATGATAATGCCACATTAATCATTTTTTTCTTTCTTAATTGGATTTTAAAATAAATGTCTTTAGATGGATAATTCTTCGTAGACCTGTAATGTTTATGAATGTTTAGATGAAAGATGGAGGCAGTATGGATTTTGTGGATGCTGGCTCATAACAGGAGGGTGCTTTTAAGGAGAGGTGTTATATGGAATACATTTCCTAACATCGTTTGTCCTGTTTAGATTTGCTATATGTAGTATTTCAGCAGCGTGGCTGAAACAGGGTTGAACAGCACAGTAGTAGAAACTCCCCTCTTTATTTTAGTTTACTGTATTTCATCTTCTCAAAAACCATCACATAGAAATGGATCTACCATACAACACATGGCGCCATCTCTCCCTGGTCCCCCAAGCGGATCAGTCTCATTATTGACTCTGTAAGGTGAATCACCCTCTCCTTGAATAAATGTCACTTAGACAGTCTTCCATTCTCGTATGATGTTTATTATGAATCTGTAAAGCCAGCTGTAAATTGATCAAAAAAATGAGACCAAACACTATTTGCATTCAGAATACCATTAGAAAAACAAAAATATGGAAGAAACAGAATGATGAACTGGTAAAAATCCCTTGGTAGAGATCATATTATTTTCTTTCACTTGTGATGGGACTTTCCTGCTTAGTCTCTCTGAATCTCTCTAATCTAGTGAACAGGTTGAGTATATTCCTAAACATCATGTTCTAAAAGCATTTTTTAACTGAAACACAGACTTGAAAATATTTTCATCTTATTCCCTTTAAGCCAAAAAGCATCAATTTACAATGAAACTAAAGAGAATTTTTTAATGGATTGAGATTAAATCTTTTTTTCTCACCCAGAGAAAATTTCTTCTCAGGAAGTCTTGTGTAAAAGGACTATTGAAATGATGAGCTGCAGTGTTTTGACAAGCACTTGTACTGCAAAAACTTGAAATCTCACTGGAATACAGTTACATATTCACTGTAGAGAAGAATGCCCTATTTAAAATCTAGGACAGATCATGTTGATACGGAAAAAGGAAATAACTATGTGAACAATACATCTGAAATTAAAGACGGAGTTGTTGGCATCCATCTAAAATCAACAGGAAATGTAATTACTCTTTGAAAGTACTCTTGTCCTATCTTAGAGGGCTAAATGAATTTTTTAAAAAAGAGCAAGATGTTATTTGTATTCAGAATATCATTACAAAAACAAAGATGGGAACAAACAGAGCAATGATCTGATAACACGTCCCATGATAGCGACATGGGGAAAGAAAGCCAGCCCACGTTATTAAGCAGTATTATTCCCTCCCATGACGTGGCTCCTGGCTTACTCTCACCCAGGATCTCTCTAGAGATGGAGGTGGGTCTTTGTTTTTAAACAAGCACAAGAGGAAGTTTAGAGGAACTCAGAAGGGATCCTTTTATTCATAGTTACCACCTCATTTTAATAACTCGACTCCAGGGTGTTGACTGTTCATTTTTCCACAGTCTGCAGGGCCCTGACTCCAGCCGGGCGAGGATGCTTGCCAAGCCAAGGGTTGTTTTCCATTTTTTAGGCTGGGATCAGGAGATGATAATAATGCTAGTAATGCTATTCTTTGAAGAGCATACATTTGTCAGTGAGATCCTAAAGTAAAATATAGGCATAAATGGGGAATCAATGGACATTCTGAGGTCATTTGATTCACGTGGCCAGTTCACGGATCACATAGGTTGTCATTTCTCCAAGTTCTCAGTTTGAATATGTTGGTACATATGTTGGTAATCTCTGGGTTCGACTAGCATTAAAATTCATCTGTAGACCCATGTAGTTTGTTGGACCCCTCTCTGGCTTCTAAGAGATGATTGCAATGAGTTAAGTTTCTCAGATGCAGAACAATGAGCTACGAATTATCAAGCCCAGCCAGTCGGTCTTTCTTTATTATGTCTTTGCTGCAAAAAAGGAACCAAGGCAGCCTTAGGCTGCTGGTAGGGATCAGCCATTTGTGTTGTCTGAATGCATACAATTCAGGGACCATGTATGTTACTTTGAATATATTTAATAACAATAAACCAGAACAAACATTTCTCTCCCTAGGTTTGTAAACGTCTCCCTTCTTTCCCTGTAAGCATTCCACATTGCCAGAATGTGAAAAACATGCATTTTAAAATGATTTCTCACCACTGGATAAAGTAAAACATGTAGTGGAGTGACCAGCACCCGTTCTCTGCAATGACAAGCTAGTTGCTTAGGAGAGACAAATGTGCACACACTCGTAAACATATTCTTCAGAACATATACCAGGCACGTGACCAATGGCGGCTACTGGCACACAGCTTATTGATACCATCTTTTCAAATGCATATTCTTCCTATAGGTAGACTTATAGGTTGTCATGCACAGTTCTCATGGAAACATGTCTAATTTGCAGTGTAGACAAGAACACATATACAAATAAAAATTAGATTCTTTTCTTACCTTTTGGAAAGCAGTCAAAAGCTATACTGTTGGTGGAATAGTGTACCAAGTGACAGACTTTTGTACACTCTTTCTTACTGGTGGGATACAGTCTACAGGAAAAGTAAATATATAGGTATATATAAAATAAATATGCACACAGATTTTCTTTCCATTATTATTATTAGTTTTCTTACTGCAGAAGAGGCTGCGATAGAGACCATAGATATCAAGTCCCCTCTTTGAGGGGGTTTGGTAGCCTTTTGTAGACCAGTCTGCCACAATTCAGGTACCTCTGAACATGGGAGTATTGGTGCCTCTGGCGTTTACTTTCTTGGGTTGGAACAGCTGAGGGAACCAGCTTCCAAATAACTCATCTATCTGCTCTGAGCATTGTTTGCTTCCTCTGGCCATGCCTCTTGTCTCAGCCTAGCCGGCCACACTGACTATCTGCAATGCTAGTCCAGAGAGATGAAACAAGTAGCGTAATGTCGAGAATGTTAAGATTCCAAACACATGAAGAAGCCAAAACAAAGCAAAGCACTGTGACAAATGAACACAGCACAGGAGTGTGTTCCAGAAGTTTAGAGGCATCGTGGCTTGTGTAGAGTTGGGTACCCACATCCATTTTCCAGCAGCAGAAGAGGTTTCATGTGTGTTTGTGTGTGCTCAAATGCCTCCTCCTAGCCACACTTCTACTCAAGATTTTCAGTTACGTGTTCTCCTTATGGTAAATAGAGAAATGGTAGTGAAAGAAAAGCAATATCAGAATATAGACGCATCTTTAAATTATTTTATATTTGAAATCAAATATAAAATATTTGATTCTTGAAATGGCCTCGCCTCTACAATATGTTCATCTGCTTAATACCATCTTTTATCTAGTATCTGTTCAGCCTCTGTTTCAAGGTCATTTATCAGACCTATATCTCTACTTCCAGGATGGGGTTGTGTCCCGAGCTATCCACCTGCCTTCCATGTCCAGCTTTTTGAAGGCAATCCACAGGCAGCTCAAGTAGTTGAGGTGTTTCCCTGTGCTTTGAGGTGACACTGGCTAGAAAATGGATGGTATCTTACTTAGGTCAAAAGTAGCTTGAGGCCTCTCATTGTTACGTACTGTGATCCTTTACCAAGGAAAGCACAAGACCAGAGGAGAACTCAGAGTACCTTCTGGTTATGACCAGGACAGGTGAAGGAGGAAGGAGACTTCATCCACCCGTCCCTATAGAGCCATGCTCTCTCTTAGTGACATTATCCATCCAACTTGGAAAGGATCCTAGTGGCCATCGGTGAACGACAGACCAAGCACAACCATGTCCTTGTATTTATTTGGCATCATTATGTTCACCATGAACTCACATATGGTAGGTAAATCAGTAGTAGAGAGTACAGGGAAAGATGCCAAAATCAGGAGACAAATGACTTAAGATCCTCAGATTGACGTTCCCTTCTTGGAAAGGAATGTTGAAGAGGGACCATCTTAGATAAATCTAAAAGTATCCAAATCAGTTTAGGCTCTACTGAACCCATCATGACAGAAATCTTACTTGTATAAAAATAAAAATTAAATAAGTAGCCAAGCTACACCCTCCTACCCTCTGAGCTTCCTATTTGTCAGTTGAATGGAGTGACTTGTGGCCCTGGTTTGAATATGTACTGTTAGTGCAAAGATAACAACATTAAATTATATTTTTGTTTCATACCCCAAACTGTTTTTTATTAGAGCATTATATAGAAGTATACATAGTAGTTCAGTTCATTTTGACAAAGTTTTACGTGCATGGAATTTGATTTCAATCTCCATTCTTTGAAGCCAGGGGATTTTTGACTGAAGAAGCAACTTGAGGGAAAACTAACTCCTTGACGAATAATAGACCATCCTAGGGTAGTTTAGGTGACTACCCACATGAAGCCGACAAGCAGGTTCAGGGCCGTGTGGACTGGATGGGTGGCGGGAAGCATGCATGCAGCAGGTGGCAACTGCAGCGATGGAGCAGGGCTGTTCAGAATGCAGACACTCAAGGTTGAAGTACACTGCGACTGAGTGCTTAGAGCAACAGTGAGCAAGAGGGTATTTCTGTTCTGTTATTTACAGCTCATACTGTAAACCTAACTTTCTTCTCAGATACCTTCTCTCAGAAAAGAGAATACAGAATTTTCCCACTGAAGATTTTTTCAAGTGCATGGTCTCTATTTTTGTTTTTAAAAACCACCAAATAATTTCTTTGTCTCCATTACCAAAGTTTAGATATTAGAGGAAAAAAATGAGCTATATATATATTTTTAATATCTTTATTTTTATTTATTTTATTATTATTTATTTTTATGTGGTGCTGAGGGTCGAACCCAGGGACTCACATGTGCAAGGCAAGCGCTCTACCACTGAGCTACACTCCCAGCACGAGCTATATACTTATATACTTATCTTACTTTATGCACTTTTATTTGTACATTTTTGCATTGTTAGAGACTTTCCAGTGAATTGCCATCTAGGATAAACTACTTGTGTTGCATACTGGTTGCTCCTTTTGGAATCATTTTAAATAACTGTTTCTTATCCATCTTGGGTGCATTTCAAATTTTTATTAATTTTTTGATTCCTTTGGATTGGATCTGTCCCAGGTCAGCATCGTAGCTGAAGTTAAGGGAGTCTTCTCCATTAAAGACTCAGACTGAGTGTCCTAGAATGAAATCCTTCCAAGATTAGATACACTAGTTTCTAGAGCTGTGTCCTCCAATACAGCAGCCACAGCCATAAGTGTCTGTTTTCAAGTGAAAACAAAGTAAAATATGAAATGTGTTAGGTGAGTAGTGTATTTCAAGGGCTCTAGGCACCTGTGTTAATGCTGACTGAATTGGATACAAAGGTTCTAGTACATTAATGCCACTATAGCACGTGCCACTGGACAGCTTTAGTGAAACTAAGATCTTTGAGTTTCTCTTGGGGACTTTAGAGGGTTGGGTCATCAGAAACCCCAATGTTTGGAGGTACATGAATCTCCTCCTATGTGGTTCAGAAACATCTAGTCCAAGTTATTATGGTGTTTAAGGGTCATAATATGAAAAGTACTGAAAGAATCTTAAGATATTTTTCAGACTGGTGGTGAGTTAAAGGCTCTACTTGATTTGCTTTTTCTTTGGGAATGTTGGCTCAGTGTAGACACCAGAACAGCATTAAAAAAAAATAAAATAAAATAAAACTTTATCAAGGAAAGAGACAACCAATGAATTCCCAAATGGAATAACTGTTGTGATTGAAATAGATAATGGAATATTTGGATTTCTGAGTAAGATGAGGCCTCTACCTTGGCAGCCTTATTTGAGTTCCGTTTACTCCTGTCTGTAGACAATACAACAAGTAATAATTCGTTTCAAAGCACATTTAACTTAAGCATCTCCCACCAAACATCATTATTATCATAACCACATAACCAGTCAACTGCAGTGTACTTTTAAGCAAAACATTTTGCCTCTTCAGGAATGAAAGAAATTGGCATTTAGTTGATGATATACCATTTGCTAGATGCATAATATTTTTTATCATCTACTTACATCTTATTCCACTTTATATGTAAAGATATTTAATTTTAGAAAAGCACAGTGACTCTCAGAGCCTTGTGACTGTGGAGAGGAGGAACCTGGCTTTGAACTCAGGTATGTCCACACCCAAAAACCTCTTCCTACAACACAGGGAGTGCCACAGTGCTGGACCATCAATGTTTTTTTCTTCTGAGTTGGATACAACAGAACCTACACACTTGTTCTGTTGGTCCCCTATCAGGGAAATTATTTTCCTCTCTCTCGCCTTGTTCCAGATTCTACTCTACTGAGAAGTCAAAGTGAAGCCCAAATGTTGCTTCTAACCTTGCTACTCTCTGTCTACTTACTTTCAAAGTGTTGTACCACTTTTGTTTCACTATTTAGAAGTGGAGACTGGCCAAGACTTGGGTCTTTGTACGGTACCCAGTTGGCCTCTTGAATTTTCTGCTGGGCAGTAAGCATTTTGCCACACTTAGGTCTATCTTAAACCCAGGGAATATCATAAACACTGGAATCTTTCATCCTATATGGAAGGGGCCAAAATATTCTAGGAAATCAAGTCCTAGAACTGAAAGTTTTAATGTAAAATTCACTCGGTACCAGCATAACTAAAGGCTGCTGGGATATCGCAGATATGACACAGTATCTCAAATCTCACATTTCTTCCTTTATTCCAGCCCTAAGGTTTTCTTTTTAAGAGAACAAATCTGTTGTGCAAGGGTGTGGGACATGTTTTCCCCACATAGTGATGCCATTTTTACATGGTGGTGGTCTGGGCCTATGTACTTCAATGAGAATTAGACAATTTTATCCAACATTTTATGTTTTTTTTTTTTTTTTAAAGTCTCTAGGAGACTTGCTTAGTAAAGAGTAACTAATTTTCTTCATATGCATGTACCAGTGGAGAGGAGTCAGGATTCATTCCTAAGATCTTAATCTAATTTTTTTTGTTCTGCTACAATTCATTAGGTATAGACATTTACCTAATAGGAAGTCGTTCCACCAGCAGGAAGGATGCAAGGTGGCACAATCTGAGAGGTGTATTTATGTCAGTTGTAACTAAGAACACCAAGCAAGGGAAAGAGGAGGCTTTGTACTTTTGAAGCAGAACTTCTAAAGGCTTTTTGTCAATGGGGAGTAGAAAGGAAATGGTGGCAGGAATGAGTCAAACTCAGAAGAGCAAAGAGTTAGCATTCACCAGGGCAGCACACACCACATTTTCTAGGGCCTCTTGATGCAGGATGGGAAGATGAAAGAAAGGAATTACTTACTGTTTGGGTCTACGTTTTCACAGAGTTCTGTCTTTGCCTCACCGTTGGGTCTGTCACTGGGTTTGTGTGACAGCCGTGATGACATGGTGGCTGCTGTGACTACCGCCTTGAAGCTTCGCTTCCGTTTCTGGACATTGAGTTCAGGGTGGAAAATGATGATGTACACTTTCGGCATGTATAGCATTCCCAGCGCCACGGACGCACTTAGGTTCATGGAGATTGTAAGCGTGGTAGTTTGTATGTAGAGCTAGGAGACACAACACACAAGGCACTATTACAAATAAAATGACTGCAGAGGGGGTCTGCATACTTGAAGTGGTATCAAGGGTAACTAGGCCTAGGAGGGAAAACATAGCAACCCTCTAGGGCCTTACAAAGGAAGACAGAATGACTGCACATTTATTGGAGGGTTAATGTATATTAACTGATTGGACATCATTGGGTAAGTACAGAAGTGAGCTTGCCTTGAAGAAGTCTTCTATGTGGAAGTTCGTGGAAGTTCGGGGAAGACCTTTAATCAGAGTTAAAGTAATTTTTCTTCAGAATGGCAGGTATTTTATAAAGACATGAAGACCATAGAAATTTCTAATCTGGAGTAAGGAGTGGCTATTGTTAATTTCACCTGTGCAGAAATTGCAGAAATTCTGGGAACTTATTTGAAAAATGTTTGTTAATAAATGCCCTTTTTTTTTGGTATCATTTTAATAATACTGCACCTTCAGCATCCCTACAAAGTACTGAGTAAAGTTTTTCTGGAAAGTAAGACCTTCTTGCCTAAGTCACAAAAGACTAAGGTCAAGGGACCAAGACATACGGATCCTGGCTTGTCTACTCTACATTGTCCAATTGCTAATAGAATGAAGAAAACTCATTCTACCATTATGTTATCTGTAGTTTGGATGGTGCCCTGTGCTTGTCCTTGTCGCCTTTTGCTTCCTCAAGAAATCAGCGGATCTACCACTCACCTGATGTGTGAAGTCATTGTCTTGGCTATACATTTGAAAGAGGTTAGCTGAAGGATGTGGAAAGTTGGACAGTCAACACAGGAAAGGCCACTGACAACTTACGTTGGCCCAGTGTGTTTACAGTGTGCACTACCATGACCTAGGACCCCTCATGTGATGATGAGGTGTGTGCTTCGCATGTTTCTAAATGCTAGGCTAAATCCAAGCATCACCTCTTAAAGTTGGTAGAAAGAAGAATTCCATGACAATGGATTTGCCTGTGGTGTCCCACAGCTAGGCTGACTGCCATATTGACATAAATTCCTATTCTTATTGGAGTCTACATGGTATGTACTGGACTATTTTTTCAGACAAAATTTTCACCATTCTCCACCTCTCTGTCCCCTCTACTGGCAACTCTACCTTTCCAAGGCTCTATCCCTGGGGGCTGTCTTTCAGACCTTGAATGCCTTGTGCTCATTCAGCCAGGAAATCTTTGTATATGCCTTTTTAGAAATTCTTCTTTTCCTCTGTGTGGAATGATTCTCCATCCTAAGCCGCCCTCACCCACAGCTTCAAATCCTGACTTGATTACTTACACACTCTCAAATGACTATTGTCTTTCCATCCTTGGTCTCAGTTTGTAATTACATATACTCTCTACCATGATTATTTGACTAACCATCTCTGCAACTAGGCCTTAGGGTCTAGGAAGATGGTCTTTCTCTGGAGTGCATTGGAGTGCATTGCTTATATCTGTGTTGCAGGCAAATATTAGATTCTTGATAAATAGGATAGATGGTTTCATTTGTTTGACCACCAAGGTATAGGAAGGAGAAAGGTGTCAAACAGCCTTTCTTTAAATAACGGGAATATTTCCATCAGCACTACTAACTGCCTGGATATCTCTGATGTTAATTCTTCAAATTGAGGCCCCTGTTTAAAAAAAAAAAAAAAATCAAGAGAGACTTTGCCTTCTCATCTGGAAGGAGTGAAGTTTTTTCACAAAGGAGAATTTGAATTTGTATGTCTCTGAACAGTGAAAAGGATCTGCCAGCTGCTGACTCTATAATACATAATGAATATAAAACAGAAAGACAAAACAATGTTGAATTAATGATCCTTTGAGTTTTTAATTAGACCATTTTTTTTTGTAGCTCATCTTTTCCTACTGGAATATCTTTAGATTTTGCATGTCATTCCATACTGCTAGCCTGCACTATTCAAAAAAGGCTCCTCATGGGCACAGAGCTCTATGGATCTAGACCATGGTGCCAGCTTTCTTCATGGGGCTTTGAGATAAACACACATACGTATACATACATATATATTAAATTGTGCAGTCTCTGGTAACACTTGAGAAATGTCACGGGCCACATTTTATCCCTGTTCCCAGCCCGCAGGTTCTCCTTATGCAGCAGGGAGGAGGAGAATAAGGAGTCTATAGAGACAGTCCTGCTGAATTCGGTTAACTTTTACTAGTCCTATAACATTTATCCTCAGCTTTCATGTCTGTAAAATGAGAATACTAGTATCTCACAATGTTCACATATTTTTTTATGTGGTTCTTAGGTTTGAACCCAGTGCCTCACACATGCTAGGCAAGTGCTCTACCACTAAGCTACAACCCTGGCCCGCCTATATCCTTTTTTAAACAAAGTTTCTAGGCCCGGATTTACCCTTTCTCTGGGTATCACCTTTGCTTATCTGTCCTGCTCAATATATCAGCTAAAGCTTTTCCCATCTTCCCTTTTTCCAAGTTATAGCTCAAAAAACACTCACCTTGCTCTGCTTAGAGCATGGTCAGTGGTGGCATATGCTTTCAGAGTGCAAAGGTCCTTCTGATGGGATTTACATGTTAGAAAGTAATTTGAGCATCACAGAAAGTTCATGCTACAACTGTGTGATTTCTTCAAGAAACTGTACACAAACAGTAGGCTGCATCTCTCTTTGTCAGTACACAAGACCCACACTTGCCCATGTTCCAAACATCTGCTGGCTACCCGCTTCCAGAGTCACTGACAACCAGCAGTTCTTTTGGAATCAACTTCCTTGTGCAAATGATAGGCCATTGAGTGCAATAGTAAGTATTTATTAACATGTCCCTAGCACAATTTTCCCTATCAGTACTCAGTCTTTTGTGACATAAATGTGCACGGCATGGTGAGTGTTCTAGGATATGGGTGTCAAGTTATAACACAACTGACTACATGATAAACACCATGTCAGTATTAAATTCTGGTTAATGAAAAAGTTATACACTTGAAAGAAGTATTAGGTCTGATAAACATCTTTAGCATTTACTATTATTTCGAGAAAAGCCATCATTCACAGTTCATTGTAGTGGTAGTTTTCCTATTGCTTGTGCTGCAACTCTCTATTTCCTCATTACCAGAGTGAAGATAATAATGCCAATGGGTTCTAAAAAGGTGACCACCATAAAAAATACAGGACAGTGCCCAGCATATTAGCAACCACTCAATAAAGGATGTTAGTATCATTTATTGGCTGTAACAAAAAATATGTTACATCAACACTGTTCTTTTTTCATAGTCTTAATACATCTTGAAATGATTGTCTTTCTTACAGAATCCACTGAATAATGGCATGTGTTAGAGAGGAAAATCTCATTAAGTTTGTTGTATTTTGTTGTTGGAAAGTATTATCAAACCCCTATTTCATCTGTCATTGACTATTTCATGAGAAATAACCAATTTTGTATGTTCCCAGGTGACAGTTGAGAATTGGGACAAGAAAGCTTTAATGGAGACTTTTAGGTTGGATGGGAGAAGTTTCGTAATTCTCACAACACCCCAGAGTCTGTGTAATAAAAATGAAAAATGTGCCTGATGTGACAGTAGAGAGGAAGGGTGTGTTATTATCTGAATTTGAAATATTGATGTGACTAAACCAAAATGAATGTTCCTGTACCAAAGACCAGTACTTGCTAACTTTTCCACCTGTAACCCCTGCTTTTTAATTGAAGTGGCCATGGCTGGGAAGGGACAGAATGTTTGCAGTCAGGTTTCCCAGAGGTCACCACCATACTGAGGGATTTTTTTGTGGGTAAGAAATAATAGAACGATCCAGTATGTTAATGGAGGAAACACTGCTTCCCCCGATTCCCTGGGGGTCAAGGAATTTGTATTTTCTATTCGGATAGTTTAAAGAAAGGGTTTTTTGTTTGTTTTGTTTTTTGATTATTAGAATTGATTTTTGAGTCTTGGCCTTAGACTACTGGTGGGTGATTTGGGGCAAGTTACTTCAGGACTGGTTAATAATGAGTGAGACAAAATTCAAATCAGATTGTTACCAGAGTGCCGGATATAAAATCTTCCTCTTTCTACCTCTACCATGGAGACTTTCCTAGTGATTTGAAGATAAAAGGAGATCATGTGTGCAAAGTAGTCAGCATAATATGGCATATGGTGGTGGTTAGGAATTCCAACTGTCATTATTAGACAGCTTTATAGTCTGTAGAAATGCTTCATGCTGTTCTATTTAGACCTCCAATCTTTAAATAGATGTTAGACAGATAGATATAGATAATGTAGTTACAGAAATGCACACCACACACCAAATAGTCTGGGGTAGGCTATTCATTGAATCATAAACAACAGAGAAAACTAGATGATTACTGAACAAGACCTAGTTTTACGTGTTTTGTATTTGTCATTGAATGGCTGTAGGCAGACACGGTAGTAAGTCTATATGCAATTGCATTATTTATTTGACGTAAGGCAAGTGCTCCAGGTGAATACAAATCAGTTTCTGGAGCATGAGATAAGTGATTTTGTTCATGCTCGAAATCAGCTACATCTCAGAAGTTTGCTCTGCTGACCGGAAACCTGATGCTGTCTTTTCCAACATAGTGTCACCAGAGGGATGCTGTCATTGCAATTGAGCACATCCTCGGGAAGGCTTAGTCTTGATGGCCAAGTCTTGCAGAAAAGCCACTTCTGATTCCAAGCACAGTCCCCCCACATACTGTTTGAGAGAATTTCTGACCCCTTATCCTTGATGTCAAAAATATTTTCCCCTTCCAGTTGTCAAGGAGGAGCTCTGACAATATTGGCTAGATAAAAGAACACTGTTGGCTCTGTTGCATGATCTAAAAGGTTATTTACCACTCCTGCTGGTTTGAGAGCTGAAAAATTGTTAGGGCTTTTGCCATACAATGGCAAAGCACTTTACCCATAGTCAGCCTGGAGAGAGAGACTTGTGCCAGATTCAGCTCCCTTTAAATCTCCAGCCATGTTCATCCAGACTGAACCTGAAAGTCTTTTTGCAGGAGATTAGAAATGTGAAAATTCTGGTTTGTAACCTCACTGGGGTCCATCTTGAGTAAGAAAGAAAGATATTCTGTGTTTTTTTTTTCATTTTTTCATCTCAACCAGTGGGTTTAAGAAAATGAAATCTGAGCTTAAAGTATTCAGCTTCTAAGGACACAACAAATTATTCCATTTTTATAACTGAAAAGCTGTCAAACCTTGCCAACCTTGATCCCCGTTATTGTTAAGGTAAACATAATCAAATGACAATAGCTGAATGATGGGTTAAAACAACAGCCCTTAGTATTTATTAGGCATATTCCATGTGCTTTAAATTAAACTTGTTCAACGTGTTTATTATAACTAGCCCCAGGAGTGTTACTGACTAGAAAACCATGTTAGGTTCTCATAAAAGCAAAGTGTGCAAAGCAAAGCCAATGATAAGAGCTTTTGGATGGACTTGGGCAGTGTAGATCATCAGGATCACACCCCTGCCCTTGAGTGCTTATCGGTTCTAGGTGTGATTTTTGGGTGCCTTCCTCTGTTCTTCTTGGGCCGTTGCTTCCATTTGACCACGGAGTGCTGATAGATTCCTTCTTGCCCTTCCTTCCCTGTGTGCATCTTTACTTTCCTGCATGTCTAAAAGTGCCTGGGTGGTGATGTAAGGCAGGGCCCCCAGCTGCTGCCTGCGTCAGTAGTTAACATGCTACATGGTGTCCCTGGCTAATGGGTAAAGCAGTGGGGTAGATAAAATCTAGCTGTGCTGAATTGCCTACCTAAAGGTGAATCTGTGTGCTCCAAATCTGTCAGTAAAAGGTACTCAGCTATGTGTAGGGGCTGATGCCCCAAAGGAACAAATAAATAAAATAAGACTTCCCTGGTCATTCAGTTTATGCCTCTATATAGAAGAACAGTGAGGACTCTCAGATGGAGCACAGAATGGACATCCATCCTAATGAGAGGGATACCATGAGAAGGAGTGAGCTTGAGCCACACAGTAGTGGCTGCATGATCTGTGTTTGATCTTGCCTTCCACAGCCTCAGTGAGCTTGCAGAATGTCCTGAGGAGGAAGTTTATCACCTTTTGTATGGATCACCGTCCTATCCAACCCATAGACTGGTAAAGAAGGTGCCTCTCTGCTAATATTTGTCTTCTCAGGAACTGTCAGCTCCTTTTTCATATGTGGGCTTCCATCATATTTTGTACTTCATGTTCAGTCTTTTTTGCAGTTGACTAAGATTATTTGAATAATATTTTAGACTGTTCCATTCTCTTCCTGCTGCCCCCATCCTGGTCTTAAATATATATTCATCCAGTTAATAACCCTGTAGCACAAATAACAGTGGCTTTCATGTTCAAGTTTTAGTTGTTGTTCTCCTCCTCCTACATCCTGGTGCTTGGATGTTATATGAGAATTCCAGCTAGCTTCCCTACATCCGTTGTTGTCTCTCTCTAAGCAGTTTTTCAGACAGCCACCTGAGCAATCTTTATAGAAACTTCAAATCAGATCAGGTTGTGGGATCTCTCCCCAGATTCCACACTGCCTCACAGCATCTGATTTGGCTACACTGCCGGCTTCCTAACTAGTGTCTCTGAAATACGGTGCATGTGGTGTTCTTGGGTGCCCTGCATTCATTCTAACAAAGGTATTTAATGCATGCAGTTCTCTTTCAAGTTCAACCTCCATGCCTTAATATCCTTCTACTAAATTGATTTTTTTTCCTGTGAAAAAAAGAGTAATTTTCAGATAGTAATGGAATCATTGATCTCAACTCCCCTCTTTCTTGATGGCAGACATACACCTACCTATCAATAAGAACAATTTCCAAAAGTATTTCTGAATGAACAAGGATAATGATTTTTAAAAGAAAGAATTGCAAAGGAAGTCAATGTTTTAGGGGTACATTTTGGTTCCTAAAGTGCACACACTCAGAATATATTAAAGAGCGTACGTGACCCATTAAGGAATATAGTCATCCCTGGCAAAGCTTAGATGAAAGTGGAAGTTTTGTGACTCTAATGCTCATTCTGCTACACTGATATTCACTTTCAACTAAAAAGCCTATTTAATAAAAGAGTACATTATAGACTTGTTTAATTTTTCATTCTCTGAGGCTTTAATTGCCAGTGCTTAGAAAAACAAACAGCTCTAAGTAGTTCTAAGGGAACAGACAGCACATTTATGTGCTTATATTTTTACGTTCATTTTCCCCGCTAAGAAATGTGAGCAAACATTTTCTGCCGAAAGTTGAAATTTGGTTGGATTTCCTTGCCAAATCCAGATTCTTGTCATGGCAATTCAGGATTTCTGTCTTTCTCTCCGACTGTCTGCACTCTCACATCCAGGCCCACATCACAAATGATCAAAAGATGAGCAGACAGGAAAAGGAAAGAATAAAAAAGAATGAAGAAAAGTGAATTTTACAATGTACTAAATATTAATCTATTAAAATGGATTTCTATTAAATGTAAAAAAAAAATAATGCACAGATGGAATGTACAAACGATCTGCAGATGAGTAGGTAATGGTGTCTGATGGTTCTGTTTGCTTGCACAATGGTTATGATATGCAACAGAGGAAGGGCAGAACACAGAAACTGGACAGACAGACAGGGAGGGTGAAAGCCATGTCAAGTTGACATTGAATGACCCAGGATCTTTATTATTTTCTTGGTTGTGCTGGGACAAGACTTTTCTCCCCTCCATTTAATTATCGTGTGTGTGTAGTGGAATAAAAACAGAGGACTTTGAGCATTTCCAAAGCAGAGTGTATGCATCATAAAGCATAAAGGACTTGTGCTGACAGAAGCCCCAGTGTTGTACCAGAAGGTTCTGGTATCTTTTTTTTTTTTTTTAATTTGTTTTAATTTGTTACACATGACAGTACAATGACCTTGACATATCATACATTTGAATCAGATGGGAAATAATATCTCATTTTTCTGAGTATACAGGTTGCAGAATCATTTGTCATGCATTCACATATATACACACAGTAATAATCCTTATCTCCCCAAACCCTCCCCTCCCTTCTATCTAGAGTAATGCTCTTTTTTTTTCTCACATCTTCTTACATGTATTTTGTATAACAATGAGGGTCTCTTTCCACCTTCCATGCATTTTCCTTTCTCCCTCACTTTCCCCACAATGTACAGGTAATCTTCTTCCCATGTTCTTCCTCTCTCCCCCATTTTGAGTCTCACCTCCCTTATATCAGAGAAGACATTTGTTTTTTTGGGATTGGCTGACTTCACTTAGCATAATCTGCTCTAATGCCATCCATTTCCCTGCAAATGCCATGATCATATTATTTTTTATTGCTGAGTAATACTCCATTGTGTATATATGCCACATTTTTTTTTTAATCTATTCATCATTGAAGGGCATCTAGGTTGGTTCCACAATCTAGCTATTGTGAATTGTGCTGCTATAAACATTGATGTGTCTGTGTCCCTGTAGTATGCTGTTTTTCAGTCTTTTGGGTATAGTCCAAGAAAAGGAATAGCTGGATCAAATGGTGGTTCCATTCCCAGCTTTCCAATGGATCTGTATAATGAAATACCCATGCCAGAGACACCCTGGAAAGGTGAGAGATAAGGAAAAAATGAGATTTATTCCCCAGGGATAAAAAGGGAAGCACTCTTGGGATGACCTGGGATGACCTTAAATTGGAAAGAACAAACAAAAACTTGAGTCAAGGATTTGAAGGAATTAGTTGACCAAGGGAGGTGACTCAGCTTGGTCTGGACATGCATCAGTAAGCATGTTTTACAAAGTTTGGCGGGCTAGTTGTATAGGGTGTTGTTGCTCCTTCTACTATTAAGCAGTAGCAAAGACCTCATATCTATTAGATTGCTGCATTTTGCCTAGCCATCTCCTTGCAAAATTCTTCATTGGCAACCTTCCATAAACAGGTATTGACCTCCATTTAGCACAGCTTTACACATATTAGCCCAATCTGCTGGCGTCATGTTCAAGTTGTTAATGGATTTGACCAAGCTTACAGTGATACAGTGAAGGGTGCTTGAGGACCATAGGTTGTTACAGCCTCTTTTAGCTGTTTCACTGTTTTGAAATTTAAAGCATGGTAAATTCGCTGCCCTCCTACCTCAAATACAGGGCATGTTAATACTTGAGATCCTGTCTCAGGATCCCAACTACCAACTGCGGGGGTTGGGATGGAGGTGGTGCTGTTGATTGGACACTTATGCCCTCTGGTGATAGAAAGGTGTTAGTAGCGGTCTCCTGTTGTAACTTTTCCCCTGATGGCTTTTTCTACTCTAAACTTCCTTCCTCTGAGTAGCTCGAAAGACCTTCTCTTTTACTTGAATCTTTTCCTCTTTCTGACTAACTTGAGAGACCTTCTCTTTTACTTGAATCAATATGTCTTCTCCTTCCTCTGCCTTTGTCTGAATTGAAGGCTTTGGACTAAGCAAACCAGATATGAACGTCCACAATGGCAATGTGCCAACTGGCAGAGTTCCTGGGCTGTTCTTTTCTATTCTTTTTAAATCTTCACCATGATGGTTCCGTTGTGATATACTTAACAACTTCTCCTTAAAAAGCCATGGGCTACATTTTTGTATTGTATCAACGTATGCCCTGACTGCTCTTTGCTCTTGATTTTACTGGGATGTCTCCTTCCTCTAACAATTTACTTAACACTCTTCCGGTTTGTTTTTTACTAATTTCTGATCCCGTATTTCTACTATAATACAACCCAACAAGATGACACCAAAGAAAACCGAGACAGAATGAAACAACAAAAATTCATTATAGCCTTTCTATCCTCCTGACATGTGCATCCATCCTTTCTCCCTATCTGTTCCTCAGACGTAGTTTTTCCTCAGATGTGAGTGGTTTTTAATCAAAATTTGATTACATTTTGTATGTATGTGGTGTGAACATGAAATCACTGGACTATTCTAAGGTTGAGTTTTTGTTACTTAATTGTTGTGGGAATTAGGAAACATTTATTTCTAAAGTCTTGTATACTCATTGATTGACTTGTCTCCACTAGGAACCTCAGAATGTCTCCTTCCTTTCTCAAGCCAATATTTGTTTCCTTTTTGATTAAAATCTATGGTCTCCATGTGTTGTGAAGTATCCCACAAAATCTCCTGTGTTGATCCCAAAATATTCAGGGATGAAATGACTAGATTTTGAAAGTCATAAACTGATCAAGCAGATTAATTCACTTAATGAGTATTAATCATTTAAATGGACTAGACTGGTTGCTAACTTGAAGCAGGTGGGTTATGGCTAGAAGAAGTAGGTCACTGGGGGGTACCCTGGTGCCTGTATTGCTCTCACTGTCTGCTTCTTGGCTACAAAGAGGTGAGCAACTTTACACTGCCCTTCCCCGCCCCTCTGCCATGATGTTTTCCCTCACTGGGGGCTCAGAGCAGTGGACTGAATGTGTAAAACTATGAACCCAAAATAAATTTTTCCTCCTTCAAGGTGTTTTGTTAGGTTTTCATCTAAAAACCTAATATACTATATATATATATATATATCATGCCCCAAATTTAGGAAAGGCATGTCATCTTTTGAAACAGCATACCAATGATGTTTAAATTTGATAAGCAATTATATACCAGTTATCTGAATAGCATTATAAACAACTATTCATTCTAAAATTATTTAGTACTGTAAAGACACAGCACCAGCAATGTGTTGTGGGTATTGAGCTGCATCATCCAGAGGGATTCTACCTTTCTTCAGAACTGAGAGGTTTGATCCTGCAGATGCTATGAAGGTATCAGCTGGTAGCCCTCTGCTGACCCTCTTTGAGAATTGTGTTGGGTGCAGACTCATCTTGTCTAAGATGATTTTCCCTTTCCATGGCACACTGCCAGTAATCGCTGGAAAATGCTGGAACAAATATATAATGATCCAGTTTTTTGCTCCAGGTGGGGACAGCGCCAGAACTCCCCAGAGGGTAGCAGCTGGTCCCTATTATAGCCCAACTTTTCCATCCAACCAGTGGCCACTCATGACTGGTGATACTGAGCAAATTTCTTGCCATTGCTAGGACCTTTTGTCGTGATGGAGCTGTTTAAATCATTGGCCTATTTTTTTAATCCTTTTGTTGAAATTGGAGAATTTTGCATTCTGGACACAGATCTGATACATGGTTTACAAAGATTGCTGGATTCTTTTCATTATCTTTGGCAGGGCCAAATTTCTAATTATGATAAAATCTGAGTTATCAATGGTACCTAAGAAATCTTTGCTAACCCAAGATCATGGATTTTTCTCTTGTCTAGAAATTTTGTGGTTTTAGATTTCATGTCCAGATTTACAATCAATTTTATATTGGTATGATAGAGAGGTGTGGATCTGTGTTTATTTTTTGGAAGTGTATGTGATTTCAGCACCATGTATTCACAGAGCTGTCATTTCTCTACTGTCCTTTTGCATTTTGGTCAGCAATAGTTGTCCATATATTTGTGGGATCATTTCTGGATTTTTTTATTCCATTGATCTATTTGTCTTGATACTTAGTGCCCTGCTCTTTTGATTATAATAGCATCATAATATGTCCTAAAATCAGATGGTATGAGAACTCCAACCTTGTTCTTCTTTACTTTTTTTCCAGGGTTATCTTAATTGGGTCCTCTGCATTTTCTATATGAATTTTAGAATAATCTTGTCTGATTCTATAGGACAAGTGTTGGTGTGAATTAAGGTATTAAATATTGAGCTTGCCAATTCATCAATAAGGCACCTCCCTCTGATTGTTTTGGTCCACTTTGTAAAAAATAATAATTTTACATAGTTTTGGGGTATCATGTGATGTATATATTCAGTATATAATGATGAACTAAGTGGAATTACCATTTCCTTAGACATTCATCCTTTGAGAACATCTGAATTCCTTTTAGTAAATATATAATAAACGTTTTTAACTCTTCCTATATAAGGGATTTCTTTCAGCAGAGTTTCATAGTTTTCCATATATAATCCTATTGTAAGACACTGGATTCTTGGGAAGCTCCCATGCAAAACTTCAGGTTAAAATAGGAGCACTTCATGGGTGGTACTGTTGTCACCTTGTGTACCCATTCGGGGGACGCACAGTGCCAGGCTGGCCTGCTGCTAGCAATGCTCAGTTTGCAAAGGAAAAGCGTAAAGCTTGTTTATTTAATGTGATTTTTCTAGTCTCTCTGTAAGTAGAACTTCAGTTTCCTCTAGAGGTAAGAAGAAAGCAGAGGTCACTGTCCCCTCAGTCCCCTGGAGTGACTGGGAGACATCTGCCTGGTCCCAGTACCTAGCCCAGGTGACTGTCGTCTTGGTATCAGGGCTTCCTGTGGAGGGAACCTGAGATGAGCTCCCAAGGGATTAAAGTGAGGAAAACAAAGTCCTTGCCCTTCTAATTCTGTCAGTGAGCTCTTATCACCATGGAGCCAGATTGCTTCTTCGGTTTGGGTAAGTTTTATAGGTTTATAAGCTATCTGTTTTATAGGTACTGAGTCAACATTAAACAAAAACAGGTGCTTCACTTACACAATGGTGCGTATTACCTGTGAACAGATGGAGCTTCCAATAGGTGATTGCTTTCTTTCCTTACAGGGCGTATTTTATTCACTGTGAAAAGAATCTTTATTTATTGAGAGTTTACCATGTGTTGGTCTTGGTGCTGTGGAGTTCTACATATTTTGTGCTTGCAGACTGTTTTAAAGTGACCACATATGTCTTGAAATGGTCATGGTGCCCATGCCTTAATTAAATGGATACCCAGTTTGGTTAGTTTGGCATGTCACATTGTGGTGAAGCATATTTCTGTAAAAAACAACATGTCATCTATCTTGCATCTGGGAGGTATTATAGGATGTGTGCTTGTTTTATTTTGCAAAAAAAAGTATGCCAGTTTTACTTATTATAGTTACCAAACTGCCTTTGATGGAGGAATAGGATGTTAGGAATATTTCTTTGCATCCATGAAAACCCAAGTATACAGATGTACTGCAAATAATAAATAGCAATATTCATTTGTGCTCCCGGGGAAGAGGGCCAAGATTCGGCCAGCCACAGCTACTGTCCACCTCACTGGTCTCGAATCAGGTAGTCTTAGAGGAAGGCAGGGAGAAAGAAAGAGGAGCAAATCAGACCAAAGAGTATTTCAGTTATTGAGTCCAGGTACAGGAATTACTTTTCCCCCTTTTGAAAGTTGGCCTTGTAGAAATCTTGAAGACTTAAGTTTTGCCAAAAATGCAGTTGATAGCAAATACTGTCAACCTTGCATTCATGTGAAATGTGTTTACCTTCCAAAAACTTTTGTCCCTTGTTTTCATTAAAAAACATAGTAAGAGTAAAGTGGACATGCGTGTCCAACAAAAATATGAATGAGAAGAACTCAAAGACTCAAAACAAATATAGGTGATTTTATAGTAAATATTTGATGATGTAATAATCTTTGTTTTCCATTCTGTTGTCTACACTATAGAAAAAAAAAATATGGATGTTCCTAGGATATATTGGTATTTACAGAATCATTCTTCTCCCCCTGCCAAAAAGAAAAAAATTTTGTCTTAAATAAACTACTGCCAGATAATTGCCACCATATTAATGTATACTTAACACCTATTCCTTGCATAGTAATCCTCCGTCAAAGGCAGTTTAGTAATTAATAATAGTGGATACTTTTTTGAAAAAATTTCACGTAATGGTCATATCCCACTTTTTTGCAAAGCAAAACAAAAAAAAAAACCCAAAACCTTGCCCTAAAATCTGCAATGATTATGCGGAGAAGTATAGTATATGACGTTTTCCACTGAGGGCATTATTTACTAGCTGTGTACCAAGCTCTATGTAATAGTAAAGAATTGATGGGGTGAATCTCACACATCTCTGCTGAGGGGAACTCTTGCTGCAGCTGGGTTTCATTAAGTGTCACACAGTGAATGAGTTGTCAAGATAGGATGAAGCAAGCTAAAAATGATTGCCAATTGTTATTTAGCCAAAAGGCTACTGAATAATGACAGTGGAACCAGTCTTTACTTTGCCCAAATAATAGTATTTAAGCTTCACACATTTTCTCTCCTCAACTTCTTACAATATATTCTCTACTCAAAAGGTATATGGGGGCTGTAGGTCAGTGGCAGAGCACTTGCTTCCCATGTGTGAGGCAGTGGGTTTGATCCTCAGCACCATAGTAAAAAAAAAAAAAAAAAAAAAAAAAGGCATGCTGATTACCTACAAAAAAAGAGATACAGTAAGCACTTAATTGGTGTCTTAACACTGTATTCTCCAACTTCATTAGAAAATTATTGAACTTGGCTTATAAAATTCACTGTGAGATCCAGCAAGGCTTGATATATTATATTCATTTGGATTTTAGAATGTAGTTTATGTGGTTGTTTACTAATGCAAGTAATAATAATGGTCATGTTGTACTTATTAGCAACAGTGAATGGGAATTCCCTTCCCAGCTCCATTGGTAGGAGATGATGCCCATATTATGTGTGGTCATCCTTCAGTTGATAGGGATATACTCTACTATTTTAAGGCATAGTCTGAAAGTCTCAATTATTTTGTCTGTTTTTCTTCTTGACATTTCTTTTCCCCTAAATGCTATTTACTTTTTGAATGACATTTCTGAAATCGGTAGTTCTTTCATTCAGAGGCATCAAGTAGCTTGACACAGAAATATAAGTGAATGCTTATGTTCACAGATGGAGTTTAACGTCTCTGCTTGGTTTTGTGTCATTTTGTATATTCTAAACAATATACATTTAATAACATGCACGTGTGTCCATACCAATTTAGGGTGTGTCTCTCTCTTTCTACCCCAAATAATAATTTCAAAACAGAGCTTTTAATTTAAGGATGGGATAAAAACTGCATCTAAAGTGAACACAAGGGACCCACCAAATGGTAAGAGTTCAGGTTGCTATCATAGGTTAAGGAGAGGGTTAGGTGCCTTTCAGTTGCTGTTTTAATCCTGTGGGGGAAACGTGATGATTCTCAGATGATGGGTTTTGAAAAATAAAGATTCTTTATATAGCTTGTAAGATCTTACACATGGTTTCTTTATAAAGAAACCATGAAAATGGATGCATTTATTTTTTTCCACAAATCCAGAATTTCTGAAGAGGCCAGTGATGAACAGATTTCTATTCAGGGTGAGAAAGTTGTCTCTGCAGTTAGAAGCCATATGGTACTTTGGGTAAAACACAAGTTCATTTATGATATTTTTTAAAAAAAATTTTTAGTGTCTAACTAGGCTACTCCTAGGTCCCACCTACCACCTAATGGCATCCATTAAGGATGGCCAATATAGTGGATTCAATTCTGTCCCCCTCAAAACATGTATATCCTGAATCCTTGTTGCAATAAGGGGGTCTTTGCCAATGTCATTAGTTCTTCTATTTTTAATCAACATTTGTGGAAATGATTTTGTACCTTGGGGAAGATGTGACTATCTTGAAGGTTGATCCTATATATCAACATAGAGGCGGCTGCACTGCACATATGTCATTGTGCCTATTATTAGCATTTGTCCACACAGAACAATCTGATCACATTTGTTCAGTGTAACCCTAAAAATTTTCTGATTTTCAAGGGGAGAGGGTTCTGGGTGACATTCTCATCTTTCTTAGACCTCAGTTCCCATCCATAGTAACAATGGTTCAAAGGCATGTGTAGAATTTTATCAGGAGCCAAGATGAGAGATGAAAATGTACTTCTTCCCCCTCTTTTGTCCAGTTATATATTTTTAATGGCCAGTGAAGTTCCTATTGTAAAAAGAAACTCTGTGACATTTTATGAAGATCTCAGAATCATCTAGGTCTGCTACTTATGTATTTACAGAATTTGTAAAGAACTTACCCTTGTTATACAGTAGGTGCTTAATAGCTTTGAGCTGATAGAAATCATGAATGGTTATGTCCCTTGGGTTGGGGCGGCTGTCCCTATGAAACCCTCCTGATGGTGGGGTGGCATGGAGAAGAGATGCAGCCGTTTTTCAGTCAGCCTCCTGAATTTCATTAAGCACAGCTTCATTTTATTTCCCCGTTCTAGAGTTTGTTGCTGCTGAACTGTGGCCACATGAGTTAAGCTTCAGTTTCCTCATTGCAAAGTCAGTGTGAACATAACCCTCATAGGATTGTTGGCTGTGAAATAATTGAAAGGATGAATACAGCACATGATAGTTGACAACTACTCGCCACCAATATTGTTGTTATTTATCATTGTCATAACAATTCCTCTCTTAGCTGATAAAACCTGCTTTTATTTCATCTGCTCTCACCCTTTTGCAAGAATTATAGAGAGAAATGATCTACTCTGTGTTTGGAGAGTGAGAATCAGGCCGAGGTTGGGCTTGTGTATGGCCAGCCTATGTTGTTGAAACGGGCCCATTCACACAAGTGTAACCAGGGACAATGGAAGCCATGGTTCCAAGAGTTCACTAACTTCCTGTGATGCCGTAAGAGGAGGTGTATTTCCATTTTAACAAGTAGAACATAAAGGTGGGCTAATCCTGGTGATGGCTTCCTAAATCAAAATTAGAAGTAAAGTTATGGATAGTTACTAACGGAAACAGTATTTTTGAAGCAACTTTGTTGAAGTATTTGAGGTGTGCATCCTAATTTATGTAGTTTTTGCTTAAGCATTTCAAGACCTCCAGTGGGTATCCAAAACCACACAGAGAACCAAAGGCTGTGTATGTTTTTATACATCCATCCCTATGATGATGTTGAATGCACTGTAGAAGGTTAACAACACATAGTTAATCAAATAGAATGTGGTAAAATGGTCAGTATCACTAGTCTTACACTTTAGGACCATTAACAAAAGTAAAGGGAATTTTAATACAAGCACTCTCACTACAGTGGATCTGATAACTAATTAGCAAACTAGAACCTGGGCTGATGGGTATTGTTCAGAGCGTGGACTAAGGAATGATTCACACATCCCAGGTGGGGTGGAGCGAGGTGGTGAGAAATTTCTTTGTGCTATTCAGAATACATGCAACTTAAAACTTTTGAATTGTTTATTTCTAGAATTTTGCATTTAATATATTTGGACTATGATCCACTGTGAGTAAATGGGATCACTCTGTAATGTGCTGTATATAGAGTAGTTCATTTCAGTTCTATAATATATGAGGGGATTGCTGAGATACACACCCATGGATGTACAAGGTGGACCCAAAGTCACACAGATGATTAGTGAGGGGGTGAGATTTAATTGTAGGGCTTCTGGATCCCAAAGTCCATGTCTCCACCTCTGCCTAAGAAGATATAAGCAAGTAGTTACCAGTGTTGTGCTGCTTTGTAAGTAACAAGTAAAAATAGCATCTGCTTCCCACCATTTGATACCATATTAATTTAAGAAGAATTTTTTTCCTAGGGCCAATGTGTTCATAAGGAAAAGAAAGTGAGGTAGAGATTGCAATTGGAGTTGGCGATGGTTTAATTATACAGATAGTAGAGGGGCTGAAGATGTCACCCGGCAGATGTAGAAGTCATGGATGAGGCAAGTTGCACTTTGCTTTGTCATTATTACTTTGAGCTGCAACTTTATTAGAAGGACAAGCTTCTGTCCAGGGTCCTTGATATTTTCACAGCCCAGGTTACCCTGCAGCTTACTCATGTGTCCTCTGTACTAACATGAGGTCTTTTTCAAAAATGTTTGTTCTATGTACTAAAACAGGGAAGGGTTGAAGAAGATCCTAAGTTAGGGTATATTGGGGCATGGTTGTGCATTTTTGGCAGAAGAGATTGAATACAGGCAGTCTTACATCAAGGTGACTTTAGGGAAGGGACGGGGCTGCATGCTGGAGCCAGCGGGATTTGGAAGCCCCACTGATCTTTGAGCCCTAGCCCCCATCTTTTAGGGGAGACATTTGTGCTGTTTCTTCCTATATTTGTATAATGGTTATAAGGGTACCTACCTTGCCAGCTGCACAGATTTTAAGATGGTACTGTATGGAGCTAAAGTTTGTGTAAGCCTTGGTCCCAGGCATATTTGAGTGGCCAATGCATTTATTTTTTTCAGTTTGAATTTGTCAGGAACACACACTGTCAACTTAATGTTGAGCAGTCAGTTTATTTTACATCCTGCTGCTTTAGTAATTTGTGCTCGTGGTCTCAAACCCTTTGTCTTGAAAAGATAAACTAGCTATGTGAAATGAGCATATTAGTCTGTATCCATCCCTTGACCATGGATGTAGAGATTTGATGGATGGGGTTTAGATGCAGAACTAGTTCTGCAGAGTGGCTACCCAAAGGTGAGAGGGGACACGACCCTCAGACATGGGCGTTCATCAGATTTTGTGATAGTTCAAAAGAATCTGACCCCAGACCATATTTTGAGCATAATGTTGCTACCTGGATTTCTGAGTCAGAGTGCATATTTTCTGAAGATGAGTAAGAGAATATTTTTTAAATTAAAATAATTGTAAGTGCTGTGATATACTGAGTGCTGATCATAGAGGAATTTGTGTTTAGGTAGTATGGGTGGGGGGCAGATGGAAAACAAAACATACATTTACTTACTAAGCATATAATATGTATTAAGGAGACTCAGACAAAGAAGTTTTCAGTATTCAAAAAAGGTAGGAAGCCATTGGAATTGGAGCCAGTCGATTTGAGAGAAAGCCAATATAGTTTGTCAAAGGGCCTAAGAATACATCTTATGTTTGAGAATTTCCCTTGTCCTGTTGTGAAGATGGAATGGCATCATGAATCATGCTGTATACTGGTCCCTGCCTCATGGAAAGGGCTTTTTGAGATTTGAACAACAATATAAATGGTCTAAAGGAATATTCTGCTGCTTAATGATTTGGTATTTCCCAGGGAATCATTGGAATGGTTTTCACTGTATTCACTGACATTAGTTAAATTCCATCAACTTTGTTCCTTGAAAAAACATTTCTATTAAAAAAGCCATGGGATACAAACTATAGCGTGGGAGAAATAACATTTTTTTTTTCTTATACCAGGTATTGAACCCAGGGGCGCTTAACTCCTGAGCCAGATCCCCAGCCCCTTTTTTGTCTTTTAGGATAGTGTTTGGTCATTCTAGATAAAATATTACCATGTTGTTTAGAGCGAGGCAAGTACCATTCATTGACTGGAAGCCTTGGCCTTAGACCTTTTAACCACATGAACAAAGTGCTTTTTACAAGTTTATGACCTATATTTCTCCCAAAATGCAGGTAAAAGTGACCTGTTTAGAACTTGTCCATTTCCTTTTAGGAAGAAAAAGGTATGCAAGACAGTAAAGGTATGTACCAACCTGGCAGGAGTTGAGAGGTTAAGCTCAGGGCTACATAGAGGGGCTTGGCCTTGGAAAGGGAGGAATTCCATCCTCCATCTGTTACTTCTAATGGCTAAAGACTGGCTTTTGCTATGAAGCATAGGACCATATCCTCTGAAACATACTGCTTTCTCTGAATTGCTGTTTCTTTCCAAACATTCATAATGTGAACAATATGGTGGTGAGCCCTCCTTTGGGCATATGTTGAACTGGGTTGAAATTCCATTAGTCAACTCAAGAGCAAGTCTTACAGGCAGAATGAGGATTCTTTCCCAAGGAAGCCTAATGAGATGTATGTAAATCGTTCTTTCCATTCCTGCCACCCCTACCACCAGCCTCCTTAATTACAAAGCAGGAACTTTGCCAGTTTGCCTGTGTTCTAGAAATTCATTCTCCCGTCCAGCAAAACAGGCATTAGGAAACCTATAAATAATCATCTTATTCTCACATCTCTGCACTAGCAGAGAGGCTGGTGCTGCAAACAAATGAATTGCCAGTTGATAGACAAGTGAGATGAATATTGAAGGGTGAATCTTGCATGATTCATATTATTTTTAAGCAGGACCAGAAGACCACCTCTCTTTTAATTCTTTTCCCAGGATAAAGTCCACGGTGAGATCTCTGTTTTGTAGAAGCTGAAGGTGAACTTGAAGAAAGAGGAAACTTTTAGGGTCCCCAAACTGTGGGATGCTGTCATTTTTTTCAGAGCAGTATAAATACCTACTGCTATTAAAGCTTCATGTATTCAATGAAAAAAAGAAGTTCACTGTCCCCATTCCCCGCCTCTCCCCTCACACACCATTTTCTTTCAAATAACAGGAATCATAGTTTAGTTGGGGGTGATGTAAAAATTCATGAAGACTATTTCTTATAAGTGCCCTACTGTAATGTTTTAAGGATCCTCTGACATTGTTTTGGTTTTCTGAGGATATTATTATGTACTTTAAATGTTCTCAGAAAATGACCTCTGGTTACCCTCTTCGGACAAAAAAAAATGAATGCTGCACTTTACTGATAGTGCTGCTGCAATTAATAATTTCATGCATCTGAAACTGAATTAGACTCTTGGCCACTGAAACATTTCCTTTTTCAAGGTGACAGAAATACACACTTTGCGTCAGGCACAGCAGAAATGTCTCAGCAATTCTTTCTGCTGGCAATGTGCCACCTTCTGAGCAGAGTGAGGGTTCAATCTTCAGCATCACCTGATATCGTATGGTACAATATCTTTATTTTGTTTGTTTATTTTTATGTGGTGCTGAGGATCAAACCCCCAGGGCTTCACACGTGCGTGCGAGGTGAGTGTTCTACTGCTGGGCCTCAACCCCAGCCCACATGATATTTATTTTTGTGTTCATCTACAACTGTTAAAAGAAAGAATGGCCTGAGATATTTGTGCTGGGTCCAACATGATATGCCACCTTCTGAGCATGATAACTAGAGGCCCTCTCTGTGTGTTATGTGCACAGTATCTCACTTGTCCCCACACAGCAGATGGGTGCCATTTTTATAAGCAAGTTCAGATATGAAAAGGGGGAGGAAAGGAGGCTCAGAGAGATTATATCCTTACTCATGGTCAGAAGGCTGCAGATTGCTAGACTTCATATCTGGGAGTGCCTTTGCCTCATGTACTTATACCAGCTAGTTCTTGAGAAACAGTCCTGTGTCTGCCTACCATGGGCCTGCAAGTATCATTAAGTCATTTTAAAAATTATTGTATTTTCCTTATGTCGGATAAAAGAAGTTTTTCTTCCCTTTACTGAATAAGCTTGATATAGGCACATGAGCACTCAAATAATGTAGGAAAGAACATAAAAACAAATAACTCACCCTATAATTAAATACTCAGATTCCATTTCAAGACTAGATAATAGATTGTTATAATAATTACAGCACATTATTATCACCACTCTGAAATTAACAATTATTACTGAATTCATATTGGTTTAGAATCTGCCTCCTTGTTACAGGAACAGCCCTCTTTATCCTTCCCCCTCTTTACCAGTAGTAGAAATAAATTCCAGTAGGAAATGATACATTATGAGTAGAGATAGTTGGGGGAGGACGAAGGTAAATGTTTGGATTCAGTCCACAATCTGTTATTATTTTAACATAAATGTCAATGTCCTTCCCAAAGACATGCAATATAAAATTTTGTGAAAGCATGAAAATTGTTAACTCATTGAAGCGATTCTGCAGTGTCTTAATGTCTGGTTTGTTTATTCATCTCTGCTATGTTGTCTTGCTAAGTAAAACAAACACCCATTATCAAAGACCAGAAATTTATCTGTTGTAGAGATGATACCCACGATAGGTTTATTTTACCATGCTGGCCTATGAAACAGGTAGTGAATTGAAGGAAATTTTCCTAGGCAGCCATTTTCCTTGGGGATTGATCTTGGCAGGGTGATACACCTAATGTTATGTCTTCTATGTGGAATATGAGTGATTCCTTTGTTTTGTCCCATTAAGCGTTCATAGGCCACTGTAACTATATTGTGGAAGTCACTGGCAGGGGTATGTGGGAATAGCACAGTCCATATCTTGGAATATGGTGGGCTTTCTATGCTTAACTGAATCTCAAGGTATGTCATTTATTCACAAATGACACCAATCCCCCCAGGTAGTAGGAAGCTGGTGTAGCCTGATTGTCTTGATCCTTCTTTTGGCCTAGATTTCTGGGTCTTGCTTTGGTCTACCAAGGTTTTTGTTTGGTCTCACCTGTTATTCCCAACAAAAAATATAAATAAATATACATGTGTGTCACATACACACACAACTTTTTTTCATTTATAACCATTCATACCGCCGTGGCTTAAAATCGTTGCCACATTAAGAGATGAAAGTTAAGGGATTATCTTATTTGTTCCATTATGAGCTCTGAAAAGATTATAATAAATATATAATGCTTTCAAAGGAAAGGGAGATATTATACATTTGTTTTGAGATCTCTTGTACCCTGTATTTGTAGCATGGCAGTTGAAAAGTTGTTAGAAAGTGGTGATGTGTCCTAGTGATTTCCAAGGGCCAGATAAAAGTTACCTGGCTAAAATACTCAATATTAACATGCATTATATTTAGCCCTACAAATTAAGAAGGGATCAGATGTCAAAATGACTTGGGCACTCTTGGTTTGTCCTCCGTTTGGTGTCCTCAAACCCATCCCTTCCTTGTTGTCCTAATAGGATTAGCTACTGATGCTGTGACTCTTCCCTTCCCCACACCTGTGAGGACATTGATTCCAAAGGAACATGAACAGGAGGATGCAAGTGGATGATAGCACTTTGTTCCCTGACCCTGGTCCACCTGTATTATCAGAATCCAAAGTTCATTCGAGTCCAGGTCGGAACTGCTTAACATTAGGTCTGATACATGGTCACATATCCTTCTTGCTCCTTTAAAAAAAATACCGTCACATAACATACATTTATATGCTGCTGGCATTGTTGAGCATGGGTAACCTGGCAAAGACTGTTGACAGAAAAATTACTAGCATGTCTTTCAAATCACATGTACTGTGTGGTACTAATGGGTTCCATCAAGAAGGTAGGTATTGGTTCTGACAGGACTAATTGCACAGTAATGACTGGAAAATAGTATGTGCTGCACCCAAGCAGACACAGTTGAAGAGGGGAAAATCCATCCCGTGTGATAGCAGTGTGTATGATAGAAAAATCTTGAATGAGGCTGGGGAGCTATATAGATTTAAGTGGAAAACGAAGGGAGAAACGCAAACAGATGTAATATGCTGATTGGGTCTTTAAGGTGTTCTGATGGCCTAGCAAACAGAGGCTCCTTCAGGCATTGACAAAATGAGGTAGGCTGTTTGTGCAGGAAGTGGGTGAGATAAATTCTGCCTCAGTGTACCACTAAGTAGCAGGAGGCTTTGCAAAGTGAAAGGAAAGTCAGGGTTAAGCTGTTCAGTTGTCAAACCCAGGTCCCCAACGGCTCTCTCCTGGCAGCACACAAGACCAAGCTGCTGCTTGCAATGTGACACTCTGGGAGCCAAGTGAAGATTTCATGTCCTCTTTCTCTGTGCTTTGCAGAGATTGACTTGTCAATTGGGTTTGATGGCTCTAGGTAGACAAAAGGATTCAGGCTGTATAATTTGATTTTCCTAGGAATGTAGACATGGTCTTTGGAGTTTGTATTCCCTGGTGTAGAAAGATGGAGGTACAGGGGGGTCAGTGGATTTGGAGATGGGGTGTGAATTGTTGCTCCTGTGTAGTGCAGGGGAAGATGAGCAGAGAGAAGAGAAGGCAGGTTAAGGATGTGGAGCCGAGTTCTGTTTTCACCTGCCACTTTCAGGCTTAATCCACAATCTAAATTGGGTCTGAAGGTGCTCCTAGTGTGAATAGAAATCTAGGCAGGAAGTTGGTTGGTTGAAAGAACACTAAGGACTTGACCCAGAAAGTGATAGTGAAGGTAATGCAAATTCTTAGAATAAAAATTGAGTGTAGGTAAATAAAGTCTTGGAGGCAATTTTCAAAAATTTTGGTGATCTATGTAAGCTTCCGTAGTAACTTATCAAGATGATGATCCACATTCTAATTTCTGTCCCTATCTAGCAGTCCCAGGACTGGCTTTTCAAAGATGATGAAGGTGAAACCATTAGTATGTCTTTTAATATTCTAGGAACTTTTCTGGAAGGGAATAGAATTATTTAGATAGCTTGACATAATGTGTGTCAAATGATTTCTGCAAGCTATCCTGTCAGAAGGTTTGTAGTCCTAGAAAGAACTTAATACACACAATGTAGCGTTCTTGTGCTCTCTTAAGATAAGTAAGTGTGGTAGTCTCTAAGATCCTATCTTTTAGTTTGATCCATGGTGAGAAGTATCATTGCTATGCGTGTGTAAATAAAAGGTCACAGTTTTGTCAAGATAAGATGTAGAAATGCAGAACCGTGGAGCAGGCTGGTATCTTAGATAGCCCGGGGTTTACTTGTTAAGCACAAGGGATGGGATGGGACATACTGCCTCTGCTGTGAGTGGCCACATGCACTTTAAAAAGAAATTCTTCTTCTCTTCAACTTGTAAAGCACTTAGTCACTATGGTGCAATGATGATGATTACCAGTAATATTAATAACCTCTTACTTTGCTGCGTTATGATTTATAAAGTGCATTTTTCTTCCATTATTTCTGACCCTTGCCACAAAAATCCTGCATGTAATTAGCCTCATTTGACAGAAAGGAAAAAAAGAAAGGCTTTTAGATGGAGTCCATATCTGGACAGATTCTGACCTATGGAATAATGTGCACAGTGGACTTTTGAGTGGTAGCAATTCATTTCCCATTTGTAAAGTCCAAGGTTTTTGTGTAAAAATTCAAAGCCTGGCTGCTTATTTTGTAGCACTGGGAATGGATGGCCCTGTTAAAACAGGCCTTCATACTCAAGTTTGTCAGAGTCCTTTGTGCCCTATTTTCTTTACTATATATGAATATATATGGAATTTACTGTGACATATTCATAAATGGACACAACATTATTTGGTAGAGTTGATACCTAATTCCTTTCCCCCTTCTGATGACTCCTCACCCTTCTTATGCCTTATCTTATACGTTGCCAAGATCAACAGAGTTGATGACCTATTGTGTACCAAATATATCTATCCATCTAAGAGTCAGGAAAACAAACTGGCTGCATGCCTATGAAAAGATGAGGAAAGGCAACCATTTTATATAACATGGAATGGAGGAACGCATGTAGATAATGTCAAGTGGCAATGTAAGGGACCACAATGTAGGATGGTCACTGAAGAATAAAGGTTATTTGGAGACATAAGTTGTGGTAGAAGATTATAGGAAGTCTCTGGGTAATGGATAGCTAATTGATGCCATCGGAGCTAAATTAAAAACAGATTACAGTAGTGAAGAAGGGATGCTGGATAAACTTGTAAAACAGTGAAGGAGGATAATAACAGTAGTGAGGTTGAACACTTTTGGGTGCTACTATAGGAAGCATTTATGGGAGTGTAACCTATGCTTTCAGGGCAGACGTAATAAGGCATATTGGGGACTTGCAACATGTCTTTAAATAGTACAGCTGTACAAGATGAAGAAAAATGACCTCCTGGACCACCTTCTTGGATTATCCAAAGCCTCCGTGACACAATTCAATGGTAAGTAGAGATTCATGGACCAGGTTGTACTACTTAATTGTACCCTTCCTATTCGAAGAGAAAGGATGATGATCATATATTAAAACACTACCCTAAGTGTAATAAGATGGCCTTCTGCAGTCCAAAGACAGCAGCTGTAACACAGAATGCATACTTTGGCAGCACAGAGAGAGGTATTCTTGTCGTAGATATGCATTTTATTCTAGTAAAGACAATGCTGCTACCAGGGAATCAGTGTGCTGAGCTTTCCAGGGCATCCAATACTCTTTGAAGTACAAAATAAGTATTATTCAAAGTCTTACCCCCAACTGTTTGGTAGGTGGAATCTAACTGTACAGACTAGACCCTCTTCCTGTAATGACAAATGTGTTTCCAGGAAATTTCAAACAGAGAGTTTTAGATGTACAATCCGACTTAGAGATAGCAATTTAAAGAATTCAGAGGCACCCTTTTTTTTTTTTTCCTTGGCTGGTGTCATGAAAATTCCTTGCTGCATGGTCGTAAATTATATGAGCCCAGGGCCTCATATCAAATAACTGTAGAAGCACCTAGATGCCCTTCAGGAGATGAATGTATATGATCCACAGTGGAATACTAGTCAGCAACAAAAGATGATGCAATTGCACTTAAGCAGCAAAACAAGCCAATCCCAGAAAAACAAAGGCCAAAAGTTGATGATCCATAATGTGGGTAGGGGACGGGGTAGGAAACATGGTGGAATGAGATATAAATACATCATTACCTAGGTACCTGTATCATTGCACAATATGACCCTTCTTTGTACCCAATCAAAAATTGTGCTCCATTTGTGTACAATGCATCAAAAAAGGATTCTGCTGTCACATATAATGATGAGAATTGCTTCGCCTGATTACATTCCCTTAGAAAGAAGCACCACATCTGTTTTTTCCCTCACTGTTACTTCCTTCCCTATTGTGTGTACCCAGTGGCTCTTTGGAGGATTTTTGAGACAGCCTGTACGTGCTATAATAAATAGGTCAATGGTCGTGGCGAAATTTTTGCTCACCTCTTTTTCCTGATGCTAAAGTAGGTGCCCATAAATGTTTATGGAATAACTGAATGGATGGGCACATCTAAAATTAAGGCCTGCCTGTTTGTAATAGAAATGAGGCAGGATTGGTAATTTTGGATTGCTCTCCACTAAATCTCCTGAAGCCTCAGTAACCTCATCTGTCTGGGCATGCAAATACCCTTACAAAGTGTGACAGAGACGCTTTGCCATCTACTCAGAGTCATCAGCAAGAATCATCAACACCTCTCTACTTGATGCCAATCTCCCGTGTTTTTGCTACTCTTGATGAAAAGCACACCAGCATTTCGGTGAGGTCAAAACATAACTGGGCTGCCTCAGACAGACCTGCACTCTGCCTTTTCTATTATAGATTTCCATTTTCAGGATAACAGTATGTGAGTGCAGACTCTGTGCTTTCATCATTTTCTGTAATGGCTATGAAACCTGGTCTGAACAGCACCAAAAAGAATTCCTGTGGCACTGATCGTTGCTATTGTTTTTCATTTGAGGATGGCACTTTAAAAAATAAATCAACAGATATATGGGTAAGAGAGACATAATTGGAATATACAAACATTTCACCTCTCCCCACAGGATTGATGCAGTTCACCATGTTACAGGTGCAATCCTGTGGATGTTAATTTCATCCATAATTCTTTGGGCCAAGTCCAAGTTTGTGTTTAATTAACTAAATAAGTTGAGCCATCCATAGCATACGTTAACGGTTATTTTAAAATTGGGATTTGGTCACTTTGGAATGTAAGATGTAGCTCCTCATTGCAAATGAATATCATTATGAGAGGTATGCTATTTCACTGATATGTGCCAACATCCTATCAGTCCCATATCCTTCATATTAATGTTCAGTTAGGGAAATATTGCAGTCCATAAAAACACATACAAATTCACTGTGGGGGCAGGAAAAGCATGCCTTCCCTTTTTCCTACAGTATTAAAAAAGGAGATTACAAAAATCCTGTTAGGTTAAAACTGCAACCTTGAAATGAAACATCCACCTTATCAAGAATATTATTGGAGCAAACTCTGTTCTGCCAGAGATGCACTGTGAAGTTGTAGCAGCCTTGTCTAGAGTCTCAACAGGAATGATGATGGAGTCTGGTGCTCCCAAACAAAGGGGGACTAAATATGTTAGTTTACACTTTGAGGCATTTGAAAGCAATTTCTATACTCTGTAACTGGATACAAAAATGAGCAGAAAAGTAACGTGTGGCCTTTTTCCACCAACATATGAAAGTCATTTTGGAAATAGTTAACAGGTACCCCACATATGTTGTTGGTGCTAGGCCCAACTTCACACACACGTCCCGAGTATATATTGAGAGCATCCATTTTGAAAGTAAACTAGAGTTGTAACTCAATATAATATTGAGACAGTCAATTATATATACTTTGGTCTTAGGTATTGAACCCAGTCTGCTGCACGCTCAGCAAATACTCTAACACTGAATTTTAAAAGAAAACATGGCACTGGACCCCTAAAATACTTTGCCAGTAACTATATAGAGTCATCATGAACAAGGCCCAATCCTATGAAGACCAAGGAATGTGAACACAGTGTAAATCTCAACATGAAGAGGGAGCATTTCACAAAACAAGAAACCTTTAGTTCAATTCTTCCCTGAGGTTGAATGTATAATAAAAAACCCCACTTTGCTAAAGGTGCCTTTTGGTATTTGAGCTTAGTCTTGATTGGTAGAAATGTTTGCTTAGCTACACCCAGTATTTTTCTTTTATCAAACATGAAAATGTCACCTACTCCATGTCACACCAATTCTAAAAGGTGCTTTCTAAATATTCATTCCTTGATTGATATCACCCCTACCTTCCATTATTTCTGATTTGAACGAAGGAACTGGGGCCTGAAAGATAGTGATTTTACTAAAACCACCTACACCTCCTTTGTACAGAGATGGGTTTTGATTATTGAGTCTAAATAAGAAGAAAAAATGAATGGTTCAAGGTATTAAGCACTATATTTGCTTACCACTGAACTAACCATGATCCATTGTTATTCAGTTCAGTGCTATACATATTTCGGGGCGGGGAGGGGAGGGTGGGTTATATACCAAGAATTGAACTCAGGGGCACAATCACTGAGCTGCATCCCTAGCCTTATTTCATTTCCCATTTAGAGACAGGGTCTCACCGAGTTGTTTAGCGCCGCACTTTTGCTGAGGCTACCTTTGAACTCAAGATCCTCCTGCCTCAGCCTCCCAAGCCACTGAGATTATAGGTGTGCACCACCATGCCTGGCACTATAGGTATTTCTGATAACCCAAGTCCCCTGTGGCTTAGCAGTGCAATGCTCACTTACCATGTGTGAAGCCCTGGGTTCGATTCTCAGCACCATATAAAAATACAGGTATTATGTCCAACTAAAAAATAAATATTAATAATCCAACCCCCAACATGGTGTTTAAGAACAACCAGTCAGGAAATGACTGAAAAGGTGTGCTGCACAAACCTGTAGTCCCAGCGACACAGGGAGATAGCAAGTTCATGGCCACTCAGGCCCTAAGTAAGAAGTAGTTTCATAATACAAAGAGGATATTTACTCAATCATCAGTCCAAAAAAACAAGTGCCCAGGGCCATGAGTCCAGAAGCAGCCCTCTGATTTGCAACATTTGGAACCCTGCCACACACTACTAACAATTCATTGCTGGATTGAAAAGCTTTATTTAAAAATGGGCAACTTTTAGAATGTTTCTTTCACAGAGCTTCTTTCAAAGCCCCCTCTCGACTATTCCCTGTCTCTGAGAAAGTGCTGATTCCTCAGCCCTATCCACTCCATCCCACAGTTGCATTCTATTTAATTGGCTTCATCTCCTTGATATATCCTGTTTTCATCACTTGCATGAGTTCTTTATATTGTTTCTTTTCTATGTTAATAGTATTTTGTGCATTCTTAGAGTATACATTTGAAAACTCCTGGAATAAAAAGCACTTTCTATGCATGTATATATATATATTTTTCTTTCTCTCTTATTTCATCCGTTCTCTATCTATGGTTTCCTTTCCATACAGATTGTGAACTATGGCTTGAAATCTGATATTTCCTTTCATGAAGGATATCAAGCTTACCCCATATTACACACTGAGCAAAGAACCTTAACTCCATTATTTGCAATGACACTTTTAAACCATTACACCATGTCTGCATCCTTACAATACCAGCACAACATTTTAATTATGTGGGTTTGAATGTATCTTGCCATGTGCTATGCCAAGTCACTAACATGATTTTTCCAAAGCTATCTTCATTATTTTCTTATTCCAGACCAACTGAAGAATCAGTTTATCTAATTCCATTCCAGATCTCATAACAACTACAGGAAACCTAAGAATTAGTGCAGAAGTGGCCCTTTCCTTCCCAGAAAATGTATCTCTCAGTTTGTGATGATACCCTATTATTAATTTTTTTCCTAAAGCCATCATTGATGACAGGATATTTTCATTTTTTGGAAATTCATTCAGTGAATTACTATACACAAAATAACCTTTCAGACAATTCAAGCACTTGAATTGATCAGCTAATTTTTAAATTAAGATCTGGCATAAGTTAAACATTTGTGTCAGAGCTCCAAATATAAAAAAATACAGTATGCAGATCAGTGAAAGTATCACAACATTATGTCCTAATATGTAAAATTAGGACTTCTCATCATCAGACCATGGAACAGTTCAGAAAAATGAACCAGTAAGTGATCATTTGAATGGAGACTGACAAAGAATCATTCAGATCAGCTGACATCATTCTGCAACTCCATACATGGTGAAAATGTGGACATTCTTTTCTTATACACTTGCCTGTCCTAGGAGAACTAGTGCCTTATGTTTATTTTCTGAGTCTCAGGGATGAATGATACCACGTATTTAGAGTATTCATCAACAGCCTTGCCACCATCTGGGTCAAAATCTAGCTTCCTTTACAAATCTTTTGTCAGCTATAATTGAATCTTTTTAAAATATGCATGACATATGTACACTACGGTTGGAATTTTGAACGCATACACCAAATCCTCTCTAGCACTTGGAGGACAGCAGTGGAAGCTAATCTTTTTTTGATAAAGTAAACCAAATACTTCTACTCTCTGTGCCTTTAACTCTAGAAGCAAGACCTCATTAATCAGGGAGCTAGCTACTTACTTCCAGATCCATGTTCATTCAGACCAAATAAAATTACAGGGCAGAATTTAATTCAGCTAATGATAATAAGTACTTCCCAGGCAAAGGATCAATTATTTTTAAGGTCTTTATATCACGTAAGTATCTTTAAAAAGACATTCCTATCCCTAATAATTATATGTTTACATTATCTATTCATTAAAGAAGCCCATTAATTCATTCAAGTTACTTTACGTATTTGAAAGAAAAAAAAATGAAATCCTGCTTGCTTCAAGATACCCGGTGGTTTTGTCACCAGATCTAATTGGTCCTTTCCATACACTAATTCAAATGTGTGCAGTTTCACCAGAATTTTTTAGAAGACTACTTCTTCCTTGCTGCTCCTCTAAAGCTAAGTTTTTCTCAATATTGGCCATTCCTCAGATCTTCACTGGTTTCCCATCCCAAATTCTTCACTTCGGCAACACACATGGCAATTCTAGTCCTCTACTCTCTCCCCACAGCCTATTATATATTTTAAGACAGCTATAATGTCTCTTTGGCTCTCTTGTCTTCTCCAAGTAAAAAATACCTTGTCTCCTCTCTGTCAGAGCTTTTCACAATTTTCTTGCAGATGGCCATTCATCCTAATTCCAATATTTCTGCCAGAATTTCTATCTTCATCCCAGTGCTGGTGAAGACAAAGCTATAAAACCAATCTACACCTTCTGCAATAGCTATCACTGAACTGCTTGCAGAACTTGCCTGGACTATGTATCACTTGTATGCATTGTGAACTATTTGTTGGTGCAGCGACTTGTGGTAGTGTTGGGGTATTTTTGCTGATGCTGTCATCGGTGGTACAATTGCCTCACCATCTAAAGTGTCATTTCCCTGCTTCTCTGTGGGCTTGGATGTCTAGATCATTTATTTGTGACATACAATTATTAGCACTTGGACTCTGTCTGCATTTGGGTATGGGACAGTGGGTCATAAGCCTCCTATTTTCCCCACTTCCAGAAATGGTCCGTCTATCAAACAAGCCTATCACAGTTTATGGTCAATTCTTGGACCAAAAAAAAAATCGTGTGCAAGAATTTACCATAAACTCATGCTTCTAATTTAGAGGCTGTTTTGACCCTGTGAACAAACATGTTCCTCTGACAAGTTGCAAGGGACATGTGGGGGGGCCAAGGAAACTTCTATGACAGCCAATCCTCAGTTATCCACTCCAATTTTTCTCAGTGAAATAGCAGCTTCTTTAACGTTTAGTAACTTCTTGCCACAGTATAGTCAATATAAGTGGTTGAGATTCTAATTAGAAACAATGATTTCAGAGAACCAAAACTGAATAAGTATATATCTACAGGTTCTGAATCCAGATTCAACCAAATTTAGATGGAAAATACCTGAAGAAAAACATACACACCTCTGTGCTGAACAAGTACAGACTTTTCTACTGGTCTTTGTTCCCTAAACAGATAGCAATAACAACCACTTACAATGGTATTAACATGGCATTAGCTGTTACAGTACTTGAGAGTAGATTTAAAGTACATAGGAAAAGTAGGTATAGGCTATGTAAACACTAAACTGTTTTTTTACATGAGGGATTTAAGCATCCAAGACAGGTCTTAGAACAGATACAGCAGGGATATGGAGAGATAAATATATACACTTTATTGTAAGTTTTTAGTCTTTCCTGTACCCTCCTTCATATACCTTACATCTTTGCACTCTTAAGGAAAACTTTGAATCTTTAAGCTTTATTTCTAGTTTGTAACTATACATATTTAAGCACATTGGAAATTAACATGAAGCCATTTTTTCAGAATGGCTACAGACTGACTCGTGTGAAATGAGCAAAGCTGAAAGCATCACACATTAATAATGTAGCCTAAGTCTCCTCCAACTTCGTGGACCCCCTGAGATCGTCTGTAAAATTAAGTATCACTTTGTTTCACAGCCTAAAAGACCATAATCATGCACTCGGCATGGAGGGTGAAATCTATGTGCCTCAATCTGCAGATCTTATAAATATGTTATAATATTAGCAAAGCTGCTTCAGTTTTGCTGGGCTTAATTTCTGTTGTTTAATTCCTTCACTGCCTTATGGCGGATTGGTGTGTTTTTTTCCCCCTGAATACTTTAGATATCAAAAGACTCTGCTCTTACCATGTAATTTCCATATTTTATGTTGACTTTAATATGCCTTCCATGCCTTTCCTTATCAAGAGGTGAAGTTTCCTCACTTCCAATAGTTGTTTAAAAACTGTATTACCTTATATGCTTATTTATGTGTTGTAATGTCACCTCTGAATTTTTTAAATTGCCATCTCTAAGTCAGATTGTAGAAACTTTCACACCTAAAACTCTCTATTTGAGACTTCCTAGAGAGCACCTGGAAACACACACATTTGTCCTTTGACCTTACAGAAAGAGGGTCTGTAAGCAGTTAGGTTCCTGTGGTACTGTAGAACTTTGGAAATCTCTCATGCAACTGCTATTAGTAGGTTGTCCAGCCTTTGCTAGATCACATTTATATTGGAGAAAAGTTGTAAATATTCATAAATTATATGCTTTTTATAGGATGTTATGTAAAACTCTCATGTTTAGGATATTACTATCCTATCTTTGCTGATCAGATGTGGCCCATCGTCTATGGCCGCTTTTGCACTCTAAGAGCAGTTATGACAGAGACATTAGAAACCATCAAGGGTGGGCTGGAGATGTGGCTCAAGCTGTAGCCCGCTTGCCTGGCATGTGTGTTGCCCGGGTTTGATCCTCAGTACCACCTACAAACAAAGATGTTATGCCCACCAAAAACTAAAGAGTAAATTTAAAAAATTTTCTCTCAAGTGTGAAATATTTATTTCTTTAAAAGGCCAATTAGTAGTTTCCTGAGACCCAGTCCTAATTAACTATTTAAAATGTTCCCTGGGCTACACACCTTCACTTGCAGCATTTTATTGGCCGTTGATTTCAGCTAGGGTTGCGCATCTAAACTAATGGAGTTTTGTAAAAATGTACATATCGATAGCTTACTCTACTCAATCTTTTGACAGGATATTCTTGCTATGTATGTCATATTTTTTTCCTCATTAAAAATCATTTTTGTTCACTTTTATAAGTCATACGTAGTATCCCATCTCCCATTATTTGTAGCAATGCTTTATATAAAAAACTTCTTCATTACCTGTATTATCTTGTTTTGCACACACACAACCAAATTTCTTTGTCAGATACATTATTCTTGATATAAACTCTCATCAGACCTTTCACACTTGCAAATTGCTAGTGATTAACCACAGCCCTTATGTGTGTCTGTCATCTGCAGATAGTTTTTGTTTGACTCTTCCCCCAAAGGCCCTTTCAAAGTCCCAAGGAAAAAACTGAATGAATCTTGGATGACCTCATTTAGACAAATTTCGGAGCGGATTAGGCGAGAACCGGCACATTCAGGGTGGTTTGGCTGTAGACTTCAGAGCATATTAGGACAAGAACTCTTTAAAGTCTCATGAGACTGTGACCAAAAAGTCCAATAAAACAAGAATGGATTACCTAGTCTGCATAAACTAGGTGGAGGAATGTGCTCACAGAGGGGAGCTGTCCTAGAAAAGGTCTACCTTCCATGTAGCACCTTCCCATTCCTCTACTTCCTGGCTGCCATGAGGTGAGCAGCTTTCTTTTCTGCCCTTCTACCACAATGCTGCACCTCATTTTGGGTCCAGAGCCATGGACTGAATCTCTGAAACCATGAGCTCATAATAAAGTTTTTCTTCTCTAAGTTGGTTGTATGGGGTACTTGTGCTCGCTGACACATGAGGGATTTTTTTTTAAAGGTGATTTCTCACAAGATTTTTGCTACACAGCTTCAGGTCTTGATTTTTTTAAATAGATAATGATATCCCTTTTTTGTCTTCTTAGTCTCCAGGTAACTCATAACAATTTGGTAGGGTCTGATGAAATATGTGAAAATGATGATATCTAAATTTTGCTTTCTTACCAGCTGTACTAATCTCATTTCAGAAAAATCTTCTTGATGCCCTTTAGTTACAGCTACTTGCTTGGATTCAGTGAGTCTGTCCTCCTCTTTTGCCAGAATACAAAATGTTTCCTGCTATGTCATCTTTGAGGATGCTGTTCATTTAATCAGATATAGGAAGCCACATTTAAGTAAATACCATTGACTTCTGTGGGAGGTATTGCTAGAAAACTGGCTTCTTGCTTGGCTAAACAAGCTGTAAGCAGAGTCACTTTCTAACAGACCAGGAATATTGAAATAATTTAGGAATCTGTAGGACGGAATTGCCCAAATTTCAAGATAATGCACGGGCTCTGGCAGAGTTCCACAGGCTTGGCCTCAGGATAGAAAACAACAAAGGTTTTAAAACTATAACAAGAGACTCCTTATAAAAATTTCCAGCCAACCAATTAAGCAATACTTTATATTTGAATAATCAGGTTAACCTCCTGAGACCAGTGTTATTACTTTATGGTTTTTAAAAAAAAATGATCTTCTTTAAAGGTTATTTTTAGACAAAAACAAGGAAGACTGTCAGGGAATTGATAAGTGGAAATGCATTGTCTAGAGCAGTTCCTTCTACCTTACCAAATCTGGACTTTATAGCTCTGTAATTTGTAGCCAACTGTTAGTAATGCAAACTAATTCTGCCAGGTATTTCCATGAAATCCACCTGATTTTTCTGCCCTTACCTCTCTCATATGGGATAAAGTTGACACAAAATTGCCATAAGTTTGTTCTTTCTTGACATTGCTTTTGTGATGACTTATTATAATGGATTATATAGTAAATTTTTAAACATTTACCCTGTTGACAGCCGAAGGTGCCCCAGCAAACTTCCAGCTGATTGGCTCCTCTGTGGTGATGCTCATTGGGCTGTTTCCCCGCCCTTTCAGACCACAGAGCTGCTCATTGGGGGACTCTTGGCTCCACCCACATGACCCAGCCAATCGGCCTCAAGAGCAGGAGTGGCTAGGAAGCCAGTGGTGGCAATTGGGTTCTAAGGGAATCCCTCAAGAGCTCATGTGGTACATGCAGCCTGTATGTTCTAAAAATAAAGTTCGTTTCTGCTTGACAAGTGGCTCGTGAATTGTGCCCAGCCAGACTGTGGCAGTACCCATTAACTTTTCTTAGTTACCTGCAAACTTGGAATCACCCCCTCCCCACACTCACCAAAGTATCCTGCAACTTCCCTCTTGGATAAAACCTATAACAAATAATGGGGAAGAAACAGCCATCATCCTGGCATCTTAGTGATCATTCATCTCCTTCAGCATGAAAGGACTAACAAAATGAGCACATACATAAAAGAGTGCATTCAAAAATGTTAGTGTCCTAGAGGTAAACATAACATGTAGTCTATAAGATCTACTGTTCTCAAATTGGGAGGTAACAGTGACCCTTGCATATCCCAGTGCTGTTTGTGGCCTCTCATGGTTCAGAACACTGACACAAACCAGTGGAAATTCGGGAGCTGGAAACACACGGTACAGAAGGCAACCTCAGGCCTATAGATTATTAGTGTGTCGATTGGACAGATTTTCTTTTTATTTCACAAGATTTACCATGTGTATAGCACTTTTGGAAACAAATTTTGAGTTCTCTTGTACCAGTTTCATTGAAAGGCACATATCTGGGCAGTGGTGGCTTTAACTGGACCTAATTTTTGTTATGTACAGTCCATGTCACATATTTGTAGGAAATCAGCAGGCTGCAGTACTTTGTGCCTTTCTCCAAATACACAGAGTGTTCGTAAAACACCCCCCACCACCTTGGTTAAAAAGATGTTTTGCCAACCAGATAATCCAAGACTTTCACGTACTACCTCCATCTGCAATAAGCCAAGTCTCTAGAAATATTCGACTATGTGCCTACAGTAATTACTAGTATGTGATGGTGATGCTAAAGCCTCTTTATTTTATGCAGTAAACATCAAAGCTTAGAAGCTTCAAAGAATTCCTCGTTCATGACCAGCCCTACCTTAGAGGGTTCTAACTCATAAAACTAAATTTTTTCTGGGGAAAAAAAAAAAACTTACTTTGCCTATTCATAATAGACACCTTTTGTGATTGCAGTTTCTTTATTCTCAGAGCTAAATTTTCAGAAAAACAATGAGAGACTAATTATATAGGACTGGTCCCCCTTGATGCCAAGTGTGCCCACAAGGGACAGGACTTGAGATGTGAATTGCTACCTCTGTCAGGTAGCACCTTGCTTGTTGGTGGTAGCCCACAAATCTAAATAATCGTGGGGGTCTGTCTTTTCCATTCTGTTGATGAACATGGAGAATAAAATACATGAACAGCTAAATTCAACAGGTTTTTGTCTGCACTATCATTCTGTGTCATTTCCGTCATGATCCACAAAGTGGCCCTTGAGCTGGGGCAGCGTCCCCCCCAAAAAAAGTAACAGGAAGCTCCTATTTCCCCCACCTATGCATGAAATTCCCTTCTGAAGGCATCAAAAGCAGGGCTGCTTATAAATATTATTCTTATTTACATGCTCTTCCCCTCCACTGCCCCAAAGATATGTGCTTAACAGACAAAATGGCTTGTTTCCCCTCTCTACTAACACAAGTCCTCTAATGAACCTTCTAAAAAGACCTGTGTCATCACTCTGCTGCTTGCCAACACTTCTTCCTTCCTTCCTCCTACCTGGCTTTTTCCTGGATCCACAACACCCCCACCCCCCGAGCTGCAGAGATGATGCTCATTAGCCCAACCCCATGAACACAAGGAATTACCCTGCCAATTCCCAATGGTCCAGGGAATGGCTGCTGTTTTCTTCTACATTGGCTCAAGAGACTGAATGAAGGGCAGAATGTATTTCTGGTGGTTGGGAGTGAGATCTCTTTTCTACTGCACAGAAACAAGCAGTTGCCACTTGCAATATTTTGTGAGCCTGACTCTGGACAGCAGTAGAGAGACACATAAAGAACATGGAATCCTGGTGACTCTAAAACAGCCTCCTTTGGACTCCCCAGGGGGGAACACACAGCTCCTTGGTAGTCCAGCCACCTGAGTCAAGATTCTTTTGTTATTTTCAGCCCCAACCATTCTAAACGGATCTAAGGTTTTCTTTAACTATTCTCCCAAGCATTATAACTCATGGGGTTATATCAAGCAACTAGACTTTTGAAGCCAGAGTTATGTTCTCAAACCTTCTATTTTTATATTCATTCATTAAATACATTAATTGAGTACCTGAGGTGTGCAAAGAACTGAGATCTCAGCCAGATTTAACTCTTGCTTATGGTCTAACACAGCTACATAGGTGTGTTTGGTGCTGGAGGCCCCCTTCTGGGAATAATGCCTGTACATTCCCCTAAAATACAGAGAATTGAAAAGGCAGCAAGACACTTAAAATACTATTATTAAATGCTCTTTAACATCGTGACATTATAGAGTAATGGAACTGAAGACACATGGACAAACAAGATCTATACAGATAGAGGCATATGATCCTTGACAAAGGCTCCACAAACATATATTGCAGAAAAGAACCTTTTCAGTAAAAGGTGCTAGGAAAACAAAGTAACAATGAAACTCAATCCCTATTTCTCTCACTGCACAAAAATCAACTCAACAGTAGACCAGAAAATTCACAACTGCTAGGAAAAAGATAGGGTCAGCACTACACCATCTAAGCACCGGCAGCAACACGCTAAGCAAGACTTCTAAAGCTCAGGAAACAATACCGAGAGCTAATAAATGAGATTACACCAAATTAGAAAGCTTCTGCATGGCAAACGAAACGAGTAGGGATGTAAGGAGGGAGATTCCAGAATGGGAGCAAATCTTGGCTTGGATTAAGAGGCAGAATATATAAACAACTCAAAAAACTGAACACACACAGACACACACCCTAATAAGCCAATAAATTAAATGGCAATGAAAACTGACACTTCTCAAGAAATACAACTGGTAAACAACTAAATATGAGAAGAAATGCCCAACATCATTAGCAATTAGGAGAATGCAAAGTAAACCATGAAGACCAATGAAACAGAAGACACTGAGACAACCTCTTCAACAAATGGTGCTAGATACACTGAAAATCCATATGTAGCAGAATGAAATTTAACTCACTCTCACCCTGCACAAAACTCAACTCAATGGGATAATATCACACTTAAAAGCTTCTAAGGAAAGGAAACAAGTATAAACACCCTAGAAAATGGGAGAAAAATCTTTGCCACCTACACCTCAGAGCATTAATCTCCAGTATATATAAAGACCTTAAAAGCAAATAACATAAAAAAAAAAAAAAACCCTCAGTAAATGGGCAAAAGAACTGCACAGGCACTTCACAGAAGAAGACATATGAAAGGTGAATGAAATCTAGCAGAAAAGTGCAAATTAAAACTACACTGAGATTTCATCTCATTTCAGTCAGAATGGCAATTATCAAGAATACAAGCAACAATATATGTTGGTGAGTATGTGGAGGAAAAGGGTACACTCACACATTGCTGGTAGGATTGCAAATTTATCCAACCACTCTGGAAAGCAGTATGGAGATTCCTCAAAAACTAGGAATGGAACCACATTTGTCCTGGTTATACCACTGCATATATATATATTTGAAATCAGCATGCTACAGTGATATAGACACATCAATATTTATAGCAGTTTGATTCACAATAGCTAAGTTATGGAACAAACCTAGGTAGGTACCCTTGACCAGATGAATGGATACAGAAAATACGGTTTATATACACAATGGAATATTATAATTCAGCCATAAAAATGAAAGACTTGTGCTGATAACTGGATAGATCTGGAGACTATCATGCTAAGACAAATAAGCCAATCCCCCAAAATGAAAGGTTGAATATTCTCTCTGATATGCTTATGTTAACACACAACAAGGGGAAGCTGGTGGAAGAATAGAAGTTCAGCAGATTAGACAAAAGGGGAATGAAGGAAAGGGAGGCTAATAGGATTAGGAACATCAGTAGAATGAATTGAGCATAACAGTCCTATGTTCATAGATGAATACAACACAGACTCCACATCATGTACTCCCACAAGAAAGAGATCCTAATTAGAATAAGTTATACTTCCTGTATGTGTAATATATCAAAGTACACACCACGAAATTTTATTCAGCCATAAAGAAAAATGAAATTATGGTATCTGCAGACAAATGGATGGAAGAAGTGTCTATTATGTTAAGAGAAAGAAGCTAAAATCAGAAAAGTTAAGGGCCATATGTTTTCTCTCATGTTAAAGCTAGAGAAGAAAAAGAAAGCTGTGTGGGAGGGGAATCTCCTGAAAAATTAAAGGGAGATCGGTAGAGTAGAAGGGTCCCAGGGAAGGGAAAGCGGAGGCAATGGAAAATGAAATTGGAAAGTCATACAAATATATTATTGTACATGTACAAATGTGAGACACCAATAAAAATGGCGAAAACTGTGATGTTATGTACACATGATTCGCTTTGAATGCCTTCAGTAGACCAAGACAGCAGGTTTCATAACCAAAGTACTGATGAACATAGAAGATATTTTGACATACTTCCATCAAGTGCAACTTGATGAGTCTACATCTATGATAAAAGACTCCATATGAAGGACAAAACACTCCAAGTAGTAGAGACTGATGCTGGGGTTGCTGGTACATGAATGATGTTCCATTGGCAGCCACTGGGCCGCCTTCACCAACACCTTGTAAATAACTCCAGTAAATAAATCACACGAAATGAACTCACAGAAACAGTACATGTGTTCTGTGCGCAGTTGCACTTGCTGGTAATCCCGGCAACTTGGGAGGCCGAGGCAGGAGTCCCATCTCAGCAACTTAGCAAGACCTTGTCTCAAAAAGGGCTTGGTGATGTGGCTCAGTGGTAAAGGGCCCCAGGGTTCAATCCCACCTTCTACAGCAAATAACAACAACAAACAGCAGATAGGGCTTTTGAAAAACAGACTTCTATTCACCAAGGTTCAGTAAAACACAGTTTTGCCAGGGATACTACATAGTAAATTATTACGACATAGGCAGGTTATGTCGTAATAACTGGGAAGTTAAGTTCACTTCTTAAATCACAGACTGTAAGCAATGTTTGGATCCATTGTATGATTGGCAAACTGATGCCCAGAGCAAAGGAGATTGCCAAGGTCGTGCAGGTAGACAGGGGCAGAGCCTGCCAGAGCCCTGGTACTCTATTATCTTCTGTTCCTTTGGAAAAAACAGTTCAACAGAATAGGCATAACTAGGTCATTTGTGTTGCTTACCAGGAGCTTTTATTGACAACCATGAGCTCTGAGGAGAGAGATTCAAACAGAATTAACAACATCTAAACTTGTCCTTCTGCCAACCCCATCTCCCTACCTCAACCCCTGGGATCAAGAATGAGAATTTTATTTTGTATGTCTCTCATTTATTCTACATTTCTCTGTGATAAAGAAAATCCATTTCCCGCTAAATTAAAATTGCTTTTTCATCCCAACAAACACTATACCCCTGGTATATACAAGAATAAAAATAAATTGATTTTTAAGTATCTGCTTAGAAAAAAAAAAAGAAGCATAAAAATCATGATGCCACTGTGTGCCTTTTCTACAATTTAGCTATGAAAATAGATCCCTATCTTGGAGAAATCAGTTCTATCTTTATAATGACAACATTCTGGACAGCTCAGTGAAAAAAACCCATCTCCCAGGTTTTTTTTTATGTATGTCTCCTGGAAGAGAATTTCAACTCAGTGGATATTTTGATGCATGTGTGTATAATGCATTTGTTTGCAACAAGATGATAGAATAGTTTATCAGATCATGAAGCATTATCACAAGGTTATAAAAAGAGAACAGGTATGGAATATCCCAATAACCTCCATCTGTCTGTCCACTAGAGAGCCACATGCATCCAGGGTCTGAAGACCCACCCAGCCATCAATCTGTGCTCCTGAAACCACAGCAGATAGATGACAGCTCCACTTAGAGCAAAGTGTCTCTAGCCCACCAGAATGAACTTTAGGAAATACTAATAAGAATTGTTCAACTCACTTGTCCTTCAGAAAATTCCTTCTTCACAATAAGGCTATTTAATACTTCAAAAGCCACCCCCCCCCCCGTGACACGCACACGCACACACACACACACACACACGCACAAAGCACTGTGTCTTTATGCAATTCTTAGCCAGTCACAGCTTAACTTCTTTCTTTGGATACTGAAGCAGGGTCAGATGTCCCTACTTCAACCTCTGCTAAGAAGCAAAGACAGTTACTCCAGACATTACTGAAAACATTCAATGCTAGCCCCTCAAGGACCAGGTTTTTTCTCGTCACCGTTTCAGGACACATGGACTCAAGTGTAAAAAGATGCCAGTGATATATCTGCAAGTAATAAGCTGGTCCTCTTTGAGAACATACTATAGTCACTATGAAATCAATGCATTTTAGTGTCATGAAAAGAAACACAATAAAGTATATTTGGAATTCACAGTATTATTTTGGCATGGCATACATTAATTTTACAGTAGAAAAGTTCAAGAAGAACTTCCAAAAATAATGGAAAGGTCCACATGTAAAGATATCAGTGTGTTTTCAAGGAATTATGGGAAACATGACCGTGGCATATGCCCTATTAAATTACATCGGATGCTGCCACTGATGATGGTTTCTAGAAGAGCCCCTTAAATCAGAGTCTCTGTTCTTGGATGACGAAGTAAAAGGGCTGCACTAGATTATAGATGCTGTTCCCTCCCGTTAAAATGCCCTTTGAGGGGGGATGCTCATCAAGAGAGACATTTATGATGCATCCCTGACCTTAGCTCTCACATCCAAGTTTGCAGTCCTTCTGAAAGACAGACATGGCTCTTAGGTCATCAATGGTCCATTTTCAACCCACCCAAAATCAATGATGGATCATCTCCCTATTGACAGCTTCTCATTGTCCTACCATGAAGAAAACTTTCCGCCTTGTCAAGACACCTGTATGTCTAGCCTACCTTGAAGTGCCATGCCAAATGCAGAATCCTGAGTAGAATTTTCAGAACCTTAAAATGTTTTTTAAAAACAAACTTTATAATTATTCCAAGGATTAAAAATTCTCACTTAAAAAAATGTCTATTAAAAACAACTTCAAGTTCCTAGCTAAGAAGCCAGAGACCCCTTTCCTTCTGAGAAATGTTTCCTAGTGTGTACTTCTAATGGAAGTTAGAGAGGAAAAGAAAAGAAAGAGGAGATATGCAGAGTAGGTAAAAGGAAATGAGGGAGAGGAAAGGGGAAACACTGGAAAACTACTGACACAGTAGGATGGTTATACTGTGTACATGTGCCTGTGTGAAGGAATGAATCCCACCATCATGTACTACCATAGTGCACCAATTAAAAATTGTAGGAAAACGGTAATTTTGTACTGTTTTAGCAGTTAAAGGCAGTGCATCTTTCCAGAGGACCATCGCTAGATAAATGGATGGGATCTGCAAGCCAGACCCGTCGTTGTTATCAAAGGACAAACTATTGGTGACAACATGTGCTCGGGACATGCACTCCGTCTCTCCTAGGCATTCTTCTCACCTCTCCCTTGCTGCTGGAGACAGCGCAGGGCTGCCCACCTTTACCTGACTCAGTTCCTGTCAGTCACTGGGACATGGGGGATTTCTCCTTCAGTGGATCACACCCAGCTCTGCTGACTCATTCAAATCTGGACAGCAATATTTATCCAGACGCTGCATGGTCAGCACTCCCTCCTTCTTGGTCCCCGGCACTGTATGTTACATTTTGATGACTATAGCACAGACTCCTGAAGTCCTCAGAAGGTTCCGTTTGCATGCAGATTCCATTGCTGGCCCAGATACACCTGCATCCCGTGGTTAGGAAGAATATATATATATATATACACCCTCTTAAGTCTTCCCCAGAATGAAGCTGTCCTTCACTTTGTCTGTTCGGGGGAGGAGGAGATGAGCAGGGAAAGGAAACACTCACAGCCTCAGATAAAACATAGTCTCCTATCCATTCCCAAACGTCCCTCTTTTATCCTTTGTGTGCACTGGTCAACTGCAAACTATATGCTTCCTATCCTAACTGAATTTTTCATACCTGCCAGCATGACAGAGTGTATCTATTGAACATTATAATACCAACTTCTAATGCCATTCAAGTTTCCAGCAAACAACACATTTTAAAATCTCACTCTTGTGGAAACAAACAATGAGCCTCACCAAGAAACAACAGAATCCTAAACCAGGAGCCTAACATACCCTTCTCTATACTGCAGCAAACAGATGATGCACTGAAGCTACATCTCCAACTCCAGACAAGGAAGATGGTAGGACCAGCAACGGTAGCCCCTGTTCAAAATCTGCCCTACAGACTGTTTTCGTAAGACTTACAAGCTGGGAATAGGTTTACTTTTAGAATAGGTTAAAAAAATAAATAAGCATATTGCTCCAATAATGAGCTAGGGCTTCCTGAATTCTTCACTTTTTTATCTTTTCAAGATCCTGGGGACATCAGATACCCTTCTTGGAGCCTATCAACATACAGCTCTACCACTGCCTGTGTTGTGTTTGGGGTGTAACAAGTTTCCCCAGAGATTCGTGCATTAAATGCTTGGTTTCCATGCAGCAATGTTCAGAGGAGGGGCTCTGATGTCATCAATGGATCAAATTTCCCCTCTTCTTCCCAGTGGATTAAGGTCATAGCTGAGCATTATTAGTAGGTGGTGGAGCCTGGTTGAAGAAGTACATCTCACTAGGGGCATGCTCTGAAAGGGTATTTCTTGTCCCTGGCCCCTTCCCTCTCCCTGCTTCCTGTTTGCCATGAGGTGAGCAGTTTCCTCTGCCATTTTCATCTGCCATGATGTGCTTCCCACACACACGTGCCCAGAAACCATGGAGTCAGCCGGCCATGGACTGAAACTTGGGAAACCATAAATCAAAATAAATCTTTCCACAGGCATTTTCTCACAGTGAGAGCTTACCTTAATGATATGTTTGGGTTTTGCCGATTCATAGGAGTAAGATCCTTTGCAAGTACTTTATGTGCTCAATAACACAACCTCTGTCTTCCATTCTCTCCTGCTCTCACTCTACTCAGGCTTCCATGCCCAGCACACCACCAAAACACTCTAGCTATCATGATGAATGAACCATGTTGGCCATTCCAGCCTCGGTCCTCATCAAACTTCAGTTCTCAGCACCCATGTGAAACACTTTTTTCCCCTTTCTTCCAAATTTCCTTCCTTGGTTTCTTGGTAATTGCTCTCTCCTGTTTCTCTCCTTTCTATTTTTCTATATTTCTATTTTCTTCACTACCTCCTCTGCTTCTGTAGTTTTAAATATAGGAGTATCCTGGACATTGCTCCTCCTCCAAATTTCTATCTACAGTCCCGCCTGGAGGGTCTCATTTTGAGAGAGATGCTGGGAGTTCTCAGAGTACACATGCTGCATGTGTACTCTGAGAACTCGCAGCATCTCTCCCAAGTTGTAGAACTGTCGACAGAGTTCCTGGTGGACTTATCACCACCTTCCATAGGCATCACAAAGTTACTAGATCCCCAAATGTCCCGGCACCTCCAACACATCTTCCTCTTCTCTGGTCTTGCTTGTTCACAAAAAGGACTCTGTCTTTACTCCAGCCATTCATACCCAAACCTGCACTTTTCCTCTTGCTTATACTCTGTATCAGTGGCCAAACTCTGTCTAGTCCACCTTCCCAGAACCCCTTTCTCAGGCCACCTCTCAACACCTTCATCATGATTTCTGTAGCTCAGATCTCAGCTGTCTTGCCTGGGTTATAGGAACACTGTCTCGACTCCTTTTCCTGCTTCTAGGTTTACCCCTAGAGTCTGTTCTCATAATTGAAATAACCTTTTTAAAATACAAGCCAAATCCTGTTAATTGTGTCACTGGAAATCTCCTGGTAACTTCCCACAAACTTCCCACAAACTGCAGAATAAAAGTGAAACTCCTCATTGCAGCCTGTGTGGTACAGTATCAAGTGACCTGGCCCCTGCTCTCTGGAGGCCCTGCCAACTGCTTCTCACCATTCCTCCTGCCAGAGCTTCTGCCCTGGGATTTCCTGACTTCTCACTGGAGACTCCTCCCACTCCCAGTCATACTCTTGACTCCTTCCCTTGCTTGTTCTCTACACCAATGCCACCTCTGCTCCTTCTCCCATCCTGCCCTACTATTTACAAATTTTTTTCAAATAGATGCTCATGTGCTATATTTAATACTGACTCTCGCACCAGAGTGAAAGGACTAGGAAAACAGAAAATGTGGTTTCTCAACTCTGTTATTCCATAAAGTAGATGCTCAGGACAAAAAGCAGAAGGAAGGATGGAAGGAAGGAGAAATGCCAGAGGTAAATAGCAAGTCAGCGTGAATGAGTTCAAGAAACTGTCTGCCCTCTGGATCCTTCTCAACACAAATTCACCTTGAACACCGCCTCCTTACTCAAGTCTTCCCTAAACGCCATATCCAAAGGAACACTGCCCTCCCCTTTCTCTACCGCTTTGGCCTGTTTTAGTCTCCTCTGGGCACATCTCTCTCTGAAATGAGATCCAGGAGAGCGCTGACCTTGTTCACTGTCCCCAGGGCCACCCAGAGTTGATAAGTATAAACACAAGTAGACTGAACACATGAATGAATCCATCAATCCGTAGTCCACTGGGCAGATCACCGCAGTGCACTGGAGGAACCGGAGGGCACTGGACAAGAACACGTGCAGCACGTCAGAAACACGCGCGCACAGAGAATGGAAGGTTAGAGAACAGAAGGCGGCCTCACCCCGCCTTCCCCTACCTTCCACAGTGATATGGAGTTGACACTTTTTAACCCTGGGAGGGTCAGGCAACCCTCCATCTGCTGGTTTCTCTGAGACTGGCTCTCTAGTCTTGCTCCCGGTGTGAGGTCCCCAAGCTTAGAGCCGGGCTGGCAGATGTTCTAGTAGGGGTCCAGATGGTGCTCAGGGATGCGTCTAGAATCTCCAATCAGTCCTGGCTGTGGCTCATCTCTGTTACCCGCTTTGATCTGAAATGCTTCTGATAAATTTCCAGAATGAACATGGCCAGAGGCCTGTCTAGGGGTCAGACTAGAGGTTTTGCCTTTTTGTGGAAATGTACCCAGCTGTCAGTCCAGAGACTTGAATTTGCATAAAGGATGTTGATAAATAAGCTCATTAGAAAACCAAGACAAGGGTAATCACTCTAACCTAGCTGCCTGGTGAACTAAAGATATCATGCCACCCCCATTCCTCATGTCTAGTACAGTGGGAGGGCTTCAGGACACAATGGTTCAGGGGGACACTGTACAAACTCCACAGAACTATATTCTCATTACAGCCTTTGTGAACAGTGTCCCCTGGCATTGTGCAGGACACAACCTGCACCGCCCTATATTTTGATCCAGAGGGGGCACATGAAGGATGTGTAAATTTTGCTGAATAAATGAGGATACTGTAAGTCTAGGAGACTCAGCCGCTATATGGAAACACTCTTGGCTAGCCACTAGGCAGGTGAATGAGTCCTGAAGGAGCCACATCTTTTCAGGATAGAGTTGGAAAGAATTAGGGCTAAGGGCTAGGGATGTGGCTCAATTGGTAGCGCGCTCGCCTGGCATGCGTGCGGCCCGGGTTCGATCCTCAGCACCACATACAAACAAAGATGTTGTGTCCGCCAATAACTAAAAAATAAATATGAAAAAAAAAAAGAATTAGGGCTAAAAGCTCCTGGGACATTACTAAAAGGATCTGCTAACTTCCTGAAGTTATAGACCCCTGCGCCTACATAACCGGTTTCATAAAGTGAGTTCCAGGAAGGTAGGAGATGTGATGCCCCACTTTGTAAATGACTTTTATTGATTTATTCCTGCTGTGGACTGTGTCACGGATGTAACTCCAGAAGCTCTAACAAACTGCATGTGTTTATGAAACCCCCATCTGGCTTCACCACCCTGCATGTCCCACCTTCATGTGGCCCAAGGGGACATTCTACAGCAGAAATCAACCTCCTCAAGTTTCTCCTCTAGTTCAGAGACATTCCAAAGCCCTACCGGTCCTTGGCTCCCCCACTGATACATTCCCCACCATCCTCCACACTCCACACAGCTCTGTGCTTCACAGGGTCTCTTGCCCCACTGGGCACCTCCTCCCTGGCTGTTCCCTATCGTTCCCTCGTGGTACACAGATTTCCACTTGAAGGCCACCTCCTCCAGGGAAACCTCCAGGTCCTGTAAAACACGATTGCCCTCCCCCACCTTTATTCTGCCCATTTCTTCCTCTCATTTCTTATTTATTTACACACAATCTCTCATTTCTGTAAAATGTCGTGTCCATGAAGGCAAGGGATTGTCTTATTCTGTCCCTGGCACCTACAAAATTACTTGGTACCTACTTGACTTTCAATAAATAGTAGTGGGACAGACGAAAGAACGAATATTTTTACTTGGAAAATGTAAAAAAAAAAAAAAATACTGAACTAAACAGATCCACAAAATCACTGGAATAAAACTGTGACAAGAAAATAATTCTTTCACTCTTTTCTATTTATCTGAATCTTGCTTTTAAAAAGCTGAAGAAAAAATCCTGTGGGGCAGTTGCCAAAAGCAATGAGCTCATCAGAGTGGTATTTTAAATTCAGAAGTGTTATTGGTGAATTGCTGCAGAGACATGTGGGGTTTAAAAGATGCTCTATCTATTCTCTGTATCCAAGAAGCACTTCTGTGCTCTTATTTATAGTACTGCATGAATACACATGGGAACCCCACTCTCTAGTCCTAGAATCGAAGCCACTGGCCTGATCAGGGTTCCTGGGGTTTTAACTATTCCTCTGCAGAGTACAGAGCAGGGACGTTGATAGAATTTCTTATCCTCACCTTGAAAATGTTGAGCACACAGACGTGAAGCTGATGAGGAAAGACCAAGGGGTCTTTTTTGTTGTTGTTTATAAAGTACACATTATCCCTGAAGAAATTTTGAAACATATATTCAAGCTAGGAGATGAGGATGTCAATTCTGCTAATAAGAATATCTGATCTTTGTCAAATACTTACTGTATATCAGATGCCATTTTTGAGTAATTTACATGGAATAAATTGATCCTTTCAAAATATAAATCATAGTGGGCAGACCTGCAACCGACCGGCGGAGCAGGCCCAGCAGCCCCCCGGCGTGATAGACACATCACCCCAATTGGAGGAAGGCGGACCACATATCCCGGAGAAGGGGCCTGGCAGCACGCCAGCCTAGTTGAAAGGTCACCCCAATTGGAGGAGGGGCAAAGCCGCCGCCCGCCCCTGCAAGGGAGACTTTGCAATTATACAAGAGCAATATAAATATATAGGGTGAAAATTCAATAACACAACAGTTTCACCAAGCAGAAAGAAACGCAAGCAGTATGAAAAGACAAGGAAAGAAAGGACCACAAGCAATGCAAGATGGTGTATGTCATAAATGCTCAAGACCCCCAAGTGCCAGTCATTGGAGGACAAAAATCCAGAGACCCTTGATGTTTAGAAGAAACAACCACTATGACCACATAATAAGACCACCTCAAATGAGGAAGGTTGCATAAGGACAGTATGTCTACTAAGTTTAAAAAAAAAAAAAATTCCAGGAAGCTGAGAGAGCTCCCCTCAACAAGGACAATATATATACCCCAAAGGTATGCCCTCAGGGATCTACCTCCTCCAGCCACACCCCTACCTGCCCACTGTTACCACCCAGTTAATCCATTCATTCAGGTGGGTTCATGCGCTGATTACGTTAAGGCTCTCATAACCCAATTCTTTCACCTCTGAATTCTTTTAATCTCACAAGTGAGTCTTAGGGGGACAACATGATATTTGTGATTTCTTGTGCTTTAACACAAGTTCTTTCTGAAAAATAGGAAGTGGTAAAAGACAAAGGAGATTTTGTTGGATAATCCTAATTCTATTTACTGGTGGGTCCTGGGTCCTGGCAGCTGGGTTTATCTCTGTTCAAACCTTGGATGACTGCAGTCTGTTTTCATGTAGAAAGGTATTTCCTGTTCTAGCTCAGTTCAGTCTTACACAGGCTCTTGTCTTTTACCTGGTTTAGGCAGCTTTTTCACTACTGTGATTAAAGGATCTGACCAGAACAACTATAGAGGAGAAATAGTTTATTGGAGGGCTCACAGTTTCAGAGATCTTACTCCATAGAAGGCCAGCTCCATTCCTCAGGGCTCGAGGGTGAGGCTGAGCATCATGGCGGGAGGGTGTGGCAGAGGGAAGCAGCTCACATCACAATGATCAGGAAGCATAGAGAGACTCCACTCTCCAGATATACATATATACCCAAAGCCAGGGCCCAATTACCACGTCCTCCAGCCACACCCTACCGCTTCAGTTAACACTCAGTTAATCCCTATCAGGGGATTAAATCACTGATTGGGTTAAGACAGTCACAATCCAGTCATTTCTCCTCTGAACCTCCATGTATTGTCTCATGCCTGAGCTTTTGAGGGACACCACAGCTAAACCATGACACCTGCTGAACTAGCTATCTGGCTAAACAATGGACTAAGATGGTGAAGTTGACTGTCCCTGAAATTAACTGATGCTTCCTGGCAGGGGAATGGAGGACTGTGCCATCCCACCATTCCCTAACAGCAGACTTTCACACAGCTGCTTCCAGAGAGCCATTTAGAGGGGAGCTTAGTGATGGCCAGAAACACAGCAGGCAACAGACAGGAGGTGGTTTCATGTGGATAGACAGAACCACACAGCAGGAACAAGACCCAGTGTGCCTGTCTGTTCCAGCAAGGGGCCACAATGACCTCAGCAAAAGCCACACACTGGGGCCTTTCCCCCACTGTCTTCAGAAGCAAGAAGCATGTTCTTACCAAGCGTTCTAGATATCAGTGCATGTGTGTGAAAATGTGAACATGCATGGAATTGTGAGTACCATCTATCAGACTATTGTCAACAACTGTCAACAGTGACTTGCCTTCATTATGGTTTGAGTAAAGATTAAATATGGTCAGTGTGGGGGCTAAGGTTGTGGCTCATGGTAGAGCACTTGCCTAGCACATGTGGGGTAGTGGGTTTGATCCTTAGCACCACATAAATAAAATAACTGTGTTATCCTCTTACTGAGTATTAAAGTCCTAAACAACAAAAACAATCTGCAAGTATATGTCTATTTAAATATCAAAACACAATGAAAGAGAAGGCAGTATATCCACATATTCTTCTCATGTTCAGGAAGTTCAAAAGAGCTTTCAAAGCTACTCTTACCATTTCTATTCCCTCAAAGTAATGTCATCTTTTGTCAAACTAGTACATCATGTATTTCATAATTTTCCTGCCTGTAAGTTGCTTCTCCCCTGGCTCACCCCAAGGACTGGCCTTGTAATTTTCATTCCAAAACATTCTTATGTTAACATCCTACGCCTATTTATAAACTTCTGTTCACTCTCCGCAGCTTTGAGAGTAATGTCTGATGGCATTGTTGCCTCTGCCATAGATTCCAGCCCCACAAAACCAGAGGGTGGTGAAAGTGCAACACAGGGATGAGCAGGCATCGTTCAATGTGTGCATGAGGGTAACAGGCATTTCAGTTTACAAGCTGTACTATTTAAAATTACCGTGGCCCATCACTCTGAAGAACGGTGACTCTAATTTGGGAGTGAAATGTTGGAACTCGTGCTGTTTTGAAACTTGCTCATAAAAGGAGGTCTTATTAATTTTTATTATTACACTCTCTCACATCATCAAGGGTCAAAAATCACATGGGTGCCCATCTGTCTTCTTTATGTGCCACGAGTTGCAAACATTGCCTGCTACTTTTTCAAATGTGACGTAACTTCTTACTAGATTGTCCTATCACTTTGTCTGGCCTGTTAAATTCAGCCCACTTGTCACATTTCCTGTGGAGATCAAGGGGAATTTCCTCTTCTGGTGCCTGTTTGTCTCTAGTGGTACATGTGTGGTATGTTTGATGCTATTTGATTAGAGACCTACACTGATCACTAGGTTGCAAGTTCCTAATGTTCAAGAATCCTCGTTTTTCACCCCTGTACCACAGTCCCAAACTAAGTATTAGAAGCAGAGTAGATATTTTTAAGATTTTTAGTTAAGGTGCTGAAAGATCATGAGAGAATTTTAATCAAATACTACGAAAACTAATATACTGCTTGTTGGGAAAAGTATAAACAGCATCCGCACCCCAGAGAAAAACCCCAACAGGGCGCCTAATGACTTCCTCTTCCTACTTTCCCCTTTTTCTCACTGGCGAGAAAAGTTCCCGCCCATGTGAACTCTCCTGGCCAGCGCCAATTTCAAATCTCGCTGGTGAGGAACCTTAGCCCCAATAAGAACTAATTCCTGGGCTCCGGAGCTGATATCTGCAAGTCTTGCCAATAAACAGGTGGCCTGCCATTTATCTAAGCCCTCTCCCCTTGGGTCTATATAACAACACAGCCTTTTGCAATAAAATTGGAATTCTCCCGGCGAAGTGTCTTTGCGTGGAGAATTCTTTCTTAGGGAGCCTAAGAAAACTCCTTTCTGAATGGCCCTTGGCCAGTTTAACAAAAGAGGTTTATATAATCAGGGACAAAATTTAGACAAAGTAAAGCATACTCTGTTTCCCTAACTATTCTTTAGCTTTAAGTAGATTTTTTTTTTCCTTTTTTTGGGCGGTGGGGGCAGGGATGGTTACAAGGGACTGAACCCAGGATTGCTTAACCAGTGAGCCACATTTCCAGTTGCTTTTTATTTTGAGACAAGGTTGGTGTCTTGGATCTCTTGGATTACTGGTGAAACCCAACATGCTTGGCTAATAAATCTTAACTAAAACTGTTTGTTTTCTCACAATGACAACAAACAGGTATCAAGGATCATTTGCTAGAGCTCAAATTAAATTGAAAATGGCACATGGAATTCAAATTCCTTCCAGTTCTGATGTATTGGTAGCAGGTTGTTTTGACACAGTGATGATAGACATATCAAGACCACACCTGGGTTCTGGGGATTGACCAGTGATGCTAGACATGGACATGGAGGGACCAATGTTTACCTACCGACGGGATCTGATCCCTTTCTATAAGGTTTAGTCAGGTTGACATTGTGTTTACACTTTGGGGAGTTCTCACTTTATGTGGAAAATGAAAAGATCTTTATCTTTTTTTTTCCTATTTTCTCAAGAAATACTTCTGAGAAACATCCAAAGCTGCCTGTCTTCTTGCCATTTCTGGTTCCAGGGCCAAAGCCTTGGTCCACTTCCGGCTTTTTAATGTCATGAATGTAAGCCATGGGGTCGATACACCACTAGGCCCTTCTAATCCTTGCCTTTCTCTTTCATCATGGATAGTGCCTTTCTGATCTCCTGCTGCCTTGATCTCTGCAGTCCCATTTTCTTGGGAAGGGAATTAATTTATTCATAAAGGCTCTCAAAGAGGAAATCAAGGAAATATTTATAGGATATTCTCTGTGGGAAGAACATGTTTATACAGATTTTTTTTTAAAGTATGGTTGGCTTCCCCTGGCATTTTTCCAGCACAGTTCTTTAAAAATGTGGAGTTCTATGCCATATTCTAGCTCTGTTGAATCAGTCTGGGGGTGGCATACATGCAATGATTTTTTTTTAAAACAAATTCTTCAATGGATTAATAGCCACCACTTTGAGATCCTCCGAGTTAAGGACACTGCGCTGGTTCAGAGATTGACCACCACAGTGTCTTACTTCTGCCATTTAATGGGACAATGCTCCACAGGAAAACCAAAGGGTCCTATTACTTCAGACCTGTAACACCCCTGGTTCTGTGGACATTGCATTGGAGACACCTCCCCCTTGAGCCCACTACTCTTCTGCAGCAATTTTTCCTGACCCTCCCTTATCCCAATAACCACAGGCTGCATTCACAGAAGACCTCTGAGAACCCCGGATCCCATCCTTTGGGGTCAAGTTGTGCAAAGCTGGCTTTCCTGCCCATATGGAATAAATAGACAATCCTGCACAGCTGGAAGAAATAGACAATCCTGCAGCCTGAGAAATGTAGTGTGAAGCAAGCTCCTCACAGAGTGAATCAATACAAACTAGGACAGCCACAGGGTCACAAGGTGATCTTATGAGCAAAAGTGACGGACACGTGGCTGTACTGGCTTATTGTGAGGATGGCCTTAGGCCTGAGCCTGAGCAACTCCATTTTAAAAACTCCAGTTTGAAACCGGCAGTCTCACCAGGCAACAGAGCCCTCCAGTATGGCCCCAAAAAAGTTATTTCCCCTCACCCTGATAGTGAAGCCCCTGGCAGGCTGTTCTCACCTGATAAGAGGGAAAGGCGAGACGATCAGGGTGAAGACCACCAGACCAGATGTTTCTGACCCCAAGGTAAAAATTACGTCACTGAGAATCCAGTGGTACCTTAAAAGCATTGAAAGGGGGGGACAAAGGCCCCCAAATTTAGTATAAATAATAGAGCAAATGAACAGGGATTCAGCCAGCCGAAACAAGGTACACTCGAACTGGAGAGCCTGATGAGGACCTGACATCCCATCACTTGTTCCTGATCCTCTGCAGGATCGTCCTCACCGCTTTCAAACTCTACCACCTGTCTGTGAGAAATTGATGTGACTCCATTTTTGAGAAACCAGCTTCTACCTCAAGGCCTGTCCTAAAGGAAGGGGGTGTGACCCTTATTCTGGGAAAAACCCACAGAAGACTCCTAGGCACATACCCACCCTGCTGAGTTGTTTGTCTGTAAATAACAGGAGAGATCTGTGGTGCCAGGTGTCCCTGACTCAGTTAAGCTAGATGAGGACCCATAGCAACCCCCTAGCAACCTCCAATCAACATTAGACAGGGAAAATGCCTGGGATGCCAGATGACCCCCCAGTAGTTTATGGTGGTTGATAGCATGTTGGGAAACCATATAGTTTAGCATATACACCCCTTGTGGCCTAAACCAATCAGTTCAAAGGATTCCCCCTCTTGTACTAACCAGTCACCCCTACCTAACTTGTTCCCGCCAGTGAATGGGCTAATCAATGTTAAGAGTTGTTGTTTGATTGCATCCAGTATCCCCCCAAAACCTATGAAATCTCACTGGGACCTCTGTGAGTCCAGGCTCGAGCTTGCAATAAAGAATCTTGTGTGACTGCATCGGATTAGGCTCCTGGAGGTCTACTGGGGTTCCACGAATCTGGCATTAACATCTGGACCTTGGTGAGAGCCACAACTTCTCCCTACCACCCTCTCCTCAACCGGTCGTCCACTCCACACCAGGAAAAGCCTGCCTTGATCATAGCGATCTGAGTAAGTGTGCATCTGCTGGACATAAAGCCTAAGGCTTAAGACAGAGGAAATGTCTGTCATTAGCCTGTCACGATTAAGAGTGTTTTGCCGTGCTTAGAATTAATCTAGAATTGTTTGCTGTGAACTGATTATGTCTATTGCAGTGCCTAGCATTAAGGATTGTCATTTTTCTTGATTAAAAACCGTATTGAGTAATTTGAGTGAATAAAGCATTGAAACAGGCAGAAGCATGTGGACATTCTTTATTTCTCCCTTCAACTGCATACATCACAATTTTGCCCCCTCGCCACACTTGTCAAGAAAGTTCTCCAGAAAACAACTGGCTGAAAAGCTGTGGATGGCTGGATCATCTGTAGTTTCTCAGAATCTGCCAGGATAGCCTGTAACTTCCTTTCCTAAAGCAGACTTCTTTCCTTGTATGTACGACTCCCTGCCTGGATCAACCCACAGGCCAAGCCTCCGCTTTCCACAGAAAACACTCTAGTCCTTCAGTAGTGTCAAGATATAATAAACACACAGTGCCACACCACCCCTGATCAGCCAGCTCCCCCTGTGATGCTGCTTCACCAGGTCTAGTGTCTTATTACATCACTACAGTCGCCACCTACAGTTAATCCTGAAAACTGGTATCATGCTCCTAAAGCTCAAGTTCACACTTCCATTTCTGGACCTGTTACAAGATCCCCATTCTAGGAGCCAAAGGTTATAAATGACCAAAAAAAAAAGAAAAGAAAAGAAAGAAAGAAAAGTGGCCATGATCTCATGCATTCTCTGGAACAAAAGCAAAATTAAATTTCCTGGGGTCTGACAATTAGCAAGAAAATAAAAACTTTGCTTATTCTTTCTGCTATGCTAATAAACTCAACCAATGAGAACTATCCCTACCATAATCAAAGCAAATTCAATTTTCTGAAACAGTAAACAGTTATGAGTGAACTCACTGCCTAATCTTGATTTTCTCTGCTGAAGTGGAATTCTTCCATTTAAAATACTTAAACTGTTACATCTATATAAAAATGGAAAATGTGTGATCCTGTAGTTCGCTAGCTTGGCCAAAAAAAAAAAAAAAAAGCCTTTTGCTGTCATCTCATTGCTTCACTTGGCAATTTGCCTCTTTCCACAGTTTAAATGCAATGGTTTCATGTACACAGAGTGATATTTTTTAATTGATCGCTCATGCTTCTCTAGCCATATGCCTATCATTAGAGTGTGTGAATTTTCATATGATAATTCATTGCTCCCATTTGGCAATTCAGTACCTTTAATTGTGCCAGTCAACCATATAAAACATCATAACCTTTGGAGATTGTACAAAGAAAAAATGTGTTTTTTAAAACTCTGATATGAAAAGCATGCTGCTTAAAAGCAGGTTTGTGTTTTCCAGTTTGTATCAGCACCAGTGTCTTCTGGAAGAGCTGTAACTGGTAAATGCAATTCCTAGAACTTTGTATCATTTTCTGCTTTTTAAATTATACATGCGACCTTATTGAAAAGGCCTACAGTCATAATTAGAAACGAAATAAGAAATGTATTGTCAAATTAGTGCTACAAGACCCATCTATAATAAAACTACTACTGATTGCCCAGTTTTATATTCCAAAACAATAAATGTGCAGGATGCAGCTGTCTTTAACTTGCTTGACAGTGTGTATTTTGTTCTAGTAATAAATAATTATCTCCATAGACTTTGATGATGCCCATCACTCCCTCTAGACAGTTCACTGGTTATCAACCTACCAGCATATGTGTATGTATGTGTGTGTGTTTCTTTTCTATTGCATTTACCTACATTAATCTACATTCTGTACTTCCCTTGACCCAGGGATCAAGGAAATAAAGTTAATTTCCAGGTGGCTTCCTAGACAATAAACACACATTATGAATTTGAAACATACTGTTGGAGCTTGGTATGCTTATTGAGCATATATCTTAGGGAAATTTTCTAAGACATTTCAGGACTGAAACTATAATCTGGAATGGTTGACTTTCCTTAGTTTCAGAATTCTGTGTAGTTTCACTGAAATACTCAAAAAATGAAAGCACAGTTCCAACTTACAGCTTCTGAATCACAGAATTTCAATAAAAGACATCCATTCAGTCAGCTAATCCGCTAAAAGCCATTCACTCTCTATATATGATATACAGGAGAGAGAGACAACCAACATGAGTCAACTAATTCCGGAAAGTACAGACTTTGGTACATTTTAAGACAGTCCAGCTTCAGCCCTGGTTTCTTTCCACTTGAGAGTTTAATCTCTAAACTTTTTAAAAGATTCATCCAAAATAACATGGGAAGACACCAGACACCCAATGTCCTAGAGCACAATCTATAACGAGGCTCTCTCCTACATAAAGTATCAGGAACTCTAGATCTCAGTTCCAGCCTCAGTTGTACCAACCTGTCAGAACTCTTTATATCTACTGAAGGGAACCCACATCTCATTAGATTAATCTCATTAGATGCAAAGGCACAAAACCATAGCCAAAAGGGGTAAGCACAGAAGTCAGATGCATACGAATCACGTCAACTTTAGGAATGCCTAGATGACAGGCATGTCAAACCTGCAACTAACAAAACATTAATTGCATTAAAAACCAAGACATTAGAGCTAATTTATAGTTGTATAATTTGTTAGGATATGGGGTCCATATCCCTTAACTGTAGCTCATACCAATGTATTAGAGCCTCCTGGCTTTCTAAACTTTGAACTTTCACAGCTTCTTCGTGCCCTATCTCTCTCGGCTGGGAAATTCTCTCTGGCCTCACTGTAATTCACTTCCTCTGATTCATATGTATCCAGACATAAGGAGTCTAGGGAGAAATAATAACCACAGTTCTCCTTCATTCACCCATCTGCCTATATTTTCTGCGTGTAGAACTAGAACACTCTTACTACAATACGTAGCTTACATATCAGATCTCATCTCTAATGCGGCGGAGACAGCCACCCAGGGGAGGAGGCGGGGGGATCCTACCTGGAAAATGTGTCCCACAGCCACCTTCTATCCTGAAGAAATATGTGTGTAAGCAGAGTGGGATTCGAATGAATGAACACAAAGGTGTAATTTAGATAGATTAGATCACCTTATACTGGACAATTTCCTATGGCATCGAGTAATTCTGTTGTACATATAATTAACTTGAAAAGGCTACCTCCGGTCAGTTTTCAAAGGGCTATGCACAGTTCACTGCAAATTTTAGCTTTCTGGAACATGTGTGCCTATTCATTTGGCTGTTTCTCCTCTTAGAAACCATTCTGCATGTGTAAAATCTCCTACTTTATAAAACCTATTTGCTTTTGATTCTTAACAAAAACACATTTGTGAAAAGCATGGAGTGATGTGAGTTTCCACTTACCTTTTCTGCTGATTGTGCAGTGCCGAAAAAAATCGGAATGAAGGCGAGCCAGACTATGCAAGTCGTGTACATGGTAAATCCAATGGGCTTGGCTTCGTTAAAATTTTCTGGCACACCCCGAGTCTTGATGGCATACACAGTACATGTGACCATGAGGAGGATGCTGTATCCCAAGGAGCAAATGATTTGGAGGTCTGTAATGTCACATTTGAGAACACCCCTGGCCTGCTCGGGGTTCATGGTCTTATGTTCGTCATAGTCTACGATGATGTTGGGTGGGTCCACCCCAAACCAAATGAAAACACCTAGAAGTTGCACAGATATCAAACTGGAAGTGATTGCCAGCTGTGACGTTGGGCTTATGAGCCTGGGAGCTGTCACTGACTTCTTACCCTGCTCAAAGATGCGATATATCCGATTGGTTTTTGTCAAAAGGGCTGCATAACTGATGCACATCCCCAAGCCCAAGAAAACACGCCGGAAAGAACAGACTGCCACGTCAGGTTTGGCGATCATCAGGAAAGTGATGATGTAGCAAAGAAAGATGCCTGTCAATAGAACGTAGCTGAGTTCCCGCCCAGAGGCCCGTACAATGGGCGTGTCATTGTAGCGGATGAAAGTGGCCATGACGAAGATGGTGGCGATGATCCCCAACATCGCCAGGAAGACAGGAATGACAGCCCAGGGGGAGTGCCACTCCAGTTTGATGATGGGGATATTCTGGCAGCCAGTTCGATTTTCATTGGGACGTTGGTCATATGGGCAGTGCTGGCATGTCATCTCATCAAACTGGTACTGGTATCCATCACAAGGCTCACAGGTCCAGCAGCAGGGTGTTCCCTTCTGGGTCTTCTTCCTCTGCCCAGGCTTACAGGGCAGCGTGCACACTGAGGGCGGGATCTCCCGGACACCCCTACCCCATTGCATGTCCTCTATCTGCAACATGAGAAGGAGAGAAGGGAAGACAGTCAAGTTACTCAAAAGAGAAGAACAACAACCAACATTAGCAAACAGCTACAGTAGCAGCTAACACTGGGTGGATGAAGCTAAACAGCTGGTCCCCTGCTAGTGACAGCCACGGCCATTGGGGTCCAGCAACCTGCACACTCACCAATACAGACTCTGCTCCAGACATGCTAACTGTGAGAATTTATACACAAAAACTAAAAACACAAGTTAAATGTTTCCATTGCTGATTTCCCAAATAAAAATATCCTAAAAAAGAACTTTGGGCTCTGGATTTTTTAAAAAAAAAAATTTATTAGTGCATTGTAGTTATACATAATACTGAGGCTCATTTTGACAGCATCACACAAGCATGGAATATAATTTGCTTCATTCCTGTCCCCAGTGCTTCCCCTGTCTCTCCTCTCCTCCCTCCCCTGACCCCCTTTCTTGACTCTACTGGCCTTCCTTCTGTCTGTCTATAGCAGTGCTTTATAGCTATTCATATAAATATAGCACAGTGAATCTCACCTATATGTACACAGGAAAGTTTGGTCAGATCATTCCACCATTCAACCCTTCCCTGTCCTTCTCCCTGTATCCCTTCCTCCACTCCACTGACCTCTCTTCTTCTATTTTCATGGGATTACCCCGCCCCCCAAACTTTTTATTCCTTGTTTTACTCTAGCTTCCGCATATGAAAGAAAACACTCAACTTTGACTTTCTGGGTCTGGTTTATTTCACTTAGCATGACAGTTCTCTAGTTCCATCCATTCTCCAGCAAGTCCCATCACTTCATTCTTCTTTAGGGCTGAGGACTCCACTGTGTCTACATACCACATTTTCCTTATCCACTCATCCGCTGATGGGCACCTGATCTGACTCCTTAAATGGCTCTTGTGGATTGTGCATGTAATCACTGCTGTGACTGTATCATGAAAGTACACTGTTTGTAGATTTTTAACAAGCACCCAGAGGATTCTTGGGAACTGATAAACTGAGAAACACTGGTGTATACTCTTCTGCCTCCCTCTGGATACTAAGCCTGTGTGTCCCAGTTCAACTTATAAATCACAAAAATAATGTCAGCAAAGTGAAACTTTCCTTCTTTCCCCTTCTTGGGAGCTTTCATAAAATAATCACTTAAAAATTATTTTAGATCATGTTTCAGTGCTGACCATCTTACCCAAATTCTAGCAGGCATTGTTGCCATTTTCATTGAAAACTTTTAAAATTCAGTGAACTTACTTGATTATTTATCAAAGAGGAGCAATAAGGCTGGTCATTGAAGGATTAACTGGATGCCTTAGAAATCAGAATAATAATAATTGATAAGAAAATAACATGGTCCAGAAACCATCCACTTGTTTAGAAATAAAATTTAAAGAAAACCCCTGTATCCTAGAAGAGGATGAAAGTGTATTTGCCTAATTAGAGTGTTGGTTTTCTAGAGGAGGATTCATCAGCAGCAGTGTTCTGAGAAGTAATGGCATTAGACAAAGGGGAAAACCACTTTACTGAGCTGAAATCTCATTGACATGGGCATCTGTCCTGCTTGCCAGCATAGCCTCTGCTCTTTCTCTTTCCTGCTATCAGTTCCTCAGATGTCTTTGCTGTGTGCTTTCTGTTGGGTTGAGATTTCACTGAAGCTGTAGGGTGTGCTCAGGAGCCAGACTGAACAGTTAGTAGACTGCTGTGGCATTCTGGAGCACCAGCTGGGATTACTGGAAGACAACACCTTAACCCTGCTGCCAGGTTTTCTGATTCACTTGGCCTGGAATGGGGCCTGAAAATGTGCATCTCTACCAAGATCCAATTGATTGCTGGGGAATACCGTCTGTCAACCACTGATAGATTCCAGCCTCCTAGACAGAGCATTAGGTCAAGGATGAGATCTTTGTGTACCTGATCACTGAATTTCATTTCCTGACTTTTTGAGAGATAATACACAGGAAAAAAAAGTCTTTTCCTTTGGAGCAACTGGAGTTTTCAGAACACAAGGAAGCTAGTGTTCATGGATAAAACAAGGACAGAACGTGCCAGAGAATAAAGCCAACACAGGGGATAGCAGAGTATAAAGAGATCAGTAACTGGTGAATTTCTGTGAACTCCTGGATACAGCTATGCCTGAAGCAGGAATTTCCCAAGAGTATGGTATGTAAGCATTATGAATTTCATTTCTGTTCCCTAAACCACGACTCCTGACAATATATGTATGCACTAAATAATTTTAATATCTACAAGTCAGCAAATTATTTTACAGAACAAATTCTAATTAACAAATGATTCTTTCCTCCCATATCTCATTAATCAAATTTTTAATACAGTTGATCAAAAAATAGCTTAGAAAGTTACTGGAAATTCTAGATGCTTTTCTAAATGCATAATTTTAAGAGTTAAGGAGAAAACAACCAATAATTCATTGCTCCTTGGAATTCCAGTGCTCTGTTTGTACAGGATGCACAGCAGGGAGGGGTGCTTTCATTAATAACTGAATGTTAACTATGCTTAAAATCAAAAGCAGCTGATTCCAAAAAGTATGTATGTAGATGGCTCAAGGGTTAAACTTCATAAAATATCATGACCAAATGGCTGAATTTAAACTTTAACCAGAGACCCAGACTCTTCAGATGACTCTAATGTGAACTCATCTGCCTGCACACAAAACCCAAGTCAGCACTCATAAATCTAACTAAATATCTTAAAGCATAATCATCTTAAAGCATAATCATTTGTTTCTTAACATCATCAGTTATTGAGGCAGTGAGTCACTGGCAGCCATCCCAAATCCATAACATTAAGGAAATAACTTGTAATAAGACAGAAAAAAATATATGCATTAAATTTACAAATGTCACATTTCAAGAGGTACGAACATTTAAAAATTGCTATTATTAATACAAATGTTTTCAAATGTCAAATTAAAAGGCCCTACTCATGGTTACTAGGATAGATGGAAAAACCAAACAAATAGATGCATTTCATTAGATAAATTGGAGGCTTCCTCATTCTAGTGCTTATGGATACTGATTTACCATATGATTAAATTGGATCAGTGGAAATAAATGCAGGGCTCATATAAATATGAAAACAAATTATCATTTTATGTAATATTTTACAGTCAATTTCAAACACTGCCAACTCACAGTTTTTTCCCCTTTTGGAATAAAACAAAATTTCTGGCAATGCTGAACAGTTTTTTTTTTTCCCTTCTCAACTTATCCTAATATATACAAGAACTATAACCACAAATGTTACATTGACTGATTACTTAATTTGTTCTCAATTTTCATTTAAAGTAGATTTCAACTCAGTTTAATTGTACATGTTAAAGCAACAAAGTTGCCTCTTGCTTCAAATGAACAAAAGTCTAGTTTACTCACTTTGCTAAGAAAATCATCATTGAAAGTATAAGTCCCATGTACCCTTTCAAAGTTCCAGTAAGAAAGATTTTATTAAAACGATGCACTCTGATTTGTGTGCATCCTGCCCATCTGCACGGAGACAGTATCTTGTTTTGTAAGAAGAAACAATTAGCAGCAAAAGCCCACAGGCAGCTATTGCAGGGAGGGTAAACACTAGGGGCTGTGAAAACTCAAAGATGAAGTCAATTTACTTTGCATGAAAGGTGGTAGGAATATAAATTTCAAGGCTTCTCTGAACTCTGCAACCAGACTGTGTTTCAGTTAGCTGGAAAGCCAAATGTAAGGTTCAGACAGATCAGAGTAAAGGTTGGTATGTTTATCATCTTCATTAGGAGATACAGGCTTACATCCAGATGAGAACGTGTTTTCTTCATGGGTAACTGGAGCTGACAATTATTTGATGCCTCATCTGGTCAGTGTCTGCCTTATGGGGAAGGACTGTTGAGGTCCCACTGCTCTACAAGCAAAAAAGCTTTACTTCTAGAACCATCAGTTAACCTAAAAAATGGCAAGAAGACATGGATGATTAGATCAGTAGTTTGGGCAAGAGCAGATTATTCAGCTCTGGCGAATGAAAGCAAGAATAATCCTGCTGTGGAATCCTGGGAAAGTGTTCTTCAGTCTTAAAACGTAGACACAAAGAAGAAAAAAAGGTATTCTGGGGCAAGTATGTTGCTCACACTTTCCTAGTATGTGTAAGGCCCTAGGTTCAATCTTCAACAGAGGGAGGCAGCGACAATTTTCCAATAATTCAAATTCTTGCATGCATACTGGGTAACTGTAGAAGGACAGCAAGGGCTAGACTTGCATGTGCTCAGAAACACTCGTCTCTGATTCCTGAGAAAGCATAATGAAATACTGGACTCAGAGAATCAGCACCAAGTCCATTGTTTCTGGTTCAGACAGAAAAGTGAAAAATCAAGTGTCAGCTAAAAATTCCCTAGCAAACATGTTATAGGGGAAAGTTGGGGTCTAGCTACAGTAGAGAAAGAGCTACTCCAGAGGGAATGTGCAAAACCTTATTATCACTAGAATTTAAATAAAACCAAATTAGTTTCTGTCATGCTGCCAAAACCAAAAATCAAACAAAGAATTTTTATAAACAGTTTGCTTCCATTTTTATCTAGAAGAGATCTGTTCCTTTCCCAGATAGACATTGTATTACTCCAAGGATATTTTTCTTGCTGAAATTCTACTTGCATATTTCCAATGATTAACTCCATAGTCCAAGCTGACTGGGGCTTGAATTGTACAGTTCTCTGCTATATTATTTCTACTTATTAGATCTTTAATAGAATGAGTTAACCTACAAAGGAATCTTATTAAAATGCTGTTTGTTCATTAAAATACATATATCCTATCCATTTTATTGATGTATCCTATCCATTTTATTGAGGGGGGAAGCTTTTTTATAAAAACACACAGCAATGCAGAATTTTCAACCTGATGTGGACTGGGTGAGACGGAGGGCTAACAAGAGTCATAGAAATTCTGAAGCAACTCTATGTCTTTTTAACTCAGTCCCTAATTTCATTTTTAAATTTTCAAAATTTTTATGGTTCTGGGGATGGAACTCAGAGCCTTGCACATGTTAGATACCCACAGCCCTCAGCCCCTATTTTTTAAACATTAGGCATCATAACTGGCCTGGGAACAGAATCCTAGGACTTATCTATTACAATAGGAAACTTCATTGAAATTATACTCATTCAAATTATAGCTATCGCCACCCCCTTTTATTCAATATATTGTAGGAAGAAAACAGTCTATATAATATTAGGAGTGTGTTTTATTTGCTAAAGCCTCCTAGTATTGGAGGAGGGATTCAGAATTTCATCTGTGTGCAGTCCCCAACACAGAGACTGAGAGGAGGAGTTGGTGTGCAACTGAGTCTCCACTCTGAACAAACCAGGTTTCCTACCTTGCTTGTATATTTGAATCACTCAAGGATCTCCTAAAACTTCCAAAGCCTGGACCACACCCCCATCCAATTAAATCACAATCCCTGGGGTGTGAAATGCATACAGGTGTGTTTTTCATTTCCCCAGGTGATGGCAAATAAAATGTATGGAATCACTGAACTAAGATATCCCTAGGGTTGGCATGCAGAAGGAAATCTTTGTGCTGTTTCAGGAACTCAGTGAATACAAAGGTACATCTCTGATCCTCTTTTCTGGATCTTGTGATTTACCGTCTCTCACTGGAAGTCAGAATGGGTGACCTAAAATACTTCTTTATAGCCTATTACAGTTTAATGGAAACATAGAGGAATTGTACATTGGCAGAGTCAGGAAGATCTCTGGACCTAAGTTTCACTATCATCATTGGTCAAACAACTTAAAATGCCTTCAGAAACTAGGCACAGAAGTAAACAAATGACGTGTGTGGGGGTAAGAACCACCCCTTCCTCCTAAAGCATCCAAGGTAAAAGAAATACAATCCTTCTAAATTATACATCAAGAACATATAAGCCATCTGTGTTTCCGTCTCCTCAATAAAAAGGTGCATCCTTATTTTAAACCTGCAGAATTCAAAGCTCCTAGACTAACTGAAGAATTGGCACCCATGAATCATTTTAAGTCTTCTATGAAAGCTTTCTACACCCAAAATAAAAGGGGCCAGTTTTACTAGGTTTCACAACTTCCTTTATACATCTGTTTTTCCTTTTTAGAAGAAATCAGGGCAGTCTTATGTGGAATCTCTAGACTTTTTATAACTTTTATGGTGCTGTGGCTTAAATATGATTTGTTCCCTCCAAAACTCTTGTTGAAATTTAACCCCCAATGCAGGACCCTTACAGAGTTATTTGGGCTCTTTCATTACAAATCGATTAATTCATTCCTAGGATTAATGGGTTATGAGGTTAAGGATTAGAGGGGTAGCAGGATATCTCTAGAGTGGATCTACTGTAAAATCCATTTAGTTTGGTTCCTGTCTTTCCTGTCTCTCATCAAGTCATGATGCACAGGGCTGTCTGTGACTCTGCCAGCAGGAATGTCAACACCATACATGACTCCTTGACCTGAGACCAGAACCATGAGACAAAATAAACCTTTCCTAATAGCTTCGCTAAGTATTACTAGCTCAGAAAATAGACTAAACAAATGCGAACAGAGTGTGCCTGTTGTATTAGTTCTGGGTGAGACAGTACTGCTGACACAGGCGCAATTTCTAAATTTTTTGTTTTAACATGCTGACTACCCTTGATTTCTTAGTTATTCCTCTTCTGAAGACAGAGTTCCCTAAAAGAGAACTCAAAGATGTATATTTAATCATATTCTAATTTACTAAATGTTATTAAAAATAAGGTTTTTTAGGTTGGGATTGTGACTCAGTGATAGAGCACTTGCCTCACACATGTGAGGCACTGGGTTCAAACCCAGCACCACATAAAACAAATAAATAAAGGTATTGTGTCCATCCATAACTAAAAATATTTTTAAAATACTAAAATAAAATAAACAAAATAAGGGTATACTGTTTATAACTACAAAATTTTTTTTAATAAAATAAGGTTTGTAAAGACTGAATGTAAAGATAATGTAATTGGGTAAATATAATTCACATGGATTCTTCAGAAATAATATTGGATTTGTGGGTCACACCAGGGCTGGCAAACTAGAGCCTATGGATCAAGTCCTGCCCACTACCTGTTTGGACATAATATTTTATTAGAACACCATACTCCACATTATCTACAGCTACATTTGTGCTAACAATACTAGAACTGAGCAGTTGGGAATATACAACCTGAGAATCCTAAAATATTTACTAGCTACTAGCTGGTCCTTCACAGAAAAAAAAAAAAATCAGCTGACTTGAATCAAACAAAACAAAAATTCAAATTCCTAGCGCACCAAAGCCTTACCTATCTATGAAACAGTTAGGCTCATCTTTGACATCTCCCCTCCCTTTAGCCTCCCTAGATATAAATGACCAACAATTCTTCAGTTTTATTTCATGCACCCACTTTTATTATTTCATCCAAAAACTACTGAGCACTGGATACTGTTTTATTTGCAGACATAAAATTAGTGCCTTTGAGATTTGAACCTTCTTTTTTCATCTTTGCTCTCACATCCTCTTAAGAGTTTCCTCAACCTTGCTGGCTACCTCCTAAAACCCAAGAGCCAGAATGATCTCTTCAATGTGCCTGCCCAATTATGTCACTCTTTTACCTTAACCTTTTCAGTGACTTTTACTGCTCTTAAACCTACTAGATGGCACTGCATAATCAGATAGGGATACCAAGAACTGGCATCACCTGCCTAACCTTGTCCCAATTCTGTGAAGCTTCTGAAACTGTGCTGGCTCCATGCCTGTTCAGCTCACCAGATTGCTACTCAGGAAGTCCTCAGACACACCAGGGTCTCACTTTTATAAACTTGCAAAGATCCCTCTCCATACCACTTAACACAACTTTTCATTATGCAAATATGTGAGTTGATTAAAGTCAAGCTCCTGGGCCAGTGTGTAAGCTTGGTGAGATCGCAGCATTCACCACTTATCCACTATGCAAACTCAGCCTCTGGAAAGGGCATCAATAGCATTGCTGCAACCAGTGGATAGAGGATGTGATGAAGGAGAGAACAGACAGACTGCTCCTTGAGAATTAACTTTTCTACAGTTAGAATTTGAAGTTGAGAGTAGAACTGTGATTGCCAGAAGCTGGAGAGAGTAGTGGGGAGCAAAGGACAGAACAAGTTCGATCAAGTGGTACCAAAATGCAATCACATAGTAGCAAGAATCTCTGATATGCTACTGTGCCATATAAAAGAAACCTTCTACACATTTGAAAATGCTAGGAGCAAGGATTATGAGAGTTTAATCACAAGAAAATGGTAGCTGTTTGAGGAGATACATATGCATTATGGTTTGGATATAAGGTGTCCCCCCATATCCCCTATGTTAATGCAGGAATATTCAAAGGTGAAGTGATGCAATTATAAAAGCCACAATCTAATTACTTCATCTTAATCGAATGGGCTTACTGGATGGTTAAGTGTAGGAAGATGGGGTGTGGTTGGATGAAGTGGGTCACTGGGGCCATGCCCTGGAAGGCTGCATGTTACCTGTGGCCCTTTCCCCTTCCATCTCTGTTGAAATATCACATATTATCTTGTTATTATACACGAGTTTCATGTTTTATGTACCTGTTAAAATATATTTGATTACTTTTTTTTTTTTTTTTTAATGACGGAAGGATCCATAATCATGAGTTCTGCTTTTTGGTCATTTACTATCTACCTATACAATGAAATGTTTGCAGTTGAGATGTCCTTGACATTTTCTTTTGGAAAGAAAGGGAATAAAATAGGGAGCACTCAATTGCTAGGTAGAGGGAAAATGAACACAATTAGCACACCACGGAGCAGGAGGGAAAACAAGCCGTGCCATCTGGAGCTAAGGATAGAACTCAACTTCATGATGTTCCTGGCTGTTCTCTGAACACCCTTTCTACTTTGGTAAACTTAGGTATGCCTCAAAATAGAAAGAACATGAGCTCAAAGTCACTTTCTTGTGATTAGAGACAAGATCCATCACCTCCAGACAGCAGGACCACAGGCATAGTGACAAAACAGTTTCAGCATTCTGAACTTAATTTTTACAAAGACTAAATAGAATGACAGGTATAAGGAGCCATGGTGGAGCCTGAGATGCTACCTAAGTAAAAATTATTTTAATTAAAACATCTTATGGTTCCTCTGATCGTTTGACCCATGCAATTACCTTTATGATGGACTCTCTCCAGTCCTCTTCTCTCCCCACCTTGAGATCTAATTCTTCCAGCCACATATTACCAGTAGTAAATGTCACAGTGGCATTTCAGTCTGCAAATCTAAACCTGAATATGTCATCTTCCTTCCCTTTTTCTAGATCTTTCCATATACCTTCCAACCTGTCTTATTGTACTCAAGAGTTCATAGTTTGACTGCTGGGAACAGATGCACACGAGTTACATTCTACCCGAGTGATCTTGGGATTTTCAGCTCTCTGAAAAGCCTTCTTTTCATCTATGAAACAGAGGTGGTGATAATTATCTTCCAGACTTATTAAGAAAATTACTATCTTAGAATTCTGTCTACGAAAATCATTATTAGGGATAACACAGTCATCTTTGACCCCCCACCCCCCCAAAAAAAAACACACTTTGATGCTGCCCTCAGGACATAACCACCGTATAGTCATCCCAGCCTTCTCCATGAATCCCCTTCCTTACTGTCCTCAGTAATGTTGATCTACTAAAGTCCTCAGGACTTCTGTCTCCCCCTTTGTCTCTCACTCTGTACTCATCTGCAGAGCAAGGACTACCTGAAATTAAATATGTGGATATCACTTCTTTATTCATCTCCTCTCACTCAAAGGCAAGTTATGAGGGAAGAGACCACATTTATCTTGTAATGTCCCTCCTACATCTGAGAATAGTGGCTCACATTGACTATGTGTCTCAAATTGCCAGAGAGCCTTCTTGGAAAGCAAGTGTGAATTCTACTGTACTCTGGTTACAATCTGAATGAGTCTCCACTACCTGAGACAGAGCCAATGTAGACACTGCATTGGAGTATTCTAGTCACTTTGACTTTTATCTTCCACACCATCCTCTGCCTACCATGAATCTGCTAGCAAAGGACATTGCTTGAGCCTCCCTTTCAAGAAAGAGACAGGACAGAAAGACATGAGTGGCGAGAACATGAGGTTAAAGAAATAATTCTATAAACTGGGCCCACTGTACTGACCCCCATATGCTTTCTTTTCCAAGAAGCCATTTATCTGCAGCCCTGCTCCGCTGAGTCAACAGTTTGCTGTCACATTCCTCAGCAAACCACCTGTTATCTGCAGGCAAAATGCAGGCCAAAATAAAGAAATAAGAGGAACCCAAGTTACCCAGAAGGGGGAGACTTTTCTGACCATCTTCAAAGGCTAGATCCCAAAACTCAGGGAGATAAGGATAATTCATTCTAACTATAAAATCTGCAAGAATTTAAGGTTGAGAATTCAATTAGAACCAGCGTGGGACAAGAGATCTAGAGTTCTCAAGGTGGTAGGGATTTGAACATCTGATGTCATCTTCCTGTCAGTCAAAAGTCAGAGGTTAACCTGGGCAGGACTCTCAGGAAACTTTCCTGGTACTCCCAATACAACTGGAGTGCACAAGAGGCATGCCATCCCTCTCCTTCCTGAGAGGACCCCCTCTCTCCCTTGCCACAGTCTGGCTGGGCACAAATCACGAGCCACTTAAGCAGGAAGAAACTTTATTTCTGAACTCACGCCAAGGCCACCCATGTGGCCCTTCCAGGCACACCACACACCAACCAGAACTCTCTCCACCGGAACTCCACCCACCATTTCGAACTCTCCAGGAATCCCCAGGAAAGCTCAACCGGAACTCAACAGGAACTCTGAGAGAATTCAAAAGATACACAGCTTAGCTTAATTATCGTCTTAATGGCTCCCCGGCATCACCTCTCAACCATTACTTCTGGCAAAATGCCAGGGGCCATTCCAACTGGGCTGTGGCTCTCAGCACTCCCTTAAGAGTGTCCCCTCTTTCTCTTTTCCTATCACTTCTAATGAACTCATGTCCATTACTCTGAGTGACATGTTTGAAACTTTTATGACTTGGTTTCAAAAATAAGCATTTGAAGGAGTGTTTTCATGCTGCCTCAGTTTCCTGAAGGGCTCCAGCCCTATACCAAAAAGAAAAGTTCCCAACTGCATTATTTTATCTACACTTATCCTTTCAGTTGTCATTATTTTTCCCTAATTCTTTAGCAACCAGCTTAAATGTCCCTACTTTTCCCTGGTATCTCCAAGCTAGAAATGGCCTCTCCCTTGTTGGAAATCTCTTAGCATTTTATCTGCTACTTTCCTCCTTCCTCTATTTATACCTTAAAAATGGGGGCCACTATCTGATTCCTTCTAATCCTCTACAGAGCCTAAAATGTGATCTGGAGCCAGGGGCAGATTCTATCACACTGAAGAACTTTCAGGATTAGTACACAAAGGCATAAATCCTTACGGGGAAATAAAAGCCTTCTTTTACACCCTCGAACATTCCTTTTTGTTTGAGCCTTCAGAATCTGACTTGCTTTAAGTGTGACAAACTATGCAAGCAAGAACAATAGAAGTCCTCACATCACTGATGCTAAATCTTTTCTAACCAGCTCAGCCATCCCTCTTAGGTTTTCACACTGAAAACAACTTGCAAATTGCTTTTCACCCACTCACCTGGGGTGAGTCATGCTCTGCCAGGTGAGTGGAGGAGAATGCTAATCAGCCACTTTTCCATCTGAGATAGGAGAGCTTTGGATTCTGTTTCTCTCTCATTTCTATGCTTCTAAGCCTCTGAAACTCTGCCTTCCCTTTTTTAAACTAGAGAGTAGATACTGTTTTGCACAGATTATTTAGGGTAGTTATCTTGCATGTCACTGTGATGAATACCAGCCCTGCAGCAGAATCCCTCCAGAGAAGAGAACCCCCCTACACAACATGGACACATCAGGGGAGCCCTGATACATGTTAGCTTATTAAAAGCCTTGAGATGTTTTGTTATTAAAGAAACACTATACCTCCCTGATTTAATCCAGTGCTGTCTAATTCACTTGAGGACAAAACACACCATTCTTTCCCTTCCTGTAATATTATTTCAACATCCTTCATATCGTCTGCTGAATCCAGACCCCTCCAATAACACTGTGGAAAACCGTGACAGTGCTTAACTAACACAGCTATTGGATTCCAGTGTCATTTTTCAGTTTTTTTTCCATTTGGGGGGGGCTGGAACAACATGGTTGGGGTGCAGGTGGGCATGTAACAGATCAGAACAATCAGAGGACATGAACTGAGTTGTTCACTTTCAGTGCTGGCAGGATCATTCAAGCAAGTTAATTAACTTCTATGAGTTTCATTTCCTCACCAGTAAAATCAAATAGAACCACATATATAAAAAAAAAAAAATCACATATAATGCCTACATATGTATATGAGAATCAAATATAACTGCATGTATAAGGATTGCTGTCAGCAGTACTCAATTAAAATCAGTATTTTTATTTCTTTTCTCTACTTTATATCACTGTAGGAGGAAGAAAAGCTATTGTTTCACAAGTTTTTGCTTTTTCTCATTGTCAGCACACTTGTGTTCCTACAGTTCCTGAGACAGACACACCCCTTCACCCACTCAGGTTAACAAAACTGGGCCAAGTTTCTCTTACTGGTGATCACCTGGCCAGACTAAAAGTCAACCTGCATCCTATAGGGAGATCTGTTAGTACTACCTGTTAGTACACTGAGCATACAACAGAAATATTTTTAAAGCATGTATGATTGGAGGCCGTGAGCCCACAGGACTCCGGGCCTCAGTTTTTGAGCAGGACCCAAAGCCCTCACAAGACTTGGCAAGCACCTTAGCAGAATCACCTATCAACACATCAGCAGACTGTTCACTCTGCTCCCACACAGGTCACTCAGCTCCTACCTACCCACAGCACAGCCATCACCCAGCTCCCCCAACCTCACCAGAAATACCTATCAGCACCTCTGCAGAACTCCAGACTGTGTGCCACTCCCACACAGGTCACACGGATGCTACCTATCCACAGCACAAGCCATTGCCCAGCTCCCCCCACATCACCAGACATCTGACACTGGAAGCAGACCAACTCCATCTTGGAAAATCTTCCTCGCCATTTTATGGTGGGCAAGGCTATCAGATAGGATCTCCATTTGACCAGGTACCTGATTTCTAATTCCTCCCCCCTCCCCAACAGTGTTAACTCAGCACAGAGGCCACCCAACAAAAGAACAGCTCTCCATTGGACAGGAGTGCAGTGGGAACAGGGCACCGCCCACCTGGTGAGAGGTGGGGGTGAGAGGTCCCCCGCAGTTGGTACCTGATAAATAAGAGAGGGAAAGGGACTAAAGTCCAGAGCATAACAGAGAGATAAGGATTTGGGAATCTCTAGGTAGGAGAGTGAGACGATACAGGGGGCTCAAGTCAGTGGTCACAAAAGAAGATCCGTTAGGCGCTATTCCCTGCTGAGACTGGTGGGCGGCACTGCCCACTTCCAGATGCTCCAAACCAGGTCCAGTCTTCACAACCTGGTTACCTACACCGTCCTTAGGGCAGAGACACCTACTGGATAAGACAACCCCATCTACTGGACGAAAAGAGAAAGAAACGAATCTCTAAGATGATTTTTTTTCCTCCTTTCTCTTCTACTCTTCTATACTTTAGCCCTCACATGCCCAACATGTGTAAAACCAAGAACTTTGTATGAAATAGGACATTGAGGAATGAGTCAGCTGAATAATATAGAGGAATTGCATAGGCCCTTTTTTTTTCTTTTTCTGTTTTCTTTATTTCCCTTTTTCTCTTTCTTCTTCCTTCACCCTCCAAATTATACTATTTTAACATCCTATATTTTTCTAAAAACATGTGTGTTTGTTTTATGTACTCTACTGACTTCCCACATAACTGTCTATATATTATTTCATATGTATTCTCCTGCTATTAACCCTCTTAATTAGATTTCTCCTTCACAATTTCTAAGATATATTAACTATATACCCTCACACCTTCTCTCCTCAACATATCATCCTACGCCTGACCCACAGTTCATAGTCCGCCACCAGAAACTGTAAACCTTTTCATAAAATACTGATTATATTTTAAATAATAATTGAATCCAACATTTCTGGGCATACATGCTAAACTATAAATGTCTTAATAACAACAATCTCTTCATAGGTGATATATTGTTGATATTAGGATCTACTAACAATGTCCATCCCCACAAAGGATTGATCTTGGAACCCTACAAGAGCACTACAAATCTAAAGGGTAAAAACTCTAACACATCAAGATCCACAGAGCTGGAAAGGCAGACACATGAGCAACATGAATAGACAAGGGAAGACAGTACCAAAAACAAATGAAGACAACATATCATTATAAGAATTGACAGCTACAACAGAAAAATGACAGAGGAAGATTTCAGGATATACATGGATAAAATGTTCTATGACCTCAAAAAAGACATAAGAAAACAAATACAAGCAGTGAAAGATCACTTCGACAATGAGCTACATAAACAAATCCAAGAAACAAAAGATCATCTCAACAGGGAGACCAAGGTTACCAAAAAAAAAAAAAAAACAAACAAACAAAAACCAGAAATCCTTGAAATGAAAGAAATAATAAATCAAATTAAAAACTCAAATAAGAGCATCATCAACAGAGTAGACCACTTAGAAGACAGGACATCAGACAATGAAGATCAAATATATCATCTTGAAAAGAACATAGCAGAAAACTTTCCAGACATGAAGAATGAAACAGAAATCCAAATTCAAGAAGCCTACAGGACACGGAATATTCCAAATCACAACAGATTCACACCAAGAAACATAATGAAAGTGCCCATCATACAGAATAAGGAGAGCATTTTAAAAGCCACCAGAGAAAGTAATCATATTACATATAAGGGAAAACCACTTAGGATAATGACAGATTTTTCAACATAGATGCTGAAAGCTAGAAGATCCTGGAACAACATATATCGAACTATGAAAAATAATGGGCGCCAACTGATAATCTTGTATCCAGCAAAATTAAGCTTCAGATTTGAAGATAAAATAAAAACCTTCCATGATAAACAAGTGTTAAAAGAATTTATAGCTAGAAAACTGGCACTACAAAACATCCTTGGCAAAATATTTCATGAACTTGAAATGAAAAACAATGAAAACCAGCAGAGGGAGGTAGTACACTAAAGGAAAAACTAATCAAAGAAAAAAACCAAGTCAAGTTAACTAATAAAAAAAAAAACAAAGATGGTTGGAAATACAAACCATGTCTCAATAGTAACCCTAAATGTTAATGGCTTAAACTCACCAATCAAAAGACATGGACTAGAAGATTGGATTAAGGAGGAAAAAAAAAAAAGATGAGACACTATGCTGCCTTCAGGAGTCTCATCTGATACGAAAAGCCATACATAGACTGAAGATGAAAGGTTGGGAAAAATCATACCACTCACATGGACTACAGAAGCAAGAAGGGGCTTCCATATTCATATCAAATAAAATAGACTTCAAGGCAAAGTTAATCAAAAGGGATAAAGATGGACATTACATATTGCTCAAGGGAACCATACACCAAAAAGACATAACAATTATAAATAGCTGCCGGGGCATAAAGCTATGTTTATCAAACAAACTCTTCTCAAGTTCAAGAATCAAACTGACCACAACACAATAATCTTGGGTGACTTTAACATACCTCTCTCACCACTGGATAGATCTTTCAAACAAAAGTTGAATAAAAAAAAAAAACTGTAGACCTCAATAACACAATCAATCTGCATTAAGGAGATACTCTTTCTTTCCAGCAGCATATGTATTTTTCTCTAAAATAGACCATATACTATGCCACAAAGTAATGCTCAACAAATACAAAAAAGTAAGAGATTCTACCACGCATTTTATCAGATCATAATGAAATGAAATTGGAAATCAACGACAAAATAAAAAATAAAAACTTCTCCATCACCTGGAGACTGAAAGATATGCTACTGAATCAACAATGTGTCACAGAAGACATAAAGGAGGAGATTAAAAAATTCACAGAGGTAAATGAGAACATAGATACAACATATGAAAATCTCTGGAACACTATGAAAGCAATACTAAGGGAAATTCATTGCATGGAGTTTTCCCAAAAAGTCAACAAATAAATGACCTCATCTAAAAGCCCTAGAAAAAGAAGAACAAACCAGAAGCAAAAGCAATTTAAGGCAAGAAATAATTAAAATTAGAGCTGCAATCAATGAAATTGAAACAAAAGAAATAATTGAAAAAATTGACAAAACTAAAAGTTGGTTCTTTAAAAAGATAAATAAAATTGACAGACTCTTAGCCATGCTAACAAAGAGAAGGAAGGAGAGAGAGAACTCAAATTACTAGCATTCATGATGAAAAAGGAAATATCACAACAGACATACAGAAATACAGAGGATAATTAGAAGTTATTTTGAAATCTTATACTCCAATAATATAGAAGGCACTGACAAATTTCTTCAATCATATGATTTGCCCAGATTCAGTCAGGAAGATATACACAATTTAAACAGACTAATATCAAGGCAAGGAAATAGAAGAAGCCATCAACCAAGAAAAGCCCAGGACCAGATGGATACACAGAGAGTTCTACAAGACCTTTAAATAAGAACTAACATCAATACTCTTCAATTTATTTCAGGAAATACAAAAAGAGGGAGCACTTCCAAACTCATTCCATGAGGCCAATATCATTCCAAAACCAAAGACACATCAAAAGGAAGAAAACTTCAGACCAATATCTCTAATGAACATAGATGCAAAAATTCTCAATAAAATTCTGTCAAATCAAATACAAAAACATATCAAAAAGATTGTGCACCATGATCAAGTGGAATTCATCCCAGGGATGCAAGATTGGTTCAACATACGAAAATCAATAAATGTAATTCATCACATCAATAGACTTAAAGATAATGAACCATAGGATCATCTCAATAGATGCAGAAAAAGCATTTGACAAAATACAGCACCCTTTATGTTCAAAACACTAGAAAAACTAGGGATAACAAGAACATATCTCAACATCATAAAGGCTATCTATGCTAAGCCTCAGGCCAACATCATTCTAAACAGAGAAAAACTGAAGGCATTCCCTCTAAAAATTGGAAGAAGATAGGGATGTCCTCTTTCAACACTTCTATTCAACATAATTGTTGAAACACTGGCCAGAGCAATTAGACAGATGAAAGAAATCAAAGGGATGTGTATAGGAAAAGATCAACTTAAATTAGCACTATTTGCTGACGATATGATTCTATGCCTAGAAGACCCAAAGAGATCCACTAGAAAACTTCTAGAACTCGTAAATGAATTCAGCAAAGTAGCAGGATATAAAACCAGCACCCACAAATTAAAGGCAATTCTGTATATCAGTGACAAATTCTCTCAGAAGGAAATAAACTGCCCCATTCACAATAACCTAAAAAATAATAATAAGATACTTGGGAATCACCTTAACTTAATGAAATAGGTGAAACATCTATACAATGAAAATTACAGAACCCTAAAGAGACAAATCAAAAGAAGACCTTAGAAGATGGAAAGATCTACCTTACTCTTGGATAGGCAGAATTAATATTATCAAAATGAGCATTCTACCAAAAGCACTAAACAGATCTTATTCAATTCCCATCAAAATCCCAATGGCATTCATTATAGAAATAGAAAAAGCAATCATGAAATTCATCTGGAAAAATAAGAGACCCAGAATAGCTAAAGCAATCCTGAGCAGGAAGAATGAAGCAGGTGGCACTGCTATACCAGACCTTAAACTATACTACAGAGCAATAATAACAAAAACAGCATGGTATTGGCAACCAAACAGACTGGTAGACCAGTGGTACAGAATAGAAGACACAGAGAATAATCTACAAAATTAAAACTACCTTATTAGACAAAGGTGCCAAAAACATGCACTGGGGAAAAGACAGCCTCTTCAACAAATGATGATGGGAAAACTGGAAATACATATGCAACAAAATGAAATTAAACCCCTTTCACCATGCACAAAAACTCAAAATGGACCAAGGACATAGGACTTATACCAGAGACTCTGTGTCTAATAGAAGAACAAGTAGGCCCTAATCTTCATCATGTGGGATTAGGCCCCAACTTCCTTAATAAGAGTCCTATAGCACAAGAATTAAAACCAAGAATTCATAAATGGGATAGAATCAAACTAAAAAGTTTCCTTCTCAGCAAAAGAAACAATCTGTAAAGGTGAAAAGAGAGCCTCTATCCTGAGAGCAAATCTTTACCCCTCACACATCAGATACAGCACTAATCTGTAGGATAAAAAAGAACTTCAAAAGCTAAGCACCAAAAAATAAATAACCCAATCAATCAACAAATGGGTCAAGGATCTAAACAGACACTTTTCAGAAGAGGATATAGAATCAATCAATCAACAAATATATGAAAAAATGCTCATAATTTCTAGCAACAGAGAAATGTAAATCAAAACTACTCTAAAATCTCACTCCAGTCAGAATAGCAGCTATTATGAAGACAAACAACAATAAGTGTTGGCGAGGATGTGGGGAAAAAAGGTACACTCATACATTGGTGGTTAGAATGCAAATTGATGTAGCCAATATGGGAAAGCAATATGGAGATTCCTTGGAATTCTAGGAATGGAACCACCATTTGACCCAGCTATCCCTCTCCCCAGACTATACCCAAAGGACTTAAAGACAGCATACTACAGAGACAAAGCGACATCAATGTTTATAGCAGCACAATTCACAACAGCTAAACTGTTGAGCCAAACCTAGATGCCCTTCAGTGGATAACTGGATTAAAAAAATGTGACATATATGCACAATGAAATTTTACTCAGCAATAAAAGAGAATCAAGTCATGGCATTTGCAGGTAAATGGATGGCGTTGGAGAAGATAATGCTAAGTGAAGTAAGCCAATCCCAAAAAAACAAATGCTGAATGTTTTCCCTGATATAAGGAGGCTGACTCATAGTGGGGTAGGGAGGGGGAACATTGGATGAACAGATGAATTCTAGATAGGTAAGAGGGGAGGAAGGGAAAGGGAGGAGGCAGGGGATTAGCAAGGATGGTGGAATGTGATGGACATCATTATCCAAAGTACATTTATGAAGATACAAATTAGATGTCTACCTACTTTATATACAAAGAGATGTGAAAAAAAGTGTGGTATATATGTGCAATAAGAATTGTAATGCAAAAAAAAGTACATGTATAAAGACATGAATTGGCATGAACATACTTTATACAAAGATATATAAAAACAGTACTCTAAGAGTGTAATAAGAATTGTAATGCATTCCACTGCTGTTGTGTATTTAATAAAGTAGAATCAATAAAAAATTAAATTTAAAAAGCAATAAAAAAATAATAATGAATTGGACAGTCGGTTCTCTAACCGTTAATGCCAGAGAACAGCTAAAATAATTGGGATTTCAGGCTCAATTCTAACTCAGAGGATGCAAAAATGACATTTTTTGGTAAAAGGCCTTTTGGTACTCTCAAACCACATCTGAGCAAGTGACTTCCTACCACCAGAATCCTGCCTGGTGATTTGAGGAACATTGCAGGCGTCATTTGGATATGTGTGTGATGGTGTTGATGTTTACTTCTACATGTGAATATAAAAACAGATGACAATTACACAAATTTATCTGTCCCCAAAGGCAAGGGAGAACCAAACATGTACTTTTGCTTATTTTCGCATTGAGGACTTAGGTCAGCTTGAGAAAGTGAGATAAATGAAGTGTTTATTTGATTCAGATTATCATTGCAGAAGTGGAGGATAAAACAGATACATATTAAAATTATTTTCTCATCAAGAAAACCACAAAGAGAGCTTTGGCAACTTTGAGTGTCCTGGAAGAATCTTTCTTGCCAAAATTTTGAAGTAGACACTAGTGGCCAGTCTGCCATCCTTTTAACATCATCTTATATTTCTCCTGTCTCCTAATTCAAAGATCCTTCACTGAGCAGTTCTATATTCCATGCATAATATTAAAATATATTATATTTTCAGATATATTTCTTTTATCTGAAAATACAGATATAAGAAACACCTGCTTCCTATCTCACCCTAGGATTTCAGTGTCATAGTGGAAATTTGCAGGTACCTCTCACAAACTTAAATGTAACTCAACTTATACATATATAAGTGTAACCTAATTGGTCCTTATGCTTTTTTTCTAGAAAATTAAACAGGAGTCTCTGAGGGCCTTGAGATGGGGAAAGTCATTCAAGAAGAGTGAGTAGCCTGAGCAGATGCTAAAGGGCCAGAAAGTTCCAGATTCAGGATTTGGGAGGAGGAAGGTCAATGAGTAGTTTTAGTTGAGCTGATATAGAGTATAGGGAGGGAGAGAGAGAGGCGGGAGACCCAGATATAGGCAGGGAAAAGATATAGAAAACCATTTGTTCATCATTCATTCAATGGCTACTTTTTTAGCCACTCAGTATGTGCTGTGTGATACTAGCTAAGGTACATTTAATTACTGAACAAGTTGGATGCCTGACCTCCAGGAGCTTAGAGTTGGGCAGAGAGCCAGGGCATCTTCAAGGGGCATATCCCAAGATACGCAGCAGATGCCCCAAACTGCAAATAGTTCTAAATCCTGCGTACACTATGTTTTTCCAATACATACATTTCTATAATCAAGTTTAATTTATAAACTTATAAATTAGGCACAGTAAAGAATTATAAATTTATAAACTAGGCACAGTAAGAAATTAACAATAACAGTATAACAATATTAATAAAATGCCACAGCTATAACAATGTGCTGTAATATGTTATGTGAGCTTCTCCTGAAAAGAGTCGAGTCAAATATTAGCATTTTTCTAATTGAGGTTGACCTCAGGTTCATTGAAGCTACAAAAAGCAAAATTGTGGACAAGGAAGGAAGTACTGCATAACAAACTGGAGGAAAAAAAACACACACACATGAACTATAACAAATTTTAAACAGTAAATAAATAATATTCTAATAGAAAGTATAATATGAAGGAAATTGTTTTAGATAGAAGTTGACAGAGATATAAGAAGTGATTTTTATGCTGTGACCTGAAAGGTGAGGATGTAAGTATGGGAATGAACAGGTGTACAAAGACCCTGAGGCAGGCAAGGATTGGTGTATTTGGGTAGTTATTTTCACACAAACATGGAAACAAACCCATTGCAAATCTTGTAGAGATGCAGATGCAGATTCAGTTGGCCTAGGTTGGGCTTCAGGTTCTGCACTGTCCAGGTGTTATGGTTCAGAGATTAAGTGTCTCCCAAAACTTATTTGTGAGACAATGCAAGAAGATTCAGAGGTGAAATGATTGGATTATGAGATCTCCAAGGTGATATGTGCATTAATCCCCTGACACAGATTAAGTGGGTGGTAACTGTAGGCAGGTAGAGGAGGTAGGTCATTGGGGGCATGCCTTTGAAGTTTATATTTTGTCCATGGGCAGAGGAGAACTCCGATTCCTGGTACCACATTTCCAGCTGCTTTCTTCTGCCACACTCTTCCACCATAATGTTCTGTGCCTCACCTCAGACATCAAGGAATGGAGTCAATTGTCTATGAACCAATATCTATGAAACTGTGAACCCCAAAATACTTTTCCTCCTTAAAATCGTTCATGTCATATCTTATGGTCACATAAACAAAAAAGCTGACTAAAAGACCAGGTAATGTTGCTGATGTGGGGACCAAACTTTAACAGCAAAGTGATAGGGGAACAAAAGTCAGAGAGTGTGTCCAGAGGTTAGTGGTGAGGGGAACAACAAGATGAGATAAGGACTGCACCATGGGCCCTTGGGAAGGATACCGTCTTTACAGACCTATACTTTACAGACCTATACTTCATTCTCCTTGATAGGGGACAGACAGTTGTGAGTGGTGGGAACACAAGGATAAGGGAAAAATTCTATATACTTGGCCCACTATGCTGACCTCCACATACTGAGGGGTGTGGGGGAAGCAATTCACCTGCAGCCCTGCTGGGCTTAAGTCAATAGGATATGTAACATTTCTCAGCAAACTATCTGTTCTTGGCAGGAGAAATATAGGCTCTGAAATATTGATAAGAATACAAGTTGCCTAAAGTCTGGGACTTTTGTGACCCTTACACAGACCAGATCCCACAGCTCAGGGAGATAAAGATAATTCCTTATAACCATAAAATCCATAAGAACAGGTTCCAATCAGACCACTTCAGCATGGGCCAAAGGTGACCTAGAGTTGTCATGGCAGTGGGGACTCAAATGGGGCCTAGTACAATAGAAGTGGTGCCCTTTATAAGATGAGGAAGACACATGAGGACACATGTGCACGGTGTGAAGGCCAGCTAAGGATACAGCAAGGACATGGTCATTTGCAAACTCAGAGTTTTCACCCTATTGTCAAAGTCAAGAGGGTGACCTGGGAGGAATGCCTTGAAAACTTCCCCAGGACTCCCAATAAAACTGGAGGGCAGGAGAGATACACTGTCCCTCTGCTAGGAGGACCCACTCTCTCCCTTTAGAGTATTCCCTTTAACATCTCTTCCAATAAACTCATGCCCATTACTCTGAGCAACATGTCTGAAATCTTTTTGACTTGATGGCAAGAATTGGAGTTTGAGACTGAGGTCTTTGTTGATGCCTCAGTTTCCCCCCGAGATCCCAGCTCTATAACATTATGGGATATGAAGGGAGTTTGTGAGAGTATCTTCTAAAAAGAAAGAAGAGAGTTTTCTTGGTCTAACTTCATTGTCTGATATATATCTTTATAGACACATATAGGACTCACACACCCTAACATATTATCTTGGGTTAAAGTGTGGCCTGAAGCCAAGAAATCAAACAAAGACCTGGGGTGAGGCTGGTACTTCCATACCTCTGCCTACCTCACTTATGTCTCACAATGTTTCTTTAGCTCTGGAGTCAAGGGCACAGCCTTCAGGGAGTTATGTACTAAACTGTGTCCTCCCTCAGGTCACACTGAAGCCCTACCACCCAATGTGAGACAGGGCTTTTATGGAGATTAAGGAAAAAAAAAAAAAAAGGCGGATGTCATTAGAATGGGGCCAAATACAATAGAAGTGGTGTCCTTTATAAGATGAGGAAGACACATGAGGACACATGTGCACGGTGTGAAGGCCAGCTAAGGATACAGCAAGGACATGGTCATTTGCAAACTCAAGAGTCTTCACCAGAAACCACCACCCTGAGTGTCATCTCATTTTCGGATATCTAGCCTCAAAAACTGTAAGAAGAGAAACCTCTGCTGCCTAACTCACCCAGCCTGTGGCATCTTGCTATGGCTCCCCTAGAGCACCAATATGTAGGATAAGATCAGGGAGCTGTGCAAATCAGATTTAATAATCTAATCCTCTGTGTTCACTCACCTTTGCAGAGGCATTGAGAAAGAATTCTGAGGACTGCTGGCTTAAAAGAGTGGTCCTCTGCTCAGAACATGCATAAGATACAGGTTGAAAGACTTGTTTAGGTCCCCCTAGAGGGGTACTGATTTAATTGGTCAGGAATGGGATTGGCACATCTGTATGCAAAGCTTTATGCGCATACAGAGGTGAGAGAAAGTGAGCGAAATTGTACTTGTAAAGATGCTTCTGGAGGCACTTGAAGGCAGTTATAGTAGATGATATGTCTGAAAATAAATGCAAAGTACACAACTTGGCTTCTGTCCTTTCTGAGACCCTGATAGGTGCTAAATGAGAAGCAGTTTTTTGCACCTTCAATCTTTCTCATACTTCACTACTCTGGCCTTTAACTCAGATGAGAAGTCAAGCAGCTCTGTAAGGGCCACACATCCTATTGATGCCCTCAGCCCTTGGGAATTGCTCATTTTCATGGGGAAAAAAAAAACTGCTGATATATGGGTATTACTAAAATGTACTCTCCGATCTTTCTTGCCAAACTGCACATTTCTATAATAAGTCATTTCTTCAGAGCTCAATTATTTTGTGATGTTTGATTAAATAAAATCAGCACCACAATAATTCTATTAGGGTTAATTGACATCTTCTCAAGGCAAAATTAGCCACTTTACCAGTCACACTTCTAAGGACAACCTTCCCCACTTTAAGCAGCCATATATGAACACAATCCTTGAGAACTACTTCGAAGATTGACTACAATTTTATATATTGTTTTTACAAAACAATTATCATGTCAACAGTTCAAAACTTATTCAGCCTTATAGATAGCATTACAATATTCATAAGACTTGACAGCTAAGATTTAACTATTAAAGCCACATAATTAATTTCTTAATCCAGAGCTTAAGAATGATAATGGCTTAATGCCTAGACTATGTCAATAACATTTAGGCAATACAATCTGCTAAAATATATGATCCCTTTATTCTATTATTTTTGTTGAAGGCCATCTTTATGTATTAAATCATGAAAATTAGAATACAGATTCAATATAGCTGAGATTTCAGTCATGAACTATGCTTTGTAATTATCAATTCTTTAGTCTTAGAACCAACTTTAATGGTCACTGATACCCCATGAGTTTAAGCTGTGTTGGAGGTAATTTTCCTTCTTACATGTATCTAAACTCATATTGAACAATAAGTATAGGGTTGCAAAGGAGGATTTATTTTCTGGATAAGTTGTAACATATTATTTATATTATTTAATTTTGGTTAATGAGCTTGAGTTCTGAACACTGGGTCAGTATTTTCACTTGCAACAATTCTTGAGTTTTAACTTATGCAGAAATTTTTACTTCATCATAGTCTTGGGGGGGGGTGCTTTTATCTCCCAGTAATACAGTTATTATTGAACATCCACTTTATGCCAGGTATTAAATACATTCTATCTCTAATCTTAAGAATTCTACAAGGGAAGAAATATACCAGAACTGTATGGATGAGAAACTCAGGCTTGGGTTTTAAGTGTCTAAGTTGATAAGCTTTTTATAAGTTGATGCCTTTCAGGCCACAAAAACTATGGACTTTAAAATATATACTTAGTGACACATTTCAAATTTCAAGGCTGCATATCTGTATACCATGAAAAGTTAACCTCCTTCCATCTCTGCTTCTATGAGGACAATTACTATGGTCAGTTTCTTCCACATATTTTAATGCATCTGTTAAAACATCTTTGCTAACTACAAGTTTATGCTAATTTTAATGCTACCTGCTCTACCTACTCTCCATAGAAAAGAAAGGAGGATAAAAACAAAACAACAATTAAAAAAAAAGAACTCAAAGAGGTTTAAAACATTAATCATTAAATATTGATCCTCCTAAGGATCTACTCTGTCATCCCTCAACTTTATGGCCCTCTGGGGTTAAATTCAGATATAAAAAGAGCAGCCTAATTTAGAAATAGTTGGTATAAAGGAACAAAAAGGAGATTTACATATTCATGCCACTCTTCAGAATTATTTTTAATAATACTAATTAAGTTATTTAAGGATGGTTAATGAGCTTAGGATTTTTTCACTATTGTAAGATATATTTAATTTGGTTTTTGGTTACTGTTTTCATGGGCAAACAGATTTATGAAGATGGCAAAGCATTCCTGGAGCCCTGGCAGGTCTTTACTCAGTCTCTTTCCTCTCCCTCTCTCCTCCCCCTCCATCTCCTTTTAATGTATCTGTCCATCCCATGGAGGCAGTATGAGCCCCTTTACATATCATTAACGTTGGCTGAAGTGGACCTCATTCTCTGACCTACTCAGGCCCTGTCAGTCTCACAGTACATCTCCACAGACCCAGGGCATATTGTTTGATCCTCTACTACAGAAGAATAACCAGCATCTTCCTGAGCAATTGCTGTCAATTCCCTGAGGACAAGAATCCTATACTGCCTCTCATAATACCAACACACAGTAGGTATACCAAGGGAGTATTTTGAGCTGGAAACATGCAGCAGATTTTGCTTTTTCTCAAACCTATGACCAAACACATATTTTAAAAGACATCATATACTCTTAGGCCAGTCACTCCATCTTTCAGAATTTATCCCCAAGGACGCCTGCCATAGAGTTTATCAGAAGGATGCACCAAGATAAATTAAAAGCACTCAAAACAGAAGAGGTGATGGATACATGATGATGTCTTTGCCTGTTGTTGTTTTGTCAGTGCTTTGGCACATTTTGCTATTCCAACTATAATTTTAAATTAATATTAATTTGGAAATATAATTGAACTACACAACACTACTTCAAAATGTTGCTTCTCAGGCTCAGCACTCTCTCTCTGAAGAGTGAAAGTGCAATTTAGAAAACTGGACCCTTAAGCCTCAGCATTTTCTCTTCCCCATCTTCTGTATCTAACCCAAGTCCTTTAAGTGCCTATAATAGCTGGCTACATTTCCACTCACCTACCTGTATCCTCCAGAGACAGTTCTTTTATTTCTCGTAGAAGACTCTTCTAGACTTTTAGAACTAAGAGTCCCTACTCTGGTTCACACACAGCCTCTCAATTCTACCCACTATACAGAATGATGTTTTCAAAAAAAGGCCAACCTGACCTAATCACAAAAATCCCACTCTTCCCTGCTTAAAATCTCTTAAGTGGCTTTTCATTGCCATATGGGTAAAACCCATAATTCCAGCTTGGCATGATAATACATGACTATAATCCCAGTGACTCGGAAGACTGAGGCAAAAGGATCACAAATTCAAGACTAGCCTCTGCAACTTAGTGAGACCGTGTCTCAAAATAAAAAGGACCTGGGGATAAGGCTCAGTGGTTAAACACTCCTGAGTTAAATTCCTGGTTTAAAAAAAAAAAAAAATCATTAAAGCCCATAATTTCCATTGTGACCCAAAAAACCTTCTGTGTTTTTAATTTCTGCTTTAGGCCATATGCCACAATCCTCTTGGCTGTCTTCAAAGGTGGCCCCCTAGTTGGGGGAATATTCTGCTCCCTCTGATGGACTGTGCCCTTCTCCTTGCCCAGGGCAGCTCCTGCACCCCTCAGCTCCTGGGTCACTTCTATAAGGTCAGTCACTCCGTATCTTCCACTTAGGTGAAATCCCCTCATGATGGACTCACAATATCTTCAATTATCACAGATGTAGTTTCACACTGGATATTAGAAAGAATATTAGATCAACATCTGTCCCCCCTACCAAGTGGTAAGTTGAGGGCAGGGACCATGTTTGAGTTTATCAATTAAGTCCTGGTTACCTAGGGCAATGCCTGGCATAAAATAGACCATCAGTGAATATACATTAATACCAGAATTAGTTATTGACAGCAGGAGGGACAGCAACTCAGTTTACCACAACACCATGTCTTTTCTTGGACAGTATGCATGCAGCACTGTGTTCGATCTCTATAATGAGCAGTGGGCCTCTCAAATCTCCCCTTACTGAGGAGGAAGTAATTAAAACATAAGAGGATGCTATAATCTAAATATGCATATCCTGCCAAAATCTACATGTTGAATCCTAATCACCAACATGATATTAGAAGGTGGAGGCTTGGGGGGTGATTGACCTAGGAAGACAAAGCCCTCATGGATGGGCTGAGTGCCCTTAGAAAGGAGGCCCCAGAAAGCCACCTTGTCTTGTCTGCCAAGTGAGGATGCAGGACCTAGTATCTGAGCCCCGTCTTTGCCAGACACAGAATCTGCCAGCATCTTCATCTTGTGTTTCCTAATCTACATTACTATGAGAAATAATTTCCTGTTCTTTTATGGTATTTTGTTATAGCAGCCCAAATGAACAGGTTAATTTACATTAATCACCCAAAACGCTGGCTCCCTTCTCAGCATTTCAATTAGAAATACATTTTTCTAACATTAACAATGCCTCTGGTCCTTCATACGGGGGTGTCTTAAATACGTGGACGGATCGTTTCTGGCTCACGCTGAGGTGGCTGCACAGATGGCAGAGGCACACAAAAGAGAAAGTAAGCAGAGTAATGACTTGAGGTGCTGCTAGCTGTTCCACTGTTATAAGTAATGATTTTTCTCCTTAATTGTAAGCATCTGCCTTGAACATTTAAATGTTGGCAAGTGAAAATATTTGCCAAGTCAAGATTTCACCGCCAAATGCCAAGACCTAGAATTCAGGAAGTCATAATGTTTTCATTTCCATTAAAACGTAGCTAGTTAGGACCAAAAGGGAATTTAAGGAGAAAAGTTAAAAATAATACCACTGTTGGTAAAATTTGAGTTAAAATTCAAACCAGGCATCTACCGCAATCAGCCTCAGGGTTAGGAGACTGCCATGCAACAAACCTGATACTGTATGGTAAAGGGAAGAGATGGTAGGGTGCTACAATGCCAGCTAGCAGAGAACAACATGAAATTTCGCAGTGAGGTGGACATGGGAACAATGATATCAATGAGCTACACAACAGTATTTGGGCCCCACTTGTTTAAAATTCTCATTCCTTCACATCTTTCCTTATAGTTGCAAGTGGCAGCCACAATCCTAATTTAACAGTAGCAATGTGCTTACAATGAACTCATTGGGTCCTATACTAAATGCTGCTGATAGGGACTGCATCATTTGATTTATCAAACTGCTTTACTGCCATTACCCACATTTTACAAGTTACAAGACCATAGCACAGAGAGGCTGGGCATCTAAAGCCAAGAACCCCAGCTGGGAGCATCGGAAGCAGGAGGAAATGCAGGCAGTGTAACTCTAGGATCTATACTCCTGATCTAAGTTGCTTCTGGGGAGGTGCCTCTCCTGATATCCTAAGTTTTCCCTCCTCCTTTCCTATGGAGCAGAAAGCAACTAGGGACTCCTTGAGCCACCCAGCTGGACCCTGTTTTCAAGTCTGAGCTATAAAAGTTTTAGCATGAATGCCATGCCTTTGCATCATCTGCCTGCTGAATTCACATAGATAAGGAAGGAGGCGCTACAAATGGCAGCACTAACTAATGGAAAAAAGGGTTCTTGGAGGACTGAATGGAGTCCAGGTACTTTCATCACTGTGGCAGCCCCAGAACCCACTATTGTCTTGTCCACACTGGACTGTACAGCATGAGTGACAAATAAGCTGTAAAAGTTATAGGTGGAATGCTGTGTTAGCTTTCCCTAGCCACAACAAAATACCTGAGGTAGTTAACTTATGGGGAGAAATGGTTTATTTTGGTTCATGGATTTAGGGCCTCCAGTCAAAGACTGGTTGGACCTATTGCTTAGGGTATCTGAAGGGGGTGTCACTTGGCAATGCTAGAAGCATGTGGGTCTCTGAAGGGAATTCCAGATATCAATGTGGGGAGCATGTGATGGAGCAACAGAGAGAGAGATAAAAAGGATGAAGTCCCAAGGGCTCTTCAAAGGCACACCACTGTGACCTAAGGACCTCCTACTGGGCCTCATGTCCTAAAGGCTCTAGCACCTCCCAATTGCACCAGCCTGAGGACCAAGCCTAGCAAGAGCCCAGCCTGCAGAGGACACATGGAGACATTGTCAGTGAAGGCTGGAATTCTGGGGAGCATGCAAAAAGAAATATGATTGGGGGATATCTGGTCACAAAGGATTTCCTCATGAGAGAGATGTGGCTGTTTGGAGACCAGCTGAAGAACCAGGAGTTCCAATGCCTCTAAGCACATTCTTTAAGGAATGCTTTCGGCTAAAAGATGGTATCTACTTCTCCCAAAGAGATGCACTTGAACGGAATTAGAACACAACACCAAATTGTGTCTCTAATTTGGCAACATTCCACCTTGCTGGCTGAATTCATTGTGGCCTTGGATATGGGTTGGGTGGATGGATCAAACCACATGCACACATGAGCCCCGTGTCTCTCACTGTGGACTTCCCTCCCTTAACTGCATTCTAGAAAGCCAACTGAGAACTTAATCTGCCTTCGCAAGGGTCCTGTGGTCCCTTCCTTCTATCACAGCTTCCCTAAGATGATAAGATCAATGAATGTGAAGGAAGAATCTCCCTCTGGAGAACCTACTCTGCGCCAGGAACTCATGCTTGTGCACTTACTAATCTCCAGCAGATTTTCCAACACATGAAGATACAAATAGGAACAACAGGTGGTTCCGGCTCTACTTCTTATATAACTACCATGCTCCAAGCAAAGGCACTGTCTTATGGGCCTTTACATTTTGACAACAAATCTATACAGCAAACTGTTAAGAAATAAAGTCACTGAGACATCCCTATATTTGAGAGCTCTAAGTTACCCTAGACATTTTCATGGATGCTGAAAGAAAATAGGCGATTGCTGGGGCAGAGACAAAGAAGAGTATTTACATTTGGAGTCATACAATTTGTGCTGGCTTCCCAACCTCCAATTCCCACAGGACAATGGAAGGAGGGACAAATGGATGTTAGACATGCTGTGGGTTGTTTTATAAGTGAGGAATCCTGAGTTTAGAAAACCCCAACATTTTAAAGGGGCCTGCATGAAAACCTGACTGATCTTCAACATGGACATTGTTTGTATTACCCTGAATGGAAAGCAAATTGCCCTCAGCTCCACAGGAACACCTTTACCTCTATTTTCCCTGAAGTTTGCTATATAAATATCCTTAAAAGGATACTCTGGAACAGAAGCTGAATTTCTTTGTTCAAAAGACAGGCAGAACTGAGAGAGGTCCACAGAGAATTGTTTCTACTTTACAAATGTGATAATGAGGTTCAGAATCATTAAGTAATTTTAAGTAAATTTCCCAATGCACTCACTCACAGGAACAAGAAAAGGGATTCCAATCCTGTTGTCTCTTGTTCTAAAATCCACACTCCTGGCTACTGTGCAATTCTGCTCCCATGTTACTAGGCCAGTGACCAGAGCTCAGGGAGTTAATGAGCAGATTCAATGTAACCTGAAGAAGCCTGGAAGTAAAGGAGCTGGGATGCAGTCCACATCATCTGAATATAGATCACAACACAGCTACTGATAAGACTATCAGTACACGTGAGTTTGCTGGGCAGCCCGGAACATTCCAGGCAAAGCAAAGGTGTGCAGAGAACAAGAAGAACAACTAGCTCAAGGGAGGCCTGTGACAGAAGAAGGTTTGTGCAAGTGTGTATACCCACACATATACAGAGAGAGAGAGAGGGAGGTAGAAGGAGTGGCCCAAGCTGAGTTTTGAGGTTGATTTTTATCCTGTGGGCTCTGGGATATGATTCAAATGGAATTTGACTACAGTGTTTGATGAACAAACATCCAGTGGATGTATCTACCTTACCTCCCCAAATGAGTTCACTTGATTACTCCAGCTACCTGAAAGGCTAGTTTTATGGGATGCCAACTAATTGTAGGAATAAAAGCACTATAACAGGAAGCTTGTGGGCTGATGTCTGCAGGCATTCAAATGATTAAAAAACAATCTTAGGAAAATTAGCAAAGGATATGAACAGAGAACTCATTTTTAATAAAAGAGGTTGTTGGGGGGAGGGGGAGAGGGAGGGGGGAGGGAGGGAAGAATGGCACTAACCATAAGAATTAAGATGAGTGTCACTTAAGTGAGATGTGCATTAATATACCATAAAGACATTGTCACTCACCATTACATTATACTGAAGAAATCTAAAACTTTGACCATGTTTCTATTTGCTGGGATGTGAGAAGGCCAGTGGTCCTTATGGTGTTACACTACGAAAGTTATTTATCTCAGCCTTATACAGTAGCAAAAAAACTGGATACAACTAGGAGTCCAGGAATTAACTGAATGATTAAATTATTGGATATACATATAATTGAACAAAATTTTTTTATAAGAGGGCTCTAAGTATTCATATAGGAAAATAAACTAACCCTGTTATCAAGAGTGGGGAGGAAAAACAGTGCAGAACATTGAACATATACTTGGCGGAGGAGGAGGAGGATGCTAAAAATCCAGATTTAAATTTATCTGGGTATGCCAGGAGAAACTAGAAGGCTATTTTAAAAGAGCAGTAAAGAAACTGGCAATGTATACCACATGGCAGATGAAGTCATTTCATATTTTTCCGTACTTCCTGTTTGGCTATTTGAATATATTTCCTTTAAAACGAAATTTAAAAATATAAACACTAAAAAATAATAAACAACATTTTTCTGCAAGATCAGTTTCAGGACTAGGAAAGTCTATTGTCTTGGGTCTTACAAGGCAACTTCAAAATCTTCTGGCATCCTCGTCAGTTTTGAAAACAGAATCGATTTTGCCATTAGAAAGTAGAACATGGATTCCTGCTACTTGCTGGATTTCTTTCTGAAGCAATTTGCCTATTTTGAATAAGACACTGAAAGTAGTTTCTTCTTCCCATTTGGTTTTCTAAGCAACTTTTGTGAAATTCTTTCAAAGTTATATCCAGTCTTTCCTCATAATAGCCAGGATGCTTCAACTGTGCCCATTCCTTCTGTCCTAGTCTGTGTTCCATTTCTATAACAAAATGCCTGACATTAGGTAATTTATAAAGAACAGAAGTTTTGCCAGGCATGGGGGCACATGCCTGTAATCCTAGTGACTCAGAAGGTCAAGGAAGGAGGATTGCAAGTTCTAGGCCAGCCTGGGCAACTTAGATCCTGTCTCAAAATACAAAATAAAAAAAGATGGGGGATGTAGCCGAGTGGTAAAACATCCCTGGGTTGGATCCCTAGAAGCATACTGGCTCACAGTTCTGGAGGCTAGAAAGACCGAAAGCATAGCACTGGCATCTGGCGAGGAACTTCTTGGTGAAAAGCAACATGAGGTACAAGAGAGCAAGTGAGCTAGTTCTGCTTTCTCTTTTTCTTATAAAGCCACTAATGCCCTCATGGAGGCCTCACCTAGATGGCCTCATCTAATCCTAACTACCTTGCAAAGACCCTGCATCCAAATACGCTTCACCATACTGCTGAACTTGCCCTCTTCCCCCACACCTGCCCTGCTATTTTAGGGGAAATACCATAATCCATAATATTGGTTAATTCCCATGCTGTCAATCAATACTCACCCTGACTAATTTCAAGTTGCCAATGTGGTGTCCTGAGGCAGCACAATGATAACCCAGCCTGATTCCAACTCTTAAGATTGGGAGCCATCTCATCACAAAGGCATGAAAAGTTAATTTCTGCTTTACTATAAATTACTGCAATTTCTAAACTTGCTTGGAATGCCTGCACATGCCTTGAACTCACCCATGCCTGGTTTTCCCTGACCACATAACAACACTCTCTGAAACCTTTGTGGTGCCTCATAAATTCTGATGTTGGAATATAAATTTACTCTCCAAGTGTTAAACTATTTAGACCATTAACCTACTACCTGCTTTTGTATTATGCTTGTCAAAACACTGTTATCTGTAAGGTTCTCAAGACACTCCCCTTTTGCAACTTTCTGTGCAAAAAAAACTGCACTCCTCCAGAGCCGGAGTACTATCTTCTGTTCCCACAGATTTGGGGAGATGGACAGTCCTGGCCAGTCTGAATAACAAGCTTACTTCAATTTGATTTAAATTGGAGTCGGTGGTCTTTTCTTTGTGTCATGGTTTAACAACAGCATACAACTATATACTGTTTCCAACACTCAGATTTGATACATGTAAATCATCTCAAGAGCAGAGATAACAGTAACATATATTAAAATCCTCTGGAAGGACCAAGTTTTGAGAACTTACTGCTTTCTCTTGTCATTTAACATATTCAATTTTAATAACAATTGTGTTTTAAAATGGACTTGCAAACTTCCTAAAAAATCTAACAGTTCTCATGAGCCAGGCCCAGCACTGCCAGTCCCCAAAGCTGACCCTAAGAATGTATACTCTCTCAACACTCTGCTTACAAAGCTGACTTTGAAGAAACTGACAATCAGACAGGGAGAGTGGGTAACAAAAATCACCATAATGTATGGCAGCACAATTAACAGTAGCTAAATGATGAAATCAGCCCAGGTGTCCATAACAGACAAATGGACCAAGAAAATGTGGTGTATATTCATAATGTAGTTTTACTCGGTCATAGAGGAGGATGAAATTATGTCATTTGTTAGGAACTGGAGGAGATTATGCTAAGTGAAATGAGCCAGACTCAGAAAATCAGGGTAGAATGTTTTCTTACATATGTGGAAGCCAGCAACAATAAGGGGGAAAAAAAGGCAGTGAGGGAGGTGATATTGAAGATATAGGGAAGATCAGTAAGTAGAAGATTGAGAGGGAAGAAAAAGGCAACAATTAAGAAAAAAATTTAGCAAAATTAAGTTCTATACATGTATGAATGTAACACAGGGAAGTTCACCCTGTGTGTATGTAGAAAAAACCAATCAAAAATAAAGGAATAAAAGGAAAACCAATATGCTGAGAGCCATAGCCAAGGAGGAATCATGCATGGCATTTTTGGTTGAAAGGTGACCCCAGCAAGCCATGGAGATGATATGATTATGTTAAGATCTGCATTCAAATGGATATTAGACCCCTGCTGTCCACCTCGGGCTGCTACTTTAGAGTTCTAACAGGACTCCCATAGAGTTCCCATTGGTTGGGGAAGTGCGGTAGGAGGGATTTCCGGAGGAGGGATTTGTCTGTTGGTGTCGTGTGGCCGGGAGAACGCCGCATGTGTGGTTCGGCATATTTCCCGGGAGAGTCGTGGCATTGGCAGGAGTGTCAGAAATAAACTTTGTTCCTGCTTGAGTGGCTCGTAATTTTGTGCCTAGCCAGACTGTGGCATTTGGTGGCCCATGAAGGGAACACCTGAAGCTCCGAGGTAAGTAAAATTGCTCGGCCCTGAGGGAAGGCGAGAGAATGGGTGACCATTTCAAAAAACAGTGTGTTCTTGTTTTGATTTATTTTGTTTTTGTTTCAAGCTGCCTATCCCTAGAACTTTCTCAGGCAAACTGGGAAAAATGATTGGCTCAAGGTTTGAAGTTGTTCCGCCCTGAGAAAGAGAAAATTGGTAACAACGATTTTTTGTTCCGTTTTTGTTTCATTCTGTTTTCTTTTTGTTTTATGCTATCTTATTGGGTTGCGTTATCTTTATAGTAGATTAGAAATTAGTAAAAAACAAACCGAAAGAGTGTTAAGTAAATTGTTAGAGGTCCAGACTATGGTAGAAAACATGTTAGATCAAGCAAAAGAGAAGGTCTCTCAGGCTAGTCAGATGCTTAGAGGACAAACAGCTATCAGGAGGGAAGCTACAACAGGAGGCTGCTACTAACTCCGTTCTATCACCAGAGGGCGTAATTCAACAAACATCTCCATCTATAGAGACAGCTGAGTGGCCCTCAAGCCCCGTAGTTGACAGATGGAATCCTGAGGTAGGACCTCAAAGATTAGCATACCCTGTACTTGAGCAGCCAGGAGGGCAACGAATTCACCATGCTTTAGATTTCAAAACAGTGAAGCAATTAAAGGAGGCTGTAACAACCTATCGTCCACAAGCACCCTTCACTGTAAGCATGGTTGAATCCATTACCAATTTGGACATGACGCCAGCAGATTGGGCTAACATGTGTACATCTGTGCTAAATGGAGGACAATATTTGTTATGGAAGGTTGCCAATGAGGAATTTTACACGGAGACAGCTAGGCAAAATGCAGCAGCCAGTTACCCTCAAAGAAATCTAGATATGTTGTTAGGAAAAGGACTTATGAGGGTCAACGGCAACAAATTGAATATGATCCTGCTATATATGCACAAATTGCTGCAGATGCAGTTAGGGCATGGAAGTCTTTACAAGGAGATTTACAAGGTCAATTATCTAAGGTAATACAGAGAGCTAATGAACCTTATGCTGAATTTGTAGATAGGCTTATTCAAACAGCTGCGAGAATTTTTGGAGATACAGAACAAGCAATGCCATTCATAAAACAACTGGCTTATGGCCAAGCAAATCATTACTGCAGACAGGTCATTAGACCATGGAGACATGAAGATTTAAACACATATATTAAATTATGTAGAGACATTAATCAACAAGGGCAAGTCTTGGCAGATGCAGTACAACAGGCTTTAGATGACAGGCCAAAAAAATGCTACAATTGTGAACAAACAGGACATTTTAAAAGGAGTTGCCCCATAGGAGGAGGGTTTAACAAAACTAGGTATCAAAGGAATAGAATACCGGGTATTTGCCCATGATGCCGTAAAGGGAGACATTGGGCTAATGAATGCTGTTCTCAAACTACCACAGAGGGTACTCCGTTATCAAAAAATGGACAAGGACCAAGTGTTTACCCACGATATCGTGGAGAAAGGCATAAGGCTCCATTGCCATAAAACAGACTGGGGGGCCCAATGCTCCGGGACCCACAACCACAAATATACGGGGCAATGGAGGAACCCAACAACACCATCAAGGTAGTGCCCAGGATACATTATCCATTAAATTCCTAATCAGAAAAACTAAAGGGAGCGCAGGGTTGGACATCTGCACCTCCACCAGAGCAGTACTAACTCCAGAGATGGGAGTTCAAATCATTCCCACAGGAGTAAAGGGCCTCTTCCCCAAGGAACAGTAGGCTTATTATTGAGATGCAGTTCTTCTACACTAAAAGGACTTATGATAAGTCCTGGGGTAATTGATCCCGATTATGAAGGTGAAATAAAAATTATAGCTAGTTCTCCAAAGGGTATATCAGTAATTTCACTAGGAGATAGAATAGCACAGTTATTAATAATACCCAGCCTATATGATAAATTTTCCAGTATTACTATAGAAAGAGGTTCCAGGGGATTAGGCTCCACAGGTGTGGATTGGGCTATGCTGTCTTTAAATTTAGATTCTCGCCCCATGCTAAAACTAAATATTCAAAGACATGAATTTAATGGGCTACTGGACACAGGTGCTGATCTTAGCATCAAATCTCATCAAGAATGGCCAAAACATTGGCCATTACAACAAGCCACTCAAATGCTTCGAGGCCTAGGAGTGGCAACTAATCCCCATAGTAGTACAATGGTATTAGATTGGAAGGATCCTGAAGGATGTGAAGGAACTATACAGCCAAATGCATTGAATCATATTCCTATAAATTTATGGGGATGATATGTCCTAGATCTATTAGGTGTGACATTAACAAATAACATCAATCCTAATGCGTCCACTACTAGGGCTAGACAAGGTTTTAGGAAAGAAAAAAGATTAGAAAAACAAGAACAAGGTATAGCAGCACCAATTCAAATATATCAAGGAATAAATAGACATGGATTGGGTTTTCAGAAGGGGCCACTGAGACAATCAAAATTACTTGGAAATCAGAAAGACCAATATGGGTTCCTCAGTGGCCCCTAACTAAAGAAAAGATACAAGTAGCCCATGACCTGGTCAAACAACAATTAGCGGAGGGACATATACAACCTTCTATATCTCCCCATAATACTCCCATTTTTGTCATTAAAAAGAAATCTGGTAAATGGAGATTATTGCAAGATTTAAGAGCCATTAATAATGAGATGGTTATTATGGGACCTGCTCAATCAGGGATTCCCCAATTGTCTGCTTTGCCAAAAACTGGTATGTTTTAGCTATAGATATTAAAGATTGTTTTTTTTTTTTCCAATTCCAGTTCATCCTGAGGATAGTCCACATTTTGCATTTACTATCCCTGCACTAAATCATGAAGGTCCTGATCAGAGATATGAATGGAAAGTACTCCCTCAAGGGATGGCTAACAGTCAACTATGTGTCAAATTTATGTTAAAACAATCCAGCCACTTAGAAATCAAAATCCTGAACTACAAATATTTCACTATATGGATGATATATTATTGGCACATAAAGATAAAAACACATTGCTGGAATGTTATGCCACACTTACAAATTTATTAAAAAATTATAATCTAGAGATAGCAATAGATAAAGTACAATTAAATCTTCCAATTATTTATTTAGGAGTTCTATTATCCTCAACCATGGTCCGTCCACCAAAAATTCAAATATGAGTAGATCAACTCAAATCACTTAACGACTTTCAAAAGTTATTGGGAGACATAAATTGGATGAGGTCTTATCTAGGCATACCAACAGGAGAGTTGGGACCTTTATTTGATATCCTAAAAGGTCCATCAGACCCAAATTCACCCTGCATGTTAACGCCTGAAGCAAGAAAGGCATTAAAAACCATTGAAACATATATGGAAAATATGCATTTGGATAGAATTAATATAAGTTTGCCTTTATTATTTATTGTACTACCAACAAAAAATATTCCTACAGGGTTATTTTGGCAAGAAGGTCCATTATTGTGGATACTTTTATCTTATTCTCCTAACACTATGCTTACTAGGTATCGTGAGGCTGTAGGACAATTAATACTCAAAGAATAAAAGCAGCAAAAGGAGTGCTTGGAATTTCTCCCAATAAAATTATTACTCCATATACTATGTATCAAATTGATGAGTTAGCTAATGAGTTAAATACTTGGGCAATAATCATGTGTAAATCTAATGTTTCATTTGATAATCACTTACCATCTAATCCTTTGTTGTCTTTTTGGTCTTCGCATCCTGTAGTTTTTCCCAAAATGACAAAAAAAAAAAAAAAAAAAACCCTATCATGAATGCTCCAAATATATTCACTGATGGGTCAAATAATGGTACAGCAGCAGTAGTTACCCCTGATCAAATATTTACATTTTTAGTAACCAAACAATCAGCTCAAAAGGTAGAGCATAATGCAGTATTACAAGCTTTTGTGATGTTTAAAGATTCTGTATTTAATTTATTTTCTGATAATCAGTATGTAGTTAACGCTATAGTATCCCTTGAAGATGCTGGTAGGATTTGATTTCCCCTTCCTCTACTGTTTTCTCTTTGCTTTCCACTATACAAAGTCTAATCTGGGACAGAAAAGATCCATTCTTTATAGGACATATCAGGGCACATACAGGATTGCCTGGAGCCCTTAGTTTGGGCAATGATTTAATAGATAAATCTACACATGACATACATATTTTCTCCATAATAGAAGAAGCTATAAATTTTCATAAAAGGTTTCATGTCAATGCTAATACTTTACAAAAGCGTTTTAAAATAACTAAGGAACAAGCCAGACATATAATAAAACAATGTCAAAATTGTGTGACCTTTTTACCACAAGTTAATCTTGGAGTCAATCCTAGAGGATTGATACCTAACCATATTTGGCAGATGGACGTCACACACTTGCCAGAATTTGGAAAATTAAAATATTTGCATGTTACGGTTGATACTTCTTCCGGATTTTTGATGGGCTCCCTTCATGCTGGAGAAAAAACTAAAGATATTATAGCTCATTGCTTACAAAATTTTGCCACTGTGGGCGTTCCAAAACAGCTAAAAACAGATAATGATCCTGGTTATACTTCTACCTCTTTTAAACAATTTTGCCCATCATTTGGCATTACTCACATAACAGGAATTCCATACAACCCATAGGGACAAGGTATAGTTGAAAGAGCTCAAACTATTAAAATGTACTTATTAAAGCAAAAAGAGGGAATTGGAAAGGGGTATATATCCCCCAAAGATAAACTTAAAATAAACTTTTTTTACTCTAAACTTTTTAAATTTGGATTCATTAGTACTTAGTGCTGCAGAAAGACATACGTATCCAAAAAATGTACATAAGCCTAAGGTACTTTGGAAGGATATTCAAACAGGACAATGGAAGGTCCTGACCCAGTGATTATCTGGAGTCGGGGTTCTGTTTGTGTGTTTCCACAGGGAGAACAGCAGACAATTTGGATTCCAAAGAGACTAACCAAGTGATTTCTACAGACCAAAAAGAAGATGATTTGACTCAAATCCATAACAGCTGATATCCAGAGCTCCAGCTTGGCTATTCTTACATCTGCGACAGCAATTAACCAGGATGCTTTTTTCAAGCATATTTTATTACTGCCTTTTCCCACATCATAAAATTTTATTTTATTTTTTGAGCTCATACAGACCTAGGTTAATGTTTTTCTGATCAGTTTTTTTTTTTGACAATGGAGTTTTTAAACATTGAAATGGAGATTTCACCTATGTAAAGCTACAAGGCCTTTACTATTGTCTTATGTGTTGTATGTTATGTGTGCACACTTCTGTTTTGTGTTGTATGTCTGTATGTGTGTATGTCTATAGATCATATATGAGGAGCGCTCATAAAAATGGGTCCAAATATTTTTTATTATTCACGTGATTTAAATGGTTTAATTTTGATTGGGTAAACAGCTGTTGAGGATTGTTTTAATATGTGAACAAATAAGGAGGTTAACAAATCTGTTTGTTTACTTTCACCTTTCCTTATCATTATATTTAATATTTATGTTCAGAATAATGTAAATTGTTCAGAAAATTGTTTTCTTAGTGACCTGTTGGAATGTTACATAATTTTTTTTTTTTTTTTTTTTTTTAAGCCATCATTGTCAGAATTCCTACCTTCATCCCAGTGCCGGTGAAGACAAAGATAAAACCGAACTACAGCTTCTTTGATAGCTATCACAGTGAACTGTATAAACTGATGCATCAATGAATAATAACTCAACAAGTAATGCTCAATCAAGGAGTCGATTTTATTTTGGGAGGAAATGGACATATTGATAGATTCCCTCTGCTTTGAACTGTTTGTAGAACTTGCCTGGACTATGTATCACTTGTATGCATTGTGAACTATCTGTAGATGCAGCGAATTGTGGTAGTGCTGGCGTATCTTTGCTGATGTGTCACCAGTCATGCAATTTTTCCAAAGGAGCTGTCAATTGGCTTGGTGTCGTGGCATTTCTGTACCCTCCTCCCTTCTACTAGTGATGGTCTAAATTTAGGGGCCAAGAGAGGTGAGGCAAAGAACCTCACCCCCCCCACACTGGTGCATATGCCTGTCCACAAGTATGGCTGTATGCTGGACAGGTAGTCAGTAACAGGTATGATCCAATTGCAGTGGTACCAACCTAAGACAGGAGGCTGACACCTAGAGGTCAGCTCATCCGATGACGGGTAAGAACCATATGTTGTATTGGACAACCTAACAGGCACGGTCCCTAAGCCACATTGCTTGTTACTTAATAAAACAGAAGGGGGGAAATGCTGAGAGCCTAGCCAAGGAGGAACGATGCATGGCATTTTTGGTTGAAAGGTGATGCCAGCAAGCCATTGAAATGATATGATTACGTTAAGATCTGCATTCAAATGGATATTAGACCCCTGGTGTCCATCTGGGCCTGCTAGTTTGGAGCTCTAGCAGGACTCCCAAAGAGTTCCCATTGGTTGGGGAAGTGTGGTAGGAGGGATTTCCGGAGGAGGGATTTGTCTGTTGGTGTAGTGTGGCCGGGAGAACGCTGCGCGCGTGTGTGGTTCAGCATATTTCCCAGGAGAGTGCGTTGCATTGGCGGGAGTTTCAGAAATAAAGTTTGTTCCTGCTTGAGTGACTTGTGATTTTGTGCCCAGTCAGAATGTGGCACCAATAGAATAGGGAGAGGAAGAAGGGGAGAGAAAGTGGTGGGGAACAGGGATTGAAGTCAAATTTCAAGCACGCATGATTCTGTCAAAATGACCACAAATACTATGTATAATTAAGGCCAGGGCAAAGGAGAGATAGCAGATTATAAAAGAAAAGGAAATGGGTAGATAGCACTGAGAAACTGATGTGACTCCATTTTTGAAAAAAACAGCTTCTACTTCAAGTCCTGTCCAAAGGGAGGGCGGGGCATGATCCTTATCCCCGGAAAAACCCATGGAGTGTTCCTCAGCACATAGCCACCCTGCTGAGTTGTTTGTCTATAAATAAGGAGAGATCTGCAGCACAGGTGTCTATGACTCAGTTATACTAGTTCCTGGAAAGACCTAATGTCTGACCCTGAAGATCCATAGTAACCTCCTAGCAACCACCAATCAGTGTGAGACAAGGAAAATACCTGAAATGCCAGTTGACTCTCCCGGTAATTTCAGTGATTGATAACATGTTAGGAAACCATGTAGAACCATGTAGTTTATCATATACACCCCTGCCGCCTAAATCAATCAGTTCAAATGTATCCATCACTTGAACTAACCAATCACTCTTACCCGATTGTTCCTGCCAATGAATGTGCTAATCAATGTTAAGAGTTGTTATTTGATTTTCCCACAGTGTGAAATGATTTGCTGTGTGATGCTGTGATGCATAGAATATCCCCCAAAAAACTTAGAAATCCTCACTGAACTAAGGGTCAGGACTCACTCCTTGGGACCCCTGTGTCGGAAACGGTTGTGAGTCCAGGCTCGAGAGATTGTAATAAAGGCTCTTGTGTGATTGCATCGGATTTGGCTCCTAGAGGTCTATTGGGGTCCTATGAATCTGGCATTTCAGCACCTGGTTGCTAACAGTTTGTGTCGGGGATGGGGAGTGTGGATATCACACTTTCCAACACAAGCAATCATCCCTGAGCTAATCATATGATTTTTGTCTTTAGGTGGGGTGGGAGGAGAAGGCATGAGAAGAAATGAAACCTGAAATCTATAAAAGGGGCAAGACACCTCAACTCCCTTGGGAACCAACTCTGGAGCCCCTCCCCCCTGAAGGAGTGAGTCTCTCACCTTCTTGCTACCTGTCTCTATTCTGCTTCTTAAATAAAATTTACCTTTTGCTCTTGTCTGAGTATTTCTCAGATGTTTAGTCCTCAACACCAGGGTAATGAGGACCAAATCTCAATTTTCAAGATCCTGATTTCAAGACCAGTTTCATAATTAGATGCTCTAGTAAATGTATCAAGCCCTACAAGGTTCCAGACACTGTGAAAAGTGCTCTCGGGCATGATTTTATTTAAGCTTCACATTCACTTTGCACAGTTGCCTCCCATTACAAAATGGGGTGCAGATCCTATAATGGGGCACACTCAGAGCTAAAACCCAAGGTAGACCCTGTTTCTGAGCTTTTACTCTCTACTACTTTGAAAAAACTCAAGACATAATTTACACTGCCTTGGTTAAATGACAGGTCATTCCAAGCTGTGAAAACTGGAAGAAGAAACAAAGATAGATTTTTTGCAGTGTAATGGCCTGGCTTCCCACCTTCCCCAGAAAACACATCTTTCCTATCTCTACAGGATGGCTTTTTTTTTTTTTTTTTTTTTTTTTTTTTTGCTTCAGAATTTCCATTGAGCCAGAGTCTGGATATTCCCTGAGAATTTTGTCTCCAATCATGGTCTGAGGGCAGCCAGAGCTGCCTGAGATTCTTGAGGATCCCCAGCTGTCTTTATCCACTTCTTCCTCCCCCATTTCCACCATTATGCCTACACTGGGCTTCTTTTCAGTATCTATAAATTGTTCTTCCTCTTTTCTAAACTAGCTCTTCACAAAAAGACATCCTGTTAACCAAACATTTCCCTGGTGTCAAGTCAACTGTATTTCAAAAAGTCAAAGGCTTTCAATTCTGTGGCATGGGAAGAAAGTCCAGTTTTTATTATTATTTTTAACAATACAATGATGTTCTAATTTCCACAGCTTTGAAGTATGTTTTGTTAATGCAGTGTCTTCTGCTTTGTTCTTTCTTTGTTCTTTTATTATATTTAGTGAAACAAGACAGGCACAGAAGGACCAGTACCTTATGATCTGATTCCATGCAAATGCTGCATCTAAAAAAGTTGATGCCATAAATGTTGAGAGTAGCAGAGTACTTACTAAATCCAGAATTAGGCAGTCAGGACAGATAGGTAAATGAGTCAGGTCTGATTAGGGAGGCCAATTTTGAAAGAGTCTGGGAAGTTGGAGACAGTCCCCTGAGGGACTGAAATGTTAATTCTTTCAGAGCCCTTCCTCCACCTTTATCAAGAACCTGCCCCTGTGCCTACCTGTAACCAAGGTAACCTGTCTCAGGAATTGCCCCTCTCTACAGGGAGCTATAAGGTTGTTAATGTGTCCTTGGCTACTCCAGCCAGCCTTGCCCTTCAGCTCACCTGTTTCCCACCTTTGGGCCATCCCACCCAGCATTCCTGGGCCTAGTCAAGTCTGCAGGAAGGAAAAAGATGAGGAGGAAAAGGCTGGAGAACAAAGGAAGCCTAGGATATATAAAAAGGGCCAAATACCTCGCCTCTTGGGATACCAGGATACAAGCTATGGTCCCCTTCTGCCTCCCCGGAGGAGTCTATGTTACCCCTTTTTAAATAAACCCTGCTTTATATGCTTGCCTCAGCGTGCTTCTCTAATATTCAAACATCACCATGTGGGGAAGCAGGACTGTTGTCTTAAAAACCAGTCTCTACCTCAGAGCAAAGCCTGTCCAAGGAAGGGGGCAAGATCCTTGTCCTTGGAAAGACCCACAGAGCACTCCTAGGCACATACCCACCCTGCTGAGTTGTTTATCTACAAACAACAGGATAGATTTGCAGAGCCAGGTGAGGACCCATTGCAACTCCCTAGCAACCACCAATCAGCATGAGACAGGGAAAATACCTGTGATGACAGATGACCCTCCCAATAGTTTATGGTGGTTGATAACATGTTGGGAAATCCTGTAGTTCAGCATGTACTCCCCATGTAGGTTAAACCAATCAGTTCAAACAAATCCCCCTTCTTGTACTAACCAATCACCTTTACCCAACTTGTTCCCACCAGTGAATGTGCTAATCGTGTTTTAGAGTTGTTTTATGATTTTCCCACGGTGTGTGATGATTTGCTAAGAGATGCTATGATGTATGTGAAGTCCCTGCCTTCCCCAAAGAGTGGGGAACTGCTGCAAACCCTGGGCTTGAGGCCTCTTAGCATCACCAGTTGCTGTGTGTGTGTGTGGAGGACTCAGCTAGCTCGCAATAAACACCTCTTTGCTGCTTACATGGATCATGGTCTCTGGTGGCCTTTTAGGGGTCCCGAATTCAAGCATAACATTGTCACCAATTACCGGGGGTATTATTACCACAGTCCCAGGAGAACTGGAGGAGGGTGGGATGGGAAAAGGTTGATTCTAGGATACTAAGTTATCTGTAGACACAAGCAATAAATTCTAGAGTGCTAATACACAGTAGGTAAACTATAGGTAATAATATTATAGTGTGTACTTAAAAAAATATATGGATTAGAAGACCTTGAATTTTTTCACAAAAACAGAAACAAGTTGGACTAGATGACCCTAACCCCTAACTTACCCTAACTTGGACATTGTACAATGTAGTAAAACACCACATAGTGCCCAGATTTACAATTGGCGGTACAACTGGGGTACACTGTATGATTTTTATGTATCAACTAAAAGTTATTTAAAATTTTTTTAAAAATCCAAAGAAATGACACGTTTTACACTGGTATGTAGTTTAAGGCAGAGTTTACACTTTTATTTATTTTTGTTTTTTTACTTGGCTATGTTTTATTTTGAGCTCAAGGGCAGTGGAATGTGGAGAAGGATAACTTCATGGCTAGTATTACAGCAATTGCCAAACTACTACACTCTGGAATCATTGGGGGGGGGGGGGAGGTTATCTTTAAAAAAAAAAAAAAAAAAAAAAACACAGATGTCTGGTATCCTCTCCTCCTCCTTCTGACTTAATTGATAGGTGTGGAACTGGGTACTCGGACTTTCTGAAGTGACCATGATGATTTTTTATGTGCAGCAAAGTTGAGCAAACACTGTCCCAGTTACTGAAAAGTCCCTACTAGAGGCTGTGCTAAGGAAGGCCACACTGTGAGGGACTTTGTCCTGGGTCTTTTCATGGGATAGGTCCATTCATTAACACTTCAATACACTGAATTTCCTTTGACCCCTCCCATCTTTCCTTAGGTCTCAGGGTTTCTGGAAGATTTAGAATGCAATCCCCATTTAGTTTCTCAGGAAGGCTCTCCTTGCTTCAAAACAAAAATACCCCCCTACCACTCCTCCCCTCCTGAGAGTTGTTTACCAAACAGAGTGTAACTTAGATGGCAAAGGAGAATGTTTTTCAATGGCTTATTAAGTTACTCTAACAGAGGCATTTACATGCAAATAATTAATGGGCCAATTACAAATTATTTGGTTTTGTTCATTAAAGTAGAACTACAATTTATTAAAGCAAGAACCAAAACAAATATTCTTATTGTACAAATGATACATAGTCCTTAGAGGAAAATTAGACTACAGAAACTCAGCATATCCATATCCTATCCGTGCGTGCTTGTGTGTGTTTGTTTGTGTGTGTGTGTGTGGGGGGGGGGAACGACTGGCTTTTCTGTATCTATTCAGCAGATATAGACACAATTCAAGATCAGCAGTAATTAGGAATTTCAAAAACTCTTATGAATTTACATCTGCTGGATCTCAACCTGGCCAAGCCAAGGTCTAGTAAAGGCTCTGTACTTCATTTGCTTCCCTGTGGGACACAGCAGCCTTGAAGCTGGGTCACCTCAGTTTCCCACAGCAGGTTCTTTTGTTCATGGACTGCTGGGAAGGATGAACTTGAAAAAACTGAATTATTGAATACATAGGGGCTCCATGAGAGGCTTAGCTGGGACACCCTCCCAAAAGTAGCATTGTTTTTTTCCTTAACCAAGGTCTGAAAAATGGGCTCACAACACAGCAAATCCAGCACAAACTTTACAGAATTCAGGTGGTCAATCTATTAGAGCTCATCTTACCATGTTTTTAACTTTTCTGGGTGTTGGAAGACATTCATGCTGAAATGCTGGGGGAATGGGGAGAATCCTCCTTAGCTTTCTCTGAATTTAAACCTTCTTTACAAATGGAGTCATGGTGATTGATACCATTAGTATGATCTCAATAAACATGAGATTAATTAATGATGATGAATAAAAACCGCTAATTAACACTAATTAATCATTAATTTTTATGGCACTGATCTAAGTGATTTATATGCTATTTTTTTCAATACTCACAATGAAACTGAAATAGAGGCTATTATTATCTGTTTTACAAAGGGGGAAACTGAGGCTCTGAGAAGTAAAGGGCCTTGCCTAAGCACCTGATAATCAGAAGACTCAATTTCATTCTTCTTCCTTTTAATTGGAATATAACATACATCCAGAAAACTACACAAATTGTCAGTATAATGACTTGTGAATTATGATGAGACAAACCCTCCCATACAATCAGCACCTAGATGCGGGAACAGAGCCTTTCCAGAACCCTCAGTTCCCTGCCCTTCCCTATCACCCCTCTCCCTACTTCTAACACCACAAATTCCATTTTCTTGGCCTCATTCTTACTATGTGCAAACTCCCAGAGCAATAGTTGCTTTTGCAATGGAAACACTTTATCATCCCAAAGACTTTCCGGTAAAAAAAATGAGTTGAATAAGCTTCTGCTCTACTGTGCGAGACTGCTTTCTCCTTTGCCACCAGAGGGCTTCCAGGTAACAGAAAAAATCCCTTCAAGAGACAGAAAGGATGCTTGTGAGCAAAGGTGTCCTGACCCCTTCACCAGTGGAGACCTCTAGTGACCACTAGAGGGTCGAACTGTTTCAACCCTAGTTCTCCATTTTAATGCTTCCTTTCATTTATTCTTTCATTAAGTGGGTAACAGACATAGCAGGTGATAACAGAGCAGAGGAAGATGACATTAGCCCTCACTGTGCCAACATCAGGTGATGGACACAGCTATAAAAGACCTGAAATTATTTTGATGGAGGTTTTATACGGATTTTCAGAAGCAAATAAATATTTCCTATTTGTAGGAAAATGACTAGGTGATTTCTTTTTACATGATTCTTTGAATCCTTACCCATCAAGTGATTAACTCACTGAGCTATACATTAAATATAACTGCACATTTCTTATGTGTTATGTGGTCAGCTTACTGCACCAAACCAGACATATATTTACTACTAACATATAAGTTGCTGTATAAAACATGCCTTTTCAGTGGGGGAAGATACTACCCCAAGGGAATAAAATTAGTTGTACTGGGGTCAAAAATAATCTTAGATCTTAACAATGCTTTATGACTTTCCAAAGAATCACACTGCAGAAAATCAATACAAAATAAATAACTGTGGTATTAAGGTTATAGGGAAATGGGAGAACAAAAAGGGATGGAAAAAGGTCAAAAATATTCCTTAAAGCAACAATAATAATAATAAAAAAAAAAGGTTGAGAAAAAAAGGTCCAGCAAGAAAGGTCAGTAAATAATCATATCAGAACAGGAGAGGTACAGGGACCAAGGAGAATAGGTACCTGTGAATTTTCTGTACACTGAGACTTGGACAAGTCCATAAGGTTGCCACTAGAAGTGATTTGTGGAGTGCTAGCATCTTTGATTTACATATGTGACATAGGGTTTGGTCACTATCCAAGTTTCCAAACCCTGTAAGTCACAGGAAGATCTAACTTCAAACCCAGGGCCCCTTCTCATGCTTTAATGTCAAGTTAAAGTGTGCTATGTTCTCACGGGAATTGGAATTCTATCTCCTGTTTTTGAACATCAAACAATGAACTCCCCATCTTAGGGGCTGTAAATCAACAAAGCTTCAGGTCTAGATTTCCTGATATTATTGTAGAATTCATACAATTGGCTTTTAATTGCAAAAAGGCTCTAACTTCAGAGAAATCTTTCTTTGCCCAAACAGTATACTCAGACTCTGTTTTTACTGGGTCAGCATAAGCCTGGGGATGAATCTATGCCTCTCATTTAAAGCTAACTCAAGTGCAGTGCCGTCCCAGACCTTTATTTGTCTTCTGTCCCTTGCGGCAAGAGCTTGCCATGACTACAGGTTTCTGGGTTGATTTACTGCTTCCTAAAAGTATACCCATAGAATTATTATCTCTTCTTACATTCTAGCTAATTCTTCCTTCACTGTCTCTTGCTAAATTTTCCATTATGAAATCAAAAGCCTGGATCTTCCCTAATTCCTGAACTGCTGTCCTTTTACTTCAAGGATTTGGACTGTTTTTATGTAATGGATAGGTTACCAGGCCTGCAGCCTAGTGACACACTGGTGCCAAAGCAATTAGCTAAATGTGTGGCAGGAAAATGAAAGCATACACAAAGTGGCCTTCAAATAATGCTGTCCTGCAGGTTTTCAGAGCAGCTGTGAGACATCAGTGAGTCAGGATTGGTCCTTTGGGAATCTTCTTTGCCAGCCCCAAGTTACATCTTTTTTTTTTTTTTTTGGAATAAATTCCTGAATTACCTTTCCTTTGTTTTTATTCCACTTCCTCCTAATTTATTGAGCCAACAGACCCTAGGATCAGCCTTGTTGATAGACACTATAATAGAGACTCAAAGGAGTCAAGTGCCTTGTCAAAGGTCACACAGTAAGTAGTGGGAATTAAAAGGAGAGTTTCATATTAACCTCTCTGCTCTGACCTTTATGTAAAACTGACTCCCTGAGAGAGCTGGTTCAGAGAATACTCACCGCACCTACTTATGGTTTGCTCACTTGTTCCTTCCCTTACCTAACCAAACAGGAAAGAACCCCCACACACACCCCTTGCCCAAGGACTTCCGGCCACCACCAGAAGCTAAAACAGAATCTAGAGGGAACATGGTGCTACTGACAACTTGATTTAGGACTTCCATCTCCAGAACTGTGAGAGAATACATTTCTATTGTTCTAAGGCCCCCAATCTGTGGGCCTCTGTTATGGGTGCACCAGCAAATTCCTATGGCTTGGTAGGTAGCAATAAGGAAAGGAGATTTGATTGAAGGCAGGCCAGTGAAGCAGACAGGGGCACACTGGAGACTGACATTAGCCAAGAGAAAAATAGGATGCTGGTGTGGATGAAGCACAAATGCAGAGATGGGACTACCCAAGATTTTTTTTATATGCTATCTTCGAAAATCTGTGCAGCACCACCACTCTCTAATTTTAGAACATTTCATCATTCCAGAGAAAACTGCACACAAATTGTGTGCACTCTTCTTTGGCTTTCATCTGGGCAACCACTCTTTGACATTGTCTGTGTGGATTTGCTGATTATATACGTTTCTTATGAATGGCATTCTATCATAGTATTTTTTGTGCATCTAGCTACTTTCACTTAGCATGTATTCTTTTTTCTTTTCTTTCTTCCTTTGGTACTAGAGATTGAACCAAGTAATACTTTACCACTGAACCACATTCCCAGCCCCCCCTCCCTTTTTTTCATTTTGAGACAGGGTCTTGCTAAATTGCTGAAGCTGATCTCGAACCTGCGATCCTCCTGCCTCACCCTCCCAAGTGGCTGGGATCACTTAGTATGTTTTCAGGTTTCAAATCTATTTCAAATCTATTTTACCCCTCATTGCTTCATTTACTATTTTCAAATGATGTTTCTTTGCATGACTATATCACATTTTGATCATCTTCTGACTCACCAGTTGATGGACATTTGGGTTATTTATTTCTGTTTGTGGCAATTAATAAATAATAGTGCTCTGCACATGTTTTGCATGGACATATGGTTTTCATTCTCTCGGGCAGATACCTAGGGATAGAGATGCTGGGTCATCTGGCAATGCCATGTTTAACCTTTTGAGAAAATGCCAAACTGTTTTCTACCACAGCTGGTCTTGTTAACATTCCCACCAACAGTGCATGTGGGTTCCAGTTTCCCACATTCTTATCAGCATGACTTTTCCTTTTGATTAAAGACACTTCTTTATTTTTAAAAAGCAGATTATAATAAGAAACACTATTTTTGAAAGTTACCAAGAAAAACAAATATGACAATAGAAATAAGGATGCTTTCTAAATGGGTTGTTTTCCTCGTTATTCAGATAAAAGTAAAGAAAGAAAGTACAAAGTATTTCTTAGTGTGCCACAGAGATACCAAGATACTTTAATGTCTCAGTGAGACAAGCCACCTTTGAAATTCAATTCAGTGTCAATGTCATTTACAATTCTAATGAACTTTTAAAGCTGAAAGAACCCTAGTGTTTAAAGTATTTAACATCCACCCCCCTCCCCTTTTGCACTCCACTGGTCTGCTTTTACCGAGTTTATGCAATTGATGAAGCATTGAAACAGGACAATTTCAGCAAGACATTGAGAGGAACTTCCTGATTCAAAGGCAAAAATGTCAATTTTCTTTTCACTTGGAATTTTTGCACAGTGTTTTACAGACACTTCTCAAAAACTTGAAGAAAGCCCTTCCAAACACTGGGGAATAAATGTCATCATGCAGGATTCTAGAAAGTAGAATGATCTACCCATCCCAGTACTCTGCTGATCTAGGTACAATAAATCACTTCCACAGACATGGTCTGGGGCCTCTGGGTGTTTAGAATCCCAGATCTCATCTTTAAGAATCAACCACCTGAAAGTTAATTTTAGAGGTCCATGAAGAAGAACAAAATTTTACATGATTTGGTAAAGGGACAGTTAATTTGAGGATAGAAGCTGCTGCTCAGAGTCCTTCTCAAAAACAGAAAAGCACACTGCAGTAAAAATGTGTTTTTGCTTTTTCTAGTTGCGGTCAAGCATAAAATCACATCCTTTCTGCCAAAACCCTGTTCTGATAACCTGCTCAGTAACCAAGGATCATCTCATATTCACTCACTTGATTTTGTTACAGAAAGAACAATAAAAAAAGAAAAAACCCCACAAAATCCACAATAAGGAATGTGCCCCAAACAGCCAATATGCGTTCTGAATCACCAAACACAAAGTAAGCTGTGTTTCAAAGCATTTGTTTTTTTTTTTTTTTTTTTTTAAATCACACATTGTTTTTTGGTTGCTGTGGTACCTGGTGGTGCAATATCAGCCCAGAATCTAACAACCAGGATGCACAACATAGTACTTCCTGATCTTAACACGATTTTACTGATGTTTAAAAACTGCCAGGATGTCTATATGCTTTTGTTAAGCATGAGCACTGATTAAATGAAACCTTGAGGTTTCTCAGCCTTGTGAAAGGAAAAGAGTACTTGCTGATATGGTTTCCCCAGCCTGGTGTATATAGCCACTCCTAGCCTAATGGCAGTGACCTTACAGGGGCCCAGGCCCACCTGATGTCCCAAATAACTGGATTTAGTTACCCACTGGCATCAGGAATAAGAGAAAATTGATATAAAAAGTAAACATGAATCTAACTGCAGTTTGGCCAAAACTAGGAATGAGGTGGGATAGAAGGAATAAAAGGTAGAAAAGAGACAAAAAGGAAGGATGTTGTGGTTTAGATATAGTTTCGTCCCACAAAAGCTCATGTGTCACGCAGTATAAGAAGGTTCAGAGGTCAAACAATTTGAGTTATGAGACTCTTAAACGAATCAGTGCATTACTCCATATGAATGGGTTAACTGGGTGGTAACTGTAGAAAGGTAGAGATGTGGTGGGAGGAGGTGGGTCATTAGGTGTGTGCATTTGAGGTTTATATTTTGTCCCTAGTGAGCAGACCTCTGCTTCCTGTTGCCATGTTTTGAGCTGCTTTCCTCCCACATGCCCTTCTGCCATGATGTCTTGCCTCATTTCAGGCCTAGAGCAAGAGAGTCGGCCATCTATGGACTGAGAGCTCGGAAACTGTGAGCTCTAAATAAACTTTTCCTTCCATAAAATTGTTCTTGATGAATCCTTTGGGAACAGTGATGGAAAGTTGACTAAAACAAGGAAATAAGATTTTAATTGAGAAGTTATGTATACCTTTTGGGTCTGTCACTTCCTAAGTCAGTCTCTCTTCTAGTGTCGTTACTCTCAAATTCCCAGAAAAATCTATAAATTTACCTGTGCACTGTCGATGAACAACTCAACAGATTCTGTAAAGAGAGATACCTATTTTGAGAAACCTATAATTGATACGGCTTTGCAGTGATTTCTACTAAGAATGAAGACCACATCAGTCTAAGGATCTAGAGAATGACCAGCCCACCCTTGTCTGAGTCAAGAAGAAGGATATAGGTTCAAATCCAATATGGTGGGATAGAGGAGGTACTGTTTCTCGTTGCTCTTGGTATGAAACCAAGAAAACAGTCAGGCAGCTTCTCCACAAGGTCTCACATAGATGGAATATAACATCTCAGAGTGTGTGAGAGGACCCTTACACAGTGGATTTTGCAGAAACCACCTGTGCTGCCACCACCCACACGGAAATCAAAGCCTCTGTGATCCAGTAAGACTCAGGACACAAAGCCTGCAGTTCTGGCACATACACACAGCACTCAAGCGGAGTAACGGAATCACCTAGTCAGCACCTCTGCAGAACTCCAGACTGCGATCCACTCCCACACAGGCCACTCAAATGTTATCTAGCCACAGCACAAGGCCATACCAGCTCCCCCCACCACACTAGACACCCCGGCCAAGAAAGGAGACCAGCTCCATCTTGGAAAATCTTTCTAGACTTTTTTTTTGTGGGAGTGGCTATCAATACAGATCTCTATCTGAACAGATACCTGGTTTCCAACTCCCCCCCTCCTCACAGCTGTGATAACCCAGCACAGTGACTACCCAACACAAAATGAGCTCTAAGTTGAACAGGAGTGCAGTGGGGGATCAGGGTGCCACCCACCTGCTGCAAGCCTGAGGGCGAGAGGTCCCACAGTTGGTACCTGATAAGCAAGAAAAGGGAGGAGTCTAAAGCCTGAAACAAAACATAGAGACCAGGACCAGGGAAGCTCCAGGCAGGAGAGGGAGATAATACCACAGGCTCAATTCTTCTCACCCACGTTACCTACATCACCTTGAGGGCAGAGACTCCAGCTTAAAATAGATAACCCCACCTACTGGAAAAGAAGAGAATCAGGAAAGAAACGAAATTCTAAGAGTATATGTATATATATATTTTTTCTCTTCTTCTTTCTCGACTACCCTTCAATCCTCTGGCCCTCATAACCCCAACATATGTGAAACCAAGAACTTTGTTTGAAATAGAACTTTGAGAACTGAGTCACCTGAATAATATTATATAGAGGATTGCATAAGGCCCCCTTTTTCCTTTTTCTCCCATTTTCTTTCTTCCCTTTTTTTCCTACTTTCTTCTTCTTACATCCTCCAAATTTTACTATTTTTACATCCTGTGATTTTCTAAATACATTTTTGTGTTTGTTTTTATGTACTCTACTGTCCTCCCACAATTTTGTCTACCCTAAATTACTTCCTGTCTGTTCCCCTGCTACTAACCCTCATTAGAGTTCTTCTTCAAATTTCCTAAGTTATATTAATCCCATACCCTCACATCTTTGCCCCTTAGCACATGGTCCTACACCTGACCCCCAGTTCACGGTCCCCCGCTAGAAACTAGAGACTATATGAAATTAGTGACTATATTTTAAATAATAATTGAATCCAACATTTCTGGACATTCAGACTAAACTATAAATGTCTTAATAACAATAATTTGCTCATAGGTGATGTATGGTTGATATTGGGATCTGTTAACATTGTCCTTCCCCACAAAGGAGGGATCTTGGAACCCTACAAGAGCACAACAAATCCATAGCGTAAAAACAAAAACACACCAGTCCCACAGAGCTGGAAAGAAAGAAATGCGAGCAACATGAAAAGACAAGGGAAGAAACTACCACAAACAAATCAAGAAAACACTTCATTAGAAGAATTGACAGCAACAGCAGAAAAAATTACAAAGATTTCAGGATACACATGGTTAAAATGTTCTAATTTCTAAGAGGACATAAAGGAACAAATACAGGCTGTGAAAAATCACTTCCACAATGAGCTACATAAACAAATCCAAGAAGCAAAAGATCACCTCAACAGGGAGAGAGTAGAGGTTCTTCAAACAAACAAAAAAATTCAGAAATTCTTGAAATGAAAGAATAAACCAAATTAAAACTCAAATGAGAGCTTCACCAACAGAGTAGACCACTTAGAAGATAGAAAACCAGACAATGAAGATCAAATATATCATTTTGAAAAGAACATAGCAGAAAACTTTCCAGACATGAAGAATGAAATGGAAATCCAAATTCAAGAAGCCTACAGGACACCAAATATTCAAAATCACAATAGATCCACACCAAGACACATTATAATGAAAATGCCTAACATATAGAATAAGGAGAGCGTTTTAAAAGCCACCAGAGAAAGCAATCAGATTACATATAAGGGAAAACCAATTAGGATAATGGCAGATTTTTCAACACAGACCCTGGAAGCTAGAACAATGTATATCAAGGAACAATGGAACAATGTATATCAAGCTATGAAAGATAATGGGTGCCATCCGAGAATCTTGTATCCAGCAAAATTAAGCTTTAGATTTGAAGATGAAATAAAATCCTTCTATGATAAACAAGTGTTAAAAGAATTTATAGCTAGAAAACCGCACTACACAACATCCTTGGCAAAATATTTCATGAAGGAAATAAAAAACAACAATGAAAACCAGCAGAGGGAAGTAGACAACTAAAAGAAAAACTCAAAGAGGAAAACCAAGTCAAGTTAAATAATAAAAATAAACAAATATGACTGGAAATACAAACCATATCTCAATAGTAACCCTAAATGTAAATGGCTTAAACTCACCAATCAAAAGACATAGACTAGCAGATTGGATTTAAAAAAGATGAAACACTATGCTGCCTACAGGAGACTCAGCTGATAGGAAAAGATATACACAGACTGAAGGTAAAAGTTGTGAAAAATCATACAACTCACATGGACTGCAGAAGCAAGCAGGGGTTTCCGTATTCATATCAAATAAAGTACACTTCAAGCCAAAGTTAATCAAAAGGAATAAAGATCGGCATTACATATTGCTCAAGGGAACCATACACCAAAAAGACACAACAATTATAAATATATATGCCCCAAACAATGGTGCACCTATGTTCATCAATCAAACTCTTCTCAAGTTCAAGAGTCAAATTGACCACAACACTATAATCTTGGGTGATTTTAACACACCTCTATCACCACTGGATAGATCTTTCAAGAAAAAGTTGAATAAAGAAACTATAGAGCTCAATAGCACAATCAGTTAGCTTAGACTTAACTGACATATATACAATATTTCAATCTGCATCAAGCAGATACACTTTCTTCTCACCAGCACATGCATCCTTCTGTAAAACAGACCATATACTATGCCACAAAGCAACTCTTAAAGTAGAGATACTACCAATGCATTTTATCAGATCATAATGGAATAAAATTGGAAATAGACGAAAAAATAAAAAATAAATATCTCTGCATCACATGGAGACTGAACAATATGGTACTGAATTAACAATGGGTTACAGAAGACATCAAGGAGATTAAAAAAATTCCTAGAGGTAAATGAGAACATAGACACAACATATCGAAATCTCTGGGACACTACGAAAGCTATACTAAGAGGAAAATTCATTGCATCGAGTTCATTCCTTAAAAGAAGACAAAGTCAACAAATAAATGACCTCACAGTACCATCTAAAAGCCCTAGAAAAAGAAGAACAAACCAGCAGCAAAAGCAGTAGAAGGCAAGAAATAATTAAAACTAGAGCTGAAATCAATAAAATCGAAACAAAAGAAACAATTGAAAAAATTGACAAAACTAAAAGTTGGTTCTTTAAAAACAAATAAAATTGACAGACCCTTAACCACGCTAATGAAGAGAAGGAGAGAGAGAACTGGTGTGATGAAAAAGGCAATATCACAAGAGACACTACAGAAATTCAGAGAATAAATAGAAATTATTTTGAAATCTTGTAGTCCAATAATATAGAAGACATTGAAGGCATTAACAAATTTCTTAAGTCATATGATCTGTACAGATTGAGTCAGGAAGACATACACAACTTAAACAGACCAATATCAAGTGAGGAAATAGAAGAAGCCATCAAAAGATTCCCAACTAAGAAAAGCCCAGGACCAGATGGATACACAGCGAGTTCTACAAGACCTTTACATAAGAACTAATATCAATACTCTTCAATTTATTTCAGGAAATACAAAAAGAGGGAGCACTTCCAAACTCATTCTATGAGGCCAATATCACCCTGATTCCAAAACCAGACAAAGACACATCAAAAGAAAGAAAACTTCAGACCAATATCTCTAATGAACATAGATGCAAAAATTCTCAATAAAATTCTGATAAATCAAATACAAAAACATATCAAAAAGATTGTGCACCATGATCAAGTGGAATTCATCCCAGGGATGCAAGGTTGGTTCAACATACGGAAATCAATAAATGTAATTCATCACATCAATAGACTTAAAGATAAGAACCATAGGATCATCTCAATAGATGCAGAAAAAGCATTTGACAAAATACAGCACCCACTGCATCCCCTTTTATGTTCAAAACACTAGAAAAATTAGGGATAACAAGAACATATCTCAACATCGTAAAGGATATCTATGCTAAGCCTCAGGCTAACATCATTCTAAATGGAGAGAAATTGAAGGCATTCCCTCTAAAAAGTGGAAGAAGACAGGGATGCCCTCTTTCACAACTTCTTTTCAACATAATTCCTGAAACACTGGCCAGAGCAATTAGACAAAGAAATTAAAGGGATATGTATAGTAAAAGAAGAACTTAAATTAGCACTATTTGCTGATGATACGATTCTCTACGTAGAAGACCTAAAGAGATCCACCAGAAAACTTCTAGAACTTGTAAATGAATTCAGCAAAGTAGCAGGATATAAAATCAGCACCCATAAATCAAAGGCATTTCTGTGTATCAGTGACAAATCCTCTGAGACGGAAATGAGGAAAACTACCCCATTCACAATAACCTAAAAAAAATAAATACATAAAAAGGTACTTGGGAATCAAGTTAATGAAAGAGGTGAAAGATCTATACAATGAAAACTACAGAACCCTAAAGAGAGAAATCAAAGAAGACCTTAAAAGATGGAAAGATCTACCTTGCTTTTGGATAGGCAGAATTAATATTATAAAAATTACCATAGTACCAAAACACTATACAGATCTAATGAAATTCCGATCAAAATCCCAATGACATTCCTCATAGAAATAGAAAAAGCAATCATGAAATTCATCTGGAAAAATAAGAGACCCAAAATAGCTAAAGCAATCCTTAGCAGGAAGAGTGAATCAGGTGGCATCACTATACCAGAGCAATAGTAACAAAAACAGCATGGTCTTGGCACCAAAATAGGCTGGTAGATCAATGGTACAGAATAGAGGACACAGAGACTAATGCATAAAATTACAATTATCTTATATTAGACAAAGGTGGCAAAAACATACACTGGAGAAAAGATAGCCTCTTTAACAAATGGTGATGGGAAAACTGGAAATACATATGCAACAAAATGAAATTAAACCCCTCTCTCTCACCATACAAAAAACTTGAACCTAGGAATTAAACCAGAGTCTCTGCGTCTAATAGAAGAAAAAGTAGGCCCTATTCTTCATCATGCAAATTAGGCCCCAACTTCTTTAATAATACTCCTATAGCAAAAGAATTAAAACCAAGAATCAATAAATGGGATGGAATCAAACTAAAAACTTTTTTCTCAGCAAAAGAAAGAATCTGTGAGGTGAACAGAGAGCCTCTATCCTGGGAGCAAATCTTTACCCTTCACACATCAGATAGAGCACTAATCTCTAGGGTATATAAAGAACTCAAAAAGCTAAGCAACAAAAAACCAAATAATCCAATCAACAAATGGGCCAGAGACCTGAACAGACACTTCTCAGAAGACGATATACAATCATTCAAGAAATGTATGAAAAAAATGATCATCTCTAACAATCTAAGATATCATCTCACTCCACTCAGAATGGCAGCTATTATGAAGACAAACAACAATAAGTGTTTGTGAGGATGTGGGGAAAAGGTACACTCATACATTGCTGGTAAGACTGCAAGTTGCTGCAGCCAATATGGAAAGCAGTATGGAGATTCCTTCAAAATCTTAGAATGGAACCACCATTTGACTATACCCAAAAGACTTAAAAACAGCATACCACAGGGACACAGCCACATCACTGTTTATAGCAGCACAATTCACAACAGCTAAACTGTGGAGCAAACCTAGATGTCCTTTAGTGGATGAATGGTTTAAAAAAAATGTGGCATATATATGTATACACAATGGAATTTTACTCAGCATTAAAAGAGAATAAAATCATGGCATTTGCAGGTAAATGGTTGGCATTGGGGAAGATAATGGTAAGTGAAGTTAGCCGATACCCCCCAAAACAAATGCCAAATGTTTTCCCTGATATAAAGAGGCTGACTCACAGTGGGGTAGGGAGGGAGAGCATGGGAGGATTAGAAGAATTCTAGATAGGGAGAAGGGTGAGAAGGAAAAGGAGGGGGCAGATGATTAGCAAGGATGGTGGAATATGATTGACATCATTATACAAAGTACATGTATGAAGACTTGAATTGGGTGTTAACATACTTTATATACAAACAGATATAAAAAATTGTGTTATATATATGTATTAAGAATTGTAATGAGGGGCTGGGATGTGGCTCAGGTGGTAGCATGCTTGCCTAGCATGTGTGGGGCACTGGGTTTGATTCTCAGCACCACATAAAAACAAAATGAAGATATTGTGTCCACCTAAAACTAAAAAATAAACATTTTTTTAAAAAAGAAATGTAATGAAGAAAAAGTACAAATATAAAGGCATGAATTAGCATAAACATAATTTATATACAGAGAAATAAAAAATTGTTCTCTATATGTGTAATAAGAATTGTAATACATTCCACTGCTGTTGTGTATTTCAAAAAAATAAAATCGATGAAAGATTAAAAAAAAAAGGTGGCCGTCTTCAAAACTCAAGCAATCCATCAGTCACTAAGCAGATGTATGAAGAGAGTGAAGTCTGGAAATTGAAGAGGAACAGGTAATAAAAGGAGAGAATCTCAAGCTCAGAGGAGTGAACTGTCATGCTCTAGTTTGCACAACTCTGATGCTTGTGTCCTGCATTCATATCTTCTTCTGGGGTCACCTGCAGCTCTGATGAGCAGTTCCAGTGTGTGCTCTATAATCTCCCTCCAGCACCTGTGCCTTTCTGCCTGAGGACTTTACCTGGCCACAGGAGTTGTGCCTGCTCCATACAAGAGACAGTGCAGAAATATTGGAATGTAAATACCATTCTGGATTTGTCAACTATCATGTAAAAATTATCCAGAACTTAGAAACTTAATGTGTATTTATTATCACAATCACTGAGGATCAGAAAGCTAGGAGAAATTTATTTGGATGGTGCTAAAATTTGGATCTGTAATGTCCCCCAAAGGGCCACATGTGAAGGTTCGGTACCTGGCACGGTGCTATAGGGAGGTGGTGAAACATTTAAGGGGTGGGATGTGACAAAAGGTATTCAGGTCACTGAGGGACTGAGTACTGAGTATCCTTGAAGGGGACAGTGAGACCCTGCATCTTCCTTTCCCTCTCTTTAGTTTCCCTGCCATGTAGTGAAAGCTTTGCTTTATTTTGTTCTCTCTACTATGATATGCTGCCTTGCTACAGACTCCAAAGCAGCAGACCAAGATCATAGACTGGAACCTCCGAATCGGAGCCAAAATAAACTTTTATCTTTGTAAATTAATCCACCTCAGATATATGTTGAAATAACAGAAAGTTAAGAGTTCTGTCTTGAATTCATTCCTAAGAATGAATTCATTCCTAAGACGCTGGTTAGAGGGGCAATGATCTGTGTATCTGTGTGGAATTGGATGATCCACTTCCAAGATCACTGAGTCACATGGCTGTGGTCAGAGACTTTTCTCCATTTTATTCATTACCTCACCATGCTTCCTGGGATCATCTACAATAAAGCTACCTGATTTCAATATGACCTCATGAGCTTCTGAATTTGGCTTCCTGAATAGCAGTTGGCTTCCCCCTAGCTAATGATCTGATAGAAAAATCAAAATAGAAGTGCCTTTTATCATGTGGCTTCAATAGTGGCATCCCAATACTTCTGCCATATACCATTGGTTATAACCACCAATCCTGACACACTCAGGAAAATGGATTACACAAGGGTATAAATACCAGTTGGGGGGGGGCAGGTCTTATTGGTGGTTATCTTATTGGCTGGTCATGTATCCTCAGGATTAACCCTCATCTAATGAGAAGTAGGAATTGGTAAATACTTCTGTTTTTTCTCCTTGGTAAGATAATTCAAAGTGTGTCCAAAGCCCATTGGATGGATCATAGTAGAACAAACTACAAGCTGCTGATTATAGTAACTATTATTGACTTTTTTCCATTTTATCCATTAACCCACCATGCTTCCTTTATCATCTACCATAAAGCTACCCAATTTCAAATTCTTGGTTAAAAATCCCAAACTAAGAAATAGACTCTGAGAAGCAAGTCCTTGCATTCCGATTCCAGAACCTATGTGCCGAACCTGTGTGTGTGTGTGTGTGTGTGTGTGTGTGTGTAAGTTTGTGCACATGCTATACCTAGGCTACAAACAAGAATAAGAATCATGTGTCTACCATTCTTGTACACTATGTTCCAAGAAGTTCCAGAAGAGAAGCACTAGTTCATCACCCTGGGATTCTTGAGGAGTAGGGGTGCTGCTATACCACATGATGCTTTGTGTAGATTTTTAAAAGGTACCTCCCACCCCGGAATTGATGGCTTGACAAAAAGAAAATGTCCTTGTGAGATAATGCTTTCTCACAAGGGTAGACACATAAATTTACCAAGGCATATGGCTTAGTGAGTAAAAGATGGGCTGGGTTGAAACATGACTAGGTTGGAGTCTGGCCTACCTTATATAGTATCTTTGAGAAAAATATTTCTAAATCAATCTTTCCTATACTCTTAGATGGCTAGAGCAATGTATATTGTTGGTTCTTGGGGCAAATCTTCAGTGCCTGACAGAATCCTACCATACAAGCAAGAAAACTAGAGCACATGGAAGTTAACAATGTGCCCAAGACTGACAGACAGTAAATGGAGAAGTTTCCAAGAGTTTTTGAGCAGACTAAGTAAATGGAGGCACTTTCTGTTGCTATGACCCTGACTTCCTGTCCTGAGACTCCTGAGTCATCCCCAAACTCAGTAGTGGTTATCTCAGGCAGCTCCTAGAAAAACATTTGACTCTCAGATTTATAATGAAAGCAATGCCCTTAGTTATCTTCCTAGTGTTCTTTAAATTTCCCCTACCTTTTCCAAACAGAACCCTAATTTTTTTTCAGGCATTCAACCCCATTTAGATGCCTCTGTCCTGCCTATTCATTCTCTAAGTCATTCATCGTTGTCTCCTTTCCTGAAACAATACTACTTTGGAGGATTCATACTATGGGATTCTGACTAAAGACTCCCTTAAGTCTGTAAAGAACACCTGGTAATCACTTTCTCATTTAAAAAAAAAAAAGACATAAGAAATAGCATTGTCTTTTAGAGAATGATCATTTCTGGATGTGACACAAATACTCCCATAAACACCCTGTGTCAATGAAAGAGTTAGCTTGGGGACACATGGAAAAAACAAGGGCTAGAACCTGCAGATGCCTCCTTATACATTGAGAGGCTGAATAACAACCAGCCCCAGACCATCCTGCCTACTGTCCTCACATTACAGGAGTAAATACCTTTCCTTATGGTCCAGCTCAATCTGAGACATGGCTTCCTGTTGCTGCAGCCAAAGTAGTCTTAATAGATTCACCACCTGCACCATAACTGTGTCCCCATATTGTGCTGTGTGCATTATAGTTCCTTAATGAGACAAATGGGAGAACTGAAATCCAAATCATACTTCAAAGAAACTTCTGAAGGTCAACTAAAGCCCTTGGATCCATTTATTACCTGTATGTGCTGTATGTGGCCTTGGGAATGTCATTTCTAAGCATTAGTTTCCTTATGTGTAAAATGGGAAGTGATAAAGCACAGTAGTTAAAAACCCAAGATATGCATACTACAGTGATACATTCATACCCATGTTTATAGCACCACAATTCACAAGAGTCAAACCATGGAACTGGCCTAGGTGTGCATCAATGATGAATGGATAAAGAAAAATATGGTATATATATATATGCAATGGTGTTGCACTAAGCCATAAAGGAGAATAAAATTATGTGATTTGCAGGAAATTAATGGAACTAGAGACCCTTATCTTAAACAAAATAAGCCAAACTCAGAATATTAGGGGTAGTATGTTTTCTCTCATGTGAAAGCTGGAGTGGAAAAAGGGGAAAAAAGATGGGAGAGGGATCTCATGAAAATCAAAAGGAGATCAGTAGAGAAAAGGGACCAGGGGTTGGGAGGTGAGGAAGGAAAGGAGAAGTGCTGGGAATGATATTGGCCAAATTATATTGTTATATTTTATGCATATACAAATGTGCAACAATAAATCCCATCATCATGTACAACCATAAAATGATAGAATAATGTGGGGGAAAATAAGATATGAAATTAGCCAGACTTGGGTTCAAATTCTGACTCTGCAATATTCTAACAAAGCAAATTTCTTCCTTTCTTCGTGCTTCAGTTTCCTCATTGGTAGAATCAAGCAATAATATGTATCTCAAAAAGTAGTTGTGAGGCTTAAATGAGATGGCAAATTTCAACTACTGAGCACTTTGCCACATTTAATCTTGGTTAATGAATCATGGCAGGATTTACCATGTGGATGACATAAATATGTACATCATTAACACCCCGCACATGGTAGGAATGCAGTAATTCACTAAAGGAGAAATCACAACTATAAGTCTTAGCTATGTGGGGGAGATGGCACAACCGTTATTACACTTTGAAAGTGGGGAAAGATGGCAGTTTAACATAGGCCCTGGCATTTTTTCTTACCTGTGGGAATTAAATATTGATTTCATTTCCACTTCATTAGGTCTCCTATTGATTTTGACAAGGCAGAGTGGAAAATGACAGTCAATCACTAAGCAGACGCTGGGTAAATATCAAGAAAGTTTGCTCTTCTGTGGGACTGGGGCTTCCTCCAGATCATCACAGCCCTTTTGTGAGGTTGCATGGCTTACTAGAGAGCCTGATTTGCTCCTCAAGACCAGGGGCAAGAGATGAAGGAGCCATCACAGTTGTACTAATGTTCTAATGTCTAGCGCTTTTATAAAAGCAACCTGTTTGTTCCCTGTGTTGGGACATGAAAAAATATATGTAACATTATAACATATGATCATAATATTTTATATAATATATGTATGTTTATATTTATGATAATATCTATATATCTATATATCTATATCTATATATATATATATCTATATCTATCTATCTATATATATATATATATATATATATATATATATATATATATATATATATATATATAATGCCAGGATTGAACATCTGTAGAAAAGGGCTAGGCCATAGGACCAGGATCAAGGATCAAGAATCTGGTTAAGATATTAAAAGTGGAGAACAAGGTATTAAGGCAGACAGGGTCAACCTTGAACAACATGCCAAGGTGTTCTGAATTCCTGGGCATGCCATAGGCAGGGGGCTAGGAGACAAGCTATGCAAACCAAAGCAGAGTCTGCAAAAAAGTCCTGGAACAAGAAATTTGGCAATATGCAGATATTTATTACTAATCTTTACAAGGTTAAGGAAATTGATCTCCTAATTCTACTCTTGAAACTATGTCCTGAAGAAATAATCATATGGCCAGGTTATGCTCTGTCAGTCATAACAACTAACCCACCCCAACTGTCCTCTACCCCATCAGGTAGTGGGCCCATGCCATATGCCAAGCCAGTCATTGTAATCCATTTCCTGCTTACACCTGGTGATTGTGGATTGGTCATGTGACTCACACCAAGACAGAGGCTCCCTCTGCGTTTCCTCCAATGTGGAGCTATGAGGGGAAGACCTATTCCTCCCTTTTCATGAGGCTGGTCAGCCACTGTGGAGTTCCTAGTGACCAGGTCTCCAGACTCAGAAAAATTGTTATAGAAAATGAGGAAGAGAAATCAGACATGAAGAGAAAGCAAGAGCTTCAAGATGATAGAGTTTCAGATTCCAGTATTTTGAAGACAGCCCCACTTCCATGTTTCCCAGTTTCATTATACCAGTCAATAAATCTGCCTTTGTTGGTTAAAGGTGTTTTGAGGGAAATGTCCCTCATGGTATCCACACATTAAATCCACAAAAAATACCTAAATGCTTAAAAATACATTAAGTGCATAATAAAGTTCTAAGAACAAAAATATACTCTCCTACAGGGTCTATCTAGGTGCAGGCTTTTAGTTTAAAATAAAATATAATGCTGTCACTAATATTCTTTGTTATTACAAACATTTTTTGAGCATATACCATATGTTAGGCATTATGTAATGTAACAGGCTTTATCTACAGTGGTGGGGACTATGTAGGGTCACTTATAGAAAAGGAAACTTGAGGCTACAGAAGGTAAAAGAATAACCCATGTTCATATAAATTGAATGTAACATGCATCCTACTCTATGTACTTCTGGTTCCTTGTCCTCACTCTGAACCTTTTCACTATATAATGTATCAAAAACACATAAAAGCAGATTAGAATTTGAAGTAAAATAAAGGAGAATTGACAGAACATGGAACCACACATACAATAACCAGATAGGATGTGTATAACACAGAAAGCAGATTTAGAAATGCCAAAATGCACATTGAAGTGAGATCAGGGTTATTCATAAGGGCTTTTTAAAATTTCTCAGAATAAACATGGATTACAATTACAATGGGGCAAATGTATGGGGAAAATATTGACTGATTATTTTTAGCTGTATGTCTGTAGTAAAACTCCTATAAATTCCACTCTCAGGATTGTAACAGATCTTCAATTTAATTCCACCTCCTGATCAGCGCTGGTGGAATGAGTTAATACAGGACCCAAGGATGGTGGAGATTTTCTTTACCTCAATGGTTGCCCCTTTCCTGCCTTCATTTCTGTAGGCCTTACACTAGAAACTGCTGTAGTATGTTAGAAGAGGTTTGGGAGAACCCTTTCAAAAAGTGGGCAAACTGGGTGACCAGATAAGCTTTGACAGAAGAGGGACTGGGTAGACTTCCTCTCTGCCTCATGTTTTTATCTTTTTTGTTTTTTGGGGGGTTTTCAGTTATACATGGACATAATATCTTTGTTTATTTTTATGTGGTACTGAGGATGGAACCCAGTGCCTCATATGTACAAGGCAAGCACTTTGCCCCTGAGCCACAACCTAGCCCCGGCCCCATGTTCTTACCTTAACTTCACTGCAAACCAGCCCCACACCTAACAGTTCTAGCATTCCCCACCCTGCACCTAATTCCAAGTACAGAATTCTATATAGGTTCTGCAGATGCATGTGTAGCCCTGGGTATTCACACACTTGACCTACAGGGCCCCAGTAAAGATCTAGTTTCCATCTTATTCCTTCCAATCTTATGTTTCTGTTCTTGTAATTCAGATCCTTGCTCTCCAGTTACTCATTACTGATACTCTTGCTGTGCCAAATTCCAACAGTTGCAAAGGTGTGTGAAGAGATGGCTGTCTGGCTTAAGTAGATCCTTTCATTCAGAACTGTTATACAGGAGCAACCTGAAGCATCTATTCCATAAATGTTAACTGAACCCAACCTCTCAGGGATGAGGCTACACACTAGAGGCCTCTATTGATAGGAATAGAGCCAGATACTGTACCAAACACTAGATACCTTAAATACAGGATTCTTGCTTTAGAAATAAGAAATTTTCTAAATTTTTGGGGGGGAGCAGTCGGGGGTTCCCAGGGATTGAACCCAGGGGCATTCAAGCACTAAGCCACATCCCCAGTCCCTTTTTATATTTTATTTAGAGATAGGGTCTCAGTAAGTTGCTGAGGCTTACTTTGAATTTGCAATCCTCCTGCCTCAGTCTCTCCAGCCACTGGGATTATAGGTATGCACCACCACACCTGGCTTCAAGGCTCTTAAAAAATACATGTTCACAAACTATATTTCCAAAGATCTGGATTTAATTTACTTGACTGGGACCCAAAATACTACATTTTTAACACCAGAGGATTCTAACAAACTTGGCCTATAGACTTTCTTTGACAATTACTTAATAAAGATTCAAAGAATCACCTGAATTCACTTAGAAGCCCACACGGAGCACCATCCAGCCCCCTCATAGTCTCCTTGACCTCTGTGGGAAGAAGGACTTTCCCAGACACACACTGGAGCCTATTACCTTGGAAAAACATCCATAGTAACCCCCCCCAAACTACACTAAAATACTACTATGGTTATCTTTTATTTTTGTCAAAGTTATGGATTTTTATAGGTCCTCTATTTTTCTTAAAGGCCTATCTCCTGAAATCCTTCATCTCCCCATCATTACATTTTCATTAAGTCCTTAATCCACCATACCTCCCAGTCACTCTAATCTGTTCATGTGACAGTGACCATGGCAGGCACACTTGCATTTGATGATAAGCCTAGCACCATCCCTGGTTGAGATTTTGAAGATTTCCTCTCCTTCCCACCATCTTTTTCTGATGGTGCCATGCTTGGGAAGATGTTGAGAGCCACAGCTGAAGGGGACCAGCAAACTTCCAGCTGCCAACTGATTGGCTCCTCTGTGGTGATGCTCATTGGGCCGTTTCCCCGCCCTTTCAGACCACGGAGCTGCTCATTGGGGGACTTTTTTTGGCTCCGCCCACATGACCCGGCCAATCGGCCTCAAGAGCAGGAGGGGTGGAGGAGGTTGAGAGGCTTGGGGGAAACCAGTGGTGGCAGTTGGGCTCTGAGGGTTTTTCTGAAGAGCTGTGTGGTGCAGTGTGTGTGTTCTAAAAATAAAGTTCGTTTCTTTTGACAAGTGGCTCCTGAATTGTGCCCAGCCAGACTGCAGCAGGAAAGCACCCCTCTTAATGTTTTTCCCAGATTCACTCATTTCTGTTCAATTTTAATGATGCACATTGTAAAAGGGCACATCCATTATTATTTAAATGTGGTTAGCCTATGGCCTTTCTTCTATAGGACAGAAAGGGGTAGAAGCCCACCCTATATGGGTCACTTCCCAGGGCAAAGCCATCTGGGGAGTGAGATCTTGAGTTCTACAATCCAACAGAGAAGGAGTGATGGAATAGAAATAGCTGTATGTCACACAGAGGAAGGTGTGACTGAGTGCTTCACCTTGCTCCCTTCCATCCAGGTTGGAAAGTGGGAAGCCATGATTGATTTTGCATGCAGGAAACTGGTGAAGGACCTGTTCCTAATAAGTACCTATGCACCCTAAGTAGTTTAGTAGGATAACTCAGTAGAGATCTTTGATCTTTACAGGGCATATCAGTATTTGAGAGGCTGTACCTTAGACATTCATTGGTGAGACTCATTAAGACATGAACCCACAAATAGGAAGAGGTATTAACAGCTCTAGGATCCCATGTGAATGGATGCTAACTGAAGTGGAACATCATGACAGAAGGGCATGGCAGAGGAAAGCTGCTCATTGAGGGGTCAAGAAGCAGGGAGAGAATGGACTGATTAGATCACAACTCTCATAACCCAATCATTTCACCTCAAAACATTCCTTCATTAACAGGAGCTTCTGAGGGAAACCTCATAAACAAATCATAACAGCACACCTAAATGCTTTTTTTTTAAGTATTTTTTTTAGTTGTTGATGGATTTCTATTTTATTTATATGTGTTGCCAATAATCAAACCCAGTGCCTCACACGTTAGGCAAGTGCTCTACCACTGAGCCACCACCCCAAGCCCCCTAAATGATTTTCTTATGATACAACTGATAACCCTCTCCTTTAAGGGGTGAGATTTATGTTCCTTCTTCCTCAATCTGGGTGGGGGATTAGGATTACTCCAGCTAACACAGCATGGTGAACACGTCATGTTGTTTTCAAGGCTGAATCCTTGTTCTTGATGCTTGCTCTTAGCAACCCCAGCAACCATGTGGTGAGGAAGCAGCAACTAGCCCACTGACATGCACAGGCTCACTGAGGCCCCCAACCAACAGCCAGCATAACTCACCAGCAACCAAGTTACTGAAGTTTCAGATAATTCTTGGACTTGGTCTTTCCACTGTTCCACTTGGCACAATACCAAGCAAGCAAAAATGACCTGTCTCTTCTGAATCCTCTCTAAATAACAGACTCCTGAGCAATATAAATTTGTCTTCTCTTGGGCTGTAAAGTTCTAAAGAAGCTTTTCTATACTGCTAAAGGTAACTGTTACCAATCTCAGACCCTGACTTTCCTTAAGCAGAAAATGATAAATTCATTCCTGGAAAAAAATCAAGAAATGACTCTAATTGGACTTCACTGGAAATGTGGATTTATCTGTGATCTTTCTGACCCCTGTTCTACCTGCTTCTGATAATGGATCCATTTATTTGCAATTATCTGAATTGATTATAAAGTTAACTGAGAGGTCCCACCATGACAACAAAGGATCCAGACCAATCCTACACTGCAGATGGAGATTTTTTAGAAGCACTAAAGAGCAGTTTATAGTGGAAGTAAATGCTTTTAAATTCTACTGAGAAGTGGCTTAAGTGAGCTAAAAGAGCAGTACATTTATAGTGGGGGGGGAGAATGTATGTTGGAATTTACACACTATCATTTTCTAGCTGTGCAAGTAATTTAACTTCTTCAGAAATCAGTTTCCTCAAATGTGAAACTGGGTTAACAATACTACCTCCTTAGCACAGTTCTTGTGAAGATTTAATTAAATGGGTTAATGGATGGAAAAGGGCTCACAAGTTTTACAGGGAAATTCTGAATGACAGTTTAATTTTTCTCAAAAAGGACAGGTGTTAAATATAGTAAGCTAAACCTTAACATGAATCAGATGTCTATATTTTCCTGAAGGAAAATTAAGAACTCATTTCATTAACCTATGTTTCTTGGTATCACATGAAACTTACTTTCCATTTACTGGTAACCACCTTTCTAATTTCTATTTGAGTTACTTTAAATTTGGCTGGCTTCTCAGAGTTTGGTTGGCTTTTACCCAAAACAGTACTTATAGAAAACCAGAGTTAGAACCTGTTTTCACATTTTAAAAACTCACCCAGGGGGTTGTGGCTCAGTGGTAGGTAGAGAGCTCGCCTAGCACGTACGAGGCCCTGAGTTTGATCCTCAGCACCACATAAAATTAAATAAATAAAATAAAGGTACTGTGTCCAACTGCAACTAAATATTAAAAAAAAAAACCCAGCCAGTTCAAAAGCTATTTTTCATAGCACTTTAATGTCAATGAATTAATGGCAGGGTATCTGAAATAAGGTTTAAAAAAAAAAAAAAACAGAGAGGAACCTTGGAAGTAGAATGTTTTCTCAAGGGGGAAAAAAAAGTTAAGTTATAGAATGTTACATAGTTCCCAGGATGCCATGAGAAATGAAGAATGGGGAAGCCTGCCCCAGACCTGCTTTGTGAAATGCATATCTGAGAGGATGCAGCATGCTGGAGCAAGGCTGGCAACAGAAAGACTGACAGACCAGGGGGTAGACAGTGGGCAAGGTCTGCAAAGAGGTGCCCCTCTGGACCAAAGATGAAAACTACCAATAGTTGGACTACTACAGTAATTCCCAAAGTCATCTCAAGGTATATAGGTAAGGTGTTATTGAGTGAGAAAATGTTGAAATGCTGGTGTGGATGTAGAAGAGGCATGGCCATCAAGGCAAGCACAGAAAGAGTAACCTAAAGGTCAACATTGGCCACCCCTTCTAAGAACTGGAATTTCCTGGTACACATTCCTTCCATAGGATATGCAAGTCAGACTCTGATAATTGAATACCATGTGACATTGGAGGGCTCCATCTCACACCCCTGGGTTCCTGTTTTCTCTTGTAATTGTTTTGGGAATAATGATTTTCATATCAACTCGAAGGAGTATGCACCCTTGATAGTTCCATTTCTGTTTAAGAATTCATGAACTAATCATGTAATTTTTATGCCAGCCTCATGAGGCACTGTCTCCTAGGTTAAGCAGCAAGAGCCACTGTCCCTAGGTACAGTAAAATCTCAGTCATGAGCATGTATGAGGTCATGGCCTTACAAAGGTTGAGGATCCAGCCCTTTGCTGTGGCTAAGTGATGGGTTACTTGGAAGTTCTCAAGGAGGCAAGCTGAGCTTCCTCTGCCTTATTTTCCTTTGCCTATGAGATTTCTAAGGCAGGGCAGCTTTCAAAAGAATAACCCTCTAAACCTTAGCAAGATTACACTTCAGGGAGCTGGGGATGTGGCTCAAGCGGTAACGCGCTCGCCTGGCATGCAAGCGGCCCGGGTTCGATCCTCAACACCACATACAAAGATGTTGTGTCTGCCGAAAACTAAAAAATAAATATAAAAAAAAAAAAAAAAGATTACACTTCAGTTTCCTTTTTGCTGTTAGTTTGGTAAAACACTGGTAAGTTTTGATGTTTTTGTTTGCCACTGTACACCTTAAAATTACAGGACTGTGATCAATTGGGTATTTCCTCAGGAGACAACTGAGAAAATCTAGTGACATTTTTGATTGTCACAGGGAGGAGGTGCTACTGATATCTGGTGGTACAGGACAAGTATATTTTTAAACTAAACCTGTTACAATGCACAGAGCAACCCTCCACCATCAATCCACAAAGAATTATCTGCCTGAAAATGAGCAACCCTTGATAGTTGTACCCTTGATAGTTCAAGAGAAAATGTGTCTTTATTTCCCCTAATACTGCAATTAGGTTTTCAAAAAAACAGAAAACCAGCATGTCTGGGGTACTCTGTATGCCCACCAACTGCTTTTGAGTATATTTTTAATTGTCACACATTGTTTATGATACTTACTAGTACTTACATTTTACACATGGGGTAACTAAAGGTAGGAGAGGTTGAATGACGTACCTAGGGTCACACAAAACCAAAATTCAAACTCGGGTATGTTTGGACTTCCAGACCTTCTCTGTGACTTAAGAGCCCTAACTGGATTTTGGGGGTGGGGCAGAGGGAATCCAGCTTTGCTCAACCACTTTTCTGTGGATATTGAAATATGAGTCAAGTTTCACTGAAATAGAGTCTGGAGAATAAGATCAAATGATTGTGTTTTACAGAAAGGATTCCACTGAGCTCCAGAGTGGGTGAAGATTCACAAGGGAACCTTCAACCATGGTGTGTGTTTAGAGCAAAGTCAGGCTCAACCCTGGACTTACCCTGAACCACTGTGCAATGGTTCTTGTTAGTTATTCCATTCTGTAAATGAGGTAGCCTCTAGTTCTTACAGGAGAGGTTTGGAAGCAGTGACCAAGAGCTTTAGCAGACTGTCAGAAAAATCAATTATTCTCCCTTCAGGAGAAGGCTCCCAGCTGGCCACAGCTACACCAACCAAATCCCCTTTAGTGACACGTGAAATTCCACACAAGGGAATATCCGAATCTACATCTGTGTTTAGCCAATCAAAAAATCCAGGGCTAATCACTTTTCTCTGACCAACCTTCTCAAAATTTAGCTTACATAAGAATCATCTGGGAAGCAGATTAAAGATGCAGGTATCTGAGGGTCTTATTCCAGATACTCTCACACAACAGGAACCTGCAATTTTGATAAGCACCCCGGCAGTTCTGTTGCAAGGGGTCCTTATACTTTCTGTCTTAAGGAGAGTTACATAGAGTGAGCATCCATCTCCAGCTCATCTTTGTCCCTCCCTGGGGTTTTTCAATAAAATTATATATTTTGTATAAGATGTACATGTTTTAGCTTTGGATAAAAGAAAAGAGACAAGAAGAAAATGAAGAATGATATTAGCAGCTGACATCTTTGAGTTCACACCACACACCAGAGCTTTTGCTACAAGCTTCATGTTTATCAGCTTATTAATACCCAACAGAGTGGATGCTTGTCATTACCTCCATCCTACAGCTGGGCAAATAAGTCATGTCATGCACTCAGGGCACATAGTTAGTGAAGAGCTGGGCTGGGCTCTGGTAAATGAAATCCTGTCCTTGAGAATGCTTTAGAATACTAGAAAAATGAGGCAGATTGCAAATAACTACAGATAGGAACAGACAAGTGCAGTGAAAGGAAGACTTTCTTTGAAACTTAAGTTCAGAGAAGCAAAAGAAAATACCCAGGGAAGGGATCAGGCAGGAGGTTATGGCTGGTGGTTTTAAGCTATGCAGTAACAGCTATTACGAGTGCCCAGCCCTCCTCTAGGAACATCAGGAGGAGGGTTGAGAAGGTGGAAATTGATGATACTCCTCACAGCAGAGTCCTAAAGGAAAACACCATTTTGTAGCCTTTATAGGTAATCTGTTTTCTGGGCAACAGCCTTCTTAGGCAGAATTCTCCAATGTCTTCCTTGCAATACTCCTAGGAATTGAAAGCAATTCCCTACTCCCTGGACTCATTTATTTTCTGCAGGTACTGCCTGGCAGCCATCTGTAACTGTAAACAATAGTTCCATTTGGGACAATTAAAATTGATTTTCTATTATGTGAAAAACACTTAATTAGTATTTCTGCTTTTACCACATTGATGAATTTATTTAAACATGGCAACAAGGACCTGTGAGGGAGGACATCATCAGAGTCCAGACTGGCCATGTCACATGCCTCCTCCATCTTCCCTCTTCTCCATCCTCCCCCAGAATGTCTGTCTTACTTTCTTCCAAAGAAGCAGCTGCTGGGTCCCTCACCAAATGTCCCCAGATTGGTCAAAAGTGTTTTCCTTGGCATCAACTCAGGATTTTCTAAGAGAAATTTACTTTAAATCACATGTTTAACTTGAAGAAAGTACACCCACAGATACTCTTGTACAAAGGTCCATATTCCCAAAGTCTCTTTTCCACTCAAAAAACAAAATCAGAAACAAAAAGTGAAATCCCCACACATCCACCCCTCACCCAAAAGATGCTCATTTCAACTATTTCCTTTTCCCTGAAAACTGAAATAAGAGAACAAATATCACACCATCATTACACATGTATGTCCACGCCCACTGTGCATGGGCTTTGCAAGGGCTCATTTATTAGAGAGAATCTTTATCCCTCATCCTAGAAGGTAACTAACTAATATCTATCATTATTCTTTAGTAATAAAAGGTTTTTACTTTTTCAGGCTTAGATATTACCTATATCACCTATTTACTTTTAATATAAATCTCCCACAAGAACACAGTTATCCAGGATTGGTACTGAAAACTGGTACTCCTGGGCCTTTCCACAGTCATTAAAGGGTCCTTTTTTTATGTCAGTCAATACCTCCTAAGGGTAAACACTGGATACACTCTGCAGATAAATGTGAGAGCTCCCTTTCTTTCCAGTTCACCTTCTTTCCCTTCTTGAGAAAAGCAGTAATGCCCTTATAGTCTCATTCAGAAATATCCAGTTTAGATTTACTAACACAGAATTGACTACAATTCTGAAACTGGATGGCAAAAATCACAGATCTTTAAAACCTTCCCTGGGCTTCCCCAGGTGCTCTGTCACCATGGCACTGGGCAATACTTGTCTGAATATGATCCTATCAGCTATGATGTACCTGGAGGGATGAGAGATGAATGGCAACACTGCCTGTAATGAGGAGTCCACTCAATCTTAATGACAAGAGGTCACAGTATAAGTTGTACACCCACTACTGCTCAGCAACCTTTGAGTGTAACGAGGTGGCAAACAGCTTTTGTTGATCTTTGGGAAGAAAAGGACTCAGGTCTGTTATGATTTCTTCTTGGCATCAATGTTCAAGTTCTGTAGTGGACATCTGGTCCCTCTGCTAATTTTTTTGATGGGGCCATTAATCAAGATTCCCTCTGCCTTGATCCCTATAGTTAAGGCATGGGTATACAACCTACCTCAAGACACTCAAACTGTTGGTCTACAATGTAAGATTGAGCCAAACAATGAGGACTGAGGTGACCACAATCTCTGGGAAAGTGACAAGTCTAAATGACAATATCTTCTGCCTACATTTCCAATATTACCCTGGTTTCCAAGTTCCCTGAGGTCTAGTTGCCAACTGGATCCCATGAGCTAACTTCAGGATTGACAAGCGTTTCCTGAAAAGGACTGTAAATACTTGAGGCTTTTCTGACCACCTAGTGGTATCCTCCAAAAGTCATGTGTGAGACAATGCAAGAAAGTCCAGAGGTGAAACAATTAGATTATAAGAAGCATAACCTAATCAGTTCATAAATCCACTCATATGAACTAACTGGGTGGAAACCAGGGTGTGTCTGGTAAGAATCAATGAAGACATACTTTTAGGGCTTATCTTTTGTCCCTGGTGAGCAGAGGTCTCTCTCTGCTTCCTGCCTGCCATTTCCTGGGATGTTCCTTGCCACTATACCCTTCCACCATGATGTTCTGCCTCATCGATGGCCCAAGCAACAAAGTCAGACATATATGGACAAGACCTCTGAAATTGTTAACCCCAAATAAATTTCCCCCATATTAAATTGGTTTTTGTCCCATCTTTTGATTATAGGAATAAAAAAGCTGACTAAAACACCACCATACTGTTGTAGTACAAATATGGCCAGAGAAAGTAAATAAGCAAGGCTGTATACTTCATTAAAACCTATTTATGAACAACTTGATTTGAATTTCATATAAGTAATTTTCATATGTCATGACATATTTTCCTCATTCTGATTTTTCCAAACAGTATGTAAGCATAAAAACTGTTCTTAGCATGTCCGCTATACAAAAATAGTCAGCTGGACAGTTTTGACGTAAGCCCTGGGCTGTATATTCTTGAGCTAAACCATTTCCTTTCAAGGAACTTCCTTTGTTTTGCCTAATCTAACCGGAGCCAGTATCTGTTGCCCGCCACCAAAGACGACAGACTATAATATACAATGAATTTGTATCCGAAAGAAATTGCCTGCAAGGTTCGTCAACACTGCTGAGTTTCTTATTTGTTCATTCATGCATTCAAACTGCATGAAGCACCTTTCATGCTCTGGAGGCTATAACAGGCACTGAGAATACAGCTATAATTTAGGCCAACACCATCCTGCCTTCCTGAGGGAGCTTTCTATACAACAAGCACAGGCAATACTGATGAGAAACAAAGGAGAATATTTTAAAAAATCAATGAAGGCTACATAGAATGTTCTCTGGGGAACGTGGGTATTCAAAATACTTGCTGTCTGAATGCCCATGTTTAAGAGACACACCATACACCATACACCATACACCATAGCCCAGTCATATAAACAGCCTACATGTCTATTAACAGATGAATTAAAAAAGAATATTGGTTTATATACACATAAGGGCGTTTCTTCCAGCCATAAAAAAAGAATGAACTTAATAAATTTGCAGGAAAATGGATGGAATTGGACAACATCCTATTGAGTGAATCAGTCAGACTCAGAAAGTCAAGGGCTATACTTCTTTTTCTCATAAGTGGAAGCTAGACAGAAAAAAGGAAAAATAGTAGGGAGATCAGTAGGTTAGAGGTACGGGGCCAGGGGAAGGAAAGGGGAAGTACTGGAGAATGAAGCTGATCAAATTATGTGACAAATATGTCACAATGAAACTCACTCTTATGTTTAATTATTATACACCAATAAAAATCTTTAAAAAGACCTTCATGACACCCTGATTAAAAAATAAAATTATAAAGTGTTTGTCAGCTTGCTTCTTTTTTTTTTTTTTTTTTTGGTCACTGTGACCAAAAGACGTAACAAGAACAAGTAGAGGATGAATAGTTTATGTTGGATCACAATTTCAGAGGTTCAGTCTATAGACAGCCATCTCAATTTTCTGTGTACCAGATGAGGCAGAATATCATGGTGCAAGGGCATGGCAGAGGAGAACAGCTCAGGACAAGACAGCCAGGTAGTAGAAGCCCTTTGCTCACTAGGGACAAAATAAAATCCCCCAAAGGCTCGTCTCCACTGACCCACATCCTCCAGCCACTCCCCACCTGGCTAGAGTTACCACCCAGTTAATCCATATTAGATTTATCCACTGATTAGGCCAGAACTTTCATAATTCAATCATTTCACCTCTGGATGTTCTTGCTTTGTTGGTGGGTGGGGGGTATGCCACATATCTACACAATAACAAAAAGTTACCTCTCCTTAAAAAAAGGAAGAAGAAGAAAAAGAAAACTTGTACTACATAAGGAAAAAAAGAGGAAATCCAAGATGATGATGATGAGGTGAACAAATGATATAAACAAGGACCAGGGTAATTCAGCTCTTAGTTGAAATTTCTAGGGTAATGGTAAAAATGTAAGGACTACCCACAGCAAATTCCAAGTTCTAGTTTAAAGAGAAGGAAGAGGACGTGCTATCAAAAACCAACGTAAATAAGATGTTCTTGGTTCAAAACTGTTGGGGACTGCAAATCAAGTCAAGATGGCGCCTGGCAGTTTGCCAGGGGGAGTGGTTTGTGAGGCAACGCCACGGAGCCATTAAGATGTTGGGGATTCCTTATTGGCTGACTACTATATCTAGATGATGCTAATTGAGACAAGCTGTGTGTAATCAGTAAGGTACATATACCTCTGCTGTTCTGCAATAAAGCGGCTCCTGCTACCTTGGGTGCCCGCTACCTTGAGTTTCCGCTCAGTTCCCGCTGAGTTTCCATTGCAATAAAGCAGTTCCCGCTTCAACCTTCAAGTTGCGTGTCACCTCCCAGTTATTTTGCCCAGCCGAACTGCGGCACAAAACTTCTTTTAATTGTTGACTAAAGCAATATACACTCATTATTACAGAGGATGCTGTTTGACTTTCCTAGTTTTCCAGGCATGGAAGGAATCTGGACCAAAATAGGCATTTATTTTAGCTCTCTTCTTTCAAGATGACCTGCAACTGAATGAGCTACATGAGAGTTCTAGCTTTTGAAGTTCTCAGTGGTCCTTCTTCCCTGTTCTATTTTCATCCCTTGATACTTAGATTGGGGAAATCATTTTTAATATTAAACAAAATCTCTCCAGCATTGAATGTAAGCATGCCCCTCTTGTCATGTACTCAGGAAATGAATTGCAACACCTCCTCCACCAAGCCTTTCTGAAGTGGTTCTAAAGAAAGATTGCTATTAGATTGACCATAATACTCTCATTTTCTGGACTTAATTAACTTGGATGAATGTACCTCATCCCAGAAGAATTATGATCAAAATCCATTAGGAAGATTAGAGATCACTAATACAGATTGGATATCACTAATAAGAATCAAATAGAAAACTTCAACGTTTTGCGTTCTGCCTCTTTCAGTACTATAATACAGATGCAAATTCCAGTGCTCTAATACATATCTCTTTCAGAGGTATATGGTGTCAGACTGGTAGTAGCAAGAACTCCAGAAATGCATAGTAAACGAATGAAAGTATTCTGAGCTGACTCATCTATGACACTGAAGTCTTCCCTACCTTTTTATAAATTCTGAGCCTCTTACTTTTCTTTCCTCTTTACTTCTCTTGCAGGAAATGTCATATAAACCATTTTTTTTCAAAACAACTTTTCAACTCACTAAAATTAAAACTGCCCAAACAAGGATGGCTGAAAAGCTCTTAGTAATATATTCCAGGCTCTCCACTATTTGGCTTATTAATGAAGTAGTAAATAGTTATAAGAAAATCATTTATGAGTATTTATTTGACTACTAACCCATCAACCTCTTTTTTACCATTGTTATCTCTTTCTTTCTACATGTGTGTATGGGCATAAAGATACATCAATATTCATTAGTTATAAACTGATTGTAAATTATTTGCATTCATATGGAACTATAGGAGCAAAGCATCAATTAATGCAAACTCTACTTCAAGGTACAGTTCAATATGCTTCTCTCCAAAATCTCACTTTTATTTACCACCTTCTAGTTCAATCTTCATTTCTATTTTGTCCACAAAATTAGTTATAAACCTAACTTCCATTTTAAATGCTATTTGATTACTGGAAGGCTAGGACTCTGTATCAGCCTTAAAAATGTGGGGACAGTAAAATACCATGTGTCTGAATGCCCCTTACCTGTTTCCCTAAACCTCTCCAAGCTAAACAACAAGGACAGAAGAGCTGGGCCAGAATGCCCAGATACCTACTCTCTTGAAGAATACTGGCTTTTTTTTATGTGCACTGAGAACTGGTTAGTAGTTAGTACTGTCTGTAGAAAGCTACTTTTCTGCATGTATGCCAGGACACTTGCTCCTGGAGAGATGAGTGATTCTAGCAAAGTAAGAGAACTAATGCTAATGACATTAGTGTTTCTACATCTCAACATACAAAACCCCTTTTGGTGGTCAGTGGTATGGAGCTGAGGGCACTGTGGAAAGGGTATGTGTCACTCATTTAATTAGCTGTCACTACATAGGGTCTGCTTTGCAAAGTATCTTAAGAAGGTGCTACCTCGTCAGCCTTTTGCCACTAAACTCTTCTTGGAGCAGACATTGATCTCTTGTAAGCTTTCCCCAATAAATCACACATTTCACACACCATCTCCGAGCACTTTCTTTGGCTTGTCTGCAACCTAGCCCACTGGTCCAAATAGGCTGTTTGCACGACTACTCACTATAGTTGTAGTCCTCACTACTTCTATTTAGCTAACAGACCAAAACAAATTATTTGACAAGTGCTTAAAAAGGAAAAAAAAAATCTGACTGGAATTTGCAGCAACTGGACTTCTAAAATGTTGCTTTACTGTTTTAATCCTCTAGGTGAGAAAAAACTAAGTGTGCTTACCAGAAGAACAGAAGTAAGTATTACCTGGATTATGGCATAAATACCACAGAAATTCTTCTTTGTTCAAAATAAAACTGACCCTTATAATACATACAGTATGGATTCTCTAAAAGAGAAATTTAATATGGTGGATTATGAATGTGAACAATATATATAAAGTGTCAAAACACCTAGAATAATGCAATGTTTTCTTGATAGTTAATTATCAGTTAATAAATGAACTATATCTTGAGTATCTAAAGTTAGTGGAACTGTATAAGTTCTCAAATAAGACCACACATTCAGACACGACTTGACCTCAGCTTTTATCCGCTGATAGGTTAATTGGCTTCAATTAGCTTGCACACCTTATCAGAACCACCAGTCTCTTTAATCTGACAAACCTTTGGAGTACAGAATATGTTTTCCCAAAAGCAGCTTTCCCTATAAGACAGATACAGAAGGCTGAAGTATCTCTCTTCCTCAGGACCTAGTTTGTTTCCCATCTGTTCACAGTTCTCTATATGGAAGTAATTCTATAAATGTCCAAAGACAAAAGACACGGTTGGTGTTTACATGTCCCAGCAGCTGTGTCTTGACCAGATGTCCCGTGCTATGAGCCCACTTTCATGGCTACTGCTTCCAAATTCTCTACATTGGATTCTTCCTGCACGGATCTCAACCTGGTTCTCCTGATCCATAAGAGGAAATAATATTTAACCCCCTGCACTGAAACTAACCAGAGTTGATTTCTGCTATTTAGAATGAAGTATCCCTATCTGCCAAATAATTCATTTAACTGTTTTTTTTTTTAAATGCTTCCAAGCTCTTGTGCATTTGTTATCAGTTATGGGCAACTGAAATGCCTCTGCTCATAGGAGCTCATGTCCTAGCAGACATGATTACAAAACTAGTGATGAGGACCATGTGATTAAAAATTCAGTGGGTGTAGAAGGAGCAATGAGCCTTTTGGAAATGGTGGTAGAGGGGTGACTCTGGGAGGTGGTTATAACCTCAGAGCTCAGCTCTAACTAAAGGAAAGGAGGCACCTGTCAGAAGAGCCAGGGTGAGAATATTCTACCAGAGTACTAAGGATAGAGCTCAGTGGAAGAACACCTGCTTAGAATGCATGAGGCCCTGGGTTTAACCTCTAACACTGCTGCCACTCCCTGCCTGCCTCCAAGTATTCTACACAGAGAGAAAAGCAAGGACAAAGACACAGGAAAAAATTTGGTGACTTCAAATAAAATGGTTAAACCATACGACCTCACTGGGCATGGTGGCACATGCCTGTAATCCTAGTGGCTCAGGAGGCTGAGGCAGGAGGATCACTGGTTCAAAGCCAGCCTCAACAACTTAGTGAGGCCCTAAGTAACTTAGTAAGATCCTGTCATAAAATAAAAAAATATATAGGGCTGGGGATGTTGGTCAGTGGTTATGTGCCCCTGGACTCAATCCCCAATACCATAATAATAATAAACGTATATGTGCATATTTTGTATTTTTTTTTTTTTTGTGTGTGTGTGTGTGTGTTTATGAACTCTAAAGTGGCTCATGATCTCTCTTTAGTTGCCTATACACTACGTAGTCACCTATGGGCAGAAAATCTATGATACAACCCTATTCCAAAAGTTTCTCAAAATTTTTGAGAATTATTTCACCATATAATTTATTGATTTTTAAATTCTATCACATATTTAAGGCTGTTTCCCAAGAAAACTTTAAACCCTTGCAGACTGGGGACAGGCTGTATACTTTCTTTACATTTCCACACCTTTGGTACATGGTAGATATCCCATAACGCATAAATTAACATTCCAACCATGCATCCATTGAGAACAGCTATCCTTAGTCTGATACAGTGTGTGGTACTAATAGTCTATAAGTCTAGGATGCTTTATCTCTGCATTCATTAATTAAAGCAATTAGGTTAGAGATTCTTTATATATATCCAGGACAGTCTGGAAAAGCTGATAGTTCAATTGAATTAATCACCCAAGTCCCTAAAGTTACTAGCTCTTATAATTAGCAATTGACTTCAGAGGCCTTAGCAAACAATGACAAACATACTGACATTTCCAATCCCTCCTAATGCACAGAAATAATCATGTTTAATACACCAGAGAAGAACTACATATAGAGAATATATGCAATATCCTACCAAGTGGGGAATTCACTCTATAGTGGACATTATTAAAAGATTATGTTTCTCACACAACTGATAAATTTTAAAAAAGAACTAATTGTTAGAAATGTAGCAAGGGATTGTGTATGTGATCCATCTGGAATAATTCTAGAAGTCAAAAGAACTGAAATATGTTGCAGTTGCTATATGTTGGGAGACCTTAGCTGAATTCTGGGAAACTTCTTTTTTAATATTTATTTCTTTTAGATATAGGTGGTCACAATATCTTTTATTTTTATGTGGTACTGAGGATCGAACCCAGTGCCTCACACATGTTAGGTGAACATTCTACCTATGAGCCATAACCCCAGTCCTGGGAAACATTTTTATGACCTTGGTGCAAAGTCCTCTTCGTCTAGAAAAATACCCTAAAGAACTTGTTCTAATGGCTTTGAGAATGTGGATCAGGGAGACATAATGGCCAAAAGAAGCCTGGGCATTATTTTTTTCTTGGAAATTTTTCTTTTATCAATGAATTCTTTATTCTCTAGGATGTATAATTTTGTTAAAAAACAAACAAACAATAACAAGGGTCTAGGGCTGTGGCTCAGCAGTAGCGCACTTGCGTCGCATGTATGAGGCACTGGGTTTGTTTCTCAGCACTACATATAAATAAATCAAGGTCTATCAACAACTACAAAACACTTGTTTGCTAGTCCTTGGGAAAGCAGTTGTATGATATTATATGGTTTTCCCTGCTGTGTTTCTAGACAATACTTATAATGATAATTAAGAAACGCATACTAACAAGAACAGTTTTATCCTAGACAATAAGTGAGTCAGGTGTGGTGGTGCACACATGTAATCCCAGCAATTTAGAAGACTGAGAAGGGAGGGCGGCAAGTTTGGGGCCAGCCTCAGAAACTTAGTAAGACCCTAAGCAACTTAGCGAGACCCTGTCTCAAAAAATAAAAAGGATTGGGAATGTGACTCAGTGTTTAAATGCCCCTGGGTTCAATCCCCAGTACCCCTCAACAAAGTAGAATAAATGCCACATACGAATCATTAATAAATCTACTGTATGGGCAAGGAAGAGGGACTAAAATTTAAAATGAGGATCATAAATAAAAAATTTGAACCCACTTGAATCAAATGTATGAAATATGATATGTCAAGAGCTTTGTGATGTTTTGAACAACTAATAAGAAAAAAAATTGATATTAATGTTAACTTAATATCCACTTAATATTAAGGAAACTGAGAAGACAGGATTTAATTAGTAAACTAGAAAAGGGTATTCAATTATAAGGGTGATATTTAAAGTTTTTTGTTTGTTTTTGGCAGTCAAACCTAGTGGAATACTACCACTGAGCTACCTCTATAGCCCCCCCACTTAAAAATATTTTTAGTTGTATATGAATATAATAACTTCATTTATTCAATTTTTGTGGTGCTAAAGATCAAACCCAGTGCCTCATTCAAGCTAGGCAGGTGCTGTACCCCTGAGCCACAACCTCAACCCTTGGTACCATTTTTAATGTTTGAGAGAATCCTACTAAATTGCTGAGGCTGACCTCAAACTGGCACCCTCCTACCTCAGTGCCTCAAGTCGCTGGATTATGGTGTGAGCCACCATGCCCAAGTTGAAGGTGCTCTTTTCAAGAGTAACATCTTCCAATGGAAACGTATCCAAATGAGAATGATGGAGATATTGAGGGCCTGTGCATGCTTTCTCATAAGATCATAGTTACTGCTATGATCTTTTTTTTTTTTTTTAACTTTGTATTGGCGTAGTCATTGAGCTAAAGTCTTTTAAGGCATTTCAGTCTTGGTGATTTTATAGATAAAGAGAGTGAGGCACAGCAAGATAATGTAGCTTGCTGAGGTTTATATGCAGCAGGCAGGAGAGTCAAAATTTATGTCCAGTTTTGTTTGAATTCAAAACAAAACATTTTTACAACAAATAAGGCTGCATTTACCATTGAATTAGACACTTAGTTCCTACATGTAATGGAAAGATCAACCAGAAGTTCCAGAGTAAGGTCTCTGCTACCCTTGTGTTCTATTACCATATAGCAAAAGACCTTAGATTTGCTGATACTCAGCCCCAAACTTTCCCCAGTTGTCCATTTCCACTGTATCTTACATATTATATTCTGAATCAATACATTTAACATTTTTGTGCATTAAAAGATATGATTAAAACACAGTCTGACTAAACAGTCCATGGCAGTCTTAATCAGATCTTATCTGCTATATATAAAAACGTTGGTTTCCAGCATGGTAATGGAATAATCAGATCCTAATAAATAGAAACTGTCATGTTCCCCAAGAATCTTAGAAGCACCTGCTTTGTGGATCTTAATAAGGACATTCAAGTTCCACTCTGGTACCTCTTTCAAGAGAGTAAGTTTTTATGAAGGATTCTAATCATGTTCTTCAAAGGCAAAAGCCTCTTAAAGGTTATAAAATGAGGATAATGGTATTATATTCTTTATAGGCTTGTTTTAGAATGAAAAGAGATAATGCACAGGAAGAGCTTACCACATTGTAGGTACATAATAATAACAATAATCTAAAAATATTCAATGCTGGGTAGTTGATAAAATGTTATTGTTACATTTGTTGTCTTAGATTTCATGCTGTGAAACAAAAGTCAAGAATCTTGAGTGATTTGCAAAGACAAACATTTCCTTTTCCCCTCACAGATCTGCAGGTTGACTGATTGATGTGGCTGAAGTAAACAGGGTTAGCTGGGAACCTCGGTTTCCAAATATCATGCTTCAAAGCAGACTTCAGCTTAGACCAAAGTCTGTTCCATGATGTATTTCTTTCCTTTTATTTATTTACTTTTTTTGGTAGGGGGGATCAAACCTAGGGGTACTGTACCACTGAGCCATATTCCCAGCCATTTTTTGAAACAGGGGCCTCACTAAATTGCTAAGGCTGGTCTCAAACATATGATCCTCCTACCTCAGCCTCCTGAGTCGCTGGGATTATAGGTGTGCATCATTGTGCCCAGCCTTTTTCCATTCATTTCTTGTCCTATTTGTGCCCCTTCACCCCTTGCCTGTCTATCTCATTGTGAACATGAGGTGAACTTTGTCTCTGGTCCAGTTATGTTTGCTAATAGTCCAATGACCAAAGTAAATTGTACAGCAGGGAAATGAAGTATAGTTGCTTAAAGGGATGGGCTGGGCGTGAGGTTTGGATAAATAATAACTGAACAAATCATCATTGGAGTTCAGCTGTTCAGCAACTAGGTAGATTGATCAAAGTCATCCACTATCAAGCAAAATGCCCTCCAGGCCTCTGGAGCACAAAACCCTGGGAATGTGGGTAACTGGATAAAGAAAGACTCAATTCTCCCTCAATATCTTTTTCCTGCAGAACAACTTGAAGAAACCTGGCCCTCTGGCAGCAAAACCACACTTAGAATTCCACACCAAGAAAGCTAGATTTTAGGGAGATTAGCAAAGTGAAGCAAATACCAACACCCAGCTCTTATTATGTATGGTTGAAGGGGATGCCACCTTCAATATACCTCCAGTGAGAAATGATTCCCTTCCAAATCCAATCATAAGAATACTGAGATTTTGATACAACAGAATACTTTTTATACAACAGAACAAAAGGAGACTTAAAATCAAAGACAAGAGCTCATAGGAGCCTCATAGTGAATTCCAGGGGACATCTCAACCTTGTTTGTCAAAACAGATTTGCAAAAATAGATTATTAAGGAATACTGTGAGAGTTTTGAGATGCTATGGTGGAGGAAATCAAAAACAATGTGTACCAACCTAGCTCGACAACTCAACCATTGGATTTTTACTAAATCACAGTTTTATCAGCCTCTCCAGCCTTATCTTAAGAATGGTCAGAAACTAAGCTTCAGATACTAACTCTGTTCTTATTCTTTGTAATCTGGGAACTCTTTCTCAATTACCCCACCTGCAAAGAATTGCTTATTCTTAAAAGATTTTTTAAGAGTTAATATGTAAAGTATTCAAAAGATGCTCATCAGAGCAATCTACTCATGAAACATTAGTTTCTGTCAATATCAGCAGTACTGTCATTTACCAATGGATCTACTTCACAGGGTTTCATGGTTTTGTAACAGGTCTGCACAGTCACTGACCATAAGAAGGTAGTATCTATGCCCCTCCCTTTGAAACCAGGTGGGTCTTCATGACTGTGTGAGGGAACAGAACATTGTGGGTACTCCAGCTGATTCCACAGGCCACCAAAGAGAAGTTTTGAAGTTTCTACTTGTTTTTGGTAGGATATTCTCTCTGGGAGCCTTCACATGTCATGTAAGATGATCAGAGATTATAAAACTACCTAGTCGAAAAGTAGGCAAAACCCCATTGTGAGTGAGAGATGCCTGGGAGACCCTAGCTCTCCCATCCCAGACCCACCCATGTAGCAAAGAAACCTTCAGGATCTCCCAGGCCCAGCTGCCACCCTGCAATGACACACCAGAATGTGGGTGAGAAATGTCCAGCTGAACCTTGTCAACCTTGTCAAATCTATTTTGCCTTCTGTCACTTTTTCCATGATTTGATATACATTAACAAATAATCAGACTACAGCAATTCCCCATAGGTGTCCCTTCAGCCTTCCCCCTGCGGTAGGACAGAAACAAGGTAAGCAGAAAGTATGGGGCTGTGGCCCCATTCTCTATGTAAATCCTAAGACCTCTCTTTCATAGACTGAAATTTTCTATACATTTCTTATTTGGAAAGAAATAAAATGGCTCATAGAATTTTCAAAGAAAAAGTTTGAAGACCACTACATGATATCTCAAATGATTTTGAGATCCACAGCTTCATAAACAGTGTACATGTTGAATAATAATACTTGAATATGTATTGTAAAGCCACATGTACTGCACAGAATCCTTCATGTTTACCCAATCACAAAATCATCTTCATGTACCACCATACCAAAGTTTACCAAGTGTGAAACCAGAGTAGGTATTTGAACCCAGGCAGTCTGACCTGGGGCCCCATGCCTCATTAGAAACCAAGAGCTAAACTCAACTATCTTGCTTTATAAAGGAGAATGCTTGAATTTTCTAAGGATAGTTGTCAATAAAGGCCAGGTCTACTTGTGAGATGAGTGACAGAAACAAAACTCAACTGGCTTTTAAAACATGGCCCTATCTACTTTAATGTCCCCAGCTCCATGCTCTTCAGGGTAAAGTCATCCTAGGCTACAGTTCTTGGGAGAGAGAATTCATTAAGTTAATTTCCCACATTAATTTTTTCTAGTAGACTGGCAATTACTTACAGAAACTTATAATAAAAAGACAGACAAGGTTCACTGGTGGGAAATGGCAGGGAAATATTTTCTCTGAGAAATATATAAAACCTCATGGGGCTGTTTTTGTGTGTATGAGAAGAGAAAATAAGGGAGAAAAGACAGATTAATGAAGCGAATGAGAAAATCTGGAACTAACTGAATTAGAAAAGGTCCTTACATTTCTTCACTGATTCTTTTTAGAAGACTGGCCTTCCTGGAAGAATAATCAATAATAATTGATTTAGTTAGTACTACTATCTGTTATGTCCCCCACCATGTCCCATGATTTCAAATATATTAATTCTTAAAATAACCCTGGGATGTGCATAATAGTATCTGCAATAGGCATATGAGGAAACTGAGTCTCAGGGAGATCAAAGACTTTCTCCAGATGACAGAGCTAATAAGAGGTGGAGGCCAAATTTAAATGCAGAATTCAATGACCGATTTCACATCTGCATTTTCCTCAGAGACACCAAAGGCGAGGTCATCTCCATTCAGTGATACAGAGGAGTCCATGTATATACCCAACACCCAAGTCTCCCTCTCTTCTTTAAACAGGCACAAAGGAAATGATATGAGATGGAACACAGAGGCATGCTGTGCGAACTCAAGGTGCTCCCATGCAATCTGCAATCAAAGGTGACTGAGAGAAAAAGACAAAATGAACCAAGCAGTGAAATGTGCAATGTTGGCAGAGACAGTCACTATGTGGGGAGAAAATATGGATCCAAACCAAGAGGGAAGGAGGAGGTCCTCAGAACAGATCCTAATGGGTGGGTTCATGCTCCATGAGAGAACTTTATGTGGTTTTCTGCCTACCGTGGGAAACATTGCCTTTTATTTCTACATATGGACTCATGGGAGAACAGTGACTGCCTATGTCTAGACATCTCACGAGCACCTCAGTGTTTATTGAGGCCATATAAATTGAAAATCCACATATGACTGAAAAATAACTCCTATCACTATCCAGAACCCTCAGCCTCTCCAATCCTGGCCCTGACCATGAGGGCCACTTTGGGACCATAAGAACCACTTACTGACATCGAGGGCCACTTTATGACCATGTTGGACATCACTGAAATTTCTAAAGAGCCTGCCCTAGTGACTAGTAAATCTTAACTAGCTAAAGCAAGAGTCATCATTCCTAAGTTCTCCTATAGTGCCTATGAGGCTAGATGTGAACTGGAATACTAACCAGATTTTTAACATTTATATATTTTTGCAATATTTTCAAACTTAATATAAACGTTGCAAGAATGATACAAAAAATTTCATACACCTTCTCATAAATTTGTAACATTTTACCACTTTTCCTGGTTACGTTCTCCCCTGCCCTGTGTGTGTGTATGTAAACACACAATATAGATATCTACAGTAATTTGTTTCTGAATCATTTCAGTTTAGTTGCTTATGCTTACCCCTTTATACTTCAGAGGACATTCCCTAAAAATTAGAACATTTTCTTATATACTAAAGTAAAATTAACCAAAGCAGAAACTTTAGTAGTGAAAGGCTATGTTAATATACTTTCCATGTTAGAAGTATTTCATGGTACCAAATACATAACAGTGTTCACCTTAGCAATTTTATTTGCTTTATGACTTCCAATATAAAACTATGTATTGCTTTTAGCTGCTATTTTAGCAGCTTTTTCATCACTGTGACCAAAAGACCTGACAAGAACAATTTGGGGAAGAAAAGTATATGTGGCACTCATAGTTTCAAAGGTTCAGTCCATGGTAGTCTGTCTCCATTGCGCTCTGCCTTAGGTGAGAAAGAACATCAAAATGAAAGAATGTTGAAGAGGAAAACAGTTCAGGGCATGGCCAAAAGGAAGCAGAAAAAGTGCTCTGATCACCAGAGATAAAATATACACCCTAAAGGCATGCCCCCAGGGACCCACCTGCTTTAAGCACACCTACCTGCCTACAGTTACCACCCAGTTATTCCTTATCAGGGGGATTAATGCACTGATTAGGTTAAGACTCTCCTAACCCAATCATTTCACCTTTATACTTTCATATATTATCTCCCACAGGAGCTTATAGGGAACACCTCACATTTAAACCATCACAAATGTCACACCCCTTTAGTTTCTTTCATTCAGAAAAGTTCCTGATTTTGTTTTCCATGACATCACTTTTTTAAGAATATGGGCTCACTTTTTTTTTTTTTTTTTAAAAAGAGGTCTTACCTTGTGTTTCTTGTGTCTCTTCAGGATAAGATGATGATTAGGCATTCCTGCCAAGAATTCTACCCCAGTTCATCTGAATACCTTGTTTATAGTCTCATGGTATCCAGTTGCCTTCATTGATATTAGTGGTAATCATGGAGTCCAGATGTTGTTAAGGTTATCCACTGGTAGAAAGTAGTTATCTCTTGCAAGGAGTAAGTGCTTTCTGAGGAGACGCTGGAGCAATCCTATGTTTCAAGTACATGATTCAGAGTCGGTCCCCCAGCTTACCCTCACCTACATGTTTCTTCCTAGAAGCTCCCACACTCTCATACCGATAAGAGGGATGGGAGATGAGTTTCCTAAACTAAGACATGGACACTTTTTTTGAGATGGGAATAAAGTGGCAATAAAAATTGTTTTTTTTTTTTAATTCCTCTTTGGTCAGGCTGACAAAGATTCAATTTTCCTAGTTCTCTCCATCTAAGCACAACTATAAATGATGTGATTGGTGCAAAGAAGAATTCTGAAATGTGGTGAGAAGAATATGATTTGGTTTGGGAACAAGAATAGACAACTAACATGGGAGAAGGCATCTGATTCCTCCCTCTCCAACAGAATGTGACATTTCATGATCTAGCAATAGAAGACATCCCAAGTAGGTCTATGCCTCTCTTAAGGAGGAGTACTTGTGACAACATCAAGTGAACCACACATCTAGGGGTCTATTAGGAGTCCCAGAAGAAGTAACCACTTGGAGAAAGCCCTCAATGTCCTTGCTGGAATTAAGATTCCCCTTTTCTGTTTAGAAATACTGACATGAGCATGGAAGGCCAAACCTGCAAGAAGGATACAGCTATAGCAAAGGTATGGTCTGGGAAGTCTCTTTGTCCCCTTAGGCTTAAGCCTCTTCTGCTCCATCAGAGAGACAGTGGGAAAAGCAAGGAAGAGACTCAGTAAGATCAAGAATCCTGATCAGGGAGCTTCTTTGTCTCTGCAGACCCAAGAATTTTCTACTTTCTTGATCCTCCATTAAGAGAAACTGTGAATGGAGGAACAAAAGGAGAATCTCATCATAGCCCTCTTCCAGAAAGATACCTGGTAGCTTAGAATGGGAAACTGTCCTCCAGCCCTCTCAGGTAGCACCATCAGAGACAAAGGGGAGAGCAGCAACTGACAAATGAAACCAATGAAAACAATACTCCAAAGTATCTTAAAATTAAATGCCATTAAAATGGCATTTCACAAAAATGGGCCAACATCCATATGCCAAATTTTAACAGTAACCAGTTGATACTAAAATAAAAGACTAATAAGGGACACAGTGTCTCCTAACTCTATAAACAAAGGAAGTGAAAATTACCTGTCAAACTAAGAACCAATTAATTCATAATCAGAAGAAAACACAACCAGTTGATGTAAATGTTGAGATAAATCAGATAGTGGATATATTTGACAAATATTTTAAAGCAACCATCATAAAAATGATCCAATAATCAATTATGGATTCCCTTGAAACACATGAATTAAAAAAATCCCATAAAAACTCTCATCAAGGAAAATAGTTTAAAAAAGAGAATGAAATGAAAATTATAGAACTTAAAATTAAAACTACAGCAATAAAAAATACTGGATGGGCTCAAGAGAAGACTGGATATGACAGTATATTATCAGTAAACTTAATAACACATGAGCATTATTTACCTAATTTAAATTATAGAAAATAGACTAAAACAAATCAGAGCTCTAGTTAAGGTCACACGAGTGACAGTAGCAAAAGAAGCAATATTTGTATTCTTAGAGTCCTAAAAAGAGGAAAGAGTGAGTTTAAAGAGTATTAAAAAAAAAAAAAAACCTAATGGCTGGGGCTAGGGTTGTGGCTCAGAGGTAGAGTGCTTGCCTAGCATGTGTGAGGCACTGGATATGATCCTTAGCACCACATAAGAATAAATTAATAAATTAAGTTATTAGAGATAGTGACTGTATGGGGATACTTAAAAACAAAACAAAACTAATGGCTGAGCACTTCCCCAACTTGATAAAAGGCACAGCCCTAAAGAAGCAGAACTAATTCCCAAATGAATAAAATAAGTGCACATCATAATGAAAATTCTGGAAATAAAATATGAAATCTTCAAAGGAGCCAGAGAAAATGATTTAATAAATATAGAGGAGTAGCAATTCACATGATAAATTTCTATTTAAACCATGAAGGCCAGAAAGACAATACTTTTCAAGGACTTTAAACAAGAATTGCCAACTGTGAGTTCTACAACAGGTAAAACTATCCTCAGGGGAAAAGAAAAAACAGTGTGTAGTCTATCACTTTCCTTATCATTTTCATAAATTTATTTATTCTAACTTGTTATATATGACAGCAGAATGCATTTTGATTCATGTTATACATATAGAGCACAATTTTACATGTCTCTGGTTTTATGACTGACACAAAGTTATAACACTGTATGATACTGAAGATAATAATATTAAAATATAAGGAAGGTAAGGAGCTTTAACTAGAAGCAATGTGGTAAAATGTTGACCCAGTAGAGTGTTAACAGATCATATACACATACTATACTACTAAGAACAACCACTATGAAAAATATACAGGCATACAGTCAAGAATACTACAAATCAAGATGGAATCGTAAAAAATGTTCAAGGGACCCAAGGAAAACAACAACAAAAAAATAAATAGATGAGGTATTACCAAAGAAAACAAAATCAATAATTAAGTGAAAGAATGAAGCACTGATACTCAGATATCCCAAATATAAATGGTCTAAAATGTCAATTAAAAGACAGAGATTGGCAGAGTGAATTTTTAAAAAATAACCCAACTATATGCTTTTTAAAAGAAACTCATTTCAAATTCAAATACATAGGTAGGTTGAAATTAAAAAGGATGGAAAGAGATATACCATACAAGCATTAATTTAAAAAGGGTAGAGTTATGATTATATTAGCATCTGATAATGTAGAATTTCAGAGCAAAGAATATTACTACAAAGAAAAATATTACAAAGAAAAAAAAATCAGGAGCAACTCACCAGAAAGACACAATGATCTTAAATGTGTACTCACCAAAACACAGAGTCTCAAAACACATTAAACAAAAAACTGACAGAGCCGAAAAGCATAATGGGGAAATGCACAGTAATAGCTAAGGACAAACTCTCCTTACTTGGATACCGGTTAAATGACAAAATAGAAAGTTAGTAAGGATTTATAAGATCTAAGTGACATATGAATAATGAATGCCCTATTCATGATAGGAAAATATTCATTTTTAAGTATCCCTAAAACATTTGCCAATATCACATCTTTAAACAAATCTCAACAAATTTAATATAACTAAAATCATATGGAGTCTCCCGAATGTTAACAGAAACAAACAAGAAATCAATAACAGACAACCTAAAAACTTGAAATATGCAGAATTTGAACAACATGCTTCTAAATGATTTATGAGTTAAAGAGAACATATAAGTAGAAAATTTGCAAAATACCCCAGAAATCAATAAAAACAAACAGGATATACCAAAATGTGTGGGATACAGAGAAGGTACAGCTAAGAGTAAATATGTAGAAAGTTCTCAAAAACAGTAATCCAAGCTTATAGCTCAAGACACTAGAAAAACAACAGTTAACTCAAAGGATGCAGAAGAATGGAAGTAATGAGGTCAGAAATTAAAGAAACTGAAAATAAAGAATGTACGAAAAAACTCAATGAAATAAGAAATTGGCTCTTAGAATAAAATGAGTTAAATTGATAAATTCCTAGCAAAACTGCTTAAAACAAAGAATACAAATCACCAACACTGGAAGTTAAATAAGATGAAATATTACAAATCCTGTAGTTATTAAAAATGTAAACAGACACATCAGGAATTAAAAAAGAAAAAATACTACAAATAATAGTCATTAAAAATGTAAATACATACAACAAAGCACTTTTTACTCATAAATTCAGCAACTTATAAAACAGAACAACTTCTAGAAAACAGTAGGCTGCTTAAACTTCATCAAGATAAAGTAGATAACCTAAATACAATCATTATAATTTAATCTGAAATTTTAAAACTTTTTTTGTATGTGTATGGTGCTGGGGATTAAATTCAGGGCCTTGTGCATGTGAGGCAAGCACTCTACCAAGTGAGCTATATCCCCAGCTGAAATTTTAAAACTCTTAAAAGAAGTTAGGGCCCAAATGGCTTTCTGAGATAATTTTGTCAAACATGAAAACACGAATTAATACAAATTTTACTCTATTTCAGGAAAAAGAGGAAGAAACATTTCTAAACTCATTTTATAAAGCCAATATTTCTCTGATACCCATACTGAGTGAAGGTAGTGCATTACAGTGATAACTACAAATATCTCTCATTAAATTGGACTCAAAAGCCTCAATATAAAATATGATTTCATGAATAAAACTTAGGCTTGTATTAAAACAAAAATATCCTCAAAAAATATTAGCAAACATGGGGCTAGATTGTGGCTCAGTGGTAGAGTGCTTGCCTTGCACACGTGAGGCACTGGGTTTGATCTTCAGCAGCACATAAAAATAAACAAGTAAAACAAAAGGTATACGAAAATATTAGCAAACAAAATCCAAGATGGACAAAAAAGAATTATATTACCAGGTATGCCAGGCTGGTTCAACATTACAAAATGGAACAAAGCAATCCATCATATCAAGAAGCTAATAAGGAAGAAAAATTCTAAGATCCCATTTTCACGGTTTTGATGCCAGACTCCTTGCCAGAAGATGAGGAACATTCAAGAGATTTTTAGAAATGGGGCATTTCCCTCACAGTAGAGAAAGTGAAAAAGCTGCTTGTCATTCAAGCATTGTCTACATATTTGACCCATGCTTAGGACTGTACCTAGTGTTCCCATACTCAACCTTATTTAATCCTTACTACTTAGTCTGTTTTTCAAATGAAGAAACCAATAAAAAGAAAAGAGGTCTTGCCCAAGGTGAGATTGAAGTGGCACACCCTTTCTCCACTGAAAAGTCTTAACTGGGCCTCTCCAGACATCTTCACCATGGCTGATTTTAGGACTGTCAGCAAAACAGTCTCTGCAAAAGAGTCCAATGTAGATAAAATTCCTATTTTTGTGTCGCCCTGTTTACTTGGCCACTGGCCGAAAAGATACCAGCACTCCAGGTGCTGGACACCCCCTTACTAGTTTTCACAAAAGTATCCAGTATAGTACTTTGAAAAAAATGTGCAAACAAGGCCTCTGGCCTTGAGCTGGGCTTCACAGAGATGTCTACACTTTTAAGTTACAATTGGGCTCCATGGTAACAGCTGGCAAGGGGAGAAAAGAAAGGGGAGAAGAAGCTCTCCCTTTCTCAGGTGTTGTCCTTGAAGAGTTAACTTGCCCAGAACAGTGAAAGAAAAAGCTGCTTTTATGTGAACTTCTGCAGACTGCCTCTCCCCTTACATGCTGGGTATAAAATTATGAAACTCCCTGAACTCGGGGTTCAAGGGATTAATTGATTACAGCAAAAGCTGTAATCTGAACCTGTAATCTGAACCAAAAGCTGTAATCTAACCTGGCTGCAGCCAAATAAAACTGTTTCCTGTTATCTTAGGTGCCTTGCCTCATTTATCCCTACAACAAGATAGATCTTATGTAAAAGAGGTGGTGTCCAAATCCACCTCCTCTATTCATCCCTTTTCCTGTTGACTGGAAGCATATTGTCACAGAATGTAATCACAGATCTTGTCAAGGAGAGCTAGAAGATCAGTTGTACTCATCCTTCTTGTGGTGGGGAGCAGGTGGCAAGGTCATATAGAATAAGCATGTTTTGGTTTTTGCACAATATAATACAGACAAGTTCAAGTTTGGGAACCAAAGTGCTACTCTTTTTGCTATTATATAACCTACACAACTATAAAAGAGGAAATCAAAACACAAAATAATCCACCCATTCAGAATTCCAACAACCTAGCAAATTGTCTCTTCATTATGGTCTATTTTCTTCTTGTTGTCTATCTAGACATGTCATTTTACAAAATTATAAATTCAGTCATTTGATACATTTGAATTGAACACCAAATATAAACTAAATTTTTCTCAACTTTGGGAAAATAATGAAAAGCAAAAGTAGAAATTCTCTTGAAACTTAGATGAGCCAGTTTTTATTGTATCATAGAAATCTTCCTACTTATTGACATAATTATATTATAAACCACAAAGAAGCATATACCATTCAATAAAACATTATTTTTAGCACATTATGGTTTAATTCCTTTCTTATTTTCAATACTTTAGATAATAATGCTTTTTTGGTTTTCCTTTAGATTATTTCTTTATGTTAAACTCCAAGCAGTAGGGCTGTAGGGTTATGTATGTGGGGGCTCTGCTTATGTATGCCCCAGCAGGCTACAGGGTTATAAGCCTATGAACATTTTCATAGGCTCTAAAACACTGTGGAATTTACTTGTGAAATACCTGTCCCTACTTCACACAGCTAACAGGAACATAGTTAAGTCCTATTCCATGTATAACAACCATGTGTAATATTGTGACTTAAATTTTTTTTTTTAAACGGGACTTTTTTTAAACGGGACTTTTCCAAAATTAAAAAAGAGAGAGTACACAGGATCCCTGTAAAAAAAAACACTCAACTTAAAAAATGATTATAAGCAGTTTTTAAATTATTTGTAAGATGGAGAGTCTTTAAGGGAATACCATTTTTCCTTCACTCAAAACATAATAATAAACTACAGCAACAAATAGTTCAACATTATAGGTTAGGCTTAGATCTAACCATTCACTCAATAAGCCATTTTTTACTAAGTTCATTATAATTATACATAGTAGGGCTGGGGATGTGGCTCAAGCGGTAGCGCGCTCACCTGGCATGCATGCGGCCCAGGTTCGATCCTCAGCACCACATACAAACAAAGATGTTGTGTCCCCCAAAAAGTAAAGAATATATATAAAAAATTTCTCTCTCTCTCTCTTTAAAAAAAATAATAATTATACATAGTATTTGGGATTCATTTTAACATAGCTATACAAGTATGAAATATAATTAGAAACCAATTCAATCCCCAGTACTTTACCCTTTCCTCCCCTCTCCCCATTCCCCTTTCTCTACTTTACTGATCTTCTATTTATCTATAGTTCATTTTTAAATTAGTGCATTAAGGATATACATAGAGGTGAAATTCACTGTGGCATATTAATATATGCACATACAGGAAGGTTTGGTCAGATTTATTCTACCATTTTCCCCCTTTCCTGTCTGTCCTGCCTCACCATCAATTCCCTTTCTCTACTCCACTCATCTCTCTTCTATTTTCATGGAATACCAGTTTTTTTTTACTCATGTTTTTTCTATCCCCCTGCATTTTTTTTTCATTATTTTTTCTCTAGTTTCTACATATGACAGAATACATTTGATCCTTGACTTTATATATAAAGTCAAAATACCAAAATATAAAGTCATAAATTACCTTTAAATATTAAATATTATTCATAATGTCCTCTTAGGTGCAGTCTATATTTAGTTTTAAAGCCTATGTAGTTTGTGCAACAACTTTATTTTTAAGTCCAAGATAACACTAAATGAATATATGAAGAGCATATATTCATAATATGTCTAATATATAACTAGTTATTTTATACTATAGGCAATATCATACTCAGATTTCTGGTTGGTCTCCTATGCACCTCTGCACTCTACCTGAAGAATCTGGCTCAATCACAGGAACAAGACAACTCAAACTACCTTGCCACCTGAAGCATCAACCTTAGAGACAGGTTATGGTTGCCATGGCTTACAAAGCAGGATGGGGAGATGCAGCATTTTGAAACTGACAGGTCTGGATCAATTTCTGACTCTGATTCATATTAGCTGGTAAGTTTAAATTCTCTCTCTGAGCTTCCTTTCTAAAATGGAAATAACAACATATCCATTACAAGTTTGTTGTGGTTACTAGGTTGAGTTATGTGAAGTGGCTTATAACAGATTTTTAGCAGATCTTGACAGCCATGGGGAGTGGGGGAGGAAAAGGAAGAGGAGGAAGGGGATAAAAGGGACTAGTTCACAACTGGCATCTTAAAATAAATGATAAAGAACAGAAAATGCTTTTCTTGGAGTGTATATGTGTGAGTATATTTGGGCTGTGTTGTTATGTGTTCTTATCCTGGACCACATTCAAGTGAGTTTTTAAATATGCACATCCATGCAGACACTTTAACACTGTGAGGATTGTATTGGTCTCTCCTTCCTGGAGGGATTGTTTCCTGAGTTTGTACAAGAAAAGTTCTTGAAGCAACATCTGCACAGGACAAGCAGTAAGGTGAACCATTGGTAATTACTAGTTAAGGATTATTTTCAAGTTGGTGGTATCTGTCACTGTCACCAAATATGGGAGAAGGTGTTACCTCATACACACTCTAACTACATTTTCCACCATGTAGTACTGTATGCTCAAAGAGTTTTCTAGATTAGTGGTTTCCAGAAATATAGAAAATCACAAATGACAGGGAGCAAAGACAATCAACTTCTTACTTTGCCAAGAACTTGAAAACAAATGTGTTCCTACATGTTCTCACCATTATCATATCCACAAAGTCAAGAAAAGCAAGAATACTTAAATTCAAAGTATTTTTTTTTAGAGTGAGAGAGAGAGTGAGAAAGAGGGAGAGAGAGAGAGAATTTTAATATTTATTTTTTAGTATTTGGCGGACACAACATCTTTGTCTGTATGTGGTGCTGAGGATCGAACCCGGGCCGCACGCACGCCAGGCGAGCGCGCTACCGCTTGAGCCACATCCCCAGCCCCAATTCAAAGTATTTTTAATATAATTTTTCAAAAAGCAAGAATACTTAAATTCAAATGACATTGGTGGAGAGCTGGCCCCCCCTGAAACAAGTCATCAAATAAATTTAGGCTTCTGAAAAATGCCAAGGTGTTCTGCTTGTTCTTCCTTACTCTTGGAATGTGAAAAATATGAAACATAGTCTTAAATCAGTCAGTTCTAGAAGCAGTATTGAAAAATCTAGATTCTTGCCCTGTTTGACTCTTCAAAACTTTAAGTGTAATTCAAATTCTGAAAGACTTTGCACCTCTCTCTAGAGAATCTGATAGCATGCCACGTCTGTTTATGCATGTGCACTACTACATTCACATACATCTTAATATATTAAAGGCACCTCAAGTTACAGCTTCTACTAACTCCTTTTGAATTGGTACAGAAAAACAAATACATAAGTGCTTCCATTGTTCAGCTTCTCTTACATGTGCATGATTTGCAAGCATGAGTTAACGATCTGCAACATTAACTTTGGTGGCACCAAAGACTCTCTTGGCATTATGACAAGACACTACCAATAAGAAATGACTGCTAAAAAATAATTATATGCTTTCTATAATCTCTAAGAAAGCAACCATCCCAAAGTATCAGAAACTACTTCACCAAGTCCAGTAATTGCTGGCTCTGCCTAAAGGCACCACTACATGAGAATTAAAAGAGCCAGCAATTACTGGACTTGGTGAAGTAGTTTCTGATACTTTGGGATGGTTTCCTCTCTTAAAAAAATCTTTTTAGTTATACATGACAATAGAATCTATTTTGATATATTTATATAAGCATGGAATAGATCTTATTCTATTTAGGATCACAGCCTTGGGATACACAAGGATGATTTCATTTTTATCCTGCCTTTGAGATCATATTTAAATCTCCCATATTTAAATGTTCTGAAACTTTTTTTTTCTTTTACAAATTATTCAAATAGGAAGAGGTATGTATAAATTAAAAGACATAACAAATCTCTCATGAACAGACCAAACTCCTAAAAACTTAGGGATTAATGGCCTTAGAACTGAGATCCTCATTCTGCTCCTACCAAATATTTATCCAATTAGATGTACTTAATTGATAAGCCCAGGACACCCTTATAGATGAACTGAGAAACTCATTAAGGAATATTTCACTGATAACTCTTATGAGAGTGAATACATTAAAAATTATTAAAAAATATTAAGGCTACGGAAAATACAGCGTAATAGTTATCTACTGCTAAGTAACAAATTACCCCAACCCTTAATGACTTACAACAACCATTTGTTTTCTCACAATTTCTATGAATTAGAAATCTGGACACAACTTCAGTGAGTCCTCTGATTTAGAATTTCTCTTCTATGGCTACATTCAAGATGTCAGCCTGTGGGTCATGGGGCTGAGGATGTTGCTCAGGAGTGGAGGACTTGCCTAACATGTACAAGGTCTTGGGTTCAATCCCCCAAAACAACACATACAAAAAAAAGTCAGCTGGGACCAAGTCTTATCTCAAGGATCCAGTGGGGAAAAGATCCACTTCCCAGCTCAGTTTGTTGCTGTTAGCCATATTTAGTTGGAACAAGGCCTCAATTCTCTCCCTGGCTATCAATCAATCAGGGGTCTTAGTTACTTGAAACTCACAACCCAGCAGCTAACATCTGTTAGACCAAGCAAGGACAAGTATGAAAGACAGAGTACCCCAAACAGATGCCACAGAATCTTTGTATCTTCATCTCAGAAATGAACATCCTATAGAACTCAGAGGCATTTACCCACTAAGCCAAATCCCCAGCCCTATTTTGTATTTTATTTCGAGACAGGGTCTCACTGAGTTGCTTAGTGCCTCCTGAGAGGCTGGTATTACAGGCATGTACCACCATGACCAGCATAGTATCCAATTTTAATTTATATATTTAGAACATTCATATTTAAAATAATTATTGAAATTATAAGATTAGCTTTACTACATTTGTAACTTTTCTATTCATTGCTCTTGTTCTTGTTTCCTTGTTTTATCTTACATTCTTTTTCTGAATTCTTTGATTTCAATTGAACATTTCATATCATTCTCTTAGAAGGTCAATTATGCTTCTATGTATTTTTTTGTGGTTTTCTTAGAGGTTAAACAAATTCTATTAAGTAGCAACAGTGTCATTTTTTATAGGAAGTGAGTATTTTTAAAATATTGATTAAAACTCTTGGCTTTTCAGCTATCTTATGGTATTTGACATGTCTGTAAAATAAACAGCAGCAACATAAATCTTAATGGTTCCATTGTTGTACTATTATAAGTTGTTTTTCCAATTGTGCTGTATATGTGTAATAAGAATTGTAATGCATTCTACTGTCATTTATTTAAAAAAAAAATAAAAAATAAGTAAAAGAAATAAAAACTGAACATCCCATCTTAATCTATTTCATATCTGAGAAATAAGTTACTAACTTTGGCCAATAAACAAAGGGAAGGGAATACACACTAGTAATAAGTTATACTAAGTTCCTTATAATGAGCTATAGGGAAAATTAATGCAAATAATAATAGGCATGTATATTTTTTTCTATTTGTTCACTATTATACCCCAGTTCTAAAAACTATGCCTGGTGCAAAACTGAATGACTAATGGACCAAGCCATGTTTCCTGTCTGGACCATAAGGGGGTTGTATATTTTCCACTCTGGTTTTCCTAGCTCTGAGCACTGGAAGAGACCTATTTTCACCTTTACAGGGAGTTCCACACATTCAACTTGGAGGATATTGATATTATCCAGTGTAAATGAATCCTCACAGGGTGAGTCACAGTTTTAAAGGACACCTACACTGGAACCTTGTACTGGAGAAAATCACATTACCACCGTTGGTCCACTAATCATAATAATCTGCATAGCCCCAAAATGGTAGAAATAACACTTTTCTTATTTCTAATCCAGTCCCACTAAAGGATATAAAAACTTCTAATGTAACCAGATTTGAAAAAAATCATAAATTTTTTAAAAAATCAGGAAATCAGTTGGAGATACAGAGTCATCCATTCTCATTTTAAACACACCTTACCATAAGTATTTTACATTTATAGATTGTTTTTAACAAGTGCTTTCTCAGTTGTGAAATAATATTCTGAAAATAAACTAATTTTAGAATTAGATCTCTGAATATTTGTATCAGAATGTGTTGAACCAAATTTTCTTAAATAAAGCATATTCAATTATATTACTCAGTGTCACTAACATATCAATAGTGCTTTAAACAGTAACATTTTAGTGAGTACCAACTTTTTATTATAATACAATAGTTATCATATTTGTTCCCTTTTTAGCTGACACTTTTTAAATGCTTATTTTTTTGTGTTTTATAATAAATAAAACCTATGAACAAAATGTTCAGCATCATTAGCAATTAGGGAAATACAAATCAAAACTACATTGAAATTTTTATCTCATACCAGTCAGAATGGCAGTCATCAAAAATACAAATAATAATAAATGCTGGAGAGGATGTGGAGAGAAAAGAACACTTCTACACTGCTGATGGAATTGCAAATTAGTACATCCACTATGGAAATCAATATGGAAGTTCCTCAAAAGACTAGGCATAGAACCACCAAACGACCCAGCTCTACCACGCCTCAAAATTTATCCAAGAGAATTAAAGTCATCATACTACACTGATATATGCACACACCCAGGTTTATAGCAGCACAATTCACAATAGCCAAACTATGGAACTAGCCTAGTTGCCCATCAGTGGATGAATGGCTTAAGGAAATACTACATATACACAATGGTGTTTTATTTAACCATAAAGAAAAATGAAATTATGGCATTTACTGAAAAATGGATAGAGCTAGAGCCATTATGTTAAATGAAATACGTCAAACTAAGAAGGTCAAAAGTCTTATGTCTTCTCTCATGTGTGGAAGCTAGAGAGGAAAATAAAGGTGGGAGTGGATCTCATGAAAATGACAGGGAGATCACCAGAGTAATGTGATCAAGGGATGGGAGGTGGGGGATGATGGGGAGAAGTCTTGGGAAATGATATTGGCCAAATTATATTGTTATATTGTGTATTATGCACATGTAAAAGCATGCAACACCAAATCCCATCAGTATATAGAACTATAATGAACCAATTAAAAAAGTGGGGGAAAAGAGGTGGGCATAGTAAGAGGAAATTAGGTCATTTTAACTGTGTATCTCAAGGTATACTGAAATCCTGGTTGTTCCTCTCTTCTTCCTAGTTCCCATGAGGCAAATAGGTCTGCTCTATGTTGTGCTACCACCATGATGTACTCTGCCACCACTGACCCAAAGCCATAGGGCAAAGCAAACATCGGCTGAAACCTGTAAAACCATGAGCTAAAATAAAGATTTTTCTTTGTTCAGTTCATTGCCTCAAGTATTTTGTCATAGTGATGGAAAATTAAGTAACACATACACATACACATATAGATATTTGTACCCATATCAATGTAACCATACAAATAAATTCAAAATTTTAAAAGATATTTTCACTCCTTAAGATTTCCAAATCAGGGCTGGGGATGTGGCTCAAGCGGTAGCGCACTCGCCTGGCATGCGTGCGGCCCAGGTTCAATCCTCAACACCACATACAAACAAAGATGTTGTGTCTGCCGAAAACTAAAAAATAAATATTAAAAAAAAATTCTCTCTCTCCCTCTCTCACTCTCTCTTTAAAAACAAACAAACAAACAAAAAAAAACAGATTTCCAAATCAGTGAAGTTGTAGCTGTTGAGCACAGAGCTAGAGTATGCAAGGCACTGGGTCCAATACTCAACACCACATAAAAATAAATAAAATAAAGGTATTAAGTCCAACTACAATTAAAAAAATATAGAGAGATTTCAAAGACTTTATAAGCCACAATTTCTCTCACCTGGAATAATAAAGCTAGCCTAAGTGCCTTTCATGCTGTTTTTCTCAAATTCTACAAATTTCAGTTCTGAAACCATAGCTATAACTCAGATAATATCATGTCCAGAATGTAAGTCTTTACATGGCTTCCCATTGCACTTTGAAAAAAACCCCAATTTTTCCCACTGGTCATTGCCTACCTACTCTAAGAATAATCATTCAGGTTCTACCATCATAGTGTCTCCCCTCAGTTCCTAGAACACACCAGGGGCTTCCCTTCTCAATGCTTCTTTGTGCCTGTTGCTTTTTTCCTGCCAATTACATTTGTACTCGGAATGGTACTCTTGACTTCTCATCCCTGGCATGTTGTTCAACTATCAAGCCCACAGGTAACCCTTGTTTTCCAATCCAGAGTATTCTTTGTATCATGTCACCCCATTTTCATTTCCCTCATAGCACCTATTATATGTATTTATTTATTTACTGATTTATTTCACTCACCTGTTATCCTCCATATCAGCAAAAACCTTACTCATGTTCAAAGTAGTATCCTCTATGTTTATAATACCTTTGCACCACAGGCATTTAATAAATATTGGTTGGATGAATAAGTAGATATGCTCCAAAGAGAATTCAGCCTACTCTGTAAGGCTCCCAGGAGTATTGAATGGGATAATGTAAGTAACTTCACATACAAAGACTGACATATAATAAGTATAAAACAAATGTGTGTTATTTCCATTCTCTCCCCAAGGAATGTGTAATTCCTTTAATGTTACTTATTTAAAAACTCACCAGTCGGGTGGAGTAGAGTGCTTTGCCTAGCATGTGTGAGGCACTGGGTTTGACTCTCAGCACTGCATATAAACAAATAAAATAAAGGTCCATTGACAACTAAAAAAATATTAAAAACAAAAACACCAAATAATACAACATATGGATTCTCAGAATCAGATGAACCACATCCTTAACCTTTTCCTAAAACATTTCTCAAGGCTCTTACTCTCGGCATTCACCTCACTTTCCTCACATCATATTCATTCATAGAAGCCTCTATCCCTAGGTCAACTTTCGTTGACTTTTCGCAACTGACCTATTTGTTGTAGCATCTCCTCCAGCCTCTCAAAGCATTGATTGTCTTCCAAATCAACAGGTGCTCCATGATTCCCTGACTGTGCACATGTTGGTCCCATGTGTCATTGTCTCCCTTCAGGACTCAATTTACAAACTGACTTGTTATTTGTCTTTCTTAGTTTTCCTAGGACAGAGTTAAAATGTTGGAAACTTAATGGGAACTAGTTATCCACAGACTACATTTTCCTCGCTTTGACAGTTAAACTAAGGAGTTACATTTCTTCAGGTCATGGGAGTTTACTTGGAAAAAATAAAGGGAAAGACAGAGTCTTTGTCCAAAACAGAGTTAGAGCATATATGAGATTGAGACACACTTAATCAAATGTAAAGAGTTTGTACCTGAGTTAGGCTCCATGCCATGAACAACATGCTGTGAAATACTAATTTCTAATTAGCAAAATGCTTTGACCTCTGGAATGCATTCATAGCTCCCACACTTTCTGAAGCTCACAGCAGGGCAGTCTGCATGGCCAAGGGCTACACTGAGAAACTCTGAAACTTAGTACTCATTAGGAATTCCCTGAGAACCCTGTAGAGGCATCATGCATACTGAATATCCACATTAACAGACTTTAGTCCTTTTCTTTTCCTAGAAGGGCTCCTCCCAACAAATCATTAGAAGATACACTGGTTACTCAGTCACAAATAGTGATAAAATTATGATTATCCTTAAAAATAACTCTGTTAGCCAAGTACCATTCCTGTTTTCACAACTGAGGAAACTGAGGTCCAGCTGAGCCACATAACGTGCTTGAGGCCTGTTAGCCACTCATTAACAGATATGAAAAAATTAACTCCAAGTTTATGTTACTTGCTGCACATTACTCGCATCAAATTAAAAGATATATCTGGATTTGCTTTAGAAAGTGTGAAGTCTAAAATGCAAAGATTTCTGCTTTACAACCTCATCCTGTAGGCCAATAGCCAAATTATGTTTTCATGTGGGCAACCATGCTGGGCTCTAATGTACTCTCATTTCTAGGTGTGTCTCCTTTCTTATGTCCTTTATATTTCAATGGGTAATTGCTTATTTGAGCATTATATTAGCATTATATAGTCAATTCTGGGTTCCTTGGTAAATACAGACTGTGGGTGAGTACGATCCACAACGCAACTTCGTAAGAAGTATCTCTGGCCCTGAATAATACTGTTTCAATCAGACTTCTGTTTGGTGGTAGGCTTTGGTAACTTCCCTTTCAAGATGCATCCTAGTGATGTAAACAGCTCTAAGCTCTCCTTCTAAAAATAGCAGTAACTCTGTAACTCAAAAACAATTATTATTCACCAAAGGCAATCAAGAAAAAGAGAAATAGTATGTATGGACCACCAATTTGCTTGTTTCCTTTTTAGTTAAACACATCAGTTAGGAGGATGTTATGGGGGCAATTTCATACTTTAAAGGTAAATCTGGTTAAGCCCTTGTTAACACAATTCTAAACTCAGAGCCTCAATTTTATTTCAGTTGTGCTTTTATTAGTGCATTAAAATTATACATAATAGTGCAGTTTATTTTGACATATTCATAAATGCATACAACATAGTTTGCTCTATTTCAATCCCCAGGGATTCCTCTTTGCCTCCCATCCTCCCTCACCTGATTCCCCTTCCTCTTCTCTATTGGTCTTCCATTTCTTTAATTAGTTGATGCTTTATAGTTGTATATAAAATTGGAATGTACAGTGGTATATTCATACATGCACCTAATACAATTTTATTAATTTCTTTATGCGATTCTTTCCCTTTCCCTTCTTTCCTCCCACCCACTCTTCTATCCTCTTCTTCCTTCTTTTCATTTATTCTAATTGCTTTTGAGGTTTGTTTAAAGATAACCCATTTCCCCCTTCCATAAGTGAGGAGAATGGTCTCTTCCTTTTCCTATATACGACTCTCCTTGTGACTTATCTTTTTCTATGGCATTGCTCTATATCTGCATTTCCACCACCTAGAGCCCAGAAAACATATGATAAAAGAGAAGGAAGAAGCCAACCTTGAGAGGCCCAAGTTAGGCATGCTTAGTTTTAATTTCTGCCACTTTGATACGTGAATCTGAGCATCTTCACTGCCTAGTTGGACTCTGTGATGATGGAACTGTCTCCTCTACTTCCTCTGTGACCCCCAATAGCTCTGAGAACAAAGCTCTGCACACAGGAGACCTCTAGTCACTGCATTTGACTGAAGATTACTATGCTTCTCAGAACCAGGTGCATACTGCAAATGATGGGGAAGGGTCTAAAGAAAAATGTCAAGATATTTGTTTCTAAGGTCTTTTCCTGGGTCACCGAAGTTGCCCCAGTGACAAGGTGAAAATATTTATGTGAATATAAACATCTTTTTTACCCAACTTTTTCTCCTTTATAAAGGCAGTATATAGAGTGGTTATAAATGTGGGCTCTAGAACAAGAGTATATGGGCTTATTTAGCATTCCTACTTATTTTCTATAAAACATCACTGATTGAACAACAGTTTGAGAGGACACTGGGTTCCACATCTGTAAAGTGAGAACATAAATAGTATCTACTAATAAGTGAGCTATGGGGGTTAAATGAATTAGCAGTAGCAAAGAAGGTAGCATCCAGTACGTAATTAAAAATGTTACTTATTATGAGTTCACATGCCTTCAGAAGCCCTATGAGTTAAGACACTTAGCTAGCTCTTTTGCATATATCATCATGGGATCTCTGAGAGGCAGGTGTATGTAGCAGGTGTTGTCCACACCCCATTCATATCTCCTGGGCTCACGTTGGTGTTTGCCTGGCAGGCACATTCTGTACATGTTGACAAATTTCCCAATATACATGCTAAAAGATTACTTGACTGTCTGCTTATGCATTTTAGATACCAGTGCTGGGGAGAAGATAATGGCCAAGGAGCAGCCCTCAAGCACTGAGGCATGAGGGTTATAGATCAGTCCCCCAGATTCTTGCCAGTTATGAGAATATTCTAGACACTCTGAGTCTCCATGAGGACTTGGCTCCTGATGCCCAGAGTGCCAGTTTGTTCCTAAACACAGTTCTATTGGCCTTTTTCTCTTTCTTCTCACTCACCTACCCTCTTACATGTTTGCTGGGATCATCTGCCAAATCCTTGTCTCAGAACCTGGGTTTGGAGACATAAGGACTAAGACAGTATTGATGTCCCCCCACCTTATACACGGGTATACTAAGGTCCAGAGTGGTTTGCTGGACTCCAAAGGCTATACATTCTGCCGCTGTGCTGTGTTCCAGTCCTTAGCATATGCTTTTGAGTAGAGGCCAAGTGGGAATTCAGAGAGGTTTTACAGAGTGAGTGTAAAAAGACAGCTGCCTCTTCAAAGATGTGTAGGGTAACTCCAAGCCTGGTGGAACCAGGCAGACACAGCACTAATCATTAGTCATATGGAGAACAATGGCCTTGTTAGTTGTAAAGATTAAAATGCCTTCACACTGGGTACTGAATAGGACTCTCCCTTCCCCCAGCAAGGATCCCCTGCTTCCACTTTTCCACATTTTCTCTGGAGTGCCTGGAGTCTACCTATGCTCCAGCAACTTACAGGTTAATTCAGTGGGGGACTTTCAGGACCCTATGCCAGCAAGAGCTGACAACTGTACTCACTAATTGGTCCCCAGACCTTACTGGTTATTAAATATTTGGCATCTCATCCTCTTGGCAAAAAGAAGAGTACTAGCAAAGATATTTACTGTTTAAGTCCCATGCTTTCTTTCCTCTTCAAAATGTCCTATTCATCTCTTTGCTGAAAAACAAATATCTTCTTGATGCATTGGCTAATGTAAATTATTAATGTAGTGAACAATTACCCAGTTGGTATCTTTCCCATAGCACGGGAGCTAACAGAAGCCCACTGCTTGGAAGGAAGACTTCTACCTAAGATGTCAAGAAACATGATCTTTCCACAGGTCAGTAGTTCTCGAGAATTCCCTCCAGTTGGCATGGGAAAAACTAAGCTGGCAAAATCATGGTTACTGAAAAGCACTGTCAGTATGAGGTTCAGAAAGCAGAAAAAAAGTATATACAAAGTTATGAAAAATTGTGCTCTATATGTATATTAAGAATTGTCATGCATTCCACTGTCATACATTTAAAAATAAATTCAATTAAATAAAAAAGAAAGAAAGAAAGCAGAACAAAGGAAAATGACTTCGAGGGAGGCATCAGTGCAGCAGATAAACATTGATTGCCAAGTTCACACAACAGGATAGAGAGTGCCACTTTTCACACTGAAGAAATTATCTTTTCTGGCACTTCAGGGAGGGAAGGAGCACAAAACCACAATGAAGCACAAATACTGTGCAACTTGTGATCAAAGTCCCCTTGGTCATTTACCACAATCTAGATTAAATATTGATTCAGACCAAGGTATGCTGAATCTATTTATGTGTGATTTTTGATTTTTAATTGGAAGATTCTGGCTTCTTAGGGAGAGAGGGAAATTCAGAAACCCCATGAGAAATGACTAGAAAAAGGACATGAAAATATTCAAATTGGGCTTCAAAAGTAAAGAAACCTATCATGATTTTTGTTTGTGTTGGATGGAAGGAAGAAGGAAGAAAGGAAGGAAGGAAGGAAGGAAGGAAGGAAGGAAGGAAGGAAGGATTCATTTCACAAAGAAATAAACTCAGAGGCAGACAAATAATTGCCCAAAACCTAAGTACTTGGTAGAGGGTTTGTTCTTAAAGAAGTTACCTACCTCTATTACTTCTGGCCTCAGACCTGTGGATACCTTTATGAAAATCATGTCTTCGCTCAGTATTTATCTTAAGAGTTAAAGTCATCGTATACTATAGTGATACATGCATACCCATGTTTATAGCAGAACAGTTCACAATAGTCAAAAAAAAAAAAATGGAACCAGCTTAGGTGCTCATCAATAGATGAATGAATTAAGAAAATATGGTACATGTACACAATAGAGTCTTATTTGGCTATAAAGAAAAATAAAATTATGTCATTTGCAGGAAAATTATGTTAAGCAAAAGTGAGTGAAACTCAGAAAGCCAAGGGACATATGTTTTCTCTCATATGTAGAAGCTAGAGAGGAAGGAAAATAAAGGTGGGGCAGATCTCAAAGAAATAAAAGGGAGATCAGTGGTGTAGGGAAAAGGGCCCAAGGGGAGGAAGGAGAAGAGGGAAGGGGGATACTGCCCTGTTGCTTGCATTTTTTTTTTTAAATTTAAGTCAAAGGTGCTTTTCCCAACTCCAATCAAGACCCTTCTCATGAAATTGCAGGTGTAGAGCTCTCTGGGCAAAGAAAATTCATGCCAGAGAAGAGATCTAAGTTTTCACCACTCTACGTTTTCATTCTCAAGCACTGATTTAGTGTCTACCAAACACTCTGTGGGGCCTTGCAAGTGGGGCAGTGCTAGGGAGAAATTCACTGAAGTAGTTAAAGAAGTCACACTGACAATGGAAGAGGTAGAGTTTGGCAAGGGAAATTAAGAAACAGGAAATGTTTTATATTAGTCTTTGGAAGTTGAAATATGTTCAGGGGTCAGGATTTGGTTCAGAGGCAGAATAAGGCATGTTTAGGTAGTGTGTACAAGATACAGAAGTATGTCAGCTGGGTGCAGTGGCACATGCCTGTAATCCCAGCAACTCAGGAGGCTGAAGCAAGAGGATCATGAAATATCAGAGCAAATATGACAGATCCCAGACCCTCAGATTGGTTTGTGAGACAGAAACATCAATGTGAGCAGCCGAACAAGGATGGTGAGGTAGGGACAGAAGGCAGGAACTGAGAACAGTGCCCACCCTCATCCTGCAGGAAGGAGACAGTGGTAAGAAGTTTTACCAAATGGGAATGGCATGGTCTGTGGGTTTCTGGAAAGCAGGTAGAATAATAAGCATCATTCTAGCCAACTTTTATTATACTAGCTGCTGTCCCAAGCTCTTTTTATGTAATTATATCTTATAATAATCCTGTGGGGGGCGGGTAGGCAGCATTATTAGTCCCATTTTATAGAAGGGGAAAGTGAGGCACAGAGAGGTGAAGCAAAGTAAGTGGTAAAGCCACTTAGAGGTGTATGTCAGGAACTGTATCCAAGCATCCTGCCTCCATAGCCCAAGGTTTTTTAACACTGTCCTATCACCTTTTCACGAATGAAGAGCATATTGTTTTAATACAAATACCTCTCCATCTTTCAGATAGAAAAATAAAGGAAGAGGAAGAAAATTTGATGAGGGTAGTTCACACAGAAGAGTTGGCAGCATTTTCTGTTTTAAAACAATCCTATCTATCAGTCATTGCAGGTACAGACTGTTCCAAAAGCAAATTTAAGTACAGAGCAGAGAACGGCAGAAGGTGACATTTCAACAGTAGTCCCTAAATCCTAAATACCCCATTATAAGAATGCTCACAATACTGTTTGTGCCTAATAGGACCCTTGACAGGGAAATCTTCAAGACAGCCAGAAAATCGTCTATCGTTTTGCCACAATGTTGTCAGGTAATGACTAGGAATCCCATCAGTGAATCTTCAGCTCATATCTTCTTTCATTATAGACAGCCATCTCAAGTGGCAATGACATTCATTTGTGTAACAATAACAGTGATGAGAAAGAGAAGTCATCATTGGTTCCACCCCTTCTCACCACACTCCTGACAGGGTAATGGGGCACTGTTGATTGAATCCTGCCAACTGGCACTTACAGCCAAGGTGATCTACACTGTTAATGGAAAAAAATTAACTATCGAGAAATATGCTCACGAATCATGAAACTGACTATTTACCAACTCTGATACTAGCTTCTTATTGAAGCGTAAATGATTTCAGTGCCATTTCAAAAAGCCACTTACCTTTCCAGTGTATATCCATCAATGTGTTAAAGCTTGCTTTCAGAATATGATTTCAAATGGCAAGCATTGTGTTCCCGGCTAAGATAAAGGCCTCATGTCCCTATTCAGTCATTGTGAAGGCTCCCTTACAGTATCAGCACACAATAAATCAAGAACACATTTGTAATTTATGAGAAATTCAGACTTCTTTGTATTTCCCTACCACATCCTTCCAGTCTTCCTTGTTCTGAATTTGTTATTTCTTTTTCACTGTCATTTTTGGGAAGATGGTAAAGTCAAGCAATTGAAAACTCCCTCTATGTATGAACAGTTGAGTGTTCACTGAGGACGTTATAAGGAACACATACCTATTGGCTGGAGAGCTGTGTGGTTACCTTTGAGGCACAAGACAAAGTGGCATTGCTGGAGGACTCACCATCCCCCCACTGTTTCTCATCCCATTCTCTCTACAGCATAGAGGTTCCTCTCTGGGCGTCACAATCAGGCTAATGGGAGCGAGTAAGATTTAGCATCAAAAACTCACTGAAACCCCTTTCATCCTTAACAATGGGAAATTAGGTACACAGCTGTGAAAAAATAAGTCAGAACTCGCTTCCAGGAATGGGAAGCTTTTATAAATGCATATAACTTGGGAGCTGAAGGGGGACTTGGCTCATTGAGACTTTTTGTTTGGAAAGGGGGCACCTGCTTCTCTTCATAGATTTTTTTTTTTAAGAAGCTATTTGTACACTTGATGCACATAAAATGTTAGACCTGAGCAAAACATTCCTAGGAATAGACAGTGCCTACCTGAAAGGACAGGGATAGGGTGGACACCAGGTAGAGGAAGAACAAGGACTCATTAAGACTAAAGCCCCCACTTAGGACACAGACACTTTAATTTAAGCAGGAAAGCTTTGGTGGAACAAAGAACGGAGCTGGCTTTCTTAAGCAATAGGGAAAGATTAGGATGACACAGCTCAGTGGTTATGGTTTGTTGGTTCTGAAAGTTAAGGGACGGTGAAAGAGGCAGATAAGTTTGACATCTCATCATGACTCATGACATATAAGGAAGAGTATTTATTATCCCTGAATATGTCCAGAAGTGATGCCACCAAACACAAGGTGTCACAGAACTCTACAGAAGATGACACTATATGCAGAGGACATATCAGAGGCTAAAAAATTCTAACACAGTTCACCTCCTCAGAACAACTTGCCCATAATCACACAGCTTAACAGGACCCAGAAAACTAAAATTGTTTGCTCTAATAGGGCTTTACTATGCCATAAATTTTTCACCAGGAAAATAACATTACAAATTTAACAACTTCTTGATTAACAAAAGTCTAGTTGAATAAGTCGTCACTCCCTTCTTACAAAAATTAGTTGCCATGAATGTAAATAATCCTGGGCAAAGCCTTCCCATCAAATGACTATTTACTCAAAAGACTTATTTCAAACCCTTCCTTTGCTATGCCAGCCAATGCAAAACTAAAATATCATGTGCTTTTCCAATTCTTACCAAATATCTACATTAAAACAAGTACCCTAATCCAGATCCTCAAATCTTAAAAATAACTGCCTTTGACATTCCTCTGTGGTACTCAATGAACATGACTTTGTTTTATCAACAGTGTATTTTGGTAGCTTTTTCAGTGATGTGGCAGTCAGTACTCCAAATTTCAAGCTATTAACTACTGTATTCTACTGTTTTATAGCCTTTACAAGCAGAAGAATGTTATAGCTAATAATATACCTGGGATGTTTGGAATTGCTGGTTCATATAGTAACTTCATGTTTAACTCTGAGAAAATGCCTAATCTATTTTCTGTTATCCCACTATAAATGAAAGAAGAAAGTTGATTCCTACAGTTGAGGTTGGTGAAAGAAATGGGGAAAGGGTCACTGTCTTCTCCATATTTAACAGGTCTATGGTTTTGCAGCATCTTTTCTCACTACTCTGCTAGAAGCTGCATTCAGTTTCTGTAGCTTGGGCCACATTAGCAAAAAAAAAAAAAAAAAAAAAAAAAAAAAAAAAAAAAAAACCTCAATCAATAAATGAGCCAAACAAAAATACATAACAGACACTTCTGAAAAGAATAAAAATGTTCAATAAATATATGAAAAAATGATCAATATTCCTAAGCAATCAGGGAATGCAAATCAAAACTCCATTGAGATTCCCTCTAACTCCAGTAAGGATGGCAATCAACAAGAATACAGACAACAAATGCTGAAAAGGAGGTGGGGAAAATAGTACACTCATACATCTTTAATAGGACTACAAATTAGTACAACCACTTTGGAAAGCAGCCTGGAGATTGCCCAAAAGAAAAGTTATGGAACCCCCATATGACCCAGCTATCCCACTTATAGGTATTTATCCAAAAAAACTGAAATCACCATACTATAATGATACATCAATGTATATAGTGGTGCAATTTATAATAGCCATTTTATAGAACCAGTCCAGGTACCTAACAACAGTTGAATGGGTTTAGAAAAAATGGTATATGCACACAATGGAGTTTTACTCAGCTATAAAAAGATGGTGGCATTGGCTGGTAAATGGATGAAAATAGAGAACATTATACTAAGAGAAATAAATCAGACTGAGAAAATCAAAAGTCAAATGCTTTCTCTCATATGAGAAGCTATGGCAAAAATCATGGGAAAATCATGGGAATTTCAGATATTGCATGGATAAAGGAAAGATCTGGATTAAGGAAAGAGGCATGGGAAAGACCATGGATAAAGGAAAGAGGCATGGGAATTTGCATTTCCCAGAAGGCATAATTTTGTCAAATTAATTCTGCAATCTAAAGAGGTAAAAGATCTATATAATGAAAATATAGAAAAGAAAGAAACTAAAGAAGACCTTAGAAGATGAAAAGATCTACCCTGCTCTTGGATAGACAGAATTAACATTATCAAAATGACCATACTAGCAAAAGAACTATACAGATTTAATGCAATTCCGATGAAAACCCCTATGACATTCCTCACAGAAATAGAAAAAGCAGTCATGAGATTCATCTGGAAAAATAAGAGACTCAGAATAGCTAAAGCAATCCTCAGCAAGAAGAGTGAAGCAGGTAGCATCACTGTACCAGATCTTAAACTATATCACAGAGCAATAGTAACAAAAACAGCACGGTATTGGCACCAAAATAGACTGGTAGATCAAATGTACGGAATAGAGGACACAGAGACTAAGCCACATAATTACAGTTACCTTATATTAGACAAAGGTGCCAAAAACATGCACTGTAAAAAAAGATAGCCTCTTCAACAAATGGTGCTGGGAAAACTGGAAATCCATATGCAACAAAATGAAATTAACCACCCCTGTGCCTCACCATGCACATAACTCAAAATGGATCAATGACCTAGGAAGTAAACCAGAGTCCCTGCATCTAACAGAAGAAAAAGTAGGCCCTAATCTCCTTAATAAGCCTCCTACAAGAATTAAAAAAAAATCAATAAACGGGATAGTTTCAAACTAAAAAGCTTCTTCTCAGCAAAAGAAGCAATCTGTGAGGTGAATAGAGAGCCTACATAAAGATACCATAGAGAATTTATGTGTCTCTATTAAGCACCAATCAAAAATAGATTAAAAAAAAGACCAGTAGAGTAGGAGGAGGAGGGAGCAGAGGGAAAAAGGGGGTCCTGGGTACTGAAATGTAGCAAATTAAATGCCATGCATGGATGATTATGTCAAAATGAACCCCACTATCATGTGTAACTGTAATGCACTAAAAAACACATTTTTTAAAAGTGACATGTGGCCATAAACCTCACTGGCATTCTTCTATCAGGTGATATCACAATTCATCCTCAAAGTGTCCTTCTGAGATAGATATTTTGCTTGATTTGACTTTATTTTAAATACACAAGGGGTCTATGTTTAGGGATTGTTAATACGTTGGACTTTCAATGTCCAAAGGTCCAAGTGTTAAGGCTTGGTTCTCAGACCATGACTCTGTTGAAAGGTGGTAGAGCCTTTAAGAGGTGGGGACCAGAAGGAAATTTTAGGTCATTGGAGGTATACCTCAAAAGGGATGTTGAAAAGCTTCTCTTCTCTGCTTCCCAGTCACCATGAGGTAAGCAGCTTGCTCTAACGTGTATCCCCTGTCCTAATATTCCAACATGCAACAGACCCACAAGCAATGTGGCTTGTGGATCATGGACTGAAACCTGTAAAACTAAGAGCCAAATAAACCTTTCTGCTTGTTAAATTGATTAACTCAGTATTTTATTACAGGGACAGAAAATTGACTAAAGGGATGTTAAGTGATTTTCTTAAGCAACCAATGGAAAAGATAGAACTTAAGTGGGGACTTTTAATGGGGTTCTGCTTTATTACATTATTTCTTAGTTGTTTGCAAACACTTGAAATATAATTCTCATATTTTATTTTTTAACATAAAGTGATCATTCTAGAATTTTTGGTTTCTTAGGGCAAAAAAGTTAGGTACATAAACTCATCTTGTCTCCTGTCAAAATAACTGAGCTCTCTAACCTCATTCATATATATGTGTGTGTGTGTGTGTGTGTGTGTATACACATATATACACACTCATATACACACACATATATATATTTTTATTTAAATTTTTATTTAGTTGTTCAAAACATTACATAGTTCTTGACATATCATATTTCATACATTTGATTCAAGTGGGTTATGAACTCCCATTTTTACCCTGAATACAGATTGCAGAATCACATCGTTTAAAATCCACTTTTTTACATACTGCCATACTATTGTCTGTTGTGTTCTGTTGCCTTTCCTATCCTCTACTATCTCCCCTCCCATCTTCTCTCTCTACCCCATCTACAGTAATTCAATTTCTCCTCCTTTTTTTTGAACCTAAAATGCAAATAGTAATGAAATTCAACAAATATCCCCCACAGAATGTGGAGTATATTAATAAATACAAAGTGATTTGCTTGAATGCCTACAATGTAAACAAGAATTTATGGTGGTTTAAGTTTCTGTAATGTACATGTTTGTGGAATCCTAGTGGTAATTATAAAAACTAATAATCTTCCAGACATTCACAGGAAAGAACACTGCTAGATACCATTGATTACTAGAAGAGATGCTGACAAAACAAGGGAAATTCCCATTTCTTTCATTTCCAACATGTGTGAGAATAGGTACTAATGCATGTCTTCAAAGGAAAAAAACACTGTCTTTAAATTAAGGTAGTATTATATTGCAGGCTCTATTTACTGACCCGTAACAGATATTATTATATACTGACATGTGTTTAGGGTCATTAGTTTTATTAATCTATTATTACTGAATTGGAAAGCCAATTTCCTAAGTTTATAATTTAAAAATCAAGCATATGTTCAAATCAAATTAGTGGAAGTTAACTCAGAATCTACTGAAACTCAAGTTTAGGTATATGAAAATGCCCCTGGGAGTTGGGAGGTGTGGCAGTAATGTTAGTGGAGTTTTAAGTGAGTGGCTGTCAGGAATGGTGAGGTCTGTGGTAACTAGAGAGCTTTCACCCTGTTTAAAGGAGGCTGCTACTTTGATCCATCTATCTATTTTTTTTTAGAGGGAGGGAGGGAGGGAGAGAGAGAGAGAATTTTTTTATATTTATTTTTTAGTTTTCGTCGGACACAATATCTTTGTTTGTATGTGGTGCTGAGACTCGAACCTGGGCCGCACACATGCCAGGTGAGCACGCTACCGCTTGAGCCACATCCCCAGCCCTATTTTTTTTTTTTGAGAGAGAGAGAGAGAAAAAGAAAATCTTTTATTTTTATTTTTTTTTTAAGTTTTCGGTGGACACAACTTCTTTATTTTATTTGTATGTGGTGCTGAGGATCAAACCCATTGCCCCGCGTGTGCTAGGTGAGTACATTACCGCTTGAGCCACATCCCCAGTCCCCAACTATCTACTGATAAAGGGAATAAGAACATATTTTTGCCAGACCCAATCTTCCAAAGAGAAGCAAAAAATTACAGGTATTGTGGAATTTCCAGATTTATAAAATATTAGCAAGCAATGAGTTGTGTAAACTGCTTTTTCAATTTGGAATGTTTCATCCTGGGCTAGCTAACAGATATGCAGCAATACACACTGTTTTGGATTTATAAATGTCCTTTGTAAAAATTCAGAGATGCTGACAAACTGAAATAACTCTTGGCATGATGGTGGCAGGTTAAATGACATCTTTTCAGAGAGACCTTGCTTGTGCAGGTTCAAAAATCTAACATCAGGGCCGAGTCATGATTAGAGACCAGATTCATCTGATCTTAAATCCTTTCCTGTTTTAACATTTGCTCTAAGGGCAGCAAGGAAGGTAGCAGAAGAAACCAGCCTCAATCACTGGATTATTAGTTCACTTTAACCAAAGGAAAAGTAGACAAGACTCCTCCACTTGATCTCTCAAGAGCAGTAATTCCACCTCATGTCTTCAAATAACCATTGAAAGGTTTCTAAAAATAAATTAAAAGGTTTCTAAAAATAATAATCAATTTGAACAAAAGTAAAGTCAATTACTTTATCCATTTTCCTTCTTTTCTTCTGACCTGCCTTATCATTCAAAAGTTTATCTTTGCAATGTGAAGAGATCTATAGACTACTTAGAGAAGACTCAAGGAACCCTTCTGGTAGACCAAGTTTGTAAATTGTCTAATAGAGTCATGCAGAATTGCCAACTAGGGTCTGATTCTGAATCTATTCATTCTTCCATCCAGCATTGGAACACTAGGTCAACAAGTGATACAGTCCTCCCCTTAAGTAATTTATCTAATTTAACTGTCTGTTCATCTCCCAGTCCAAATAATATTGAACAAGCCATATATATATGCTAAGCATTATGTTAAGTGCTGAGTGTAAAGAAAAATAATCAAAAACTAGTACTAGAAATTGACGTATTGAGCATTTTTACAGATCATGTGGCATATTAAGTTTGTGTAACTACTGTTGTTCATGAGGTTGTAGCTAAAAAACTGGTGAATGTTCACTCCTCACCAGGCACTGCTCTACATCAGTTGCATATATTTATTTTAAATAATAACATTATGAAACAGGTACTGATGTGATCCTGGTTTACAGCTAGTTAAAGGAGAAATGAGACTCAGGTTCATTTGATCAGTTCATCTTCAAAGCCTGCACACCGAATCACTAATAATAAAGCTCCAAATTACAAGAGATATTAATTATAATAGGCAACATAAAAGAAGCCTTCAAATTAAAGCTGAAGTAGTACTGGGTTTTGACAACTTATGTTTTTCCTTATGTCAACACTGCTGATTATGTCTATTACCCCATATCCCACCCGTCAGGTTATAAATGAGTGTTTAAATTTTTAAAATATTTTTACTGTTGAAATTATGATACAATAATGTGATCAGTAGTTTTATAGAAAGGTGTAAGTAATTACTGATTTGGGGATATTTAATTTTATTAACCAGTGATTTTGCAAATCAACTGGTCTCGTGTCTTTATATATCTGACAAATTCTAAGCAGCGTAAAAGGATTCCCTATTGGACAAAATCAGAACTTTTGAAATTAATTTTTAGTCAGATTAATTTTGTGGAAAAAAATTCTGCCTGCTAAGAGTGAAGACTAAATTTTATTTTTCTTGTCCATCTTCAATAAAAACAAAAAACAATTTATTTTTAAATTTTTTATTATTGTAGTGGATGAGATTATAAGAGTATCTTATCTAAGTTGTTTTCATTTATTAATAACCAAATAGTCCAAAAAAGTATTAAAAATGACTGTCTATAAAGAATTTCTTAGATTTCAAACAAGTTTTGACTTCTGTGTTCTGGAACTTCTACCCCGTGGCCCCCATGGATGTACCCATTTCCAAGAGACATTGTTGGTATCCCAGACGAACCAGCACACATCCAGTGGCTCATACCAATTGGAGAGGCTTAGTCTGCATGCCCATCTCTCACTATGGCCGCAGTGATTGGCTTAGACTAAAGCAGCTGCCATCCTTGAACTTGTAAACATCTAAGGCAAGCCACGTGGCTAGAGAAGGAGACTTGGATTCTTTGTTCCCAAAGGAAAAAGGATGGCACATGACTGCCAATAACATCCACCATTAAGAAGACTACAAGTTCATTATAAATGGTACAATTTTTAAAAAGACTACTGCACTAGTAGTGATTCAAAACATAGATTCTATCTCCAAAGAGCTTTCAGGTCTCTAGGTGTGACTTTTAAGTTCAATAGGGAAGAAATCACAGAAAAAGCTAACAAGCTTCATACCACAGACATAGAAAACCAAAGTAATTCAGAAAAGACAAGCAATATTCACTCCATTTTTATTGAAGAGAGAATGCCAATCACTATAATAAGTTGCCTCTTAAGAATAGCTTAAGATTTGCAGTCCCACCAGCAATGTACGAGTGTGTTTGAGTCCCACCATCAGTGTATGCATATGCCTTTTCCCCCACATCCTCGCCAACACTAACTGTTGGTCTGCATAATAGCTGCCATTCTGACTGGAGTGAGATATCTTACAGTAGTTTTGATTTGCATTTCTCTAATTGCTAGAGATGATAAACGTTTTTTCATATATTTGTTGATTGATTGTATATCCTCTTCTGAGAAGAGTCTGTTCATGTCCTTGGCCCATTTATTGATTGGTTTGTTTCTTTGTTTGTTTTTTTGGGGGGGTGTGCTTAGCTTTTTGAGTTCTTTATCTATCCTAGAGATTAGTGCTCTCTCTGATGTGTAATGGGTAAAAATTTGCTCCCAAGATGTAGGTTCTCTACTCACCTCACAGATTCTTTTGCTGAGATAAAACTTTAGTTTCAATCCATCCCATTTATTGATTCTGGGTTTAATTCTTGCACTATAGGAGCCTTATTAAGGAAGTTAGGACATAATCCCACATGATAAAGATTAGGACCTACTTTTTCTTCTAGTAGACACAGAGTCTCTGGTTTAATTCCTAGGTCCTTGATATACTTTGAGTTTTGTGCATGGTGAGAGATAGGGGTTTCATTTTGTTACATTTGGATTTCTAGTTTCCACAGCACCATTTGTTGAAAAGGCTCACCTTTATTTCTATCATCAATAGAGTTCATGAAATATTTGTAGAATTTTCTAAAGCATCCACATTCCATTCCTTTCCCTTTTTTTTATTGGTGATTGAACTCAGGGGACACTTAAGCTCTGAGCCACATTCCCAGCCCTTTTTATTTTGAGACAGGATTTTGCTAAATTGCTTAAGGCCTGACTAAGTTGCTGAGGCTGGCTTTGAACTTGCAATCCTCCTGCCTCAGTCTCCCAAGCCTCTGGGATTACAAGTGTGAGTCACCACACCTGGCTCCTTTCCTACTTTCTAATATATTCCCTACTGCAATTTTTAAGCAGTACTGCATTGTGCATTCTAAAGCATTTTTTTCTTATTTCCTTTTTTTTTTTTTTTTTGGTTTTTGTGTGTGTGCTGAAGATTGAACACAGTGCTTAACCACCGAGTCACATCCCCAGCCCTTTTTTATATTTTTATTTAGAGACAGGGTCTCTCCAAGTTGCTTAGGGCCTTGCTAAGACACTGACTTTGAACTCACAATCCTCCTGCCACAGCCTTTGGGATTACAGGTGTGTGCCACTGCATGTGGCAATGTTTTTAAAACTACTACTTATCCTTCAAGATTCATTTTAAATATAACTGGATTTTTCCCCTTAACTCAATGTCTATGTGTAGTCCCTACCATGTAATTATCTACTATACATCCATTATTGAATTCTGTGGACTCAGAACATAGGGGCTTGCTCTTTTTAGTCTATAGACACACTACTGAGAAGCAATACAATACATATTTGTTGCTTTTGTGTCTTCTGTGTTCTCCCAGGAAGTATGTTTTTGTGAAATCTCTTACTAGTAGAATAGAAAGCTGAAAAATTAAGGTTATTTACTTATGAATTGCAACTGGGAGAGTAAGTGACTTTTCTGGTTCTATAATTCCCTTTTGGAAATTTCTCATTAGTGCAGAAATATTCTGGTACAGAGCCATGCAGTCATCTCTTAGAACACAGAGGAGTCAGGGCTCAGAGCTACCACACTGGCAGTAACAGTACATGGAATGCTCCATTAACAGAATATGCACTACTAGGCACCTCAATTATAGCTGATCGCATGTAGAAAAGGCACGTGAGTCTGCTCTGCAGCATTGGGATTCAGACAACCTGAAACTTTCTTGGCTCAGAAACTCACCTGCAATTACTGACTTCAGAGAAAGCTCTCCTGAAATTTTCATTTGCTAGAGAAGATATAACTTGGGATTGCAAGGGTACCCCTGAGTCTTTGCAAATGAAGAGACCATCCGCTACTTGAAATGCTTTGTATTCTTCTGTTGCTGAGAGGAAAGCAAACTTATAAAACAATGCTTGCTGTAATTCCACTCTTGCAGATGTGTTAAACTGAATCCCAACAAATACAACAGAAGGAAGAGCATGAGTAGAGTGATGTATGACAGGATGCCAATCACTGGATAGGACACCTGAACCGTGGTCATTGGTTCCAAGTAAGAGGGATGAGGTGAACTCTAGAGAGTGTACTTTTCTCCTTTTCCTAAAATGACTTAATTCCAAATTAATAATAAAAGGGGTCCACAGTATCACCTCCTATTACAACCTGCTATCTAAGTGGTCACTCTAGTTGAACTAACCCAGATTCTCACCCCTTTAAAAATAACTGTTCATGCCTTATTCATCCCTCTAGATTGCACGCAATCCTAAACATAAACAACTGCATCCACCTGAGGACTCGGGGAGACCATTAGCTCTTTATAACACACTTCCCTCAGCATGACAAAGTAGAATCAAATGTATCCTCACTTGATGCCAAGCCAAAGATACACTTCAGATCTAGCTTTCATAAAACCAAAAGAAAATTCAAAGTATGTAGTTGGCCCAACTTTCCAGGCTAATAGAATATTTTAAACTGGGTACTGTTTGGAGTAGCAGGAATGAAATTGTATTTTTTTGTAAGAAGTTTTGAAGGCCAGGAGTTCTCTGCTATTCTCCTTTCTGTCTTCTTAAAGCCCATTTATAGGTTTATAACTTACTTTTTAAAAAAAGATAATTATAGCTCAAAACTCTTGTTTGCATTTCAGGCTTATATCCATTTCATTTGGCTTTTGAATATTTAAGAAGTCCCACATATTTTTAAAAAAATCCAAGTTAAGAACTGGCAATCCTGATTTTTATTCCTCCTACTGCCTCCTATTCTTTCTCATCTGAAGGGGTGCCAGCATCCACAAAGCCCCTTAAGTAATACATATATACCTCTCATTTGGCTTAATCTCCACAGTCATTAAATATGTCTAAGCCAGTGTTTCTTAAAGTACCACCTACATTACCCAGACTTCTTAGAAAGACAAACATTCAGGTCTCCCTTAGCACCAGGACTTTTCAATCAAACCCTGGGGATGAGGCTCCATAGTTCATGTTTTCACAAGCTTCCAGATTGTTCTGATAAACACTCAAGTTAAAAATCACTTCATTAAGCCACCCTACTGTCACCCAACATCTGCAATACTTTTTTTCTAAGTTATTCTTTATTCCTTAATTTTTTAAAATTTATTTTTGTGTTGCTGAGGATTGAACCCAGTACCTCACACATGCTAGGCAAGTGCTCTACATTGAGCTAAACCCCAGCCACTGCAATAGCCTATTAGTCATTCTATTACCCTTCTTTTCCCTTCCAATTCATTTTCTTCCCAGCAAAGTAATTTTTATTCCTTAATTTGAAGAAGTCACTTCCTTATTATCTCTTAGTGGCTTTTAAATGCACTCAAAGTTAGAGTTTTCACCACGGTGTACTAGGAACCTCGGAGATAAGACTTTTACCAACAGTTCTTGCATCTTCCCAGTTCCTCCCCATCACTGATGACACTAGAGCTATGTCAGCCTTCTTATCAGCTAGATGCTCATCCTGTGGACCCTACATCTCCACTTCTATTCTTCACTAACCATCTCTCTTGTAACACTCTGGAATAACCACATACCCATCTCTGTACTTGGACACCTGGTAATTCCCTCCTACATGATCAATTGGCAATTGAGAACAAGTATCCTGTTTCCTTTGGCAATATATATTTACCCACTGCCTCTCACAGAGTGTATCCAAAGACAGGTATTGTAAAAAGAGAACCATCACCAAATTTGTTGAATGGCGTAACGAATGTGATTCTCACAAGGGATATGATACATAAGCAGTAAACAAAAATAAAGTTAGTATTGATACTGGTTCTTAACATTAGTGTGCTTAAGAAATTCCAAATCATACATGAAGCTGGTAAATGCCAGTTGGCAAAATCTTATATACATGGACAAATCACGCATTCCGAAAATTAAACATGATGAAGCTTGTGCTAGAAAAGATTAATCACCTATTTAATGTCCTGGGTTTTATAATAATCTCTGGGCATTTCACATATACCACAGACCTTGGCTATACTTTTAGTCTTGGTTGAACCATCTTTCGATCACACAATACCAGGTAAATCTCCCTTTAGGTAAGTCCATCAGATTATACCACACTTTGATTCTGCTTTTTATCACTATACCTTGGATTTCTTTTTTAATTTTCTGTTTTGCTTTATTTTTTAATTCCTTTTTGCATACTAGATTAGGGCACCTTGCATTCAGGACAATTTTAGCTGCTTTCCAGCTATGTCCCTGAGCATTCATCTCAGCTAGGGTTGGCACTTGCTATCCGGTTCCATTCATTCTTGGATGCCACATTGTAATCCTTTAGGTTCAGGCTTGGTGTCAGTTCATTTGGCTGGTGAAACTCAGGAAAGGGAGATGGAGAGGTGGACAGGTATAAGCAAAGTCAGGCCCCAGGAATGGGCAAATAAGGTTAACTGGCTTGTGATCACTTTACACTGTTCCCTTTTTAGAAACCATGAAACAAATCCCCATCCCAGCCTCAGATCCTGATTCTGTTTTCCACTTTCAATGATTCCCGAAGTGCCTCCAAAGGTACAGACTGATAAAGACTAGTGACATCATTTTCAGCTTCAGAAGAGACAAAGAATATTCTGGGAAAGGACTATGATGGTTAACTTTATTTGTCTACTGGACTGGGCCAAAGGGTGATAAGACATTTGGTCACATGTTATTCTAGGTGTACCTGAGTGGGTGTTTCTGGATAAGATGAACATTTTAATCAGTAGACTGAGTCAAGCAGACAGCCCTCCCAAATGTGTGTGTCTCATCCAACCTATCCAAGGACTAAACTGAACAAAAGCAGCTGAATAAGAGACAATTCTACCCCCTCCCTCAATCTCCCTGAGCTGGAACATCAGCATGGACTTGATCCTATGCAAACAGTGGCTGTTTACTTGAGATCACATTTTAAAGAAAAAGGTAGCAGTTATGGAAAGTGCTAATACTGCAATTAATCAGATAATCTCAGTTTAAACCAAAATGACTCACTAAAAATCATCCAAAGAAATAAAAAAAAAAAAAAATCATGTCACCTCCAAATAAGGAAGAAAGGAAAGGACAAAGGAAAGTGTAAGAGAAGGATCCCATAAAGGTGACAGCAGATAACTTGTTAAGCAATATAAGCTTTGGGTTAAATGAGATAATTCACAGAGGTTATAACTATAGTGCAAAAAATTCAATACACGTTTTCTAATGCATGACCATGATCATCACCCTTACTGGTACTATTAGTCCTTGCTGGTGCCAGTAACAAATTGCAACTTCACTTGTGTATGCATGCACACATGAAAACAAGAAATACCTGTTGGTGGAACTGGAGTGTAACTCAGTGTTAAGTGCTTATTTAGCACCTGTGAGATCCTGGGTTTAATCCCAGCACCAAAAACTGAGAATAATTTGTTTTACTGTGCAAATTAAAATTCTCGAAACACTGAGGCACCTGCCTTTAATCCCAGCAGCTCAGGAGGTGGAGGCTGGAGGATCACAAGTTCAAAGCTAGCCTTAGCAGTTTAGCATAGTACTAAGAAATTCAGTGAGACTTTGTCTCTAAATAAAATACAAAATAGGGCTGAGGATGGGGCTCAGTGGTTGAGTGCCCCCGAGTTCAAAAACAAAACAAAAAACAGTTCTGCTCATTCATCTGACAAGGGAAGAGGAAGAGCAAATAGAACTCACATTGAGCTGCAGTTCATCTGTCCATTGCCCAATCAGACGATAACCGGGATTGGTGGTGTTCGTCGTCTGGTACTGAAAGATGTCATAACGCCCAGGGGCATCCCCATTCTTGTTAAACATCACAGGGGTGCCAGCGCTACCTGAAGAAGGCAAGGAAAAAGACAGATTTTAGAGTTAAACCAGATTCCTGTGTCTCTTGAACTACGGGTGAGTCTACAGACCTGTGGAGAAGAAAGTTGGGAAATAACACCAATGCTTAGGAGGTTTTCCCCAAGTGGTCTGTGCTGTTCAAAGGCAGGTTATGTCTAGGCCTGCAAATGCTAATTATAAAAGATAGGAAGACAATCCACCTCTTCTTTTGAAGAATTCTAGTTCTCAGTGTTTCTTAAAATTTTATTCTAAACTCTTCCCACGTCAGAGGAAGAAAAACTATTATTTTTCAGAGATGACATAAGTTTTGGCATAATGCTACTGTTGTTGAATACAATTATGATCACTGTAATAGTTGTTATTATTTTAGTTTCCTTAACAATAAATTGTGGTCAACAAAGAACAGTTTCAAAACCAATAAATTTTTAAAAGTGTATGTAATTAAAAACAAGCAAGGAAATAAGTATAAATGTTTATTTAAATATGTACTTGTCTACTGACTGAATTTAAAATAATTTATTTGATAGCCAGATTAAAATGCTTAGCAGTGGGTCTAGAAGAGGTTCCATAAACATTAGTTTCTTTGTCAATCCCCATTTGGATCCTCTTAGAATGTCCTTCAGATGCAATCAATCCGACATTGAAGTCACTTTAAAAAAGATAAATGTGTTAATATATTGAATGTATATACACACATAATTTGCAAGTATACACGGTTGAATGAATCAAAAGCTCTTAATGTCAACTACCTGGAATAATCAGTAAACCATATACAAAGAGGGCAAGACATAAGCTTTGGTTACTTAAAGACTCATAAAAGAATTTAAAAAATGTTCAGTAACTTGTATTTTTTACATGTTTCCTTAAACCAGGAGAAATATAACTGACTTTATGGTATATATCTGATATGTGACTACAGATTTATATACTGGGTCAATATTCTTACCAGAAAACAATGCTCTACTTTCTGTCATTTATAAGTAAATTCATAGGTCATTTACCAGCCAGAACAAGATCACTGAGAAGTCCACTCTACTTCTCAATGGGGTGGAACAGGTATGTAGAAGTATTAAGCAAGAACCATGAAGCACTTTTGATAATTTTCTCATTACTGAACATAAGATATTAACACTGACAGAGTTCTCCATCTAGTTAACCAAATTTTTAGCTTCTGCAGAACTCAGGGAAACATAAATATTTGTATTAATGATATGGATGAAAACATAAATCATGTGGTGATTTGTTAAGGGAGGAAACTGAGGAAGAGTCAGTTGTTAGGTGTAACAGTGCAGGACTCAGATGGGAGTGATGGAAAGGTTAAGTTTATTACTCCAGATCCCAAACAGGTAGCCAGTTCACAACAGGGCTAATGGAATGAGTGGGTGGGGAACAGCCTGGAGTAAGTGCTCAGCCAGTGGGTGGAGAGGAAGAGAGAATGGAGGGGCCTGAGGGTCAAAGCCTATGCTGGGTGTTACCTAGGTGGGTTTCCTATGATGGAGTGGGATGGTTAATATACAGAGTGCACAAGCCTGGTGACTTGTGGATTACATTAGCTAGGCATCAACCAGAGAAAGATGTTCTAGCGGTCCAGGGTAGAAGGCCTGTGTATTCATCTCTTTGTCACTGTACCCAAAAGACCTAAAAGGACTATTTGAGAGAGGAAAAGTTTATTTGTTGCCCAAGGTTTCAGAGGTCTCAGTCCATAGGTGCCTGAATCCATTGCTTCAGGTCCAAGGTGAGGCAGAACATCGTGGTACAAGAGTGTGGAGGAAGAAAACCACATAGGATATGGTTCCACCATGAAGTAGAGAGAGCACTCCATTCAATGAGGGCAAAATATAAGCCCCCAAAGAATGCCCCCAGTGACCCACCTCTTCCACCACAACCTACTATCCTACAGTTACCACCCAGCTACTCCCTATCAGTGAATTAATGCACTGTTTGGTGTAACATTCTTATAATCCAATCATTTCACCTCTAAACTTTATTTCATTAGGTTCTTGGGGGCCACCTCATAGTTAAACCATAACAAGGCCTTTTCTCTCTAGAACATGAAAATAGGAATAGGAGAAAGACTGCTTCAAAACATGTAAGTCAAGGAAGACAAGACTGGACATCAAGATGATATGAGGCTACATTCCTATGAGAGAGTTATCACACCATGTTAACCAGACAGGAGGAAGAATGTTTAAAATAGTTATAGAAACAAAAGACAGTACTTGAAGAAATAAGCATGAAGTCAGAAGTGGCCCCATACAAATGATCATTCAACGTAAGATGAAGTTAAAATGAGAGCCAGAAAGAGGGCAATATATGGTGTCTTAAGAGGCCTACCATACCAAGCTGGAAACTCATGCTGACAGTGACCTTCCAGGCAACATGGGCTCAACATCACAGGTAGGATAGAGGAACAGCCAAGCAAATGCACACCATCCTACAATTTTATGATACCATTGGATATTAAAGTTTTAAAAAATCAGCTTGTAGTAAGCTGAATAATGATCCAAGTAGGTCCAAGTCCTAATTTGCAGAACCTGACATGTCACTTTCTGTAGCAAAAGGGTCTTTGCTGAAAATATTAATTAAGGACCATGATATAGAAGATTGTTCTGGATAATATGGGAATGCCCAGTGCAATCACAGAAGTCCACATAAGAGGGAGGCAGGAGGAGTAAAAGGTGGAAGATGTGATGACGGAAAAAGGAAGTTGGAGTGATATGAGGCCTGGGTCACAAGCCAAATGGCCTCCAGGAGCTACAAAAGGCTAGGGGACAGACTTTCCCCGAGTCTCCTGAAGGGACCAGGCATGTCTTCACCTTCAAGTTAGGGGAAGCCTATGTTGGACTTGCCAGCAGCAGAACTGTAAGATAAAGCATGGTCATTGTTTAAACCATCAAGTTTGCAGTGATATTCTTATAGTAGGAGTGGCCATTGAAGATGTAGCTGGAGGAGACAGAGCATCCAACTTCCTAATTTTATAGGTGAGGAAGCATAGGCATATCTTAAAAAAAGGGAAGTCACTTATTCTAGTCACCCAGCTACTTACACTAGAACAGTGCTTGGTAACTGGTTTTGGAATCCTCTTGAATGGGTTTAAATTCCAAGTTTACCACTTAACTGAAGTTTGGCCTCTGTTAAGGTCTCACTTTCTAGCACTCATATTACATTTCTAATAGAGTAAGGATGTACTTGGTTCTGTGCCTTTTACATAGTAAAAGCTTAATAGATAATGATTTTTCTTCTTTTTGTTGCTTCATTTGCTGATATTTTGAAACCAGACAGAACACATGCCTTCAGTCAGTCACACTTTGGTCTTTTCCAGGGCACCAATGCTGCCTCTGTTAACTGGTATCTAATTTAAATGTCTCTACTGCTAGAAAAAAGGGTTTTTTTCCCATATAACAGGCTAGAGCCCAGTTTGGAAGTGGGAACTAATCTCCTATGAACAACACTGATTTGGTCTCACCAGTTAGTATCACTGGTTAAATCTGGTTAAACAGCCAAAGGCACTGTTTTAATTTCTTTCTTCTCTGTGTTACTGAGACATCATTCCTGCAGACTACAAAAGCACCCACTTTATCTTAACAGAGATCTTGTAAGCTCCATATATGAACCAACACAAACCTTCCCAGTGTAGGGAGAAAACAAAAGCCACATCATCAACAACAACAACAACAACAAAAAAGGTTTCAATATTGGCTTCCTGCTTTCAGCAAGTCTTCTAAGTCTATAAGCAGAAAAAAATGAAATCTGGATTTCACATTATTAGCAAGAAACAAGAATCCTGTTGTTTCGCACTAATAACATGCAGATATTCACCTTTCTTTTTTTTTCCCCCACACTGGATACTAGGATTTGTGTTCTTCTTTGCTGTAAATTCTACAGCTTCGATTCATTCAATAATACAAATGGAGTTTTTCATTGACTTGGAGAGGAGAAAGAATATAGGAGCCTAGGACTCCAAAGAGACTCAAGAACATGGCCTAAATATTCACTGGAATGGGACAGGTCACCTAAATCTTCCTCCTCCTCACAATCTTTGTTAAATGAAATGATTCTTGTCTTGCCCTTTCCATTCTCATTAAAGCTATGTTTAAAAAAATTCAGATTGAAGAGCTGGATACTTTATCTAAGTGATGACTTGTAATAGCATATAGTGCAGCCTTGACCTTCTGGATGGGTTCTATATACTGCAACTGGGTTATTATCTCTAGTTTCCCCCCCCCCACAATTCTTTTTTAATGGAACCCCTGAACTTCTTGAAAGAGAAAAAACAGACTTTGTATTCAATGAACTTTATTTTAAAAAGAAAATCAAAGAAGTCCTGAGAGAAAAAAAGAGATCGGGGGTGGGGGGGTGGCGATGATCACTGCAGAGATTTCTACAAGGTGTTATGACCAGAATACAGGTATGCTTGGGCAAAAGAAATAGGGATACCTGATAAGATGGGTGGCAGAGAAGAGAGTGTACACATGACTGAAAATCCCACTAGGTGAGAGGATGTGAATAAAATTGTTTTCTTCCTGAATAGAGAAGGACTGGGGATTCAGACTGCCCTGATGATGAAAAGATCACGTCCATCAAGTGAACTGCCTGGCAGGTTTTCTGTTCTCATTTTACCACCCCATGCAAAGAGTCCAGAAATGCTGCACTGATACGAGTTCCTGTTATCTCTTTCAGCTCAGCCAATAACCCTAAATCTTAGCACTCAAGGCAATGAAATCATGGATTTGGTAATTACGTCAGGACCCAATGGAGGCAGTACATCTCTAGACCATGTGCATCAGTTTGAAGCAATTAGAAGCTCTCATGCAGGATAACTGAGATGGGCTGTAAGGTGGGATTTCAGCTGTGGCTGTGACTAGAGCACCTATGAGGGTGACATTTTGTCTTTTTATCAGCATAATAATTGTGTTTGTATTATTTGTAGAGAACCATGCAGAGCTCTATTACTTTTTGTTCAATGAAAAGTCACGTGATGTCACTTCCAAATTAGTCACAGCCTCACCCAGATTCAAAGGGATGGAACACAAACCTCATCTCTCAATGGGGGAAAGCTAACATCATGCTCCAAGAAAGCATTTGAGATGTGACATCTTTACAAAATATCTCCTACCTCAATTTCTCCTGAAATGAGAAAACATAGGTCCAGACATGCATTCATTCATTCATTTCATTTTCTTTCTCTCTCTCTCTCTCTAGTGGTGCTGGGGATTGAAACCAGGGCTTGGTGCATGTAGGGCAAGTCCTCCACAAATTGAGCTATATCCCCAACCCAAGACATACTTTAAACACATTATCATATCAAGATTTTATAACCAGGCACCAAATCTGTTAAAGTTGCATTTCCAAGTATTATTATCTGGTCATATGGGTCAACATACCAATAACTACAGTGAATTTTGGCTTGGGATTTTGCTTTCATTTGGGAAGCAGGGAAAGGTGGTTTGGAATGAAGAAGAGTCATCCTTTTCCCCTCCATTCATAAGAGTAGGTGAAGTACTTGGTGAAGTGGTAGTAATACTTTATGGATACTCTATTATCATTTTCTAAATTGAAGGTCAGAGTTATTAAATTGTACTCTATTGGTCTGAAACAAAATTCCTAGGGATAAATGGAATTTCTTACTAAATTAAGAGGAGCACAATGAAGCATATTGAGACAAAGAACAATCAAAATCCTAAACATAGGAAAGGAAGACTAAATTCTCTATAATGGCCTGAAAAGAGACTTGGGCTATAGGTCTAGAGGAGCACAATGAAGCATATTGAGACAAAGAACAATCAAAATCCTAAACATAGGAAAGGAAGACTAAATTCTCTATAATGGCCTGAAAAGAGACTTGGGCTATAGGTCTCTATCATTTGCTCACTGTGAAATCTCAGAAAAAAAAATGTTTTCTCACATCTTAGGATTTTATTTCTTTGCCTAAAAATCAAGAAATTGACCAACTAAAACATATCAAGTTTCTTTTCTCTCTCAACGCAACATGGGCACTTCACTGATTAAATTGTGCACAGCTTCTTATTCTTTACAAAAACTTTTGAGCCCTGCCATCAATCAATGTTGCAATGTCCCAGAATCTATAAAAAGTCTCCCTACTGTCCAGAGTTTAAAAAAAGATATTCCTCAGAAACATACTGTGTGGGCCACAGAGCTTACACTGGTGTGACACAGGGGGAAACTGACCTTTATAGTGAAATCCCCAGAACTGAGATTTAAGATGGACCAGCAGGACTAATGTAATAAGCCTCTCCTCTCAACAACTCTGAGAATAATAGTCAAGGGGGCAAACTGTGGATGCAGGTGCCCTATGCTCTAGGAATCAACACAGGTGTACAACTCTGTCCATCATGATTCTCTTAACATCGCTGTGAATCAGCTACCTTATCTATGAAGAAGAGAAAAAAACAGAATCTAAACATCATGTAGTCTTAAAGAGTAAATGAGCCAAAATATTCAAAGTACTTAGCAGAGTTTCTGGCATAGAGCAATCACTGTGATAGATAATAGACAGATATCTATATCTCCATCCCCTGTGTCTATTCTAAAATTCAGTAACACTAGTTCATCAGCAGACAAGATGGTCTTGACAAAAATGAGTCCGTAGTCTATAATTATTGTCGGGGAGAAAAAACAGGGCACAATAATTAAGAAAACTTGCACTTTTTTTTAAATCACTAGTGTAAGAATGGTCACCCATTTACATGGCTCAGAATACAAAGCCCAGAAACCAATCTCAGCTTATGTTATTTACTGCTTTGTAAGTAATGAAATTCACATTTGTTTTGTTCTGTGAAAATTGGTTATATAGTAAGAGATTCTGTAAGATCAGGAAGAAACTATGAAAAATAGATGACTTGTAGTTGAAGTGTATTCTGGATTTATATATAGTCATTTCTGTCTTCATCTTAACTAGAAAAATACTGCTCCCCAAATTGGATCACTTTATCCAGATACTAGGTAACTCCTGAAAAATGGACACAATATTGTGACTCTAAATGGACTTTAAATTCCAACAAGAGAAGCAAAAAGAGTTATTGTTGTCTTGTGTTAACTGTAATATAGCTAACTAAACAAGGAAATTGATGCTGGTACATTAAAACTATGAAACAAAATTTATTATGATTCCTTCAATATCTCATGAATATCCTTCTTCTGGTGTAAGATAACATTCCAACATTGCATTTGATAGCAATCGTTTCTCAGTCTCCTCCCTTCTGAAACAGTTCTACCATCTGTTTTTCTCATGACCGGAGCACCTTTTCATTTCCAGACAGGGTCTTGCTGAGCCACCCAAGCTGACCTCCAATTCCAGGACTCGAGCAATCCTCCTGCCTCAACCTCCCAAGTAGCTGCAAGTATAGACATATGCCACTGCACCTCACTTAACCTGGATACTTTTGAAGAGTATTGGTCAATGATTTTCTTAAACAACTTTGAATTGGATTCGCCTAATGTTTCCTATATATTATTGTACATTTCTTATATTATTACTTATGCATGATATTTATTTTTTGCAATAAGGCCTCAGACATGATGCCTAAAAATCAAGAAATTGACTAACTAATAGTGCCTGTGCACAATGACAAAGACACAAATGACAACAATAAGTTATTACTGGTTTCGTTCACCTTGATCACTTGTTCAAGGAGCTGTCTTGAAGTTTCCTCCACTTCAAAGCTACTGTTTTCACCTTAGAAATTAATATGTATCCCAATTGAAGATACTTTTGAGACTAAGAAAACACCTTATTTCTCTTTATACTTTAACCCAATAACTTTAGCATTCATCAATGATTCTTGCCAGAAACAATGATTAGTGAGGCCTTTGCAAATGGTGATTTTTCATTTCCATCTTTCTGTCATTCTATCATGCCACCCATTCTCTCACATTTGTTTATTCAATCCAATTATTATTTATACAAGTATGGACTTATGGATATTTACTTTCCTTTATGAATTATAACCCACTTGGTCCCAGAATTGGCAAATGAGATCTCTTCCAAGTTGATCTGTGCCCTTGTCACACAATCCCATTAGTTTCTGAGTGCTCTCTTCCTAGAAAGGCAGCTTTTGTAATCCCTCTACCAGTAGCATTCTTTCTTTCTGGCACAGAATATCTGAAGTACATACTGTATTTTCTCTGCACTAGCCGTGGATTCCATTTCTCTAGGAACTCTGGTTCTTTTTTCTGGAGATTGTGAACAAGATCTGAGTGCCAGATGTTATTTTTTCCTGAGGTGCCACTGTCCCTAGGCCACTCAGTGGACATACCTAAGTGGTACAAGTAAATAGATGCATTCAATGCATATCTGTTCCTGTAACTACTCATGTGTATGTATATGAAGAAATGCAGATACCTTTAAATCTAATCTGGCACAACACAGTTCATTCTACCCTTCATTTATCAATAATTTCTATCTCCGCCAAAGAGAAACCTGGCTCTAATTATCCACAATGAGAAAAATCCAACATATTTACTAGCAACTGTATAATATCCATGTTATTTTTCTGTAGCCATACCTTATACAACTAAATACTATTTCTAAAAATTTCTTGCATTTTTTTTCTTCTTTTTTCCCCTTTAGTGTCATTATATTATTAATTTGTGATTTAGTTAAGAACATTTGGTAACAAATATGTTGAATCTTGTGTTCTACATTGAGGTTTATTTGACTTATTTGTTTAGTTAGGGGACATGAAACATTAAAATGTTCTAAGAGTCAAGATAATACTTAAAGGTACTGTGAAAGAAATGGTATTTCTCCCCTCTCCACCAAAGTCTTCTAAATTGTTTACCGATTTTTCTATTTATCCCTCCTCACCTCTTTTAGTTAACCTATTAATTTAGAGTTGCATTCTGTAGTTTGAGAAATAAGTTTGTACTGTAAAATGCGGTTAGGGTGGCAAATTACAATTCCTACTTCTATTACCTTGGGTACCTATAGCAATTGTGGTCATGTGAAGGGTGGGAGACTCTTTCATGACTGGACTGTGGATATAACGCTTGGAGTTTAAGCAGCCATACTGTCCCTTTCCCTTCCTTTCTTCTCCTCCCTTACTCACATTTATAAAGGAAGAATTTGGCTTTGTGCAAGAATTTCTCTATGTCAACATGAGAATGAACTACAACCCCCAAATATGAATTAATTCATGCACTGACTCAATCATTCAAAATTACATAATCTACCAGGTTTTGACACAAGCTCAAGGTCAAATAATAATGCAACTATTTGATTTATGAAACATGGAGTGCCAACCATTTTGGATTCCAGAAAGTTCAGACGGCAGGGACTCACCATTGAAGTTAACATTGCGGATATACTTCAACAACTTCTTGCCCCCAGCTTGCTCCATTTCTGGGCACACACCCCGGTAATCAGCACAGAGATCCTTGTTCATGTGGTGAAGAGCATGCGCCATAGCGTATACAGCATCGATCACGAACTGAACTTTACCCTCCTGCTCATAGTTGGAATCTTTTCCAATTCTCTCCTGTCCTGCACATTAAAACAAGAAACACATGCACCAAGATTGGTGTTGAGTAGAAGGTCTAAATTTCCATTGACTTTCAATGGAGCATTAAGAAACAAAAGCTCTAAGGAAATCATAATGCAAGCCACTTAGCCACATTTGGCTTCCATTTCAGTTGATCTTAAGAGTTGTGGTATTTTGCTTTGGAGCACATTACACTAACTACCTTGATTTATTATATAAAGTTTATTTTATTTATGTATTTATTTATTTTTGGAGGCAGGGAGGGTAGTAGATTATCAGGAATGCATTATCAAGGAGCCACATCCCCAGTACTTTTTATTTTTTGAGAAAGAGTCTTGCTAAGTTGCTGAGGCTGGCCTTAAACTTGCAATCCTCCTGCCTCAGCCTAGATTGCAGGTGTGCTCCACTTTGCCCAGCTTATTAGATAAACTTTAGAAACAGTACTTCAAAGGGTCACAATGGCAGCTTTTGCAATAAGTCAACACGCTATCCAAAATATAATGGTAACATAGAAATAAGGGATTTGGAGTCAGAAACAGAATTGCCACATTCAAATTCAAATCTTTAAAGGCCATCAGAAAAATGATAGAAAACATTCTAAATTCCACACCTGAACTCATTTTGTATACCTACTCCCCCTACCACACTGCCTATCTGAACTGTAGGTATTATGAAAGACTCAAGTTGCTCAGGAGAGAAACCCTGGTGTCTGTTTTTATTCTCTCACTCCTAACTTTTTCATGTATATTGACCTAATGGAACAGCCAGGTCCTATCAATTCTACCTCTGAAACACTTAACTGTTCCGGACACTCTACTGTTACTCTACTTATCATTATTGGGGTCCAATGTTTGCTATCTACCTGCGATTATTCATTCCTCCATATTCCCCATTGCAAACTGCAGAGCTGACCACCCCAACCCCGTTCTCAAAATCCTTTCTTGACTCTGCACCTACTACATTTAAAAACAAAACAAAAAAAAAACCAGAACCTAATCTGTTTCCCTGACAACAAAGAGTATTCCCTCCTTTGCCCTCAGCTGCCTAACAACAACAGACTGACATTAAGTCCCCATGCTGTTTTGGAAACAATGCATTTTTGAAATTATTATTTCATCCACAGTTTGCGAGTTTCATGTTATTTTTTCTTATTCCACTCAAGGCAAAACTGAGGCTTCTAGTGACTAAATTACCTTCCCATGATCATTTACAGGTAGAGCAATCACAAAGACTTAGGGTCCCCAGGCCCCAAAGCCCATGTTCATTTCACCAGGCTGACCCTGCCCATACTTTTTCTATATACTTTTTCCCTTCCAAATACAGATGACTGATCTTTCTGTTAATAAGATTTTGCTCTTTCATTTCCTGGAGATATCCTCTTTCTTTTCACCCATATAAAACACAACATAAAGATCTCTACACTTTGCCCTTCAATACTAATTAAATATTTTTCCATAGAACATTTCAAACCTGTATCAAAACATTAAAGATAGATTTTTTTTTTAAATGGCTACAGACATTTTTCTTCTTTCATTCTTTCTCTTCTATCCCCAGCCCTACACAACTTGTATTAAATTATGCGTTAAGTACACAATACTGTTTATTCTCTTTAGATCTCCTGTCCCTCTATGAAGCTTAAGTAGTCATAGATTGAGTTTCACTCTCAGTGATCTTTCCACAATAATCTTCTATGGCACACATGTGTAGTGAAGAGCATTAGGAATTCCAGACCCCAAACCCTGCCCTGCAAAACAAAAGACTTTTTTTTTTTTTTTTTTTGGTTAAAGTATTGGGGTACTCTACCATTGAGCTCCATTCCCAGCCATTTTTATTTTTTTTTTATTTTGAAACAAAGTCTCACTAAGTTTCTCCGGCCAGCCTGGAACTTGAGATCCTGTCTCTCGGCCTCCCTAACAGCTGGAATCACAGGCATGTGCCAGTGCTCCCAGATACAAGGGGCTCTTGACATCCACTGTGTTAAAACCATGTGTATGGCTGTGTTTGTGGCTCAGTGGTAGAGCACTTGCCTAGCACACGTAAGGCACTGGGTTCAATCCTCAGCAACACCTAAAAATAAATGAATAATAATAATAATAATAGAAGGTATTGCATCCATGTACAACTAATTTTTTTTTAATGTGTAGGTTTCCTTCCTGAAAGATTTTTTTTTAGACCATTTATTAAAATGTGAAGCATAGAGGATCCAAGATGGTGGGCCAGAGGGAAGCAGACTTGTGTGTCTCTCTGTGACCTAGGATTCAAGTAGTGAGAATACTGCTTCTCTGTGAGAGTTATTCTTGCTCCTGCGCAGGAATCACAGCCACCGTGCCCATGCAGGGCTCCAGGCCTGTCAGAGTAGGTCTCCCAAGTACTCAACCATGCAGGCCTACCAGGTGCCTGAGCAGGACCATCAGCACCCATGCATAACGAAAGCCATCCACCTGAGCAGAAATCATCAAGGCCACTCCCAGATAGGACATCCAGTAGCTTTCCACACGCTGGAACTCTGGTTGATATCCCATGTGGACCCCCAGCTATCAAACTGGGGCTTCCCTGGTCACCACCATCTTGGGACACTGAAGCAGCATAGATAGTCCCCTATGCACAGTAGCCTGCGTGCACCCAAGAACCTCACACAGGCTCTGAAGACAGCCGACAGCCACACACTGCACGCCACAGAGCTCGTCTACTGAACTCCTTAGCCAATGCCATCGCTCAGCTCCTGGCATACAACCCGACACCCCACCACTGAAAGCAGGCATCTCAATCTTGGGTCACTTTCATCACCAATTTCAGTGAGGGAAACTCCCAGTTTGGAATTCCAGCTGGCCAGGTACCCAGTTTCTAACCCACTCCTCTCCCCTGCAGCTGCTACCCTGGCACAGTGACACCCAGGTTACCTTCACCATCCTTAGAGCAGAGACACCAGCTAATGACAGACAACCCCATCTATTAGATGAGAAAGGAAGCAGGAATGATACTAATTTCCAACCAAAACAATTCCTGTTTCTTCCTTCAAAATTTTTTTTTCCCTCTCACTCTCTATTCTCCTGCCCTCACATCCCCAACATATGTGAAACCAAGTACTTTGCATGAATTAGGATTTTGAGGACTGGGACATCTGAATAGTATATTAAGCCTGTGTTGTATATTATTTTTTCACCAATTTCTACTATTTTAACATTTTTTGTTAAAATATACGTGTTTTTGTTTTTTGTAGTGTACTACCTTCCCACTTACTTTTGTCTACCCAAAATCACTTCCTCTTCCTGCTACTAATCTTCCTCTTTAGATTTCTCTTTCACACTTCCTAAGAAATAACAACTCTACATCCTCACTTTCTACCTCCTCAGCATATTATCCCTACTCTTCATTCCTGGTTCTTTGTCCACCAACAGAACCTGCAGACCCTTTTACTTACTGAGTAAATTGTAGATAATATTTGAATTCACCATTTCTATACATTGTGACCAAACTGTAAACATTTTAATAGCAAACATTTGTTTTTAGGGTGTATATTGCTTATATTGGGATCTGATAACATTGTCCTTCACCTCAAAGGAGAGGTACTGAATTCCTGCAAGAGCACTATAAGCCTATAGGTAAAAACGGTAATGCCTAGGATCCACAGTGCTAGAAGGGAAGACACACAGCAACATGAAAAGACAGAGAGGAAAGTGCTCAAACACCACATGATACCACATTATTAGAATCCATGGCCAGCGCACCAGAAGATATTACAGAGAAGGAGTTCAGAATGTACACAATTAAATGTTCTGTGAATTAAAGGATGATATAAGAGAGCAAATATAGGCAGCAAAAGATCATTTTGACAAAGGACTACATACAAAAAAAAGCACAGGAAGCAAAAGATCACTTCAATAGGGAGACAGAGGTTAAAAACAACAACAACAAATCCTTGAAATGAAAGAAACAATAAACTAAATTAAAAGTTCAATTAAAAGTGTCACTAACAGATTAGACCACTGGGAAGACAGGATATCAGACTATGAAGACAAAATATATAATCTTGAGAAGACTGTAGACCACATGGTGTGGTCTAGCAGAACATTCAAGAAATATGGGATAGCATAAAAAAGACCAAATTTAAGAGTTATTGGGATAGAGGAAAGCATAGAGTTCCAAACCAAAGGAATGAGCAATCAATACACTGAAATAATGTCAGAAAATTTCCCAAACATGAAGAATGAATTAGAAAACCAAATTCTTTTAGGACACCAAATGTATAAAATCACAACATATCCACAAAAGGCACATTATAAAGAAAATGCCTAACCTAGAGAATAAGAAAAGACTCTTAAAAGTCATGAGAGAAAGGAATCAGATTACATATAGGGGGAAACCCATTAGATTATGGGCAGTTATTTCATTCCAGACCCTGAAAGCTAGAAGATCCTTGAACAACATATATCAAGCTCTGAAAGAAAATGGATGCCAACCAAGAATCTTATATCCAGCAAATTTAAGCTTTAGATTTAATGAAGAAATAAAAATCTTGCACAATAAACAAAAGTTAAAAGAATTTACAACTCGAAAGCCTGTACTACAGAAAACCCTTGGCAAAATATTCCATGAAAAGGAACTGAAAAACAACAAAGAAAATCAGCAAAGGGAGGTATTACACTACAGGAAAACTAATCAAAGGGGAAACTAAGTTAAATACCAAAAATAAATAAAAATGGCTGGGAATATAAGTCATGTCTCAGTAACAACCCTGAATGTTAATGACCTAAACTCACCAAACAAAAGACGCAGACTGGCAGATTAGATTTTTTTTAAAAAAAAGACCCAACAGTACGCTGCCTCCAAGAGACTAGACTGATAGGAAAAGACATCCACAGACTGAAGGTGAAAGAATGGGAAAAAAAAATCACACCACTCACATGGACTGTGGAAGCAAGCAGGGGTTTCCATCCTTTTATCAAATAAAGTAGACTTAAAGCCAAAGTTAATCAAAAGGGATAAAGAAGGATATTTTATACTGCTTAAGGGAAACATTCATAAACAAGACATCATAATAAATTTATATGGCCCAAACAATGGAGCATCTAAAGTCACCAAAAAAACAAAAAAAAAAAAAAAAAAAAAACCCAAAAAAAAAAAAAAAAAAACCTCTTCTCAAGTTCAAGAATCAAATAGACAACAACACAATAATTCTGGGTAACTTTAATACACATATTTGACCACTGGATAGATCATCCAAACAAAAGTTAACAAAGAAACTGTAGAATTCAATAATACAGTCAATAATTTAGACTTAACTGACCTATATATTTAATCCTTCAATGAATGAATACACTTTCTTCTCAGCAATCCTTCTCTAAAATAGACCATATATTATGCCACAAAGCAACTCTTAGCAAATATAAAAAAGTGGAGCTACTATCCTGCATTCTATCAGATCATAATGGAATTAAATTAGAAATCAATAATAAGATTTTTAAAAAGCTATTCCAATACCTGGAGATATTACGTTACTTAATGAAAAATTGATTGCAAAAGACATCAAGGAGGAGATTTAAAAATTCTTAGAGGTGAAGGAGAACAGAGATACGATGTATCAAAATCTCTGGGACACTATGAAGGCAGTACTAAGAGGAAAGTTCATTGCATGAAGTTCATTCCTTAAAACAAGAAAAAGTCAACAAATAAAAGATTTAACATTACATCTCAAAGCCCTAGGGGAAAAAAAAGAACAAATCAACACCAAAAAATAGTGGAAGATAGGAAATAATTAAAATTAGAGCTGAAATCAATGAAATTGAAAGAAACAACTGAAAAAATTGACAAAAAGTTGGTTCTTTGAAAAAATACATAAAATTGATGAACTCTTAGCCAAGCTAGCAAACAGAAGAGAGAAAACTCAAATTACTGTCATGCATGATAAAAAGGAAATATCATGACAGACACTACAGAAATACAGAAGATAATTAGAAATTATTTTGAAAACTTGTACTCCAATAAAATAGAAGATATTGAAGGCATTGACAAATTTCTAGAGTTATATGATTTGCCCAAATTGAATCAGGATGGTATACACAACTTAAACAGATCAATTTTAAGCGATGAAATAAAAGACACCATCATAAGCTTATCAGCCAGGAAAAGCCCAGGACCAGTTATATACACAGCCAAGTTCTACAAGACCTTTGAAGAAGAACTAATACCAATACTCTTCAATTTATTTCAGGAAATAGAAAATGAGGAGCACTTCCAAAATCATTCTATGAAGCCAATATCACACTGATTCCAAAACCAGGCAAAAGACACATCAAAGAAAGAAAACTTCAGACCAATATCTCTAACAAATATTAGATGCAAAAATTCTCAATAACATTCTGTCTAATCAAATACAAAAACATATCATAAAGGTAGTGCACCCCGATCAAATGGGGTGCATCCCAGGATTGGAAGGTTGGTTCAACATATGGAAATCAATAAATGTAATTCATCACATCAATAGACTTAAACATAAGAACCATATGATCATCTCAGTAGATGCAGAAAAAGCATTCAACAAAATACAGAACCCCTTCATGTTCAAAACACTAGAAAAACTAGGGATAATAGGAACATATCTCAACATTATAAAAGCTAAGTCCCAAGACAACATAATTCTAAATGGTGAAAAATTGAAAGCATTCCCTCTAGAAACTGGAACAAGACAGGTATGCCGTATTTCACCATTTGTATTTACCACAGTTCTTGAGAAACACTGGCCAGAGCAATTAGATGAAAGAAATTAAAAGGACACCAATAGGAAAAGAAGAACTTAAATTATCACTGTTTGCTGACATGAGTAGAAGACGCAAAAAATTCCATCAGAAAACATCTAGAACTAGTAAATGAATTCAACAAAGTAGCAGGATATAAAATCAACACCCATAAATCAAAGGCATTTTGTATATCAGTGACAAATCCTCTAAAAGGAGAACTACCCCATTTACAATAGCCTCAAAAGGGGGGGGGGGTGGAGGAAATCAACCTAACATAAGAGGTGAAAGATCTCTACAACAAAAACTACAGAATGCTAAAGAAAGAAACTAAAGAAGACCTTAGAAGGTGGAAAGATCTACCTTTATCTTGGATAGGTAGAAATAGTATTGTCAAATGACCATACTACCAAAAAGCACAATACAGACTTAATGCAATTCTGATCAAAGTCCCAATGACATACTTCATAGAAATAGAAAAAGCAGTCATGAAATTCATCTGAAAAAATAAGAGACTCGGAATAGCTAAAGCAATCCTCAGCAAGAAGAGTGAAGCAGGTGGCATCACTATACCAGACCTTAAACTATACCATAGAGCAATAGTAACAAAAACAGCATGGTATTGGCACCAAAATAGACTGATAGACCAATGGTACTGAAGAGTGGTAACAGAGAATAACTGACATAATTACAGTTATCCTATATTAGATAAAGGTGCCAAAAACATGCATTGGAATAAAGATAGTCTTTTCAACAAATGGTGCTGGGAGAACTGGAAATCCATATGCAACAAAATGAAATTACACCCCTCTCTCTCACCATGCACAAAACTCAACTTAAAGTGGATCAAGGACCTAGGAATTAAACCAGAGACCTTGCATCTAAGAGAAGAAAAAGTAGGCCCAAATCTCCATCATATCAGATTAGGCCCCTACTTCCTTAATAAGCCTCCTATAGTACAAGAATTAATATCAAGAATCAATAAATGGGATGAACTCAAACTAAAAAGCTTCTTCTCAAAGAAACAATCAGTGAGGTGAATCGAGAGCCTACAGCATGGGAGCAAATTGTTACCACTTGCACATCAGATACAGCACTAATCTCTAGAGTATATAAAAAAAAAAAAAACTCAAAAAGCCAAACACCAAAAACAAAAACAAACGAAAAACAAAAACAGAACAATAACCTGATCAATAAATGGGCCAAAGAACTGAATAGACACTTCTCAAAAGGTGATATATAATCAATCAACAAATATATGAAAAAAATATTCAACATCTATAGTCACTTGTGAAATGCAAATCAAAACTATTCTAAGATTTCATCTCACTCCAGTTAGAATGGCAGCTATTATGAAGACAAACAACAATAAGTGTTGGCAAAGATATGGGGGAAAAGGCACACTCATGTGTTGCTGGTGGGACAGCAAAATGGTGCAGCCTATCTGGAAAGCAGTATGGAGATTCCTTGGAAAACTGGGAACGAAACCACCCTTTAACTCAGCTATCCCTCTCTTTGGATATACACAAAGGACTTAAAATCAGCATTCTATAGGGACACAGCCACATCAATATTTACAGCAGCACAATTCACAATAGCTAAACTGTGGAACCAACATAGATGCCCTTCAGCAGAAGAATGGATAATAAAATGTGACATATATACACAATAGAATATTACTCAGCAATAAAAGAGAATAAAATCATGACATTTGCAAGTAAATGGATGGAGTTAGAGAAGATAATGCTATGTGAAATTAGATAATCCCAAAAAACCAAATGCCGAATGTTTTCTCTGGTGTAAGGAGGCTGATTGATAGTGGGGTTGGGAGCAGCAACATGCGAAGATTAGATGAACTCTAGATAGGGCAAAGGGGAGGGAGTGGAAGTGAGGAGGAAAGGGGCTAAGAAAGATGGTGAAATGAGATTGACATCATTACCCTAAATACATGTATGAATGGTGTGAAAATACTTTATGTACAATCAGTGACTTGAAAAATCGTGCTGTATATGTGTAGTGTGAAATGAATTGCATTCTGCCATCATATGCAACAACTTAGAATAAAAAATAATATATAATAGAATATATAATTAAAAAGATGGGCTTAACCACAAAATGGAGGGGACAGAGGAAATAATCTATGAACTGGAAGGTAAAATAAAAAACTTATCTAATCTGAACAACTGAGAGAACATAGACAAAAAATGAACAAAGCTTCAGGTACCAGTTGGACTGTAATAAAAATACAATACTTTTGTCATCAGAGTTCCAAGAGGAGAAAGATGCCAAGACTGAATATGTGCTTTAAGAAATAATAGCTGAATTCTTTCCAAATTTGACAAAAGACAAAAATTAAAGAAGCTAAGTGATTTGAAAGCTAAAAACCAAGGCAAAAAATATAGCATACTCATTTATGAAGAATAAAGGCAGAGAAAAATATCTTGAAAGCAGCAAGAGAGAAATGACATCTTACCCTAGGGAAAAAACAATTTGAAGGATAGCAGATTCCTCATGAGAACTAGTAGAGGCCAGGAGGAAGTTGTACGTTTTTCAAGAGTTGAAAGAAAAAGAATTCTATATTCAGTGAAAAAATCCTTTAAGAATAAAGAAGAACATCAAGACATTCTCAGATAAAAGGGGGAAAAGATAATTTGTTACCAGCAGACCACTCCTCAAGGAATGGCTAAAGACAGTTCTTAAGCAGAAAGGAAACAAAAGAGAAAGACTTGGAACATTAGAAAGAAGAAATACATTTAAAAATCAACAGGCTTTCTTTCTTATATGTTTTAAATTTTGTTTGATGGTTGAAGCAAAAATAAACTGGTTCTGATATTTAGTGTGGTACTAAAAAAAGTGAAGCAAAATATGCGTAAGAAATTCATGAAAAATACAAATAAGAAATTTGTATTTCTCTTATCAAGATTATACATTAATCTCTCAGACACTTTTTGTTTCATGTGAAGCTCATTTACATATCAACCTGATGCTCCCTGCATGTCATAGAAATGAGGGCTTTATAGCACATTCATAGTGCTACTCTCAAAATTCAAGACTGTGGGGTTTTTATTTAACTTGTTATTTTTTGACTACTTTATCTTAAAAGGAAAAATGCTGGTTCTTACAGACAGTGTCATGATTACTCATTTGCTTTATTCTAATACTATGCAAATGATGTTCTTAGAAAAACCTCATCTAATAAATAATCTGAATAGCACATTGTAATACAGAGTCTGGTGTACATACTTTGCTTTCTTCATTTTTTGTGTGTTTTGGGGATGGATTCTGGGAAGAGGGATTGCTTTTTTAATGAGTAAATTTCACCTGAATTTTTGCCATATAATATGAAGGAATTGTATCATTTCGCTTTTGTTCAAGAGATGAGATTTTCATTTCAAACCAGATATAATTTCAGTCTAGAATTTGCATTTATCACATATGTAATAAAAGCCACCAGTGAATAGATTTTTATTTGCAATTTTTTTTCTTATGTGGGAGTTGAAACATCTTTGCACACAGAAAGATGCAAATGATTTCTATTTTGTGCAAATTGTGCATAATTGAGGCAATTTAATTTTAAGTTATTTTCTATTTTTAAAAACTGTATTAGACAGATTAATTCTTAGAGATTAAGCTGCAAATATTTTTCGTGTTTTTTTTAATACAATTTTGTTCCATTAAACTTTTTCTAATAAAGTTTTTTGATCTTTTTCCCTCATTACATCTGGATTCTCAATCATGGCAAGAAAAAAATGTACCACTTCAGGTTCCATTTATGGGTTTTTTAAATTTATTTTTTATTAGTTACACATGACAGTACAATGATCTTGACAATTCATATATTTGAATCAAATGGGGTATAATTTCTCATTTTTCTGATTGTACAAGTTGCAGAAGCACATTGGTCATACATTCACCTATATATCTACAGCAATAATAATGTCTGTTTTATTCTGCTGCCCTTCCTATCCCCCCTTCCCCTCCCCTCCCCTTATGTTTTCTTCTACTAACTCTATAATGTAAAGATCAACATTTGATCCACTTGGAATATATTCAGGTGTGTAGTGAAGAATGAATAACTGTTTTACTTCCGATCATGTAAAAATAATTTTTGGACATTGCATTGTTTTGTTTTGGGTACTGGGGATTGAACTCAGGGGTGCTTAACCACTGAGCAACATCCTGGTCCTTTTTTAATATTTTATTTAGTGACAGGGTCTCACTAAGTTGCTAAGGTGGGCTTTATACTCGTGATCCTCCTGCCTCAGCCTCCAGAGTGGCTGGGTTTAGAGGTATGCTCCACTGTGCCCAAATGGATGTTCTATTAATAACACACAACAGTCACTTTCTCTCATTACATATTAAATTTCTATATGCAACTCTGTCTATTTCTGGATTATCAAAATCTGCTTCTTTTCTATCTATTCATGCAGTAACACAAAAGTTTAATTATAAAGGATAAATAACATATTTAAATACCTAGTAGAGATAGCCCCTTTCCTACCATAACTGTTCATCTGTTTGGTTTTTTTAAATATTTTTTAGTTGTTGATAGACCTATATTTTATTTATTTATATGTGGTGCTCAGAATCAAACCCAGTGCCTCACACATACTAGCAAGAATTCTTTATAAGAGCTACAACCCCAGTCCTTGCATTTTTTTTTTTAATTTTTCCTGGACGTTTTTGCTTATTTTTCAGAAATAGCCTTTAACGATTATTTAGATTGCAAACAATGAGTCAAACAATATGGTGTTATGTTTACTGAATTTCTCTCGTTTATTAATGAATTTACCTAGAATAGACATCTTTTTTTTAAAAGAGAGAGAGAGACAGAGAGAGAGAGAGAGAGAGAGAATTTTTTAATATTTATTCTTTAGTTATAGGTGGACACAACAACTTTGTTTGTATGTGGTGCTGAGGATCGAACCCGGGCCGCACGCTTGAGCCACATCCCCAGCCCTAGAATAGACATCTTAATGAAGATATCTTCCTGCATGTCTTTTAATTTTCCCACATCTACTTGGCTTCCCCTGATAGTGTTTTAAAATGTTTCTCATATAGATTATAAAGTGTTGTTTGAAAATTTCAGCCAGAGTATGTGTGTATAAATTTATGTACATATATACACATACATGTGTGTGCATGTTTGTGAACACATATATGCATGTGCACATATATAAAGAGAAATATGAATATAGTTATATATCTAGCTCTCTATACACACATATGCATACACACACACATTTAGGTCCAAAGTGGCCTTGAACTGTACCTTGTCTTTCACTCCCCCCATATATATATTTTTCTTTTCCACTTCTCTTCTCACTGATTTTGAGTATATGAAAGTTATACTTTGTTTTGTTCTATTTGTTATATGACTTTTGGTTATATTGCAACCTTCTATTATAAAAAATATAATAAAACATAAAGGTTAAAGAAATTCACAGTGAGCCCACCAACCAGATCTTAACAATGTCATTTTGCTATACTGCGGTATTTACTTTTCTAACATTACTATTGTACTTATTTTATAAGCTAACCATTTTAAATATTAACTTTGTAACATGATACTTCACAAATTTCTCATATTTTATGGTACTTAGAAAATGCACTATTGGAGGCATTATGGCCATTGTAAAATACATACTATTAAATGAATTCAGGCTAATAAAAACAGTATGTAAACTGTGTTCATGAAGACATTTGTCCCAGGAGGAATGCTCTGAAAATAACTGAACTATTCACAATAACAAAATATTGTATTATTTGAAAAACACCACGGGATCTATCCCTGTCTTGGAGGATCACCAGGCATGTTAGTGTACTGAAGGATTTGAGAAGACTTGAGGGTTAAATGTGTCACTCTAACAGAACTGGAAAAAATTTAACCTTATGTCAAGAAAATCAGAAATGGCAAGTTCATTTAAAAAGTAAACAACACTTTAATATTACTTTCGCTAGTAGGACAGACACAATTCTTTATCAACCCCACAGTCTCTGGCTAGTTATCTGCAGGCCCCTGCACTTCCTCTCCTAACTGAAATCTGATTCTGCTTAAATATTGGTGGCTACCATGGAAGGGTTGGTGGATGTCTCCTGGGGCTCATCCTGACTTGATGTCACCCAAGCCATTTCCTCTGAGGAACAGTTATAGGAGCAGCCAAGGAACCCAATTCTAATCCTGAAAAATAATAGAAGAGTTCCTGGCAAACTTCTAGAAAGTTATTTGCTCTTACCACGAGATTAGTCAATGACATAAAAACCTTCCCTCCTCACATACTCCACAATTATTGTATTTATTGTGTAGGACTGAGAAAAATACACAGTATATACCCACAATGATACAATGAATATGTGGTGAGGACATGAAAATACATCTGAGCTGATTGTTAAGCCTAAAAAAAAAGTCACCCTACATTTGTTTTTCATTTTTTTGGTTTTTGTTTTGTTTTGTTTTGTTTGTACAGGAGATTTAACCCAGGGACACTCAATCACTGAGCCAGCCCTTTTTTATTTTTGAGACAAAGTCTTGCTAAATTGCTTAGGGTCTCACTAAGTTGCTGAGAATTATATTTGTAATTGAATTTGTAATCTGGTTCCCTCAGCCTCCTGAACCACTGAGATTACAGTGTGTGCCACCACACTCTTTTTTTTTTAAATATTTTTTATTAATTGATTTTATTAATTATTAGTTGGACACCAATACCTTTATTTAATTTATTTATTTATTTATGTGTGGTGCTGATGCCTCACACGTGCTAGACCAGTGCTGTACCGCTGAGACACAACCCCAGCCCCTACATTTTTTTTTCATGGAGTATATTAAATGGTTCCACCACTTATTAAAGCTTGATACTCAATATCTTCTAGGTTTGCTTATGCACTATTTATGTACCAATTCGCAACATTCTAATGGAGTACCATTAAGCACATTACCAACATGCTGGAATGTGGCACTATTTTCAACAACAGAGTTGGAAACAGAATTTTTAAAAAAAGCATTTCCAGGGCTGGGGTTGTGTCTCATTGGTAGTGCGCTTGTCTAGCATGTGTGAGGCACTGGCTTTGATCCTTAGCACCACATAAAGACAATAAAGTCCATCAACAACAACAACAACAAAAATTTTTTTAAAAAGCATTTCCAATTAATTCTCAGTTAACAGCTCCTTCTTTCAACCTTTCCAATTATATGAGACAGTTTTGTTCCTTCACACTTGTATTTTCTTTATATAGGTACTTCTTCATCCCTTTCATCATATTTCCCAGGAAAGAGTCTAGGGGTTTAGAGGAAATGAGAACTTTGAGGCATTATCTTCTGTCCTCTAGCATGCAAAGAGGCTTAGCTTTCCAAGTCTCCTGATTTTCTGCTTCTGTTGTTACTTTTACCTCGAGTCCAGTATTTATCTTCAAAATGCACACTCTTTTAACCCTCTGTTGAATAAATTGTCAGTTGCCCTACACAAGAATAATCCATAAAGGCTTTTGCTATCAAAATTTCTAATGTTTGTACTGCTAGTGAGGGCATGTCTTTGAAGTACCTGCTTAACTTGCACATTCAAACAAACACACTCCTTCTCGGAATATGCGCCTCAGTGAAGAATCATCTGCAAATTGTTAGGGAAGAGAAGTGGAAATTGAACAAAATCACTGACATGAAATTATTAATTTAAATCATGATGTGGGGTGTGGGGTGGAGAGCGAGAGCACTAGGCAGGCCTGGAAACCAATAAAAATGTCTGCTAAGACACACTTAGATACAGATACCAGGAAGGTCAGGGGCATTGAAACAACTGGCCCACTGCTTCCCTGGTGCTTCTAAAGGAGTGAAAAAATTGCAATTTTTATTCTGATTTCAAATATTAATTCAAGTTATTTGCACTGTGAAGCCCTTTCTGAAATAATGCACATTTTTAAAAGATTGATCTGCCTTTTATACTGAGAAGGCACCTGGTAGCACTCCTAAACCTCACATTAAGCAAATTTATTTTATTGAATATCAACACTCAAATATTTCTGAGGTGAAAGTCCTGAGTAATGAGATATATAATTAACTGATGTTTGGATCTATGAAAAAGGATAAATATGCTAAAAAAAAAAGAAAAAATATTGTAGGATTTTTTAAAAGAGGGTACATTTTGGTTGCCACAAAACTGCTAGATTCTGAATATGGAGGATACAGCAACAGTGGGGTGGTTAGAACCAGAAAGTGTTAGGAAAAGTTGCAACATTTTGAAAATACAATATGGATACAGTTACACCTCAGCAAGATACTACTGCTATCCCTTCTATAACTTAGACACAGAGAAATAATTGTGGACTTCGCATTTTATCCTCTCATGATGAATGTTAATGGCAAAATAAGATTTGGTATTTAAAATTTTTTATTTCAGTGGCATCTTCTATAGTGACCACATTTACAGAATCCCAAAGTAAAAATATCCATGACCTTGCAAAATATATTATCAACAGAAGGAAAATTGGAAGAGCTCATCGAGTCAGGAACAGAACTGTGCCTCTATTCCTAGGTAACCATGAATGGGATAAGCAAGCTGGGAAAAGGATAATGGGGTCCCAGTCGGTCCTAGCACCATGGGTACTGTGTGTTTGTTTGTAGACTTTTTGTGGCCACGTCTTTGAAAAACACATTTATGGTTTCACTTTTAGCTCTTAATACCTCTGGGAGGAGATACAATCATTTTTTCCATTGATTTCCATCTGTTACTCCATTGCACACTATAGACAGTGAACCAAATAGTTTCCTCCCCAGCTAAACATGGAAAAGTGATGTGCTTGAGGTTACCCTTTTAATTCTTTTCATTTTCAGTTTTTTTTAATGTTTTTTTTTTAGTTGTAGTTGGACAAAATATTTTATTTATTCAGTTTTATGAGGTGCTGATGATCAAACCCAGTGCACCTCACATGTATTAGGCAAGCGCTCTACCTGAGCCACAACTCCAGCCCACAGCTTTAGTTTTGAATCACAAATAATCTTCAAGTTAATGCAAGCCATGATTTTTATTCACATTTTCTTATCCTCACTAAAGTTTCACTAGAGTTCCCTACAGGAGGAAACAGAAGGTTATGGCCACCACTATTGTATCCTTCCCTGAACTTTCACTGAGTTTTTTAGTCAGTACAATTGCCAAGAGCCTGGCAGAAAAACCAAACGACATAAAAGAATTTTAGCAACATGAGAATTAAGAAATAATTAAAGAAATTAGCATCTGGTCTTTAACCATGACATTATTTTGATTAATGTGTATTATCCAATAAAATCCCAAGCACATGTTACTTAAGATAGACAAATAAGTTAGCATGTACCCCAAATAAGTTGTTACCTGAGGAGTACATTCACTGAGTGACAAAGACCTTCTAGGGAGAATTACATGGTCATCCATGTACATGCTGACTCCATGTCTAATGATGCTTTCTTTTCTCAGTGGCTCAGAAAAATAATGCTTAATGTAAGATCAAACTGTATGCCTACTCATGAAGACCTATGAATCTTTAGGCAATAAAGCTCATTGGTTTGAGGGGGGGAAAATAACCAACCAACCAAACTACAAAGTGAAAAGGCCACAGGACCTCCCAATTTGTATGAACAAGAGTTAATTGAAACCGAACCATTAATATCCCAATGTTCTGTGACTGAAATAATGAAGACTTTGTTAAAGGTAAGGGTTTGTTTGTTTGTTTTGGGGGGTACCAGGGACTGAACCCAGGGGTACTTAACCACTGACCCACATCCCCAGCCCTTTTTATTCTTTATTTAGAGACAAGGGTCTTGCTATATTGCTTAGGGCCTCACTAAATTGCTGAGGCTGGCTTTGAACTTGGGATTCTCTTTCTTCAGCCTCCTGAGTCACTGGGATTATAGATGTGCATTGTTAAAAGATTTTAAAAGAATTCCAGCAAAGGAGAAACCGTTTCTAGCCAAAATATTCCATTTCTACCCATTTTTTCTCCAGGATGCTTCCTGGAGGGCTCTTCAATTCTCACTTAAAACTACATTTACTTGGACAGTTCCATTTTCAGTTTCCAGGTAAGTGTATGTAAAAATGCAAGCAGTAAATAATGCTAGGTTAATAGGGTGGTGAGTGTGGTTTAGGTCCCATGTGCACATTAAAAGGGAGAGATGTTTCAACCTCCCATGGTCAATGCCCCAAACATGTAGAAGATCCCCAGAGAGCCTTAAGCAAGAAACTTCTCTATTGCCAAGAGCAGTCTGTTAAGAATTGTTCTGGTTTGGCTCTCAGGTGTCTCCCAAAGCTTCAGTTAATGTAGCAATATTCAGAGGTGAAATGCTAAGGTTATGAGAACTGTAACCTCATCAGTCTATCCTCATTTGAGCAGAAAACTGGGTGGTAACTGTAGGTGGGGTATAGCTGGAGGAGGTGGGTCACTGGGGGTGGTCTGGAAGGGTACATACCCCACCCCCATATCCCCTTTACCCTTTCCCCTCTCTGCCTCCCAGATACCATGAATGCAGAAATATCACTCTTCCATCATGCCCTTCTGCTAGGATGTTCTGCCTTACCTTGGGCCCAGAGCTACCGAATCAGCCATCTACAGGCTAAGAAGTCAGAAGCCATGAGCATCAAATAAAATTTTCCTCCTCCATGTTGTTCTTGAAAGGTATTTCAGTCATAGTAATGCAAAAGCTAAAACAAGGATAATGCCAACCAATTCAGCTAAGCTAATCACAATGTTCGCTATGAAAACTAAAACATAAAATGTAATGTACCTTGCTACTAAACAAAAAGCTATGGTTTCTTAAAGAAGAATGCATAAATTGTTTTAATTTCTCACATACATCTTCTCTACATTCTTAGGTCAAATTTTTGTTTACAGGGTTTGAGTGCTCTTTTTTTTTTTTTTTTTTTTTTTTTAATAACCCATAGAGTCACTGGAGAAGGGTTCATTCCAAAACTGAGTAAAGAAATTCATCCCTGGATTTCTAGCCTCTCGACCCACAGACTACCCAAATTCTGCATATGTCACTCCAGAAACTGTATTAAGGCTGAATTATCAAAACACTCAGGAATCTATTTATTTAATGCAGTGAGGTAGATGCAAGATAAAATAACAGGCTGTGCAATTTTTACAATGATTGCTAAAAACATGAAGAGGAACAATCATGAAAGATGAGTAACATAATATAATCCCAGAGACTTGGGAGGCTGAGGCAGGAGGATCACAAGTTTGAGGCTAACATCAGCAATTTAGGGAGGCCCTCTCTCAAAATAAAAAAAGGTTGGGAATGTAGCTCAGTGGTGGAATACCCCTAAGGTCAATTCCCAATATTAAGGAAGGAAGGAGAAGAGAATAGATGATGTCAGTAGGCTGAAGACACTGGAACCACAATTTACCTTTCCCTCCCCCCTCCTTCTCTCCTCTACTCTTCTTCCTTCTCCTGCTCTTTCTAGATTTTAGCAAGATTTGTTAAACTTGGAAAACAACATTGTATGCATGCTTGTGTATGTGCATGTAAAATGTTTTACTAAAATATAACTTTTCAGTTGAAAGAAAAATGTTGCCTTAATTTTTTTGCCCCCAAAATGTTCTGCCTCCCAAATATAACCACTTTCTCTTCTGATCTTAACACACAAAGTTACACAGATTTTAGGTAATTTGTAACATGATGCAATGGTCATAACATCACCTGGTAAATATTCCAAGAAAGAAAGGAGAAGAAGAAGGTTGGGGGGTAGAAAAAGAGGGAGGGAGAGAGAAAAGAGAGAGGGGAACACATGAACCTAATCATGCTTCTGGATCTATTGACTAAATTTCACTAAACAGAAAATACAGAGAATGTAAACCAAGGTGCAAAATCAGAAAGTGTGAAATTCTACAAAAGAGATGGTGAACACTTTGAGGTTACAAGAAATTTACTTTAGAACATACCTCACAAATGTGGTAGATGGACCGTGTTTGGACAGTGATGTAAACAAATCAACTGTATAAAGGCATTTATGAGAAAAGTGAAACTATTTAATGGCCTATAGGGTGTACTCTTTCTTATAAAATGCTTTCTAGTGGAAGCCAGAAGGGAGAACCCACCTGGTACTCTTGTAATGCCCTTAAAGCATTTCTAGCTTAATGCATGTCTCAGGTTTACAACTCACAGGGAGCTTGCTCAGAGGGAAAGCCACATTGCTCAAATCAAAGCTGCTCCCCTAACCCTAGTTTTGTAGCCTCTGAGGTTTGTTAGTACTAGAGAATAATAGCATTGTGTCAGAGCTTTAAATATTGAGTTTTCATTTGAACGCATACTGCTTTCTCTATAATAATGAGCTTATTTCTATCCTGGTCCAAATACATCTGTCCCTTCTCACCTAGGCATCAAGTTTCAGTTATCTGTTATTCATAGACAGCAAATATGATGGACCACCCTGTCAACATTCATGCAATATTTTTCTATATTCCAAAAGTTACCTCAAGCACTTAGCATGAGTTATCTCATTTAATCAACCTATGTGCTATTATTATTACTGACATTTTACAGGTAGAAAAACTAGGGCGTGGTTTAATATCTTACCTAATATTACACAGATAACAAGTGGCTTAGAGTTGATTCCCAATCCAGTGTGTGAATATTTTTAATGAAGGTATATTTTGTGTACATTGAAATGCTAAGTCAAGAGTGAACTGATCAAATTTAACTTATTAATGTCAGTGCACAGAACTCTTTTTTTTTTTATCATTTCAGAATTATGTTGGGGGCCGGTGTCCTGTTATTCATCATTATCTCTTCTTACTAAGAAACAATTGTTGGTCTGAAATCCAGGACTATAGTTATGTTTATTCAAGTATCTCAAACAAATAGAATCATAAAATGCTTAGTCTAGCTTTTCTTGATCTATATAATACTATTTATATTTATCCACTTTTTGCATGCATCAATAATTCATTTTTATCAATATTATTACACATAATGGATAAAGTAGAATTTGCTTATTTTCCCATATGATGTCTGGGCTATTTCTAGTTTGGCTTAGTCAACTGTTGAGGGGCTGGGCATGGTGGTACACACCTATAATCCTAGCGACTCAGGAGGCTGACAGGAGCATCACAAGTTCACAAGCCAGCCTCAGCAATTTAACAAGGCGCTAAGCAACTCAGTAAGACCCTATCTCTAAATAAAAAATAAAAGCCCCACATATAACAGGTTTGCCTTCCACAGTTTCATTGAGTAGGTTGAGGTACTAGATCCCGGGCTTAAAGCCAGGCAGAGGAAACAGCACAATTTTGTTTGCACTGGATCCCCTCAAGTCCGGTGGAGGTGAAGCAGAGTTGTCCAGCTAGACTCTGCACTCACATTGTGCTTATGTGACAGCTGTCAAATTCTGAGCTTTAGGAAACGGAATCTTTTATGCAGGACTGTCATTGTATCTAAATGACCTTCACTGCAGAGGGGTGTATTATTCTTATTTTGATGACCAGTTACAAATCTTCCCTGTGTTCCATAAGAATCTACCACATTTGTCCTCCAAGATCACTTTCTACATAAAAACATTTTGAAAATATTACCAGTGCCTCTACTTGCAAGCTAAGCAGAAGTGAGCAATCCAGAGAGAACTGGCCTTAGGAGGACTGAGTACAAATTAAGCAGCTGTGAACCGCTACACAAGGGTCTGGGGACATGTGTCTTCATTTTTTTTTTTTTTTTAAAGAGAGAGTGAGAGAGGAGAGAGAGAGAGAGAATTTTTAATATTTATTTTTTAGTTATCGGCGGACACAACATCTTTGTTTGTATGTAGTGCTGAGGATTGAACCAGGGCTGCACGCATGCCAGGCGAGCGCACTACCGCTTGAGCCACATCCCCAGCCCCATGCGTCTTCATTTATCCTAGACAGATGCTTAGGAGTAGACTTGTGCATCATAGTCTCCAGGATATTTAGCTTTTAAAGAAGGCAACAATGTCCCCAATCCTCATATTTTAACAGTATTTAAAAGATTAGTGGCTTCTCCATATCTGCTTCCATGTTTGATGCTATTTATTTTTTTTTCATTTTATCCATGTGTAATAGAATCTCATTGTAGATTAATTAGCATTTTTTTCTAGTGAATCATGGTGATTGGAATTTTTTTCACATACTTACTAGACAGTGGTGTTCAAAGTAGTAGCCTCCTCTACCCAAAACCTTTGAATAGAATATCTCAGGTCATGCAAATCTTCTACTAGGAGGACCAGCTGGTCCAAGAGGGAATAGCTTAATGCCAGAATGATGGCAAAATACATTATTTAAAAATCATTATATTAAATTAAAAAGGACCAAAACACAAAAAAATAATTTTTTATATTGGCTACAACCACTAAATTATAACTACACAAGAAATAACTTCCCCCAAATGTACCTAATTCTTTGTCATTTAATAAATCTTTTAAATGACATGTTTAGAATGTAAGGTTTATTTTGTGTATCCAAGTGAGCTAACAGACACAGCTTATGAGATTTTGAAATGATATTCTCCCAAGGGTTTAAATTTATATGAGGAAAAGTTAAGTATTACTCTTGTTTTTATTTATTTATTTATTTATTGTGCTGGGATTGAACCCAGGACCTTGTACATGCGATGCAAGCACTCTACCAACTGAGCTATAATCTAAGGCCCTCATGTTTTGTTTCTTAACACACACACACACAAATGATATTAACCCTTGAATGCCAGAAAGATGATACTTCTATGAATCAGTTTTTACTAAAGAAAAGTCAAACACTTGGGTTCAACTCTCAGCTCTGCCAGATGGTAGTGGCTTAGAGTGAGCCACTTAAACTCTTTCAGAACTCTACTTTTATCTTTTTCTTCAGTAGACTGTAAATATCAGCAGCTCTGCTGACTCCAATGAGTGGTAGGGTGATTAGATGACATAAGGGATACTAAAACAATTTAAAGACTCTAAAATGCCTCTCATAAAACAGGTAAATCAGTCCTCCAACATATGGGAAAAAATATTCAATCTTGCAAGTTTTCCAGGGAACACATTTGAAACAGAGGTAACATTTTACTGGCTTTGCCAGAGGCTGAATAAATTAGGATGGTGCTTTTGGAATTTTACTTGGCAATATATTTCCATTGTCTAAAAAAATGTTTATACTCTTTGGATCAGTAAAGTGAGGGGGGGAGAACAATGTGCATTTACCACACTTAAAAGAGGGCTTCCTATGTGCCAGGTATTGTACTGAGCACTTTATATGTATTAATGCAGTGCTTCTCCCTAAACACAAAACAAAACTATCAGGTGAGTATGCTCACCATCACATTCATAAATTAGGAAACAGGTAGAGAGGTGCACAATCACTGGTGTCAGCTTTACAGTCCTCATTCTTCTCTGTTTTACAAGTTCTAGAAAAATATCCTAAGGAAGCAAGCCACATAAGGAAAAAACAAGAGGCCTTCCAATATTTCCTTAATATGCTTTGTATAAACCTGAAAACTGTGGAAGCAAATAGAGTAAAGAGCCAGCAGATGATAGTCTGTCAAATCACTGGGTTGTCATAAAACATTCAAGATGATCAACCCATGTCAGCCAGCTTTTGTCCCTGTGACCAAAAGGCCTGAGAAGAACAAGCAGAGGAAAAATTTATTTGGCTCATGGTTTCAGAGGTCTGGGCCACAAGTGAAGCAGAATATCACAGGGGAAGGTGTGGTGGAGGGAAGCAGCTAAGGACACCACTGTCATGAAGTAGAGTGAGCTCTGCTCATCAGGGACAAAATATATATGTAAAGGCATGCCCAGAGTGACCTACCTCCTCTAGCCACACCCTATAGTTAACCTGCCTATAGTTACCACCAGGTAATCCATTAGAGTAGATTAATGTATTAATTATATTTAGGCTCTCATAGCCCAATCATTTCACCCCTATGCTTTCTCGTACTGCCTCACACATGAGATTTGTATTATTATTATGTTGGGCTCAGAGAATTACTATAATTTTTGATTCAGTCCATACCAGCCCTGTAAGTTTCATATATAGGATTTTAAAGTACAGTGTAATTATTTCCTGCCTATGTACTACAAGTCAGGATAATAAACCCCAGTGATATCCTGAGAAAGTCTTAGTCTCCAGGAGTGCTCATGGGTAGGAGAGTGCCCAGGAGATATGATCCAGTATTTCAATAAAAGAGTACACACAGAGGGTTAAAATCAGAAGAGATATAACAAATAATCTAACAGCTTGTCCCAAGAGGAGAGAGGTAGTGGGGCATACCCTGGAGCTTCAGACAACCATCTCCATCAGAGCAGTACAATCTCTCTTTCAAGGATAGTCACTTTTATTTGGGTCACACCCTTCCCTATGCTTAGATAAAAAGGAACTCAATGACCAAATGGGCGACACCTTGCATAGGCAGGGAAACACAATAACCAATAAATCTCTAAAATAGGACTCTTGTCAAACTCTAGATTTAGGCAGATGTTAAAAACAATAACAACAACAACAACAACAAAAAAAAAAAACAGCAGAAATTTGAGGTCCTGTGGTCACATGTGTCACTCCACTTCTTTTCCCAGGTGTTAGGTGGATAGTACTAAATGTCCTGGACATAGCAGTGCCCATTTTTACTCTGAGTTGTCTCAATCCAGGAGCACCATGCCTAACAGAGGAAATAAGTACCAGCACAGGGGTCTGGGTGGGCCAGACTTGGGGTGGGAATTCTGCCTTGGTTATTTTTCTAATGGAAGGATCATGGGGTTTAACTATGCTCCTTTAGCCTGGAGGATGCTGTGTGAACTTGGGCAAGCTGCTGTTGCTCTCTGTTTGTTGTTTATTCAATAGCAGAAATAACACTATCTCAGAGCTTCTGTGAGCAGAAAAGTAAAAGTTTAAATTGGGTTTCAATTTTATCAACTCAAAAGTGAACATAAAACTGTAATAACCATTTGGGGAATGATTATGATCTGTGAAAACTGCTTGGGCTAATGACTGGCATATTGCAAGTATTCAATAAATATTGCTTATTGGGATTATTTTTAAAAAGATGCCCCAAATTAAAATTTTCAGTGTAAAGTTTATGAATTCAATTTTTGTTCATTTAGATTTGTGTTCACTTGCCTATGTTTTTGGAAGACATTGTCATTTAACAAAGTATCTAATTATGTTGTCTATTATGTTATTTTTTAGTATTATGATTTTAACCCTGTATCTGAGTTTTTCCTAGTTGCACATAAAACACAACTATTCTTTAGTAATGAAAATGACAACTAATCAAGGGAAGGCTATGGTCCACACTGATGCATTTGTTTCAGTTGTCTATTCCTGTAGTTTTTTTTTTTTTTTTTTAAGAGAACAACAGTTAAAGGTTATTATAACTTATTCAATTTGGGAATTATTGCATTTTTTCTTTTAAATGGAATAGTAGTCAATACAAACAAATTCAGATCTTGGTATTTTCGTTTTGTGTCTTCTACAAAACAACAAAAGAGCCTTAGAAAATATTTAACACATACAGACCAACAAATCCTACAAAGCCCCTGATTGAACCCATTTTCCTGGGCTGATCCTCCAAGTGAGTGATGCCTCTATGGTGCCTGAAGTATAGCAAGCTGGGCACCTTCAAGAACACGCAGGTGTGTATCACCTGCCCTTCCTCTTCTAACCTGATCAATTGTATTGAACTGTTTCATGCAAAGCAGATGCTTTTAAGCATGCAAAGTAAAATTAATTCCTTAATGTTTACTTATTAAACTCGTACTCCATCTGAGCTAGGGCTGAAGAAGTGAAGGAAACTAGGCAGAAACAGAGGAGTAAGGGCTAGGATTCAGTAAGTCTGAAGCTTAGAACAGGAGAAAGAAAATTCCACATACTCACATGGAAAGTACGTCATCAAGAGTTGGACAAGTGCCTTTCAGAAGGACAGATGAGCAAAGGCAGGAGAGTAAACAGTAAACCGTAGATCACTGTGGGACTTTAGAGGAGACTTCTATAAAGAAGTGACACAATGAGAAATGACAAGCAAGTGAGTATAAACTAGTCAAAAATTGTAGTGAGGAAAAGGAATTGCAAGCAGAGGGAATAGCATGTGCAAAGGTCCTATGGTAGGGAGAATGCAGATCCTCCCACAGAACTGAAAGAGGGTCAGAGCACAGGAGCATGAGAGTCTATAGGATCCCAGAGACCATGCTGAGGGTCTCAGCCTTATTCCAATAAATAATGGGTTGGCCATTGAAATGTCCTCAATATTGAGAGTAACAGGGATTAATTTTGCAAGATACAAATATCACTAAGCTATGAGTATTTAAAATTCAAAAATACTTCTGCTATCTTAAAGCTAGTCCAAGAAAAGAGAAAATCTACTGATATACACTTGTTGCTGGACGTGTGATTTATACAGTCACATTAATAGTCAGGCTGGTGGTCATTGGAAGTCTAACAACTAGCCATTCCAGTGATTTCTTTTTTGTACACTTGTATGCACAGAGGGGAGCTGCTTCAGTGTGGCTATTGAAATCTTTTTCTTTTTGTCTTTTGTATTTTAAAAAAATTGGATTCTAACGTACAGCCATTTGTTACAAATTTGTCCAAAACTTGTAATAAGATGGTTGGGTTATTCCTCAAATAAAAAAGAAACTACATCTTATAATTCAACACTTTCCTTCCACAGTCAATTGTGCATTTCTTCCAGAGACCTGGACCGCTTTGGAAGCTGGATTTATATCTGCTACTCCAATACTGGTAGGACTCCCCTTGAAAGTATTATTCTGTACAGCCCTGGCTTCTCAATACTTCAATCTCTACATTTTGCTTCAAAAAATTTGCAAGACTGTCTGCCTGGTCCATAGAGGACAGTAGGACCAAAGTGAGGGAGACACATCCACAGTGAATTCTGTACACATGGCTGTGATTCCCTATCGTATTACCAAGTTGCTTTGCGACAAGGAGTTTGAGTCCTGTGTCTTCTTCCTTCCTGCAAAACACTTATGAGATTTTCATCAATATAATAAAATCTGAACTTAAACTGGAATATATTACCCTACTTTGAGTTCAGGAAATAATAAAGGGAATAACTCCCTTCTCCACTAAACTGTTCATTAGTGATGACTGAAAGGGATCAATTGAGGATCATTATCAAGCTTGTCCCAAGAGAGCCCTGTTATCATAAAGCAAAGGGACTGGTTATCAACAAAACAATAAAATTATCCCCAAATTTAAAATCATCTATTCATATTCCCTAAGGGTTTTGGAAGGCAGATAGGCATCAGAAGAGAAAAAGCACTAAGAGTAATGAGCTACATTTACCTTTCCGTTAATGCATCTGAGCCTCGACTTCACCATCTGCATATTGGGAATAATCTCCTACAGACAGCCTTGAGGCTGTGATCTTCTCTTCTGACAATGTACTCTTGGAACAACTGATTACAGGAGCTTTCCAGCTCAAACTCTTACTTTTTGCTTCCACAGCACTAAGTACAACTTGTAATTATTTCACAAAACTACATAAGAGTTTTCTTCCTGCCTCCTATATGGTAATATAAACTCCTGAAAGCAAAGGCCATGCCTGTCATCTCCTGCCCAGCACATTCACTTGTCCTGTGCCACCGCTCAGTATCCATTTGCTGAATAATTAAATGAATGATAGAATGCATGAAAAAAATGAATGCACAACATTAGCTGCTGATATACACGCATACTTCTCATTGGTGGCCATGTTCTCAGAAAAAACCATGAAATTTTTAAAGGTTGAGTTTTGTTTTAATCTGTATAAGAGGGACGATACCTGCCTTCTCTAGCTCACAAGGTTTGTAGGGGATCCACTGGAATGACAAACATACAGAATAGTACTGATGTGTATAGCACAATTCATAAGATAAAGGATGTTTCAAGTAAAGAAAGAGTAAGGACTGTCATGAAAATCAAGGAAGAACTGGCAATATGAATCATGGAAAGCTCTTTTAAAAAAAATGGTAAAGTTTGTATCAGTCACCACCATCAACTTCATCCACAAAGATGGCGCTTGAGGCCAGTAAGCACTAAGCATCTGCACCAGTGTTGTTCTATTTAATTATTGTGAAAGATCCCACACAGCAGGGAAAATTACAATTATTACATTACACAGATGAGAAAATGGGAGTGGGATGAGAATGTTTAAGTAACTTGCTATTGTTTAAATATAGGTGTCCCCCAAAACCTTGTGTTTAAGACAATGCAAAAAATTTTAGAGGTTAAATGAATGGCTTAAGAGATGGACCCTGCAGTGGATGATTTCTTCCTCTGCCACCAACCCTAAGAAGCATGGAAAGGGGTCTTGACTGTCCCCCTTAACCTAATCAGTGTGTTAGTTCATTGAAGGATTAACTGGGTGGTAACTGTAGGCAGGCAGGGTGTGGCTGAAGGGGGTAGGTATTGGGGGGTGTGCCTTTGGGGTCAATATTCTGTTCTTAGTGAGGGGAGCTCCCTGCTTCCTATGGCCATATCCTGAGTGATTTTCTACCTCCACACCCTTTCACCATGATGTGCTGCCTCACCTGAGGCTGAGAGGGCAATGGAGTCAGCCATCTAGGGACTGAGACCTATGAACCTCCGAGTGCCAAATAGACTTTTCCTCCTCTCAAACTATTCTTGTCAAGTCTTTTGGTCACAGCATCAAAAAAGCTGACTAGACACCCAAAGTTTCACAGTAATAAAAAGAGCTGGCATTAAACTCAGGCAATTTGATGCCTCAAATCCTCACTTCTTATGAGCAAAACCATGAGGCTTCAGCCTGCAGCTGGAACTCCATTTCTCTATATAAAAGACTGTATTTAAAACCAGCACAGAACTTTCTGTGCTTAGGAAGGTAAATAATAAATATTATTTGAGGATGAGAAAATAAGAAGCCTCCCCATGTGGCCACCCATTTGGGATCTCCCATATTGAAAATAAGGAGACAAAAGTTAGAAGGAACTTGTGAAGTTTTTAATCTGGCTTTTTTTTTTTTTTTTAAAGAGAGAGAGAGAATTTCTTTAAATATTTATTTATTTATTTTAGTTATTGGCGGACACATCTTAGTTTGTACATGGCGCTGAGGATCAAACCCGGGCCGCACGCATACCAGGCGAGAGTGCCACCGCTTGAGCCACATCCCCAGCCCCTTAATCTGGCTTTTTATATGTAGTTGACATTTATCTTCTGAGCTTTTTTTATTTTCTAGAAAGGTGATTATGACTTTGCACAGACTATAAAATCCAAAAATGCTTTTAGTATCCATATTTCTCTTTGGGGATGGAGAGAGGATTGGAAACTTCTATTTCCAGAAACTCCATGGGAAGTTACACTCCATTCTGATTTTCTTGAAGACACTTGATGAGTCATTCAGCCATCCTTTCTTATCCCTCCTAAAACGACTCTAAGCATCCACTTTATAATACTTACATTGAGACATTTTATTTATCAGAATCATTGCTTAAAAGATGCATACACAATAATTCGCCTAGTTTAGGAATTTCTTTTCATGAGTGGCCTTGCCTGACATCTTTTCCAAATATGGAAAGGCTGTAACTCCCATCTTTAATGCCACTGCATGCTGGTGTTAATGAGAAATTAATGACAAACAGCTCAAATAACTGCGGCTTGTAGCATTGATGCAAACAGTTTTACCTGGGTATTCCTTTCAACTTGGTATCCCCCTCTGCCTGGTTTGATTCTGCACAGAATTCTGAGCACAGTTCTTGTGGATGCCTTGAGGTGCTACAGGAAAAGTGCAATTTGAGGGAATGGGACATGCATTAAAAGGGGGAAAGTTGGGCTGGGGATGTGGCTCAAGCAGTAGCATGCTCACCTGGCATGTGCGGGGCGCTGGGTTCGATCCTCAGCAGCACATAAAAATAAAGATGTTGATTCCACCAAAAACTAAGAAATAAATATTAAAAATTCTCTCTCAAAAAAAAAAGGCGGGGTGGGGGGGGTAAAGACCCCTTTCCATGCATCTTAGGGATGGTGGCAGAGGAAGAAATCATTCACTGCAGGGTCCATCTACAAATAGCGAACTCATAAATGTGAAAATAATTAGCCCCCAACAGACCCCCATCTGGTCAAGATTCAGGGAAAAAGTTTATGAGTTCAATGCCATGACTGCATTATTTCTTCAAAGACAAGGGTCTGGCATACTCTGATTTTTGTACTTTGGTGTTCAAAGATGATATTCTAAATGTTAATGTTACATTAATGAATGTGCTTGGCTTTTCTCCTCCCAAGTTTTTTGACTAAATTCCAAACTCTTCTTCATTGCTTTGAGGGAGGATGGTTATCATTGAATAGAAGACAACAGGAGAATAGACAGGTGAAGGAGTGGGGTAGACAGAAAAAAGGGGGGAGTGAGAAAATGAAGGGAAGAGCAGAAAGTCAGTGTTACATGGTCAATATGAGGCTCTAAGCTTCAAAAAATGGATCGCTACAGGATTCAGGATATAAAGTACATTCCATATGCAATAGATGTGGAAAACGGCATCTGAGTTAGTCTCCATTCCCCGTCTCCTTAAAGACATTCAGGATTGGAAGATGAGAAAGGAGTGGATGAGGGGACTATGAAGGTTAAGTGCTGGTTTAACTCACAGCAAAGGTCTGAGGCTCTGCAACCTCCCTGAACCATGAGGGCAGGAGGGTCCAAGAGGTCCTCAAAATGATAATCGAACCTGGGACACTGAGGTTAGCACCATAAATGCATGAGGTGGTAATCTTCAGAGATCCACCAGGAAGGGTAGTAACAGACAAGGTACATTTCTGGTGTTGGATCTGTGGATACGAGTAGCCATGCATAGAAACCAATGGCCAGAGCGGAGCTACCCTACAAGGAACTGCAACAACTTGGGCTGAAAAAAGTTGTAACTTCATTGTAACTGAAGGTCAGACCCATAGGCTAGGTAGGAAAAGGAAATATAAAAAGGTTGGTTAACTTTCTATAAAACTCAGGAATGGAGACTTGCAAAACCAAGTGAAGTTGCAGAAAATGATCACAAGTTCTATTTTTTAAACTGGTCGTTTGGTTCATCAAGATTTCTGCCTATTACCGTGTACAACCACAGGAAAGACCCTTCTAATTATGCTGTCAGAATCAAGCATTGTCTAATCGTTTGCTTATCTTCTCTCAAATTCATCCAGTGGAATAATTTTGACAATTGACACAGTTGGTAATATGCTGCCATTGAAAAGAGTTTATCTTTTAGTTCCTAAATTCCTGTTAAAAAGAACTTTATTAATATTAAGAAAATAAATTTCACATCTAAGTGAATTAAAAATAAAGCCATAGCATTTACATGGCATCCCATTCGATTAAATGTGACACTAAAAGTCTATTTTTGACTATAGTATCTGGGAACCCAAAGTTTAGAAATGATCATCCTTTTGGGTCATATGATTTTCATTTAATACTTCATGTTTCAAAAAAGATTTCAAGAGATTTTCCAGGATCAACAAAGATTTCTGATGTGACATTCAGATCATTTTACATTGGGGAATCCTATGCTAAATGACATCTATCTAAATTCTATTAGCAAGTTAACTCCATCATTGCTGTAAAATGTCTTACTAAATCCACAGTTATATATTTTAACCTTTCTGGGGCAATTCCAGGATACTAATATTTAATGTTTGTCTTTAAATGAATTTGTTAACAAATAAAAAGTCTTAATGATTTAACAGATTTCCAGTTACCACAAAAACAGAAACTAACTATGTAGGAGGTAGGTAGGGGAAGACTTAGAACAAGGGTGGGAAGAGAAATGTTCATCAAGACTGACATTTAGTGATGAGTCAGAGAACCAAAAATTTAACAAAGCAACATATGAACACTCAGTCCTATGATACATGTTCATGGAGAATAAATCATAATTGATGTGTGTTGAGCCTTGGTTTGAGATAGAAAAGAGATGTAAAAATGCAGCTTGCATGGCTTGCCATTCAAAGGACTTCAAAATGTCTCCAACCATCAAGGGTCAGACAGTATTTATCAAATTTTTATGTGGATTCTTCAATCGTGCTACACAAATTAGGTGCCACAATACAGCATCTATGTCATAATGAAAGGTCAATTCAGAACAGAATAAAAGAATGACAAAAGCTAATTGTAGAGACATAAATTGTTTCTGCATGTGTATTCCCAAAGTACTTGACTTTCTTAAGTGTAACTCTTTTGTCCTAGGGTTTGTTAACAAATTATGGAGGCTCCAATGGGTCTGGGTTCTAGTGAGAAGGAAAGACTTAAGAAATACACAGTGTGTCCCCTGACAGTATTTAGGAATTGGCTTTTCGGCACCAGTAAGAAAGAGACCTTTACTTAAACTACTAGGTTTCAGAAATGAGGTGTGAAGGATAACACAGCTAATGGTTCTGACCTTACAAAATATGGAATTTACCAGTTTGCTCTTTACCCCAATCTCTTTCCACAATGAGCACTGGTTGAAAAGCACACAAATCAAAACAGAAATTGGCTTGTCCTGTGACTTCAAAATGAAAGCAATGAAATACATGGGTTGTTTAAAAAAAAATGTTGCCAATTCATTCACCCTCTGTCATCACAAAAGGAAAACACAACTCTGAAAGTCAAATTGCCCCTTCACAGGATGATGGATTTCTAAAAGCTGGTTCCTTATTTTCAGCAAAGAGGTAACACTGATGAATCAGAATCCGCAAAGTGGCATTTGGCAGAAAGAAGATGTTAGTTAGACAAATGCTCTGTGTGAGCCATAGATTTGACAGAGTGATAATCTTTATGGCTGCAACAGGCACATGCAGATTCCCAGAATCTCCTTCTTGATTTGAAAAATGCATTTGGGAGCTGAGACCTTGAGGATGCTACCAGCCATGTGAGGATATAGCTCATCACAGTAAAATGGACAGAATTTGGTAAATAAGGAGTGCAAATCCAAGCCTGTGGTACCTGGACACAGACTCTGCACCATGATGCTGAAATATGTTGGGTCTTGACCTTATTCCACTCAGAACATTCCACTGTGTGTAAAACTTTTGGCACCTTCATTAGTCACTCACCCAGTAACATGTACCCCAGTGAAGAGCTCCTGTCTACAATTATGTGCTGAATCAAACCTCTGCCTTTATTTTTCCATGGCAGTTTGATGTATACCTTGATTTTCCTCTAGACTAATGCAGGTGATGGAATCTTCACAAATTCCTACAGACAACAGTAATAGGCCCAGAACCACAGATTAGTATTACCAACATGGAGCTCTTACTACGTGACACTGTCATTTCAGGTTCTATACTTGAAATATCTAATGTAAGCCTAACAATTTAAGAATTAAAGTTTTTGTCCTCATTTTAAAAATAAAGAAAGAAGCTGGGTGTGATGGCACAGTCCTATAATCATAGTAAGTAACATGGGAGGCTAAGGCAGGAGAATCACAAGTTAGAGGCACACCTCACCAATCTAGCAAGGCTCTAAGCAACTTAGTGAGACTGTATCTGAAAATAAAAAATAAAAAGGGCTGGAAAAGTGGCTCAGTTGTGAAGAACCCCTGGATTCAATATTCAGCCAAAAAAAAAGGAAAGAAAACAGTCATTTTGAGAGGTAAACTTTTACAGCCATAGTCTTAGGTTCCTAACTCCTTTTATTCCAAATTCTTTTTTTTTATTCCAAAACCTTCTTAACCAGTTTAGTATGGGAATTTTCCTCTCTATAACTTGGCTTCCATCTGTTTTCCAGTGACATCATTTGAGTACTTTTTCTTCTTTCCTTGGCCTTGGTCTCTCTGCAGAAACATTATTCCCTGTGAGGTCAAACCCTAAACGGGAGGTCTCATGGTAAACACACTTAGTCCACTGGCTGTAAGTGCAGGGACGTGGACACAACCTGATAACAGGTCACACCTGATCTTTCTGCCTCTAAATGACAGAGTCTGTGGGGAACCCTCTAGAAGGGCTTGCTTCATAGTGTGAAGAGCTGACACCCAATGAGAAAATGTACCTCTACCATAAAGTAGCATGGATGGCCTTAACACCTGCCAATTAAAGTTTGCGTTTTCAGGGAAAGGTTGGGCCACTGTCCACTTGCATGCCTCAAGGGATGGAAGCCTTCAAGCTTGAGAGCTGCTGGCCCATGAGCAGGACTGGTCATACTAATGTTTTATCTTTATTGGTAAAAATTAGGCTACTGCTAAGGAAAATAGGAGGGAGATAGCTAGCTTGAACCAGGCATCAAGGAAAAGTGAGAAGTTCTTAAAATATTAAAGAATGTGGTAGCATACCTTGCTTGAAGAAAATGTTAAGTGAATAGGGATAATTTATAGGAGTGAATAGTACATGGCTATAATCAGTAAAAATGCTTCTAGCCCCAAGTCAAATTATGAGGTATGCACAGCTTATCCCATATTTCTTCATTTGTATTTTTCTTCCTTTCAAGATCTTTTACTGTCATGGAATTTTAGAACTCATCATTAAACCATGACTCTAAGAATTTGGTCTCTTCAAATATTATGGATCTCACTCCTCATTTTTGAAGCTTGACTTGAAAGATGACTGATTCAATGATGGTCTATTTGGAATTGATATATAAGAAATAACTCATTATGGCTAATGAGCATGTTAAAATGTTTACAGTTTAATTTGTGCTCACAAACATGGAGTATTATACTGTTATTCATTAACAGAACCTAGTAACTGAAAGTTACAAAGGGGACTCTTTTCCATATTCTCAATATCTAAACATCGCTATCTCTACACTAAACTAAACATATACTGTATTACTGGATTGTAAAACTAGACCACTCATCCAGAAGCCACCTTGTCTTGTAGCTTCTTCCTAATGCACACATTCTTTTTTTTTAAATTTTTTTTTTTAGAGAGAGAGAGAGAGAGAGAGAGAGAGATTTTTTTTAATATTTATTTTGTAGTTTTCAGCAGACACAACATCTTTGTTTTGTATGTGGTGCTGAGGATCAAACCCGGGCCGCATGCATGCCAGGCGAGCATGCCACTGCCTGAGCCACATCCCCAGCCTGCACACATTCTTTTAATGTTGCAAAAGCTGGCTACTAAGGTAACTTGCCTTACACATCTTTCACATCCATAAATCCTCCTGTGCTTCTTTCTCCCATGCCTTCTTCGAGCTTAAGACTCTGGTTCTCACCATACATTCAAGAATTCATCTCTGCAATGGAACTGTCCCTTCTCTTCATTGTGACTCTTTTCCCTCTGACTAGCCACAATTTTCTTACAATTCTCCAAGTTGAGGTATACTTAAGTGTCAAGATTTTTTAAGCAGTATTTTGAAAATACTACCAAAGTAATATATAAATTTAGTAGGACTTGGAAAAATAAAGTGAAGTATCAAAGACAAATTCATCCACATATTCTTATACCTGCAAGAGTAAGAATGATAGCAACAGGAGTTGCCATCCCTCAAAATGTTGCATCTTATCACACAGAAAAAGGGAAGAAAGGAAAGGGGGAAGAGAGACCAAGATATAATCTGAGGTTCCAGGTAATTTAGTAAACTTAATCATGGATTATTCATACAAAAGGAGTATGACAGGAAGACAGCACTATTTCCATTTTTACAAGGTGACAGTTTGGGGAATAACCCCGTTTCTATAAACCCAAGTTATCAATTTTAGCCAACACTAAAATATGGTGACAGAAAAAATGCTTGGATTGGATCATGTAAAAAGACAAGCTGGAACATGTAAGAAGATTGTTCCAGAGACAGGAATAATCCTGATGCCCATCAGACAATCGCTTCCACCTCCAGATAGCCCATAGAACATCCAATGTTAGAAAAACTCAGAAAACTTCCATCAATCATCTGCATACTTTTGGTACACTTGAATGTTCCCTGTCTTAGAGACAAATTATCCAGATGTCAAACTAATTTTTTTGGTTTCCACTTGAAAGCTTTGTGTCACCTAAGTCCAGTCACCATTGAATTAGTTTTATTCCCTTTCCCCCATCCTTATTGAGTCATATTTCTGAAAACACTTTATTGTTACATAACATAGGCTGGAGAATGTGATTAATGTGACTTTAGAGTTCACTGTTCTGCCTTCCATATATATCCTGTTCATTTCATATCACTGTTTTTATTCACATCTCTGTTCCTATCTTCTTTGTTTTCACAGAAAACAACTGAGAATTAAAGTCCTCAACTCTTCATTGTATTCTTAGTGCCATGTTGTTACCTGCATTCCACCTGATTCATAGATGCTTGTCCAGTGGCTTCAACTATAGCACCCAGGTAACCAGAATTCAAAGAGCAATACTGCAAAGATAAAACTCAATGCTAGAATTTTATCCAACCTGAATGTCCCTTCCCTGGTTCTAATGGAGGTATTTTATGATTTTTCAAGGTCACCATTAAAAATGTTGAAGGCTACTGGAACAGAGTTGAGGAATGCTGCTACTAACATGATATGTAATGTCATAACCTTGTGTAACATCCTTCCATAGTTGTCCGAAACCCAGGATAAATTTAGGAATATCCCAACCAACTTCATATTTTCTCATCTCTTGGCACCTACAGCAGCAGTTCACATAATCTCCAACATTTTTCTGTCTTTCAGATCCTCAGAATTACAGTAATCCCTCTTGGTACACCTCTTTGCCCTGTTTTCTTCTATAAGAAACCCTCCAACCCGTTTTTCTCCTTCTCTAAGCCATCTTCAGATTTTTAAGAAATATTTATTTATTTTGCATTACAATTCTTAATACACCATTCATCTTCAGATCTTAACAAAAGCATCATTCCCTCCATTTGAGAAAGCTTCCACCTTATAAGTCAAATTCCTCAATTACATGTCCTCATAATATACATAATTATGGATTGCAATATATAACCCTAAGAATATGTATTAACAGTACATAATTTTTTATTTCTTAGATCACTGGAATAATGTTAAATTTCCCCCCACTGGACTATAAGCAACATGAAAGCAGAGCCTTACCTGGTTCACTCATCCTGAAACAACAAATGCCTAGCACAGTTCTTAGCAGAAAAGGAGGTTGTTTAATAACACTTATGAATGAATGAATACATGAATAAATGTGGTTTTTCCTTTTGACTACCTGAACACACGTTCTTTTAAAAATTTTATTTGTTCTTTTTAGATATATATGACATAAGAGTATGTTTTGATCTATTTATGCAAGCATGGAATATATCTTATTCTATTTAGGCATACATATTCTTATTTGGACCATTCACATAAGTTTACATATAAGGAGGAGTAAATATTTTTAAGTGTATTTTAACTAGCAGTTGACATTTTAAGTTAGATATCATGCAAATCATTTGAAAATTTCATTATTAGAAACTCATAGCACTTTGTTTCCTTAATCAAATATACCATTCGTGGTAATAGTTAAATGTGGTACTGGTATGAAATTTGCTAGAGATTTTTGATTATGTGAAAATGACTTCACACCCCTGGCTAAAAGATGAACTAATACTCATCAATGACAGTGTTCAAAACAATGTGACCCCTTCTGAATTCAGAGAATCAATGAAAACGTCAATTACTGCTTGATGGACAGGCAGAAAAGAATATAGTCTTGTCTGTACTTCTCTTGTCCTACAAGACTTATGCTCCTGTTCTATTTTCTGAACAATCTAGTAAAATTCAATTTACTTTTTCAATTTGTCTCCAGCCAAGCTTCCTTCTGTCAACTATGCAGACATTTCAATGCTGGTCACGTCAAGTCACATGAAAAGGACAATGAGAATGAAATTACCTGTGCATTTGCGATCTGTGTCTTCCTTTTTTGACCCACTAATCGTCAACTTGCAGTTGAAGTTCTCCTCCCAGTATTCGGCAAACCACACATTTCTTCTGTTGTTTTCAAGGGTGCGAGATGTGAAGTAGGCATCAAATCCTAAACAGAGTTGAAGGAAAAGGTCAGTGTTTATGGGGCTCTCCGGACACATCTAGAAATAAAAACGCCAGTGATGGTTTTTCTTCAGTTTAGTAGACAAGGTGCTTTTTATGTCAATCAAAAGCAAAAATCATCATTGATGAAAGACGACAAAAACATATATTCCAAGGTCATGAATGAATCTGCCAGGCTGATGTGTGGCCTAGAAATAACACTGGCACAGTGAAATTTGCATCAGAGAGCCTAGAAATGATATAATGATGACAACATGTTTGCATTTCTGATGAGCTAAAACAGGACAAAACATTCTCAGCAGAGTCATCAAGATAATAACTGCCAGCTAGGTGCACTGGCACACACCTGTAATCTCAACAGCTCAGGAAGGTGAAGGAGGCAGATCACAAGTGCAAGGTTAGCCTTAGCAACTTATCATGCCCCTTTCTCAAAATAAAAAATAAAAAGGGCTGGGGATGTGACTCAATGGTTACGAGCCTCTGGGTAGTTACTATTATTATTCCTATTTGCAGATGAGAAGATAGGCTTAGAAAAAAATAACACATCCAAGATCAACCTTTATACCACCATCTACATTGCTAATTTAGTGACTGACCTAGGAGTATCATTTTAAGAATTCATTGTTTTAGGACAATCCCATCATATAACTGACTCTATAGTCAAAATGAGAATAGAAGATTTTTTTTAAGAGGCCAAGGATGAAATAAGCTCAACATAAACCTCAATGCTATTCATAAAGAGTGTCCAAATAAGACCTAAGTGACAAGATTCCCAGGACTTCTGCCTTTTTAAGATAATGGAACTTTAAACATCCTGATGGTACTATAAGTTCTTGTGAGAATGAGTCAAGAAAAAATATTGGATTCAGAGTCACAAAGGACAGACTTCAATTCCAGCTCCACTGATCTCACTATGTCATAGTCTTTTTTATATTCTCTGTAAATATGAAAGTGGTACCACCTTCTTTCTCTGAAAACTTAGAGTTGAAGGTCAAGAACCAGGGAAGGAGGAGTTGTTTTCACATACTCAACTTATTCAAAGATTTCCTTTAAGACCGTGAAAAAATTGCATCAATTGATACATTACAAAAATAAGAAGTATTCATATACATTTTCTCAGTGGTTTAGTAGGTAGAAGAATGAAACAATTATGAGGTCAGGTGTTGGAATAGGCAGATCACTCAATGGTACAACCGGCTTCACAGTCTTGACAGTGGTAGGGCTAAGGCCAGTTTTGGAAAACAGGATTCCTGTCAGATCATTCAAAGAGGCAGATATATCAGATGGATATTACACCATTTAGTTAGTTCTTCCTCACATACCTCTGCTTAGCAGAGTCAGATTTCTTTCAGGGCCTAAAAATCTATTGATGTCTCTTTACCAGAGATATTGAAAAAATACTGAATCAATTTTCACAAGTGGCTTCTACTCATTTTCACTCTTGAAGACCCTTACCATCAGCCAGGTGTGGTGGGACGTGCCTGTTATCCCAGTGATTCTGCTTCCAACTCAGGGAGGGCTGAGGCAGGAAGATCTAAAGTTAAAAGATAGCCTCAGAAACTGAGACCCTGTCTCAAAATTAAAAAAATAAAAAGACCTGGGATGTGGGTTAGTGGTTAAGTACCCTGGGTTAAATCCTGGGTATAAAAAATTTAAAAAAAGAAGCATGTACTGTCCAAGAGATCTTCATTTTTTTAAGTTGTATATGGACACAATATCTTCTATTTATTTTATTTTTATGAAGTAATGAGGAAAGAATCCAGTGCCTCGCATGTTAGGCAAGTGCTCTACCACTGAGCTATATAGCCCCAGCCCCAGATCTTCAAGCTTTTTTAAAAAAATTATTTTTTTTAATTAGTTACACATGACAGTACAATGATCTTGACATAGCATACATTTGAATCAAATGGGGTATAATTACTCCTTTTTCTGAGTGTACAGGTTGCTGAATCACATTGGTCATACAGTCCCATATATACATACAGCAATAGTAGTGTCTATTTTATTCTACTGTCCTTCCTACCCTTCCTATTTTAAAAAAAGATCTTATTATAGCCATACATTTATGGTGCCTTAGAGTATACTTGGCATCTCTGGGTAGATCTTCTTTAGTAAGAGATAAGGGCTGGTTTAACGTCTTCCTTTTGCCTGAAGACACTAAACCCTCACTTTCAGCCCTCACTCCACAACCTAAAGATCCTGCCTATCTTTTTTCAGGAACAGGGTATTCAGTACAAGATGTGCAGACCCCAATGTGGAGCAGAGTCAAGGCTAGACACAGAAATTAGGATAACTCTAATAATGTAATTGTGTTCCTTGTTTCCTATTGAATTGAGGCTTTCATCCATCTCTACTAGATCTCAGAAGAAAAATGATCTGAATGCATCTCTCATTACTATTAGTTAAACTATCAGAGTTTTAAAGTATATATCCTTAGGCATGGAGACCAGGATTTTAGTTCAAAGGAAACAGAATCAGAGTTACAACAAAGGAGAAAGATCAATCTTTTATATGAAGTAGATGGAATTCTGAGTATCAATTTTTTCCTTTTCCTGGACTGATGAGTTTCATTTCAGAAATTAATCTCCATGCTGTTCTGAAACCAGTGTCCCACTGGGTACATAGTGAGCAACACTGCTAAAATCTTAGGACAAAACTTGGAACAACATACAGAAAACGAATAGGGCTTTAGCTGGCATTATGACTGTAAATACCTGCTTCTTTCCCCTTTTAAATGGGGTACTTCCCTCAAACAGTCCCTGAAATTTGTGGCTGAGACAAGAGAGTGTAAATCAATAGAGACATAATTCATCCCAGGTGGTATGTTTGAGAAGTGACCTTTCCAGCTGAAAGGGGGAAAAAAAAATCTCTTACCAGTGTGTGATATAAAAGGAAAGCTATCAGAATGTCAAGAGCAGGGTCAGAGGACAGAGCTGCCTGCTCTGCTGGGGCAGAAGGAGGCTGACAGATACTAATGGGGCTTTATGTGGTATCAGAAAGCAACCTGATCACAGCCATTTCAGGTCAGTCATGCATTGCAGATGAGAACTGCTCTGTCAGCCCAAGTGCAAAGGAGCTCCCAAGACCTCTGGCCTAGACTCTTGGCATTTCCTGTTCTGCTTCCAACTCGGGGAAGATGTGCTAGGTATTGAGAGAGATTATCAGTTATACAATACCAGTGGATTAAATGACAGGAAATACAAATAGAACATGAGAATGAGAATAGAGGAGGGGAGAGAAAAACATTGATCAGAGTGAGAAGTAGTGGTGCTCACTTCCCCTATTGCTGAGAGGGTTATTCTATAAACCACTTTGCAGAATAGATCAGTGTTATAGTAAGAGTCTATGGCACAGAAGCCATGGCCCACACCTTCCCCATCCAAGGGTGACAGAAGCTCCAGGGGGGAAAAAAAAAGAATAGATCAGTGTTACCTATTAATATTGCTAATGTGTGTATTCTAAAGATCCAGCCATTCTACTCTGGGTTCATTTACTAGAGAAAGCTTTACTCATGAGCCCTAGGGTATATGTTCAAGAATGTTTGGACATGTTATTCACAATTACAATGTGAAATATCCCAAATGCTCAGGAACTATGGGATGCATATACTCTAGCATCCTACACAGCAAAGAAAATGCAGTTCACAGAATCATGCAGGAGCCTCTCAAGAACAGATGAACAAACAAGGAACAGAAAAGTCTACTCAGAATTACTCATGTCATACAAAGTCCAAAATTAGGCAGAACTAAGCCACATGATTTGAGGAGGCAGACAGACATGGTCCAAATTTAGAGAAAAGCAATGGAAGTGTTATGGCCGAAATAGGACATTCCTGAAAATACATTATTTCTGAAGGTAGAAGAGAGACGGCAGACAATAGTAGAGGGAAGTAAGGATGTAGGGGCATTGGTCTGGCTACTAAGTTTTCACTCTGGTGATAACAATTATTTTCAAATGGTGTGCATTTGCTTTATGCTCTATTTCTGTAACTCACTAGAATGGGTTGAATCATGTCCTTCAAAAAATGTATTTCCATGTCCTAATATCCCAAACTTCTGAATGGAACTTCTTTTTTAAAAAAGAAGGATCTAGAGATGAACATATACTGAGTGTTTCATGTGGGCCTTAAGTCCAATCTAAGGGTCCTTACAACAGACACACAGAGGAGAGACACAGGGAGAAGGGAAGAAGGTCGTGTGAAAGTGGAGGCAGAGCCAGGTGTGGTGGCATATGCCTGTAATCCCAGGGACTCAGGAAGCTGAGGCAGGGGGATTGCAAGTTCAAGGCCAGCCTCTGCAAGACCCTAAGCAACTTGGTGAGACCCTGTCTCAAAAACTAAAATGGGGAAGCTGTAGCTCAGTGGCAGAGCACTTGCCTAGCATATGTCATGCACTGGGTTTAATCCTTAGCACCACATAAAAATAAATAAAATAAAGACATGATATTCACCTGCAACTATAAAAATTTTAGAAAAATACTAAAAAGTACCGGGGATGTGGCTCAGTGGTTAAGTGCCTCTAGTTCTCTAGTTCAAACCCTGGTATTAAAAAAAAAAAAAAAAAAAAACGGCAGCAGAGACTGAATGGAAGCAACCATAAGCCACTGTCTCCCTCAAAGGACCAGAAGCAGCAAGAGGGAAAAGAGGATTCTCTCCTCAAGTCTTCAGAAGACCATGTCTTGCCAAAACCTTGACTGGGGATTTCTGACCTCTGGGACCATAGAAGAAGAAGAAAAAAAACTTATTTTAAGCATCACAATTGGGATCATTTTCTATGGCAGCCCAAGGAAACTAACAAAACTATAGCAAGTAAAACATTGTTGTAAAGTTCCTAACTTCTCTTTGGTTTAAATGATAACATTTATTTCATCAGATGTCACAAACTGGAGGCTTGTGAAATGCATTTAGCCTGTAGACTTGTCTTGTCCTTTACTATGTTGCACCAGAATAATTTTGAAATCAACATAAAACCCAAGAGATTCTGTTTCAAACTCTATATTCCTGGTTTCACTTGCAAACTTAGAAGAACTGGTAACACAGACCCATTCCCTGTGGCAGCAAGTGGCAGGTGGTCAAAACTCCACTGCCTGAGAGTGGTCCTCACTTCTCCAGCTCACACTGCTATCTACCACTACCCCTTATGGTTACCAACCTGGGCTTCTTTCCCCATTTGTACCATATATTCATTTTGAGGGCTGACATGGAACCTTCTACCATAAGCAGTGCATCTTTCTCTCTCTTTTTTATTTTTGCACTGGGGATTTAACTTAGGGGTGCTTAGCCACTGAACTATATCTGCAGGCCCCCGTGTTTTAAATTTTGAGACAGGGTCTCCCTAAGTTGTTTAGGCCTCATAAATTTGGTGAGACTGGCCTTGAATTTGCAATCTTTCTTTCTCAACCTCCCGAGTTGCTGGGATTGCAGGCATAGACTACCATAGCTAGCTGAAAAGTGCATCTCTTTTAAATTAATACACCTTTGCTACTACTTGAGCCATATTTAAACTCCACTGACATGAGAAATACTATATGAGATCCTTCAGAATACGCCCTTGAATAAGCTACTAAATTTACGGAAGTCAATTAACAGAGAAATTATCTATACATACCTACTCAAATAATACTGCTTAAAAAATGTAATGGAAGAGAAAACCAGTTAGACAGCTAGCAAACAAACCTCTCAGAGCACAAATGGTATCTTTCCATTTAATGGGATCAAGTTCAGTCTTTCAAGATGGGTTTGCAGTATCCTTCAGTCAACATCCTCCAAATTGATTTGTAAATTGCATCTGATCTGAGTAAAAATATCAAGTTCTTTCCCCTATATAAGACCCATGGCTTTAAAGTTCAAATGGAAAAAACATACAAGAATCAAGATAACTGAAAAAGAAGACCAAGAATGGATGAGTGTTTGCAGCTTCTGGTGAGGGGACAGAACAATGTTTTAACAATAAATTATAAGTTAATTTTGTGTGGTCAGAATGGAATAGTACTGTCATGGGCACAAATCAAGGATCAACAGATCTTAGAATATAATAGAAAGCCCAGAAAAATCGCAGGGGGAGTTGACAGTAGAACAAAGGTTGTGTTATGGCTTAGATGTGAGATATCCCCCAAAAGCTCATTTGTGAGACAATGCAAAACAATTCAGAGGTGAAAAAGACTGTGTTATGACTACATTAACATTATCTGTGCATTAATCCACTGACAGCAATTAATTGGGTAGTAACTATACATAGGTGGGGTGTGGCTAGAGGAGGTGGGTCACTGTGTAGCTGCTTTGTTGAGTTCAGCTTAGTCTCTGTGTTTTCTGGTGGCCATGTCCTGAGCTGCCTTCCTCCACCACACTCCTCTGCCATGATGTTTTGCCTCCCACTGCACTCAGATCAGTGGAGTCAGCCATCTATTTTTCTTTTTTAATTTTTTTATTGGTTGTTCAAAACATTACAAAGCTCTTGACATACCATATTTCATACATTAGACTCAAGTGGGTTATTCACTCCCATTTTTATCCCAAATACAGATTGCTGAATCACATCGGTTACACATTCACATTTTTACATAATGCCCTATTAGTAACTGTTGTATTCTGCTACCTTTCCTATCCTCTACTATCCCCCCTCCCCTCCCCTCCCATCTTCTCTATCCCATCTACTGTAGTTCATTTCTCTCCTTGTTTATTTTCCATTCCCCTCACAACCTCTTATATGTAATTTTGTATAACAATGAGGGTCTCCCTCCATTTCCATGCAATTTCCCTTTTCTCTCCCTTTCCCTCCCACCTCATGTCTCTGTTTAATGTTAATCTTTTCTTCCTGCTCTTCCTCCCTGCTCTGTTCTTAGTTGCTCTCATTTTATCAAAGAAGACATTTGGTATTTGTTTTTTAGGGATTGGCTAGCTTCACTAAGCATAATCTGCTCTAGTGCCATCCATTTCCCTGCAAATTCCATGATTTTGTCATTTTTTAGTGCTGTGTAATACTCCATGGTGTATAAATGCCACATTTTTTTTATCCATTCATCTATTAAAGGGCATCTGGGTTGGTTCCAAGTCTAGCAATTGTGAATTGTGCTGCTATGAACATCGATGTGGCAGTATCCCTGTAGTATGCTCTTTTAAGGTCTTCAGGGAATAGTCCGAGAAGGGCAATGGCTGGGTCAAATGGTGGTTCCATTCCCAGCTTTCCCAGGTATCTCCATACTGCTTCCCAAATTGGCCACAGCAGTTTGCAGTCCCACCAGCAATGTACAAGTGTATCCTTTCCCCCACATCCTCGCCAGAACTTGTTGTTTGACTTCATAATGGCTGCCAATCTTACTGGAGTGAGATGGTATCTTAGGGTGGTTTTGATTTGCATTTCTCTGACTGCTAGAGATGGTGAGCATTTTTTCATGTACTTGTTAATTGATTGTATGTCCTCCTCTGAGAAGTGTCTGTTCAGGTCCTTGGCCCATTTGTTGATTGGGTAGTCAGCCATCTATGAACTGAGACCCTAAAACTGTGTGCCCCCCAAAAAGGTTTCTTCTAAAATTGTTCTTGTTGGGTCTTTTGGTCACAACAATAAAAAAGCTGACTAAAACAAGTAGTATTTCAAATTACTAGGGAAATGAGGCCCTTATAATCATCATCTATCAAACAGCAACTGGTTGAATAATAGGGAAATGATCCAGTTGGACACTAGAAATTTAACATTATATGAACTCACAAAATATATTAGGATACCTTGGGTGGATTCAATCTGAAGCAAGTTAACTGAGGTTTTCTGTCTCATGATGCAATTTCACATTGCTGTAGAAAGTGGGGGTGCACCCTTGAGGCTTGTGCTTCTTGAAGTTTTACCTTGGACTTTTATTGTTATTCATGGTCTAATGTGTACTTCCACAGAGCTGAGAGCAGCTGGTTCCTTGTTTGCCTCTAGCAACCTGGGGTTTCTCTGGTCAAGGACTACTTCCCATTCATTTCCACTTTCCCCATTTGAGTTCCTATAAACATTTACTGAAGTAAAAGGAAGTTAAAGACATTTAAATCAGTTTGGCAAGAAGATAATTACTGATCTAGTGGGACCAATTCAGGCTCTCAGACATACCCCAAGACACTCTGGCTGTGTCTACTGATGAGTGGTGGAAATCAGCCATCATTTTTGAGAAAACAAATAAGAATTATTGCAATGGAAATTATTCCACAAAGAACAAACAATCCCATGGGAAGTGTTTATGGATGAGGTAGAGGGAATAAAGTCTACACTATTATCCCACAAAATGCTTCCAAAGGGCTGTTGCATATTATATAATGCAGAATGCCTTCCATTTGTCATTCTTCTGCAGTGCCTAGGGAACAGAGGGCATTTATGTAATCTGAATACACTTATATGGGAATAAATATGGTTAAAAACAATACATACTAAGTTGATAGTTTAATGCTTAAAAGCAGACACTAAAGCTAGGATTCTAGGGTCCCATTCCTAGTGGAATGGGAGCAACAGACCTAACCAGACTAAATTTCTCAACAAGATAGGGATGATGATAACATCTACTCTATTGGATTGTTGGAATCACTGAACGTTCAAAACACACAACGTTTATAACAATGCTGGACAAGAAGCAGGAGTGTGGGGCTGGGATTGTGGCTTAGTGGTAGAGTGCTCGCCTCTCACGTGTGAGACCCTAGGTTCGATCTCAGCACCACATAAAATAAACAAAATAAAGATATTGTGTCCATGTATAACTTAAAAAAAATAAAAAAAGAAAAGAAACAGGAGTGTAAATGCTACATAACTTAAAAAGAAAATTAACACACATATGAAGTGCAAAAGAGGAAAGAAGAAGTAACATTTCAGAAAAATGTGAACTTTAATACCAAAAACTATGAAATATTCAGTTATCGTCAGACTGGGTTTGGAGTTACATGGATCAGAATTTGGATCCTTTTTTATTTCACTTATGTTACGCTAAGTCAACATAACATGTTTTGACACTAAGTTAAAACATCACACAGTTTTCTGATGATTTTGTTTTGGTGTTTTTTTGTCTGCTTATTCTATTTTATCATTCCTTGCTTAATCTATTCCAGAAAGGACTTGAAAAGACATGTAGGTCTGCTCATCTAGAAAATGAAGATAATAGTACATATCCTAAAGATGGTTTTGAAAATTTAAAATTTTATGCTAAACCAACTAACACTTTGATATTGTTTACTAAATGCCAGTTTTCTTTCCTCTGGTGGACACTAGTAGTTTCAATATCAGTTCCTGACATTAAGAAGAGCCACCACGTGTGAAAGTCCCTCACCATTTCCCTGTAACATGTACAGTCATGTAAACTTCATAGCTATATGTGTCGTTTGGGGGCTGTTCAAGTTGTCCAACGTCCATAGAGATGGAAAATAAGTGTCCCTTGAGTGGATGATTTTGGAAAGAGACTTCTTAAGAGACTTCTGCCTGGAGACCACAGGGTGGACCGGATAATGGATCACTGTATGGTAGGATACTTTTGCTCTTCAGAAGAGAGCATGGAAATAGGGCCTTAGTCATATGGCTTACAACATTTCTTTCAGGCCTGGGTTTTTACTGATATTGTGGGTAGTAACTATAGTACCCTTCTGCCTCCCTACATTTCCTCCTTGTACACTAGGTTATTTCCAAGGCATCTCATATTTCCCTATTTTTCTTCTTCTCTCAGCAATAATGAATATAAGAGGTGTCATACCAGATTTCTGCCATCTTTGCTGCAATACATACTGACATTTGCTAGTAAGCATCAGAAGTCACAAAAACTGTGCAAACATGTCATAGTAGCAATTTTATTTTGAGGTATTTATCCTCATGAAAGAAGAACATGCATTTAAACATATGTATAGAGCACCAGAGGATATTGAGAAAATTTAGTTTTACAGGATGTGATAATATTATGGTAATTATGTAAATAACAGGTCCTATTGATTAGAGATAACTTCTGAAATACTTTAAGTGAAAGACATAATGTTTAAGATTTGATCTGAAATTTGCTTTCACAATAAAAGTTCATCAGAGATACTTAAAACCCAATTAGCAAATTACAGATGATGTTTGAAACTGGGATCTTGGTTTATGGGGTTCATTATATGATTCTATCTATTTTTATGTATATTAGATAAGTTCTATCATAGTGTATTTTAAAGCTTAATTATAAAGATACATTTGAGCACTGTTTATTATAATAAAAACTAAGAACTACTGCAAAAAAGTCCAAGATACATGATTAAATATGTTCAAATAGTAAGGAGTCAACAAAGTTTGAGAGAAAATCATAATTTTTAAAATGATACCGCAGGAATCAAGAATCCATAGTAATATTATATTACAAAGTTACAATATTTTATAACATATATTACATATGTATAAATTCACATACAATATTCATAAAATCAAATATCTATATATCAATTCTGTGTTTTTGATGACAGTAAATGATGACATTTATTTACTTTTAACTGACACATAAAGATTGCACATATTCATGGGGTACCATATGATATATCAATACATGTGTATCTTGTGTTATGTTTATAACAGATTAAACATATCTACCGTCTAAACATTTATCATTTCTTTGTAGTGAAAACATTCAAAATAATTTCTTCTAGTTTTATGAAATTTATGTAAAGTACTGTTTTCTACAGTCCCCCCTACTCTGCAGCAACACACCAGAACTTCTTGCTCCTAACTGTAATTTATAATTTAGTGCCTATTGATCAGCCTCTTCCCATTTCTGCCACCCCCAGCCCTCCCCTGGCTTCTGGTAGGCACCATGCTTCTCTCAACTGCTATGAGGTCAATTTTTTTTTTTTAATTCTACATGTGGTTGAGATCATGTGGGGCTTGTCTTTTTGTTTCTGGCTTATTTTACTTAGTATAATGACCTCTAGTTCCATCTATGCTGGCACTAATGACAAGATTTCATTTTTCTTACTATTAGCTCATTCATATATTCTAATTCTTCAAAAAATACATGTGTGCATGCATGTATATGTGTATGTGGCGAAGCACACACAATAAACCTATGCATATAAAAATTCCATAAAGATATGTTACACAATTTTATGTATTATAAATACATATAAAGCTACACATATAAACTACATAGTTATGTATTTACATATAGCTATATATATAGTTATATGTATAGTTATGTAGTTACATGTGTGCATATCTTTCACCTAAGTATCTGCTCTTACCAAACCGCATCCAGGCTCTTTTGAGTAGTAAAACTTTGTACAACAGTTACCCTCAAACATAAATGAATACCTGCTTCTGTGCACACCCAATTTTCACAAAAATAACCTATGAATCACCTATGACTTTACCTGTAGTAGATACAGTAAATATACTCATCTAACCACTCCCTACATCAACTCCATATTGGATATCAGTAATCAGTCATGAAAATCAGTTTTGTTTTTGTTTTTATAGTTGTAGATGGACACAATACCTTTATCTGTTTAATTTTATGTGGTGCTGGGGATTGAATGCAGTGCCTCACACATGGTAGGCCAAGTGTTCTACCACTGAGCCACAACCCCAGCCCCCCAAATCAGTCTTAACTATCCTGGTCTCAAGCTTCTTTACAGTTTAGGGCTTTCGTAAGCTCATGTCAATATGATTTTGAGTTCAACCTGGTATACCATACTTGAGAAGAATGTATACTTCCAAGAAGTTGTTCTTAGAGATTCACTATATTCCAAATTTACTATATACCAGATATGAATATTTAAACAAATTAACAATACCACCATATCATACTTAATGGGCAACAATTAGACCCAGAACTTTGGTCTACAGTTTGCACTGATCTTCATAAGTTGTACACAAATACCCTGCCCTCTATTCTCATAGAGCTCTCAGTCCAGTAATATCTCTTGGAACATACTCTGTTAAAACATAAGGTATTCTCATTTAATATAATCTGTTCAGTACCTTTATGAAAGAAATGTGCTAAGTGGTGGAAATGTCCTCACAGAAAACCCACAACAGTAAGATGTGTTGCACTGTTGTTGATACATGAGTTAGCATCTTTGTCTTAACCTTAATAACAATATAAAGATGTTTTTTTCTCCCTATAGGACTCAAAAGAGTTCAGGAGATATCGTGATTTCCAAGAGAATTCCTGATGGGAGAGAAACAAGGACTGGAAAAGGGTCTAACGGAACTCACTCTTGGAATTCCCTCTGTGAAATTCCATAGAGCTGGCATCCCTGTTGCCAGCTAAGGCTGAAAGTTTTACATAAGATGAACAGATTCCAGAGCAGTTTATTTTTAACTCCTCATTATTAAAACCAGTCTTTAAAGAATGCATCATTTACCAGAGTTTCTTTTCTCTGTCCCCTGAACTCTAAGACCCCATACTAGCTTCTATTACCTGTTCAACATCCATGAAAAAAACCTGACAGTACAAACCCAAGACAGGCTATTAGCCTAATTAACTAGCTGAAGAAAATGATGAGCAATCAAAAATAATCACCAAGAATCTACCAGGGAACTTCCCAGATGAGATCTGCCTTCCATGAAGGATGACCTTTACATAATAAAAAGCGTATTTGCCAAGACCTGATTCCTACAAATGCATTTTTAAAGACTATACTGTAATAACCCACCAATTCTGACTCATATGAGAGACCTTTTCCAGAAACTCATTCCCTAATCTAAGTCAGGTATTTGCAGAATACCTGTGTTTAGAACAGTAATTCACATCGCTGGTTGGCTATACGCAAAAATAATATATGGCGGGGGTGGGGGAGTACCTATGCTGGAACTTCAAACCAGACCAACTAAATCAGAGCTGCAGCTGGTAGGCCTAGGCACCAGCATCTATGTGATTCAGATGTGCAATAAGGATTTACAAAATGCATCATGGAATATTATGTAATTTGATCACTCACATGTTCATTTTACACACAGCCCTGGAAGAGCTATACAAGGTCTACCACAGAGAAGAAAAAATCCTCTCCATTGAATCTATGATATGTATCTCACAATTGCTCAAACAATATCACATCTTCAAATGTCTGCGGAAACAAATATTGAATGAAGTATATTGACCATGATTGACTACATCCTGGTGTCATTCTTTGAAAATTGTTATTCATTATATGAAAGAGTTCAAAGTTTTAATTGGTAATGCTATTTAGTGTACAAAGCATATCCATCCACCTGTTTATTCAAGCTTGATATCATCTTAATGACTCTGGGGTCAAACTCACGTTTTCATAGCAGACTGTGTAAACATTTGTAATGTGTGATTTTTGTTCAAAAATATTTATGTAAGGTTTTTGAGGAATCATATTAAATTATGATAATTGCATTCATGGTGATTTATAACTCTGCAATGACCATAGTCTTACAAAATAATGAGTTTTACCCAGAGAAATTATTGATAAAGCAGAAACCATCTCTTTTTCCAGGCCACATCATAGTGAAAACCAGACAAACTTGCCAGAGAATTATTCCGCAACATAGAACTTTCACAATTTATTTTTAATAACCATACAAGAAACATGTTGCCTGGTTACCATCTTCATTTTGTCCTCTGATCTAAAATAGTCTCAGCAGCCAGAAGTTTTCTGAGAACTCAAAAATCTAAACTTATATAATCAAACACCTATAACAACCCAAAAGGAATTTAACCAAAATGATACTTCATTTTCTTCCTAATCAGCCATTGACCAAAGATTGAGGGGCAGGAGGAACACCTAAAATTTTGAAAGTATTTCATTAAATGCATACATAAAGAGGGAAGGAAAATATAACTTGAAACCTCACAAAACAATACCAGTATCCCAGAAAATAACACTACTATTTAATATGAATTTCAATTGAAACATATATATCAAAAGAACAAGGTTTCCAAACATCTAGAAGAGCTTTAACTGATATTTAAAATTTTCATGACAAAGGTCTCTCTCACTTTAGAGGTATTTTCAGATTTGAGGAAAGGTGCATTATATATATATATATATATATATATATATATATATATATATATATATATATATATATATTCAGGAATGCTAAGACAAGCCACAAATAGATGTTCCATGTAAATAAAGAGCAAGTTCAAAAAAATTTTCAGATCATTTCATTCTTTCGCCTTCTGAGTTACTAAGACATTTTTCAGGTGAAGATATTGCATTAAGTTAGTTGTCCTGATCCCTAAACTCATACACTTTTATATACCTGTTTTCTAGGAATCTTATACATTCATATGGTTGTAATAGAACTGATGCACTGGATTAGGGGTGAGCTCCTAACTCTGCCAGAGCCAATCAATTTCCCTTCCATGATGATAACCTGAAATTGGAAATAACAAAACTCAAGTCAACCAAAACGCCTCACTTATATAGTGAGATGTAAACTCAGGCATTGTTGACAGCAACCATGTAGACTCAGAAGAGAAAAAATGTCAGTTTGCTTCAGGAAAGAAGAATGAGTCAATTAGAAACCTAGAAAGGAGATGTCGAAGGTAAAAAAGGATTCTGCATTTTCTACAGTGCTCAAGCACCTGGTTCCAACCTGTTTCTCAGGCCCTGAAGTATTCCCTTCCCTCCAGTTCTTTAAGACATTTGTTGTTTTTTTTTCCTTAAAATAAACGAACCGCCTCCTTTTTGTTCTGGCAAACTCTAGTGGATGTCTGCTGCTGGTAACTATAATGGAGTAACTGATATGGGAACAGGTCAGACATAGATCTAGAGGCAGAAGTTATAGGGATGAGGTAATAGAAGTTTTCACAGGAAGAAGACAACCTTCCTAAATCTGGACAAGGTGTGTCAGAGTTTGTTGCAACAGTGTCCTTTGATGGTATTTGAAAATCTTTGGAATGTTGACCAATAATTTCTTTTTTTCCCCTTCTTCTATGTGGTTGGTTTTGCAGGAGAGTAACTTCAGCCCACTGCTAATTGGTTTAGACAAAGAATTCCTCGCTTTTCTCTCAAAGTGGAATGCTGCTGGTTGCAGTGCTCCAGATTCACTGGAAATAGTAACTGAACTTGGTGTTCACACCATAAGAAGACATTATAAATATGGTATTGTTTTGGACATGGACATGATTTTTCAACATAAACCTGGTCAGTACTGTTTGTGCTATTATCCCACTGATAATTTTCTGTTCCTTTAACGGGTAGCAGCACACTGAGAGCCACGTCAGAGTTTTGTGACAGTTCCTGGCAGGTACTGTGCTTGTGACCTGGGTCACTACAATGTCCAGAGGAAACAGTCCTATTATATTTGGCAGCGATTACTTCTTTGTCATATAAATTTCAAGTGTGTCTTGGATGCAATCAGAAAATGGCATGATAGAGCAATTAATTACAGTAGATATTAATTAAATCAAGAGGCATTATGTGGAGAGATTCTGAAAGCATATAATGCACAGTCCCTGCCCTAGGGACACTTTTAGTGTTTGGTGAAAGAAAACAACAATAGCTATAGTTCTGGACAATATTTATTGAAAACTTTAAAAATGATTACTTTTGTTCCCTTCTTTTTTGAGGGGTAACCAGAGATTGAACTCAGAGACACTCAACCAATGAGCCACATTCCCAGCCCTATTTTGTATTTTACTTAGAGAGAGGATCTCACTGAGCTCCTTGGTGCCTCACTTTTGCTGAGACTGGCTTTGAACTCGTGATCCTCCTATCTCAGCCTCCCCAGACACAGGGGTGTGCCATCACATCTGGCTACACTTGATTCTTAAATGTATTATTTCAATCCTCACAAACTACCTAGGAAATCAGTCGTGATTATTGTCCTTATTTAGTGAATGAGGTCAACTAAAACTTAACATAGGGTACATATTTGGTCCAAAGGCTTATAGCTCATGTGTGGGATCTGAACAGAGTCTACCTGATCCCAAAGGATGAGGTTTTAAGCACAATGCAAGAAAAAATGAAAAATAAGAGAGCAAAACCATGCAAGAATGTTAGAGGAAGTCCATTCATGTGATAGAATTTCAGGAGATGAAGAATGCTAGGCTGTGGAGGGTAGGGGGTAGTCATTTATACCATGGAAGAGCTGTGGTCTGAATTCAGCCTAGAAAATGCTGAGTTCATACAAACAAGAAGGAAAGGAGAGACCAGAGAAAGGAAGCACAAGGTTAAGATGGGGGCATTGCATGTGTTTCTGGGAAAGGAGCACATTAATATGACTATAATGGATGTGTGATGCAGAGGAAAACTTTACCTAATGGAAACAGACAATAAAGGCCCTCGAATGGGAAGAGTTTGTATGTTATCTCACAGGCAGCAGGAAGTCATTGAAGGCTGCTCCTTAGGTTTGGAAGCCACATTTGAAGAAGAATGCAGAAACAGGACTGGGTACAAAGTTCATATTTGTTGAGTGACATTGCCATGGAAACATTCGAGTATATGGTTTCCTATAATCTTTACAAAATCCTGAGATGTAGAAACTATCATGCCCTACTTACAAGATTGATCCAAAGTTCTGTCATGAAAGATGTCTCTCCCAAGTTGATCAGACAGAAAATAGAGGCAAGTATTTTGTTCCTGATCTGTTTACTTCAAAACCCACACTGTTAACAGTTCCCCAAGAAGCAAATAGTTATTGCAAAGCTATAATAAAAATAGTAACAGCTAATATTTACAGATCTTTTCCTATTTCTACATTTGAAGTGATTTGCACACAATAGGTTATTTAAACTGAGAGCCCTGAGATGGATACTACATTATTTTGCAGATGAGAAAAGGAGGCAGAGATAGCATGGATCATTTGTCCAGGACTGAAGCAGATGAGATTTTTTTTCCCATCTTTAAGCTCCAGAGGCTGTACTCATGGTCCTGATGAGCCTCTCATTTACAGAGCAGGTGACCAAGAAGTATTAAAAAACGCAACTAGTAAAATTTTTGCAATGATAGACTTTTAACAGGGACCTTGATGGAAGAAAGAATGAGATGTGATTAGATCTAGTGTTTGAGGGAAAAAGTTAAGGGTGGACTCAAGAAAGACTCAGGGGATCCTCCCCCCTTTTAATAGGAAGATGGTATGATTTCTAAATCACTGATTTTGAGGTGATGTTGAACCATGAAGGAAAATGCTCAGAAGTGTGAAACTGTAGATTTGGAAGCCAAGCAAATAATGCTGGTGATTCTTGGAGCTGAGGGGAAGAAAAGAAAAAAAAAACCTTCAGGTGGAAGAGTATAAAAATGAGAGTGATACACAAGATGAGCCACGAGAAGGGTCCACATTTAAGTATACTACAGAGAAACAAAGGGGCCATGAATGGAAATAAAGGGAGACCCGTCAGAGAAGTACCAAGAGAATGTGGGATATATGGGACTGTGGAATCCCAAGAGACAGAAACATCAGGGAGGGCCTTCATGGGCTTGCAACCTGAGCCCTCACACAGGTTCCCAGCTTCACGAAAATGCTGCACTTGGGTTAAATGCTCATGTTACCATGTTGAAGCTTACAGTGTTTAAACAAAGGTCCTCATATTTTTCTTTTACATTGGCCCCTACACACACACACACACACACACACACACACACACACAGAGCCAATTCTGGCAAGATCTCAAGAGTTCCCATTTCTAACATCTCAATGTCAAAATTGCTTTCAAAATTTTCCCAGCCAAAAACATCACACTTCTATCTGCATATATCTGCCACAAGGAAGTTGCCATATATTATGGGTAGCCCACTGTATTTTCAGATATAATTTGGGGGAAGGGTTGCATACTGTAAGCTAAAATTTCTAATTCCTATCATTTCTTCTGGTCTTACTCTTACACAAAGAGTAACTATGATGCCATATTAAATATAACTTGCAAATTTTACCCGATTTCAAATTTTTCATCATATAAAAGACAGGTGTGGTAGTGCACACCTGTACTTCCAGGGACTCAGGAAGCTGAGGCAGGAGAATCACAAGCTCAAGGCCAGGCTCAGCAACTTATCGAGGTCTTAAGCAACTCAGTAAGACTGTCTCAAAATGATAAAGGGATGGGGATGTGGCCCGGTGGTTAGGCACCCGTGGGTCCAATCACTAGTACCAAAAAAAAAAATTTTTTTAAATAAAAAAACATGTATAGGGGCCAAGGCTCCTCGATTTAAAAGTTCTAAATATGTAGTCACTTTAATTTTAAAGTCAGTGCCACATGGTAACCCTGAAAAGCTTCAGAAAGCAAGTGTTGTGCTTACACTGAATCCACAAGCAAGGCCCTGTGTTCCATCCCTGGCTCATATCTCTCTCCCTCCCCACCAACATACACACACACACTCACTCACTCTCACACACACACAATAAATAAACAAAATAAAGAACAAAAAACAAGAAGAAAACCTCTGAACATTGCAGAATATTTTCAGAGGGACAAATAGCAGCCACACGTGAGATCTACTGACTTTAAGTGAAGCAACTCTATATGATGGCTCTATATGATGGCTCTATATGATGGCTCTATATGATGAATGTAAAGGGGTTGGGGTTATGGTAGAGCACTTGCCTAGCCTGTGTGAGGTACTGGGTTCAATTCTCAGCACCACATATAAATAAATGAATAAAATAAAGGTCAATCAACATCTAAAAAAAAATTTTTAAAAAAAGAATGTAAAACCACAGTGTTACATTCACACTAGTGTTTGTAGCAGTGTAATTCACAATAGCAAAATTAAGGAGCCAGCCTAAGTGTGTGGTGTGTACATGCACACACACATACATACGTACATACAGAATGGTGTCTTACTCAGCCATAAAGAACAATTAAATAATGTCATTTATGGGAAAATGGATGGAACTGGAAAACACCATGTTAAATGAAATAAGTCAAGACTCAGAAAGTCAAGGGTCATATTTTTCTCAGATGTGAAAGCTACAGAAGAAGAAGGAAAAGACTGGTCTCGTGGAAATAGAAGGGAGACCATTAGGGTAGAAGAAGGGAAACATGGAGGAACTGGGGGATGAAATTGACCAAGTTATGTTATGTGCATGTATGAATATATCACAATAACATATTTGTACCCCCTATTACGTGTAAGTATTGCATGTCAACAAAACATTTTTCAAAATTTAACAAAAATTAATTATATACAAGACAACGTCCGTAAGTTGTATATAAATACTAAGATGTCAAGGAGAAGAAAACCAAAATCTCAATATCATAAATTTTGGTGGGGAATGAGTTTTCCTCTCTATACCTCTTTTTAAATTTAGTTACTTAGTCAACTTTTCATCCTCTTTAACAATTAAAATGAACACTTTTTATAATTAAGAGAAAGTTGATGTTTACATTGTGAAATCCAAAATTAACATGTGGAGAGGTAAGGAAGTAGAGCCTGTGAAACAAAGAAGATGCCTGAGGCAGGCCCCTGGGATATTCTGTTCTCTTCCTTTGTTTCTCAAAAACACATATTCTATAGTTTTTAGGAAATGGTAAGAATATTAAATTCTGTGAAGTCCTTCTACTTTATGACACAAAACTATTTGATGTACACAAAGGAAAAGCAGACAGTTATAGTAAGCTAGAAGGGAAGTGTTTTAAAATGAAGTAGACAAACCAAAACACAGTGATTCCTAAGAAATAAGAAGAGTGCTGCCATTGGCATCAGAAAACCTGTCCAAAGGGACTTGTGCATTTCTCATGAAATAGACACTGAACTGACCTCATTTTCTGCATAAACCTAACCATCTATCTAAAACATGTTCCTTAACAACTACTACTTTGGGGTCTCAATGATACAAAAACATAATAATAATACATGAGACACGTTTGTGCAATATCCCAAAGCTTCCTGCAGGGATTTTAAAATAATACAAATTAAAATATAAAACACAGTTAAATCAGAATACGTCTAGTATACGTACATTCAAAATGCAAAAGTTGAGAATTAAATGAATTTGAGAATAGGCTAATGATGAGGATTTACAGCTTTTTTTCCCCTTTCAGTGTAAAAAATATGTTTTAAAAGGAAAGTAAAAATAAGAACAAGGGAGTTAAAGGGATACCTTTTTCACTATTTCAGATTTACCATTCTTGTTTGGTTGCAGTCTTATAAGTCATTTCAGCTTATACATACAGATTATATTAAGCACCATGTGTGATTATGTGGACTTTGAGAAGGAAAATTTTTAATGAGTTCAAATTCAAGTTCAGACCATGTATACTCTGCACAAATTTATTAGACTAAATGAAAGTAGTTAGAAATCAGCAAAGATACTAAGAATTGGAGTGTTGTTTTAAGATGCCTGACAGAAAAGTGTTTTCCCTATTTTAAATTGAAGAAGGCAAAGAAAGATGAAATGTGTAAAATAATCTTAAGATCATTCCTTGGAAAATCCCCTTGTAATCTCGTAACAAATAGTGAAAACAAGTAGTACTTTGCATGAACACTCTTCCACATGTACACAAATGCATTGCAAGAGCCAAACAAAAACGCTCAGAGTATCTTTGATGGCAGAATCCAAATACTAGCAGCACCTAATTATTCATTAGAAAGAATGAAAATTAGTATCTTCATCTCTTGCAAACTACCAGCAATAAAAATGAATGAACTGTAATAGAAATCCTTAGGAATGACCCTTCATAATGAAACAAATCATTGACTGAAAGACACCAAACACAATACATACATGGTAGGATTCCAGTTACATTAAGTTAAAAAATATTACACTTGAAGTAGACTAATATAAAGAAAAACATGAAACAAATTATCAGAATACTGAAGAGAATTAATGTGTTTCTACAAAAACAAGGTGACAAAATCACTCCTTCAGGGATTGGGCCAGACTGTCCAACAAAAGGTCTAGAGCTTTCACCTGTCTTCTCTTAATGTTTATTTCATTATGATCTTATTGTCATAATAATTGAATACATATTCTCTACAAATAAGAACTTAAAAACAAAGAAAAAACAAAAAAACCAATTTGTATAACTAATGCATTGCTTTAAAAAACACAAATTACTTGAAAAGCAATAAGTCTCATTCTATATAGTCAAATATTACATAATTTAGTTTCCTGAAAATGCATTAATCCCTTATTTTGATGAGAAAGGTTTTCCAAGGTATTGTTTGCATATTTTAAAGAGAGGTTCAATTTCTTTCTTTGGCCCTAAGGGAAAATGTAAATGCTGAATATTGTTTGGAAGCTTTCCAGATTAAATGGTTTCCATTTAAAGGCAGTTTACGAAGGAAAGTATTTAGTCAGTTTGTCATCACTGTAACAAAATACCAGAGAAAATAAATGAGAACAGATTTGTTTTTGATCAAGGTTTCAGTCCAAGGTCAGTTGGCTCCCTGATTTTGGACCTGAGGTGAGGCAGAATATCATGGCAACAGGAAAGTGAAAGAAGTTATCACCTCATGGCCGGCAGGAAACAAAGAGTAAGTAAGGAAAAGGGCAGGTCAGGCACAGATATGCCTTCCAGGACATGCCCTCCATGCCCTCAATAATCTATCTCCTTCAACTAGGCCCTGCCTCCTACGGTAGGCCATTCAATTATGAATCCATCAATGAATTAATCCATTAATGAGATCAGAGCCCTCATGATCAATCATTCTCCAAAAGACCCATCACTAAACACTGCTATACTAGGGACAAAGCCTACAACACATGTCTTGGGGAATGTTTCAAATTCAAACTATCTCAGAAAGCAACATATCGGTTTTCCCCTCACTATTACATCTTTTAAAATAAATTCCAACTATTTAAATTGTGGGGACTTTGATTTCCAAAGCACATTTCTGAATTTTCTGACGTTTACTAGAGGAAAAAGAGAAGACACATTGGTTAATGAAAGATTTTGAACAGGAAAAGATGAGACACCCCTCCTGAATGTTCTGAATCTCTTTCGGGGCAGGAAAAGTTAAGCCATTCTTTGGAACTTGGTAATCACCAGTCACACACTGGCTACTGAGCAATTGAAATGTGGTGTAAACAACTTAGATGTGCCCTGAATATAAAAAGACATTTAGGATTTTGACAACTTTGTAAGAAAAACAATGTCATAAATAATTTTTTATATTGCCTATGTGTTCTGATAGTATTTTGTATGTATTGGGTTGTGTAAAACATTCTGAAAAATTAACCAATGTTTACCTTTTTTAAATGTGACCAGTATAAAATATAAAATTTCATAAATGTCTGCATTATATTTCTTTTTTCTTTCTGGCACCAAGCATTGAACCCAGGAGCACATAACCACTGAGTCATATCCCCAGCCCTTTTTATTTATTTTTTTAAATTTTGAGACATGGTCTTGCTAAGCTGCTTAGAGCCTCGATAAGTTGCTGAAGCTGTCTTTGAATTTGAGATCCTCCTGCCTCAGCCTCCTGAGATCCTGGGATTATAGGTGTGAGCCACTATGCCCAACTACATTATACTTCTATTGGAAGAAATATAAGCAACTAAAGCAAAAATCAAATATTTAAGAAAGTATATGAATTTCTTTTAATGATCCAGATATTTATTTATGCTACTTCACAAAGAAATATAAAATTAATTTGGCCTTTAATGTTATAATAATTTCAGCTTTACACTTACAGTAAGGTCTAGGTGACTTATTCTTAGTCAGAATTATTAATAAACTTAAAGATACAAAAAGTAAACTTCACAAAGCTAAAGACAGTGGGGAAATATAGTCCCACTTAAATAGGTAAACATTAAGGTTAATTAAAATAAAGCTTGAGGCAGATTTCATCTATCCCAATAAGGTATAAATGAATTTATGCATATTTCATTAAGTTAATATTTGAATGACTTGTATGTAGATGTTTCTGTTTTTGTATCCTTGCCTCACAATATAGTGGGGAAAGCAAAACATTAGTTTAAGGGGTCTTTAGGGGAATTTATGACATTTCACAATGAACTCCTTCTTGAGAGTATCTCTCAAAATTATCTGAAGTTTATTAGTCTTTTATTAGCATTTTATTTGATACATAAATATGACTGTATAATTTAATGAGGAAGTATGTAAGCAGCAAAGCTATGTCCTTTTTTTTTTTGTATGGCTAAGTATACAAGGTTTTCTTTTCTAATAACATGGGAATGGTCTAAAAGTTCATTCTCTTTTTTAAAATCTATTTAAATCACAAAGATGCCAGTTTCTTCCCCTCCATAAACCATCTTCATGTTCATCCTCAACTTTCACTGAGTCCTCTTAGCTACCAGTTCTACAAATGAACTAAAGAGGCAGATAAAAGATGAAATGTGGCCATCAACATTTGGACCACCTCTTAGATATCAGGACCTATACCACCAGTTGTAAGTTTCTGACTTTTTAGTAAATCTAAGTGAAACATCTTAACCATGTTCTATGGAAACCCATGAAGAGAAAGGGTATTTCTTTTAGGGTCAATGCTTTGGTGTTTCAGTCAGCTTTTCATCACTATGACTAAAAAGACCCAACAAAAAAGTCTTAGAGAAGGAATAAAAGGGGGCATACCTTTGGAGTATCTATGTCCTCCAACCACACCCTACCTCCCCTTCCAGTTAGTTCATTCAAGTGGATTAATTCACTGATTAGGTCACAACACTCAAAATCTAATCATTTCACTTCTGAAGATTCTTGCATTGTTTCACACATGAACATTTGGGGGACACTTCATATTTAAATGACTATAGTCACCAGCACTATTTTTACTTTGTGGATGAAGAAATGAAAGCTCAGAGGTGAAGTAATCCTATACTTCAATGGAGTCAGGCTCTTTGGATCTATCATCTCAGAGAAGCAAATGATTCATCATTTTCTCCTTTTTCTTCTAAAGAACTTAGATTATATTTATATACACCTTAGCATAGCTGTTTGATGAATACTTGCCTTTCTCAATGAGTCATAAACTCCATAAGCAGACTTTAATGAGTTTCGTTCACCAATGTAAGCCCATTATTTGCACATGATGTAGGACTTGGTTATCACTCAGTAAACATTAGCAGAATAAATTAATGTGTGAAAGTATGAATTATGAATGGACCTGTGCAAAACTACATAGCTTTTGAATAGGAAATCTCAAATCCCTGTCTTGCTCTGCCTGACCTCAGAACCCTACACACTGTCAACAAAGTGATAAAAAAAAAAAAAAGGAAAAATGCATTATTTTAAAAATAATAAAGTGGTGCATCAGAAAGAAATCTACTGTATGAAAGAATGAAGCCGGGGAAGTAGATAGATGGAACACAGAAATGTATGTAGGGGGGAAATAAAATTGGCTTTGAGTCTTGCACTGGCCCAAGCTAACAGAGAGCAATGATTAATTACCTCTGCCTTTAAATTTGACTTTCTCCATCACAAAATGCCTCTCCTGCTGTAATCCCCCATTTTGCTCACCTTGTCTTATGACTTGTAGACATATAGCCTTGCTGAACAAGATTTTTTTTTCCAGAGCCTTGGATACTAAAATGGAAAAATACCAGGGGGTATGTACTTGGAAAGAATAGTGTACACAGAAGGAGCGGATGTGCCTCTGACTGAGCAGTTCCAAGGGGAAGTTGGAAGTTCTTCACCTTCCCTCCTGTGCTGAACCTCTGTCAGCTGGAACATTACAGAGAACACATTCCTTTAGTTGAGTTCAGCTTTGGTATTTAAGTTAGTATGTTCAAAACTGAGTAGACCTTAAAAGAGCTCATTTTACCAGGTGGGTAGGCTAGACAGGGCCAGGCCCCTTACCACCTCCTTCTTGCTCCTTTGGAAGCAGCGCCTGCAAGTCAGTTATTTAACTAATTGAAAAAGCAGTTGTTTATCCCATGAACCTATGCTGCACTGAAGCCAGCAGGAGAAGTGTGGCAAGAAAAGAAATGTGCTGAATCAGAGAATCCATTTGCTGATGCACTCATTCAACCTCCATCAGGAAACAGTGTTTCAACTCTGGTTAATATCTATTTATTATGAATTACCTTCTCAACAGAGTATGAAGTGAAGACAAGGTCCAGGGTACAAAGTCTTTCTTTTCCCACTGTTCCAAAGGGTCTTCTGAGCCTTTCTAACACAGCTATTCCAAAGTAGAATGTTAAAACTGCTTCAGACTGTGTCCAAACTAGGTCATTCCAATCTCGTTTCTTGCACTTGTATGGAACTTATTAAAAAATTCTGTGAAAAGTTATTTATTTCTCCTGCAATGTTAACAAGCATTTATTTGTTCACCAGTGAATATGGACCTTCCCTGTTTCAAGCCATGTCAGCCTTCTCTGCTTTTCCAGTGGCTTCTATTGGTTTTGCAGGAAGAGCTAGTTTAGAATAAAATAATAGGAACAAGCTATCTTTGTATGGTGTCATCTGCTGGTAGAAATAAGACAAAGGCAGGAAGCAGGTTTGGAGAACAGAGACACAGGGAGATAACGGAAAGAAGGGCAGCAAAATTCGAGGTTGGACTTAGGAAGCAGGCAGGAAGAAAATCTGCTCCAGGCTCTAGGGAATAGAGCTCCCTGGGCAGCTAAAAATACAGAGAAAGCAGGCAACCAGGAGGTGCCAAGCAAGGATAGGGCAATCTCAAGTTCCCAGATACAGAAGGAACATATGTAAAATATGTTTTCCAAACTGGTTTGCTTTAAATATAAAATTTCTACCACGCATGATTTTTTTTTCCTCCTCCTGAAAATTAACAGGCTTGCATTCTTAATGGATTTGCAAAACATTTGGTCATTTTCACATCAAAAATCTTGTATAAATATGCAAGAGAAATGGAGTAATCCCAGTGTTACAAGATTTTTTAACCAATTAGACTGTTTACTAATAGAGTTTTAAGAAAATAGAAGGTAATAGTCCAGGGTTTAGGATAGCTACTTTGATAGCTCTTAGGGAAGTCATCAGGCATCTCTGATCTTTAGATGTTGCTATGATACTGCATGTGAATAACCACATGATGTCTGACATGTAATAATAATTCAATACATGTAACTTATTTAAAACTAATGTTACAAAGTTATCATTTAGACAATTAGGGGAATTTGATGTTGAAATGGTAATTATCTCTGTTAGATGTGATAATGGCATTGCAGCCATGTTAAAGAACATTCCTAATTCCTAGAAAAGCATGAGACATTGGGGGTGGGGGGGGAAGTTTGGTGGCTGGGTTTTTTTAAGTCCTTAAGTTCAAAGAAATAAAAAGCTCAATAGGACTAGGGTTGTGGCTCAGGGGTACAGCGCTCGCCTAGCACAAGTGAGGCCTTGGGTTTGAGCCTCAGCACCACATAAAGATATTGTGTCCACCTATAACTAAAAAATAAATATTTTTTTAAAAGAGCCCAATAAATCACATGGGGCAAAATCCTGATAACTGTTGAAGACAGGTGATGTATACATTGCAGTTTATATTAGCCTGTCTACTTTTGACTGTGTACACATTTATTCACAGTAAAAATTAAAAATTTAGATATTAAGATATGTTATAATGATGTTTAGTTAATGTAATTAATACAATTTCATCCATTAAATATTCAATAGTTTTTAGAAGTTTCTGAAATATGAAACACCCTTCTTGTCACAAACATGTTTCAAAGTGTGAATTCTACCTTGGCATTTTCTATAAAGGAAAAAGAGGATGTAAAGGGCTCATCTTAGTAGTTGATACACCTGGGTGGCAGAGGGACCCCACCCCTTGAGTCCCAACATTGCTATAATACTTGGGTCTTCTTTCATTTCTGGTTCAAGCAAATAGAAAAGTTTTTGCTTCATTTAAGGGTACATGCCCATGTGTTTAATTACTTCCAAGTTTGATGGGTTTGTGACAAAATATCATAGAGGCTCACTCTCCATTTTTTCATCTCTGCATTTTACTAGGGAATTTCACACTCAGACTTCACATGCAGTAAGATGACAGCGATCACTCCAACTTCCATGACTCCTCAAGTTTTAGGACGGAAGAGAGTCCTTTTATCAGAAACTTAAGAGCCTGTTGACTCTCACTGAGCTGGGCTGCAGTTCTACCCACAACCACCATAAACCTGGGCAGGAAGGCTGTCTTAAAGCCCTAGACTTTTACTCAGAATTAAAAGTACATTCATCTCCACTAAAAGGACATGGATTAAAATGTGGTGGGGAAAGGGGGGGCTTTCCAAAGAAGACAGAGGCAACCGACTAGATTTTGGGAAGTAAACTCAACAGTTGTTCCATATAACTGAGACTACCATTCGAGCCTCCACAACAAATACAGCAGAGATTGTTTTTGTTTCGCAAAGAAATATCTGCACTATTTCATTAACTTAGTAGCAACATTCCATGACTTGAAGACTATTTTTGGAACTGGGGATTGAACCCAGGGCTTCTTTTCCACTGAGCTATATCCCCAGTCATTTTCATATTTATCATAAGATAGGGTCTCTCCGCATTGGTGACAGTCTTGCTGAGGCTGGCCTTGAGGTTGTGATCCTCCTGCCTCAGTCTCCTGAGTCACTGGGATTGCAGGCACATGCCTCTATGTCTGGCTGACTTCGAGACTGTTAATTTTCTATTAGCACACTGGTATTCAGTATTTTTAACTCATCTTATATAATTTCTTGTTATGTAAGTATTTATATTTGGACTCTTCCACTTGCAGCCTGAAGAAATGGACCATGTCTTTGAGTGAAAGACCTAGTTCCCATCCTGCAGGGGACATAAGCCCTGCCGTCAGTCATATAAGTGTGGCAGGGAGTCCAACATCCAAGGCCACTTTCATGTTTTTTCAACACAAACACATTCTGGGCTTCATATATCCTTCTGCCATCCAACAGGTTGCTTTCTGAATACCAAGTTCATTTTCTTCCTCCCCTCCACTGTCCCTCCTCCTCCTCTTCCCCTCTCCCTCCACCACCACCATTCATACCATAAGCACTCACTAGGTACCAGGGTTTCAAGTTCTTTATACGAATGTGACCTCACTTAGTCCTAACAACATTTGAACAAAGAGGAAACACAGGTTCAAAGAAACAAAATAATGTGCTCAAATTTATAGTGCTAGATGACAAGGCTCAGATGTAAACTCAGCCCTGCAAGGTGCCACTGGGTATGTTGCTCAACCTTCCTATGACTCTGCCTTCACTCCACACCCTACTTGATTTGAACTTCTAGCTGAAGGAAAATAACAGGAAGCAGATTAGAAAAATCTCAGTATTTCTATAACCATGCAGATAAAACAGTACTGCCCTAAGGTAAGTGGCATTTGTACAGTAAGTTTAGCAAAGAAAGAAGTTGATACCTTTGATGGCTTCACATTTTTCTAGAACTCATTTGCTCTTTCTTTCTTCTAAAATGGATTTGAGTCTATTGTGTCTCAATCATCGTTCTCAACTGACAATGATTTTTCCCCCCAGGAGGCATTTGGCAATGTCTGAGGACAATTTTGCCTGTCACAAAAGGACAGGGTGTCACTATTGGCACCTAGTGGGTAGAGGCTGGGTGATGCTACTAAATATTACATATTATACTTGATGTCACCACCTCAAAGAATTCTCCTGCAACAAATGCAATAGTTCTGAAGTTAGAAAATCTACTTTAGAACAGAGGTTAACAACTTTTTTTTCCTGTAAAGAGCCACTGTTTTAGTCAGATTTTTGTCATTATAACCAAATGACCTGCCAAGAACATTGTGGAGGAAGAACAGCCAATTTGGGGCATGATTTTAGAGGTCTCAGTCTACAGTTGAACAATGCCATAGCTCTGGCCTGAGGTGAAGCAGAACATCATAGTGGAAGGTCATAGCAGAGGAAAGTGGCTCAGGACACAGCATTCAGGAAGGAGAGCTTTGCTCACCAGGGAAAAAATATAAGCCCTAAAGACATACCCCCAGTGACCTCTTTCCTCCAGCTACTCCTCGATAGCCTATAGTTATCCCCCAGGTAATCCACATGAATGGATTAGTTCACAATTTTCATAATCTAATCATTTTACCTCTCAATGCATTTTCTCACACATGAGCTTTTGGAGAAACCACATATCTAAACCATAAGAGCCACACACAGTATTTTAGGCTTTGCAAGCCACATGGTGTCTGGCACAATGAGTCAACTCGGCTTTCACAGGGTGAAAACATCCACAGACAATACACAAACAAAGGAAAACGACTGTGTTTCAATAAAACTTTGCTTATAGGTCCAAAGAGAAGGGAGCTGAATGTGTCCTTAGAGTCATATACTGTCAACAGTTGGTCTAGAGTATTCCCCAAAATTGTCTAAGTTCAGCTGAAAGACGGCAGAGGTTCTATTAGAAATATTCTCAGGATAATTCTATTTTCAAGTAAGCAATTATCTTCTCTCAGGGTATGAAGGAACTCTAACTCTTTTGAAGTCCTCACTGTTTCCCTTAAGGGACTCAAAGACATTTTGCATAGGAGAAGGAAATATATACTTGGCATATTTAAAAATTTTTATCAGTTGATTGTGGTACTGGAGATTAAACCAAGGGTGCTCTACCACTGAAATATATCCCTGGACCTATTCATTGTTTTTATTTTGAAACAGAGTCAAAAGTTGCTCAGGTGTTTACTCAGGCCTGGGCTCAAATTTGCAATTCCCTTGCCTCAGTCTCATGATTCACTATGATTACAGTAGTGCACCATTGTGTCCAGCTCATGCACAGAATTTTTGAAAATAACAACCTGGTCTGAGAATAACAATTTTGAGTAGATAGCCAGCATAGCACTTCCAGCCACAGAGCATAAACTAGTAAATGAGAGTCCAGGGAAGGGGAAACATCCTGTTTGCTGAAAAAGGAGCTACTTGGCCCATATGGTGAGAAACATCCAGACAGCTAGAACCAATGGGCTTGAGCATTTTGCTTCTTAGAGCTCATGATCAGCATGATACAGACACCAAGTCAGAAGGAAAATTTAATTAAAATGATATCACTTAATACCTTCGGGGCACTTTGCCATTTTAAAATGCTTTCATCTATATGATTTCGTAGGATCCCTGGGACAACTTCACCTAATCAGGAAGACCCTCTGAGCTATAACTAACAGATAGTGGGGTAACAATGGTGCATGAGATTTAAACTTCTCTTGGTCTAGTGGGAAAAATAAAGATAGAAGGACAAAGAACACCAGCATGCATTAATTGAAAGATCTGAATTTAGGAGAAGCTGGAGGCATAGGGTGGTGAGGGTGAGGCCAGAGGGAAGGCATGACCAGGGATGCTTCCTTGAGATTGTCTTGTTTGAGTGATGGAGTGATGAGGAGTTAATGTAGAATTAGGGGTGGGAAGTAGAATTGAGAAGAGAGGGACATACAAAGTATGAGCCAATCTGGTAACAAAGAGGGATGGAGGTGGAAAGAAACAGGAGATGGTAGGCACAAAGATAATGAAGCCATGGAGCTGAAGAACACCAGAGAATGGCTGTGTGACAGTAGCCTTACAGAGAAGTGAGGTTGAATTTGGAGAAGGAAACCTAAGTAGAGAATGGTTGTGTAAATGAAGCTGGTTCATGGTTTGTTCTTGGTTCTTCTTCTGAGGTGCATGGACTTGATTCTTTAGGTAATGGAGAACATAAAGATCAAATGTCAAAAGTCAAGTCATGGTACAAAGTCCGCATTTAAGAAGAAGAGTGGAGGTGTTAAGTCCCATAGGAAAGTTGCTGTGTGTTTCACACAGGAAAGGCTACAGCCATTGTATGAGGAGAAAAGAAAACAGACTCGGGAATTATTCAGGAGATTGGTCTGAGCTTAGAAGTACCCTCCAATAAGTAGGGCAGGAGGTATCATTTCCATCTTGCAAATGAGGTTCCAACATATGAAACCTGAAGTCATCAGCTCATGATCTCAAACATGGAAGCTCAGTTTACCTCAAGTCCTTATTTCTGACTATATTTGTATCCATGTGTATTCATAGATATATTTGTGTGTATGTATTTTTAACTCAATTCAGAGGTCAAGAGACTTACATAACATGTAATATGCCCAAGGAAGGGCCTAGAGATAATAGCAGAAGAAGATGGATTTCTACCAGGCTCTGCTGCCCTCTCCCAAAGGACCCAACGTGAAGATGACTGCCCCTCAGAGCTACACTTTTCAATATGGTAACAAATAGTATTTGCCTATTTCAATTTATTACGCAAAATAAAAATAAAATATAAAATGCAGATCCTCCACCCACAAGCCACATCTCAAGGGTTCTATAACCACATGTGGCTAGTCACTACCCCATCACGCAGCATAGATGCACACCAGCCATCAACTCAAAAGAAGCCTACAAATGCTGTGGCCACTTCAGTATCTTAAATTCCAAAAATGTCTCTGTTACATTCCAAAATTACTGATGGAGCAGAGTTTTTAATGTCACAAGCCCAGAAATAAAAAGGTATCAGCTGTCATTTTATTTTCTTTTCCTCCATTCCTCAGTAACTAATACAGATCTATTTGTGAATAGAAGACAAACTTAGAGTGCTCATTAAATTTTACTTTAATGTCCACCTTAAAACTAGGGAAAAGTCTGATGTGAGGAGTGGAAAAAAGCTTAAGAAGCTCTGAACTTTTCTGGTAAAAGACTGGCTTCTTTGCACCATGCTTATCAATAGTTTAATGGAAACTGGAGATTAACTAAAGAAGACTGATAAAGAAATTCTACCTAACAAGCCTCTTTAAAAGAAATTAAAGCTTAGTCTAAGCAGCTATATAATCTGATTTCTTTGTATGCTCACATGTTCAGAAATAAATTAAACCTGATCAAGATGAAAATTATTTGGGATAATATTACAACTAAACTTGAACTAATAAAATTAGATGTTTGTGAAAAATTAATGACCCAACTACTGGGTCCCAATCATAAAAGCAACTTACGATCCCGAAAGAAAAAGTGGATAAATAGGATTTAGAAAATCAGGTATCAGTGGTAACCAAGATTAGGTACCACAAATAATTACACAATTAAGCAGACAGCAGCAGCTTTCCTTAGAACTATGGAACTTTCTGCAGAGTGTCCTTGAGAAAGAATAAGACAACCTGAGTGCCTTTGGATTTTGTCAATGGCTGGATCATAATTCCCAATTTCAGAAAAGTTTCAAATATACTATTCTAATTATGCTTTCAAAATGGTAATTTGCATTATATTGGCTTAAAGATAAATCATATAAAGCTTCCCCCCCCCAAGAAAAACAAAGTAAAATATAACTAGTCTTCATTGCAAAGGACAAATTTCTTATGAAATATTTTTATTAAAAAGCTTTCTGCTGTTTAATTTTCTGACCACCTCCTCCCCTCTCTTGACATAGCTCTCTCATATACACTACATATAAAATTTAACATGGGTCAATATTGTTGCAAGGTATAAAATGATAATATCCCCCATGTCCTTGGCCAAGATGACAAATATCAATCTGTTATCTGTTTTGGACCAAAATGAAGATTTCTGAAGCATCTATATATCTGGGGACCTTAATTCCGAGTCCTTCTGTCACATATTAGAAGGACGATTCCAAGTTGAAATGCCACAGCCTAAACTGTGTCCAAAGTGAATGGTGTGCAATTTCAGGCTACCAAGTGTTCTTTTGCTTCTAGCTCCAAGACAAATTGGGAGAAAATTTATGTATGCAGAATGCTTTCCACAATTCTGGGGCCAAACTCTTGTTTCTCTTAAAGAGTTTTGATCTCGATGTCCCATTGATTTCCCAGTGTTTTCTGAACATGATTAAATCACATGCCACCTGTCTCAGCCTCCTAAATTGCTAGATTACAGGCATGCGCCATGCAGCCTGGTTAGAATTTCAGAAACTTTTAAAAAATTGAATTTCACAGGGCAGGGTCTGTAGCTCAGTAGCTGAGTGCTTGCCTAGCATGTGTGTGGCAATGGTTTGAATCCTTAGCATCACATTAAAATAAACAAATAAAATAAAGGCATTCTGTCCATCTGTAACTACAAATTTTTTTAATTAAATTTCAGAACATTCTCTTCTGTTTTTCAGATACACTTCAAACTGAGCAATTGAAGAGGAAATGAGAACTCTGGTTTTTAAATTGTCTAATACCAGACTACAGAAATGCCAGCCCTACTGCTGATGTGCATGATGTCTTGAAAGAGGAAAGATGAAATAAGAAATCTAAGAAGGAGAAGTTTCATTTCTGATCCTATTTCAACATTTTCCTTATTGACCCCTCAGCTTCTGGATATTTCTGCAGACATCTTTACTGTAGTCCTGAACTCACAGCATGCACGACTCTGGGGTATGTGAATATAAGGCATAGGTTTAGGCAGATATTACATCAACATTCCACAGACCCTAGGAAACTTATTAAAGGACTCAATGAACTAGTTTGAGGAAAAACAAACCAATCTCAATATCAGCTATTTAAGTCTCATCCCTAGATATAAAAAACACTTTTAGTTAATCAGAAACTTATTTTGTAAGCTAAAAGCTAGGGGCTTATGATAGAGTTCATTGCCGTACATTATGCACTCACACCACAGGCTGTGCTGGGCAGAGAAACCATAATTTAACTTGCCCAGCTACTGCTTTTTCAAAGAAATTTCTTTTAAGAGATTGCTCACATCTCAACTATTTCTTTCACCTATAGGATCCTTGGTTAGTTCATAGTAAAGTTAAAGAAAATGGGAGAAAAGGAACTGTAAACCAGAGAACAGCTACATTTTCCAAAAATCATGTGTGATTTTACCACATAACTCCAAGTAATTCACACAAGTTCTGGGGTTTCTCATGCATTTAACAATTTTGATTTTTTTTTTTTTTTTTTGCATTTAACAAATGCAAAACTATGAACATCACTAGTAACACGATGATAAACAAAACACATTTTCTGTCTTCAAATCCTCTACTGAGAAGAACTAAATGAATTGACATCTTTCCAGGGAAAACAGTGATGTAGGAGATAATTATGAAAATTCACAGGGCAATAATGATTAACTGTATTCTAATTCCCCCTTGAATAATAGAACCCCAACATTTTAGCTAATACAGGTTAAAATTATGTTTTCCATGTAATTTATTAAGGCTACTTGGCAAAGTTTTTTAAAAATATTTTTAAATTGTTGATAGCACCACATATAAGTAAATAAAATAAAAGTCTAAGAATCAAACCCAGTGCCTCACACATACCAGGTAAGTGCGCTACTCCTGAGCCCCAACCCTAGCCCCATACTTGGCAAAGTTTTGACCACAGGAATATAAGAAGTGAGGTTCCCGTTTGTAGGAAGAAATTGATGTGCTCACCTTCCACTGCCTGGACATTTTTTCTTACTTTCTGAGCTTAAGAACTTCCCAGACACAGAAGACACATGGTGTATAGTCTCTGACAACATATCCCCCAGACACAGTCCATTCACCTCTGTTCAGTCATGCTTATTTCTGGTACATGTTATAGCACCTTAGCATGTACCTTGACTAATACAGTATCTTTTGCCAGACCTAACTGGTTTCTGGAAGCAGTCAGCATAATGGATAATAGAACAATGGCAATGTTTGTGATGAAAAAGGAATGAAGCAGAAATTGGGCCATATTGGGCTGTAAAGCTATGTAAGAAATGTAGATTAACTTTACATCAATGTGGAACATGAGTATAAATGTTCTTCAGAAAAATTTCTCAGATTGTATTCTACAATATGAAGGGAAGAAAAAAACAGAATAGATGAATGAGAATGAAAGATGAATGGAACATGGCTGAATTTTTTTTAAAGTAATTGGATCAGATGGATGGATTCACAGTGTTCAAGGAAAACACTAACTACTGTCATTAATTTGTTAATTCATCACCTTTTTAAAAGGCCTTTCTTAAGTGCTAATTACTGTGTTCAGTGATAGAGATAAAACAGAAATCAAGAATAGATATAGTCTCTGACAACGTGAGGCTAGAAATTAAGGGACTAGAAATTAAGGGACCCATGCACTGTCCCTCTGATCTGTGCTACACCCAAAATATAAAGCTCATTGTAAATGAAACGTTTACAAATGAGGAGACTGAGGGTCAGTTTTAAACAGTCCGATGTAAATCTGGCTTGTCTGTTGTTCAAGCCCATTCTCTCCCAACTAAATCTTGCAGCAACCTGAGGAATACCGTAAGAGGAGGAAACAAATAATCCTCATTTTCAACACTAAATGCTAAAGCGATCTAAAGGCATGAGTTAACATTTTGAATAGAACCTATGAGTTATATAAAGTAAAACTATTACATGGATCCCACTTTACCTGTTGTCAAATCATAATCTCTAAGAATTTAACTATCAGGAGAAAAAAAATACTAAAACAAAGCTTGATATTTAAGTGGTGTTTACAGAAAAATTCTGGTTCATTTTGTGATATGTAGAGAAAGATAATCGTGTATCTCTACAGTTTTGCAAATCATTTCCATTCTTAATTAGTGGCGTGATTATTGGTTCTAGTTTGACAATCTCACCTCAATCCTGGGGAACAAAATTCCCAGAAATGCCCTCTCAGTGTCTGCAAGCCCATCTCTAGAAAAGTTGAGAAGTCCAGACAGGTGAAATATTTTCTTAGCCATGTTGCTCATGTTCTCAAACTGTAGGTGCTTCTGTTACACTTGTTCTGTTTTCTCTAAATGGATATTATTTCTTGGAATGTTTTAAGCCTTCTTAAAATTCCATTTACTGAGATTTCACTTTCTTTTTCCCTTAATAGCTAGGTTTGGAGAATAATCATTCCAAAGGGAAGAGTGCAGAATGTGCAGTTTCAAATGAAAACTTGGATCAGCTGCCCATACGGGCACAATCTAGATGACTCAGAGAAAAATCATCAGGGCATTTTACTATCTGGATCTTCTCAGGAGTTTTTCAAACATGAGTATTGCAATTTCTCTTCCCCTCCCCCCAATCTCTCTTAGAACTACCATCACAAACTGCACTGTTAACATGTAATTCAGTTCCTTGATAAGATGTTAAGAAGATTTTGGAGGAAGTCCAAATATGATTATTGGGTAGGGCTCTCGCTTCCTTCTATCCCTGTTGTCTGACAGCAATTCAACTTGGTGCAATGAAAGTACAAGAAAAACAGATGAAAAAGCATAAATAATATTCATATTCTACTCAAAACCTAAAAATATCCTTACAAGTGTCATTTCAGGAATTCCTATTATATTTTAGCAAGAGAGCTGGAATAGAAAAGACATTGATTCATGACTGATTTATTCAGTCTTGACATCAATATCGTTCTTACAAACAAAATATCCTCCAAAAGGACCTAGTGATACCAAAATCTACTTGCAACAGAAATTATGAACCATGAACATCTTTAGAAATACAGCAATGATATTGTACATGCAGAATAAACAGGTTGAAAAAACAAGATTATTATGAAGGGGAAAGAGAACCATATACTTTTCCCAACAAGGTTTTAGTATCATTATACAGAAATCAGATGGAGGGAAAACAAAGAAATCCATATGATGTTTTAAAAAAAAAACCTAAGTGGTTCAACTTCAGAGATAAACTGTTAAGTCAGTGGAAACAAATTCATTATAGCCCTACAAGCATCCTTATAGTGATTTATAGCAAGAATAAGAAAATACACTATTGAGATTATTTTAAGATCCATTAAAATAACTCATTAAAAAGTATAAAATAACCAACTATTATAATTTATCTAACAGCTCTCATTAAAATTTATTTTGATTAAATAGAAATCTCAATGACCCAGGCTTTTGCTAATATATTACTTAAGAAAAAAACTCAATGATAAGGAAGGAGTGGGATGTGTCATGTTATACAAATTCTAGTAACTGTGAGTTAGAATCTATGCAGTCATCTCTCATGTGGCCTCCTTAGTATTCTCTGCCTTTTTTATAGAAAGAGAAATGAAGTTGCAAACTCTGTGGCTGAGACAATGAAAGAGTCTTCAAAACCAGAGAAAGATATGGGATTGTCAAATGGTCTGTGGTTATAGAAATTTTTTTTAATTTAATAATTTCCAAGCAGAATTAGCACCAGAAATTAATAAGAAATTTCATTTCCAAAATTCATTACTTAGATCTTAATTAAAAGTGTCCTTCACTCAACCTATAAGGACATTGAAAATAAATGTTCTTTTATTCTAGCAATAAGGTGAACTGGGGTATGCAAATATTTGAATGAACTTTTTTTTTTTTTTTCCCCTGAATGATCTTTATCTTTTATTTCTAAGAAACATCCTTGTTCAAAAGGGAGATTTTCCAATGTCTGAAGTATCTATCTAGATATAATTCTTTTTTTTTTTAATTAATTTTTATTGTAGGTTGTTCAAAACATTACATAGTTCTTGATATATCATATTTCACACTTTGATTCAAGTGGGATATGCGCTCCCATTTTTACCCCATATACAGATTGCAGAATCACATCAGTTGCACAACAATTGATTTACATATTGCCATTCTGGTGTCTGTTGTATTCTGCTGCCTTTCCTATCCTCTACTATCCCCCCTCCCCCCTCCCCTCCCCTCTTCTCTCTCTACCCCCTCTACTGTAATTCATTTCTCCCCCTTATATTTTTCCTCCTTTCCCCTCACTTCCTCTTGTATGTAATTTTGTATACCCCTGAGGGTCTCCTTCCATTTACATGCAATTTCCCTTCTCTCTCCCTTTCCCTCCCACCTCTCATCGCTGTTTAATGTTAATCTTCTTCTCATGCTCTTTGTCCCTATTCTGTTCTTAGCTACTCTCCTTATATCAAAGAAGACATTTGGCATTTGTTTTTAAGGGATTGGCTGGCTTCACTTAGCATAATCTGCTCTAATGCCATCTATTTCCCTCCAAATTCTATGATTTTGTCATTTCTTAATGCAGAGTAATACTCCATTGTGTATAAATGCCACATTTTTTTTATCCATTCGTCTATTGAAGGGCATCTAGGTTGGTTCCACAGTCTTGCTATTGTGAATTGTGCTGCTATGAACATGGATGTAGCAGTGTCCCTATAGTGTGCTCTTTTTAGGTCTTTAGGGAATAGACCGAGTAGGGGAATAGCTGGATCAAATGGTGGTTCCATTCCGAGCTTTCCAAGAAATCTCCATACTGCTTTCCAAATTGGCCGCACCAATTTGCAGTCCCACCAGCAATGTACAAGAGTACCCTTTTCCCCACATCCTCGCCAGCACTTGTTGCTGTTTGACTTCCTAATGGCTGCCAATCTTACTGGAGTGAGATGGTATCTTAGGGTGGTTTTGATTTGCATTTCTCTGACTGCTAGAGATGGTGAGCATTTTTTCATATACTTGTTGATTGATTGTATGTCCTCCTCTGAGAAATTTCTGTTCAGGTCCTTGGCCCATTTGTTGACTGGGTTATTCGTTATCTCATTGTCTAATTTTTTTAGTTCTTTGTATATTCTGGATATTAGGGCTCTGTCTGAAGTGTGAGGAGTAAAGATTTGTTCCCAGGACGTAGGCTCCCTATTTACCTCTCATTGTTTCTTTTGCTGAGAAAAAACTTTTTAGTTTGAGTAAGTCCCATTTGTTGATTCTAGTTATTAACTGTTGTGCTATGGGTGTCCTATTGAGGAATTTGGAGCCCGACCCCACAGTATGTAGATCATAGCCAACTTTTTCTTCTATCAGACGCCATGTCTCTGATTTGATATCAAGTTCCTTGATCCACTTTGAGTTAACTTTTGTGCATGGCGAGAGAAAGGGATTCAGTTTCATTTTGTTGCAAATGGAGTTCCAGTTTTCCCAACACCATTTGTTGAAGATGCTATCCTTCTTCCATTGCATGCTTTTAGCCCCTTTATCGAATATAAGATAGTTGTAGTTTTGTGGATTGGTTTCTGTGTCCTCTATTCTGTACCATTGGTCCAACCGCCTGTTTTGGTACCAGTACCATGCTGTTTTTGTTACTATTGCTCTGTAGTATAGTTTGAAGTCTGGTATAGCTATACCGCCTGATTCACACTTCCTGCTTAGCATTGTTTTTGCTATTCTGGGTCTTTTATTTTTCCATATGAATTTCATGATTGCTTTCTCTATTTCTACAAGAAATGCCGTTGGGATTTTGATTGGCATTGCATTAAACCTATAGAGAACTTTTGGTAATATCGCCATTTTGATGATGTTACTTCTACCTATCCATGAACAGGGTATATTTTTCCATCTTCTAAGATCTTCTTCTATTTCTCTCTTTAGGGTTCTGTAGTTTTCATTGTATAAGTCTTTCACCTCTTTTATTAGGTTGATTCCCAAGTATTTTATTTTTTTTGAGGATATTGTGAATGGGGTGGTTGTCCTCATTTCCATTTCAGAGGATTTGTCGCTGATATACAGGAATGCCTTTGATTTATGCATGTTGATTTTATAGTCTGCCACTTTGCTGAATTCATTTATTAGCTCTAATAGTTTCTTTGTAGACCCTTTTGGGTCTGCTAGGTATAGAATCATGTCATCTGCAAATAGTGATAATTTGAGTTCTTCTTTTCCTATTTTTATGCCTTTAATTTCTTTCGTCTGTCTAATTGCTCTGGCCAGTGATTCGAGAACTATGTTGAACAGAAGTGGTGAGAGAGGGCATCCCTGTCTTGTTCCAGATTTTAGAGGGAATGCCTTCAGTTTTTCTCCATTCAGAATGATGCTAGCCTGAGGCTTGGCATAGATTGCTTTTACAATATTGAGGTATGTTCCTGTTATCCCTATTTTTTCTAGAGTTTTGAACATAAAGGGATGCTGTACTTTGTCGAATGCTTTTTCCGCATCTATCGAGATGATCATATGGTTCTTATTTTTAAGCCTATTGATGTGGTGAATAACATTTATTGATTTCCTTATATTGAACTTTTTTTTTTAAAGGAGACATAAAATGTGCATGACATGAAACATAACAGTCTTCCAATACATACAGAGTTCAGGCATGTCTCATTTATTGTGCTTTGCTTTACGGTGCTTCACAACTATTGTATCTTAACAAATTAAAAGTCTGTATCCAGTCAGTCTATTGGCGCCGTTTTGCCAACAGCAATGTATTCTCTCATGGTCTCTGCATCACTTTTTTGTAATACTTTAGCATTTCAAATTTTTTCATTTATTACAATAATTTGCCACAAGACAGCAAATTTAATGGATAAATGTTATGTGTGTTCTAACTCTTCCATGGACCAGCCTTTCCTGTCCTCTCCCTCTCCTTTGGCCTCCTTATTCCCTGAGACACAATATGGAAATTAAGCTAACTAATAGTCCTAGAACAGGTTCTAAATGTTCTATTGAGAAGAAGAGTTGTACTTCTCTTCTCAAAAGCTAGGAATGATTATGTTCAGTAAGGAAAACATATCTGTTTTAGTCAGCATTTTCATAGCTGTGACCAAAAGACCTGAAAAGAAACATTAGGGAAAGGAAAATTTTAATTTGGGGGCTCATGGTTTCAGAGTCTTAGTCCACAGACAGCTAGCTCCATTTTGGGGTGCTCAACTGAGGCAGAACATCATGGAGGAAGAGTTTGGCACAGGAAAGCAGCTAGGAGCACAGCACCAGGAAGCGGAGAGAGAGATTTCTTCTCAGAAAGGGCAAAATATAAACCCCAAAGGGAAGGCCCCAAGGACCCACCTCCTCCTGATACACCCTAGCTGCCTACAATTACCACTCTGTTATTCCTTATCAGGGGATTAATAAACTGATTAGGCTAAGGTTATCATAAACCAATCATTTCACTTCCAAACCTTCTTGCATTTTTTCATACAAAAGTCTTGGGAGACATCTCAGATCTAAACCATGACAGTGTCAAAAGCAAAGAGACTGAAATCTAGGCCTCTAGCATGACATAGACAAGCTTCAACGTAAGAAAGTAAAATGGCTTTGTTTCAGATATAGAAGACCTTTCAGTGGTCAGAAGTTTGAACCAGCCAGAGGATTCTTTCAAGCTTATAGACTCAATCTCTTTGATTTTATGAAGACTGAGAAAGGCAAAGAAGCTGCAGAAGAAAAGTTGGAAGCTGACCGAGGTCGACACATGAGGTTTAAGGAAATAAGTCGTGTATAATCACAACGTTCAAGAGGAGGCATGTGCTGATATAGATGTTTCAGCAAATTATCCAGAAACCGTAGCTAAGATTTTTAATCAAAGTAGCTATATCAAATAATATGTTTTTTTTTTTCCTGGTACAAGTGGTTGAACTCAGAGTTGCTTAACCAGTAAGCCATATACCCAACCCTTTTTATTTTGAGACAGTTTTTCATTAAGTTGCTTAGGGCCTTGCTATCAAACAACAAAATTTTAGTGTAGTAAAAACATTCACTTATTTTAAGAAGGCACCAGGTAGGACTTCCATAGACGGAGAGGAAAAGCCAATGCCTGGTTTAAAACTTCAGAGACAGGCTGACTTTCTTGGCGGGGGCTAACACAACTGGAGAGTTCAAGCTGAAGCCAAAGTTCTCTTACTGTTCTGAAAATCGTATGATCCCTAAGAATTTCACTGAATCTACATAGGCTCCACTCTGTAAATAAAACAACAAAGCCTGGATAGGAGCACATCTATTGATAACTTGGCCTACTAAATATTTAAGCCCACTGTTGAGACCTATTCCTCAGAAAAAAATTTCAAAATATTGCTTTTCACTGACCTTGTATTAGTCACCCATGAGTTCTGACAGAGCTATCCATGAGATGAATACTGTTTTCATACCTGCTAATACAACCACCATTGTTCAGCCCATGGACAAAGCAGTCATTTCAACTTCCAAGTCTTTTTTAAGAAATACAATTTGCAATTCTATAATGGCCAGAGATAGGTAATTCTCTGGTGGATCTGGGCCCAGTGAATTGAAAACCTTTAGGAAAGGATTTATCATTGTAGATAGAAACCAATGAGGACACTCACGTTTCATGGGAGGAAGTGAAAATACCAATGTTGCCAGGCACGGTGGTGCACAACATGCAATTATAGTGACTTGGGAAGCTGAGGCAGAAAGATCACAAGTTGAAGGCCAGCCTCAGCAAATTAGCAAGAATCTGTCTCAAAAAATAAAACAAAAAGGTTTGAAGATGTAGCTCAGTGGTAAAGTACCCCTGGGTTTAATCACCAACATTACCAGGAGGTCTGGAAGAAGTTGATTCCAATTTTCATGGGCAACTTTGAGGGGTTTAAGAACAAATTGCTCATGTGGTAGAAATATTAAGAGAACTAGAATTAGTAGCTTAGCCTGAAGCTATGACTGAATTGCTACCATTTTATAAAACTCTATTTTGATGAGGTATTTCTTCTTATGCATGAGCAAAGAAAATGGTTTTCTTGAGGCGGTATCTACTAATAGAGTGCTTGCCTATTATGCACAAAGCCCTGAGTTCGAGACTCAACACTGTTAAAAAAAAAAAAAAGGCTGGAAGAAATGGCATCTACTGCTGGTTGAAGATGCTATAAAACATTGTTGAAATGGCAACAAAGGATGTAAGGATAGTAAGACACCAATTTTGAAACAAGTTACATTATCAAACAGCATTTCATGCTTCAATGAAATATTTTGGGAAAGGGAAAAAAAATCAATTGGTGTGTCAAATTTTACTGTTAAATTAGTTTAAGAAATTGCTACAGCTGCCTTGCCTTCAGCAACTAGCACCTTGATTAATCAGCAGTCATCAACACGTTAAGCAGGAACCTCCACTAGCAGAAAGATTATGACTCACTGAAGGCTCAGATAATCGTTAGCATTTTTTTTAGCAATAAAACATTTTTTAATTTAAGTATGTCCACTGTTTTTCAGTCATAATGCTATTCATTGCATGCATAATAGGCTACAGTACAGTATAAGCCTATGTTTCACAGGCATTAGAAAGCCAAAGAACTCAGGTAACTCCCTTTATTGCTCTGTTTACTTTATTATGATGGTCTTGAACTAACTTGAAATAAGATCGCCAAGGAATGTCTGCAAAGCAAAGTGCCTGGATGTCAAAAATGAAGAAGAAAATTAACTAGAGGTCTTAGTAATCCAGAAAATAGGAGAGTGACAGAGAATATAAGAGTATCCAGTCACAGGCTATAACAACAAGTAGAGGTTGGCAGTTAAAGTGCTCTTGAGGATGGACAGTTGGACTTTGGGTCCATTGGAGGCATAGGTACCCTTGCAAAGTCAGAACTCAAGAAAAGGAGTTCTATTTCAGTAAAATGAAACAATTTGATTCCTTAGTCAGAAAAGTAACAAGATAAAAGTATAACAAGGTAGCACCATATACTGAGTACTAGTTTAAATTACTAGTATAATGTGAGACACAATGATAATTTAATATAAAATCTGTTCCCAAACTGGTGAAACTCAGTCTCCTGCAAAATCAAATATTAATTTCCTCTATTATCTATAACCACACTTCCACAGAGTAGGCCACTTAGACCCTACAAAGAAAGTCTGGTCCTTACTGAGAAAATTTGAAAAAATAGTGTTTCAATAGCATAAATTAGAGTCAATGGAGAGAGAAAACAGGTAAATTAGTCTGCAATGTTCAGGTAATGAAGCCAGGTGAAAAAGGTTATAAAATACTGGGCTTAAGTCATTAGAAAGATAAAAAGAAAATATAGAGACAATTTAAAAATCAGAAAATTATAGAGACTAAGAAAGAATAAAAGGAAATTGTTTACCTGCTATGACAAATATAAAAAACAAAACTAATCTGAATGAGAAACAAAAAATAGGGTTAAAAATCAGATTAGATATAAATGAAGAGATAATCAGTGAATTGGAAGACAGTTTGAGAAAACTTGATAGACTTTAGAAGACCAGTGCTCTCTTCTCTGAGCCAAAGGCCCAAAATGCCATAAGATTTAGCACAAAGAAATGAATGGAGAATAAAATAAACATTGTCTCCCTACGCATAGGGACAGAAAAATCTGTGAAGTACTCCCAGAAGAACAGAGAGAAACGTTATAAGATTCAAAGAGAAAATGGCTGAGACTTATATTGAATTCATGTATCAATTTCAATGAAAATGAAAACAGGTACGCTTATAAACTACCTGTGTCTTTAGAGAAATCACAGACAAGAAATAAAAGGGGGACAGGGAGTGCCTTGAAAATAGACATGAAAAAGAATTTGATTGGAAGCAAAGCAATTATTGGTAATGTATGAGCCAGAGAGCTGGAAGAATATCTTTCAAGGTGTGAAAAGGCAAAAATTGTTAGCTTTTAATTCAGATTTCTACGGTTAACTACACTGCTAATTAAAAGTAAGGCCAAAATAAGGACAATTATAGACAAGGACTGCCACTGCTACACTTTTATTGTAATGAATGCTAAAAACAATACTTTCAGAACAAATAAGAGAAAACTAGATGAGCGAGTTGGAGATGGGGGGAAAAAGTGAGGAAGGAAATTAATTATCATGTAATCATTCAGACAAATTTCATTTTTTGTATTTTCTATATTTTATGATTTCTATTTGCCTTTTCATTTCTTCTTCCTTCTGCATCAATAATCATGATAAAATGAATACGATTAAACTCTCTATGGAAAGGAGAGAGAGTCTCAAATGGATCTTTAAAACTTCACATCAATCATACACATAGGGCACCTACTATAAATTTATAGCAATCCAAAATCTTGAAAAAAAATGCTAACAAAAATAGACTTTACCTATGAAAACAAAATTTTAGGCAAAAATCCATAATGAGCTAAAGAAGTTTAATAAGACATTATGAAAGGGAAAATGCACTAGAAAAAGATCAATTCTGAACCTCATTATCTTCTAACAAGAAAAATTGACTCTTCTCTCCCATAAAACATGATAGGATTGCAGGGAGAAAGAGAAATCACACATAATCATGGTACAGCATTTTAACAAAACTCTCTCAAAATTAAACAGTGCTTTCTGTTAGGATAAAGGTTTAGTTGGCACATTTAACAAACTTTATCTACAAGATATGTACAGGACAACTTCTTGCATTTAGAGAACACTCTTTAATCATGAGTAGCTAATCCACCAACAGAAAAAACTATGTATATTCACTTCCCAGAAGAAGAAATTGTAAGGACAAATAAACATGAGCACTGTACTAATGGCCAGGACAATTCAAAACAAATTAGTTATGACTTTACTCTTGTGTGAATTACTCTAGAGAAGCTAGTAGTGCAAGCCAGGCATTACCAATGCCAATGGTTACTTTTAGGAAATGTTTCTCTAAATAAAAAGAGATGTTATTGAAAAAGAGGAAATAAGTGTTTTGTAGCAAAGGGAGATAGATGTACATTACATACATGTTAATTTTATGTAGAGAAAACTATGCCTTGTAAATTTTTATTCCAAGAGCTGTTGGTGCTTACATTTGGAGGACTATGTAGAAAGCTTGATGCATGGGTAAGGAGGAATTTGAAGGTGACTGGGTTTCCTAAGGTCCACCATGATACTATGCATTATGCTGCAATAGCTTTCTCCTTTAGTCAGCCTGGTCTAAGTGCCAAGTAATAGCTTTTCTATCTTAAAAAAAAAAAAAAAAAAAAAAAAAAAAAGATTAACTGGGAGCCAGAGGGTGGTAACCAGGAATTGAACCCAGGGGCACTTAACCTCTGAGCCATACTTAAAATACAATTTTTTTTTTGTACTTTATTTAAAGAGAGGGTCTCACTGAATCACTTAAGGCTTTGCTAAATTGCTGAGGCTGACTTTCAATTCACGATCCTCCTGCCTCAGCCTCGTGAACCACTGGGATTACAGGTATGTGCCACTGTGAACAACCCTTGTATTAATATTGATATTTAGATTATTTACGGCCAGGTAGATACCCCTTGTAATGTCAAGACCTTCTCAAAGCTGGCTGCAGGATGAGACATGGAATTGAGGCAACAGTAGTCATGGCTCTTATGGTTTGCACAGAATGATCAATACCACAAGAACTTTGTGAGTTATTATTTTACCACTGTTCCTACTTTAAGTATAGGAAACAACCTCAAATGGACCCAATATTGTTCATGTATCAAGGCAATAGTAATGATACCTAAACTAAGGCATCTTCTCTGTCCCATGCATTAACTTGAGAGAATCAGCCATATTATACACCAGAAAGTCTCCAAAGAAAAACTGCAGAATTTTATTATTTTTTTTTAATGAGATGTTCAACTAATAGGCAGTTGTGATAGATCCATGGCAGTGGATGTCACCAATGCATAGCAAGTAAACTGGATACATAAGCTGGCATAGGACACAATCCAAGAGATAAGTATGTCTTAAATTTCATATCTTAAATTCTTCTAGGATGTTTAAAGCATAATTAATTTCAAACATGGACATTTTACCTTGTTTTTAACATATTTGTGCATATATAGACATATGTGTGTATATACCTTAGAATACATTACATATAACATACATATTATATGATACACATCATATGGTATGTTATATATATCAGATGATATAAGATAATTTCTTAATATCTGGTAACGTTTCACACACTTAATATCTGACAATAAATTTTTGAAACTAGAAAATATCTTTAATGATAGAAACTTGCTATGGTATGTTTAAGATATGTTCAAAATAATCATCATTGCTCTGTTCCTCACCTCCTACTGGGGTGCTGATAATATACAGTTTCAACTTTCAGTCATCCACATCCCCTTGCACATTTCATGCTGTTCCAAATGGCTTGAAAAACATTTCTATTTTAAGAGTATTTCAGATATGATGATATGCTATAACTTTCAAACTCTAGCTTTAAACTTTCATTTCTCTGCTCAGTATAAGGAATAAATTGTTGTGACATGGCATTACAGACTAGGCCCACCCTGCAGAATAATCTACTTATTAAATCCTGATCTGAGATGTGCCTGATCATTAAACAACAAAGAGACTTCTGATGCCCCTGGAATCAGCAGAAATCCTCCATAGAGATCCTCCAATTCTGTGGCTGTCAATCTTCATTTTATTCTGAATCTCTGGGACACTACCTAAGTAACATCTACCCAAATTCTTTCTCCTTCTTTGAACAAAAGGGGCCAGGTACATATCAGTGGCCGGAAGAAAGCAGGTATGTTTCTAGCTGTATGATCCACTCCATTTTCAATCTTTTTGGAGTCCCCTCCAACCAATTTTTTTTTTTTTTTTTTTTTTTTTTGTGCAATGCTGGGGATTGCTGTGTATGTGAGGCAGGCATTCTACCAATGGAACCAACTCTCCCCCCTTCTTCATTACTCAGAATTGAACCCAGAACTTCATGCATGCTAGGCAAGCACTTTCCTAATGAGCTACATCCCCAGCCTCACATAATTTTTTTTCTAAAATTAACATGCATTAGTTTCTGCTGTTTGCAGCCAAAGAATCTCGAATGATAGAATTGTGCTAGAGTGTTTGAACTCATTTGAACAATTCACAGGGGAGAGGGACCCCAAGATGTGAGGCTTAGCCAGAACTATTTAGGAAACAACAACAACAAAACAAACAAACAAAAACATAAACATCAAGTACAGAGAACAGGAATAAAACCATGCATGGGAAACGGGTAGTAGAGGCCAAGAGGAAATTAGCCTGCAAATAGGTCATGGTTCCAAAATACAGCAAAAATGTCCCTGAATGACCTTGGGTCCAGACTTGACCTTTTAAAATATGTATTTATCATTATTAGTGGCATAGTTGTTCATATTACTGGGGTTCATTTTGATGTAATCATTCAAGCATGGAATATAATTTGCTCCATTTCAATCTCCAGTGCTTCATCTGTCCTTCCCCTCTTCCCTCCCTCTGTTCCCCTGCCCCTACTCTACTGGTCTTCCTTCTATTTATTCATAGATTTTTTTTTTTTAAAGAGTGCTTTAGAGATATACATAAAGTAGAAATTCATTATCACATATGTACATAGCATAGTCTGTCAATTTTATTCCACCATTCTTTGGTTCTTTTCCCATCCTTCCTTCCTCTCTCTGTTCATGGGATTCCCAGCGCATACACTTTTTTTTTCCCCTTATTTTGGTCTAGTTTCTACACATTTGACCTTTGACTTTTTGAGGCTGGCTTATTTTACTTAGTATGATGTTACCTTGACTTTTTAAAGTTGGCTTGAACTTTCTGAGCTGAAAATTCAGGATAATGAAAATTTACAGGTTAGAAGTAGCTACTGATAAACTCCTGAAAACTACTTCTAAAATTAATATACAGTCCTATCACTATATATATGTATATATGCACACATATACATACATACACATACATATTCTTTATAAGTTTGAATACAGTATTTGGAATATCAAATCAGTGATTGGGTCAGAAAAATGAAATACATTAATAAGCAAAAATATATATATATAACCAGTAACAGTAGTTAGTCACGGGACTTGGAAGTTTTGAATTATATCAAAAAGGATTTTTTTGAATAGGAATTTGGGAGTTAGGCATAATTACAAGAATCACAGGTTAAGAAGAGAATTTCCAAACCACTGAAAAATCATACCTAGCATGGCACTGTATTTTAACAAATGCAGAGAAATTTAAATCTTTTAAAACAGAGGATCTCATCAGAAAGAGCAAGGAAGAAAAAAGGGAGAGAAGGGAAAAACAGAAGAAGACAGGAAGAAAGCAACAAAGAAGGGCAATCCTTTGCAGCCTGTAATTTTCACTTGACATGTTATGGTTCAAAAGGCCCACTCTTCATCACATTTTATTTCCTTAGAGAACATATCTATATATCTTTATAACTTTTTGCTAGTTAATGTTAATTACATTTTTCTTAGAAAAAATGCAAATGAATGACTACTCTTTAACAGAGTTCAGGCTTTATTTTCTGAATGTATGCTCTCTAGCCTGATTTTTTTTTTAAAGTGTACTGTGAAAAACACATTCAGATTTACCCGAAGACTCATATTTCATTATTAATCTATTCTTTTGTTACAGTCACACGCACACATACTAATATGAAGGGATCCCTAAACTTGTTGACACTACAAATTGGAGATTTGAAGACCAACAACAACAACAAAAAAAACCACCAAGGTGCTATTTGTAACATCAGAATGCACATTAATCATGATTTATCAGTTTTCTATCAATACTCTGACTCAGCCAGTGATATGGTTTCGACATGAGGTACCCCCCCCAAAGGCTAATGTGTGAGATAATAATGTGTGAGGCAATGCAAGAAAGTTTAGAGATGAAATGATTGGGTCATGAGAGCCTTAACCTAATCAGGGGATAAATCTACTTGAATGGATTAACTCCATAGTAGTTGTAGGCAGGTAGGGTACAGATGGAAGAGCTGGGTCACTGGGGTGTTCCTTGGGGGTTTATATATTGTCCCTGATGTGTGGAGGTCTCTCTGCTTCCTGGTGGCCATGTCCTAAGCTAATTCCTCTGCCATACCCTTCCATCGTGGCGTTCTGTCTCACCTTACATTCAGAGCTATGGAACCAGCTGACCATGGACTGAACCTCTGAAACCATGGTCTCAGATAAACTTTTCCTCCTAATTTTTTTGGGGGGAGGAGGGGGGTCAGGTCTTCTGATGACAGTGGTAAGAAGCTGACTAAAACACTCAGTACACCATGTTTGCTAAAAATCACAGTAATTGATAAAGTGTGTACTAAACTTAGGTGGTTCGAAGAAACCTCAGGTAGAATCTGTTCAAGACCCAATTCTGAAAAAGAACTACACCAAGAATCACAGGGGTATGTAATTCCACGAACATTTTTTTTTAATTTTATTTATTTTTCCAAAAAATGTTTTATAGTTGTAGATGGACAGAATGATTTTGTTTATTTTTATGTAGTGCTAAGGATCAGACCCAGTGCCTTACACATGCTACGCAAGTGCTTTGCTACTGAGGTACAGCCCTAGGCCCACAAATGTTTTCTTCACACCTATTATTATGTGCCATGTGCTGAGCTCATTTACAATAATACAAAATTCACGTTACAAAACCATGTTACGAAAAAGTCAGAATAGAAAAGGATATTCCTTGGATTAAACAAAGGGAAAAGGATTCATATTTTTTTTGTGATGTATCCAATAAAATTGCAGTTAACACACACAATATAAAATAGTACAAGCAAAATCACTTCAAAATTCTTTAAGTTCAGGTTTTTATAAAATACTTGCACAGTTTAGTGAGGGGTAAGGTCAGACATAAGTTATACAAAGGGACAGCTATAAAAAAATGTATTCAATAGAGAAGCTTAGCACAAAAGGTATTTTGGTAGAATATTCTTCCCACAGGGAGGTAAACATTGTTATTTGTAAAGAAGTGTTCTGTGGTGAAGTAAATTTTGGAAGCACTAGGCTAAAGTTAAATTGATTTCTATGTTGCAGGAATTCCTCAAACCTTTATGATATTAAAACAACTTGTGCCTCTTACAGAAAAATGATAATATATATTTTCCAAATTCATTTGACCAAGGGATCCTTTGAGCGTGGAGCATTTGAACATTAGTGTTCTATGAAACAAACTTTGGAATATCTCTTGAACATTAGTGTTCTATGAAACATCCTTAGGAATATCTCATCCATGTGAATTCCTCCAACTTTTATGAATCTTTGTTACTGATCAAATGACTATGGGGACTGTGGGTGCTGAACTCCTAGGAACTAATTCTTATGTTCTCTGTTTACTTTTGGTACCAGGGGGTTAAACCACTGAGCAACACCCCCCCAGCACTTTTTATTTTTTATCTTGAGACAAGGTCTCATTAAGTTACCTAGGGGCTTGCTAAATTGCCAAGGATGGTGTTTCAACTTGTGATCCTCCTGCCTCAGTCTCCCAAGCCGTGGGGATTATAGGAATACACCACTATACCCTGCCTTCTGTATATTCTTATTTTTAAGACCCAATTAACTAGATTTCTAGTAATAGCCCAAAGTCTGTTCTTTATTGCATTGATATAATTTGGTCTCTATGATCATATACCCTGAATACTAAAGGTCTTTTGTTTTTACTTCTGGGGGTTTTAATAGATTTTCCTCCTTCCTCTTGCCTGCTATATGGCATCCTGAAATTGCTAATCTGATTTTCAACTTCCAGCCCCTGAGAAGAATTGCTTGTGATGTATAATCTTAGAACAAGTTCGAGGAAGACTACAGCAAAGGAAAAGAAAGAGGTAGCAGAACATTATGTGCATTTGTATTTGAGGCCATAATTTCACATGCCTACAGCAACTAGGCAGGTAACTGACATGATTCAGTTCTGAGTTTTGGCTTACTGGAGAAGAGAAATAATTTTCATAGCTACCAATTACTGCTACTTTTGATCTATAATCTTTTTGGTCAGTCTTCTCATTTCCTACTTTTGATAAAAGCATGAGACAGAGAAATATCGTCTTATTATAAGAAAAAATAAGGATGCAGATGACACATGATGATGTTTCAGTCTGAGCATCAGAGAGACCATGAAGCACTGACCTATGAAGAACTGGGATGTGAATGCTCTAGCCAGAGATGGTATTCCCTGAGGCAGGCAGGTGCTCAGCTCTGTTGTTACCAGCCTTAAAAAAGACCTCTGTTTTTGTTTTTAAATATCTCAGCTATTCATATTTTATGGAACATTTCTGACTTTTAAATGTTGTCTCAGTATTTTGGTAACAACCTGGGAAAGAAAGTGGTCTACAGTGACTAAGAGTTTCTGACTTCACATATGCTCATTGATGGGGAAAAGAGGAGAAATAAAAGTGTTACGTACTTGAAAAAAAATTTGTAATTAAATTCTGAATTGTTTGGGATGAAAGAAAACTGGGAAGACTTGATAAAGTGCGGTGGCACAGAGTTTGTTAAACTATATTTCCTTCAATGTCCATTAGAAATAGAAGCAACAAAAATGAATAAATACTTTGTGACTTCTTTTTCCTCCTTTTGGACAATATGAATTACAGCTTTGATGTGGTCAAACTAGCAAAAAAAAAAAAAAAGAAAAAAAAAGAAAGAATTAAGTGGACAGACATAAATAAACATTTCTCCAAAGATATATAAATGGCCAATAAGTATATGAAAAAATGTTACATCTCTTAAGATTAGGGAAATGCAAATTGAAATTATAATGTGATATCTCATGACCCCATTAAGAAGAGCTATTATCAAAAAGACTAAAGATAACAAGTGCTAGCAAGAATATAAAGAAAAGAGAACACTTGAACACTGTTAGGGGAATATAAATTAGCACAGTCATTATGAAAAATAAAATAAACATTCCTCAAAAACTTAAAAATAGGATTATTATAGGATTCAGCCATCCTACTCCCAGGTAATATAGACAAAGGAAATAAAAACAGTATATCAAGACAGAGCTGCATTTACAAGCTTAATGCAGCGCTATTTACAATAGTCAAGAAATGCAAACGACCTAAGTATTCACTAACTGTCAGATGGATAAAAAGAATGTGGTATATGTACAAAACAGAGTACTCTTCAGCCATAAAAAGAATGGTACCCTGTCATTTGTGACCTAGGAATGGAATGGAGATCATCACATTAAGCGAAATAAGTTAGGCACAAAAACACAGTACTGCATGATTTCATTCTCATGTGGAACCTAAAAAAAGTTGTTCTCATAGAACTTGAGAGTATGATGGTAGTTATTAGAAGCTGAGGACAGGTGTGGCAAGGAGGAACAGGGAAAAAAGGTCAATCAATGAGACAACTATAGTCGGGAGTAAGAAGTTCTGGTGTCCTACTACATGTGAGGGTGACTACTACAGATAACAATAATATACTAAACTTTTCAAACGCTAGGGAAAAAAAAAAGCGTTTTAAATGTTTTATCCATAAGGAAATAATAAATGTTTAAGGAAATGATAGATATGTTTAACCTGGCTTAAATATTACACAACATATACATTTATCAAAACCTCACATGGAGGTACCTTGTTAATATGTATGAGTTTTACATTTTAATGCATCAGTTAAAAGATTTTTTTTTAAAAAAATGGCATTGCAAGATTATGAAGATTTAATTTTTGTGATGTGGAGGGGGTCGGGTCAGCTTACATCAGTTTTTCACCTGTAGCTAAAAAGAAACTGACTGCTGAGAGAGGAGCTGGAGGTGGAGAGACAGCAGCAGTGTGTGGTCTATGTGTTTTTTGGGACACAAGATGAATGTCTTCTACCTTCTCAGATATTACGGCAACTGGAGGAAACATCACTTTCCTCTGATGACAAAATGGAACCTGCTAGCATTACCACTTCCTTTCCATAAGAAGAGATAAATATTATGAGCTGGGACTGAGTGTTGGCTCCATCCTTTACTGGGAACTCTGGGGAAATCACAGAAGTTACAGAGATTCAGTATCAGGACAAACATGAAAACAAATGTCCTACACAGAGCATTGATAAAAGAATAGATGAAGTCACATAGCTTCAGTGATGAGAAATGATTCTGACCTCCTGCAGACCTCAGATTACCTTCTCCAGTTTTATTATCTTATCATATACTGTCTTGTACTTTGATGCTTCACAACAAAGGGAGTTTACATATCACTGGTATGACTGGACATTCTCTAGCTTATTTTGTTTAGAACATCATAACATCATTAGGGAAAATGACCCAAACAAGGTTAATTTGGGGGTATTATCAAGTTCTATTAAAAGATAACAGAAAACCAAAGAAGTGTTAACACAGTTCTGAATTGCTCTTGGTGGTATGGCCTAAATGTTGCAAATCTTAGAAAGCTCAAGAATCACGTAAGTTATTTTAGAAAATAATCCATTATGAAAAGAAACATGAATGCCAAAAGTTGAAGTACAACTTTAAATAAAAAAATCCAACATTATCCTTAAGTGTCATGATCAGGAACTTACACATGGTCAATCATTTTAACAATAGGTTTGTCCACAGATTGAATACATCTGTATCTTGAACAGTGTAGGCAGAAGGCAGGTAGATATTTGCTAGAGAACAATGAGATGTTTCAAAATGTGGTGTCAAAAATGACAAAGGAAGCCGCGCATGGTGGTATATGCCTGTGATTCCCAGCAGCTTGGCAGGCTGAGACAGGAGGATTTTACCAAAAACTGAAAAAAAAGAAACTGGGTTTAAAGACATATAAATAGTATGGGAATATAATGACTTCCTCAAAAGAAAAAAAGGAGTAATTCCAAATTATCATCCCATACACAAGTTAAATGTGTGTTTAGGAAAAAATAATCATTGAAAGATTTCAAGTAGATGTTTAATTTCTAATCTATACCCTTAGATGTTACATATTCAATTGCCCATATGAAAACTTTTCTTTTTCCAACCCTTAACAGGGAAAATGGAAGACTCTCTTCCATTAGGGAATACATAATACACTGGATTCTGTAATGACATGGCTATGCTCTGTACTACAGAACATTCCCCAGGGGCTGGGTCCGGTCATGGGAATGATGCTGACTTATTAAATTACACAGGGCTTTTGCAATTCATCCTCTTCAAGACCTTAAGACAAAATATAACACCCCACCTACCACCCATGGATACCTTTAGGATTTGAGCACCAATGAATATCAGTGCAGAATACATGTGGAGATGACAAATTCCAAATTAGAAACATTCACACTGTGCTTGAGGAACAGCTAGCCATTATGTTCTGAATTCTTACTGACCAACCTATCAGCTGGACCACTTTATGTTAACAGAAAATAAACTGACATGTTACAGCAATGGACACTCTCTTAATGAATAGAGAAAATAATTTATGTCAAGCTGTAACCAAGTAAAATGATGGAGAAACATCAAACTACTTGGATATGTGGAAGAACAAATAACAGCAATGAGTAAGTAGAAGGGGTTAAAAAAAGGAGTGAATTAGATGAAAGAGTGGACCTGGGGATATGGTGCATTTGGAACATGTCAGTAAGGAGAAAGACTCAGATGGAGAAAGAATTTGCATTAGCAACACTGGGGACCTAAGTATCAAGATATAAAAACAGAGTCTGTGACTTCATGGTTTGGAATGACAGATTCAGTAGACTTAACTCAACAGGAAATTCCTAGATGAGATGATCCACAGCTGCTTAAAAGAATGCTATGCTCATGTTGATCTGAGCTGGCTAAGAACAGAAGTCCAGATGCAAGTGATGGACTTCATTTTAGGGCCTACTGCTGTCATTCAGAATCAGCCAGAATTTCAGACACATCTTGGAACTGATCACTCAATCAATTAGAAACTTAGTTCCCTTTTCTATCAATAGAAAAAAATGGCCTTCCAGGATTATTGTAAGGCTCACATGCACGTGTGCATGGGAAGCATTCGCCTCATGCTCTGTTGTGAATCCCCCAATAACTTTCAGCTATAAGATCAAAATTGGAAGGAATGAAGAAGAAAGAATAAGTCCAGAGAAAACTGTTAAAGAAGCACTTTGAGGAATTTGTTACCTATTATATGTACTATAGAAAAGACAAATGAGCTCGAATTAATATTTCTAATTTAGGATGGTTGAAAAGAGTGGAACAAAAGATAGAAATAATGCAAATGGGAAGACTGACATAAGACAATGTCATTTTTCTTCCTTTTCTAATCCCTCTATGCTTGGGTGGCATTTGGTCAAAGTAGGCTTGAGGAAGATGTAGAAGAAAATGGACTGTTGGGATATTTGGATACTATAGATGTGCAAACATTTAGGGGAAAGAAGACATGCTATGGTGACATAGTTCTTTGGAAGAATTCAAGGTTCAAAAATCTAGATAGCTCATGATATTACTACAAATTCAATTTGTAGCACTGAAGAAAATGCTTTAAAAAAATTTTTTAATTAGTTTTAAATAATTATACATGACAGTAAGAAAATGGTTTCCTAATTAAAACAACTCATTCCTAACCAAATATAACTGGTATATTTACAAATGGCATAAGTGAACCAAGAGAGATCAGAAAGAACAGCCTATTGGGAGTCACTAATGGCTATACATATCCATTACATATCCACATATCCATTTACGCAAGTAAATGTCAAATCTATCAACAGTCTAAGCATGTTGACTTAAACTCTCAGATATTGTAAGGAACAGCCTTGCAATATTTTTAAACATGTTGTGATTGCACTGTAGCAGCAATACTCCACTTAAATTTCAGAGCCACTTTATCCTCTAAATACATTTGAAGACCTCTTTAGAACTGCAATAACATTTTATCAATTTTACTAAGTGACCTGGATTGACTGAAAACTTGGGGAAGCTTAAAACACTAAAAGTTCCTCAAGGGCATTTTTCCCTGGTATATGTTTTAGTTATTTTTAATAGTGTTCTCCCTCTACAACCAATCTGATTTACCATTTTATCTGTCTGGTTTCTTTTAGCAAGTTCAGGTATAGCACAAGATCCCCCTGGATCTGAACTCACTTCAAAGCCCCAAATCCCCTCGTGTTGAGGGATATCTTACAGGTTCAAGATTTCATGTTCTACACTTATGGTCTTTTTTGAGAGAGAGAGCGAGCTCACTTAGATTCTCATCTTATTAAAAAACATCAGAGTAAACTGAATGGATACAAACTAAGTGATAAAACTGCAAATTAGGAAAGATATTTTAAAAAAGAAATACTTTCTATGTCCTCAACTCAATGGCACTCAGTGGGTACTTTCACAGCTAACTTAAAAATAAAAAAGCAGGAAGACTGAAGAAGATAAAAATCTTCCACGTTTCCATTTTCAGAGAAGAAATAAATGAAAACATGGTTCTCTTTTCTCACACCACTGAAGTATCCTAACATTCCTGGGAGTAATTGTTCTGTCACGTCTCCATGGAATATGATACTTCTTACAAAGTAAATGATTCATTGGAGAAATCAAACAAGCAACCCTGGTGAAATTCACTGGGTTTTCCTCCATGCTTCACTATAGGGTGAACAAATAGAACTATAGGGTTCTATTCAGGAAGTCTTTGCCTGCACCTACATGTTGAAGTGTCTATTTTTTTTTCCTCCTAACAATTGCATAGTTTGTGGTTTTAGACTTAGATCCTTGATTCATTTTGAGTTGACTTTTATGCAGAATGAGAAATAGATAGAAGACTGAAACTATATCTCTATGGATATTAGTTTTCCAAATACCACTTGTTGAAGAGGCCGTCTTCTGCAAGGTATGATTTTGGTACCTTTGTCAAGAATCAGATGACTGCAGTGTTGTGAGTTTGTTTCTGCATTTTTTTTTTCTGTTTCACTAGTCTACCTGTCTGCTTTAATGCCAAGGCCATGCTGTATTTGTTAGGATGACTCTGTAGTGTAATTTGAAGAGGTTTCTGTGAGGCCTCCAGCATTGCTCTCTCTGCTCAGGATTGATTTGGATATTCTTTGTTCCTCTGTATGAATTTTAGGATTATCTTCTATAAAGAATATCATGGTATTTTCAGGGGGTTCACAATGAATCAGACTGCTTTTTGGTCAAATGTCCATTTTAATATTTATTTTTTAGTTTTGTTAGGTGGACACAATCTTTATTTTTATATGGTGCTGAGAATCAAACCCAGTGCCTTACACATGGTAGGCAAGCACGCTACCACTAGAGCCACATACCCAGCCTCAAATGTCCATTTTAACAATATTTTTTATCCATGAACATAGGAGGACTTTACATCTTCTAGTGTCTTCAATTTCTTTAGTAACTTATAATTTTCACTGTAGAGCTCTGTTGTCTCATGGGTTAGGTTTATTTCTAGGAATTTATTTTATTTTGGAACTACTATGAATCAAATTGATTTCCTGATTTCTATCTCAGTGAATTCATTATTGGTGTGTAAAAAAAAGCTGTAGCTCAGTAAATAAGAGAAAGTATCAATAAATGGGATGACATCAAATTGAAAAATTTCTGTACTACAAAGGTAGTAGAAGTGAAAAGACAATAGATAGAATGGGAGAAAACCTTTGCAAGCTACTCTTATGACAGAATATTTAGATTGTATGAAGAACTAAAAAACTCAGCATTAAAAAGCAAATAACCTGATCAACAAATGGAAACATACACTCAACAGCATTTCTCCAAAGTACAAATGGCCATTAACTGTGAGAAACTCTTCTACATCTTTAGCCATCAAGAAATGCAAATCAAAAGTACATGAGATGTCATCTTACTCCAGTTAGAATCAATCATCAAAATACAAATAACAGTTAATGCTTGTGTGTTGAGCGAGGGCACATTCTTATACACTGTTGGTGGGGATGTAAATTAGTATACCACTATGGAAATCATCAGTATGGAGGTTCTTCAAAACATTAAAAGTAGAACGACCAGATGATAAAGCTGTACCAGTCTTCGGTATATACTCAAAGGAATTAAAGTCAGTATACTTCAGAGATACGTGCATACCCATGTTTATAGCAGTACAAGTTATAGAGCCAAATTATAGAATTAGCCTAGGTGTCTGTCCCTCAACAGATGAATGGATAAAGAAAATGTGTTTTATACACACACACACACACACACACACAAAATGGAGTTTTATTCAATCATAATGAACAAAATTAGTCATTTGCAGGAAAATAACTGGAATTGGGTATCATAATTATGAGTGAAATAAGGCAGATTTATAGAAAATTACTGAATGGTTTTCTTCATATGTAGTACCTAAGTGGGAAAAAAAGGGGATGCCTTTAATGTAAAGGGTGGCCATTAGAGGGAAGGGATGGGGGAATAAAGTATAGTAGGGACTGAAACTAATAAACTTGTGATTTTATGTATGTGTTAATATGCTATAGTGAAACCCACCTTTTCTATATAATTGTGATGCACTGATTCAACAAAAAAAGGAGGTGGAGTAATGAATAAAATCATGTCACCTATGTTCCACACAGACAAAAACAACCAGACCTTGCTATGACTCACAAAATTCACAAAACATTTTAAAAATTTGAGTCATTAGAGGTGCCGTCATCCTGCTGGAATACATCAGAATTGATAGGATGTGGAAAACTTACAGATAAGCATGTTGTTCAAGTCTGAACTCAAGGCTTCCATGGCATAGAAATCTCCTAAGCACACAGATGGTGTGATGATTGATGAAAACATACTATAATCACCTAATTCAACTAAAACGGAATATAAGTATTTGCCACATGTCTGCTAGGTACATAAAAAGGTAGATTAGTGGCTAACTACTTACTTATCTCTTTTGCTATTTGTGGTCAATATATTAGGGGGGGAGAGAAACATGGTTTAATTTATATCATATAATTACTTCAAATGAGAGGTGACATTTTAAAGTTTGAAAACATCTTCTGGGGGCTGGGGATGTGGCTCAAGTGGTAGCGCGCTAGCCTGGCATGCGTGCAGCCCGGGTTTGATCCTCAGTACCACATACAAATAAAGATGTTGTGTCTGCCAAAAACTAAAAAATAAATATTAAAAAAAAAAAAACATCTTCTGGGTTGACCTTGGTATACTTTTTGAGAGTCTCTTTATTGTATGTCAGCTGCCTGCAGGATTCAACTCCACCAAAGAGATATGGTAATGGAAAAATGGGAAGCATATGGAAAGCAGGGGTTATCTTCACCCATTGGAGAGACTAGCCATTCACTATAATCAGAGTTGATGTGTATTTGAGTACTTTATATGTGTTACAGGCTTTGCCTAAAACAGGCTGCCAAAGGTGTTCCGTCAGTCATCTGAAAGTCAGAACAAACAAATGAGACCTGAGACACAGTTTGCAAATCACAAGTGGAAATCACTACCAATTCATAGGCCAAGCCATGTAATACCACTTCAGACGGGGACATTCCCACTAGGATATTCAGAAACCATTCTTAATACTAGGTAAGTTTCCTTCCACAACAATCACACATTATGGATTTTTCTTACTTTCAAAAACAATTTGATAAATATCCAACTGCTATGATTTGGATGAGTGAAACTTGAAGGTCCCTATGTAAAAGCTTGATCCACGGGATCACAGTATTGGAAAGTGGTGGAAAGGTGGGGCCTAATAAGAGTTGAAGTCACTGGGAGTGTGTCCTAGAATGAATGGGACAGTAGAATCTCATCAGCCCTTTCTATCTGCTTCCTGACTTGAGATGTGACAGCTTGCTTGGACACAATTCACCGTGATGTGCCACAATCACCAGAGGCCCATCCTGCAGGCCCACTCAATCTTGGAATTGAACCTCCAAAACAATAAGCCATAATAAGTAGTCTATGTCAGGTATTTTATTACATTGAAAGAAAGTTGACTAGTAATAACTGAAGGTTAACTTCCCAAGTCAGGGTCAAGAACTCTAGTGATTTAAGTGTTCTGATTTTGAGTTCAGACCAACCGCCAACCCTACAGTGTGAACCTCTATGATGGGGAACCAGACTCCTAAGAATCTAATTCCTCAACTATCATATGCAATTGCTAGCTGAGGGGCTCAGAAGGAATATCAGAACGAAAGCACAATCGTGGATGTACAAAGAAATGATGAAAGGAGCAAGGTAATTCACATGAGGGTTTCAGTCATCAAAAGGAGAAATGCCTGTCATAAAACCAAGCCATGCCTGGTCCAGCACAATTATTTCAAAGTTTTTCCATAGATGTAAAGAGGGACAGTTCCCTTTATAGTGCTAAAGATGTTCTAGCAGTTTAGTCTTTCATATGACAAGGTTGAGTATTTTTCCAAGCATCAGCAACTTAACAGTCTGCCTGTTTGTGCATCAATCTAATAATCAAAAAACTCAATTGTTCATACTATAGTATATGAATAAATGTTTCAACAACAAGAAAATTCCTCCTAAAAGAGCTGTAAATTTATGCAATCTCCTATATCTTAATACCTTCCATTGCTTAACAGGGTTATATACCATATATGTCACTATCTGAATGTTGAATCACAACACATTGATCATTTGTGTAATTTCCACGTACAGAGCTCTGAACTGTCAATAGCCACAATAAATAAATAGAATTAGTTAACTCTCTTGGTAAACATTTTAATTTCCAGGTCCTTTTATAAGTACTTAACATACAAATTCACTTATTCCTGACACAGATTTTATGAGAGAGGTTCATCACACTACATTTTACAGATGAGGAATTGCAGGTACCCAGAAGTTCAAGAGTTTGTCCAAAGGCACAGCCCTCCTAGGTGATGAAGATCACATTTATACAGGCAATCTCCTGATACCATGATCTCAACTGTAGTATTATTAAACAATGGTGGTTCTCAAAGTTTGAAATCTGGTGCATCATCTTGAAACACATTCCTTAGCCCTAGAGCTCAGACATATTGAGCCTGGTATACTCAGTATGTATACTACTGGTATACTATACTGATATATATACTATACTATACTGGTATACTCAGTATGTATATGCCATCCATACTACTCTGGCATAAAATCCAGGATACTGCTTTAACAAAATATCTTGCAGGTAATTTTAAGATAGGCCACATGTTGAAAATCATTAGTCTAGGACTAACACAGTGAATGGGGCAGAAGGGCAGGTTCTCTTCCAGTAAGCCCTTGAGATAAAATATATATGTGTGTGTATGTGTGTGTGTGTGTGTGTGTGTGTATTTTCCTATCTCTCCTGGCAACAGTGAAATGTCTGTTGAGAGGCGTCTGAGGCTAATCTGATCCAACAAGAAACAGTGCTATGATTAATCGGTGATATCTAACATGGCCTCCTAAGAGTGCATGGACAGATGGCTGCTTTTTGCCTTGTAGACACTAGACAATCTAGAACCTAGACACTTTTTCCCCTCTTTTTTATTATTCTAATTTGTTATATATGATAGCAGAGTGCATTGTAATTCATATTATACATATAGAGCACAATTTTTCATATCTCAGGTTGTATACAAAGTATATTCACACAATTTGAGTCTTCATACATGCACCTAGGGTAATGATGTCCATCTCATTCCACCATCTTTTTTACACCCTTCCCCCTCCCTTCCCCTTCCTCCCCTTCGGCTTATCTCAAGGTTCATCTTATCTTCCCATGCTCCCCCTCTCAGCCCCACTATCAATCAGTCTCCCTATGTCAAAGAAAACATTCAGAATTTGGTTTTTTGGGATTGGCTAACTTCACTTAGCATTATATTCTCCAACACCATCCATTTACCTGCAAAATGCCATGATTTTATTCTCTTTTACTGCTGAGTAGTATTCCATTGTGTATACATACCACATTTTCTTTATCCATTCATTTACTGAAGGGCATCTAGGTTGATAAATCCTAGACATTTTTGATGTTTGTTGGCAAGTTTTGAGATCTGAATTAAGGAGAGAAGCTACATAAGAAAGGCAATAGAAGCCAGACTAAATAAAATTTAGTTTTTCTTAAAAATCACCATACAAGGGAGCCAGGGACAATGTCTCTGTATAATCAAGTCACTAGAATGTCACTTAGAGCAGATAACTGGTTCCAACAATGAGACAGGACACAGACCCAGTAAGGAATTCATTTGGGGACTACAAACAGAAGAGAAATGGGCATAATGTTGTCATTTCCATCATATCATACACTAATGAAAATTTATTATTTATGAGAAGTTGGTATCTGGTATAAGCTTCCTTTCCTAAATGATTCTACTGTCTATATGATATATAATGTTAACTTGCAAAATCTGTATAGAGCTTTAAATGACAGATGCAACAGATTAAGTGTTCACAGCACTGGTTCTAGACTCATACTGTGTTCAAATCCCAGCTTTTCTCTGAACTTACTACAGAAACTTGAGTATGTTATTATACTTCTTCTAACATTTAATTTCCTCAGGATAGGTTCTATCCAAAAGGTTTTGGCAAAGGTTAAACACAAGTAAAATATACAGTAAACCCTCAATAACTATAACCCTTTATGTTACATGATGAGTCCATTATTGAGACAAATTATATAGCCATATAGTATATACGGATATACAGTACTCTATCAAGTGCTCCCTGAATGGATGGTTTTAATGAAGAACTTGAGCAAAAGTACTTGTTACGGTTTGGGTCTTCAATATCCTCCTAAAGGTCATGTGTTGAAGGTTTGATCTTCAGTCTGTGGCACTGGGATGTGTGAAACATTCAGTAGGTGGGGCCCAGTGGAATAAAGTTAGGTCACTTGAGTATGTGCCCCTGAAGAAGGCAGAAAGATCCTAGTTCTTCCTTTCATTTTTCTTCCCAACAACCTTGAGATAAGCAACTTTGTTTCACCATGAGTTTCTCCCCATGATATTCAACCTCACCACAGGCTCAAAAAACAATGGAGCCAACTGACCCTGGTCTAAATGTCTGAAACCGTGAACCAAAATAAGTATTTACTCATTTTAACTTCTTTATCTCAAGTATTTCTTCACAGTTACAAAAAACAAGCCCTAACACAAGTACTTCATGCTGATCTAATCAACAAATACATTACTACAAAAGTTTAGTTCTATCTGTAAGAATGCAAATCTTAGAAAAAGCAGAGCAATATCTCCATTGCAATCCCAGCACAAGGCATGATTCATAATGTTGAGTAAATATTTGTTAAATAATAAAACATGACTTGGAATTCACCATTCTTGGTACTATTATCTCCACAACCCCACACATACACACAATCCTCTTTAAATGATAGTCTCCTATTGTTATTGAAAGTTATGTGTTGGATTCTTACCCACATGTAATCTCCAGAAGTCTCAAATCTGAAGAAATGCTTTTTTTTCCTTACCTGTAGCAACAGTTGATTATGGCTTTTGGTTTTAACTAAGAAATATTTTATATCTTTTTAGTAAATGGTTCTTCTCTGACACTCTTACCCAAGCCAGAAAATGTGCCAAAATTAACAGTACTGAAGAACAAAGAGAAGCATCTGGCTGTAGAATTTTTCTTCATTTCCTACCCTTAATCATGTTTGATGTTTCCTCTGAGCTAGGGAAAGCTGTGGGAAATGGAAGCTACCTCTCTGATAGTGTCAGATGCAGGCGAGGTAAGCAATAGTTGTTTGATCTCACTACCAGTTCAAGACTTGATAGAGAAGCACAGTTCCCACCTGTGAGTTGTCTGAGCAAACTGCAAAGAAAATTCAGGTTGGCTTTAATTTCATGTAGGACCACTGGTCACAGATTGGCAGATACTGATTCTCTTACTCATCATGGACACTTAGTTTTCCCTTCTCAAGAACAAAATGGCCAAAATGATTCATCCAAAGCTCTCACTTCTGAGAATGACCATCTTCTAACCAGGAGCAAAAATCATGGAAGGGCAATAACAGATGTTTACAGAAAACACAGTATATTCCTGGATGCACTAGCTCTACACATTTTTAGGAATTTGAAAAAATGAATATGATACCACTCTTGCTCAGAAGAATCATTATTTTATAGAAAGATCAAAAACTATCTTAGGACAATAAGACCACTTACTCAACGTGCAAAGTCCCTTGAATTTTTGAGTGTTAGAAGAAACATAAGCAAGTTACTTTACCCTAAATACTTAAAAATTGTTTCAGAAAGTTATTTCTCAACTTCACAAGGATCCAGAGGCCTAGATAAGATCTTTAGAGCCAAGAATGCATTTTTCCCTGGCTTTTATTATCCCCTTCTGCTATCCAAATGGACACAAACGGCAGTCCCAGACTCATTATTTTATACTTGAGGGATCATGTTCTTTCAGGTCGCTGAATGAATTTGGGGGATGAGTTAGGACAAATGCTTCCATAGCTCATAGGTCTGACAGCATTCAGCAAAGCCCTCCAATTCACCTCTCCCATCCTTATGATTGACATGTTCCCTTCCACAAATATGCCTATTTTCCCCTTGAACCAAATTTCCTTAAAATATGGAACCTGCACTCTAGGTGTTCTAATCTTCCAACACCTGCTTAACAATGCTCCAAGCTGACTTTAAGAGGCCCCAGGGATGGTAAAGCCCAAGGGGACCTCCATGGAATTTTGACAGAGTCCTATGAAAAGTGAACATTCTTGTAACTCAACAGATGTTTCAAAGTCTATAAGAGATGAGTAAATGTATGTAAGATACTAAATTTACACAGAAGATCCATTTTAGCTGAACATTTAAACCCTGTGGCCCATACTGTACTTAGAAAGCAGATGCATTTCCCTTATAACAGGGTCCTACTTAAGAAAGGGGAAGGATGGCAATTTAGAGATGGAGTAAAGGAGTTGGCACCCACTAATTGCCTTGATATTTGTCTTTCTGGTGACTTTCCAACCTTTTAAAAGTCTACATACAATCCAGGCAGGCTGTCAACAGCCACTGCTACTTTGGCAATTCATAAAAAAAAAAAAAAAGGAAAGTTTCTCTAGAGCTTTTCTTCAGAGATATTCCAAATATATAACCACATTCCTGCCTAGCACACATTTGAGATGTGATCCTTATAATGTAATGTATATGATCAGATGATTGCTCAATGCATTTCTCTATGGCTTGAGGATTTCTGGGGTTTAAAAAATTATTTTATAAATTCTGATTTTTTTTTCTGAAGAGATAGAAGTACAAAAGATGGCACTATGAGGTAATTCCAGATAGGAGGTTTTTTTGGCCTGGAATAGTCGTTCTCTATTAATTACAGCAAATGCAGTGTTTAACTGGTACAATGCCAAGTTTATAGGCCTAAATTTATTTCTATAACCATAAAACTAAATGGAGAGAATTTGTTGGTTTCAACACCAAAATTAATCCCAACTTTATAGGCTTGTTCTGGAAATAATCATCTACCTTTATGTCTATAATCATGATATCCAATGGAGATTATTTTCTATGTTCAGTACTGTTGGACCAGTGATTGAAATTCAAAGAGCAGATGTTATCCAGGTGGCTATGGAATGATGTTCTAACTCCAAGGACCAACCACATCCATTTATCTCATTTAAAGATACACGTGAGGGCAACATGTCTTTAAAAGAAATGACCTTTAAAGACTTCATTGTCTCTGATTCTATTATTGATTCCTATATAACCTAGAGGGGAACTAGGCAAAGATAAGATTCTTTGATTACAAAGCTTATGTATGCTACCTTGGTACAGTGAAGATAGTTCATGGTCTGTCTTGAGGTGGGCTGTCATTTACCATAGAATAGCTCCTTCTGTTACCAAGAGACTACAGAGGAATCAGTGTTTGCAATTTAAGTCCAACTCTCACTATTTATCAGGTATGATTTTAGTTCTTTTTCTTACCCTATAAACTACATAAAGTATCTCCTCCTTTCCCCAAAAACTTTTGGATCACATTAGATAATGAAAGGAAGGAGGCATTCAAGCTTCAAATGTGTACAAACTCAGAAGCAGTGAATCAAAGGACACTGGATTGACCTTCACAATCATCATGGAATTCTGCTCCATGCTTAACAAAGCACTGGTATTTTACTGGTATTTTGCTGGGAGCCATTAGCCAAGTAGGTATGACAATTTCCTTGCCAGCGTACCCCATGTTGCTTAGTGGAAGGACTCGTGGAAATAGGACATTTTGCAGTGACATTGCATGTAAGGTGACCTTGCTCTAGGACCAGGGCGGATCCGGGTTTAGGGCGTTCCCTGTTTAGGAAGGTTATTCCTGCTGGGAATAGGGCGTATCCTGCTGCCTGAGTTCCTCTTGAGTTCTCATGGGATTCAGACAGTATTTTTGGGAGACAGAAGCCCAGTGGAGGTGTGGATTTGGGCAGAGAACGTGGATTTCCCCAGAACGTGTTTGTAGAAGGCCGGTGTGAGATCAGGAATAAAGAATTGCTGTTTGAATCTACAAAGCTCTGAGTGGCTTGTGATTTGTGCCCAGCCAGACTGCTGCAGTATTTCACTCATATTCACTGGTAATTTACTGAAAGCCACTGAGAAGTAAAATCTACTGTAGATCAAGGAATATTCCTACTGGATATACCTTCAAGACCTAATTACGATCCAGCCACTTTTCACCATCCTTAGAGTCACCATCATCTTTCAACTTTTAGTTTTAACCTAGTCCAGTCACATCCAATGGGAATGCCTTAGCTTGGTCCACTTGTCAGTTGTTAGACTATTTAAGAAATCTAACAAATGTCCTTGACATTTGACACCAAGATTCTTTCTTAATTCTTGAATTGCAGAGCTAGCAGTGGCCTTAGAGGGCCCACCTCTGTACTTTTTACACGTGTGGCAACCTAGGCTCAGTGAGACATCAGACTCCTCTTGCTCCATACAATTATGAAACACGAGAAGCATGAGATAGGACCACAACATGCAGGACCTTGTTCTATGACATAGTCTTCCCCAAAGTCCCTGGAAAGATGTAGGATAATGAGGTCAATGTATTTACTACTGAAACTGCAGGGCTTCTGATGCTTCTGGTGATAAAACCCATGCTGCTGTCTCAGACTGGCTGCTCAATGACAGCAGGAGGAAAAATGGGTTATGCTTTTAAAGTGAGATATTTTGTCTTTTAACATCTTAACTGGACTTGGAGCCCATGAATCTTCTGCCTTTTCTGAATGTCCCTCAATTTGTCCGATTCTTTGCTCTAAGCTTTGGATCATTTGATATTCCTCTTCAAACAAAATTCCCCCTTCTTCAAACCCAGCCTATTGAAATTCTGCCAAGTTCTTTTCACATTGTGAAGGTTTTTGTTGGCCCTGCCACTCATTCTACTTCATGATTATTTTTGTAGTTTGCCCCCACAGTATTATGCGTGCTTTGTATTCATTGATTTTAAGAAAGTTATTGAGTACCTAATATATGTCAGGTCTTACTTAAAAAAAAAAAAAAAATTTGTACCAAAGGAAGAAAGCATTAACCAAGACTGTACTGTACCAAGACTGACTTTATGGAGTTTTCATTCTCCTAGGTAATACAGGCAGCAAGTGAATAACTAAGGGAATTTTCAGTTAGGGTAAGTTTTATAAAGACAATCAGAAAAGTGAACTAGGTAATAAACTTTTAATGGCCAGAGAGGAGGAGGAGATTCTTCAGATGGACCATGAAAATTGAAATAACTAAGATAGGAATGATAGAGGAATCAGTACCATGGAAACATGGGAAAAGAGATTCTAGGTACCAAGAGCATCTGGACTCCAAGTCCCAAAGTGGGAATCAACAATGAGTAATGGAGAACAGTAGAGGATGCCAAGATAGCTGAAACCATGGGGCAGATGGCAGAGGGCCTAGAGATGAGAACGGAGTTCAGGCTGCAGCCCTAGAAGACCAGCACAGAGATGGGGTTTCTTACAGATGGACGGTAAGTCAATGGAGAGCTCCCTGAATCAAACCCAGGCCCTCACACATGCTAGGAAAGCGCTCTACCACTGAGCTACAACCCCAGCCCTGGAAACATTTCTTATATCTTCATACTATCATTAAAAATGTCAATGTACCATAGACATCTTGGCACCTCTTCTACCACTAATTCAATCCTTAGAAAGAGTAGGGATTCAATATGCATTTGAGGATCTGGTTATGTAGTTCATTTTTATGAGGACTTCTGAGTTCATTTAGTCAAGATTCTATCTGAAGTAGCTACTCCATGTCTCAACCTCTGCGATTATCGGATGTTGACATTTTCTTCTCTATAATTGTATTTCTTCCTCCCAAGTGTCATTCTTAAGAGTTTAGCAAATTGTTGAATCCTGAGTTTTCCCAAACACTAGTCATTCATGTACCACCTCCAAAAATTTGGTGAAAACTATGCAGTCTATAGAATTGGACAATTAATATTTCTCTACAACAAAATGATATTCACTCAAATAAGTATACTTCCATGGGGAATAGATAAATGTGTTTGCATGTATATATACATACTAGATATGTAACTATATAAAGAAAATAACATACAATAGTGTTGTATATGCATATCTGTATCTAAAGAATGTAACATTCTAAACGTATTTATATTTTATGTCCATGTAAAAATATGACTTAAATTTTTAGTGTTCATTAACGCACACCTAAAAAAACCTCATTGATGGTATGCATCTAAATTATGATCTAATCCATTCACCCTCTTTATTCTGGAAAATCTGAGTCTCGGCTCATCAAAGCAGGGAGAGAAGAGTTGCCTGTAAGTGGTGGCTGCACATGTACACACAGAAATGATAAATCACGTTGCAGCTTATCAATTACAGGTGATGCAGTCTTGCTCACTGTGGATGAAGTGGCTTCTCTGTGGTCCTGTGTGAATGGCAGGGTAAGGCAATGTGTGGTGTTGATTTGGCTGCAGGGACCCTAGTTGCTGAATGACCGATGTAGTAGTTTCCAGCATAGCTGTCCTACTTCAAAAGTAAGTACCTTGGGAACTCATCTCTCTCCTCATGGAAGTAGCAGCACAGTAACAAAGCTGAGGAGTACATCTGTCATCAGAATGTTCCTAAAGTGACATTGTAGCCTTGGTTCAAATACTTTGATGATGTCTTTCATGGCAGAAAACAGGTTATGATTAATACTAATGTTACACAGCTAACATCCTTAACATAGGCCAGGTTACAATATAAGGTGACCTAGGAACTGCTTTTATTTTATGTTTTTATCAAGTCTGTCAGAGAAATTTAATTTATATTCACAAGGAAGAGCACCTGCAAAGACACTAATGGGTCCCATAAAGCATAGATGGATATATTGAAACACGCATTGCATACCATGTGTACTCATCCCCACAAAAACATACCCATCTTCCGACCATCTGCAAGGCTCAGTTCTAAGTATGGTAGGAAAAAATGTTAAATAAAATTCCAGACCTGGGAGGGCGCTTACAGTGCAACTTGCTTTATCTAGCAAACTTTATGTCACAGAGGAATACATTTAGCTAAAAAAGAATAAGACTATTCATGGACTCTTCAACTGATAGAGGGGGGGCATTTTCTTTCCTTGCAAGTATTCCAAAAGCAGAACATGGAGTTCTGGTGCTGAGGTGCAAGCATCTGAGACCCAGGTGTATTCTGAATTTCTGTGCTGCTGTCTCCCATGCTGACATACTGATTCACAGACAAAGGGACAGTCCAGTCACCACATTTACCAGTAAGGCACACAGTGGTCTTCAGGGTTGCACTGTTGTTTATATCTCATGGATCAAAACACTGTCACCTGGTCACCTCTAAGCAGCATGGGCATTAAAATCCTAATTTGGAAATGAGGCAGCAGTCAGAGATTATAAATAGTTTGGGAACATACAAACCCAAAGTTTGTTTCACCAGGCTTTTCTTCAAACTTCTTAACTAGGACCCATTATTAGAGTATGAGGTATAAAAAAAATTTTTTTTTAGTCAAATGGTTCAAGACACAAAAACCATGGTGGTGAATTAGAAAATGTCTCCCAGTCCATTATCCTCAGTAAGTTAGCAATGTACAATTTTTGTTTTCATAGAAAAATCTTTGTTTTTAATTCAAAAGTTTAGATAAACCATAGCCACTGAAATTTATCAGGTGGTTCAAGAGTATGATAGATAAAGTAGGAGTTTCAGCACTGAATTAGCCCCGAGTTAAAGTCCCTTCTTTGGGACTTGGTAGCTATAGTCCTGACCAAAATCACAATCAACCACTCAAAGCTCTTATTTTCCTTATTTGCCAAATAGAGGACATACCACTTATATTTTCATACTTTTCCTATAGGGTGTAATGTTCTTACACATTTTTTAAAAATGGTATCCAACTCAAGGCAGGTGCTTATTCAATAATTGCACTGGAAATGAGTTTAACATAAGCACTGATTCCACATCAGGGTCACACAAGGGATTTTTTTTTTTAAAAAAGCAAATATCATGTTATCCTTTAGACTTCGTCAATAAGGACTTAGATAATAGGGCTAAGGAATCTTGGTTTTTGAATAAGCTTCACTGGAGATTGAAGTGTAAAGCTTGACATAAAAAAAATTCAAGGTGGACAGAAACATCATGTACAACCACAAGACTTGAGTCCAAATCATATACTCCATGTTTGTATAAATTTGACAAAAATATACTGTTGTGTATAACTAAAAAGAACTAAACTAAAAATAAGTTTATTGTTCCTGACACAAGTGTTCTAAAATTTCATGTACATAAATACTGCCTTTCTATTGTAAAAAGACTTATTACAATAAGAGAAGGCCGATATGGTTTTTTGGAGTTAAGTGTACAAGGCAAATTTTTCACTTAGATAATACTGTAAAGTCAAGATTTTTAATATAAAAATTAATATACATGAATATGTTATCTTGCAGTTTAAAATCAATACTTTATAGGATTGAATTGAATTTTACATCAATAAATTATTTTTAAATTGGGAGAAAAGAACCATAATGCTGCTGCTCCTCTCTCTCGCTCTACCCTCTCCACCCACCTTTATTTTTTTGGTGGTGGGAGTGAGCAACATTTATATCAAATCATCTTACAAAGTAAACTCATAATCTCATAACCATCACAGTATTTGCAGAGATAAAATGGTGCAGTAATTGTGTTGGTGACACCATACAAAAAAATTGAAATTTGTAAAAGAAACAAAATTTGAATGCTTAGTACATACTAGGCACTGTTCTAATTATTTTACATATATAACTTTGCTCACTTCCTTTTTCCCATAAGCTTTCCTTTATATGACCCAGCTATCCCACTCCTTGGCATTTTTCCCAAAAGATCTAAAATTGGCATACTACAGCTAAACAGCAACCTCAATGTTAGTTGCAGCACAATTCACAATAGCTAAATTATGGAATCAAACCAGGTCCCCATCCAAAGAAGAATGGGTTAAGAAATTGTGGTACATACATACAATAGTGTTCTACTCAGCCATTAAGAAGAATGAAATGATGGCATTTGCTGGTAAATAGATGGAAATGGAGAACATAGTGCTAAGTGAAATAAGCCAGACTCAGAAACTCAAAGGTCAAATGTTTTCTCTCATATGTTAAAGCCAGAGTAAAATAAATGAAAAGGAAAGGAAAAAATAGGATTACAAAAAGATATAGGGAAGATTAGTAATGTAGGAGATTGAGAGAGTGGAGGTACTGGTAAGGGGATGCAATGCAGAATGAATTCTTTAAAAAATCATGTTATGTGCATATATGAATAAATGACAAGAGACTTCACCTTTATACACAGGTAGAAAGGATGAATCAAATGTAAATAAATATACAAGCAAAGGAAAGTCTGGTAGAAGAAGAAATAAGAGGGGAGGGAGGACAGAAAGGAAAAGGTGAAGGGATCAGGGGATAATGAGGTGAAATAAAATTCTATGCATGTTTTAGTTTGTCAGGATGAATCCAATTATTTTGCATAATTATAAAGCTATAATTAAAAAAACAAAAATAAAATATGAGAATCCCTGATTTACACTTTATTTGTAGGGAACTCAATCAGAGAAATGTATGTCATTAAAATAGGTACATCTCTAACAGCAAAATGCCTTGTTGTATAATTCCCCACACTCCAGTTTTCAAAAGACTTAACAAATTTTATTTACCAATTTGCAAATTTCCCTTCCCCTAAATAGATTAAAAAGGAGTAATAAAGTAAAGAGCTGGGACTGTGGCTCAGTGGTAGAGCGCTTGCGCTCTTTCTCTACACACACACACACACACATTTTAAATAGAGGGGCAGGAATCAGGTGGTTGTGTGACAAAATCAAAATCCCAGTTTCAGCAGGTATTATCTTATATAACTGGACAAGTTATCTAACCCAGGAATTTTTTTCCACCTATAAACTGTGGATAAAAATACTTCTGACTTCTGAGATTGCATTTCATAACACTTGGCACTTTCTCAGTGTCTAACAGAAATTCAGTACGAATGTCATTGTTACCACCATCAACATTGCTATGGAAACAGCTCCATATAATTATCTAATCATTATTCATCAAGGAAAAGAATTTAAAACTCCATATATTTCCTTTTTAAAAATATTTACCCCACTTATTACAAAGGAACCTTGTTCTTTTTTATATTGGCTATGTTCTTAGAATCTTTGGGTTTTTCTTGGAATCAAACTCTAATTTGCTAGAGGCCATTTACCTTGGCATTTGATATACAGAAGCCAGATGTAACCCACCACCCCAAAAGTCTCCAGCACCTGCATGAATGAAGTTGAGAGTTGAAATAATCAATTCAAGACAAGAATTTCTTTTTGAAATCCAATGCTACCCAAAAGGTGCCATTATGTGCTATATCCCTTGGCTTATATGTAAGAAATTCCCTAATTTTTTTTTAAGAAAACACCAACAAGGCATAAAATTTTAACGCTCAATTTATTCCTAAAAAGCAAATTACCTGAGATTAGAATAAATTAATGCTCCAAATGTCAGAGGGATTAGCTTTCGACACTCATTTGATTAAAATAAACAAAAACCGTCACATACCCAAGAGTGTTAAAACTCTGCTAAAATAGGAAAAGAGAACTTTTATTCTACTGTGATTTATTTTGCAAAGAAAAAAATACATAGCAGAAAGATCATAAATAATTTAAAAAGTATTTTTTTCCTAAGGAGAAGGTTTATGTGATTAATGACTTTGGAGCACTAAGTTAGAGATTGATGAGTTTATTGAAGATAAAAACCAAATAATTGAATTCCCTACTTAGTATATATTGGTATTACCACACATCTGTCAGAAGGCAATTGAGGTTACAGGTAGAACTATAAGTAGAAATGCCATCTAAATTGAACATTTTTTGTGTCATTAATGGCAGAACCTCATCTTTAATAGCTGTATGACAACTCACAAATAATCCTTTTATAATATTTTCTATATTATTTAACTACATCCTTTCTTTGGCAGGGGGTAGACATTTGAACTCTGGGCATTTAAACACTGAGTCACCGCCCCAGCCCTTTTTATTCTTTTGAGACAGGATCTCACTCAGTTGTTAGGGCCTCACTAAATTGCTGAGGCTGGCCTCAATCTTGCGATCCTCTTGTCTTAGTCTCCACATTTACTGGGATTACAGGCATGTGCCACCACACCTGGATATTTAGTTGCATCTTGCTTCATTATCTGACTTCCCACTGCTTTCCAGCCATATATATTATTTTTCTTTGTGACTTTGTTTTATGATTGCCACAAAAGCTCCTCCAGAGCTAAGAGACATAAAGATGAAGAAAAACACTGCAATACTTTGTCAAACGGTACATTAGCTGATAAAATGTTCAAGAATAGGAATTTACCAAGGAAGACATGTGTTTCAAAAAGCAGTGTAAGTAATAGGAATATTTGCGTTTAAGTATAATCTTTCAGGGGCTGATATTGTGGCTCAGTGGTAGAGTGCTCGCCTAGCATGCATGAGGCACTGGGTTCGATCCTCAGCACCACATAAATATAAAATATATTGTGTCCATCTAAAACTAAAAATTAAATATAAAATAAATAATCTTTCAGCTTGAAGTAGGGAGTACCAGGAATTAGATCTGCAGGGCATTCACACACAAAAAAAAATGTTTATGATTTATCAAGATATTGATACATGGTACATTTGTAAAATGGAATATTACACAGCAATAAAAGCAGCTACTATTCAGTTCAATGTGAAAGATCCATTCTAAAACACTGTGTTGAGTGAAAGAGAACTCACACACAGAGATGTATTTTAGGACGTGCTAACCCTAAATATTGTCTCTTAGGATTTGATGAAGTAGTAGAGTCACTCTGAGCTTCTCCCACAAGTGCCTTTGAAGCAGGTCATAGGACTCTCAATTCAGGAAGTTCCCTCCTCATAGCTAGAGAACAGGGTTGTCTTATCTTTTACACAGACACAAGGAAGAATCTGAAAAGCCCTAATAAGTCTCCAGTTTATTACTATTAGAGCATACCTACCTTTTCATACTTCACAAGTATCCACATCATCAGACAGAATAAACATCCACACATTTCCCCTTTCTTTGGGGTCTTCATTTCTGAAGGCTCCCAACTCATGTATAACTTATATATCATAAATGGTGAAGGCGATCCCCCTCTCACTGTCTTGACAAAGTCACAGTGAAAATAAATGCTGGCAAAGCCACTCTCCCACTGTCTTGACAAGGTCACAGTGATGATGAATGCTGGCAAAGCCTCGATGGTGGGAAACCAAAACCATGAGACCCTTTTTTATGTAATTGTAATTTTCCTGCTCGTGTTCCTGACAGAAGGCATGTTAAATGCCAAACCAAATTAAATTTCAGATGGCTAGAACATAACAGGTAGTTCATGCCTTGAAGGCTGTTCTACTACCCCCCTCAGCATATCAAGGACAAAGTAGAAAGCTGCTCTTCTATCTCAGCACATTGAGGACAAAACTGATAATGGACAACAATCATTCTCCAAAAGGTCACGAGAATCTTAGGCACCACATTGATTATATCAACTAGAACCCAAGCCCATATTTCCAGCCTCTTAGAAAACCTAATCATTTTGCTCATTGTACAAAACCCACCATATGTAGTTTCATTCTTGATTAAGGAAAGTTATGTTATACATTTAGGAAAGTTAAGACATATAAGGATATATTCTTCTCGTTTTTATAAACCCTCTTTACATATGAATTTATGATGAGCATACTTAATATTGGGGGAAAGTGGACTGATATTTAGAACTTACTTTTTATTAAGATTACAAAGATATAAGAACTAGTGCACCTTGACTGAGAAACAACAACAACAAAACAACTCTTTAAGCAGCTCAACCAGATTTATGAGAATAAATTTAGGAATTAAAGTTGCTTTATAAGACATTTTTAGAATAATGTTAGAAATATTATTCTGTTTAGATTCTTAGGTTTAGAATTCTTAAGTTTTTAGTCATATGGGTTTCTGATGTTTTAAGAATGGCTTATAAACTTTAGGATATTTAAGAATAAGATTTTTTTAAGAGAGAATTTTTAATATTTATTTTTTTTAGTTTTTGGCAGACACAACATCTTTATTCGTATGTGGTGCTGAGGATCGAACCCAGGCCGCACACACACCAGGTGAGCGCGCTACCACTTGAGCCACATACCTAGCCCTTAAGTATAAGATTTAAGGGGACTTTTTTAGATGGGAATTTTAGATTAGAAATAAAAGTACAGGTGTACTTTAAAACTTAAAGGTTAATGATAGGTTAGGAGACTTAGAGTCTGGTTACGTAGTTTGGCATTAGTTAATAAGAAAATAGCATATCTTGGGGAAAATAGTACATCTTGGGAAAATCTGAAATCTAAAATCTGCATTTTATTAATGATTGCATTTTATTAATGATTGAAAATCTGAAATCTAAAATCTGCATTTTATTAATGATTGATAACTAAAGGTCACATCCTGGAAAAATGTAAATTGATGTTACATTTTTCTATATCCCTAATTATGGTTAAGGAAATGTTATGTCTTGGCAAAGTTTTGAAACTGTATAATCAATGATGTATTCTGAGTCTATAATCATTAAAAATAATAGAATAAAAGATGACACAGAGAGAGCTGCCTTAGAGCTCTCTCTCTGGAGATTGCTCCAACAGAATGACTCCTGTCTCATCTTTTCACTGACGCCACTCATCCTTCAGGACTCCCTGGACCCCAGCACATAAATATGTATACTTCTCTCTTGTTCACCTCTCTTTTGCTATAGGCACCTCACCTATGAGCCTAGTAATTGGTGGGGAAAGAAGTTTTTCCTTCCCTATGGTGCGCGCACGCACGCGCGCACACACACACTCACACACACACTCCATTCAATAAGCTAATTCTATGAGTTTTAAGAACAGGCATAACTTGGGCTGAGTATAGCTCAGTTGGTAGAGTACTTACCTTACATGCACAAAGCCCTGGGTTCAATCCCCAGCTCCACAAAAAAAAAAAAAAAAAAAAAAAAAAAGGACAAAACTTATCTACTTGGAGATAAATCATTCTATCTAAATAAGGCAGGAAAAAAAAAAAAAAAAAACATTAACCTCTAAAGGGATGGGAGAATTTGTGATGGAAATACAGCCAGGGAACCACACCTGCTATGATGGAAATATTTTATTTGATTTGTGTGATGGTAAAATTCATATGAAAACTCATTCAGTAGCATATTGAAGTTTTGCATATTCTAGTTTATGCAACTATTCAAGTAAAAAAAAGTCTAATAATGACAGGATACAAATGACAATACAAACACATGGTTCTTAAATCAGAAAATACATAAAGAACAATGAAAAAATGGGAACGATATATTACATCAGTTTGGATGGTTTGTCATTGGCTTTGTGGGTTTCTGTTTTGGCCACAAAAGTCAAGGAACTTGTTGGCTTTTGTTCAAAATGTATTAGCAGCTTCAGGCAAGAACCACCTCACTAAATACATCCGAATAGCTAGTCTTTCCTGGAGCCTTTGGCTATATGAGAAGCATTTTGATTCTACAATTTGTCAGATATCTAAGAAATACTAGTTTCAGCTCTCAGTTGGGATCACAGCTCAAAATTAAGTACTCCAGAGGCTCAGCTGCTTCCATTTTGCTGTAGGTCTTCCTAAAAGCATGTGCATGGTTTTTCATAATTTTATTTTTTTTTCATTCTGACCTCTCTACCATTCATCCAAACTCCTTCACACCTGTAGCTTGTTGACATACTGTATTTGTACTTCTGTAAATTCTGTGTCCCCTAAACCAACCCCTTCAACCTCTGCCTCCTGAGGCTACTACTGTCCTTTAGAGCTGAACTCTGGTGTGGCCTATTTGTGTCAGCTAACACTCTCTACCTCTCATGAGTTGGGACTACTCTTATCTCTTCTTGCCAAAACATCCTAAATTTTCACATGACAAACTGGTGTATTTGACTGAAATATGAACTCAAAGAAAAAAAGCAGTCTTCTCTTAGCAATATTAAAAAAGGATGAAGTTCTATGAGGTTAGGAAGTAATTTTCTAAGACAAATTACAAATGGCACACTACACTTGGTCTTTGGAAACACTGTGCAGGGGAAAAATGTTTTAACATATAGTTAAAGAAGGTCATTTTAACTTTAAAATTCTAATTAACCTACAGCACACACCTAATATCATGAACATATTGAGCCTGAAATATACTCATCTCCTACTTTTGAATTTTTCCTTTTTCCAAATGAGGACATAATAAAAAGCATCTAATTTTGGGGAAAGAACATTAAAGAAGCCCTTTCACCCTCCCAATTTGTATAAATGACTTTTCCTCCAGCCATCCATTTGGCTAACTTAATGGCTCTTTAAATTCTCACTACTGGTTTATGTTCATACTCAACCTTGGATTTAATAGTTCCAAGCACTTCCTCTCTTACTGCTCATATTTGATCCAAACTAATCACACCTTTTACTGCACTAAGTATTCTTTTCATCCCAGAGGCTCCTGGGAATAGCACACTGCTTGCAAAACAAAGGGAAACCAAGTCAGCATAATCTTATATGGGGAAGACGAGTTGTTTCCCTGCTCTGGGTGATGAGGGAGGTATATAACTAATGTTATATATGAGAAAGAAAAGCAGGTTTTGGACAGGTTTCAGGGAAATTTTTATTTGGCTATAGGCGATTCCAAGGAAAGGGTACTTTACAGTGTTCAGATGTCTGGGATGTCCTCCCTCCTTGCTCAGGTGTACATTAAAAAAATAGTTCAGGATTTAAGGATTTTACCTGGCCCTGGTTCCCTTTCTTTCTTTTCTTATTCTTTAATAATGTCTTGTTTTCTATCCATCCTTTACTGGATAGCTGGATAAAATCAAGATGAGCATCAACAAATCTTTTTGCACACATTGGAGATTGAACCCAGGGTACTCTACCAATGAGCTGCATACCTAGCCAGCATTGTTGTTGTTGTTGTTATTATTTTGAGACAGTATTGCTAAGTTGTTGAAGCTGGCCTTGAATTTGTGATCCTTCTGCCTCAGCCTTCTGAGTTGCTGGGATTATAGGCATTAACCTCCGTGCCCAAATGTCAAAAATCATTTTTTATTTAATGTATTTTATTCCTCTCCCCAGAACTCTACTACTCTTGTGATTTTCCCTCCTCTTTATTCCCTCATTTTCTCTTGACATAAGTGCTCAAAGTGAGTTTATTACAGTAGTGTAGCTTAGCCTATTGAGATTGAGGTTCCCCCCTCCTCCTTCCCAGGAACCCAGGACCTCAGGCATAATAGGCTCTCTAGCACTGAGCTATATCCCAGGACCCCAAGAACCATTTTTAAGTCTACTCTCTCAGTATCCTACACAATTTATAACTGAATCCTGTAAGTGCTGGCCTTGGAAGAGGGAAGGCAGTTCCCTCCTTTTGCTGACTAAGAGTATCTTCCTGGGATAGCCTCATTCTGTTGTTCTTTAAGTAGTTCTTCCTCTAAAGTCTGCTCAGTCCTCAATTCACTTTTTAGAGGGTAACCACCTGCATTACTCAAGGTTATCTCTATCTATCATTTAGTCCTAGTTTACCACTCCTGATATGCATGTAGAATAGCTGCTTATTTGTGACAGGTGCTTCATAAGCAAAACAGTGCTTGAGAGAATGAAATTAGAGAAAAGGGGAGGCAACAGAGGAAGGAAAATATATGTAGATAAAACTCATGATGGGTCCTGAAGAATGCATAGCTTTCATGAGAAAGGGGTAAAGAAGGAGAAAGGGGAACAGAGGGGCATCCCTGTGGGGTAAATTACACTTGGAAAGGATATAACTCAGAAATGGTAAATGGTAGGAAAAATGCATGCAAGGAGGCCATGGTAATGTTCAACCACATTTGTCAAGTCATTTGGGTTGCAAGTCTCACTCTAAAGCATGTGATTTGATTAGTGTAAGTCTCTAAGTTTATAAAAAAGAGAAGTACAAATCAAGAGTCTCTAAGTTGATAAAAAAGAGAAATCCAGGCACAAAATGGCCTTATGGAATCTGCCATCTTCTTTTCCAGCACTCAGGTGGAAAATGTTTGCAGGTAGCTTTCCTTCTCTTAACAAAAGTAGGTTCCAGCAGCTCAGTTTACATTGAGGGATTAAATAACATAACCACAGTCTGCCTTCAGAACTGGGCTAGTTTTGAAATCTTCCTTGTGATTACGAGTGACCTGTACTCTGTGCTTGCTCTTGGAGTCAAGGGAATGAACTACTGTCACCTAAACAATGTAGACTGATAGAGGTGCTCTGGGTCCTGCAGATGACAAGTGGAGACTGACTAGAAAGGGAATGGATGCTGAGTAAGCAGAAATAATAGCTGATCACCACAAAAGCCTGACTTGGAATGATCCTCCTATACAAGGCAACTTAGAAGTAATCTAGTTGGAACTCTTTGTTTTACAAGTGAGAAAATTAAAACCCAGAAAGGGAAATCCCGAGAGAAAATAAATTAGTATATTGGACACCCAAAAATCAAATATGATTTGAATATACAATTGGTTAATCCAAAAATTCTCTTAAAAATAAAATATTGAAAAGTCATAAGTAAGTGTTTTTACTCAAGTCATACACATACACACACACAGGGTGGGGAAGAAGAGGAGGATGACTTGTCAATCTTGATGTGGGGTCAAGTTCCTTCCTGTGAATAGGTATCACCAGCCTGTTATGGGGGGGGCAGGGGCAGGGGCAGGGGCGGGGCAGGGGCGGGGCAGGGGCAGGGCAGGGAAATCAACTGTGATCAAATAGAGTCTTGGGCTTTTTAAAGTGAAGTGAAACCTTGAAAGTAGCTGCATGGAAACCTACTTGCAACATATTTTCTAGTATTCAAGATTTCTCTCCAATATTTTACTATTGTCTTGTCCATGATTAACAGTGACAAACTCACCCAATGTTTTTAAAGCACTCAAATTCATTTTCTCTGAAACAGCATTCTCTCTTCTTCCACTCATTTAATTTTAAGTACATTAAATAACTGTAGTAACACATTATTGGAATAAAACAATTTGAAAATAATAAATACAGTGAACTCTTGGTAGCCCAAATTCCTGCTGGTAGGAAATACTACACATCAGTCAATAAGTTATGAGTGTTCAGTGCTTTGGGGCATCAGATGGTACATCATAAAAAGAAAATAGCTTCTTTTGAGTTTACACGTTTCCTAGTTCAAAAATGACTACTAGCCAAAAATAACAGAAATTGGTTAAGAGAACATCTGTTGTATTATTTAATAGGAGACAGCATTCTCAAAGTTTGGGAGAGATAGTATATATGTACAGGTATAAATATACATATGCGTGTGTATGTATAAAAGGAAACAATTATTCCCAAATCTCTTTATCTAGGTTGTAAGTTTCTCTGCATTCCTTAACACTTGCTCAATGCCAAAATTCTCTAAATACCACAAGATTAAAAATAAGATGGCATCACCTCCACTGAGGTGTTCTTCTAACCCTCGCTTTCTCAGGCCACTCTGTTATGAGAAGCAGCACAGTCTGAAAAGTTTCCACAGGGATGTCTAAGACAGACAGATGGCCTCCTCTGTACTTTCTACTTTGGGGAATTAGGGAAGAGGCTTTCATGAATGCTTATAACATCAACAAACCACAATCGAGCCATCACTTCACTCCTGCATAGAAAGCCCCTCCAAATGAGAAATACCTTTTTGGATGAACATTTTCAAATTTATACATATAAGCATCTCTCTGCATATTCTTTATAGGTCCTCCTGTGAAAAAGCAGGAATTCATGAATAAAGACAGCGTGGCAAGGAACCAAAGGACTGATGGCACTTCCCTCAAAGTGGCTCAGATCCTAGTTGTGAACACTGCATGAGCATATAAATGAATATAGTGGTTGCTATAAAGTGGGTCCATGGCATGTTTTTGACTGTGGATGCCATGAATTTGCTTTGGGAGGGGCAGTGTGGAACTCTTTCTGGTAGTCTTAAAAAGTCATCCATGAGAGCTGGGGATGTAGCTCAATGATCAAGTACTTGTCTGGCATTCATGAGGCTCTGGGTTTGATCTACAGCACCACAAAAATAAATGAATGAATGAAAAACTTAATAAATTAATAATGATTTACTTTTGAGAAAAAAAATATTTTCCAGGTCAATAATAAATAGGGAGATGAGAGATAATGGTTGGCTTTTAGGCAGAAAAAGGTTCTAATTTGAGTACACACTAAAATTCAGAACAGTCTGGAGATGCTCGAGCTACTAACCTACATTCATATCCTTCAAAACTTTATGGTGACTGCCAATGTATCTCAGCTTCCTGACCTTTCTTCTTTCTTTGTATTTTCGTTATTGGTATGCTAGTCCTTAAGGAAAGGTGCTTTATGGTAATTATCCTATTAAGGGATTTTCTTATATTCTTTATTATCATCTGTCTTCTTCATATCAGATGCCAGACCTGATGTAGAACTGATATAGTTTGTAATCTGCTATGTCTCAGTAGACATATGCACATAGGCCTGAGACTCTGCTGGAGCTTATAACTTGAACAATTATAAAAAGACTTAAATTATCGTGACAGTGAACATACAGTATCTCACTGTACCCTTTTTAAACAAGCTTCTAGGTCCCCCCAAAACATGCCTTGCTTAAAAACAGCATTGTGGATCAAGGCAGTATTTATGTTTTTCTTGGTGTTTTCTCCCAGTCACCTAACAAAACTGACACATGAGGTATATTCTAGGTAATTATGGAAGGATACAGTACAGCATATCTAAATTGAGCCAGAAATATTTTAGTTCAGATCTTCACAGCTTTGAGCTTTCTGGTTTTATGAAACATAAAGCATTTGATCTTGGGATCATGAGTAAAATCATGAAATCATCTTCTATAAAGCTGATTTTTTTTTTAATGCTGGGTAGAGTTTTGGTTTTTGTTGTTTTTGTCTATTGCTTCACATATAACAGATTTAATTCAGAAAGCAAACTGTTCTACAGGCCCACTGGAAAACCACCACCAATTGTGAGAGTCATTAGAGTTAGCTTTGAGAATCCACCCTTCATTTCACTAGCTTCCCTAATGTTAATGATCATAGCACTGATGAAAAATTGCTGGTTCATGACCTCTACTGGCTCTAAGCAAAGGACACCCAGGACTGCCTACTCTCACAGAAGCAAAGCATTTTGGACAGTGAAGAGTTTAAGGTGACGTGGGGATGCTTTGCTCCAAAGACATGAGGTCTGAAGAGGATTACTGTGTGTTCTAGCTAATGGGCAACACAGGAGTGAGGAAAATGCCAGGAATTCCTTGGCTCATCAGGAAAGGCAGAAACTACAAATTACACAAGTGCTTTGGCTCAGGAGCTAGAGGAGGGCTGCCAAGTTCTGGAGATATTCCCTAAATCTGCCATGAATACTGGGCAGCCAGTGGGACTACAGCTGACCATCCCAGAGCTTGGCTTCAGTTATCATTAAACTGTGAAGGGCAGAAACTATACCTTTGGCTAAAAAAAAAAAAAAAAAAAACACTGATTCTTCATTTTCTATAAATGGAAAATAAACACAGAAGATAAAAGGAGATATAAAGCTACTTTCATAGCAACAGGGTACTTGCTTGCAATTCAGCCAAAAACAATTTGTTATGTTTATGCACATACAAAAAATCCCAGCCAAAAATCCAGATGTTGGATGAACATGATCAAAATATGAATCTAAAGGGTAATAATGTGAATTATTAATTAGCTTTTTACCTTTTCTCAATGAAGTGTTTAACTTAGTCAAAGACAGAGGATGTATGATGAATGCTGCAGAATGTGCCAATTCAGTATGACCCAATACAGAACATCCACAAAACTGAAAAAATATAGGGGTGGTGAGGACAAGGAAGGGTAGGAAAACTTACTTGCCCTTATAGAATATGCTCCATTTATAGTTTAATTCTAGATGTTCCACAGCTTTGGTCAGAAGCCTCAGCTTAACTGAAATGTTATTTCTTTCTCCACTTTATTAGGAGTGATACCATAAAGGCATTGCTTCAATCTTAATGTTCTATCTGCTATGAAATTGAAAGAAGCTTGGTTCTCTTCATTACAATGCACATTTACAGTATGGCTGGATAGAAGCTATATAGCCGTTTCTATGCATCCACATGACAATATTCATTTTTCTCTGAGTAGGAAAGTTTTGCATGAAATGGTTACTGTTCCATGCATCTCAATATTACTTTTAATAATGAAAACATTTTTCCTCCATTTCATTGTCTAGGGCTCTTTTTTCCCTTCCTTTCTCTTATCAGTTCATGATGCTATTTTGTGTCTGATTTTGTAAACTTGCATATCCTCATACATGCATGAAAATAGTATTTTCTTTTAAGTATTTCTGAAACCTTTCACATAACTAGTAATTTCCTAAAATAACATGCACCTGGGGCGGTAACCATGGAATATGGGCATCATTATGTGGTATCTAGAGCTTATGAAGAGGATCTCAGCTGAGACCTGTAATTTGTTGGTTTGCCTTGATTCATGCCAAAGATCCTTACCATTCACCTCTCCATAGAGACATCTGAGTGAGCCTTGTAAGACCCTCACATCACATCTCACATATACAATTCAGGTTATACTCTACAGACTTTCAGACTCAAGTACAAACTCATTGTGATTTTCAGGAGCCTTAGCTATCCAACTCTGGCCTACTTATAAACCCTAATTTGTGTGAGGCCCTTATATGATGTGTGATTCCTGATCCACCCAGATATACAAACACCTAAAAATTTGGTTTGAGTATTGCAATATGCAGGCAAAGAACTGAATGCTAGTGATACAATGGTACACAGACATATTTTCAGAGAGATAAGTAATAAGGTAATACAATCATGGGCGACATGTGGGATGCTGGAAATGCAGGAGAATGATCTACCAGCTGAGACTGGAATTGAGTGTGATGACCTCAGAGAGTTTTATAGTTTGGATCTTCATTACAATGCACATTGACAGTATGGCTGTCAATGTGTATCTCCCAAAGGCTCTATATTAATGGCTTGTTCTCCAGTGTGGAAAACTTTAAGAGGGAGGCCTAATGGGAAGTCTACGCCATTGTGAGTGTGCTCTTGAAGAAGATTATGAGACCCTGGCCCCTCCTCTCTTTTTGGCTTCCTGGTCATTAAAAAAAAAGTGTATTTTATTCTCCTTGTGCTCCTGCTATGATGTGCTGCCTCATCCAAGGCCCAAAGCAATGGGGCCAATCAATCATGGATTGAAACCTTTAAAACTGTGAACCAAAATATCATTTTTCTCTCTATAAGGTGATTATCTCAGTTATTTTGTTATAATGACAAAAATCTGACTAACACATGGTTTCCACGCAAAACTAATATCTAAGCAAAAACCCAAAGAATATAGAGATATCAGTCAGCCAGATAGTATAATCATGACTAGTCATCCAGTAAAGAGGGGTCTTTCTAATGTCTTATAATCAGCAACATTTTTAAAAACTGTAATTATTTCACGATGGTTGCAATGTAGGACTATGGTGCAGAATGAATGATTGGCAGCTCCCCTATTATGTCTTCCCCTTCAATCCTCTGTCCCCACATACTTACACCCTCTTCTTATTGTCTGCAAGAGGAGCTCCCAGTCTTTACTTCATGTACTACATTCTCAGAGGAGTATTCTCCACCCTTATCATCATCCTGCACTGACAAAGACTCCTTGACTTTTCTGACACTTTCCCTCAATTATACCTGCTTTGAAGGTGTCTCCATAGTTTTTTTTTCCTCCTAGCAAGAGCAAGGGACATAATGAAAATGTATTTGAGTAAAAAGGAGAAGAGATGGTTAAAAACCTCATCTTTTATACTTGCAATCTATCTACAAATGCATTGGTCTGCACTGTAAGATAGGCAATCTGATCTAGACATATATTAGGGAATGAAATTGATTCAAAACCTTCCAATGAAAACATGAGTGACTCATGAGGTCTTTACCTCCTTCTGATAACATACAAAGGGAATAGTGATTAAAAAAAAAGCCTAAACAGAGCATGAAATCTTCTAGGGAAAATACTTAATTAGAGTGGAGAAAGAATAGAAAACAATGCAATTATTGCATCTCCTTTGAGCAAGAGGAAGGAGTTCAATCATTGTGCAAAGCATATTTTAAGAAGTCTTTGGGGGACCTGCACCATCATAAAAGAGATACAAAGCTGGACATTTGCAGAGGAGTTCCTTTCTCTTGACATAGTATCTTCTTTTAGAAATAACTTTCCTTTTAAAATTAAATAAAACAAATTATAATCAGCATGTTACCTTAGGTCAGAAGGATACCAGTAAACACCTTTGCTGCTGGTGTCACAAGAAACTGTTGAGCTGAAGCATCTCAGTTCTGTGTCCCAATGAAAGAAAATTTACAGTGTAGTGCAAAAAGTCAAGCAAGATAATTTGGGGCTGCGGATGTGGCTCAAATGGTTGCGTGCTTGCCTGGCATGCATGTGGCCCGGGTTCGATCCTCAGCACCACATACAAAACAAAGATGTTGTGTCCGCCAATAACTAAAAAATAAATATTAAAATTCTCTGTCTCTCCCTCTCCCTCTCTTTAAAAAAAAAGATAATTTTATTAAAAGTGAAAGTAAACTAACGCTCAAGCAAACAGCTCTCTAAAGAAACACTGTGTTGTCTCTGAGCAGAAAATGACAAAGAAAGCTACTCTATTTTCTAATTTGTTGCTTTGATATTTCCCAGGAGAACTGGGTTCCACCTTCTGCAGTCTTTACCAATCTCCTCCTTCATATTGGAGGGAAGTTTTTTACCCTACTAGGTCCTAACTGGAACTGTCATGACAACCAATCTATTCATGGAGGCTTCATCTATAAGTTTTTAATCCTGTGTTCTCATGGGTGCTGGTATTAATGATGGGACAGACTTCATCTTAGTAAGCCTGTGCTACTAAAGGAATTTCGCTTCTGAAATACACCAAGAAACCTATGACCATAAATCCTAACTTTACAATGCCTTCAGTAGACTGTCAGAAGTTAGCCTTATTGATTTTTTTTAATTGACATATTTCTTAATTAGCTATCTTTGTTTCTCCCTGTTTATTCTTAGGGAGGTATGTACACCTCTTGTTCTACAACTTACTTGATTATTCATTAAAGGCAATTCAAAGAAACCCTTGTCCCTGCTATGTTACGGTTCACATTTCATTACTCATTACCACTACCTAACACTTTTATCTCTCAAAAAATCTTTGTAGTAGCAAAGAAGATAGAGTAAAAGGAAGGAGAACAAATTTAGGAAAGCAAGAAAAAGACTAAGAGTGAGAAAATAAGAGATCTAGGAAACCAAGGTGACATTGATGCCTACTAAGAGTAGTGTGCTACTCATCCTACTCATCAGAACTTTCTGGGTCTGCAAGAGACCTGGAAAGGAAAAGGGGAAAATGATTCCTGTAGTTTTTCCACTAAGGAAGTAATGGATACATTACAAAGGGAAAATGGTCTTCTCTGAAAATGCAGCAAACTTAATACACACTTGGATGCATTATTATTTCACTTCTTATTAATGTTAATGATTTCCTCTCAGAAAGCTCTCCTCTCATAAAAAAGAATATATGCTAATTGCAATATTATGAAAACAATATGATCACTACAAAAGAGGAATGTCAACTCAAAGAACAGACCAGGTGTATGGATTCATTTGCATTTCATGGCAACATGTTGGAAACCAGCCTGCATAAATTATGTGCAAACACCAAACCCTCAAAGAGACACATGCTTTGGCAGTGGAACACAGCACCAACCACTCTCTCAGCATATCCTACTACTGACAAAACACCTACCTTCTACAGTGGCTCGCTTGGGCTGGATGGTGATGGCTCCTTCTGCAATATCTTCATGCTGGTGTAGAGGGTTTATTTTGGATCCCCAGCTGTCTGATCCCACCCAAAGAAAATGTCCCACTTGGTCAGCTCTTTTGGCTGCTGCAAGAATTTGCCTGTGGAAAGGAATATAAAAAGGAGCATTAAAATAATAATAATAAAATTAAAAGGAACATTAATGATAAATAGCAGAAGCTGGAAAAAAGCATATTCAAAATCAAGTAGAAGGAAAGCAAGCTGTTTTTCTCAAAAAGTAAATAATTGATGACAACAAAAAGCATGCCAAAGGATTTATATGCCTACTAAGAGATTTTGTAAACCAATAATAAAAATGTCAAAGCATCTCGAATAAAATAGTCAAAGGACATAAAAAAAATTAAATTATAAAGAATTATAAATGCCCAATAAGCTGGATATGTCATAAAGAAAGGGAATATAAACTATAACAAGATAGCAAATTCATGTCCTATTTGGGACTTTTTTTTTTTTTTTTTTTTTTTGAGTTTGCACTTGGTGCTGAAGAAAAGACTTCCATTTACAATTGGTGGAGTCATTTCAAGAAAGCAATATGTTCACATAAATCAAAGTTATTTATTAAAATAAACAATTTGACATTAAACAAAAAATTATAATCTATGTTTATGGATTAAACTACTTTATAAATAGCAAAGACAGTAAGAGTAAACGAAAGAAAAAAGAAAACTAGTTATTAATGGAAAATCATTACAGTAGTATTTTTGGAAGAAGAGAGGGATGAGAAGTAATTTTGTTTTCAGAACACACACAAAAAAAGTACAACTAAAGCTCCTTTGGTGGGTAATGCAACAGGGAAAAAAAGAAAAAAAAAAAAAAAACTTGTTGGCCTCACCGGATTTGAGGTTACCAGAGATATAGAAATAAAAACAAAAGGACTGACTTAAAGCATGTACAGGAAATGACAAAAAGCCAGCTCATTTCTTCAAGTCAGGAAAAGGAAATGGTTATTTTCTTAAAAAGAAATATAAACAATGGATTCTGATATTGTGAACACTCAATAAAAGATGAGTTATATAAAACATGACTGCAAATTAGTGCAACCTTTCTGGAAAGTAGTGTGGAAATTCCTTTGAAAACTGGAAATGAAATATAAGCCCCCACTCCTTTGTATTTACACAAAAGAACTGAAATCTGCATCGTGTAGTGATACAGCCATATCAACGTTTACAGCAGCAGAATTCACAATAGCTAAATCATGGAATCAACCCAGAAGGCCATCATAGATGAAAGGATAAAGAAAATATTGCATATATACATGATGGAGTTCACTCATAAGGAAGGATGAAATTATTGCATTTCCCAGTAAATGTATGGAACTGGAGAATACCATGTTAAGTGAGATAAGCCAGACACAGAAAAATCAAGAATCAAATGTTTTCTCTCATTATATGGAAGCTAAAGCAAAATAAGGGTAAGCAGAGTGGGGGAACAGAAATTCATAAAGATGTAGCAAAGATCAGTGGAGTAGAAGGAGGAGACTGAAAGGAAGGAAGAATAGGAAAGGGAAGGAAATATAGAAGAACGAATTTAACAAAATCATGCCATGTACATTTATAAGCATATCACAGTGAATTCCACCTTTAGATATACCTACAAAGCACCAAGCAAAAAATATATGAGGGAAAGGAAAACCAATAAGGTAGAGTAAAGAGAACAGGGGGAAGGAGAAGGGGAGGGAAAAGGTGTGGAGTCCCAGGACTAAAAAGTAGTAAATCAAATTCCCTGCATGTACGATTTTGTCAAAATGAACTCAAGCATTACATATAACTATAATACACTATGAAAATTAAAAAATAATTATCCAACAACAAAACCCATTGAGGTAAGGATGGGAAGAAATGTCTACAAATCAATATATTAAATATTGAAATGGTAAGACATCAGGAAACATTCAACTTCTGCTTACAGAGCACGAGAAACCAGGAAAAAAGTTTGTTAAGTTCTGAACCATCTCAGAGGAAAGACCTGAGATACTGATTTACAGGAAATCCCTCAACAGAATGACCAGTTTGATGCCTGACCAGCCCAATGGGGACCCTTAGGTGTAAGTGTAGCCCAGGTACACAATGGAGGATCACAATGCCTAAATGAAATGTGAATGGCCTGAAGTTCCCTTAACTATAGAAAATCTCCTACATAAAATAGAATAATGAACAAGAAAAAAGACATTGGTGTGGTATGGGGAAGAGATAATATAAGAACAAAATAACAAATACATTTAATTGAAAATTTTCACTTCTGTAAACAGCAAGATGAAACAGTAACACTATGGAACAACTCTTCCAAAAAATATGAAATCAAAATTATATTTGAAGAGGTAAAAGAAAAAGTTTAGGAAACACTGCAGAAAGTAAAACAACCAAAAATAAATAAGAAAAAAGTGTTAAAAAACAGATATAGGAAACCCTATATCCAAGTAACATTTGCACAACAAATGTGTGATGTTTTTTTTTGGGGGGGTCCTCTGGGGATTAAATTCAGGGACACTCAACCACTGAACCACATTCCCAGCCCTATTTTGTATTTTATTTAGAGGCAGGGTCTCACTGAGTTACATAGAGTGTCTTACTTTTACAGAGGCTGGCTTTGAACTCAAGATCTTCTTGCCTCAGCCTCCCAAATAATTTTTTAACGTTATTAATTTTAATTTAAATAATTTTTTAATTTTAGTGTTTTTTTTTTTAACAGAAGAAAAATCCAAGAAATTGAAAGGCCTGGATTTCCAAATTAGGAAAGATAAAATAGTGTAAAAATGGGAGAAAATAAAGCATATTACAAAAATTCAAGATGACTGAAAATAATGAGTATTCTGAAATCATTCAGAGAGAAAGTTAGGACACGTGCAGAGAAATAAAAAGATCAATTGCTCAAGTGCAAAAAAGAAAAAAATGAAGGATGAGACAGCAATGATGCATTAACTCCAAATTTGGGGGCAAAATTTGTTGTTTAATCCAAAATAATATTAAAAAAGTAAATAAAAACCCCAATACAAAGAGAATTTGCATGCATGTCAAGTGGGTCTTATAGGTTTTTCCATGCTAAACCAGAATTTCACAACCTCTACAAGCATGAACTTCTCTTTAGGCACCTACAGATATTTGTTGTGAATCATTTATGGGCTAGATATGGTGTATTTAAGAAAAAATACATGAGACAACACCTTAACACCCCAATTGTATTCAGTATAAAAACAAGTTTAGTCATTAAATATACAGAGATGTTTTAATTTACTCTTTTGAAAAATTTATTAAAGAATGTTCTCTAGGGACATGAGAAAATAAACCAAGAATAAAAATCACTCCAGAGCCAGGAAAGATCATTGAGAAAGAGAGCGTGTACACATGAGTGAAAGAACAAGCAAGAGAAAGAGTGAGAGAGTTTGAAACTCTTGACAGTAACTAGTCCAAATTAAGAGAATGATGGAGATTTCAGGAAGGATGTGCACAGGAAAAAATAATGGAACTCAGATTTTTTTCTATATGAACATATAGAAAAAAGTAGTAGACCTATGAGGTCAACAGAAAAATATTAAAGTAGCTTCACAAATAAAAAACATTGTCATGGGGCTGGGAATGTGGCTCAAGCAGTAGCGCGCTCGCCAGGCACGCGTGGAGTGCTGGGTTCGATCCTCAGCACCACATAAAAATAAAAGATGTTGTGTCCACCGAAAACTGAAAAAAATAAATAAATAAATAAATTCTCTTAAAAAAAAAAAAACATGGTCATGTTAGCATGAGGAAAAAGCAAAAAGATTTTTCTAAAATACAAGATAATAAAAAAAAACGATGCTATTGTGTGTGACAATTACATAATCATAATAAACACTTATTTTTATGAAATAAATATCTGATAGAATATACTGGGAAGTTAGGAGAGAAGTAAGTGACTTCAATCCTACCAGAAGGGAATTCATTATGCAGATAAGAGCAAAAAAAAGGGGGGGGGCCTAAAGATTAAAGAGTTAAAAATAGCAGGCTGGGGCTATAGCTCAATGGTAGAGCGCTTGCCTCACACATGTGAAGCACTGGGTTCGATCCTTGGCACCACATAAAAATAAAGATTATGTCCATCTACAACTTAAAAATAAAAGTTAAAATAGGCCCATGGTGGTGCAATTTAGTGAGATACTGTCTCAAAAACTAAAATGGGTTAGAGATGTGGCTCAGAGAGTAAGAGCCTCTGGCTTCAATCCCTGGTACAGAAAAAAAAAAAAAAAGCTTTATTTTCTAATGGATTTACTTTTATAATCAGAAAGGTATTTCAGAAAAAGATTCACTGTTGCCTAAAATCCAAATGATCAATACTCTGAATGATTTAACACTTAGCTTCAGAATCTAGATACTAATGTCTTCTCACTGCTATTCTCAGACCAAGTATTTGAAGTTAATGTTCCAAGAAATCTCAAAATCTCCCATCTACAGTGTAAAGCTTCTGAAACAAGAAATAAATAGCAAACATTGTAGGTGATCTGTACTCTTCAGATACCCGTGCTTCTAAGATCACATTTTGGAAGAAATATATACGTACTCCACTTTTATCACCATGCTCAAAAACTATGATTGCAGTCATTACAATAAATCACAGTATCCAGTAATACTCAGTGCACAGACCAGAACACTGAAAGAATGAACATAATTATTAAGTAAACTACATTCATTCTACATCCAAAATAAATATGCTAGCTACAGATCAAACATATTAGAACTCATCAATCAACAGATCTATCAGTAGTACATTTTGTATGTGCTGAGTGCATTTAAAATAAACATAAGGCCATGCCTTACCAATATGATACAAGTTTTAAAAATGTGTGAAATAGGTATGGGAAGGATTTGAGATAATCAAGGAGGTTATTATTAGTAGCATGGGGGAAAAAAGTGTACCACAAAGACAAGTATAGTAATTACAGAATTTCAAAAATAACTAAAACACTGATTAAAGAAAATATCTTAAGAACAACACAACCAGCATTTTCTAAGGAGAGAGAGAATACATTTAAGCGTAATCAGAAACATTTCCCTAGCAAGTATGAAAGAGACTTTGAAGAACAGATATTGGTTCATTAGAAAGAGAAAAGACAAAATGAATAAACGCTATGACAGAGATGCATTTGGGGTGGAGAACTGGGTGTGAGGTCTAAAATGTTAAAGTGGGACATTTTAAATAATTGTGTAGTTCAGAAAGAAAAGTTTGTACTTCCAATCATGAAGTTCTGCCATAAGACTATGTATTTCTTTCATGTATCCAATGCCACTCATTGACAATCAACTATGGCCTGTGTACTAGCACAGGTATTAAAAATACAAAAATCAGTCAAGGGAAGCATTATCTCTATGCTAATTAGGATTACAGATTACTGGAGAATACCGACATGAATTTAGCCACACAATGATATAACACTGCACTACTGGCATAAACTGAAGTATTATAATGAATTTTCCAAAGCTACTCTGTTCCATGATCTCCATGACAAAACAACACTAGAGCTGGCACTAGGGATGAAAAAGGGAAGGAAATGCATTCTAGGTAGGTGAAAGAGAAGGTATGAAGACCTGGGAGGAAGAAAATGCAAACAACCCCTTAAAAGTATTTTCATTGTATTGATGGGAAAACTGAGGACCTGAGAAATTGGGACTTATTGGGAGGAAATTGCCCCTAGTGGGACAGTGCCCATTGAAGTAGTTAAATATTCTCAGATTCAAGTTTAATACTTTTCCATGTCTCAGCCCTGTTGTCCACCTGCAATCAGAGATTCGTACCAGGATGGATTTATGGGTAGTACATAGACTACATAGACAGCAGAGTAGGGGCAGATAAAGGTACAAAGTCTGGTTACTGGCAGTGCAGAGATCCAAACAAATTGTGATCATGGCCTGGCCCTGTCTTTATTTTTGTTTTCCTGTGGATTAAACAGAGGGCCTCACAGGTGCATGATAAGCCCTCTACCAATGAGTTACAACCCCAGGCCTTGAGCACTACAACTTTACCCAATAAAAGATATTTGCCTTCACATTCAATGATATATAATTTTGAACTACCAGATAGACAATGATTTAAACCAGTTCTTTCACATCAGTGAATCAAAAACTGGCATGTCTCTAGGAGACAGTATTTTAAGGAACACATCTTTATCCTAGTACTTTCATTTCAAGGACTTTATCTTATCATATTTATTTATTTATTTAGGTACCAGGGATTGATCCCAGGAGTGCTTAACTATTAAACCTAATCCCCAGCCCTTTTTAATATTTTAGAAACAGGGTCTTGTTGAATAGCTAAGGCCTGGGCCTAAGTTGCTGAAGCTGGCCTTGAACTCGTGATCCTCCTGCCTTAGCCTCCCAAGCTGCTGGGATCATAAGCAGGCACCACTGCACCTGGCTATCTTATAATTCCTCGTAAGATAGATATATAATATTTTTGTATCATATTATTCCTGAACAAGGTATATAATACATCAATGTTTACATGTTAATAGATTTATATATTAAAGTCTATAATCAAACTTAAATGTCATCAACAAGGGGACATTTAGATAATTATATATGTAAAATAAAATTCTGCATGGCTATTCAAAAGACTACATCTATCAGGTACTGAGATCCTCAGTGAAAAAAGCCTGAGCAAAGACATTCAAGGTGCAGAATAGGTACAGGTAGTACATGTATTATATTAAAAACAGGAACATAAGCACAAACACAGTATCTCTAATAATGATCTAACAAGAGGCTAGAATGATCTAACAAGAACTAAGAGACAAGATAAATTATATTGTACCTTCTAGTGTGGATACTTACAGAGTTATTTTACTTTTGAATCAGGTATAATTACCATTTATTTTATAAAGATAAAAATAGATCCTGGACCAGATTGGGAGTGATTAGAAAAGGAAGCAGGGGACATCATGTTCTAGAAAGACCGGCTTTACATGGTTTGCCTACAAATCCAAGGAATTAGGGGAAAAGGGAAGATTATAAGTAGCTTTGTGTAGACTGAGAGAGAGGGAATAAAGACATGAGAAGGAAAAAGGGGATTCAGGAATCCACAGATAGGATAAGTTTTGTTCTGAACATAAGAGTTTAAGGCATTGCCAATAAACTAGACTTATATAAGACTTTACTAACATTAACAAGACATTCTTTAGATAAAAATCTACTATATCTGGATATGCTTTAAGAATCTTAGTGTTTTTTCTTCTTTTTAATAACTGAATACATTTATTTTCTAATAGAAAAGACAGAACACGAACAAGGTGCTATATCCATGGGAGAGTACAGCTCCCTGTGAGGGAATAGAGAGCACACACAGATATTGCCACTGTATCATTACGGCTTTGATCCTATGCTGTGTTTTCTCTTTCAGTCAGCATCCAGGTCTTTCTGTCTCCTATAGCTGCAACATGCATATGAACATATTTCACCAATAATCCTTACTTTATATCCTCATCGTTGGCAAAAATCACGACGGCCCTGGAGTTGGGAGTGTCCAGGAGCTGTTTGATAATCCTATCAAAGTCAATGGTCCTGTCTTTGCGCTCTTGGGGTATTCTCACGGACTGGGCAATGCAGAGCCCACCTGTTCAAAAGAAAGCAGAGTGTCAATAAAGTTCCCACAGAGATATGAAAGGAACCAGGGAAGGTAAATGGGAGGAGAGAATCCTAATTGCACAGCACTTCCCTGATGACGTACATGGCTTTGGAAGGCAAAAGACATGATGCTGTCTATTGCTCATAGTTCATATACTTGTCATTAGGCTATTAACCTCCCTCTCTCTGCAATGCACTTGTAAATGTCTAATTATACCTAGGAATACCAGTGATGTTAATTCTGAGTAGATAGGCAAACAGTGGCAGATAAGGTGGGCAGGTGGGAGAAGATGATATGCTACACTAAAATAATAAGGAAAATGGAACACCTAAAGCTCATGTTTTTCTGAATTTTCCAGTTTGGGGATTCTCAGTAAATTTTTTCCTTTCACACCAATCTCAATTTTCAAAACTCAGTTCCAATGAAATAAATCTAAAAGGAAAGCAAGAACATCAACTACTATATATCATAGTGTACACACACCATTTTTACATATTTATCTTATGCTATCTCATTTTATCCTCTTAAAACTCTTATAAGGTACTTACTATTACATATTTTAACTTCTGGAAAAGGTGGACTAAAGGATTTTTTACTCCATACTTCACAGTAATTATGATAAAAATTGATATTATGGATTTCAAGGTGGGAAAATATTCAATAGGTTACTAAGCAATTAGTAAACTTCTTCCTGTTCCACCTCCTGCTTAGTGATTGTTTCAGATTGTAATATTTTGTAAAACACACTTTAAGAAAGGCAAGTGTAGGTGAAAGGTGTAGAGTATATTTGTGGGAAAGACTATAAAGTCATTCAAGGGGCAGAAGACTTAGAGGTAGGGACAAGAAAAATGTCTTACTCTACAGACAGCTGTAGTTAGCAAGTTTACACTTTGCATAGACAATTGGTTGTATGTTACTAGGTATCCATAAATACAGAAAATATGAACCTCAACTCCAAATTGAGCATTTATTACACTTTACTGTCAATTAGTGTTAGTTCTAAGTGGCCCTCAATCTGCAGAGTGCCTGAAATTATCTGTTGTCCTGCTTCAAAATATTGCTAATAATATTATAAATCAACTTGACTTAACTGACATCTCTAGAGCAATCCACATAACCACAGAACAGCCCAGACTCTTTTCAAGTATAAATGGAATATTTACTGTGACAGAGCACTATATAAGGGCCATTGGGGGGGGGGGGGGGGGCTTAAAATTAGAAAGCATAGAAATCATACAAAGTATGTTCTCAGACCATAACAGGGTCACAGAAGAAATTAATAAAAAAGGTAACAGGAAAATTTAAATACTTGGAAATTAAACAGCATACTTTTAAATAACCCCCAAATCCAAAATGAAGTTCCCAAGAAAATTTAAAAACACTGAACTGAAAATGAAACCGCAACATATCAAATTCATAGATTATAGGTAAAGCAGTGTTCAGAAGGAAATCACCATTGTTCACTTAGCTTAGAAAACCTGAAATCAGCAACCTAAACTTCTACTTCAAGAGAAAGGGTGAATAAATACCCACAGAAGGCAGAAAGAAATAATAAAAATTAAAGCAAAAGTCAATGAATTTGAAGACAGAAAAAAATAAAAACAATGAAATCAAAAGTTACCATTTTGTTAGGATCAGTAAAAATTTACAAATCTTTTGACAGGCTGATCAAAATGGGAGGGATGGCAAATGACTGAATGAGGAATGAAACATAATACTGTCGAACTTACCCATGGATATTAAAAGCTAATAAGACGGTATTACAAATAACTTTATGCCAATGAATTCAGCTATGTAAAATTAAGAACTCCGAAATACACAAATTTTCATAACTATATGAAGAAAAAATATGTATGTAGAATCCTGGTATAAATTAAAAATTCCAAATTCACAGTTTAAATTTAAAAAAAAAAAAAAAACTTCCAAAAAGAAGATTCAGACTCAGATGGTTCCATTCATAAAGTCTACCAAACAATGAAGGAAGAAATAATCTCAGGAAATAGAAGAGCATAAATCATTCCATGAGTTCAGAATTATGAAACAACTAAAACAGACAATGTTTACATAATAAAGTGAAATACAGTAATAGAGTGTAGTGGCCAGGACAGACTAAAGATCTGTGGCCTGCTAGGTGGCTTTCTTGAGCCAATATTATAGCTGCCACCAAACTTGGATTCACACCTGCTATTCTACATCATGGAGGACCCAAAGATGAGCACCAGCAGATAAAAATGTGACCATCTTGAGAAAATAAGATTTTGGGGCATAAGGAACTAGGCCACCGGAAGTGACAAGAAGAAAACTGTGTCCCTAGACAGTTAATTTTTGTATAGATTATTAGGTATTTGTCAAGATTCATTATTTTTGCATGTGAATAGCCATTTCAGCATCATATGATGAACAGTCTTTTTTTCTTTTAATTTCCTTTGTAGCTTTCCTCACAGTCAGCTGATGGTAGCTGTTCTGGTGTATTTCTGAGTCTGTTTTCTCCTGTTCACCTAAGTGTCTATAATTTCATCAATACTGCACTGTCTTTTGAATATTGTAGGTTTTTTTTTTTTTTAAGAGAGAGAGAATTTTAATATTTATTTTTTAGTTTTTGACAGACACAACATCTTTGTATGTGGTGCTGATCGAACCCGGGCCACACACATGCCAAGTGAGCGCGTTACCGCTTGAGCCACATCCACAGCCCCTGAATATTGTAGGTTTATATGAAGTCTTGGACTTGGTTCTGTGAGACTCCAGTTTTGTTCTTTTTAGTTATTTTGTAGTACTAAGTATGGAATCCAGGATGTTGAATTATATCTCTAGTTAGTTTATTTTTTATTTTGAGACAGGATCTCACTAAGTTGCTGAGAAACTAGTGATCTTGTCTCAGCTCCTGAGTTGCTGGGATTATAGGCACGCACAGACATGTGGCTTTCAATTTTGTTTTTTCAGAATTTTTTCTGCTCGTCTAGTTCTTTTGCGTTTTCATATAAATGTAGAGTTAACTGTTAAAATTAACACAGATTAGAAAGTTCATTGAGATTTTGTGTTGTACTTACGACATTCAGGAGATTTTCAGTTTGTAAATTCTCCACACTTTCATATATAAGGACTCCATGGTTTTGGTGGTAGTGTTTGTGAATGGCATTGTTTTTAATTTATAATGTAAACTGATCATTGCTAATGTAGAAAAAAAAGGGAATCTATATAACCAGTTTTGGGATCTGACATCAAAAATACAATCTCTAAAGAAAAAAAAAGACACATTGGGTTTTGTGAAAATTTAAAACATTTTTCTGCAAAAAGACAGTATGAAGGGCTGCAGTTGTAACTCATTGGTAGAGCGCTTGCCTAGCATGTGTGAGGCACTGGATTTGATCTTCAGCATCACATAAAAATAAATAAAATAAAGGTTTTATGTCCATCTACAACTAAAATATATACATATTATATTAATATATGGCATTAATATGTACCATATATATGGTGTTAATAAAACAAGACAGACCAGGATAAAAATCACATATCTGATACTGGATTTGCATCCAGAATATACAAATAAACCAACAAAAACAAAGAAGAAAACAGGCAAATATCTCAATTCATATTTTTTTAAAAAATGACACAAACGTGATAAATGAGCATATAATAAGTTGTTCTATTGTGGTGTTAACTATTACAGTCAATGAGAGTAAGTTATAGGTTATATATTAGTGAAAAAATATATATTATAGATATATCTTGATAAGTGAGATAAGAATTATAAAGCAAGAACTGTCCTAGAAAGGCCTAAGATTCCATTTGGCTGCCCTCTATAAAAAAGTGTTACAAGAGCCGTTTCTGAGAAACTGAAATGAAAGCTGTTTTCTTATTAATATATTGTTTTCTGTACTTTGTACCCCACAAATATGTACTCAACTTAGGATATAGTGGTCTTGGTGACCCAAGACTTTGAAGTAGATTCTCACCCCTGCTAACCACCTGCGCAAACTCAGGATATGGTTGTCTAAAACCTGCTCAGCTCCAAGATGTGACTGTCTTGAGTTGCTGTGTAAATTGCTGTCTTAGCTTCTATGACTGACTTGCTTGCATGACGCTAAGGTAATTCCCCGAGTTATGGTTTTCGTCCTTAAATTCCCAAGCCACAGGCTAAAAAACAGCTGTTCTCCCACAGCGCCTCAGTCTCTGTGGGTAGGTTACAGTGCCTGGCCAGGTAAATGAAGCTCTCTCTGATTTGAATTCGGACTTAGAGTGTTTTCTGAAGCGGCTCCCCATAACAGTTCCGTATCACTCAGGAGAAATGTTGGTAAAACCAGAGGTAGAGGGAGAAAAAAAAAAAAATGGCGGATTAGAATGAAGCAGCGTTTCTCACAGCTTGGCTACCGGGGACACAAACCGCGTGGATACTGTTTCCCCCCCACGTGGGTGAAAAGGAATTTCACTAACATTCAATATTGGACAGAGAGCCTTAGAAAAATACAAAGTTTGGATCCATTAAACAAGGAAAAGAGACAAAATTCGAGAAACTGCTTATGGGAGCAGTGGAATTACCACACGAGACGGGCAAAGCTGAGAAATATCACAGACTTAGCACAGAAAATCCTGAGATTGAAGGGGTAACCTGTCCTAGCCAATCCAGAGGCTGTCCAACTCATTAAACAGGCCCACAAAAGAAGCCCCAAGTTTACCAATTGTCTGCGGGGAGCCGAGCCGGGAGCCATCTTGGAACTGTGTGCAGTGGCGCAAGGGGATCTGGGAACTCGGACCTGGGAGTTCCGGCTGACACCGCGTAATCTGACCTGAGCCTGCGAAGACTTAACTGAGTCCAGCAAACCTGAGGAAAACCCAACACAGACACTGAGAACATTTTGCCCTTTGAGTCTGTCACTTGGCATGCTCACAAGGCCAGTTACAGTGGGTCAGGAATTTGAAGGGTGGGTGTGTCAGTGCTCAGTACTCAGTCCCCCCTCAACACCCCCCCCAATTTTTTGAAGGTAATTATTTTCCCTTGATCTGCTTTCTATATAGTCTTTTTTACTACTCTATTTCCCTTGTTTCCCTTTTGGCTAACAGCCAAATTTTACTATTCTCTTTAACTCTTCCTTATTATTTTACTTATTTTTTTCTCCTTCCTCATAACCAACACATCTACATTTACTGCTGCATTTGCCCTATTGATCTCTTCAAATTGCAAACACCTTTCTATCTTCCTATCTCATTTCTTTCCTCTTAATCCTTTATCGAACCCAGGGCCTCACATGTGTAGGCAAGCACTCTACCACTAAGCCACAACCCCAGCATCTATCCTTAAAACTCTTAACAGTAATTGGTTTATATAACTTAGGTCCCACCACCATTGTTATAGCAATAATTAATGTGGTGGGATACATAGACAACACTTATTGCTTGATTTTATGCCAGACATAATTTTTGATTATTGCTTTTACCAATGAAAATTGCTGATTGCACCATTTCTGCTTATTGTGTCAATTAACATTGTAGACATCATAATAGGAATGAAGTACCTAGTCTATTGCTATATATTGTTTGCATAGGTTGTTGCTATTATTAGGTTACCCCCCCCCAAAATCTGGGAGATACTAGTAATATACAGGGACATGATAAGCTCACAGAGTAAAAACTCTGCTGCTTCAAAACCATCCAGATAGATGGGTAGACACACAAATAATATGAAAAAGCAAAGGAACAAACCATCCCATATAACACATAATACCTCAACAACAGAATTCCCTTTACACCACAATGGAGGAAATGTCATAAAATTTAGAAAGTTCATTGTCAAACTGATCTACAAGGTAAAATATGACTTAAGGAATAAAATCAGGGAGAAAGTACAAGAAGTGAAAGATTACTTAAATAAGGAGATAGAGATTCTGAATAAGAATTAATCAAAAATCCTCTAAATTAAGAAATCAATTAAAAAAATTAAAAATTCAATGAAAAGAATCACCCATTGGATAGACCACTTGGAAGATGTAGTTTCAGGCAACAAAGACAAAACATGTAATCTTGGAAATAAAGCTGACCATGGAGAAATGATGTTAAGAACCCATGAACAGGGCTCGGGTTGTGGCTTAATGGTAGAGCACTTACCTAGCACATGGGTTAAATCCCCAGCACCACATGAAAAAAAAATCAAAAATAAAGCTATAAAAAAGTTTTATTTTAAAAAAGAACCCATGTATAGAATTTTCAAGAAATATGAGATAAAATGAAAGGCCAAATTTAAGATACACGAGGCTAGATGAAGTCTCTGAAATACAAACTAAAGAATGTACAATCTTTTCAATGAAGTAATATCAGAAAATTTCCCATACCTAAAGTGGAAAATCAAATACAGGAGGCATACAGGACTCCAAATATACAAAATTACTACAGACCCAGTCCAATATACATTATGAATATGCCTAGAATAAGGATAGAGTTTTAAAGGCTGGTGAAGAAAAACAAATGGTCATATTTAATGGTAACTCAATCCAGACCTTAGCTGATTTTTTCCTGCCCAGACCCTAAAAGCTAGGCAGGTGGTCTAGGAATAAAATATACCAAACTCTGAAAGAGAATGGATGTCAAGCAAGAATACTATATCCAGCAAAATAAAGCTTTACATTGAAAGATGGAGCAAAATACCTTCCACAATAAACAAAAGTTAAAAGAATACACAACTAGAAGTCCAGCACTACAAAACATACTTGATAAACTATTTCATGAAGAAGAAATGGAGAATAAAAATGAATAGAAATAGGAAAGATAGCAGAATGAATCTGACATAATTTTCTTATGTACATATATGAAAATATGTAACTGAATCCCATAATAGTATATATTCACAAGAATATGGTCCTAATTAGAATAAGATAAAATATATGCTTGTATTTTTGTATCACAATGATTCTACTATCATATATAGCTAAAAAGAATAAAAAAAAACAGTGATATACCATTATGTACATATTTGAATAGAATAGTAAAAAACATCAACAAACTAACAAGACTAAATGCTGGAGAAGATAAAGAGCAACAGGAATGTTCATTTATTGCTAGTAGGAGAATTTAAAAAATCACTCATTAGAAAGTTATTATATACAATTTCTATCCTGGGCTTTTGGTCAAGTGAATTGAATACCTCTATTTACACAAATGTGAATGCACATGTTTATAGCAACTTTATTAATCACTAAAACTAGAAATAATCATTCAACATTAAAAAATGCAGAGAATACTACTCCATAAGAGAATTCTATTTTTTTTTATCAGCTTTGTCATTACTGCCAAACAACCTGTCAAGAACAATTTTAAAGAAGGAAAAGTTTGACATTCAGTTACAGAGGTCTCAGTCCATAGCCAGTCCATTATTCTGGTGAGGCACAACATCATGTCAGGAGGGTGTGGCAGAGGAAAGCAGCTCAGAACATGGCCACCAGGAAGTACACATAGCTGTGTCCACCAAGGAAAAAAATATACTTTAAAGTCACGGCCCCCACCCTCCCTGTCACCTACCTCCTCCAGCCATAATCTACTTTCCTTCAGTCATCATCCAGTGATTTCCTATCAGAGAAAATTAGAGAAATCTAATCTACTAATTAGATTAAGATTGTCATTACCCAATCACTTCACCTCTAAAGTTTCCTGCATCATCTCACACAGGAGATTTTGGGGGACACCTCATATGTAAATCATAACACTACTCAATAAACACTCAGTAACTGTTGGTTCATTCAAGAATGGGAATTATTACTAAATGCATTTTTCCATACCTGAGATGAAAGAGTCAATTGCAGATAATGGAAGCCAGGTTTCTCATGGTCAGAAAAAGTTTAAACATAAGAAAAGGGATAAAGCTGGGATGAGTCATGTGGTGCTCAGAGTCAGAAACCAGAATAAACTCGAGTTTTAGAAACAGAAGTTTGCATACTATGCTATGGTTCGAGTATGTGTCTCTCCCCAAATAATCTATGCTGCAACTTAATCCCTGATGTGGAGCTGCTGCTGCTGGTCTGGGCAACTTCACTTTGAGAACCGCTGGACTAGGTGCAACTGCTAAGGTGGCCAGGAGTGGGAGTTAGTTTTGAGAAATACTGGCTTAGATGCCTCCATGTAAGTTGGAACCAGTCCCGGTAGTAGAATTTGTGTGCATATTCTAGCCAAACATTTTTAGAGAGCTCTTAGGATGGTGAAATGGAAAGAAGGGGATGGATCATTATGCTTTGTTATAAAGTACACAGAGATGCAGAGAGAAGGCAACAGGGAAGGTTTCTCTGGGAAATGGCCACTACTGCCTCCATGCTATTATTCCTCCATGTCTGGATGGCATTATGTAAAAGGGAGGAATGACACCACCTGCAAACTGTCCTAGGGCTGCTGAGGAGAAATGGCTATTTCACCACCTTCTCAGCAGAAGGGAAATCGTTCTGGATGGAAACCCAGCTTCCCATCAGGATTCAATTACAGCTGAGTGATTAAGTAAATGAGAGCAAACTCCATTTGGAGATGTGATTAGTGGAGGGGCGGTCTGTACTCTGGGATGGAGAGCTCACCGTGAGAACCGATGCGTGGTGTTCCATGATTGCAGAATCCAGACGCTCACCCTTTCTTACAGACAACTGCCCACAGGTGAGCAAAATCAAACAATTCTACAGAAGGGGGAAATGGGCTATTAACGTGGTAATGGGAATGAACATGTTCATAAAGCTAAAACACAAAAGACAAAGAAGATTGAAAAACAGGAATAGACATAACCATGCTGTTTTGATCTGCTCTTGGAAGGCTTGGGTTGTACCTGCTATAAAGATAATCACCACATTTGCATCAGAGCCATAAGAGAATGTGGCAAGTTTAAAAATTCATTATATTGTATGTAGATGACTTCAACTGGGGCATTTAGTTCAGACCAATGATTCGATGCCAGAAACGTGTCACTGTGAGAAAATGGTGAGTCCTGTGTGTCCAACAAGGAATGGAAAGATACACACCATATACACGTGCACACCTTGTGCTCATGAATCAGTTCTCAATGATATTCATATATCAGTTCTCAAAAATAATATTTTCAATAATGATAACTAAGCACATATTTGCATATCAAGCTATTGTCCCACTGAATGCAAATTCATTCTCTATTCCAGTTTAGTCTCTCATAGTGAATTCAGTTTACCCTCTGTGACAATTCTGATGCTATTTGATCACCACAGTGTGTAAATAAGCTGTATTTGAGGAAGTATTTTTTCCAAAAGCAAAATTTTACAAGTCTACCTTTTGAGGACATTTAATTTGCCTGTGAAATGTACTTGGAGTTTCACTTTTTATGTTGGTCTTGCTATTACCCAATTAATTCACACTTCTGTGGGGTGCAAACACATGGAACTGGACAGTCTCAGTATAAATGTTTCAAATGAGCACCATGTCATAGACATGGCAACTCTATTCATGGTGTCTCAGCTTTGGCTGAGAAAATCCACTTTAAGTGGCTGGAGAAGATACAAGCTGCTGAGATAATGGCAAGAATCTGAGTCCCCCAAAAATCAATCTGCTTCTTGATATGGAGGTAAAAACTGCTCAGTTTTCTGTCTGCCAAGGGTAGGAAGCAATCTGTCTGAGTCAGTGGAACCTTAAGAATCAGCACACAGATTGTTTCCAATCAAATACTTCTCTCTCAAGCACTTATGCATTCATCATCTAAAAAGCAGACGCAAGAGCAAACAATTTACAGTTTGCATCACAATCCTGGAAGAGCCTCCATACAAAACTCTTCTACTGATGATTAGGTATTTGAATATGCCAATTCAGTGCTCCAAATATTGAGACTAGGATGTGCAAGCTTCTTCAGGACTATATGTTGCTGGGAATTGAACCCATGCTAGGAAAGCACTCTGCCCATAAGCTCAATCTCCTGTTCCTCTGTAGGATTTGCTCTAAAAGGAACTACATAAGCAGAAGAACTAAGAAAGAGAGATAACTATTAGAATAACAGACAGTTGAACAGTGACACCAACCACAGGGGATGGATTGGCTCTTACCCAGTTCAGACTATACATCACATACCATTTTAAGTGCTTTATATGTACCAATACATTTGAGGGCCATCCCACCCAGGGAGGTAAGAGGAAACAGGAATTCTCAAGTTACTTACCCCAAACCACAAACTTAACTGCAGAGTAGTGCAGTAAATTTCATTTTCCAGTAGTTCAAGGTAAATGATGAAACAGTGTTCTTCTCCTTATCTACTTTACAAACCAAGAGGGGAGAATAAATGGACATAGTTTCTTAATAGAGGAATCAAGGTCTTTATGGAAGAAATTCAATTTCAGATGAGATGTTTCCTATCTGGGAAAGGAAAGGATTCTTGGAAGAAACAGTAAGGTCAAATGTGAAAAGTCAAGGTCATTTCAGGTAAGACTGTGACTGTTGTCTCCCTTTGGGTGATTGCTAATAGATTCCTGAATTTGCTTAGGGTGGCCAGGTACACAGTCCCAAATAACAGCTTATCACTGATCACAGACAAAGGGGACAGCTCTTTGCCTCTTTCAGTCTTTTTTCAAGTAGCAATGACTACATGACCCAAGGAACAGGTAGAAAATTTCAAGAAACCATTCCGGGAAAACTTTTGCTCCCATGGAGAGAGGTTAGAGGGAAGAGAGAGACACTGGTATGGCTTTTTCCTGCAGTCTTGTGTATATTATGATGTCTGGAGCTATTATTGTCCTCTTGACACCACTAGGCCATAAGCAAAAAGATGAAAACTCCTTAAAACTGGTAAACCAGAAAAATGATTGGAATCAGAGTCCCTGACTTCATGTATCATTGATCAAAAGATATGGTGTCAGCAACCACCTATTTCCTGATACAGGAGAAAAAGCGAACACCTTTTCTTTTTTTTTTAAACAGATACAACATTTTTTAATATCTTTATTTTATTTATTCATTGTTATGTGGTGCTGAGGATCGAACCCAGTGCCTCCCACGTACTAGACAACTGCTTTATCACTGAGCCACAACCCCAGCCTGCAAACACTTTTTTTTGTCAGCTATCCACAATCCATTTTCTGTTCTTTTCAATTAAGTATAGTCCTAAATGATTTTGCCATCAAAGAACTCCCAGCTTAGTATAAAAGGTGAGAAAATGCTTGAATATATTAAAAAGTCAAAATGACAAAGCAAAGATAGACCCAAAGAAGCATCATTTGTAAAGGAGAGGCTGATGAAAGGTAGCAACTGGCACCTGTACAGATTTGTGGCCAAGATCAATGTGAGAGAAGAAAACAAACTGGAAAATGATCAGTAGCCAGAATGTAGGAAGAATTTCAAGGAACATAGTGAGATGAGATTGGCTGCAACAAAGTATTATGCAGCTCAGTGGTTAGACAGGTGGGATTGATTTTGAATTTCCCAGGATACCAAGAGAAATCATGTACTTGAACTGGGCGAGGTAGTGCACACCCAACAACTCAGGCTGAGAAAGGAAGATTACAAATTCAAGGCCAGATTGAGCAATTTAGCAATACCCCGTCTCAAAATGAAAATAACAAGGGCTGAGTATGTAGTTCAGTAGTAGAGTGTCCTTGGGTTCAATTTCCAGCACCACTAAAAAAAAAAAAAAAAAAAAAAAAAAAAAAAACTATTTACTTTGGAGGACTGCAGATCTCATTCAGAGCACAACTCAGGCACTATCTATATATACACTAATAAGGAGTTAGTCCACCATATATTCCAGCCAAGAAATGTCAGATGGCAAGCCTCAGTTAAATGTGTTCAGGAAATTCAAACTCATCATTTGTCCTTACAAGTATTTGCATTATACTTTAAACACATGGAGGCTTAAAGTGATCTTGGACAAAATCATGTACATTCTAGTTTTGACTCTTAGAATGAAAAGAGGGCTCAGCACAAGCCTCCTATTAATCAGATGATGAAACTGGTCCAGAAAGAGGATGCAGCCAAAACAGCCTCCAAGCCAAGGTTGAAATTAAGCTTTTGGATCCAGGCATAGTCATGTACACTTGTAAGCCTAGAGGCTCAGGAGGCTGAGGCAGGAGGATCATGAGTAGAAAGTACCCTATCATGAGTACTTTGATCATGAGTACCCTATCTCTAAATAAAACACAAAAAGGGGGTTGGTGATGGGGATGTGGCTCAGTGGTTAAGTGCCCCTGGGTTCAATCCCCTTACCAAAAAAAAAAAAAAAAAAAAAAAAAAAACCCTTTTTGGAATTCTTGGTTAGATACTCTCATTTTGTGATATTACGCTATGAGTTACTTTCTTTGCTGTTTTCATATTCATATACTCATCCATTCATTTAAAAAATACATATTTACTAAGCAACTGCCATGTTTCAGTCACTCTTAGTTGCCTGTAATAGAGAAATCAGCACAAAAGACTACCATCCCAATTGCTTGCACAGGAAAACATATCAATAAAACAACTTCCCCTTTTAAATTCCCTTTCCCAGACAGTAAATGCTCCAAGCTTAGCTTACAACCAAAATCCCAGTGGAGAACATCAAGCTCTTTTCAACAGCTGGTATCTTGGCAGGTCGTGAGTGGGTTAATCAAGAATGTGCTCAGTTGCAGGAAGCCTTTGGAAGGCAAGCTGCTCCTTTCCCTCAACAAGAAAGAAAGAAATTGGCTGATTTTTTACAGTCACTGGGTTTCCCTGTGGCTGTATCCACCCACAGCAGTTAAACCAATTGTCATTTATTTCCAGGTATCTCCTCCCCAAGGGTGCCCCACTATCTACCCTGGACAATTAAAAAAGAAAAAAGAGGTCAATTTTGTATCGATTCTTTCACTAATGTAATGTCTCTCTCTCTCTCTGTAGTAAGTACTTCTACTACTGCCGAAGATTTTTAAAATTTTTTTTTATTAATTTTGTGGTGCTGGGGATTGAACCCAGGTTGTGTATGCTAAGCACGTGCTCTGCCACTCAGTTCCATCCCCAGCCCCATCTCCATTTTTTTAATATTTATTTTTTTAGTTGTAGTTGGACACAATACCCTTATTTGATTTACTTATTTTTATGAGGATTGAACCCAGGGCCTCGCACATGCTAGGCGAGTGCTCTGCAGCTGAGCCCCAGCCCCAGCCCCCATCTCCATTCTTAGTTGAACACAACCAAGTACCACAGAGTTTGACAGAAGTGAGATGCTGGTCCATTTTACAGATAAGGTAAATAGACCTTGGAAATCAAGTTGATTTGTCTGGCACTATATGATTAATGGCAGTGCTAAGACAAGGAACAAGAACTCTTGACCCTTACTCCAGAGCTATTTCCTTACCTATATTAAGAATTTGGTTGAGATTTCCCTCACTACCCACTCTGCCCCTCATTCTTTTCTCCATTACATTTCTTCCAATGGCTCAATAAAACATAATAAATGGAATGCATTTAAACTTCTCTATGGTCTTATAGGATATCAAACTCTTCTGACTGGTAAACATTTTTGTCAACTCATTCATAATGTGTCTTTACATTCAGTGCCATATTTTTTTAAACTTAACCCCTCCAGAAGTATATCTCCCTTTGTGTATCTTTTTCTTTTTTATATATATATATATATATATATATATATATATATATATATATATATATATAAATATTTTCCTTCTGGAACTGAAGATTTAACCCAGAGCTGCTCTATTACTGAGCCATATTTCCAGCCCTTTTGAGACAGGGTCTCGCTAATTTGCTGAGGCTGGCCTCGAACTTGCAATCCTCTTGCCTCAGCCACCAAAGTTACTGGGATTATAGGCATGTGCCACCATACCTGGCCCATTCAATTTATATCTTTAAAGGAGAAAATGAGTCTTTAAAAGGATAAAAATTCTGCCAACAGGATTGGGGACAATTTCTACTAAGATCTTTAGTCTTGTTCTGTGCGGTAAAGAAAGCATTACTTTCATGAAAGTACACCACCACTTTGGATAACAGTTTGCTGTATTATCAAAATCAGTTATACAACGATTAGCTGTCATCAAATTAGCGACTGCTGCACGCTAAAAGATAAATTAAAATGAGATGTAAGAATTTTGATATATTTCAGCATCTTTTTATGCAGCTCTCTTCTTTCTTTCCATGATATTAATGCTCTAAGATATCAGTACCACAGCAAAACTGTTCCTTAAGACTTAGAAGACTACGCATGTCAATAAGAGCCATTTAAAAAGAATGGGAGCATTCGTCATTGTAAAAGAAATCTTGCTATTTATCAGTATGTTATATCCCAAACCAAAAAAGTAGAAATAAATCCTGCCTTTCATGGCTTTAGAAATGTGACATTCTCACCATTTTTCATAAAGCTCAGAGAGAATTTTTGCCCTTCTTCAGTGAAAGGTGTAACAGTAAAGGCTTTGTATGAGCTGATACTTTTTCAAGCACAATAGGTAGATGTAGATGCTAGTCAGCCTCACAGACAATTTTGCACAAATGTGTCCCAAGTTCCACAAGATCCATTGATTTGTTGAATTTGAAGCACATTCCTCCATCTTCCAATTTACTGGTCAGTGCTTGAAAAACTCTTTTTTCTTTAGAAGATCCCCACAGGAAGTTCAAACCATGAAAGTAGCCATCAAACTTGTGAATTCAATACTAAGTTGCTTAGGTCACACTTGCAGTCTGAAGAACTGCCTGCAGCCACCTCTGCAAAATGTATGTGGATTTACTTACAGGATTAATCTGGGAAAAATCAGCCTTATTCACTAACACAGGATTAGGAGTGCTGCTCTAGAGGGGAAGCAAGCTCTCTGCTTAGGAATCAGGACACAGACTCAGTTTCAAACACCTCCCAAGTGACTTAGCCAAAACAGCACCTGATAAAGCTAAAGTCGACTCTAGAAAGGTGCTGTCATTATTAAACCAAGAGGGCTTTTTTTGTTTTCCTCCTCATGGTATTTGCAAATATATTTGTCTTTGAGACTTAGTCATTTTTATTGTATTTCTAAAATAGAAAAATTTTTCATTTTCATAGTTTATACAAAGGAGGAAAATCACACCTCTATTCACCTCAAAATAAACTGGATAAACCATTTGGAATAGTCTTGAAAGAAAAACGGCAGAAACAGGTACACACACATCCTCAAGAGACATGAGGGATTAAATAAAGTGTGGCTAGTGTGTAAGGCTTTTTATTTTGGGTAACAAAAAAATTGTTTTTAAAGGAGGAGACAATAAGGTATTATTTTTCACTTTTGTTATTTCATGTTCCAAGGGTTATTGAAACTTAGTAAATGAAAAGTTAAAGAGGTGGCTATGTTCCATGCATAAAGATGAAGCCAAAGCTTTTGAAGCAGCTGGGACTGCAGATCAATTGCCTCTGATAGGCAGAGTTCCAGGATAGTATCACATCAACACCCATAAGGAAAGAATGAGGAAATGAATATTTATAGACCTCACACAATTTCTCTCCAGAGTATAGTGAGTCAGAAATTACGAGAACCTCAGGTTTATCAATTGGTCTGACAAATGCTGAATTACATCTTGAAATGTGTTCATACAAATTACCATCTAATCAACTAATGTTAAATGTTTAATGCAAAATTTTAAGGAAAATGTATGTAACCTTGTAACAATAGTAGAGAGTGAATGTAGATTAAGACTAAGAAAATACTTTAACCATTCTAAGTTCTGAGCCAGCCCTGGAAAGTCTCCTTCTCCAGAGGGGAAAGTGCGGGTTACTTCTCATTCAAATACTTTAAGCAGAGCCTAGGATCAAATCTGTATTGGTATTCTGACAATGTTGTGAGTTTAAGAAATCAAAGGCATGCACACAATCATCCTCATCTACAGACATTTGCTATATTTTTCATGTCACATGAATTCCATCGATGCTACCCTTGGGCTTAAATTCCAAAAACCAAAACAATGCTCAAAATCACCTGGGACTTCATGAATGACTCCAGGACATAAATGGGAAGATGAAAATTCCATAAATAAATATGCTAAGTGGAAGTGTGGTAACCTTTCCATAAACAATCAAGAACCCCGTCTTTCTAGCCAAGAAGAGGGTTGTCTTCTCATTAGAAGAATGACATCACAATGCAATGGAATTGGTAAAGTACCATTTGGAAAGTAAAAGCATATTCCATTTCAGCTGGACTTAGCAATCATAGTCTGACTTGGACCTCTATGGTAGAGGAGTTCTTGTGCAATATAGTTGTTAGTATCTGCACCCGGTTCCATACACATTTTATCCCCCTCTTAAGAGTTCCTCTACCACCACCCCCAATAAATTATGGTTACAATTAGGCCCTATTTGGTTCATAAATATCATCTTCATTTAATTAATCACACAATAACACCACAGATTTTGTCAGGACACAGAAATAGAGATGATAGGAAGGATTAGGCAATAAGTGGGGCTGTTTACAGGGAAGTAAAAAAAAAAAAAAAAAAAACATTAGAAGACAACAGCCAAATGATAGGAATTCTAATCAACCAGGGAAAAAATACTGTTCTTCCAAACTTTTTTTTTTAATATACAGGTTTAAGGCAGGAGTCAGGAAATGTTTTCTGGAAAGGGCCAGATATTGAATATTTCAGATGTGTAGGCCACACAGAACCTGTCACAACTACTCTCCTCTGTCAAAATTCCAAGTTAACTGCCATTGACAGCACCTAAATAAATGGTCATTTCCAAAAATCAAATTGACAAAATAGGCAGCTGGGTGAATTTTCCCTGAAAGACCAAGATTGTCTAAGTTCCAAACAATTGTTGCAGTTGTAGAGTTTTAGAATTACATGCATAAGCTTTAAATCTTCACTATTTGTATTGCTTATCCTGAATAAATACAAACAACACGCAAGTGAACTCTGAGGACTCTCAATCATGCAGTTGACCTCTGACTCATGTAGATTCCATTATACAAGTTCAAGACTAAATTAATCACTTTTATATTGTTGATAAAAATAAATTAGTATAGCTGCTAAAGAAATCAGTGTGGAGGTTCCTCAAAAGACAAGAAATGGAACTATCATATGACCAGCTATACCAAGAATTAGTCATCTCACTACAGTGATAATTGATACTCGTATGTTTATAGCAGCATAATTCACAATAGCCAAACTATGGAACCAGGCTTGGTGACCATCAACAGATGAATGGATAAAGAAAATGTGGTATATATACACAATCAGATTTTATTCAGCCATAAAAGAAAATGAAATTATGGCATTTTCAGCAAATGGATGGAACTAGAGTCCATGGCATTAAGCAAAATAAGTCGAAAGTTAAGGGTCCACTATTTTCTCTCATGCAGAAGCTAAAGAGGAAAAAGGAAAACAAAGGTGGGGGTGGATCTCCTAAAAAAAAGAAAAAAATAATCAAAGGGAGATTAGTAGAGGAAAAGGTCCAAGGTGTGGAAGGAAAGGATGGAGGGGGTAAATGCTGGGAAGGGATACTGGCCAAATTACATTGCTATATTGTGTGTATGTATGAAGGTGTAACACAAATCCCATCAATATGTACACCTATAATGCAGTGCTGAAAAAAGGACTAAGTTCATAACAAGAACCATTCAAGCTCACAGACAGTTCCTGCCATAAAATCATATATTCTCTGGCTGGAGTTGTGGCTCCACGATAGAGTGCTCGCCTTGCAGGCACAAGGCCCTGGTTCAGTCCTCAGCACCACATAAAAATAAATAAGTGAAATAAAGGCATTGTGTCCAACTAAAAAAAAATATTTAAAAATTTTATATATTCTCACATTCAAATATTATATTTTGATCAATGATAGCACAGTGATTTTAAGAATCATAACATGAAATACTTCAGTGTGGCCATTTTAAAGCAATAAATTGATGTGCGTATGTGGTGTTGTCATTTTCTCAAATTTTGTAGACAAAACATTGGAAGAAATTATAAAATAAAACTAATTTATGATGCATTTTTTTCCTACAAACATGTTTCAGGGGAAACTGGCCAGATATGGACATATATGAGAAAAATCAATCCCCCAAAGAAATAAAAATACAGTGGGCTGGAAATTTCTGGAATTTACTGTGGAAAAGGAATTCGATGAATTTTAGCCAAACTTTTATTCATCCTCAAGAGTTCCTATTTGAGGCTGGGGTTGTGGCTCAGTGGTAGAATGCTTCCTGGCATGCATGAGGCCCGAGTTCTGTTGGGGTCTGTAAACAAGTCAAGATGGTGCCTGGCATTTTGCCAGAGGGAGTGGTTTGTGAAGTAACGCCAGTGAGCCATTAAGTGTGGAGATTCCTTATTGGTTGACTGCTGTATCTAGTTTATATTAATTAAGATAAGCTGTGTGGAATGTATATATACCCCTCCTGACCTACAATAAATGGCTCCCACTCCTGCTGTATCAATGTACACAAGTTGCTCATCACCCCCCGGCTATTTTGCCCAGCCAGCCGGGCTGCAGCAGGTTCGATCCTTAGCACCACATAAAAATGAAAGTATTGCATCCATCTACAACTAAAAAAATTTTTTTAAAGAGTTCCTATTTAAGGGCTCGGGTTGTGGCTCAGTGACAGACCGCTTGCCTAGCATGTGTGAGATACTGGGTTCAATCCTCAGTACCATACAAAAATAAATAAAGCAAAAAAAAAAAAAAAAAAAAAGAGGTTCCACCATTTGAATTTCTGGGAAAGAATTTTTTGAAATAAAATAAAAATCATTCTTTGACCACTTTTGAATAAACAGAATGGCTAAAATGATTAGGCTGTCAATTGAACATATATAGGTAAAGAATTTTGACTTTTTTTAAAAAACAAAATAATTGACAAATTTATGGAAGTGAAAGCCTTCAGTCAGAATCTATGATTTATTGTTATTACAACAGGCCAGACTCTTTATATACAGGTAAAATTTTCTCCCCCTTAAGAAAGACAGTGTACTTAGCTGGCCCTGGTGTCACATGCCTAAAATCCCAGTGACTCCATAGGCTGAAGCAGGAAGATTGCAAGTTTGAGTCCTCCTCAGCAATTTTGTAGGCCTTGAACAACTTCATGAGACCCTGTCTCAAAATGAAAAAAAAAGGAATAGGACTGGGGATGTAAATCAGCAATTAAGTGCCACTGGGTTCAATTCCTGGTACCAAAAAAAAAAAATTGTATACATGCATATATATGTATATATGCACAGTGAGTCCCACTATTATATATAATTATTGTGCACCCATAAAAAAAATCACATTGAGTTCATAGAATGCATCTGAGCTCAACAATAATTCTGTTTTATAAATGGGTATAGGAAGGTAAAGAGTGATTTATTTACCCAAGACCAACCAGTAAGAAAATTAAGCCCGATTCCCAAACTAGGTTTAATTATATAACAAATACTTTATTTCCTCACGATAAACAGAATGTAACTACAGCCATGACTTGGAAGAAACCTCAGAGAGGAAAATTCCTGGCAAGGGTTCTAATGAGAGTGGATTAAATTTAGAATGTAAGACGACGACAGAAGATGGGGTCACAACTTGTAAATTTGTCTAACATTTAATTAGACCTCCCCATTCTGAGTGATGAAATATTTCACTTTATTAATTAGGCTATTTTTCTGATTTTGGAAGCAATTGGTCCATTTTGACTTGGAGCATCTCCCCCGGCACTGGCACACAGAAGCAGGAGTGTGCAAATGCTCATACCTGGCCTCATATTCCACAAGCCTCGATCCTAAAGTTTAGCACTCTGCTCTCTTGGTAATCAGCATTTGATAACTAGTTATATCAGTGATTATGAGTATTGTGATTTCTACTTAGCTAATTAAACCTGTGGAAATTATTATGTTTCTCTCAATTTCCTTCAAAGCTCATTTTTCTATCACAACTTAATTGAGTTATTAGGCTGCAATAGAGACAAATTAAGATTCCCGATTATGTTTTCCCCTCTCAGGAAAGATATTGACACTGGAGTTCATTATATTTAAACTGTCACTTTACAAAGGTTCAGGCAGCACTTTTAATTAAAAGATCTAATCTTGTGAATTGGTTTGATTAATATATTGTTTGAATCAACTTTCATATGAAATTGGATTTATTAGAATTTCAAAATAAAATACTAAGTCAGGAACCCCACTCGTATTCTTTTGAAAAACTGCTGAAGTGTTTTATGTTTGTCAATAATTCTTCTTTGTGAACTTTTCAACTACCAGTAAAAATCCATGCAAAGAGCTTTAAAGAATCTCTCAGTGATTGGGCTCAGGCTATGATGTGTAGCTGTTCATCTGAAATGATAGTTTTGATAAAAGTATTTTTCTTATACAATTCTGCCAAAATCTTTAAAGATCAATTTTTCTTTATCTGACCAAATGCCCTCATCCAAATTCTTTTCCTTGGTTTGTATTTAACAGCAAATTTTAAGTTATAATTCTTTTAATTTTCAGTCTATTCATAAAACACTCTTTCATATCCATTAAATCAACACTTCCATAAGAAAGTGGGTTTATCTTTGTGTATCATTTGTTGCATTGGGTTTTGATATTTAGTTATTTTTATTCCTAACAAAAAAAATCTCATCAAAACAGTGAAAATTAGTGTTCCAGGCTTTCATCAATTTCTCTACATGCATCTATATTCACAAAAATCTTCTGATGTTTAAAGTACCTTTGCTTTATGTGTACAAACCAAAGTTCAAAGAGTTTAAGTAACTTCTGGACTACATGGCTATGAAGCAGCCATTAGCAACATTCGAACTCTGACTCTAGATCAATGTTCAAAAAATTCCCTACAACTTAGAACTGGGAAACTAATGTTTAGAGAGATTAAATTCAAGGCCCTAAAATCATCAAGTTGCTTCAGTCAGCTTTTTCATAGTTTGGGCCAAAAGAACTGCCAAGAACGGTATACAGGAGGAAAAAATTATTCTGAGTGTTTCAGAGGTTTAATCCATAATCCCATGATCAGCCAGCTCCATAGCTCCGGGACCTAGGAGATGTGGAACATCATGGCAGAGGGGTGTGGTGGAGGAAAACTGCTCAAGAGTTGGCAACCAGGAAAGCTTGGAGACAGCTCCTCTCACCAGGGACAAAATAAAAACCCTGAAGTTATACTGCCAGTGACCTACTTCCTCTGTTTACACCCTGTCTCTGTCCACAGTTACCACCCACTTATTTAATCTATCAGTGGATTAATCTATCAATTAGATTTCACCTATCATAATCTAATAGCTTTACCTCTGAAAATCCTTGCACTGTTGCACACATGAGATTCTGGGGACACCTCATATCTCAGTCATAACACAAGTGGTAAGTTCAAGGTGAATGAAAATTTCCCAATAAAACAAATAGAATTGGAATATGGGAGTAAAATAACCTGCCTGCAGTTAGAATGATGTGAGATTAAGATCTCTGATAAAACTTTAGTCCTAAATACAGAAGCCCAGGGCTCTATTTTGGGTTGACTAAACCTCAGAGAATGCAAAGGAAGAATGTAAATTCCTCTAATGTCTGTTTTCCAAATTAGTTCCCCTCTTATACGAAATGATAATGACAGGATACTGGTTTGAGAACATTTGATGAAAATCCCAGTCTCTCTTACTATCAGTTATTTCATAATGGGACTTTAATATAGTAAAGATTTTGAGAAGCCCTGTAGAAAAGGAATATTCTTAATTACATTTAATCAACATTGCCTAATTGTACTAACACATACATCCTATTTGTAATAGGCAGAATAATGACATCCCAATGCTGCCCAAGTCTTACTCCCCAGACATGTCAATTTGTTACCTAACAGACAAGGTAAGATTATGAATGTAACTATGGCTACTAATCAAATGACCTTGCTAATGGTAGATCATTCTGGATGATCTAGTGAGTCCATAGTAGTAGGTAGACCATTATATGTGATAAAGGGAACCAGGTTAGTCCAAGCAAGACAGATTTGAAGAAGGTACACTTCTGGCTTCAAAGATGAACAAGGCCATAAGCCAAGGCATGGTGGCAGAGTCTAGAATTTAGAAAAGAAATGCAATCCCCCAGACTCCATGATTTTAGCCCACTGATGTGTATTTTGGATTATGACATCAAGCAATTCAAAATAAGTCATTTGTATTCTTTTAAAATCATGAAGTTTAAGGTAATCTGCTATAGATAGCTACAAACAAAATGAATACAGCATTTTTGGTAATACTTTTTGACAAATTTAATTTTGCAAATACTGATCAGGTTCACCATCTTAGCTTGAAGAGATACATTTTAAAACTTAAAATTTCTGATGTTTTAACTGCACTTACATGTGTAATAAGCACATGGGCTATATAGGTACATATAAACACACTCACCAGGGATTATACCCTGGGCTCTTTACCACTGAGCCACATCCCCAGCCCTTTTTTTTTTATATTTTATTTAGAGATCAGGTCCCACTGAGTTACTTAGGCCCTTGCTAAATTGCTGAAGCTAGCTTTGAACTTGCGATCCTCCTGCCTCAGCCACCAAAGCCTCTGCCATTACAGTATGCATACTATGCATGGCTCTAGGTCATTTTAAAAGGGAAAACAATTGGTCTAGATAGTGCTTGAATTTCTGCATTTGTAACAAGCTCTCAGGTAATGGTTTGCCGTATCTATAGCTGCTTACTTTTAGCATAGCAAAGTTAAAAAAAATACCTAGGGAAAAAATGCCTTAATTCTTAGGAACACTTCAATAAAACAAGAAGAAAAATAGCTAGCTGCAGATAAATGGCCATGGAAAGAGATTATCAAATACTGTCCCATCAATCAGAATTTAGGGCAAAAAATATATATATAAGGAAAAGGGTATGGAAGGAGAAGCCACAGTTGATTGAGGTCTTCCATCTCTAAAAATTTAGGTACAATCTGCCTAATAAGCCAAGTGACATGTAACACAAAAGGAGGTTTTATAAAATATTCGATTTGATCACAAAGTCCCAGAAAATACATGTTTTGGTACAACAAAAAGAATTAGATTTACATAGAATGCAACGATAAACTAAAAAAAAAGAATCTAAAGATTTTTGCCTTGTTCTCTTTTTCAAATGATATTTTAAACCAGTTTCACTTCCAATGTTTCATACTTGCTTTAAAATACCCAAGTTTATGGAATGAGAAAGCCTCATCAATTATCTTACCTGCCTAGAGAAGGGAAGAGAGCTTAAGTAAATTTGAGAGTGCCAAAGAAAACCATTCCCTACCACCTCTGCCAGAACAAAAAGAACAGATCCTTATTTTTTCTTTTCAAAGTAAATTTAATGACCATGAAAGGTGCCAAGTGAAAATCCCTAGAAATATACACAGGCTCCTGACCTGTAAGTCTGGCAATGGTGATAAAAGCTTTTTCATATGGCTGTTCAGTCCCAAGGGAGAGTGTATTTCTCAACCATTTCTACTTATCTGGTGTTTATATAAGGAGAGAGAAATTACAGCCAGTAATCAGTTGTAGACACTCTGAGGATTAACTCAAATATATCATCTTGTGCCTTGAGAAATCTTTGTCTAAACATGATCACATATGTACAATGCTATAAAATTTGCAAAGCACGTACAATAATGAAATGCACAGCCTTGAATTCATACTATGTGCCAGGCACTGGGCCTTGTATCAGGTGTTTTATATGCTTAATGGTATTTATTTCTCATTACAGTCTAAGAAGCTGGTACAATTGTTATTTCAGTTTTGCTGATATACAAGCTGAAGCACAGAGTGATCATATACATTGTACGCTCTCACAGTAAGTAAGTAGAGGAACCAGGATTTGAATTCAGAACCCTGGTTCTAGAGCTCACTCTAACAGTTAGTCTGCTCTAACTGGCATTTCAGCACAGCATAGAAATGGGATTCAGTTGGAACTTCCAGAAGGAAAGCTGAGAAACCAAGAAAGTTTCTTACCTCTGCCTAGTATAGCATATCTGCTGTCTTCTCCTTTTCACAGAACTCTTTCACTTATTTATGGTTTCTGACCCCTCATAACTGCAACATGCTCACATCAACTGGTCGCTGTGGTGCCAAATATCAAAGTCAACATGACTGTTAAGTGGCTCAGTCTTTCAGACATGCTCAAGGTGGGCTCATCAAATGTCCATTCTTTTTGCAATTTATGTGCAGAAAGGAAAAGGTGGTATATCTTTTGCATCAGATATTATTATCCAGATTTCCTGTAGTGTGGACCAGGGCCTAAGTAAGAAGAAGTGTGCATGTGTAGTCAGGTCCAAATCATCCTTCTTCCACCATCTTGAAATAGAGCAGGTATGTCACACCTTTATTATTAAAAATTAATGGGCATTTTCTTAGATTTTAAAGTTCTCAGAGAATAGAATTTTATATTTTGACTTGACAAATTATTTCAATACTTGGTGAACCTAAATACAACCTTTTTATTGTGAGTGTATCTGTAATATCACTCTCTCATCTATATTGAAAAACTAAAGCAGTATCCTATGCTTTGCTTATTCACCCCAAAGTGGATATTAGAATCATAAATTCTCATGGTTGAAAAGGAACTACAGAAATTATCTATATTGGACCTGACATTGTCTTTCTCCTGAGACCAAAGCAATAAGATTACAATAACATTGAAATTTATAATCTCAAGTCTACCAGAAAGCTAAATGATGACTGTGTCCTATCATTCTTCTTTACTTTCAGATTACTCAGTTTGTATGTAATCCATTCAATGAAAACCTGAGAATCCCCTGCCTTCTAAGCACAGTGTTAGTGCTCAGGCCTTTTCTCCTAATGTTGTTACAGATTCAGCTTCATTCTTCTTCTCTTAATTTCTAAGTTTGCTAATGAAATGGGAATAAATGGATATCCACAAGCAAACTGAATCTACACATCTAACTTATCCCCTTCACATGAATTAAAAGTGGATCAAAGACCATGGGAAATACAGAATTATAAAACTCAAAGAAAACATGGGTTGAGATCTAGATAAACTTGCATTTGACATTAACTTTTTAGATACAGCACCAAAGGTATGATCCATGAAAGAAAGATTAGCTGGACTTTATTAGATTTACCTCAGCAAAAGACAGTCAAGAGAATAAAAAGGCAAACCAGAGAGTGGAAGGAAATATGTGCAAAATATTTGACTGATAAAGGACCATTGTATTTTCCAAATCATGCAAAGATCTCTTAAAATTCAAGATTAACTCTGGACATAGTAATGCATGCCTGAAATCCCAGTGACTCAGGAGGCAGGGGCAGGAGGAGAGGATGGTAATTCTATACCAGCCTCAGCAACTTAGTTGAAGGCCTAAGCAACTTACGGATGCTCTGTTTCAAATGAAAAATAAAAAGGGGTGGGGCTGGGATTGTGGCTTAGTGGTAGAGCACTCACCAAGCATGCGTGGGGCCCTGTGTTCAATCCTCACCACCACATAAAAATAAATGAATGGAATAAAGGTATTGTGTCCAATTTCAACTAAAAAAAAATAAATATTAAAAAAGAAAAGAAAAATAAAAAGGGCTGGGGATGTGGCTCAGTTATTTAGTGCCCCTAAATATACATAGTACAAAAAAAAAAAAAACCTCAAATAACACAATCCATCTTAAGTATGTCCCCCAAATAGATACCTTATTAAAGAAAATATATACAGATGGCAAATAAACATAAGAGATGCTTTACATTATACACTGGAGAAGTGCAAATTTGAATAATGAGTTGCTTCTGCAAATGGCCAAACTCCATAATGCTGCTAACATGAAATGCTTCACTGCTGGTGAGAATGAAAAATAACAAAGCCCCTTTGAAAGGCAGTGCTGCAGTTTCTCACAAAACAAAACCTTCTACTACCCTAAAATTCAGTCATTTGCAGTCCTTGGTATTTACCCAAACTCATTGAAAACTACACAAAACTTGTGCACAGTTTCTATACCAGTTCTATTCATAATTGCACAAACTTGGAAGCAACCAACATGTCCTTCAACATGTATAACTCCAGAGGACAAAGTATTACTGAGCACTAAAAATGAACTATGGAGCCAAGAAGAAACATGGAGGAATCTACAATGCATGTTACCAAGTCACAGAAGCCAAGCTCAAGAGGCTACATAATGTTATTCCAACTAGATGATACTCAGGGACAGGGAAAACTCTGGAGACAACAAAAGACTAGTGGTTGCTAGGGACTGGGAAGAAGGAAGGATGAATAGGCAGAGCACAGTGGATTTTCATGATAGTGAAGCTATTCCATGTGGTATATCAAACATTTGTTCAAACCCATAAAATGTACAGTTTTAAGAATATTGATGTAAACTATGGACATTAAGTGAATGCATTAACAAAAGCTCATCAATTGTAATAAACATCCCACTCTGGAGGGGGCAGTATCAACTATGGGGAAGGGTAAGCATGTGCAGTGGCAGGGAATATATGGGAAATCTATGTACCTTTGGCTCAATGTTACTATGAACTTAAAACTATTCCAAAAATAAATCCTATTATAAAAGGTAATGGCTAAGTGATAAATATTTTTCAACTGGTGCAGTAGTGTGTAATCTGCAGACACCTAAAATATTGGACAGCCCTAACTTGTGACACATGCTCAGCTCTCATACGAAGGTGAGATCAAACTCTTTAGAGAGCACTGTATTGGGTGTTGGAAGTCTGGTGTACTCTAGCCTCAGTTACTCATGTACAAAATGATTGTGCACATTCTTTGGTCTCTGTAGTTGAGAGAAGGTGCGAGCTAATGCTCCAAAAAAATGTCAAATGTACAAAAAACAGAAAGGGGCATGGGAGGAAGGGAGCAATGGGAAATAAAAGGGCCTGAAGAGATCAGCTAGGAAACAAGAGGAAGATGGAGTGTGAGAATAAATGATTGCACCTTAACTGCACAGAAATGGATTGCTTCAATAAAATGTGGATATGATTTACAGCTTCTAGATAGGTCTTTCTTTTCCATTCATCTGTCATAATATTTAAGATGACTGCTTTCTTAATTCATTCCAATGGGGCTTAGAAACACCCTGTTAAAACAAAAGCACTCATCTCTGAAGGTGGCTCTCAGCAGTTATCATCTGTCAAGAGCACAACACCTGTGTTGGTACAATTCCACAGTGATCATATGCAGAATAGAGGGGGAAAACAAAGGCACACAATGAAAGAAAGGGGACCACTAGGGTAAAGAAAGAGGGTCAGAGGGAAAGAAGTAGAAAGGGTGGAGAAGGTACTAGGGAGGGAAATTGATCAAATTTTTTTGTTATGCATATATAAATATGCCACAATGAAACCTACCATTTTGTATAATCAAGAAAAATTCCTTAGTCACTCAGCTGAGAAAGCCAAGAGAAAACAGGGCAGACTGAGGATATACTGGGGCTAATAAAAGAATGAGGTTGGAGTTTTGTTTTTGCATTTTTTGTTGACATTTCAGAGCTCTTTATATATGACTTGGTCATTTTGTTGTTGTTTTGTTTTGTTTGTTTTAGAACCAGGGATTGAACTCAGGGGCACTCGACCACTGAACCACATCCCCAGCCTTATTTTGTATTTTATTTAGAGACAGGGTCTCACAGTTGACCACTGAACCACATCCCCAGCCTTATTTTGTATTTTATTTAGAGACAGGGTCTCACAGTTGCTTAGCTCCTTACCAAGTTGTGAGGCTGGCTTTGATCCTCCTGTCTCAGTCTCCCTAGCTGCAGGGATTACAAGTGTGCGCCACTGCACCTGGCAGTCATTTTTTTTTTTTTTTTTTTACTGTGTTTATGTTGTATTTAATCATACACAAGATATTTATTTACTTATTTAGTTACCAGGGCTCAAACCCAGGGTGCTTAACTACTGAGCTACATCTCCAACGTTCTTGAGACAGGATCGTGCTAAGTTGCCTAGCACCTTGCTAAATTGAGATGAATGTTTCTTGAACCTCAGTGTACACAGAAAATGAGCCAGGGACTTAATGAAACTGTAGATTCTGATTCAGTGAGTCTGCAGGAGGACAGGAGAGTCTGCATTGCTAACCAGCTCTGCATTATGCTTAAGCTTCTGGTCCTAAACCCACATATTGAGGATAAATAATTGGTAACTGGGAGAGAACATCCATTTTAATCCAAGCTGAGAAGATAGCTGGATGCCTGGGAGGCAACTGAACCTTCAGGAAAACACAAAAAGAGAAAAAAAAAAAAAAAAAAACAGAAAATGAGGGAAAAAAACATGCATTGTAATGTGAATACTTAAGAAATTGTTGATTTGCCATTCAATACTTATTTGCCCATCAATATCACATGCTAATGACACTGTGGTGTGTAAAAGACAGTCTTTGTCCTCAATGAGGTTACAGTCTAGCAAGACTCTAGTAAACAGGTACCAAGACTATAAACACACAAACGGCAACAGGGAAAATTACACAGATCAGAGTTGCTATAAAACCTTAAGGAGACCTCAGACACTTTTCATGTGGAAATAGCAGTAAGCTGAGATTTAAAGGAATTGTTCTCAAGTTTGGTTCCCCAGATGAGCAGCATCAGGTGATAACTTGATAGAAATGTAAATTATCATCAGGAGTAATGATGCACATTTGTAATCCCAGCGACTTTAGAGACTGAGGCAAGAGGTTCAAGAGTTTGAGACCAGCCTGGGATACTTAGCAAGTCTTTGTTTCAAAATCAAATGTAGTGATCTTGCTCTTGCTTAACACATGCTAAACCCTGGGTTCAATACTCAGTGTTGGGAAAAAAAAAAAAATCAAATGTAAGTTCTGTAATTTCTCTGGCTTCACCCCACATCCATGGAGTCAGAAACTTTGGAGTGGGGGATGTGGGAGATGCACAGCAAATAGTGAATTCACTAGTTTTCCACATGATTCTGATATAGGCTAAAGTTGGAGAAATAGTAATCTAAAGGCTGTGTTGGAGTTAATATGTTAACACACTGGGGGAGAAGCAGGGTGTTACAGTTCAAATATGAAGTGTCCCTCCAAAGTTCAATGCGTGAGACAATAAAGTTTAAAGGTAAAATGATTGGGTTTCAAGAGGTTTAATCTCATCAGTGCATAAATCCCTTGACAGAGATTAATTTAGGTGTGACTGTAGGCAGGTAGGGTTTGGCTACATGTGGGTACCCGGGGGGTGTGCCTTTGGGTTTGTGTTTTGCCCTTGTTGAGCTGAATTTAGATTCTGCTTCCTGGTGCTATTATCCCCAGCAGCTTTCCTCCACCACACAGTCCTGCCATGTTAATATGCCTCATTTTGACATAGGGATTTAGGATAAAGAGAAATACTGAATCTTACAGGAAATACCCACAGCCATTGAGACATAGAAAGCATACCCTTGACCCTTGCCCTTGTAAAATGAGGGAGATACACAAGAGCAGCGGAAACTGGCATGAAATTGTGCAGCTCCACTCTGGACCCACCTCCTGTCTGGCCCCTGATATAGCCCTTCTGTAAATATTGGACCCCAGCTGAAGTCAGGGCTCCTTCTCACCCTTGAGGCTGCCCATATTCTCTCTCTTTCCAAATAAAACTGTTTTTGCTCGACTCATGCTGAAATTCTTTTCTATCATGTATGCCAAGAACCCCACTGGACCTGAATTGAGTACCCCTCTCCTCAGACCCTTCTCCTGCAACAATTTCAGACCCTGACAAATGGAGTCATCTATCTATGGACTGAGATCTCTGAGCTCCCAAATAAACTTTTTCTCCTCTAATTGTTCTTGTCAAGTCTTTTGGTCATAGCGATGGAAATGCTGACTAAAACATGGTGTTATAATAAGACAGGTGAAAAAACGTTCCTAGTTCAGAAAACATCAAGAGCAGAAACCCCCAGAAGGGACAGGTAGAGCTGCAGAAGACCTGAAAGTCAGAGTGAAATAGACATAACAATAATCCTTCAGTTTTCAAAATTAAGAGTAGCCAAATGTCAACCTAGAGACAGAATCTGCTCATAGACCCGTCTTCCTTAACCTGCAGGAAAATTAGCTTTAATTTGAACTAGAAGGAGCAGGATCATGCATTTACATCTCCAGGATGGCCCCCAAAGACCTTTGTTGTTTCAACTTTTGCTAAATCAGCTGGTTGGAATTAGTTCATAGCTCCTTAGAGCAAACATTCTCAGGCATGGCGCACATCGGAATCACCTGGGATTACTTTAAAAAAAAAAAACAGGAGGCTAACCCACGGCTGCATATTAAAATCACCTGTGATCTCTTAAGAATAGTAATACAGGGGGGCAAACTTAGAATTAAACAAGAACTTTAGGGATGGGATCCATGCATCGTGTTTTTGATCTATAAAGCTACCCAGGTGATTCTAATGTGCATCAGGGATTGCTCAAGCACCTTCCTCTTGCCCAAGCCAATTTTCTATGAAAAGTTCATTTCAATATTCCTGATCTGCTATATAGGCACATTCTTTGGATATTCCTCTGAACCAATTGTAACATCTCTCCAGTTTCTTCATTAATAATTGAAGATTTTAATGTGCTACTTGTATTTTGGGGGGATAGGAGACGGAACCTGGGAAAGCTTTACCACTGAGCTACATCCCTAGTTCTTATTTTTTTGAGATAACTTCATAAGCATCCAGGGCCCTCTACACCATTCTCCATTCTTTTCCTGGTTCTACCAAACTAAGAGATCACAAAAGTAAAATTCTAAGTTCCTAACTCACAACTCCTTTTCAGAATACTAATAGATGCAACTTTCTCACTAACCTGTCCCAGAAAACAAAAAGTAGCTCCAAGAAATTTCTGTAGTGGCACAAGTAGTAGTTGGTTTCATTAGTTGCAACAGAAAACTCTCCTTATCTATTAACAACAACAAAAAGCTATCTTTAGTCCATATTTCTTTAGCTTCTGCCAACTAAAGGTGATTAAGTTACCAAAACATCTACTACTTCTGTTTTTGACTCCTTTATTTTCTGTTATTAAGAATACAACAGCCAGGAGCGGTAGCACACGCCTGTAATCCCAGCAGCTCCGGAGGCTGAGATGGGAGGATCATGAGTTCAAAACTAGCCTCAGCGAAAAGCAAGCTGTTAAGCAACTGAGACCCTATCTCTAAATAAATACAAAATGGGGCTGGGAATGTGACTCAGTGTTTGAGTGCCCCCAAGTTCAATCCCTGGTGCAAAAACAAAAAACAAACAAACAAACAAAACACACAACAAAGACTTGGTAAATTGTTAAGAAGAGGTCATCTTGGCTTACAGTTTTTCGAGTCCCAGGTCAAGGGTTGGCCTTTGCTGATCGCCTTCTTCCTGACAGAGGCCCCAAATGGCAGGGAGGGTTAGAGAGCAAGCAAGCAAGCACACTGTATACATGTGTCCTTGTGGGGACGTTTTTTTTTTTTTTTTCTTTCTTCAATTTTTAAAAATTTTTGGTGCCAGGACAGAACTCAGGGCCTCCCACACCCCAAACGAAAGTCTCCGGAGTGAGCAAGTTCTCAGTCTTGCTCCCTATTCTTATAAGGGATTCAATCATGGTGGCTTCACCCTAGTGCTCTTATCTAATCCTAATCACCTGCGGGACTCCAGCCCTGAACACCAAAATCCAATTGAGTTTTCATCTGCCTAATATCTCACAATGGATCTTAAACTCAAGCCTGATTTTTTCAGAGGGGACAAATCATATTGTAACCATAGCAAACTTTCCAGGTGGAACCTTTGCATTCCTGTAATCAGTATCTGTGTTTCAATTTACCACAAAAAAGCCATTTCCACTTTTTTGTTGTTGATGTTTTGGCTTTTTTTTTATGCAAAAAGGGAAAAAAATTAAAGACCATTAATCACAAATTACAAATGCACAACAGTAGTTAACTTGAGGTTCTTTTAAACAACTTACCAAAACACCAGAGAGCAAACCCAGCAAAAATTTCCACTCTGTATAAAAACTGCTGTTACAAACTAAAATAAATGGCCATTAAAACTTTGAAGGGTCTCCTCTCAACCCTAAAGTAAAGGGCTAGGGCAATGGACATGAAATAAAGTTACATTTAAATGCAGAATAAAACTTGTTTGAGACTGCTTGGGAAAAAGCCTGGAGGCTGTTGAAAAATATGAATTATCCCAATTTCAGAAGCAAATATGATTTCTTTGAGTTCAGGTTCAAGTAAGTTCACCAACTTAAAACATGATACAATACCCAGTTTCTGTATGGATTGAAATGAAAATAAATGTTTTTCTGGATTATATTAAATTGATACACAAAATCTTGAGCTCAATGCTTTTGCTGAGTTGAAAAATAAAATAGAAAATGTTTTGTTCAGTTAAAAAAGAGTGGGCACTTTGTTTTCCCTATATAAGGTCTTCAAGGGTGAGAAATAACAGTGTTCAGGCATTGCTAATTTAAAGAGATTTGTTTGTTGCATGTAATTTCTGGGTAAAACCCTGGTCACACACAAACAATCCTTTCTGATGTCACTTGGGCTGCCTTGCAAAAAAGCAATTTCCAGCAACCTCTACCTACGCTGAGAAACTCCCTGTTCCATGACATTATTTTATTTTTTAGGTCCAGCTCTTGTAATTTCATGCAATCATTTAGGTGATTGTCAAGCATAGTGTATTCAAATGTTTTCTTTTGAAAAGTAACACTTTGCCTTGCTGAATCCTTCAATTTCTAGCCAGAAGAAGTGGGTTTTAATACCCCTGGCTTGAATCTCTATTTTGGATATTTTTCTCCTTTAACAATGGACTCATTTTTTTTCTACCATAGTATTATATCTTTATTTGGTCATTTCATTATGGTAAGGAATATCAGCATTTTTCTCCCCCACTTTTTTTAAAACCACTTTGCTACTTCATTATCATGGAGAGGCACTTACAGGCTTCCAAGCTCCCCTGGAATAGGGATTAAGTCACCCTGGTCCCAGCACTGACCATTGTCCTGCTGAGTCTCCCCAAAGAAGCATACCATGGCTGGATACCCTTCCCTGCAACCTTGCTTGGCCTTCCAGGGCCTGTTGGAGGATTAAGAGGATAATGCCATCAAAAGGCTTGCACCTTCTCAGCAGGGCCATTTTCAGAAAATGAAAACAAGAAGAGTTGAGGCTGCTTAGGATGGAAGGAAGAAAGGTAGCCTTGCATGCTCTGTAGGAAGGAAGCAAAGTGCAGCTGTAGCAGAACAGCAAAACAGTGAACAGGTTCCTTCACCCTCCTTGAGCTCTGCCCACTCTCCAGTCACCCAGAGAGCATTTTGCACAATGCCAACTGGGTAAGATATGCAATTCACAATGTTCTGTCTCGCAATTATTTGCATTGTGTAGATGTAACTGAAGCATCACTCCTTTCTCTAGGGACCAAATATCTGTAAGTGGGGGGAAATCCTAATTTCACAGCCTTCTCTCAAGTTCATGGAATCCATTTGCTTTCCTCTAGGGCAGAAAAACAAAGATATTTAACCTTTCTTTCCCATTGATGCTCATGACTAAGATGTGGATAATAATAATATGCAAATGATAGAATTGCTATAAGTTCAATTACTAAAGCTCTTACAAAACAGCCTGGTATACATAAACATGTTTGTTTTTCTAGTAAGCAAACTGCAGAGAGGTACTTTCTTCAGAACTTTACACTAAAAGTCAAGGCAGATGGAAAGTCTGGACTGACTAAGTTTCCATTCAAAAAATGTTCAAAGATAGTCAGGATGTTACAATCAAGTAGGGAGGTTGCTGGGCTATATCATTTTTGACACTTTGCCAACAGAAGATGAATCCAAATGTGACCCTAACCCCTGGGGGTAAAATATGTATGCTAAAAGGAATACAAGTGACCTGAAATGAAAATTTGAACATTGCCACCAATCTCTAAACACAGTCCTCAATGAGAACTGCGATGCATGTGTCCAATGAATACAAGTAATCTTATTAAGTTACCTAATAATGCCGCATTAATGGAGTATCAACTCTATAGCAGCCATAAACACATTTACCCAGCCAATCACCAGCACTTTACAGATGGTGAAATGAAGCTGAAAGGAATCAGCTTAGTACATTTGGACACCAATCTAATGCGAAGTGTTTTTCACTTATTCACTTGGTCTTCACGGCGCTTCTTGGCCTAGAGAGATGCTGACCCTAAGTTCAAGAGGCTAACTAATAACTGGTAGAGTCAGAAAGTTAAGTCTCTGAGACTCTAATGCTCAGGATACTTTCAGCCTGAACCACAGACACAGGATGCAGGAAACCAGGTTGCAAAGGTTGCTTTTTCCTTGCTTTACACAGAAATCAGGAGCCTTTTCTAGCCTAGCTCTTTAACAACAAACCAAGTGAAGGAACCTGCAGGGACCTCTATGTGTGGGGTAGGGGGTCAGCTTTTAGAAACCAGAATGACTGAGAAGCTTTCCCACGTGGAGGGGTGCCAGGCAGTGCTGTGGAGCACCTCCACCTGCTGAGACCAATTTGTTTCTAAACATCCTGTGAGGCCTAGGGCTCCCCCTATGCTCTGAAGGTGTTGGAGACTCTATTTCTCAAACTAAATAACATTCTTTTAAAAACTGTAAAATATATCCAGCAACCACTGTTTGGCTTGCTGGTGAAATACTCTAGCAAAGAAACAAAAACAAAAACAAAACCCCACAGAATTCAAACTGGAATTAGATATTTGTTTTTAAATATTGGAATCTACTGGCTGATTAGCAGCAGTTTTCTTTCCACTTTGTACAAATTAATGTGGTTGCTCATAAGGACAACCAGATAAAGGTCTATAAATCAGCATGTATTTATCCCTTTTGGAAAAAAAAATCCTCAAAATAGATGTCTTTCTATACTCCTGCTAGACAGTGAGGTAAACTCATTTTGCATTACACTAGATGAGTTTAAAACACTGATTTTTATCTCTCTAAACATATTTTTAAAAATAGACATTTAATTTTTAAGTACCTTTTGAATATTAACCTTACAGCATGGAAAAGTAGCCAAGTATGTAGTTATAATCCCTGAGTCTGGGATTAAATTTATATGGGTTGAAATTTAGCTCTAACACTCACTGTGTGACTTCATGCAAGTTACTTAACCTCTCTGTCCTCCAACTTTCTTTTCTGTAAAATGGAGATTGCACTAGTGCCTTTCTCAATAATAGTTGTGAGGATTAGACTTAATCTAATAAAGCTTTTAGTACATTATTAAGTATTTTATAATTCCTGTCTCTAATTAGTTTATTAAACTTCTAAACATGGCAGCGGTGGGGGGGGGGAGGGGCTGGTGCAGATCATGGGGATCCCAGCAGCTCCAGAGGCTAAGACAGGAGGATCACTAGTTCAAAGCCAGCCTCAGCAATTTTGCAAGGCATTAAGCAACTCAGTTAGGCCCTGTCTTTAAATAAAATACAAAAAAGGGCTGGGGATGTGGCTCTGTGGTTGAGTGCCCCTGAATTCAATCTCTGATTACCGCCCCCCCCCCAAAAAAAAAACCCATGGGATTTTCACCCTCACTTCAGGTTGCCACATGGGCTCATGCTTTCTTTTCTGCTCCTGCAGCTCTGACAGCATGCTTCTGACCCCCACCTTCCCTCAACCAACTTTTGTCATCTTGCTGAATAAAAATAGAATAGACAGTAAAATGTCAGGCAGTCAGGGTAATGGGTCCCATTGAGGCCTTTTCAAACGTAAAGACCACTCTCAGAAGCTAACCCTTTCAACATCCAGCCAACTCCTTTGTCCCAGAGGGGCAGGAAGGTGGGGGTGAACACAGATGGGAGTTCCAGGAAAGATTAACACAAAGGCTAGCCTGCATACACCTATAATCCCAGCAGGTTTGGGAAGCTGAGGCAGGAGGATTTGAGTTCAAAGTCAGTCTCAGCAATTTAGCCAGGTGCTAAGCAACTCAGTGAGCCCCTGTCTCTAAATAAAATACAAAAACAGGGCTGGGGATGTGGCTTGGTAGTCCAGGGCTCCTGAGTTCAATCCCTGATGCCAAAAGAAAAAAAGAAAAGAAACTTCAAAGGCCATAGTTTAGTTGGTAGAGTACTTGCCTTGCACGCACAAGGCCCAGGGTTCAATCCCCAGGACCACAAAAATAAATAAATAAATAAATTTAGGCTGAGGTTGTGACTCATTGGTAGAGCTACTTGCCTAATATGTGTAAGGCACTGGGTTCCATCCTCAGTAGCACATAAAAATAAATAAATAAAATAAATGTGTTCTTCTACAACTAAAGAAAAACAATAAAAAAAAGAAAGAAAGAAAACTCAAAGGCCAACAGCTTCAAAACTCCATCAAAGCCTGTTTAACATAGATTTTGGGCAATGGTCATACCCCCAAACCATATAAATCCTTAGGGTAGTGCATCAAGATGGTATGCTGCTAACAGGTTTCCTTACCCATCTCAGGAGTTCAATCTCTTCTTGTAACAAAGGTACACTTTATGCTTTGAATTTAGCCCTTGCTGCTCTGCCACTGCAACTTATTTTTAAAACAGATGTGTTTCTTTCTCTTTCTCTCTCCTTGTTCCTTCCTCATCTCTCCATCTCCCTAATCTCAGGGGAAATGGGATTACCTTTCTTCCCCATCCTAGGCACTTATCAGTCCTTGAGCACACACCCACCACAGGAACAAAGTAATTCAGATTTAGGGATGGCACCCAAAGATCTCAGAAATAACTATCTCCCAAATTAACAAGTGAATTCCAACCTTGGACAGGGAATACTGAAGTGGCATCCCCTTTCTCCAGAGAAAAGCCTTCTACACCATGACTGATTTTAAGACTGTCAGCAAAAGAGTGCATTGTAGATAAACTTCCTGTTTTCATGTCACCCTGGTTTACTTGGCCACTGGCCGAGAAGATACCAACACTCCAGGTGCTGGACACCCCCTTACTAGTTTTTCACAAACGTATCCAGTACAGTACTTTGAAGAAATGTGCAAACAAGGTCTCTGGCCTTGAGCTGAGCTTCACAGAGATGTCTACATTTTTTAAGATAAGTTACAAATGGGCTCCATGGTAACAGCTGGCAGGGGGAGGAAAGAAAGGGTAGAAGAAGCTCTCCCCTTCTCAGGTATTGTCCTTGAAGAGTTAACTTGCCCAAAACAGTGAAAGAAAAAGCTGCTTTTATGTGAACTTCTGCAGACTGTGAACTTCTGAGCCCCTCCCCTTACATGCTGGGTATAAAACTCTGAAACTCCCTGAACTCGGGGTTCAGGGGATTAATTGATTACAGCAAAGGCTGTACCCTCTGAACCTGGCTGCAGCCAAATAAAACTGTTTCCTGCTATCTTCGGTGCCTTGCCTCGTTTGTCCCTACAACAATACAACATGTACAAGGTAGCCTTCCATTATCTCTTTCAAAATCCCCTGTTGCCCCGGATGAGCAGAATCACAGCTTTTGGGAACAGGGATGTCCCCTGGTTTCTCCTTTCTTCACAAATCAATGAAAGTTTTTCTTTTATTCTTGTTTTTATTTTCAAAATTACATTCTTGTTATTGGATTGGCATTGGGGTCAATGACTGAGCTTTTGGTCTCCATGGACTTTATTCTTCAAATTTGCTAGACAATAATGCAGAAGGAAATGACAATGAGTTACTAGGCTTTGCTGGGACACCAAGAGCTCCAACATGCTATTGGCTGCTCCACTGCTCCACACTAGCAGTAAGGAATCCACTTTTGCAGGCTTCAGCCCTGGGGCTGTCACCAGCGGGCCTCACCTGCTTTATCTAGCTGCTAACACTGAAATGGGCTTTCTCCTCTGCAAAGGCCTGCAGCCTGCACAAACCCCAAATGCCAACAGAAGTGGCTAATCTAGTTTCATCAAAAACATAATGCAAATACTATCTCTCTTTCAAGTCTCAGGTGTAAGGATTAAATCAAGGGCCTAGCATAGTGCTCCATGGGTTCAATCACTTAGAACTGCTGAATGTGAAGAAGATGCATGAAAGAGAATGGAAGATAGCCTTTTCAATTTCTTAAGGCCAGTCACCCAGTTGGGAAAAGAAGGAAAAACAAAGAATAGAAATTTTACAAACGTTAACCATAGTTTCATGGTTTGCATATGAGATATGCCCCAAAAGATCACTTGAGAAATTGCAGGAATGATCAGAGGCGATGATTAGACTACGAGAGCAGTAACCTCACCAGTGGATTAACCCACTTGTGGGATTAATAATTTGAAAGGATTACAATATTGGTGATGACTATAGGCAGGTAGGGTGTGACCAGAGGAAGTACATTACAGGGAGCATGCCTTTGGGGTTCATATTTTGTCTTTGGTGAGTGGAGCTCTCTCTCCTTCTTGGCTGTCATAAACTGAGCAGCCTTCCTCTGCCACAGCGTTCTACCATGATGTTTTTCCTCTCCTTGGGCTCAGAGAAGTGGAGCCAGCCAACCATGAACCACAAGCCTAAATAAACATTTCCTCTTCTAAGTTGTTCTTGTTGGATATACCGGTCACAGCAACACAAAGTTGACTAACACAATCATTCAGTGTGAGAATACCTTATAAGGCCAATGAGTGAAATTTAAATAAAAAGTTTGTATGATTGTGATAGAACTTGTACAAGAAACTAGAGGTGGACAAGTGAGATCTGAAGGCCTGGTCCACACTCCCAGGAATGGTTCAGCAAGAGCAATCATTACTTTTGTCAGTTATAAATTAGGAATAAAATTTGCTTGGTATAGCTAGGTTTCTATTCAAGGTCAGTTGGACATGAATAAATTGCTTCATATGATAGATGTGAACAATTTATACTCAGGGCTCAGACCTTTCAAAGTACTTGTGGGAGAAAGGGAAAAAGATCAGAAGTTAGAGCAAAAGCAGATTCTCTCTGTGAAAAATGTCATCCTTGGGAGGTATTGAGCTTCCCAAGTTATTTGTATGGAACAAAAAAGGTTCGAAAGGCTTTTTGGAGAGATTAACTTGGTTTCTTAAAATCTCAGGTTGCTTTTTATCAAAAAAGTTCTTTTGATCTGGAGTGGTCATGATATCCCCATAGAATTCCTTTATGGATATTGTTGGGAGATGTAATTGTCAATATGCAGACAATGAAGCAACCAAAGGGATACTGCCTTCTAGGAATGCACACATTCCTGTTACCTGAGAGGGCTCCCATAGAGAGGATTATTCTTATTAGTCCCTCACCTAAATTCACCTTACTGGAAAATCCCCCTCACTTAGGGCTCTCCAGAAAAGTGAGAATCTGTGGATTCACTAAGGATTGCCCTGCCTTATTCTGTAGTCTGAACATTATAGTTAGAGATGGGAAATGGGACAGAGAATACCATAGAGAATTTAATTTCATACATCTGAGCCTTTGCTGAAGAAAATTATTGTCTGAAAGTGCTTTGTTTTAGTAAGCTTTTTTTTTGTCACTGTTACCAAAACACCTGCCAAAGACAGCATAAAGGAGAAGTGTATTTTGGCTCACAGTTTCAGAGTTTCAGTCCAAGGTCGGTTGAGGTCGACTCCATTGCTTTGGGCTCCAAGTGAGGCAGAACATCATGGCAGAGGGGCACAGTGGAGGAAAACAGTTCAGGACAAGGCAACCAGGAAGCAGAGAGAGTTTCATACTCCAGGGACAAAAATAAGACCCAAAAGCATGCCCATAGTGACCCAGTTCCTCCAGCCACACCCTACTTGTGTAGAGTTACCACCCAGTTAATCTACTCAAGGGGATGAATGCACTAATTTTGTTAAGCTTCTCGTAACCCAATCATCCACTTCTGAACTTTCTTCCATTATCTAAAACCTGAGCTTTTATTTTTGGGGGAGCACCTCAGGTCTAAACTATATGATGCTTTCTCTTCTTTTCTACACATCAAATGCTACTTGCTTTTTGAAACCTAGGTACCCACTCAAGACTTCTCAAACATCCCCGAGAAACTCAGTCCCTCTATTTTATATTCTCTCAGTATTTTTTTTTAATAGAGAGTGAGAGAGGGAGAGAGAGAGAGAGAGAGATAATTTTTAATATTTCTTTTTTAGTTTTCGGCGGACACAACATCTTTGTATGTGGTGCTGAGGATCGAACCCGGGCCGCACGCATGCCAGGCGAGTGCGCCACCGCTTGAGCCACATTCCCAGTCCCTTCTCTCAGTAATTTTGAACAAGAAAATTTATAAGATTGCAGTTTATTTGTGGAACAATCTCAATTCTTTTACTAGATGATGAATTCCTCCAGAATGAGCAGCATACATAAACTTCTTTGCATCTCCAGGTCCTAGAACATTCCTCAGGACACATTAAGTAGTGTCTTGAACAACTTTCATTAGGAACTTGATTTCACTTAGTGTGTGTATATGGCTGGGGAATCTGCAGTTTCACAGATAAAGGTGTTATCATGTTCCTTCAGTGGATTCTGCACCATGATGTCCTAGAAGTTTCTCAACACAGCAAAATGACAGAAAACCATATGTATACTCTGGTAGACATCCAGTTTTGTCTCTGATACTTACATGATAAAATTGTGAGCTGGCATGCTAGGCTGTTTGCTTAATATGTTTCTTTCAACAAATGGCAAAAAGAAATCATACTATTCATTCATTTACTCATTTAATAAATATTATTGAACACCTAACATTTATCAGGCCACATTCTAGGGGCTGAGTTGAACTAGATAATCCCCTATTTTGTAGTAATCTTTCTGTAGTCAGGGAATATAAATGAAGGAATCAAATAGAGAATTTCCTAGGGAAATAAGTCTTATATGATAGTTGAGCTCAGTGCTGAAGAATAAATAAGATGGCAACAGCATGTGAAGCTCTGGTGGTTTGAAACAGAGGAAACAGCCTGGCAGCAGCTGGGGAAGGAGGGAGTGTGGCGTGCTGAGGCAGGGTGCATGGAGAAAAGGCCCTCATCCTGAAGGAGAAGCAGGTAAGAGGTTATTTCAGGGGTCTGAGAGGAACATGTATCAAAATAGCCACCTGAGCAGAGGTGTGCATTTTATCTGGGTGCCGATGCAGCAATTTAAACAGGGGAATGACATGGTTTGATGTGCAGATTTGCAAGATGGTTTGTGCAGCTCTGTGCAGAAACACAGGATGAGAGATACCCAAGTGTGGTAACAGAACCCTGAGGGGGCTGTTAGGCTAATCCAATGAGGAAACCATTCATTGCTGCTTAGGGTGCTTTGTGGGATCCAGATAGCACCCATGTTAATCATGAGGAAATTACACACTTCTCAATATTGTCTTCAAGGGAGAAAGCATGATGTTCTGCTAGAAATTGCCCCCAAGTAACTTCTCACGCCTTCTATAAACAGATTTGTGGTTTCAATATTTTGAATGAGCAGAATGATTTTTTTCAGGCCATGTTTTTGTTTTTGTTTTTATCTGAAAAATCTGAAGCAAATTAATGTTGTTGTAGTAGTGTATAATTAAAATGGGAACATTTTTGAGTACTCTTTTTTGCAATATGTCAGTTTTTGATTCAAAATTATGTTTGGGTCATCAAGGCAATGTGTTGACTCCTTACTTGATGTATGAAGGATCTAACAATGGAAGAGGACATGGCTTGACCTTTTAGGCTACGAGCTGGAGAGGCAGTGGCCTCTATGTGCCTTGATGGAGCACCACCAACCTAAGAATAACTAGCGATGAGACAGAAAGCCTAATGTAGTCACAGCCCAAGGGCTCAACATTTACACCATGCAGCTTCTCCAATTTAAAAAAGGCCTTGGGAGTTATTCTAGTGCAGCTCCCCCCCCCCCCCCGCCGCCACTTTTTTCATTACAAGTAACTTCTTGATTTCAGAGTTCAAAAACTGAAGTTCAGATTTTACAGATCAGAAACTGAAGTTCAAAGATAATAGATTTTTTAAAGTGCATATGCTTGATATTTTGCCTTTTTGTTAACTAATTCCACTGAATATGCATTCTCAATTAAGGCTAAAAGTTTCTTACTGTGATGTATTTGCAAGGGAAGATGGGAAAAGTTCATTCACATGGAGTATTTATTTATTGGTATTAGGGATTGAATCCAGGGGTGCTGAACCACTGAGCCACATCCCCAGCCCTTTTTATATTTTTTCTGAGACAAGGTTTTGCTCTGTTACCTAGAGACTCGCCAAATTATGGAGGCTAATCTTGAACTTGTGACCCTCCTGCCTCCACCTCCCGACTTGCTGGAATTACAGTTATGCACCACCATGCCCCACAAACTTGGAATATTTAAAAAGACTCAAGACTGATCTGGCAAAGGATTTGACAAAAGCATCTTCATATTCATATATATATATTAGTTGTAGTCAGATACAATACCTTTATTTTATTTATTTATTTATGTGGTGCTGAGAATGGAACCCAGCGCCTCTCCTCACATGTGATAGGTGAGCGCTCTACAACTGAGCCACAACCCCAGTCCTGACAAAAGCATCTTCTGCATATCTATCATCTGCAGAATGCATAGAATTCTGAAATCAAGAAGTTACTTGTAATGATTATTGAAGTAACAATTCTAGTATTTTGAGACCATGTGTTGAGCTGTATTATTTTATGCATTCTCTCACTTAATACAACCGCTGTGGAGGGAAGCACTCCTCAGTTTTTCAGAAAAATTGAAACAGAAACACAGAGAGGTTAGGCAATTTGCCCAAAGTCACAGAATAAATGATGGAATCAGGGTTGACTCTAAGAAGTCTGACTTTTACATGAGAGATCAGCAAACTACACTCTGTCAGCCAAATTCAGCCCACTGATTTTCTATCTAGATGAAGTTTTTCTGAAACACAACTTTTTTTTTTTTTTTAAGTTGCAGATGGACACAACACGGTATTTTATTTATTTATTTTTGTGCAGTGCTGAGGATCAAATCCAGGACTTCATGCGTGCTAGGCACGTGCTCTACCACTGAGCTAAAACCCCAGCCCTTAGACTCACTTTTTACTCTGTTGTCATAGCTGCTTTTGAGACACAGTGGCAAAATTGAATAATATGATTGAAAAAAACAAAAATATTTACTATTTGGCGTGCTGTGGTTTGAATGTGTCCTTCAAAGTTTCATGTGCTGGGAATTTACTCACCAAGTTAATATAGTAATGGTATTTGGAATTCACATCTTATTAAGATTGGATGAGGTCATAATGGTGGGGCTCCCGTGATGGAAGTAGTGGCTTTATAAAAAAAGGAAGAGACCCAAGCTATCATGCTTGCTCTGTCTTGCCAGGTGATTCCTCCATGATGTTGTGATGGAGCAAGAAGTTCCTTACCAGATGCTAAAACTGTGAACCACATAAACTTCTATTCTTCATAAATTACAATCTCAAGTATTTTGATATAGTGACTGAAAATAGAATAAAACATGGTCTTTCACAGAGACTATTGACTCATCTAGAGCCTATATCCTGAACATCTTTAGCTAGTATTTACTAAGTGCATAGAGCATGAGAGGTGCTGTGCTGGGTGTTCAGTAAGCAGAACACGTAAACCTGATGGGCTTTTGGAACAATATGTTAAAAGATGCTGCCTCCTGGTCTGATTAGGTAAAAAAGGTGTGAGGCCCAGTGCAAAATGCAAATGGAGGCCTTTAAAAAAATTATTAAGGGCTGGGGTTGCGGCGCAGTGATAGAGTGCTTGCCTTGCACATGTGAGGCACTGGGTTCAATCCTCAGCACCACATGAAAATAAATAAACAAAATAGGATATTAAAATAAAATTAAGACTTTTAAGGCAGCAGTAGCAGAGCGTTGAGCCAGGCAGAAGGCCTTCTTCAATCACGGGGTTCTGCAGGACTGTGCAGATCACATGTCCATGAAGGTGGCCCTGTTCCTGATACAGGTTTGCTGACAGGCTGTGAAACAAGTGTGCCAAGAGAGCCCGACAGGGTGGTTTTGGTGCATGAGGAAGGAATGTTCTTCCCACCCTTGATCTTCCAGTCCCAGTAACCTTGGGGGTGAAGAGAGAAGTCAGTGAGCCCACCCTCGGCCTTTGCCCCCCTGGCAGTTCACTCACTGATGCTGTCACTTTCAGGCAACACGTAGGCGCCATCATTGGTTGGACTACAGGAGTACTGGACAATTTGTTTCCATATTCTGATTTTATCACTCATCACACAAAGGGAATGCGAAAAAAACTCATTCTCAGTTTCCATGAATTTCTATTTCAGAATGAACAAGTGAGCATTCCAAGCAATTGGGGATGGAACCCAGAGGTGTTCAACCACTGAGCCACATTCCCAGCCCTTTTTATTTTATTATATGTCACTAAGATGCCAAGGCTGGCCATGAACTTGCCTCAGCCTCCCAAGCTGCTGAGAGTCCTGGGCCATCATGCCTGGCTCAAAGCAATTTCTGAGAGACTTTGCACACAGGGACCAAGAAGTCTTTGCAGGGTTCTGGAAAAGGGTGTGTCTCATCAATCTGCCCTGAGATGGTGAACAAAGGCTGCAGATAGATGTGTGAGAGGTTAATCAGAAACGTGTTAAAGCCCCAACTCTGCAGGTCTAAATATCTGCACTGGAATCTTTCCTCTAATACAGACTAGCGCTATGAGCTTGGGCAAATTAATTTCTCTTTGCCTCAGTTTCTCTGACTGTAAAGTGGAAACAGGAAACATAACTACCTCATAAAGATGCCACAATAATTCAATTTAAAAATGTGAAATGTTTAGAATAATACCTGGCAACTGCTACATGCTACAGGAATTTGAATATCATTATTGTTGTTATTTATTTCCTATGGAGGGAGACACAAGCTGGAGATCCTATACCATTTACTAAGGCCGAAGTAACTTAAGCAAGGTTAATGCAAATGAAGGAGGTTGGTATTTTAAAAGAGAAAGTAATGAGAAATATGTGAAATGAGAAATGCAAGGTTATCCAAAGGGCCATCTATCTACTCCTCAGTTGCTTTTATTCCCAGGACTGCTCCAATAGAAGTAACCCTTACTCTTCCACAGAAAAGCCAGAAATCTAGATTTTTATAAAAAATTTCCCATTGTTCTCAATCTTGACAATGATTTCAACTTCATTTAAATACAGTGAGCCTGGGCTGGGGTTGTTTCTCAGTGGTTAGAGCACTTGCCTAGCATGTGTGAGGCACTGGGTTCGATCCTTAGTACCACATATAAATAAATAAAACAAAGGTCTATTGGAACAAAAAAATACACCGGGTCTATTGAGCCATACTGAACTTTATCCTTTATTGAAACATCTTAAAAGATCCTTGATCTATATTGTGCATCAGAGTCTCAAGGGAGTGTGGACTCATAGTGAGTGAGAATTTCCACACCAGAGCTCTCTGGCTAATGAAATTGATTCATCCATTTTAGGCTCATACCCAGCCACAAAACCAGATTGGTAACAATCATGTTTGATAATTTGCTCTCTATAGCAGATTACCTCTATAATTCTTATTAGATACTTTAGACAGAAAGATCTTAAATCCCAGTTGACAGGGGATATTTTGGTGGAGTTACTATATTTGTAGAATCCATCACAGGGTTAGGCACACAAATTGGATTCACTGTGTAGATTGGATACCTGGGAACAGAACCAAATAGTGGCCCATGTTTCTGGCCAATGTTTCTGAACATGAACCAGGTATTCAGTGGCCCATAATAGTATGCTAACCGCAAGTATCACAAAAATGCAAATACAATAACAGGCCAACACAGACCTCTAATGTAACTACTACTTACTTTATTATAATGATAGCATAGCACTGATTCAAATAACTGGTATATATGGAATTTGAATTGCATTTAGTATCTTTCCATGTATTTTCATGAGATTCCCATACTATCTTTATAAAAAAAAAAAGAGAGAGCATCAGAGAAAGTAACTTATCTTGACTCCTAGCCAGGTACACTCTTCCCAATAAACTAACTATTCCTTTTATTCTGCATTAAAATTATTAAAAATTCTTCCTGGTTTGTCACACTTTCAATAGTCCCTTGTTGAATTGCATGAACCCTGGTCACCATCCCTTTCAGTCTATCATTAGTAAAGACCTAATAACATAAATTGCCCACAAATTAATATTCAAAATCCTTATCAAGGTTTAGATGGTACTTCACAGTCTAACCCAAGTCAACCTCTCCCCTTACAATCTTCCACCTTTCACCCTGTGTTTCCATTGGAATCATACTGATAATCTCTCCATCTTCCTTTTCTTAAGTTTCCCTAATTGGCTCTTCTGACTTCTAATCAAGTTCATTCTATAATGAGTTCATACATAACTAGAATCATTCTCAAGTTCCCAAGTGCCTACCATGCAAGGACTTTAAAAATTCATACCAGTTTCAACTTAAAAATATATATGAGGGTAAATGTTTAGTTTTTACACAAATACTTAATTATCAAAGCCAACTATGTCTAGAGTTAAATAAATTAAAGCAAACTATGTCTAGAGTTAACTAAATTAATATTTTACTTTCTTTTAACTACTTCTAAGTACATCCTTTCAAAATAGAAAAGCAAAATTGTAACTTCAGGATCCCAATCATGGGCAATATAAATTACAAAGAATGACATAATTCTTTGAATGAAATTCTATATGGGACAAAGAATCTTCTGAGGTTTTTCTGGTTTGTTTATTTTCATACATATGTTTGTTTTATTTAGTTTTCTTTTTTCCCTCCTCTTTACAGGTTTAATTTTTCAGAGGTATCTAGTTTCAAATGTTTTTCCAAAAGCATCCACATTTCCCTTATTTTGCACAAGATTTAACTAAGCATTTAATAAAACAAAAAATGAGAATTACATTTCCCTGCCTCATTTAGGGACTTCCTTCTGACCAAGAGATCTGAGCACAAGGATGTCAATAAACTGGCTATGTTCTTAAAAGGAAAAGTATTCTCTTTCCTTCCCATTTTTATCCCTTTGGTTGAAGGCAGACATGGTAGTGTATCATCTTGATTCTTGAAAGCCAGGGAAATGCTCATGAGATGGCAGAGAAGGCAGAATTAGCAGGGACCCTGAGAACTTTCAAACATTACCTCTCAGACATTAGTGAGTCAGATATTAAACTCTCTCTTGATTGTTGTGATATTTTTGGTCTATCACATGCAACTATATCTATATTGTATCACATGCATATGGCTAATTCCTTGTTAATTTCCACAGATTTTTCATGTGGCAAATTTAGGAAGCAATCCAATCCTAATGTGGTAATTTGTCTATGTCAGCATTTTCCACATTAGAGATTAAAGAATTTTTAAAATAGTATTCTCTCTTTTTTTTACATCTACATCCATTTTCATTTCCCTTGTAAGAGTACATTTCTATGTTATTAATACATATTTATTTTTTTAATGTGACAATGCAATTTTAAAGATAAGCACTAAAAATGCTTCCTACCCATGTTCCCTAATTTTCTCTAGGTACGTGGCTAATAACACATGGAATTATTCTGCAAAAATAATGTTGACAAGGTTTTGCTTCTCCTTTCTCATTTACCTTCAATACAAGAAATGATAACAAAATTTAAAAAGCTAAAAAAAGCCCAACGAAAAAATGCAAATAGCTCTACGGATGGTACACTCACATTTATAAACATGATCTAGAGTCTTTTTGGTTTTATTTTTTGAAAGCTGTGTAATACTTGGTATAAAAACTCCCTGTGGGAAATAATTCCAGAAGAGGTATAACTAATCTTTTGGTAGACGTCACAAAACCACTTTGATGAAATTTCAAGAAAGCTATAGAAATGTTATTCCAAGTGATGCATTTGTGAATATACATATATGCTTAACATACAATTAAATGAGGTCACTGGTTGAGCTGACCATGAGCTCAATGAGAAAAGTATGTATACATACAGCAATAAAAACTAAGACTTGATATTGTACTTCTAATGCAGGTTAAGGAAAAGATGCTGTCTGCCATTAGCAGCATCTTGGTTCATTAAACTTGGGCACTACAACACACTGTTCCTCTGAGTGGCCTACTGAGCCAAGTGCTATGGTTACCTAAAAACTCCAACAAAAGAGGAGAGGAGGGTAGCAGCAGATGTGAAAAAAAGAAGGATGAACTGAGATGTCTATATCAGCATTTTCCACTTTGGAGATTAAAGAATTTTTAAAATAATATCCTTTTTTTTAAAAATCTATTTCCAGAGAGAGATCTGGCAGAAGCCCAAGATGACAGCATATTAATAAGTGAGAAATTCTAGGTGTCCATCAAAGAATAAATGTATCAAAAATGTGTATATATACAAAATGAAGTTTTACTCAGCCATAAAAAAAGGACAGAATTATGTCATTTGCAGGGAAGTGGATAGAACTTGAGAACATTATATTAAGCAAAATAAGCCAAATGAAAGTCAAGGGTCATTAACTTTGCTCTCATATGTGAAGCTAGAGAGGAAAAAGGAAGAGCAACCTAGTGAGATCCTATCTCAATATAAAAAATAAAAAGCATTGGGGCTCAGTGGTTAAGCACCTCTAGGTTCAATCCCTGGTACAAAAAAAAAAAAAAAAGTCACAGAAATAAAATTGTTCACTGTGTTCTCTTTGCGTCTGGCTTCCTGTATTTGACATGTTTTTAAGATCCAGCCACACTGTTATGTTTATTAGTGTGGCCATGTGTTGCTTAAAAACTGGGATATGTTCTGAGAAATACTCTGTTGGGTTATTTCACGATTACATGAACATCACAGAGTTTACTTAGAACAATCTAGAAGGTATAACTTACTAGCCCTTGGTACATGCAGTCTGTCGCTAACTGAACTGTGAGTTACGTAGCATATCACAGTAGCGCTGTTTGTGTCCTAAGATATCTTTACATATCTTTAGGTTATGAATATATATTCTTAAACATTTTCCCTAAAAGCATAGTAGGGAATCAAGTATGCTTATATTTCTGATTCTGAATAATTTTATGTATGTTGGGGTCGTAAGGGTACAATTTCAGTTTTTAAAATGTTCAGATGAAAGAATAGCCTAACTTTATTGAGTTACCTTGAAGCCTTTGTAGAAAATCAATTCATATGTGTGGTATAGTGTGGGTTCCATTTCTGGACTCTTTTCTGTTGCATTGATCTGTTTTTCTATCTTTTTGAGAGAATGATACTTTCTTGATTACTGTAGGTTTATAATAAGTGTTGAAATCTGGAGTTATAAATCCCACAAGAATTTTATTCTTTTTCAAGACTGTTTTGGCTACTGGCTGTTCTAATGTATTTCCATATAAACTTTATGATCCTTACACTATTCTAGAATACTCATTTGGGAGTTTAGGGATTGCATTAAACTTATAGAACAATTGGGAAGAATAAGTACAGCAATGTCTAACGGGGAACCTTCTTAGGTCTCATAATATCTCATTCAAACACAACTGGTACCAGTCTATGTTGAAGGATTTAGATCAGGCAAGGACTTGGCAGAAGGGCAAAGTCATGTATTCCTGCTCAAAGCAGTATTAATATCCAATGCTACTCGAATCACAAAGGAATTATCATTGATCTACTTGTGATGACCGCTGAACTAAAAGGACAAATCCCCACTCTGGATGTGAGGTTCGCCTTTCTGAGAAGCCGCTATGTACAAAGGCCAATGTCTTCTGTAAAAAATTCACAAATATCATTTCCTGGGCTTCTGTGACAGATATGGCCCTGGGTAGAGATCACCTTCCTAAGTAAGGGAGGCCCAAAGTTAAGAATGTCTATAGGAATATATAGGACTTCCCAGAGATGCAATATACAAACCCTGAGTCACATTTACTACACAGCTGATACATCTTCACCTGCCACAACATTTCCTGGAGAACAGAACTAAAAAGCAGCTGGGAAACTCTAATAATTTTTGACGTCTAATGAAGTTCAACCATAGCCAGATGCCTTATACTGGTTTGACATCCAGTTCAGTTTTTCATGCAGGAGGAGAAAGGATTTTGTTAAAGATGCACTCAAAGACACAGTAATATTATGCCTTTCAAACTATGAAAAGGTTCTATTTCTCCAGCTATTTGCATTTTCTTTAATTTCTCCTAGCAATGTTTTGTAATTTTTCAGGTAATGGTCATGTACCAAAAAGACTTGGGAGTACCCACAAGAAAAAAGCCAGTTAAATATGGCTCTCATTAGGACTGTGTTCCTTCTTCCATGGATTAAGTTCTCTCCAAATTTTTCTTGCTTTTGGTCAATCTTCAGTATCTTTAAATTTTAAAAAAATATCTTTCTAGGATTTATAATGGTTTTTGGTAGGTAAATTAGTATGATAGAAATTTTTCTAACATTACTAGAAACTAGAATTTTAATACAGATTATTTTATACAAAAGCCATTTTTTCATACAAGGAAAAAATGTATATATTTATGTTTAATATATATATATATATTTGTACTGGGCATTGAACCCAGGGGCACTTAATCACTGAGCTACATCTGCATTTTATTTAGAGACAGGGTTTCAATAAGTTGCTTAGAGCCTCGCTAAGTTGCGGAGGCTGGTTTTGAACTCATGATGCTCCTGTCTCAGCCTCCTGAGCCACTGGGATTATAAGTATGTGCCACCTTGCCCAGCTATATACAATATTGATAACAGGATGCTGCTGTTGTTTGAATGGTCCCTTTAAATGTGTTTTTGAAATTTAATTGCCACTCTGCTGGTGTTGGGAGGTGAGACCTTTGAGAGGTGATTAGGTTATGGAGGCTTCAGACTGAATGGATTAATGCCACTATAGTACAAGTGGGTTAGTTATCTCCAAACTGGGTTGTTCTAAGGCTGAGTTGAGCTTCCTAGGCTTTCTCTTGATCTTGCCTGTCTCTCTCTGTGGGGTCCTCTGCCTTGTTAAGACAAAGCAACAAGGCCCTCACCAAATGCTGGCATCTTGATATTCGTCTTTCAGCCTTTATAAATGAGAGAAATAAATTTCTTGTTTTTTACAAATTTCTTACTCTGTAATCTCCTGTGAAAGCAACAGAAAATGAGCTAAGACATGATGTATGGCATCCCCAAATACAGATAAACTCATAAATAAAATAAATATTTTAACCCTTAATAGAAGTTAAAACTGTTGATGTTTAAAAATGGCCACACACAACGTGGGCTAGGACATTTCCACAGTTACTATTACTGTGCTTGTGAAAATCATTTTCCCTTATTGGATGCATTGTGTTCAGATATATAAAGCATATAAGACTATTTGGGACACACATGGAGACCCCACTGAATGTCAGCAATTGTAATTATTATAGAAAATAAGACTGATTGCTCTAGTATATTTAACCACTACACTTCAAAAAAATAGGTGTTGAAACAAACATGCATGTACAAAAATAATATGCCTTAACTAATAAAATATAATATAAAATAAAAATCATGGTAATATAGGAAACAGAAAACCTAGCAGAAACCATCTGTCATTTTTACCAACAGCTGCCCATTTTCCCCTTTTTTGGTAATTGTAGTGTAGTGCTGGGAGCTGTCTTTTTGACATTTTACTTAGACTCACACTAACCCAAAGGTCAAGCTCATGACTTTGGCCTAAGGCAATAGTAGAAACACCTACTCCTGAGTATAGCACTTGGTTTAGGGCTGGGTTTATGTTCCACTCAGAATAAAGGAGGTGTCAGAAGAATTTCTACAAGAATTCTTGGAAAAAGCCTTTTTCATTACAGAAGTATTTATCACCCTAAAATTATTATCAATATACATGGGGGGTGGCAAGAGCCAGTAGAGCTAATGAATGAAGTTCCACAAGAAGTTCCACCCACTGAATCAAGCACAACTTTATAATTTAAGAGACAATAAATACCATTTTATCCTCAGCAAATATAGGCTGGGCTACTGTAGCTCTGATAAAACAGTTTAATTTAGGTCAGAGCTTTGCAAATGGGGTATCATGGAATGTTCCATTAATTAGTTGAAATATGCTTAAGATATTTATCTTTTGGCCTTCAGGAAAGCCAGAAAAGGTCAACTGCCACTACAGCCCTTAGGTTGGTCAGTTGGAGCCAATACCAACCCTCAGTGTTAGCCCAGTGTGGCCCTCAAACATCAACAACTTTTTCTGCACCACAATATGAAAATGTTTGGAAATCATTGCCTTAAGCAAACCTCTGGGTATTTCTAAACTTCGTTTTGACTTTAAACATTATTTGAAAAATGAGATAGCTATAACAAGACAGCTTTAGGGGATTTTTAATCTGTACCATTTTAGGATTCTGCATTGTCAATTTTGACTATAGAATTCTAGTAACTGAGTTAAAAAATCACATTGTATAATCATGAAGGGAAAAGGGATATATCAACATTGAAAGAAACAATGGAGAAGGCATGATTAATGAATGAAAAAACACTTAATGCATGACCTTGAACATAGCAGGGGGACTGCATAGAATAACCATAAAATGGATGGGGGTCTCTGCCTCTGAAACCTAAATAAAATATAAAATAAAATTTTAAAAGCTACCATAAAGCATCTATTTTATTTATTTATTTTCTGGTATTGGGGATGGAACCCAGAGGTGCTTAACCACTAAGCCACATCCCTAGTAGTTTATAATTTATTTTTGAGACAAGTTGTTGCTTAGTTGCTTGGGACCTTGTTAAGTTGCTGAGCCTGGCCTTGAACTTGCAGCTGTTATTACAGGCATGCACCATCATGCCCAGCTTGTGATAGCTTTGTAAAAAAGAAAGTCCTATATTCCAAATTTCAAATATACTTAAATAGGATAAAAATATTGAACCTAAAAAAACCTGTCCTTTAGAGTCTCCAGCACTTGACCCATAACTGCCAACTTCCAATAATAGGATTCACATATGCAATATAATTATTTAAAGTTGAAACTTACAAGGTAGCACATTCTGTCTATTGCATGGGACAGGACACAGTTTGAATGTGGTCAAGCCAAATTTCACAAAGCAAGATAATTCTGCTATATCGGAAGAGATTTTATACAACATTTCCCAACTCTGTCATTTTAAAGATGATCATTTTCTGATAAACCAAATAGTTTCTTTGGCTTCATGACACTTAATCATGGCCATCTAATTTAAGATGCAAATTAGTAAAAAATTTTGCATTAAAAAGATTTCCTCTATGGATAAAAAGATGCAAATCTGTAAAAGATTTCATTATGAATCCATTTGCTCCTTGGGAAGTAAACAATACGTGCTAGTTCTTTGGTCATTTCGCTCTAGCCAGTTAGAGAATCTTCATTTGTTTACATCTTTGTTTACTCTTGTCTTGATGCTAAGATACTAAGATACTTGATGCTAAGATATTTTCCTATACGTTGTATAGGAAATAAGATTTTAAAAATTGGCAAAAAATGAGGGATCTATTTATCACTTCAGTTAGGGGGTACCAGTGATTATTCTCTTTCCTCAGAGAGGAAGGTATCATTTCCAACCCATTTTCTCAAAACTATTAAAAAGATTCATAGGTAAAAAAAGCAAAAACTTCAGCAGGGGATATGGGAAAAACAGGTGTAGTTATGGTCCTGATATGCCAGCTTTGCTGAGAAATTTGCTCCTGGGGCGTGATAACAGACTGGGACCTTCAAAAACTGGCAGATCTCTGAAATATTCTACTAATTCAAGCACCTGTGCATAAATGTAAATCTGGAACCATGCCCTGGAACCATGTGCCTTGGTAGCAAACCTGAAGTACCACCAGCCTTCAAAGTCCTCCAGTTTTCATGCAGATAGAAGACAGGCATTCTGGGAGATTTACAGTGAGTCTCAACTCTCCACCTCTTGCCTCACTGGTCACCCAAGTGTATTGCCTAACATTTAGCAGAGTTTACTGCATTTAATGGCTAAACAGTACATCTTGACCAAATTTACTAAATATACAGTAAACTCTTTTTTTGAAATGGCACTTTACCTAATTTGACTTCATGTTTATAAAATAGTCTTATTTCCTTAATTAAAAAAATTCCAAATTTAAACTTCAAATTGAATTTCCTTTATGGATAAAAAGTAATGTTAATGATGAACTGTTAACTTAAGGCAGTGCATGGCACATATATAAGCATTAATTGTTAGCATGATGATAGCAGTAACTACTATTACTGTTCAAATGTTGGCAATCCATATAGACTTCTTTTTTTCTTTTTTTTTTTTTTTTATGTTGGTGGTACTGGGGATTGAATCCAGGGGCTCTCTATCACTGAGCTCTCAGCCCTTTTTATTTTATTTTGAATCAGGATCTGACTAATTTGCCCAGACTGGCCTTGAACTTGCAACTCTCCTACCTTAGCCACCCAGTAGCTGGAATTACAGGCATGAACCACTGTGCCTTTAAATCTCACTTACATAATTAATTAAAAAGACATATATTGATTGAATACTCTTGTGCCAGGCACTATGCTAAGAAACATGCTACCTTCATGTGGAAGAGTGAATAAATGAAGGAGTAAGTTCTGAGGAGAGCAACTGGAATCTACCTGAGAAGAAATAGAAACAGACTTTTCAATCCTATATCAATGTTAAAGGTTCAGGGCTCAGATTGCTGAAATGTAGTTCAGGTTGGAGGGCTGAGCAAGACACATGGCTCTTCTGACAAGCTAGACTGTCAACACACACCAATATGTAACTACATCTTAATATTATAAAACTACCCCATTCACAATAGCCTCAAAAAACAAAACAAAACAAAACAAAACAAACAAATTTGGGAATCAATTTAACAAAAGAGGTGAAAGACCTCTACCATGAAAATACAGAACACTAAAGAAAGAAATTGAAGAAGACCTTAGAAGATGGAAATTTCTTCCATACTTTTGGATAGGCAAAATTAATATTGTCAAAATGTGCTATACAGATTCAATATAATTCTAATTAAAAATCCCAATGTCATTCCTTATAGAAATAGCAAAAGCAATTATTAAATTCATTTGGAAAAATGAGAGACCCAAATAGCCACAGTAAACCTTACCAAGAAGAGTGAAGCAGGAGGTATCACAATACCAGACCTTAAACTATACTACAAAGCCATAGTAACAAAAATGGCATGGTATTGGCACAAAAATAGACATGTAGACCAATGTTTATAGAATAGAGGACATAGAGACAAACCCATATAAATACAGTTATCTCTCATACTTGTCAAAGGCACCAAAAACACACATTGGAGAAAAGATAGCTTCTTCAACAAATAGTGCTAGAACTGGAAATCCATATGCAGCAAAATGAAACTAAACCCTATCTCTCACCATGCACAAAACTCAACTCAAAGTGGATCAAGGACTAGGAAATAGACTAGAGATCCTGTGCCTAATAGAAGAACAAGTAGGCCCAAATCTTCATGACATTAGATTAAGCCACTACCTTCCTTAACAAGACTCCTAAAGAGCAAGAAATAAAATCAAGAATCAGTAAATGGGATGGATTCAAACTGAAAAGCTTCTTCTTAGCAAAAAAAAAACAATCAATGAGGTGAAGAAAGAATCTATATTTTGGGAGCAAATTTTTGCCCCATGCACGTCAGATAGAGCACTCATCTCCAGGATATATAAAGAACTCAAAAACTTAACACCAAAAAAACCAAATAACCCAGTCAATAAATGGGCTAAGGAGCTGAACAGATACTTCTCAGAAGAAGATATACAATCAATCAACAAATATATGAAAAAATATTCAACCTAGTAATTAGAGACATGCAAATCAAAACAACTCTTAAGATTTCATCTCACGCCAGTCAGAATGGCAATTATCAAGAATACAAACAACATTAAGTGTTTTTGAGGATGTGGGAGAAAAGGCACACTCAGAAATTTCTGGTGGGACTACAAATTGGTGCAGCCCATCTGGAAAGCAGTATGGAGATTCTTTAGATAACTTGGAATGGAACCACCTTTTGACCCAGCTAACCTACTCCTCAGTCTATACCTGAAGGATTTAAAATCTGCATACTACAGCGACACAGCCACGTCAATGTTTATAGCAGCTCAATTCATAATTGTTAAACTATGGAAGCAAACTAGATACCCTTCAATAGAAGAATAGATCAGGAAACTGTGGTATATATACACAATGGAATATTACTCAGCATTAAGAGAGAATGAAATTATAGCATTTGTGGTAAATGGACAGAGTTGGAGAATATCATGATAAGTGAAGTAAGGCAATCCCCAAAAATAAAGATTCAGTGTTCTCTCTGTTAGGTAGATGCTGGTCCATAATGGGGAAAAATGGAGGAACTTTGATTGGGCAAAGGGGAGGGAGTATGGGGGCAGGAAAGATGGTGGAATGAAATAGTCATCATTATCCTAGGTACATACATGACTGTGAATATGGTGTGACTCTACATCGTGTACAAACAGAGAAATGAAAAGTTGTGCTACAATTGTGTACAATACATCATTTTGCTGTCATCTATACCTAATTAGAATAAATAAATAAATAAAATTTAAAGAAAGATTTGCTCATTCCTATTTTAGAAATAAATCTATCTTAGAGGCCCCAAGGTATAAGTCACTGAATTTACTCCCAATAGAAATGTTTATTTAGTGCATTTTTTTAAAAATTAGGAGCTTTCGAATTAAAAGAAAAAGAAAAAAGAAAACTTCATATGTCTAAATAGTTTAAGAAACTCCAAGCTGTGTCAACGCAGGGCTCTCCTTCCCGTATGACCACAGTTAGCTGGGGAGTTATAGCAGCTGACAGGTTTTCTTGGCAGGGTTCAAGTCCCCCTCTTCAAACCTCACAAAAGTGCATGTACATAGCTCATTTCACTTCCTCATCTTACTTGCTCAGCCTCTCCCAGCACTGGAGTGTGTGACTTCTGCCCTACACCCATAGACTCTTTTTTTTTGTTTGTTTTTTTAGAGAGAGAGAGAGCGAGAGAGAGAATTTTTTAATATTTATTTTTTAGTTTTTGGTGGACACAACATGTTTATTTTATTTTTATGTGGTGCTGAGGATCGAACCCAGCGCCCCGTGCATGCCAGGCGAGCACACTATTGCTTGAGCCACATCCCCAGCCCACCCATAGATTCTTAAAGTGTCCTTCGTGGCTAGGAGGCACTGCAAAAACAATGACGCGTAAGCTCAGGTGCCCTTGCTAGGACACCTCCTTGTAAGGCCCCATACCTAATTTCATCTTTTTTAATTCTTTTTTAAGAGTCCTCACCACCATATTATATATTTCAATTCCTTTCCATCTAGGTATGCCTCTGCTTTCTCTAACAAATTTCCAAATCAGGATGAAATCAGACTGTGAGAAAACAAAAACAAAATAAAACAAAAAGCATATATGCTAAATGATTGCTGCTACTCCTTATGTATGCATGGTTGATGGGAATCCTCTGGGGAGAGTGGCTATCTGCTGTTGTTGAACATTATCTCTAGTAGGATATGGAGAATTAAATGATAAAATGATAGAGTGCTTTTGCTCCTGCAATGCTTGTTAAAATCCAGGGGAAAGCTTGCAGCCAAAAGAAATTGAAAATATGATCAAAAGTTACAGCCAGACCACATGGTACAGTGTGCGATGTTCTGATTTCAGGAGAAAGCAGAACTAATGTGTGAACAAAAGCCTTAGGAGACCCTGAAAAAGAAGCACAAAGCCTTACCCCCTGTGTCTTTTACTTCCAGACCTCTGCTTGCAGAAACAAGTTGAACAGTTGAACAGTCAGTATTTTTTGAGAGTTCTCAGGAAATTTTCCCAAAGCAAAAATGTGTCTCCTTATTTATAGAGCCTGGCCTCTAGAAGCATGATCCTAGAGATGGTGCTGGTGATTTAGTGGAAGTTCAGAGGGTCTCTGAGGGAACTCCAAGTAGAAAGTAGACAGAAAGAGACCACCAGAGCTGAAACAGAAGGCTAAAGCTGAGGAAGGTCCAGCTGTGACTTGAGCCTAATGTCATTTAAAAATAAGGGCAAAGCATAAAGGAGTTAGAACAGAGGTAAACTGAGATAAGACAACGGTAACAAAGTCACTCCAAAGAAGGAATTTGGTAAACGATGATTCACAGGCCATTTGCTTATTTCATATAAATAAAGTTTTTTTATAACAGTCATACCCACTCTTTCAGTTAAGACAGCAAAGCTGAAGGTGTAATAGAAGTTGCATGGTGCTTCAGGTAAAGTTTAGCAAACTTCCGAGATGGGTGTTGCATGTCTATAATCCCAATGGCTCAGGAGGCTGAGGCAGGAGCATTGCAAGTTTGAGACACCAACTTAGCAAGGCCCTAGGTAACTTAGTAAGACTCTGTCTCAAAAATAAAAAATAAGAAATAAAAAGGAACAGGGATGGGGCTCAGTGGTTAAGCACCCCTGGGTTCAATACCCAGTAAAAACAAAACAAAAAAATTCCAATAAAACTTTACATACTTTCTTCCTCAAATTATTCCAGGTCTGCACAATGAGAACTCTTAGAGTTGATTCTGACTCAGAAGGCTGAGACAGGAGGACTGCAAGTTCAAAGCAAGCTTCAGCAACTTAGGAAGACCCCAAGCAATTTAATGAGAACATGTTTCAAAAAAAATAAAAAGGGCTCGGGATGTGGCTCAGTGGTAAGCCTCTGGGTTCAATCCCTGGTGCCCCCCCCCAAAAAAAAATCAGCAAAATGACTCTAGGTAATTTGGGGTTATATGTAAACATGCACATACATATACATATATATCATGTATGTGTATATATGTGTATGCATGTGTGTATATATGTATACATATATGTTTGCATGTATGTATCAAAAGAGATTTATTATGAGGCTTTTGATCATGTGATTTTGATGGCTAACATGGTCTGTTATTTGCTAAAGACTTAGGAAATTCAATATTGTATTTATGCTTCAGCCTGAATGCTTGAGCCCCAGAAAAGTCAATAGTGCGTCTCAATCCAACAGTCAAAGATGAGATGAGATTACTCGACTCAAGTAGTGGGCAAGAAGCAAAGGGTGAGTTCCTATCTTCCTCTACATTTTGTTTATTTGAGCTGTGCATGGACTAGACACTGCCTATCTCTATTGTGGAGTCCATGGATTCAAATGCTAATCTCACCAGAGAACACCCTCAACCAGAGAACACCTAGAAGCAATGCTTAATTCAAGTAGCCTGTGGCCAGACAAGTTGACACAAAACTATCTATTGAGCTGGGTACCATCATCATCTCCATTTCACACTCATAATCTAACTAAACAGGGAGGATTCATCATATTCTATAGCTGAACCAACTATGGCATCAAGGAGAGAAAATTCTCAGAGCCTCCTAGTGGGCTACAGGACCAAGTACTGTTCCCAAAACCCAGGATGTTTTCATGACCTCACATGGTGATTCTGAATTGGAATTGTGGATGTATGTTATGGAGTGTCAGGGAGGTGAATGTGAGTAATGATGGGCAAAGTCCCAACTTGCCAATGAGTCATTTAAATCTTTAGACAATTCCTTTAACAAATACTTGCTTTTTTTTTTTTTTTCCCCCTATACACAAAGCCTTAGGATAAAGCAGTGAACTAAGAAGAAAAAGTCTTTGTACTAATGGAGTTTGTGAGTTGAAAGAAAAAGAAAAAAATAATAAATAAGGATATTAGAAAATGTCTAGTGACATTAGATGGCAATAAGTGAAATGAAAAAAACAAAATAGCTTACAGGGTAGAGAGTGGCTTTGGAAGGCCACTCTGAGAAGGTGGGCAAAACTTTGACCTGACTCATCAGCCACTCCTGGATCTGGGAGAAGAAAATTCCATACAGAGGGAATAGTGGATGTGATCAGTCAACAGTGGAACAACTGAGGGACAGGAAGAAAGTTCAGGCAGGGCTGAACAAGGGGATGAGGAGTTGGTGTGGATATCAGGGAGGATGGCAAGAGAGCTGCAGTGACAAAGCGAGTCACACCATGGAGAATACTGAGAGGTGTGTCCATCAAAATTTATGCCAAAACTATTATTTTGATCAATCCTACAGTGCATGGAACACACCCTTGATGAAGTGGACTTTGGATTTGAAGGGGACACATAGGGTTTGTTATTCTTCCTATCACTTAGAATGGGTCCAAATGGAATGGATATAAAAAAGAAAGATCACTTACTAGTTACTCTACAGAATTCCACAGAACAACTAATAGTAAGGACTGCTTAAAATTGAGGGATTTTTTAAAAGGCAACTGCTGAAAATCAATATCAAAAAGAATGGGGGCATGAGAATGCGGGCAAAGGAAAGGAATACAGGCTTCCAGCTTGGGCTCAGATTCTGGCACTTCCACTTAATGTCAGAGTGACTTGGGAGAAGACGCTTCTTTGGAATTTCAATTTTCTCATCTGTGACTGGAGATAAAAGCTGTCCCTCTGAAATTCTTTAAAGACAAAATAGGTACATAAAGGACCATACATAAGGAAGCACTTGATATTTTCTTTCCTTTTCTTATCAGTATACTAGGTAGCTGAGCAAGGAGGAGTAAGTAAAAGGAAGAGAGCTTCCTGTATCTGAGAGCTTCTCACGCATAACAAAATCTCTCAAACTAACTGGTGAGCAGCATGCATTTATTGTTGCTCAGAAATCTGTGGGTAGTTCTGTAAACCTGGGATAGGCTTAGATGATTTATTAGGGCTTAATCACAAGTTTGTGACCGTTGGTTCAGAGGTGAAGGGTGGGTGTCCTAGGAAAGATACCAATCACATGTCTTGTGTTTGGTTGGCTCTTGGCTGTCCTGATGGTACTAGATGTGTCCTGGGTCTCTTCTTGCCTACAGGTCTAGTCTGAACTTGTTATTGCTACTGCGTAGGGTTCAATGACAAAGGAAAAAAGAGGCAAGTTCTCTTGAGAGCTGTACTGGGTACATCCACTGTGTCTACTTGTACCACTTCCTATTGGCCTGGTAAGTCACAAGGCCAGTCCACACTCAAATATTGGTGGAAAAATTCCATCATTTGACAGAAGGAGCAGTCAAGTCCTACTGCATATGACATGTATATGGGATGACATAATAAGTTAGAACCACAGTCAACCACTTCTTTCTTAAAACAAACAAAAAAAAAGGGACAAAAATTACATTTTTTTCAGATTTGAGATAAAGATTATTAGACAAAATATTTAAATATCTAGGACATTCTTTATTACCTATAAACAGTAGTGCCTGCTGTGGTTTAGATCTATGTGTCCCATACAAAATTTACGCCCAAACTCCCATCTCTAATGCAAAAGTAATAGGATAGTATTATGAGAGGTGGGACATTTAGGTGGTGATTAGTGCCCTTCTGAATGGGGTTGAGGGAGTCTGTTACTCCTCTGTTGCCCTTCTCCCCTTCCATGACACGAGGATGCAGCAAGATGACATTATGTTGGAAGAAGGGAGCAGCCCTCACCAGACGACAAATCGGACAGCCCCTTCATCTTGGACTTCCCAGCCTCCAGAACTGTGAAAAATAAATTTCTGTTGTTCACAAATTACCCAGTATAAGGCATTGCTGTGGCAGTACCTGTCTTAGTTAGTGCCTCTCTCTATTGATCTAATTGATGTACTATCATTTAAGCAAATATTTTCTTCACAGACTGAATTATTAAATGAACTCCAGAAAGAATTAATTCTGAGTAAGGAACAAATTATATGCAAGCTATATTCTTTGCATCAAGTTGAGAAATGATAAATATCTGAGAAGGCAGCTAAAAGTTGGACTGTGCTTCCTTTGTGAGTTGAATGCATTTGCATGTTTTCTGTGTTGTGTTAAATCCAAAAGTAAGACCGAAATGATGAGGGTGAGCTGCTTGGTGGCTTAGGTCAAACTGGCTAGAGGTCTTTCTGTAACTATGTTCCATCACTGCTTCATCTCTGAGGGTTGGAGACAAAACAGAGGTAACATTTGGGCATAATGGAGAACCTAGGGGCACTTATCAGTACCATAAAAGAATCTATATTGGGGGCTGGGGATGTGGCTCAAGCGGTAGTGCGCTCACCTGGCATGCGTGCAGCCGGGGTTCGATCCTCAGCACCACATACAAACAAAGATGTTGTGTCCACCGAAAACTAGAAAATAAATATTAAAAAATTCTCTCTCTCTCTCTGTCTCTCTCTCTCTCTCTTAAAAAAAAAGAATCTATATTGGTAGTGATCAAATCATTATGATATATCAATGTCTTCAGAGATGCTTAAAAGCAAGACTCTATACCCAGTCATGTATGAAAAACACTGTTACTCAAGTAACAAGAACAGAAAAATACTATTTACACCAGCAGATCATGTCAGAGCATGTTGATTTTTTTAAGAGAGAGAGAGAGGAGAGAGAGAGAGAGAGAGAGAGAGAGAGAGAGAGAGAGAGAGAGAGATAATTTTTTTAATATTTATTTTTCAGTTTTCAGCAGACACAACATCTTTATTTTTTTTTTTTTAATTTTATGTGGTGCTGAGGATGGAACCCAGTGCCCCACACATGCCAGGTGAGCGTGTAAACACTTGAGCCATATCCCCAGCCCCGCATGTTGATTTTTTTAACTTCAAGAATAGAAACTCTGCCAGGTTTCAGGGTACCTTCTGTAATACCAGTGACTTGGGAAGCTGAGACAGGAGGATCACAGTTTTGAGGCAACTTAATGATTTCCTAAGCAACTTAGCAAGACCCTGTCTCAAAAAAATAAAATATAAAAAGGAATGGAAGTGTAGCTCAGTTGTTAAGTGCCCCTGGGTTCAATCCCTGGTACCAAAAAAAAAGAAACTTTACTTTTTATTCTAATAAGAAAGGTGCTTAGATAATAATTAGGTATCAAAATGAATCTATAGAGAGGTGACATACATAAATATTATGAAGAGTTAAGTGTAATTATAGGCAACAAAAAGATAGATGAAAGCCATACTACAGAGGCTTGTCCTAAAAATTGGTCAAAGGAAAAACTTTAATGAGTTTAGTAAAGGACTCTTTGATCTGGCATCTTCAAGAATATTAAGTAGTAAGGCAAAATATCTCTAATGAAGAGTATGGAAAAATGAGTCAGGAATCTTCTCATTATCTTAACTGTTACATTAACAAATTATTCCCAAGTGATAGTGTTTTGCAAATAAAGAGTGTTTGTAAACTAATGACTACTCTCCCCAAAGCACAAGAAGACTATTTTCTTCTTCTTTTTTTCCAGAATAACATGTGAGGGGGGAAAAATGTAATATTTTGTTTTTTCAGACAATCTATTCCCATGTTGTGATATCTAGAATCACTGTTAGATATGATACCTGACACATGTTATCAGTAAATATTTGTTGAATGGAGAGTGTATTGAGAATTGTTTATAAACAATGTAATTATAAACTGTATCATTTGCTAAGTACTTCATAAATATAATCACAACCACACAATTCTATGAGGCAGGTACCATTATTACTGGTTGGGAAATAGAAGAGATAAGGAGCTTACCAAGTAAGTAGTGGAAATAAATGGAATGCTAACTGTGCAGTTGGAATCCACATCTCTGGATTAATGACTCTCCTTTGCATAATCAAAGTTAATCATCAATGCTAACTAGGCACATAAACATTTTCTAATGACCCTCAAATACAGGTTAAAAGCACAAATCTGGTTTTGATTTTTCAAAGTTACATTTTTCTTTTTTTAGTAATTCATTAAAACACTATTTCTAGGGGAATATGAAACATAATTTGGTTTTCTTAAATACTATTACAATTTATCAAGGATTTCTTTTCTTTGGCTATTTCAAAGGTTTAATACATGCAAATCTGCACTTGAAATATTAAAGTATTGGGCAATAAAATTAGGACAATGGGTAGAATTTGCAAGAATAACATTTTTGGTGTTTCGAACTATTTAAAAATGCTAGTCATGCATGGTGGCGCACTCCTGTAGTCCCAGCTACTTGGGAGGCTGAGGCAGGAGGATCACAAGTTAGAGGCCAGCCTGGGCAATTTAGTGAGGCTCTGTCTCAAAAAATATGAAGGACTGGCAATGTAGTTTAGAGGTTCTATTCCAGTAACAACAACAACAAAAATAAACAGAAAAGTGCTATGAGGGCTTTGGCATATAGTAAATTACTCATTGCAGGAAGTATTCAAAATGACTAAGCATTAGGAATGCTGCAGATTAGAAAGCCAGAAGGGGAGAGATTAAATGGGTTTCCTCTCAGTTTGGAGATTACATAGACTCCCAAAACTGGGTTACTCATTGCAATGCTGACACATTTAATAAAGTAAGATTCTTACCTATTCAGAAGTCAGACTCTGCAAACTAAGTAGAGTAGTTCTAGTCACAAGCCATTTTCTCCTTCCAAACTTGGTGTCTTACACAGAGTGGGTATTCAACAAATGCCAATTGCTGTGTTACTCATAGTTAATACAATTACAAAAAGACCAAAGCCTCTATCAAAATAGCTGTTAAAGGGGCTAGGGATGTGGCTGAAGTGATAGCGCACTCGACTAGCATGTGTGAGACACTGGGTTCGATTCTCAGTACCACATTAAAATAAAATAAAGATAATGTATCCACCTAAAACTAAAAAATAAATATTAAAACAAAATAGCTGTTAAAGATTTTTGTTTTCCCTGTACAGATTAAATAAGTTGAAAGGCTTTAAGAAAACTTGAAGTTACAATAACTGGTACACTCTGATATCATAATTGTAACTTCATACAATTAAAAGGAGGGTCTACATCCATATTCCTGCATCTTTCAACAATTATATTCATGGTTTCTTCCCACTATATTTGAGGATTAGTCACTGTTATTTAATCAGTGAAAGGATCATAATTAATCCAAATGCCCATTCAGAGAAACTTGCAACTGATCAAGACTTTTAGCCTTCTGACAAATCTTATCTTGGAAAGCTGCAATAAGCAGATTAAATAAATTGGGCTTTCTCTTTTAAAATGTAATTCTGTAACTTCAGTTACAAAGTTTCCCAGAATTCTAAACTAGGACATAGATATTCTTTTTTCTATTTTGAGAACACATAATCTGATTTCAAAGTTAAAAAAAAAAACTCTTTTGATATAATCATCCAAACCTAAATTTGGTAATGGCTTTAAATTTATTCAACACAAAAAAACAATTTTAATACATCTCTTCATATAGTTGTGCAAATAGAGAAGTATCTGTATTCATATGGGCTCTCTATCATCTAAGTATTCTTTTTAGTGTGCTCATTCAGTATCATATGAAGATTCACAGAAGGAAGTCATCTAGGTGGAAGAGATGGTGAAGAGGCCATGTCAGGTGGCCTAAAAGTTCATCTTAAGCAACCCTATAACGGGTTTATCTCAACTGAGCCTGCGATAGAATCTAAGCTCTGTTACTAACTCATTGTCTAACTATCATCTGCAAAATATTGCTAATGGAATCAAGTTACTAAATGAATGACTCAAATTAAGTCTTGCAAAATGCCAGTGTTTTGTAAATGGAATGTCCCAAATATTAGTCTTTTATCACATACTGCAAGACCTACTCCTCTATCTTTTAGGAATGATGAGAAGTTAAAAAAGAAAAAAAAAATGTTGATTGACTTACTGCCCTTTCATACAAACTGAACTTAGGAAACATTTGCCCTGTTTTAAAATGTCTTTTCTTATCTTCAGATCCTTAAACCATTTTTACCCCTATCCATCTGGGTTTTTCTCACTTGGTGCAGAAGGAAACCTTTGATGCACAAAAGGAAAGACAAATGCTCAAAATCTTATCCCTTTTTTAAAATCATATTCCAATTCCCATGATTAATATCTCAGCCCAGATTTGAAAACGTTGATTCAGTCCAGAGCCAGCACTGAAAATTCAGTGTTTGTGTAAGATCTGAGTGAGAAAAAAATGTTGGAAGGGAGTCTACCCATATACCAAAGACCAGCAGCAGTTTCATGCCCTGGGGTATGCATGCCTGTTATATTCCTTCTGATCATTTGTCAAAACTCCTACTCACGCATCAAAAGGCACCCTATAGAATTTTTCCTTTCCTACTTAGCCAGGAATTAATTACTTATTTCTAGGTTATTCTGATCAGTGCACTAATGCAATTTTGTATTCACATCTTTCTCCCTCAGTAGCTTCCCATGGACTGTTGGGCTGTATCATGGGCATCTACAACAGAGTCCCATGTACAGTGGGTCTTCACAAATGTTGAATGGAAATAATCACCAAGTGGAAGGCAGTAATTAAAGGCCAGACTTAGAGCTGGACTACCTGGGTTAAATCCAGCTCCAACTCTTTCTAATTTGGGGACCTTGTGCAATTAAGTACTACCTGCCTTAGTTTCCTTATCTGTAAATCAGTGGGCAATCTTATCTATCCTGCAGTAATGTTTTAAGTATTAAATAAATCAGAGCATGTAAAGTTCTTACATCATAGTAAGTTAATATATGCTGTCTTACCTGATGGTAGTTGTTATTATTGTTGAAGCGATTGGCTTCTATACAACTGTAAAGTCATAGGGCATGGATGTTCCAGAGATGCTTTTATTGGTTAGCTTTATTATTATTATTCTTTTTCTTTTTCAGTGTTGGGAATAAACCTAGTTGAGCATGCTGGGCAAGGACTCAACCACTAAACTACATCATAGTCCAGACTCAATTGATTATCCTTCGTATAGAAAAGTTTTTGGAATGAATGTGTGTTCATATACATATACATACATACATACACACACACACACACACACTGTGTATGTATGTGTGTATATGCACACATTTTAGATTTTTTAAAAAATGATTTCAGATAAAATATGTGAGATTGCCATCTGTTCCTATATTGAGGATGGTAGGTTTGATGAAATTCTAAAGAAACGTTTAAATGCTGCTTTAGTTTGAATATGACTTGCTCCTACTAAAACACATGTTGAAATTTGTTATTGTGAGGTGCTGGGAGGCAAGGCCTTTAAGAAGTGATTATTACTTATGAGGGATTAAGTCCTTTCTTGTGAGACTGAGTTAATTCTCTGGGTAGTGACGAGGTTCTCCGTCTCAAGGGGCTGGGTTAGTTACTGCAAGAGTGGGTCTTTATAAAGCAAAGCAGACCTCAAGTTTTTTTCTCTTCTGCACAGCTTGCTCAGTCCTTCAGACTTCCACCATGCTATGAATCAGAATATGAACCTCACTCTATGGAGTAGCCCAATCTTAGACTTCCCAGGCTGTTGCAACCAAAAGCTGCACAAACTTCTTTCCTTTTAAAATCTTGGAAATTCTGTTATAGTAACAGAAAACAAACCAAGACAAATGCTTACATGTCACTCTCAACGATATTCTTTGATTGGGTATTGAGTTTACTCCAATAATCTATGCAGGGCACATGTTCTTTGGATGGATTATATGGGTAACAACAAAACAGTCTGGAGACCAGGTATCACCATTTCACATGTCAAATGCCTAAATTAGTGACCAGGGCTTCCAAAGGAGGGGTGACACTTAAACATTTTTCCTTGTGACAGTGTTGCAAATTATAGGGATCTCCCTCCCTCATAAAACACACACACAATTTAAGGTCCATGTTTAAACATATGGTATGGGTGGCTTTTCAGTGCTCTTGTGAATAAGCAAATGGATGGATGCATGTGAATGCTGTTTCTTGTGGTTCATTTATGGTGGAAATGGCCTATTTCACCATTCTTCCCCCTCCTCCAGAGTCTTAAATATGCCAAAAGGGCTTATTTAATAGTTGCTTCCCAGAATTACTCCTACATTCACAACCCTGGCTCGCTCCATTATTTCTTCCCTGAGGCATGCTTAATGCTGTTTGCAAAAATGTCTTAACACATCAGATTTTAAGTCTTTCCAGATCATTGTCAATTCATGAATGTGATACAGAAAAATGACCCATTCTTATACAAACAAAATCTCTTCAAAACTTCTTCAAACCACTGGCCCATAACCAACTTGTTATATGCGTCTGAGTTTGTCCTTACATTCCATGCAGCTTTCGCTGATTTCAGAGGTATGATGGGCATTTGTAAGAGAAGCATCAAAGCTACGTGAAATGACTCTCTCCTCCTAAAAAAAACCTGAACCCTCAATCAGAGCTAGACACTAAGGAACTATTGCTGATACGTTCTTAATAAGGTGACTAGAATTCAGTTTTCTACCTAACGGCTATCTCTTGACCCTTGATAGGCAATAAGAGAAGGTCACATAGGAATATATGACTTTACTTGCTCTTGAGATACATATTTCTACAAAACAGCATCTCCATTGTATCTATTCTGTTTTAGTTTTCGACTTCTTCTAAATATCGGGGTCAAAATTTTGTTTGTTTCTGCTTTAGAATGATTGTGAACATCTATTTATTTACTTGACAACTAATTTAATCAGTTTGAGTAGACAATTTCTTTCCTACAAAAGAATTCAAGTAGGGCTGGGGATATGGCTCAAGTGGTAGCGCACTCACCTGGCATACGTGCGGCCCCGGTTCAATCCTCAACACCACATACAAACAAAGATGTTGTGTCCGCCGAGAACTAAAAAATAAATATTAAAAAATTCTCTCTCTCTCTCTTTAAAAAAAAGGAGTTCAAGTAGAAGATGAGAGATTGCTGATCCATAATCTTTAAACATAAGAAAGCATTAGACATCTGTCTACTGAAAGGAAATGTGTGTAGGGTGAGCAGTGTTGGCGGAAGAAAGTAGCTCATTTGCTTTCTCTCCTACTATTGCTTTTCTTCTCCTAAGAGTATTTCCCACTAAGATCCATCTACTCTTTAATTACTCTTGCAAAATAGTCAAACTTTCTACACATTTTCAAAACTCTCACTGAGTCTAACGAATACAGAAATGGATAAATGAGTAGTATCTACATATGATGAGAGGTTGTTAAAGGCAATACTTATATAGTGCTTGGGCTTGAATTCCAGCTCTGCCACTTCTAGATAAGGAATCACACCAGTTACTTAGCTCTTTGTGGCTCAGTTTCTTCAGCTACAAGAAAGAAATGAAAGAGCCTACTTCACAGGGTCATTTTGAGGATTAAGTGAATTGTGGGAAGTGATTCAAGTGCCTTGTGTTATACTGGAAAGATGCCTCAAGTCACTTAATGCAGAGAAACACGGAGTAAATATTCTGCCTGTCTCTGTTCTGTTGTCATGAAAGTTAACATGCAGGGCTAATCCATTAATTGCTCCTGCCTCACCTCTCAACTTCAGCATCAGCCAAGAAGATGAAGTTGGCTGGCCTTTTCTGAGTGGTCATATAGCCCATCACAATGGATGCCAGGAAAGCCACTGACATGGACCAAACTGACTTTACTTCATGATTCTGTTCACTGAATGATGTATAAAGTGTTGAAAGAAAAGCCTGACTTTATTTCAATTTGTGTAAAACTATGCAATCATACCATGTCAGTATTTCTCAAATTATCTTTAAAAACCTCTGATATGTCACCCTGTTAATTGGTTGGCGAATGATATGTACATCTCAGCATTATCTTTTGCCATTCTAGATACCTAAAAGGTAGGCACCAGTGTTATCCGCATGAATAAAGGCAACAGGTAGGATTATGTAATGTCCCAAACCACACACCTGATAGTAGTGCCATGATTCAAACCTAGATCACTTGATTCTGAATCTCACAAAGCTCTTGTGAAAGAGACTCTACCGTGACAATAGAGAACATGGCTATGGATCCTTCTGTTATTCTTGCCTTCCAACATCCATTTTCATTTCTTTTTTAACAGTTGTGCTGATTTTGATTTGAAAACTATCTTTTTCTTACTGAATGCATTCTTAATAAGACTAAGGCAGAAAACACTTTTATGTTTCTCCCCACCTCTTGATGAAGGATGGAGGCATAACCCAAGCTAGGCTAATTATTCACTTTCCCCTGGAAGGTGATTCTTCATTTCAACAATACAGTATTCTGGGCACATTCTGAGACGATTTTGATGGCATTTCAGAGAGGACAGCCACACACCCTCTAAAACTCTTATAACAATGTTGTACCCCAGAGATGTCAAAATATTCTAGAATAAATGTATTGCCCTTCATTTTCTTAATTCCTGAACCATGAACCCTTTGAAATTTCCCATGGATTCATATAAATGATGAAATTACATTTAGCCAAAGGTAACCAAGAAGAAATTGTATCTAGTGTAATAAAATAATTAATATGACATTAAAGGAAGACCTCTACATTTAAACTGCAGTGGAGATACCTTGATTCATATAATACAAATTTAAATAAAAGTTATAACTAGATGTATCAGTTTATTTTTAATTTTTAAAAATTATTCTAATTTGTTATATACGACAGCAGAATGCATTACAATTCATATTATACATATAGAGCACTATTTTTCATATCTCTGGTTGTATACAAAATATATTCACACCATTTGTGTCTTCATACATGTCTATCTATTTCATTTAAATACTAATTTAAGTAAAAGTTATAACTAGATATACCAGTTTAAATCTATTTTCTTCTAATCTCTAGGTAAGTTCTTACCCTCTAGAAAGTCTTAGCTAACTCAAATACCCTTGAGAATGCCCTTTGAATATGCTTCATGGTAAGTGAATTTATTTATGGGACCAAATTATGGAAATACCACCCTTAGGCTTTGTAGGTTTTGATTCTGAAACAAGTGTTTGTGATGAAATAATACAGACCTTTAAAATAGTTTTATTATCATGCAAATTCTTCAAGAACAGATTACAGAATACAACACAGCAGAGAGCTTCCACAATAATGAAGTAGATAAATGCAGAAAGTCATTGAATGTAACAAAGAATAGAGAAGGAAGCCTGTTTTTTATAAGATTGAATAGGAAATTCAGATTTTTGTGATACCTCTTGGGGCGGACACACTCTAAGGTGACCCAATGAGTCTACCATACTTACCCCCTCACCTGCAAGTAGATCTTGTGAGTTATAAGATAGCAAAGTTTATGGATGTCACATCTAAGATCATATTAGATAGGGTTCCCTCTGAGCAGAATGGAACGAGAGGAGTCTTTTACTGGTCTTCAAGAAGCAACAATCATGGAGAACGAAACAGGGCAGAGAACTGGTGTGAACCGCTACCGTCCTAAGATACCCCCAGCCAACAACCAGTAAGAAGCCACAGTCATACAACCAGAAGGAAATTAATCCTGTCAACAACCTGAATGGGAATGCAAGTAGACTTCTCCAGATAAGACCAAGATGAGACCCCTGCCAGGGCTGGCATGAGGATCACAGATGTACAGCTTTGTCTCGACTTTTGAACCATAAACTTACGCTTTAAGTATAAAGTGTCTCTCCAAAGCTCATGCATGAAACAGTGCAATAAAGTTAGGAGAAACAATTGGATTATGAGAGCCTTAACCTAATCAGTGCATTGATCCACTAATAGGGATTAACTGAGTGGTAACTGATGGCAGGTGGGGTGTACTGGAGGAGGTGGGTCACTGGAGGTGTGCCTTTTATATTTTGTCCCTGATTAGCCAAACTTAATAACTTTGCTTTCTGATTGTCATGTCCTCAGATTCTTTACCCCATCATGTCCTTCTGCCTTACCTCAGACTCAGCAATGGAATAGACTATCTATGGGCTGAGACCTTGGAAACTGTGAGCCCCAGATAAAATTTTACCTTCTCTAAAATTGTTCCTGTAAGGTCTCTTGTTCACAGCAGCAAAAAAAGTTGACTAAAACACATGATAACTATGAGATAACAAACATTTGTTCTTAGTTGCTAAATGTGTAGTGATTTGTTCCACAGCAACAGAAAACTCTTATACTTTCTACTGTGAAGTTCATGGGTCTCAGGTCATATCACACGGTAGGTACACAGTAAATATTTATCAGTGAAATAAATGAAAGTGAATTTTTAAAACCCGAATTAAGAATACTATTTTGCTCCTGTAATCCCTGTGACTGGGGAGGCTGAGATAGGAGGATCACAAGTTCAAAACCAGCAAAACCAGCAAAGCAAGGTGCCAAGCAACTCAGTGAGACCCAGTCTCTAAATAAAATACAAAAAAGGGCTGGGTTGCAGCTCAGTGGTCAAGTGCCCCTGAGTTCAATCCCTAGTACATCCTGCCACTCACCCGCCCCCCCAAAACAACAACAACAACAACAAACAAACAAAAAAACTACTGTTTTGCTAATGGAAGTGACTGGTGGCATTTATTACAAAAAAGGTCATTAAAAGCAGAGGGTAAGATAGAAACCTTCTAAATGGCTCACAATAGAGTCTGTTGTTCTTGAAGAAAGCCAGGTAAAAAGTTATTACAAGAGGATTATTTGATGAGGATGTAGTTTCAGATACAATTGCAGATGAGGATTTGAGATTTAGAGATTCAGAAGCTGCTCTGGAATAGTTTATTCGATTTGATGAACTTGTAAATGTATGCATTCTTTAAAACTTCTATATTTGCTTCTTGTACAAGCCAAATCAAACACCTTATAAAAATAATCACCTTGGTAACTCAGAGATTAATTAGTTAATTTATTTAAGATATGAAAGAAATTATACTCAGCACTGCTAAATTTGAATGATGAAAACGATAGTGAGAACGATACAGTCACACACTGTTGAGAATGTTATAAACTGGTATGAATCTTTAGAACAGCAATCTAAAAATGTATGAGTAAAGAATTATGAAGATAAAGTCCATAGACTCTGATAGATTCATCCTTCTTCTCCTAGGTTCAAGAATGGGTAAAACAGTCAAGAGAAACATTGAGATTTAGATATTCAATCTAATATTTCATACAACAGCAAACACAGTAAACTGTCAAAATGTGTGTCAGAGAGCAGATAATTTAGCAGATTTTAGGGAACAAACCAAATGAATTATTACCCTAAGTAGTCATAAAATTACAATGATCTAAACTAAAGAAAAACATTAACAATTTTGGTATATAATATGAGATACATAGAGCACAACAGAAAGATATACATAGAATGAGCAATACTACTGAAAATGGGATTGAGGAAATGTTTCATATTTGGGGAACAGATGGTGACTTAGGGATAAGTCCCAACTCTTCCTATGATCTTATTTCTTCTGCCATTACACATGGCCCATCAAACACATCCACCATCTGTAAAACTTTAGAACATGATTGAAGGAATAAAAAGGGAGAGAAGATCCTCTATAATTATTTGAAATAAAAATGTGTCATGACTAACCGCAAAGTTTGACACATTTTGCAAGGAGTAGTTGTTTGGAGAACAAAATTGAAGAAATAGAAGTTGCTCAGTTGATACCTTCCATTATATCCCCCTTATAAGTATTAATTAGAAAATAAAAAATTATATCAGGGTTATCAGTGAGATCTACAGGGACCAGTATTGTGAAACTGTATCTCCTTCTTCTGGAACAACTTTTGGATGTAGTTTCTCTGGAATGATAAAGTCTGAGAAAGATATCAAAAAGACAGCCAATGCTTATTTGAAATAATTCCTCAGTCTACAGTTAAAAGCAACAGGAAAGAGTCCATAAATAGCCATCCTGTGTGCCAGAAACAGAGAATAAGTTGAAAGGAAAATTGGTTGATTAGTTGAAAGGTAATTAGCTTTACCCATGTAAAGAAGAAACTATGGTGAGGTCAAGTGCCTTGACATAACAACCTGCAGCTACCTCCTCACAGTCTTTTGCATGGAAAATTCCTCAATTGGCTACATATATTTGTATCACGCTGCTCTCCAAGTTATAAGACTTGATAAGCTGGCTAGTTGTGGTGGTGCACACCTGTAATCCTGGCAGTTCTGGAGGCTGAAGCAGGAGGATCATAAGCTTGAGGCCAGCCTCAGCAACTTAGTGAGGCCCTAAGAAACTGAGCGAGACCCTGTGTGCCAGAAATACTATGAGCTCAAGTGTAGCTCAGTGATAGAGCATCATCGGGCTCAATCCTCAGTTCCAAAAGGAAGAGGAGGTGGAGGAGGAATAGGAAGGAAGAAAGTCTTAACAAGCCACTTCCAGGAGTATCCTTGTAACAATGATACAGGCAGAGGGACCTCTGCAGATAAGATCAGACTTGAGCCCTTTTTATGTTTTTATTTTGAGTTTTCTATATACAGATAAATAAACACAAAATACCTAAGGTAAAACATATAACTTTTCTGTAAAAAAGGAGAAAGGAGAGCATATAATTCAAGAAGAGGACCTTGCCTTTGAAAAAGATTTATTTAGGGAAAAAATACTAGATTATGCCAGGTGATTTCAATAAACTCAGATGTAAATCAGAATATGAAATGAAAGATTAACCAGGAAGAGTGAAAAGTGAAAAAAATACTGTGGCATTATGGGAGGGAAGGAATAGAAGCTTACGAACTTTTCTAGTATTAGAGGCAAGCAGGAGAGATAAATATCCAAAAATTAAGATTTATTAATTGTAGAATGGTTAATAAGACAAAACAAAACTGAGATAATTAGTAATTCTTGAAAACTAGAATGGAAGGAAACCAAACAAAATTTGAAGTTTAATGTAAGAATGTTTTCTGAGTGTTGATGCACAGTTTGTACCAATTAACTGGCAGAGTAATAGGGAAAAAAACACCCATATTTAATTTAGTTAATGCATAAATTTCAAGAACAAAAATCTAAACAGAAAAACAGGATTGTCAAAAGGGAAAAGAATATGTTGTTCCTTACCAGCATTAGTTTAATAATGTGAATCAAATTATGAGAACAAGGATGTGTGATATCAAAACTCATTATACAGATATGCTGTCATTTATATTGATGGCAAGAGATAAATATTCTTACAAATTCAAGTGTTAAGAAAACAAACTGGATAGAATTACTAAAAAGACTGGCATTAAATAAAGAAATAATCTGAAGATAAAATTATCCCAAATTAACACTTGACATGTAATGTAAATCTCAAGATCCTACCAACAAATCTTGGATGGTGTGAAGAGAAACTGAGACAGAGCTAATTTCATTGCTTATTGAATTCACTTTCCCATTGCTGATTCAAAAATCGTAATAAAAAATGAGCAGCTTCTAAAAATGACAAAATCATGGAATTTTCAGGGAAATGGATGGCATTAGAGCAGATTATGCTAATTGAAGCTAGCCAATCCCTAAAAAACAAATGCCAAATGTCTTCTTTGATATAAGGAGAGCAGCTAAAAACAGAGCAGGGAGGAAGAGCATGAGAAGAAGATTAACATTAAACAGGGACGAGAGGTGGGAGGGAAAGGGAGAGAGAAGGGAAATTGCATGGAAATGGAAGGAGACCCTCATTGTTATACAAAATTACATATAAGAGGATGTAAGGGGAAAGGAAAAAAAAATCAAGGGAGAGAAATGAATTACAGTAGATGGGGTAGAGAGAGAAGATGGGAGGGGAGGGGATGGGGGATAGTAGAGGATAGGAAGGGCAGCAGAATACAACAGTCACTAGTATGGCATTATGTAAAAATGTGGATGTGTAACCGATGTGATTCTGCAATATGTATACGGGGTAAAAATGGGAGTTCATAACCCACTTGAATCAAATGTATGAAATATGATATGTCAAGAGCTTTGTAATGTTTTGAACAACCAATAAAAAAAATAAACAAAAAAAAAATGAGCAGCTTAAAACAACTTATGCTCCCATAGGTCTGCAGGTCAGAACACTGGTGGGTTCAGCAGGTTTCTCCCTGAAGAACCTCACCAGGTCCAAAGCAAGGTGATGGCAGCACCTTGTTCCTTTGTGGAAGCTATGGAGAATCATCTGCTTTCATATTTGTTCAGGCTGTTGGCAGAGTTCATGACTGTAGGATTGAGATTCTGTTCCTTTGCTCCAGCGAGGGGATAATCTCAGCTTCTGGAACTACAAATCCCTTGGCTCATGGACACCTTCCTCCATCTTCAAATATAGTATGTTGAGTTCTTCTTATCTTTCAAATATCTCTTATCTGTCTCATCTCACCTCTGCTTATGTTTTTAACTTTTCTGTCTTCTACTTAAAAGGGCTCCCTGATCAATTAGTAACTTTTTTTTTTTTTGAGGTGTGTGTGTGGGGGTCTCACCTCATTGCCCATAATGGCCTCAAATTCCTGGGCTCAAGTGATCCTCCCACCTCTGTGTTCTCATTTGTTGAAAGTACAGGCACGTGCCACTATTCACCAGTCAGGAATGATTTTTCTATCATTGATGATGTTCAAATTCTCTTCATAGCACTACCTAGGACTGATGTTTGAGTCAATGAATCTTGGGGGCATATCTTGAGAATTCTGCCTATCAGACCTGGCAAAGAAGCCAGTCAGACATGCCATCAGGATGCTACCCATGATGATTCATACATATACCCTAAAGAAAGATGTTTTCTCAGGAGGGTAGGATTGTGGCTCAGTGGTAGAGTGCTTGCCTCGAACATGTGAGGCACTGGGTTTGATCCTCAGCACCACTTAAAAATAAATAAATAAAGATATAAAAAGAAAAAACTAAGCACATAAATTTAAAAAAAGATTTTTTCAGGACTTGAAAGTAATTAAGAAATTTAAAAATAGAATGTATTACTTCCAAGTAATTTAAGAAAAGCAGAAAAAGAATTATTATAAAAATTACTGGTCTGGGGTTGTGGCTTAGCAATAGAGCACATGCCTAGCACATGTGAGGCCCTGGGTTCGATCCTCAGCACCACATTAAAAACAAATAGACGAAATAAAGGTATTGTGTCTGACTACAACTAAAAACTAAATATTTTTAAAAAATTACTGTCAAAAAAAAACACAAAATAATAAATACTGGTGAGATTGTGAAGAAAAAGGAATCCTTACACACTGTTGGTGGGGTTGTAATTAGTACATCCACTATAGGAAACAGTATAGAGGTTCCTCAAAAAACCCTCCAAACTACCATATGACACAGCTGTCCTACTACTGGGTATATATCTGAAGAATATGAAGTTAGTATACAAAAGAAATACCCATGTTTATTGTGACACTATTCACAGCAGCCAAAATATAGAATCAGTCTAGGTGTCTAGCAATAGATAAATGGTATTATAGTTTGGATATGAAGTGTCCTCCAATGATTTCTGTGTAAAAGGCTTGGTTCCTAATGCAGCAATGTTCAGAGGAGTAGGTCTTTGAAAGAGACTAGGTCATGAAGTCTCTGATATCATCAATGATGTCAATCCATTGAGGATGTTCAAAGCTAAATAAATTATTGGTAGGTGGTAGAAACTGTAGGAGGTAGAACCTAGGTGAAGGGAGTAGGTCCCCATGGGTATTCAGTTGAGGTATATCTTGCCCTTATTCTCCTTTAATCTTTCTGCTTTTTAGCTGCAATGAAGTAAGTACCTTTGATCCATCATGCCCTTCCACCATGATATACTGCCTCACCACAGATCCAAAAATAATGGTGCCAGTCAACCGTGAACTGAAAGTTCTGAAACTGTGAGCCAAAATAAATCTTTTCTCTTTTAAGTTGTTTTTTCTCAGGTATTTTGTAAGAGTAATGAATAACTCTCTAACGAAAATAGATAAACACACACACACACACACACACACACACACGAACAATATTTAGCCATAAAGAAGAATAAAATCCTGTCATTTGCTAGAAAATGGATGGGACTAGAAGACATCATGGTTAGCAAAATAAGCCAGACACAGAAAAATGAGCATTGCATGGTTTCTCTCACAGATGAAAAATAAGAAAGATAACTTGAAAGTAGAATAGAATCTATTATAGGGTCTTGGAGCAGGGTCAGTACAAGGAGGGAGCAGGGACAGAATAAATACAGGACTTGATTTAAGCTTGATATGCATGTATGGAAATACCACAGCAAAATCCAATAATTTGTATAATTAATACATATTAATAACTGTAATAAAAATGAAAAAAAAAAACACATAGCAAGTGATATAAAGCAAATAACACAAGTCAGGAATAGTGATGCATACCTGTAATTCCAGCCACTTTGGAGGCTGAGGCAAAAGGTTCACAGGTTCAAAGTCTACTTTAGCAACTTAATAAGTTGCTAGAATAAAAAATAAAAATTGCTGGGAGTGTTGCCTAGTGGTTAAGCATCCCTGGGTTTAATCACTGATTTAAAAAAAAAAATCAATAAAACATAACATAAAGTAAAAGAAACATCCAAAAACAAAAATTAGGGAAATGTAAAAATTAATAAATGTAAAAATTATATCAGTAGAGACAAAAAGTAAAATAAAGTGTGAAAAAGAAACTATAAAAATATTAGATAAAAACACAAAGGTTTATTTAACTAAATTCATATTTAGAATTCCTCATGATATAAAATTCAGCATCTATGGAGATTGACTAAGTTGACTAAATAAAGAGCAAATATTTATACATGTTAAGAAACAGCAAAATCAAAGACATTGAGTAGGAAACTATTTGCCACATGGTTCCTACAAATCAAAGGAAATCAACCCAGTGGGAAAATAAGCAAAGGATATGGGCAGAGAGTTGACAGGAAAACACACAAATGTCTTAAAAATATCTGAACAGGTGTTCAACTTTGCTCATCAGAAGAAAAGTAAATCTCAAAGTTACACTGAGATTTTATCTTTACTATATCAGAGTAGCAGAATAAAAAAATATTTGATAAATATTTTTAAAAGGAAATAGTTGTTAAATAACTGATGGAAGTAAAGATTCATATAATCTCCATGGGGGGTTATTTGGAAATATGTTTACAAAAATAAGTTTTACAGCAGCTTTGTGTTATATAAAGATTTCAATGATAACTATAGAAACCTCATATCATGTTTCCTATTACTATCATCTAGCACTAGTACTGTGTATTTATCTTGATTAGTGAAACAATATTTATACATTATTAACTAAATCCAAGTGCTAGTGATATTTCATTTAAAAGAAAACTTATGTCTTTCTTTCGCTGTTCCAGGATCCACTATAGCTAGTGGCCATTTCTCTTGAGGTTCCTATTCCTGTGAAAGTATCTCAAACTTCGGTAGTTTTGAGGACGACGACCAGGTATTTTGTATAATGGTCACCCATTGGAATTTTTTTGTTGCATTTCTCATGACTAATCTGGATATGTGTTTTGCAGAGGAAAAGCACAGGGGTAAATGCCATTTCCTGCATACCGTATTAAGGTAATTTACTATCAACATGACTTCTCACTGTTACTTGAACCTCAGCTACATGTTGGAGATAATGTTTCTCATGTATTATCACAGTAAAATTACACCCCCATCCTTGCTTTCTATACTGTACTTTTTGAAAAGGAAGTCACTATACATGGCCCACACTTGAAGAATGGGTTTGTGATGCACTAACAAACATATAAAGAATATGTATATAAGCTGGGTGTAGTGGTGCATGCTTGTAATCCCAACAGCCCAGAAGGAGAATTGCAAGTTCAAAGCCAGTCTCAGCAACTTCTCAAGGCTTTAAGAAACTCAGTGAGACTCTATCTCTAATAAAATATAAAAAAAAGGCTGGGGTTCAATCCCCAGTAACACCACCCCCAACAAAAGAAAAAGAATGAGAATAACTATGTATATGTAAAGTTTTTAGAATTCTGTATGGGAGATTTGTCTCTCAAGTTTATTTTTTATTTATTGTCATTCATTTATATCAGTACAGACTCATGGATACTGTTTTAGTCAGCTTTTTTTACTATTGTGACCAAAAGACCTGAGAAAAACAATTTCAGAGGAGGAAAATTTATTGGGGCTCATGGTTTCAGAGGTTTTAGTCCATAGACAGTCAACTCCATTGCTCTGGGCCTAAGGTGAGTCAGAACTTCATACTAGAAGGGTGTGGTAGAGAAAAGCAGCTCAGGACGTGGCAATCAGAAAGCAGAGAGAGCGTTCCAATACAACTTTATATATTTTCTTTCTAAAATTATTCCAGTTCTGCACATGAGAACTCTTTGAGTTGGTTCTGGTGTCCTTCTGATATAGTATTTTCTTTGCAGCTATTTTTGTGTCTGTTTTTATTGTAAGACACTTTAGGTTCACCTTGTGTTTATCCTGCCCCAATCACAAAATCCACCATTTCTCAAAGGAGCTCTGGTTCCATTTATTGGATAGTGTTAGTAGAAGCCAAGACTTCAGTGCCAGGTGTGCACTAGGGTGCAGTCACTTCAGGACCCTTTCAATAAACACTAACAGAGCAAGTAAATATGTGTACACTAACCAGTACACATAAAAATACCCATAAATACTTCTGTAAGTAACCATCATTAGCTACAGTGAACTAAAGGGGAGCTTATACAAATGTTGCCTACTCCAATCCATCACCACATAGATCCCAGAGCCTCCTACCATAGCTATCCATAATCTAACATTCCAAAACTGTCTTATAATAAATGTCTTATAATTTCAAAGACACACCCAACAATTTTACCTACACAGATAGATTCTTACATGTAGAAAATGACACATACAAATGCATTCACTGTAGAGACGTGAAGATAACAGGGGTATTTAATCATCAATAGATGACTCACTGAACAATTTTTTTCCATAGGAAGCCATTATGTCAGCTTCATATATTCTGATTGGATAAAATCTCCAAGTTATAGTATTCAATAAGTGAATGCATAAATGGATGAAGGAATAAAAGACGAATAACAGAATTCGAACAAACAAGAAAATCCCCAATAGGATATTATATTACTAATGTAGATTTAGGAAGACCTTTCTACTAAGGTAGAAAATTTAATAACTAGAAAATCATAGTTTTTCCTCACACTATATGCAGTAATTAACTTCAAAAGGATTTAAAGAGTAAATGGAAAACAAGAAATCTATGTGTCCTATACATATCGCTTCATGATCAAAACAACTCATACCACTAATGGCAAAACATCATATAATCAATAGCATAAACACCATTAATTTCTCTTAGTGGCCAAAATAATAAACATACTATCAATAGGCAAAGCATACTTTTGAAAAAAATAAGTTTCTACAGCCCTTCAAAAATCAATATCTATGACATTAAAACATAAATATGAAAAGACAAGAAAAATATAGTAAGTTTATAGAAATAGACAACAGAAGAACAAATTCAGAGTCAATCAAAATATGAAAAGATTTTAAACCTTCCTGATTAACAGGAAAATGCATTAAAAGTGATATAATCACTTTATACCAACAAATTATAGAAACTGAAATATTAGTATAGTTAAGTTATTGTTGGAGAATATGGGTAAAGTTTACTTATTTATCTATCGATTTATTTATCTTTTGTGGTACCAGGGATTGAGTCCAGGGGTGCACAAAACCACTGAGCCACATCCCCAACCCTTTTTAATATTATATTTAGAGACAAGGTCTCACTAAGTTGCTGAGACTGGCTTTGAACTTTTGATCCTCCTGCATCACTGTCCCTAGTCACTGGGATTACAGGTGTGCATCATTGTATTATTTTATTTTTAATAAGGAATATGTATGTGTGTAAGTTTGTGTGTGTGTGTGTGTGTGTGTATACATACACATATATATGTACATGCATTTGTATATCTACAGCATATCTATATCTGTATCTATATCACTATGCAGATATAAACAATGGTTGTCTCTCAGTTTAGGGATTTTAAAATGTCTTAAAAAACATATATGTATACATATTATAATAATTCTTAAATATTTTATTATTATCCATGTAAATGCTTTTTTATACAAATATAAAAATTTCCATAATGCATACATATTATATTTGCTATTAGCATATGTGTGTAGAGAAGAAAGATAATAAAATGTAAATAAAGGACTGTAAGTCAATTTTCCTTATTATTATTGAAATGTAGTTTTAGTGAACCAGAAAGTATAACTGCATTGGTGTTTTTTATTCTTTTCTTGGAGATTTTAGGTTTGGATAAACATTTCCATTTTAACGTCTGTGATGAGAATTCAAATGAAAAACCAATTGCAAGCAATAAAGCTGAAGAGGATGGCCAGGAAGGCATAGGGATAGGAGAGCAACTTTGACCTCCACCAATTGAGTGAGGCACACTTCAGTCAATCCACCACTTGGAGCAACACTGCAATTGCCTGAAGAGAATCCCTGGTGATCCATTTGTAATTCTCTTCAGTCTCATCCCTTCCTCTCTCTGTAACCTTACTCTTGGTCATTCCTCCTTCAAATTAGCTCCCTTTTTAAAAATAAAGGCATTTGTTCTTTTGTTGACTTTCACTTTTCTCAATTTCAGCAACAGTTAAGCAGACAAATGACCTTTAAGGAATGTTGGCTCCACTTAAAGAAAGAAAACCATTTTCTCAGAATGCTATAAAGAAATACTGTGATTACACAAAGTACAGAGAACTTTCTACAAAGCTTTCTATTAGAGTGCCTGAATCTCCTCAGTCAAATATGAATGTTTGCACTTAAACCAGCACCTTCAGTCTTGACGCAGAGAGTAACACAGGCATATATAACACCATGAACAAACAATAATTTGTGTCAATTATGTTCCTAATGAACACAAAAGGGAGGAAAAAAATCCTTAAAACAAAATGAAAACCAAAACCCTGAACAGGCTTTGGATGTGCACAACACACTTGTCGATTTGAGTAACAGGAACATTTGTTAACAAATTCATGTAATAATAGAGAACAACTTATTTGGGACATTTACAGAGAGTAAGGTAGTGGTGTTACAGTGCCCTTCATGTTTAAGGATATGGTCACAAAAGATACGTTATTTTCTGAGTTTGAATAAATCTCTAATGTAATCTCAAATTCTCAGAGACACCACCATCTCTCTACTTGATGGCAAAGCACCATTACATATTCCATTATCACTTTTGGTCTCTATTTCTTTGCTTATTTTGAGGAAATAAAAAATGTAAAATATGTTTAAATGTCAGTCACAAACACATATACACTAATACATAACACATGCACTCATAGGCTCCTACTCCCTTCCTTCTAATCAATTAACAAGAGAGTATGCTTACTGTTTATAGAACATGATGATCACATTTAAAGACAGGTTTTCTGTGGAAAATTCACCTCCTTTGTTTCCCCAGTGATTTAGTCAGTTTTTGCATCACTGTGACCAAAATACCTTACAAGAACAATTTAGAGGAAGGAAAGCTCATTGGAGCTCACAGTTTTAGAGCTAGTTCCAGTACACTAGGTCCAAGATGAGGCAGAACATCATGGTGGAGGAAAACTGCTCACTCCTAGCAATCAGAAAGGAAGGGAAAAGGGGAAAGGGCCACAGGAGAAGATTCATCCTCCCAGGGCATGGCCCTAGTGACCAACCTCTTTTAGCCAGGACCCATCTGCCTACAATCAGCACCCATTTAGTCAATTTAAATTAGGATGGACTAATTAGGCTACAGCTCTCATAATCTAATCACTTTGTCTCTGAACATTCCTAAATTAACAGGAGTTTTGTGAGCATACCTCATATCCAAATTATAACACCTAGCTACTAAATTCTGAAACCACAGGCATAAATCCACTTGTTTGATCAGACGTGGAGTTTCTAGTGAAGTGACAGAAATAGCAGGAGATAAATTTCAAAGGCATTTTAAAAACCATTAGGTAATAAAATAGAGTCTGATCTGGGAAATATATCCACTTCATTATTTTTAAAAGATCTAAAAATTTAAAAACCTTTATATAGAGATAGAACTTTCTCATCACTTAAATGATGAATAACTGAAAATTCTTATTCCTGTCTCCTGACATGGGATATCTTTTTTCAGGAAGATTTTTCCAAAGAACAACAGATGAGTGGGAATTCCTGAGAAGACACCAAATATTCAGTTGATGGGAAAGTTGAATTTAGTCCAATTTTCCAAAAGGCTGTGTTAGAAGCAGTGACTCATAGAGGGATGTAATGTTTAATTCTTAAAATTTTCATTCTCAAGGAAATCTGTCTAGTCTTTATCATTTTTAAGACATTCTTATGCTTGCTCACTTTAAAAATAAACATTAGCAACCCACTCAGGGTAGAAAAAGAAATTCATTCTAAAAATCACTTCAATACAAACAGAGGCACAGATAAACTACAGGATTTGCCCAGAGTCATGAAGAAAAGGCCACAATCAGGATGGAGACTAAATTTTTGACTCTAAAGTCTCTGTTCTTTCCAATGTATTAAGTCATTTTGAATGATCAAAAAATGATACATTACTAAATCTTGGCCCAGATTTTCTTTTTTTTTAATATTTATTTTTTTAGTTTTAGGTGAACACAATATCTACATTTTATTTTTATGTGGTGCTGAGAATCGAACCCAGTGCCTCACACATGCTAGGCGAAGTTACCACTTGAGCCACATCCCCAGCCCCATCCCAGATTTTCTAAATCAGAGTTTCAGGGGATATTTTTTGGAAATATAGATATGTATGTATGTGTTTGTATGCAACTAATTGTTTCTACCTTGTTAAACCATTCACCCACTGTTTCAGAAGTCAACTTTTAAAATTATATAATGAATATATAGTTTCATGAAACATAGAAAGAAAATATATTTTCTCACTTTGAAAGAGGTATAACCTGGGACATTCATTTGCAAAGGAAGCTCTTAGGTCTTTTTGAATACTTATCTCAGAAAAATCCTGGTGGGTATAAGGAACCCAAAGGAACAGAGTCTACAATCTCCTTAGGAAAAATCTGTAGGTGTCAGAATATCTGTGCCAAGAAAATGAGAACAACAAAAAATAAAAATAAATAAATCACAGCCAGGATGATTTTTTTCCAGTGACTAGCAAATCATATTCTTTTCTTCTGAACATATTTTTCAAACTGGGCAGCATTTCCTTTCCTTTATAGTCTACCTCAGGAAGATTTATGAGGTCTCTGAAATCTGGCTGGAAAAGAAATATATGTTCAACAATTAATTATTTAGAGATGTGATGGTGGAAGCTCAAGTACTTATATCTCCATGTGTAGAAGAATTTGCAACTTTTTTCTTGCACCAAACATTTAAACGCCAGTCATTTAAGTCAGTCATTTAAGTCAGAGGTATAAAGAAAAACAAAACATAGCTCAATAATCCAGAGCCCACAATACAGGAAGAAAGATGTGAAAAATCCAAGAGAATAACCTCTATGAGATCAGGCCTTAAGGGCAGTATAATAATTTAGATATGTGGTATCCCCCAAAACCCATGTATGAGATAACATGAGAATAGTCAGAGGTGAAATGGTTAGGTTATGACAGCTGTAACCTATTCAAGTGCATTAATGCTCTGATGGATTAATGGGGTGATAACTGTAGGCTGGTAGGGTGTGGCTGAAGGAGGTGATCACTGAGGGTGTGCCCTTGGGGTTTATATTTTGTGGGTGGTAAGGGAAGTGCGCTCTCGGTTCTTTCTCTCTCTCCCCCCTCTCTCCCCTCTGCTTCCTGGTGGTCACATCCTTGATAGACCCAGCCTGATCTTTTCTTAAAATTGGGAGCAATCTCGCCACAAAGCCATGAAAAGATAATTTCGGCTTTACTATAAATTACTGCAAATTCTGAATCTGCTTGGAATGCCTTCCCGTGCCTTGAACTCACCCATGCCTGGCTCTCTGACCAGAGAGCAGCCCTCTCTGAAACTTTAGTGACACTTCATAAATATCGGCCTTCCCTGGCCAGACAACGACCCTCTCTGAGGCTCTAATGGTCCTCATAAATTCTGATGTTGGGGCCAGCAAAAAATGTAAGCTACCATTAGTGTGATGCTCGTTAGAGTTCTGTTATCTGTAACCCCCCTTTGTGTAACTTTCTGGGCTATAAAGCTGGGCTGCAGGAAACCTGGGGTGCTGTCTTGTTCCCGACATTTGGGGAGAGAGAGGCAGCCCCGCTGATCGAAATAATAAGCTTGCTTTAATTTGATTTTAATTGGAGTCAGTGGTCTTTTCTTGCATCCTGGTCTAACATCCTGAGCCACTTTCCTCTACTATTCCCTTCTGCCAAGATGTTCTGCCTCACCTTGGGCCCTGAGGAATGGAGTTGGTCATCTGTAGACTGAGACCTATGAAACTCTTTTGTTCTCAGCATCTCAAAAGCTAACTAAAACACACAGGGACCTTATTTTGATTGCTGCTAAACCTCCAACTCCAAGAACATTGCTGAGACATAAACAGGGGGCTCAATAAACATGTATGGAATTTAGCACTGAGCGTCAAGGGTTTTGAATCCAATTTTCAGTCCATTACTGAATGACTGCTTTCTCACTTTTCTATAGATGGATACTTATCACCTCTACATTCACTGTATTTGCTTTGTAGGCATTTTGTGACCTCTGTCTTCATCGCATTGCCTTGTAGGCAGATATTTGTGACCTCTGCATTCATAGCATTGTGACCTTCCAGATCCATAACAAAGGATACTTTAATCATGAGGCCTTTCCCCAAGAATCTTCACCATGTCTTCTTCAGCTGTTCCTTGCTGGTTGGGGTTCTGATAAGCCCTTGGACATCCAAAACTAACACTGAAATTTGGTTTCTCAGGCAGCTGCATCTTTCTTAACTAATCCTTTTACTTAAAATAATAACTAAGACAACATGCACTAATGAAAAACTTAGCACAGAATCAAAGAGAAGGCTTTTGACTCCTCCACACTGGGATATACTTTTTTATGAAACAATTCTTATCCCAGTGGTAAACTATCAAGTGGACTCTGGCACAATACCCTCGTTCTATCAGCTATAAGGACCACTGGAAAATGGTGGCTTTCCTAGAATTTCCCTGTGTAAGATCATGCTTCCTCCCCATAGGCAGCCCACCTCCAGTGTCTTACTCATATGCCTCAAAGTAGGACAGAATTCTCTGTGGGATCATTTGAAGCTTTGCAGATACATGGAAGGACAACCACCTCCTCTGCCCTCCTGTGACTTCTACTCTCCTAAAGGAGTTCTCCAGAGTTCCCCTCCAAAAGACTTCCTGCACATATAACTCTTCCTCATAGCGTCTTCCTAGAGAACCTAACTTTAGATACCCCATATTAAGGTCTGTACAGGTATTTGCATGACTTTGACCAACTTAATTAACATTCTTGAGTTTCATTTTTATTCTAACATTGGGACTAACGTGCATGATCTCCAGGGGCCTTATTGCCTCTAAAATTGTACAATTCCATGACCCAGTCATACTATTAAGACATCTATGAATGGTTAGTTTCTTAGCTGTCAGAAAGATAGAAAAGCCAAATTATGATAGTAAAGGATAGGAAAGGCAGCAGAATACAACAGACACTAGTATGGCAATATATAAATCAATGGAAGTGTAACTGATGTGATTCTGCAATCTGTGTACGGGGTAAAAATGGGAGTTCATAACCCACTTGAATCAAAGTGTGAAATATGATATATCAAGAACTATGTAATGTTTTGAACAACCAACAATAAAAAAATTTTTTTAAAAAGCCAAATTATTACTAATCTTGGAGGGCAATGTTTGGATAATACTATTCAAATTCAATTTTCCCATCAAGATGATTACAACAATTCAAATTACTTTGCCTTCTTGGAGACAACTAAGAATATTTTGTTCCTGGATGGTTGAACTACCATCTAGAGGAGACTCACTCCATTGCCTTGAGCAGGGATCGACAGATATATCTTTAAGTGTTTTATCTGGAGCCCAATGGGACCATGGTGAAGGAAACAAAAGAACTGGAATGGTGAAAATCTGAAATGTCCTCCAAGTAGGTGTGGGTTTTGAACCAGATTTTCTAAGACAAAAGCAATATGCAGCAGATCTTGCAGCTACTAGAAGGATATGAATAACCCTCTCACCCCCACCATGATTCACTGGGCCATGATCTTGTGCTAGACATGGTTCTTAGTTATACCTAAAATGAACAATTACTTGGAAAGTTTTATCTTCTCCAGTTTTAGAGATGACAAAAACTAAGAGGAATGAGTCACCACCACAATGTTCAATGTCTAGGACCGAACTAGGATTGAAATTCAAAATCTGCCTCTATAGGTGTTGCTCTTTCCACTTTGCCACTTAGGGGTCTTCTGGAGGGAGAGGTTACAAGCTAAGGAAATATACAGAGAGATGAGTAGATACCAAACAAAGCACAAAGACTGAGTTAATATATGTCACAAAGGATCAATTCACCAAAGACAAATATTTGAATTTGAATAATCAAATATGGTATGATTAGAGAAGACCAAGAAGTCTAATTTTTTTTTGGACTAGAGATTGAACCCAGGGTCACTTTACCACTAAGCCACTTCCCAGCCCATCTTTTGTTTTTTGTTTTGAGACAGGGTCTTGTTAAGTTTCTTAGGTTCTCAATAAATTGCTGAGGCTGGCTTTGAACTTGCAATCCTCTTGCCTCAACCTCCTGAGTTGTTGGGATTACAGGTATTAGGCATATGTCTTGATCCATTTTTTTTAATTCCCAGCCTGTGGGGAGTGCATTAGTTAATAGGGAAATAGGTGCCCGCCCAAAATTTCCGATCTAGAGAGTCTAAAGAACACCAAGTCAGGGAAGTCAAGAGCAGAAGGTTTTAATTAAGGTGGTCACCATTAGTGGTGTCAAATGCAGCAGAGGGGTCAGGAAAAACACCTGGCTCTCTTAAATTCCTCACTAATAATTTGTGCTATTAAAGCCAATATGCAGCCTGAAGTGCAAAATGAATTTCTGCTCGTACTTGCCTTTTATAGTTATTTCTTGTTGATTTTTATTTCTGGAATACAGAAAGCTAATTTTAAATGCTGAGAAATTTTTGTTCATTTTTAATAGGTTCATATAAAATCCAATCCTCCAAAATAGATCCTTTCTGCTGATATTCCACAGGTAATCATCTTGCTTAAATCTTGCTGGTAAAGACTAGAGCAAAGCTTTACCAATTAGTGTTTCTAGGCTATAACATTCCCAACTCAGGAACCCTGGAAGACTCATCTCCAAATCCATTTTTTTTTCATCACTGGTTTTCTTCCCACCAGCATCAGAATCCTAGAGTATGCTTCTTAAAAGTACAAATTTTGGTGCCTTGCCTAATAAGGATCTTATCTGAAAGTCCAATAGGAGTGTCTACAAATTTGACAAGCAGCTCAAGCATTCCAGATGCATACCATTTGGTAGTTTGCAAAATTCTCTAGGAGTTTATATAGAATTCATCTGTTTTTACATTTGGCATTTAGAATACTTGGTTAAATCATATGTATTTTAATCAAAAGTAAAGCATTTTGGTCGAAGGTGAAGAAGGAAAAATGTACTGTTTTTATTCATACTAAATATCATACTGTCAAAAGGTCTGAACACCTCAGGGATAAACACAACAATAAATACCTAGTTGGTATGTTATTTATTTATTTATGAAGTTGACTTTTCTGTTGGGAACTGAACTGGTAAATAATATTTGTTTCCATGGAGCAATATACCACCAGGGTAGATGCATCTTCATTTACTAAGTGACTTCCATTTCTAATATTGGGTAGCCCTCCTGCTATGAATTATTCATTGTGCCATCAAATGTACCATCAGTTTAAACTGATGGAAAGTAATATTAGACCTGTGTCTTGTAGCTCAAAACAGAACATCATAATTCCTCAGAAAGCCAATATTCACATGTGTATCACTGTATTTATTGTGGTTTCTTTTTTATCTTCTCTCATAGAGGCCCAGTGCTTGCAAGGACAGGTCATGGAAGGCTTTCATGGTGAGCACTGTCCTCAGTTTTACCTTTGGAGCTGAGATATTCAGAAATTCCCTTTTATTCATCCTGTCTTGAACATTGCCTTTACTTTTGGTGACAGCAGGATCTTAAATGAAAAGGAAACTTCCATTAAAATCCCATCTGTGGTGCTTCCAACATTTCTGTTCTCAACTTGATTCTTAAAAACACATTCCTCCAGCACCTGGTCTAATGCTTGCAAGCCCTATAGTTTATCACTTTTTTTTGAAAATAATATTAAGGCTCTGCTTTAAGAATAACAAATCTTCCAAAGATACCTCCAGCCTTATTGGTATGCTGAATGGAACACTAAGGTTTTATATAAGAGCGTAGGAAAGCTTCTTAGGCTACATTTCTAATGTAGCCACTGCCGATAATAGATGGGAACTTGGTAAACCCTCCATTTGTTTAAGCTTATAATACCTTTCCCAGCTCTGTGCAGCAAAGGATCCATGGAAAGTTCCTTAGCTGGGATTCCTTGACTCCACACCCCAGCTATTACCGATTACCTTGAAAGATACAGCAATAGCTGAATGCAAGAAATATTTTATATGAGGGACTGTGAACAGCTGATGATGAGGCTCCTGGACAGATTGAAAGGAAACATTTCTACATGTATCTAAATGATTCTACAGAATGGTCTCTGCAGGGATGGCAGTGAGGACATGCTACCAGCATAAGAACATTACTATTTCCATATTTTTTAAAAAATATTGTTTTAGTTGTAGACAGACATGATGCCTTTATTTATTTATTTGTGTGTGGTGCTTAGGATTGAACCCAGGGCTTCACACATGCAAGGTGAGTGCTCTTACCACTGAGCCACAACCCCAGCCCCCTATCTCCATCTTTCTATTTCTTCTCCTCAATACTCCTGTCAGCTGAGAGGTAAGATCTTAACTGGTCCTGTCAAACCACTGACCCTCTATTGTCATATAAAAACAAAATTAAATATTACCCTCTGATGCTCATGCTAACCAGTCACATCTTCTACTTTTACCCACCTATGTCCTGCCCCAGATTTATGTATGGCTCTTGGACGATCTCCAAGTGAGTTCCACATTCCTTGAACACCTTGATCTGGTTCCAACTCTCCCTCTTCAATCTATTAATTTATTTATTTAGTTTTGAGCAGGGTCTCACAATGTTGCCCACTCTGGTCCCAAATTCCGGGCTCAAGCAATCCTCCTGCCTCAGTCTCACGCAGCTGGGACTAGAGGTGCATGCCACCATCCAAGCTGCCTCTTTAATCATAAGCCCTCACCTTCCACATGACTTTCATGTGCCTCTGAACTACGTTGACAACTGAAGGCTCTTTAGTTGGATATGTTTTCCTTGTACATTCCACATTGGCTGCATCTGCTACAGTAGAATCTGTAGCTGGCTTCTGATGTCATCTGCATGGTGCCATCCTTTTAAAACTTTGAATCAAATGCCTGACCCTCTGGCAATGAGTTCTTGCATTCTGAGCACAGTGTGGATTTTTTAATCCCTCTGTTTTTTCTTATCCATGTGCCTCCTCCTCCTCTCTCTTGTCCTTTGCCTTGTTAATTTATTTATTCTAATGTGACCTGACTTCTCAGTTTTTTACAGCAGTAAATTCCTGGGTACAGAGAAGGTACATTCAAACGTGCTCTTGCCGCACTCTCAAATCACTTGATTTCTCATCTGTTCACTCTCCTGAAAAATCTGTCCAGGTTAATGTTAAGCATTTGTCCCTTTGCTCCTATACCCATGTCCCCAAATCCTAAGGCACATTGCAGAGCAGTATGGAGTAATGTCACAGTTTCATTAAATAAACCAATTTGTTTTATGAAATACAATCAGATGTATCATTAATCATCTGCGATGCTCTGAATGCCTCAAGAACCCAGTATAGCCCATGATAATAAAAATGATAACAGCTAGTACTTACTGCAACCAGTGCAGGTTGAAGAGATGCCCTGTGAGCAAGCTCCCTTCAGCCTCATTCCCTTTCATAACTCCACTACCCCGTACAGTGCCTGATATCCAGAAGGTACTCAGGATATACGTGCTAAGTACATCTATATCAAACAGATGAGAAAACTGGGGCTGAAAGAAGCTAAAGAACTTGGCTCAAGTCCCACAGTAGTGAGCAGAAGACCAGCAACATAACCTGGGAATTACAGCAGCACACTATGCAAGCTTCTGGCTCACTGTACTGAACTCACATTCTGGGCACATCGTCTTCGGAAGAGGCAGAGCCCAGCCAGACCAACTTTGCTCTACATCAGAATGACTTCCTCTAAGAAGATGGTTTGAATACATGAATGAATGGATGGATGGATGGATGGATGGATGAATGGGTGAATGATCTTTTGGAAGGCATCAAACTGGGGGCTGGATATTTATCCTCTCTGATCCTGAGGAGAAAAAATAGCTGCAGATGCTATAGGAAAGAGTGCTAAGTGCCCTCTTAATTCACCTTGCCACATTTCATTTTAAGGAGTTGTACTAAAAATAGAAGGCCCAGTATCTCTAAATGACCTACTTAATAACACTTTTCCTTTGTTCTTCAGACTTTTCTTTCAAAAAGAAACATATTTGAGCTGGGTGTGGTGGCAGATGCTTTTAATCCAAGTGGCTCCAGAGGCTGAGGCAGGAGGATCTCAGTTTTGAGGCCAGTCTCAACAACTTAGAGATGACTTAAGCAACTAAGTGAGACCCTGCCTCAAAAAAAAAAAAAAAATGGATTGGGGCTATAGCTCAGTGGCAGAGCGCTTGCTTGCCTAGCATGTGTGAGCCTCTGGATTCGATCCTCAGTACCACATACAAATAAAATAAAGGCATGCTGTATGTCCATACACACACACACACACAATTTTTTTTTAATAATAAAAAATAAAAAGGGCTGTGGCTGTTGCTTAGTGGTTAAGCACCACTGGGTTCAATCCTTAATAACCCCCTCCCCCAAATAAAAATAAATAAAAAAAGAAACATATTTAAGAAATATATTCTGTTTTCACAGGCTGTTAACTACTGAAGCATTAAAAAGATAAAATAGGTCATTTTCATTATGTTTTTGAGCAAATGCAGCAAGGCCAGTATGATTTGGAAAGACAGCAACACATTCCAAAATATATACTATTGGTATCTTAAAAGTTTTAAATATCTACTATAATTCTATTGTTTCCCATTACAGAGCTTCATATCCTATTGTTAGTGTCCAAAGCCCAAGTCAAGGCAAGAGAATCCTTGTACAGAAGTTTTGATTTATGAGGAATTTGATTGGAATCTTTAGATTCCAGAGCATTATTGGAAAGGGTGACTGCAAGTAAATCATGTAAGGCCACTCCAAAAACTTGGGCTGTATAAGCTGTGCATCAGCCCAGGTAACTCAGAATCCCTAGGATTTGGTAACTCAGACAAGAGCCTAATTTCAACCTGCCCAGCTGTTTCTGGAATTCAGTCAAGAATGAGAAACACTGTTCCCATCTCTAATATGGATAGCTGTTAGAAAGTAGGGTCACCACAGCTCAACAGGCAGTGTAGGACATTTGCTTATTTTTTCTTTCTGGCTATGTTTACTTTGTCATGCCAGCTTTCTTTATCATTGTTAGTTATTTCCATCCAAAGAGTCCATTGGCAAATTATCTAGCCAAAACTCCTGCCTCATTGCACATATATATCTTATTCCTGTTTTCAACCAAAACCCTTCCTAGCAAATCTTCTGCTTAAGCGTCCCCCAACACAAAGCCAGCTGTTTAGGAGAAAGTATCCATTAGCACATGTCAGATGAAAAGAGGAGGGAGAAATGACTTCCCATTTCCTTTAAATCACCTTGTTCTCCAAACCAATTATAGTCACACCATGATCACGAGGTGGGCCCCGAAAGCTACCAAAACTGCTGAATTTTCTCAGATGCCATCTCTCATCTTGCAGAGGTTTAACACATATAAAGATAGAATCTCCTGTCTTGCACCTTAGAAACAACAGGGTTATTTTTTTTCCTGGTCTATGATGACTTCAGTGTAGCCATTGTTAGCTTTGTCATATGTCCCAGAGAATAAAGGAGGTTGGCTATGTGAGGTCATGGACCTAGCTTTATTAAATATACAATACTTTATTTCCTTTCTGTCAAAATTTTCAACCACTGGCAAAGAAAAGGCATATCTGACATAACTCAGTTTGGCAATAAACTGGTTTGCTTAATTATCAGTTACTAATAAAATGGTAACGGATAAATAATTCCACATAGATGAGCACTCAGCTTCATTTTTGCCAACAGTAAAAACTTTGTCTCCCACTAAACATTTAAATGGAGCTGCTAACAGGTTACCAAAGTAGCATATTTAAATCTCATTCTCTTTTGATTTCCCTCTCCTTCTTCTAATGAAAGATCTAATAGTCTAGGAGTCAGCCAGGAGGAGGCCATGAGAAAGAGGAGAGAGGATCAAAAGGAGGAAGGAATAGAGAACAAAGTTTAGATTCCATCCCTCCTTTCAGGGTCCTAGCAATAATCAGGATGCCAGAGGCTCCTCTCATTCTTAGTAAACTTTAGGGTAACATGAGTTGAAACCAGGGTCCTGACACAATGTCATGAACAAAGAAAATCATGTCTAATGCACGGTGGTACCAGGAAGAAATTTTAGGAGTGACTTAAAAACACATAAAATAGGCCAGGAGTGTTGGCTCATGCCTGTAATCCCAGCAGTTCAGGAGGATGAGGCAGGAGGATTGTGAGTTCAAAGCCAGCCTCAGCAAAAGGGAAGGTGCTAAACAACTCAGTGAGACTCTGTCTCTAAATAAAATACAATAAATAGGGTTGAGGATGTAGCTTCAATCCCCAGTATCCACTCCCCCCAAATCCACATAGAACATTTCTGCTATTCTTCTGTGCTTATATCTTACTTTTGCCTTCTCTTCTGTCTCACAAGAGCCACCACACTCACATAATTATCCAGACACTATACTGAATGATTTTCGGATCTTTTCACATGTTGCAAGCATATTCTAAAAGATGTGATATCTCAGAGAAATATTGAAGTCAGTGAGTAAGTATTAGAAAGCAATACTCTTATGTGAGGTTATTAAATAAAAATGCACATCCTCATTATGACACTTGGGGTATGGCTCTGAATGAGTTATGTGGCCTCTAAACCCAATATCAGTCTTTGAAGCCAGACTTCCTGTTTCCAAGTGCTACCATAGATATAAGTGACTTGTGTTACTGAGCTATGGAGTTGAAGTAAATGGTTTTATGGTTGCATCTAAAGATCTTCCCCAATGTTATCCATGAAAAGTTAAAAGGTACACAGGAAAATATAACACTAAATCCAGGGCACTGTTCATAACTTAAGGGCCCCCACGTTGTTGTCCTTTGAAATTATGTTATTTTTTTTTCCTCAAAAGTTCCTGAAAATCATGGCCAGTTCACTTAGTTCATGTGAAGACTGATGTTAACTTCTAGAGATGTGTGATGTTTGGAAGTAACAATCTTACACCATGAAAGAACAGAAAGGAAATTGATATTGTCTAGAGTCTAAAACCCTGGTTTTCTTATTCTCATGCTTCTCTTTGGATATCTAGGACAGTTATTCTTCCTCACTTCTACCCTTCTTCTGTTCATATTTTTACAGATAATATTTAATAAATCACCCGTAAAGAAGATGGTTATTAATTATTTACTTATCTGGAGCTACATATTTTGAGTTTTCACTGAATTACTTATTTACAAATGGAAAACAACTCAGAAAAACCTAAGCACATTGACCTAGTACATAAGTTTCACATCTTTTTCCTCTTACAAAGTTATTTTTAATTTGAGCAATCACAAATGCATAGATTTAAACAAACTTGCTCTGTAATTAATGTAGTACTGGGTCCAGTATTTTTCCATTTCTGTTAAAAAGTAATGATCTCACGCTTTCCATGTTTAGAGCAGCACAATGCACAATAGACAAGTTACATGAAACTAGTCCAGGTGTCCATCAATGGATGAATGCATAAAGAAAATGTGATATATATGTGTGTGTGTATATATATATATATATATATATATATATATATATATATATATATACCAATGGAATTTTATTCAGTCATAACAAAGAATGAGATTATGTCATTTATAGTAAAATGGATGGGACTGAAGATTATCATGTTAAGCAAAATAAATCAAATTCAGCAAGTCAAGGATATGTTTTTCCTCACATGCAGAAGCTAGAGAAGAAAAAAGTGATCTCATGAAAAGAAAAGGGATATCAGTATGGTAGAAGAAGGCAATCAGGAGGAAGGAGAAGGGGAGGGAAAGGGGAGAAGAGGGAGTGAAACCGATCAGAGTATATTAAGGGCATGTATGAACACATCACAATGAAATGCACAGTTCTGTATAATGAACAAATAATAACTTTTTTTTCTTTAAAGAGAGAGTGAGAGAGGAGGAGAGAGAGAGAGAGAATTTTTTAATATTTATTTTTTAGTTATTGGCGGACACAACATCTTTGTTTGTACATGGTGCTGAGAATCGAACCCGGGCCGCACGCATGCCAGGCGAGTGCACTACCACTTGAGCCACATCCCCAGCCCCAAATAATAACTTAAAAAGTAGTGTCTGTCTATTGGTCCTGGTGGGAAAACCCTAGTGTGATAGTTGGTACCGAGGAGAATTCATCTAACACTTCACCAGGTCCTCCTCTTCCTCTGAGGTGGTTATTCACCAGCCCAGCACCCAATTCTCCTATGTTCTTCTGTGTGTGTGTCCATTCTTTCCCACAAGATAGCCTGTGTGTTTCAAGGATAGCTGACCTAACCTCTGGACCTGATTAAGCCAAGTCCTTCTTTACCCTATTGCCAAGAGTGGGCCTCAGGAATGCAGGAGTTAGAAGTCAGTTTCAGGAGATTTTTTTTTGACTAAAGGGACTGGAAGGAAACCTATTATTAGCTAATAAAAATTATTAGAATTTTATTTTTGGTACAAAAACAAAACAAAACAAAAACCAAAAAAAACCCCAAAACATAACCTTCCTAAGAGAAAAACCCTTGGAAAAGCTCACCTCTCTTCCTCTGACCTGAAGAAGGCCTTATACTTGGCATGACCACTGTCCACCTGACTGAGGATCAATCAGCCCCATGGTAGATATACATCTGATACCTCTTATGTCTTTAAACAAAAATAATGCACTTCCTATATTATTTAAGTGCATTTGATTTTTCTTTCCTACTAATTATAATCCAAAGCACTTTGAAAGAGTCTCCAATTATAAAACTTTACATCTCAGCTTCCTCTAGAAGCTAGTGCTTTCCTCTTAAAGCCTGGTCCCTTCCCAAGCACATGTTTCTGCACAGATCATTCATGATTGACTGAAAATCAATTTAATATCCAATATTTAAATATAAGGTGATAACATTATGAACACACAGGAGCATTTATTTCCTTTGTATCTGAGTTTAAAAATGTATATTATGTGCCAGGTGCAGTGGTGCACATCTGTAATCCCAGTGACTTGGGAGGCTAAGGCAGGAAGATTGCGATTTCAAGACCAGCCTCAGCAACTTAATGAGTCCCTAAGCATCTTGGTGAGACTGTGTCTCAAAATAAAAAATAGAAAGGGCTGGGAATGTGGCTCAGTGGTTAAGTGTCTATGGGTTCAATTCCCAGTACAAAAAAAAAAAATGTGTATAATATTATGTGCAACATATTCAGAAAGTTCATATTTTTTTAAACTCAAGACTCAAATACACACATACACTCACACACATATTTTGAGAGATGCCAATACAAATCAGTTTTGAAAATGCCAATGGGTTTCTACATAATCACAGCTCAAAGTCCAGATTGTGAATGTAGAGGTTAATATACAACACAGATTACCACCAAGCTAAAAAAAAAAAAAAAAAAAAAAACAGTTTTCTAAACCCCTTCCCCAGAGGCCATGACTCAGAAGGCTTCATGGTGATTGTACCTTGGATAATGTCAAGAATAAGGGGAAATAGGTTTAAAAGCAGCAAAAGACACTGTGCCTGCATATTGTTTAAAATATGTTTTGCTTGGACTTGGGAGTTGAAAATTAATGAATGGCAATAAAAAAGATTGGCTGAAACTTTACCTAAATTCAATATTAATGAGAGCAGTAACAGATGACAGAAAAACCTTAATCTTCCTTTTAAATCAGAAAATGATTTATTCCAATCAAATTACCTTGATTGGAAACAAGGTGACGGTAGACATTCTAAGCTAACCAAACACCATTACTATATAATGCATGGCACAAAAGCCCCAGATGGTGAAAAAAAGATAAGAAGAATATGTCAAATTTTCATAAAGTTAAAAAAATAGCTGGTAATGTAATTAGTCATAGACAAATAGAAAAAACCGGTGGTCATAGCCACATCCCGTCAAGGCAACATATTAAATCTCATTTCAAAATATTTCCTTTATTCATTATAGAATGAGGCCATTCTGTTTGAAATATTGCTTTAACTAAGAATTTTTTAAAAGGCATATTTAAATACAGAAGCCCATATTCCATCCCTGAGAAATAGTTAGACATTAGATCAGACAGGTTGAAAATTGTGGCTCTGATATAAATTAATTATATAATCTTAGGCAATTATCTTAAACTTACTATGCTTCATTTCTCAGTGCATGCACTGGGGCTAGTAACTAATACCTGCTTCTGAAGGGACTGCCAGGTGTAATTCATGAGATAGCACTGACACAAGCTATTTACAAGATGCCAGGTACATAGCAAAAATTTAAGAAGGTTGAGCTCTGACCATCACTATTAACGTCTTTTCTCTAACTTGGTAGAAGCATCAACTTGGAGCTCCAATAGAGAATGTAATTACACAAATTTACACAAATCCAGAAAGAACTAAAAGACTGACTCAGGGAAAAAAAAAGAAACTGACACTTTTTAAAATAAAACTTCTGTTAATAGCACATAGCCCATGACTACTCTTGATAAGCATAAAAATCTTCCTCACTTTTTGCATGTTGGTCTTTCAAAATAACTTCAAGATAAAAATTAGAAGTCACTTAAATGAATTATAACATTAGATGTGTTTTCCCAATATACACTTGCTTTTGTTTCCAAGTGGAGTATTCCAACATGCTCCCCTAGCACAGTATTTGATAAAGTGTCATTATGGACCACAGCTATATGAATCACCCTAGGAGAAACAATTTATTAAAATGCAAATTACTAGATTTCCCACCCAGACTGAAGGAAGAAATATGGTAGGGGCTGACAGAGTATTGAGAACCTGCAAGGTTTTCAGCTACCTGAGTTAGTTTTTATGTACATTTAGGAAATGATAATCTAGGGCACTAGTTCTCAAAGTATGGTCCATGGAAAGAAGCATCAGCCTTACCTAGAGACTTGTTGGACATACACATTCTCAGGCCATGCTTCAGACAAGCAGAATCAAACTTTCAGGGGGAGACCAATGTGTGTTCCTTCCAGGAGTATCTGACACATGGTTAACATCAAGCACTCCTGTTTTAGAGACTTACTATGTAAGGAGCAAAGCCCTGGTCCCAGTGAATCAGATTCTACATTTTAACAAGCTGTCTGGATCATTTCTACATTCATCACAGTCAGAAACCCTTGACTAGGGCAGTATTTTAAACCTTTCTTGAAAGTAAAAATATAACTTCCATGAAAAGTGATTCCAAGGTATCAAATGCACATCATGAATCCCAGGAGATGAAGATTCTCATGAAGATTTAGGAAAGATGGCTCCTGAAGTTATGAAACACTTCTCTATTAACATTTGGGGGTGGAAACTCTCTTTTGGCAGGGTACTCTATGCAGTTGAGGATATTTACCCACCTCCTTGTCTCTCCCTGGTAGACACCAAGAGAAACCTCTCCAGTTTTCACAATTGAAACTGTCTCCAGACTTGACAAATATCCTCTGATGGGGCACAATCTCTTCATCTCCTGTAGAGAGCCACTGTTCTAGAAGAAAACTGGTTATAGATTGCTGTGTAAGTCACCACTCCAAAGCTTAGCAGCTGGAAACACCACTATGGGGGGTTTCTCATGGATTAGGGATTCAGGGGAAGTTTGGCCCCAATGGTTCTTCTGCTATAGGTGGTGTCAGTCCATGGTGTCAGTCGAGCTGGAGGCCCAGGATGACCTCTCTCACTCACACATGTGGTCATTCAAATCTCTCTAGCCAAAGTATGTGCCAGTATTCCTCAGTCCAGTCTAAGCTTCTTCATAGCATGGTTGATACATTCCTAAAAGAATGCAGAAGCATCCAGGCTTCTTAATGATTATACCTGGAACCATCTGGTCACCACATTCTATGCATCACATCAAGTCCAAGAATAGCCCAGATGTAAGGAAGGGGCAAACAGAGTCAAGCCACTTACAGAAGAGGAGATACTGATGGCAGCCATTTTGGAAACAGCCACATTAAATCTCATAGAGAATAATTAGATACTCATAAGATAAATAATAAGAGAAATAGTCATAATAGTAAGAAAAATAGGGCTGGGGATGTGGCTCAAGCGGTAGTGCACTCGTCTGGCATGCGTGTGGCCTGGGTTCGATCCTCAGCACCACATACAAAGATGCTGTGTCCGCTGAAAACTAGAAAATAAATATTGAAAAATTCTTTCTCTCTCTCTCTCTCTCTCTCTCTCTCTCTCTCTCTCTCTCTCTCTCTGTCCTACTCTCTCTTTAAAAAAAAATAGTAAGAAAAATAGTCATACTACATTTATATATCCCACTAGACTTCTGTTTTGAAATATGCACTATGGAAATAACTTTTCTGGCTTTCTAAATTCTATCACTCCAATTTTAACCACCCCATTTTGGGGAATACATTTTTTGAATGACAACACATTACTATAAAATATACATAACTCAACTGCACAAAGAGATCAGATTTTATATCCTGAATCAGGATATACCAGGTGATTAGCACCCAGATACCTCCTATTCATTACTTCCCTCCCAAAATAACGCCACTGCTTTTCATCACCATAAATTACTTTTTTCTACCATCCCATTTCACATAAATGGAATCATGGAATATTAGCCCCTTGTGTTGATTTCTTTTGCTCAGTGTCACAACTGGGAGATATATCTTTACTGTTTTATATAGAGCCTGGCCTTTACACTTCCCCTTAACTAGTATACCTATCTTCTATCTTTTCCTTCTACTTTATTCTTTCTTCTGCAACTCCATTGTTTCCTTTAAAAGCTGATATTAGCTCTTCTGATTAAAACTCATCACCAACTCCTGGTTCTCTGCTACTTCCAAAACAAAATCTAAATGTGCAGCTTCCACAACATGAAATCAATCTGTCTTTTCAAATCTTACATTACTCATGAAACAGAAAACCCACCTGAGTTTCAATTAGTCTTACTTTAGTCTACTATATTTTCATTTAGCTTCACTGGGGTGAAGAAACTAGCACTCTCCCCAGGGGTCTGGTTTTGCTTTTGTTTTTCTTGCTCACATGAGTTGGCTGGAATTCTAATCATGAGTCTGCAGTCAAACCATATACAGCATTAACTAGCCTATAAGAGACCACCTAACACCAGAAAGTTGAAGCTATTCTTGACTAAAGTGTAAAAAAATTTTGAGGTAGCAAATACTTTTTTCCTTGACATTTTATCTCAATTAGAATTAGGAATTCTCAAAATAATTAACCAAATTGAGATCTAAGAAACACAAATGGATTAAGAACAAGACTGAGGAAATTGAGAAAAACATTTTTTTTTTTACATTTTTAACATAGCATCTGTTATAATAATGTGAACTTTATTTCAATTTTATTTTTTTTAATTTTTTATTATTAGTTGGTCAAAACATTACAAAGCTCTTGACATATCATATTTCATACATTTGATTCAAGTGGATTATGAACTCCCATTATTACCCTGTATACATATTGCAGATTCACATCGGTTACACATCCACTTTTTTACATACAGCCATACTAGTGTATGTTGTATTTTGCTGCCCTTCCTATCCTCTACTATCCCCCCTCCCCTCCCCTCCCCTTCCCTCCCCTCCCCTCCCCTCCCCTCCCATCTTCTCTCTCTACCCCATCTACTGTAATTCATTTCTCTGTCTGGTTTTTTTCCCCTTTCCCATCACTTCCTCTTATATGTAATTTTATATAACAATGAGGGTCTCCTTCCTTTACCATGCAATTTCCCTTCTCTCTCCCTTTCCCTCCCCTCCTCTTGTCCCTGTTTAATGGTGATCTTCTTCTCCTGCTCTTCCTCCCTGCTCTGTTCTTAGTTGCTCTCCTTATATCAAAGATGACATTTGGCATTTGTTTTTTAGGGATTGGCTAGCTTCACTTAGCATAATCTGCTCTAGTGCCATCCATTTCCCTGAAAATACCATGATTTTGTCATTTTTTAGTGCTGAGTAGTACTCTATTGTGTATAAATGCCACATTTTTTAAATTCATTCATCTATTGAAGGGCATCTAGGTTGGTTCCACAGTCTAGCTATTGTGAATTGTGCTGCTGTGAACATCGATGTAGCAGTATCCCTATAGTACGCTCTTTTAGGATCTTTAGGGAATAGTCCAAGAGGGGAATAGCTGGGTCAAATGGTGGTTCCATTCCCAGCTTTCCCAGTAATCTCCACACTGCTTTCCAAGTTGGCCGCACCAATTTGCAGTCCCACCAGTAACGTAACAAGTGTACCCTTTTCCCCACATCCTCGCCAGCACTTGTTGTTGTTTGACTTCATAATGGCTGCCAATCTTACTGGAGTGAGATGGTATCTTAGGGTGGTTTTGATTTGCATTTCTCTGACTGCTAGAGATGGTGAGCATTTTTTCATGTACTGTTGATTGATTGTATGTCCTCCTCTGAGAAGTGTCTGTTCAGGTCCTTGGCCCATTTGTTGATTGGGTTATTTGTTATCTTATTGTTTAATTTTTTGAGTTCTTGGTATACTCTGGATATTAGGGCTCTATCTGAAGTGTGAGGAATAAAGATTTGTTCCCAGGCAGCAGAATACAACAGTCACTAATATGGCATTATGTAAACATTGTGAATGTGTAACTGATGTGATTCTGCAATTTGTATTTGGGGTAAAAATGGAAGTGCATAACTCACTTGAATCAAATGTATGAAAGATGAAAAAAATAAAATTAAATTAAAAAATAAAAAAGATTTGTTCCCAGGATGTAGGCTCCCTATTTACCTCTCTTATTGTTTCTCTCGCTGAGAAAAAAACTTTTTAGTTTAAGTAAAAAACTAAACTAAAAAACTTTTTAGTTTAGTCCCATTTGTTGATTCTTGTTATTAACTCTTGTGCTATGGGTGTCCTATTAAGGAATTTGGAGCCCGACCCCATAATATGTAGATCGGAGCCAACTTTTTCTTCTATCAGACGCCATGTCTCTGATTTGATATCAAGCTCCTTGATCCATTTTGAGTTAACGTTTGTGCATGGCGAGAGAAGGGGATTCAGTTTCATTTTGTTGTATATGGATTTCCAGTTTTCCCAGCACCATTTGTTGAAGATGCTATCCTTCCTCCATTGCATGCTTTTAGCCCCTTTATCAAATATAAGATAGTTGTAGTTTTGTGGATTGGTTTCTGTGTCCTCTATTCTGTATCATTGGTCCACCTGCCTGTTTTGGTACCAGTACCATGCTGTTTTTGTTACTATTGCTCTGTAGTATAGTTTGAAGTCTGGTATCGCTATACCGCCTGATTCACACTTCCTGCTTAGAGTTGCTTTTGCTATTCTGGGTCTTTTATTTTTCCATATGAATTTCATGATTGCTTTATCTATTTCTACAAGAAATGCCATTGGGATTTTAATTGGCATTGCATTAAACCTATAGAGAACTTTTGGTAATATCGCCATTTTGATGATGTTAGTTCTGCCTATCCATGAACAGGGTATATTTTTTCATCTTCTAAGATCTTCTTCTATTTCTCTCTTTAGGGTTCTGTAGCTTTCATTGTATAAATCTTTCACCTCTTTTGTTAGGTTGATTCCCAAGTATTTTATTTTTTTTGAGGATATTGTGAATGGGGTGTTTTTCTTCATTTCCATTTCAGAAGTTTTGTCGCTGATATACAGGAATGCCTTTGATTTATGCGTGTTGATTTTATATCCTGCCACTTTGCTGAATTCATTTATTAGCTCTAATAGTATCTTTGTAGACCCTTTTGGGTCTTCTAGGTATAGAATCATGTTGTCTGCAAATAGTGATAATTTAAGTTCTTCTTTTCCTATTTTTATGCCTTTAATTTCTTTCATCTGTCTAATTGCTCTTGCCAGTATTTCAAGAACTATATTGAATAGAAGTGGTGATAGAGGGCATCCCTGTCTTGTTCCAGATGTTAGAGGGAATGCCTTCAATTTTTCTCCATTCAGAATGATGCTAGCCTGAGGCTTAGCATAGATAGCTTTTACAATGTTGAGGTAAGTTCCTGTTATCCCTAGTTTTTCTAGTGTTTTGAACATAAAGGGATGCTGTACTTTGTCGAATGCTTTTTCTGCGTCTATTGAGATGATCATATGGTTCTTATCTTTAAGTCTATTGATGTGGTGAATAACATTTATTGATTTCCGTATATTGAGCCAGCCTTGCATCCCAGGAATGAATCCTACTTGATCATGATGCACGATCTTTTTGATATGTTTCTGTATCTGATTTGCCAGAATTTTATTGAGGATTTTTGCATCTATGTTCATTAGAGATATTGGTCTTTAGTTTTCTTTCTTTGAAGTGTCTTTGTCTGGTTTAGGAATCAGGGTGATGTTGGCCTCATAGAATGAATTTGGAAGTTCTCCCTCTTTTTCTATTTCCTGAAATAGCTTGAAAAGTATTGGTATTAATTCTTCTTTAAAGGCTTTGTAAAACTCCGCTGTATACCCATCTGGTCCTGGGCTTTTCTTGGATGGTAGTCTTTTGATGGCTTCTTCTATTTCATCCATTGATATTGGTCTGTTCAAATTGTGTGTACCCTCCTGACTCAGTCTGGGCAAATCATATGACTTAAGAAATTTATTGATGTCTTCACTATCTTCTATTTTATTGAAATATAGGATTCCAAAATGAGAAAAACATTTTAACAGAAGGCTGCATAGTATGACCATATTGTGTGGAAGAATTACCCATCCTTCTGTGGTAGGAATCCATTAGAATAAAGAGTATTATCAGATTCTGGTTATCACAGCTTTGGAGGGACCATGTATTAAAGAAGTAAACACATCAGAAAATACTAAAGTTTCAGAAAGCAGTGATTATCATTGAAAAAAATGTAAAATTTTTATTTCAAACCTAAAGGAATAGTGGTCATGTAAGATGCCTTTCGATAACTGGAAACAATGTTATTTGTGTCCCCCCCACCCTTGAGTCTACAACTGGATCTAAACTACAGGTATCAAAGTGGCCCAAACAGCATCAGGAGCCAATGAGCTCCCTAACACTGAAGTTTTAGCTTCCATTAAAATTTGGTCTAATATAAGTGGTTTCCAGCTATTGGTTTACTAACCAGAAGCATCAGAATTAGTGGAATACTTGTTAAAAGCAAAATCCTCCAGTCCTACTTTCTAACCTACTGAATCATTTGGGACATGATGACCAAGAATATACATTTTTAAGCAAGTGCCCAGTCATGGCTCTCAAACCTCTTAATTAAAGAAATGTTTACCTGTCAAAGGAAAGGATCTATTAAAATATTTCAAATTTATCCCTGATTAAAAAGAAAGCATTTGGTTTCTAAGTTTAATAAGGAAATGTCTTTTGGATCATCTTAACCTCCACTCATTCACATGTGAATGACACAAATAGATGCATGTGTCAGGTCTCTAAACTCAAAGGGCACTGAAATTAAAAGAGAAACAGATTAAAGTCATAGACACAGAAAATACATTGGTAATTACATACAATTGTGAAAATAATGGGGGGAAAAAACCCAACAACAATGGGGCTTGACACCAAGATGCTAATAAGGAGACCTGACTGAGACTGGAGATTAGGAACATCTCCACTAAGGAAATGTCATAAAGCTGAGACTGAAGGCTGAGGAGGAATTTTCCAGGCTGTGAGTAGGTGAGAAATTATTCCAGGTACAGTGAGCAGCATCTGTGATAGTCCCAAAGCTTAGACAGGACACTTATGGTCCTGAGGTACTGTAAGAAGATCCATGGGTTTAAAGTGGCTGAGTGGTCCAAGATGAAGCTGAGAGATTGCCGTAGCCAAATGTGCCAATGTGATGGTCAATTTTATGTGTCCCCTTGGCAAGGTCATGGTGCTCAGATATATGGTCAGACATTACTCTGCTGTTTATTTGAGGGTGTTTTGAACTGATGTTAACATTTAAATAGGTGAATAATTAGAATAAATTGCCTTTCTTAATGTGGGTGAACCTTATCTAATGCACTGAAGACTCAGTAATACAAAAGATGGATACCTCTGGAGCCCAGAGGGAGTTCTTCCAGAGGAGAGTCTTTGGACTCAAATTGGAATATCAGCCCTTTCCTGGATCTGTAGTTGGAGGCCCACCATAAAGGTTTTAGACTTGTCAATCTTCATAATACTTGAGCCAAGACCTCTCTTGAGATAGAGATAGATACATCTGTATATCTATCCTTATATGTACACATCCTATGGGTTCTGTTTCTCTGGAGAACCATAACTACACAGCAAATATTGGAAAATTTCTAGCAAGAAGAGAGAGAGACAGAGAGAGAGAGGGAACTTATAGTACAAAACACCTTAAATATTATGAACACTTAAGATGTAGTGATGATTACTATTTATTATCACATTAATTTTGAGTTTTGCTTTTGGATTTTCACAATAGAATTCAGGTCCTTGCAAGGAACAGAGGGAGCAAGAAATGAACCAAACCTTAGGTCTGTCCAAAATGGTCCATAAGCTTCCATGTTCTATCATGGAACTTCTAAGCTAAGAAAAAGTCAGTATACTGATTACTTCTAAATGCTGGGTAGAAAAGGAAAGGACTCATGAGAGTGAACAGAAATTTAACAATCATCTCTACCATAAACAAATTCACACAATAAGATGCCTATGACATTTTCCCTTGTTCTAAGGTGTTTCACTAGTTCAAAGCAATTCATTCAGTTATCTATCCATTTATGTGCTTGCTATTTGTCCTTTAAGTAAACATTCATTGCATGCCCATAATTTCATTCAAGGCATATGACCCTAATCAGAGGTGTAATTATTATTATTATTTTGGGGGGTACTGGGGATTGAACTCAAGGGTTCTTAACCACTGAGTCACCTCTCCAGCTCTTTCTATTTTTTATTTTGAGATAGGGTCTCACTAAGTTGTTTAGGGCCTCACTAAGTTACAATCCTCCTGCCTCAGCCTCTCCCTGAGTCAGTAGGATTACAGGTATGTAGTACCACACCCAACACCAGAGGTATAATTATAAAATCATGAGCCTACAGATGGTGGTTGAAGTCACAGGCATGGGAAAGATTTCCAACAGAAAAAAGCCAGCACCAAGGATAAACCCAAAGAGAATACAGACATTGAAGGAAAAGGAGTATAAGCTAAAGATGGAAATTCACACAGAGTGATCAGAAAATTAGGAGAACAAAAAAGATATACCTTTAAATAAGAAAGAATGCCTCGCAAAATTAAGTCAGAAGACAGAGTAATTTCAGAAAACTGGACTCAAGAGGTTAGTGGCAGGTGCCCAGTAGCATCTCAGCATAGGGGTCGAGATAAAGCCTCGTGACCTTAGGTTAAAAAGTGAAGGATAGTACTAAGCAATAAGTGTCATCTGATGTCATGTACTTTAGGCATCTGGCTAAGAAAACAAACAGAAAGCATGAGCAACAGAAGAGTGTGAATCAGAGAATTGATGGTATGAGATGGGAATGAGCACATTTGCAGACTGAGTGGAAGATGGCAGTCTAGAGGGAGATATTGGAAATGCAGGAAAGAGAAAGCAGAAGTCAATAGCTACTCAGATCAAGAGCACAGAAGCAGAGATAAGTAAGCTTTGCAGATAAGGTGCACCGCTTCCTCGGGTACTGAAGTTGCTGCTTTTATCAATAATTTCTTTTATCAATATTTTGTTCCTTTAATTTCAAGTTGTATTCCAAGTTTGTTTTTCCATTTTCTCATTGTAGGGCATATAAGTTGTTTCTGGTTTTAACTATCATCAGAATGGCTAGAATGAACATCTGTGTACAGATTCTTCTTTTTAATGTGTCTTCATTTCTTTAGCATAAATAACCATGAGTGGGATTGTAGAAAAGGAAATTTCTTGATTAATGAATAGTTATGGAACAGTTTTTAATTAATGAATAGTTACTGAAGAGCCACTGTTCATAATACAGTTTTAACTGCCTAGGAATAAAAGAATTATCCTTAAGTTGAATAGGATGCAGAGAGGGCTTCAACATGAACTAGGAGAGATGGAAATTTCCACACTAAAGAACAGGGTAAGGGAAGGGGCTCTCAGGGGAAATGTTGACTGGTCACTATATTTTAGAACATATCACCACAATTAGAGCAGTTTCATGCCCCAGAGAAATTCCCTTCTGTATTTAGTGAAATTATTCCATGATTGCTAAAATTTTTTCATTGCCAATCCTATAGTAAATTCCAATGCAATGACCAATCTGAAATCAAGCAAAATAAGACAAAAAAAAACAAAAAACAAAAAACAAAACAAAACAAAAAAAACACCAGCTTTCATGGATATTTTGTTCACCATTGTATCCAAAGATTAGTATACAGTATACAGCTAATAAATGCCTGGTGAGGCAGTAAAAGAGTTACATATATGCACATATGGTGGAGCCAAAGGGCAAGAGGGTAGTAATGGAAGTTGTTAGTGCTGTAGCAAATGAGATCAGTTACATTCAAATCTGTTTTGTGTTGTAAAATTATGGTTCTGGAACAGCAGGAAACCCATTTCTCATCTGGTACTGCTTTGCATGATGCCTTTCTCACCTCTGGCCATGGCAACTGTTGTCCAAATTTAACAACTCAGTGGTAGGTGTTAACTGAGGAAGCCATTACACATGTTACTTTGTGCCTGGAGACCACCCCCGATGGAGGAGAACAAAACCAAGAAAAGAGTAAACTGCTTGCAGGAAGGACATCCACAAAACAAGTCTTAAAATGATGGTTCCCAAGCTTTGTCCCAAACCAGAAATCAGAACTGTCAAAACCTGAACACCTTGTTAGTAGGTGTTGAGTTTTCTATGAAATTCAGAGAATAAAGCAAAGTTGTTCAGGAAGTGCAAGGGAAGGCATCCAGAACTGTCTGATCTCATTTCCAAACCGGATCAAACAGGAGACTTTCGATTCTCCCTTGATTTTAAAAATAGGAAAAGGACCCAGGAAGCCAATTTATCTAAAATCAACCACATCTGTTTTGAAATCTGCTTCTTAGTCTTTATTTTTGACTAAGACAACATCCATTTGGGCACATTACCAGGAGAAACATGGTGTGCTGAGAATAGCTAATGAATAGCCTTAAGTTTGTGAAGGAATAAGTAGGCTGACTAATGTGAAATGAATGCCAATCGCCTGTCTTACTTGGCTCAGCATGCTCTAAAACTGGGAATACTAGACATTGAGAAAGCACAGAGAGAGGGCATTTGCCAACAGCGTCAGTTGACACATTATTTGACTACAGTATAGTGACCACCATGACCATGGCTCTGGGAGTAGCACACAGGATATAACCTGTACAGATAAGAGGACTCAATGTGTAAAACCTTACAGAAAAGAACAACTTGTATATAATGAAAGTTTTTCATAGAATATATTTATGAATCTTTATGTAGAATGAAATTGACCAAATTATGTTGTTAGATTGTGTGCAAGTACAAATATATAATAACAAATTCCACTATTATGTATGATTATAATGCACTAATAAAATACATCAAAAAGAATATATTTATATGTATAAAAGTATATATATACACATATGTATATAGCATTATATATATCATATTTAATATATGAAAAGACTGACTAAAACAATATATATATTGTTTCAGTCAGGTTTAGCTGATATATATATATATATATATATATATATATATATATATATATATATATATATATATCTCGGCCTTTTTTTTTTGGTTGCTGTGACTAAAAGACCTGATAAGAAAGAACAACATGGGGAGAGGAAGTTTATCTAGGGCTCATAATTTCAGAAGGTCAGTCCATAGATGGCTGACTCCATAGCTTGGGGCCAAGGTGAAGCAAGACATCATGGTAGAAGGTAGTGACAGAGGAAAGCAATTCAGGACACGGCAATCAGGAAGCAGAGAGAGCCAACTCTGCTCACCAAGAACAAAATATAAATCCCAAAGTCACAACCCCAGTGATCCACCTTCTCCAGTCACACCCTAGCTTTACCTACACTTAATGCCCAGTTAATCTATATTAGTGGATTAATCCAGTTAAGGCTCTCATAACACAATCATTTCACCTCTAATCTTTCCTGCACTGTCTCATATATGAGCTTTTGGGGGACATCTCACATCTAAACCATAACACACATATATCTCTGAGTATCACTATATGGCTTCTGATTTCACTGCTAAGGGAAGCAATCACTTCCTAGCTGGGTCAACTGTCACCACTACTTCTCTGTGTCAGAAATGGATAGCACAGAGGTAGTGACCATTACACGTAGCTGTTACTGAGAAAGGACTACTGGGCCAGGAAGGACAGGTACAAGGCACTCTGGTTTCTAGATAAGACCGAACAACCAGCTGATGCTGATAGAAAATGAACAGAAGGAACCTATGTCACTTAAAAACCAAAGTTGTTCAAAAGCAGGTGAGTCAGCTGGAAGTCTACAATGAAGACATATTGTGGAATGTCAGGACAACAACATGAGGAAGGGAGCCCAGGTCCCCAATCCATCACATGGCAAAGGGCTGTCTCCAAGAAAAACAGGTGGATTTTTTTGCATCCATGAGAAACCATCTCCCGTGCTACGCTATTGAAATGGAGGCACCTGTTTGTCACCATTCTCTTCTCCACCCTTCTGAACACAAGCACCTCATTTATTTCTGTCTGTACTCATTATTCCCCATTTCTTACACCTACAGGGATCAGGAAATACTTTCTGCAAATGGCCGGACAGTAAATATTTTAGGCTCTGAGGGCCCCTCAAAGACCTCTGTTGCATATTCTACTTTTTTAAAGATATGTTTTTAGTTGTAGATGGACACAATATCTCCATTTTTATTTATTCATTTTTTTTTAATGGGGTACTGAGGATTGAACCCAGGGCCTCACATGTGTAAGGCAAGCGTTCTATCACTGAGCTACAACCACAGCCCTGTTGCATATTCTATTTTATGTTTTAAATAAAACTTTAAAAATGAAGAAAAAAATTTGTTGAGTGTCATTCAAACCCAGATTATGAGTTATATTTGGCCTGCAGACCATAGTTTGCCAACCCATTACCAAGAATATTGTAATTAGACTAAAATTTTTATTATAAACTATAGTACCCACTATATCAAGTAACAGAGATATTTGAATCTATATTTTCTAATTTATTTAGCTTTTTTAGCTCTCTACTTAGAGTTTAGGCTCTTCTGTAGGTTGGTAATGCTCACTTCCCTTCTTGCTACCACTGTAAAATAAATCCATCTGCTCCTTCCCCACTTCATACTTCTCTGTCTCCTGCATGTCTTCTCTGCATGACTTTTCTCAATCCTTGTGCCCAAATACAACAGGAAGTACAAGCCCTGTGAGCCAAGGCCCATCCTGCTTTTTTCCCCCTCAATAAAACTTCACCAGGAATCTCTGATTCTTCCAGGCTCACCTTTCATATGAGCTTCTGAAAGAGGACTCTTTAATTCCATTCATCAGCACTTACTGGTATTCTTGGATATCAACTCTCAGTGGTAGTATTCAGTACCCATGCCCATGCCATGTCCCTCGACCTTCACAGACTTATGAGGAATTAGAAAGCAAACAGGTTGATGATAACGTAAACTTAAGTGCTGTCGGAAGGAATCAGAGTGTGCAATGTAAAGCATGCAGAGTATTCAGTAGTCCTCCTGATCCATAATTTCACTTTCCTCAGTTTCAGTTACCTGCAGTCATGGCTACCCATGAAAATTTATAAACAATTCATAAGTTTTAAATTGCACACTGTTCTGCATTGCATGATGAAGTCTTACACCATCCTGTGTAAGACATGAACCATCCCTTTGTCCAGCATTTCCATGGTCCTATGGGAGACATGAACCATCTCTTTGTCTAGCACTTCCGTGTCTCTCTATTAGACACTTGGTAACTATCTTGTTTCTCAGATTGGTGGTGGTGGTATTACAGAGTTTGTGGTCAAGTAGCCCCTCATTTTCCTCAATAATGGCCTCAAAGCACAAAGAGTGAAAATTTTCCTGCAGTACATTGGTATAATTGTTTTCTTTTTTTAATTTCTGTTTTTTTTTTTTTTTGTAGTACTATGGATTGAACCCAGGGCCTTTGCATGCTAGGCAAACACTCTATCGCTGGGCTATAGCCTCAGCCCTTTGTAGCATTTTATTTTGAGGAAGGATCTGCCTAAATTGCCCAGGCTTAGCCTTGAACTTATGAATTTCTTGCTTCAGCCTCCCAAATAGCTGGGATTATATGCATGTACCATCACACCTGGCCACTGTTTTATTTTCTTATAGATTATTATTAATATTTCCTTATTATGCCTAATTTATATTAAATTTAATCATACTTATGAATGATTAGGAGAAAAGATAGTACATGTGGGTTTCAGGCATGATTTCAGGCATTCATTTGGAGTCTCTGAGACTCTTCCCTTTGGATATTAAGGGAGACCATTGTATCTTTTTGTTGTTGTTGTTGTTGTTGATGAACATTGATTTTATTTATTTATATGAGGTACTGAGATTAGAACCCACGGCTTCACACATGCCAGGCAAGCGCTCTACCACTGAAACCCCGGCCAGAGACTATTATATTTTGTAGACATATTTGTTTTTGTTTTTGAAGGCACATCTTGTTATTAGCTGAATAAAATTGTGTGTGTGTGTGTGTGTGTGTGTGTGTGCGCACACGCACGCGCGTGCACATACACTTGTGTGTTCTCCCCTCTGGCAGTGGGATGGAGTATTTTAAAACATATTCAGTTGATTCAGATATAGAATTTAAATTAAATCATTTGTGAATTGCTACCTACATATATGAAAGTCAACATCTAGATGCTCAGGCAAACTGGAAAAAAAAGAAAACATTATTTATAATTTTACTAGTTCCAAGAGAAGTTTGAAGTTGCTAACAATAGTAGACTAATTAATTAATACCAGACTCATTAAAATAAAAATAGAAAACTAATACAGTACAAGCAAGATGATAATTATACCATAAACATGGGCATATAGTATTTATTACAATGACACATTCAATGTATCTTTCAACCACCCAGTAACCAATATGAAAATATCCAATAGAGGTTAACAGATACATAGATACAATTGTTTAATAAAATAAAGGGAATCAACTAACCAGCAAATTCAATTTTTGTGAGTAGATGATTATTGTTACAAATAACTGTGTCCTGGCCTTACTGGTTTTAATAAACAACCAGGATGGATGCTGGGATGATTAGTACAAATGAGATTTTTTTCCTGGCACTGAAATTTAAACCAAATGTCTTGCCTCAATGATTATACAAGGAAAAATGAAATGTTCATGCATAACAACTTTTTAATCAACTTTTGAAAAACAGTGAAACTTCAACCTACAGCCGGTGCTTCCATGGCTGAATGTACAAAGGAAAAGAGGCACTAGACATATGTGCCAAGCATTCAACTTTTTATTGATTTAAATTGGCACAAGGTTACAACAGAAGAAAAACCAAAACACGACTTGAAATGTGGGTATTTATGTAGTGCATTACACTACTTTTCTTAAATGTCAATAGATAGAGGAAGGGTTTTGGCAGGAGCTGAGCTGTCATTGAAGAGTCAGCTCACTGTGGAAGGACTGGACAGCAATCTTTATCTTTTACCACGGGATACACATCTGCACTAGAGCAGCTAGATTTGCCCATCGTGAAGCTGAAATTTTGCTAGGAAACATTAAAGATCTCACTTTGTATTTTTGTTTAAACAGAAGGTCATAACTTCTCCATTTCCAGATGCATTAGAGCAAGGAGAAAAGTGACCTCATAGCACAATTTGCTTAAGTTTTACAGGTAAGATATTTGGATCTTGTCCTAGCTATTTAAGCCTAGGCACAGTTTGTAGACTTTGAAGGGCAGATATTCCCAGGTGGCTATGTAGACTACAAGGCACTGGTTTTCATGGGTCGGCATGTACCTGAAACTCCTTGGGAGTTTGTTAGAACAAGTTGCTGGGCCCACTTCCAGAGTTTCTTAGTTTTGGGGTGTGATATAAAAGCACCAAATATTTGCATGTCTCACAGAACCTCAGGTGATACTATTTCTCTGGGGAATCACATCTTGACAGTTACTTCAATCATTTTTAATATTATTCAATGAGTTCACCATCACTGATTAACTGCAAAACAGTCATAGAAATCTAATTACAATGTCTAAATAGATTATATAGTAGGCTATATTTGAAAATTGAGGAAAGCTGGCCAAAATAATCATTTTAGTTTGAGCAAAGATTTGACTGAGTTATTCAGTGAGGTTTTGGGGTTTGGGTTTTTGTTTTTTTTTTTTTTTTTTTTGGTGGGGATGGTAGCAGAGATTAAACTCAGGGACACTCAACCACTGAGCCACATCCCCAGCCCTATTTTGTATTTTACTTAGAGACAGGGTCTCACTGAGGTACTTAGTGCCCTACCGTTGCTGAGGCTGGCTTTGAACTCGAAATCCTCGTCTCAGCGGATTACAGGCATGCACCACTGTGCCCAGCACTGTGAGGTTTTAAATTTGCTAATAGATTCACATGATGTCTAGAGGTGACAATAAATGCTACAACGAAGGCCACAGAAAGACATCAACACCCACTGGCAATGGAATCAGGATTAACAATTAGTTTTTTCAAACTCCCTGTGAAGGTGTCAAGGTCTATATCATCAGATGTGAATATCATGGTATGAAAGTATAAGCTACTTTGTCCTTCTATTAGATGATAATTAAGGTATGGTGCTTATATTCCTACAGATCAGGGTTTAAAGTTTGGCTTCCGAACTTACTAAATATATTATATTTGGCAAGCCATTCTCACTTCCTAACCTCGAATTCCTTACCTGTACAATGAATGCTAGCAGTGTCTCTTAACTCATGTGACTTTTAAGGGAATTAAATTAACATACAAAAATATTCAGTATTGATGGGCATGGTGGCATATCCCGATAATCCAAATAGCTTGGGAGGCTGAGGCAGGAGGATCCTGAGTTCAAAGCCAGCCTCAGATTTTTAGAAGGCCCTAAATCACTTAGCAAGGCCTATCTCTAAATAAAACATAAAAAAAGGACTGGGGATATGGCTTAGTGGTTAAATACCCCTGAGTTTAATCCCTGGCGCGTGCGCGTGCGCGCACACACACACACACACACACACACAAAATCAGTGTATGGTTGATACACAATAAGTACTCAGTGAAAGTTAGCCACTCATACTAATATTTCCTTCTCTTCTTATTATCATTACTATTATTGTCACTAGGTGAGCAGAGAGTCACAATAATAGCAATTGCAAGCATGCAATGGAAATGGATCAACCACAGAGATGTCAAGGAAGCATAGAGCTGAATGAATAATGTCGGAGTTACACACCACAGCATAGCTTGTGAAAGCAGAAACTATCTGAATATATAAATATTCATCAGAAGCAAACTGATTAAGTATATTAAAATTTGTGTGATGGAATATCATATGGTCATTAAAAATGATTATGTAGTTCTAAGTTGTTTATATGGAAAAATGGCAGGATGCATTTGGGGGAAAAGAAAGCAGTTTACAAAACAAAGAAAAAGATGCAGATCTGTGAGGAGAGAACAGAAAAAATTATTTCTGAAAAGATCTATATACTGCAATGTTTATAGTATTTAGCACTGAAAAGAAGGATAATTAGCATATTTTATTTTCTTGTATATAATTTCTGCTTTACACATATATGTATATATGACTGATACACAATAATTGTGTATAGATGTATATAAAACAATTGTAATGTTTTGGGCTTTATTTAGAAAAATAATAAAACTAGTTCTAGTTTGAAAATCAATATATAAATTAGATTAATTCATCTAACACAAGGAGCAATATTAAAAAAAAAAAACAGTCACAGCAGAGAGCAACTGTCTAGGAAAGGATAAATGGAGACTGTATTCACAAATTTTTCAGAGAAAGAAACTTCCTATTTCCCATGTGGGCTGCAGTTTTCCTCAGAGGAATGCTATATAATACCCTATGCACGTAATAAAATGGTTTTGTCTTTAGTTTCTCTCATTCTCTCTCTCTCTCTCACCCATTCCTATCTTCTGCCTCTCCCCTTTAATCATCTCCCCACTATCACAAGACTAATCATTCCCACTACCACAAGCAAATCTTCCAAAAATACACGTTTGATATCACTTTTTGGGAGGTACTGGGGATTGAATATAGGGGTGCTTATATATTGAGCTACATCCCCAGGTCTTCTTTAAATTTTTTATTTTGAGACAGGGTCTCACTAAGTTGCTTAGGGCCTCACTTAAGTTGCCAAGGCTGGGTTTTGCTGTGTGCACTCGTGCCTGCACATCTAGTGTAGGATTTATGAAAATGTGCTTTCTTCACAGCACCAACGGCAGCCATAAGGAAAGCAATGTCACAAATAGATGTTAGCATTTACTGAGCTTCCACTTTATGTCAGACCCATGACAAGGACTTTTCTTATCCCCATAGAATATAAGGCTTCATTCTAAGTATCTTAACATCTGAGATGAACAACACTTACAACTCAAATTAAGGGTTCTTTCTTAATATGGAGTTAATTTGAAGTTAATGGACATGGCATCTATTAAAGTGCTTTAGATACACATGGTATTATGGTTTAGATGTGAGGTGTATCCTAAAGCTCAAGTGGGAGGCAATACAAGGAAGTTTAGAAGTACAATGATTGGATCATGAGAGCTCTAACCTAATCAGAGCATTAATCCGCTTGAATGTGGAGTAACTGGGTGGTGAGTGTAGACATGTAGAGTGCGGCTGGAGGAGGAGGTGCGTCATTGGGCATGCCTTTGGGGTATATGTCAAAGGCATATACCCGATGTGATGTCCTAAGCTGCTTTCCTTTTCCACTCCCTTCTGCCATGATGTTCTGCTTTACCTGAGTCCAAAGCAATGGAGTCAGCTGTCTATGGACTGAGGCGTCTGAAACCATGAGCCGCAAAATAAACTTTTCCTCTTTTAAAATTGTTCATGTTAGGTCTTTTGGTCACATCATCAAAAAAGCTGATTAAAACATATGGAAACTTTAAAATATATATATGCTTAGCCACAGCCTAGAATTAAAGAGCCTGAATCTCTTTGATCAAGGCAAGGGCAAGAATGTATACTTTAAAAATGTTTTGTTTGTTAGCTTTCTGATGGTCTAACAAACACATGAGATTAATCAACTTAAAAACAGGAAAGTTTTGTCCTGGCTCACAGTTTGGGGGGATTCAGTCCACTGGGAGGCAGCCATTGTGATAGGGAAGACCAAGGTGGAACAATCCATTCACTTCATGGAAGCCAAGAAATAAAGATAAAGGAAGAGAAAGGGCAAGGGTCCCACAATCCTTTCAAGAGCATGTACCAAATAACACAACTTCCTCCCACTAGATACCACCTCCTAAAGTTTATGCCACCTCTCACCATGGGCTAGGGACCGAGCCTTCAAACATGGGGATCTTGAGGGATATTTACCTAAACAGGGTAAGTTCACAATTTGCTCTGATGCCCAGTCTGTAAGTCACCTCCATTTGACTCTTCTGCCTATCTTACCATGCTTTGATAAACTCTATTTTGCACTCTGCATGGAAACTCCTAAAAGCTCTAGCTGCTATGTTATTCATCTCTTTAGCATATTCCTCATGCCCTACATCTAAGACATAGTTCATAGTAGGGTCACAACAAAATCTTCTCCACAAAACTACATTTAATCTTTGTAAAATAGTCTATCTCCTCTTCAGGAATGGGAAAAATTATCAATGAGGACTCCCCAAGAAGAATTTGTTTACCCTCAACCTTGTTTATTACTCTTGGTGGGGTTAGGTGAATGTTTTTCTTCAGAAGAAATAGTTGTTACAATTAATGGATTCTTTCTTATTCAAGGACTTGGGGGAAGAAATCAAGCATATAAAGCATGCACTCTGAAGGACTTGGTACCATTTCTGAACCTGACATTTAACAAGAACTAAGTGCAAAACACAAATTGCTAGGTTGTAACTTCATCTTAAAAAAAAAAAATCCCAAGATGCTTATTCCTATTTGACCACAGAACAAACAGTAAAAAACAAAACAAAACAATAGCAATTCTATCCAAATTGATTCCTATTGAAGCAATAATGTTTTTTAAAATGTCCAAAAGATACCAGAGGAAATGAAATTTGCAAACTCTTCAAACTGGGTAATTAGGGGGCAGTTTTTATTACAAAATGCTTGGATACTGGCACATTAAAGAGAGGAAAGCTTGAAGCTATCATAAAGTTAAAAGATATTAGGATGCTCTTTTATTTAAATGATTATATTTTGCATCATCAGTAAATTTTGAGAGTTTTTTTTAATTACCCACATAAGTCACTGAACTTCAATGCAGAAGGTATCTATGAATAAGGATAGTGTATTAAGTGGAAAAAACGAATCAACATAGAAAACAGTTATAAGACCACACTAATTTTGGCTTGTACTACTCTTTATCCATGAATATGGAAAAGAAATTAACATATTGGCATTGTATCAAGGCCACTGCTAACTAGATTTACATACACTTATTTGTATCCAGCTAAAAGCCTATGCCTTTTGTTAAGTTTTGCAAAATTTAATATGATTTAAATGATGTTGAAACTACTATTTCAAAACCTGATGGGGACAAATTATTGAAGAAAAATTATTGAAGAAAATTAACCAAAGGATGCCTAGATAGATAGAAAGCCTAGTTCTAATCTTTACTTTAGGAATGTGCAGCAGAGTCACACAAGTTAAAGTTTTGCTCTTGGAAGGATTAAAAAGGGAAAGAATTAAGTATTTCTGATGTTTTCCTTGGCCCATGCCCCATTGTGAGAGTTTCGTGGGGGTTGGGTTTGAAGTTTCAGGAGTTGGTGAAGCATGAATTCGACATCCTGTTCATACACTGAAGATACCAAGAACCTCTGTCAGGAGTAAAGACTGCTCTGAACCAGGATTTAGTCTAGAATATCAAGTCACTAGATTTTCCCTAAAACAATCCTTAAAATAAACCATAGCACACTTGTCTGGTCCTCAACTGATTAAACAGATTGGTTTCAACACTGAGGGAAACCGTACTGGGTGAGGAAATTTGATACAGACATGTCCATCTGCAACTCCACCTTTCCTACAAGCTTCTCAAGGGAAATTTTGATGAGATGCAATTTCTGCATTCATGATCTGATTCCTGAATCTAATTCTCACCATGAGTATATAAACATACACCAACCTGAGAGAGGAAGCAGAACAAGGCTAAGATGCATACAGGCCCAGTAGGGAGCTATGATAACTACGGAGCTTTGATAGGGCTAAAAGTACATCAGATATTTAAGATAACATAAGATCGCTGGATCCTTCAAAATGAAAATTGCAAAAAAGAAGGTAAATTCTGATCATACAATGTAAGTCAAATAATAAGTCAGAAGAGAATGGCATAAACAAGGTTTTGAAGACCAAAAGAAGGTACTTAGGTCAACTTCTCTCTTTTTTCTTGCCCAATCAGAGGTGTTTCCATCAGAGTAATTCCAATTAGCACACAAACATTCATAGATGCCATGATATAACTTTGGCCTCAATAAAACACAGAGAAATTGTTTTTTAAGAAGACTTGCTTTTAGGGCTGGGGTTGTGGCTCAGTGGTAGAGCACTTGCCTCTCACATGTGAGATACTGGGTTTTATCCTCAGCACCACATAAAAATAAATAAATAAAGTCATTGTGCCCATCTACAAGTAAAAAAAAAAAAAAGTAAAAAAGAAGACTTGATTTCATATAAGCTGACAGATATGCTTAAAGTATTGAATGCACTAAAGAGCCATTTTCTAATAAGGAAGTCAATCAAAATGAAAATCTAAACAAAAGCCAAAAAAATTTAAGCAAATAAGTGAAATGATTAATTTCACATAGACCTTGGGATTTTTAACAAAATATAATAGGTGATTTTTTTTCTGGAAAGCAGAGAATACTACTATTGGAATGAAAAATTTTATGCTAAAAGTATTTTCACTTGTGATGGGATTTAAATCAAACTTTAGGTCTTTAGTTAATAATTAATTATAGGTATTGATAAGAAAAAACACTCTTGTGTCCTCAGAGCAAATATTACAAGTGGTCAATAACTTTAACACTAAGAATACATTATGAAGCCTGATTCTCAAAATTAAAAAAATATATATTTCCTCCCTCACTCACTCTCTTTCTCCTTCTCTCCATCCCTTCCTTTCTTCCTTACTTTATTTTAGCTTATAAGTACAAAAACTCAGTTAGGAACCTAGATGAATCAAGTCATCTTCCTGTCATAGAACATAGAAGCAAAAGGGATACTAGGATGACTTAGACATAACTACTATACCCTCAAGGCACTCACACTCAGGAAGTACAAATAATACCTATGCATAACAAGTAGAAAATGCCACCTGTCATTCTAGAAAAACTCCAAAAGTTACAACCACAACACTATTTCAACCTCAAAAAGCCCCAAGTCCATGCATTTGGGAGCTTAGTTTAGCAAAGAAAAGGTTGAATCTTCAGAAGCTTAAATAACTTGCTCAATATTCTGCTAAAACAATAATACCAAAACAAAAAATTAAAACAAGTTAGATCAGAATTTTGGCAGTTGAACTTAAATATTCATATTATTTCCCAATTCTGATCCCTAATACTTGAAGAATCTGTAGAGATACAGGAATAAAGGAAGAAGGGAACAAAGTAAACAAAAAGAAAGATTCAGAAAAAATTGAGATCCATGTGAGAAGAGTGGTAAAACTGCTGTGGCTAGACCTTGGGCTGTATTGAAGGGCACTGGTAGAAAACTTAAGGAACTGAGGAGGATTCTGATGCTTAAAATCTTAGGGTTATTCAATATCTTTCACCAGAAGTTTAGCTTTTGTTGATCATTACATAATTCTGAGTCACAAAACTTGGGGTAACATCAACTCACAGGTGTAAATTAGAAGACTGGTGTGGTTAATTAGTTATTATAAAATTGAGTTGAAGACTGAAGATCAAGACTGAGGATGGGAGGGTGAACATAACCAAGATGTAATTAACTCAAAGCCTTGGCCAACAGAATAGTTCTAAGAGACAAGAACAAGACACAGGTGGGAATATGGTGGCAAGGTTTCCAGTTTGAGTGCCTGAGAAGGTCATTTTCAACCCCTTATTTTTCTAGTCCTCATTCAATAATTAATACATACCAACTCTTTAGAAGAACAGTAGATTATTCCTTCTTTGCAGACAAATTGAGCAGATTGACTGCATACATTTTCTCCTCTGAGAGCAAACATGAAAGGATTAGCTTGACAAATTGTAATATAAAGTGTCACGTGTTGGGATTTATTTATTAATATTTTTTGGCCTAATCTACAAACAGAAATGCATCTCTAAAATTTCTGTGTCACAGTATTTTCTTAGCCATGCCAATGTCAAAATCAGAAATCACATGGAACTTCTGGATCTAATGATGCAGGTACAAGGTCTTGGAAATGTACACAGGTGCACACACACACACACACACACACAAACACGCTCACACACATTAGCCAATCACAAAGAAATCTTTTCACCTTTTGGAGGCTTTGAATTGACTTCTTTGGTAGATCTTTTGTTTACTTTTGACAATACTTATTGATAAAGAGTAATTTCTAGTTGATTCAAGTTCCTTTCATCATTAAATTTCATAGTTGTTTTAGACACTGTGCACGAAGCTGCAAATTAAGAAGTGATGTAATCACTATTTCTCCATTATGGGCTGAGTCCAACGTTATTTCTTTGTTCCATGACACCACAACAGGGTCAGACAATCTTAAAAAATGAATTAACAACTTGGAGTGTAAAATTGTTAGAGATTATGAAATCAGGGCAAGTTTTGAGAGCTACAGTGCTAAGTGGATGGATGTAGGACTAGGGTGCTTCCATATAACTGCTGGTAGCAGCTGCTGACTGAGTTGCAAAGTTGTCTCTAGCTCAATATAGGAAAGTTATCATTTCCATTCAAGTCCTCAAGAATTTAAATACATGTTCCAAAAGCAAAAATGAAAACATCAATTTGGAACCAAGTATAACACACACTTTTCTTGGTTTTCATTTTTCTCCTTTTTTGCTGCCTTCTGTGGCATCTGGGTCTTGATCTCTACTTCTTCCAAAAAATGATCACTTATGTCTAGACACTCCATTTGGATCATCACTGTATTCTTCATTATAAATCTATATGCTGGCTGTCATTTTCTTTTTCATTCTACTGAAAACTAAATTGTGGCTTAGAGAATGATGCAAAATCATTTGACTGACTACCAAACTTTCAAACCCCTCTTTCCATAGTGCAAAGTTGACCTGGAAGACAGCTAAATAGCCTATTAGTTTTCCAGCACCCTTTGCATCTAAGTAAGGCCATGTGATGAGTTTTCACACGTGGAAGGTAGAGCCAGAGCTTTTGAGAACAGAAAGGACATCTCTCCTACCTCTTCCCCTGTTTACCAAACACAGCAGACTCTTCATACTTTATGGGGATTACGGAACCATGAGGCACAAGAAATAAAGACCAAGGACTCCCATGTTAGACAACAGACAGAAAAATACTTTTAAGCCACTGAAACATTACAATTTGTTTGTTACCAAATGCATTAAATAATAAAGGGCATAAATGAAATTTCCAAGGTTAATCAGCAAGAGAAAATCAGAACTGGGATAGAAACCTAAAATACTCAGTTTTAACTACGTTCCTGTCAAATAATGCTTGCTAGGCCTGGCACAGTGGCACAAACCTGTAATCCCAGTGGCACAGGAGGCTAAGGCAGGAGGATCACAGTTGAAAGCCAGGTTTAGCAACTTAGTGAGACCCTAAGCAACTCAGCATGAATCTATCTCTAAATAAAACATTAAAAAATGGGCTGGGGATGTGGTTCAGTGGTTAAACACCCCGGGCTCAATTTCTGGTACTAGACTACTACTAATGATAAGAATGCTTGCTAAATCACTAATGTCATTCCCACACTTACATTTTTAAATGGTTTCTTTTTTCTTACAGAATAAAAGTATGACTTCTAATTCCCCAACTTTACTTAATCCTAATTTTCCAAAATTATTTTCTGCTACTCCCTTTTCTACTACTCTGACTCTGTATTCAAACAAACCTACACTCACCATCAGCAATAAACATTGTGTTTGTCTAGCACTAAGACTGACATGGGATTTTTCTGCTACCTAGAAAGACCTCATTCCCACTCTGTAACCTAGTCTTATTTAGAGCCATGTTTCAAAATAAAGAGGAAAGGCCACCTTCTCAATGTTGCTTTCCTGCCTGCCTCAATAAAAACATTTATCTTACTTAGATCATTCAACAGAAAAGTAGCAATTCAACCATGCATGATTTTATGCAGGAAATGAGAAAAAAAATCTATTCTCATGAGCTTGCATTTAGAAGAAAGAAGCAATCAAAAGCAAAATAAATAATGGATTAGTGAAAATTAAATTAAATAACACAGAAAACTAAAGGCTGCTAAGAAAATCTATTGAATAGGAGAGTGCTTAGTTTTGGAGGAGGATATCTAGTTTTCATGAGATAGTGACATTTGAGTCAATGTCTGAGAGTTGGGTAGAAGTTAACTTGGCCAAAGAATGGGGGAGGGGCCTGACAAAAGGTGGAGAGAAGATTTTTAGGCAGTAGGAACTGAGTGTGTTAGAACCTCTCATCTACAGAATTATGGAATATTCAAGCAATAGAAGACATTACGGTTGAGACCAAGATACACATCTTGGAGAGGACATAAGAAGTGGTGATCACCCAAGAAGGGCCAGGTCATTTAGAACCTTGTAAATATGGGAAGAGATTTTGGCTTTTACTCCATGAGAAATGGTAATCTGGTGGACAGGCTGAGAAAGTGTAATAATGTATGAAATGAATTTTATATAGTCATTTTGGTCATCACAGGAAAAATCAGTGGGAGTAAGAGAGGGGCTGAGGGGAGCAGCTGGCAAGCTTTTACTATGGTCCAGGTGAGACATTACACTGATCTGGGCTTGGAAATAGAAGCAGAAATGGAAAAAGTTGGTTCAATCCAAGAAACTTGCAAGGAATAAGGGCAGGAGAGCTTTGCGATTAATTGGAATGTACTTGACTTCATTCCTAAGCAGCTTAGTAATGCCTTGGAGGGATACAGTGATTAAGACATGAGCTGTGAAGTGAAACTAAGTGCCAGCATTCAAGTACAGGCTCTGTCACTTCATGGTTCAGTGACTAGGGACAAGGTCCTGAACCTCAGTGTCCTTAGCTAGAAGATGGAGAAATTAATAGGAAAATAGGTTTCTCCTTCATAAGACTGTTCTGAGGATAAAACACATACACATACACATATATATGTATTTAATAAATTATGCATGTAAATATATATTTAATAAGTTAAGCATGCATGTGTATATATTTAATACATTGGGTATTTGTTGTTGTTATTATTATTATAGAAAATCTATGTATATTTTTATCCTTTCCTTAGTAAACAATTATTTTCTTTCTCTTTCTCCCTCTTTTTTCTTTTTTGGTATTGGAGATTGAACCTAGGGGTGCTTAATTACTGAGCCACATCCACAGCCTTTTTAAAATCTTATTTAGAGATAGGGTTTCACTGAGTTGCTTAGGGCCTCACTAAATTGCAGAGGCTGCAGGCTGGGGTTGTAGTTCAGTGGTAGAGCACTTGCTTCACATGTGTGAGGCATTAGGTTCAATCCTCAGGACCACATAAAAATAAATAAATAAAGTAAAGGTATTGTGTCCACCTACAACTAAAAAAATATTTTAAAAAAATTCCTGGGGCTGGGGATGTGCTCAAGTGGAAATGCGCTCGCCTGGCATGTGCGGGGCGCTGGGTTCGATCCTCAGCACCACATAAAATAACATAAAGATGTTGTGTCCGTCGAAAACTGAAAATAAATATTTAAAAAAATTCTCTCTCTCTCCTCTCTCTCTCTCTCTTAAAAAAAAAAAAAAAGAAAAATTCCTGAGGATGGCTTGAACTCATGATCCTCCTGCCTCAGATTCCCAAGCCCCTGAGATTATAGACCTTTGCTATAGTGCCCAGTGAGTAAACAATTATTTTCTTGAGGGCTGTATTTATATCTACCAGAGCACTGTATTTACATAAACTAGAGATTCAATATATGCTTATTAAGAATCTACACTTTAATATACATCATTTATCATTTTCTAAAAATTTAGTCTCATGGTACCACTGGATGCAATTCTTCAAAGCAAGTATCAGTATTAATAGAAGTCAGGTTATTATCCACTCACCAAATAAAAGAGCTTGTTCTTTCCCAAAATATAACATTAGAAATTAAGTTTATAGCCACTGATACAATGTCCAGTGATGCCATTTGGGGGCAAATATATAATGTTATATTACACAATGTTTGGTGAAAGACTGTCATTCACTTCCAGAGATGTTCTGGGGATTTGAATCTAAGAAAAAAAAAAAAAAGATGTGAGCATTGTCTGAAAGCTTCTAGTGAGAAGAAACAAGACTAGCCTGGCTCTTGAAAACAAGATTATTGAAATTGCTAATAACTAAATTGTCATAGATGTATGGCTGGAAAATAACTTCATTTATTCTCTTTCCTTTAGAAGGACTGTAGCTAACCCTGGGAAGCTAAGAGAATGTAGATCCATCTATTTATGTAAGAATTTTAAGTGTCTTCCAATGATATTACTAAACCCCCCCTCATTCCATCTACCCTGTATTTAGATCTCAGATTTGTTACTTAAACACACACACACACACACACACACACACACACACACACACACACCTGCCATTTAAAATCCTAGAGAGCATAAGATATATTCCTTTTCAAATCTTTTGGGTGACTAACAACTCAAGCCTTAGTGACATGGTGTTATTTTGAAAAACTTGAGCTGAAAGAATGTATACGGAAATGAAACACACTGACAAATTCAAACCTCAGCCTAGAAGTCCTTTCCCTTAACACAAGTGCTGAAAGAAAGACACATATCTTTCCAATGAGAATGTATTATAAATCTACTCCTGCATCCATGGAGTAAGTGCATCAGGAAACTTCATGCTGTTTTCATTTCAGTGCTAATGTATTATTCTCCTGAGGGAAGCTGTAGGGAGAATGCTTTAAACTGAAGTTTGCCTGGTTGCACATAACCTCACCCCCAAACGTGGGATGCACTCAGCATTTCTTTGGTGCTAATGTTCAGGCAGGAGGTGATGTTCCCATTTTCTAAATCAGAATTCTCATCCAGTCATGCCATGTGTCTCACAGTTCAATGACTATGTCCAAACAGCTTAGCCTGCATGCAGAGTCCATGCCTTTTGCTTATTAAAAATATACTCAGTGTCACCCATACATAAGTTGCTAACCTTGCCATCTTAGAGAGTGTCTTCTTATGGGGGAGACAGACAACCACATTCCTGAATGTGTAACTGTGATCTATTCTAAAAGTTGAAATGTATGGTGCTATAAAATCTATTGCTGTGGGTTGAATTTTGGCCCCAAAAAGATCAAGCTGGAATTCTCACCCCCTAGTATATCAGAATGTGATCTTGTTAGTAAACAGGGTCTGTACAGAGGTAATCAAGTTAAAGTGAGATTAAGGTGTGTTCAATCCAGTATTAAGGGGATTATGATCAAAGGGGGGCCATTTGGGCACAGACACAGATACACAGAGGGAAGACAATGTGAAATGACAGATGATCATCTACAAGCCAAAGAGACACCTGGAATAGATTCTCAACTCAAGATCCTCAGAAGAAACCAACCCCACAGACACCTCAGTGTTAGACTTCTATGCTACAAGACTGTGAGACAATCAATTTCTATGATCTAAGGAACCCAGTATGCAGTACTTGGTTGTACCAGTGAGGGAAATCAGGGAGGTGACAACTGAGTGGGTAACACAGCATTAACTAGGACAAAAGAGAAAAGATAAACTCTGAGGCATGGGGAATGGTATGTATACAGTGTATCTGTCTGTATATATTAAGCACCTATTCATGTTCTCAAGGATGAATAGAATGTCCAGAACTGATGGACCAGGAGGAAATGAAAGGCAAGCTCAAGCTGGAAAAGGATGCTAAACCCAGGGTGTAAGAGGTCTTGTAATTCTCATCAAGGATTTTGTTTGTAGCTGTCTTTTTCTCATATTTTCTCCCAAACAGTCCAATCTTATTCTTTTCTTCTGAACAAAAGGATACCTGTAATACCTGCATCCAAATACATGTAAAACCTTCCTGCAGTGGACATAGTTTCTTTGTGCTCAGTCCCTTTTGAATAATCACACTATGGATGAGGAAAAGCCAAGCTCTGTTAGTATCACTTCCCCAGCTTTCTTCACATATAATGTAGGGGACAAGGATCCACCCATCAGATTCTACCCTGTGATGATCTGCTTCAAAATTCAGCAATTTGAGGAAAAAGTCTCCACTCAGAATCCAAAAATGGGAAAGACAATCTGGCACTCAGGCAACACAGTCATTTTAAGAATTGGCACTGATGTTGACACAATCAAAAGAAAATCAAAAGCAAAGTTCCTGGCAGCCCTGAAACTGACAAGTATTCTTTGCTTAGCTCTTGGTGGGCCATTCAGCCATCAAGCCATTTACTTGTTGTGTTATTCCTACAAAATTTGCCTCCATGATTTCCCCATGAATCACCCAATATCCACTTTAAACACCCATTTTGATAGCTAAACCCTGTTTTTCATGGCTAGGGATTCTCAAAATTGACTGACTTCCCTGATCATCCTGCAAGTGGATGTAGCAGGTCCCTAGCTTCATAGGTTCCTGTTTCAGTGGTTCTCAAAGTGTGGTCCCCAAGCCTTCAGCATTAGCACCACCAGAGAATGAATTGGAAATACAAATCTCAGCCTCTTCCCTAGACCCACTGAATCATAAACTCCAGGTAATGGGCTCAGGGATCTGTATTTTAATAAGATTAACAAGGTGATTCTGATGCAGGTTGAAGTTTGAGAATCATTTTCCTCTGTTGTTAATATTTTAACAGATGTTAAAATTGTTTGTTTCCCTTCCGGATTCTGAGTTCTTCAGAGGAACAACTAATTTTTTTATGGTCCAAGCAACCCAGTCTGCAGTACTTAGTTGAACCAGTGAGGGAAATCAGGGAGGTGACAACTGAGTGGGTAGCGCAGCATTAACTAGGACAAAAGAGAGAAGATAAACTCTGAGGCATGTCTTATTTATATTTAGAGCCTCAGCATTGAAATGAGACTAGTACAAGTGTTGAATTACTGGCAAAGTAGTGCCTCTCTTCTGCTAGTCTCTTGGTTAAAATGGACTAACCATTGATTGCCCCAAGAACCTTGTTTAACAAGTTGGTTACATAAGGAGATGATCAACAGGTCCACACCCCAAGGAATGTAAGATGAAAATAAAAAATCTTACAGTTTTAACTGGGATTCTGCCTACCTTGTCACTATGTGCTGCCACCTTATCAAGCATTTTCAAAACCCAGATGAAATTCCCCATACATTCCATTCAATGATATAATTTTTTGATAATATTTTTTAAATTGTCAATGGATTTTATTTATTTATATGTGGTGCTGAGAATCGAACCCAGTGCCTCACACATGCTAGGCAAGTGCTCTACCACTGAGCTACAACCCCAGTCCTCAATGATATAATTTTTACAGCACCTTCTACTATTCTACATCCATCTGATTTGATGTGTTCTCTGGATGGTCTTGAGGTGTGAGTATTTATTCATGTAAGGGATGCTCCTAGTACGCCACCCCACAATAACATTTCAGAATGAGGCTGAGTGCCACCTACCCACCCTGCTTCTCACAGCACTAGGGAGTCAGGGGACCAATAGTGGGAGCCATCATGCTGAGTGGATGAGTAACCTTTATTACCAAAGGGACAAAAAGGTACTTTTATAATATAGATGTATCATGGTAGAGGATAAAGCCAGGGAAAAATCACTGATATTGCTATACTCTCATCCCCAGGAAGAAGATAGGATTCTGGAAACAAAACAAAACAAAACTCCACTACTGTAAATACAGGACTCATTCCAGAAGAAGAGCTTTGGTTTGTTCAACTCCGGGCAAAGACATTAAACCAGTTGCAGTATTAATCAAAGATAAAGGAACACATGTTGTGTCCTGGGGAAAGGAGTGCTGAATATTAAGTTTGGGTCTATGGCTTTATGAACAGTTTTTAAACATTTACATTCTGACAAAATTGTATGGTGCAAATTCATACAAATGCTTTCTTTTTTGTTATATTCTCATTATTTTCTCCTTTTATTTTATATGAGTAATGTGGAGATGCTTAAACTGGATATGCATCCACTATATGATGAATTGTCAGCACAGGATGATATCCTATCATGGAGAGGTTGGTCATTATTATCTTAGGACCCAGACTTGGTAGTTAATTCATAACATGAAGTCTCTGGGTGCAGCTATGTACTTTTTGATCCTGAAAAGTGTTAGATAAATTTTTAGCATTATATGGAATATCTGAATCATATGGACAGGCATGTATATGAATAAAAATGTTTTAGTTAACTCACTCCATATTGAGTGGCTTGAACAACAGATATTCATTTCTTACAATTCTGGAGGTTAGAAAGCCCCAAGTCAAGGTGCCAACAGATTCAACATCTGGTGAGGGCCAATTTCCTGGTTCGCAGATAGCTGTCTTCTTGTGGTATCTCACATAGCAGAGAGTCATAGCTCTCCCTTCCTTTTCCATTAATCCCATTATGAAGGGCCCAACATTGTGATCACCCCTCTAAACCTAATCACCTTCCAAAGGCCCCACCTCTAAATGCCATTACAAATGGGGACAAGAGCTTCTATATCAATTGGGAGGGACATAATTTGGTACACAAGAAACATAGATAAACTTGATAATGTAAATAGTATAACAATCACCAAAACAAAAGTGAAAACTGTGCATTTATGAAGGATCAGGGACTCTGCTAAGTGTTTTACATAAAAAAGATAGTGTTTGTAAACTGGGAGAAATGAAAGGAGTGGAATAAAAAAGGCAACTACTTAATACACAGAGATCTCCCTTCTCTCAGAACTGCCATCCTGATGATAATCTAAAAGTGAGTAGCCAACTTTAGTTGGGCTTGTCTAACTAAGAGTCCCAGATTTGTCACTGACTCTTCAGGCTGTCTTGGAATGTAATTCAGTTTATATCACCAAAACAACTACCAACTTGGGTGGAGGCAGTGACTAAAGGAGGGAAGGAGAAGTTTACACCTATTTGGCATACTAAAGAGAGCATCCTGCTAATTATTGAATTTCCCTTACCAGCTAATTTGTGGGTGTTCAATTCTAAGATGTAGATGAAATATATCAACAATTATTATCCCAATTCTGGTTTAGGCTATTGGTTAAATTTGATATATAATTCTTCTGTCCTAAAAGCATATGACAGTGTTACAAGCACAGGATTAGGACAATTTATATATGCCACTTCAGAAATTCAGATTTTATTTTGTTTTATTTTGTTTGATGAGAAAATGGACACTTGTAATCACTAAGATGACTAGAAAGATTTATGAGAACCCACCAGTAAAGGTCTTGATGTGCTCTGAGCTCGCCTTTTCAGAGATGTGCTTATTCTAATCTGCCCTGAACACTGTGACACAGGAGAGTGTTAAGTAAATTCAACATTTCCCTTTGGCTAGCAAGAATCAATTGCTGTTATTTGCAATCAATGAACCCTTAACTAACCACAAAATGGAACAATGTGTGCAAAGGCACACCCAGGAATGTGTGAAAAGCCATGTTGATCTTACCTCTAAAGTAGGACTAGGAAGAGTGAGCCCCTGTCACAGTATGCTCATTAGAACAGGGTGTCACAGGATGCAAAGCATCTAACAAGTTTCAAAACTATGCTTGTTCTGTGTGGCCAATGCAAAGTATACTTATCAGGGGATATTGTTTCTAATCAATAATAAAAACAAGAGTGGATGCTATGGTAGCTTTGCTCAGAGAGCTGGTGAGTAAAATGTCTGATGGGTTGAAAATAAACTCACTTTCTTAACCTTCTATTGCCAATACAAAGGTGAATATTAAACTACAAAGAGCCATGCTGTCTGTATAATTAAAATACCATTCTCTTTTATCATTTCATTCAAAGTATAATAAGCCTCCATCCTATTCAGCTGGGCAAAGCTTACCTTATTTCATAATAACTGAAATACAATAAAATACAGAGGTTGTCATGATATACAACACATTCCATTTAAACACAAATAGTCAAATTTTATTCATTTCCTAAAGCCTGATAAATGCCAAGGCAACATGAACTTTTATTATTAATAAAGCTGTAAGCAGGAATCCTGAGACAATGCTTACAGTGGTGATTTCTGCACTGCCCTGGGACTGATTCAACAGAATCATTTCCTCTGATGGATGTCATGCCATCAAGTGACATCTGTTCGTTAATAAGCAGCTGCCCTGGAATTGGCTTAGAAAATGCAGGGATTTGGTGTACATGGTCTAGTGGTTAGAATGGCAGTCGAGAGTCCACATTCTGGGCCAGAGTCCCAGGCCTGTCACTGACTCTTCAGGCTGTCTTGGAATGGAACTCGATTTAGATGACACCAAAACAACCTCTCAATTTGGGTGGAGGCAGTGGCTAAAGGGGGCAAGGGAAAGTTCACACTAATTTGGCATACTAAAGAGAGCATCCTGCTAATTATTGAATTTCCCTCATTAGCTAATTTGTGGGTACGCAATTCTAAGATGTATATGAAACACATCAACGTCTATTATCCAAAATGCTTGTTTAAGCTATTGGCTAAATTTGGCATATAATTCTTTTGTCCTAGAAAAAAAATGACAGCATTATAGGTAGAGGTATAGGATTAGGACAAATAATTCAAATATGCCCCTATTACAATTTTTTTTTAAGTTTCTTTAGTTAAACTCAAGGATAGCTCCTTGTCTGAAAGGAAGTTCACATTTAAAAACCAGCTCAAGTATTTTGCTCTCAGGATGGAAAGACTATTAACTGTAAGATTATATAAATCTCTTTGTCCCAGTTTTCTATCTGAAATTGGTGATGATAACCTTTGCCCAAATCAATGAACTTTCAGGATAACATATTGCAAATATTAAAAAGATAAAGAAGATATTTACATTATTTTTCCCTCTTTGACATTGAAGTATGAATATACTTGAGAATTTAAATACTTGAGAATTTAAAACTATAAGCAAAATTTAATTTATAATTACTAAGAAAAATCAGTAAAAATAAAGAATAAATTGGCAATACTAGTAAAGAATGCAAGGTTTGGAGTCAGGATATAAATTCGGAAAGCCAGCTGGTGCAATTGAAATTTTAAATATTTAAATAGAACTTTAAAAATAGTTTATCATTAATGCATGTTGGTTAAATGGCAAACATTTTTAAGAAAAAATTTCCTGAAGAGACTTACAGTAATCAATATTTTTCTCCTAATGTCATCATAGCCAAGTATTGATATCCTAGTATTTCTACAACATGTGTAGAGAATAAATTTGTTAAGTACACTTGATTGAATATACCATAACTCCATTGCTGTTTCTGTGATTGGGAGAGTACTGGGTATCAAACGCTGGGCCTTACACATGGTAGGTAAGCACTCTACCACTGAGCTACATTCCCATTTTATTTTTTTATTTTGAAACAGGGTCTCTAATTTGCTGAGGCTGTCCTTGAACTTGCAATCCTCCTGCTTCAGTGTCCTGAGTAGAAGGAATTATAGGTGTGCACCACTGAGTTAGGCTCTAATGTTACATTTTCTTTTTTTAAAAATTTATTTTTTAAATACACGACAACAATGGAGGTTTTCTTTTCCTTTAGCATACCTGAGTCCATCATTGTAAATGACTGCATAGAACTTTAAACAACAAAAAATTAAAAATAAACTTGATCCAACTAAAAATATACAGAAAATATACATACTCATAGTTCCAAACAGTATAAAATATTTACTTCTAAATTCCTGATAATTTCAAAATTTTTTTCTTCTTGCCTTTATCATATATATTACCATGAATCAGATGTTGACATTCTATGAAAAAAAAAATCTGTGATTGCTCTGTGCAATATATGTTACGGTTTGGATAGAAGGTGTTCCCCAAAATCTCTATATTAAAGCAAGAATGTTTGGAGATGAAATGATTGAATTATGGGAGCTGAACCTTAGTCATTCCATCATATTTGAATGGTATGACTGAGAGTTAACTAGGTAGGTGGGGTGTGGCTGGATGAGGTGGGTCACTGGGGCTGTGCCCTGAAAGGGTGCATCTTCCTTGTGGCCCCTTCCTCTCTCCTTCTCTCTTTGCTTCCTTACCCCACCATGAGCTAAGCAGCATTCCTTTGCTGGAATTTTCCACCCTGAATACCTCAGGCCCAGAAAAATGGAGTCTGTTGTCTATGGACTAAGACCTCTGAAACCACAAACTCCAAATAAACTTTCCTCCTCTGCATTGTTCTTGTCAGGTATTTTGATCACAGCAATGAAACGCTAACTGAAACAGCACACTTAACTCAAGAATCATTGAAGGTATCTAAGCAAGAAATAGTTGCTAGGATGTGCCATAGGCAGTAAGTCTGCTTCATGGGGATGCAGAATCGGGTGGTGAAGAAGTTGGGAAGAATGGAAATAGAAACACCTGGAAAATGCTGTCACAATATCTCGAGTGAAAGATAATGAAAGTCTAAATTGGCTAGCAGTTATGTGTGCCTTCCTGAATTAGTTACTTGTACCTTTTTGAATTCACTCCCCATTTCTCACAGCATCCTTTTAACTGTGTAGGGAAATGTATAGTACACTGGCAACAAATGCAGATGCCCATCTTGCCACTACAAAGCCATAGGAGCTCTTGGACTCTCCTTTTCCGTTCTTTCTTTTCTTTTTTCCAGTTTACTCATCATCACCAGGGGATGGGCACAGGATTCAGTAACCTCTTCTCTAGGCTTGGCCTTTGTTTCAAGTAAGACAAGGATGAAAGAAATGCTTGAATTTTTTTCATTTCAATTGCAGAGTCAGTAAGAAGTAGATGAATCTTGGGGCTGGGATTGTGGCTCAATGGTAGAGTGCTTGCCTAGCATGCATGGGGTCCTGTGTTTCATCCTCAGCACCACATAAAAATAAATGAATGAAATAAAGGTATATAAAAAAAGAAGTTTACATTAAAAAACAAGAAGTAGATGAGTCTTACTAAAACTTTCAGGAGTCACCTGAATATCAACTATTTCACTCCTGCTGATTTCAATATATTTCTCTATACTTAAATTCGTTTCTGTTGCTTGCAATAAAAAATGTATTTGATTGTTATGGTAACACCAATGGAAAGAAGAGAAGAGGAGATAGTCTAGCAACTAATTGGACTTGAAAGGGAGAGGTGAAAGTGGGATTGGTTAATGGAGATGCTGGAGATAAGCTAGGGATGTTGCATAGGACAGATGGCTTGGGGTAGGGGTGATAACTTTGTAGAAATGCAGCTCTGAGAAGTCTTGGCATCTTTTGCTGTCCAGAGTTACATAGAGGTTAATTGTAATGCTAGGGTGAAATCCTAATTTTTGTTTTGTTTTCATATCAGGGATTAAATCTAGAGTCCTTAACCACTGCAGCACATTCCCAGCCCCTTTTATTTATTATTTTGAGACAAGTTACTTAGGGCCTTGATAAGTTGCTAAGGTTGGTCTCAAACTTGCAATCCTCCTGTCTCAGCCTCCCCAGTCACTGGAATTACAGGTGTGCACCACCACATCTGGCTGAGATTCTAGTGTTTGACAAATGCTAAAACGATGGGATGGGATGCTTTGTGAGATGGTCACTGTGTGCTTCTTATGGGGCCTACAGAGAAGCCGCCAAATAGGGAAGATTCCAGGATGAGTACCAGAAGCACAGTTAGACTAGCACTAGCATTTTGTTAAACATGTTATAAAAGCATCAAGGGAGCTTTTTTTATTTTTAAATGATAGTATCACCATGGCCTCAACTAAATCATTCCATATAATGAGATTCTTTCTTTGATGTTAGTCAGACATTCCTACATCAAGCTCTTTGAACATTGCTATCCCTTTTGCCTAGAATAATTTCTTACATATCTTCATATGGCTACGTTCCTCCCTTCATTCATCCCTCTGTTCAAATAGCCCCTCCTTAATGAGGGTTACAACCACCTTGTCTAAAATAACATCCCACGGAAACCTCTTCTACTGCCACCCTTTAATCAGCTCTATCAGCTTATTGTTCTCTAGTATAAATTCCATGAAGTCAGAAACTTCACCAGTGATCACTCAAAACCTCCAACAGAGATGAGCAGAGTAGGCACTCACTAAGTACTTGTGAGTGAGTACTCAATAAATACTAAATACAAAAAACTAAAAAAAAATTTTGAGTTGTGCACATGTTTTCTTCAAGAGAAAAGTGGAGCTTTTGCTTACCCATTATGGGCAAGATTTTTTCACTTTTCCACTTAATTAGGATGAAGAAGAAGCTGTTACTTAAAATTAATTGAAACAAACACCCTGGCTGCAATTTTGAGGAACTTGTCTAGTACCTCTCCTATCACCTCTGTGAGTCTGTCCTTGCACAGAGTACACCATGATACCAGCCACATGGTCCAGCTTCTCTTATGATGTCATCCAATCACTGTGTCCAATTTCCCACCTCCAATTCTTTCTTGAGCCTACTCTATTCAGGATTTGGCCTCACCATTCCACCCAAGCTTCTTCTTCCAAGTTATCAATGACTACCATGTTGTAAAATGCAATAATCAGTTCTCAGGCCTACTCTTTTTGAACTTTCAGTTCATTTATCATCCCTGCTCCTTTAGCTTCTTTAAACTTTTTTACTTCATCTCTGAGACACCATAATTCATGGTATGATAATTCTTCCCCCTACTTCTTCAGGTACATCTTCATTCAGATTGCTGGATCCATCATCAATTCTAGACTTTGAATTATTTTGCTGGCTAAGTCCCTAGGCATCTTCCCTGCTGAAATGATTGCATCTCATCTCATAGAATTTTGTAACATTTATATTCTCACAAATGTCAAGTTATATTTCCATTGTAGATTTCCCTAGTTAGCTCTAAATATGTATATGTATCTGACAATTCAGGTACTGCACTTATATATAGACAATCAAGATTCAAAAGTTCAAATTTTTAGGGATTGCAACTCCTACACCATTTCCCATACCTACTCTTGAATCCTTTAGTAATAATCATTGCCATCCAATTAGTTCTTCACAACAAAAAGAAAAAACAAAGCATAGTTGAATCTCCCTTAAACTGTGTATCCAAATAATTAGCAAGTTTTATTGATCCTATCTTGAAAATACCATCAAGTTCTTATTGCCATCCCACCCTCATTCACCTTTCCAAGTCATCTGCATTCCTCACTATAATGCAAGCTTCACAAATAAAAAGAAATTATGGTTCACTAATACATCCCCAAATTATACAGCTATTTTTCTACTCTTTCATCTCACTAGAATGTACACAAAAGGTCTGGGTCTATCTTCACTCCAGGCATCCAGATAGGGCTTGACACCAGTAGGCACTCAATAATTATTGAATAAAAATAATATAAATAATAAGAAGAATTTTTACTATTTGTGATTAGTTCATTATAGACATACATAATATTGAGGTTCATTTTGACATAATTATTAGTCCTAGAATTACCATTAATCAGCATTATAATAACCATTAAATAGTTAATATTTATAGAAGATTTATTCTCTGATGGGAATCATGCTAAGTATATATATGCATTCCATATCTCACTTATTTAAAAAAAAGCCTTTTAATGAAGGAGCTAGTACTTTTTATGTTTTATAAACAGGAATGAGAAAGTTTGATGAGGATAGGAGATACACATATTTCTAATATGGGTAAAGGTAGGATTTTAAAATTAGGGCAATTTGGCTTTCAGTTATGCTCATAAATATCAAGAAATACCCATATATTCAGGTATTCTATGGATGTTTGCAGAGAGGATGAAATGGGCAGATGAATGAATAGTAGATATTGACCATTTGCTCACCTCCTCATGCTAATCACCATCTTCCTCTATTAAACTAGAATGGAGAGGTGAGATTTACAGCAAAATTTCAATAAGAAGATTTGTGAAGTTTTAGATGTTTAAATTTTACTACATAAACAGATGTTGATTTATTAGTAATTAATATTTCCATGGGACTGTGTTATAAACTCACACCAGCATCTGGACCATGAAAGATGCCCAATAATTTTTAGTTCACCTTTGCCATTTGTAATATCTGTAGCTACCCTGAGGGAGTTCACAATCTTTCATGTCATAACAGTGACAAGATTAAACGTGTTGCCATGGATATGCATATCAGTGGCAGGGATTCATTCCTCTTTATCTGGGAGAAAAGAATATACTGGAAAAACTTCAGACAAAGTTTTCCAGGCATCTGAGCTTGGGAAGGTATGTTCCTGCAAAGGAGAGTGTGTGGGTAAAACCCCAGAAGAATTTAAGTGTTTGGTGTTTGGAGATTGCCTTGTCCAAGGGAGGAAAAAAAGGACAAAGGAAAGTAATTAATAGGTTAAAATGAAGCTGAGAAAGTGAAAAAGAGATTTAAAGCAGAATGATGGGTCTTCAGTCCTTCCCCTGTGTTCACCTATTTAGTGAACTTTTTTTTTTGTTTGTTTGTTTTTTAATAACAGACTATTAACCCACACCTAAACAGTTGCATTTTGGTTCTAAATTTTTCATTCTTGCAGCTATCCTTCACATCTTGGAAAAGTGAGTATGTGTATTGAAAACTCCACTTTCCTAGAGTTAGCATTTTCCCAACTGAACAATGAATGGCAGGCTTTATAAAGATAGTTTTGCTAGAAACTTTTCTTTCTGAAACGGTCTCTCACATGGTTTTTGAAAATGTTTACTACACTGCACAGCAAACACTACCACCAGCAGATTCTCATCTCCACCCCAGCATGCAAAGCACCCCTGTTATTTTCTTTCTCCAGGAGGTTCCTTTCTCCTGGGCTTCCACACAGAACATTCAGCTACCTGATTAAACCCATGCCCCTGCAGGGAAAGATGCAGGAGCAAGCTCTGTCTTCTGCCACTTCTACATTTCAAAGAAAGTTTGTTTATTCCCATTATCAAAAACCCATAGCCACAGAGATTTGCTTGGAGGAATTCTAGGATTGTTAAAAAAAAAAAAAAAAAGAAAAAGAAAAAGAAAAAGAAATAGCATTTCTTTCTCCAAATTGTTCAGCACAAAGGAAACCAACTCATTCTTATATAAAAATGCTCTTCTTGACCCACTATCATTAGAAGGAGTATTTAGATACCACAGAAATTTCCAGTAGAGATGACAGATTGTCCTCCTGAACATTCCTTACATTTCATGTCTTGGGGTAGGGTAGAATTAATTTTATCACCTGATTGAAATCTGGCACTTAATAAACCCCAATCACAGATATATAGCTGGGAAAATTATATTTCCTATCTCTTTAGAAAGCAAGTAGTTTGGGAAATCTATAAGCCTTTAAGTTGCAAAGGTTTCTTTTGAGATTCTGGATAAAGGGGAAAAAAATAAAATAAAACAGCTTTTATTTGAAAAAAATCAACAGAACTGCTTCACCTAGAAAATTTTACACCACTATTAATTCTTCCTTTTCCTTCAAATTTGCATTATGGGGACAGGACTATTTTGTCCTTCACATTTATTATTTTCTTCCTCCAAGTTACCCTTTAGGTATCAAGATCCAAAATTTACCTTGGAGTGTCTATAACAGCTCCCAAAAATTGTTTTACGGAATTGACCCTCCACTGTCCCACTGTCCTATGGCCAAGGATGACCACATTATCAATAGTGCACACTGGGATGCTTTCCTACCAAAATCTGAGTTTTGGGGTATAGAACTAAAGGGCTAAATGAAGTTGGAGCTGACTCATCCTGTTGGTGGTGCCCTGAATGTTACAGGGCATAGGCCCTCCACAAAGGTTAGACAGCAGGGAGCCCCCCTTTTTCAAACCCTGGTTCGTACAATCATGCCAGAAAGATTTCAGACATGTTGCTCAGAGTAACAGGCATAAATTTAATAGAAGAGATGGGAAAAGGAAAAAGGGGACATTTTCAAGGGAGAAAGTAGTTCCTCTTAGGATCAAGACAATGTTTCTCTCCTGCCTGGCAGTTTTATTGGGGGTCCCAAGGAAGTTTCCAGGAATTGGATCCAGGTCTACCTCTTGTCTTTTGACTAACAGCAGGATGACATCAAGTCATCTTGCTTTTAAGTCCCAGTGCCATAACAATTGTTATGGCCCATACTGATCAGTTCTATCTGAAAGCTGTTCTTATAGATTTTGTGGTTAGGGAGAAATATCTTTATCTCCCTGAGTTCTGGGATCTGGTATGTGTTAAAATCACAAAAGTCCCCCTTTCAGGGTGACTTGGGTTCTTCTCATTGGCATTTTAGGTCTGCATTTCTCCTGCAGATAACAGGTTGTTTGGTAAGGAATATAATGGATCCTGTCAGTTTAAGCCAGGCAGGGCTGCAGTAAATTGCTTTTTTAAAACAAACAAACAAACAAAAAAAACATGCAGGGGTCAGCACAGTGGGCCCAATTTATAGAATTATTCCCTTAACCTCTGTTCCCACCACTTATATCTGTCCCATCATTGAAGACACAGTTCATCATCTTTTGTGCCTAGTAGTCTGTTCTGTCGTCATTTCCAAACTTGATTCTTTAATTCTTTCTTCTAATTCCTTGAATTACTTCATAATTTTTCAAAGAATTCTATTTTTTTTATTTTGCTTAAGCACCCGAAGTTAGTTTATGTTGCTTGCAATTTTTTGCTTGCTTTCAGTAATTCTTAAAACAACTGACATAAATTGCAAATAAAGACAATACAAAATGCATGAATGAAAACAAACTTGAAAATAACTGGAAATCCTGTTGTCAAGATGCATGATGAAACAGATATTCCATTAATATATTAAATTAATAATTGGGTTCTTGCAAAATGTCTATTTATGAATGCCAACACTTCCTAAATTATTTTGTATTTTGAACAACTTGATACCTGTAAATGTAGCTTCTTAGAGATTTACACAAAGGGATCTGTTTTCCTTGAATTTGCCAAATGGATTCCTGCTGTTAAATCTTTCAAGAGATTATAGAAAATTCTACAAAGCATTAGTACTCTTAGGCAAATAGTCAGGCAGCAGAGGATCTAGATCTTGTCTAGAGCACAAGGTCATGATGTAAAGGTGCATGCACTCATTATTCTGCTGTGAACTGACTCATGCATTTAACACTCAGGAGGATGACTTCAAGGTTGAAGCATTTTCTTTGTACACGCTCAGCCGTAAACAAGATTTTATGTTTTCACATAATAGATACCAGGATTACTTCTCCATGTAAAGGGAGTGGACACAAGCCAAGTAGCAAATAATAATTATTAGTCAAGAGCTAGTCAAACTGGAAATCAGACAGCTCCGGAGAAGCATCTTTTGCTATTGATCTGATTGCCACCCAAGCCATTACTTTAATATGAATGTGGTAATCTAAGGCATAGTGAATCTATTCAGAGAAAATAAGCTGCATCCAACTCTTACCTACAACATATGAGAAAATAGAAACTTTATTTTGTTCAATAACATTAAATGAGCACATTAGAAAATATTATAATCTAAAGAAAAGTTGTAATGATAAGCCCATTAGCACAGCTTATCCATTAGTCCCCAGCCACCTACGATCCTGACTCTACCCTAATGATGTTTTATGTCTCACCATGAAGAGCCCCCTCCATTAGAAATAGGAAAATTGATGCTGGTCAGGTGTGGTGGTGCACACTAATCCCTAGAGAGCCCCTAAACAACTTAGCAAGACCCTGTCTCAAAAAACAAACCAACTAACCCCTGGATTCAATCTGTAGTACAAAAGAAAAAAAAAAAAAAGAAAGAAAAGAAAAATTGATGCAAACCCTAAAGCTGTATGCAAGCTAACAGTCCATTGTAAGCTGTTTTGTTTTTGTTTCCTATCTCATTTACTTACTGATACATGTTGAACAAAGCATCTATTAGAACAGACTTACTGTAAAACAACACTCCAACCATTCAAAAGTGTGAAGAGTAGAATGAATGCTAAATCCATTACCATATACTATGGAAAATAATATTCATGACCCTGAAATGAAACTAAATGTTACTACATTTTTGCTAAAAAATAAAATCAGAAGCATCAATAATTTCTGTACCCATTAAGACTTTGAAAACAATATACTCATTTAGTGACTACTCATCAGAATTCCTGTAGTCATAACTCTGACCCCTTCACCTTTTCTAAGAGAAATTATCATCCTCTTGATAAGAAATACATCTGGTGTGCTGGTTGATGTTGTTTTTGTGATGCTCAGGATTAAACCCAAGGTCTCTTGCTTGTGTTCTCTTACTGAGCTAAATCCTAGCCCCAGTTTTTAAAATATAGTTCAATCAACAATGAGCACTAACACCTTAGGGAATTGTGTACATAAATCGTTTTAATAATAATTATTTTATGGGGGTGTTTCTAATTTATAATTTATATATATATATATATATATATATATATATATATATATATATACACACACACACACACACATATATAATTTTACTGTTAAACAATAATTTTATTATGGTTTGGTATCACTCAAAAGCTCATGTGTTAGACAAGAAGGTTCAGAGGAGAAATTATTGGGTTGTGAGAGTCTTAAATCAATCAGTGAACTAATTCCCTGATAGGGATTAACTGAGTGGTAACTGAAGTTGTAGGGTATGGCTGCAGAAGGTGGGAATTGGGGCATGGCTTTGGGGTATATCTTTGTATCTGGCCAGTGGAGTCTCTCTGTTTTCTGATCAACATGTGAGCTGCTTCCCTCTGCCACACTCTTCTGCCATGAGCCCTGAAGAATAGAGTCTGCTCCATGAATTGAGACCTCTGAAACCATGAGCCCGTAAATAAACCTTTCCTTATCTACAATAATTCTGGTCAGGTCTTTAAGTTGCACAAGCGAAAAAGCTGACCAAAACAAATGTTATTACAATGATGTTGACTCTACTTTAATATTTTCTTTTGTATGTTAATGCTTATATGGTAAGCTCTACTGTTTCTCAAACGTGTATACTAGGGCTGAGGTTACGGCTCATTGGTAGAGTACTTGCTTAGCACGTGTGAAGTACTGGGTTTGATACTCAGCACCTCATAAAAATAAATAAAATAAAGGTATTGTATCCATCTAAAAAAAAAAAAAAAAAGGTGTATCCTAGTACTATTGCCTGGAGAGCATAGTGCTAAGTAACACCTACTTAGCAGAAGCTTGCTTGACAACTCCTGTCACCTCTGAAATATTGCTGCAAGGGAACCACAAGAGTCCAAGGATTATTGGCTGTTACTACTTGCTGTTCAAGTCATCCAGCCAAAAAAAGTACCAAGAAATATGCATACTTGGAAATAGAAAAAAGCTGGAGCTACTTAAGATCAAGGTCTCTCAAAGTCATTGGATGTGATCTGTGATTAGGATGGCTACTATTACTCCCAGCGATCTAGATCCTCTGCTGCCTATTTGCCTAAGAGTACTAATGCAATTGATGTGGGGCTTTGTAGAATTTTCTATAATCTCTTGAAAGATTTAACAGCAGGAATCCATTTGGCAAATTCAAGGAAAACAGATCCCTTTGTGTAAATCTCTAAGAAGCTACATTTACAGGTATCAAGTTGTTCAAAATACAAAATAATTTAGGAAGTGTTGGCATTCATAAATAGACATTTTGCAAGAACCCAATTATTAATTTAATATATTAATGGAATATCTGTTTCTTCTTTGAAAATATCCATTTGACAAATTCCAGTGCCTACTTTCTTGCCTGTTTTAAGAAATTTTGCATTCTTCTGTGCAGCCACAATTCAAATCTCTATTTTACTTGTTCCAGTGGGGTGGAAAAATGGGAAGCTTCTAGCAAATACAACCAAAAAAAAAAAAAAAGAAAGTGGTGTTTATTGCAGCATGACTACCCAACTTCAGTGGAGTACCAAAGTTACATTACAAAATATCTTCTCTTCCTTATTGTGTGTAGCCTTGCGGGGATGAAAAATCAAGGGCTCCTACTTTCCCACAAACCAAATACTGGCAAATACCATTGCAACTAATTCCTGTTCTTAGATGAGACACTGAAACATGAGCACAACTGGTGCACATTGGTTGCTCTGGACTTGACTTAACTACTTGGTATTGAACCCAGGGGTACTTAATCACAGAGCTACATCCTCACCCCTTTTTATGTTTTATTTAGAGACAAGGCCTTGCTAAATTGCTAAGGACCTCTCTAAGCTGCTTAGGGCTTTGCTAAATTGCTCAGGCTGACTTTGAACTTGTGATCCTCCTGCCTCAGCCTCCCCAGCTGCTTTGATTACAGGTGTGTGCCACCACATGCAGCCGAATACATTTTTTTCCTATTAAAATTTGTCTTTTTGCTACTATCAAAAACTATGGAATTCAGCTGGGCATGGTAGCATAAAATCCCAGTGGCTCTAGAGGCTGAGGCAGGAGGATCACAGGTCTCAGTGAGACCCTGTTTCTAAATAAAATATGTCTATTTAACATAATCCTTGAAACTCTAGCCAGAGTAATTAGACAGACAAAATAAATTAAAGGGTTACAAATAGGAAAAGAAGAACTCAAACTATCACTATTTGCTGACATGATTCTATACAAATAAATTCAGCAAAAAAGCAGGATATTAAATCAACACCCACAAATCATATGCATTTCTGTATATCAGTGACGAATCCTCTGGAAGAGAAATTAGAAAAACTACTCCATTCACAATAGCCCCAAAAACAAAATAAAATACTTGGGAATCAACTTAATAAAAGAGGTGAAAGACCTCTAAAATGAAACTACAGAACGATAAAGAAAGAAATTAAAGAAGATCTTAGAAGATGAAAAGGTCTCCCCTGTTCTTGGATAGGCAAAATCAATATTGTCAAAATTACCATACTACCAAATGCACTATACATATTTAATGCAATTCCAATCAAAATCCCAATGACATTCCTCATAGAAATAGAAAAAGCAACCATGAAATTCATTTAGAAAAATAAGAGACCCGGAATAGCCAAAGCAATCCTTAGCAGGAAGAGTGAAGCAGGAGGCATCACAATACCATACCTTAAACCATACTACAGAGCCATAGTAACAAAATGACATGGTATTAGCACCAAAATAGACATGTAAATCAATGGTACAGAATAGAGGACACAGAGAAAAACCCACATAAATACAGTTATCTCATACTAGACAAAGGCACAAAAAACACACATTGGAGAAAAGATAGCTTCTTCAACAAATGGTACAGCGAAAACTGGAAATCCATAGGCAGCAAAATGCAACTAAGCCCCTATCTCTCACCATGCATAAAACTCAACTCAAAGTGGATCAAGGACATAGGAATGAGACCAGAGATCCTGTGCCTATTAGAAGAAAAAGTAGGCCTAAACCTTCATCATGTTGGATTAGGCCCCTACTTCCTTAACAAGACACCTAAACAGCAAGAAATAAAATCAAGAATCAATAAATGGGATGGATTCAAACTGAAAAGTTTCTCAGCAAAAGAAACAAAGAATGAGGTGAACACAGAACCTACATTTTAGGAGCAAATTTTTGTCATACACATGTCAGTAGAGCACTCATCTCTAGAGTGTATAAAGAACTCAAAAAAATTTAAGACCAAAATCACAAATAACCCAATCAATGAATGGGAAAGGAACCGAACTGAACAGACACTTCTCAGAAGAAGGTATCAATCAATCTATCAACAAATATATGAATAAATGTTCAACATTTTTAGCAATTAGAGTAAGGAGAATGAAAACTACTCTTAAGATTTCATTTCACTCCAGTCAGAATGGCAGCTATTAAGAATACAAGCAACAATAATTGTTGTTGAGGATGTTGGAAAAAGGCACACTCACACATTGCTGGTAGGACTGCAAATTGGTGCAGCCCAATCTGGAAAGAAGTATGGAGATTCCTTAGAAAACTTGGAATGGAACCACCATTTGACCCAGCTATCCCACTCCTTGATGTACACCCAAAGAACTTGAGAATAGCATACTACAGTGACACAGCCACATCAATGCTCATAGTAGCACAATTCACAATAGCCAAATTGTGGAACCAATCTAGATGCCTTTCAATAGACGAATGGATAAAAAAAAACTGTGGTGTATATATACACAATGGAATATTACTCAGCATTAAAAGAAAATAAAATTAAGGCATTTGCAGGTAAACGGATGGAATTGGAGAATATCATGCTAATCAAAGTAAGCCAATCCCCAAAAACCAAAGGCCAAATGTTTTCTCTGATAAGTGGATGCTGATCCATACTGGGGGTGGGGAACATGGGAGAAATGGAGGAACTTTGGGCAAAGGGGAGGGAGAAGAGGGGAGGGGGCATGTGGGTAGGGAAGATGGTGGAATGAGATGGACATCATTAGCCTAAGTACGTGTATGAAGACATGAAGGGTATGACTCTACTTTGTGTACAACCAGAGAAATGAAAAATTGTGCTCCATTTGTGTACTATGAACTGAAATGCATTCTGCTGTCATGTATAATAAATTAGAACAAACAATCAATAAATAAGTAAACAAAAAAACAAATAGGGTTGGGGAGTGGCTCAATGGCCAAGTGCCTCTGAGTTCAATCCCTGGTACCCTGAAGTCAAAATTAAAGACAGGCAGTCAGTATAGATAGATAATCTGGTCAGATAAAAGAAATAGAGGCTGATTTGTGTCTGGAGATTGCCCCTGAGGAATTAAAATGTTCATACCTTCAGAGTCCTTCCTCCCCCTTTATCTAGATAATCTGCCCTTGCTCCAACCATTGGTAAGGTAACCTGACTCAGGAATTGTCTCTCTCTACAGGGAATTGTAAAAGTTGTTAATTAATGCACTCTGGGCCAGCTTCCTGCCCAGATCACTCCATCTTCACCCCTCCAGCCATTGGCTTCTTGCTTTTTTTAAAACAATTAATTAATTAATTAATTTACCTTATTCAAAGTTCCTCTGTTCCTCCCATGCCCCCCACCTCCTCTAGGTTGATTCCACAATTTGGCTATTGTGAACTGTGCTAACTATGGACATTGATGTGGCTGCGCCACTGTAGTATAAGGTTTTTAAGTCTTTGGGGTATAGAACAAGGAGTAGGATAGCTGGGTCAAATGGTTTCCAAGTTTTCTAAGGAATCTCTCTACTGCTTTCCATAGTGGTTGCACCAATGTACAGTCCCACCAGCAATGTATGAGTGTGCCCTTTCCCCCACATCCTTGCCAACATTTATTATTGTGTGTATTCTTGACAACTGCCATTCTGACTGGAGTGAGATGAAATCAGATAGAGTAATAATGTCCAGGATATAAAGAACTCAAAAAACTTAACACCAAAAGCAAACAAACAAACAAACAAACAACCCAAACAATAAATGGACGAAGGAGATGAACAGACACTTGTCAGAAGAAGATATACTATTGATCAACAAATATATGAAAAGAGGTTCAATATCTCTAGCAATTAGAGAAATGCAAATCAAAACTACTCTAAGATTTCATCTCACTCCAGTCAGAACGCTTCTCACCTTTCGGCCATCCCACTGGAGCATCTCCTGGGCCAATCATGTAAGTAGGACTACAGGAGAGAAATAAGGGTGGAAGAGAGCAGGAGAACAAAGGAAATCTAAGATGTATAAAGGAGGTAAAATGCTCTCACTTATTGGAATACAAGGATATTAGGTACAGCTCCCTTCTCCCTCATGGGAGAAGTCTGTATTACCACTTTTTATATGCTTGTCTCGATGTGCTTCTCTGATGTTATGTTTCAACCTGTGAGGAAGAGAAATCATCACAGATAACTGGCAGTATCACCTCCTATCCACCGCAAAAAAACAAAAACAAAAACAAAAACAAAACAAAAGACAAAAAACAAGAACTATGGAATTCAGAATTGGGACTCATCTTATGAACCTTTTTTTTGTGTGTGTTTATGTGAAAACTTGGAAAAGAAAGTTTCACCTTGAAAACTGGATGCAACCTCATTAAACAGAGGAAAGAAAGTTTTTGCTTCTATAGTTTATTGGTTATGAAGCTATTATTAGAAAAGCCTAGTTATTTCACAAAGTAAGCCACCACAAGACAAAAGTGCTCTTCCCTCTCTACTCAGCTTAGGAAGAATTTGTATTGTTCAATAGGATTTCTAATACTTGAATCTATATTCCTTTAAATTGCATTTTTCACCACCATGCCTGAGTCTCATAGGAATCCTCTCCTTAGCACATGCATCAGATGATAGTCAAAGTCAAGAAGGCAAATAGAGACTCATTTCACCTTAAGATCTTATCAAGTTTGCCATATTTACAAGATACAGGAAAGATATGTAAAAGAGAAAAAAAGGGATAGGTGAAATATGCTCTTCGACTGTTTACTTCCTTATGCAGCAAAAACAGTCTGCCAACATTTATTTCCAGACCCCTGCCACCAATCTCAGTCTTATTACCTGGGAGGAACCCATTCTCTGCAAATAGAATGAAATGCCTGGAACAAGACAGACAGTGTTTTCAATATACATGTGAGAACTTTGCAATCCAGAGAATAAATATGCTGGTTCCCAATGAGTTACCTAAGAAATCAAGGCCAGAACCTCAAGCTCCTGGTTTAAAATCCAAATCATTTTCAGGAATAGTTACCATGTTGCTTGGAAAAAATTTTTTACATCATTGTGATTCAAGAGCCATAACATTTTTCAAAGCAATGGTATTTCTCTTATAACTTTTAAGAATGCAAATACATGATTTGGGGTTTTTAACATGCTTCTCTCTTCCTAGAATGTCATCCACAACCCTCTTTAGGGCAGTTTTTTTTGGCCAACTCCACTACCTTTGGGGCTTGTTAAGAGTCTTCCTTCTTCCAGAGTTCTCCCTTGCAGCATGCCTCAGGCTGTGTTCATTGCTCTACTTCTGTATTTAAACTCTTTGAAAGTCAAGGGTTGTTTTTCTTTTTGTCTTGTGATTGTCAATACTGTAATTATTACTTAATGGAACAATTCCAAAAGAATAACTTGCCTAAAAGAAGGTATTTAGATTTACATTACATGAGCAAAGTTATAACACTAGATGCCCTGTTCTAGTGTTTTCCTCCTATGAAGTCAGTTTATTATAGCAGATTAACAATTACTTTAGAAAATAAGAAATGGAAAACCTTTCAACAGTTTCACTGAACCAATTATAGCTTCAGGCTCATCACCACTCATATCATGAACATATTATTTTGAAAGTTCATTTGTGTTTATTGAACCCAGCCTGTATTGTTCACTGTACTGGGTATGAGTGTTGAAGGTCAAATACAATTCACCATCTGCCTTTCTGATTGGAACAGATAGCAAGGCAGATCATCATGATGAAATTCAATGAATTCTCTTTCAGAGTTATACATAGGTTATCATGGAACTCCTAGAAGACATCCCTAATTGTTTTAATGAAGGTTGCAGGCAAACCAAAATTTCAAGTCTGTCCAAACTGAGCAGAAAAGTAATTTACTTATGTTAGATAATGCACAGAATCCCTACAGAGGCCAGGAATCCAAAATCAGAATATCAGTCGATATGAAGTAGGCTGTTGGAATCCAAGCCAAAAACAAATAGAAACAAAGCTGGCTTGGTACTGTTTTGGTTTCTCCTAAAAATGGGAAATTAGAGACTGTACTACTATAGCCAACTGATGCTAAGAAAATTGATATTACTGCTCCTGTTGTGACAAATTGGGTTTTCCATTGCCCTCCCTTCTTTGTTTTCCTAGAGCTTGATTCATTCATGGCAGTTACCATGGCTAGTAAAGATATGATAAGGACAGGACTCTCTGGCCTTTGTGGCTCTATCATGATACACAGGCTTATTCATTGATCAGAACTTCTGCAACATGGTTATTCCTTAAGAATATATTCATGCAGGCTAGCATCATTCTGAATGGAGAAAAACTGAAGGCATTCCCTCTAAAATCTGGAACAAGACAGGGATGCCCTCTCTCACCACTTCTGTTCAACATAGTTCTCGAATCACTGGCCAGAGCAATTAGACAGATGAAAGAAATTAAAGGCATAAAAATAGGAAAAGAAGAACTCAAATTATCACTATTTGCAGATGACATGATTCTATACCTAGCAGACCCAAAAGGGTCTACAAAGAAACTATTAGAGCCAATAAATGAATTCAGCAAAGTGGCAGGATATAAAATCAACACGCATAAATCAAAGGCATTCCTGTATATCAGCGACAAATCCTCTGAAATGGAAATGAGGACAACCACCCCATTCACAATATCCTCAAAAAAAATAAAATACTTGGGAATCAACCTAACAAAAGAGGTGAAAGACTTATACAATGAAAACTACAGAACCCTAAAGAGAGAAATAGAAGAAGATCTTAGAAGATGGAAAAATATACCCTGTTCATGGATAGGTAGAACTAACATCATCAAAATGGCGATATTACCAAAAGTTCTCTATAGGTTTAATGCAATGCCAATCAAAATCCCAACGGCATTTCTTGTAGAAATAGAGAAAGCAATCATGAAATTCATATGGAAAAATAAAAGACCCAGAATAGCAAAAACAATGCTAAGCAGGAAGTGTGAATCAGGCGGTATAGCTATAGCAGACTTCAAACTATACTACAGAGCAATAGTAACAAAAACAGCATGGTACTGGTACCAAAACAGGCGGGTGGACCAATGGTACAGAATAGAGGACACAGAAACCAATCCACAAAACTACAACTATCTTATATTCGATAAAGGGGCTAAAAGCATGCAATCGAAGAAGGATAGCATCTTCAACAAATGGTGCTGGGAAAACTGGAAATCCATATGCAACAAAATGAAACTGAATCCTTTTCTCTTGCCATGCACAAAAGTTAACTCAAAGTGGATCAAGGAACTTGATATCCAATCAGAGACATGGCGTCTGATAGAAGAAAAAGTTGTCTATGATCTACATACTGTGGGGTCGGGCTCCAAATTCCTCAATAGGACACTCATAGCACAACAGTTAATAACTAGACTCAACAAATGGGACTTACTCAAACTAAAAGGTTTTTTCTCAGCAAAAGAAACAATAAGAGAGGTAAATAGGGAGCCTACGTCCTGGGAACAAATCTTTACTCCTCACACTTCAGACAGAGCCCTAATATCCAGAATATACAAAGAACTAAAAAAATTAGACAATGAGATAACAAATAACCCAATCAACAAATGGGCCAAGGACCTGAACAGAAATTTCTCAGAGGAGGACATACAATCAATCAACAAGTACATGAAAAAATGCTCACCATCTCTAGCAGTCAGAGAAATGCAAATCAAAACCACCCTAAGATACCATCTCACTCCAGTAAGATTGGCAGCCATTAGGAAGTCAAACAACAACAAGTGCTGGCGAGGATGTGGGGAAAAGGGTACTCTTGTACATTGCTGGTGGGACTGCAAATTGGTGCGGCCAATTTGGAAAGCAGTATGGAGATTTCTTGGAAAGCTCGGAATGGAACCACCATTTGATCCAGCTATTCTCCTACTCGGTCTATTCCCTAAAGACCTAAAAAGAGCACACTATAGGGACACTGCTACATCCATGTTCATAGCAGCACAATTCACAATAGCAAGACTGTGGAACCAACCTAGATGCCCTTCAATAGACGAATGGATAAAAAAAAATGTGGCATTTATACACAATGGAGTATTACTCTGCATTAAGAAATGACAAAATCATAGAATTTGGAGGGAAATGGATGGCATTAGAGCAGATTATGCTAAGTGAAGCTAGCCAATCCCTTAAAAACAAATGCCAAATGTCTTCTTTGATATAAGGAGAGTAACTAAGAACAGAGTAGGGACGAAGAGCATGAGAAGAAGATTAACATTAAACAGGGATGAGAGGTGGGAGGGAAAGGGAGAGAGAAGGGAAATTGCATGGAAATAGAAGGAGACCCTCAGGGGTATACAAAATTACATACAAGAGGAAGTGAGGGGAAAGGAGGAAAAATATAAGGGGGAGAAATGAATTACAGTAGAGGGGGTAGAGAGAGAAGAGGGGAGGGGAGGGGGAAGGGGGGATAGTAGAGGATAAGAAAGGCAGCAGAATACAACAGTCACCAGAATGGCAATATGTAAATCAATGGTTGTGCAACTGATGTGATTCTGCAATCTGTATATGGGGTAAAAATGGGAGCTCATATCCCACTTGAATCAAAGTGTGAAATATGATATATCAAGAACTATGTAATGTTTTGAACAACCTACAATAAAAAATAATTAAAAAAAAGAATATATTCATGGATTTAAACATGTTGTGTTGTTACAGAGACAAACGTATACATCACAATCCAAAATGTGACCATGAAGGAAGACTGGGTAAGAGATAGCTCTCTCTAGGCATTATGTTTTGAAAAAATAAATTGGAGTTAGCTGGAAGTCAAGGCAAAAAGCAAAGCTTTTGCAAAGGTTCAGGATATTCTGGTACCTACAAGAAGGGTGAATGTGATTGATTTCAGAGTATAAGAATGGGGCTCAAGGTGGGGATTATAGAAGTTTAAGTGTAGGAATGAGACTGGAGATTAAAGCAGATACCAGGTCATAAAGTTCCTTATGATCCATGCTAAACATCTTTACTTAATCCTCTGTGGAATGGGAAGCCAGGGAATGATACTGAATATACTAAAATGACTGTGTTTCAGAAAGATGATCTACATAGCTGATTGGATGCTATGTTGGAACAGTTATTCTGAAAGGAAAGGTCGCTGCACCTATAAATTCAGATGAATAAAATGAGTACCCAAACTAAGGCAATTATAATAATGATGGGCAGAAGGGAACATACTCAAGAGGTGCTAGCAAACTGAGCATGGGTTAAAATCTAAAATGTGCCGACCGTTGAGGACCCAAACCCAAATCAAATGTAGTCTCTTCCTGAGGAACTGACAGCTCAGTTCCAAACATTCTTAAAGATAAATTATATTGCAATAATTTTTGGGATGAATGTTTAAAATAATTCCTTGAATATCTAATATCTATATCTAAGCTGGGACCACTCAATACCACATAAGGGATGTAATCCATCTAGATAATAAAATCTGTTAGATTTTATTTTATTTTCTATATTCACCATAGAAAAGAACAAAAAAAGAGGAAAAGAAAAGAAAAATCCTCAAAGTCAAAGTCAACAGAGATGGTGGTATTGGGAATTAAAGCTTTGCACCATATCACTATGAATTTTATAAGGGAATGGCAAGAGGGAATGATGGTATAGACTGGAACATACTCAAAAGGTGCGAGGTCGAGGGTACCTGTAATAAATCAAAGTGAACAGATACAAAATTACATATTAAAAGTGCTTCCTTTACCTATTTTTTTAAAGGCAAAGGAGAAAAAATATGATTCTTCCTTTCTTTTCTCTTTCTCTTAAGAAATAATGATTGTTTTCTATATACCAGGAATGATGCTAGATAAAAAGGATACAAGACTTCTCCTTGCCCTAATAAGACTGACAATTAGCAATGCATACAATGACACAGAACATTTTATATATGAAGAAAAGAGACATACAATGTTATAAAATCCCACAAGAACTGTACATGGTGGTGCACACCTGTAATCCCAGTGGTTTAGGAGACTGAGGCAGGAAGATTACAAGTTCAAAGCTAGTCTCAGCAAATTATGATGCCCTAAGCAACTTGGCAAGAACCTGTCTCAAAATAAAAAATAAAAAGAGCCGAGGATGTAGCTCAATGGTTAAGTACCCCTGGCTTTAATTCTCAATACCCAAAACCAAAAAACCTCACATGAAGCAAATCCAACTAGATCCTAAGATCAGAAAAACTGAAGAATAAATAATAGTTAATACTATTAAATAATAAATAATAGTTAATACACGGAGGCTTCAACTCCAAGGAAAAAATATTCTAGGTCAAGATAAAGTATTAATTCAAAAGATGCTTCAGAGTTTATCTTAAAACCAATAATTACTTTATAAGACCAACTGAAATAATTATATGAAGTGATTGCAATGGAATATCAAAAGGAGAGTTTGAATGTTCTTTTAGGTTTTGAAAAATTGGCAAGTCAGTGGCAAATCATTACTATTTGTGACACACTTTCTAGCAGCAGCCCTGGAATACTCCTGGAAATTGTCTCATAGACTGTGAGAGTCATATATGTATTTGGTAATCTTAAAATCCTTGAATTGAATTTGGTTCAAAGGATCTAGACCTTATTACTTCCTCATGTTATCATCAACATTTACTTTGACCTTCATTTAGAAAAAGGAGTCTCTATGTCCATAGGAGGCCAGTTATGTTATTATGTGGACCTGAATTTTAGAGTATACAGGGAGTGAATTTTCTCTCATTCCCTGCAATATTAAGCAATAAATTGCTTTTGTTGACATTGCATGCGTATCCATTACAGGGCAATTTATGCAAATACAACTGTTTTATTACAAAATCTCATCATCTGAGAAAATCGTGTTACAGTCCTCTTTGAAAGTTCAACATGAAGCAGCTTCTGTGTTTATTTAAATCTTCCAGGACCATCCACGAGAGAACAATTATTGAGGCTCTCTTGGATGGCTTAGAAAAATTGTGAATGGGCATCTGTGTTCCAAACAAATTATATGACTCCTGTTAAAGCACAAATTCTTTTCTCTGATGTGATTATCTTGATTTGTTTTAACCCAGAATGACATGACAGAGCTCATCATGCTCTGCTACCAGGTGCAGGGCAGAGATAGCTCCACTCTGGGTTCTAAGTACCTGCTACCTGAAGACTTAAGTCAGAAGGAAATTTTGAAGCTAGAGCATTTTAAAAGGGAAAAGACATTTATAAATGAGAATTACAATCCTCCAAGTCACTCTGTTTAGAGAGAATGGAAGTGAACTCCTTCAGCCTGTTCCCAGCATACAGAAACAACAGGATTGAGCCTGTGCTTGCTTACTGTCTCTCTTATACACGTGCGCGCGCGCGCGCACACACACACACACACACACACACACACTCCATACACTCATGGGAGATCATGAATAGCTCACCTCCTCTTCTTATACTTCTTATTTGGTGAAAGCAAATTAATAAGAATAGTAATTAGCTTATGAAATAAAGAACCTTGTAATTACAACTAAAGGCAGATATCATCTATCACTCAGGTTATTGTCCAACTATTCAAATTCAAAGAGTAACTGTCCTTATCCAGTGTGATCCACTAATGGTCAGATATTGTTGGATATTTAAATGCTTTCCCTATGTCTTCTGTAACTTACCAGCCTGAGGAAGCAGGCACCATGAATCTCATTTTCTCTATGAAGAAGCCAAGGCTTGCAAAATTAAACCCTGTATCAAAGTGTTTATAATACAAAATATTGGAGTTTAATATTCAAATACAGGTCTTTCTTGCACCAGAACCAGTGAGCTTGCTCATTTCTGCACCATATCACTTTACACACACACACACACACACACACACACAGTGAATTTGTGTCCTTGAGGGTCAACTTCAAGAGTCAGCAGATAAGAAAAGAAGTGTACATTTAATATTATCTCAAATATTCCATCAACCAGTTGGGTGTAGTAGCACAAACCTGTAATCCCAGTGACTCAGGAGGCTGAGGCAATAGGATCGCAAGTTCAAGGCCAGCCTCAGCAACTTAGAAAGACTTCTAGCAATTTAGCTAGATCCTAGAAAGACCAGAGATGTAGTTAATAGGTAAGAGGATGCCTGGGTTTAGTTATCAATATTAACATATCCCTTTCCTGTAAGAATACTTATAGGAAATTCCAATAGAGCAAGTTTTCCTCTTCTCTTTCAGAAATATAATATATTCCTCTTTCTTTCACTAGATATCAGAGGAAATAATTATATATTTTTTAGAAGTCATGGGATATAAGTACATATCTTTAAATACTAGAATAACCTTTGGAGTCACAAGATCCTCACATTGAAAGAGGTCCACAGAAACGAAACCAAATGAACCTCCCACTTTTTTGAGGCCATACTCACATGGAGTATGATACAAATTACAATTTCCCCTTCCCTCCTTCTTTCCCACCCTGTCATTTCTTATTATATAAGTATATAAGTTAATTCATTCAGATTAATTGCTCATATGATATAATTCCAATTAATTTTACTATGGACATCTCCAAGTACCATCATACTATGAGGAACTAATGTTCAAGACATCCCCTGAAGCTGAACCTTCAGTGTTCTCTCAAACTTCTACAGCAGCACATGGCTTTTAACTGATCCTCATCCCCAAGAGAAAATATTCTCAGATTGAAGGATTTTATTCAAAATGATGTCCTAAGATACAATTTTTATTTTGGAACTGGGGCATTTCAATGAATGATTGGATAAAAAACGCATTCTGAGGGAGTTCAGACCACATTACAAGGGCACTCATTTTTGCAAAGTCATTAATTAGAAATCCCTGATACTATATCTTAAATTTCCACAGAGTGACACTAGGAAAACATAACTGTATAAACCCCATCAATGATCTGTCTTTAGAATACACTCTTTAAGACTCAGAACAAAGGTATGACTTGGTCCTAAAGGAAGAAAAACCATCCTTTACTGAATAATCAGCATGATTTTGACCTTATAAACCTATAAAGTTTGTAATAGAATAGTTACAATTCTTTCTTTGCTTTATCAAGTACAAAGTTCAGTATTAAATTTGAGTATCTGAAATTCATCTATGAGCTCTATCTTACTATATTTACCCATATTCTCTCTTGATCTTATCTATTTGCTTTTATTCTGATATTTTAGGTATTTCTCTATGTCAGCCTCTAGTCATATTGTGATCAAAGCAGGATTCAAAGAAATAAAGAAATAAAAACAGTCATCCTAAATGAATAGGTATATCTTTGGGGACTCATGAAGTCAGTTGTTAATGAATCCTATAAATCATAGCATGGCACAAGGCCAGGGTTAAGATTTCTATACTAATCAGAAAGTTTTTAACTAAATTACACTCAATATTTCTCCATCAGGAACACAGCAGTTGAGGCCATAGTAATGAATGAGACAGACAGGGTCTCCTGTTAGAGCCTGAGGGACAAAGTAAGGGCAAAAACAAGAAGAAATTATATTAACACAAGATAAGAGCTGTGGAGGAAGATGCTAGACCAAGCCAACAGGACCAAGGATGGTGGGTGAATGTGTGTGGTCAAACCTAGAAATGATGTTCAGGATGATACAAATCTCTGATGAAATTTGAAATAAGAACTAATAATGATGCACTGAATTAAAAATAAGATTTACAAGCAAACCTTAGCCCCCTTCTTCCAGCAGCCACATGCAGATATATCAGCCATATTTAAAAAAAAGACATATCTTAATATACATGTTGTCTGGGAGTCAAATACTCAAAGCTCTGTCTTCAAAACTTGTGATATCTTTCCTCATCAAATACAACTCTTTCTTTCTTCATGATTAATTAATTAATTTTGCAATACTGGGGATTGAACTCAGGGGTGCTCTTCCAATAAGCTCAATTACCAGCCCTTTGAATAATGATAATAATAATAATCACAATTATTATTATTATTTGAAATTTGGATATGGTCTTAGTAAGTCCAAGCTAACCTCAAACTTGCAATCCCCCTGCTTTAGCCTCCTGAGTCACTGGGATTATAGTGTGTACCACCACACCCACCTTGGACTCTGTTTCTATTGCCCTGTTAATTTGTTCATATTTATAGTCCATTAACCACAGTAGTCAACAATCATTTCAAGTGAATAATTTTTTTACAAACAAAACTGAATTTAAGCTTATTTGAGCATAAGAACTATATAGAAATTTCCAACTGTGCACACACACCCACATATACAACACACACACACACACACACACACACACACACACACACATACACACATTTACTATTTGTCTCATTTTCTAGAACCTGCCAGTAGCCAATATTTGAACCTATTACTTCCAATTTGAGTTGAATAGACAAACATTAAAGAATCCTAAGTTTCACTAAATAAAACTGTCTTTATTAGAATAATCTAAAGTCCAAAAGGTTAAATACATTGTACAACCTGGATAATTTATTTTGTTTTGTCTTCGTAATTCAGCAGCATTACTGTTAGTCTTCAAATCAAAATGGAACTGTGATAGGGTTCACCTAATTCTAAACCATTCTGCCCATTTTGGAAATGTATCCATGCAGAGGCACATCCAGCATATTCTCAGGTTTCTACATAGACTGGAATCTATCATCTGACAGAAGTAAGATATCACTATAGTACCTATTTTCTTCTGTTCATTTCTACTGGTACTTAAGGGACCTTAGTTTCACACCGTTGAAAATCTCTCTGAAAATAGCAGCATGTTATAAACAAAGATGTTACAGTTGTGGTTTGCAGGATTTCGGGAATGTGAGTGTGAGACGGGGTGACTCTCTGTAGTGTTCACTCAATAACGTCTAAAAGGAACCCTACAAGCCATTTGAAAAGGGCAACTTGGTGACTGCAATTGCTTCCTACCTGCCTCTTTTGAAATCTGTGTGAAGGATTCGACACCTTTTTCTCCATAACTTCCTTCAGATGCGAGAGTAGACACATAGTTCCAGCCAAGGGCCTTTACGATGTCTACCATGGCCTGTGCTTGAAAGGAATCAGGTGGGACCACACGGGAGAAGAAGTCATACCGCCGGTCGTCACTGAGCTCCGGTGCTGTGGATGCATAACTAATCTGAGGGATCTGAAAAAAAGAAAGCACCACAAGAGAGCATATGGTCAGGATAGGAGCAACTCATTAATATTTATGACAGGTTACGCAAAGTACAGAGCAGGAACAGTAAAGGGGGTATGTCTTTGGTCATATTACCCTCATGTCATCTTAGACCACCTAACTATGACTACTTCTTTGCAGTACAGAAGTGTTGTTGAAGTCTTGCCCTTTCATTTTCCCTCTTAGAAGGAAAGGTAGATGATAGCATGAAAATTTCAAGGTCAGGGTTATGGTTGGTTAGGAGAAAAGCATTTATGCCCATTCTACTCAATATTGTATATTCCCCTTCATGCTTTCCTTCTTAACAACAATAGAAATAAAAGCATAACACCCTAACTGGACTGTATTCAGAGCTTGGTTTAGTTGATACAGCTTTTGAATACTTAGGAATATAATTAGCCATTTTTTCACTGATTAAGTCCTGGAGACCTGCTAGGAAATATTGGAGTAAGCTACATGCATTGTCTAATTGAGTCTTCACAAGAATGGCACAAAGCAGCTCAGCCCCAGGCAAAAGCATTTCTTGCTCAGAAGAAGCCTGAGCCCTGCAGCCCTGCCTGGCTTAAGTCCATATTCCTCAGCAAACTACCTGTTACCTGCAGGAGAAATGTAAGCCCAAAATGCCAAAAAGAAAAACAGAAGTTACCATGAAGTGGGAGACTTTTGTGACCCTTATATACACCAGATCCTGGAACTTAGGGTGATAAGGATAATCACCAGTAACCATAAAATCTGTTAAGAACAGGCCCCAGTTAGAATCAGTCATTTTGGACCAAAATGATCTAAAGTGGTCATGGCAGTGGGGACTTGGTCTGATACCATTGTGCAGTCAGTCAAAAGATAAGAGATGGACCTGGAGAAGACTCTCTGGAAACTTCTCTGGGATCCCCAATTAAACTGGAGGGAAGGAGAGACACACTATTCCTCTTCCCTCTGGGAGGTTCCACTCTTCTCACTCTTTCCCCCTTTCCTATTCTTTCTAATAAACTCATGCCTGTTACTCCAAAAAACATGCCTGAAATCCTTTTGGCCTGATTGCAAACAAGGTTAAAAGAGGGGGAGGGTCTCTGTGACTGCCTCAGCTTTGTGGTGGGCCCATGCCCTGTAACAGAAGGTCACTGGATAACAATCAAATGGCTTTCCTTAGCCCACATAGTATCTCTTTTTTAGGAGCATAAGTAATATGATTATGTGAGTAGTCTTGATATCTTGATTTTAGCCAAATCAAATTATGTAAATAAAGAAATTGCATTTAAAAAGACTTGCCTATACTCTCAAACAACCTAAGGCAACCCCAAAAATAGGCCTGGATGAGGAATCTTGTTTGGAAACTAATGCCAGGAATCCTATGCTAGTTACTTCTACAATACACTAAACACACACACACACACACACACACACACACACACACACACACACCATTCTTTCTCTTAGCTCCAGCAAGTACTAAAGTATGATTAGTATAATTTGTATGTAAGAACAATCAACTCTAACAATATTCTGTTTGAAAACTCTTTCAGGACTTAATCCTGATTTATCATAATGATTTCTCAGATATCTAAAATCCAGTTATAATCTGTGTTCAGATTGTGTTCAACAGTCAATCTAGTTTGGCCCCAACATGCCAAAGCTAAAGTCAAAATGACCCTTTGAGCCCTGCATGCTCTTCAATATTAACCTTTTTGCCTTTTTCTCTTTTTGCTGAATGTATCCATATGACAATGTTTAAGGCTGGTTATCACTTCTTTTAAGATCATTTCTTCACTGTTCAGCTTCAAAGTCAAGTCATGCTGCCTTGACATCAGATCACCCACCACTATTTTCCTTGTATCAGAACTGTGTTGCAGTTTTCCTCTACAGCCAGTTGGGGGTTGGCTCACTGCCCCTGACTTAAAGCCAATGCAGAATGAGGAGGCCTCAATGTCTCTTCATGGATCTTTACCTGAGCAATTATTCTATCAGTACAGTATACTAAATCAAGACTATACTATACCATGCTATTCTATTATTTTACTAAACTATAGCAGACTACTTTATTACTACATTACACTATATCATATTATTCTATTTCTACATTACTGTATCACATGCTATTCTATTACTAAAGTGTATTACATCATACTATCCCATTACTATGCTATTCTATATCAGTGCTAAACTATTTCATACTATTCCATCACTGTGCTATATCAACACTATACTATATCATACTATTCAATTGCTACACTATATTATATCATATTATTCTATTTTTACACTATACTATATAATGCAACTCTATTATCAACTTGTTTTGACAAAAGAAGTAGAGAATTAAGAGAAGAATATGAAAAAAAGAAGAATATGAGCCTGTCTTAGGTCATAAAGTTGTAGAGATCCCTACTCAAACACTGCAAATGTCTAAACTCTTAATTTTACTAAACTGTTACTACGATGTTTTAATAATAATCAGAACATGAGGAAAGTCAGTACATTATGGAAGTCCAGGCTGATTTCTGCCCACAGCACAGACTAAATAGTCATTTTGTTATTTTGTTAGTCATTCTTAGACTCTGTTTAGACATTTTATTTAAATTCCTTGGTAGAAATGCATGCAAATATTTTTATAGAATGAGTTACTTAAGTGTTGTTTATAGTTCAGAGGTTTAAGTATGAGTCAAGGAAATCTAATGAATAAAGACTTTGGGTGAAAAGAGAGGGAGGGAGGAAAAGAGGCTTCTCCTCACAAGAAGTAAAAAGGGAAGAAGCCAAGCATGTCAATCCTTTTCCATGAATTTCAACTATGGGAATGCAAAAGCTTCGTACTTTTGCACAGATGCCATTCCTGCCAAAAACCCTTCCACCTTGGAAACAGTGCTAATAGAGATATACTCAGCATTCTATTTGAATTTGCATTAATGTAGCTGCTGCAAAACATCATAATTGGAAAGGCCTCAATGTAAATGAATTTTCCAAACTGTGCCCCAAGATTTCATAATGAAAATCCCAGTGAAGCAGATTTCCTTCCTCATCACCACTTGGACTTAGAAAATGACTGCTCTCTATGGTTGTCCCTTCCAGTGTAAATAAGCAATATCTACTGGCTTAAGACCTGTGTTTCCCTTTAGGATCATGCACAGGTTCTCCATTTGATGATACTTGTTTCTATATTACACATATAATGATGCTAGAGTAAGGAATGAAAGAATAAATGAATTTCATTTCTGAGATAACAATATAAATTTACAAAGATATCTCTTCCAGTAAGAGAGATGAAGGACTGGAAGGTTTTATGTAACCTAGGAAAATATTTAGCCATGATGCTTCTTAGACACTTGTTTCCAAGCTAATGTTTAAGTCTCCACCATCATTATTTGGAGGTGTGGGTTACAACTGGTATATACAACTGGCCAAGTGATTATTAGTCAACTATAGTGATTAACTTCTGCTCTGCCCTTGATACCTAGAGATACTTTCTCTTTCTACTATTAAAACCCTCCCTTCATGCCAATCTCCTATCAAAGTCAAGAACTGATCTTTTAATAGAAACAATTCGGTGTAATGATTTTCCAGTTATAGATAATAGACATTACGTCCCTTCATGAAGCTCCTTTTCCATTTAGAAAACTTGAACATTTTTTATATTTATCATAGAGATAAAATGTCATATTGTTTTTCTTTTTTCTCATTTCATAAAAATTGGCCTATCATCACACAAGAATGGTTTTGTTAATGATTGAGTCTCCAAGTTTTGGAACTATACGTAGCTTACTCTACATGCTTTTACTTAGGAAACTAACAATAAATATTATTTACAAAAAAATACAGAGAATAAAAACCAAGAAAATCAGTTAATGTTAATTCCTGCATGCCTTTTAACATTTGTTATATCTTTTTTATTGTCCTTGTTTGTGTATTTGGCTATGCATACATATGTTATTTATTATGAGAATTTGAATCTTGGTCTCTTCTTCCCTCCTCTCTTTTTCTCCCACCTCTGTTTCTGGTTACATAATATTCTGGTTGACTATTTAACACCCTTTTTAAGCTTCACTATCATTAGAAGTCAAAACAAAATCCTCAGACCTGATCAAGTCCCTGTACACATGTATGCATCCTTCCTTGGACATGTTCAAGACTCTGTTCCTCCAAGTGACAGAAGTATCTCTGACCCCCACTGAAATCTTTCTCTTCATGGAAATTACTTTGGGTTGTCACATAAGGTAAGAATAGCAATATGTATCTTTTAGCTACTTGTCCCAATACCATCTATTAGGTAATTATTCATTCTTTTTTTTTTACATGAATTTTATTATTTATTCTTTAGTTTTCGGCAGACACAACATCTTTGTATGTGGTGCTGAGGATCGAACCCAGGCCGCACGCATGCCAGGCCAGCGCACTACAGCTTGAGCCACATCTCCAGCCCTAATTATTCATTCTTTACTGACAATTCTCAAATAGTGGTGGGTCTTTGGGTGGGGTGTATCTTTTATTATTCCTCTTTTCTGTATTCTAAATCTTGGGTCAGCATTTTACTATTTTAGTTCTTATAAGCATAGAGTATTTCAAGCATATATTATTTGCAATATTATCCCTTCCCCTTCTTTTCAACATTTTTCTTTAAAAAAATGACAAATCACATATGCTTAGTTTTCCAAATAAACTTTAGAATAAAGTTTTTTCAAGTTCAAAAGAAGTCTATTAAGACTGTTGATGAGAATTACATTATAGCCATAAATTAATTTAGGCAGAATTGAAACATTTACAGTATTTTGTTTTCCCTCAAGGGAAAATAACTGTTTTCATTCACTCACTTGTTTATTCTTTTGTTAGTAAAATTTTGTAATTCTTTAAATGTGAGTATTACACATTACTTGTTAAATTCATCTCTAAGTAATTACAATTTTCATTGCATTTTGCAATGAGAAAATATTACGAGTTTGTTATCTATCTATTGCTGGCATGTAAGAATCTATTGGTTTTTGCATGTTTTTTGACTTGTATCCTTATTAAAACTGTTATTACTTTTAATAACTTACACTTTATTTTCTTGGGATTTTCATGTAAGTTATAGTAATTCATTTAGTTTTATTTACTAATTATATAAAGTAGAATTTTGAGAATGAGATGGTGGGGAGATTGTTTTCCCATTTCCTGTTTCTCAACAGTGAGCGTTTTAAAACAATTAGAATTTATCCTCTTACCTTGAAAAATTATATAGTCCAGAGAAGAATTAAGTTTATCATTTAAAATTTTATTTTGTCAATGAAGAAACTTAGCTAAAAATTCTATTTTTTTTTAGATTGAGACTTTCAGAATTGAAAAACAAAAAACAAACAAACAAACAAACAAAAACTTCTATATCCTCTGGCTCAAATGTCTCTCTTTACATATAAATGTGTTTCTTTCTCTCTCTTTTTTTGCACCAGGGTTTGAACCCAGCAGTGCTTAACCACTGAGCCACCTCCCTAGTCCTGTTTATATTTTGAGATACAGTCTTGATAAGTTGCTTAGGGCCTTGCTAAGTTGAGGCTGGCTTTTGAACTTGTGATCCTCCTGCCTCAGACTTCTGAACTGCTGGGATTTCAGGCCTGTGCCACCAAGCTTGGCTCTCCCTCTATATAATGCTCTGGGAACACTTCCCCAATCTCTGTTATTGTCTTCCACCACACTTCCTAAAAACACTTCCTTTACACTTGCTATCAATGTAGAGCATACTTATTCTACTTGGGATATAGAATGGCACTTCTCCATAAAATCTAGGTAAAGCTATCCTGTGAATAAAAATTAAAATAATATAAAGCATCACTTGGCTTTTTCTCATGAGGAATTATACTAAGTATTGTAATGAATAATCTTATTATGATCCTCACAAAAACCATCCAACTAATTTCAGTTTTTCTGACTTTAGAATGTATGGAAGAGAAAGATCAAAAACCAGTGCTAAGGGGCTGGGGTTATGGCTCAGTGCTTGCTTCCCATGTGTGAGGCTCTGGGATGGATCCTCAGCACCACATAAAAATAAATAAATAAAATAAAGGTATTATGTTCATTTACAATTGGAAAAAAAAAGGTTTTTAAGAAAAACAGTGCTAAGTGTGTGAGTGGCAAATCTGAAATTCTCCTAAACTTTTTATTCCTAAGCACGTGATATAATTCATTATTATTGTTTTTATTCCTAAGTACTTGCTATAATTCCTCATTATTAACATCATCATAATTGCTACTGGGGATTGAGCTCAGAGGTGATATACCACTGAGTTATACCCCAACCCATTTCATTTTTTAAATTTTGAGACAGGTTCTCACTAAGTTGCTTAGGGCCTCACTAAGTTGCTGAGGCTGTTGTAAAACTTGTGATCCTCCTGACTCAACCTCCTGAGTCAGTGGGATTATAAGCATTAGCCAATCTGCCTGGCAACTATAATTCCTCTCTAAGAGAAATGATAAGGTCTGGGGGTACAGTTCAATAGCTGAGTGCTGCCTAGCATTGGTGAGGCTGGAGGTTCAATCACCAGCATAACTCCCCTACTATGCTCTCCCCCCACAATCCCCACAAAAACAAGATACCATCGTGTTAGTTAGAAAGCAGCACAGTTTACAATATCTTTTTTCCTTTTATTGTGTTATTCTCCCTGCATTGTTTGATACCAATGAAGAATTTTTCTCTCTGTGATTGAAGTACTTTACCATTTTATATTCTTTTTAGCATACTATATACTTTTAATCTTAAAAATTTTCATTTTTCTCTTTTGAGAAAGACAGGTACCTCAGATTTTTTTTCCCCACCAATTTAGGGCCCTCAGCACTTGATGTCTTTTGTCTTTATTTTTGTTTGTTTGTTTGATAATACTCAACAGGTATAGGTGATATTTTATTGTGGTTTTGATTTGTATTCTCTGCTGATGAGGGATGGTGAACACAGTTTTTTATACTGGTTGGCCATTTCTTTGTCTTCTTTGGCGAAATAGTTATTCATGTCTGTTTTAGTTAGTTTTGAATTGCTGTGACCAAAAGACCTGACAAGAACAACTTAGTGGAGGAAGTTTATTTTGGTTGATGATTTCAGAGGTTCCATCCACAGTTGGCTGACTCAATAGCACTAGGCCCTAGGTAAGGAAGAACTTTATGGCTCAAGGGTATGTCAGAAGAAAGCTGTTCAGGACACAGCAACCAGGAAGCAGAGAGGGCTCTCACCAGGGACAGAATATAAATCTCCAAGGCATGCTACCAATGACTGGACTCCTCCAGCAACATCTTACCTGCCTACAGTTACTACTCAGTAATTCATATCAGTGGATTACCATACTGATTAGTTTATACCTCTCATATTCATTTTAACTCTGAATATCCTTGCATTATCTCACATTTGAGCTTTTGGAAGATATATCTAAACCATAACAAGGTCCTCTGCTTACATTTTAATTGGGTTATTTGACTTGGTGCTATTGAGTTCTGTGAGTTCTTTATATGTGTTTTTTAACATCCTAGATATAGAAACTGCAAATATGTACTTGAATTCCATGGGCTGTCTCTACTTTGTCAATTGTTTCCTTTGATATCACCCCATTTTTGTTGTTGTTGTTGTTTTTAAAGCCTGAACCTTTGGTGTAAGATTTAAAAAATAATAATTGCTAATACATTATTTATGAAATTATCTTTACAAATTCAGTTATGTCACTGATTTGCTCTAGAGCATATATATAATTCTAGAATCTTATTTAGAGAAGAAAACAGATTTATTTCCTTGGAGAAACTTCACTATACATTACAATATTATACAGATTCAGAGAACCTATGAATGAACTTATACTCTTGTCTGCAATTAATTTTCTCACACCTAAGTTTCCTCTTCTGCAGAAATCAATTTTTTTTTTCTCTAGGGAATTTTTTTCTTCTTCTCATATCAGTATATAGACTATTTTTACTTCTATTACACTAAATATCTTGAAGCACTAATTAAACCAAACTTGCCATTTTTATATTGATCCTTCAGGTTAATTTACAACTGGAGAAAGCTGTGTGTCACCACTTCTGGACACTGTGATCCTTCTAACATCATTGTGGGGCCAACACTTTTTTTCTGGTACTCTGATGTGTTCAATACGGTAAAGAGAAAATGTGATGAAATTCTCAAATTTTCACTGGTTTTAACCACTAATTGTTGGTAGAAGTTCATAATATCATCTAAGAATCTAAAAAACACTCTGTGAATAAACTAAAAAAAAATGCAATCGAGGTGAAATTTTGGTCAGACTTAACAATAGTAACTCTTCCTCTTCAGTGTCCCTTTAATTTCTTTTGAGGCCGTAACAAGAAGATAATTTCAAATGTGTCAGAAGCATGAAATATACCTCAAGAATGAATTCCTTCCTTTTCATATTTTTAATGATTCTTATCACTGAGTTTAATAAATGCCTCATTGCTCCCCATCCTCATGGATGGATGCCTATCATATAAGCTTATGGCAAACATATATGTACATGGACACATTGTCCACATCTGAATTATTTTTATCTTAATTAATAATTTAAAGAAATTGTGAGAAAGAAAAAGTAAACTTTGATTAGGGAATTTTCAATCTTTAGACATATGCATATGTGCCTCTTGTTTTTCAATATTCTGCACTACATTAATGAACACTACCATATTTTCATAGAAACTAATTTTTTATTTACTTAACATTTTCAACGTCTTATGATTCATTACTTAAACAACTTAATATACAAAAACCCATTATGCCTCTAAAATGACTTTATATATTCAAAGATGAAAGAGGAATGTGTAATTTTATTATTCATTGTATGTTTGTATACAAACTTATGATCTACTTTATCTATATATTACTTTGCTGCTTCTAGATTTTCAGGGTAAAGAAGGATCTTCTGTCCTGTTAATTGTACATATTGTCACCTAGAATTCATGACAATACATTTGCATAATTGTTTTTTAGCTTTTATACTTTAATGCATGAAGGAACTATTTTTTATCTCTCATAGACAAGGCCTCGATTTTTTTTTCTATTCGATAGGCAAATAAATAAGCAGTGTGTTAAGAATAAAAGTGTATACTTGCATATTATTATTACTGTTACTCATGTTTATATAAAATTATATCCACACAAAGACTGTGAGCAATATAAATGGATATCTCATCTTCTTGGATGGCTTACAAAATTCTCTGTTCATATATAAATTATTTCCTTTTTTATTCCTTATGTTTATACATAATATTGCTGTTCATTTTGACATAATTATGCAAGCACACAATATAATATACCTTCAAGTAACTGAATTTTAAGACAGACATGAGCAATTCTCATGTCTCTGAATAGTCATTAAAAATGTATGAAGTTGGGCTGGGGTTGTGGCTCAGTGGTGGAGCACTTGCCTAGCATGTGTGAGGCACTGGGTTTGATTCTCAGTACCACATATACATAAATGAATAAAATAAAGGTCCATCGCCATCTTAAAAAATGTCTGAAGTCAGATTTTGTGACCATTTTAAATTAATCAAAAAGCAAAAAGAATAAAAACAGCAATATAAATGATCATTTTTGAGTCATTAGATGTAACATTTCCCAAACTCATTTCTTACTTTTAAGACATAAAAAAAGACCAATTCTCTTTGTTCCTAATTTAATCTTCAAAATGTTCATGAAAATGTGTTGTTCAAAGAATTCCTAAACCTAAGAGCTAAAGTTAGAGAAAAAACAATTTCAAACATAATTAAAATGGACATCTAAATAACTCATGCCTCAAAGTATTTTGTAAACACTTTTGAGAGACGAATATTAAAATATCACCAATACAAGTGATTGGAATACTTCAATTATTTTGGTGAACAAAGAGGATAAAGAAAAATTAAATTACATCCAACAAGGGGCACACACTAACCACTTGAGGACACTCTAGGCACTCCCCTAAAGTCTCCAATATTTGGCCTAGAAATCATGGAGTGTATAGAAAGGTCAATTGATGAGTTCTTCTGGGATATGGCAGCTTTCTTTGGTAACAAGATTCACAACTCTAATTAAACAATTATGTGCATAATTATGTACTTATTATTCTCTGTCTTTCTTGACAGCACTTAACCTCATGGAGGGCAAGGACCTTGTTCATCATTGCTTCAGCACTGGACAGCTCTCTACTGGGGACCGAATTGGTGTGAGCCAGTAAATGAATAAATGGCATAATCTACTGCATGACCAATGTGATTCTGCAACCTGTTCACTCAGAAAAATGAGAAATTGTACCCCATCTGATTCAATTGCATGATATGTCAAGATCATTGTACTGTCATGTGTATCTAATTAAAACAAATTAAAAAAAGAAAAATGAGATATTATATCCCATCTGATTCAAATGTATGATATGTCAAGGTCATTGTACTGTCATGTGTAACTAATTAAAACAAAAAAAGAAAAAAAAAGAATTACAAATAAATGGCATAATCTGAAGACAACAGAGTCCTCTGCTGTGCCCTCACTCACACAGCTGTTGTGGCCAGAGAGAACTGCAGTACTAGGTAATACTAGGTAATACTAGGGAGGGTTGGCAAGCCCTAGGCCCTGGCAGAATTACTTGTTCTCACTCTTTCTTTTCTTGGAAAAATTTTCCTGGGATTTCCTTCCTCATTGGAATATAGGACAGGGAAAGCTGCATGGAATTGCAAAAGTAAAGGAACCATGTGTGGCATTTAGGAGCCAACCCCTATTGTTATATGTAGGTCTCTTTCCTGACCACTCTAGTATGTATCTTACAGTGCCTCAGGTGTCAGTCTGCTGCCTTGTGGGATCAGTCATTTCAAACAACTTGGTCCTGCCCTGCCATCTCCTGGACTTCTTTTGCCTCAGGAACCAAGTTGTCAGCCACAGGAAGAAAAGAGAGTGTGGGGTCTCAGGTCCCCAGTTAATCTTACCTTAACATTGCTACCCTCAAATCAAAATGGGAAAGTACGTACATGTTTACAATAACAAAAAACAAAAGATGGAATATATTCAACAGATCTAGAGAAAATAATTCTGTGTTATTTCTACTACATACAATGTACAAAAAATCAAACAATATAAGTGTGTAATACATTATCACATTCCAAGTGTTGACAGATTGAGCCCTTCTAAATTAAATTATATCCCATAATTACTACATAGTCGACTGCTACTTGGAAAGAGATCTCCTAGGCTTGGAAACACACTCCCTTAGGCATCATCTTATTGTCAACATCTGTTAAAAATAACCAAAGAACCATGTCCAGATGTGTTCTCAATTATGTTAATACAAATGTTTTAAAAATCCAAATTGCCAAAACCACTCCAGCACAAACTTTATTCTCATCAAAATACATTTGAGGGTATTTATGTAAGTGAGGGGAGAGTTCTATTTATTTTTTTTTTAAAACTGGAAGCATCTGGATTTGGTCCTTCTTCATCTTTATATTACAGCCTTTTTGCTTATGATATAAAGGTGGCATTCATGACAAGGTCAGGCATCTGGAGAACATCTTATTTTTGGAAAGGAGAATGAGGTCCCTTTGTTCCTGGGGAATTTGCACAGCTAGGGAAGGTAATACAAAATGTACTAACCCTTGCAGCAAAGGGCAGCTTCCACAAAATTTGTAAAAGACAATTTTTGAAAGTATAATGCACAATTAAGATAATGCTTCAGTGTACCTGTAGCGATATTAATGAACTCCCAGTGGGGCACTATTAAGTTCACAGTTAGCAGTAATTTCACTTTTAGTTCTTATTAAGCTTTATTGGTATGAATCCCCCCAAAAGAGAAAATGGGGTGGATAATCTTTTCAGGCTCATTCTTTGAAGCATTACTCTCCTCAATTTATAATTACATCCTCCATTGATACCATCTCTGCTCATACTAGGACAAAAGGGCAGTAATTCCAATTTTGGGTAGTATTATTTATTCCTAAGTACTAAAGAAACACTAAAACTTTTGAATTATTTGAAATCTGTAGTTTTATACAACTTTACATTATTCATGACAGGGATTATCATTAATAATTGCAGCTCTTTTCCCACATCTTTATTTCTTTAATTTCATGCCAATCACCTTCAATATTCTATGGATGATATGTAACCATTTTCTTGTGATCTAAGAAGTCATTTTTGTGTGTGAATTTTAGGTCTTTTTTTTGTGTGTGTGTGCTGGAGATTGAACTCAGGGGCACTTAACCAATGAGTCACATCCCTAGCTAACTTTTTTTTTTTTTCTTTTTTTTTAATTTTGAGACAGGATCTCACTAAGTTACTTTGGGTCTCATTGAATTGCCAAGGCCATCCTCAAACTTGTGATCCTAAGCCACTGAGGTTACAAGCATGCATCACCACACCTGGCTGTAAGTCATATTTGTGACAGTATATGTTTATAAGAATGGTAGCTGTTACTGTTTGTATTATTATTGTTTATTATGTCTTTATGTACTAGGCATTGAGTTGTAATAAAATATCACTTTAAAACCATTTGATGCCATTTCTTAAGGAACACAGAAAATAAGGGGAAAAGTAATTAATAGAAGTTAAATAGCAAGAACACATATGGCTCCACCAAGCTAGACCAACTCTCCACAACTTCCCTATCCATAAAATAGGGTTAATTATTTCAGTCCAAGAGACACCACAGGATATAGACCTGTACTTTACATGCCACACTAACACACCACATGTTTTGTCTGATGATGTTTGCTTAGATAGGCTTCCTGGTTATAAATTTGTGGGGGGTCCATGTATGTGAATAGTGCATAAACAAGCTCTCTGAGGTAGACTGTAGAGATATGGTCTCCCATATGTTTATAATATTTGACAAAAAAATTCAGTACAATGGAGGCCTTTGCTCCCACCACAGTGCCACAGATATCACAGGTACACAATTTCCTAGAGAAGTGGAGAGAAGAAAAAGGGAAAAATGATATTTATGACTTTAGGTTCCTTTCTGATCTTAATTGTCTAAGAACTGTCTCTTGGTCCACAACTTAGTATTCATCCTTATAGTCAGCCCTACAGGAAGAAACAAAATTCTACAAATGGTTTCTTCCAACATTTTTCTTCTTTGTTAGATATACTCTACATCTTTTTCAGGCCCCAGGCCCCAGAATCTCCTGTATAGAAGTTTGGTTAATCAAGCACTGAAGGCTGATTTTTGAGGTAGTTTTCTAGCAACATGAACACCAACTCTGTATTGCAGGGCTCCTCAGCCTCGGTACTATTGACATTTTCGGCCAGATGATGCTTTATGGCAGGGTGAGGAAGAAAAACCATTTTGTGAAATGTAAGATGTGTAGCAGCACCCCTGCCCTGCTTCCATTGGATACAAAACTAAACACCAGCTGGGCATGGTGGCACATGCTTGTCATCCCAGTGACTCAGGAGGCTGAGGAGGGAAGAAAGCAAGGTCAAAGCCAGCCTCAGCAATTCAGCAAGGCCCTATGCAACTCAGCAAGACCCTGTCTCAAGTTAAAAAAAAAAAGTGGGAAGAGGGAGGGGGCTGCAGATATGGCTCAGTGGTAAAGCACCCTTGGGCTCTATCCCCAGTACCAGGGGGGGGGAAAAACATTATAAATACATAAATAAGTAAATACACATATTATCCCTTTTCTTGCAGAAGGGGGAGCAAACTTGTTACAGCTGAGGACCACTGGGATAGAGATAGATGTGAAGGACAGTCAAAATCATAAGCCATGATCACAAAAGGAAAATAAGAGAAGAAGCTAGATTTCATGTGTTGTAGACCCTCTGTACTTTCCACATTATGTCTCCTGGTTTCCAATATTTACCAATGATCAAAGTTCCTTGTGTTCCCAGGCACCCTCAATCTTCTGGTTTCTCAGAAGTGTGCACAATGAGAACAGAGGGACTTCTTAAAGTGAAGAGATAAAATTTTCTGGAGGGAATGAAATTAAATTCATATAATTTTCTTCCTTTTTTTTTTTACATACTGGGAATTGAACGCAATGGCACTTTACCATTAAGCTGCATTCTTATCCCTTAATTATTTATTTATTTTAAATATTTTTTTAGTTGTTGATGTACCTTCGTTTTATTCATTTATTTATATGTGGTGCTGAGAATTGAACCCAGTGCTTCACACATGCGAGGCAAATGCTCTACTGCTGAGCCACAACCCCAGCCCCCTTTTTATTTTTTATTTTGAGACAGGGTTGCTTGGAATCTCACTAAGTTTCTTAGGGCCTCACTAAGTTGCTGAGGCTGCCCTTGAACTTGTGATCCTCCTATCTCAGCCTTCCAAGCCTCTGGGATCACAGGCACGTACCCTGCCCAGTCCAGCCCAGCTCAGCTCAAATAGGTTGTTGTTGTTGTTGTTGTTTTTTAAGTCTTTGTAGATGGACACAATCCTTGTATTTTTAAGTAGTGCTGAGGATCATCCCAGTGCCTCATACATACAAGGCAAGCACTCTGCCACTGAGCCACAATTGCAGTTCCCCAATTAGTTTTTTCAGAGCCATCTTCACCTTTGTTAGTACATTCTAGTATAAATAAATATACCCATTTTAAATCAAGTAAAGTAAACATATTTCTTAGGATATATATATATATATATATATATATATATATATATATATATAAAAATCCATCAGTAACAATGATTTGAACTTATAAAAGTTCACTGCAAAAAAAAGTTTCAGTGATAAAAAAGAAAAAGTCTTGATTATTTAGTATGGTTGAACATAGAGTAATAGAATTACTGCCTGGTATGATCTATATGAATTCCAGTTAGTAGACAATGAAGTGTATTTCACAGATGTGCCACTGAACCTGATGCAAACTTTTCTTAATGATTCAGAGGCCACTGTCAGGGTCAGGCAGAGCCTCAGGCACATTTTTTCTCATTGTATAAGGCTACAGATGTAGATGTTCTACAAAGTGAGGTTAAATCTGCATGGATCCTTTGATTCCAAGAAATAGGCTGACTTGAAAAAATTCCTTATTTACTCTTTGTTTCCTTACAAAAAGAAGGTAAACTAGGTTCTTTTATTTTTAGTTTTTGTCTGCCTCAAACTCTAAGCAAACTTTAATGTCTAATTGCTAATATAAAAAAGATGATTCATAAGATTTTTATTTGCTAAATAATTCCTTATCACTTAATTCATATAACACCATACCACACTAGTAGTGGATGACCCATTTTTAAATTTTTTTTAATACCTTTATTTTATTTATTTTTATGTGGTGCTGAGGATCAAACCCAAGGCCTCGCACGTGCTAAGTCAGTGCTTTACCGCTGAGCCACAACCCCAGCCCTAATTTTTTTTTTGTTGTTTTTTTTAAAGAGAGAGATGAGAGATGAGAGAGAGAGAGAGAGAGAGAGAGAGAGAGAGAGAGAGAGAGAGAGAGAGAATTTTTAAATATTTATTTATTTTAGTTCTCGGTGGACACATCTTTGTTTGTATGTGGTGCTGAGGATGGAACCCGGGCCGCACGCATGCCAGGCAAGCGCGCCACCGCTTGAGCCACATCCCCAGCCCCCCTAATTTGATTACAGATAAAGTAATTGACTGACTCTAAATGTTCTTGTAGGCACCCAGGAATTATTTAAAGCATGCATAGAGAGCTCCTTAAGTGCATGCATGCGTAGTTTCTCACGAGAGAATAGAATATGGAGTTTTGCAAAGCACATATGAAACATAACTCCTTCTCCCCTCCAATAATTTCTTAGCATCTCATGATTGCTGTTCTTCAGAAAGCACTAAATAAAATAATAAAACGTTACTGAGAAGAGAACAACTATTGAATGCCAGAAGCTTGGAAAAGATACAACCAAGAGATGCTATTTAAGCTAACAGTGAGAGAGGAGGCAGATTTCCTCCAGCCAGAGCGCAAAGAAAAGTGTTTCCCAGTGAAGAGTAATGAGGAAGTGGGGTTCCTTTGAAGAAACCAGAGAAGCTTGTCTGGCTTGAGGGTAGAATCTATAATTCCACTTGATTTACATCCAGAGAAAAGCATGTGGCCAGAAGATGAAATAAAGAGAATTAATACTTCTCTAAATTAATTTTGTTTCTTCTCCTATTATGATAATTACTCCTCCAAACTAATACATTACATAAAATTTTTCTAATGCACATTATTGCACATGTAGAAGAATAGATAGAAAATACACAAATAGAAATCTCAAGAGCTACTAAACCCCAAATACCTCCAGTATAATAACTAAGAGGCTCCTTCATTCAGATACTGACATCTCTCAACAAGGATTCAAGTCGAGAAAATGCCATTGATTCTTCAACAAGCTCTGTGCAACAGAAGGTTTTCATTGTTCCATTTGGTGTCTGAAGTAGGCCATTCCCTGCTGTGAGAGGGAATAAGGAATTTGCTCACTTCAGTAATAAAGATCTTTCCTGCCTACAGATTGTAGAAGAAGCAAAGCTGAGCACTCATTAATTTCCTCTTTCTGTTCTTGTTCCTCACTCATATGTATCCTGAATGGGTATATAAGCATGGAAAAAGAAAAAAAATAATAAAATTTTTTGGAGAGGGAAAATCTAAGTCATAGATCAGCAGTATTAGTGAAGTTCATCCAGGGTTAAGAGATCCTGATAAAACTCTGTGTGTGTGTGTGTGTGTGTGTGTGTGTGTGTATGTCTCATTTTCAACTGTAAAATTCTCAAGATATTTTTTCAATCTGGAGTAGCCTGGTAGGATATCTTCATTGCACATTATTGGAATTATTGATTCATTTTGGATTTTAACATTTTCAATATTCCTTCTCTAAATCCAATGATTTCAACTTCAGCTATCATACCACCTGCCACCATATCATCTTCCAATTACAATGATTGAATCTTTTTTGCATGTAATTGCATTTCAGGTTGACTGCTTCCTGTGGAGACCTAAGGAGACAGAGCCTGCCATAGTAGACTGTGGGCTGTTTTTTAACAAGTATGCTTCAGGGAAGATTTTGAGAAAGAGCTGCTATTCTTCTCCATAATGCATGGATTTATTAAAGGTAAGACTTGGCTGGACATGGGGATTTTGTCCTCTTCTTGATCTTGTGCTTTAGATCTCTGGTTATAAGGGACATTTTTGTCAGAACAAGGTATCTCAAATCATCAAGGAGGGAATGTTAATTGCCAATGAAATCCAATCTCTACTTTTCCAGGATGTGATACTCAGAGAGAAAAAGCAATTCACCCAAAGTAACAATATTATAGAGCTGCTGAGAAAAAACTACCACCACAATTTTTAAAGTTTTTCAAATATTTTTAGTTGGAGATGGACACAATATCTTTATTTTACTTATTTCTTTTTTTATGTGGTGCTGAGGATTGAACCCAGTGACTCACACATATGAGGCAAGTGCTCTATCACTGAGCTGCAACCCCAGCCCCCACCATGTTTTTTGATGCTATACTTTTTTCTAAAAATTTATGTTATAATGTCAAAGTATTAAGTCCCCTTAGAATATTAAATTTCAAAAATTTTTAAAACGGCTCATTTTGAGTATTATAAATTTTGCACCAATTTGGTTGCAAAAACAAAAAACAAAAAATACAAAATAATAGAAACTTAACAATATGTTTATTCCTCTTTCCTATAGAATAATTTGATAGTTAAATAGTTCATAGCTGATTCAGTGGTCCAGAAACCCATGTCCTGGTGTTTCAGCTCTGACATCCTTACCTATAGATTCTATCCTCAGTGTCATACATAGTCCCAGATTTCCGTTGAAGCATCTACAATCTGGGGCATATTATAGGCAATAAGAAGTGAGATGAGGAAAAAGATAAAATAATATAATTTTCCAGTAGGGTGTCCTTCTAGAATACCTTCCTCTTCCTACAGAACACTTTTACTTATCTATCATTGTCCAAAATAGTCTCAGGTCACACTTGGTTGCAAGGGAAGAATTTTGAAAAATCTAACCTTTCACATACATTGTCAACTCCCCCCACCAAAAAAAAAAAAAAAAAAAAAAACAACCCCCAAAACCTAAAGACTACTATTAATGAAGCAGCATCATTGGGGGTGGGCATCATATGGTACAATCCTAAAGGTAGATAAGATTTGGCTATGTGTAGCTAGAGGCCAGGGAACTTGGGAGTAGATAGGGATGATGACTTGGGTGTGGTTAACTCAATCTTTGTCTTTACCTCAAAGAAGTCAAAGCCATTAGGAAATCATTTCCTAGTAGGGTATTAATTGCATATTGACTACAAGCAATAAATTACGTGGATTCCATTAGAATCATCTGGTAATGACCTCCTATTTCCATGAAAACATTCCAGGCACAAATTTGGTATGCTTTTAATGGCATGGCCTTTACCACTCACAGTTCTTCTGCTATGAACATTCATAAACATTCATTAATCTCATTCAATTTCTCCTACAGAAAATTCTTAAGTGTTTTATTATGTGCAAGTTTATGATTCCTTCAGAAAACAACATTAACTCCCGACTTCAGCTGAAAGGCAATTTTGCCATAGTTTATTGAGGTTCCTATATTCTTTTCTATCATAATGTTCCTCAGTGGGTTGAAAAAAACTCAGCTTCCTTAATATATTTCACTTTGCACAATTAAGAAGTCATGATTCTTGATTTGTTCACTAATAAAAACAGGAAAATACCTATAACTATCTATAAACTATCACTCCAGATGAAGAACCCAGGAGATTCTCTAAGTGATCATGGTCAAATCACGCATGTAGGGCAATGAGCTATGGGTGTGAAGTGTCTGCTTTCCAATAGTCAGTCATGAATCATGTTTATATTCACGCATATAAAAAATAAAAAATAATAATTTTCCAGATAAAATGGAAATCAAAACAGTGAAGACATATTTCATTCATTTCTTGCATGGAATAGATTGACTCTGAAAAGAAAAAAAAAATTCACATTCAAACTTTAAGTGGATTTGGGAGACCAAGACTTTAAGTATCTTTTAAAATATATGTATCTGTATTTTCAGTTGTACTTGGGAAAAATACCTTTATTTTATTTATTTATCTTTGTGTGGTGCTGAGGATTCAACCCAGGCCCCACACATGCTGGGCAAATGTTCTGCCACTGAGCTACAAACTCAGCCCCACTTTAAGTATCTTCAAATTTAAAGATATTTGAAGAACAGCCATGCCAACTAAATAAAGTATGTCTTCTAATTTCTCACCAATAACTGTTATTTTGTTTCATGACTACAAGCATTTTGTTTGTTAAAAAAAAAATGTCCCCATAGATAAACTTGAATTCTTCTAGTCATTCCTTGGCCATCTTTTACTTTTTTCTCTCTAAGATTATACTGCATGTGCTTCCAACTTGAAAGAATCCATTTTGTCCAGGTTGGCACAATTATACTTGAGAAAAGGATTCACTTTTTATTTGGATGTCAATCTATGGACACAGAAAAATCAATATACAAATCAAGGAGCCTGGACTGTTGTATATTTGGTAGAGAATTCATGTAAAACTTTCCAGGTTTGAAGATCTTTTATTCCAGTGAGGCATATAGTACTGGAAGTAAGAAAAATGTCAAAAGATTCCAACCTAGCTTCTTTTAGGTTTCAGATAAAATATTTGTACTTATTGCATGTACATGTGTTATAAATAAAATTTACTGTTGTAACACTGTATATATTTTTAATTATAAAAATTGCACATGTTAAATATAGTTTAAGGAATATACCTTCTCATTTAGTATTAAATAAAATCAAACTAAAAACCTTTATTCATCCGAAAAAATATTCTAACAAGAAGCTTTTCTCAAGAATACTAATGCTGGAGTAGAAAACAGCCAAACAGCCATCTTGAACTTAACATATGTTACTGATAAGGAAAATGGGTGCTGAGATATAAACTCTAGCTTCTATGATAAGATTGGCACTGTACCATCCATTCTCATGCAAATATACCTATTATTGAGGTTAGATGCTGTCAACTATTTTCTTTGTGGTGATGGTAAATCTATCCACAAGAAATCGTCTCATCCTTTCTATGTTCACTAGGTTCCCTGAATATTTTATCAAAGCCATATTGTGAAAGATGTAGGGGCACAAAGAGTTGTGATCACTTTTCTTCAGGTACTTAATGGAAAGAAAGTGATATGCAACTTTGCAAATGTGTAGTAAATGTGACTCCTATCCACTACTGCAAAAATCTCTTTCCAAATATTTCCCTTCATCTTCCCATCAGAAGGATAATTTCATAAGTGACATCCATTTTTAGGGAAGGGATGAGCTCTTTTATTATAGGCATTATACCAGTTTGGTATAGCTGTCAGCAATTAGTCAGGATATCTTGGCTCTGGCCAAGGCCCTTTGGTATAAGTTCTCTGAAGTGGAACATTTTGGTAATTTAGGTTTACTGAACCTGTTAAAATAGACCCATGCACATCTTGATCATGCTGTCTCAGATAGATGGTGCCCAAATGCATTTCTTAACAAACTTTTTCATATGCCATAAGGGAAAAAATATGAAAGAAAGTCCAAGCAATTAGAGACAGATATTCAGAAATATACTACAGTGGAAAATGAAGAGATTGATTGGAGAGAAAGAAGAAGACCGATGTAAAGAGAGAGGGACTGAAGAGGGAGACAGGGGAAGGGATAGCTGAACAATTTCTATGACAACACCATCTTTTATCTTAGGAAGTTGAACTTTTTTGTTTAATTTTTTGTTCACTAAGGATCTTTTTAAGTTCCCTATAAAGCTCATAGTAATTAACTCAGTCCTCCTTCTTCACCATCAAAGTCCTGGAAACAGTGAAAGATACACATTAAACAATACATTGACGAGCAAAAGGTCTAGGTATGTCTCACTGTTTTTCCAACCACAGGGCCATACTTCTGTTAAGGTAAACAAATCTTTAGGACTGATTACGTGATTAGCATCCCCTAGCCAACTCTGTGTCCCAGAGCACAGCAATTAAGACATGAGGGGTGAATTCCAATTCATTGCTTGCTCTACGTCTGAGAGTCACATATTTGACCTCCACTGACTATCTACAAATGGGAATTTTAGTGCAGAATTATAGTAATAGATGACACTTTCAGAAAGGCAATTTAAAATCTTAATAAAATACCAGAGTACCAGCCTATTTTGGGAATGGAAACCACTGGGCCCATCATTAGTCAAGTTCACTTAAGGCTAGAGGCAGTTTGAACCAACTGAGTAACCTTCCTAAACACTGCATCTTTGAAATTGACCAGTGTCTTTGAGCTCTTCCCAATATGATCTTTCTTGGCTCCCAGGATATCCTGATCCTGTTTGCTTTGCAGTAGTATAAGAGATTCACTTTCTCTGTTCTTCTATTTCCTGACACTGCACAGAACAAATTATAATTAGGAAACCACCTGAGGAGAAGTTGTCAATTCATTTATCAATTTTCACGGATAAATCCCATTTTTAGCAACACAACCTAGGCAAGCCTCTCACTCTCAAAATAGATACACAGGAGACACTGTAGTTATCTGATTCATTTCACTAAGGAAAGCAAGCACACAGAAGACAGCAACTACCACAACAACAGAAAATGTGAACAGAAAGAGAACATCTCACTGTACATATGTCCATGGCCAATAAGTCTCTAATAGTGGTGTGAAGTGATGTTGCAATAGACATTGTGCAAAATAGTGCCAACTAGAAGCAGCATGTCAGCATATCAAATGCAGCCCAACAGGACATTCTGAGATAAATGAGTGTAAATGTGCAAAAAAGCAGAAAATAAGCGCATATGCTGGTTGAGATGGGAATATTTATACAGCTCAGACTCAATGTGAAACTTCAGCTCAGAATGGATTAAGAATATATTTTAACCATCTTATCATTAGTCATTTGGATGCAAGCTATAAACTCTGTTATCCAAAGAGGATTTTTTAAAAATCCCAGATTAATTTTTCCCACAACAGGAAATCTTTATGCTATGAACACTCTATGAGATGCATGTGAGGGGAGCAATTTGTGAGACTAATGTAAAGATAATGTGCCAGTCATGGTGGCATACACCTGCAGTCCCAGTGGGTCAGAAGGCTGAAGTAGGAGGATCACAAGTTCAAAGCCAGCCTTAGCAACTTAGTGAGGCCCGAAGCAACTTCCCAAGACCCTGTCTCAAAATAAAAAATAAAAAGGGCTGGAGATGTGGCTTAATGGTTAAGCACCCCTGTGTTCAATCCCCAGTACCAAAAGCAAAAAGTAAACAAAAAGAAAATGTTATCCATAAAAAAGTAGTTATCTTAGACCAGAATACTTTTCAACACAAAAGGTAGCATTAGATCAGTCTGCATGACTATAACAAGGGTATAAATCATCGTTGTCTGAAGAGATAATTATCTCTTTCGTAGATTTTTTTCTTCATCATATTTTTTTCTCTTCATCAAAGTTCCTCATTTTAAGAGGAAAGAACTCAAAGAGAAGTGGCACTATTAATAAATGACTGAACTGCCTCCCTGGTGTTAAGGAAAAGTACAGTTGTTATAATCAGAGAAATTAGGGGAAAAAAGAGCTAAAAACTTTGCTAGTGTCTATCCTGGCAAAGTAACAAATATTTTCTCAATGATTAGGTAAATGTAATCAAAATTCTGGGTCAATCAGGTTCCTAATATTGTGTTAAACTCCCATCCTCTAAGTCTTTATTTTTGTCTGACATTCTGGATTATGTAGCTCTCCTCTTAAGTGATAAAAGGCCTGGCTCTACCACATATCTTTAAATCTAAGCAGTCTATGCTCCACAGTTTAATTTCCCTGAAATCAGGATGCCTCCTCAAGCAAGATGCTCTCAGAGCCAGGGAGCACTGTTATTGGTCAGCATTTATAACTCCTGATTTAATAAAATGTTTTGCTTTAACTACGCCCTTAAAACATCAGAAAAATAATTGTATTCATGACAGCTCCATTGAATTTGATTATGTTTATCACCAGGGTATATGCAGGATAAGGAGTGTAGACAAACAGAAGAGAAAGATATGATATTGCTGGATTCAAACAGGGAATAGGTCAAGAAAAAGACAGGATACCAGGAAAAAGGATTAGGCCCAAGACAGAATAAACATGGAGACCCAAGACTCAGAAGTGGGAAGAAGGATGAAAGGCTCTTCTGCAAGAATTGATGCCTAGACCAAAGGACAGAAATTAAAAGGTGAAGAAAGGTTTCATCAAGGGGACAAAGAGAGGGCTGGGGATGTGGCTCAAGTGGTAGTGCGCTCGCCTGGCATGCGTACGGCCCGGGTTCGATCCTCAGCACCACGTTCAAACAAAGATGCTGTGTCCACCGAGAACTAAAAAATAAATATTAAAAAAATTCTCTCTCTCTCTCTCTCTCTCTCTCTCTCTCTCTCTCTCTCTCCCCCCCCTCTCTCTTAAAAAAAAAAAAAGGGACAAAGGGAGGTCTCAACATGTTCTTTCAGAAGCATAGTCAAATCCATGAAGTGTTGACCTCCAATGCTGATGAGAGCCATTATGGAGTCCAGTTATAAAGAAAGCAGAGGATGAGTTATCTGTGCAGAAAGACTGGAGGGAAAGAAAGGAAACATAAGTTGGAAAAAGGAGAACAATGTTGAAGACTTTTTTTTTTTTTGGTGACCTTGTGGCTCCACCACTGAGCTATACCATAGTCAGAGTCTTTTAAGGATCTTTGGGTCCCTGTGTGGATCTCTGGAGAGCATCAGGAAGATGCTCTCTGATACAGTGTGTTCCAGAATACATCACACTCCCTTTAGCAGAGTGCACAACAGCCTGTGGGATGAGACTGCCCATTGACACACTGCCATCCTTGCACATGGATGTCCCCAAGTCACCGGCCATCCTCATTCAACGATGAGCACTTTCAAAAATGAACAGCAGGGCACATTCATATAATCTCTGCACCCACATGGTGATAATACACATGTGGATTTTAATAGAGGAGGAGGGAAGAGATGAAAGGAGTGGAAGATGCTAACCATTTGTGTATTTGTATTCATCATGCATTTACTACTAACATGTTCAAAAGACAAAATGCTTCTGATTACAGTGATTCTAATTTACCTAATGCACTGTGAGCAACGGTGCATAATTTCCATATGTGTCTCAACAAGAGAAAAGGGTATCTTTTCACAAATTCCCAGGAAAGCTTATTTTCATAGCTACTAGGCTGTTCTTGCACTGATATTCAAGGTTAACCACATGTCCTTCCCCATGATAAAGTGCTGGTTAAGACCTTATTAGTTACTTTGCCATTTTGATTTATTTTAGACTTAAAAGCTAACTATTATTTTTGAAAAGTAATTTTTATCTAATAGCAGGTATCCACCCTGACAGATGTTTGCTAAATAATTTGTGCTACATGCAGAAAATGTTCTCTTGCTATTTTCTACAATTTAAAATGTTAGCACCTGAATATCTTTTGCTAACAAGGATTCTTAAAGTAGAAGGAAAGTTAGGTAATTACTGTGTACATAAGTCAGTCACAATTTTTTCTAGAGCATTTCACCACCACTTTCTGAAAAATAAAATCATTCTGGTAAAATATGTAGTTTTACAAAATTCATTTATAGGATTTGAAGAACTAATCATATTAAAACAGAAAATACTGACTTTAAAAAATTTTTGAAATAATTTCACAAAGGTATAATTTATAACACTGTAATTTGCCCTTGAAAAAAGATATGTGGTGGTTTTAGTGACCTTTTTTTTTTTTTTGTCACTGTGACCAAAGCACCTTACAAGGATAACTTAGAATAGGAAATATTTATTTGGGGCTTACAGTTTCAGAGGTGGCCAACTCCATTGTTCTGGGCCCAAGATAAGGCAGACCATCATGGCAGAAAGGCCCAGTGGAGAAAAGCTGGTCAGCTCATGATGGGGTCAGGAAGCAGAGAAAGAGGGGCTGGGGTGGCAGGGAAGATGCACCCTTTAGGGAACAGCACCGAGTGACCTACCTCCTTCAGCAATGCCCCACCTGCCTACAGTTACCACCCCATTAATCCATTCAAACCAGGGTGAACTGATTATGTTACAGCTCTCATAATCTAATTATTTCACCTCTGAATATTCCTGCATTAACAGGAGCTTATGGGGACACCTCACATCCAAACCACAACAATGGCTTAATGTCTTTTTAAAAATGTATGCATTGTGTAACTATCACCACAGTCCATGTATAAGACATTTCTTTCATCCATTCAGTCATTCTTTTCTCCTCCTAACCCCACCTTAGCCTAGCAGGCAGTTATCTGGCATTATTCTATCTTAGCATCACTTTTACCATAGTTTCATATAATAGAATCTGATAATATATATTCTTCATGTCCTCTTCCACTTATTATAGTATTTGGAGAGTCATTGGTATTGTTTCTTTATAGTGTGGAGTAGTATCTCTCTTATGGATCTGTTTATCCATTCACCTGTTAATAGGCAGGTTTGTATTGCTTCCAATTAGGGAATAGAACTACCATGAATAGAACTACCAAGAACAGTCCATGTGTGGAGACTGTTTTGATGAGCAATTATTAGTGTATGTTATAATCATTTTATCTTTCAGAACTAGGAGTTTATCTTTAAACCTGTGCTTCAATCATGTATGTATTTATTATAAAAAATATTCTGCACATTTCTAAACCATTACTTACTCATTGAATTTTATATAACTTGTTCCTTATGGCTCTTGCCCCTTTTGTCATGAGAAAGAAATATGTTATTGGCAAAATTTGGTCATTTTGTGCTGTTCTTATTTTTAGGCTTACCCCAGAAATTCTTACTCTGTTTCCTCATTTATCTTTACACTACAGTAACTCCAGGAGACATTGTGTCTCCAGATTCTTAAAGGATGTTCAGTCACTCCTTGAGGATGAGTTATCCTTTCAGTGAGACTGGGTGGGAGATGGGAAGGAATCCAGAATAGAAGGAAGCAGAAACCATGTTGGAGTCTTGATTATAAGGATCTCCATGTTACTGAATTAAAACTTGAATTTGGTACTTAAATACACTAGAATTGGGCATGGGTTCAGAGTAAAGCGTAGGTAACTCATAAGGACTTCAAGAAAGCATTTTTATACATTCACTAACAATGCCATGTGGTAGTCAAAGTATCAAACACAATGCCTTAAAATGATTGGACGGATGGATGAATAAAAAAAGCACAGTGAATCTAGTACCACAGCAAGGGGCAAATGGTTCTGTTGTCTCTAAGCACAGCTGGCCCTTAAGGTAAATTCCTTTACATGTAATCTGCCAATGGAAGATACATACAGTTTTTGAGCCACATCCAAATAAGCATTGCCACCAGGAACAGGAAAACTTCACAGTAATACTCTTTCATAAAGAATTCAACTCAATAGGGCTTGGAATATATATTACTTGGTAGAATGCTTGCCTCATATGCACAAAGCCCTGGGTTTAATCCCCAGTAACACACACACACACACACACAAAAGCAACTCAATAAATATTTACTGAGATCTGTATGTATCAGGAAGCCTACCAGGCCTTAGGAAACCCTATCATGAGTAAAGGACTTAGTCTCTGAATTTATGGAGAAAAGAAGGGGAAAACAGCCACAATAATAGTGTTGAATGTTGTGATTTAGGTAAATGTAGTATGCTAACAGGGGCAAGGCGGAGGGTACCTAAACTAAGACTGAGCTTGGTGACAAATTTAGCATTCCCTTCTACCTGAGTTTTATAATTCTAACTATTCTAACAAATAAACAGTATTGTCTAGAAAATCATAAACATAACTTTATTATGACTCATATGTAAAACTAGCACGAGATATATAGAGTGTTATGAGTTATGCTTTTAATATTCCAAATCAAACACTTTTGATCTAAGCAATTCATGGATCTGAGATTTTGATTGCTTCTAGAGATGAAATGTATCCTTTGATTCATACCTGTTTAAAACAATTGCATATTCAATATGGAACATGTTTTTAGGATTATATACAAAAATATTCAGTAGAATCCTGGTATAATCTTGTATGATTTGTTCAAGCAATTATTACATAGATCTTATCAGGTTCACCAAAAACAAAAACAAAATAACTACAACAACAACAAAAATATTAAGTTCCTGATAGGAGCTATTTACTACCTAAGGGTATTAATTGCCTCTGTAAGAACAGAAATATTCTGTTCAAATTTCCAGAAAATATTACTATTAACTATAACTATGATAGAGGGTGGGTACCCCAAGTATTTCCAGCTTCTAAATACCTTAAAATATTATGCTAATTAATGAAGAATTTCACAACTACATATGATACAATTGTGGATTTAGGAAGCTGTGATTTTAGATATGTTGAACTTTAGTCTCCTACACAAAATTTTTCATTTTTCAGTACTTAATTCATCTTGCTTTTATTTTAGGCTTTCTAGAACATGAATATTTCAGTCTCTGGGTAATTTAACTTTTTGTATCAATAATGGTTACCTCTTTGTTCTAATTTTCTTCCTGAAGCCAAATATCTCAAATGTCTACAGACTTTTTAATATTATCAGAGACTTTTTGTGCTTGTTTATATCTCTCAATCTCCTGAGATTTATTTGTAGGACTGTGGCAGGGGTGGGGTGAGGCAGGGAGTCATCATCTGCTACCTTAATGAAAGATTATCATCTCTAGAAAACCTTACAAGGAAAAGCCATATTAAATCAAAGCAAGACAAATGTCGTGCAAACATATTTTACAATGGGAGGAAATGAGCTATGTAAATCAGAAGCACTCATCATTTTGAAATGTGAGCTCAAGTCATCTTCAAAGATATTGACCTGATTTTGCTGTGAATCAATTGTGAATTTGTCCCTAAAATGATGATGCTGTGCTTATGGACAAACATCTAATTCTTGATTCTAACTAGAATGGAGAAGAAGCTCACAGAAACAATTAGGCTAATCCTTTAATATACAGGATTTGGCTTAACATGAGTGACTACAGGGTTTTACCCTGTCCCAGATTAAAGATGTCAGAGCACACTTCAAGTCATACATTCAAAACATTCACCTTACAGCTCAAAGATCTAATTTTGGTAAAATCTGTCAAGTGTATATCTGAAAAATGTAATTGTTTTTCCTTTGGCCAAAATTCCTTCAAATATTTTGTGTGGTTTCCAGGGTAAATGAACCACCAGTCTAATCCTATATGTGAAATATCGAAGAGGCACTGTGGACCACAATCACCAGAAAAGAACAGCTTAAGATACCTAGGAAGTACACAATTTCAGTAAAACATGATTGAAATTGACCTGTTTTTAAAGGTTCTAGGGAGATTAAAAAAAAAATGTGGACCAAAATTAATCTCATAAAAATGTGACTGTATCATATGGAAAAATAATACTGGGAAATTTGTAAGAACATACAGCAGATGTTATGTTATGCAAAAGCAAACATGGTTCTGGACTACCAGAATGGTCACATCCACATACTTTTTCATAAGAAAATAAAAGGTAAAAAGGACAGAGAATATCTGGGAAATTTAGTTGATTTTTTAAAAATGAGAATTCTAGAAAAGTTGGATTATAAAAAAAAGTAGAGAAGTTGTTCCTCCATTGTAAAGCCAATAATTAGAATGTTCCTAGTTAATGAAATAAATATGATCAAAAATAAAATTCACACTCCAAGATAAAAATGTGACCTTCTAGGCAGGATGGAATGTAAATGTGGAAAGATTTAGGGAGGCAGGATGTATTTAAAAAATTATAATAAACTCATTTAGTATTTTTATTCTTGGTGCTTCTTTCAGTTTGCATTGTTATGACCAAAACACCTAAAATGAACAACTTAGAGGAGGAAAAGTATTTTTGCTCAAGGTTTCTAAGGTGTAGTTCATAGTGGACTGGCTCTACTGCTCTGAGCCCAAGATGAAGCAGAGCACCAAGAAGGAAGGCATGGCAAAGAAACACCACTCCATTCACGGCAGCCAGGATGCAGAGAAAAAGGGGAAGAAATCTTAGGGAAATGAACCCATTCAAAGCATACCTCCAGTGACCTATCTCCTCTATCTATACCCGACCTTGCCTAGAATTACCACCCAGTCAGTCTAGTTAAACTAGAATGTCTGATTAGGTCATAGCTCTCACAATCCAATTATGTCATCTCTGAATTAATACAGGAGCTTGTGTGTATGTGTGTGTGTGTGTGTGTGTGTGTGTGTGTGTGTGTGAGAGAGAGAGAGAGAGAGAGAGAGAGAGAGAGAGAAAACCTCTTATTCAAACCACAATAGTGTTTTAAGATTTTAAAAAGGTAAAAACTATTATAACTAGTTTCCAAAGACATTAGCCCACTGTCTTCAGGCAGGCGATCATAGAAACCACATGGACAAGGGTGATTTTTAGCTCACAAATAAGAAAGGAAGAATTAGTCTCTCTCTCTCTCTCTACCTCCATCCCTCTCTCAGGAGAACTGATAACCATTTTGTATTTTCTTAATATATCCCTCTAAAGATATATATATATATATATATATATATATATATATATATATATATATATATATCTTTTAAAAAACTGGAAGGATTGAAGTATTCCAATGTCCAAATTAATCACATATAATGTCACTTCATGCTATGAAAAAAACAAACTATTGTTTCCTGTAACATTTTTATAAGGAGAGGGCTAAAGATATTCTAGATTATATTTTATTCTTTATCTCAAAATAGGTTTAATTTTGTGACAGATTTGCCTGTGGGTTTTGTATGTACAATCATGCTTAAGGAAAATATTTTTCCCTTTAACAGAATCTTCTCCCACACTTTTGTAGTCCATGATAACTAACAAGTTGTATCTCATGTACTCATAAATAGTTTTACAAGGTCTGGGGCAACCAGGACTTGATTGAAGGTGAATTAAAATTGTCACTTATGTTTTTAGATGGCAAGAAACTGGGAGTTTAATTTTATGAATAAAAGAAGGACAGGAATTATTACTAACTCCTCAGAGTTGGCATATATAATTTAGCCAACTCAGTGGCACAATCTAATGTCATTCTCCAACTGAACAGCAAGTTCTATAAGGAAAGGGTGTTTTCTTAAGTGGTCCATGGCCTTTGAGATATGAGCAGATTATTACATAGATCCTAAGAAAAGAGCAGAAGATGAAAGTCTTAGCTCAGGATTTTATGGAGCCCAAGGACCTACTAAAGCAACACCTGTATTGTTATTTCCTCTTTTTAGATGCTAATAGAAAAGAAAGCTTGGACCACTTAAGCTCTTCAACTCATTTTTTCTTCATCAGTAAAATTAGAATGATGATATGTAACACAGGGTAATGTGAAAATTAGATGTAAAATGTCAAGTCCTATGCTCTCATGTAGGAGGCCTTTCCAAAATAAATAAATGAATAAATAAATAAATAAATAAATAAATAAATAAATAAAGGGTATGGAAGGAAATGAGCTTTTGGACATAAACTTGTGCCTTCAAAATCCAACTCACATGATGGTGGAGCCCAACACACTCGACTGGCCAGGCCCATTATAGCACTGAAATGAGCACCATGGTTATTTCCTCTGCTATATCACAGGAGTATTCCTCCACCTCCTCCACACTGTGAATACTGGGATGTATTATTCTCTGTTTCCAGGCCTGATCAGTACCCCTGGCAGGAAACAAAATCAGTGGTCAATCTGCCTACTCTTAGTTTCTTCATCCAGTTTCACCTTGACAGCTAAAACAGAAATTGCCTGACTCAAAGTTTTATTCTGCAAATTTTGTTCAAGTTCTAATTTTACGCAAACCCTATCCATTTCCACAATCCCAAGCAAATGAAATTTTGATCACTCAGAGGAAATTTATTTAGTACCTGATTCTTTTTTTTTCAAAAGCTACAAAAATGAGTATAATATTTGTTAATAAATTTATTTTATAGCAAAATAAACCTTTATTTTTATTATTTTATTTTTGTATTTATGTACCAGGGATTAAACCCAGGGGTACCTATCTACTGAGCCACATCTGCAGCCCATTTATTTTTTAATTTTGAGACAGGGTCTTCCTTATTTGGTTAGGATCTCACTGAGTTTCGGAGGCTAGCTTTGAACTTGTGATCTTCCTGTATCATTCTCCATAGCTGCCTGGCTAACCCTTGATTTTTTTAAAAAAGGAACAAATAAAATAGAACATCTGCTGAAAAGAGAAGGGTTATATTTTGCTCACAGTGATCAAAACCTGCAAAACATATACTGTGGGGGAATTATGTTTTTCTTGGCACCATTCTAACTCATTGCTTTTGTATTAGCTCCTAAAGTTATTGCTGGGTCATAATAATAAAGTAACCCCATCACTACTTTACAGTACAACGACAACACCTTTAAAAAATAAAGGCATACGTAGAAATAGACAGTGAGAAACAGTGGAAAGAAGCTTGTGCTCTGGAGCCAGACCTGCATGCAAACATTATACTTTTCTACTTTTCTGCTGCATCTTTCAATCTTGGCCTCAGTTTTTGCATCTGCTTAAGAGTATGGTGATAGATCATCAAAAGTGCTCAACAATCAAGTACAAGCCAATGATGCCCAGCTCACAATCCATATGTATAGCAGCTGTGCCTCAATTGATGTAACGGTTTATAATTTTCAATTTGCTGTAAAACTGGCTACTCCTACAAAGAAGTGGACAATTAGACAATTGTTTCTATGACAGCTTCCAATTCTAAAAGGGAGGAGTTATCTTTGCAACCATCAACATGCTTTATTGGAACAGCAATGGAGTACCTCCATCTAACACAACCAGCACATACCCTGGAAATATTCTGACAGTCCAAAGAACAAACCTCATAACTTAATTTACCTACAAAATCTACAGTTTTATTGCTAATAACCCTACACAACAGTCTTCTGGAAGAATGCAAATAGAGTGGTGAGACATTTAAAAGACAATATTTAAGCAAAATTACTTTTGTACCCAAATGAAATAATGTCAGACTGTTAATTTGCAAGGGTCAGCCTGTTCTAGGAGGCTGAAAAATTTATTTCACTCCTTCAATACATACACACTGATTCATGTTCTACCTTAACAAAACCTTGATTTCAGAATAGCCAGGAATGATTCTGGAACAGGACAGATGTTTTGCGTTTTTTTCTGGACTCTCTCCATGAGTGATGAGGGTGGAAATTGTTTAATTAGGCGATCTGGGTGACTCTGCTACAGCCACCTGTCCTGAATGGCTTTCAGGAACAGGCTCTGGGAAAGACTAACATTTATAGCAAATTAGCCCCTCCCTCAGATTGGCAGACAGAAATGGGCTGATTGTGCTTTGGATCTTTATAGACCTTAACACGAGAGAAAGGCTCTTGTAAATGTTCCTTAGCACTCATCTATAGGTTCATGCTTGGCATGAGGAGCAAATTTGTCTTGCCTCTATGGACAAGTTCTGCTCAGAACTACACAGAAATAGAGGAATTTGGGTAATGCATGAGCTTGTCCTGAGCACCTAGAACTTTTCAGATGCTGATTCAGTTGCTTGGTATATGTTGTTTTATACTTTCCTCATACAACTTTAGTAAGTCTATTATTGCTAGTTATAAAACTATCGATGAAGATATGGAAATCATAGCACAGAGCAGCTAATGAAATTGCAAACAGAAGCCTCCTAAGATGCTGAACAGACTCTGAACTGAGAGTTGTCTATCCTAAAGCCCATATTTTAAAATACAGCACTGTGGTTCAGATCAGTTTGGAAAAGTTAGACTCAAGTTACCCCCAGGGCAACGAGCTAGTTCCTTAATCTCAGATAAAACCTGTTTGCGACTTGGAATGCACAGCTGTGGAACAATCCCAATAGCAAAGATGGTGATGAATCAGATTACCTCTATTCATTCCATCCTTGACATACAGCAAGTGATTGCAAAATGGTGGGTTTTACCACCTGATTTGCCTCTTCATAAATAACCACTTGTACATGAACAAAGGCCACTAAGACAGGCTAAACCATGGGGAAACTGTCAGTGACAATCTGTATTTGGAATTAATATCAGCCACAAAAAGAAATTTCCCTGGGATCAGCATTAGAAAATGATAAAACTTGGTCTACGCCTAGTTCCTTCTCCCCAAACCTACCATCTTGAACTCATAACTGATGCTCACTAGTGCCACAGTTCAAGATTTCTAAAATGGAGTTTAAACAAGGCCAAGAAAGACAAGCTGTGTGGTGATTCCAGCAGAAACAGGAAGGTGGAGAGAAAAAGTTGTACCTATGGGCTCTATTTGTTCATTCCCTAGCAAGAGCTATATTAGTAAGTTTGAATGATTTTTTCTTTTTTGTAGTCCCATCAGAAAAGAGAGAAGAAATAACCTTCTCCTTACAGAGGTGACTGCATTTCTAAGTGCAAATTAGATCCTTGGTAAAATTTATATTTTGAAAAAATTTATTCCTATGACTTTTAGAACAAAGCTCCTCAGTTTATTAGGGGGCCACCAGATGGGATCATGCAAACCAAAGCTTAAGACCTAAAGACCACAGCTCTTAGTATGATGCTGTCTTTTTCTTCTTATTATTTTCTTTAACAAAGTGGGCTTTGGAGTGAGCTATGTACATGTGTGTAGCAACTTCAGATCAGGTTGCATTTCTATGAGAACTTTGGTGCTCCCTAAACCATTAAAATGTGAAGCTGCTGGATGTGAGTTCCACTTCTAGGCAGCATGCTATAGTGATCCAGTCTATACAACAATAATGTAATAAAATTCACAAAACTCCAGAGTTTTTCCCCCAAAATTTGAATATTTTCTTTTCATCAGGTTGGATATTCAGGAATTTGAAATTAGATAGATATGGGTTCCAAATTCAACTTTGTTATTGAAGATCTTTGTAATCTTTGGAAGGTCACTACATTTATAAATGAAGATCATAATCTAATTTATAGGGATATTAGCATTGAAATAATACACATAAATAATTTATCAGAATATCATACATTTGTAATAAATACTCAAATATCCACTGTTATTTTCTCTTTACCATGGTCATAGATCAATGTTCTGTTGGAAGCATGCACAGAAATTGGGTGATGGGATTATCTGGAAGTGTGGGAAATACTATTTTTCATTACAGCTGACACTAAGCACTATAAGATGTAGCACTATTTAATATACCACAAAGAAAATGACACAAGAATAAATGACACAAGCAAAAATGACACAAGAATAAAAAACTCTGCAAATATGAATGAGTCCAAACTCATTGTTTCCACAATGCCAGGAGTAAACCTAATGTAAACTGTAGACTTTATGTGATAATGATATGCCATGTATATTCATCCACTGTGGTAGCTGTGTCACTCTGGTGGAGATGTCAATAACACGGAGGCTGTCAGGGCAAGAGGTATTTGGGAAATCTCTACATTTTTCTCAACTTTGCTGTGAACCTAAAAATGCTCTTAAAAAATAAAGTTTATTTTTAGAAAAACAAATGAAATAAAGCCATTACCTCTAAACTATGGCATGATCTGCTCTGATCATTTTGTCACTTTAACTTTCTTTATAGAATTATTTTACATTAATGAAAGACACAATTCAATTACATGAAAATTCTTTATGTGACCTTTACAGTATTAAACAAAAAAGTCATTAAAGTATTCCTAAAACTTCAGCACATTCAACCTCTGAATCTTCTCAATCACTTTATCCCTCAGAACCATTCATTAATTTCTGCAGTATTTTCATCTGTGCTCATTTTGCAAGTTTTGAAATGAATGCTCTCCTTACCCTAATACTGTCAGCATTTTGTCTTTCTCTATAGAGTTGTAAGTTAGAAGGGGAGAAGGATGGAAGGAGCCTTCCCCTTCAGAGTCAACAGGAAGCTAGCTGTATATTTTCATGTTTGATGTGTTACCAAGTCCTGCTGGGTCAGTCACAGGAGGCACTCATGGCTTTGACATACCTTTCTCTTCTTGAGGGATGGGGCAATTTCCCCTGCCTTGTGGCACTGCATGGGGACCCACACCTGCAGCACTAGCCAAACATATAATCAAAGTGATAAGTCATGGCCAAGTGCAAGTCAAGTCAGGGCAAAGACACCCTAGCAAGAGCTGCCACCCACAGGCTGATAGTGGCTGCAATTCAGTGTCCATGGTGAGATTTGTCTCAATGTCAAAGACATAAAAATGTGAAAAATACATTTTTAAAATGATAAAATATAGAATCTCAATTGCCCAACTATTAAGAAGAAACATACCCTCTTCCATAAAAATGGTGAACCAACTCCCTTCTGTTATCAATTCATGGGCTAACTGCATAACCTTTGCTTTCTTTGAGATATGATCTTTGCCATATGCTGTATTAACAGCTTCGATAAATCTCCTGCCTTTTGCACTGCTGCCAACTTAAATTTCAATTTCATCAATTTTTGCCCCTTGCCAAAAATAGTGGGCAGCTTGAGGAATATAATTTTTACAGAAAGTCAATCTCAGGCTTAACTTTAAAAGGCACTGAAATGGGCTTTCTAGGGGGTAGGGGAGCTGACAATATATTCTATTTCTTGATCCAGATGCTGGTTATACAGGTATGCTCACTTGGGGGGGAAAAATTGGAGCTGTGTACAAATCATAAGTTTATAGATCAATAATTTTTCCCAAGTGATGATAACCACATAGATATGGTACCTGTATTTTCCTGCATACATGGCATAATTAAATTAAAAATTAAAAATAAACCAAAAGGCATCTATTATTCTAAAAAAATAGGGTGAGAACAAATTGCAATAATGTAATAATGAGCTTATCTGACTACCCTATGCATTAATTATATAGTCACATTTTTCGTGAATCTGAACCTCTGTTCCTCCAAATCTGTCAATTAGAAGCAAAGCCATTCCCTAGCCACTCATGTTGTAAATAGTTTCCTGACATGCTTCCATTCTCCCTCTCATTTTCTATCTTGAATTGAATGCCAAGTCTCGCTGATGTTACTTTCTAAACACCTTGGAATGCACAGCTGGGACCTCTGCAATATATTATCACTTAGAGCAACTCTGGTCTCTACTATTGCCTACTTTCAATACACTTTATCACCATGTGTCTTAAAGTAACCAGTTCAAATGTATGCCAGGTCATGTGACTTTCCCGCTCAAAACCATATTTTTGTGACCCATCCTCCGGGCACACTCAGCACCTGAACAGGTACATGCTGTAATCAGCCATTACAGCCCACTCCCATCACTTCCTATTCCATCATTTACACTGACACCTGTGGCATGTTCCATTCCCTACCTCTGTCCAAAGTCTATTGGCTTGAAAAACAGTTCTTTCCCCAGTCTCATCCCAACCTTCCTTCCTGCTCTCTGGGCTCCCACTATCCTTCTTTTCACTCAACAGTTGTACTTCAACTTGAATCTCAGCATCATCTTCAGGAAGAATCTTTCCTGAAATCTCTCCACACATACTGTGTTGACTGCACTCACCTGTGTTCCTCACATGTATATACTCATGTATACACTGCCTCTTAGATCTCCCCAGATCTTCTTGTTGTTCATTTATACATTAATTTCTCCCTCCAGTCTACTTCTCAAATACTTCTCTCTATGTGTTATTTACTCTGGCACTCTGAACTGTGAGCATCTGGCACTTAGTAGTACTCTATTAATATTTTATAAATGGAAATTAATGTGAAAGGGCTTGCTGAAATGGGAGGGCCCCTCTAGAAAGAACTTATTCACAAGTGTTTATCTGAGGCTAAGTAATATAATTAAATATATTTTATGTATTTGTGACATTTGGGGCATGTTTCATATTCATTTCTAAAAATCAGCATTATATTTTATGTTATTGCTTCCTATAAGGAATGATATATTATCAATACTCACATAAGTGGGTTGAACATCTAGCACTATAGGTTTTAAAGTTTTCACAGTAATCAACACCTGTTAGAGATTTAGGTAGCATGTTAAATTACTTGGCTACTAAATGATTTTTCACAGTCAATGGATTGAAGTTTTATAGCTTCAATGTTTAAAATAAGTAGTAAGACTTAGTCTTTGAGCTAGAAAAACCTCATGTCCCATATTATTTTAAAAATATTGCTATTTACAGTTAGAAAAGTGCTCAAATACATTTGTAGAGAGAAAGGTTTGGCTTTGATTTTTCTTCATCAAATTTAAGGGAAGCTAAGCAGATTTAATTTAAAATTGCAAGATAAAAACATCAAAAAAGAAAAATCAATCCTGGATGAGAAGATTGTATTTATAATGGACTCACAGAACATGCTTTTCATGACAGTGGGCGAAATGGGAAAAATGTAATAATTGCTTGCCGTGGTATTGCTTTTCTCTAAATTGACATTATCTGCATACAATTTAAACAACAAAAACAACAACAAAGAAACAAACAGATGGAAGTTGCTTTTCAGTGGCAAGTAAATTGATTCATTTGAAGTACCTCTTACATTTAGCATAAGCAGTTGAACATAGCAGAAGAATGGAAAAGAATCCACCCTCCTCCAGACTGCATGTGAGTAGTGAAAAGAATGGTTGACAACCCTTTGTTAGATCAAAAGATATTTGGGCCACTGTTGGCCCATTCCTGGGCAATAAGTCTGTTAGCAATGATTATTTCTACAGGTATTGCATGTCCCAGCCCAACACAGCTAACAAATTAGCTAGATATAGCAACAGGTGAAATGGTTCTGAAGCATGGAGAGAGAGATGCAGGACATTTTTTTTTTTTAAATAGCAGGAATTGAGCCCAGAGGCACTTTACCACTGAGCTACAGCCCTTTTTATTTTTTGATTTGGAACAGGTTATCACTAAGTTGCTTAGGGTCTTGCTAAATTGATGAGGCTAGCCTCAAACTTGTAATCTTCCTGCTTCAACCTCCTGAGTTACTAGGATTACAAGTATGTGCTGCCATGCCCAGCTGCAGAGCTTTTGTTAAGAGTTTGCACTGAGTTTGGTAAAAGCAATAAATGACCTTATATCCATATTAAATTAACAAAAGCTTTATGGAGCAAAAACAAAGAATAATCATTAACTTTATATCAAATTTCACAATATTTGCTTCTTTGAACTCAAACTTTCTGCTGAGTACTTATTCAAGTCACACATTATGATCAACAAAAATTTCACAAAACTATCCCTTTGCAAAAGGAAAAGATAACCAAGAGAAGGAAAAGAAGTGTGTAGCCTCCTTACATCATCTCAGCATCTTTTGTGCTTAGTGCTTGGCTGTAGATGCTTTCCTGAGTGTTCTGTCTACTTCATCACTCCGTCCTTCAGAGAATTATCTAAATCAAAACAACAACCAAAACTTATCATATTATGGGGGAAAACATGATATCTCTGGGACAAATCTCCTATGAATCCTGCTACTACTCCAAATCCTATCATGATAGAGACACTTGGGGAGCTTTACCTGCATGGATATCAAGTGCCTAATCTTACTGCATCTTTCTCCTGAGGCCCCTCACCCACTACGCCAGCTGTTCCTTCTACATAAATGGCCTTTTGTGGGGGTGTTAAGTGGTTGGCCATTTTGGCCATCATGGATTGATCCAGGAGGTTACTTATTTGCTCAAAGTAGCTATCAGAACTCTAATCTGGTCTAGATTAAGAAATTAAGCAAGATGGTCCATTATGGGTGTGGATTGCCTGTGCCAATCTTTCCTCTTTGCCTGTCCTTGACATGAATCACAGAGAAGAAAACAAATGACAGAGAAATACAGATCTCAAAAGGGCAAGAAACATAAGAGAAAATCATAAAATAGGAATTCGAGAGTCCAAGGTATGGTAAAATCATAATGGGAGCAAACACTTTCTAGCATTTGAATGTCCCCACCAAAACTCATGTTGAAATTTAATCCCTATTGTGAGAACTAAGAGGTCAGACCAGGTGGGACTTTTATGTCATAACTGGGTCAAGAAGGCTTTGCCCTCATGAATGGCTTATTCCATTCATGGATTAATGGATTAGTGGATTAATGGGTTATTTTTGGAGTGGCTTTGTTATAAAAGTGAGCTCTCTTTGGCTTGCTTGTTTTTGTTCTTCATGACATGACCCAGAATCAGGCCCTCAGCAGATGCAGAATAGATGCTGGCACCCTGCTCTTGGACTTCCTAAACCATCAGCTATAGAAATTTCTTTTCTCTACAAATTAGCCTTCCTTATAAATTGCTCAGTTATAGCAATAGAAAATGGACTAAGATAAACCTGCTTCTAAGGGAATACAAGATCCCAGATTCTTCAGAACCCTGGGAGTAGATCTATGTCCAATAGCTAATCAATAATGCTCCATTTCTCCATGGAACCTTTCCACACATGTGCTGAGACACCTTGCTCCTTTGTACTGCCTAAGGCCACCCACACATATCCCTTCTTAGTTACAGCCCCAACCCAGGTCCCTTACAGGGATGCTGACAGTTCATTTTGACTCTGAAATATAGAAAGCATAGGACTCAATAGTTTTTCCAATCCTCTGTCAAGTGACACTGACTTACAAAGTTCAATCAGCTCCAGTTATAGCATAAACACAGTTTCCACTAAAAACAACCCCACTCCCTCAAGCAACTCTACTGCCTGGTATGTTGAATAATGATGAAAAAATTACTACTCCATAGAGGATCTCATGCATCCCTTTCCTATCTACATGCAAACTGTTCTCTCTGCTTTCACAACTAAATATCTGGATTAGACAAAAGGAAATGAAGGGAAAGGAGTGAGAAGGGGAATAGGAAAGACAGTAGAATTAATCTGTCATAACTTTCCTAGCCTTGTATTTGTATACACAATCAGGGTCACTACATATCATGTATACCCACAAGAGGGGGACCCTACATAGAATAAATTATACTCTATGTATGTATAATTTACCAAAATAATTCTACTGTCATGTATAACTAAAAAAATGAAAAATAAAGATATAAAAATTAAAAAATAAGAAGTTCCCTTTTAAAGAATGGATTAATGGGGCTGGGGTTGTAGATCAGTTGGTAGATCATTTGCCTTGCATGTGTGAGGCACTGGGTTTGACCCTCAGCACCATAAAAACAAATAAATAAAATAAAGATATTGTGTCTGTCTACAACTAAAAAATTTTTTTAAAAAATGGATTTATGGGACAAAGTGACTTGAGAAAACTTGGGTAGTCATGCTGTAGAATCTATTATATATCCACTCTACAAACATTTGCAAGCTCCTACTAAGCATCACACACTCATCTCATTGGTAAGTGAAACAGATTGTATCCTCCAGAAGTGAATAGGAACCATACAGTCTATCATTTGTTCGTGGCCTGAGAGTTTCTCTATTCTAATGAATAATCAAGAGGAGATTGTTGAATGAAATAACACAAATGCTCTGTGATCTGAGCCTCTCCTTTTGTGCCTGCCCCAACCTGGGCCATCTTCTGTCTCACTCTCTGTGCCAGAGGCGCAAGGGTATTATGTGGGCTTAAAAGGGTAGCTCCTTTCTAACTCATTTGTTTAACAGGGGTTTGTGTACATCATCATTACGTCCTTAGTGTCCTACCTGGCACTCAATACATTTGTCCAGCAAATTGCATTATTTTCTCATCATTTGCTGATGGTGTCCTGGTCATGCAATACCGAGCAGGACTTTCTAACCTGTCAAGCACACACAATCTGTCTCCTCATAGCCATTATAAACAGAAATACACATTTGCTTTAAACAAGATCATCACTCTAAGTTTATCCCATAGATAGTTTGTCAAGTGTCTGGAAGTAGCAGGTGGAACTAGGTCACTAGCAGAAACGAAAATGTGGTCCAAATGCCATAACTAAAATGGACCGAGTGCCAAATGAATCTGATTGTGGCCTTGCTTCAGCTGCATTATCCCGCACTCATTCCAACTCAGCTGTGGCCATTATTCCTGTGTTGATTGCTGCCCCCCCCTCTCGCAAGTGGATGGCCATCCCATTCATTAGAGCTTTGTTTTCTTGAAAATTATTATTCACAATTTTTTTGGGTAACCGTCTAACATAGCAATATCCATGAAGTTGGAAAATTCAGGCATTTGATGAAAAAAGAATTGGAACATGAGTGGGGTCAATACGGGAATGAATGGTTCCATAAGTGATCAAGAAGAAAAAAATATTCTTAATTGCTTTGTTAAAGTTGTTACTGACCTCCAACTTCTCTCCCAATTTAATTTTTTTAGAAATTCCCATTTTGAAGACAACATCTACTATTTTTATTTTAGCTACAAATTGATATTCTATTTAAAAAATTCATCACTTTGTGAACATTAGCTAAGCAAATAAAGAAACAAAGAAGCAAATGGATTGCACTGAGAATTAGCTGAACGGGCAACATGAAGCCTATGTACATTTTCCAAATAGAGTTTTTAAGAAGTTAATGATTTTGGAGGTGAGACTGTACTGCATACAATTTGTATTAAGAAAAAAAGCACTATGTAGATATCAACATAAATTCCAAATGAAGTCATTTGAAAAACAAATTTATGTTTTTCCATCATGGTTAGTGAATAGAAAATATTTATTTCCCTGATGACTATTTATGCTGAATATTTTTTCATACACCTGTTGACCATCTGTATGTCCTCTTGAAGAAATGTCTATTTGGTCCATTGGCCATTTTTCAGATTATTTAATTTCTTTTTTTCTATAGGATTTTTGGAGTGCTATATATATATTCTGGATATTAACCCATGTCAGATGTACTATTTAAAAATGTTTTCTCCTTTTCCAAAGTTGTCACTTCACTTTTTTTTAGATGTTGATGGACCATTATTTTATTCATTTATTTATATGTGGTGCTGAGAATCAAATCCAGTGCCTCACACATTGGAGGTAAGTACTCTACCACTAAGCCTCAACCCGAGGTCTATCACTTCACTCTTGTTTCTTGTAATCTCACTTGTCTGTTTATATTCTATTCACTTTTGTTTCCTGTGCTTTTGTTTTATTTCATAGTTACTGGTCTTACATTTAAATCTCTTTTTTTACATTTCTTTTTTTCTTTCTCTTTTTATTTTATTGGTTTTTCTTAGTTATAAATGACAGCAGAATCCATTTTGATAAAATTATACAAACATGGAATGTATCTTATTCTAATCAGAAACCCATCCTTGTGGGAGGGCAAGATGGTGAGATTCATTTAGGTATTTTCATATGTATACGTAAGAAAATTATGTTAAACTTATTCTATTGTCTTTCCTATTTCTATCCACCCTTCCTTTTGTTCCCCTTTGTCTAATGTACTGAACTTCTCTTCTTCTCTCCCCTTCATTGTGATTTAGGTTCCACATGTCATCAAGAAAATTTGACCTTTTGTGTTTTGGGGTTGGCATGATATTCTCCAGATCCCTCCACTTACTGGAAAATGTCATAAAGTCTTCTGTATGGCTAAATAATATTCCATTGTGTATGTATAGCACAATTGATTTATTAATTCATCTGTTGAAGGGCACCTACGTTGGTTCCATAACTTAGCTATTGTGAATTATGCTGCTATAAACCTTGATGTGGATGCGTCACTATAGTATGCTGATTTTATGTCCTTTGGCTATATGCTGAGGAGTGGGATAACTGGGTTAAATGGTTGTTCCATTCCAATTTTCCTGAGGAATCTTCATACTGCTTTCCATACTGGTTGCACCAATTTGCAGTTCCATCAGCAATGTATGAGTGAAACTTTTTCCCCACATCCTCGCCAATGTTTATTGTTACTTATATTCTTTTTTAAAGTATTTTTTATTTGTTCTTTCTAGTTATACATGACAGTAGAATGTATTTTAACATATCATATATACATGGAGTAAAACTTCCCATTTCTTGTGGTTGTACATGATGTGGAGTTACACTGGTCGTGTATTCATATATGAATATAGGAAACTTATATCTGATTCATTCTAATGTCTTTCCCATTCCCATCCTTCTCTCCCCCCCATTCTCCCCTGTCCAATCTGATGGACCTCTACTTCTACTTCCACCCACCCCTGCCTATTTTGAGTCCGCATCTGTATAAGAGAGAACATTCAGCCTTTGGTTGTTTGGGATTGGCTTATTTCACTTAGCATAATAGCTTCCATTCCATCCATTTACCTGCAAATACCATAATTTCATTCTTCTTTATGGCTAAGTAATATTCATTTGTGTGTATGTACCACATTTTCTTTATCCATTTACCTATTCAAGGGCACTTAGGTTGGTTCCATAGCTTAGCTACTATTAATTGGCTCACTATGAATATTTATGTGGCCAAGTTAATTCAGTATGCTGATTTTAAGTCCTTTGGGTATATGCCGAGGAGTGGAATAACTGGATCAAATGGTGGTTCCATTCCAGTTTTCCTGAATAAACTCCATGTTGCTTTCCAGAGTGGTTTGCACCAAATTTCAGTCTCAGTAGCAATATACAAGTGTACCATTTTCCCCATATCCTTGCCAATCTTATTGTTATGTGTATTCTTGATAGTTGCCTTTTGACTGGAGTGAGATGAAATCTCTGTGTAGTTTTAATTTGTATTTCTCTAATTGCTAGTGATATAGAACATTTTTTCATATATTTTTTGCTCATTCATATTTCTTCTTTTGAAAAGGGCCTGTTCAGTTCTTTTGCCCATTTATTGATTGGGTTATTTGGGTTTTGGTTAAGTTTTTTGAGTTCTTTGTATATCCTGGAAATTTATGCCCTATCTGAGGTGCAGGTGGCAAAGATTTTTCTCCCATTCTCTTCTCACCCTTTTGATTGTTTCTTTTGCTATGAAGAAGTTTTAAATTCATGTTCAGAAGTGATATTGGCCAAATTATATTGTTACACTGTGTGCACAATATGTAACAGCAAATATGTAACAACAAATCCCATCATTGTACAACTACAATGCACCAATAAAAATTGTGGAAAGAAAAAATCTTTAATCCATTGTGAATTGATATTAGTAAGGAGGAGGAGGACGGAGAATGGAGGTAAGGTGTAGGATTAATCAGTGGCCACTAAGTTGGAGTCAGGTGGGAGTAAGAAATGCTACTCTTGCATAGTAGGGGGACTACAGACTAACAATGATGTACTGTGAATTTAAAAAACAAAACAAAACAAAATATTTCACTATTAAAAAAGATAAATAATATTTAAAGAGATAGGAATGTTTAACCTAATTTAACATTCCATAATAAATGCAAGGATCAAAATATCACATGATAGCCCAGAAATATGTAAAATACTTTTATTTTTGTGTATAAGTTATAAGTGATTTTAATTTAAGAAAAAGGAAGTAAAATATTTTTAAGAGGAAAAGTATTTCCCAGGCATGGTAGTGCACACCTGTAATCCCCAATAACTCGGTAGACTGAGGCAGGGGGATTGAAAGTTTGAGACCAGCCTCAGCAATTTAGTGAGGCTCTAAGCAACTTACCAAGACCCTGTCTCAAAAAGGGCTGGGGATGTGGCTAAGTGGTTAAGCATCTCTAGATTCAATTTCATATTTTGTTCATTTATTTAGTAACAAGTCAAAATTTCAGTTGAGTAATCTCAAATTCATATATAAATGAAATCATTCAAATTTATCTCCCACACACCACTTGATTCTAATTATTTTGCCTATATGGTGCTGGAAATGGAACCCAGGCCCTCACACATGCTGAGAAGCAGCTCTATAATTGAGCTACATACTCAACACTGATTCTAATTTTTCCCCTAACATTATAAATTTACTCATCTCACAAAACACTTGAAGGAATTAGAAACAAACTGAAAGTGAAGGTACAATAGATGTAATTGTTCACAAAAATCAAGGAATAAGAATTATTAAAATTCCAAGATCTTTCTAAGTAATCTTTAGAACTAAGGAAGAGAATAGTTTACATAATTTAAATCATAGACTTAAGAGAGAAACAAGTGGTTTCCACTCCTGAAGGTCTCATCAACTTAGTCTCTTAATTAAGGCAAGAAAACCAGAGGAAGATCTATGCTCCCTAAACAAAAACTCCAGTATGAGGGACTTGGAAAACTTGCCAACCAATACCATAATTTCATTCTTCTGCTGCAATCAATTGTGCTCTGAGATGCAGGAGAGAGCTAAGACCTAGAACTTAGACTCCAGAGTGAGCACAGTTCCCACCAGATCCAGCAACACTGCAGCCAGATCCCTGGGGAGATGGCTAAAAATGTAAGGTGTCTGGGGTTTTTCATTCACTTTGAATAATGAAAGCCCAGGTACAAATTTGCCAAATTGTTCTAGGTCAACTGCTCATTTATTGGCCATAATAATCTAGGATCCTGTTCTTACACTTTTTAAAAAAATCACATATTACTACATTATGATAAAGAATATCAGGGCTAAATTAAATAATATACTAGGTTCTGAAATCTAGATATTTCAAAAATCTGGACCTGAGTAAAATGGAATAGCTAAGTATTTATGGATAATCTCTTATATATACTAGTCAGGGAGAATAAGATAATGCTTAGGGATCAAACCATTGAATCTTAAATTAAATGGCAATATGCACTGCATTTATAATAGTATATAAAACACAATTATGTCACTTAAGTTAATATTATATTATGTTATATTAACCTTGGTGAACATTCTGGACTTTGGACCCAATAGGCATAACTTTGAATTTTAAATATGACAATTTCCCCTTAACTTTGTAAAAGTTTCTGCATTTTGTGAACCTGAGATGTTCCCTGTGTAACAGGAATAATGTCAATTCCTAACCCATAGTATTGTTGAAAGGCTGCGTGAATAAATGTCTTTCACAGGGCTGATGATTAATTATAAAGACATTATTGAACGGGGTTGGTACACATATAGTATGCTGGATGAGCATGCAAAAATGTTTAGGAGGAAAATTCTAGCATTTACTATTACTTGGCACAAAAAATTAGAAAATTAATGAATAATAATCAACCACATGTGAGCAAGTGTTAAGTGAGTCAGTGTGATGACTGAAAGAATAGCAGGCTTTGCAGTCTACTATCTGGGTTTAAGTATTTGTCTTGGTTATGTATATTCCCCTCTCATTGTATTTCACATCATCTAGGATGGAATGCTGACATAATTAATCATCAGAAAGAACACCATTTCCTTAGTATTTGGCAGGAAACCTTGTTAGAACTGAAATATGGCAAAAATTTCTTTCATCTTCCTTTCTAGAAACTTCTCTATCCCACTTGCCAACATTGGGTGGATGAGAAATAAATCATACAATTCTGTGATTTGAAATTACAAAGATTTGAGAGTTGTTTCTTCAGTGCTGATAATGGAAAGTGACTGATAAGAATAACATTTTATAAACAGAAAAAAAATGATAAGGAACCAGATTGTGAAAGTGGAGTGAACCTGGGACATCAGTTTGGTCTGCCATAATAAAATATCACTGTATCAATGGCTTATGCATGAGAAATGTATTTTTCTCACATTCTGGAAGCTGTGAGAAAGACCTGACAAAAACAACTTGGAAGAGAAAAAGTTTATTTTGGCTATTGGTTTCAGAGGTCTCAGTTCATAGTCAACCAACTCTATAGCTCTAGTCCTGAGATGAGGCCAAACATGATGGTGGAAGGGCATGCCATAGGAAAGCTGCTCAGTTCATGGCAGCCAGGAAGCATAGAGAGAGCAGAAGGAACCAGAGACAAAATATAAACCCCAAAGGCACACCTCCAGTAACCTATTAACTTCAACCACACTCAACCTGCCTATATTACCACCCAGTTAATCCATATCAGTAGATGAATCCACTGAAGATGCTAATGTTCTCATAACCCAATTTTTTCACCTCTGAACATTCTTGCATTGTCTCACACATGAGTTTTTTTGGGACATCTCATATATAAAATGAAAACATAGAGTCACTTTCTTAGTGTGTCATTATAGGGAAGTATGTAGGGAGAGAAAGAAAAAAAGAGCAATCTCTCTGGAATGTCTTCTTACAAGGGCACTAATCCCATTAAGTTTACTCCAACCTCATGCCCTCATCTACACCTCTCAAACACCTTCACATTAGGAGTCAGGGCTTCAGCATATGAATATTGGAGTGGGGTGGGGCACAATTCAGTTCACAGAATGGAGACAGAAGAACTTTAAAAGTAAAAAAATGCTAAATTCCAACCTGTAGCCAAAAAAAAAAAAAAAAAAAAGTAATATTGCAGTGACTGGGCATACTGTGAAAACACCAACCATCTTAATTTGGTGGATTCTTGATCCCCAGACCCAACTGTAATGATAGTCTGATGTCAGAAAAGAAACAAATGAAAAGGTCAAAGACTAAAGATCACTAGAAAGAAAATTTTAAAGAAGTCATGCAACTAACTGTCAGTTTATTTGATTATGGAAATGCAGATAGAAAAAAAGATAAGGAGATGTGAGATAAGAATCAATGATAATGATGTGATGATAAGAATCAATGTTGGAACTAAAAATCGTGTAGCAATCAAACTACAGAGATGCAATGTCAGGGTGTCCTAGAATCACTGGCCACAAAACATCTTTTCACAAGTTCAAAGCTTTGCTGACTCCTGAGATAAAATTTGTGTGGAAAAAGTTCAATGCTTCCAGAAGAATTAATGCCTGCAAATTTATAAAGCCTGAGCCAAGATTTCAGTTTCTGCCCATTATAGGGAGGTAGAATTCAGGATTTGGATCCTATCAAATTACAAAGGTTTAGCAAACACTTCACAATCATGCTGCAGGGGCAAAGGCTAAGGCTTACTCTCAGATGACAAATGAAACTGAAATTTTGTGAGAGTCTCCAAAAATTCAAGCCAATTGCCCAGGATTTTTAACATCGTATGAAAAGGAAAATAAATTTTTAAAAGAAAGAGTAGAATTCAGAGTCCCTATCAGATTCTATTCTTAATTTTGAATGTAATTTAATTAAAAAACATGAAAGTATTTTCATAGTCAAGAAAAGGAAAATCAATAGAAATATGTTCTCAATTACCTAGTTGTTCTCAATTACCTACTTACAATACATGCTTTAAGCATTCTTCTCATTAATTCTAAGTATATTAGAGACTTAAAAAGAAAAGATGATAAAATGACAATTAACAGAGAACCCTAGAAGAGCAAAGGAAACTGAAAAGAATTATAAGCTGAGTGTGTTGGCACACACTGTGATCCCAGTGGCTGAGAGGTGGAGGTAAGCAGATTGCAAGTTCAAAGCCTGCCTCAGAAACTTAGCAAGGCATAAGCAACTTAGTGATACCTGTTTCTTAATAAAAAATAAAAACGGTTGGGGATGTGGCTCAGTGGTTAAGCACATCTGGGTTCAATCCCTGGTACAAAAAAAAATCACATAAATCAAACACAAATTCTAGAGTTGTTAAATAGAAATTTTCATATGAAATAGAAATTTGCTGAACTGACCTAATAAAACACTACAGACAGTGTCTGATAAAACATTATCAGACAAATGCCTAAGAAAGTGTCACCATAACATAGAGAACATAAATAGACTCTGTCCAATGTAACAGGGATACCATGAGACTGAAAAATAAAATAAACAGAGCTTTAGTCACCTAAAGAACAATGTAAAAGAATCATATATGTATCTAATTGGAGTCTCAGAAGAAATATAATGACATAGAAAAAATATATGGAAAGAGAAACTAGATAAATATTTCCCAATTCAAGGAAAACATCTCAATTTACATATCCAAGAAGATCAATAAATTCTAGTAGGATGAATAAAAAGGAAGCCATATACAGGCACATCACAGTCAAACTTCAGAAAACCAAATGATCAGAAAATCTTGAAAGCAGTCAGATAAAACCAGCACTAATGAGCATAAAATTACAGATACTCTGACTCTTCTTCAGAAACAATGGAAGTCAAGGGTATAATGGAATAGCATTGTATGTACCAAGAATATAACTTTTAACTAGAATTCTAAATTTGGAGAAGGGGATCCATATGAAGGCAAAATCAAAACAAAACAAAATCACAGTAAATAAATAATACATTATCTGACAAATAAAAGCTAACACCTTTGCTTGGCAGCAGAACTGTAAGCAAGAAATGCTAACACAAATTCTTTCAGGCTCTAGACAACACAGGGAGTAAACAATTTTAAATGACAAATAACTGGGTAAACAAACTATCTTTTCTCAGTTACTTGTAAGGAGTATCTACCATAGACATGCTGGGACATGCTGGGACTCACTAAGTTGCTGGCCATGAGGAATAGCAGCTATAGGCATGCTTAGCAATGAATGGTTACAATAATTAGGGAGCACAGCTCCATGGACATGTGCAAAGAACATGCCCTGTTGCAATTACATCATCTCACTGGACATAACTAATGGACATTGACTTTCACTGGGTGTAACAAATCACCAACACACACTATCAACTTGGAACTGTATTTAAACTGCTTGTTCTGCCATATCAATGAGGCTGCTACGAGGACATCAGCGAGACTGGCCACCTGACTTTCTATCCCCAGGTCCACTCCACCATTCCCTGACATCCAACCATACGATAGAGAGAACCACCAGACAATGACAATGTCTGCTCCCTGGCTAACAGAAGTTGTCTGGCATCAGAGGTATTTTGGGGCTTACGGTTGCCCTAAGAATGTGTGATTTGCTTGTAGTGTTTCATTAAAATGCTAGTTGTGTGCATTAAATGCTAGTTGGGGTGTTCCAGCACACAAACACTTTTTGCATTAATTATTTCAGTTTGATGATTGGTGTGATTAAATATATACTTGCATTAAAGAAAATCTACCTCAAGGAATTATTCACAGCACCACTGACAACATTACTATAAAAGGAAACAACTGAATGAAAAAAATTAGCATTATAGTATGAACTGTATGATATACCATGATATAACAAAATCAGTTGACAAAATCACATAACACAGGGGTAAGTTAAATGAATTTACACCTTTGCAATTCTCTTACATTTTATTTGAAATAATACATTGTAAGTCTTTGAATGAACTGTGATAGATTAAGGTGCAGATTGATATTTCTAAAATAATCTTTAAAAGTACCAAAAAAATACCAAAAGCCATGAAAACAAATTGATCAACAAACATTGACTCAATCTAATAAATATTTTATGGATGAATAAAAAACATAAGAAGAGGAAAGTAGGATTTTAAGAAATCAGACAGAATATACTAAGAGGGAAATGACAGACCTAAATATGGTTGTATTACACAGAAATCTTCTAAGCACTCAACTGAACTGAGGACAAAATGAAGATATGATTAAATGCTATCTATATGATATACACTTTAAGTATAAAGATACAATAAGAAAATTAAAAAGAATGAGCATAAGAAAATAGTAAGAATATACTAATATCCAACAAGTGTTCATACTTCCAAGTTAAATAAAAAGTGTGATACAAATATATACCCATTAGAAAGGCTGAAACTAAAAAGAGTGGCAAAATCCAAAGCTGGAGACACCATGAAGCAACTATGACTCTCATAGTTTGTTTGTGGGAATGAACTTGGAGGAACTACCTTGGATAACAGTTTAGATGGTTTTAATACAGTTAAACATAAAGCTACCCTATGGCCCAGCAATTCTTACTACTGAGTAATTTCCAAGAAAACAGGAAATAGATGTTTTCAAAGACTTGTACAAACAAGTTCATAATGACTTTATTCATAATAAATAAAAACTGAAAACCACAAAAATGTCCATCAGCTGGAAAACACAAACAAATCCTGGTATATTCAGAAGATAAAATACAATTCAGCTACAGGAAGGGATAAATTACTAATCATACAGAGAGATGAATATCAAGAACATATTTTAAGCAAAATAAGCTAGTTACAAAAGAACACATGCTTCCTTTCCCCAGGACATCAAAAACAATCAAACCAACGTGTTATGATGAAAATCAGAACATGATTTGCTTTTACATGTGAAAGGACTGGTCAGAGAGGATATAAGGAAGCTTTGTGTTGATGGGAACGTTCAACACATCGATGAAGTAAAGGGCCACCTGAGGGTATACATTTACCAAACTCTCATAACTGTTCTTTTATGATCTGAGAATTTTACTGCATTTAAATTTTCTTTAATTAAAAAAATCACATTTCTAAATAATGCTGGATTTGGAATTTTAAGGCTCATTTAATTTCATATTCTATGACTTTTCCTCTATTCCACACTACATTCATTAACATTAAATTATGGAAGAAATCTTAGCTGATGATCTAGGTTGGTATTTTTGTCTATGAAAAACAACCTTATTTTTATTTTTCTAATAGCCATATCTTCCCTTTTTACAATATGCTTTCTGGGGTAGAAAAAGAAGTGAGCTTCTTGGGAAGTTGCATCAAGCTCTTTAAAACTGCAGGAATGCCAATTACATAGTTTCAGAAACAGATCCCAGAGAGATAGTCCCAATACCAAGTATGCAGATACCACATTGTTTTATAAAGTATGTATTTCAACAGTCATCTAAAAGCAATGAGAAGTAAACAAAGAAAACAAAAAAGTTCATGAAATAAGCATGTTATAAAAGTTTGGGTTTTTTAGTTCTGTCCCATTTTGTTACTTCATTTTTATATCTACACTGAAGATTTTAAGAGGCAAATTTATGTCTATGACCTTTGGTGGGTCAAATAAAGAAAAACTGTATATGCAATTAAAGCCATCAGTTGCTCCAGGCCTAATGTTTTTCCTCCATTCGTTGTATATTCATTTAGTTATTCATTCCATCATAAAAGTTACTTGAATTTCAGATTAGTGCTGATATAAGATTAAGCACAAATGAGGTACAGGTCCTGGCTTTAAGAAGCTTTGGCTAACAGCATTTATAGATAATTACAAGGATAAATTATGGCAAGTGCTAGAATTAACCCATAAAACTTCATGGCAAGTGCTAGAATTAACCCATAGGATTAGAGAACATATATGACAGTCACTTAGGTATGCTTTTGCATACATAAATATCATATATATATATACATATATTATCATGTGATATGTCATATATTATATCTTATATACATACTATATATTATCACATGCATATATAATATACTTTATATGTATGTATGATATATATATATATATATATATATATATATATATATATATATAATGTGCTATTTATATTATTTCTCAATGAGGGAAGCAGAGCATTGTTTATCTAATAACATGCATGCACTCCAAGTCTCATCTCTTCCTTATGCAGAAAATTCATGATATACATAATCACCACCCTAAGGAGCCAGACAGACTGTGATAGCTCTGTACAAATGGATCCTGTCATATGGAGCTACCCATTTTAGATTTCTTTTTTATAAATGGCACCTAAAAATATTTCCTAACAGCTTTCTCTACTATTGTTATAATTATAGTATTACTAAAAAGAAAAATAAAAAAGTTAAGGACATATATTTTCACCTTCAAGTTCTTTAGATAATGTAGTTCTTGCTTTTGATAGATTACATCGATATCTGGGATAAGTACTTTGTGAGATTAATTCACAGAAGAGAAAAACATCTCATATCCCATCCAAAATTTCAGGGTTGGTGGACATTTCCTAATTACACCTTCTTCATTTGTTTGATAACTCAAAATTGACTCTAGAAACTACTACTCGATCCATGGTAATGTGTTATATCATTGTAGGTTAATTAATTAGATTTTCAAGCTAGCCTAATTCATATTTCTGGATTGCTGGACATAGGTTTTAATATAAGCACTTCAACATGCAGTAACCCAACAAATAACAATTCACTAGATTTGAAATTGTTAATTCTTATATCAAGTTATTCAACAGGCCATGAATTAACATTTCTTGGCATATCATTTCAACCTTCAACATTCATGACACACAAAGTTGAATCACTAGAAAAAAAGAAACAGCTGTTACTGAGTGAAAAGGGGAACACTGTTAAAAACTTGAAAATCATTCTGGGTAATCTGTTCACATTCTGGAAACTAACAGCTGCTTTGCAAATACAAAATCCATACACTTCAGTATTTATTTTACATTTGTCTCTTTGCCATTTTGGTGTTTGTCATCAGGATGTAATAGCTGAGATTACACAGCTATTGTACATTGGACCTTCCACCAGCTACCCATCTACTACAGGAGGTCCAATGGTGCCCCTATTGCTTGTACAAGAATAGCCAAGTCAAACAATGCTGAGCAATAAGTAAAAGATAAAAATATCTCCAGTAATAATGGAGTGTTAAATGAGCATAGGAATCCAGAATTTTGACATGCTAGACCAGGCCATGAAATGTGGCCATTGGGAAGCTCTAGTGATATCACAGAGTTTTCAGTACTGTTAAGTATATGGAGACCAAACCAGCAAGGATACTTGAAGAACTTAGGCAGTAGACAGTAGTCAATCAATGCATAATACTTAGTTAAGTGAATAGAGATTATTTATTACAATACTTATTTTGGCAATCCTAAGTATTTTGTATTTCATATCACTCTATTCATTAGTAGATAGGTTTGATGGTGTCTTAAAATTTCTACATACTCTACCCCGTAGGAGAAGGGAATGTTTTTAGGGATTGTTTCTGGTTCACCATAGACTTCTTCTTTCAGGCTAGCATGTAGAAGAAATTAATCTGGTTGGTACAGCATAGTAGCAGCCATTGATTGATATGTCTTCCCTGCGTACATAGTTACTGCAAAAAGAGCATTAGCTGTATCTTGATTCTCTTCTATCCTCTTAGACATGCCAATATGTAGGCACAATGCTCACCTTGGCTATCAAACTAAGTGGTGGTGGGGTTGGGCTCCCTTTCTGGGTAAGTCAAATCCACCTCTATCTTTTTTACCTAATCTTGGTAAATGATCAATCATTCTTTGCCCTGAATGTATGGGGAGCTTGTAGTAAAAAATTGAGCACCGGATCCAGATTATAACCCCATTATATCCACATTTAGGCCTTTTGTGTTTATTCCTGATGAGCTATTACTCACAGAAGAAGGGGATTGACACTGATAGTCCCCTATTCAGCATCACTTCTCAACTATATAACTGATTTTGATAAAGAATATGTGTAGTATAAATATCTGTACAAATCCCTGGTACCTAGCTTAGTGCTTCAAAACCCTTGGAATTTCCAGGCTGATAGGAATGGCTCTGTTACCCTAATGAGGTAACTTATAGTTGGTCCTAACTAGCTTCCAGCTGTAGTTTGGTCAACTGAAGGACCAACTATTGTGATTAAAGCATTGGATCATTGAGCCACCCTGAGCTCCGGGGAGCCAATGGGGTTGAAGTTTGAGTGCAATCATGTGGCCAGTGCTTTTATCCACCATGCCTATGTAGTGAAACTCTGGACTCCAGGGCTCAGTGCAGTTCCTGGTTGGTTAACACAATGATGTGCTCAGAGGATGATTCATCCTGACTACATGAGGAGAACACAAGGGCGCTGCTTGCTCCCTCCTATACTCTGCTATAAGTGAATCCTTTACACTAAAACTAGTGTATCATAAATATAGTACTTTTATGAGTTATGTGAATTATTCAAGGAAATTATTGAGCCTATTAGAGTTATGGGGCCCTCCAAACTCATTCCATTAGAAGGATGAGTGGCTTGGGGACCATCAAAGTATGCCTAGTGTGTGAAGTAAAGGCAGTCGTGTGGATGACTGAGTCTTTAAGATGTGGGTCTATGCTAACTCCAGATGGTTAGCATCAGAACTATATTGCTATATTCCCAATTGGTGTCAGACCACTGGAGCTGGTACAGAATGGAGCTTTAAAGAGTCACCTGCATGAAGTAATGGAGACCACCATAGTTTTGTAGGCAACATAGAAATTTTTAGAGAAGATACTTGAAATAGACATATAAAAGACAGTGATTCATTTAAATATAAAGATAATATAGTAACTTCAAGATTTTTAATTTCAAGCAATAAAGTGTGTATGTATAAGTTTATGTAAACATGCACTACATACGTAAATGATACAGGTATCAAATGTCTATTTTGCATATGGATATAGATGTGTGTATAAAGCATGTATGCTCTAAAAGCTTCAGATCATTAGTCCTTTGGCTTTTCAACAAAGATGTTAATTTTCTTTGAGAAATGGAACATCTTAGAGGATCAAAGTAAGGGCCAATGGAGGTATTTCACCTAGTAGCCAAGAAGAAACATGGCAAAGTAAACATGAAAGAGATGTCCTTTGAGACCAGAATTCTGACCCTATCTTTTCATGACCTTTCCTATTTTTTATCTATTTTGAATTAACATAGAATACTATACCCTCCAAATAATGTGAAATATGAAAATCCCTATCTCTGATAAAATAGAAAATATCAGCCTATTTTTTTAAAGCAATCAATGGATAAAGAATATTGTTTTCATCTTCAAAGTTACAGTCCTGCCAAAATGTGTCATTTCAGTATCAATAACCCTTATTATGCAAAATAAACATTTAGAACAATGGAAGGAAGGGCAAAATGACAGACATTAACCCAATCATTCCTTAAAGAAAAGGCATCAGTTTGCTGATGAGTCCCTCACTAAATCATTCCAGAGAGGAATGCTTTGAAAAGAAAGCAGGAAGTTAATAAGTTTAGAGATGAAGCCACTTAGAAATCTGAGCAAAAGAGTAGAATCTAGAGACTCATTGCTTCCATTTCTCCATCTGTTAGATAATTAAAGCTATTTACCTTCTTCTGAGAGGTTTAGGAAAGATTAGTTAATTTCCTACAATATGTTGAAAGCAAAAACTGTGTTTTCAGCAAGTGTGTTTCGTACACTTACTTGGTTGGGCATTACTGTTAATCAACACCAGAGACCAAGAGATTCAACAACAGAAACCTAAGAACGTAGAGTCATGAGTGGAAAAGAAATTAAATCAATAGGGACTGGTTTACAGACTACTTTGATTAAAAAGTGGAACTGCCACTTTTTAAAATCTTTTTCATAAAACATGCATAAACATCCCCCTCTGTACTAAATAGTGTAATGTATTAATAAAGTGTCCTTGGTTGAATTAAGATCTAATAACTTTTTAGCATTTACTTTATATGTGGCTATATGCTAAGTGACTTGCATGCATTAACTTATTTCATCTCCAAAATTATAATTATTGATAACATTTTACTATTCCCATTTTGTGAATTAGGAAATGGAGGTGACACAAGTTTAATTATTTTGGGCTAAATTATCTGTACAGTTAAGATATAGCAAAGCTAAAATATAAATTCTGTAGCCTGTGATCATAGTTGTACTGCCTACAGATGCTATATGTTTTATTCAGGGTTTGAGCTGTTGTGGGGAAAAGACCCAACAAGAAAATCTTAGAGGAGGAAAAGTTTATTGTTTGGCTCTTAGTTTCAGAGGTCTCATTCCATCGATGGACCAAAGAATGGACCATAGATGGCTAAGTCTATTGCCACTTGGGCTCTTATAAACATAACTCCCCTATTCTGTCTCACAAATGTTAAGGATTCCAACTTGAGCTCAACAGTTTTCTGAGGGTCCTTCAGGATCCCAAGTGACTTATGATCCTAGTGAACACCCACATCCAAAGAAGAATGCAACCTAAAACATCATCAAAGAATAAATAATAATCTCTAACTCTTAAAACTGTCAGGCAGCATTTGATTATTCACTGTCAATTATCTTATTTATTAGTCTTCCAATATGTCATTTTATAAAAAAAGCAAATTAAAATGTAGAATGATTATCAATGGTCCAATCCCACTAAACTAGTAAGTTTACAGATCCAGGATTAGTTACAGATCCTGGATTGAACCAAGAGTATGGTAAGAAAAACTTCTGAGCTGAACATTATAGGTAGAACAACCATGTGCCAAGTTTAAGATCAAATATTAAGTAATTATGTCTATTTGGATGTTTTACCCTAAAGTTAGCTAATTAGTCCTGGGCAAAGTAAATTCAAAGGCTTAAAATAGATTCTGATATGACATGTCATGAATTTCTTAATTTTATTTCTTAATAAAACTTTAAAAATCAAAAATCAAAAATCCTTCTATTGTATACATGAGAAAACTGAGCTTACAGGTAAGCAGAAAAGCTATGCCACATGATTACTAATTTGACAACTGCAACAGCAGATAGAAAAGAGCTCCATGATATTATGCCAAGACAATACCTTCACAGGAAATAACACAAAGTAGCTAATGTGGCATTCACAGCTCCTAAAATTATTCTGTGCTTTTAAACTCAGTCTGCACTATACTGTCAAAAACATTTATTTCCGACATTAAATGCCTGGCTTTAATTAAGTTATTTATATAGATTTTTTACTCCAAATGTATTTGTTGAAAAGGTGGAATGTATCAAAAACAAACTGTGAGATTTTGCTATGCACTACAGCATCTCCCCCTCCTGCATATAAATGATTTAATGAGATAATGGGACTTTGGAATGGTGTGCAAATCCAAAAGGGAGCAGATGCTGCCAAAAAGGTCATTTCTTGATGCCTGTAGCAAAGGGAAATGTTCAAAATGGACCAGCATAAACACACCAGGAGGCACTTTGGAATGTTCTCTTCAGCCATTTACAAGGTATTTTATGTGATGTGCTTGATAAAAATAATAAACATCTTATATCAAATGGTTGAAATGATGTCTCATGGTTCTGCTACCTGCTGTGGTATCGCTTTATGTCACCAGAGAAACTTAGAGAATGTCTAAGTCCAACACAAAGTTAGCAACATTTAAAAAAATCTATTGGTTACTCTATCATAAGTTGTTGTTTTTGTTTTGTGGAGATTATATTTTTGCTTCTGTTTTTGTACATTATAGTAGGCCCACAGATAAATTCTTTTGGCAATTATTAACCTATAAACTCTTCTACCCCTAAGTTGAAATTTTGCCATGAATTAATCTGTATATAATGCAAATTCCAAAATATGTTCCAATACAGGGAATATGCAACATTAGTATTTTGGGACAAATAAAATATTACAGAAACATTCAATATGTTAATAATTCAAAATCAGATGTTTAATGTTCATCTCAGCATGTCTTCTGTATTCTCTTCCTTACTCTTTGAGTAATTTTCTTAAGCAATTGTTTAGAAAAGTTCTGGAAAAGGATCCCCTAGTAGCTTAAGATAATTTTTGTTAAGAAGCTAAATTCATCTCTGAAGCACTTCAAAGATCCATTGCTGGCTTTGCCTTAGCAGCTCATGAGACAGGATCGCTTTCTAAATCCTGGAATTTTTGCTTTCTTTTTTTTACTTTCTTTTTGATTATTGGTTTACAATCTGAGTTCCTTGAAGATATTAAAGGACAGAGATAAGGATTTTATGCATAGAGGCTTATGAGATCAAGTCCTGTATCCTTGGCTTGAGAATAAGGTCAGCCCTCTGTTCCATCACAAGTAGAACATCTGTCCACTGCCACTTTGGGAACTTCAGTGATACCAATGAATTAGGCAGGTATCAGACCTGAGGGTCAGCTGGTCGTGGACTCCAGTTTGGGAAAAGGGGGTTGGAGGCCTCTTCAGGTGGCAGCATTTGCCTTTTGCATGAACACTATTCTAGAAAGTCTTCTATATTAAAATACCCACTTTCAAGTCCTCTTCTCAAGGCCCCTCATTCAAGCTGACATTCCACTCTTTTAACTTCCTAACAGGTCTTAACACTCATCTTTCTCAGTAGCTCCCCACTTTTTACCACCAACAAAATAAAATACAAAACCAAATAAATGAAGTAAAAAACCAATCAAACAAATGAGGCTGGCTTTGAACTTATGATCCTCCTGGGTCAGTCTCCTGAGCTGCTGGGATTATCCGTGTGCACCTTGGAGCCTGACTCAATAATCTATTTTTAATTCATGACTAATTTAAGTGTTTGGCTTTGCCTCCATCCTTTCTCTCATCAGATCTATCTTACAATGTCTCTAAATTATAGTTATTTCCTAACTACCCACTCTTATTTCATCATTGGTATCTTCTTCTTTCCCTGACAACACAAATGCAAGGTCTTCAAAGATAAGCTTAGCCTTTAAACTCTCTCTCTCTTTTTTAAATTTATCATTTTTTTTAGTTGTAGCTAGACACAATACCTTTATTTTATTTATTTATTTTTATGTGATGCTGACAATCAAACCTGGTGCCTCACACATATGAGGCAAGTGCTCTGCCACTAAGCCACAATCCCAGCCCAGTCTTTAAACTCTTGAATAAATCTTTGAGACAATCAGTAACTGATCTCTTATTATATCAACTATCAACAATCAGTTGTTTTCTGCCTTCAGTTTTGATTTTCCTGGGAATAAGTTCTCTGAAATATCTGCAGAGAGCAGAGAGAAGCAGAAAGAAGATACACAATTGTCCTGATTCTCTCATAGCTCCTAGTCAGCTCTTTGGTTGAATGAATACAATTAGATGAGAAAGAAAATCTCTTTAATACTATGTTTGGAGAATTATGGAAGAAACACAAACAGCCTTAAAAGAAACTGAATATACAAAGCAGTCCATTCTATGAAACCTGCTGCAGTGTAAGAAAATCACATAATTTGAAAAGTTGATACCATTCTCATTTATTTTATGACTTGATATTTTATTTATAATATTTATTTATCCTGTTTCCTTCTCTGTAGATTTTATGCTATCCCTGGTACAACTGAATTCTGAAAGGCACTGGCTGCATACTGTTTGAAATAAAATAACTCTGCCAAATGAAATTGGAATTTCCCAAAAGATAAAATTTATCCAAACCATCAGAAAACAGAGAGAATAAACCTAAAGAACTAGAAAGGTCACAAACAATTTTTGTAACTGCTGCTTGCTTCTGGTAGGGAGAAGCTAGCCTTTCTTTTCTGAGCTAGAACAATAACAAGCTGATAACAAAGGAAGTCTTTGCTTTTAAGGCAGGAGCTTGTGCCTTTTACATTTGCCAAAGCACTGAGTGCATATCCTCTAGAAAAGCCTTGACTGGATTCTGTTTACAAACCAGAATGAATGAAAGCATTCATTCAAAAATCCTCATTTATCATTTAAATAGGAAAATTATAACCAAGTGTTTTCTGAGACCATGTGTTTGTTTACAAGATCACTGGCTCTACCAATGCTGGTTATAGCATATATACCACTGTTCCACCATAAGTGCCGGGGGGGCTTATTCTACGTAAGCAGGCATTTACCACCAATGCACTCTTAGAGCCATTTTCAAATTCCACTTAAATTTCAAATTCTTGACTCCCTCATACATTTTAGATTCCTTCCTACAGATGTCTTGCTTTAAAAATTTTCTTAGCTTTTCCTTCAAAGCATACTTGACTCAACTGTCCATCTTGGTAATCCATTCCACATACTTCCCTGAGTTGGGCAACCATGAAGAATGGAAGGGTGGGACTGGGTTTGTAGTTCAGGGGTAGAGCACTTGCCTTCAAGCATGAGGCCCTTGGTTGGATCCTCAGCACCAAATTAAATAAATAAATAAATAAATATATTGTTTCCACGTACAGCTAAAAAAAAAAAAAAGGAAGTTAAAAAAAATGGAAAGATTGACATTTCTTTTTTATCGATTTTTTTTTTTTTTTAAAGAGAGAGAGAGAGAGAATTTTAATATTTATTTTTTAGTTTTCGGCGGACACAACATCTTTGTTTGTATGTGGTGCTGAGGATCGGACCGGGGCCGCACGCATGCCAGGCGAGCGTGCTACCACTTGAACCACATCCCCAGTCCCTGTTTTTCATTTTTTATTTTGAGACAGGGTCTCCAATATTGCTTAGGATCTCTCTAAGTTGCTCAGGCTGGCCTTGAACTTTCCTTCCTTCTGCTTCAGACTCCTGAATTTCTGGGATTACAGGCATGTGGCACCATGCCTAGCTCATTACCTTAAAATAGGTAGGCAATGCATCATTTGTAATTTAGGGATAAAGGAGCCAATTCTATAAATTCTAATGTTACAGAGTTCTTACAGAGTCATCCAAGGACACCTGTCCTAAAGAGCATTCACTTTTTAGGACATTTCTCTTACTTTCTGTCTTTCATCTTTGTGTTCAGGGTTTTATACACAGAATATTCACTTAAGATGGTCTTTAAAATTTTTATTCTATGGACCAACATGGAATAAAGATAATTAAAGTCTGCCTTTCTTTTCCTTCAGCTTTCTCTCTTATGATCATGAAAGTTTTCTTCTCTTTGCTGTAAATGAACATTCTTTCCTAGTTATCAATGGAGAAAAGGTCATGAGAGTTATACCTAACTTTTCATTTAGGTGAGAAAATGAAGTATATTCCAGCATAGAAGATGTATAGTAGCTTAGCAGAGAGTTTAACACACACTTATATAATCATTATAATCAAGTCCAAAAACTTAGTAATTTAATTAAGAGAACAATTTTCTCACAGGGAGGGAGTAATACACCCCACAAAGTTTAACATCGTAAGAAGATTCTTTAATCTAGCAAACCAAGAATAATATTCTTAATAAACCACATCATTAAATGAATCTAATAATCATAAGAAAAGTCATGATCATCAACCAGCTACTTAGGGTTTACTTTTTAGCGTTACCCCTAAACAACAACAACAAAAAAAGTGACTTTTTCATTTTCTTTTTAAAATTTTCTCTTTGGCCTCCTATAATATCTTCTTTTGTTTAGCACCCATACCCTCATCCAGGAAATGTGTCCCTTGGGTGTCATTTATTGATGTAAGGAAGCACCAGAATGGTGGTTACACAAACTCAGATCCTGATCAGCTAAAGGAATAACAGTAGCACTCACTCCTCTATTTGACCACAGCCAGTAGCCAGAGGATGGCCTCCAAATGAACCTACATATTGACTATTAAATCTTGAGACTGGATTTTTTTCTCCTTCTATTCTTTTGTAAAATTTTCTTTTAAACTTATGTGTTATTTTATATTTTTACATTTTTAAATTTTCTTCTCAATATTTTAATTTTTTTATTTTTAATTTTTCCTTTTCTTAAGTAAATGCAACAAGTAAGGACACAAATTAAAACTATACCTTTATTTCCTTCAGTTCCAGGACATATGCTAAAGTCTTGCATCTTTCCATCTGGCTACATTCTTTGGGAGCCTCTTGTTGTGGAACAATATACCAAGCATCCTGTGGGACAATGACACCCAGCTGCCACTCCCTAGAACCTCATATCAATAGATAGCAGCACAGATGTCACCAGGATCTGAGGCAAATATCACAAAGCATTTGAAGTATTTCTTTGCAAATATTGTTCTTCCTCTGTATAGCTTTTTTTTTTTTTTTTGGAGAGAGAGAGAGAGAGAGAGAGAGAGAGAGAGAGAGAGAGAATTTTTAAAAAATATTTATTTATTTTTTTAAACAGATGTGATACTGCAATCTTTATACGGGGTAAAAAAGGAGTTCATAACCCACTTGAATCAAATGTATGAAATATGATATGTCAAGAGCTTTGTAATGTTTTGAACAACCAATAATAAAAAAAATAATACATGAAGGGATGGTTGAGGTGTAGGTAGGTGTTGAAAGATTGGTCAGGAGTTAATTGTTATTAAAGAAGGATCATGGGTATTCTATTTTGTTTATTCTTGTGTGTGTTCAAAATGTTATACAATAAAAGCTTTAAAAATTAGAGCCAAAAAAAATTTATTTATTTTTTTTAGCTTTCAGTGGACACAACATCTTTGTTTGTATGTGGTGCTGAGGATCAAACCCGGGCACGCATGCCAGGCAAGCACGCTACCGCTTGAGCCACATCCCCAGCCCCTGTATAGTTCTTTACATTCCTAAAAAACTAATGTTCTTGCAACCTCCTTCAATCTAGTAGAACTCCTGACCTCTCAAATCCCTCCAAGCCTGACTGCCCTGTAATTTAAAAAATAAATAATCAGTGTGTTTAAAAGGAAAACAAACATGTTCTTATAGGGCTTTAAAAAAATGTCAACATGTACATTTATACACACATTGCTGTAGTGTGGATCCTGAATATATTCCATGGGTTTATGTGTTGGAGACTTGATTTCCAAGGTGATTCTTTTAAGAGGTGGTGAAACCTTTAAGAGGTGGGGCCTAGTGGAAGATCATTCAGTCATTAAATGTGTCCCCACCATGATATGCTGCCTCATCACAGACCCCAAACAAATGTGCCACTCAAGTAGGTACTAGAACTTTTAAAACTATAAGCCAAAATAAACCTTTTCTTTTTTTTTAAACACTGTTTTGAGAGAGAGAGAGAGAGAGAGAGAGAGAGAGATATTTAATATTTATTTTTTAGTTTTTGCCGGACACAACATCTTTGTTTGTATGTGGTGCTGAGGATCGAACCCCGGCTGCACGCATGCCAAGCAAGCGCGCGACCGCTTGAGCCACATCCTCAGCCCTAAACCTTTTCTCTTTAAGAATTATCTGAGGCATTTTGTTATACTGACTAGTACACACATACAGGTTCATACACACACACACACACACACATACACACATGCAGTAAATATATATGAAACAGATTTCTATTTATGACACTTATTCAGGTAAGGTTGTATATTTAAAATATATATAATAGAAATGAATGTACATATATATTATACTTCCATTGCATATGTGATAATATAGATATATTTATTTGGACATATATTTCTTCAGTATCCAATACTCATGAAATTATTTTAAGAATCTACTTGTGTCTTCAACATCAACCTTCTTATTTCCAATGGACACTGTTGTGATATATATTGCTGAAGTAAATCCACTTTGTCCCATGATGTCAAAATACATCTATTCAATCTGAGTTTCATGTTATTTCTGAAAATTTTATCATAAGCTGAGATATAGAATTCCATAATATTAGAATATACCAGCTTTAATATTTATACCATAAATGTATGATCATGGTTGCTGCAAGTTAACTGTATACTACTTTGTAAGTAAATGTGATGACATGCTTAGGACACAAAATGACTATAACTGTGAAGTCTTTATGAATAGACATCAAATCTACACTAATTATTCTTCCTAACTTTTCTTTATTCTTATTACATAACTTCCATAAGCATTCAAAATGAGAAGTGACTCAGATAATTTCAGGCTACAGTGTATTCTGCAAACAGTGTTTTATTTCTTTAAATAAATCCATTAAGAGAAAGCTTTATATTATGGAAGATTTGTAAGGAATCTAATATAAGGTACTACCTTTTTATTAATGAATTACTATTCTTATTTTTGTTATTATAAAACCTCAACTGATATTTGGTGTTAGGATTTATACAAGACAGCAGGAATTTTCCACCATGTGGTCTCTATGTCAGAGACCACTTCTTTCCACTCCCAGCTACCATAGTTAAAAACACTCATGAAAGTTAACATCTTTTTTTTTTTTTAAATATTTGCTTGGGAAATGAATTACAGTAGATGGGGTAGGGAGAGAAGATGGGAGGGGAGAGGAGGGGAGGGAAGGAAAGGGGAGGGGAGAGGGGATAGTAGAGGATAGGAAAGGCAGCAGAATACAACAGACACTAATATGGCAGTAGGTAAAAAAGTCGATGTGTAACCGATGTGAATCTGTAATATGTATATAGGGTAAAAATGGGAGTTCATAATCCGCTTGAATCAAATGTATGAAATATGATATGTCAAGAACTTTGCAATGTTTTGAACAACTAATAATAAAAAAAAGAAAAAAAAATGAACATGAAAAGAAGAACTGAAATTATCCCTATTTGCTGAGGACATGATTTTGTATTTAGAAGACTCAAAAAACTCTACCAAAAACCTTCCTGAACTCATAAATAATTCAACTAAATAGCAGGAAATAAAATTAACACCAATAAAGTAATGGAATTCCTATACACCAATGATGAATCAGTTGAAAGAGAAATGAGGAAAGCTATTCCATTTACAGCAGCCTCAAAGAAAGTAAAATACTTGGTAATCAATCTAAGAAAAGAGGTAAAAGACCTCTATAATGAAAACTACAGAACCCTAGAGAAAGAAATTGAAGAAGATGTTAGAAAATGGAAATACCTCCCATGTTTTTGGATAGACAGAATTAATATTGTAAAAATGGCCATACTCCCCAAAAGGCTATACAGTTTTTTTTTAAAGAGAGAGTGAGAGAGGGGGAGAGAGAGAGAGAGAGAATTTTTAATATTTATTTTTTAGTTTTCGGCGGACACAACATCTTTGTTTGTATGTGGTGCTGAGGATCAAACCAGGGCCGCACGCATGCCAGGCCAGCACGCTACAGCTTGAGCCACATCCCCAGCCCAAGGATATACAGTTTTAATGCATTTCTCATTAAAATGAGGATGATGTTCTTCACTGAAATAGAAAAACCAGTCATGAAATTCCTTTGGAAAAATAAGAGGTCCATAATGACCAAGAAATCCTCAATGAGAAAAGTGAAGCAGGAGGCATCACCTTAAATTACTACAGAGCCAATTCACAAAAGCCAATCTTTGGACCAACCTAGGTGCACTTCAACAGATGAATGGATATATAAAATGTAGTGTATATACAGAATGGAATGCTACTCAGCTATAAAGAAGAATGAAATTATGGTATTTAGGGTAAATGGATGGAACTGGACAGTGTCATGCTAAGTAAAATAAGCCAATTGCCCCCAAAAAACAAAGATTAAATGTTCTTTCTGATATATGGATGCTAACCCATAACAAGGGAGGGGAAGGAGTGGAAATATAGAAGTTCATTGGATTAGACAAAGGGAGATAAAAGGAAAGAATGGGGATGGGTAGAAAGACAGTAAAATGAATTGGAGATATATTTTCTATGTTTATATATGAATACACAGCCAGTGTAACACCATATCATGTTCAACCACAAGAATGGGATCAAAATTTTAATGTGCTGCACACCTTTTATATATAATATGTCAAAAAATGCTCTATTGTAATGTATATCTAAAAGCAACAAGTAAAAATAAAATAAAAAATAAAAAAAATATTTGCTTTGGAGATTGAACCCAGGGAGCACATAACCACTGAGCCAAATTTCCAGTCCTTTTTATTTTTTATCTTTTAAAAATATATTTTTAGTTGTAGATGGACACAATACCTTTATTTTATTTATTTTTATGTGGTGCTAAGGATTGAACCCAGTGCCTCACACATGCTAGGCATGTTCTCTACCACTAAACTACAACCCCAGCCCCTTTATTTTTTATCTTGAGATAGGGTCTCAGTAAATTTCTTAGGGCCTCACTAGGTTGTTTTGGCTAGCCTTGAACGTGTCATCCTCCTGCCTTAGCCTCCAGAATTTCTGGGATTACAGACTTGCACCACCTTGATTGGCTCACAAGTTAATATGTTGATGTCCCACTCCTGAAACAAAAAGATGCCCACCATAGCCTTTATCCTGAACTTAAAACCAGCCTTATTCAGGTCCATAGAAGCAGAAGAGGCCATGGAAGATGGCTACAAAGCACATCCATCACACGAAGCCTTTCACAAATATCACTTCTGATTCATTGAATATTAAATGACAGACAGTGTTGTTTAAAAGAGCCATATCAGCAGCATGAAGGGATCTCTGCTAACACACATGAACCACAGCAAGCTGAATGCTTGAGCAAAGAATGTCAAGTTGCAGCCACTCAGCACCGGGCTGAGAGTAAATGGCAATGTCACAGGGCACCATGAAGCATGGCTGCAGACCACCTGAGAATGACCAAGGCCAGGCATGCTCACAGACTCACATCAATGGGAACATTAGCATCACTGAATCTTCCTTCAAAGAAACAACTTTAGACAATTTTTACTAGGAAAAGGACTTCAGCCTCCTTATCAACTCAAAGGCAACTCATTAAAGCTCAAAGTTTGTCATGACTGTTGTTATTACATTTTATTTTATTAATTACACATATTGTGATTGTTTTATCATTTTTGTTTTATTAATTACATACATTACAATTGTTTTATATCTGATAGATAAATTTTTACCTTTGTTTTCTCTGATATGTGGAAGCTAATGCTCAATAAGTGTGGGGGTTTGTATTAGAAGTCAAGAGCTTTGTAATGTTTTGAACAACCAATAAAAAAAAGAATTTAGGAAGAAGACTTTAAAAAAAAAGAAGTTCATTGGAGTAGACAAAGGGAAATTCAGGGAAGGGAGGGAGGATGGAGAAAAAAAGAGGAATGAATCTGACATAGCTTTCCTATGTACATATATAAATACACCAAAGTGAATCTCAACATTGTGTACATCCATAAAAAAATTGGTTAATAAATTAACTGGGTAAATGCAGAAAAATCAATAGAGGGAAGGAAATGGAAGGAGAGGTACTGGGGTCTGAATTAGAACAAGATATATTCCATGTTTGTATAATTCTATCAAAATGGATTCTACTGTAATATATCACTAAAAAGAACCAATATAAATTTAAGAAAGTATGCTAACATCTCTGTTCAGTTTAAATAGGCTTCAAAGACTTTAAACAACTGAGCCACATTCCAGATACTGGGTGGCTTCCACATCTCCATGAGAAGACAGATATTTTGTCTGTCTTCACATCTCCTCCATAGGAGGTTACAGAAGACACTGAAGCCCTCCAAGTATATATATAGAACTTCACTGTCAACTACAATGCCAAAATCAACTCTATCTTAGGCCCTGAGCAAAAACATAAGTCAAACACATCATTGTTCCATTCCCAAAACACACAGAGTAGTCAGTACTGAAGTTATTCTAGTTTCCAACTCTTTCATAGTTTACCACTAGTGATCATGAAAACATACCAAAACCATAATGCAGGACCAAGCCAAACAACTACTGCAGTTTATGTTTAACAAGAGAACAGTGTTCTACTTATAGTCATAATTTCATTATAAGTCTAAGTAAAACTACTTATCTCTTACAATTCAGTCATTTTCTATATAGTTGGAACATTTAATTTCCACCAAAGAAGAAAATTGGTAACATGATCTATAATTCATGTATCTGAATTTCATAAAAGAAAAAGTTATGTATCAGCAGCCAATATAACTCTGAGCCTAGGCTGCTCAAAATTAAATTGATTGGTGTGAATTAGACAGAGCCAATTCTGACAAGGTTTGATGTGAAACAGATTTCACAGCTTATTAGGATCCTTGGTATTGTCTCCATAAAAATGTCACTCCATGGTCTTCTACAGCAAGCAGGCCCCTCAGCAAGCTATTAAATCAGATATAGAGTGCTACCTGAGGATATAAAATGCTCACAACATCTTTGTCTTTCAAAGTAATAAGGGAATGATTTTAATTTCTGGGCTCATTAAAATACACTTTGTCATTTAGGAGATTCTATTAGGTGATCCACAGCATATGACAAGTTGAAGGAATTAGTCTTGGGAAAAATTTCAGAATATACTTCTCTTCTTGAGCTAATTTTAAAAATGCTGCCCTAGATAGTTCTTTAATCTCTACAGGTCCTCTTCTAATTCCATTTCTTCAACATGGAAATCGAGAATAGTAATGTGATCAGCATATGTACAAGGACTTAAGCACATTTATTAAAGAGAGACTCCAGATTTGAGTACCCAACTAACTAGTCAGCAACTCCACCTGTAGGCCTAACAGACTCACTGAAATGAATATGCCTAGAACTAAACTCATTCCAGCTACTCCCCCAGAATCTTCTCTCTGCCTGCAACTGGATTCAACTAGTTCATTCAGAAACCTCTCCTCTCTATTTTTCTCATTTATATCTTACACATTAACCATCAATCAATCCAATTAGCTCCAACCTTAACATATATCAATAATATGACCACTTCTTATTAATGTCAAAGCCATTAAGGTTGAGCCAAGTGGTTGCTGAACTTTGGTGAGCATTGAATTCTCTGGAAGGCTTGTTATAACTCATGCTCCTGGTCCCTGTTTGTCACTACCATCTCTGATGCAGATGGTCTGGGGTAGAGCCCAGGTGATGCTAACGTTGGTGCCTGAAGACACATCCTTGAGAATCTACCATCTTGTATTAATTCACAATTACCTCTTTACCAGACTATTTTGTAGACTTCTTTCTGCTTCCCATTTTCAGTCTATGCTTACTGAAGTTTGCCCTCCACATTACAGCCCACAGGTTTTGTTTGTTTATTTATTTATTTAGGTACCAGGGATTGAACCCAGAGATGCTTAACCCCTGAGCCACATCCCCAGCCCTTTTTATTTTTTATTTTGAGACAGGGTCCTACTAAGTTGCTTATGGGCTCACTAAGTTGCTGAGGCTGGCTTTGAACTTGGGATTCTCCTGCCTCAGCCTCCTGAGTCACTGGGAATACAGGCATGTGCCACCCCAAAAGTTTATTGTAAGCCTAAGTCAAACAATATCATTTCTCTTCTCAGATCTGCTCTGCTCCCATGACTCCCCTCTTATCCAGAGAAGACCTAAAGTCTCCACAGTGACCAAGAAGACCCCACAACTTCTCCTATTGCCTATTAAAAGTCATTATTTTTTTCTCCCAAAATTCACTGTAAAATGCTTCATGGACATTCAAATACATTCCCATCTGGATGCTGCTCAGCTTCACCTCAATACTCACCCTCCACATTTTGGTATGGTGTGTTCCCACTGCATGTTTGAGTGATATCTTATTAGAAAAGACTTTATCACAGAGAGCAATTTCAACTTTAGTAGATGTATTTGCTTATTTCATGTCTGCCTCCACAAAAGCAGAGACTTGGAGCTGTTTGTTCCTCCCTGGATCCCCAGCACCTAGGACAGTATCTCACATACTTTTCCTGATTACACACTATTAGACAAAATGATGGGAAAATAAACAAATATAGACCTAGAAAAGGGGTAATGAATTAACTTAGAGTATCTGCTGTGCTTTTGTATCAGGAACTGTGCTAGACCTCAACTGTGTGGCAATATTTCTATCCTACCAAGGACTCTATGCTGGAGGTAATTTCATAAGTGATACCAAGATGATTAGAGGGGGACTCAGAGAAATTACACAATTACCTTAAATAACACAGGTATAGGCAGATGCCTAGGGACTCAAGTCAAGTCTCTGTGACTATGTGGCTTAAGCCTAGGTTCTTTTCAGTGTATCAAACAATAAATGAACTAAACTAGATTAATTCCTCTGCTGAATACTTTAAGTGTACATTAGGTATTATATAAGTATATGACACACTAGAATAATAACAAAAAAATTCTCCATTTATAATCCAGTAGCAAAACTGGCACAGTGGCACACACCTGTAATCCCACTAGCTCAGGAGGTTGAGGCAGGAGGATCATAAGTTCAAGGCCAATCTTAGCAACTTAAAGAGGCCCTAAGCAACTTAATGAGACTCTGACTTAAAGTATAGAATTAAAAAAGGCATGGGATGTGGCTCAGTGGTTAAGAGTCCCTGGGTACAATCATTGGTACCAAAAAATAAATAAATGAATAATAATAATAATAACAACAATAATCCAGTAGGGGAGAAACACAATATAATTGTTATATACAACACTCACACACACATATTTATGCACATGTAAACACACACACACACACACACACATATACATATACATGTATATGTTCCTGTTTAAATATATACACATATATACATACAATTGCTATATGTATAGATGTATATACACACTAATGCATATATTTGTGTTAATTGCAGCAATATTATATACACATCTTATATATTTATATAAAATTTCAAAATTAAATGAGGCTGAGAGGGAATGTAATAGTCCCAGCACAGTATAGTATAAAATTTTTAAAAAGCATATTAAGCTAAGTTCAAGAATTTAGTTTGAGATTGTTACATATTGGTTGTCTATCAAACATCTAATAAAAGATGCTAAGTAAGACACATTCCCTATCAGTCTGAAGCTACGAATAAAAACAAGACTAGGAGGTCCACATTTTGGGCTGGTCATAGAAAGCTGGTTCATAATAACCTGACTACAAATGTACTTCCAAAGCCAGCCATGCCTAGTAAGAAGACAGAACCAGATGTGGCCATGGGAAACTCTGGTATTTTAAGAGTCCAAAGAAAGTGTTTCATGAAGAGAAAAATACTTAACAGTGCCAATACTGCTGAGTAACTCACCAAGATTGGTACTGCATAAAATAATGGGGTTAAGGACCACATTTTTGGAGGGGTTTGTTGAGTGAATGGAAAGGGAAGACAGCCACTGTAAAACAGGTGTTAAAAAGACCCTCAGGGTACTTGCTTACAACAATGTGTGTAAGGAATTAGCATCAGTGTATTAAGGAGATCAATTAACTCTTTGTTTCATGCAAGTATTATACATCAAATGGACTCTGGTATCAGATTTTCTGGCTAGAAGAATGAATGAATTAATAGTTTTGAGTGCAAGCTCCCTTCACTGAGTTCTTTCATGAGCATGACCACCTGGGATTCCCACAACATAAAAGCCTGTGTGGAATTATCAAAAACATCAAGCAACATAACTGAGATAACTTTGCTGGAAATTAAATTTCTGGAAATTTTCAGAAACTCTGTTCAATATATATTCCAAATTCCTGTTTTATCAGTTCTCTTAAATGTACTGCAATCACAGGCTGAATCATCCTAATCCAAATCTCTATACCCATTAAGTCCTTCTCCTGCCCACTCCTCCCCTTCTCCTTGGTACCTCTGGTCATTCGTTGACAAAATGTCCTCTAGCTATAGTGTGTGATCACCCAGCATGGCTGGAGAATACTCTGGAATCAACTTGCATTATTGTTTTTCAAAGAATTAATTGCAAACTGTTTCAAATCTGCCAGTCATTTCTCCAAGTCTCCATTTTTGCTCCTGACAGTCCCTGCTACCTGTTTAAAAGGCTGAAATAAGATAGTGAGATTTATACAGTATCCTTCTTTCCAAGAGCACAGTGACCTTTATCATCTGTCTCACAATGTACGTAGAAGAACAGGCTTTATTCTCATTTAACAGCTGACAAAACAGTCACAGAGGGGTTCAGACTCTGAGATGATGTTCCTCTGATATTCTTGTTAACGGTGACCTTACACTGTGAAATTCTTTATGGAATGTGGACTTTTTAGAAAAAAGAGGTACTAAAATTGTAGTTAAGTCTCCAAACCCAGAGATTGGGTCATTTTTTTTAACATAAACCAGAAGCTTAAGTTAACAGAAAAAAAAATAAAATAATTCAGTATGTTATTTCTATTTATACATCATACAACTAATATGAAAAAATGCAGCATTCATGTGTAAATTTCTAACTAGCTAAGAACATTGTATGGGGGGCTTAAGTCATTAAAATAAAATTTTCTCCAAAATGATATTATATCTCTATGCTTTTTTCACTTCAAAGATAGTGCCTATCCCCATTCTAATAACATCTATTAACTCTGCTTACCACAGCCAAACAATGAAAAATAATCTCAGAGTTCAAAGAAGATGAAAGAAATACCAGCAGGAGGTAAGCCAATATTTCTCTTTCTACTTGATTTGATAAACCCACTTAATGAGGCATTAATCACAGGATGGAAATGGTTCACTACACAATCTGCAGCGACTCTCATATGCTTTATCCCCGATCACTCATGAGCAAATTTTATTCGTCATTCCAAGACAATTGTTTACAATATCTTTGTAGCTTTTACTAGATTCTGAGTTTTCTGAGGAATACGATTTCTGTATTAGGAACACAGGCATGGGTGGATGGAAAGTGAAAGAGTGATTACTTTAGCTCCATTATGGAGAGTGCTTTAGGACATCATTTCCACTAACCATGCAATTCAAAATTCTGTCTATTAGGTTCTTTCGCCACCATCAGTAGCTACCTGTTGCTTTTCCACCTCAAATGTGCAGATATTCCAAGAAGCTTGTTAAAATGCAGATTCTGGAATCAGTGAGGCCTTGGGTAGGTAGGGCCTATGAGCCTGCATTTCTAACAAGTTCCCGGGTGATGACATGTATAGACTACAAAGTGCACCTGGTCTATCTTGGGCTCTTACTAAAGAAACATGCCAGGAGAGTTTATAGAGTTTTATGTTTATAGGACATAAGATACAGGTACTGTTCATACCAGAATGTGCCACCTGGTTTAATTCCAAAGCCAGGAGTCTTCATCAGGGTCCAGCAAGCTGTTGCCCAGAGGTAACTGAAATACAAGCCAGCCTATTCCTTTATCTATTGCCTCTGTGGCATTCATTCAATATGGTCTGCAAAGCCTCAAATATTAACTACCTGGGCCTTTTCAGGAGAAGATTGCCAACCTCTGCTCATAACATTACTGTGCAATATCGTTGTTAATTTGTTTTAATTTCCAGAGCCATACATTCAGTGCTGTGAAACAAACACTTAGATTTCATTAGTTTAAAGTGATAGCTCAGCTGGGTGCAGTGGCACAGACCTGTAATCCCAACAGCTCAGGAGGCTGAGGCAAGAGGATTGTGAGTTCAAAGCCAGCCTCAGAAACTTAGTGAGGCCCTAAGCAACTCAGTGAGACCCTTCTCTAAATACAATATAAAAAGGGCTAGGGATGTGGCTCAGCACCCCTAGATTCAATCCCTGTTACAAAAAAAAAAAAGTGATAGCTTTCTTCTATCTCTCCACATCATTTTACAACTTTTATGACCCATAATTTCTACTTATATTAGCCCAATATCCTCATGCTCTTCTCTTTGAACTGCAGTCTTTAGAGTGGGGTTCACTTTCCTGCAGAGTATTCAATGTGATCCATTGGAGTACAAGAAAATGGAACTTCGATTCATATTTTTTTACTATTCTGATTAAAGCAGTACATTGTATATGCTTTAGGATTATTCTTAATAATGTGTATGACAGTGACCTTCCCAATAAATACCAAATAGGTAAATAACCCAAATTTTGTTTTTCTCATGCTCAGAGTACCTTATATATAATAGGTGCACAGTGAATCTTTACAAAATACTCATTTATTACAAAATACTCATTTTTCTTCTTTCTTTTTTCCTTTAAAACACAGATGAGATAATATCCACTAAAGTTTCAGAATTTGGGACAGAGGAATATGGTAAGAAAATAATGTCATTTGGAACACAAGGAAGGAAAAATTCTAACTTCTAGGAATATAGTACTGCAGATTGCTGAAATAGTTTGGCATTTGGGCTAGAATATTCTATGAAAGATGCCTTCTAGAATATTCTGTGAAAAATAGATGGAAATTCAGGTCTTAGAAGAAAGAAGTTTTGTATACTGAAAAAAAGATCAAGAGAAACTGTCTGTGTAGAGTTGAAGGAGCCTTGAAGGTATGAAAGTTATAAGAACGAGGGAATACCTCAAAGAACAGGCTAGCAAAACAGTATATCAAATTGAAGTCCCCCAAGGCAGCAGCTAATGCTGCCTCTGAGTTGCTCAAAATCCTCCCCTGGCTGCCTTCAGCAGGGAAATCCTGGGTATTGAGCCCCAGAGCCCTTCCTCCACGTATGTACTGAAAACATCACTCTGAAATGTTCATTTTCACTCACAATTACTGCAGAAATGGATCTCAGTTCATACAGACTCCAAGAACTTCTTTACAATTTTTTTTGCATAAATCCCCTGACATTGGGCTTTTTCATATAATTTTCTTTGTTTATTCTTAAAAGTGAATAACAAAAACAAACTGAAAAGAGACCCTGATAGAAAAGGGTGTCTGACTTCAATAGTGTTCCTTGGACTAAAATGTTCACTGGAGTAAGATGCAGTGACACAGCTGTTACATCACTCTTGTTTTTTATTCTTACGGTAACGTGTTCAGTGATCTTTGATTGAAAATCTATCATGCTCTGTAAGCATGGTACAAGATCCTAGCTAACATATTCTGTGACGGGGGTTGGATGTGTGTTGCCCACAAAAGCTCATGTGTGGGAAAAGGCAAGAATGTTCAGAGGTGACATGATTAACTGTAATTGTGCAACCTAATCAGTGTATTAATTCACTTGACTGGATTAACTGGGTGGTAACTGCAGGCAAGTAGGATGTGGCTGGAGGAGGGAAGTCACTGGAGCTGTGCCTTGGAGCTTCTCTTTTGTCCCTTGTTGAACAGAACTCTCTCTCTTCTTCCTACCTGACATGTTCTAAGCTGCTTCCCTCCACCATGCCCTTCCACTACGATGTTCCACCATGATGTTCCCCATCCCCAGAACTGTGGAGTCAGCCAACCACAGACTAAATGTCTAAAACTGTGAACCCAAATAAACTTTTCCTTCTCTACATTTTTCTTGTCAGGTCTTTTGATCACAGTGACTAAAATCTGACTAAAACATTCCCGTTCTTAATCTTGGCAACTTTCCTAATTAATTAAACTCACTGAAAAAATAATAGTATTATATTTGGATCTTGAATGTTCTCCAAAGTCTTAAGTGCTCAGAAGAACTTTTGGAAAATGATTAAATCATAGGGGTTCTGACCTCATCAGTAGGTTAAGCCAGAGAAGGCTGAATGGATTAGTAGGAGGTGAGACCAAGGTAGAAGAAGCAGGTCACTAGGGGGTATGCCCTGAAGGGTTTTAACTCACCCCGAGTCCCTTTCCCCTTCTCTCTCTGTTCACTGGCTGACATGTACTGGGGACTTTTTCTCTGCATTGCCCCTCCACCATGACATTTCTCTCCAGAGCCAGTCAACCATCAGTTGAAACCATTAACCATTAAATCTTTCTTCTCTAAGCTGTTCTTGTAAGGTGTTTTGATCACAGCCATGAAAAGCTGACTAACACAAATACAAACCAATTGAACCAGGATGGCTTTCATTTTACTTCAGTCTTCTTAAATTATCTGGTGGAAAACACTAGATTTTTGTTTGATTTTAAATTTTCTAAATCAATCCATGATCATTATAGAATAAAATGATCAAAATGACAAAAATATAATCCCAGAAACAGTAAAAGAAAATCATACACAATGGTCCTTGTTGATTATTCTTAGATTCAATAGACTACCAAATTGCTATCCAAGTTTTGGGGCATGGACTCAAACCTACATGCAGGGTGCATCAGAACTGGAACACAAAGAATTCTTAGAATGACAGAAATCCATGGACCACACTTTGAGTATGAGACAGGTTTGGAGGGCACAGTTTACACACCACAGTCCACAAGGCTATTTTCACTCTTAGTTTTATTGGTAGCCTGAACCTCCACATTCCTTATCATTTATACTGAAAGAACTGAACTCTATGCTGATGCTTATGTGATTTACTGGATCAAAATCTGAGCTCTACCATTCACCACTAGTGCGACTTGAGGTAAGAGCTTCAATGTCTAAGCCTTGATTTTTTTTTTTTACTCAAAATTGAAATAGTTATAAACCAACTCAATTGTTATTATTTTGGGAACTGTCTTGAGGTAAGAGCTTCAATGTCTAAGCCTTGATTTTTTTTTTTTTTACTCAAAATTGAAATAGTTATAAACCAACTCAATTGTTATTATTTTGGGAACTGAATGAGACAATGCATGTAAAATTCTTAGTACTAAGCACATTAATGCATTAGAAATACTCAGGTATTTGTTGTTACTCTTATTAATAAATATAACAACAAAAACAAGGATTACTTCCATTCTCTGTATTATCTCTATATGTGTGTGTCTATATATATATGTGTGTGTGTGTGTGTGTGTGTGTATACACACCTATATAAAGTGTGTGTGTGTGTGTGTGTGTGTGTGTATTGGTAATTGCCTTTCAGTACCATGCTGCATGTCAACACTATCCAGTGATCTTTTTCTTTTATTTTTTTTAAGGGAGGGAGGGAGGGAGGGAGGGAGAGAGAGAGAGAGAGAGAGAGAGAGAGAGAGAGAGAGAGAGAGAGAGAATTTTTTAATATTTATTTTTTAGTTTTCAGCAGACACAACATCTTTGTTTGTATGTGGTGCTGAGGATCGAACCTGGGCCGCAAGCATGCCAGACGAGCGCGCTACCGCTTGAACCACATCCTCAGCCCATGATCTTTCTCTTTTAAACTCCAAAATTTGTTTTCTTATTTAAACCTTTGTGATATTTTAAAAAATCCAATAATTAAAGGAATGTTTTTGGAAGACTTAATCTTCATGTCATTTTCTTCACCCCATCCTCATGCGACATAGGTATCATTATAACACATTATTCCTTCAGTCCTTCATCTGTGAGGACAAGGATACCATGAAAATTATCTTCTTCATCTGAATCAGAAATACCAAATATACTCTACACAGAGTGCAATAAGTATTTGCTGAATAATTTCTCAGAAAGACAAACCTGAGAATTATAGCTTAGGCAATCTATAATCCACCAGCATGTAGATTTGAAAACACTCTTCCATAGCACCACTGTTTCCATGTTAGATTAATAAGGACTTGTTAGAATCCTTAACTCCAATAGTCATTTTAGATTTGAAGAATTCTTGAAATCTGACTTGACGATCAACTATTAGGGGCAGATTATGACTGTTCTGTCCTTCACATAAAAAAGATTACAGTCTCTCTGCCGGCAATACCAAGGTCCAATGCTGCCTTGAATGAAGGAAATCAATCAGATGCTATAAATTCCTCCCAGCTCCAGGGATTTCATGGAGTGTATGAACCATTATTTCCAAGCTGTATCAACACAAGCTCATCAACATCCATTACACAGGGCAGCAGATGTTACACAAGGAGGAATTATTTTGAGATGTAAGATATTTGAATTGTTTATACTTTTGATATTTAACTATTTTATCAGCATATCCATCTGAAAGTATCATATCAGTCATGCATTTTATATAATTGTTTTTAAGATAAAAATATTACTATTTGTTTATTTGTTCTGGGAAAAGAATGAAACACAAAATGAAAAAAAATGTCAGCAGTCCTTGGTATTCTATGAAAATATATCTCCTTCATACTAGGTAAACTATCTTAAAGGTTACCCGAAACAGCATCTATCAATTTCCATTTTTGAATCCATAAATTCTTCCTACATGTCATCCACAGAAGCATTAAGGACAGCACACACATTGAGGGGTGTTCAATAGCACAATGTAAATTTAGTCAGACTTTAGCAAAGATGGAATGATTCGATGAAATAGTCCCGTAAGCAAATAAGCACATTGGAAAATCTGAAGCAAGCATCAAAATACTTCCCAGCAATATTCTTTCACAGGCATAAAGTATTGGGGATATTTCACAATTTTAGTTACTTGAAGTGAGAATTTTAGATATGACCTGTCCAGCAGATAAATGAACATACTAAAAATAACTTCAAACTATTTAAACAGATAGTAATTTAATAAAACTATTTAAGGCCTCTGAGACTCATAGGACCCCACCTGTGACAAATGTCCTTTCCTGCTCACTGTGAAAGTTTGAAAAGCTAATGGTGATTGTCAGGAGGGATAGAAATTTACCCCACACCCACCTGCAGGAGATGCTGGAGGGTGTTTCCAAACAACAATCTCTCCTGATTGAACCAGACATACTACTCTCACCTTGGGTGATCCAGGACCACCAGGGAGCAAGACTAAGACATAATGTGAATCCAGCCATGAAAAGTGAACACAGACTTCTTCCCTTCTTTGCAGTTGTCATGGTAACAGTAGAACTGAATTTAACATTTTATTCAACATCTTTTTTTTTTTTTTTGGTAGACAATTTTCTGAAATTAAGAAAAACTGAGTAAGTTTTAAATATTATTATTATATACTACTGGCAATGCTTCTGTAGGTTTAATAGGGGTAAATGGTGTTTACTTCCATAGTATTTTAATTTACCTTTACCAAAGAGTTTATCATAGAGGCAGCTTATTAAACACTGATAAATATAGAACATAGTATGCATAAATAAATATTTTACATACTTTCTCCAAAGAACTTAGCATCACTAAAAGATTTTTCCTTATTTTATGGTTTCTTTCATAACATTTCTTTCTATCTTAAACATAGGACATAGTGGTTGTTAATGTATTCTGTAGACATAACTCATTCTAATGCAAAGACTGTAAGTCCCTGGAGTATACGAACGGCTAAAGATAAAACAGTAAGAACACTGGGAGAGAATGTTTGGAAAGCAGGAAATGTCTTTCTTCACTTCTAGAGTGGTTTTTTAAGGCCATTTTGTTGCTTCAATAAAATACTTGAGACTGGGTGCTTTTATAAAGAAAAGAGGTTTATTTAGCTCACCATTTTGGAGGCTGAAAGTCCAATATCAAGCAGCCCTATCTGCTTCTTTGATGAGGGCCTCCTGGCTATGTCACAACATGGCAGATGACAAGGGCATGTGACAGAGCATCAAGTGACACAGGTGGAAGAGAGAAAGCAAGAGATTAGGAGGGTCCAGGCTTGCTCTTTGATAGCAACTCACTCTCATGGAACAGATCCACTAATGCAAGACCTAACCCATTCTAGGAGACCAGCATTAACCCCCTTCATTACCAGATCACTTCCCTCTGGGCCCCAGCTCTAAAAAGGTCAGAGCACCTTTCAATACTCATATATTGGGGACCTCTGGGGACTAGCCATATCCAAACCATAGCAAAGGATTACAGTATTATTCCTCCTGGAGAGTTCTGCTCAGATGAAACAAGTTTCATCCCTAGGCTTAATTCTTTTGAGAGGGGTCAAAAGTTTTTCTACCAGAGAGAGAAACTTTCCATTTATCTCATTCCTATTAACTCTATCCAAGCCTTTTCTATGACTAAAATACTCTACTTCAAAGTGGAAAACAACTCAAAAATAAAAACCCTTGCCAGACAGATCAGTTTAGGTAAAAACTAAGCAGAAGAAAGTCACCATCCCCTGACAAACTGGACTCCAGCAGACAAGCTTTGCTCACCTCAGAAAGAGGCTTGGACTTCTCAAAGGAGCACTGTGGTGACTCTTTTCTTTCATGGAGAATGAACACGCTGTCTCACCAGAGAATTTAAAATAGAAACCCCTCAGCACTCTTGAAAAGACTGAGATAACAGTTTAAAAAGCAAATTAAAGTTAAAAGAACTCTTTTCAGTCAAGCTGAACCAGTTGACTGTCCTTGTGTCAGGTATTACAGAAAGACTCAGAAATACATGTATTTTCTTTAAATCAATAAGCTTCTGGTTTCCACTTGATATGCAAAATTTATATTCACTCTATCTATAATTCTTAGTTCTTCTACCCTAAATCATTTCAACTGCGTTCTCACAAGACTGAGGGGGAAAAAAAAAGAAAAACAACTCAGGAGCAACTAACAGGAGGTAAGAATTTCTGTGGAAAAAAGAATGGCTAGAGAGAGGAATCTGCTTGACATTTGTCATCCTCCAAGAGTGACTTTTTAAAAAAACTATATTTGTCATACAGCTATCAAACCAAAGGAACAGATCCTATGTGAAAAAATAATTTGTTTGTACTCACATTAGAAAAGTATTAATAAACTATTGCTACATTTTTCTGTAGCAAAGACTATTAAAATAATAATAAATTGATTAATATCAAATCATTTTCATTCTTAGCTTTCATTTGGAATTAATGAAGATTATACCATCAGGAGAAAACTATTCAGCATATAGATCATGATACTACACCCTCTAAGGCAGGTTTTTCTCTATTTTCCTCAGCATAACTGGGGAATTCTATACAAAATGCAATATGGAAACTCTTACTCTGCTAATTGACCATTTTATGAAGCATGCATTAACCAGCTATTCTTTCCCAATTTTGTGTTAGACTTTGAGAATATAAATATTTTTAAGGGAGTGAGGATGTATTACTCTTTTCCTCCATGCTATGGAAAAGTATAGAAGATGAATCAACTTGGCATCCATTATATTCCCAGAATGACTTTTTTTGTTCAAAAAGAATATTTTTGTCATACGTCAATGTCCATCAAACTAAAGGAATAGATCTTTATGCAAAAAAATAAAAACCATCCAATTTTTTATGTATTCATATTGGAAAGGGATAGGTTATCTTCCTGAAGAAAACACTACATTAAATACATAGTATTTAATCCTCAGTATTCATCATTCCTCCTCCTCTCTGGAAAGTGAATCATTTATTTGGTTTGAGTATAAAACACTTGAAATCTACTGGAATAAGTCACCCACAGGGGAAAATTAGTGTCTTAAAATCACACCCCAGATACATCATTCTGCTCTCAGATCTTGTCAGTTTCATGGATCTACAAAAGTTATTGTTTGAAAAATCCTCCCTAATTCCTGAGCTCTTGGTCAGGTTGTTAATCACACTATCAGACATCTACACAGACAGGGTTATACAACCCAATCAACAAATTTCCCTGGCCTTATGATATGTGCATCTAAGACCCAAGTAGGGCCCAAGGAGACTTTTCTCTAAAACTCAGGAGGCTATTGAAAGACAAAGTAATCTATTTACTCAGAGTGTCTTCTTAGCAAAAGAAACAATCTGTGAGGTGAATAGAAAGCCTACATCTTGGGAGCAAATCTTTATCCCTCACACATTAGCTAGAGCACTAATCTCAAGAGTATATAAAGAACTCAAAAAACTAAGCACTGAAAAAACAAATAACCTAATCAACAAACGGGCCAAGGACCTGAAGAGATACTTCTCAGAAGATGATGTACAATCAATCAACAAATACATGAAAAAAATGTTCATCATCACTAGCAAGTAGAGAAATGTAAATCAAAACCACTCTAAGATTTCATCTCACTCCAGTCAGAATGGTAGCTATTACAAAGACAAACAACAATAAGTGTTGGTGAGGATGTGGGGAAAAAGGCACACTCATACACTGTTGATGGGACTGCAAATTGGTGCAGTCAATATGGAAAACAGTATGGAGATTTCTTGGAAAATTGGGAATGGAACCACTATTTGACCCAGCTATTCCTCTCCTTGGTCTATACCCAAAGAACTTAAAAAAAAGAATACTACAGGGACACAGCCACATCAAAGTTTATAGCAGCACAATTCACAACAGCTAAACTGTGGAGCCAACCTAGATGCATCTTCAATAGATGAATGAATTAAAAAAACGTGCCATATATACACAATGGAATATTACTCAGCAAAGAGAATAAAATCATGGCATTTTCAGGTAAATGGATGGAGTTAAAGAAGATAATGCCAAGTAAAGTTAGCCAAACCCTAAAAGCCAAATGCTGAATGTTTTCTCTGATATAAGGAGGCTGATTCATAGTAGGATAGGGAGAGGGAGCATGGGAGGAATAGACGAACTCTAGACAGGGCAGAGGGGTTGGAGGGAAAGGGAGGAGGCAGAGGATAATTAATGATGGTGGAATGTGATGATCATTATTATCCAAAGTACAGATATGAAGACATGAATTGGTGTCAATATACTATGAATACAACCAGAGATATGAAAAATTGTGCTGTATATGTGTAATAAGAATTATAATGCATTCTGCTGTCATATATAAATAAAACAAACAAATAAATAAATAAATAATGGAAAATGCCAGTATTACTATGTGACCCTCAAAAAAAATGGATGAACCATTACATGGATTCTAATTTCAAAAATTTAAGGCCTAGATAAAAAGGTTATGTTTATATTTACTCTTGTGTTACTTTGCAGGTAAAACAGGATACTCTCTATTTCCTCTGTAAACCTAATTCTTACCTTGCTCTGGACCCTTGTACTCCATAAAGTTTGACAACTGCCATTTCTTACATTCAGTTAGTTCTTTCTCTGATGGGCTGCAGGTTGAGAGTGGCTGTGTTTTCTCCTACAGGCCACAGCTTAGTTTAATGGCCCTTTATTTCCACTGCAGTACTCACTCACTGATCTGGGGAACCAGTATTTCCATTATTCCTTCAGCCCTGAGATACAATGGTTTCCCCTCTGCCTGTAGTACCTTTCCTTCCCTCCTCAAAACTTGCCTAAATTTGCAAATAATTTCAATATTATAGGCTCCTTAATCTCTCTTTTAACTGCACCATTTCTTTCCTGCAAGGTATTTCAGACTGGTATATATCATAACATCATAAAAACGAGCCTTAGTCTGATAATGCCCACATTATGTGCCTGATAGAGAAACCACACATTTAATCAAAAGTCCATTGAGGAAAGTGCAGCTAAAAGATGGGGAAAAAGGATAGTTACCCCCCAAACTGCTTTTCAGTCATGTCTACACTTTGCCTGATGCCAGAGAAACCCCTAGGCATTCCGCCTAGATGATTTAATATATTCTCATTTTCTTCTCAGTAATTTGGATTGGGTTTTTGGCACTTGGAACTGCAAAGAAAGGCTCAGCTCTTGTAATGAAATATATGCAGTGCTGAGAACTTCAAATTCTGCAACATCAATAAAAATAATAAGGTTTATGAGAAAAATAGGATTGAGGGCAGACTATCCAAAACATACAACTATAACTCTGGATCTTAACCATTAGTGAAAATAAACCTAATACAATATTGTCTTGGTCCAAGAAAAAAAGAGACACATTTCCAGTGTAAATAAGCCACAGTAAGAAATGCTGCACATAACATGGTCAAGATAAGAGTTTATGATCTCACCGATGCTTGTAGGAGATCACAATGTGCATGGGCATTGCGGACAGAGAAATAACTATTTGTTGTAATCAGCCATGAAGTTTACTTTGTGTTTAACTATACTACATGATGGCACAGAATCTTAACAAGCTGGGGGAGAAAGTGTATACATCAGTGAGACTTCCACATTACGCTGACATCATTACCCCATTTGCAAGTAACAGATGAGTTAATTCACACTGTAGAAGCATGTGCTGCACCAGAATAGACCTCAGTCCTACACAGCTATCGTTTTTCCTTTGCTCACTTCTTCCACTGGGGATTTAGACAGGGATACATGTGGCATTTATTCTATCAGTAATTACTTCTAAGTATTCTAAAAACACATTTCAATCTCTTTTTCATTTCCATGCAATCTCCTCGTCTCAGATGGTTTATCACGAAGACTCCTTGCCTCAGCATCGTTGATGCGATATCTTTATACACTACGAATGATCTAAAATGATCTCCCATTTCTTGTAATAACTACATCTTAGGATGGCAGTTGCTCTGAATAGTTGTTTTGAATAGTTTGCTGGAATGGGGAATGAGTGTTTGCCTTTTTTATAAAGTAAAAGATAATATATGCATAATATATTTATGTGTTCAATATCATATTGTGGTTTAACAATGAGGGCATTTTAAGGTAATATGATAGTAGAAGTTGAGTGGCATCACAGTACAAACTGGTTGGTTATTCTTTAAATTTTCCATTAATGCTAGGCACACAGCTATACTTTATTCCCCAGACTTTCTTACAAGCATGCATGGCCTTACAACTGAAATATGGTCACCAGAATGTAGACACAAATGATGCATGACCTTTTCAAACTTAACCCACAGAGTCTTCTCTCTAGTTTCCAACTGCTGTCTTTCTCTTGACTGCTGACCAACTTTCAGAGTCATATATTAAAAATGTCAGATCCTCTGACAGCTTAGGTGCCTGAGTGACTATGTAGTTCATAGGGTACTACTCTGCATGCCTCCTTATTTTTATTCTATATGGCTTGGACATACATTTCTATTGTGTTAAGCTACAGAGATCTCCAGATTTACCTATTAAAAGCAACTTGAGTTACTTAACTAATATGGACTGTTTCTGTTGGACATTACATGGATTCTAATTTCAAAAATTTAAGGCCTAGATAAAAAGGTTATGTTTATATTTACTCTTGTGTTACTTTGCAGGTAAAACAGCACCCAAGTGCAACAGGTAGTAATCTGGAATCTGTCCCAATGGCGAGATTCACCTACTTGCTAACACATTCCCCCTACCCTCAGCTGATATGTGCTTTAGCCAAGATACTTTTGGCTTCAAGGATCATAAACCTACTCAAAGCATTTCATACAACGAAAGGGATTATTTTAAGCTACAGGGATTTTTATTGAATTCATTAGCAACAGCATGAACATTTTGCAAAGAAATTAGGATCTGTCAGCTACTGAAAAACCTACTGCATCTGAGGTATAGCTAGTTTCTTGTGTCTGCTCTTTCTGCATGTTCAGCCATTCCTCTAACCACCAGCTTTGTCTGCTCACTCTCCAGGCTCATGTTCCCACATAGCCACCCACCCAGTAATAACTTCCATGGAACAATGATTTCTGAGTTCAAGTTCTAGAAAAAAATAAAAATAAATGAATAGGAATGCATGTGATAAAATTAAAATAACCTCTGATTAAATGAAACCTCGTATGCCAAGCCTTAATTGCATCTTGGTTGTCCTTGGATTACTAATGTGTTCTCCTCCAAATCAATTGCTCTTGGCTGGAGAAGCCTAGGTTTTAAGATCCATAACCATACATCAGGGAGTATCTTTAATACAGGCAGCAGTGGGTGTGTTTGAACCAAAAGGCAGTCACTTCAGCTGAACTTATATTTGTGCTACTTAGTGAAGGAGAGTTGGGAAATAAATGCTGTTAAGTGTTTTTTTTTTCCAAATATTATGTTTTAGTTATAGTTGGATACAACACCTTTATTTTATTTTTACGTGGTGCTGAGGATCGAACTCAGCGCCCCAAATGTGCTAGGCTAGTGCTTTACCACTGAGCCACAACCCCTGCCCCTTAAATGTGTTTTTACTTAGAGTGACTTTCTGGTGTATAGCATGGCTCCCCAGTGGTAATCAGATGGTCCCTTGAACCATCATTATTGCTTTCAAGGGGAAATTTTAGTGTAAATCTCTAGGAATATAGCCAAGAATAAGCTATTACTCTTACAGGGTTATTTCACTATGAAGAAGCACAGCTAAGACAAATACTTTCTGAAATTTAATCTCTTATGTATTGTTTTTTTACCTAAATTACCCAGTTTTAATTTGTGGATGACAACCATTTAATGTTGCTATGGGTTGTCTCTACTTTTGTATATATTAGCAATTTAGTAGAGTTTAGATGTGGCAAGAGAGAGTGAGAAAGATATGCTAAAAGTCAACTTTTAACATGGAGTTTTCTGTTGCTCATTATCAGTATCCAACGATGCCTTGACCCCCAAAATTCTAAACTTCCCGAGTGAACTAGCTTAATCCAAGGTACTAAATTGCAGAGACCACAGCTCATATTTCTTGGTATTTATTATTAACTCTTGGCTTAATATTAAACATATAGTAGGTTCTATATTTCTTAATTAATTTATTCTGATTCTCTCTTATTAGAATGAAACTCTTCTTCTTGTTTTCTCCTTCATTCACAGGAGGATGCTCCCAAGTTCAATTGTTAGTCCCACCCTCTAAGATGGTACAGCATCTCCATCCTGTCCTTTGAACAGAAAAAAAATTCCTTAGTATAATGTTTTATATCTTCCATGAACAATCCACCTCCTGATTGCTAGGTCTCTTTCATCTTCTAAGATCTCAGTATTCTGAACAATTCAAGATGATTGAGTTTTAGCATATTATTTTCTGTAGTTGTTTCCATACTATTCTCTCTCCTAGCTGAGCATACCACATAGATAATGAGTGGGAAAATTCTACTATTTTGCACTAAAAAGGCCTGGTTTGAATTCCAGCTCTTACATTTACTCTGAGAAGAAAGTTCTTTAACATCCTTGTGCTTTATCTATTTTGCTTTAAAGGTCAATAATAAAAACTATTTTATTAGTTGCTTTTTGGAGGGATGTTGCATTTGCAAAGTATCCAATGGGGTAGCTCCTATTTTCATTCTGTGAGTTCTTATTCATCTATTCTGTTACCCAGATTAAATATCACTATAGTGACATTGTGTGTTCCTTGACTTTTGATGGGTTTACATTCCAATAATCCCATCCTAGGTTTAAAATATCATAAGTTGAAAATACATTTAACATTTTCAATCTACCAAACATCATAGTTTCATGGCACTGTACAGTATCACTTATTTATCCTTATGCTCAAGTGACTGACTTGGAGCTGCAGCTCAGTGACACTGCCCAACATCATGAGAGATTATCTTATAGCATATTGCTACCCTAAGATAAAAATTCAAAATTCTGGACTGGGGATGAAGTTCAGAGGTAGAGCACATGCTTAGCATACATACAGCCCTGGGTACAAACCCCAGTGAGCATGTGCACACACATACACAGAAAGGCACATTAAATTCAAAACTTGCATATGGTTTCTACAGAATGCATATCACTTTTACACCATTATCAATGGTGTAATTAGTTCCATCCCAAAATAAGGAGGTGGTGGTAGTGGAACCACAAATTATATGTTGCATTGTCATAAATCAGCAACCCTGTGCATTTATCATTATGTTTCTGTTTCATCATTTTCACTGTTGTTGTGTCTATTTATTTTTTTTGTAGGCTTGGTTATTTTAATTAAGGAAGAACAGGATATAAATACTTTCTTCTTTGCTACCACAATTTCTTAATTCAGAAGCACAGTAGGGTAATGGCTAATAATATTCAACTCCAGATTTGAAGACCAGCTGGCTGTTTGTGGATATTTAGGTGTAGTACTTATCTGTCCCTCTTTTACTCATCTGTAAATGAGAGTAATGTTTATATCCTATCTCATGTTTTCTATGGAGATGGAATGAAGTTTGAACTTTTGACATTATCTGTCCTATAGTAATATCTCTATTACTGTTAATAGTATTATTATAGCTAAGTTTATAGCCAATATAAACTTACTTTGCAACTAACTAAGAACAATTCAACATTATTAAAAAATACATCCAATATTATGTTGAATTTTCATACACTGACTTACTGAGATTTATTACATACCCTAAATCCTAACATGAGGCATGTATTCTTAAGGAGTTTGCCCACTTGTAAATCTCAATATATTTATGAAAGTATATCACAAAATACCTGTACTAACATGATAGTGAATTCCAAATAAAACTAAGAGGGCATTAAATTACATTCACAGAAATAGTTTGGGGAAAAGCTTAAGGATTCAAGGTAGTGGGTTTTATAAATCAGTTACCCAATGTGACAATAAGCACTATGAAAGGTGGATGATTCATCTCACATGAGGTGGGAAAATTGCTCCAGAGATAAAAAATGATGTGACATATAAATATCAACATATGCTTCAAAGGCACTGCTTTTATCTTTTCCCATAGTACCTTTTATTCTTGGTTTTCTCAATATAAATAAGGCTATTTCCTTCATTTATAGGCACAAGAAAATGTATCTAGGAAGTAAAAGGAATAAGCATAATATTTTTATTAAGCATGATTAACCCCAAAAGTAATTTGAGTTAGCATATCAAATAAATACCCAAACTAGAGTAGCTTAACTTAACCAACACATATTTATCATTCTTGAAGCAGCTGATTTTGTGTGTTCCTGATTCATGGGCAGCTCCCTTCCCCAAAGCAATTCCTTCTACTGTGCAGACTCAACAGAGCAAAGAAAGAGAACAGAGAAGGATAGAAAAAGCATGTCTGTTTCTCATCATCTTGTCCCTACAATAATAGATCCTTTCTGCTTCCAGTCAGTTGGTGAACACTAGTCATTTAGTCCCATCCCAAAATAAGGAGGTGGTGGCAGTAGTACCACAAACTAATATTCTGCTGAAAAGACATGTCCAATACTTTTATACCAAACCACTGCCAATGAAACATGGTCTTGGGGTTTCTTATTTAAATAAGCTATATATATTGAAGGAGTTACTCAAAGCATGAACCCACAATGTCTAAATAGAAGGGACCTCCTGGGAAACTTTTATCCTACTTCTTCTGCCCTCCCCCAACTCCAAATTATTACAGAATATAGGGAGGAAACTGGGTCTGGGCCTTCTAGAATATGTGCACTGTACCCCTTCTAAAGATAGTGTCAGTCTATCCAGGATGCTATAAGAAAATGCCATAGACTTAGGTGGCATATAAACAACAGAAATGTATCTTTCATTTCTGGAGATTGGGAAGGCCAAGGCCAAGGTAGTAGCAGATGAGGAGTTTGGTTAAGATTAATTTCCTGGTTCATAGAAGGCATCTTTTTGCTTAGTCCTCATATGGCAAAAGGGGATTGCTAGCTTTCTGGGGTCTGTTTTATAAGACCATTAAAACCATTCTCGAGAGCCTCATCATGACCTAATCACACCCTCAAGTTCTGACCTCCTAAAATCATCATCTCAAGTATTTTAGATATATGGTTAGGAACTCAGCACATGAATTTTTGGGGTGGGCATGGGTGGGTAGCACAAGTATCCAAATAATAACAAATGGAAAAGAAACTATTTTAAAACTTAATTTGCTCTAATTCACAAAACAAAATGGAAATTACTCTTTCCAAACATTTAATATTAATCAATGCGATAGTCTATAATAGCCAATTAAGATGGAGAAAGCTTTTGTATATTTGTTTCAAAACTGGAAATTGTGAAATATATAGAATATAATTCTACAGATAGAAAATGATTTGGTTCAGTTTTTCTAGTTAATTAGTTTATAGAACTTTATACAGTAATTTTTCCAAAACTATCTGCAGCTAAAAGACAGAAAATTTAATAAGATCAATTATTTCAAAAGGCCTAAGATTTTCACTTCTGCACTTTGATGAAAAGGCATTGGAATTTACAAAGGATAAATGCGGCATGAACTTACATACATGAGAATTAAGGTCTGAGAAATTCACACCAGGCTGTTATCAAAAGCTAGGTCTTTGTCCCCATCACAATCCAAAAACACAGGTTTTTTAAAATTTTTATTTATTTATTTATTTTTTGGTTTTTGGTACTGAGGCACTTGCTTTTTGAACCCAGGGGCACTTGACCACTGAGCCACATCCCCAGCCCTATTTTATATTTTATTTTAGAGACAGGGTCTCACTGAGTTGCTTAGCACCTGGCCTTTGCTGAGGCTGGCTTTGAACTTGAGATTCTCCTGTCTCAGCCTCCAGAGCCACTAGGATTACAGGCATGAGATACCACGCCTGGCCAAAAACATAGCTTGGAGGAAAATAAAATTTTATTGCTTTGCTAGCAAGGGAGAGACACAGGGGATACTTGTCCTATAGGCTGTAATTATGATTCTCCCATCTTGGGGAACAGAGGGCTTTTAAAGGTGATTTAAAGGCTATATTCCAGGTGGGCCTGACAGAGCGGAATTCACTCCTTAAGTTAAGTTGGGAGACAGTCATTTCTTAGATCTTCTAGGCATATTCCCTAAATCTGAATTACTTCATTCCTGGGGTGGATGTGTGCTAGAAGACAGATAATTCCTCCTAAGATGGAGAAGAGGGGTAATACTGTTCCTAACTACCCCCAAGATTAGGGAGGGGGAGAGAAAGAAGAGAAAAAGAAAACATTTAAAAATAAGCCTCAGTGGCAGAGCAGCAAGGGCTGTATTCAAAGCATGGGTGGGTCACTGTTACAAGGCCATCAAATATCTCCAGAGAATTTAATTAGGTCCCAGAGGGAAAAGTGGAAAAAAAAACTAACTAAATGTCTAAGAAGTGAAAGCCATACATTATACAAAACATGTCCTATCAAAGTACTTGAAGAATCATAGTCTCACTATGTATTATCCACCTAAGTCTATAAATCAACTAATAAGAAATAAAGCAATAGAAATAGAGTAGTATATATAAGAAAATAAGAATATCCTGATAGGTAGTAGTTAGTAATGAGAAGTGGAATGCAAGGTCACAGGCTTACTTGAAGTTACTCTCAGAATTTTCCTTTAGTTATTGCCAAGGCAGATGAGTAAATAACTTGTAGCAGATAACCTGAGGAAAAACACCAGTACACAGACCTTGAGAATAAGCAAAGAGAAGCCAAAGAAGATAATTGGGGAAATATTCAAAACAGAAGGATTAATAGGAAGGACTCCTGCTTGTCAGGGTTCATTGAGGTTGATGTGAAGTTAGGAATTATGGCTTATAAAGGTCTTCATTTGTCTGGGAAGGAAGATTCTTTTAGTAGTGCAGGCACAGTAAGGTAACTTCTGAGGACTTACCCCAATACCCACATTAACATCCCCTACTAGGATGGCCAACATGGCAGTTCTGGAAAGGACCAATTATAGTCAAAAACTCCACTATCCATTGTGATCGAAGGCATTGATCACCTGATTGGCAAAGAATGCAGAATGTGGTCCCCAGTTCTCCTGACAGACATCAAGCAGCAATAAATTTAGAGGCAGCATTATTTTGTCTGTCATTCTTGGCTTGGAGGTGACCTACTCTCTTTCCTGAAAGAGCTCTTTACTTGAGCCTCACTTTACTTTTACTTAAGTGTTGCCTATAACAGGTTCTCTTGCATGGTTTCTTGTGTTGAACTTCAAATTTTCTTTTATCCTAATATAAGGACTAAGGTTTGGTCCTCCCCAACTCCCCTGTGACACTGATATATGAAGAGATAACATGTCAAAAGATTATAAACTGCACCACCTATTCCCAAATCTTGTTGAGACTCAATTTCACTAGCTGGAAAATTCAAATTTGAAAATATCTTAGAGATCAGTTCACTGAATTCAAATTCAAGGTACTCTGAAGTAGACATACTGTACATTACTCATTATTTAGAAATATCATTTATCTTTTCTTTACAAAATACAGGAATTTATTACCACAATCTTGAAAGAAAAATAAAAGCAAAATCATTGAATTTGTTGGAAAGGCAGTTCTTGGAATTCTTATCTGTAATATGGATGAAAATTGCTTCATTAAGGAAAAGGTTATTAAACATATAAAAATAGTAAAACAGGGACTGGAGTTGTGGCTTAGATGTAGAACACTTCCCTAGCACATGTGAGGTACTGGGTTTGATCCTCAGCACCACATAAAAATAAAATAAAGGTTATTGTGTTCACCTATAACTAAAACAAATATATTTTTTTTAAAGAGAGAGAGGGAGGGAGAGAGAGAGAATTTTTTTTTTAATATTTATTTTTTAGCTTTTGGCGGACACAACATCTTTGCTTGTATGTGGCGCTGAGGATCGAACCCGGGTGGCATGCATGCCAGGCGAGCGCGCTACCCCTTGAGCCACATCTCCAGCCCAAAAACAAATATTTTTAAAAAATAAAAAATAAAATAAAGGTATCATGTCCACCTACAACTAAAAAATGAATATTTAAAAAAAATAGTAAAACAACACATAGAGAACAAAATTCTGGCCACTCACATTCCAACTACCCAGAGACAACCCCTGCGTTACTTTGTACTCTGCTAATTGAGAATAGTTTACTTGAGATGAAAGATCACCTATAAAACAAAAGAAATGTATAAATACAGGGGGAAACATTTCAGAGGTACTACAGTCATTATAATTAAATGAATTTAAGCTCCTAGGAAACATTTATTTGCATTGAAACAACCCATATGTTAATTGTCAAGCATTTTGATCTGATATACAATTCCCAAGAAGTTTCCTAGGGATCTATCATAGATAACACTTAACTTTGTTAGCCCAGCTTTTCATACCAAATGGTCTTGAAATGAACCTAGTTGAATTTCTTTTAATATTTTGATTAATTCCAAACACACATATAGATGTCCCCTACAAAGTCCAAACTAGCATGTTTAATTATACTGCAGAATGACTTAGAAAATTAAATTAGAAAAAGAAAATGACAGTTTAAAACCCTTAAAACTAATAAGGACATCTATGAGGCCTACAGCAAAATCAAGCACTAAATTATAATATTAATACAAGATAAATATTCAAGTTCAAGTTAATAATGAGATAATATACTATTTTTAGGAGGAAAATACTTGAGATTTTTCTCTGTGTTTATTCCACTATTAGAAAACATAAATAAAAGCCAAGCACAGTGGCGCATCCCTATAATCCCAGCAGCTTGGGAGGCTGAGGCAGGAGGGTCACAAGTTCAAAGCCAACCTCAGCAAAAGTGAGGCTGCTAAGTAGTTCAGTGAGACCCTGTCTCTAAATAAAATACAAAATAGGGCTGTGGGTGTTCTCAGTGGCTGAGTGCCCCTGAGTTCAATCCCCAGTACCCCGCCCCCTAAAAAAGAAAAGAAAACATAAACGAGAATTTAACCAAAATTGGGTGTTGTAAATAGTAAATACAATAATGTGGCACACCACCCAAAACTTTTTTTAGAGAATATTCAAATATCTTGAGTGCAATGGTAAAAAGAACTAAAAGAAAAGAAGTTGTCATCCTTTGGAACAGCTGCAAAATCTATCAACCACTATACTGCATCTCACTGGAATGACTAGTTAGTTATTCAATGGGGCTATATTTTAAAAAGCCTAGTGATTGCCCTGATCAGCGGTGGGAGGGCCACACATTCCTATGCAGGCAGACTGTGTACAGCAGTCCAGTTCTTGATCTGAACACACAAGTGGGGAATTGTTAGTTTACATTCAATAAAATGAGCCTCTCTCCAGCTCTGAGCACCACAGCATCCTGTCTTGGAGGTGGTCCATGAAATTCCTAAACTGTCAGTTAAAAGTCAAAAAATTGGAAAAAGCCTGGCCTTACAGGTTCTCCTCACCCAGAATATTTGAAAACTCAAAGAGTAGTTACTACCATCAAAAGCAGTCTTAAAAAACAGCTAATGACAAGAAAGAATCTTCTCCACCTTGAGGGGAGGACTGGAGAAGAAGAGAAGGTAGGAGAGAAGGGAGGAAAGGAGAGCAGACCCAAGGGCAGTAATTCTGGACACATTAAATAGAGCCCTAGAGAGTGAGTTCGGATGTCCCTCAAAGACAATACATTTTTACTTGGTGTAAGCAAAAATTTTAAAAAATATATTCTTTTTTAATTTTAAAAAGGCTGATTTTGATAGAAATAAAAATATCCTTTCAAAATATGAAGGACTATTCAGTTGAAGACCACTTAAATGCAGGGGAGCCTTTGCTTTCTCTCCATTTGCCCTATAACAGACTATAGGTCTAAAATTTTTACCCTTCTTTCTCTTTTCTCACCTAGAGAATTCTCTTCACAACACTTGCTTATCAGCTCAGAGGTGACAGGGCTGGAGGAATCTGTGAGAAGACTTTTTTTTTTAAATGCTATTATACATGACTGTGAGCAGACTTTTTCCCCATTAATTTACCTTTCTACAGTTTTCCCACCTCTGAAGCCTGGGACAGCTTTTCTTTTGTCCTGTCACTTCTCTAAAATATATTGTTCTTTGTTAAAATAATATTTAAGCTAGTACCCTAAGCTATTCTCCTGTATGATTTGCACTGCATGGATTGATAAACCTGTTTTTCTCTTGCTATTTTCTTTTGTTATAGCCATCTTTCTCAGCTACAAATTTAAAAGAATTTGAGGAAAATTGTGGTTTTAGCCCTTCAGTAACTAAACATCTACTAAGGAGTCACGGTGAGAATAAAAGAGATCAGATTTATTTACCCACCTTAAATAAAAAGAAAACTGGAATATATATTTTATACACACACACACACACACACACACACACACACACTCAAATCAGGAAATCAAATTGGATAAGCCCTACTTCTTGTCAAACCCATTGCCTGGAGAGAGATTGTAGGATATACTGTTAGGCAGCTACTCAGCCATGAGTGGGTGAGCAGGAAAAAGATAATAAGGGTGACTGAAAGTTAAAGGGAGCCTTATCTAACAGACAAGCACTTGGAAAATGGGGGCCTGCTGTGTCAAAACTTTCCCTTGACATAATTAAGCCCCTACTGTTCAGGGACCATTATCTCTAGTAACCAAGTCTCCAGGACCCTCCCTTATCACCAAAATTATGTCATCCCCCATCACCATGACAGCAAAATCATTAAGACCTCACAAAGAAAACTTGATAGGGGCTATTCAAAGGGTAATCCCCTGATTAAGGGGCAGGAAATCTAGGCAAAAACAAGGGAACTCAAGTTCCTAAAAAACTCCAACAACTCTGTTGAGTACCACCCCATCCTCCAGGAGGGGTTCTAAGCAGCTCCTAGGTTGTCAGTCAAAAGTCAAGAGAGGGCTGGGGTTGTAGCTCTGTGGCAGAGAGCTTGCCTGGCACATGTGAGGCACTGGGTTTGATCCTTAGCACCACATAAAAATAAATAAACAAAATAAAGATTAAAAAAAAGTCAAGAGGACTTTGGGGCAAGACTTTGAAAACTCCCTAGGACTTAACAATAAAACCAGAAGGAAGGAGGGTCATGCTGACCCTCTCCCCTCTGAGAGAACCCACACTCTCCCTTGAGAGTGTCCCTTTCCTATCCATTCAAATAAACTTGTACCTATTCTGAGCAACATATCTGAAATCTTTCTGTACTGATTGCAAAAATTGGAATGAAGATAGGATTTGGTGCTGCTTCAGTTTCATGGTAGGCCCATGTCAGGACCATAAGCTATCTCCTCAAATTGCTGTTCTCCCATGATGTGTACTGCATAGGTTAATAAAAGTGTCTATTTTTCTCTTGTTATTCTGTCTTTTGTTACAACCATCTGTCTCAAGTTCAAATTTAAAAGGGTTAAGGAAAATTATGTTTTTGTACCCATCAGTAATGAAATAGTTGCTATGAAGGCATGATGAGAATAAAAGAGATCAGATTTATATACCTGCCTTAAATAACAGGAAAATTATAATACATATGTTTTAGGGAATCAAATTACATAAGCTATATAGCTTGCCTAATCCATTGCTTGGAAAGACATTACAGGACATATCATAGGAGGAGGATCCTGTAGAGCCTGGTACCTTAACTGAACTGAAGAGTCAGAAGTTGAGGTTGAGGGTTCCCAAGATGCCCAGAACTACAGGGAAAGAAGAGAAATTTATGTGATGAGGAGAGAGCTGAAGAGAGGGAAGTAGAGAGGGAAGTAATGAGGGAGGGAGGAAGGGAGAGGGAGGGCAAAAGGGAGAGGGAGGGAGGGAGGGGGAGAAAGAGAGACAGACAGACAGACAGACAGCCACACCATCCTGAAAACTACAAAGGAATCTATTTGAGGTTTTGACCAAATAATGATCTGGGCATGTGTGTGTGGGGAAAACAGCAAGACTGTGGGAAGGGGCAGATGAGACAAAACTTAAAGCCTACAATAGGATTGAGGACACTCTTTATTCCCACATGCACAGGTCATGAAGAAGCAACCAGAGAAAGGTATTAGACTATTCCTGATTAGTATTAGGTATTCCTGATTAGTCTAGGAATAAAGGCTACACAGGACCTGACATAACAAACATTAAAAGCAAAACTCAAAAGAAATCAAACTGCTTCCAAATGAGTTAAAAACAGAAGAAAATATTACATCAACAAAAGGAATACCACAAACCCACCTGCCAATGATGTAAAATATGCAGCATGCAATTGTAATTGACCCCCCCAAAAAATACTTTAAGAAACATGATGACAAAGTAATGTAACTCAAAATTACAAGGAAAAGGTGGGCAGAAACAGAACCAGAAATGGCAGATCTAGTACCAAAGATGTTAGAACTATCATAAATATTCTTCATCTATCAAAAAAGGTAGGGGAAAGCATGCACATGAGATAAAATAGAAAATTTTTTAAAAAACTAAATGTAAATTCTTTAAGTAAAATATAACCAATAATATTAAATGCAGAAGGGATGAAGTTAAAACAAAATTAGTGGAAGAAAACAGGTAGTAAATAGAAGGTATCCAAAAGCAAATAGAAAAGGTTTAAAAACAGTATTAGTGACCTGTTGTGAATATCAAAAGCCTAACATGTTGGTAGCAGGAATCTAATAAGTGCAGAAATTTCTCAAATGATCAAATATTCAGGAAGTTGATGCTAAACTACGAACCACAGACCCAAAAAACTTGATGATTTGAAGCAGAATAAACAAAAAAGCATAAAAACATCATATGTCAACAAAATTTTTGAAAATTTTTCATGAAGAGAAAAACTTTAAAGCAAAAAAGAAAATGTATCTATATACATTTAAAACAAATAACAGCAGACTTGTCTTCGTAAGTCTGTAAACCAAATGATTACTTGGATAAATCTTTAAAGCATGAAAAATGGGTACAAGGAATGGTTTCATATTCAGTAAAGATATCCTTATAGACTAATGCCAAAATAACATTTTTCAGGGCTGGGGCTGGGGCTCAGTGGTGGAGCACTTGCCTAGCATGTGTGAGGCCCTGGGTTCAATCCTCAGCACTACATAAAAATAAATAAATAGAATAAAGGTATTGTGAAAAAAAATAATACTCTTCCAATTTGCTTACTTTGAGAGTTTCTTTTCAGCAGTCCTGAAATTCAAAAAATATCTGGAAACATTATGGGAAGTCCTTAAGATAGAAGGAAAATTACAACAGGTGGAATTTGGAAAAATTTGGATAAGAAGCAATTGAAATGCTGCATATGAAAAGAAATATAAAACAATTATTTTTCATTGTTTACATCTTTTCACAAAGATAATTAAGTGCTTCATGCAAAAATAACAATCTCAAGATATTTAAAAGGGTTGAAGTCATATAAAGTATGCTACCTAAATATATCAGAATGGATTTATAAACCAAACACAAAGAGATAACTGGAAAGTCCACCCTCCAATTTTTAAATTAAACAGCACACTTTTAAAAAAGATGTAAAGTCTAAGGAAGATGTCACAAGGACAATCACAAATTTCTGTAAATGGAATAAAGGGGGAAGAGAACATTTAAGTATTTCTGGGCCCCATGCAAATAAATCAAGGCTTATAGGAAATTTATAACATTCAAAAATGAAATGTCTCTAATCAACTAAGTTTATACTTTAAAAAGAACAAACTAATTTCTCTTTCTAAAAAAATAGTGGTAATAAAATAATAACATAAGAGCAGAAATTAATTAAATTACATAGAGAGCCAGGCCAGGTGGTGCACAAGGAGGCTGAAACAGGAGGATGGTGAGTTCAAAGCCAGCCTCAGCAACTTCACAAGGTTTTAAGTAACTCATTGAGACCCTGCCTCAAAATAAAATTTAAAAAAGGGGTTCAGATATAGCTCAGCGGTTAAGCACCCCTGGGTTCAAACCCTGTTATAAAAATATTAAATAGAAAAAATTAACTAAAGTTTTGTTTATTTGAGAAGAAATTAGATACTAAATAGAGAAAAGAAAAAAGAAAACTACCAATATCAACAACAAAATAGAGAATACTACTACAGTCTACAGACATTTAAAGAGCATCAAGAATTAAAGAAAAAATACACCAAATTTTAAACTTGATTACTTTAAGTTTACAAGTAAAACATGCATACAATTATGGTACACAGCATGATGATAAATATATACTTTGTCAAATGACTAAATTAAGCTATTTTATAATGCATTGCTATATATATCTTATGTTTTTGTAATGAGAACATTTAAAAATCTACTTTCAGGGGCTGGGGTTGTAGCTCAGCGGTAGAGCGCTCTCCTAGCACTTGCGAGGCCTTGGGTTCGATCCTCAGCACCACATAAAAATAAATAAATAAAGGTATTGGGTCCAATTATACCTAAAAAATAAATATCAAAAAAACTACTTTCATCAATTTTCAAATATATAGTATTTTGCTATTAACTGTGGTCACTCTACAGATCCTGAAAATCATTCCTTCTGTGTGGATGAAATTTTATATCCTTTCACCAACTTCTCTTCAATCTCTTCCCTTCCAGGCTCTGGTGACCACAGCTTTACTTTCTCTTTCTATGAAGTTTGACTGTTTTATTTGCCATATATAAGTGAAATCATAAGATAATTGTATTTCTGATTCTGAATTAATTACCTTAATAGGACATCCTCCAGGTTTATCTATGTTATGCAAATACTAGAATTATCTTCTCTTTCTAAAGCTAAATTGTATTACAATGTTATATATACATGACATGACAAATTCTTTATGTATTCATCTATTGATGAATGTTGCAATAGGTACTAAAGGACAGAAAAATCTTGGACATACTGATTTCTGAGCCTTTGTGTATATACATGTTATTGGGGTTACTGGGTCACCTGGTCCTACTTGTAACTTATTGAGCACTCTCCACACTGTTCTCCTTAATGGCTATAACAATTTACATACCCGCTAACAGTGCACAAAAGTTTTCTTATCTCCTCAACATTACCAACACCTGTTATCTCTTATCTTTTTGATAAAAGCTTTTCTAGCAGGTGTAATATGATATCTCCTTACAGTTTTAACTTGCATTTCCCTGATGATTCATGATGTGGGATATCTTTTCATGTACCCATTACCCAACTTACATTGTGAATAATTTAAATGACAATTTGAATCCACCTACAACTCTAAATAAACTAAATCCCTAATTCAAACTTTCCCTCAAGGAAAACTTAAAATCCTACCAACAATTTTGGAATATAATACCTATTTTACAGTAACACTTCCAAAAGGAGATTAGGAATCAACACATCCAATCTTGTACTGTGAAGTCAGTACTACACTGATACTAAAATCAGAAAATAATACTAGGAAAGATAACTACAGGCTAATATTCCTTATAAATATAGACACAGGGTATTTAATAATATTTTGTAAATATTATATTTAGTAATAACTTAAATAGCATATCATGGTAATTTATCCAAGAAAATAACATATGGACATCAATCAATGTAACTTACTAAACTGAAAGGTGAAAGAGAGATGCAGAGAGGGTGGGGATAATAACAATCAAACAATTGACCACTTCAATATATGCAAAGTTTTTGACAATAAATAAATGAGGTTTAAAAATAAAAACTTTACAGAAACTAATAAGTGAATTTCATTAATCTTTGAAGTTTTATCCAAAAATCATAGTTAATGATAAAGAACTGAATCCTTTCTTCTTAAGACTGAGGCCAAGGCATAATTTCTATTTAACACTGTAGTATTGGATATATATTGATTACAATAAGGCAAGGAAAAAAGAGCATAAATATCAAAGTATAAAATAAACATATCTTGATTTGCAGACCATCTAATTAGGAAAACCTAAAAAATCTTCAAGAAATAGATTAGGTAAGTTTACTTATATCACAAGATATAAGATCAATTGTATTAAAAAAATTCATTAAATTAAATTGTTTTATATGTTAGCAATTAAAAGTCAAAATAAAATGAAAATATCAGTTACTATAGAAGAAAATATAAAGTTAGTATATGTTGAAGAATATATTTGAGACACCTGTAGAATAAAAATTTTAAAACTGGTAAAATTAAATAAAATCAATATACCATACTCAATATTATTAAGTATGAATTCATATAAATGACTTATAGATTTATCACAATCCCAATCACATTTTGAAGATTTTTATAGAAATTGACAAACTAATTCTGTTATTTATGTGGAAAAGCAAAGAACATATAGTAGACATATCAGCTTTAAAAAAGAAAAACAAGGGCTGGGTTGTGGCTCAATGTTAGAGCGTTTACCTAACATGTGTGAGGCACTAGGTTCAATTCTTATCACTGCATAAATAAATGAATAAAATAAAGGCATATATATATATGAAAAAGAAAACTGAGGTACATATGCCATCTGACTGCAAAACATTTTAAGCTATAGCAGTCAAGACAATGTAGTATTCAGGTAAAGAGAGACATCTAGAGCAATACAATAGAATAAGCCTGTTATACATGGTCAGTTCATTTTTTCCAGAAGGTATCAAGGCAATTAATTGAGAAAGGACTACATTTTCAATATATGGTTGAAAAATTAAGATATGTACATACAAAAATCAATTAACCTTGATCTTCACAGTAAAACAGCCAAATTAAACAAATGGATAAGAGATTTGAATTGACATTTTACCAGAGAAGATTCATACATGGTATGTAAATGCATGAGAATATTCTCAGCATCATTATAGTTTAGAAAAAATGTAAATTAAAACAATGAAATATGATGAAATATGAACACACACCAAGTAGAAAGATTAAAATTAACATAGACAAAATACCAAATGTCAATGAGCATCTGGACCAATTGGGACTCTTATGATGCTGGATGAAACACAAAATAGCTCTTTGGGAAAACAGGTTAGAAGTTTCTTATGAAGTTAAACATATACTGAACTAAAACCCCACAATATACTACTAAGTATTTACTCAAGAGAATTTAAGACATATGCCACTGGAAGACTTATCCACAAGTGTTTGTAACAGTTTTATTCTTTTTTTAATTTTTTTTTTTAAGAGAGAGAGAGAGAGAGAGAGAGAGAGAGAGAGAGAATTTCAACACTTACTTTTTAGTTTTCAGCGGACACAACATCTTTGTTTGTATGTGGTGCTGAGGATCGAACCTGGGCCGCATGCATGCCAGGCAAGCGCGCTACCACTTGAGCCACATCCCCAGCCCCAGCTTTACTCTTAACACCCCCAAATTGGAAAGAACTCAAATGTCCATCAACCAGGGAACAAACTGTGGTGTATCCAAATAAACCACTACTATGCCGCCCTAGGAAGAAACAATCTACTGATACTGCAGTAAGGTTGCACAGCAAAGCAACACACTGAATGGGAAAAAAAACAAAAAAACAAACAACAACAACAACAAAAACCCTCTAGACATGAAGATTACATAGTCTTAATTCTTTTTATCAAAGAATAAAAGACAAAACCATACCAACAGAAAGCTGCTCAGCATTGCAAAGACCTGTGTGTGAGTGTGTGTGTGTGTGTGTGTGTGTGTGTGTGTGTGTGTATGCACACATTCAAAGGAGTACAACACAAATAAATTTGGAGGATGATGGAAAAGTTCTATATATTGATTGTTGGTGATGATTTAGATTTTCAAAACAGATTTGTATGCTTAAATTAATGAGTGGTGTTTGTAAATTTAATTCCTCAAAAAATTAGTTAATCGTTCTTAAATGTTTCAATTTGGATAATTATCAAAGAATCCAATGAATAAAATTTGCTGCACGGGAGTTTTTTTTAGTATTATTATGAAGCAGAGAACAGAATAGGATGAGTAAATGATTCTGACCAGCAATGGCATCTGTCAGTAACAAAATATCCAGCTTAAAAACAAAGACCATGAAGCTCAAAGGCAAATAAGCATTCATTCATAAATTCAGTTTTAGTCAAAATATCAACTGTTCCTGCTCTGTAATTTGGAAACTCCAAAATTAAATCCCTGGAGCAAAGTATAAGAAAAAAGAGAATTAATGACATGAGTTTTCCCTAATATGATTTATTATTTTATTAGATTAAGTCTCTGTACTTCTGTGAAGGATGGAGAGTATCATCTTGTCTCCTGGCATGAAGGATTAAAAATTAATTCACATAAGTATCTTCTCTGGCTAAAAGAGTTAATTAGATTTATGTTGTTTCTAAGTTATTAAATAAAGTTGTCCACTGATGAAGAGTTTACAGGTTGATCTAGCAGCTTGGTCTCTGTTCCTGTTTTCATTATCTATTTGGAATCCTTTGAAAAATATTGCTCTGGGTGAAATCAATGGGAACTACTGCAGAATACAAGAAATGCCTACACACTTTAAAAGGCATTTGAAACTGCTGGCTTCATTTAGAAAGTGAAAACCAATCTTTTACTTAGGGTTAGAAATAGTGGGGAAAAAGAGGATGGTTTCTGGTTACCTAACTCTTTTGAATACTCTGTAGTCAAGTGCAACTGGATCAACATTTCCTAAGGACTCCTTCACCAATAATTTCTATTTTTAGAAAGGGTTGTTCAAGATCCAGTTGCTAACTTACTTTCCTTAGGTGGACCCTTAGGCCTGGAGAAATGCTACTTGAAGCGTATAAAAGCAGAAGGGAAGGTACCCACAGATTTCCTTTTGGATTCAGCTTCCAGATGATTTATTCTGACAGTTTGTTAGGAACTTTGCTCTTCTGTCCAGTAGAGCAGGAATTTTTATTCTTCTCTTCATTGGATACAAACTACCCTCTGGTTCATACCAACCATGATTTTTCAATAACTAACCAATATCAAAAGGATGGGGTGAGGATCTAATGAAAAAAAGGAGTTTGACTATTTTTTAAAAATTAAAGTACTTTTTGCAAGAAACTTTACAAGATGAAGCCTTTGATTTTGCACATCATGTATTATAAATCCCGTTCCTCAATTACAAATCGTCTCTGATTTTTTACCTTTAATTAAAGCAGTGGTCCCAATCTCTAAAAAAATAAAAAGTATGGGTGAATATGTATATATATTATATATAATTATAGTACAATAAATATTTTAAATGAAAATTAAAAATAATGGGACAAATAAAATTCAAATCCTTTTACCCTATAGTGTTTACACAACATGAACAGATTTAACCAGATATAAAGCAAATAGAGCTGTGATTTAAAGACAATAGAAGTTGTCACTCAACTGGCAACTAATTGCTGATGAATCAAATCAAACTCTATGGGGAAAGGAAAAGGCATTTAGAAGGTTTATCGAGCTATTATGGCTCATTCTCAGAATTTCTAAATCCTGGCTGTTGACCATATTATACAGCAACATTCAATACAAAATCATTCCTGTAAAAATTACCAGAGGAGTCAATAGGAGTGGACTCTTGTGGTTTCCCCTTTGCATTTATATGGGTTTTGTTTAACTTGCCTCTGAGAGTCTTAGCAATTACCTCTTGGAAAGAAACTCCTGAATTTGTTTTTCTAGCAGTTCCTTAGATTTTATTTAATAATACTTAGTCATTGATCCCTATTAAAATGTTTACATTAAGAGGATTCTAAGCTAACTCTGAGGGATAAAACATGGGTTTAGAAGTGAAATTCATGGAGTTAAATTGTACTTTAGGAAGCTGTATGAAACTCATGGAAGTTTTGCAAAGCCCAATTTCTTCATCTGTCAAGTGGGATTTACATATTTATGAACTTACATATTTATGAACTTGATCTTGAACAGTTTGATGTTTTCTAAGCTTTTGGGTCAGAACAGAAGCACATATTAGTTATTTTCTTCTTCCTTCATTGCATTGAGGTGTCTGTTAATTGACCAAATTAACATAAGTGAGGTCCCTGGGAAATCCCACAGTTGTGAAGGAGTATCAATCAGGTGAAGAGCGATTCCACTGCATGCATCACTTACCAGAGGCCTCCCATTCCCTGGGGCCTTCCATTCTCAATCCTGCTCCAACTCACTACCTCCCTAGCTACAGGAGAGGTATTTTCAAATCCATGATCCTTTCCAAACTCATGCTCTTCAATGGAGGTCTCTTGCTCCCGACCATACTCACTAATGTGTGGTCTCTACTTTTATTCCCAGCCTCCTCTTACATTGAACTATTGATCTTCCAATTCTTTGACCTAACCTTGGATTTTGAGCTGGCCTTCATAATAGGACTCTTTTTTTAAAAATTGTTTTTTTTTAATTAGTTATACATGACAGCAAAATGCATTTCAATTCATTGTACCCAAATGGAGCACAACCTAGGACTTTTGTAAGAAAATTAATTCACTTTGCTGGAAACACTCCCCCACCCTCAACTCCACCCATCCTTTGTTAGTTCTTTCTGGTTCTTCTATAAGCTCTCTGCTCACAGGCATTCTGAAAGCAGGAATTGATGCTGAAACCCTATTCGATGTCAGGTTTACTTTGCATAATTTTTCATAGAACTCTATAACTATGATTATTTTCTCCCTAACACTTTTCTAGGGTGTAATTCCACATTTATGTAATATTATTTTAATAGCTGCCTCCCTCAGTACGTATAACACATGCAACATGAGAACAATGATAGCATATGGTTTTCTCAGCATTTATTTTAAAAGGCCAGAATCAGTGAACTCTCAAAAGTCACTTGTTTAATGAGCAAGTGTGACCAGGAAAAATGGACATGACTGAGATATTTGACCTCAAGATTTCAGTATTTATTGAATCTGGGTGATAACACTATGATCATCTCCTTATTTAATTTCTAGAAATACACACTCCATTAACCAAAGAGCAAAATCCTAAGGGAAAGAAATTGTGTAAAATATGGGGGAAGTAGAAATATGCAAGATCTTTCCAAAGACTGGAAAAATGTTGGTCAAATGATTTAAAAAGTTCAATTAATTGAGGAAATTCAGTGAGTCTATTAGCTAATCATTGTGGTATACGCCTGTAATCCCAGCAACTTGGGAAGAGGCAGGAGGATCACAAGTTGAAGGTCAGCCTCAGCAAATTAGGGAGACCCTGTTTCAAAATAAAAAATAAAAATAAAAAAGGCAGGGCATGTAGCTCAGTGGTAAAGCACCCTGGGTTCAACCCCAGATACCAAAAAAAAAAAAAAAAAAGGCAATATAAGTCTATTATACAACATGGTGGCTAAAGCCAATAACAATACATTATAACTTTGAAAATTGCCAAGAGAGTAAAATTTAAGTGTTTTCACCAGGAACAATAAGCATATGAGGCAGGGCAGGCAATGCATATGTTAATTATCTCAATTAAGCCATTCCACAAGGCACATATATGTTTCTAAGTATACTTGATAAATATGTTCAATTTGCATCAACTGAAAACAAACCAATTTTCAAGACATGGGGGAAGGAAAGCTTGTCTTTCTAAGCCTTTAAAATGCATTTACTTCTAGTGAAGTTACTACACCTCCTTGCTACTTCTCCCTCCCTTTAAATCCCATAACCTATACCTTCCTTAGTCAACAAAACATATAAACATAAATTGTGCATACATTTTAATTAATTATTATTATTTAACATCAACACTCTGGACATTTATTTTAATAACAAAGCATTAATTTTATGTGTATGCTTCCTTCTAGACAAAATCACAGCAAACAAAAATGAAAACCCTCAATGCTCAATATTCCAATGTCAGATGCTAAGTGGACTCGGAGTTATGGGCTCCCATGTACAGAAAGACAATGACTCAGTGATGCTTGATCAAGAGGGAAAAAACTTTGAATGCAATCTGTTTCTTTGCTTATCTCTTATGCTTGACAATGTAAGGCAGAGATAATTAAAAATATAGGAAATCAAACTTCTCTGGAGGACTTTCAGAATTCTAAGAATTTGATGCACAGATTCAGCTGTGTTCTATTTCATCACTGTGTTAAACTCAGAATAAGGATCATTAATTATGTTCATGTCAGAGGAAATTACTTACATCAAAATCTTCACACTGCCAATACTTATTGTCTAAAAGAGTGTTGCTAAGCAGAGGTGCAATGAAGGGCTTCAATGACATTGGTAGAATTCCGAAGTTGAGGTCTCACAGTCATTTTCAAAATTAAGAGCAAAACCCTTGATATCAATAAAGATCCTCCTTGAAAGGTCACTCAACTTTATGATAATGCAAAAGGTTCTTGCCAGGATCTTCCGTAAACAGTGACTCCATATTTTGTACTGGGGTGTTTTGCTATTACTAGGAATTTAACTATTTTGGGGTAAAATCCAAAAGATCTAGACATTCTGTTCCACTATAAAGCAGATACCCAAAATGTTAAGGATTCATGAAAATACTAGACAAAAGGATCACATATACATTCATAATGAAGCGCTCTTTATCAATTTATTTAGTAATTCCTAGAACCATAGAGGCCTGGAGGTGTATTCTGATTTGGTCATTAATTATTTGTGTGGCCCTGGGCACTTTCCCTCTTGGTTTCCTTTGGTGGGAAAATGGGATCAGGACTGGATTACTCCTCTGAACCACGGGGCTCGGTTTTAAAGCCAGTCACATATCTATCTCCCAGTCTATCCTTTCACAGTGGATTCGGCAAACAGAAATGTTCTAGGTCTCAGATCTATTTATAGGAAGTTTTGACAAAGCTTTTCTATGAATGGAATAAATACATATTTTCAGCTTTTTAGGCCATACAGGTCTGTATGTCACAACTACTCAATTCTGATATTGCAGAGCAAAAAATGTCATAGCTCAGACAAAAAAATAAATTGTTTTCTAACAAATTTTATTAAAAACAAAACCAGATCCAAGCCAGATTTGATGCACAGACTGCACTTATCCATGCCCTAGTGTATACTTTAGTATGTATATCACTATAGGTTTGGAATAAAAAAATCCCAATGTATCTCTATTCTTACTGATGTAGCCCAAATATGTTTAATTAAAAACTCCCTGTCATCTAAATTTGCTTCCTTTTCCTTCATTCATTCTTTATTCATCTATTGTCCTACCTTTTTTTTCTGAACAAGACTAATTCCTTTGAGCCTATAGCTTCAACTCCCCAGAATTCTGGAAGTTTCTGAGAATGGTAAAGAAGAAGGCCTTCATGTCAGATTCTCTTTTCTTAAAACTGCAGTTTTATCAATCAGGACAGGTTTTGCATCCAGAACCTTGAAAGTTATTTGTTTTCCCACCCGTAAATTAACTGTCTACTTCTAGTCCTGTTGTCTTGTCTAATCTAACTTCTAAAATAAACCTCTCAGAGAGGACAGCTAGTTACTCTGACCAACTGTCTAAGAGGGAGGGTTTCATAAGAAGAGCCTGGGGGGTACAAAACCGCAGACCAGAAAATGCAACCAAAGTCTGGTGTGATGGCACTTGCCTGCAATGCCATCGATACAGGAGGCTGAGGCAGGAGGACTGCAAGTTGGAAGTCAGCCTCAGCAACTTTGTAAGATCATCTGCAACTTACCAAGAATCTGTCTCAAAATTAAAAAAATAAAATAAATAAACTGAAAAAAGACTAGGGAATATGGACATGTAGTTCAGTGCTAGAATGCCCCTGTGTTTGATCCCCAGTGCCTCCCCCACATGCACAGAACAAAGAAATGAAACAAAAATGACTCCCTGTTGGAAGGCAACTAGCTCCATCTCACCAAACTCCTAACTCTGCCTACCACTCACACATACTCTTTTAATTATATTCCAGAATCCTGCTAAGAAATACATAAGGAACTCATTGAAAACAACAGCAAAAAAGTGAAAATTTTAAAAAATAAAATTAAAAAATAGCCTGATTCAAACAAATGGGCAAATGTCCTGAACAGACATTTTTTAAAAAATGTAAATGCCAGCAGGTTTGAGAAAAGATACCTAAAATCAAGAAATGAGAAAATGCAAGTAATACAACAATGAAGTATTTGCTACCTTACATCTTTAAGATGGCTATTATCAATACAAGATAAGAGCCGGTAAAGAAATAGAGAAGAGTAAATTCTTGCACACTATTGAGGATGTAAATCAGTACAACCACTGTGGAAAACAGTGAAGTTCCTAAAAAAATTAAAAATAGAACTACCATATTGATCCAGCAATTCCACTTCTTCTTATATATCCATAGAAAACAAAAGCTGGATTTCCAGAAGATATACACAATACCATGGACAATGCAGCATTATTCATAAGACTGTTGTGAAGACAACCTAAATATTCACCAATAATGGAGCATCCAAAAAATAGGAATATTTTACATCGGAATATTATATGAATATAATATATCAGAATATTATTCACCCTTTAAAAAGGAGATCCTGCCATTTGTAACTACATGGATACATTTGAGGACATTATGTTAAGTAAAGAAAGCCAAACAGAGAAAGACAAATACTGCAAGATCATACTTATGTGTGAAATGTAAAATTGTCAAACTCATAGAAGCAGAATAGAGTGGTGTTTGTCAGACACTGGGGCTTAGAATGGGCAGATGTTGATCAAATCCATTTTGGAGCGATAATGTACAGCATTGAGACTCCAGTTAACAATGCCATATTGTGTATTTGAAATTTGGTAACAAAGGGGCTGGTGGTGTATTTTAGTGTATGCTTAGCATATAAAAGGCTTTGGCTCAATCCTGAGCATCAAAAAGAGTTAAGGAAATAAATTTTCTAATAGGGTAAATCCTAAGTGTTCTTACCACTCATATATAAAGAAAGCAAGGAAAGGGGCTGGGGTTGTGGCTCAGCAGTAGAATGCTTGCCTAGCACATGCAAGGCCCTGGGTTCGATCCTCAGCATCACATAAAAATAAATAAAATAAAGGTATTGTGTAAAATATTAAAAAAAAGAAAGCAAGGAAAAAGAGAATGATAATATGAGGTAATGCATATGCTAATTAGTTTGTGGTGATCATTTCACAGTATATACATAAGTCAGAATGTAAGTTGTGCACCTTAAATTTGCACAATTCTCATTTGCTGATTATACCTTAATAAAGCTGAAAAACTTAAAGGAAAGAAATATTTACAGACCGTGCAAATGGCTAGGCTCTCAAATTCTAATGGGTACCTCAAAAGAAAGATCTCCTGTAGTAATATTCTCTCCTAAGAGGCAGCAGAAAGGAAAAGGTAAAAAGGGATTTACCCAACGCTTTGCAGGATTCTCCCCCATCACTTGGGTTAGTTTAGCTGAGCTACAAGGATTCTCTCTATCCCAAGAAACAAATATGACAAGTCTCTTGGTACATTTCTTTCTATGAAGAAGTTTAGAAGAGTTTCTAACATGCATCTATCATTTGGTTAAAACTGCTTGACTCCAACTTTCATTGATTCTAATCTATCCTAGAACCTTACTGCTTGATGAATAAATTCACTAGCATGCTGGAGTTTATATAGAACAGCAAGAGCAATCAAAAAAACCCCCTTGCAGTGAATGAATCTGCCTACATGTCCATGGGTCTCTCTTTTCTTTGTGCCCTTAACAAAAGGAGTCTCAGAGGCTACCATTCAAGATGGAACTATGAAATTCGACTCCCTTTGCTTGTTTCCCAGGCAAATACAGAGGATTCAGCAAGAGATCTTATAAGACACCTATGCCAAAAGATGGAAGGAACCTAACATGGCTAGCTGGCTGTAAAACATCTGGTTGCAATATGCATACTTCGGTTTTGTACCAGGGAGATGTTTTGCAACATCTCCCTGGTACAAAATTATTAACAAAAATATTAATATCATTTTGTTACAAAAAATTATTACAAAAATATTAACATCATTTTGTTAATATCACTTCTTACAAAAAATTTGCAAGAAGTGATATTAACAACCCTGACAATCAGCTTGTGAAATTCAACCTCATAACATGTTGTGGTCATGAATATCAGGCTATATATTAAAAGTACACCACCTCTTCCCATACCAACACACACCACTTGTGGTCATAAATACACATTCAGGAAACTTCAAGCTGTGTTTTGATAGACTTCTACGATGAAAACAAGAAAGAGTAAGACAAATAGAGCTTGGAGCCAATCATACAACAGTAAGTATTTACAGAATGGAAATAGAATTCTGTAATTGATCTCATCTTGAAAATTTCTATCAAGAAGTAGTTTTTTTTTAATGGCCTGCAAATTATGGTGGGTAAAAAAAACATCAGTTAAAATTCTATGAAGAAATGGGAAGAAATCAGATCTATAAGAATGTGAGTGATTTCCACCAGATGAAGATGCTCTGAGAAATTTGAAAACTTCCAACTGCAATTGGTCAGTTTCAGGGCAATGTAAGAAATTCTACTGAACAGGGATATTAGAGATTAACATTGTCCCACATTTCCAAAGGAGAAAAACATCTGTGGCATAGATTCTAGAATGGATGATTAAAAAGACAGATTGTAATCCTTTTAAATTGAAAATATGATCATTTGGAACAAGTAAGGATTAACTAGTAAAAAGTAACTGCAGAATTTATTTTCTGTTATTCTGAGTCACCCCACTGATAAGTTGAAGGATGCTGAAAATAAACAACTTTTAAAACTTGTTTTCTCATATTAATATATTTTCTCATAAAAATAAATCCCAACATAAATTAAAGTATTTTAAAAAAGTAAGCCAGGATAATCACAGCGTTTGGGATAGGTGTCCCCTTTACTAGCAAAGCAGTGAACCTTCTTTTTCCTTTTTCTGAAAACTGTGTCCTCATTATTGGATTGGCATCAGGGAAAAGGATTGAACTTTCAGCAACAAATTTGACCACCCAGATGGGACCTGAGAGCAGCCCCTGCTACAGTTTTCTTGGGCAGGCCTGGCTTTCCAAAGAACTCTACTTCCATGCTGAGGATTCATTGTGCTGGAGAACTTGTTGAGAACCAATTGCAGGGGAGTTAGGAGATAAGTGAGTTTACCTTTGTTGAAACAGAGGAGCTGTTCCTGTGAGTAAAGGGAGGGACTGAGGGATCATCCCAGTAGTTACTGAAACTCCTTTTGCTATGGGAAACTTCCCTCCTTCTCTCCCTGAATAGTACAGGTTGCTCCATCATGTCCACTTTGAGAACAAGGAAAATGAACTCAGGAAAGTCACAGCAACTTTGGCCATTTGGTAAGTCCCCCATTGTACACGCCAAGACCCTTGATTCCACACACTTGGTTCCTCTTTGTGGGAACATCTGGTCCTTCTTTCTGGGGACATCTATGGCACTACTGGTGTAGGAGTCACAGTTAAGCAGGACTTGAGAACCTAGGGATAATTGATCCTTTCTGATCTGTTCTAGGTTCTCAGCTGTTTGTTGGCCTTGAACTTGGGAATTCCCTCTGGTTGTCTGTTTTGTTTGTATCTCCTACTGCCCCTTTTAAGACATGGCCAGCTTTACATTAATTCTATAGGCAGTCTCTTGGGAAAGATACTGGATGGGCAATTTAAACATTCCCATCTGTTGGCCATGGTTTGGGGGTTCCTCTCTTGTTGTCTCTGTTTCTTTTTTTGTACAATCTTACAATTGGAGTGTGTTTTGTCAGAGGTAAAGTGAGTTGAAGAAAGAGCCACCTCTAAGTCTAAGATAATGTTTTACTGTAATAGGTTTCTAGATTATTATTAAATCTTGCAGTTGGAGTTGTCTGTCAAAGGTAAAGTAAGTGGAAGAAATTTCTATGTGCAGGCCTGTCTGTTTAAAAGATTCCTGTCTATCAGCCCTGGTTTTGGTGATCCTTTCTTCTCTGCTTTTTGTTATTGTTGTTGTTTTGTTTTGTTTTTCTTTTCATCTGTTACTGGCCTTCAAAGACATGGGCCATGCAGCAATAATCTTACCAGTAGTCTGTTCAGCAGAGAGATCTTGGCTGCATGGGCCACCTATAGGGATAATTCTGTCTAAGAGAAACATGGTTTACTATAACATAATCTGGCCTTTAAATAGTTTTTCTGGATTGTTATAAGATCTTGACATTGAAGTTGGTCTGTCAAAGGTAAATTATATGAAAGAGATTCTGTATGTACAGTCATTATGCAGTTGTATGATAGAGGTCTAAACTGTTAGGAACTAAACTGAATGTGCCAAAAGGCATTGCCTTTGGTGTGCAAGGATAGGGGGACACTAGAAGAAAGGGTTAAAAAGGTTTAAATCTTTTAAGTCCTGTGCTGGCATTCCCAGCACTGTTTCTCAGCCTGGCCCCAGGCATTTGCAGATCATCTCACAGTGGTCAAAAACACTAACCCTAAACTTGGGGTGAGGGGTAGGGGGAATCCCAGAAAAGCTACTGGACTATAGGAAAATGGACAAAGAGAACTTGGCCTCTGCCCTGCCTTCCAGCCCCTTTTGCCCATGGAGGGTGGAGGCTGCTGCCCACAAAGGATGTGGCAGTAGGTTCCAGTTCTGTCAGTTTATGACCTGGGGACAAGAATAGTCTTCCTTTTGAATATCTGACAGGAGACCCCCATTTGGCCAGGGGATATAATCACTGGGGCAAAGCAATTCTTGCTATAATAGTATCCCAAAAAACTAAATGCCTGGGGAGATTAGCAGAAAAATAATGGTACCCAAAAAAGAAAAAGACAGAAACTAAGGCCAACCTGTGTTTTGTAGGCAGCCTCTGCACAGGGATGTCAAGGAAACCTAAAGAAAAGGATAGAAAGGGCCTCCTCCATTGCATATCAATATACCTAGTATCAGAAAAAGGCCCCAAAAGAGGCTCTGAGTGTAATTGACAATGGAGAACTCATATAAAGTTGATGGCATTGTGATAATAATAACAGAGACAGGTCAGGTTCAAAATGTCCTGTGCTCCAACCTCCTGAATGCAATCTGGGTGAAAAAAGATTAAAGTACAGGTTTTGTATATGGTGGATTGTCCAACCTTCTCCTGGGATGAAATTTGTTGTGTAAATTAAATTCACAGAAAACATTCATAAGGACTTTTTCAGAATATAAATTTAAGAAAGGGTCCAGAACAAGAAAAGATAAAAGAAAGATGTAGGTATGGAAATACATTTTAGTATGGAATATTGGAAGGTAAAAGAAATGATGGTGGATGAGAAAGTATTTTATCTGGTAAATAATATTCTTGGGCTAAAGTCCAAGATGAAAGAGGAAAAAACTAAGGATGTAAAGTTGTGAATGTCTTAGTCACAGAAGGTTTGTGGAAGATAAATCTCAAAAAGTTTGTGTTTGTAATTAAATTGGCTATAATTAGGACAGTCAAAGTTATTTGAACTTTAATGGACAAATATGAAGCAAGGTCTGAAATATTGATCTGCTGTAATCTATTGAGATAATTTTCTTGTATTTGTTAGGTTTTATTACTTGGGAAAACTAAGTCTTAAAGGAATTAGGGTTTGTATCTGTTTTAAAGTCTTATGATCACTTTGTAGCTGGTTAAATAAACAACTGTTATCTAGGTTATAACAATATTGTTGACACCAAAATATATGTGACCAGGTAGATATATGAATCTGAGAACTGTATCTGTCTAAGCTTTTTCTTTTCTTTTTTTTTTTTAAAGAGAGAGTGAGAGAGGGGAGAGAGAGAGAGAGAGAATTTTTTTTTTAATATTTATTTTTTAGTTATCGGCGGACACAACATCTTTGTTTATACTTGGTGCTGAGAATCGAACCCGGGCCGCTACCACTTGAGCCACATTCCCAGCCCCTGTCTAAGCCTTTTCTAAGTTTATAAAATTAACAATGTTTCCTAAATGTATAAGAGATTTAAGCCTATCCTTTGATTTTTTGTTAACCCACACAGACTTGTGATTATTATTACCATACACTCTGGATTCTAAATTATACTGTAAAAGTTAAACTTAGTTAAATGTAAAGCTTAGAAGAGCCCTTTGCCAAGTTGGTGTTATCAAAACTAAACTTATCTATAGCAAAAATCTTGGATAGGTTCAGAAATAACAAATTTGGTTGATATTTATTCATGTCATTTGATGTTTTTTAGCTGAATAAAGTAACTTGTTATCGATAAGTTATATATACAATTTTGTGTTACTTTTCACACTGGAATTAAAATTTAAATGCATTTTTGGAAGATATCAAAATTGTTTAAAGGTGACACTGTGAAACACTGAAGCTTTTTGACACTTTTTCCACAAAAATAAAGTCAAAAGTTCTCTTAGTCTTTCTTTGATTCATGTTTTAGATGTAACATTATATTGTGTTATTTGTGAAGAATATCACTTTACCTGAGATAAGGCCCTGCCTCCCACCTTACTCCATGTTAAAATGGCTCCAAAATAGGTTCGACTTTAGCTCATTTAAAGTTGTGTTCAAAAGATTGATTTTTTTATGTAAAGATTACTATGATCTCAAACAGGGGATAAAATATATAACTGTGTAAAGGTTCAAGATTATCAAGATCATTTTTCTTGGTTTAAACTGAATATGTTTTTGCTCTGTTAATTTCATTTTGTATTTTCCTTGTAAACTTTATAACTGTTACCTGTTAGTGTTTTCCAGAGGTACTATTTCTAAGAAAAAAGCCAACCTTGGTTAATTTGAGATAGAAAGCCATCACCTATAGGACAGATAGATAGTACATAATGTGACTTACAGTACTAATACTAACCCCAATTAAGTGAAATGGTATCTGTAAAATAACAGATATTGAAGTTATAACATTTTACTCCCTCTTTAAGACTGGTGAAACTGGCTTGCTGGGTGTTAAAAAAAAAAATTGGAGACCAAAGTCAAGGAAATAAAAGGGCCAAGGAAAAAGCAGCAAACATTTTGGCCCTTGGCCTCTAAGGTCAGCCAGGACTTAGAAAATGATGGGACCCTTCTCTGGGCCCTGCAACTCTGGTGAATAATCCAATCAGCTGATCAGGGAAATTGAGAGGACCCTAGAGAACAGGAAGCCAATCAGAGCAGATTCTGCAAAGAGAAGGGTGGATGGAGATGGAAATGTCCCTGATGCTTCCAAAAGAAGCCTCATATGGTCAGCCAGACCCCAACCCATCCTGGTAAGAGACACCATTAGTAGAGGAAAGCTAAAGGAGCAAGGAGGTTTTTACAAATCTCCCCAAAAGTGATTTTTGAGGAGTCCAGCTAACTCTGAAGAGTAGATAGGAACAAGGTCAGTTTTGACCAACTTGGTCTGAAACACCTGGCAGGAGAATATAGCCTAAAAACACAGTCCTACATTGATGTTTAAAAGGAAAAACAATGTTTTTTTAAATGTAACTTAAGATGTACATTTCTGTCAGCTCTACCAAAAGTAAGTAAAGCTGGAGGCTATAAATAAAGGGGTCTTGTGTGAGAATGCCTAATAATAATGATCACAAGAGTTGCATATTTGTCCTGAGTTAATTTGAGTCGATTTCATAGACCTACAAATCTTTCTAACCTCCTACATTGATGAACTTGATCTGTTTTTCCCTGATAAGATTATGAGTAATTGTCCTCATTGTTTTCAAAGACTGGCTGAAATACTAATTTTGTGCTAATTACAAAAAAGTAATGCTTTGCTGTCTTTATTGTTATCTTAGCATGATCCTTGCTCTATGTATACCTTGTCCAGTCACCTGCCATCAGCCACTGTGGATCTCCATACTTGTCTTAGTCAGCTTTCTTGCTGCTGTGACTAAAGGATATGACCAGAACAATTTTAGAGCAAAAGTTTATTTGAGGGCTCATAGTTTCAGAAGACTGTCTCCATTTGTTAGGGCTTCAGGCGAGGCTGAACATTATGGTGGGAATGGGTGGTGGAGGAAAGCAGCTCACATCATGGTGATCAGGAGGCAAAGAAAAACTACACTTGCCAGATACAAATATATACCCCAAAGCCACACCCCAATTCTCATCTCCTCCAGTCACACCCTACTACTTCAGTTAATCCCATCATGGATTAATCAATTGATTGAGCTAATACTATAATTTTCCTCCAAACCTTCTTGCATTGTCTCACATGTGAGATTTTTTTTGGGGATACCACATCTAAACCATAACAAGACTGCTCTGATATTGAATGCCCTCAACTGTCCACTTTAGGTTACTTCCTCCAACTTCACCCCCTTTCAGCAGGAAGAAGTTTGGAAATGTTGTTGCCCATTTATCTACAGAAGTGAAATATAGAAATTGACAATAGGGAAATTTCTCCATAGAAATGGAATATAGAAATTAACAGTAGAGAAATGTAACAGTGGTCCACTTTATGCTTTAAATATAGCCCTTTCTGCTCTGTCCATTTTATTTTTAAAATGGACATGTTTCTTTCCCTTCCTCTCTCCCTTCTCCTCCCTAATCTCGCCCCTTCCCTTAATCCCAGGGGAAACAGGATTACCTTTCTTCCCCATCCTTGGCAGAGTTATCTGTCCCTGAATACACACCCATCATAGGAACCCAGTAATCAAGACTTTAGGAATGGTACCAGAAGATCTCAGAAATGACTATCCCCAAGAGAACACATGGAAGGTAGCATTTGAGTCACCTCTTTAAAAGCTCCCTGTTCCTGCTGATGGCAGAATCACAGCCACAGTCTTTGGGACAGGAATCTTCTGTGTTTCTCCTTTGCTAGGAAAGCAAACAAAACAAAACAAAAACAAAAACAAAGCTGGGCAAGGTGGCTTACACCTGTAGTCCTAGCACCTTGGGAGGCTGAGGCTGGAGGATTATGATTTCAAAGCTAGTCTCGGCAATTTAGCAAGCCCCTAAGCAACTCAGTGAGACTCTGTCTCAAAATAAAATACTGGGATGTGGCTCAGTGGTTAACCGCTCCGAGTTCCATCCCTGGTTAAAAAAAAAAAAAAAAAAAAAAAGTGAATCCAAACACCACCAAGAGACAATCACCATCAACATTTTCATTAACTCTGTGTATTTATACATTAAAAACATACAGCCCATCTTAATGTCAGTACGGATTTTGGTAAAGATTTAAGATATCTCTGTAAACAAACACAAATTGAATGGTCTTCAGTAGGTGAGTTTTAGATTTGGCTAATCTGGTACATAAAAATTATTGATTAATAGATCAATGTAAGTCTGAAAGAATTCAGAGTGATATCACCTGAATTATTCTGGTAAGTATTTTTATTAGTGACTTGGATGATGATATGAATGGGCAACATATTTTCAGATAATATGGAGCTGGAAGTACTTTGAAAATAAGATGATGGTGTATTTTTCAAAAGTGTATTGACAATTTTGAGTTACTGTCTAAAGCAAATGAGATGGCAATTAATCAACATGTAAAATGTAGCCCTACTAAAAGAGGTGATGCGGATAGGAAAGATCCATTTTAAGAAAATGGATAAGTTGGGTATGGTGTGTTCCTGGAGTCCCAGCTGTTCACTGGAGAGGATGGGGCAGGAGGATCACTTCAGCTTATGAGTATCAGACCAACCTGAGCAGCATAATAAGACCCTTTCTCAAAGAAAGGAAAGGGAAAAAAGAGAGAAAAAGGAATGTGCATAGGCAGAGGACTCATGCCAGGTATCATCTGAGGATGTTCAGCCTTAAAATGAAAAGATTCAGAGAAGTCATGAGAGATGTCACATGGAAGAATGATGCTTCTCAAAATTTAATATGCCTGAGATCTGCTTCTGACCAAGATGGAGTAGAAGAAGGTAAGTTATCCAAGTTCCACTTTCACTGGAAACAATTAAAAGTTGGGGAAGAAAATATCTTAGAGAACTTCCTTCAAGATTTAGACCTTAGGCAATGAAGGCCTCCGAACTCTGACAATCAAGAATAAATGAAATGAGTTTATGATTGCCCAGTTTACTAGATGGAAAGAATTTCCAGGCTGTGACACAACACGGAAATCTAGAAGATGCACTTAACTGAGGAGATATAGCTAAGAGTTCAGGGAGACAGAAGATCACAGAGGAAAGAGATGCCTTGGGAGAGACTACTGAATTTATCCAAAGATTCCCCCTGCTTCAATGTACAGCCAAGTATTGCTCAGCTCTGATAGGTGACTGACTGCTTGAGGCCTAGAAAGAGCCTTTTGAAAATATTGAGAGAACAATACCAGTTCTCATAAAGCTAGAACTAGTGTCTGTCCCTGCTAGCCCAAGGGGAAAACCTCATAATTCATAGAGCATCGGATAGAGGACTGCAAAGAGTATATTCCTCCATAGTGAAACAAAAATTAACTCTTTGCTTAATGATAATCTGATATCACTTAAGTTTAAAAGAAAGGCTAAAAAAGATAAAACTGTCTTCAAGTAACCTAATATGTTCTAGAACAAGACATAAAAATATTTATAAAACTATAAATTAAATATTTAGCTTTCAACTTGATAACAGTTATGCAAACAGAAGGAGAATTTGACCAATACAGAGTAGGAAAATCAATCAGTAGGAGTCAATCCAAGAATCATATAAATGAGAGTAGATAAGAACATTAAAACAGTTATTATTACTGCATTTCATATGATCAAGAAGCTAGAAGAAAAATTGTACAGGTATAACAGAGACATGTGAAATTAAGGAAAAAGATGCAAATTTATAGAGGTGAAAATTAAAATGTTCAAGATGAAAAAATATTTTGAATAGAATTAGAAGAAGATCATACAGTGTAGAAGAGAATACTGGAGATATTTGAACATGAAGATATAACTAGAGAAACTATCCAAAACAAAAATAAGAATGAAACACAGTGAGGGGGCAAAAAAAGAACTGGGTTTGGGGGAGGAGGAATGTAAGAAAACAGAACCAGTGAAGTGTGGGACGAAGATCTGTCTGGCAGTTTCTAAGGAAACTAAAACCACCATATGACCTGGGTATCCCACTTCAGATATTTACTCATAAGAAAGGAAAGCACATGTTCTTATGAGGACTTGCACATAAATATTCATAGCAACATCATTTGTAATAGTAGAAATATAGAAACAATATAAGTGTCCATCAAGAGGTAAATGCATAAACTCTGGTATATTCATAAGGAACACTATTTAACAATAACAAGGGATTAACTATCAATACATGCAACAACAAGGAGAACTCTCAAAAGTTAAGAATCAAAATTTTTTAAAAAACATATATGTTGTATAAATCCATTTATTTTACAGAAAGTGAAAATTAATGCAGTGATGGACAACAGATTGGTGCCTGGGGGGAGGGGGGAGTAAAAAGGATCAGAAGAAGCAAATTATAAAGAGATGCTAAGAATTTTCTAGCCATGATGATGTGCTCATTATCTTGATTGTACTGATACTTACACACTCATGAAATAACATAAACATTTATAAAATTTTTTTGCTTTAAATGTTTACCTAATTTTATGTGAACTACATAAAGCAGTTTGAAAATGTTTGATATGCAATCACCAGAGGGGGTTGGCTTTTTAAATAGGATGACTCCCAGTCAGAGATTTGGATTGGGGTCTGAGCACCTGCATTTCTAACACACTGCCCATGAGACCCATTCTTATTGTCTGGTCCCAAGAGAGGTTTTTGGTTTGTTTGTCCCCCCGCCCTTTCTTTCTTCTTCTTTACTTTTTCCCCTTTTCTTTCTTTCTTCCCCCTCCTCCTCCCACTTCCTCTCCCTTTCCCCTCCTCCCCTCCTCCTCCTCATTCCAAGAGAAGTTCCCCCCCTTTTCTCTCTGTCTTCTTCTTATTTTTCCCCTTTTCTTTCTCTTTCTCCTCCTCCTCCTCGTTTCTTTCCCCCCTTTTCTTTCTTTTTTTCTTTTTCTTTTTTCCCCCTTTTCTTTCTCTCGTTCCCCACTCCTCCTCTTTTTTTTTTTTTTTTTTTTTAATGTAGCAAAAGACCAGATTCATACTTGGGAACCTAGACAATAGTACAAGGTGATTGGTTTAAACTTTTAGGGAGACAGAACCCAGAAAATATACCTCACCTTGGAAGACTGAGTGTTCTGTGACAAAAAGTTTTTACAGAGTCTTTAGTTTTCAACTATGTTGTAGAGAGGTTGGGATTAGAATATTTCTAAATTTCCTTCCAATGCAAAAATTTGATGATTCATTAAACTTGAACTTCAAGTCAATGAATTTTATAAACTGGCAATCTTGGAATGTGGTCCTGCAAAGGTGTACTGCTCCAGTAAGCACAACACAAGGACAGTGGCTAAGAAATAACCTAGCTAATGAAGGAAACATCAATCATTTATCACTAAATGTTATGAAGCAATTGCTTGTACTTGATAGAAGAGAAACAGTTCTGAATGTGATGAAACCATCATTTGAAACTGCCATTGTTTTAAAATTTCCAAGAGAACGAGGTAAGTGCTTCTATTCATAAACATTCTAAAACATTGAATGAAACAGGAAATAACCAGTTTATATCTTCACAAGAGCCAAGAAGCTGCGAAAGAAAGACAGATCAGCAACCACAGACCAAGTCCTGTCAGTAGAACAGAGCCTAGTTTATTGAGGAATTCTTAGACATTCTTTTTCTCAATTACTGTTCTGCATCCCCCAAATCCAAGTGCGAAAGACTTGGTTGCCTGCTTATGGAGCTACTGGGAGCTGGGGCTACCTTTAGGAGGTAGAGGAGGTAGAGCCTAGAAAAAGGAAGCAAGGTCACTATACATGTATACACTATACATGTATACTGTTTCCTGGCTGCCACGAGGGAAGTAATATTGGTCCAACACATTCTCCTTGCCATGATGTTGCCAGGGGCCCAAAGCAATGTGGTCAAGCAAACATGCGCTGAAACCTCTGAAATCAGGAGCCAACATAAACCTTTCTGCTTGTCAATCAATTTTGCTCAGATATTTTGTCACAGGGATGCAAAGCTAACTAACACAGTTACTATACCAGATTATCACAGGATCAACATTTTATCAGAACCGAATTTTAATTTTGTAATGATTGACTACGTCTTAGGTGGGAATTTTGTGTCTTTCACTTTCTCTTGTCATGACATATCCAATATTATATATGTGACACGTATTTCCTGCACAGTCTTCTTCACAAGCAGAATGATGCCACTGTCAGTTTATTAGCATAGGCATTGCTCTAATCCCTTGAAAGGGATTGAGCTGTCACAAACACTCAGGAAAAGGAAGGTTACTTTTTATCTCAGTGTACTTCGTTAGAGAAATGAAGACATAAATAGAATTTCTTAATCCATATAATACCTGTCACAAAACATAAGAAAATAGTCACATTTTCATTTAAAAGTAAGCTAATTTTCTCCATGTCACCTGCCTTCCTATATGGTTAGAAGTGGAGGTTTTTCACTATATGTGACAGTATTTCAGAAGCCTTGGGTTTTCTCCAAGTTTTTTCTTGACAACCTGTTCTTTTGTTACAGGTACCAGGCAAACTTTACAATCATGGGCTTATAATAATCTCAGCAATCTTGGCTGGGTTTATGAGCTTATTTTTCAATATTTTAAGATTAAACACACACACACACACACAAACACACACACACACACACACACACACATACACGAGAGACACTGTAGCATAAAACAATAGTCCTCAAACTCTATCATGGAGCAAAATGACTTGAAAAAACTTACTGAACCACAGATGATTGGGGTCCATCCTGGATTTTAAAATTCAATATGTCTGGGATAAAGTTTTTTTTTTTTCTCTTTCCCCTTCTAGGAATGGAACCCAGGGCCTCAGGCATAGTAGGCAGGTGCTCTACCTATCTCTGAACTATACCCCCAGCCCATGTGTGCTTCAAATTCCAATTCCTTGGAGATAAGGATATCACTGTTCTCTGGCACTTTGAAAAACCAATTGACATAAAGGTTAAGAACATGCCTGTTGGGATCAATAAAGCAGATTTTTAAAAAAGTATTTGGAGTTGGAGGTTTGCTAAGATTTGGATGTGGTTTATCCCACTAAAGGTTCATGTGCTCAAGGTTTGGTGCCCAGTATGGGGGTGCTCAGGTGGTGGAAACTCTAGGAAATAGGGCCTAGTAGAAAGGAATTAGGTCATGGGAACCACTTCAGAGGGTTAATGCCTGTATCTCAGGAGTGGATTTGTTTTTGAAGGACTGGATCAGTAACTTGAGTGTCGGGTCTTACAAAAATTCTCTTCTGTACGAACCAATAGGGATTTCTCCCTGCCGTCTGCCATGTTGTGACATAGCTAGAAGCCCTTGCCAAGGCCAAACAGATATAATCACCTGATTTGAGTCTTTCAGCCTCAAAAACTGTGAGCCAAAACAAAATCGCTTTTCTTTATAAAATATCTATATCTGCTATTTTATTAAAGCAACTCAAATTCATTCAGACAGTGTCCTTATTCATTACCTTAAGCATTGTCTAAAAGTTCCTTGAGCAAATTAAAATTTTCTAAGTCTCACCATTCTCTACTATGACAAAATAATAATTGTTATCAATCTTTTTTTTCTTTTCTTTCTTTCTTTATTTTTTTTTTACTGTTGAGAGAAAGAGAACAAATGCTTATAACAAACTTATTGCATAGTAGGTTGTAGGCACTTAACAAATACTAGCCAGCACATGATCATGATAAGTAGTGATAGTAATAGAATTATATAGGAAGATAACCTTTGGGGAAGGGATCATATGATAGTTTTTTTGTTTCTTCATTTGTTTTTTCCTAGCACCAGGATTTGAACTCAGGGGTGCTTAGCCACTGCACTACATCCCCAGCGCCCTGCCCTTTTTTTTAAGACAGGATCTCCCTAAGTTGCTAAGAGTCTCGGTAAATTGCTGAGGCTGACATTAAACTTGAGATCCTTCTGCTTCGGCTGGAGGATCTATAATCCTATAAGCCACTGGGATTATAGACATTTAGCACCATTCCCAAATGAAATCATAGAACCAAGTATTTTCCTAGTTTCTCAGTCCATAAAGTTCCTGCCTTCCTATCTTTGAGCTCTGATGCTGAAGCTAAAGAGCTTCTTTACCAGAAACTAAGTCAATGAGTTTTGTTTTTTCCTGTCTCTCATTTGTTGATAAAATCTGTTTGAGTGCCAAGGGAAAGGGAGAGAAGAATTGGGCAAATCTGATGCAGTTTGCAGGAGAGTATGGATTTAGAGTGCAGAGGAAAGATCCAGATTCTTAAGGAGCCTCAACTGTAAGGCTATGTGTTAATGAATACCTTGGAGCCTCTGTTCTTGGCTGGCAATTGAGTGGAAGCAGACATCCATCCTAAATGTGATCCAAGAGAATCAGAGATTTTAAAAAAGAATATCCTCAACTACATTATGCAGGCACTGTGCAGCAGCCTGCTCTCTAGCTGAGATTGCAGCTTTAGTGCATCTGCTAGGAATCAACTCATCGTTAGTCAACAGAGATGGGTCTACATATGAAGAGAAAACTTTCATTAGTTTCAGTGCCTTTTTTTATTGACTGAAATGATGTTATTTGTTATAATTCATCAGAAGAAAAAGTGGCTACCTCTTTAATATGGAAAGCAATTAGACTTTATTTAAATTAGTATAGTGGGGGTTGAGTACTTTATGCTTAGAATATATTTCCATGTTTATGAGGTCTCTGTTTATTATTTAATAACTAGAGACTTGGAAATCTGCTCCAAGTATAATTTCCCCTTTGTGGTTTCTATGACTACTCTCCCTTTTATTTTATGAACACATTTTAGTCAGATATGTGGCTGTTGCTGCAGTAACAGGTTCTATTTCTTGAGGAAATTAAAATATTTGTACCAAATATATTTTCTCTGTTTCTACAGGCATTTAGAAAACTATCAAATCCATGGCAGGCTTGTTGTTTCCTTTCTTCAATCAGACATGGTATGTTTAATGTTCTTTTCAGTTCCTCAGGAGGTGTGGACAAATATTTTGTGTCTGTAGGAAAGTACCTCAGTTCCAATTAAAGTGAGAAAAGTAATAGGTAACATGCTTATTGTTATGGTATGAATATAGCATGTCCCCCAAAAGCTCATGTGTGAGATGATGCAAGAATTTTCAGAGGTGAAATGATTGGGTTATGACAGTCTTAACCTAATCAGTGCATTAATACACTTATATAAATTTACTAGGCAATAACTATATACAGGTGGGGTGTGTCTGGAGGAAGTGGGTCACTGGGTGAGGTCCTTTGCGATTTATATTTTGTCCCTGGTGAGCCGAGCTGGCTGTCTCTGCTTCCTAATTATGACATCTTGAGATGCCTTCCTCTGCCACACCCTTCCACCATGATGTTCTGCCTCTCCTGTGAACCAACAATGGAGTTGGCCATGTATGGACTGAAACTTTTGAAAATGTGAACTCCCAAATAAATCTTTGCTCCTATAAAATTATGGTTGTCAGGTCTTTTGATCATAGTGGTAAAATTGCTGACTAAAAGACTTACCAAGAATGACCAAGTGCCAGGCACTATTCTAAGTCCTTTGCTTACAGGAACTGAATCCCTAAAACCATGCCAGGATGTAGTATCATTTTTCCTGTTTTTAAGATGAGAGGACTCAAGTAGATTAAATAATTTGTCCACCAGTGACCAAGCTAGGTCATGAGCCCCTACACTCTAGACTCTTGATTCTTTTCTTAACTTTGTAATGTATAAACTATGTTTCTTCTAACCTGGTAAGCAAGCCTCTAATTCTAAATAAAGGTAAGAAACCCCATTAGCTGTTGAGTCAACTAGTAAACTATAAGCAAAACCTTGAGAAATTTATATGACTATCTAAATAGTTCTAAAAATTTACCCAAGGCTAAAGTTATCTCTAAGAACTTGGATTATTTCCAATATTAAAAAAACATTTCTATGCCCTAAGAGAGTAATTGACTGATTATATCTGCTGTCATGTCAACCTTATTTCAGATAAAGAGGGCACAATGGCAGATTATTTCATAGATGTCAAGTTAGGAAGATAGATAGACCACCCATTTATCTACCACTTATTTTGCCATGCCCTCTTCATTTCATAAATTTCATCAACATTGTGGTTCCCAGACCCATTTTGTAGATGGAACAATTTGAATTATAGAATAGTTCCTTATTTTCCTGAATCTTATTCAAAGTTTGTGACTGAGTTTGTAACTGCTATTTAGTATAATAAAAAGTAATAAAGATTTTCTCAAGTCTTTAAAAGAATGGTGATTTAACACTGCAAAATTGTGGGGTACTAATAATGAAAATGAAGTTTTATATAATTTCTGAATTAGATTGGGAAGCCTCTCTATTCATTCAGTGAAATTAAAGTATATAAGATTTTATAAAAAGTCTCCCAAGTAAAATGTCTATTTTATCATTCAATTAGCTCTTCATTGAATTATAATTGGATTGTATTCTACCTGCTCTCCTCTTCCAGATGAAATTTTTAATGAATTAGATGTGAGAGTTAGAGATTCTAGAATCATCTACATCCTTGTTATGAAGATACAATTCTTAACATGATGACCTCAAGATATTTTCCCATTTTCAAAATCATTCATGTCAGAGTTAGGTGACATGGGCATGTCCTCACCACAAAAAGCAAGTAAATTAACTCCCACATAGAAAACAAGCTGTGGAAATTACATTTTCATTTCCTTGTATTGGAGTATGTTTCTTATTTCTTCCTCTTCTCTTCAACACTGTTCCAAACCACTGGCCACAATTCAGTTATCAGCCTCTTGTTTATCTCCCTTTTCAAAGATATTTATGATCCAGTTCATAGATCATAATGCAATAACCTCTAAAGCCTGGGATATGAGAACACTTGATTTAGAGACTGGTATGCCTGAATATAAGTCCTAGCCCTGTTCTTCTCTAACTCCCTGACCTTGAGCAAGATACTTCCTCTCTCTCTGACTGAGTTGCCTCATATATAAAATAACAATAATAGAACTAACAGAATTTGTTGGGGGTGCTGGGGTTGTGGCTCAGTGGCAGAGTGCTTGCCTTGCACATGTGAGTTCGATCCTCAGTACCACATAAAAATGAATAAACAAAATAAAAATATTGTGTCCATGTATAACTAAAAAAATTAAAAACCATAAAAAGCCAAAATTTATTGGAAGAATAAAATGATACATATCATCACTTTAGCCACAACAACCTACTATATGCTCAGTAAATATCTGGAAACAGAAAGCACCAATTCAAAGTTAATCTGCATTTGTTTCCTAGCAGGGTACCAAGAGCCTGTGAGTATGTTGAAGACATGGTAAGAACCTGGCTCTGGGCCTTGTGTTTAGAAAGCTCCAAATCCTTAACATGTCCTCATTTTATAGGTGTGTAAGCTCTTGGGGAAGCAGATCACGATTATACTCTGATATCTCCTTCTAAACCACATCTAAAAGGAAATATGTCATTCAAGTTGCTTCTTCCAGAGAGCTCCCTCCTTATGCAGTTCTTCATATGGGCCTGGAAATAGCTTTTTCTAGCCTATATTCTTCTCTATTCTTTCATGTTTTCCCTACTGTCAGGAGACTACATTTTATTCAATAGACGTCCTAAGTTACTGCCTAAATTGCCTGATTTCTTATATGAACAAATACACATTTTTGCTTGGTTTTTCTGCCTGCATTTCTGCTGTGGCCATTTCAATAAGCTCAACTCTGGCACAGCACATCTCTGATCTCAAAGAGGAATCCTTTGTCAACAACCTGCCCTCTTAGTCCTACCAAGGGGTCAACTGCCATCCTGGAGAGGATGCAGCTACTCAATCCTAAAGCAACAAGCAGCACCAAGACACATTCCTCCTCTGCTCTCCAAGTGTAGCCCATCCCTCATCCAGAAACCTCCCCAAAGTTCAATGAAGACCAACCCCATGAAGCTACCACTTCTGCACAAGCCTGACTCACCCTCAACTTCATCCTCTGGCTCCTCTTTCTCCAAAGTCTTATCCTTTCTGAAAGTCTGAAAGACATCTCTCCACATTGCCACAGGGTAGCTGAACTACCATCACATCATGTCCTTTCCTGAGCTACAGGAGCCTGGGAGGGCTGGATATCCAAGTGGTCTCCAACTGTCCCTGTATGAAATGGACGCAGCTAGTCACCTTTCAATGGTTTCAGGTTCTGGCTACTTTACTAATAATTCACCTAACCTTTTTTTAAAATTACTTTTCATCATAAATATCTGTTCTTGGCTCCTGAATTCTTACTTGAAAAGAATGAGATATTGTTATATTAAGATTTATAATATAGAGAGTTCTTAAATTAAAGGAAGTAATAATATTGAAAATATTGACATGTAGATCTGTATATATGAAGTTGTTTTATTCCTGATTAACTTTAAACCAAGAAGTAGAGACCTGCGACCGACCGGCGGAACAGGCCCAGTGGCCTGCGGCGTGGTAGTCACGTCACCACAACTGGAGTAGGGGCAGAGCAGAGCCGCTGCCCGCACCCGCAAGGTAGGCAGACCTGCGACTGACCGGCGGAACAGGCCCAGCGGCCTGCCAGCATGGTAGACACGTCACCCCAATTGGAGTAGGGGCAGAGCAGAGCCTTTGCCCACACCCGGAACAGACCCAGTGACCCGCCGGCGTGGTAGACACGTCACCCCAATTGGAGTAAGGGCAGAGCAGAGCCACTGCCCGCGCCTGTATGGTAGGCAGACCTGCAACCGACGGGCAGAACAGGCCCAGCGGCCCACCAGCATGGTAGAAAGATCACCCCAATTGGAGGAGGAGCACAGCCACTGCCCGCCCCTGCAAGGGAGAATTTTCAACTATACAAGAGCAATATAAATATATAGGGGGAAAATTCAATAACACAACAGTTTCACCAAGCAGAAAGAAATGCGAGCAGTATGAAAAGACAAAGAAAGAAAGGACCACAAGCAATGCAGGTCAACTCAACTTTAGAAGAGGTAATAGCTGCAGCAGATGGAATGTCAGATAAAGAATTCAGGATATACATGCTTCAGATGATCTGGAGTCTCAAGGAAGACATTAGACAGAAAAATCAGACAATGAAAGATCACTTTGACAATGAATTGCATAAACAAATCCAAGAAGCAAAAGATCAATTATACAGGGAGATAGAGGTTATAAAAAACAAACAAACAGAAATCCTAGAAATGCAGGAAGCAATAAACCAACTTAAAAACTCAATTGAAAATACTACCAGCAGAGTAGAACACTTAGAAGATAGAACATCAGACAATGAAGACAAAGTATTTCAACTTGAAAAGAACATAGACAGCTCAGCAAGACTGTTAAGAAACCATGAGCAGAACATCCAAGAAATATGGGATAACATAAAGAGACCAAACTTAAGAGTCATTGGGATACAGGAAGGTATAGAGGTCCAAACCAAAGGAATGAGGAATCTATTCAATGAAATAATACAAGAAAACTTCCCAGACTTGAAGAATGAGACAGAATCCCAAATCCTAGAAGCCTACAGGACACCGAATGTGCAAAATCATAAGAGATCCACACCTAGACACATTATAATGAAGATGCCCAACATACAGAATAAGGAGAGAATTTTAAAAGCTACAAGAGAAAGGAAGCAGATTACATTTAGGGGTAAACCAATCAGGATAACAGCTGATCTTTCAACACAGACTCTGAAAGCTAGAAGATCCTGGAATAACATATTTCCAACACTGAAAGAAAATGGGTTCCAACCAAGAATTGTGTATCCAGCAAAATTAAGCTTCAGGATGGAAGATGAAATTAAAACCTTCCATGATAAACAAAAGTTAAAAGAATTTGCAGCTAGAAAACAATCTCTTCAAAACATCCTCGGCAAAACATTACAGGAAGAGGAAATGGAAAATAACAATGAAAACCAACAGTGGGAGGTAGGACAGTAAAGGGGGGAAAATAATCAAAGAGGAAAACAAACCATGTTTAGTAACACAAATAAACAAACATGGGTGGAAGAACAACCCATATCTCAATAATAACCCTAAATGTTAATGGCTTAAACTCACCAATTAAGAGACACAGGCTAGTAGAATGGATCACAAAACAAGACCCAACAATATGCTGCCTACAGGAGATGCATTTGATAGGAAAAGACATACATAGATTGAAGGTGAAAGGTTGGGAAAAATCATATCACTCATATGGACTTCGGAAACAAGCAGGAGTGTCCATACTCATATCAAATAAAATAGATTTCAAGCCAGAGTTAATCAAAAGGGATAAAGAGGGACACTACATACTGTTCAAGGGAACCATACACTAACAAGACATAACAATCATAAATATATATGCCCCAAACAATGGTGCACCTATGTTCATCAAACAAACTCTTCTCAAGTTCAAGAGTCTAATAGACCACCATACAATAATCATGGGAGACTTCAACACACCTCTCTCACCACTGGACAGATATTCCAAACAAAAGTTGAAAAAGGAAACTATAGAACTCAATAGCACAATTAGTAACCTAGACTTAATTGACATATATAGAATATACCACCCAACATCAAGCAGTTACACTTTTTTCTCAGCAGCACATGGATCCTTCTCAAAAATAGATCATATATTATGTCACAGGGCAACTCTTAGACAATATAAAGGAGTAGAGATAATACCATGCATCTTATCTGATCATAATGGAATGAAACTAAAAATCAACAATAAAAGAAGGAAGGAAAAATCATGCATCACTTGGAGAATGAACAATAGGTTATTGAATGATCAATGGGTTATAGAAGACATCAAGGAGGAAATTTAAAAATTCTTAGAGATAAATGAAAACACAGACACAACATATTGGAATCTATGGGACACATTGAAAGCAGTTCTAAGAGGAAAATTCATTGCTTAGAGTTCATTCCTTAAAAAAAGAAAAAAAAAAACAACAAATAAATGATCTCATACTTCATCTCAAAATCCTTGAAAAAGAATAGAAAAACAACAGCAAAAGAAGTAGAAGACAAGAAATAATTAAAATCAGAGCTGAAATTAATGAAATCAAAACAAAAGAAACAATTGAAAAAATGGACAAAACTAAAAGTTGTTTCTTTGAAAAAATAAATAAAATCGACAGACCCTTAGCCATGCTAATGAAGAGAAGAAGAGAGAGAACTCAAATTACTAGCATATGAGATGAAAAAGGCAATATCACAACAAACACTTCAGAAATACAGAAGATAATCAGAAATTATTTTGAATCCTTATACTCCAATAAAATAGAAGATAGTGAAGGCATCTTCTTAAGTCATATGATTTGACCAGATTGAGTCAGGAGGATATAGACAACCTAAACAGACCAATATCAATTGAGGAAATAGAAGAAACCATCAAAAGACTTACCAACTAAGAAATGCCCAGGACCAGATGGGTATACAGCAGAGTTTTACAAAACCTTTAAAAAGGAACTAATACCAATACTTTTCAAGCTATTTCAGGAAATAGAAAAAGAGGGAGAACTTCCAAATTCATTCTACCAGGCCAACATCACCCTGATTCCTAAACCAGACAAAGACATTTCAAAGAAAGAAAACTACAGACCAATATCTCTAATGAACCTAGATGCAAAAATCCTCAATAAAATTCTGGCGAATCAAATTTTTTATATGTTTTATACAAAAACATATAAAAAAAATTGTGCACCATGATCAAGTAGGATTCATCCCTGGGATGCAAGGCTGGTTCAATATACGGAAATCAATAAATGTTATTCACCACATCAATAGACTTAAAAATAAAAACCATATGATCATCTCGATAGATGCAGAAAAAGCATTCGACAAAGTGCAACATCCCTTTATGTTCAAAATTCTAGAAAAACTAGGGATAACAGGAACATACCTCAATATTGTAAAAGCAATCTATGCTAAACCTCAGGCTAGCATCATTATGAATGGAGAAAAATTGAAGGCATTCCCTCTAAAATCTGGAACAAGACAGGGATGCCCTCTCTCACCACTTCTGTTCAACATAGTTCTCGAAACACTGGCCAGAGCAATTACACAGACGAAAGAAATTAAAGGCATAAAAATAGGAAAAGAAGAATTTAAATTATCACTATTTGCAGATGGCATGATTCTATACCTAGCAGACCCAAAAGGGTCTACAAAAAAACTATTAGAGCTAATAAATGAATTCAGCAAAGTGGCAGGCTATAAAATCAACACGCATAAATCAAAGGCATTCCTGTATATCAGCAACAAATCCTCTGAAATGGTAATGAGGACAACCACTCCATTCACAATATCCTCAAAAAAAATAAAATACTTGGGAATCAACCTAACAAAAGAGGTGAAAGACTTATACAATGAAAACTACAGAACCCTAAAGAGAGAAATAGAAGATCTTAGAAGATGGAAAAATATACCCTGTTCATGGATAGGCAGAACTAACATCATCAAAATGGTGATATTACCAAAAGTTCTCTATAGGTTGAATGCAATGCCAATCAAAATCCCAACGACATTTCTTGTAGAAATAGAGAAAGCAATTATGAAATTCATATGGAAAAATAAAAGACCCAGAATAGCAAAAACAATGCTAAGCAGGAAGTGTGAATCAGGCGATATAGCGATACCAGACTTCAAACTATACTACAGAGCAATAGTAACAAAAACAGCATGGTACTGGTACCAAAACAGGCAGGTGGACCAATGGTACAGAATAGAGGACACAGAAACCAATCCACAAAACTACAACTATCTTATATTTGATAAAGGGGCTAAAAGCATGCAATGGAGGAAGGATAGCATCTTCAACAAATGGTGCTGGGAAAACTGGAAATCCATATGCAACAAAATGAAACTGAATCCTTTTCTCTTGCCATGCACAAAAGTTAACTCAAAATGGATCAAGGACTTGATATCAAATCAGAGACACAGCGTCTGATAGAAGACAAAGTTGGCTACGATCTACATACTGTGGGGTCGGGCTCCAAATTCCTCAAAGGGCACCCATAGCACAAGAGTTAATAACTAGAATCAACAAATGGGAATTACTCAAACTAAAAATTTTTTTCTCAGCAAAAGAAACAATAAGAGAGGTAAATAGGGAGCCTACATCCTGGGAACAAATCTTTACTCCTCACACTTCAGATAGAGCCCTAATATCCAGAGTATACAAAGAACTCAAAAAATTAGACAATAAGATAACACATAACCCAATCAACAAATGGGCCAAGGACATGAACAGACACTTCTCGGAGGAGGACATACAATCAATCAACAAGTACATGAAAAAATGCTCACCATCTCTAGCAGTCAGAGAAATGCAAATCAAAACCACCCTAAGATACCATCTCACTCCAGTAAGATTGGCAGCCATTAGGAAGTCAAACAACAACAAGTGCTGGCGAGGATGTGGGGAAAAGGGTACACTTGTACATTGCTGGTGGGACTGCAAATTGGTGCGGCCAATTTAGAAAGCAGGATGGAGATTTCTTGGAAAGCTGGGAATGGAACCACCATTTAACCCAGCTATTCCCCTTCTCAGTCTATTCCCTAAAAACCTAAAAAGAGCATACTACAGGGACACTGCTACATCGATGTTCATAGCAGCACAATTCACAATAGCAAGACTGTGGAACCAACCCAGATGCCCTTCAATAGACAAATGGATTTAAAAAAGTGGCATTTATACACAATGGAGTATTACTCTGCATTAAAAAATGACAAAATCATAGAATTTGCAGGGAAATGGATGGCATTAGAGCAGATTATGCTAAGTGAAGCTAGCCAATCCCTTAAAAACAAATGCCAAATGTCTTCTTTGATATAAGGAGAGTAATTAAGAACAGAGTAGGGACACAGACCGTGAGAAGAAGATTAACATTAAACAGGGATGAGAGGTGGGAGGGAAAGGGATAGAGAAGGGAAATTGCATGGAAATTGAAGGAGACCCACAGGGTTATACAAAATTACATACAAGAGGAAGTGAGGGGAAAGGGAAAAAAATACAAGGGGGAGAAATGAATTACAGTAGAGGGGCTAGAGAGAGAAGATGGGAGGGGAGGGGAGGGAAGGGGGGATAGTAGAGGATAGGAAAGGCAACAGAATACAACAGACACTAGTATGGCAATATGTAAATCAATGGATGTGTAAACGATGTGATTCTGCAATCTGTATATGGGGTAAAAATGGGAGTTCATAACCCACTTGAATCAAAGTGTAAAGTATGATATATCAAGAACTATGTAATGTTTTGAACAACCAACAATAAAAATTAAAAAAAATAAACCAAGAAGTAATGCTTGTTGGTAGAAGCCTTTTACCCAGTTAATATTTTGGGGGTAGTTCTTTTCAGATAATTTGAGTGGAGGTCAAATATTTCAGTAGTTTAAAGTTATTCTTTAAAGTTATTCTTTCTAAATTTTGGTTGATCATCCAAACCACTTAGAGTAGCTTTCTAGGGATATTTCAGGCTTTGAGGGATGGGGTCAGAATTTATTTATTTATTTATTTTTTCCCCAATATACCCAAGTGTGGTACTGGAATCAAGTGCTCTACCTACCATTGAGTTACAAACCCCAGCCCCTCTGCTATAATCTTACCAAGAGGAAAACCTTCCCTTTGGTCTACTTTGACCAGTGTCTATATCTTACTATATGGTTCTTCTGTTTAGGAGAGAAGGTATGTGTTACAAATTCATGATGACCATTAGCAGGAGGACTCAAACTGTGAAAATGGTACCTATACAACGTGCAGATAATTGTCGTTTGATATTTTAACAATGTTCTATAGTACCTGCAAAGTAAGGCAATTTTCAGAAGGGTGACACTTTAGAAATATAATAAATTAGGAAATGATTACTACTCAGTCCTCCTTATCACTCTCACCCTCTAGAGTTGCCTTCCCCTGACACCTTCTGCTAGGGTGGTGACCAACTGTTACCTGAGATGGAGGGGTTTCCCAGCATGGGAGGCTTTTAATGCTAAATTGAGATATCTTGGGCAAACTGGGATAGTGGCCACTCTATTCCTTTTGTTTTTCTTAAGCATAGAGAAAGAAAATGAAAAGACTTAGAAAAGTAGCAAAAAGATAAAGGTGACCATGAAAGGACATCTATAGCTTTTTTGGGAAAAAAATATCTTTCAGAAACATTTTATATGGCTTAGTATGGGAAAGAAGCAATATTTAAAGAAAGGACAAATCTAAGAATGTATGTGGCCAGCTAGACACAGTGGCATATGCCTGCAATCCCAGCAATTCAGGAGGCTGAGGCAGGAGGATTACAAATTTGAGGCCAGCCTCAGCAAATTAGTAAGACCCTAAGCAACTTAGCAAGGTGCTGTATCAAAATAAAAAATAAAAAGTGATGGGGATGTGGATCAGTGGTAGACAGCCCATAGATTGAATCCCCAGTATAAGAAAGAAAGAAAGGAAGGAAGGAAGGAAGAAAGAAAGAAAGAAAGAGAAAGAAAGAAAGAAAGAAAGAAGGAAGGAAAGAAAGAAAGAAAGAAAGGAAGAAAGAAAGAAAGACAGACAGGCTGGGATTGTGGCTTAGTGATAGAGCACTTGCCTAGCACATGTGCAGCCCTGGGTTCGATCCTCAGCACCACATAAAAAAAAATAAATAAAGGTATTGTGTCCAACTACAACTAAAAAATAAATATTAAAAAATTTTAAAAAATAAAGAAAGAAAGAAGGAAGAAAAGAAAGAGAGAGAAAAGAAAGAGAGAAAAAGGAAAGGAAGACAGAAAGAACAAACGTGCCTGGTATGAGAAGAAATGCAATTTTAGTAATATTTTGAAAGTGATTTTATAACTTTCATTGCTTTTAGATCAGGCATAATGGCTCATGCCTGGATTCCCAGCTCCTCAGAATGATGATGAGAAAGGACTGCTTGATTGTTTCTTTTGCTGAGAAAAAGCTTTTTAGTTTGAACCATCACACTTATTTATTCTTGATTTTATTTCTTACGCTTTAGGAATTTTGTTAAGGAAGTTGGGGCCTAATCCAACATGAATAATTTTGAGCCTACTTTTTTCTCTATTAGGCACAGGGTCTCTGGACTAATTCCTAGGTCCTTGATCCACTTTGAGTTGAGTTTTGTGCATGGTGAGAGATAGGGGTTTAGTTTCATTTTGCTGCTTATGGTTTCCAGTTCTGCTAGCATCATTTGTTGAAGAGGCTATCTTTTCTCCACAGTATGTTTTTGGTAACTTTGTCTAGTATGTGATAACTGTATTTATGTGGGTTTGTCTCTGTGTCTTCTATTCTGTACCATTGGTATACATGTCTATTTTTGTGCCAATACTATGTCGTTTTTATTACTATAGCTTTGTAGTGTAGTTTAAGGTCTGGTATTGTGATGCCTCCTGCTTTACTCTTCTTGCCAAGGATCAGCTAAAGAAACAATCAATGAGGTGAGCAGAAAGCCTACATTCTGGGAATAAATTTTTGCCACACACACATCAGATAGAGCACTCATCTCCAGGATGTATAAAGAACTCAAAAAACAACCCAATCAATAAATAGGCTAAGGAGCTGAACAGACACTCAGAAAAAGATACACATTCAATCAATAAATATATGAAAAAATATTCAACATCTCTAGTAATTAGAGAAATGCAAATCAAAACTATTCTAAGATTTCATCTCACAATAGTCAGAATGGCAGTTATCCAGAAAACAGATAACAATAAATGTTGGCAAGGATGTGGAAGAAGAGGCATACTCTTACATTACTGGTGGGACTGCAAATTGGTGCAACCAATCTGGAAAGCAGTATGGAGATTCCTTAGAAAACTTGGAATGGAACCACATTTTGACCCAGCTATCCCACTCCTCCATCTATACCCAAAGGACTTAAAATCAGCATACTATAGTAATACAGCCACATCAATGTTCATAGCAGCTCAATTCATAATAGCTAAACTGTGGAAGCAACCTAGATGCCCTTCAGTAGATGACTGGATAAAGGCCTACTTTGTTTAGCATGATATTCTCCAACTCCATCCATTTACCTACAAATGCCATAATTTTATTTTTTAATGCTGAATAATATATTCCACTGTGTATATATACTGGTATATATATATATTATAATATATTCCACTGGTATTTTTGCCTCTGATTCACTTTATTTTTTTTAATGTTGTTACTTATTGGGTTCTGATTTCCTCATCTGCAAAATGATAGAATAAACTAGAACAAGAAGATGTTCAAAGGATTCCCTCCCCAACCCCTTGGTGTATGAGTTGAAAATGAGTGAAACTTTAACACGATTTCATATTATTATCATGCATATAGTTTTAATAGTCACTTCCTACTAACAACTCATGCAATAGTATCATTAAGCAAATAATTTGAGATCATAATGGTGTATTACCCCTATTAAAAAAATACTCTGGAGACTTTCATCCAAGACATGGTTTAAAAATAATTCTCACTTGATATGGAGGAGAGAGGACCTATCCCAAGTATACATCTGAATTTCTTCTAAGATCCTAAATTGGGGCTCAGAGGATAATACCGCTCAAATTTGGTATCATTTCGCATCCTGAGAAGTTAGATCACACTGAAATTAAAAGGCCTTAAAAACAGGCCTAGAAGCAAGGTCCTTCTAATCTTCACTTTTTTCTCCCTTCCCAATGCAGGGGGAAGCTTTCAGCAAAATTCCCTTAGTTTTGTAAAGTCTGCACCTGCCAAAGAAGAAGCAGGTAACTCCCATCATGTCCTGGAGGTTTCATTAGCTAAACCCAAATTGCAGGAAAAAAGAGTGAAGTCTGTGGATCCTCCTGAACAGACGTTTATCACACACTATTGTCTTCTACTTCCATCTCATAGAGAATCATTTAGAAAACACTGTTCTGCAGAAAATACTCTGTCCCGGGCCACTGTGTGTTCTCTAAGCCCCTGAGTTCCTCTAAAATCATTTACTAATCCTTGTTCTCCGATTCCTTCAACTACTACAGAAGAAGGGGCATATAAGTTTCTAAATGATGATCAACTGCTAGGTAATCACACTCCTGTGGTTATCTCCTAAAATATCTCTCCTTTTGCATATTAAATTAATTTCTGCTTTTTCTCTTGTTTAATATTTGTCAATTTATTCCAGTGACCCTTCAAAGGGCAGGGGGAGATCTTCCCTTTTTCCCTACAAGAGTAATAATAGTTATTAACATGTATTGAAAAGGTACTGGGTACCATCCTAAATGCTTTTATTCTATTATCTCCTTTAATCTTCTCACAACCTTGTGGAGTTGAAGGGATATAGAGTTGCCTGCCTGTCCTCCTCATAGATAACCAAATAACTCATAGGATCAATTTTAGAACACAGACGAACAGTTTGGACTGAAAGCCACATTTCCCTGCAGCTACTTGATCAGGGATGCATTTGGGAATGAAGTATAGATTCTATATTCCTCTTCAGCAGAAGGCCTGCTTGCAGTTTAGACAGCAAAATCATCATTTACAGCATGGGAACATATTGTTCTGCAAGCTGGCTTACCAAATTAGCTCCCAGAGCTGCTGACATCTCTGTGAGATGTTTTTTTACATGTTTAAGGAGATCAGGCACTTCAAATACTCAACTACAAATCCTTCCCTTAGAGATAGAAGTATTGATTACCATTTCCTTTAATGTGTGGTCAATTTCAGAGGACAGATAGGTGAATGGAGAGGGCACAGATCAGGAGACTGTGTTAGCTTTCTAAATTAAGTTTTCTTGGCTATATCACCAAATTCTCTGAGTTTGATTGGTTCATTTTCACCTTATATTTATCAGATGTGTATGACAGCAAATTCTCTGAGTTTGGTTAATTTTCCACATATACTCATCAGATTCATATTTGTACCAGGCTCTTTGCTACCTATTGGGAACAAATTAATAAAGAAAATGGAATCAAAAGACAGAGTGTGTGAGGGAGACAGAAATTAAACAAATAAAATCATGTATTTTATGTTTCTATACATCATCTTAGTATTTAACTCAACACTCAATAATAGCAAATAAAGTGTACTAATAAAGGGAAAGTATTACAGTAACATTATAAAATGCTCTTTCAAGTCAACATTTTTATGGGATCTAAGGAAGGTCACTGTGAGGATTTGATGGAGATATCCACATTAAATCAAGGGAATTGCAACCTAGGCAGAAAAGGGAACATTTAAAAAAAATATTGGGCCACGCACAGTGACGTGTGCCTGTAATCCCATCAATATTGGAGGCTAAAGCAGGAGGATAGCAAGTTCGAGGCCAGCTTCAGTAACTCTTACAAGGCCTACAGCAACTTAGCAAGACCCTATCTCAAATAATTCTAGTACCAAAAATAAAATAAGGGGCTGGGGTTGTGACTCAGAGGTAGAACACTCGCCTGGCATGCATGAGGCACTGGGTTCCATCCTCAGCACCACATAAAGTAAAATAAAGACATTGTGTTCACCTATAAATAAAAAATAAATATTAAAAATAAAAATAAAATAAAATTTTAAAAATATTGGGTATGAAAGAAGTTATTGTTTCAATGGAAGTTAAAGAACAGACACAGCAGTAAAACAAGGGGGAACAGAGAGGTATAGGATGAAGGAATATGATTTTAAACTAAGTTTAATTGGAAAACAGCAAATGATTGGGTTAGTGGTATTTATTTCACACTTTTGTCTGCCTCAAAAATAATGTATTAGTGTTTATGGGTGTGTGCCTTATAGAAATGTCAAATGATATAACATATTTCTTGCTGCAAACATTTTTTTCAACAGATACAGAATAGAGCCTATTTTTTAACTTCTGTTCCAAGAATTTTCCAAAGACAACCACAGGAGCAGGGTGCTTTCACATTGCACTCCCAGAGAACCAGAGCTTTGGGTAAATCTGATTCTGAATCATTTGCTTCTAAATAATAGATGTTAGACAATTTTATGACTGACATATTAATTATTCATTTGGATAATTTAAATTGATTTCAAATTATACTATATCATTTTCTATTAAGTTTCAATAGGACTGTAAGAAATCCATTAAATTCCAAATCATTATCATTAATTTTCATTAAGATGCCTGGACATCAAATACATTCTATCTCCTAAAGTCATGATTTCCAGGATCCATTTGACCAAATTACTATGAATTTGAGCCAAGCCTTGGCATGTGTCCTTCATAAATAACAATGACTTTAGATCAGAAGATTTTCCTACATATACACATATTGGTTTTTTCGGCTACTGTTATGTTACTATTTGTTAACATTTTTATTGAGGCTTTATAATACAGTAAACTTCACATATTTAAAGTATTCAGTTTGATGAATCATGACATAAGTTTAGTGATAAAATCAGCAAAATTAGGATAATGAACATATCCAGTACTCCAGTACTCCACAGGTTTCTCAGTGGCCCTTTGCGATGCTTCCACCCCAGCCTGTCTGCTGCCACCTGCCCTTCCAACTTCCTGAGCTGCACATGCTAATCTGTAGACCCACCACTGATCTGCCTCTTACTGATAAAGATTAGATTGCATTCTCTAAAGTTTTGTATAAATGCTATCATAGAAAGAATTCTCTTTTCACTTCTCTTCATTCATAGTGAACATTTTAGTTTCCTTCAATGTTGATGCTTATCTCAGTAGTTTATTCCTTTTAATCGATAAGCATTATTTTATTGTACAACTATACCTCAGTTTGTTCATCCATTTGCTTGTTGGTGGATATTTCCATAGCCCCCACTATTTAGCCATTACTGGTAAAATTGCTATGAATATTTGTATGTAAGTTTTTGTATACAAAAAGTGCATCCTTTATTTTCTTTTGGATAAAAGAGTAGGAGTAGAATGGCTAGATATTATTTTAAGTAAATGCCTAACTTTTTATTGTGGCCAAATACTCATGACATTAAACTACCTTTTTAACCATTTTTTAAGTGTATGGTTTAGTGTTATTAGGTATGTTCACACTGCTCTGAAACCATCACTACCAACCATCTCCAGAACTTTCCCACCCTCCCAAACTAAACCTCCGTACTTATTAAAAACAGTTCCCTGTTGTGATGTAGATATGAGTTTTTCTCCAAAAGCTCATGCATGAGACATTGAAAGAACATTCAGAGGTGAAATCATTAGATTTTGAGAGGTATAACCTAATAGTGGCTTAATCCACAGATATAAAGTAACAGGGCTGTAATTGTAGACATGTAGGGAGTGGCTGGAGGAGGTAGGATATTGGAAGTGGGCCTTTGATACATATCTTTTGTCCCTACTTCCTGTTGCCATATCCTGAGTTGCTTTCCTCTGCCAAGCCCTCTTTCCCATGATATTCTGCCTCACTTGGGCCCAAAGCTATGGAGTTGACTGACCATAAACTGAACCTCTGAAATAATGAGCTAAACTAAACTTTTCCTCTGCTTGTTCTTGTCAGCTCTTTTGGTCACTGCAATGTAAAAGCTGACTAAAACACTCTCCATTCCTCTCTTCCAACATCCAGCCCTGGTAACTGCTTTTCTACTTTCTGTCACTCTGCCTGTGACTACTCTAATTATTTCAGTATAAATGGTATTCATAAAATATTTGTCCTTTTGTGTTTGACATATTTTAATTTACAGAGTGCTTCAAGGTTTATCCTTGGTATAGCATGTGTTAAAATTGCATTTATTTATAAAGTTAACTAATATCCCATTGTTAATGTACACCACATTTTGTTTATTCATCCATCAGTAGACATTTGAGTTGTTTGTACTGTTTGACTCTTGTGAATACTGCAGTTATCAACATTATGTATAAATACTTTTGAATCTGTATTTTCCCTCTTTTTGGCATATACCCATAAGTGGAACTGCTGGATCATGTGGTAATTTTAGGCTTCAAAGAAGTTGCCATATTATTTTCCATAGCAGCTACACCATTTTATAGCCCCACCACCAGTGAAGTAGAGTTCTGAATTCTCCTGAATGTCCAACTTTTTAAGAAACTGTCACACTGTTTTCTAAAGTAGTTGAATAATTATAGGTTTCCACTAAGACTTCCTATTTCTTTGCATCAATGTAGACTCTTGATATGGTCAGTCTTTTTCATTTTGGTGATTCTGACAGGTGTGTAGTAGTAGTTCATGGTAGTTCCAATTAGCACTTCTCTGGTGACTACTGAGCCAACGATATTATTATCTAATTGTCCTAAAACTAATATAACTAATAGATTCCTTCATACTGGAGTTTTAAATGCATTTTAAAGTCACTCTGTGAACATTATCAAATCTCTGTGAAGCATCTAAAAAGCTGCAGATTTGTCCTCTTAGTGGATTTTTTTTTTTAATGTGCAAAGCCAAGTGTCCACTTATGAGATGCTTATTAAACTGGCAGGGCAGAGAACGCATATGTATCTATTATATATATGACATTCTGAGCCAGGCAGGTGATTCAGTAAGCTGATTTTGCAATGGTTGTTCACTACATTTGTTCTGCACTCTGTTAGGCTCTGGAGAAACAGCAGTGAAAAGATGGACATGGTTCCTGTTGACTGGGAGCTTACAGTCTACTACAAGGAAACAGGAAATAGGATCATGTTATATAAGCAGTACTTAAGAATGTACTTAAGATCTGAGACTTAAGAATGGAGTAAATTTTTATGGGATGATACGGTAAGTCTTCAGATCTAAATGATAGAAAGTACCATACATATAAAAATCTGGAAGTAAAACAAATAGCTAAGACAAACAAATGTCTAAGTAATGAACAACTGGGAATGTTCAAAGCAGAAGAAAAAGGACAATGGTAGACACATCATGAGTCACTGTGAGAGGAGTCTCAGGGGAGGGGAGCTATCAGAACATGAACCAATGAAGTGACGATAAACTCTTATATAGTTTCACACATTTTTTTTTCCCTTTGGAAATATTGGCCTACCTTCTATATAAGAGGGAGTAGTAGAGAGGCAAAAATAATAAGCATAAGAGCTAAGTGAAATTAGCCAATCCCAAAAAACCAAATGCTGAATGTTTTCTCTTATATAAGGAGGCTGATTCATAGTGGGATAGGAAGAGGGAGCATGGGAGGAATAGACGAACTCTAGTCAGGGCAGAGGGGTTGGAGGGGAAGGGAGGGGGCATGGGATAATTAATGATGGTGAAATGTGATGATCATTACTTTCCAAAGTACATGTATGAAGACACAAATTGGTGTGAATATACTATGTATAAAAACAGAGATATGAAAAATTGTGCTCTATATATGTAATAAGAATTTTAGGGCTGGGGATGTGGCTCAAGTGGTAACGTACTCACCTGGCATGAGCGGGGCAATGGGTTCGATTCTCAGCACCACATAAAATAAAAATAAAAGATGTTGTGTACACCAAAAATTGAAAAATAATTATTAAAAAATTCTCTCTCTCTTCTCTCTCTCTTTAAAAAAAGAATTGTAATGCATTCTGCTGTCATATATAAATTTTTTAAATTACATAAAAAAATAATAATAAGCATAAGAAAAACACAAAAACTGGTAAAGGCTAATTTGAAGCCATCACAATGTCTCCTAAGAAGCAATAATGAAATAACATGAAAGTGTTTGGATATAATGAAAAGCATTGGTGTCCCCAAATTCTAGTCACTTATTGTCAATTTAAATATAGGCACAATGCTGCTAGCTGTAGTAATCTTTCAAAGATCCAGACATCCAGATTTCTAAAATAGCTTAATTTTAAAATACTGTGTATGATACTGAAAAATATCTAGGAGATACACTAATTGTGCAGGCCAACATAAGAGAGAAAAGGCAGTAAGAAAAAGATAGTGTTATGTATTGTGACCTCTACAGATGAAAATCTCCTCACAAGAAAATGAGAGTCAGAAACTGTTATGGTTTGATAAGGTGGTACCCCAAAAGTTCATGTGTGAGACAATGCAAGAATGTTCAGGGGTGAAATGAATACATCAAGAGAGCTAATTCATAATCAATGGACTAATTCGGTGATATGGATTAACTGGTTGGTAACTGTAGGCAGGAAGGGTGTGGCTGGAGGAGGTAAGTCATTAGGGGTGTTCCTTTGGGGTTTATACTTTGTCCCTGGTGAGCAGAGCTCTCTCTCTGCTTCCTGGTTGCCATGTTCTGAGCTGCTTTCCTCTGCCAGATCCTTCCGCCTGATGTTCTGCCTCATCTCAGGCCTAGAGCTAGGAGGTCTTTGATCATGGAAGAAACATCTGAAATCAGAGCCAAAATAAATTTTTCCTCCTCTAATTTGTTCTCATATGGTATACTGGTCACAGTGATGCAAAGTTGACTAAAACAGGGAAAGCTTCAAGGAAGAGGCGGTATGAATATGTAGAGAATGAACTTAACTGGAGAGGGGATTTTAGTGAGAAAGGATGACATGAGCTAAGGCAATGCATTTTGAGAGCTCAAGAAATGTTGGGGAAAAATGAATAAGTTTGGTGATACAGAAGTAAATCAAACTGAAGAGGCCGACTGGGACCAAATGAATTAATTTGGGTAGCTTTGGAATTCAATCTACAATTACTACAATTGAGCCTATATTTTCTGGTGTGATAAGAGTCAGGGAGATTGGCTCAATGATTATTCTTTATTTCATGGCCAATACACTAGGTGTTCATGCTAGCTGAGGGAAGGGCAAATGACAACTTATTGGAGAAAAATTGAGTTAGTATCTTCAGTGATGATCCTTATGTGGGCAAAAGTCTGGGCATGCATCTTCATGTAGATGCATTTCTTCCCTTTTCCTGAGTGCCAGGAGAATGCTTCTCTTTCATACAGGTGCCAGGATGATAAAACCTCCAAAGTACTTTATTAAAGGCCAAGTTAATCAGCTTTTCAAAATCTCTCAGGGTTAGAAAAGCCCTTGAATAGTGAACACCATAAGTTCTTTTGTCCCACAAGCATTTATAAGTAGGTGACAGGAACTTGAAAGAAGCATTTTACTCAGGATTCTGTCATCTACCTTTCCATGTAACGACTAAAGCTATTCATATGATGGGATTTCCTGTAAACAGCATAGAACCATCTGAGCAGAGTCATTATGACTGGTCCTACTGAAACAGGGGTCCACTTTCTGCTTTGAATATAAACCTTGATGCCTGACCACTGGTGGTTCATTTTAAAGCTGCCTTTTTCTTTTTTTTTTTAGAGAGAGAGAGAGAGATAGAGAGAGATAGAGAGATAGAGATAGATAGATAGAGAGAGAGAGAGAGAGAGAGAGAGAGAGAGATTTTAATATTTATTTTTTAGTTTTCGGCAGACTTAACATCTTTGTATGTGGTGCTGAGGATCGAACCCGGGCGGCACCATGCCAGGTGAGCCACTACTGCTTGAGCCACATCCCCAGTCCTGCCTTTTTTTTTTTTTTGGCCTTTTTTCCTCCTCCCTTTTCCTTTCCCTAATTGCAAGGGAAACAAGATTAATATTCTTCTTGTCCTAAGCTGAGTTATCTTCCCTTATACTCACTGTCCACAAGAGTAAAGATGCTCTGGACCTGGAAACTAGAAAAACAGCTCTTTCAGATACAAATTATACTTTAATTAGATCTACTGATAATGATGGTTGGAAAAGAGCCTCTGTAGCCCCCTTTTAAAAGCTCTCTGTTCCCCCTAACAATTAGAATAGCAGCTTATATGACGTGAGATGTGAATCCATTGTCTTTCTCCTTCTCTACCAAAACAATACTTTTTCCTTTTTCTCTAAACTTTGCCCTCTCTACTGGCTTAGCATTGGGGACAAGGACCGAATTTTCAATATCATTCCTGGCCACAATACACCAAGCAACTTGTAGCTGGCACTGATAGTTAGCAAATTTAGCTGCTGCCAACAGTGTTTCTCAGAAAGTGAGGCTACATGAGTCATGGTCTCCAAATCACTGGGTTATGTCAGATCCCATCATGCTCTCTGATATGACTGACAGGACACTGCCAAAATCTGTGCTTTCTCCTTCCTCCCCTTTTTGATTAGGATATGAAATATGTGATCAGCTTTGAGAAGCTACAATTTAGTCATTGTCAGGGGGTGTATGGAGATGATAAACAGTCACAAATAGTCACCTAGCTACATTCTCTTAACCATGTAAGGCTTTGTTGCAAGGAAGGTGTCATGAGATAAAAAGGATATAAATATATCAGTGCATTACTTCTGATACTGCAGACTCCTACTAGTTGTTAACTAAATGGTAGGTCTCTGGGTAAGTGGAATTTGCCTTTTAAATGTAAATGATGGTACAAATGTCATTCTCTGAGTCATGGAATTATGGTCACTAGCTAAATCCCTCTAACAAGATGCTTTGATAATGAGGGTTCTAAAAGAAAGCAGGAGACTAATGTTCAAATAAGATGCATGTGGGGCAAATATAGGAAGTTCATGAGGAGAAAATACCAGAGAAGACACAGAGTGGAAAAGACAGGGCAGAGGAGCGACCAACAATTCTGTTGTGAAAACATCTATGTGTGTTCATGTTGCATGACTCTGGGAGTTGGTGTCCCAACCTTTATAGAGATAAGTGGCAAGAGACCTGGGGAGTTTGGAATGTCATGCACTGAAGATATACCTAAACATTTGTCCCCTCTATATAAATAGACAACATCTATAGTTATCCACCTATGCCATCTATTGAATCCTAGAATGAACTATTCCTTAACTTTCCACATGGCAGAGACGTGGACCTTAAGTCTCTATTTTACCCTCTCCTTGTGGTAAGAAGAACAACACTTCTCTCCAGTGATGTCTGCACCCTAATTCCTGGAACCTATGAATATGTCCATTACTTGGCAAGGGTGAATTAAGTTTATAGGTGGAATTAAGATTGCTAATGAGATCACCTTGAGATATCCTGGATGATCCAGGCAGGCTTAAAATAATCAGAAGTTCCCTTTAAGTGAAAAAGGGAAGCAGGAGAGAGTATTAGGTAACGGAATGTGGGAAAGACTGAGCCACCATGACTGGGTATGAAAGTGGGCAGGGCCAAGAGCCAAGGGATGAGGGAAACTTCTAAAAGTTAGAAAAAATGAGCTCAATGACATCCACCTCAACTTCTGACATCCAAAAACACTGGGCAATAAACTTATGTTTTATTCTCCTAAGGTTGTGGTAATTTGTTACAGCAGCCATATAAAATTAATAGTCTCCCCAGAAACATCTGCAATCAGTGTCATTTTAATGCAGTGAGTTTCCTGGGGCAGAGGTAGTTCTAGGGAATGGTTTTTAAATAACCCCTCTTCTAAAGTTCAGAAAACTGATCTTTAACAGACAGATTTTTCTATGCTCAACTCTTATCTTACAGTTCCACACACTATATTCATAGCCACACCAGACTATGATTTTGTGAACATCTCTCTGCATCTCTGTTCTTTGCCTGGAATGCCCTGCCCCAATAGAAAACTCCTTGTGCCCAGCAATCACTTATGTGCCCTTGAAATTTCCAGTTCAAACATCATTTCCCTTTAAGTTCATCATCTTTCATCTTGGAAAAAATTAAGTTTTCTCCCCTCTGTATCATGAGGCAGAGGTTAGGGTATAAACGATCAGTCTGCTCTACTCTGGAAACAGAGATTGTGTTAGATTTGGTTGGTTGATTTGGTTTGGTTTGGTATGACTTCCTTCGCTGCTCAGCAGGATAGCATTTATCACCCCTCCCTCCTGGGGAAGGTTTAAGCATTAAGACTTCTCTGACCTAGATAAGAGGATGCTAGTTTTCCCATTACTAAAGATCCAGGCTTTGAGTTAAACAAGTCTGTGTTAAATAAGACAAAAGAAGGATTTGAGGAGAGACCATCCCTGAATGAAATGAGGAATTTTCCAGAAGTGAAAAGACAGGGAGGGATAAATTCCAGAGTCACTTGAAAAGTTGTACCGTAATAGAGTGAACTTGCTACCCCTATTTGTGTGTTTATTGCAGGAAGGTCCCATAGCCTGTCTGCAAAGAGTTTGGGACCCAGTACCATCAACTCCTTGGGAAACGTCTATTAGCACCACTTGGAATTTGTCCCCAGGAATGATGCTATCCAGGCCACAGTATACTTCAGTCCCCTTCTGATGGCCCCATGCTAACACTCTGCTGTGGTTGTATTGTGTCGCCTCCAAAATAATAATAATAAGTCAAAATCTAATCTCCAAGAACGGTTACTGGAAATTTTTTGGAGAATTAGGATATTTATGGAGGAAATCAAGGTGAGATAAGGTCTTGATTGGATGGTGCCCTAATCTAATATGTCTGGTCCTTATAAGAAGAGGGAAGTTTGGATAAAGACACACAGGAAAAAGGCCATGTGATGACAGAGTCAGAGAGTAAGTGACATAGCTAAAGGAACACCAAGGATCTCTGGCCAAAATCTGATTCTCTCTTACTAGGAGGCAATACTTTTAATTCCTTCATTTTGGACTTCTAACCCCTAGAGCTGTAAGAGAATAAACTTCTATTGTTTTATGGCCCCCATTTGTAGTGCTTGGTGAGAGCATCCTTAGGAAACTAATATGCAATGCTTCAGAAGGAAGTCTCTTAATTAATAAAAGAAGAGGAGGCCCCAAGACACTAACTTGGGCCCCTGTTTCTGCTACCATAGCTGCACTGGGACCTACATGGGTACAAGGCACTTTTGGTTTCATGGGCCACTTCCTCTGTTAAAAAAAAAAATTAAGCATTGGGATGGGGATGTGGCTCAATGGTAGAGTGCTTCCCTAGCATGCCTGAGATACTGGGTTTGATCTCCAGCCCTGCAAAAAACAACCAAACAAACCAAAAGCAAAATGTACATTTTACAAAATGTATTTGCAGTATATTCACACCTTCATAGATATAAAGGTGAATGTGTTTATATTATATATTCAAACACATTCTTCAACTTTAAAGTTCAGGGTTTTTCCCACCTGTGATTTTAGAAGAAAGTAAAATATTTTCTTGGGCACCTAAAAATTGTGTGGACTTATTCACAGGGTCCTGCCTCTATCCAGTGAGTCAATCAATTCTGCTACAGCAGAAGTAGGAAGACAGAAGTTCCAGAAGTTCTCTAAGTTGGGACCAGTGATCAATGATATTTCCATACCTATTTTTACATGTCAGTTTTGCAGTTTTCTTTGATATTAATGTATTTGGTTTCTATGAAATGAGTACGGTGTATGATTTTTTATGTGTGTGTGAGAAAAAAGCCATTAATATACTAATTCATCAGGCTATACTGTAACACCAAGTACCAAGCCATGCTAAGTGCTATAGAAATAAGTGGTATGTTGTAGACATTCAACAAATATTAACCAACCACATGAAGAAGGAAACAAGGAAACCATCTGACTAAAACATGCTTTGTTTTAAAAATCCTTTAAGCCAAGGGATCCTGGATAAATTCAATTATTTCATTTATTAGAAAGGTTTCCTCCCTGGCAAGTGAGACCTGTACCAAATATGCAGATGTTCTACTTTTTCATTCTTTAGCAACTGCCCAGAAGTGACACTTCTAGGTGAGAAAAGAACTTTCCCCATTCAAAATCCAGAAGACTAAACTTTCATTCACTCAATCTTCTTCTTACTAAGTGACTAATCATGAGCAATGTTTCAGTCAGCTTTTTCATTGCTGTGACCAAAAGACCAATAAGAACAATTAGAGGAGAAATAGTTTATTTTGGGGTTCAGAGGTCTCAGTCTATAGACTGCCAGCTCCATTCCCAGGGACTCAAGGTAAAGCTAAATATCATGATGGTAGGGAGTGGTAGAGGAAAACAGCTCAAGACATAACACCAAAAAGCAGAGAGAGAGAGAGAGAGAGAGAGAGAGAGAGAGAGAGAGAGAGAGAGAGAGAGCGCTTTGCTCACCAGAGACAAAATATATACTCCAAAAGTACACCCCCTCTGATCTACCATCTCCATCCACACCCTAGCTACCTACAGTCACCACCCAGTTAATCCCTACCAGGGGATTAATTCACGGATTAGGTTAAGGTGCTCATAACCCAATCATTTCACCTCTAAACATTCTTGCATTGTCTTACACATGAGCTTTTGAGGTCACTGTATATCTATAACCATAACAACCAAGTAGTATATATTTTTATCTAGGAGTGGGGGAGATTCATTTAAATCAATGATTTCTGTTGTATTAAGATGAAAGTGTATAATATAATAAAATGCATTTGATAGAAACATATTAATGAGCCATTTGGACAATGTAGGCATGTATCTATGTTATGTGGAATCCACAAGGAATATTCAAGGGAAAGAGGATTAAATAACCTACGGGCCATTTATTTATTCAAGAAGAGAGAGAAAACATTTTAATTGTTTAAAAAATAATGACAAAACTATTGACAGATCATTTTTTAAAAGTGTCCTGAAAAACAATCTGGCAGAATTTATTAAGATGATATGATCTAATTGCTTCCTATCTCATTTAAGAGATCTGGTCTCCCTAGGGATACCTTCCTCTTGGCTCTCAGAAACTATTTTATATTATGTAAATTGACATCATCAAGCTACATCAACTGTATCAATTATAATCTACATTCTGTCAACCAAAATGAAAGGTCTTAGACAAGTGAGAGTAACTTATTTTATCATGAATTGCCAAGTACTTAAGCAGACTCTTACACATATCAGCACTCAGAAGAGATTATACAAGTAAACACATGCATTAATGAAGCAGGAACAAATTTGGAAAAAGTTAGAAGTTAGGTGGGAGCACCACTACAGGCCTGTAACCCAAGTGAATCAGGAAGCTGAGGTTAAAGATCACAAGTTCAAGGCCAGCCTGGGTAATTTACCAAGACCCTGTTTCAAAAATGGGGGATTGGGTGGGGATGTAGCTCAAATGACCTTGAGTTCAATCCCCAGTACCACAAAAAAATTAAATTAAATTAAAAAGTTAGAAATTTACATACAAGTTCATTGAGGTCATATTTATAGTATTACATCTATACTAAGAAGTCTTTATGCAATAGATCTCACAATTATATTATTTTAAACTTAAATTTTGTTAGGTATAGTAATTGCATAGTTATCTTATGTGAAATCCAGACTCCTGGACTCTTAAGAAATGATGATATCAGTAAATATGGATTGAGCTCCAGGAACCTATCTGCATTTGAACAATGAAGTTCAGCATCTGATAAACAATCTGAGAAACACTGCTCTGAAGAGTAGACTTTCCTATGATACACATGATTGAACATCCTGGTTAGGAGTCACTCTTCAGATTTATGTAGTTTACATACATTTACATATATATTATTTTACATATGTATTTACATATATTTAAATTTATGCAGTTCACTACATTTTATATTTTATTTTAAAATATATTTTATATTTAGAGATATATCTATGTTGCTATTTTATAGTGATCACCAGAGCATCATAAAGAAACAATTTAATTGAATAAATCATCTTGCAATGCAGTGCTTCTGAAACTTTCACATGCATATGAATCACTGCAGATCCTGTTAAAATGAAACTTCCCATTCAATGAGTCTGGTATTGGTCTGGGATCTACCTTCTGATGCTGAGGCTGTTGGTCATGGGCACATAGTGAGTAGTGATGATATCCTGCATGTCTTTCGAAATTCTGATGCACAACAATCTCCACAAGATACACTTCACTGACTGTATTCCTTGGCCAAATAAACATTTCGTTGCTGTGTTATAGCTCACTCTTGTAAGTTACAGTTCACTATAGAATCATATATTTAAAAAGTTGGGACAAAATTGCATGTTACTAAGTGAAAGAAGTCAATCTGAAAAAGCTGTCTGCTATATGATTCTAATTACATGACATTGTGAAGAATGTCAAACCATGGAGACAATAAAAGGACCACTGGTTGTCAAGACTTAGGGAGAAGGAGAGATGAACAGGTAGAGCACACAGGATTGTTAAGACAATGAAACTATATGATGTTATCTACAATGGTGGCTATGTGTCATCATACCCTTGTGTATTTCCATAGAATGCACAACACTAAGAGCGAATCGTCAAGCAATAATCATACATCAATGTTGGTCCATCCTTTATAATAAATATACCATTCTGGTGCAAGCTATTGATAATAGGGACTGTTGTGCATGTCCATGGGACCAAGGAACATATGAAACCTCTCTACACTTTCCTCTCAATTTTGGTGTGAACCTAAAATTGGTCTTAAAAAAAAAGTATTTAAAAAATCATAAGGAATCATGCCATAAAGAAATAACACATTCCCACAAAGTTTATGTTCATAAAACTCACTGTTTAAGCCATACGATTAACTTCTGCATTATATAGTCTGTAGGGCATTTCTTATGCTGCAGATCCTTGCAGTTCCAGTCCTATTGCCCTGTAGCTTATGCTTGGGGAGTTATTTCCCTCCCTGAGTTGCTTTTTTAATCCCATCAGCCAAACACTGCCTACTTTCTTCCTGAATTCAATGCAAGGAAGAAAGTCCAGAACAGAGTCATGACCTTGTGATGATGCTGTCCAGAGATTTTTGTTTTGTCCCCTAGTAAATTAATAGATTTAAGCAATGATCATCAATAGATATAACATCACTAAAAGATAGCCATACACCATATATATTCAGATAAAAGTAAAAAAAAAAAAAAAAAACCCACAAATGTCGTGTGCATATTGTTGCAAAAACAAATGAACAAAACCCCCAAACCCATCAGAATAGATTAAGCCTTTATATGTAATTGTCAATACACTGAAAATTCAATGGAGGGACAAATATGTCAGACAAATCATTAGAAACAAATACAAATTGTGCAAAATACAAAGAAAAAAATGTTGTTTCTTTAATAAATTAAATTAAATAGTTGATAAAAGAAAAGGTAGATAAGTAGATTAAAAAATAAATGTCTTAAAGGAGATAAAAAGAGTTGAAAGGCTTGATTTTATTTGGATCTTAATTTAAGTGAACTTGGAAAAAATGATAAAAGGGGAAAATTGATCAGTATTTAAAACAAAGAAAATTATAAAAGTATTAGGAAATGGTGAATATTAACTATATTTTTTTTATTTTTAGGGATTGTGATATTTTAATTGTCTTTTAAAAGTCCTTGACAGAGAAATCTACTCAAATTATTACAGTTGAAATAATATACTCTATAGAGTTTGCTTCAAAATAACAAAGGCAGAGGAAGAAGAGAGACAAGAAAGATTATAAGAAAGACAAGAAAAACTATGAGTTAACAAGTTTTGAAGAATTATGAGTGAAGGGAGGAAAATGTAGTTGGTTTTTTTAACCTATTCTAGATTCATGGTGGAGGCCCCTACATAAAATACAGATTAACAAGATAAAATCACACATACATATTGAGTATAAGTTTGACAGGACACATTTTTGGAAATGAAGACTCAAGAAATGGAAAATATTTGGTTTTTAGTTTAGTTTTTTTTTTTTTTAAACAGGTTTCATGAAGAGCAGATAGTAATGGAGAAATATGAAAAGGGTGTGAATATCACAAAGGATGTGTTGGAACAGTAATGATGGGGAGACTTAGCAAGGCCAATCTGTTCAGATTCTTCTCTGTGTCCCTGCAGGTAAAGATGTTTCTTTCTGTTGCTGAAAGCTCAGTCCTTGTCCGGATGCCAATGTAATAATGAGGACACAGTTTTGAGAAAAAGGAAAAAGAAGGTTTATTGCTTTGCTAGCAAAGGAGAAACACAGGGGACTCCTGTCCCAAAGACTGTGATTCTGCCCATCCACAGGAACAGGGGGCTTTTGTAGAGGGGATTCGGAGAAAATGAGATTAGGGAGAGATCAGGAGGAAGAAGATCAGGGAGGTGAAGTTTAGAGTAAAGAAGATTGGGGGAAAAAAATGTAAGTTTCAAAGCCATGAGGAATATAGTCAAAGCATCAAGTGAACCCCTGTTACATTTTCTTGGGGTATAGGAGGCCATCTCTCAGAGGGAGAGTTTTTGGACTTTCTTTAGGAGGGAAGGAGAGGGGGAAGGCAGAGAAAAATCTCCAGCTACCAGTTTCTCAAATGCCTTCTACTGAAAGTACTCAATATACTGAAAGTACTCAATATGCCAAAGTGACAGATTTGAGGGTAGTGTGTGTCCTAAACCCTATCATGGGTACCTGGAGGTTCATTAATAATTGTTTTCTGCTTTTTCATCTATTTGGAATTCTAAGAAACTATTATTATTATTATTATTATTATTATTATTATTATTATTTTAAATTAGGAGATTACACATAACTGGAAGGGACATTTTACAGGTTTTTTTGGGGGGAGGGGACAGGTACCAGTGATTGAACTCAGGGGTACTCGACAATAGCGCCACATCCCCAGCCCTATTTTGTATTTTATTTAGAGACAGGGTCTCACTGAGTTGCTCAGCACCTCGCTTTTGCCAACGCTGGCTTTTAACTCCTGATCCTCATGCTTCAACCCCTCTCCCTCATCTCAGCTGCTGGGATTCAGGCCTGTGCCACCATGCCTGGCCTATTTTAGGCACAAGGGGATTGGACTGACAGCTGAGATAAAACATGTTGTTGTTTGGTACTAGGAATTGAATCCAGGGGGCTTACCACTGAGCCACATCAGTCCTGTTTATTTTTTATTTATTTTTGAGATAGGGTCTAATTACTTAGGGCCCCACTAAATTGCTAAGGCTGGCCTCAAAATTGTGATCCTCTTGCTTTATGCTGGGATTACAGGCCTGCACCACCAGCTAAAATGTGCTTTCTTAAGTGGACCCTGGTCCTCTAGGCTTCCTCTTGTCCTTACTTGACAGGCTTCCTTCCTGCATATCCTCTTGCAGAGCACTCAAAGCAGGTGATCTCCAGGGAAGCAAGGCCTCTTTGAAGCACCAAGGAGGAAACCAAGAGTGAGCATCAGGATTCTAGGGGTAGTGAAAGAAAATGCAGTCCAAGAAAATGCAGGGGGAATCTGATTTGGCAGCTTAACCTCCTTCTGAGGTAAGTTCAAAAGCTTTATTTTAGAGGAAAGCTATGTTCCAAGGAACCCTCATTTGCAAAACAAAGGGCAGAATTAAAAAAAAAAAAAAAAAAAAAAAAAAAGGAGCCCAGTACACATAAATGGCTGATTTGCCATTTCCTAAGGCTTTTGTGGAAGCTCAAATGTAAAATGATACCTTTCCCACTGTTTCTATTACAAATTCACTTAACATTTTAAAATCTCTTTTTAATCCTTTAAGACTGAAGAAAAGAGACGCCCATTATCACACCCGTGGACTCAGTATAGATAACTCAAGCCTTTTTCTGTTACTAGGTTTGCTTTCAATTGTTAGTCAATTACAGGAATAAGTACTTGGTGTTATTAAATGGATTCCATTTTAGATAAAACAGATTTTGCACTGCTAAAAACTACTGGCCTTGAGTGATAGCTATGTAAATGAAAAATAACATAATTACCTTGGCTCTGTTCTCTGCATTAAACTGGGTTAAAAGATAATGCAAAGACTAAAATGACCAAAAAAAGTACCTCCTAGTGCTCAAATTCCACCAGAGACATAAAGTGCTCAATTAAGTTACTGTATTTAGTGGAACATGAACATAGAAACTTAGTAAATGCTTTAAAGAAGAAAATTTGTCACTAAGAACATCAGAGTAGATATTTACCAATTAACTAATGGTTATAAAGGTTCTTTTATTTACAGAAAGTTCTTTTATATATGGAGTTTCACTTATGTCCATCTTGTTGTTGATGATGATGATGACGATATGATGATGATGATGATGATGACTGGTAACATTAATATATGTGCCAGGTACCATTCTCTAGGTGTGTGGATCACCTCATTTAATTCATTTAACAATTCTACAAATTAGATACTATTTTAAGCCCCTCTCCAACATTTTTGTCAGGTAAAAGAAGCAAGAGTCTGGCATATTGAAGTCTTCATAAACTGTATAGTAAGGCAGGAGGAAAGCAAGACACAAAACTAAGTATTCTGACCCTAGTCTCACGCTGTATCTACCCCACAGTTTTTCTTAAGCTAGGTACCAACTCAATGGATTTGAGGGAAGACCTTTTTCCTTTCCATGACTCTGCTTCTGCAATCATTATCCTGATGGGTCAGTGATATAGTGAAAAACCTTTTTTGAGCATGTGTGCCTGTGTGTTTTTATTTCCTGACAGTTCCATGGTTTTATCAGGAGGTTTTCTCTAAAGGGAACAGAGCTAAGAAAGATGGTGCTGCCCCTGTTCCCCACCTATAGTTGGGGCTATAGTTGACAAACATTCTTTCCTTAAACAATCTCTAATCATTCTCCTTTGAACTCTCTTCTCAGGTAGGTCTTCACATTGGGACTTCCCTATTTGCCTCTGCATTGCTCAGGCTAAGTAAGATTCCTTCTAATAAGTCAGCTCTGCAAGAATCCCCCATCCTTTGTATCTGAATGGAATAGTGGTCCATTTCATGCTTTGAATATAGCCCTTGAAGCTCTGCTGCTGAGACTTATTTTTAAAATCACAAAATTCTTTCTCTTCCTCTTTCGCTCCTTCTTTCTAATCTCTCCCCTTCTTAGATCTCCCGTTCCTAATCTTCCCTCCCTACTCTGGGGGTAGAAGAGGATTATCTTTCTTACCCATCCTAGGCCAAGTCATCTGTCCTTGAGTAAACACCCACCACAGGAATGAAATAATTCAGATTTCAGAGATGACTTCAGAAGATCTAAGAAATCTCCCAAGTTAACAAGTAAATTACAACTCTTAGCAAGGCATATTTGGAATATAGCCTTTGAGTCATCTCTTTAAAAACCCTGTGCTGCCCTTGAGGGGCAGAAGCATAGACTCTCATACAGGAGTCCCCTATGTTTCTCTTTTGCTGGAAAAGTAATAATACTTTTTTTTCCTGTTTCTCAAAACCTTATCTTCATTATTGGGTGGAAAGGGCTTTCAGAAATATGAACACAATATCTATGGGTTCCTCATCCTCCATCATGGGTCTGATGACCTTGGACCTATCTTCAACAAGAATCCTGTTAGGCCAGGTTAGTGTGAACATCTTCACAAGGGACTAAGGGACATTAGTGGTGAGAATACAAGGTTAAGGGAATAATTCTATAAAATGGGCCCACTGTGCTGACCTCCTCATGCTTTTACTTTTAAAAAGCAATTTACTTGCAGTCCTGCCTGGCTTAAGTCCACAGGATATGTAATATTCCTTAGCAAATTACCTGTTATCTGTAGAAGAAATGCAGGCCTGAAATAAAACTGATAAGAGGAACACAAGTTACCCTGAGCGAAGGCACTTTTGTGACCCTTACACAGAACAGATCCTGGAATTCGGGTAGATAAAGGTAATCCTCCCCAATCATAAAATCTGTTAGAACAGGTTCTAATTAGAACTGGTCAATAAGGGCCAAAGTGACCTAATGTTGCCATAACATTGGGAACTTGAAAATATGAGGTCATCCTGTTGTGTGTCAAAATTCAAGAGGTGGACCTGGGTAGGACTCTCTGGAAACATCCTTGGGACTCCCAATAAAACTGAAGGGCAGGAGAGGCATGCTATCCCTCCCCTCTCAGAAAGGATTCACCCTCTCCCTTGAGAGTATCCTCTTTCCCCTTTCACATCCCTTCTAATAAACTCCTGCCTTACTTTGATTGACATATCCTAAATCTCCCTGTCTTGATTACAAGAACCAGGGTTTGAAGGGGAGCTGTCACACTGCCTCAGTCTCCCAGAAAGCTCCAGCCTTGTAACACTCTTTTTCTTGATGTTTTCTATCCACTGACCTATGCCCTGCTCCTTGTGTATAAATTCCCATGTTCCCTTATTAGAACTGGAGTTGAGTCCAGTCTCTTCCTACTGAAAACCCCACTGCAGTCATCCCTACAGCTGTCATAGTGGTGCTAAATAAAGTTCACTTATTTTTCCTGTAACAGGTACTAATGAATAGTATTTTTTTCAGTATAGGTCTGGGTTTCTAATTTTGGAATCTGTAAAAACAAACAAACAAACAAACAAAAAACACTCACCTACCACAACCTACTGTGCTTAATTCTGGGGATTTCTCAGATTCCCAAAACCCATCCCAAGGACCTCCTAGACATCTATCAGTTAAGGATTTTTTTCTTGGGATAACCTTACAGTGTCTACAAGGTGACAATCATCATTTCTAACAGCTAAAGGGACCCAGTGTATACAGGATCTGACAGAGCTGGGTATGGACCAGAGTTCTGCCACCTGCCCACTGTGTGACCTTGGGCAAGTTCTTTAAACAAACTCCAGCTTATTCATTTATGAAGTGGTGAATCTATAGTTCTTATATCATAGTTTATGGGCAAGTTAGTTATATTAAATCGCTCAATGTTTAGTGCCCAGGAAATACTCAGTATGTGTTATCAAAACGGCAAAAATATAGGAATAGAGATATTACCATCACTTTCACATGAAAAATAACCCACCCACCCACCACCCCCCTTAAAAAAACCAAAGAAAGAATGAAAAACATTTAGGCACCAGTTTTGTATCTGAGGACAGAATGGTGGGAAACTGGCTTTAAATGAATAAAGCTGAGTCTATTTGTTGTGAGGTAAACAAAGTCCTCCATGAAGATAAGAATGAATAATTTTGAATATTTCTACAAAGAAATTGCTAGCTCCTAATAATAAAGACTTACAGGTTTGGAGAAGGTCTTTTCACACTCATTATTTCATCTAATCCTCACATAAATTTTATGAGATCGTTGTTATTATCACCTGCATTTTTCAGATAAGAAAATACAGTTTGAGAGCAATAAAGTGTTTTGTTTAAATCTGTGCTATTAATTACAGCACAGAGAGAACTGAAGTCCTATTAATAGGCTCTAAGCTTATTCCAAGGAAGAAAGAAGAAAGTTAAGGCAGAGGGGAGTAATGGAGGAAAAAGTTCACATAAGACTCAGGGATAAGCCTATCAAATTCTACAGTCACTTCTAACCCTAAAATTAAGTAAAAACAACTGACTATCTCATCCAGAATGATAAACTTGTATTTAAGGGTAAAAATAAAATCATCTTTCAGCCATGTTTTTCATTCTTTGCAAACCATTTTCCTTTAACAAGATGGTATTTAATTTTGTTTCCATTTGTCTTCTGGAGGACATGCAAATTTCCAAACAATTGAGTTTCCCATTCAGCAACTTTCTCCAGATTAAGGAGAGTTCTCTTAATTAAATGTGAACACATTTGGCAAATCAGCAGAGTAAGTACCTAAAGGTTTCTGGTGATGATGTGAGCTGTCATCAGCAGTTCCATCAGTTGGGAGTGTTTACTTAGAATACCAAATAATTTCAACTCCCTAAACAAAGGAGGAAAATTGAATCAGGAACAGTCTGAGTAGGCCACTCCTGACAAAGGAAATAGACAACTGGAAATACAACTTTAGACCAAGCTGTTGCAGAGATGCTCAGAGCCACTTGGTTCTATTAACTCATTTTGGGTCAGAGAGGTACCTTGGCAGAGCGAGAAAATCCACACATTGTGAACAATCCAGTTAAAAGGCCCAAAAAAGCCAGCCATGGTGGTGCATACCTGCAATCCCAATGGCCGGAGGCTGGGGCAAGAGGATCATAAGTTCAAGGCCAGCCTCAGCAACTTAGAGAGGTCCTAAGCAACTCAGTGAGATCCTGTCTCAAAATAAACATAAATAAATAAATAAATAAATAAAAAGAGCTGGGGATGTGGTTCTGTGGTTCATTCCACAGTAAATAAAAACACAAACAACAACAATAAAACTCCAAAGATAGTTTCAGAGGATTACACTTATATTTTTAAAAACGTGCATACTCATTGGGATTTGCAGACATTATTCAAATGTACACTGCTGCAAATCTATACCATGGACGCTCTTTTACCTCCTTGTTAAATGTTAGGATTTTAGGCTTAGAAAAGATTATGATTTGCCTTAATTTCAAAGTAAGATAGAAAGGAGCATTTTGAACATTCCCATGCTCCTAATTCTACAAAATAATTGAGTCAAGGACCAGTCAATGGCCTATTTTCTTTTCATATATATTTTTTATTTTATTGTAGCAGTAGATAAACAGAATGCCTTTATTTTATTCGCTTATTTTTTATGTGCTGCTGAGGATCGAACCCAGTGCCTTACATGTGCCAAGCAAGTGCTCTACCACTGAGTCACAACCCCAGCCCTCAACGGCCTGTTTTCTAATACTGAAAACTCTTAGTCCTCCATGCAGTTTCAGAGTTTGGATTTCATTTGAAGCTACTCCAACTACTGTATGTTACATACTTAGTGTGTTCTTGCTTATGAAACAACCTAGAGATAAACTTGAACATTTTGTGGAGGTCAGATTATTGAAAATTCTTTCATTAAGAGTATCCAATTTTATATTAAGAGGAAAATACAAGCTGGATTTTTCCAGGAGAGAGCAAACTCAGAAAAGGGTTGGTAATTCAGAACTTCCCATCTTACACCATGAGAATATTTCTAGCACAGGTGCATTGGCTGGGAATTTGAAAAGGGAGCATGAGATAATATGTGCTCAGAGATGTTGAACTATTTCAAATACTGAGATATATCTACACAGAGACTTTCCTGAATCTCTGTGAGTTAACAAGGTAACCAATGCAATCTCTACTTTGAGTATATAATATCTGCTAGAGAAAAGTTAAGTTTACAGAGACGATCTCTAAGCCCCAAAACTATCAATAACTAGATTTCTATTGATGATTACACTGTTCTGTGTTAATCTTTACATAATATGTATGTATATACAACCATGCATACTTGGTAAAGGAATATTAATTTCAGTTTATAATATTTACAGTAGCCCTGCAAGGTGGATAGGGCCATTGTCTCCTTCCATAGATGGGAAAACATGCTCAAAGAGCTGAAGGGACTTGCCAAAAGCCACTGTTAAGTCAGAAGCAGGTCACCTACCTCAGGTCCTCATTACCCACACTGTCACTAGTTATTTGAGAAATCTAGGTTAAGCTGGAAACCCAAGTAGAAATACTTCCGGCTAGTATATGCAGTCTATTTAGAAATAATCCTTAAATTATCTCTCCTAAGTTATCTATCAAATTTTGTTGTTTTCCCCTAACAATTAAACTCTCTTCTAACTATACTCCTTGATATATTCTGTATCATTTGAAGTCACTTAATTGTGTCTTAATTATCATCATTATTTGTCAATTACTTTAAAGAAGGGTCACATTTTTATCATTATAGTTTCTTCAGATTCTAACATAGAATAGGTACTCATAGCAAAAGTTTGTTTTGACTTAGTTCATTAGAAATACTTCAAGATTATAAACTGAAATTAATATCTCTTTACCACATATTATGGGTGTATATACATACATATCATGTATATATCCATATATATATATATATTTTCTATCTATCCATTTACATAGGTGCAACACATACATAACTTTATACAATGTTACTATATTTATAGGAATTATTTTTCTAAAATGAAAATTAATTTAATGAAAAATTGCTAACTTTTCCTCCCATTATTAATATTTTATTAGTTTGTTTTTTTGAATATGATACAGGATTTATTGGTGAGTGTGATTAAGGAGGGGGCAACATGGTGGAAGCCTTAATGAATGCAGGATCCCCCACCTGTCTAGGGGACCTCAATTGGGGGTCTATTTGACCCCACAGCTATCAGAAATGAGCCTCTTCTCAGTCATCATGTTTTCAAATTTATGAGCATTAAACCTGATAAAGCTCCACTACTTCTGAGATATATATATCTGGCAGCCAGGGAACTTGAACTTGGCCTTGAACTTGAACTTGTGTAAGGCCTCAATCACATGGATCCTTGCTCTGCAATTTGGTACAGATGCCCATGATGATTAACCAATGGTCGCCATGGTCAACCTTGGTCACCATGCTCTGAGGTTTCCCAAAGGCACCCCACATACTTATCTGGATCCTAGATTGTTCCCATTTTGTGTGACTTATGATATTATTCTAGAGTTATACTTGGAATAAGAAAGAAACAAGGACTGGGAGAAAGGATATAACAGCCACAAGAACTAATATTTTTATGGAAAAATAATAATTTTTCTTCTGCACTTCTTTACAGTCTGGGTAAAAAGGAAACACAATCAGATGAACAATCCATATGGCCAAATGGAAGAAAGCATATTAATATACCCAGATATGGACTATAATTGACCCTGTGGGCATTCCCACTCAGTTATACTCTGCATTTCTTAGCAATTGTTCCTTCCACTTTTTCTGGCAGTCTACCTAATGCAACTTTGAAGCATGGGATGTTGATTGAGATTCACTAGGCATTTATGACCCAATTCGTTTTCTAGCCATTAACCTATCTATTTAGAAATGATAAAGGGTATATGATGTATATGAGACAAGTACTTCCTCATTTCCTGGGTAATTCTTTCCAAACATATATCCAAATCTTTGCTCCTCTGAAATTCAGATGAGCAGAAAGAATGGATTTGGGGATGAGAGAAAATGGGGGGTTAGTATCTTTCTGATTATAACATCCCACTGTCCTTTGAGGAATCATGCTTCTCCTATATCTTAGTCACATGGTTTATATGGAATTGGCTTTATCCCCTTCAATGCATGAGCTGGTACAGGACACAGGCTAGTCAGAACCTTCCTCACCACTGGCCACCTTGCTTGGCTTCTCCTGAGTTCCTCTAAGTGCTACCTTCCATGGCAGTCTGAAGACTCTGAACACATTTGACCACTGGGGCTTTTGGACAAGTAGGCAATAGTGTGCCTCACTTCTACCCACAAGTGTTCTGCATCCATATCTCTTGCAAACCTATAACTCATAGTCCAGAGTAATATCAGTCACATATATTCAATATATTGAACATATATTCATTCATAAAATACAATAAATTTTACTGAAAACGGAAATTCTTTTAGAACTATAAAGATGTCAGGATTATGATTTTATGAAATTGATAATAAAACCATTTGATATACAAATTTAACAGACAAATTTTATCAGACTCAAAGTAAAATCGATCATGCTCTACTTAAAAATGGCATATGTTCTGATAAATGCATCATTAGATAATTTTTGTCCTTGCTTCAGTATCACAGTGTACACTCATACAAACTAGATGATGTAGGTTAATCACTCTACATAGCCTCTTGATGCAGTCAAGATACAAGATAAACTTGAAATGTTTGAAACTGTTACCAAGGTAACATCGTAACTAAATATACACTCAACTTTTTTTCCCCCCAACATTAAGTACAAGGAATACACTCTGAAATATCAGTAAAATATTAAAGTATAAATGGAGTATTAATTCTCAATTTTTCACGTGTACACATTGCAGGATCACATTGATTATACAGCCACGTATATACATACAGCAATACTAGTGTCTGTTGTATTCTGCTGCCCTTCCTATACCCCATTTGAATCAAATGTATGATATGTCAAGATCATTGACTGTCATGAGCAACTGACAAAAAAGTAAAATATTGTAAATACATAAACTTGTAATAGTCATTTAAAACCATTACCAGGTGCTATGTTTTGCATATAATTGTATGTCCTATATTGTTATACAACTGACAAAACAGTGCTATGTATACCAGTATCCTCACAATCACATGAGTGATACATTGTGCTGAGTTAACTAGAGCCACGTCACTCAGCAACAGGAATTTTTTTAGCTCCATTATAAGACCATAGACCTGCCATGGTCTGTGGGTCTATCTTTGAAAAATTGCTGTGCAACATACTATTGTTACTGTAGACTATGAGGTATAGGTTTATAAGAAATATGGATCCAGTGCACTTGTGTCTACTTGTCTAGAGTCTCCATGCTAAAATGTGTGCAGTCTTCAGGCTTCCCTAGAAGGTAGCCCTGAGAAGAACCACTAAGTAGGCCTGTGGACCTGCCTGCCTGGTAGTAAAAAGAATGAACAATATCTAGTATTTGCTGTTCCATCCTGATGTGCTGATTTGGTCAAGGACATGAACTAACATATGTCCATCTATCTCAAGAACCAGCTGCAAGCTGTGGTCTTCCCCACTACACATGAGGTGCACTGCCAACTTCTCACAGAGCCAAAGTACAAATGCCAGAAGGGCCTATGCAGGGAGATTCTAAGCAGGGCCTCCTAATAGTTCCAACTCCAGCAAGCAGTCTGAAATCTAAATCATCTCATATATTGATTTTTTTCTGTCCATTGTCTGATGTGTTTTTTTCTTGTATTTGTCTCATGCTATTTTGGAGGCATCCAAGCTCATTGTAGAGTCCCTAATCCAACAAGGCAATACATTTTGTAAATTATAGTTTCATCATTATTTTGAAATACTTGACAAGAAAAAAATTGATCGAATTTTAAATCTATTCACATTTTCACAATAAATTGAAAAGACAGAGATGTTATAATTCTAAATAGAATTTGACATAAGTTTTAAATAGTTATAAAAATGATTTTTATTATTTTAATATCTATGGACTTGAATAAAGTTTTTTGTTGAAGATGTTTATCAAGAATTTGAAGAAACTCATGTAAAAGTCTTGATCAAGAATTTCATATAACTACTTCAAACATAAAATGAGTTCTTAAAAATAGTTTTGTTCTCAACAGAAAGTATAAATTTCTCATTGTAAATGGTCTAAAAAGATTTTATTTAAAAGTTTTTCCTAGTTAAATATTTCATATCTGTCCTAACACTTATGTTCTGCAATTTCAAAGTTAGATATTCTTTTTAAAAAACAAGAGGGATATCTTTCACTAAATATTATTTTGTAATTCCAAATCCTTTTCATTTTAACTCAGTGCATATATACACACATGCAATTCTTATTATTTTACTATGATATCCAGTCTCTTAAATGGATCCAAAGTATTCTCATTTCTTGTTTCTCAGGTTTGTATTTAATTCTTTTTACATTGTTTGTGACTGACCTGTGTAACCATGAAATACTGCATAATGTAGGAATATTACTTCTGAGATTGTGTCAAAAAAGACCATGTGGGGGCTGGGGTTGTGGTTCAGTAGTAGAATGCTTGCCTAGCACATGTGAGGTGCTGGGTTCGATTTTTAGCACCACATAAAAGTGAAATAAAGATACTGTGTCTACCTACAACAACAACAAAATAATTTTTAAAAAAATGACCATGTGGGGCTGGGGTTGTAGCCCGGTGGTAGAGCACTTGCCTGGCATGTGTGAGGCATTGGGTTTGATTCTCAGCACCAAATATATGTAAATAAATAAAAATAAAGGTCCATCAACAATTAAAAAAAGAATATTAAAAAAAATAGACCAATGGCTTCTTCTTTGAGCCCTCTGAGACCGTTTATCCTGCTTGCCATGATGTAAGCTAACAATCTCTATTGACATTTTTTGGGGGGGGGGTTAATGGGGATTGAACCCAGGGGCATCCTTCCACTGAACTACATTGCTAGCACTTTTTATTTTATTTTATTTTTTATTTTGAGATAGGATCTCACTAAGTTGCCCAGGCTGGCCCCAAATTTGTAATCCTCCTGCCTTAATCCCCAGAGTGGCTGCAATTATAGGCATGCACCACCATGCCCAACCTTGTGCACTCCCCCATGCCCAACCTTGTGCCCTCCCCCATGCTATGGGAGGTTCACAAGCCAAGGAACTGAGGACCCACACTTCCAACCAGTGCTAACTTGCTAGGCACAGGCAACTATAATCTAGGAAGTAGATCCTCTAGTTCTTATCCAGCCTTCAAGACACTTCAGCTCTAACTGGTATATAGACCAAAATCTCTTTGAGATACTGAATCAGTTGAACTACTCACATTATCCTTGACTCACAGAAACCATGAAATAAATGTTTACTTCTGCTTTAAGCTACTATATTTAAGGGGATCTTGTTCCGCAGGAACAGGTATCTGCACCATTGGATGGTATCACTATTATAGAATTACACTGAATTAATTACTCCTGTAACAGCAATCCCCCTGCTCTTAGCTAAAATTGCAAAATCAAACAAAATTGAAGCATATGCTTAACACAGATGTAGGCTCACTCACTAGCTCAGTGACTCATTTCCACATATCAGTCTTAGAGTAAGCAAAAGTCTTATGTGTATACCAGTAACATCTCAGAGTTTCCTATGGTAGGATCCTTTGAGAACTATCCAAAAATGTTAAATGGTTGTATTGCAGTTGTCTATTGCATTTGCTCATTGCACATTATAATCTTAGTACATCTACCATTAGTCTAGGTACCATCCCCATTTTTGCATATCTCTCTATCCCAAATGTCTATCCACAAGCTCAGGATAAAGCATATGTTCAACAATATCATTTCATTTAGGTATGCAAAATATTTTTAAATATCTTACATGTGTTTATTAGTGATTATCAGTAATGCATTTTTTATTCAATATCACATTCTATAAAATGGGGCATAATAAAAAAAACTGTGCTTTAATAAGTAACAGTATCTGCTGGGCATATGGTTCTCATTTAATAATCTGAGCAACTTTATGATTATTCTAGTTTTTCAGAGGAGGAATCTGAATGTAGTAAAACCTGTGCTAAATTCCTCAAACATAAATCTGAACAGTTTTATGGGGCAAGATTAGAAATGAAACAGCTGTTTGATTCAGAACCTGGGTTCCTAAGAATTATACCTTTAAGGTATCAGCATCCCTTCAAAATTATTAATGATTTATTCTTCAAAGAGAATTATTTACCTTTTTCCTACTTCCTAATTTGAAAAAAGTAAAACAATAGATAGATAAGGAGTCATTCAAATTATAGAACTGCTTTCTGTTTTGTTCAAAAGAGCTAGTCCAAAGACAGTCTAATAAACAAAATTACACTAAGCACATTCTGTTCAAAACTAAATTAATTTCAAAACCCTTAATTCGGTTTTTAAAAGTGAAACTACTCTTGTAACTCAATTTATGGGTAACTTACTCTTTTTTTCCAACTCAAATTAAAAGTTAATCATATTATATTTTGAACTCTGAAACAAGCTGTTCTTTATATGTGGGAAGGGCCTATTTACCAGTTTACAAATAGGTGTATTTTTCATGTGCTCTATACAGGTCCAGAAATAAGTTCATAATTAAACAGCTCATCTGAAAATTATACACATGTAAAGCTGTCTCTTTAACTACACTGTGCATTGCGTGCACATGCATACAAACGCAGCCTTTAAAAAAGCTTTGCACAACTTTACATTCTAATATTACTTTTTTTCTTTATTTTGATTTATATTGGATGACTGGGTATAAATTATCACCATTTCTTAAGATTCTCAGGCAAAAGACCATTACTCCGCTAAGTAACACCCTGATGGGCAATATCACTGAAGCATATTATATTTTTCCCCATTTATTTGTTCTCCTTTTCCATACATGAATGCATGCCTTGTAGAGGATCCCTGCAAAGTACAGGTGAGGCCCTATTATAAATCTCCATCATGTGACTCGCTCTGGCCAATGGAATGTGAGCAGATGTTATATATGCCACTTTTAAGGGGAAGTTTGATTCAGGCGTGTTTGTCCTTTTCCTTTGCAATGTCTATCTAAAGTAGTAGTCACACCTTGGGCCTAAGTTCCAGAAAGAAAAGAAACACTGAACTACACAGGTCAGTCCACAACAACTGATGAATTTGGCTTGTGGTTGTAAGTCACTAAGATCCAAGGATTTAGATCTTAAAGATGCAGCTGTCTTTTAATAGACTTTGTATAACTTAAATTTGATGCTTTTCAAAGAGAAGAGAAATTATCATTTATTGATCATCTATTGTCTGATTTAATCCAGATAGTAATCTATGTGAAGCAGGAATTTATATGTTGTTATACAGATAAGGCAATTCAGGCTCACAGAAATTAAACTGCTTGCTGGGCATAGTGGCACATGCCTGTAATCCCAGCAACTCAGAAGGCTGAGGTAGGAGGATGATAAATCCAAAACCAGCCTCAATAACTTAGCAAGGTCCTAAGCAACTTAGATCCTGTCTCAAAGTGAAAAAGAAAACAGGGCTGCAGATGTGACCCAGTGGTTGAGTACCCCTGGGTTCAATCCCCAGTATCAGGAAAAAAAAGAAAAAGAAAGAAAGAAATTGTTCACATCACAAAGCAAACAAGTAGTAGAGATCAAACTTAAACTCAATTCTAACGGACCCTACTTATAATCTAAATTTTTCTATTACTCTTTGAAACCTCGGAATGTGCTTATTAAAATGTCAAGCCCAATATTATTACTATTGTGGTTGCATTTGCTGATTTTTTAAAAAATATAATTTCATAAGAGAAAAAAAATTTTTTAAATATTATGTAAGTTCATGTACTTTATTTATATAGTCCATAATGAATCCAATAATTTGTTAATGAGAATATATATTATACTCTGAAGTTTAATTAGAAAATAATATACCTCTTATTTTAAATATAATAAGCATCTTCTTTTAAGCTATTAAAATATTAAGCCAAAATTTTTATTGAAAGGAGATAAAATTAATTATCCACTTAGGAAGTCAATTTCAGTAAAGGACTTTGACCAAGAAAACAAAATTATCAGTATGGTTAATAAAATCAGCTTTAAAAATTAATAAATAAATAGCAAGGCAAAAGTGCTCTGGAATAATGAATTAAGTATATCTATAAGTATGTCTATATTAAATCTAAACTCTCTCACACAGTGAAAAAATAAAACGAAGCCAAGATTTTGAAATTATAAATATATCTTTTTTTATCACAACTTATTACTACATTCTGGGAACCTGATAATTTTCAGATAATTCCCAGTTTTGCAGTGTTTCATCTGGATTCAGTCCGTTTGTATGTCAGAGAATTGGATGGATATTTCTCTCCTCCTCCTCCTCCTTTTTTTCTTCTTCTTCTTCTTCCTTTTTTTTTTTTTTTTTTTTTTTTTGATAGAGCTGCAAAGATTTGTTTGTCAGGGATTTTGCTTCTGGTGAATAGGATCCTCTCAGCTCCCCTAAGGAATCCTGGGTTTAGGTTTCCATTTGCAATGAAGCAAGAAATCAGTAACACGGATGACAGAAGGCAGATAAGAAATGAAGGCTGTGGGTAAGGAAGATACCTTTGCTTTCAAGACAGAAAATTGATGGACATAAGAAGTTTGGCTCATCAGAAGAGAAATTGGGGCATTTTCTCATGAAAGAGATATCAACACACTGTGAGGATTAGCCCCCAAAGAAGCATTGTTTTGGAAAATAGGCAATGTGGGAGCAAAGTCCCAATATAGCATTGCCTAGAGAGTCCTTGACTATACCATAGCAAGATGAAATTTATTGACCTAACAATCACACTTTCCAAATCACTCTTTAACCCAGATTGTGCATTGATTACATAATGTTTCAGAAATTATTCATTTCACTCTAATTCTTTAAATGACTAATTTAAGTATAACATACATGCAGAAAAGGACACCTAAGCCCAGGTATACAGCCGGATACATTTCCATAAAGCCAACACACCTATGCAACCAATCTCAAAACTTGAGAAATGGAAAATCACTAGCATCCCTAAATCCCACCTCTGACCTCTCTCTAAACCTCTGTAATTACAATTTGAACTCATTTACTATTTGTGTTAGGGTTTAAATGGCATAGAAAATGTCAGAAGATGTATTTCCATGAGTCTCTGCTTAGATATAACTTGTCTTCCAATTACCACTTTCCTGGCCATTGCTATAGCTTTTCAGAGAGAATTTCTTTCCTTCTTTTTTTTTTTTTTTTTTTTGTGTGTGTGTGTGTGTGTGTGTGTGTGTGTGTATGTGTTCAATACTGAGGAAAATTTCTAGGTGACCCATTTTTTCTTAAGTAACTCTCCCAAGTAGATTTTTATGGCCCTATTTCATTGATTCCTGCTGTGACTCAGTTAAAGATCTGAACACAAATCACCTTTACATGGTACTATTTTAGCAAATATTCTCACAGATAAATACAAAATTGCCATTGCACCTCTTCACTTTTCTAAAGCAAATTTTCTTTATAAAGTGTAAATAATAGTTATATCAGAAGGTATAGTATATGTTATGCTTCTACAACAAACTCAACAACTCAGGGCCTTAAAGCAGATTTCAATAAATTCCATAGACTGAATCTGTCTGCTATCTACTTTTACAAAGAAAGTTTTATTGCAAATAATAATAACTGTTTATTTACTTTTTATCTATGATAGCACTAAAATACCTACAATGGCAGATTTGAAGAGTTGTAATGTAGATAATGTTACCTATGAAGCCTGAAATACTATAATGTCTCCTAGAGGCAAAGCTTGGGTGACATATTATGTGAAGAAAGTTTATTTATTACCTATATCTCAAGATGCACACAATTTGGCTGAGAAACACTATGTTGCTTGCAGTCACTACGGGATCTTCTATGAATGAGTGTTTACTCTTTCACCATGAAGCAGAAGAAAGCTTGGTGTGCTCTGTCTTTAAATGCATCCCTCTTACTTACTCTCATTTATGCAAAGCAAGCCATGTGATTCACTCATTCCAAGACACTGGGGAAGGGTAGCCTATATGGAACCAGAAATAGTAACATCACATCCTTAATTAAAATCTCATTTTCAGCATAGAAATACCAACTTAATCCAGTTATTTGAACACTCAACTTCACCATGAAGAACTTCAGAAACACACACAAACACACACAGACACACACACACACACACACACATACACACAAACACACACATTAAACACTTACCACATGTATATGGGATATAATTACTAAGAAAACAGTAGAAAAGAATTTATATTTTTATCATTACTCAAGGTCTATAAAAATCATGCTCAACAAGTAGTTTTCTTAAATAAAAAAAGCTATATTAGGTTAAAGGAAGAATCAGCATGTCCAAGACAAATGTTCTACAAAAGTTTTAAAAATGTTTCTTCAATATTTTACAACAGGAAAAATAAATATGTAAAAGCTCCAAATACTAATTTAAGCATTGAGAATTTATGGTAATTTAATTATTCATCAGGTCACTTTTAGAAAGTAGTGTCTCCCTCCTGTGGACTCTTAGTGTAATGTTATTAATTTTTTGAGGACAACTAATAGTTTCAGTTACATAAAATAGGCAGAAAACAGAATAAGAGGACTGCTTTTCTACTCCTTGCTAACACAGTTGGGTCTCCTCTCACAGAAACAAAGCCCCATTACTTCCCTGCCACCTCCCTGCAAGTGGTCTGTCCTCACATAGCTCCTTCCCCATCAGAGTCTTTGAAAGAGTAATTTACATAATTGCCCACTCCAACAGACTTTCTTAGTCCTGGTTCTTTTTAGAAATGTTTTACCTTGAAAATACCACTTTCCTTGGCATCTAATGGCCTGGTATTTTCTTCTTTTCTTCTCCTACCCCAAAATATCCCTTTTCTACATCTTGTATTGACACCTTTATATAATCACATTACTAAGATGTGATTTGCCAAATTGCCCCTAATAAATCCATTATTATTTCATATTCTGGAAACTCTATTTACTTTAATGAAGTTACTACCATCTCTATGCAGTTAAGTCTCCCCCAAAATGTACAACTTCAGGCTATGATCCACGCCAACCCTTCACCGGCCCAGCACAACTAGAATAAATTCATCTCTTCCTTGCTCAGTTCCACTTCTGACTGACCTTTTTCCTTGTGCTATGGAACAACATATATTACCCAGATTCAAAGCCCTTATTCTTACGTCTTGTTCTATATTTAATCCATTCCTAATTCCCTCTGGCTGTAGAACCATGATTTCCTATGGTCTCCCCACTTCTTCCAGACCAGCATCTTTACTTATTGCAGTGACTACACTATTCTCCTGTCTGGTTTCTCTTCAGAGTCTCTGAGACCTCCAAGATATCCTTTCTGACACAAGATGGATTGCTCCACCATGCTCTCTAAGTCAAGACCATTAGACTACCACCCACAGGACAAGCCACCTGGGTTGGCACTTAATGCTTTTTCCCACTTCATTATAAAACCACTTCTCTGACACATACCATATCTTGTAGCCACTCTGAGTTCATGTATTTCATTTTCTACTCCCTTGCCTTCTTTCTATCTGTTCACATACCTGGGAACATTCTCTCCTGATATTAGCCATGCTGTTGGGTTTCAAAGCTTGTATCATTGTGTGATATGCTCTTAAGACCTCCAACAAGAACCTCCCTCATCATCAGACCTCTCTTCTGTCCTTGCTTATCCTGATCAGTGTCCTAAGAGGCTACATTATCTTACTGACTACAATATTCAGCCTCCCACATCAGCTGACTTCACTGTCTTAGCCTGTGGATCATTACATCAAGAAATAAAAATCGGGAAGAGAGTGAGAAGTGTTGATTTTTCATTCCATGTTCCAGCCCCCTGCCTCCCTATTTTTTTTCCACCCTGGCAGTGGTTACTTTCCTGTAACTGTGGTTACGGCTCCTGCGGGGCATACTTCTCCCCACCTCCACCACTTATTGGGCTTCAGTAACATGATTTCCTCCCCTGGTCCCTTAAGGGCCAAAGTTCTAACAGCTTCCCGTGGTTGCTAGTCTCTGCAACTTCAATATCCCTTGTGAGTTCCTCTGAACCCATCTACACCTCTGTAAATAGTTCCTTCATTAAAGTTTTTAGAACCATCTGAATTGGATTCTGTTCCCCGCTGACAACCTTGTTGATAGGAAGGGGTGACATGACCCACTTAGCAGTCCCCAAAGGCAATTTGTTCCTGTATTTGTGACTTGTGTCCAACTCTACTCTGCATTTCAGTTATTTGTAAGTGCATATTATCTCTTCCACTTGACTGTAAGTGATTTCATGTTAAATATTTATTTTTGAAGACTCCAGAAAATCAAAGTACATAGCCTCACACAGAGACTCAATAAATGCATGTGCAATTGAGTGTATTAAATAGCAGTAAATTATGTCAAAGAGCACGAAGCACAATAGGTAGGGCAAAGGAGGAACACTAAGAGCCATTTTCCTGAACAAAGACCTATCTTTGAATCTATTTTACCGCTTAACCAGAGGCTGCACCCCTGTTCTCTCACTTCCACCCTTCTTTCTGTTACTATAATGTTCTCTCTCTTTTTTTAATTGCTGAAGCTCTCTTCAGTTTCCCTTTAAATAGTAATATTATAGAAATCAAATGTTTCTTGATATTTCTATATTCCTAACTAGCAACTCTTTTTTTTGTACTGGTGATTGAACCCAGGAGTACTTTACCACAAAGCCATATCCCTAGCCATTTTTATTTTTTTATTTTGAGACAGGGTCTCACTAAGTTGCTGAGGGCCTCACTAAGTTGCTGAGGCTGGTCTCAAACTTACATTCCTCCTGCCTTAGACTCCCAAGTCACTGAGATTGCAGGCATGTGCCACTATTCACGACTCTAACTGGCAACATTTAAAACATGAATAATAGTGATAATAGTTACAACCTTGAATGCCTGGATGACTGGAGTTTTACTAAGGAAAAATAAAACTGAACAAAAAGTTGTATTTCTTATTTATATGTAATTCCTAATTATAGTCTTCCAATTCAGTATGAATTAATCTTGGGAAATTAAAAACAAACAAACCTACAAAAAAACATAATCATCCTGAAAGTGTCCATAAGTAGTATTATAGAATTGCTTTTTGGTTTGCTGTTAATATTTTTAAGTTTTTCTTACAGCACTTTCAAATATTAAGGTAACAATAGATGAAAATTCATGACTAGAGAACCAACATCTTTCAGAGATTTGGGGAAACAACTATTAGAATTCTCACCACATTTGTTGGGATTTCATTTTAATTCAAGATAAAAGGGGGAAGTCAGGAAGGCTTTCTACCTCAAAGATCCAGTGAGTTAAGAGGATACCCCAGGTAGCATAAAGAGTAAGTATCTTCATTAGATATATTGCCCTCCAAGAATGGAGAAGAGGTCATTGAGACAGAAAAGGATGAATCAGCTAGCATTCTGTGTAACTAGAAGTCACAAATCAGAACAACAAAGGGAAGAGTAGCCATGCAGAAAAGGGGATGCCATTGCTGTCCACATTTCTTAATGTTCAGCCAACATTCTAGCAGGCTCATCAGCACATGGTACAAATAGACTTCTTTCTCTTTCTCTGGATACTATATTTCCCTTTATGGATTCCAAGATGACCTTAGCTTTTCTCATAGCAATGTGACACTGTGATGGATACTGAGTTAGTGATAAATGAAGATACCACTTCCTTTTACCAATAACACTGACCAAACAACATCAACTCTTGTTTTTTTGCACCCAAGTTTGAATTTTTACCCCTTTATCTACTTTTAGTCTTGGCTTTCTAGGCTTGATCAGTTTCTCTCAGAATACTCTTTGTATTTACAGATTCAAGTGTCTTCTATATTTGTTATCCTGGTGGCTTGAAGTTACATGGTCTGGAGTAAAAATTTGGAAAATGAAGGGGAGGTTGAGAGAGAAGCAGAGAAGTGGGATAAAAATAGATTCTCCACTCATAAACGGTAGACATGATCATCATAGTTAAAGAATTACAAATACTACATACTACCTTCCACCCCAGCTGTGTGGCCTTAGGCAATTCACCTGACTTTACTTTGAATTTTCTCATCAGAAAGTCAGAACCCTAAAAATTCCAAATTTCATTAATCTAATATTCTATGTTGCCCTAACTTGATTGTCCTATAGCATTAGCCAAGGTAACTAAGAATATGAAGTATATGTAAGAAACAGTCCCTTCTTTATTTTGAGCCAAACAATGACTTTCCAGACTGATATTTGAATACAGAAATATCTTCAAGTGAAATTTATCGATAGACTACTACTTGTAAATGCTTTATACAAAAGGGTTCTCTTCTCAATTTAATTTTAGAAATGTGGTAGATTTCAGCAATCTCTCTCACCTGAAGAGCCTCATGGCATATTTTCATCTTGTAGGATTTAAGAAATCCTATCTCAAAGAAAACTAATTGTTTTTAACATTTTATTTAAAAAATAATGGGAAATCAGGAACTTTTTTTGCAATAATGTTTTCTAATATCACAAGAATCAAATTGACCCTTAAGGAAACATTGCCTTAGGAAGATTTATTTAATGGCCTATAAATAATTCTACCTTTTGTGTGTATAGAGAGAAGAAATATCCAGCTTTGATTATAGTTTGTGATTCAAAAACATAAAAATATAAATGACTTGGAACTTATGCTCCAAATGAAAAGTTTAGCAAAATATGTGTTCTCTGAACGATTTACAAATTAAAATTAAATTTTAAGACCTCAATCTCCACTGCCATCAAGCGAAATGGGAAAAAAGGTGATATGAAATATCATGACAATTGGTATGAAGGAAAACAACAAAAATCACCAGTAAGCATTTTTCACAGCTTATACCTGAGCTACAGTTGAGAAGCACAAATTTGCTAAGTATTCAGCATAAGAAGTGATAAGAACAACATTAGCCCTGGCACTGAGACCCAGTGAGCAGGGAAATAAATAGAGGGCTTTAAACAAGATAACTCATTCAGGGATTGAAAGGCATTCTCGAAGAACATGAACATGAAGTACTTGATAGAACTTTTGATGGTCACACAAAAAGTCTAGCTGTTAAGCCTAAAAGAGTTGAAGCTGGAGGTGATGTAGTTTGATTAGCTGAGACCATTTCTGAGAGATAGCTCCTGTAACAAGAGTGCCTTGATGTCTCCTTTAAGGATTCAGGCTCTTTTGGAATGAGAATAACATATGAAAGAGATGATTTCCACCTCACTGTTATTCTCTTGGTCCATACTGCTATCAAGCCTTTGCTGGGACATGTCCACAGCCTGCTTCTTGGTCTTATTACTCTAGCAATCTTGGGCATTAATATTCCATTATATAACAGCCACTGTCACCTTTATATATGGTAATGTGATCACACTATTTTCCTGTCAAAATCTCTACTAGCTTCCCACTACACTTAGAACATAATGGCCTGTGAGTAGCTCTCAAACTTTATGTCAAAGTTCCTCTGTTCACCTGTCTTCTCCTTGAATGCCCCAAGAAGTCTTTAACCCATAAAGGCTAAAGTAAACATGCTGAGTGACTACAATATCTAGAACATTTGCTCCACCAAAAGACATTCCTAAGTGTAATTCATGATAAGACAAACTCTTTTACAATATTCATGGGGTAGAAAAAAAAGGATTCATGGGGAAAAATTATTTCCGTAACAAAAGTATAGCACCTGTTTCCATGATTACTTTTAAGCACTTATCAATCAATCATTACAATGTCTGTAAACACTAATGGAGTAAAATCTCTGTAAATGCTGCTAAGGATTATCATGGTAATTCATCAGCTTTCAAAAAAGTAGAAGTGTACATATTAGACAGCAGGATTATCAATTAAAGATACTTTAATTGCACTGACTAAATCGTATTCCTTATCTATAATTCTTTTGTGTTTTGCTTTTCCTCATGATCTACATGCTATCTACATACTAAAAACAATAAGGATAAAAATAATGCATTATATTCAATGAGCTCTTATACTTCACCTTCTTATCTATTTCATCAAATAAGATGTACCAATAAACTTACATATAATTTAATGTGGACAAATGGGAGGGGGTAATATCTTTATTCCAAGCATGCCTAAAAGTCCTCAAATATCAAATGTAGTAGGGAAGTGAACGACGCATTTTAAGTAATGAGTTTTTATTTGTCCATCATGCCATTCCAAGGATGTAATCACTTGTCATTTTTTTAATACATGGTATAAGCTTCTTGTTTTATGGTGAAAGAGGAAAGCAAATGTTAAGTTGTGGACATGTGGTATCCCCAAAACCTCATGTAAGACAATATTGAGAAGTGAAATGATTAGGTAAACTGAGGTACAGCCTCATTAGTGGATTAATCCACTAATGTGATTAACTGGGTGTTAACTGTAGGCAGCTAGGATATGGCTGAAGGACGTTGGTCACTGGTTGCAAGCCTCTGGGGTTTATATTTTTGTCCCTTGTGAACAGAGCTCTCTCTGCTTCCTTGTTGCCATGTCCTAAGCTGCTTTCCTTTATTATGTCCTTCTGCCATTATATTCTGCCTCACTTTGGGCCCAGAGCATCGAGTCAGCTGACCATGGACTGAATCTTGGAAACCATGAGCCAAAATAAACTTTTCCTCCTCTAAGTTGTTCTTCTCAGGTCTTTTGTTCACAGTAAAGCAAAGTTGACTAAAACAGAAAAGCAGGCAGGGAATTTTGTTGATTGTTTTATGGATTAAATTAAGATGGACTCTTTAATGAGATCTATCAAGTTCTTTACCACTCATGAGACTAAAAACTAAAAGAAAAAAAATTCAAAGGAAGGGTCATCTGAGGGCAAGATTGTAGAAAACGCTTAATGCACTTAAGTCTATAAATAGGAATTTGGTAAAAGTAGGGTTCTTTTATAATGTTTAATTTGAGGCTGAACTGCATTTTTCAATGTCAAGCCAGAAAATGGAAATATCCCAAGGCAATTTACAAGTTTGTGGTACTCTGACAAAATAGGAAAGTTTATATTGTTTTAATAAACCTTGAGGTCATTTTATGTGTAAGAATCATGATGAACAATAACTAGATCCTCAGTAAACATCTAATTCACAGTGTCAACAAGGTGTCTCTTCTCAACCCTTAAAAAAAATTATGTTCCTAAAACTATTATGGAAAGTAACCCTTCCCTATACTCAATCCCTCAAGGTTTCTACATATAAACTCTGAAAGTTTTCCTCAGTGGATTTATCAGAGTTCTAGCTCTATCCCTACGCTGGAAATATCACACCTAATTTTTTCCTTTATATGGAAAATTAACTATGTATTACCATTGCTCTGTTTTTACTTAGTATTCCCTACAGATATTAACTTGGCAAATTTTTGTGCCAAATATTCTTTGACAGTCAGAGATATATATGGCTTCTTAGTGGCTTATGGTTCTGTTTCCCAGTCCATCTTGTTTTGCAATCCTTCATTTTTTCCTATACTAAGTAGAAAGACCTATACCAATAAAAGTAGAATTTCTAAACGAAAGGGGGGCAAGGATTTGATAATTTTAAATAATTTGAGACTACCATTACTTGTTCCATATTGTTTTTCTTTAAAAACCAAGGTAAGTCCATTCCTTGGTGTGTTCTCTAGAGAAATGGAAATTCATGTTTATACAAAATCCTATACACGGGGCTGGGGATGTGGCTCAAGCGGTAGTGCGCTCGCCTGGCATGCGTGCGGCCCGGGTTCGATCCTCAGCACCACATACAAAACAAAGATGTTGTGTCCACCGATAACTAAAAAATAAATATTAAAAATTCTCTCTCTCTCTCTCTCCCTCTCTCACTCTCTCTTTAAAAAAAAAAATCCTATACATGAGTGTTCCTGTTACTTTTATGTGTAACATCCCAAATTAGGGAAATATCCAAATGTCTTTGTTGGATGGGATTAAAAAAAAACAAAAAACAAGTTACAAAGTAACTTTTGAATAACTTGGATAACTCTCAAAGGCATCATGCTGAGTTAAAGAAAGTCAGTTTAAAAAGGTCTGGTTTCATTTGTACGATGATCTCAAAAGGCCAAGGCTATAATGATGGAGAACAGATCAGTTGTTGCCAGAAGTTATCTGTGGGGAAGAATCTCACCATAACGTGGTAACATGAGAGGGTTTTTTTTTTGGGGGGGGGGAGGTGATGGAACTTCTCTCTGTATCTTGACTATGGTGGTGTTGATAAGGATATATCCATGTGATAACAGAAATAGAATTGTACACCAAAGGCAATTTAAAAAGTAAAATTAGAGAAAAAAATCTAGGTGTTTCATAATTGGCCTTTATATTCTATATTCTCCCCCACCAACTTCCTTGTAACCTCCATTCTGACAGATTAAAATACCATTTAACCAGAAACCAAGCAGTCCTGTCCAAAACTGAGAATCAGAATCAATCAACTTGATATTGATCAGGTAGCCAGTGAATCACCTTTGAGGGAAAGAAAATTCCTTCAAAAAGAGGAAGGTAAGATTCTAAGTGGTTATCCTGCCATGGAAACTATGCATAAGGTGGACAGTCCAGGCCAACAGCAGCCTCTGGACAAAATTATTTATGAAAGAACCAAAATGCTTCTGGAGCCTCATTTCAATAATTTTGAGCAGGAATGGGGAGATTCCACTATTCAAAGTTTCTTTTTCACCTTCAACTTCTGCAGAAAAACATTCACAGCAAAGAAAGCCCAGAAGTTGTGGTGAATTATATAATATGACTATATTTAGATCATGAAGATAAATATATTAGAATGCTTAAAACTAAGATATTTTTTCTTTAAAAGAACACATTTGAATTATAAATGAACCAAACATTTATAATTTAAATATTAGAAATATGCAATACCAAAAAATATAGGTCCCAACATCCTTCAGAGTTTTGGTAAACTTTATCTGAACTCCATTCAATGGCATCCATAGATTTGTATAAATTATTGATGGAATCACTGTTTTTACCTCTGCTTCCATCCCCTCCAACTAAATTTGCCTTCAAGGCAGGCTAAAAACAAAGTTTAATTTTTTTCAAGGTTCTGCCTTGGGGCAAAAAAACCTCCCAAGTTAGCATTTTTGGACTCAAATAATTTCACCAGTTTACATGCTTGGCTTCTGGGAAGGGGACATCTCTTCTAATCTAGATCTTTTGCCTTTCTCTCCAGTGTCCCATTTTTTCCTCCATCTTCTCTCATTTTCTCTTTGGAGTAATAAGAAAGTTCTTTTTTTTTTCTTTTCTTTTCTTTTTTTGCTTCTCCAGCAGAGAAGCTCACTTAGGTCCTAGTGAACAAGGCTGAATTGAAACTCACTCAGAAGTGGCTAAGAGAAATTTGAACATTTCATTGGTTGTGTCCTGGGTATATGTTTGCTTGCCACATATGGTATTCAAAGTTTTTGGTCATATATATATATACATACCCAATGAATTCAAAACATTAATCTTTTGTCAAGCAATAGACATTCTCAAATGTAGAGAACCAAACTTCTTATAAACATGATAGTTGGGCCCCATAGATGTAGGGGTACAGATCCAGGCTTTCTGGATGCAATAGACAAGAAGACTGCCCTTCAATTTTTTTTTTTCATTTATAAGAATTTGTTGGAAGACAAAGAACTTTTTAGTGCAGAAGAGTGACAGGAATACAACACTGACCCTTTCCTTGGCCTAGAAGAATTCAGCTACAGGGAATATAAAAGATGATTTCATCCAGGAGGTCCTAACCTGAAATTGATGTGTGATGGGCTCCAGAAAGTTCATAAACATCATCTTCTCCCCAAAATATACCAAGTTGTTCCTATATGCATTTTCTGGAGAGAATATCAATATTTTCATCAAATTCTGTAAGGGTCTGTGACCTCAAAAATATTGAGTATAATTGAATTAACCATTAATACTGTGCTCTGATTATTTAGGTTAAGAGTTAAATTTCTTCCCCCTCTCTGGAGTCTTCTATTACACTTAAAAAAGAGAGGGAAAGAAAAAGGGAAGGAGGGAGGGAGGGAGAGAGAGATGGGATCAAGAAAAAAAGGAAAAGAAATTATGAAGCCAAGGTTAGCAAAATACGTGCCTCTTTAACATTTAACTCTAAAGAGTGTCAACATGGAAATACTAGAATCTGGATGATAAACAAACAAATCCTAGTTGAGATTCAGCATTGTTCAAATAAGAATTGACAATCACAAGTCTCATCCTTACGCTTTTATGGAGTGGAAAATGGTACTTCTCACAAAACCATACAAATATACTAAAAGAGTAACAATCATCCAAAGCTGGCCGGAATGGTAATCATATATAAAAACCTACTATGTAACTTTCTAGTTTATTTTCTCTGCATGTAAATATTTCCTGAAAATGAGATAATGCAGTAAATAATGATTTGTAGTCTGCCCTTTCAATATTTCAATATGTATAGATCTTTGTAATATTTTCAATTGCTGCTATATATTCTGTGATCTCTATGGGTAATCTTTCAGCTAATTTCTTTGTTTTTGTTTTTTTGGTACTAGGGATTGAATCCAGGGGCACTCAACCACTGAGCCACACCCCCACCAATTTTTTGTATTTTATTTAGAGACAGGGTCTCATTGAATTGCTTAGTGCCTTGCTAAGTTGCTGAGGCTGCCTTTGAACTTGTGATCCTTCTACTTCAGTCCCCTGAGCCACTTGGACTACAGGTGTGCTTCCACCCATGGCTTCAGCTAATTTCTATATTGGGACATCTAGTTGTTTGTTTGTTTGTTTTGCTATTAATAAACATCACCTAAAATAACATCCTTACAGATACCTCTATATGCATCATTGTGATTGCTGTTAGTCTTAGAAATGTGGTTATTGGGTTAGAACATCTAAAAAGCACATGCTTATGGGCATGTTGTTGTCATAGTTTGGATCTGGAGTGTCCCCTGAAGTCCATGTATTACAGGCTTGGTCACCTGCCTGTTATACTACTGGGAAGTGGTAGAAACTTTAGGAGCTGGTGCCCAGTGGAAGGTAGTTAGGTCCTTGGGGACATGACCTTGAAGGGGACACTGGCCTCTTCCTCCTCTCCTTTTGCTTCCTGGCTGACATAAGGTGAGAAGCTTTATTCTCCCATGACCTCTTAGCCATAAGTTCTACATGATCCCAGGCCCAAATCAATGGGGAAAAGAAATCAAGGGTTGAAAATTTTGAAACCATGAGACAAAATAAATTTTTGTCATTTACATTGATTCATAGCAGGTACTTGATCATAAGGACAGAAAGCTGACCCATAGTTATCCCTAGTTTGTAAGAATCACACTGGACATCAGAGATACCAATGATCTCTTCTAGCTATTGAGATAAAGGTCATGGTTGACAAGATGGTCTGGCCAGTTCTTCTTCCTTAAAAAGGGTGTGATTTAATAATATCACTACTGAAACAATCTACGGCAGAAATTACTCTCCTGCTGATGTTTAGATTCATTGCCTTATTATATAATGAGGGGGCCTTAGTTGATGTTAGAAAAAAATTTTTTTTTTTTTTTGGATTAGGGATTTAATCCAGGAGCGCTTAACCACTGAGTCATATCCCCAGCAATTTTTTATTTTATTTTTTTAATTTTCAGATAGAGTCTTGCTAAGTTGCAAAGGCTAGCCTTGAACTTGCAATCCTCCTATCTCAGCCTCCTGAGCTGCTAGGATTACAGACGTGCATCATTATGCCCAGCTTGGTGTTAGAAAATCTTAAGTGGTGGGTCATTTTGATTGATTTTACATGGCTATATCTTGTTATTGCTAATCAATTAAAGGTAGTTTACATGAATACTATAAGTATGTTGAAATTATCTGAGTTTCTCTTTTATCTCCTTACTCATCATTTGACCAAGTGGCTGCTCTGAAACATGAATATATTATCACAGAAAATTCTTCTTATAAACTCAGGTAGAATAAAAAGAATTGTGTGAATGTCCCTACATCTTCTCTCTAATCCTACTTTGTTTTAAGTCATTATCAAAGATGAATGATTATTTTGAAAGTATTTGGAAGTCTGCCTTCCCAACTTGGAAAAATAATACTAGGGAAATGTATAACAGATGAACCCTGGGTTATTGTTTCCACTTATTAACAAAGTCTTTCCTATTATTTTTTTTAATAAGGAAAAGTGTTCTAAGAGATCTTTTAGTTTCCTGTAATGACACTATGTGGTTCTATAATGGAAATACTGTAAATAAGTCATCTTTTCCCCTATGCAGCACCATAATGGAAAGTAGTTAGAAAGAAAAAAAAATCCTAATTTTTCAGTGTAATTTTGCCTAACCCAGCATTCATTTGATTAAATAACTTTTCCATTGATAGAAAATCATTCTGGAAAAGCATGAAGATCTGTGCCAGTCAGTGCCCAAAGCAATTTTTGGATGAAATGGGAGGGAAATACTAAAGTATTCATTTATCATACCTTGCTGAACTAATTTACTAGTGTTACAACCATTAAAAAGCAACAACAACAACAACAAAACACACACACATACACACACATAAACTCAGTATTTTAGAAAAGAAATTTATTATCTCACATTTCTAAAGGCTAGAAATCCAAAATCAAAGTGTTGGCAGAGTTTCTCTTCCTCCACAATCTCCAAGGGAGATCCTTCCACTCCTCTGGTGGCTCCAGGATCCCTTAGACTGTTTCTGCATAATTCCATCTCTGCCTTGGTCTTTATATGACCTTCTTGCTTTGTCTCTACTGCTGTCTGTATTGAATCTCTCTCTCTTCCTTTTCCTCAAAAAGACACTAGTCATTGGAGTTAGAATCTACTCAGATAATGTATGATGATCTCATTCCAAGATCCTTCTATATTTCTTCAAGGACCTTTATTTTCCAAGTAGGTGCATAATTCACAGGCTTTAGAGGTCAAACATGGACATTTCGTTTTGGGGGCTACCAATAAAGCCACTACTCTTGCTCACCTGGGGCCTTTAAAACAAAATCTAATATGTTTATTAATATAGCGGTGAGAACAGAATCTTATTTTCCAGTTCATTTTAAGAAAAATATGTTTTATCTTCTCAGAGTCACTCTACCATTGACCAAAATACTGACAGTAGGACTACTTTAAAACACACTTTCCGAGCATTTACAATATCCCATTGATTCATAGAGTATTTAGGCCCAGTATTTGGCAATGCCCACATAGTTCACTGCTATTAATATCTCCTCTGTAAGTCTACACTTTAACCCATCCTAGTAAAATCTACCAAGTATGCGGAGGTTGGGGACGCCTTCACAGTAGAAAGAATAAAATTTGTTTTTTAATCATATTTGTGGTTGATTTGTTGGCTTGCTTGTTTGTATTTATTTTCATTTATTTATTTTTATATCAGGGATTAAACTCGGGAGTGCTTAAAAACTGAGCCACATCTCCAGCTCTTTTCATTTTTTAAAAAAATATTTTTACTTACAGATGGACACCATGCCTTTATTTTATTCATTTATTTTATGCGGTGCTGAGGATTAAACCCAGTGACTCACATGTGCTAGGCAAGCACTCTCCCACTTAGCTACAACCTCAGCCTCTCATTTTTTTTTTTTTTTTTAAGAAAGGTCTAACCAAGTTGCTTAGGACCTCACTAAGTTGCTGAGGCTGGCTTTGAACTCATAATCCTCCTGCCTCAGCCTTCCGAGTTGCTGGGATTACAGATATGCCTCACCATGTCCTGCTTATTTGTGCTTTTATGTGTGAGTTTGATAGGATCCCTCCATTTAATGGCTAGTTGATATTTCTGAACCTATTAATATAACATAATAGTATATGATATACTATAATAATATAAGATATCCCAGGTATTTTTGATCTCACTTAATATGAGAATAGATTAGGGTAATCTAGTAATTCATTAGGGAATAGAATAAATAAACACCAATTTCAATCATTTATCTCATATAAAACAATACTTGTATACAGACAGCAGCTAGTAGCTGCCATTACAGAAAAAAAGGATAGGGTCTCAGCATAAGTTAAAAGAATAAAGGTGAATTGCCAACTGAAACCATTCTTGTTTCTGGTGGAGTTTAACTTATTGACTCCTTTGCTGGTTTATGATGTTAATTACATCAGCAAATGGCAGCACCTAACCCTTAGTCTTTCTTGTAGCTTCATATTTAGCCAAGAGTTGGTTTCGTCCTGGCAGGACAACAACTGGAGGAGGAAATGTATGGTGTTTCTTGGTTAGATCAATGAATAAATAGCCAGGAGTCATTCTGAGCAACTGTTGCCAGTCAGTGACCATAATAAATTCCAGTTCATATCAAAGCCCCTGGCTCTGCCCAGCCTCTCATGGCTGCAATTCTAGGGTTTAGATTATCCACCTTTGTAAATGACAATGGGAATAAAGTAGGAGTTAAAACCTGTCACCCTGAGATTAGGCTTGTCTCCTGCTTTCATCAGTATCCATTAAAATACTGTTAATAACCATCTTATTTAGGTATATAGCAATGGGGTGAGCTGATTTTGTTTCAGTGCACTTGTAAGAGGAAAAGGAACCCATGGGACATGAGGACTAGAATGCTGGAAAAATAATAAAAGAAGGACCTCTTTTTTTTTTTTTTTTTTTGCAGTCCTTGAATAATAGGTACACTGAGAAAGTCTCCAGAAAAGTGAGGCCTGTGACCTCCCATTGACAATCAAGTTTGATTCTGACATCTGGCTTTTAGCTGCATCCCTGTTTTTTTGATCATTTGTAAGAAACCTATTAAAATATTTTAAGTGGATTTTAATTTCCATGAAGGAATTAACTTAAAATTCCTCTTTTCTCTATCACTTCTAGTAAAACTGTTAGGTTTTTTCAGTGCTGCATATACATTTACTTACTGATACTTATTTAAGAAGATTAGTTGGTTATTATGCTTACTATAGCAGAGGTTGTATTTAAGAAGACAACTCAATTGATATTGTGTTTAGACTACACCAGGGGCAGAGCTGGTGCCCCAAAGGAATAAAGTAGATCAAAATTAAAGAAAGAATATAGCCTGGAGAACTCAAGATGAGACCAGGCTAGGTATAACAATTCTGATTTCTCTATAGCCAGCCGAAATTCAAATGGTTAGTGTTACCCCATTTTAAAATCTTGGTAACTCACCCTTTAAAAAAAAAAAAAAAAGTAGGGGCTGGGGTTGTGGCTCAGTGGTAGAGCGCTTGCCTAGCATGCATGAGGCACTGGGTTCAATTCTCAGCACCACATACAAATAAATAAAATAAAAGTTCATCAATAACTAACAACTATTTTAAAAAATGGTAAAACAAAATTAACCTACAATCAGTTTCTGAGCACATGCTCATAATGTTCCTGCTATGGATGAGATTCCTAGGCCCTTTACCTTCTCTGGCAGAGCTCTCAGAGCTGCATAACTACAGATTCAGAGGCAGTTAGGAGTATGTCTTTTTAAACTCTGGATCATGATCCATCAGGGTTGTATACTTACTTCACAACTAAGTAGCCACACTTAAAATACATACACACACATACACCCAAACAGCAAGGCAAAATGAAACTAAAATGAAAGATGAAATAAAACTGGCAATGAATAGAAAATATTAGCAATGACATACACATTAAAGTTAAGCATTATGCAAGGCACAGTGGCACACACCTGTAATTCCAGCAACCTGGGAGGCTGAGGCAGAAAGATGGCAAGTTCTAGGCCAGCCTCAGCAACTTAGCAAGACCCTGAGCAACTTAGCAAGAACTTGTCTCAAAATAAAAATAAAAAGGGCTGGGAATGTAGCTCAGATGTGGCTCAGTAGTTAAGTGTCCCTGGGTTCAATCCCCACTTAAAAAAATAGTAAGCATTATTTCTGAAATTTTAGTATTGCAAATATATATATCTATGTAGATAAGTATGTATGTTTATTGGGTCACAGTGTAAATTATCTTAAAGAGAATCAGGGTCAAATGAATGTAAAAGTCTTAGTCTACTCCTATGATTATAGACAAGCACATGGAGACAGAGAGAGGTGAAATGATTTTCCAAAATCTACAGAGCCAAAAAACGGGAGAATTAGAATGGTAGATCCTCTTGTTAAAAATCTCTTACATATGCTTATTTTGAAAAGGAACTAAAATAAGAGCATGGCTATATGTTATAGTTTGGATTTGGAATGTTCTCCAAAGACTGTATTAAAGGCTTGGTTTTCAGGTTGGCACTATTGGGAGGTGGTGAAATTTTTAACAGGTGGGGCCTAGTGGGAGATATTTAGGTCACTGGGAGTGTGCACTGTAAGTTGATTGTGGAACCTTGTGTCTCTCTCTCTCTTTCTATGCTTCTTGGCTACCATGAGGTAAGCAGCTTCCTATGCCATGTACTCCCTACCATGATGGGCTGCTTTGCCACAGGCCGAAAAGCAATGTGGCTAACTGATCATGATCTGGAGCATGTAAACATATGTATGCACTCATGTCTCACGTGAACTTTAAGACACTACTTCCTCTTGTTCTCACCAGAGGATATGTCTAAGTATCCTTTGGTGTTACCCTCTCATTCTATACAATGCTAAATGCTTAGCTCCTGGGCTCAGTCCCCATATATCTATTTTCAATGCAGACTCATTTGCTTAATAAACTCAACACTCTCATTCTCTAGGTGTTCAATTCCTTTTTAGGCTCATAGCTCCCTAAATGAGATCCTCTGTTGAACCTGCAGAGCCCTTTTACTCAACTGTCTATTCAATTATCTACTAGAATCACAAGTAGGACAGGATAATTTGTTTTTTTCGTCCCAAGCTGAAATCCTGATCTTTTCCCAGATGCTACCCTCTATATCCTCCCAAATAAGCTATAAATATCATTCCCTTCCTATCTTAGCAAACCACTGCCCTTCTTGTTTTTCAATTCAAAACTTCATGGAATGATTCTTATTCTTTAATTCACATTTCATACCCTCTTCCTTGATAAATACTGTTAGCTTTGCATTAAACTCATGTCCAGAATCCAGTCACTTCAGTTGAGATTCAAAATCTGAGCTACCATCATCTCCCTCCTGGATGACTTCAGGGGCTATATCTCCCTGCTCAGACACTCCCATATAATCTATTCATAATAACACACCAGCCTTTGGGATCTTGTCCAACCCTGCTCATATTCCTGCAATGCCTTCCCCTCTTATCTGTCAAACCCAAGCCTTTATCATGGTTGCTAAGACTCCATCTAATTGGCATCCTCACTGTTATCCTTGACTATTACCTTTCATGTTTCCTTTGCTTACTCACTCCAATCACACTCAACTCTTGCGGCTCCTTGAAATTCTAGGCATCTTCCCATTCAGGATATTTAGACCTGCTATTCTCTTTGTCTAATAGTTCCTTTCAATGTGTCCCCTGACAGTTCTTGCTGTCTTCCTATTTGGTACAATTATCACTGTAGCAGTAAAATCTGTCTTGATGACTATATATAACAGAAAACCCTTATTTGTCCTGTCTTGTCTGCCTATATTTTCTCTCCCAGGCACTAATCACTGTATGAAATCTGATATATTATATATTTATTATTTGCTGGCATATATACACATATTTAAATATAATTGTTATATTTATATAAATATGTATATTTTTATTAAATAATATAAATAATTTCTCATTGGTATGCAAACTCCCTGTGAATAGGGACTGATTATTTTACTACTGTAATCTCAGTAGTAAAAAGGAGCATGATACATAGCAGGTGTTCAATTAAGAGCTGTTCAATGAATGCTTGAATGAATGAGTACTGTTTCAGCATAATAATAATGTTGATGATAATAAAACAACTACCAAAGTTTTCAAAGCATTTCTATATCCTACATAGCATCTGCACATACATCATCCCATTTTTTATCTTTCCACCAGTCTTCATGATTGATATATACTATGTCCCCATGTTACAGAGAAGGAAAGTAAAGCTCAAATTGCCCTAATAGCTGTAAATGGTAAACCAAGAAACAAAAACTGACATTCATTTTATTTGACTCTAATTCCAGTTCCAGTTTTCTCCTGAAATGTTCCACAAATTTATCACCCTCTGGTGGACACACCAATGTGCCACTGATATTCCCCCTAAGAAATTACTTTTTGCCCTGCTGTATGATGTGAGGTTTGTTTACAGCCTCAGCTCTTCATTCTCACAGGATCTCTGTCAGCTCCTGAGTTGAGGTCAATCTATTCTGGGGGCCAGTAATGGAACAGGGTAGGCAATTTCTGCCTGATACAAGAAGATTCTAAAGGGCAGTCTTTGTCTCAGACTTCTCCGTTAGCCTTGCAGACTTTCTAAGATCTTGCCACAGTTTTGTATCTCCTATGGCCTATCCCTGCATCCTTTTTTCACTTGACAGGCTATTTTCAGTAAACTATATTCAGTAAACCTTTTGCATCACTATCTTCATCTCAGCTTTCCCCTCTCAGAAAACTCAAATCAGTTACTGATGACACCCAAGGCACATCAAGAGTGACAATGGATGGATGAAAAGCAAGGGAACCTGAGTGACCTCCCTACACATATTTTGTAGTGTATATCTAGTTGGCCCTGTAGGGGGAGAATTATTTACTTTTTCATGTTCACCTTCTGCTTTATGTCTGAAACCTAGAGACATGGAGCAGAACTCTCTAAATATGGCAAACCCCAGCACTGCAAAGATTCAAGGAAGGACTTCTGTGTTCAAAATCTAATTCAGAGAACAGTCACAGGAGCCCTTTGCATAAATTGAATGCCTTCCTGCCCTGGAATGCCAGACACACATCTAAAGGTAATGGTACTGCATGTTCTGATATCAATCAAGTGAGAAATGACACTTCATACAACTCACATATCTCTCAGGAATCTGTGCTGATAATGCACATTCCCTTTTTATATTTTTAGCTTGGATTGACTGCAGCCAGGCACTCAGACATCTCAACTATAAAATGACATAATAAGACCTACCTGTTAGATTGTATGAGAATTAAATGAGATGACACATGATAAAGAGCATACCACAATACTCAATATTGCTTGTAATCATCTTATTAATTATTTCAATGCTAAAAGAAATGGAATAAAAATTGCCTTTAAAATCATATTTACTTCTAAGTCTTAATTTTGTTTTGTTTTTATTTTTATGGTTCTGGGTATTGAACCCAGGAGCACTCTAGCACTGAGCAACATCCCCATCACTTTTTATTTTTTATTTTGAGACAGCATCACTTCAAGTTGCTTAGGGCCTTGCTAAATTGCTGAGGCTGGCTCGAACTTGCAATCCTCCTGGCTCAGGCTTCTGAATAGCTGGGACTAAATTCATGTACCACATGCCCATTTTAGATCTTCCTATTGGTTTCAGTAAAATACCTGTGATGAACTCTGTAGTTATTTGTAAATTATTTCGTGGTTTTCATTTTATTCAATGTGAGTTATTTTTCTCTTCATTGCTGTAAGGCCTTTTTTAATGCACATTATCTCTACTTCAAAAAGTAAATTGAACAATAATATGATAAAATATGTAGAAAGGGAAAAAGAAAACAAATAATTGGGGCTAAATCTACACACATGTGCACATGAACAACATCTAGTATTCCTCTGGCTAAAATGTCTCCAAGTCAACCAGGAAGCAGTGCCTGATCCTAAACTGGATTCTTTTACTGCAAAGGAGAGTTTTATGGGAAAGACTGAATTGGGTCCAACATGTATTTAGTAGTCATTTAGCAATGCCCATCTCCTGATTTTATGGTTATATTGAGGTTAGCAGGAGTAATGCCCTTGTTTGTAAGAACAGTACCCTATAATATTCAAGGTGTGGGGGTGATGGGCATCTGGTAGGCAACTCATTCTCAAATGGCTCAGGAAGAAGAGTTCTTTGCACTACACAGTCATAACACTCCTAATGATGTGTTAATCAACAATGTACCACATGTAGGATGGTACTCAAGTAAGACTGCATCACCCATGATGACTGCCATCTTAATTTGTAAAAATATACTCTAATATGTTCACACAATAACATTGCCTATTGACATGCTTTCCAGAACTTAACCACTCCAAGAAGCAGCATCTCAGTATGTTTGCAACTTTTCTGAAAGGGTGTAATTTTTTCCAAAGTAATAATAAAAAAATAATGATAGGAAAAATCTATCCAATTATTGACTTTTTTGTTGATATGGATGGCTTTTAAACTAACTGGTTATTAAATGTACATCCTATTAGGATCAATTAGCAAAGTGTTTTATTGTTATTTTTGATGTTTGTCTTAAACACAGCAATTAGCTTTGAAGATAAAATAGTAAGTTTGAACACAGTTATTCAGCTAGGAGGCCTAGTGTGCTCTGGTTTGATAGGTTAATAGCCCCTAATTATGCTGCAGTCCCTTAGACACTAGTTCTAACCTGGGGATCAGACGGGAAAGTCTTAGAACAGGCTTTTGAGCAGTGGCTGAATTTCTGAGTTGAAGATCCCATGAATCCTCATTGACTAGGAACCAGGTAGACCTGAGTTTATTTCTCTTTAGAAAGATATATTGAGAAATATGATTTTACCAAGAAAAGGTACACTCTGGCCTAGTTCACTTAGTGCAAGGGGCAGGCAAGGAGTGTGTGAGAGGCAAGAGTTTATCATCCTTCATCACACCTCAGGCAGAAGAAAATTCATTCCAATACTAGCAAAGAACACTTGGTTTTTTGTTTTATAGGTTATGAAGGTGGCAGGAGGAAAAAGAGGTGACAATTCCAGTTATACCCAGTGCTCTGCTTTTTCTGGTAACTCTCTTGTGACCCAGGAAAATATAAGTGACAACTCCATCTGGATTTGGGGATCCACCTGTGTCCCTAACCAACTCTTATGGTATACCTATGAGGGGTCCACCAAAAGTTCATGTGTGAGACAATGCATGAATATTCAGAGGTGAAAGGATTAAATTATGAGAGCTTTAACCTTTACTGATATGGATTAACTGGGCAGTAACTATAGGCGGGTAGGGTGTTGTTGGAGGACATGGGTCACTGGAGATGTAGCTTTGAGTTTTATATTTTTCCCTGGTAAGCAGAGTTTTCTCTGCTTCCCAGTTATCATGTCTTGAGCTTGTTTCCTCCCCAATATCCTTCCACTATGATGTTCTGCCTTACCTCATGCCCAGAGCAATGGAGTCAGCCATATATGGAGTGAGACCTCCAAAATCATGAGCCAAAGTAAAATTTTCCTCTTTTATTTTGTTCTTGTTGGGTTTTTTGGTCACAGTGAAAGAAAGCTTACTAAAACACCAATCACTAAGGAGCTCAGTATGGCATATAAGTAGAACTGTCAATTTCCATGACTAGAAAAGACAGGGTAAAACCTTGGGGTGAAAGTACAGACAGTTGTTTAGATATCAAGAACTGGAAGATTTGTTATATTGACCCCCTCATTCTTTAAGTATTCATGAAGCACCTAATCTGCTAGTTTAGGAAACATAGATTTTACAGTCTGTGATATTCCCAGAGATCTTTAACATGCTCTAAAGATGAAATGGGTCATGGATGGAAGAAACCCTGGATTGAGACTTAGAAGACTTGGGTTCAAGTCTGTAGTCCAAGTCCATTAATTCAATAACTCTTCACTATATGTGCTCAGAAAGTTTAATTAATCTCTTTGAATAGTTAGTAGGGATAATGGCAACTATCTACCACAGCTATTTGAAGGTGAAAATAAGCAAAGTATCTAAAAATATATCTCTGAACTGCAAAGGACCGTGTGTGTGTGTGTGTGTGTGTGTGTGTGTGTGTGTGTGTGTATAAAATGAACCACAGTAGTCAGGCATAAATACTGAACATTTATTACATTATTAAGTCATAAGGCCTTTTTTTCCCCAGATGGGGTAAACTTTTAAAATTAAAAATTTCAGAAATTAAAAACAAACAGGCAAACACAAATAGAGATGTGCTGATGGAATTTTAATTATTTTATCATTAGGGAAAAAGCACATAAACAAAGAAGTCTAGATTTGCAGAGTGGGCCAATTTCAGTGGTGTAAATATTCCCACCACAGCCAATTTCATACTACCAACATGACATCAATATTGGAGATAAACAGGGAAGAATTAGTTATAAACATTTGATTTTTGAATAGATTTCACATACAAATTGAATTTCTGGTGTACTTAAAGAAATTTGACAATCTGAGGCCCATATCCCACATAACAGCAAGTGTTTCCTGGTGAATGTGTAGAATATATAGGAAAGATTAGGCTTTCTGCTTTAAGATACAATTCATAAAACTTCGATAGGGAGGGCAACTGTTTTGGGTTAGCTTCCACTTCCTGACCTATAATAAAAGCTCCCTTGAGCCAATGGAGCACAAAAGTCTTGGCTATTTCTCTTAGAAGGACAGGAAAAATTACAGGAGGACAAAATAAATTATAATAATGAGAACAAATTATCCAAACAAGTGATCCTGATACATAGCTAATATTAAAATTTATTATTTCTTGCTGAGAGCCATAGCCAAGTAGGACGCATGGCATTTTTGGTTGAAAGGTGACCCTGCTCAAGGATTAGGGTGGCTCCAGGTTTAGGGTGGATCCTGCTGGATTAGGGTGGCTCCAGGTTTAGGGTGGATCCTGCTGGGAATAGGGCGTATCCTGTTGCCTCAGGCGCCCGCTCCTTGAGTTCCCGTTGAGTTCTCACGGGGTTCTGAGAGAATTGGCGAGTGGAGCCCGGTGGAGGCAGTGTATTTTCCCAGAATGTGCGTGTATAGTGCCGGTGACAGTTCGGGAATAAAGAGCTGCTGTTTGAATCTACAAGGCTTTTGTGGTGGCTCGGTTATTTTGTGCCCAGACAGACTGCGGCAATTTCTGGCTAACTATTGCAACAAATATTCTTAGTTAAATTTCCCACTTCATTCCCTCAACAATGAAGTGGGTGTAGTATTACCCCAGAAGCCAGATTCATCTACTACACCTTATAGTTTGAACTATATCATTCTGAAAAGATATTTCAAGTCATAGCTTCCTGCTTTAATCAGCTTTTAGTTGTTGTGACCAAAAGAGCTGACAAGAACAATTTAAGAGGAGGAAAAGTTTATGTTGGCTTCAGAGGTTCAGTCCACATTCATCCATCTCCACAATTTTGGGCCCAAGGTGAGGCAGAACATTATGGCAGAAGGATGCTTCAGAGGAAAGCAACTCAGAATATAGCAACGAGGAAGTACAAGGTACAAAACAGAAACCCCAGAGGCACAATACCCACGATTTACCTCCTCCTGCCAAACCCTATCTTCCTATAATTACTGCCCACTTAATGCATATCAGTGGATGAAATCCATTGACTAGGTTACAGCTCTCATAATCTAATATTTCACCTCCAAACATAAGATTTTGGGGGACATAAATCATAATACCTCCAATATCTCAGAATGTGACCTTACTTAGAAATAAGGTGTTTTCAAGGTAATGAAAATAAAATAGTTCATAAGTGTAAGCCTTAATCCAGTGTGACTGGTGTTTTTATAAAAAAAAAAGGAAATATGGACACAGAGATATACATGCACAGAGAAAAGATGATGTGAATAAACAAGAAAGAAGAGGTAGTAGCCATCTAAAAGACAAAAACATGCATGAGGCTACCAGAAGCTAGGAGACAGGCATGGGACAGTTATTTCTCCCTATACCTGTCAAAGAGATACTGCCGCTAATGGCCACTTGATTTCTAACATGTAGCTCCCAGAATATAAGACAATACATTTTTCTTGCTCTGTGCCTCCCAGTTTGTAGTTCTTTATTTTAGGAGTCCTAGGAAAATGACACACTAAGTTTCACACTATCTCTCCTATTAAATTCTCAACTTGGTTGCCACAAGTTTATTTCCTTTTTGCTTTTTTAACAAATATTCCTCATAACTAGATTCTGTTGTTTTCCTCTCTTGCCTTCTCCTTTTCCCACCTCAAATGGTAATTTAGTTGGCCCTGGGTTGGGACACCCTCTGGAGTTCTGATATGCAGCCAGATTTAAAGTAGCAGGATTGGGATTCCAAGCCAGGCCTGCCTGTAACCAAACTCTGCATTGAGGTAATGCTCTGACATTCCACATTTCACACAGAAGAGAGAGCCTTGTTCTATATCAATATATAAAATACTCTATCCCTTTTGATCATTATATTTTCCTCCATGAAGACTGAAAAACATGCTCACTTACAATGTACGTTGAATGAAGACAGAAGGCATTTACATGAAACAATAAAATCACTTGATTAGGAAAATCAAAGAAGGTTTACTAAGGTCTCTTTAGAGTTGAGAACACAGAGCAATGCCTACAGTGATTCCTAGCATTTGTTGGGAACCAAAAGAATATGCCAGGCTACATCATACCCTATACTAACATTTAACCAACTCTGATGCTCATAAGAATTTTGTAAAATACATTGTTATTCCTCTTTAAAGACAAGATTCTAAAAATGGAAAAGGTCAAGCCTCTTGGCCAATGGTCACATAAATTATAAAAGCTAGGATGGAAAGTTCAATACCACATACAACCCCATCCATTTGATTTATCGACAATTACAGAAACCCTCTAATATTACTGATCAGTTGCTGCCACCATTTTCCATATCTGACATTAAGTTGCCCTTCTTGACCCATTTTCTATAAAGGAAAAGTTTTAAAAGTTTCAACAAATGTGCTGATTTTATCACTTGTATCGAATCTATAGAGTGTCTTTGCAGGGGCAGAAAGAGAACACAAAGAAATGGGTATAAAATTCATGTCTGAATCAGAGCTGATCAACAGTCTTGGAAAGTTTACCAAGAGGTAAAATCTGAGTCTATGCTCTAAGAATATTCATTGCAAGAAATGCAAATGGCAGAGAATACAGTTACTTTCATGGCAAGAGCCACCAAAAAAATCCCTAGGTTAGAAGGTCTCAGTGTTACTGGTCTAACCTCATATCCTCATGTCTTTCTCCTCCTATTTAAGGTTATTCTATTGTGATCTACAAAGGAGAACAACCAAATGTGAAGGAGAATTATATCTTCACAACTCTTTCACCTCCTATCTACTCTAATTATGTTGTCTAATAGAGGAGATTAAAATGATGCCATCCAAATGTAAAATAAATTCTATGACTACAAAAAAAATTCCCTGGATCTAGGTAGTTCTAGGGGAGTCACTGAATTCTCACTAACAACAGAAGAGCCAGGAAAAGAACCCAAAGGACCTTTTAATACAACCGATGATATTTGCAGACATTCCCAGCAAAAAATTCTGCACCCCAGGTTTGAAAATCATTCTGAACTCCTTGGTGCAAATGATAGGATGGGCCAACAGGGATAATTAAAAGACTATTTCTTATAAGTGTGGCTGTACTTCTCAACTTGAGTGTGACTCATCTGGGTAAGTGCTAGGGATACCTTCCTTCTCCTCCTTGTCTGCACATCAATAATTGGCAGACCCTTTCATAGAATGGCACCTTCAGACGGATATGAGCAGAACAGTGCTCCTTTACTCTCTAGAAAGCACTAGTAAGTGGTCATTTACAGGCAGAAATTGAGCTGGGGACAATTAAGAGTAACCTAAGACTTTTATTTTGAAAGGAAAACATTTCCATCTCTTACCTGAGCTGTCAGGTGCAGACTGAAAGAGAAACCAATGTGCTATTGACTAAAATGAGAGCAGAGAAGGGGATGTCTGCATGTCAAAGCCACCTTGATAAAGACCTGGACTTCTCTGAAGCAAATTTCTTTTGTCCTATCTGTGTTTCCATTACATTGGCTTATTTATTTATTTGTTTGTTTGTTTATAACAGAGGTTGAACCCAGGGCATTTAACCACTAAGATACATCTATGGCCCTTTTTATTCTCTCTCTCTCTCTCTCTCTCTCTCTTTTTCCTTTTAAGACAGGGTCTCACCAAGTAGTCTAGGGCCTCACTATATTTCTGAGGCTGACTTTGAAATCTCAATCCTCCTGCCTCAGCCTCCTGAGCAGCTGATGTGCCATCATGTCCAGCTCAAATTGGCTTTCCTCTCAAGTAGCAAAGGAACCTGCCCCCAAATCCACCTAGAGTCTCTGGACATTGCTGGGAATGTTCTTCTATCTCTTTACAGTCAAATTCCATCATTCCTCTGATTTCAGCAAAAATGTCCATTTGTCAATGAAGCCTTTTTTGAACATATGCCTCCCACTCCCAAATTTTAGAACTATAAACAGAAGCTCTTTTCCTTAAAGCATGTATAGTTTGTGATTACATCAGCCTCTTCCATCAAACAATGTGTATGCAAGAGTAGAAACAGTGTGTGTTTACCATCATTTTTTTCCCCAGGACCCAACACACAGCACACACTAAAACACCAGCTAGGTATTTTAAAATAGGTAGTCTCTTTCCACAACTACTTCCTATGCCCTCGTGTCATAACACATGGAATCTCCCCCTTCAGAGAAGCATCCTTTCTCATTATACATGATGTGTTATTTAATTTAAACATTATAACTTTAATAGAGTGGTCTCTGGAGGTTAGGAGGGAAGATGGAAGTTGAATAATCGGTATCAGAAAACAGTTAGATGGATGGATAAGTTCTGCTGATCTATGGCATGGTAAGGTAAAAATACCTTATCAATTTTATAAGGAACTGTAAGAGGTTCTGGCACAAAGAAATGACAAGTGTTTAAGGAGTTTGAAATGCTAATTACCTTGATTTGATCATTATACATTGTATACATGTATTATGCAAATGAATTATATATACACCATACTCTGTAAATAAGTAAAATTATTATGTCAATAAAAGTAAAATAGAAACAAATCTTATAAAAAACTATTCATGAAAATCCATAGGAAGTAATAATAATAATTAAAAATAATTTGATCCCTTTAAATGATTATTAATGATTGTGCATATATCTTTAAATAAACACATTCACACACACATAATTAGATATTTTATGAATTAAATACTATTTACAAATCTTTTCAAGTTAGTGTAGAGCTGTTATCATAACGGAATAGTAGTCTGCTATGAGGAATTAATTTAGCCAAACTCTTTTCTTTAAACTCTTGAATTTTAAAAATTGGAAACTTTAAATTATTTATCTAATGGACTATTATGCAACAATAAAAATGTCCTCACTTTTTAGACATGTGAATTTAATACAATGGAATTTACTCCATACAATGGAGCACTATGCAACATTTTTAAATGTCCCTATTTTTGACATTTTAGGCAGATATAATTTATCATTCATACATTTAATGTAATGAATCTAAATAAAAAGTAAATATTTATGGGCATATATCTCTCTTGGGAATCAAGTTGACAGTTACCTGCTGACATTTACATGAATTAATTTATCAGCTTACTTTATTAAATGCCGTCTAGATAAGAGTTAGTTCATAATTAAGTTGGGGTATTCATGAGACCAAGGGTCAAGGGGAATTTGAAAATATTTTGGAAACTAGAAGAGAACAGTTACAGCCATTGGGAGGGATGCTAATTAAAGGACAATACATGAACATCATTTACTTTCATGTGGGTTTTGCAGAGCAGGTGCCAGAATGAACACTAAGCTTTCTCTGCTTCACAATTCTCAAAGGACAGGACTCTGAATTAAGGAAAAAGTGAGATTAGAAATCAGATCAAGATTTTACATACATTAACTGAAGTGATGTATTTAACAATCTTACAAAAGAGGCATGGTAGTGTTCATTAAGCCCACTGTAAAGATGAATTAAATAAGATTTAGCTGAAATAACATTAAAATATAGCTAGTGACTAAAAGCAAAGCCCTGATTTCTGACTACAAATGCAGAGTATTATGGAGGTTTCATACATTTGTCTCAAAACTTCTTTAAAGATTTCTGGCAACCTGAAAAGTCTTAAAACAGAAAGATATTGTGATTTTTTAAAACAAGCATGTTTGACATCTTTAAAATTTAACAGTGGCTTTCATAGGTTGAGAAAGCAGAGGGGGTGAAATTCTTGCAGAGTTAAAGGACCAGTCTTTCTTTTGACTTGGGACTGATGTCATTTTAGCCATTGCACATGGCTTTCCTACTTTCACTTACACTCAAAACCAAACTCAGCCTTGTCTTTTCTTATCAGCTCTCCCTGAACTTCTTAGTATCTGAAAAAACCACCAATATCATTTTTATGGACTTCTAGTTATCCTACTATTGTGGGTTTTGTTATAGTTTGGATATGGAATTCCCCCACCAAGATTCCCATGTTGAAAGCTTGTGAAAGTGCTGCAGTGTTCAGAGGTGAGACCTTAACGAAGGTGATTGGATTTTGAGGATGGTAACCTGATCACTGCATCAATCCATTGATGGATTCATAATTTAATGGCATTGGGAGGTGGTAGAAACTGTAGGAGGTAGACTTAGCTGGAAAAGTAGGTTACCCTGGTACCATGGAAGAGTATATCTTCTCCCTGGCAGTGGCGGCGGCTTCTTCTTCTTCTCTTTCTTCTTGTTCTTCTTGTTGTTGTTGTTGTTGTTGTTGTTGTTGTTGTTCTTCTTCTTCTTCTTCTTCTTCTTCTTCTTCTTCTTCTTCTTCTTCTTCTTCTTCTTCCTCTCTCTCTCTCTCTCTCTCTCTCTCTCTCTCTTGTGGTGAGCCGTTTCTGCAGATTATGGTCGCCATTGCAAGATGGCGCTGGCTCCACTGTGGTCTGTAACAAACAACTCCTTGTTTGGGAGAGTTGGTGCATAGTTTCTCAGCACCCTGTGAGAAAGTTCCACGTGGCAGCTTCGCATTGGGGCTTGGGATGCTTTATTAAGGCTGGGAGGGGCATCCGAAAGAGATTAGAAGAAATATCAAGGGCCTGAATAAACTGCTGAAAGAAGATTCCTGAGTTGCGTCTTCCTTGCGGGCAAGGGGTCGCGACACACTCTCTCTCTCTCTCTCTCTCTCTCTCTCTCTCATCTTCTCATCTCCATGGCTACCATGAAGCACCACACTGATTCTCCCATGATGTTCTGCCCTGTCTTGGGCCCAAAGTGATAGAGCCAGCTGACCTCTTTCAACCTCTGAAAGCATGAACTAAATAAATGTTTCTTCCTTCAAATTACTTTTTAAAATTTTTTAGATGTTGATGGATCTTTATTTTATTCATTTATTTATATGTGATGCTGAGCATTGTACCCAGTGCCTCACACCTGCTAGGCAAGCGCTCTACTACTGAACCCCAACCCCAACCCCCTTCAAGTTGTTTTTCTCAGGTATTTTGTCTCAGTGACAGCTGACTAACACAGCCATCATAGCACTATTAAATTCTAATTGACAAATGGCTATTAAGCAACTTCTATAAACCAAACATAGAGCTTGGACTCTGATCTCAAATACTGCACTGGCTACCTGGTACAGGTCAAGAGCTAGGTAGTCCAATGCTACTTCTCTGATTTTCCACAATGATCAATTGGTCAGAGGTGTGCACTCCGACAAGATGGTGGCAGTGGAAGTAGAACACAGACATTTGGAAGAAAGCATCCACGGCACACAATGAATAATGAAATACAAATTCAAGAAACAGGAAAGAGTTAATCAACACTGGCAGTGAGATACTGAACATAAGGGGATTGATGCTGGAATTGGTGTCAGATTCCGAGAAATGTAGAGGGGAAACTGGTATAAAAGAGCAATAATGGGTCTGGTTCTTGGGGAAAACAAAAGATTCAGCAGAGGGATGGCATAGAAATGGACATTTAAAATGAACTAATAGAGACTATAGTTCAAAATAGTAGAATCATTCATTTCTAGGGGAAGAACAGAGAGCTAAGATTGAATCTGAAGACATGCCTATTTTATGGAGCCATATGGAAAAAGTAGGGTCAGCAAAGAAGGGGCCAGTTATGTTTGAGAAGTAGGACAAGCATGGGAAGCAAAAGAGTTTGAAGAGGAGAGATATAATGGACCCAGTTTACAATCCTCATGAGTAACATTAGTGTCCTTTTAAGAGGGACCCAGAGAACTCTCTGACTCTCCACCAAGTGAGGTTATGACATTTAGGCAATGTGCAAGTTAGAAGTGAGTGCTCACCAGAACCCAACCATGTGGATACCCTGACCTTGGACTTCCAAGTCTCTAGAACGTAAGAGAAATTCTGTTGCTCATGATCTACCTGATTCACCCAGTCTGTGGTCCTTTGCTATCAAGAGGCCTTTATATTTGGTTATGAAAATGCTATTACTGATCTCTAAGGGAGCAGTTTAAATTAAACATTGCATAAAAATAGAGGCCTGGGTTGGCAAATCAGAGATGAAAATATGGAGGCAGGGAATGGAGATGGTTTTGTACAGAAATTAAGTGGTGAAAGAAAGGCAGTTGCTCAAAAGTATGGAAGTATCAGAAACAAGCTTTTATAAAGTAGAAAAAACTCCAATAGGACTTAACCTTGGCAAAACCCAATGGACACAATGAAGATGAAAAAAGAAGCCTTATTTGCTTATTCATTCTGAGAGTACCCTTACTATTAAGTGTTTATTTCATTGAGTCTAGGATATTATCCATGTGAGTGACACTACTATTTTATAGATGCTACCAAACTCTGACTCACAGTGGTTGTGAGCTACACCATAATTTTAAAAGTGTTAAAGTGTGTGTGTGTGTGTGTGTGTGTGTGTGTGTAGATGTGAATTTTAGTATGTTTAGTATTTTTAGTATGTTTAGCTGTAACCAAATAATACAGACTGGACAATTTATAAAGAATAAAAACAAATTGAACTCATGATTTTGGAGGATGAGACTGAGGAGTTTCATTTAATGAAGTCCCTCTTGCTGGCTGGGGCTCTACAGAGACCCAAGACAGTGCAAGGCATCACAGAGAGGAACTTGGCATCCCAGCTTAGCTCTCTCCTCTTTCAAAGGCTTGGATTATACCTCTACCTCATAGCCTTATTTAACCTTAATTCCTTCCCCAGAGTCCCACTTCCAAATAAACACCATGATCAGATTAAGTTTCTACCCTGCTCACAACAGGGATTAAATTCCATCATGAACTTTGGTGGGTATTTTCAATCACACAAGTGTGTATGCATGTAATCATTTTGGAATGGATGAAATTTTAGTAGTGGCCTTTCTCCAGTTTAAATCATTAGCAAAGATGTACTTTTCATGGTATTGTATGCCCATACACCCTTATGCATGATATAGATTCAGCAACAACTGGATTCTTTCAGTACTTGAAAACAGATGTTGTTTTTTAATTACTCTGTAGGTCTTCATAATTGCTGAACCCTGGAAAGCAGGAATATCAGACAATTACAAGTCTTAAGAATCTTTGACTTCTGAGTTTTTTACACAGTTCTATTTTGGCAAATAATTTACTTTGCAAAATTGCAAAGGTGTGTTGTGTGTGTGTGTGTGTGTGTGTGTGTGTGTTTGATAAAGCAGCAGCTACATGTACATTGCAGAATATTGGCCACCTGAATAACATATTGAAGAAAATGAGGGCTCCCAAAGACCACTATGGCTCTTTTTAATCTTATTTATAAGAGCTGCAATTATGCACTGCTGAGAAATGAACTATCCAGGGGTCCTCTGGCAGTTTTCCAGAGATAAAGGCAGTTCTCTCCTGCATTTAACCTTGAAATACACTTCCTCACAATCACATCATGATTTACAATAGTTGGAGACAAATAAACAGCTTAAACTTGAAAAGTAAAATGATTACAGTATTCATTCTCCTTTTTTTTAAGGAAGAAATTCTGTTCACTTTATTTTCCTGTTGGGTTGTTGGTCTTCTTGAAGACTCTTGCAGCTATCCTCTCCTCCAGAATTACTTGGGGGTGTAATTCACGTGCAATGGCCCACAATGGTTATGAGCAAGCATTCTTGTCAGTTCTGGATTTGAATCCCACTTTTGCCACCACTAGTTGTGTGACCTTTATCAACTTAATTATGCTAACAGAACCTGATCACATTTAACCCCTTATCACCTGTATTGACTTAGCAATGGGAATGGGACAGAGACATGTCACCACTGTCAGTCATTTTAATACTATTTTTGCCTTCACAAACTGTTGAAGACTATCTCAGTATATTCATGCTCTTAAGATTTCATCTTCATAATTCTAGCTATTTTCCCTTTTATTTTCCATCTAACATACTGTTTCCTGCTTAGTTCTCAATTTTCCTTGTTCTCAATTCCCTCCAGTGTCTACAAATGTAATTTTCACAGACATCCCTAACCAATGGGTGAACTGCTTTTATTTTGTCATGCTTTTATTCACAAAAATTTGTTCAGTTTCTACTATTCTACTATCCACCAGGATTGTGCAAGGTTGTGCAAATACAGAGTCAATTATGATACAGTCTTTATGTCCCAAAAGTTCAGGTGGGAATAGACAAATAATCATAATGCAGCAAAAGGTGCACCAAGGGAAATGTAGTTCTGGTGGTATTAAGAGGATATATAAGGTGATGAATGAAAATTAACATTAATTCGGTCAGATAAATAGTGTGGAGATTAAAGTTCAATTGGAGTGCATTAGGAAAAGACTGGAAATGATGGGAATTTAGGCAAAATTTTCAAGGACTTTTGCTTACATAAAGGGAAGAACTGATTAAGGATTTTGGCTATAGGAAACTTGCAGTTAGCTTGTTCTTTAGATGGGCTGGTATAGTATCTTATCCTCCAGTGTGGGTAATCCAGTAGGGATGAGAAATAATCGTATTAGCACATCACTCAGGTGAGGTTGGAAGGCGGTCACAGTACAGGTGTGGATGGGTCGAATCAAGGCAAGAATGAGAAGATGCAGGTGGGTTGGCAGATGTGGTGGTAGGAAGGCATTATTTTTTAAAATTGTGTCTACACTATTTTTCAGTGAAATGAATAGTAGAATCACTGAGAGTAAAAAGGAAAAGGAGAGACTTGATGTTTAAATAAGAGGAAGCCAAGCACAGTGGCATTTGCCTGTAATCAGGGGGCTGAGGCAGAAGGATTGCAAGTCTGAGGCAAACCTGAGCAATTTAGCAAGACCCTGTCTCAAAAAAAAAAAAAAAAGGATTGGGAATGTAGCTCAGTGGTAAAGTACCCTTGGGTTCAATTCCCAGTTCCAAAAATAAAAAATTAAATAGAGAGGAGAATGATGATTAACATAAGGTATGGGCTGGATTCCCCATCAGTGTGGAGGCACTCAGCATACCTGTGCATTTTTCTACTCCTCAGGATCAGAAATCTATTTTGAGATAAGGTCTCCCTAAATTACCAAGGCTGTGCTCAATCTGTCGATCCTCCTGTCTCAGCCTCCAAAGTTGTTGGGATCACAGGCCTTGTTCAGGAGTCTAATGGTTAAAAAAATTGGTTAGGCTTTGCCAGGCCTACCAAATGGAAAAGGAGATGAAAAAGGCAGTGGTTATGATAAGGATCACAGCAATGTATTGGGCAAGGAAGAAATAAATAGTGGAGGGGTTATAAGAATGGAATAATTGGTGTGATATAGAAAGATAACAGGAAGCTGTGAGAACAGGAGATTCTATAGATTGCAATATGGGAAATTACACTCTTATTGAGACACGTTTCAGGAATGATTAAAGGAACTGGCCAGAATCAGGTGGAAAAGGAAGTCATTTCTTGAATTTAGAGAAAACTATGAGAAAGAGACTTTTAAATCACTAAATATAATGACAAGAATTGTCAGAGAAGGACAGAAGACTGCAAGTGAAAGTATTCCAAAAACAAGGAAAAATGCAGGAGACTTAATAGACAACTATGGCATCCAGAATATCCAGAATAGTAAAGTGTGTTGGCATGTGTTTAGAGCAGGCTGAGTGGAATTTGAAGAGATGTCTTAGAGTAGTGATGGAGAAAGAGAATGGCAGTCTTTAGGTCAATGGGTAACATAGAGGAGGAAGAAGTATTTTTGCTATCAGGGGTCATCAGGGAAGCCAGTTTTTAATTCACTATGAAAAAAAAGGAAAGAAAAAGTATGAGAAAATATTGAAGACTGATAATTTTGGTAATGACAGACTATAAGTTCTAAAAGATAAATGAGAGTATATCAGATTTATCTAAAAGATAAATGAGAGTATATCAGATTAAAGGATTCATGATGTTATGAGGATGAATTTGGAGTAAAGACCTTGAGTTGCTTGAACTTTTGGTGGTTACAGTACAAAAAGAGGGGAAAAAAGACATAATAGGATCCATTCTAGTGGTCTTCTGATGGAAGATGAATCAGTAGTGAAAGCAGAGGAGGTGTGGAGAGATGGTGCTTTGGATTGGTGAGGAATATTTTACATAATTCATGTGGGCTTCCAAAATGATGTCATGGCAGAGAAGAGGAAATTCTTATAGGACCTTGGAGAATTCTTTGGATATTTTTTAAAATTCAGAATGGCAATGAAGAGGTTAGGAAAGGCATAGGATGGGACTGGGGGTGCCTCACCTGAGTCATAACTGAGGTACAGCGGGGGCTGGGAGTAGTCCTTAAAAGAGAGGCCTGGGGAATCAATATTTGTCCAATATAATACTGGAATTAATTATTGCAAGCAATGTATGTATAGTTTACAGCAGTCTACCACTCATAAGCATGACAAGAAAATGAATCTCCCAATAGAGACACAGCATTTTAAACTCAGCATAAGGAACATGAGTGCAGATGGGGTCTGGGTGATCATGGGCTGATGATCTATAACAAATGTAGCTATAAAGATAAATGGATTCTGAATGGATCTGGTGATAGTTCTTATTTATACATTGAGTACTTCCTATTTAAAAAGACTGTGAACTCATTTGAGGGATATATATTCTTTGCAATTAAAGATGAGAATCAGGCCCCTTAATGAGCCCATATGGGGCAATACATTGTCTGGTATTAACATTATGCTGCTACTTTCTAGGATGCATGGTTTGATCGAGTCTCTTCATTGTCTTTCAGATAATCACAAAGGGTAATTTAATCATCGAAAAGCATTTAGAGAAACACTTCATTTATTTGGCATGATTGGGGAATAAACGTTTCTACCTTACCTCTTATTTTAGATACTTTAATTTTCTCCCTAGAGAGTCTAAATTTTGAAGAAAAAATGTGTTTTTGATAGAATTCTTTCAAAATGTATTGTTTTCTTACACAAGTTAAAATAGTATAATAAACTTTTCTTGGTGACTTGACAGGCTAGGATCATGATGGCTAGAACTTTAAAACCAAGATCAAGGGGCTGGAGTTATGGCTCAACGGTAGAACGCTTACACAGCATGCACAAGGTCCTGGGTTTAATCCACAGCACCACATAAAAATAAATAAACAAAATAAAAATATTGTGTACAACTAAAAAATAAATAAATAAATATTTTTTAAAAACTGAAGACCAGATATTTAACTTTCCTAAGGTTTACTTTTTTCTTCTTTAAAACATATCAATACCTACTTCATAGGCTCATCATATAAATTAAATGAGATAACATAGAGAGAAAGATTGGCATCAATTCTGGTACACAGTACACAGAGAGAGCTATAATTATCAGTAACCTCTCCAGATCAGCATTTTAATAATGCCATCAAAAATTTCCCCAACTATGATCAAATGATGCCATGAGGGTCCTAGGTCTCTGGACTTAGCGGCCCTACATGACAGAGGTTTTGAATTACGATTTTGTGTATTTCAACATTGTCCCTTTTTGTTGTAGGATATGTTCTCACATATCTGCATTAGTTCTCTTTAGTCAATGGATGTGCTGCCTCTGATGTGCTCTGGTATAAGAGACTTGAGATTTGGATTTACTAAACTAGAACTGTATAAAGTGAGTATAAAATAGACTTTGAATGAGAGCCTGAGGGACTCTTTCATGAACAAGGTCATGGATTTACAGCATGAAATTGGTGAAATCCATATTGGTTACTGAGAAAGCTTTCTTGAATTTATTTTAACTCAGCTTCACTTCTATTTGTGTCAGGCATCTGTTATGTAAGGCCCAGATCATAGTCACTTATTCAATGACCAAATGTCTCAGGTAATGAAATTATGGGCTCACAAGTCCACTCCTAGATATTTAGCCATGGGAAATGAGAGTATAATGCCCACCTGAAGACTTGTAGACAAAGGTTTGTAGCAACTTAGTTTAAAGTAGACAACTTGACAAGCAATCCAAATGCCCATCAACAGGTGAAAAGATAGGTTCAAACTGCACTAACTCCCTGGCCTCTGTGCTACTTAAAGAAGACACAGTAATTTACTAAAATACTACAAAAAAAAAAAAAACATCAAAAAACTTCTGCAATCGAACACATAATCGAGAAAGATGAACATTAATTTCAGGTGTTTTTCAACTTTTCACATGTTCAGAGAGGAAAGACGTTCATGTGCAGGACTGAGCAGGTACATATGCACAGAAGCATCCCTTGAAAGATGCTCCGGATTGAGAAAGTAAGACAGAGGAAAGGCATCCACATAGCACGACATCAGAATATGAGCAATGCAACATGAATCTCTCAGAATTCCCCCTTGTACAAAAAATGTTAAAGGATTAAAAATATTAGAAAATTTAAAATCTATGGTATCTGAGTTTGTCCAAAGTTTTATAGGGAGATATCTGAGAGCAGGAAGATTTCTTTGCAGTGACAATATCCTCTAATCTGAATGAGAAATAATTTCAGAGTAAAGGGAGGTCAACAGGAGGCATTTCTACTTCTTCTCATTAATACTCACTGTAGACATTATTTATAGATGAAAAACTCTTTTTCATGTTAATCTCAGATTTGTCCTCAGAACCTTTCCTAACACAACACAGTGCCTGTAAAGCAGGCCTGTAAAGCAAAAACTATTTGATACCCTGACTTAAAAGATCATATTCTTTTCTTTTTGAATTGCCTGAGAACAGGTCTTCTATGGCATAGGTTGATTTTTATCCACTTTTGAATTTATTTTTATGTCTTTTCAGACTTTTCTACCAGGAGAATCTCTGGTAGGTACTAACTTTCCAAATTGAATTTGTCTTTAATAATGATCTTAAATTTAACCCCAGGCAGGGCTTAGAAGATTATACATTTTTAATGTTTCTATTGTTTGTGATTAAAGCTATTCCATGTGTTGCAGAAACAAAATCACAGAAATTAGCAATGGTCTTCTTCTGTGATTTAAATGGTCAAATCCTTCAGGGAAAGAGTGTCATCCTATTCTTACATAATGGTGTTATATACAATAGTATTTTTTATAGTTGATTAAAGCTTTGTTTTATTTAAAAATTTTAAAAAGTAGAAGGCATAGTTTATGTGTTGCCTAGAGCCACAGATAACTATAAATACAAGAAGGAATTTTCACATGCATTTAGTTCTAGATAAGGTTCTATCGACTTTCACATATCTTGTAATAGGATCACTGTATTAATGCTGGAAGGAGGGTCCTGTTAACCCCCTTTTATGGATTAAGAGACTGAGTCAAAGTAATCAAGTAAAACATGCACATAAATTTGAGTCACTATACTCCAGCTCTAAAATTCTGTCTACTACATTATGCAGCCTCTTCTTTGTGGCCATGCTATTGATTATAATACCTCACTATCTTATATCAATATCTGTTAAGTTTTCTACATATATTATCACATCTACATCATCACCTTCTGTTATGATGTAGATGTGAGGAGTCCCCCAAAAGTGCATATGTGAGACAATGCAAGAATGTTCAGAGGTGAAATGATTAGGTTATAAGAGTTGTAACTTAATTATCTGATTAATCCACTGATAGAGATTAACTGAGTAGTAACTGTAGGTAGGTAGGGTGTGGTTAGGGGAAATACATCACTGGGAGCCAACCTTATGTTTTTATATTTTGTCTTTGGAGAGGAAGTTCTCTTTCTGTTTCCTGGTTTCCATGTCATGAGCTGCCTTCCTCTCCCATACCCTTCCACCATAATGTTCTGCCTCATCTCAGGCCCAGACCAATAGAATTGGCCATTTACCAACTGAACTTTCTGAAACCTTGAGTGCCAAATAAACTTTTCCTACTCTACATTATTCTTGTTAGGTCTATTGGTCATAACAATGAAAAACTGACTAAAACATGTCCTTAGGAAGCACTATCTCTGGCTAAATTTCAGAAAACACAGGTAGTCAGGTTCACATAGTTAATGGGCAATGGGACAAGAATCTGAATTCTGAGTTTAAAAACAAAGCTCTTTATTAGCATATTTTTCTGTTTCTAGGGTGGTGAAATCCAGTCAGTTATAAGTGTTCATATCTTATTTAGATGGTATGTACAGAATAAGTGAGGAGGAAAACCTATTCTCTCTAGGAACCAGGAATCTAGCACACAGTACAGGCTTAATAGAAGTTAGCTGCAGAAAACAAACCAAGTTTAAATTTCTTCAATATATCAATGATTAGACCTTCGATTATGGATTACTATCCATATGAGCCTGGGATGATGTTTGGCATCTTACATAAATTCTCACTTATGTCTCACAACCACCCTATTCAAAGGAGCAGTTTATAAATCTCAAAGAACTCCCACAGGTACTATTCTACTTGGTTCAAAGGGAGCTGAGCAGTTCTGTTCTACAAATGCCTTAGAAGATAATGATCTCTTCTTTTTGTAAGGATGCCACAGTTTTAGGATGATTCAGTAATCACCTAGTGGGATGTAAGGCATGGTTTTGATCCAAGTGCAGGAAACAGGCAATAACAAGAAACTCAGTGTGCTCTGCTTGTTGTACAAGAGAAGCGGGATCCATTGACAGCATGAGTGAATGAAACACCAAGAAACCTTCAGACTGCTGCCCATGATCAGAGTTGGAGGGATGGAAAAATAAAAGTAAAGCATCATTTTAGAAAAGATTGAAATATCAAACAGTATTTTGCTTCTCAGAAGATGGTGAGTAATTCAGAAAAGTGCGTGTTTTCCTTCATCTGTGTAAGGTTGTTGACAGATGTTGACCTGAGCTTTATTTATTTATTTATTTATTTATTATTTTTGCCAGACCCTCTGCATCCAGATCTAGACAATGGGATGGGAACTGAGGTAATGAATATCCCTTCAGGGTTGAATTAAGAATGGTTTCACTTCTATACCCTTTTCTGTCTTCCATCTCTATTTAAAAACCAACCAAAAACCAATCATCCAGGCCCTAGGGAATGACAGAACTAGGAGAGGAAAGAAGTCTGGGAGTCTGAGTCATTTTATAGAGAAAAGGCCATAGCAAATTAGCAACAACATGATTATTATGTGGACAAGAACTAAACCTTTTTTTTTTCTCATTAAGTCACTAAGATATAGAGAATTGTCACTCCAGTAGCTTATATTACCCTTGCTAAATATGATGTAGAAATGAAAATCTTCTTGATTTCATTAAGAACAGATGTTGTACTGTGCAGTCAATTATCCATTGTCATTGGAATTTCGCATCATGACTACATTAGGGAAATCCACAGGGGAACATGAAACTTCATTTTAACCATGAGGATGTTGGTAACAAAATAATATGAGAGCTAAAATCATATGGTGCCATTAATTCAATTGTGCATGCTCACACACTTCCTACCCTAAGAAAGATGGAATAATAAGGGACAGATTTACCCTATTTCTTGAAGCATTAAAAAAATAAAATAAAAGATAAAAGAGAGGGAAAAAAAGAAAAAAAGCATAAGAAGCAAATTTTAAGAAATGAATCAATGAAGGTCAGTTTTCCTGAGAGATGGGAAACAAAGGTGACCCTCATGATTGTCCCAATTTAGCAAACACATGGAGGATTCAGGCCAAGGGCAGAGAGAAGAAATAAGGAAGAGCCCATCAGACTCCTTGAGTGGAGGAAACATAGCTGATGGCCTGGAGAAACTAAGACAGCTAGACTTCACAGAAAGTATAATAATGGATAGAATATAAGAAAACAATGAGCTGCACATAGAGCTCCAGGGATTCACAGAAGGGCTCCCTCAAGCACTCAACAGAGTACTGATAGGTGTATGCATGGGGAGAAACATCAGAAAGCAGATAAAGATCAGTTCAAAAGGTTTAGAGGCAACAAAGTTAGGTGCCCACAGGACTTGAGAAAGTGCCTATTCCTTCTATCCAGAATGGGAAAATCTCTTGATCTCTGAGATATTAGGAAGAGGACTCTGGCCTCAGTTGTAGGTGGTAATTAGCCTTAGATTATGACTCTGTTCCTTCCTAACAACTATTAAAAGCAAGATTAGAAAGAATGGAACCGTTTCTAAGAAACAGCACAGCCTGCCAGAACAGAGCTCAAGAATATTTGAAATCTTAGACATAAAATGGACTGAACACATAGAAAACAAATAGCAAGATAATAAGCCTGACAATATCAATAATCACTGGTAAAAGAGAGTTGAGTGGTTACACTAAAACTAGACAAAGTGGATTCTGGAACAAAATATTGCCAGGGATAAAAATGATTTCATAATGATAAAGGCGTCAATTTACAAGAGTACATAATAGTTCTAAATGTCTATGTAAAGAAATAACAGAACTACAAGATTCATGAAGTATAATAATGGATAGAATAAGAGGATATGCTAGACTTTTACAACACCATTAACTTGACCTAGTGGACATTTGTAGAGTCCTCCATCCAGCAAAACAGAAACATACATATTTATTTTTTGGATTGGTACCTGGATACCTAAAATACACGATATTCTAAACCATAAAACAAGTCTCCATATATTTAAAAGGTTGAAAGTTCTGTAATTAGAAAACCATAACAGAAAATCTCTGAGAAAAATACCAAATACCTTAAAAATAAGTAAGGCACTTCTAAATAGCCCATGAGGCCGAGAAGAAATTATGAAGGAAATAAAAAAACTATCATAACTTAAATGTTAATAAAAACAAAACATCAGTGTTTATGGAATGTCACCAAAGTAGTATTTAAGGGGGGAAATATACAGTGCTAAGTGTATTGTTTTAGTCAGTTTTTCATCTCTGTGACCAAAAGACATAACAAGAATGACTCAGAGGAGGAAAAGTTTATTTTGCTTCATGGTTTCACAGGTTCAGTCCATGACTGGCTGATTCCATTGCTCTGGACCCAAGGCAGAAAGAACATCATGGCAGAATGTGGTGGAGGAAAAATAGCACAGGACATGGCAAAGAGGAAGCAGAGAGATCTCTGTCACCACAGACAAAATATAAAACCCAGAGACACACCCTCAATGACCTACCTCCCCCAGCTACATCCTGACTATGGTTACTTCATAATCTAGTCATCTCACACTGAAAATTCTTACATTGTCTTACACATAAGCTTTTGGGAAAACCCTAACACCTAAACCATAGCATGCATATATTAGAAAAAGAAAAAAAATCTTAAATAAGCAACTTTAATTTTCACAATAAAAGACTTCAAAATGAAACAAAAATCATTCCCAAAGTAAAGAAAGAAGGATCAGCCCCAAAAAACAACAATGAAGAGAGAAAGGCCAATACAGAAAAATCAATCAGACAAAAAAGCTGATTCTTTCAAAAATTGACATATTTTTAGACAGATTGATCAGGGAGAAAGGAGAGAAGACACAAATTACCAATATCAGAAATGAGATGTGACATAGCTACAATTGTACAAACAGTTAAAACACAATATAGAATATTAAAAATACTTTGTGCCACTAAATTAATAGATGAAAAATACAAATTACCAAAGCTCAAATAAGAAACAGAAAACTGGAATATACTTCTATCTACTAAAAAAATCAAATCTTCGATGGAAAATATCACAAGTAAAAAAATTTAGGCCAGATGTCTTTACTGGTATATTCTATTCAATGTTTAAGATATGATTAATACAATTCTACATATGATTCAGAGAATTCAAGAGGAAGGAAAATTTCCTAGCTCAATCTGTGAGAGCAACATTATTCTAATAACAATTTTAAAGGAAAAAGAAACCATCATGAGACAATAAAACTGCAGACCAATAATCTCTCATGAACACAGACGCCAAAAATTCTAGATAAAATTTGAGGAATCAAATTCAATGATATATAAAAAGGATCCTATATCATGACTAAGTGGGTTTATCCTAAGAATGAAAGGCTCATTTAACATTAAAAAAGAAATTGATAATATCTAATATATTAATAAACTAAAAAGGGAAACCATGATTACATCTCCACAGATGCAGAAAAAAATCGGTTAAGAAAACCAACATCTGGATATTTTTATCTGATATTTTTATCTGAATATTTTTGTTCAGATAAAAATTCTTAGAACATTAGTACTAGAAAAGAACTCCCTCAATCTGAAAATGAACATGTATAAAAACTTAATAAACCATCATGCATAATGATGAAAGATTAAAGATCTTTTCCCCTAATATCAGGAAAAATATAAGAATGTCTTATCTTGCTATTTCTATTCAACTTTGTAATAGAAATTCTCTCCAATGAATGACAAAAACAAGAAATAAAGAGCATCCAACTGAAAAACAAGAGACTAATCTGTCTTAATATATAGATGGCATGATCATATATACAGAAAATGGAATGGAACCTTACAAAAAAGCTGATAAAACTAAAAAGTGAGCTGATGAAGACTGAAATATATAAGATCAATACACAAAATCATATATATTTCCACATATTAGAAAGAAAGCTTTAAAATTGAAATGCTTTTAAATACCATTCCCTATAGCATCAACATTGTGAAATATTTAGGGGTTAAAGTGACAAAAGATACAAAAGCCCTGTATGCTGAAGGCCATAAAACATTGTTGAGGAAATCTGAAAAGACCTAATAAAAAGAGATTATCTTTCTCATGAGTCAGTAGGTCAATATTATGAAGAAGAAAGACAATTTTGCTCAAATGGATCAATAAGCTGAAAACAATTCCAGACAAAGGCCAGCAGGTGACTTACACAAAATTGATTCTAAAATTCAGATGGACATGTGAAATACCCAGAATAGGTAAAATAACCTTAAGAAACAAAGTTAGATGATTTATATTACTTGACTTCAATATCCATTATAAAGCTACAGTAACTGACAGAATGTGGTATTGGCATAATGGGAAACTGAAGTGCAAATGAAGAAAAATAGCATCTATAAATTAACTCACACATACACTAGCAACAGATTTTTAACAAAGATGATTAAATGGAGAGAGAAAAGTTGTTTCAACAATGGTATTGGAAAAATGAAATTTCCAAATGCAAAATAATGAACTGTATAACATATACTATATACAAAAAATGAGCAAAACATTTATTATAGATCTAATTGTAAATTTATAAAACATATAGTTGAAAACAAGAGAAAAGCTTCAGGTTAGGCAAATAGCACACCATAACCATGATTCATAAAGTATATGAATTAGAGTTTATCAAAACTAAAAACTTCTTTTAGAAAGACCTTAAGTGAATGAAAAGACACAGTCTGGAAAAAATAATATAAAGCATATAAGTGATGAAGAATTTGCCTCTAAAATATATGCAGTATTCTCAAAATTCAAAAATAAGGAAACCAAAAATTTAAAAAGATATATGGAAGAAAAATCTAAAGAGATAATTAAAATAATTCATCATTAGGGAAATTCAAATCCAAACCACAATAAGATATCACTCCATGTATACAGAATGGATAAACTCTAAAAGGCTGACAATCTAGTTTGGTGGGGATATAAAGAAAGAGGAGCTCATTTGATGTGCTGGGAATGTAAAATGGTAATTTTAATTAATGTAAAACCACTTTGGAAAAGTTGGGTAGTTTCTTAAGAAGTTAAGCATATCCTCATCCTGACTTCACTTAAGTGATCCTAACCAGTCTTCACAGGTATGCATTTGTGAAACTGATACATGAAAAGTGGGACATAAGATAATGATCCCCCAAATTTTGGGGGCTCCCAGCAGAACTTGGCTTACTCAGAATCCTGGAGATCATCATATCTAGTCACAAAGCAGCATCTCAAGGTTCTCTCAGGAAGGTGACCAAGGACAGGCAGAGAATGATGGAGAGTTGAGATGACCAAAAATGGTGAGCACAGAAAGCCACACTCACACCCAAGAGTCAATCACAATGGGCTCAATGTTCAATTGCCTGGATATCAACTGCTGTCATTGTCATCGCCAGCTGAAGAGTATGCCCATGCTCACTGTGAACACGGAATGGCTGGTCATTTTTGTGACATGCTTATAAAAACAACAAACTTGTATTGCTTTTAATTTTATGCACATAATCAGAAGATATTTTAATTTCTTGAGTATACCAAAAAAGAAATAAGAAACCATAGATTCTTTCAACTTTGTAATTTCTGAATATGTGTAAAATTATGTCAAAATTTCTCATTGCATATGACTGTGCACTACAGTAACATAAATGTGAGTACAAGTTAAAGCATAAGATCTGATAAAAAAGTTACATTTATAGAACAGGAACAAATTTCTCATTTAAAATTTTTAAAATATTTTTGAGAATTTTATAGAAACTAAATATTTAAGATCTTCCCAACACCTCATACTTTATTTTTACTTCAGTTGTTTAATATAAAAAATATGATACCATTTTCATCAAGCTCCATTTACATATCTTCCAGTTTACCCCAGTGTGGTTATATAAATAATATCATTTCCTAAATATGCTGTGTAGTAAAAATAGAAAGCAGTAGTGGCCTGGAATATGGGTAACATATCAATATTCACAACTAGACACTTTGTTCCAGATCAGAAAAGGGACAGAAATCAGAAGATATCCTCAGCCTGTTGATGAGGTACATATTCAGTATAAGATTACATCTTCCCTAGACCCACAAACAAAAAATAAATAGCAAGATAACAGTGGGATTTGAGATCTGTGGTTTATTTGGTAAAGCAGACACTAGGGCAATAATCCCTGGGGTTTTATACATTAATTGCCTTCCATGGAATTTTTTGACACAGAGTAGAAATTAATTTCATACATCTTACTGTTCTAAAACTTACTTTACATTTTTCATGACACATGCAGAATCCAAAGATTTATTAAAATGAGGTAGATAGACTTATCATTTAAATGCAGCAACAAGCTATTGCTCTGAGCCCCAAGTAACAAAGAGAATAACTATTTGTTTTTAAATCCCAGATCAACTTAAGTTTTGTTATTATTTTTTCTTTAACCCACATTTATTTTTATTTATTTATTTTTTGGTATTATCCTATGGAGTCAAGCCACAGTATTCTTCATATAAAGAATCAAATTTATTGCTTGGTAATGAGATGAAAGAATCAAAAATCTGTAGATAGCCCAAGTGGATATGTCTGACTACAATTTCTTTATAGCTTTCTGGTCAGGTATGTGTGGATCAATTGACTTAACTGTGCTTGAGTTACCTCATCTCTGCAAAAGGGTTGGCATGAAATATTTATTTCTGAGTCCCCCTAAACATTTTGTGATTTGGGGTCTGTATAAATTGTGCAGAAAAAAGTTAAAATATCATGAATCTCAGCAGTAGTTATTCTAGTTACATATTCAAACAAGGAATGGAGAGGGATTATTTATACACCAGGTTTCAATGATTTTACATCATGTTGTCTACTAATGAATAAATAGCAAGTGCAGATAGAGAATCTATAACCCACAATATATCAACAGATATCCTAAGTTTTTGGAGTAGGAGGTAGTTATTTATAAGGCACAACTTATGATGTTCTATTAACTTCAGTACCTTTCATTTCTTTGGTACAAATTTTTAAACACTGAGCAAAACCTCATGATTCAGAATTTCCTGGAAGTGGCCTACCTTTAAAGAAGAAAATTTCAATTATTTGACTTGAGAATGGGCCACACAGAGCTCTGCCCACTGGAAGCCCCTTTGCCCACTCTCCCAATTTCTTCCCTGCCTAATGATTAAAGTGATGTTGCCAATGGTGTCAATGTCCATCTCTCTTATTCTGTTTTATTATTTTTAAATCCCCTACAAAGGGGTTGAATGAAGGTGAAGAGTCTTCTTTTTTTTTTTTAATTTTCCAAACTCTTTTTTATTCTTTTCTTTCTTAAAACCAAAACTAGGCATCAATTAAGCATTAACTTTTTCATTTTCACTTTTTCCATTAAAGCTAAGAGTCAGTTGATAATTCCAGATATGAAGGAGTAAATGAATGAGTTTTTTTTTAATTAATTTTTATTGTAGGTTGTTCAAAACATTACATAGTTCTTGATATATCATATTTCACACTTTGATTCAAGTGGGATATGAACTCCCATTTTTACCCCATATACAGATTGCAGTCCATCATGAGATTTCCTTTTGCTTCTGTGTATGTGCAAGTCAGTATAGTTCTCAGGCTGCTGCCTTTGAAGACAGTTTGATTTTTTTTTTTGCACTAGCAAAATACTGATACAAAAGTGTGATCATAACAAAATTCTGGATATATTTCTCCTCATTGCCTTTTTATATAAAATGGGGATGGTAATGGTATTTACTTCTTTGGCTGGGGGTACTTATTTAATAGAGGGATTTGTGGAGATTAACTAAATCAGTTCACAAATACGAGGCATGGTTGTTTATACAGTAGGTGCTCAATAAATGACAGTGTGTGGTTAATGATGCTAATGATCATGACCACAACAACAAAGATGCTACATCCCTGGGTACTTTTATGATTCCACTGTGACATTACATATAAATGTTACAACACCATATTCTGAGACTAACAATGGCACCTCTTGCAAACTTCCAAATTGCTTGTATTCAGAAATGCACCAGCTCATTCAGAAAACATCTAAAAGCAAATTGGAAATATAAATATTGCATGAAGATGACTGCTTTTAGAGGTAGTCTCTAAAGCAGGTTGGTTCTAGAAGGGATTGTCCCCATGTTCATTTTCATTGGCTTTCAATGAAAGTATCATTTCCTGGTTGGTACAAATTAAATGGAAAGCTGCCCAGTAGTTCAGGCATGTTCAGCTCTACATCAAGCATTTTCTATGCCTGGGAAGCAGTTGTGTCAAGAAAACAACTGGGCCAGTGGATGAAGGATTCCAGCTGGACCTACAGGGGTCTTTATTGTAAACCCATGAAATCAACCAAGCTCCATTTGTTTAAAATGTTCAGGTTAACAATGTGATTTCTTTTTCAGAGCACTCCCTTGCAAGACCTACCAAGTTATTCTGAATAATTTAATTCTTTTTCATTTACAATTCTTTTGATGAGGTGTATTTCCTAAATGTAAAACATGAGGAAAACATTTAATCAAAGCAGCAGCTAGAAGTGGTTTATGATAATTGATATTTAATGGCTTGGTCTCAAATCTCGTTTTAGTTCTTGTGTTGCATGAGACACTTTACAAATTCTTGCTATGAAAGTTTGCAGGAAACAACAAATGTCATGATTCCCTTTCTTCTTATATAAATATTTTCTGAAATTTTATTAACCACTCAATAATTCCTCTGGGATTACATAAAGCATTTATAAGGTCCAAATGACTAAACATTAATTGAGGGCAATCATTACATATGTGAGCAAGGGTTTATGTTCAAGGCTGTTCACCAAAGTCCTTTTTGCAATTTAAAGGCAGTATATATTTTTAATAATGAAAAATGAAACAGCATGTATGGCTGATAAAAAAGTTGAAGGAAAAAAGATGATGTATAACTTTTATAAACTATTATGCAACCATTAAAATAATAATGTAGAAACTCATAAGATATTTGTGGAAAAGGGTCCATAATTCTTTTAAAACTAAAAACAGTAACATCCACACAAATATTAGGTTAGAGGATTTAATACTTATTTTGGGTCCAACCAGCAGAGAAAAATCACACAACTTTAGACTGAAAAGTTTCATAATCAGAATTATTAATTATAGTGGGCAATGAAAAAGTAATGAGGAAATAGATATCAGCTACATAATAAATTTAATACTCATTCAATAAATCTTACTTTTCATTTAATTGCAACATGAAGCATAAACACAAGGATAATATGAACACTTTTCCTTCTAATTGCTATTGGCTCTTTCTCAATATAACCACTTAGTTGAAAAAAAAGAGTTTGTAAGTCAATGTTTCCTATCATTTAGATTGGCTAAACTTAAAAAATCTTCTGGTCTGGTCTTGCAAGCCATGGCTTGTCATCACCTTGGCTTCTATCTGAGATTTTATGCAGGCCATAAAATGCATTTTGTATCAATGGCCTCCTATGTACCAATTAATGCAGGGCTGAAGATGGCATTAAAATCCATCAGATGCTTTCCATCTTAAAGTAAGCAATCTCCAGTGGACTTAAACATAGTTGCTGCTTTATCTATACTGACTAGCAAGATTACATATGAGTGCACTCAGGATGATTTAAGGAAATGTCTTGTCCTATCCTTTCTTTACTCATCCCTTCTTTTTTACATCTCTCCTTTATTTAAAAAAAAATGAATAAGCCAGAAAACTCCAGTCCATTTCTAAAAATATTTCAACTGGAGAGTTCGTGTAATATTCTTCTCTAATGTATATAATACCTAATAATTTATGTCTAAAGCTGAAAGAAAGCTCAAATTAATCTTTTATTTAATTAATTAATCTTTTATTTTAAATATCCATGACTGTACTAGTAAAGATATTTTTTTCATCCCTAAATTATTTTTCAAAATTTTAATTGGTACATTATAGTTGCACATAATGGTGGGAATTGTTCTTACATATTTATACATGTATACAACATAACAATATAATTTGGTCAATATCATTCCCCAGTATCTTCCCTTTTCCTTTCGTCCTCCCTTCCTCTGGTCCCTTTCCTCTATTCTACTGATCTACCTTTGATTTTCATGAGACACGCACAGCTTTCTTTTCCTTTTTCCTCCCTAGCATTCAGATATGAGAGAAAACACATGACCCTTGACCTTCTGAGTTTGTCCTATTTTGCTTAACATAATATTCCATCCATTTTCTTGCAAATGACATAATTTCATTTTTCTTATATGTCTGAATAAAACATATATATATATATATATATATATATATATATATATATATATATATGTATGTATCTCACATTTTCTTTATTCAGTCATCTGCTGATGGACACTTAGTATGGTTCCATAGTTTGGCTATTGTGAACTAAACTGCTATAAATGAGGGTGTGCATGTATCAATGTAGTATGATAATTCTTTATCTCTGTTATATATTTAAATATAAAAGACATTTATAACTTTACTCCTCTAAATGATTCCACTATAATTTCATGTCCCCAAATTGTAGGAGATGCTTGGTCCATTTTCTGCTTAAAATATTAGATCTATGTTTCCATAATCCCCACTAAACTTTGGCAAATGGACCCAGAGACCCAATACATGCTCCTGGATTTGAAAAATAGAGTACATATCAAGTAAAAAGCTATAGGGGGTGGGGAGAAAATGTGTTATATATACACAATGGAATATTATTCCTTAAAGAGGAATGAAATTATGGCATTTGACAGTAAATGGATGGAGCTGTAGAATATCATGCTAAGTGAAATAAGCCAATCTCAAAGAAACAAAGGCAAAATGGATACATGGATGCTAATTCACAATAAGAGTTGAGGGGCTAGGGAAGAATAGACATACTTTGGTTTATATAGAGAGGAGTAAATGTAGGGGAGAGGGAATTGGAGTAGGAAGGGTAGTAGAATGAATCTACATCATGTACAACCAGAAAACCGAGACGTTATATTCCATTTATGTTTGATTTGTCAAAATGCATTCTACTGTCATGTATAACTAATTAGAACAAATTCAAAAAAGACAGACCACTGATGAACAAAAACAAAACAAACAAACAAACAAAAAGTATAGCATTACTGGGCATAGTGGCACACACCTGTAATCACATCAGCTTGATAGGATGAGGCAAGAGGATCTCAAGTTCAAAATCAGCATCAGGAACTTAGCAAGACTATAAGCAACCTAGTAAGACCCCGTGTCTAAATAAAATATACAAAAGGACTGGGGATATGTCTCAGTGGTTAAGTGCCCTGGGTTCAATCCCCAGTTTAAAAAAAAATTCTCAAAGTGAAAGCCTAATTGTGTACTTTCCAGGGGCAAAAATGTCCATTAAAATTCTTTAAAAAATGCTTTTAAAATAATACTGTAGTTACATATTAATTTATTTGGTAGTTTGATTTGATTTGAAATAATAAAAATACTTTAATGGTGAAATATAGCATTCAAGTAGAGAACAGAAGTTGCAGTGGTTGATTTTTTAAGTTGCAATTTTATTGAGGTCTACTTTTACTTCTCACTTGATCTGACCAGCATACCTGGTGTGTTGTCCCAACACCTGTCTCTTGATTCAATCAGCAATATTCCTTTACACCTGTACTGATTTTACCCCACCCACTGTCTCATAAACTTTTATTTTTTTTTCTTGGCTTTATTTTTTAAACTTTTTATTCATTCCAATTAGTTATACATGACAGCAGAATGCACTTCAATACATCATACATAGATGGAGTATAATTTCTCATTCTTCTGGCTGTATGTGATGTGGAATCCTACCGGTTGTATTTAATGAATTTTCTCCTTCATTGGAACATGAGTTCTGCAAAGCCAGCAACTCTTGTTACATCATTAGGATCTCCAAGGTTTAGTGCATTCATTGTTACCACAGGTATTTATCAAATGTCTATTTTCTCCTGGGTATAGGTACTGGGTACAATATAGTTGAATGAAAAGAGAGAGATGGTTCTGCAGCTCCTTGAGAATAATAAGTATAAAAGTAAACTTACCACATCTGACACATGCCTGTAATCCCACCAGCTCAGGAGGCTGAGGCAGGAGGATCACAAGTTCAAGACCAACCTCAGCAATTTAGCAAGGCCCTTAAGCAATTTAAGAAGGCATTGTCTCAAATTAAAAAATAAAAAGGGTTGGGATTTGGCTCAGTGATTAAGCACCCCTGGGTTCAATCCCTAGTGAAAGAATGGAAGGAAGGAAATTTACCAAGGAATAGTTACAAATTCATACAACTTTGATAGCATAAAAGAGGAGGGAATTGCAATGTACAATAACCATAAACAATTTCTGAGGGTAAATGGGTCTTCCCTGTAGAGGCCCCTTTGGAGGATGGATGCTCAGCCAAGCATCCTGGCAAAGGAAAGAGAGTGCATGGAGATGCCCAGTCAGGAAGATTCAGTAGCAACTTAATGGAGAAATGAAGCAAAGACCATGCTGGTAATTGTCTGAAAATAAACTGTATAGGAACATGATAAAAACTAGGGACATAATCCCAGTCTCCAAGTAGGTCATACAGACCAATGACATCAAGGAAGTCTCAATTTTGTCCTTTCAGTCCTCTATGCCATTCTTAATTCTATTCTTTCCTCTTTCACTCAAGGAAGATATTGCTTATGAATCATGACATTCTTCCCCACTGAAGACAGACAGTCTTGAGATTTTTCTTAACTCTTCTGTCAGTAAGAGTGCTTTTGGCAACCACTACAAATTATTCAAAATAGGGCACTTGGGATGATATCATCTTGCCCTTCCTAAGTAGTTAATGCCATATTTACCTAATGAATGAAAGATTGATAGCTGTTTGAGAGAGACAAGAACTAACACAAATTTAGAAAACATGTGCGCGTGCGCACACATCACACACACACACACACACACACACACACACACACACAGCAGTGCACAATGTAAATGGATATGAAGCCAAGCTCATTACAGGCACTAAGTTGGTCAGAGTGATTATAAAGATGTTAGAAATAAAAGTAATAATGATGAAAAAGGATGGACTATCACAGTAACTAGAGGGAGTTTGCATTTCAGATTACTAAATGAGAGAAAAATGACCAAAGCATTGCATGCCTTTAACAACTTTGTGGATTTTACTTGTGTAAGACATATCCTTACCCTTCAAGAAGATGACCATCTCTAAGTGCATATAGCTACTGGAGATCAGCATCTTGATCTAATCTAAGTAGCCTCAAAATGATTAACTTACTGGCTCTGCTAATTCTACCTGTTAGTCTATGGAATGAGACTAGAAGCCCAGACTAGAAGCTATGGTCAACCAATTCAAAATCTTTATTTTTTTCCTCACCTGCATTGGGCAAACCATGTATTTTAGATGTAAAATGCTAGCATTTATAATTTAGTAAGGGCTAAACTCAAATGAACTCTAATGAATTATTAAGATTGAAAAAATCAAACAGTGAGAAATCAAAGAATTCAAAGCTTTAGTTCTTATAATGACATGTGTTGGAAATGTGTTACCTACACTACATACTGAAAATCTCTCTGGATGTAAGTTGATGCTTTAAGACCTATCCACAGGACAGTCACACACTCTGATAAATCTTTGCTGACTCTAAGCTTTTCTGATAAGTTTTCAATATATTGTTTCACTTTAGGATGGTCTACAATAGATAGTTTTTCCTCATGTTTATTCATAACTACCCCTTTGAATGTCTTTTTTGTTAGTACTGACCTTTTTACATGTATTATTTCTAATGCTCACAATAATCCAGCAAAGATTATACCCATTGCTACCTTATAGACAAAGGAACTGCAGTTTAGAGAATATAAACAACTTTTCCAATTTGCATAATGAGGTCCATGATAGGGTTGGGATTTGAACACAGGTGACCTCACCCCAGAGCTCCTATCATTCCTCTACCAGCACATTAATTTAATTGCATCCCTTAGCAATATATGGGTTGGGGGAAATCAGATGAACATTGCAGACACCACATTTGTAGGGGCTTCCCTTGTAGATGGTATAAGAAGGGGTGATCTGTGTAAGAAAAAGAGTCATTCTCATCTGATACTGAGAAGCTCTGGGACAGGGCTCATATACCTTAATAGCTCCCCAAATCCCTCTGATGGCATCTGAGCAATGTGTGTGATTGGCACCTTCAACTTTCCCCACACAGCCTCAGGCCATTTACGATTCTAATCAACTTTAAATTTTCTAACATATGCTTAGGTTAACAAGTGTCTCCTTATAAATACTGCCAGATGTAGGGTTCAACAAATTCATTGATAGCCAAAACTCCACATATATTCTCTTCCCCACTTCTATCTTACAATCATGGATGACATTTTGGTCCAAAACAATAATAGAATGGAATCCATTTTCTTTTCCTTGGGAAAAAGTAAAAAGGAGAGAAAGCACACCTACTGGGTGATATACAGCAGGTAATCTGCTGCTTCATCTTCCTAAATAACCTACTGTTGTATAACTATTCAATTTTAGCTCATATTCTCTTTCATTAGATTCCTGATTCTTGTGTTATATTGTGCAGCTCATAAAAGACTGATTCATCTTTGCAGAAAATGGACCCTGTACTTTCAGAGCTTCATCTAGTAGATATTCCAAAGCAGATCCTGAGACGAGCAGCTGGTAGGATGGGGGAGGTGGCCAGGATGGCAAGGAGTCCTAACGAGACTGTTAATGGGGACAATAAAGGGGAATGGATGCCATTCATTATTAACAATGAATATAGGCCCTCTTCCCAAGAAGATACACCATCTTTCGAAACTGAAATTATGCCTTTCTCATGCCTTCCTGAACTACTGCTTTTTTTAAAAAATATATTTTTTTAGTTGTTGATAGACCTTTATTTTATTTATTTATATGTGGTGCTGAGAATCAAACTCAGTACCTCACACATACCAGGCAAATGGCTACCACTAAGCCCCAGCCCTAGACCCTGAACTACTGCTTTGATTGTGATTTTTATTAACAACTTTACATGTGCTATAATAATATCACACTGAATGGAACAGATTGATAGTCCTACAGAGATCCCTGCCCTTTTCAAATTTTTCTCAGCTTTCTGAGCAGGCTGTGGGTGGTGAGTGCAGCTCTCTCATTTGCCAGCAGAGACCAAGTGCTGCAAGATTTTTAAGTGAGCACCTTCCCAAGGCATCTAACCAAAAGGGCAGATGTGAAAAATCACCCTAAATTCCTAGAATGGGCATACTATGAGTCAGTTCCAATAGAGGTGAATCTAATCATTGTGAGCTATAAACAACTGTTCACAAAACTACTACTTATTAGCACTGCAAGCGCCATTCAAAAGGAAATTTTCTAACAGTAAACATAGCAGAAAACTGCAATTACAAACTTTCAATGATTGCAATCCATGGAAAAGCTATTGAATGATAAATTGAAGGGCAAGAGAAGATTATCACCTGCTTAACTAGGCTTCTATTGATTCTATCAAGTTGTTTGCCTGGAAATATCTGGGCTATGATGAAAAAGTTGAGAAAAACTAATTTTTTTCCATATCTAAATATTATTAATTATAAGCATTCATTTTGAAAGTTATGTGGCACTTTGACTGTCAGAAAAAGATTTGCTTGACAGCTACTAATTACACTTAATAATAAATAATATTTATCATTTGCATAATTATTTTCACATTTAAGTTCTTTCACAAATTTTGCTTCCTCATACACTATGATGCACATATGGAATATCAATACAATTTCACTGTGCAAGTAACCTTGGGATATTCCTGTGGATTTAGCCCCAAATAGAGTAAGTTCTCATGGGAAAACTGTGGTCCTTAATTGGATCTATACATTAACAAGCCATTATAACTGCATTTTTAATTATGGGATCAATATTGAGCTATCTTTGAAGGTTTTCTAAGGGACATTTTGGCAAACTGTGGAGGTAATTGCAAAACTGTGCAAAGTACTTAGGGAAGACAGGGGTGTGGAAAAATAAGATCAATGTGAACATATAAACTTAAATTTTTTAAAAAATTACACATATGAGGGTATAAACTGAATGTGACCTAGTGATGATTGCATATTTAGAAATTTGTTCTAAGTGTGTAACTAGAAAAGATCAAAGAAATATGTGTACAGTGCCATTGATTGGAGAATTTGTAAATGGAAACATTTTGAGACAACTTAGGTGCCCAACAATAGGAGATTATTTAAAAAGTGATCCCATATTTTGGAATAGGAAGTATCTTGGAGGTTAGCTGATGAAGAATGTTAGATCACATGGGAAATGGTCATGTGTAATATTAGGTGAAAAATGTGTTAATAAAGTTATATAAATAGCACATCCTAATGCTATTGAATAATGTATGTATAAAATATAAGTAAACATATTTATGTATATGGTTATGCATATAAAAATAGGAAACTATAACTATTTATGCATATAGACATGCAAATAAAATAGGAAAATTTTAAAGATAGAAACTATAGTACTTATTTTCTCAAAAGTATATGTACAAGGAAAATTATAGGGCCTTGAAGAGAAATAGAAGACACTAGAAGGTGGAAATACCTCTCTTGTTTATGGAAAGGCAGAATTAATATCATTAAAATAGCCATATTACCAAATGCAAACTACAGATCTACTGCACTTCCCATTGAAATACCAAGAACATTCTTCAAGAACTTGAAAAAACAAAAAAAGTTCTAAAATTAATATGGAAGAACAGCAGACCCAGAATAGCCAAAGAAATTCTGAGCAAAAACAGTAATGCTGGAGGTATGACCATTCCCAATTTCAAACTACATTACAGAGATTTAATAACAAAATCAGCATGGTACTGGCATGAAAACAGACACATTGACCCATGGAACAGAATAGAAGACACAGAGAAAGCCCATAGATGCAGTCATATGACAAAAGTGCCAAAAACATGCACTAGAGAAAAGGCAGACTCTTTCACAAACAGTACTTGAAAAACTGGATATCCCTATGTAGAAGACAATTAGATCCCATTCTCTCATCCTGCATAAAAGTCAACCCAAATTGGGTTGAAGAACTAGAATTTATACCAATAATAGTAAAAACTGCTAGAAAAAAAAATCAAAAGGTCAACACTTCAACATATAGCACAGCAAGAACTCCCTCAGTAGGACTCCTATAGCTCAGGAAATTATACAATGAATTAATAAATACAGTCGGATAAAATGAGTCTGTCATACTATGAGTGTGTTTAATTAGTGTCTTGTAGCTCCTTAGACTTGTTTTTCATACATATGACAAGTCACCAATGAAAAAGTCATATCTATATTGCTACTTATCCTCATGGAGTTCCATGTCCAAAGCAGAGCCAGCTTGCCATGGCATCTGCTTTTGTGACTCTTTAGCCATAGTCCTTATCACATACAGTAGTTCTCAATCTTCATTGCATATTGGAATCATCTGAAGGCCTTAAACTACACAAATGTCTTGGTCCAACTCCCAAGAAAATCATGTTTATTTGGTATAAGTTTCAGCTTGGGCTTTAAGACTTTAAAAAATTCCCCAAGAGATTCCATTGCATAGCCAAAGATAATAATATCAGGCATCATTGATTCTCTGTCTAGAGGGGAAGTCAGAATGCTTCTCATTTTATGCTAGTTTTGATGCTCATAGAGATATATGTCTATCTCTTTGAAGTACCTTCAGAAGGTCCCTACAAGTGTTCCCTGTAGTCACTATTTTCAAACAGAGTGTGGTGAACCTTCAAATGTGTTCAATTCTTTCATAGCTTTCCAACATGGCAGCAGATGGGTAGAATTTCTTTTGTTTACCATCCTAAGCACGTTATGTGGTAGACATAATTATTCCCATTTTATAGACTGAATAACTGAGATTCCGAGAAAATAAGTGAAGTACACTTTGCCATGAAGCTAGCAATTTTTTTAAAAAGAGAAAGCTCAAGTCACCTTACTCATCTTACTCAGGTGTCATTCTTTTATTTACATCACTGATACTTTGTCATGGGTGAACAAAAGAAGAGCACATGAATAAAACTGGAGTAGCGTATGAACAGAAAGAACGCTGGAATCCTTTACACAAGACTCAATGTGTGTTAGCCAGGAGTGATGTCTAGTCAGCTGTATTTACAGTCCCATAAATTGGAAGAAACATCATGACAAAAGGAAATTTTATGAATCCAGTGAATAGCACATCAGATGAAATAAATAATTAATAGACAGAGTAAAGATCACAGAGTTGGTTCTGATAACACAGTATCTAAAATAAGTGTTGATGTGTTTCTCCAACCTTTCTGTCTACCAGTCCAGGTGCAGGGGGAACAAAATAAACTATTATAGATCTGGTAAAGGTTAAACAAATAGTAAAAACAATCGGTGGAGATGAATTCCAAATTGATGATTCTTTTCTCAAAAAACATTTATTTGCAATGTTAATTCAATCTCAAGGCCATTGTAGAAATAACATTTTTTTTTTTTTTTGGTACTCGAGTCCATGCCCAAATTAAATCCAAATGTTTCTAGAATCCTACAACTAATTATTATCAAGGTTTATTAGAGAACCAGGGTCACTCATTTTATAGGTGAGAAAACTGAATTAATAAGTGATGGAATTATAAACTAAAAATCAACATAATTCCTGTCAGTAGCCAAAGCAAGGCTAGCAAGCAGACCTCCTGTTTCCTCTTCACTTAATCATTCAACATTCTTTATCTATTTAAGCACCACCAATGCACTGGTTTGTGAAATCAGAACATTGCATTGTAACATTCCCATGATAGTCAAAATACTAGACTCCAGCAGTGCTTCCATAGTCTTTGAACATAACATGAAACAACTGACAATCATAATCTGAACTTCTTTCTAAATGAATTATGATATATTCAGTTAAATTTCAACACTGATTTTAGTATATTTCCTAGTAGGTGAGTCTTCCCTGGTCTCTTCACAAAGCTCTACATGCATAGAGTTCCTAAAATTTGTGATTTGCTAGAGGATATGCTTATATTTACCATGATCATTCATCCAGTAATAGTAAATGCTCATAGGAAGGAAAACAAAGAGTTGATAAATGTACACAGTAAAGTCTTATATTCATTTTTTTATGAAAAGCAGAAAACAATTTGCATTAGAATCCAAACTCCACATCATATATGAGGCTTAAAGTAATATAATGTACTTCTATGCAATAGCATACTAAGAGAATTCTTGACTATTTTAATCAACTGAAACACATCATTAGTTCTTCATGACCACTAAAAAGGTATTCATTGAAAAGACACAAGCAACCTTCTTAGGTAATGGAAATATAAATGCTTTTCAAGCTTATTTATGATTGTTTATTTCTATCCTGATCAACATTCAGTTTCTCAGATTTCAGGATAAAAGCAAATTGCCAGGTGATGAAGGACATGTAGTAAATACAGAAAAGAAAAGTCAGAGTAGGTGACATGGCTGTGTTCAACTCAGCTTCTCCTCCCTTTGCATATCTATAAAACAGGGAACACGACATGTTAGACTCATGATTCTGCCTTCACATGTTTGGGAGGGAATTGGAGATCCAAGCTCATTGTGCTCCATTCTGCTACTAGAAAAGAATTTGCTAATGTTAGTGGCTAATGACCAGATATGGAAAGTGAGTGGAATTTTTGCTCCACAAAGGTTTGCATTAGTCACAAGGTTTTGCCTGAGACATGTCCTATGGTCTAGTCATATGTGATTTGAGGGATGGAGAAGGCAGGGGGGAGAGGGAGAGAGAGAGAGAGAGAGAGAGAGAGAGAGAGAGAGAGAGAGAGAGAGAGGTGGGGGGGGGAGGTGTAGGACCTCATGCAGAATTCCAAAATGGCAGGACAAGGGCCACTCAGTATTAATGAATCATATTTTGATAATATTTGGTATTCTGGCTATTGCTTCTTGTATCCAGAGCCCCTGGAACTTTTATCACACACTTCAGAGATCTGGTATTATATAAAATACAGTATGCAAATCACACAGTGCAGCATGGAGTATATAATAAGTTCTCAAGGAATATCAACTAGTTGGCTTTGGAATTCTACCTATACTTTCATTGCTGAACCAGTTTATATAATACCAGGTATCCTGAGCCTTATGATAAAAATAGATCCATGTGTTCTAATAGATGAAAAGCTATTTGAAATTCTAAATAACAGACTGTGCTATTTCAGGTAGGTAGAAGCTGTTGACTGGGCATTCCCTTGAGACATAGGTACTGACTGAAGGACTCAGGGTGTTGAAACCAGCCTGGAAGTGGATGGTAAGCCATTACCCAGGCACTGCTGCCTCCTGTTCAGCAGAAGGATCTCATGCAAATTGCTTTCTGAATCATTAGCTGTCATCTATCCCTAACTCTCTTCCTGCAGCTGTTCTTTCTGATTCTGCCTGCAAACTTTTTACTGATATTTATTTTTCCAGTTGTAGTTGGACACAATACCTTTATTTCACTTATTTATTTTTATGTGGTGCTGAGGATCGAACCCAGGGTCTTGCACATGCAAGGCAAGTACTCTACCACTGAGTCCCAGCCCCAGCCCCAAACTTTTCACATTGGTTATGCTACTGAGGCAAACCAGTTGCCTCTCTGCAGCTTTTGTTCCTGCTGGGGGTTAGAATCAAATCACAGAGATCAGCAAAATATGGATGGGACTTGTACTCATATATTTATTGCAAGAACAGATGCCTCTAGGCCAGTGTGATGAATGCCTTTGGGATTAACCTGTATGAATTAGCTTTTATACAGGTTCACATGAGAGTATCATCCAGGTTCCAGAGTTATATGCTGCTATATTAAAATTATCTCTTTAAGGATTTCCTAAAGTGTCCATAATTTAAGAAGTACCTTTAGATCATATTCTTCCTCTTGGCTAGAATATGTCGATGCTATTTTGGGGAATATATGATTCTGAGATATGTTTGGGTCTGCTCAGGCAAAATAAAACGATACCTGAAATTATGAGAAGTTCATATGGAAATCACTTCTCAGGCACACAACTTTCTCCTATGTCAACAACATAGGAGACACAACTCAACCATGTCTGAAAATCTGAAGGGAGAAGTAGGGCCAACCCCAAACAATGGTAATGTGAGTATTGGGTGAATTAAAGTAAGTCGGATATTGAACCAGATGATGCGTGAGAGTTATAACAAGCAAGTTTGGTTATATCTGCAGAGATATTATTCTAAAAAATTGCAAGAAAAGTCATCAGTCTCCATTTTTTTTTTTGTTTTAGGCCTTGATGAATACTTTATTCTTTATTTGTTTCAGCTTAGTAGTCACAAAACTCTTGCGAAGTAATGAGGGATAGAAATGCATTTAAAAATAAGAAATGGGGCTGGGATTGTGGCTCAGTAGGTAGAGCACTTGCCTAGCATGTGCATGACCCTGGGTTTGATCCTTAGCACCACATAAAAATAAATAAGTGAAATAAAGGTATAGTGCCCAACTACAACTAAAAAATAAATATTAAAAAAAAGAAATCCGTGTGTTACATTTAAATCATGCTTACTGCTTTTAGTGGTGAAACATTATATATATTCCCTGACTGGTAGTATCAAGGAATAGAATATCTTTGTGTCTGATTCTTAAAAATTATGTTATACTCTACTCTATAAAAAGAGCATAGTAAGCATTTGCTGAGTAATCACCATCTCATTTAGTTAACTGAGCATAAAGTAAGCTTTGCTCTTGCATTTAGCAATTTAACCTGTTGAGAAACTCCAAAAGGAAAAGGTACAAGTTCTATATAAACAAATTAAGGAAAAAGAAAGGAAAAAGAAAAATAAATGATGTTTTACTCAAATCCTAATTTTCTATCATGGCCTAATACAACATCAGGAATTAAATAATTTGGAATATTCTAAAAATTATATTTATCCATATCACCTCCCCCTAAAATCGATGATTGGCATAAACTCAAATCAAGCAGGGAGAGACTCCTATTATCTTATATCCGAATTTTTTTTTTTAATTTTTAAATTTTTTTAATTAGTTACATATGACAGTAGAATGTATTTATGCACTTTGGTAAATCATATATTTATGGGGTACAGTTTCTCATTTTTCTGATTATACATGTTGTAGAATCACATTAATCATGCCATCATATATATATATATATATATATATATATATATATATATATATACACACACACATAAAATAATATTGTCTGTTTCGTTGTACTACCCTTCCTATCCCCACATCCCCTTCCCTCCCCTCCCTTCACTAATCTATGGTAACTCTATTCTTCTTTAGTAACCTCTCTTTATTGTGAATTAGCATCCGCATATTATAGAATACATTCAGTCTTTGTTTTTTTGGGATTGGCTTATTTTGCTTAGCATGATATTCTCCAACTCCATCAATTTACAGGCAAATGCTAAAATTTCATTCTTCTTTAAAGCTGAGTAATATTCCATTGACCATATATACCACATTTTCTTTATCCATTCATCTATTGAAGGACACCTAGGTTGGTTCAATAGTTTATCTATTGTGTTGAGCTGCTATATACATTGGTGTGGCTGCATCACTGTAGTGAGAGACTTGGGTCAAATGGTGGTTCCATTCCAAGTTTTCTGAGAAATCTCCATACTGCTTTCCACAATGATTGTACCAATATGCAGTCCCACCAGCAATGTATAGGGTGCCTTTTTCCCCACATCCTCGCCAACATTTGTTGTTGCCTGTATTCTTGATGATTGCCATTCTGACTGGAGTGAGATAAAATCTTAGTATAGTTTTGATTTGCATTTCTCTAATTGCTAGAGAACATTTTTTTCATATATTGGTTGATCAAATGTATTTCTTCTGTGAAGTGTCTGTTCAGTTCCTTAGTCCATTTATTGATTGGGTTATTTCTTTTTTTCGTGTTAAAGTTTTTTGAGTTCTTTATATATCCTAGAGATTAATAATTTATCAGAGGTGTGTGTGGTAAAGATTTTCTCCCAATCTGTAAGTTCTCTCCTCACATTATTTCCTTTGCTGAGAAGAAGCTTTTAAGTTTGAAACCATCCCATTTATTGATTCTTGATTTTATTTCTTGTGCTTTAGGAGTCTTGTTAAGGAAGTCAGATCCTAGGCTGACATGGCAAAGAATTGGGCCTGTTTTTTTCTTCTGTTAGGCACAGGGTCTCTGTTCTAGTGTCTAAGTCTTTGATCCACTTTGAGTTGATTTTTGTACAGTATGAGAGATAGAGGTTTAATTTCATTTTGCTACATATGGAATTCCAATTTTGCCAGCACCATTTGTTGAAGAGGCTATCTTTTCTCTAGTGAAGGTTTTTGGTACTTCGTGTAGTATGAGAAAATAAAAGCAAATTTTTTATGGAGCCTTCTTTACACTCTTTTTTGTAGGTTACTGAGGGAAAAGTAGCTGCTGAGCACATCCAAAAATAGATTGATAAAAAACAAATAATGTCTTCCTTTGTTTTGAATTTGAAATGTTTAAAAATCTTTTAAGAGTTCCCCTATTTAGGCAGACATACCTAAAGAACCATAAGTAAATTTAATTAGAACAGAGAGGCAAAAATTTCTCACTAATGGAAATGGTGAATACAATTGGAAGTCCATATCTAGACTCAGCTAGAAAATCACAGAGTGCACGATAACTTGGTATGGAGACAGGTCATGGAGGTCAACTTTAGTTACAAACAGAGTCATGTGTAATAATTTGCTAAATCTTCCTTATGTGCACCCCTCTTTTAATCCTTACCAAATGAACAGGGTTCATTACTCTCATCCTCCATATTTGGAAACAAAGACTAGGAGTGACGTATATCTCAAACCACAGCATATTATGGATCTCAATTATCTCTAGGCCTTTTGAAACTGTGAGAGAGTCTTTCCTCTTCTCTCTCTTACCTGAGACTTTCATCTTCTTCTATGGTCAGTTCATATCTTACCTCTAACCTTTCTTGTCTTCTATTATCCAGTCAAAAAGTCCTTCTGGCTTCTTAGGAAATTTGGTCATTCTCAGTCAAATGCTCAGTAGGTAATAAATACATAAAAATTTTTTAAATGAATAAACATAAAAGACTATTAAAACTGACACTTAATGGAAAGAGAACAGGCTTTTAGAGGTTAAATAACTTTATCTGAAGGTACATAAAAGTAGAAAGTGATAGGAATCAGAATTCGAATTTTAAAGTACATGTGAAAACCACAAGGATAGTTAGAGTTATCTATATCAGGGCAGAATATGCCCAGATTAAATTCTTCACTAGTCCCTAAATAACAAAAAGGAGGTACCAGATATCTAAAACACTTAATTTCCTAGGCATCCAACAAGGTGATGGTAAAACTTCCTATGAAAAGATGAACTGCAGGCAGGAGTACTCTCTTGGCCTTCACATTTAACTCTGAGTCATTTCTCTGATGAAATCCTTGTCTAATTCAGAGAATGACCTTGACCAAGTAGCTTTCCTGTACACCTTCCATTTCCTCTTCTATAAAATACTATTGGCAGGTCTTGCTCTACCTGCCTCATAGAGATGTATATACAAAGCTCTTTGGAAAACAATAAAAGCTCTCTTCAAAAGCAAGCAAATATTTTAAATGTCATTGCCAGAGAACTTCTAAAGAGGGACTTCTTTATGGTAAAAGAAACATTAGCTTATCAATTGTACAGCTAAAGCATACAAAATTTAAGGTAGGATATTCTTGGTGCAATAATAATTTCAAGTAAATCTCTCGAAGGATAAGTAAAGAGTTAGTCAAAACCTCTTTCAGATTATTTTGATTTAATATGGACAGCATCCCTTAAGAAGTTATGGAAATTTAGATACAGAAACTTCAGTCCTAGATTGTAATGTGACATTTTATTTTTTCTAAACCTCTGCTGCCAGTCTTGCTATCAGTTGAGTTGCAATGTAATATATTACTGCATTTCATTTCTAGGCAAGAACATTATTTACTCACAGGAGAAATACTTTCCTGAGGAAAGATTGTCTTTGGGAACTTTTCAAGGACATTTGAGAAATACTTCAGTCCAAATCACAAAATTATGAGCATTTGTTTGTGCCTCTGTGTTCCAAGGGAACCATTTTTAAAAATCTTTCATTGAAGTTTATTACAAACATTCATCTTCCTTTCCAAAAAAAATAGCAATTAACAAAACTTCATTGATTTCCAGTTTTCCTAGGTGTCATTGCATAATGCATATTTTTAATCAATTCACATCATCATGTTTGCCTCTTTCAAGAATTCTTTCTCCCTTTCTGAATTTTGACCTTGTATGAAAAGTTTTATTTTCAATAACAATTTACTTCAAATAAATCTTTTTCAGCACTCACCATTTTAAAACCACATTCACTTTCCTTATCTACTTCTAATTTAGCAAACTATGTGAAAAAATGCTATATGACACCAATATCTAAAATTTATATAGAGACTAAATGCTGGGCATAAGGCTAAATAGAGTCTTACCTAATCCTATAAAGTAGGTATTATTAATAATATCACTTGGCAGAGGAGAACACAGAAGGACAGTAAGCTTGAGTGACTTGCTGGAGGTCCTACACTAGTGACTGGTATGGCTGAAGGTTTTTCTAAATCTAGTATTGAGAAGGTGCTGCTATCCCTCCCTGCACCCAATAAAAGGAAGACATCTAAATCTGAATTGGGGAACAACATGAATGTGACTTAGAGTGATTATGTGGAACCATATTATCTTGTAATAATCCCTGTCCCTACCCAGCCTCACTTTAGTTTTGGGGAAACATTCTTTTTCTTCTTCTTTTCTTTCCTTTCTTACACTTCAGGACAGAGAAAATGATATGTAATAAGAAATAGATATGTAGTAAGTTATGAGTGAAAAAAAATAAATACAATAAATCCTACTTTTGTTATGGTCTGAACTTTGTCATACTCTCCAATACAATAGTATTAAGACGTAGACAGGACACATGGTAGGCACCATCTACATTGCAGATACTTATTCTTTTGGCATCTTGATCTTGGACTTTTTAAGCCTCTAAAACCATAAAAAGTAAATTTTTATTATTTACAAATTATCCAGGCAAAGGTATTTTGACTAGCAGCAAGAAAAAATTAAGACAATCTGCTTATATTGCTCATTTCTCTGATTTCCCCCATCATGCACGCCATTTGATTAGGTAATACATTTTCTCACTTCAGTTCAAACAGCATGTAGGAAACTCTTTCCTGGATTCCAACAATACTGAATCTCCCTTGACTTATTTGTCTAGCATTTCATATTTATTCTGCTTTTCACATATACTGGTGTGACTGTAAAATATCTGAACCCCTTTTTCCTATGGGTATCTCTAGAACTACTCTACTTGCCAAAATATAAGATCTGTAATTCCAAGACTGGAGATGCAGCTTGGTGGCAGAGCACTTGTTCCTCATTATCTTCAATATCTGGCACATAATAATTGACTCCAGAAAAAGTGCTCAATAAAGAACTACAGGACTTTATTTGAACAAATGAATACATGACTGAATCAATGATTTTGGTTGTGTGTAACATAAGCAACAGTGCCATTTAAAAATTTATTCAGGTTCTACTCCCCCAAATCCTCTCAAACTGGGTTCCACTGATAGGCACAAACAAAAATTTAAACAATCAATCAAACAAACAAACAAGAATCAAGCTCTGACTCTGATCTAAGTTGAAATGAAGGGTGCATCAAGAATGATTCTTCTAATGACCGAACTATATTCAGAATAGATCCTTGGATAAAACATTTTTAATATATTTGGGAGAAGGATGAAATAGGATTATCAGACCCATTATCCATTATTTAATTCTGGTTTCCAGTTTTCACATCCATTCCATTGAATTTGAATGCCTACAGGAGAAGCTCAGCCAAGCATTTATACCATCTCAATGACTACTGAAATATCAACTGATACACAGAAAGAAAGTTACCAAATTTCACAGAGAAAATATTATCATAAACTTAAAAATGTAGCACTCAGGGTCACTGGCATGCATCAAATCAAATGACTATTATTAAAGTTGAAAACTTGATGCCTATACTGGGAAATTGCTTCCCATTTTAAGATTTGGAAATTAGAAATATTTTAATGATTCACATTTCTTCATAGTTGCCATCCAGGAGATTATAAAATCAATTTTTATAAATTATGCTTATAAAATTATGCATATATGTTGCAATGGAAGATTAGAACAAGCTGCCTATTCTCTTCAAGGCACAACACAGCATAAAACAAACAAACAAAACATAGCAGTAACAACAAAAACCCAACTGTTCTATTTAGCCTCTTTAGTTATAAAATAATTACATTCAGAGTTATAAAAACTAAAACTTTCAAAGGAGTTGCACTCTGAAGAATATTTTTAAATACTAATGTGCTGTATGTGATTCATTCACAAAATCATCAAGGTGCAACTGTTCAATGCATATGTTTAACGATATCTTTATGATGTGGAATGAAGAACTGCATACAATCACATTGGCTTCAGCCTGAAAACAGGTAGAACATTTCCTATCTACTTGGATTCCCGTCATATGCATCTGACCAGCTGCTACAATCAAAATATATTGCACACAAAAAATAGCATCCCCATTGGTTTTTAATAGAGATGAGGACTGGATGACATTTCCCTCATTCTCCAATGTTACTGGAACAAAATTGACCAAATGATACTGGGCATGTGTGACAACATAACAACAAATCGCACTACAATTATAATGCTCTGATAAAAATATAGAAATAAAATATGAAGGCAAATTTATTGAACACCTACTTCATAATCAATAAGGCAATATACTAGAAGATTGAAAAAACTAACAATTAATGCTTAATGGCTTCAAGAAACAGATATCATCCCAGAAATAACAAAATGTGTAAAGTAATGTACTAAAGAATATTTTAATATCATTTTAGGTAGCATTAAGTCAAATACGTGAGCTAAAATATATTACTATGAAAGCAACATAAGCATTACTGGTGAAGAATGACCAATTTGTTAGGAGTGGAGGGGAGAATTTTGTTCATCCTGCAAAGTATTTTTGAAGTCTTTAAAAACCAAGTAGAATTTCGATCTATGAATAATTTGAAGGAACCTTCTAGGGAAAGGAAAAGGAGATACACTGGACTACAAGAGAGGGAAAGCCACTTATTCTTCAGATAACAGAGGGCAGTCCAGGTGAATTAATGTTCAGTATATAAAGGAAAAAAGTAGAGAATAAGATTAGGCATGTCTGAAGATGACAGTGTGCAGTATTCCAGTTAGAATGACAATTATCAAGAATACAAATAATAATAAATGCTGGTGAGGATATAGAGAAATGGGTACATTCATAATTGTTGGTGGGACTGCAAATTACTACAATTACACTTGAAAACAGTATGGAGATTCCTCAAAAAATTAGGAATAAAACCACTATATGAACCCAGCTACCACACTCCTCGATATTTACGCTGAAGAACTAAAATCAACATATTATAGTGATATGGGCACATCATTGTTTATAGCAGCACAATTTACAATAGCCAAATTATGGATTCAACCCAGATGCCCATCAGTGTAGCGTATGACTGGATTAAGAAAATGTGGTATATATACATAAAGAAGTTCTATTCAGCCATAAAGAAAAATTAAATAATGGCATTGGCTGGCAAATAGATGGAACTGGAGAAAATCATGCTAAGTGAAATAAACCAACTCAGAAAAGTAAGAGTTGAATTTTTTCTCTCATATGTGGAAATTAGAGTAAAATAAAGGGAAAAGGGGTGGGGGTGGATATCATAAAGGCATAGGGAAGATTAGTGGAGAAGAAGAGAGAGGGAGGGAAGGAAGACAAAGGGGAATATAAATGAAATGACTTTTTTTAAAAAAAATCATAGTATATGTATATACAAAGGTACCAAAGGGAATTCCACTTTACGTTTATGTAGAATAGATAAAATTCAGAAGAGTAGAAGAGGGAGAATAGAGGGAGAGAGGAGAAAAGAGGAGGAAGATGGGGGTGAATTCAAATTTCTTGTATGCATAATTTTGTCAAAATGAACCCAAATACTACATATTAAATATAATGCTCTAATGGAAGGAAGGAAGGAGAATAAATGAAAGAGAAAGAAAGAAAGAAAGAGAGAGAGACGGGGGGGGGGGGGGAGAAAAGGAGGGAGGGAGGGAGGATCTTGAATACCAAGCTTAGCAACTGGGAATTTGTCTGGTAGGCTATTTCTCAAATGAAGAAAGGCTGCCATGGTGGAGAAAAAAAACTACTAGTCAAAGTTATGAACTTGATCATTCAGTCTGGCCATCTGTCTTTCTACTGCATGAAGCTAACCAGAAGCAGGACGAGGTGGAAGATTATACATGGCTGAGGACAACCCATATAAAATCACGCTAATAACTTTCTGAATTCTGGAACTAAGTGATGTGAAAAAATGAGAATAGAGCACATGAAGTTCATGGAGATATATATATATATATTTGTTATCCATAGCCTCAAAAAATCAAGTCCTTCCAAGATGATAACTTATCTGTCTCACATTAAACCAATTACTCACTGATGGCTACATGACTTAAACAATGTAACATACAATAGAAATAAAATACAAATAAATTGCAAAATAAAACCTTAAATTGTGCAGATAGAATCTTCAGGAATCTGCTAGGTAAAACATGTAAAGTCATTACCAAATAAGAATATAGCAAAGATATATAGTAAATAATTACAAAATTTATGAAGAGACACAATAGAGGCTATGAAAGGAATTTTGGGGGGAATTAAATGACTAAAAGAAGACCTTAGGAAAACTGTTAAACTCCTTGAATCTAATTTGGTCAGAATGATTCTGTTTGATTTGAACTGTTAATGTTGAATATTAGGTGAAGGACAGTGTTCTGTTCTATAATCCAATTTTGTTTGGATAATCACTGAAGATAATATGTAATTCTATTTTCATTCTAGAAATTATGCAAAATTACAATTTACCCTATTTTTACTAGATATAAGATAAAATTTGCAGGTTTTATTTATATAATAGCAGTGAATTTCAACAAAATTTAAATTAAAATTGTTTTTTAAAAAAACTATTTAATCTTTAGTTATGATTGCTAATTTTAGGAAGATTTTTTCTTCTGGATATAAATTGTCTTAGAATAAAAAGGATTATTTGATTTGTGTAGCACTTTCCTTAATCCATATCTGGATAGCCTATTTAGGTCCAATAGGCAAACTTTAGAAGTTAAAACTTCCTAACCATAAAAAGCATTCAGGTTAAACCTTCTTGGGAGAATGTTTCAACTGTAAAATCAGCTGCTTCATAAGGTATTGAACATGTGTTATCATAGCACTAATTTGCAGTCAAATGAGCCTACAACACAGATATTGTGTAGATTTATGTATTGGAAACGGGATGAGCTTGTCTGTGGGCCCCCTTCCAACTGTCAAAATTTCAGCTGCACAACTGAGACTCAGAATTTCCCAGTGTTGCTAGAGACAAGAGTACTTTAAAATGTTCTACCAACAAAGGATAGACAGTCTAACTAAACCTACTTAATGTGAAAGTTCACAGGGCCCATTATAGCTCTTTCTATATCCCAGAAGCCCAGAAATCAAGAAACTTTTATCTAATCCAGCACTGCCTGAATATATTTTAAATGCAAAATTCTTCATTTTCCCCTTTTCACTTAACATTGATTATGTCCTACAGAAACTCAGGTGATATGTTCAAAATATTTAATAATGTTCAAGGGTAGACAGTAAACAATTAGACAAATGTCTAATTAGAATGACCATGAAATGATTATTCTGTGGAACATACTTGGGAGAAGGGACTCTGGTTTTAAACTGACAATATATTTAATAATCTAGTGCCATCAATCTGCAAAGTTGATTTAATTTTTTTTCTTTTGGAACTGGAGATTAAACCCATGGGTGCTTTACCACTGAGCCACATCCCCAGCCCTTTTTATTATTTTTTTTTAATTTAAATTTTTTTAAATTTTTGGGTATGGAGGTTGAACTCAGGGGCACTTGAGTACTGAGACACATCCCCAGCCCTATTTTGTATTTTATTTAGAGACAGGGTCTCAGTGAGTTGCTTAGTGCCTCACTTTTGCTGAGGCTGACTTTGAACTGACAATCCTCCTGCCTCAGCCTCCTGAGCTGCTGGGATTATAGGTGTGCATCATCACACCGAGCTTATTTTTTTATTTTGAGACAGGGTCTTTTAAGTTGCTTAGGGTCTCACTAAATTGAGTCTGGCCTTGAATTTGAAATCCTCCTGCCTCAGCCTCCCAAGTTATTGGGATATAGGCATGTACCACTGCCCGGAGCTTAAAGTTGCTTTAATTATCAGATTGCTTGGCTTATGTCTGATGGACTCTCATTGGCTGACATGATGCCAATAATTTCAGATAAATCTTACATGTTCCTAGCTTCATACCCATTTCCTAAGTTTAAAACAAACTCATTTTAAGTGGAATTTTTCTTAACTTTTGAAAATTAGTTGTAAATAAAACTAAAGGCAATTTTAAAATCTAAACAGAAAGTTTACAAAGTAAATTACTAGATATAAGTGTGAGCTAAAGTAAAAAAGAAGTTTCCATTAGCTATAAAAAAATCTCTTCTTAAACCTGGTTTGAAAAATAAATAGCAAAGATTGGTTATTACATTATTTTCTCTGTTGATTACCATTTGTATTAGAGTGCAAACATCTACTTAGATAACCTATTCTAGTTTCCTTCCTCTATAATTTCATGATATGATAACCTTTGAAATATATACATGTACATTTGCATATATTCGCAAAATCTTCAGATGGACATGTGAGAATCAACAACTATTACAAAAGGTGTCTAGGCTCTAACAACTGGTTAGGTGAAGAAAGAAAAATCCCCAAAAGAATTTACTGTTTATCTTTTCATCCTATGTGATTTTTTGAATATGTAATTCAAATGGATATTACAAAGAAAAAAGCAATGAAGAAGTTACCCTTTTAAGAAAGAAGCCAAAGAAAATGTGGTTGTATTCTTTGCCCAGAAGAATGCTGGAGAATTTGACCACAGACTTAAACAGGCCAAGAAATATGAAAGAAGAAGGAATTATTCAAATGTAGAAAATAAATGCCAGATTTTAAGAGGTACTTTTTTCTTTTAAAATATTTTTTTAGTTGTAAGTGGACACAATACCTTTATTTTATTTATATTAATGTGGTACTGAGGATCGAACTCAGTGCCTCACACGAACTAGGCAAGCGCTCTACTGCTGAGCAGCAACCTCAGCCTAAGAGGTACTTTCTGATATGTCCAGCAATTCATCTGACTCCTTTCATTTTATTTTTGGTCAAGGATGATGAGATGCTTTGTGCACATCAAGTCAATTGTTCATACCCTGATATAAAGTACTAGAGATGAAACAGAGCCCCAGAAGAAAATAATGGTAAGCTGCTATTGCCAGCACAGTACTTGGTTGATACAAGTATTTGTTGAATTATTAAATAAAAGATATGACTATATTTCTTCCTATCTAACACACAAACTAGATTGGTGGTTTCCAGTGGATGCTTTAATCTATTTCAACATGGAACTCATTTAGATGGGACAATGCCCTCCTCTGCCACATTTTAACCAACTTCAATTGTGCCCAGACAGTGAGTTGCATTATATTTCACTCTTCCTAGACACAGAACAATCCATTTTGCAGGCTCCCCTGCAGTTAGATGGTAGTCATAGTTTACATTATGGCCAAAAGGACATGGGTATTATCATTTTCAGGTCTAGCCAGGAGAACTCATACATTACTGTCCATGTTTCCATCTACTAAAATTTAAGAAGCCATGTGTTTCTGTAAAACAACTGCATCATAAGAAGGAAAGGACATGGGTTCCTGATTCACTACTTGGAGACAATCTACTATGAAACAATTTCCTTGTTCACACTGGAATCTGATAAAAATTAATGAAGTCATACCACTTGGACTTAAGGAGTACTTGTTATAGCATTTAAAAGTGACCACTCTGATTGATTGTTAATTAACACACTAGTGATAATCATAGATTGGTGATGCATCTCCTTAACACCAACTCTCTCCATTTTTTTTATTGTTCATTTACTCTATGTACTAGAAATTTTTAAATACCATTTCTTGATGACTAGTCCAGCCCATATTATCCTTCACACTTCTTTTTCTCTTTCTTCAGTTCAGCTTCCCAATAAGGAAAGGAACATTGTCCATTAGCTAGATAGACAAAATCCTGGAAGACTGGACCATAAAGAGATCATTGCTGAAAGGGTCTGTTCTGCAGGATTCATAGCCTGTGTTGGATTATGTATCCTGGGTTTACTTATGAGTTTGAAGGAAAAATAGTATGACTTTAAAGAAGGAAGGTCAATGACTAACCAAATTTCTAAAATCAATTAGATATTCATTTTCTTCCTAAAGTCTGTATCAGTTCACTTCTCAAAATCTTCTTTCTCTATTGTATAAATATAAATTATTACATAAAAACCACTACTATCCCCAATATCTATGTCATGGATGAAAAAATAGGACTTCTCTAGCATCCCAACTCAAATCAAAGAGTAATGGATGGTTTATACTGAGCAGAAGAATCCTAAGGTCATGTCTAGACCCAGAGGGAAAGAATACATTAGTAATTAATGAAATGAATGTGGAAAGAAACAGTGGTGGCATATGTGCCAGAAATTTATATTCCAGACCTAAATTATTTCCTTGTTATACAAAGTAAAAAAAAAAAAGTACTAGTTATTCAAGTGGTGCAAGATGCTAACAATCCATTTGCCACTCTAATGAACATGTATGACTACTTAATCAGGACCAAGGAATGTACTTTCTAGAAAGGGAGAGAAAAACATGATCTCAGATGTGCCCAGCAGGACCTCCTAGGGTAAGACTCAACTTACCCCTAAATAGTAATTGACACAAGATAACAGAAGGACCAAAGAAGTGGTTTGCTTTATTGTGCACTTGAGGGATAGAAAGTAAAGATAAAATTATCTCTGAAGTTCTAGACCATTTTCTTATTATCATTGATTTTGGAGTAACCATCAATAAAAAAGGCCAGGTTTAGAATCTACATATAAATGCTTCACTAAATGACTACAGGAGCTTGAGGTCTTCATGTTTTCTCCAACCAATTAGTTCCATTTCCTTTTCATGAAGAAACAGTTTAGAAAGTCAGAGGCCATGTTTTTGTGAGTCCACAATGGGAATGATTTACTATACCTGGAAAGCCACCTGCTTTGCTGCTACCTAAGTTTATAGGACTTGAATCACAGGAGGATTTAATGACTCTTGAGCACCTTCTTTCTTGCAAATTTGTGCAAGACAAATGGTGAATAGCCTTCAATTATAATACAGGGTGTGGATCCTGAATTTTGAGTCTGTAGGAAGGGGTGGTGGTGGGGGGATGGCAAAAGATATTCTTGAATTACCTGCACAGCAATGCACCTCCAACTCCCAGGCATTCATTGGAGCAGTCAGGCCACAAGATATATCTTTAATTTCTGAAAACCCTAGTTCTAGCTACATTGAACGGGAACATGATCATAACAGATGTCTCATGCTTTTCATAGAGTGGGGTTGTCAAATTTTGCGGAATAAAGTTAACCAAAAAGATGCATCCTTTTATTGAGCATTCTTTGTGTCTGTCATAGCCTGAGCATCCTAATCAAAGGAAATTTCAGGGATTCTGTGTAAAAACAGGAACAGTGCATTTTAGCAGTCAGAGTCAACCAGTGAACAAGAATCACATGAGGGAGGGTGAGCAGAAGGATGCTATTCCTGGTGCTGGCATCACTTCAAAGGATGGCCATGGCTGAGTCATTTAGCCTCTCTGAACCTCAGTTTTCTCATCTGTGAAATGAGGGAAAGAGTTTCTTACCCTTTTCTCCATCTCAGAATTATTGGAGGATTAAACAGGTAAAGGCTGCCAGCTAAAGTACATTAAGCCCATGGGGAAAAAAAATTTTAAAAAGACATCATCTATGAACATTATATTTTTCTATTATCATTAATTTCCAAAGGTGAAAATAACATTGTAAAAGAATCATGTAAGCTGACTGTTCTCTTGGAAATAAAACAGGAGCTCAACCAGCATCCTGCATTAGGAGAGGGCTGTCAGGGTGGAATATGCTTTATGAACCTACTTTGAGTGAAAAGATCAAGTAGCTCTTTCTACTCTTCTGCGATTGTGCCACTGTAATATTATCTTAGTTATTATCTTCTTTAAAAATATACTAGTTGTATTTTGGAGTTTTCTGAATGCATACTATTGTATATGGAAGATATACTGTTCACTAGCAAGGATACAAATTAAGAACAAATCTACAAAACCAAAGACAGTGTTATAGTCTAGATATGCATTGTCCCCCGGAAAAAGCTCATTGAGAGACAATGCAAGAAAGTTTACAGGTGAAATGATTGGGTTGTGAGAACCTTGATCTAATCAGTGCACCAATCCAGTTGAATGGATTGACTGGGTGGGGACTGTAGGCAGGTGAGTGTGGTTGGAGGAGGTGGATCATTAGGGGCATGTCTTTGGGGTTAATATTTTGTCCCTGGTCTACAGCTGCAGTCTGTCTCTGTCTATCTGTCTGTCTGTCTTTCTGTCTCTCATTGCCATGTCCTGAGTTTTCCTCCTCCATACCTTTCTGCCCCACCTTTGTACTGAGCAATGGAGTTGACTGCTTATGGACCAAAAACTCTGAAACTCTGAACCCCAAATAAACTTACCTTTCTCTAAAACGGTTATTTTCAAGTCTTTTGGTCACAGCAACAGAAAGCTGACTAAAACACAAAGCAATTTAATAAATCTAAAATTCTGCATAAACAAATTGAAGAATGTGGTTGCCCTAAAAAGAGTAGCTTGGAAGAAGATTCTGTGGTTTCTGCTTCATGCCCTGTATTTCCCTGCTTTAATTAGATACTTGGTCTGAGAAAAAGCTTTAGCCAACAGGAAATGACAAAAGGAATAATCTTTTTCCCTCCATGATTCCTTAAAACCAAAATGGACTTATTCCTTCTCATTCTTGTCTTTAATGCCACTCTTTATCATAGTCAAATGAGGGGAAAACAGCATTCTGGAATTATTTAGAAGTAATTAAAGATCACTCAACAATTCATCATTTCCAGGATCCTTACGCAAAAAATGTGAAATTGAACCCAACAAGTTATTTAGTTCTAGCTATGGGTTCTTTGATGGGGAGCACATTGTTATAGTGCTGCTCCTCATTGATTATTTTTAGATTGGAGATCAAACTACTATTTATGTTCTTCAACATAAACCTTCAAAGATCTAATGTCCCCATGAGCTTTGCAGAACAATTTTCACTTTATAAGCATTTATTTATTTATGTTTGGAAGTGCTATGGATCAAACACAATGCCTTGCATGTGCTAAGCAAACACTGTACAATTGAGCCACACCCCACAAAACTTCATCTGTCAGAGTAGGAGGCAGAGGTGGTGGGTTTTTCCTTTTTACATTGACTATATTTTTTCAAGCATTTAGTATATTTTAATTTTAAAAAATCATGAGGAGTTAGCATAATTAATCCACTACTTATTGGTATTGATTATAAAAGCCATCAAGGAATCTTTGGCAAATGCTGGGTATGTCTGTTACCTTGATTCTTGCCAATCATGCAAAGGAAGCAAATAGAACCAGTTTTTAAGATACAAAATTTATAATGAGAGATCAACCACAAACACCCAAGTATTAATACCTGCAAAAGGATAAAAGTCAATTTGCAAAGTCACAGTAGACTACCTTCAAGGTAAGATGTCACATCATTTCCTTGGGACATGATTTCAAGAATTTGGTATTTAATTGTTTTAGAGTCATCAGTTATTATTCCACATAAATAATGGTCCACTTTATATCATTAGCAATTAGAGAAATGCAAGTCAAAACTACACTGAGATTTCATCTCATGTACCAGAATGGCATCATCAAGAATACAAGCAATAATAAATTTTGGAGAGGATATAGAGAAAAATAAAAACTTTTACACTATTGATGGAATTATAAATTAGTACAACCACTATGGAAATCAAGGGAGGTATAGGCATGGAACCACTATATGACCCAGCTATCCCACTCCTGATTATTTATTCTGAAAAATTAAATTCTTCATACTATAGTGATACATACACATTCATGTTTATAGCAGCACAATTCACAATAGCCAAACTATGGAACCAGTATAGGTATTCAACAATATATGAGTGAATAAAGAAAATGTGGTCTATATATATTATGGAGTTTTATTCAGTCTTAAACAAGAATAAAATTATGACATTTGCAGGAAAATGGATGGAATTTAAGATCATTACAGTAAGTGAAATAAGCCAAACTCAGATTAATGGTTCTATGTTTCCTCTTATATGTGGAAGCTAGAAAATAAAAAGAAAGGTGAGGAGGGCAGGTTTCATGTGTCACATGAAAATCAAAGGGAGATCAGATGAGGAAAGGGACCAGGGAGAGGAAGGATGAATGGGAAGAAGGGGGAAAGTGCTGGGAGTGATCTTGGCCAAATTACACTATTATATTGTGTGCATGGAGGAATATGTAACAACAAATCCCATCATTATGTATAACTGTAATGCACCAATAAAAATTTAGGAAAGAGATAAAAAATAATGATCCATTTTAATCCAAAAGTACATAATTCTATACATTCTAGATTCCAGAACAGTAGTGTGTGTGTGTGTGTGTGTGTGTGTGTGTGTGTGTACGCTTAACTGACTCAAGTACATACCATGTACATTACTACCTTCTAACAGGTCTAGAATGAGCTGAATTGAAGATCAGTTGTAATCAGATAGGGGCCACTTCACTGGCACAGCAAACTGTTAGGCAACTTGCAACTCTATCAAGACAATCATGGTTTCTTTTGAGACTTGATATATTTTTATCTTCTATTAGTGGAACTGAAAGTGTAACTCTTAGCAGAATTTTAGAAGTGATAGAACAGATATCACTACAGCAAGCCAGGAGTTTATGGAACAAGATTGTCTGAGTACTTTATGTACTGAAATTCTAGTTCTCATCATTGAACTAATTTAGGTTGGATTTTTACAATTCTAAATTTTATCTATAAAGCAGATATATATGCAATGATAACACTAAAAGCCTATGAATTGGAGCTTGGGGTCTAAGCTTTCTCAATGACCTCAGGTTTAGCCAAGACATTGAGACTGGCCTAAAATATTTTCACTTCTGTACTCATGCACAGTTTCTCAGCTTGCTTTCTTGGATAGTTGCCACCAAAGAAGTTTATGCAAAAGCTAATGGCTTACACACACACACACAAAAACAATTTCCCCTGAACTTACAGTAATATAGGCAACTCCTTGTATTGGAAGCTTGTGGTTTGTGGTATACACAAATCTGGAGGTGAAGGAAAGGTAAACTTGTTGAAGTACATAAAATACTTCAAACATGTGCATGATGTTAATTCACTTTTCAACAAAACCTTTGCCTTATCCTTACCAGGAAGAGTGAAGCAGGTGGCATTGCTATACCAGACCTTAAACTATACTGCAGAGCAATAGTAACAAAACCAGCATGGTATAGGTACCAAAACAGACTGGTAGACCAATGGTACAGAATAGAGGACACAGAGACTAACCTACAAAATTACAGTTATCTTATACTAGACAAAGGTGCCAAAAACATGCACTGGAGAAAAGATAGCATCTTCAACAAATGGTGCTGGGAAAATTGGAAATCCATATGCAACAAAATGAAATTAAACCCATGTCTCTTACCATGCCCAAAACTTAACTCAAAATGGATCAAGGACCTAGGAATTAAACCAGAGACTCTGTGTCTAATGGAAGAAAAAGTAGGTCATAATCTTCATCATGTGGGATTAGGCCTCAACTTCTTTAATAAGACTCCTATAACACAAAAATTAAAACCAAGAATCAATAAATGAGATGGAATCAAACTAAAAAATTTCATCTCAGCAAAAGAAATAATATGTGAGATGAACAGAGAGCCTACATCCTCGGAGCAAATTTTTACCCCTCACACACCAGATAAAGCACTAATCTCTGGGGTATATAAAGAATTCAAAAATCTAAGCACCAAACAAACAAATAACCCAATCAACAAATGGGCCAAGGACCTGAACAGACACTTTTCAGAAGAGGATATACAACCAATCCACAAATATATGAAAAAATGCTCATCATCTCTAGCAATCAGAGAAATGCAAATCAAAACAACTACTCTAAGATATCATCTCACTCCAGTCAAAATGGCAGTTATTATGAAGACAAACAATAGTAAGTGTTGGTGAGGATGTGGGGAAAAAGGCACACTCATACATTGGAGACATATGTAACAACAAATCCCATCATTATGTATAACTGTAATGTACCAATAAAAATTTAGGAAAAAGATAAAAATAATGGTCCATTTTAATCCCAAAGTACATGGGACTGCAAATTGGTGCAGCCAATATGGAAAGCAGTATGGAGATTCCTTGGGAATCTGGGAATGGAACCACCATTTGACCCAGCTATCCCTCTCCTCAGACTATACCCAAAGGACTTAAAAATAGCATACTACAGGGACACAGCCACATCAATGTTTATAGCAGCACAATTCACAGTAGCTAAACTGTGGAATTAACCTAGATGCACTTTAGTGGATGAATGAATTAAAAAAATGTGGCATATATAAACAATGAAATTTCACTCAGCAATAACAGAGAATAAAATCATGGCATTTGCAGGTAAATAGATGGCATTGGAGAAGATAATGCTAAGTAAAGTTAGCCAACCCCCCAAAAACAAATGCCAAACAAATCAGTTTTCTCTGATATAAGGAGTCTGATTCATAGTGGGGTGGGGAGGGGGAGCATGGGAGGAATAGATGAATTCTAGAAAGGGCAGAGGTGTGGGAGGGAAAGGTGGGGGCAGGGGATTTGCAAAGATGGTGGAATGAGATAGACATCTTTATCCAAAGCACGTTTATGAAGACACAAATTAGGTGTCAATATACTTTATATACAGAGATATGAAAAATTGTGGTATATATGTGTAATAAGAATTGTAATACATTTTTTAAATCAATACCAAAAAAACCCTTTGCCTTTTCATATAAAAATTAGCTTTTCTTTCTAGTTTAACTCCAAGGAAATCCCCATAAATCTTGTCTCCATGGACAAATATAAAGAATTCTTTCAAAAAATAGTATATTATACCTATATATAGTGAGGTTCATTTTGACATTATCATACATACATGGAATATAATTTGCTCCATTTCAGTTACCAGTACTTCTTCTTTCTCTCCTGATTTTGATTACCCATTTCCCCTACCTTTACTGCATTGGTCTTCCATCTATTTATTTATTGTTTTTCAATTGTTGTTTTATAGTTTTTCACTGTGGTATATTCATACATGCAAGTAGTAGTATTGGGTCAATATCATTCAACAGTTCTCTGATTTTCCCATCCAGCCTCCTGCCCTACTTAAGCTCCTTCCTCTATTCACTGATCTCCCTTTTATTTTAATAGGATTCTCATTCCCCTCTCTTATTTCTATCTTCCACAAGAGAGAAGATATTTGACCTTCAACTTTCTGAGTCAGGCTTATTTGACTCAGCATGTGCTCTCCAATTCCATTCATTCACCAGAAAATGGCATAATTTCATTCCATATGGCTGAGTAAAACTCCATTGTGTGCCTAAACCACATTTTCTTTATCCACTCACTCACCCATGTATGAACACCCAGGCTGGTTCCATAGTTTAGCTGTTGTGAATTATGCCGCTATAAACATGGGTATGTATGTGCATCACTGTTGTATGCTGACTGATATTTTAGGATAAATAATGAGGAGTGGTATAGCTGGGTCATATGGGAATTCCATTCCTAGTCTTATCAAGAATCTCCACATTGATTTCCATAGTTGTTGTGCTAATTTTAAATGCCACCAAACACTGTAAAATTGTTCCCTTTTCTCCACATCCTCTATAGCATGTATTATTGTCTATATTCTTGATTACTGCCATTCTGACTAAAATGAGATGAAATCTCAATGTAGTTTGATTTGCATTTCCCTGATTGCTAGGGATGTTGAACCTTTTTTCATTTATTTGTTAGCCATTATATTTCTCCTTTTGAGACATGTCTGTTTACTTCTGTTGCCCACTTATTGACTGTTTTCTTTTTCTGTTTGTTTGTTTTGTTGATAAGGATTTTGAGTTCTTTATTCATTCTCAATATTATGAAAATGTCTTATCAAATGTGTAGAAAATTAGAATTGTCAAAAACTTATAATTAGTCTAAGGCTAAGTTCAGTCAATAGAAATTTAAAGATTTTAGGAACGGTGTATGGCCTTCATGCACTGAGATTGTAATATTAAGAAAAATTAATTATTTCTAAATGTATAGGCAGATGGAAACAGTAAAGATTAAAGCTAGAGGGGAAAATTAAGAACAAAAATATTAGTCCATACAGTTAAAAACACCATTAATTTTGGTGTATTACCAAAGATCACACAAAATATTTCAAATATCTCACAAATAAAAACAAACAAACAAAACTGTTTTCAAATTGTCCTAATTAAATTTGCTTATTGCTAAACTGGTAGAAAGAAAACTTCTCTTCAAAAAACTGAATTATACCTATTCAGTTATTCAGAATTATACCTAATTCTGAGATGGATTCTTTTAAAATATATGTAATTTTAAAAGAAACATGTTTGGGTTAGTTGTGGTGGCACACATCTGTAATCATAGCAATTTGGGAGGCTGAGGCAGGAGGATTACAAATTCAAGGCCAGCCTCAGCAAGTTAGGGACACTGTGTCTCAAAATAAAAAGGGCTGGGAATATAATTCAGTGTTAAATATAGCTCAGGGTTAAATCCCCACTACCAAAATTAAAAAAAAAAAAGAAAATGTGTTTAATTGTTTGAGGCATCTGTCATTAGCTCAGATTTAATTACCTAATTTATCTTTAGCTAACACCTAAATTAAAAATGCAAACATAACATGCTTTATAGCATTAATTTCAGAACTCTAATAGTTAAGAATGCTAAATATGAAGAATAAACTTTAGTTTTAGTGAAAAAAGAAAACTACTTTCCAGTTTATGAGATGAGGGATTATTCTATGTGAGAAAAGCAGGCATTACTAAGGCAAAAACACAACCATCCTTGCTGAGTTCTGGTGCCAGGAATGCTGTGAATGTTTCCCTGGATTGTGTAAAAATAGCCACTGTTCTGGCACTTCCAGCTCTGGGTCGTGGTGTGTTAAACAATATAATACCTCATACTGATGGAACTTCTTTGAGCTAAAAAGCTTTCACCTGCATTATTCCATTAACCTCGCTGCATTGTTATGGGAAATGTGTTTATTTTTTGAAATGACATTCAGATACATCTGTAAAAGAACACTTCAGGACTCCACAAAATTCTCTTCTCTTTTGGCCAACACATCACCTTTTAAAAATCAATAGTTTATTTCTTTCTTTGTATCATCATATTTCAAAACTGTAGTAGCTAAGAAATGTTAGCATAATTTTTTCAAGGATGCAATCTTTCTAAATTACTATGCCCTATTTTTTATCCTGCCTACTAAGGAAAAATGTAATTTTCCCCATTCTTTATAATAGTATTGGGATTATGAATTTTTTTCCCTAAATTTGAGTTTTGAGTGACATCTATGTGCATCAATTAAATCTACATTGAGTTAATTCATGTGTTTTTAAAACAATTGCTGTTATGCCCTTCCCTGTATTCAAATATTTAGAAACATCAGTTTAGACTGGGGTAGCTTTTCTGCAACATTCTGATCAACATTTCTGCTGTCCAAGCATATTTTATTCTCTTTCTTCCCCACATATTTTATTCTTCAACTATTGCCCTTAAATCTATAAACTCTCTTGAAGGTCTTCAAACTTCTTGTCATTTGAACTTCTACTTTTTTCTTCATTTTGATCTTCTTCTTTTGAATTGTTTTAAAATTGCCATCTCTAACCATATCCCCCTTCTAGCTGAATTTATACATACTCTTCACCATAATTGCTTTATTTTTACCTCTTTTTAAAAATTTTTAAATTCTCTCTTATGTCAGTATCCTTTATAGCACAAATTATTTTGTTTTACATTTTTTCCTGAAATAAGTTCATGATATTTTTGACAAACAAATTTGGATTTTGGAAAGTAAACTAACCTTAGGATTTTAGGAATGGATTTATGCCCTTCATTCACCACTAATGAACATCATGGCTCCCAATAAAACCTGAAATTTATAGAAACTCTATTTGCTCAGCTCCAAAGAGAGCTGATTAAAAATATAAAGAGGCAAGGTGCAGTGTCAAACACCTGTAATCCCAGGGGCTCATGAGGCTGAGGCAGGAGGATCATGAGTTAAAAGCCAGCCTCAGTAAAAGTAAAGTGCTAAGATACTCAGTGAGACTCTGTCTCTAAATAAAATAGAAAATGGGGCTAGGGATGTGGCTCAGTGGCTGATTGCATCTGAGTTCAATCCCTGGTACCATCCCCCCCCCCACACACACACACAGAAAAACAAAGAGCTTGGTGTTTAGATTTTTAGTCACAATTCTGTCAGTGAGAATCTCAAAGTCTATACATTGTTCTTATTTACATCACTAGCCCAGTTCCCTAAAATAAATTACAATTTATGAAGACACTGTTGTTATTATTTTATGCAATCTAATCACAGTAAATATCTATCACAGGTCAATACTTAGAATGCCTACAATTTGTCCTTCTGTAGTCTTATCAACTTGGCTCCTCCTATAACTGTCACAGAAACCTTTTATACACACACACACACACACACACACATATATATATATATATACATATATATATATATTCTTCTAATGACTTTAGAATTTTCAAAAGACATGACACTAATATTAATAGGACCACATATCCTCCCCAAATCCTGAACTACTCTGCCTATTTTTTTAAGTTAATATTTCATCCACAGGTGTTCAACTATATAATCAATGCTCCACTGTCAGATATATCACATGTCCTGTGTGTTGTCCAGCTGATGAGTTGACTAGGAATTAATTTTCTAGTATATTTTACTTTGATACTCTCCTCTCAACTATATCATCAATTGTGTTGCTGTGTCTACAGATAAAGCAAAGCAAGAAAAGACATATAAAATGACTAACACCATATCAGGCACATAAAAAGTGTTCATTAATCATGCCAAGTCAAATAAGCCAGATTCAGAAAGTAGAGGGTTGAATGTTTTCTCTCATCTGAGGAAGCTACAGCAAAGTAAGGAGAGAAAGTGGGTGGAGGTTGGATCTCACAAAAATAGAGGGAAGATTAATGGAGTAGAAGAGATTAAAGGGGAAGGTAGAGAGATAGGAAAAAGAGGAGATGCAGAAAGAATTTGACAAAATTATGGTATGTACATGTATAAATATACCACAGTGAATTCTGCCTTTATATATATATATATATATATATATATATATATATATATATATATATATATATAGCATCGATTAAAACAACAATAAATAAATAGAAGGTAGATCAGTAGAGTGGAAGAAGAGAAACATGGAGAGGAAGGGGAAGAGGGAAAGAGGAAGCACTAGGGACTAAAATGGAGAAAATTAAATCATGCATGTATAAATATATCATAGTGAACCTCACTATTATGTATAATTATAATACACTAATAAAAGCATTTTTTAGAAAGTGTTCAATAGTATTATTGTCATTTTCACATTAAGACCTCATTGCTGAACTTAATTCTATCTCCATTACTCATTGGTCTTCCCAGCAACCCTCAAGGAAACTGCATTTTGTCTCCATTTTACAGATGGGGATAATGGCCTCTCAAGGGTTCCAGTAACTCATTTGAAATCACACAGTCAAGAATTCAGGCTGAATTCTTCCATAGCCACTTTTCTGTGCTTTGTAATAATAATACCAACTAATTGCTTACCTGGCTTCACCACATGTTACTGCATTTTCTACACTTTTATTTACATTGTTATTCAAGCTTCCCAAATTAAGTTCACTTTTACTTCCCAGCTTTAGTGAAGCGAGTAAAGGTGGAAATCTCTGGTGTCATTCAAATACCAACTTGGTCTTTACTTTCAACTCCTCTAGTCCATTTCTACTCCCACATTCTCCATTAAACTCCAAAGCCTTCCAAGCTTCTTTAAAGCTCAACTCAAATTCCAGTTCTCCTTGAAAGCTATTGGGATTTTTCAAGTCATAACTAAACACTTGTTTCTGTATGTATCTACAATGGTAATGACATTACAATGGAAAATTATTCCACAGCTTGTTGACCATCTGTGGCAAAAGTATCTGCTTTTCCTGTCCAGATCATTTCTCCCTGTGCCTTTGGTGTCTTAGATATCCTACTTAAAATTGCACCCTTGGCCTCTGGCTTCTCTTAGAGTTGACCCTTGGGAGACTGTTGGAAAGGCAGAAGAGTGAGCCAGAATGTCTCCACCTGTGGCTCCATCCCAGCCATGCTGCTGCAGGTTGGCTGCATTTCTTGCCTTGAGGTCAGAGCTTCTGAAGCAATGCTCCCCCTTTCTCTAATATTGTTCTTCACCTCCCTCTCCTAGACCTTGACTGATAAAAGTAGCCAGAGGTTTACTGCTGCCATCATGTGACATCATCTCATTTCTCTGCCCACTGCTCCAAGTATCCTTTACAGGGTGCCACTGATTTCCTGCTCAAATCCTGCCTGGTGAGCTTCTCAATAAGCTCTGAATGATGATGATGGTAACAGCCAGCATTTGTTGAACTGGCATTGTTTCACTCTCTGGGGTATGATGGATGCATTAATCTAATGCAATTATTATCATTATTAGCCAAGTAAAGCTGAAAGATGGTAAGAAGTTTCCAGAAGTAACTTGCCCAAGTTCACTCCAGTGGTTGAATGGAGTTTAGGGTCAGGTCTGTCCAAAATCTAACCTTTATTCTTTAGGTCTAGATCTGGGGTTCCTAAACTAGACTGTGATCAAAAGCACCCAAGGGCTTGTTGAAACACAAACACTGGGGCCCAGATCCAGAGGGTACAATTTTATAAGTGTGAAGCAAGGCCCAAGCATTTGGATTTCTATCAAATTACCCAGTGATGCTAATATGCTGACCTGGGTACCCACAACCGGAAAACCAGTTCTTCATGTCATATTGCTTCTCAGACATTTTGACTAAAGATATTCAATAGGGTAAACTACAAAATGTTAAGCCTTTCCATCTATTTGGAAATCAGAAGAACAAAGGGATATTACTGTATATAAATTGGCAATCAGATATGATCCAATTCAGCCAACATTCTAGAAGCACCAATTAGATGTTGGAGTAATTTTCTGATGATAGATGTCACAAGGGAGAAACACTCAAGAATTTATTCTGATTATGTTAATGCTTAGGTAAGCAAATAACTCATATTATAAAACTTGTAATAGAGCAGATAGGTAGGTAATGAATGGAACATAGTAGATGGTAAAATAATTATGTTGGTGGGAAGATAAGAAATTCAATCTCAAAGACTAACTAATGAAATTAAGTGTTCAAGGAAAAGGAGTTATCCTCCAGGCAAACAAGATGACAGAAATTTAAGGGGAAGAACATGCCTTTTTAGCATGTGTTCAAAAGGAACTGAAGAACAACTTAGCAAGTTTTTGGTATTTGATATTCATAGAAAACAAGAGTGGATGGATATTTTACCTTTCTCCATACAACATGTAATCTTTGCTCACTGGTTTGCACACATCATTTGCTACAGATAGTTACTAAATATTTCCTAAATGCTTAGACGCTGGGGTCAGCACCAAGGCCACATTGAAGATGTAGGTCCAGGGCCTGCCCTCAAAGAGTTCGCATTTTAGATGATACCAAGTGGCTAGATAGACTGCATTATGGATAATATACTGAGTTCAAACTTAACCCCAAGCAAAATATATTCATGAAAGCGAACCAGGATTCCAAAAGCATCAGACCTCATCTCAGAATCAGTGCTCATTTTATGAAGTAGTAGGAGCTATCTATTTTCTATGACAAGACAGGCTTCATTTGGAAGATGCACAATTCTTTTCTTCTTAGTTTAAGATCAAGCTGTTAAACATATGGCTTTCTCTAGAAGAAACTTTCTTTCCCAATAACCTAAATGTAGGGGGGAAGGGGTAAAATAATTTTGATCAAAAGCAGAATCTCATTCCAACTGCCCAGCACAACTCTAACTCACAGTCTTCTGAATGATTTCTAAACTAAGTAATTTAACAAAGTGATGAAGAAAAAATGGCCCATTAATCTCAGGCTGCACGTTATGATTTAACTCCAGCTTTAGCATAGCAAAATATTATTTGCATTGATTTAAAATATGCTTTATGGCTGCATACATTATAGGCCATAATGTAAGGCCTATAATTTAAAAAATTTTAAATTATTGACTGGGTTGACATGATAAACTACACAGGGGGACTATTAGATGGCACCTCCATGTCATCTGCTTCTAGTATCATATTGGTCTTGGAATAAAAATATACATTGCTAATGTGTGATCTAATTCCAAACACCAACACACATCCATTTCCATTCGATGGTTGTAATCATGAAGCTCTTAGCTAAACATTATTCCTTGGAAAACTCATATGTAGATAAATTCTTATTCTAACTATCCAACCATTATTTTGGTATTCCCCCTGCTATATGAACTTCAGTCTTGCCATAAGGACTTATTTATTATTTAATTCAATAATTCATTCAAATGCTCTGGGGAACATTTCTAAGTCTTAAGTTGTGGTCTTTGGGACTCAAATAAAAAGCTTCAGGATTATTTCTTACTAACCATGTGACGTAAGCAAAGACATTTGGTATTTCTAAATATGGCTTTCTGAATTCATAAAATGGAAATAATAATAGCACCAAAGTTATAAGATTAAATTTTAAAAAATGAGTGTAGCAATCTAGTATGACATGACAGAAAAGAGCAGTTATCAATGGCCACTGTGATGAATATGGTTGCTGAGTATTAAAAACCCTTTGCATGTGTCTATTCAAGGAACTACAATTTTAAATAAATTTTTAACCTTATTCCCAATTTCACCTCTAAGATCCTGCACACAGTGGCATTTTGGGGAAGAAGCCCTACAACATCACTTGGATATTATAGTTAGGATATTAAATCATTATAGGTTCTTCTAAATACACAAGGAGTACATGAATTATTGGCTATCTTTGGCTATCTTTGGAGTTCCTCTTTGGGGCTCTATTTACTTTTCACTAGAGTCTTAATATCTCTCCTTGTAGGTACCAGTGGCCTGGATGATCTGTTGGAAACTTCTGGAATCTTCTGGACAGAGGATGGGAAGTCAGATGAAAGGCTTTACTCTTCCACTCCTATTGCTAAGAACCCTTTTGGATAAAGACTATGAGAAGGCAAGTTGTGGCAGGACAAAAGCTATACATAAAGAAGAGAAAATTGGAGTCTATTTATATTTATACTTAGTCTATTTATACTTATATTGTATGTGAGATACCTTTTACAGATGAAAGATTGAAGAGAAAGCAGAGGCTTCAATGCTCTGAAGGCACTGGAATATAACAATCTGGGCATGTCCGCAATAGCATGTTTTTTTTTTTTTATTTTTTTTTAGAGACAGAGAGAGAGAGAGAGAGAGAGAGAGAGAGAGAGAGAGAGAGAGAATTATTTTTTTAATATTTATTTATTTTTTTTTTTAGTTTTCGATGGACACAACATCTTTGTATGTGGTGCTGAGGATCAAACCTGGGCTGCATGCATGTCAGGCGAGCACGCTATCGCTTGAGCCACATCCCCAGCCCAGCAATAGCATGTTTAATTGTACTCTTTGTTTTAGATAGAATAGTGTTCCCTCAAGGTTAGAGTGACTGACCAATTGAAACATCTGACTTTATCTTAGATGTCTGATTATATCTGTTATAGTTTAGATACAAGATATTCTCTAAAAGCTTAATACAAGATAATGCAAGAAGGTTCAGAGGTGAAATTATTAGATTATGAGATTTTAATTTAACCAGTGCATTAATCCATTGATGGATTAAATGGGGGGGGGGGTTAATGTAAGCAGGTGGGGTGTTGCTGGAGAAGGTGAGTCACTGGGGGCATGACTTTGGGGTTTATATTCTGTCCCTGGTAAGTGAAGATCTCTCTTCTTCCTAGTGCCATGATCTGAGCTACTTTCCACCACCCACACCCTTCTGCCATGAAATTATCCCTCATCTCAGGCCCAAAGCTATGGAGTCGACTGGCCATGGACTGAACTTCAGATATTGTGGCATGCCAAATAGGTCTTTTGGTCACAGCAATGAAAAGCTCACTGAAGCATTATCCCAAATTTAGAAGCAAGCAAATTTGTTGAAAGCCTACCCTGTCTACCATCCTACCTTCTCTGCAAAGCCTTCTCTGAGCACTTAAGTTAAAAAACAACCTCACTTGGGACTGGGGTTGGGGCTCAGTGGTAGAGCGGTGGCCTAGCACACATGAGGCACTGGGTTCAATCCTCAGTAACACATAAAAATAAAATAAAGGTATTGTGTCCATCTACAACTAAAAAATTAATATTTTTTAAAAACCTCACTTATATAGGCATACATGCATGTATATATGGGTGTGTACATACATGCACATTATATGAATTGTATTTTATATACATGTACAGGTCTGTGTGTTTGTTTCTTTGTCATATTAAATTATAGCTACACAGCTTTTCTTCCTGATTCCCTGTTAGTCACAGTGCTCATGTACATCATTATATCTTCCAGAATGTCCAGAATAATGATATTCAGTATGATAATGTCAGATGATATTCAGTATAGAGTTACTTCACAAAAAATAATTAATTGTTATAGAAAACTAGTATCTCTTAATACATGTCCTTTGGATCATGAATCCCAGGAGACAAGGCATGAAGAGTAGAATTAATTGGTAAAACAAATTGAGGACCTGCTGCTTATCACATTTCCTTCATGGAGACTCATAATTTACTATGACTATTCAAGAGGCTCTGTAGCAAGGAAATAGCTGGACTTAGCTTCATCTAGTATTTGAGACACACATATACAAACTAGTTCCCGAAGGCAAGAACTTTTTCCATCTGTAATGCAAAATCTCTACTTAGGCCTTGTGCAGCACCTGGCCCTCAGTAGACACCTAATGAATATTTGAATGAGCTTAAATATATAGCCTTCTTTTTAAGTCATAAAAGAATATAGTACAAATATATATTTATTTGTTTAGGGTATATAATTATATACTGTGATGGAAATATGAATAAGTACATTAATATAAGATCATTTTTAAAGTAATATATAGTATTTTTTACAAGTCTACACAATAGCATATTAAGTTTTATTGTGATGGCAAATAAAATACATTTGCTTTGAAAAACTCACTATTAAAAACTAAAAATTTCATTCAGAAAAATACATTCAGTCCATTTGTCCCCATTCTCTAGTATTTTTAGAATAGAGTCAATGATCTAGCTTTGATTTTTGCTATAATAGAACATCACCTAAGGAATTATATTTTATTAGCTAGAAATAAGATTTGCTTTGATTATTACAGTATATTTGATAAAATAAGAATACTGCACGATTTTTTTCTTATGTGAATTTCATCACATCTGAAATTTACCTGGGAGATTCAGATCAAATTTCATGTCAATTCCTAGACTGCTTAATATATGATGCCACCACGACTTTAATCTCTATGTGGCAAGGCGTGGGTAAGGGAAGGCAAAGAGAAATGAAATAAGTATATGCAATGACACTTTACTAATATTTCCTCAAATGCGGGGGGCGGGGGGGGAGTTACATCTGTATATAGAAAGACTTTTCATCGTGGAATTTATAGTGGTTGAACTTCACAAGAACATTTTTCATTGCCAAAAAAAAAGCAGTTTGATTTACCATAATCTAAAAATTTTTCATCTTTCCTCTTCTAGGTTTGACCTCAAGATTGTCACTTACCTTAATGGAAATCACTCATATGCCCTGAGAATGAATTCACAACTAGATAGGAAATGCTTAGCAAGAGGCGCAAGGGGAGCACCTCACCCCACCCACAGAGAGCTTATGTGTAGATTTCCCCTTCCACCTTATGTCTTTCAATGTTTTCATAACTTTAATGAAAATGTACAGTATAACTTGTTCAACAGCCTACAACTATTGTTAGAATAATAGGAATATAAATAATAACCAATCATAAAACTGCCTTGTGAAAGAAATTCTTTTATTTAAAACAATCCAAATTGCTGAATGTTCAATGCTAAATGGGATTAATACAAAAGATAAGAGACTATGGAAGATGACTGTATTTCATATACCAAGGGTCTTATTTCTTTTACTCTTGGCCCCTGTTCATCTGAGGGCACATATTTCCAACATGGGAACATGTTTGGGATGTTAAGTTTGTAACTGTGGTAAAGAACAAAGATTACTGCCTCATGTCATATGTTATATAAGAAATGAATCAGAGATCACATAAATATTTATGTTGTGAGTACACAATAGTTACCATTAGTGCCAATCATAAATACCAGAGTTATGCAATAAGTCTATATATTTATTTTATTTTACTTATTTTTATTTTATTTTGTTTTATTTGGTAATTGGGATTGAACCCAGGGGCATTCTATCACTGAGCTACAAGTCCAGCCTTTTTTACTTTAGATTTTGAGATAGCATCTCGTTAAGTTCCTGAGGCTGGCCTCAAACTTGCAATCCTCCTGCCTCAGCCTCCAGAGTTCCTGGAATTACAGGAATAAGTCACCATGCCCCATCAAGCCTACATATTTTAGAACAATTTCCCTTAATTTATTTATTATGTATAAAGACAACCACACTGGACTGCTTTTTAGTCACTCCAGAGACTGAGCTAGCTAAAATTTGTGTGAAGTAGGTTCATGTTCATTGCTCTGCCTACATGTCAGTGGTTCCATGTCACGCGATGGTATTCAGGCATATCTGCTGTCCTGTCACTCAACTGTGAGCCAGGGAACATTCCTAAAATTTTGAACCTTGAGGGCAAGGGGATAATAAGAGTGCTTACCTCAGAGGGTGGTATATGAGATAAAAGGTTTTTGAGGTTTTTGCCCTTCAGCTAGGAATAGCTATCATCAAGATTATCACAGATAAAGACAACACCAACACCTGGAAGCCCAACATTCCCTGGGACAGAAACACTCTTTTCCTTCAAGGATTCACATTGTATGTCAGGTCCTAACACTGTGGAGTGACAGAAAAATGTAAGCCTTTATGCTTTTTCTGTAGCTAATTTTGGCATCTTTCAGTCCTGTGTACTTCAGTCTTAGTTCAGTGTATTCCTGTCACAGGCAGTAAAAGCTGGTCCCCAAGGAGAGGAGCAACTTTGTTTCAAGTGATAAAGGCATTGAGTGAAGTCCTTCATGCCTGGGGATGCCTGAGGCACTGTGCAGAGGACCTCTGGGTTGTCAGCCCTGGGTTTACCTTGCCTGCTATCACTGGGGGAAGGGACAGCCTCCTTAGCACATGGTCTGCCAAGCAAAGAAGCTGTGGGTAGAATTCTAACACAAACATAACTGACTTCAGTTTTTCCTTACTTAACAGATGCTCCCAAAGTGCTCCTGCTCTTGCCCCCTAACAGGAATATGTTATACCTTCCTGGATTGTATGGCACCTAGTAGAGCAGGAAAGTTCTTATTTGCAAGCAACACAAACCAGATTATGGCTGGTTTGGACAGAAGGATTAAAAAAAAAAAAAAGGTTGTATGTCTCAGTAACTAGACATCGACTAAAGAACCAGAAGACAAGGCTATACTATTGGGATCAAGTGGAGCTGGGGTTATAGGCAGTGGTAGAATGCTTGCCCCTCACATGTGAGGCACTGGGTTCGATCCTCAGCACCACATGAAAATTAATAAAGTAAATATATTTTTAAAAATTATGCCAGAGCAAAGTTAAATGTCCCAGTATGCTGACCCAGTGGAAATAGGACACGGGATGCTGATCCACATACTGCAGCTACACTGTTACCCCATGAAAGGATTCTTCTCTGCACTCTTTCAGCCTCGTATCATCATTTCTGCTTCAAAGCCTAGGACAGGATGTCATTGGCCAGCTCTGATTCGGACAGTAAACAATGTTTCTGATATTTTCAACTTGTTTTGTGGAAGACTGGTAAAGTGAGCAATTTCCCAAATAAAGAAAGAAATTTCAAATCAGATGCTTGGAAGCTCAAAACAATAAAAACAAACAAATTCAGAAGTAGAATTATGTACATCTTAAAGTTAAAAACAAATGCTTCCAGAGGTCCAGACCTAAGTTCATATCTTCAGCAAGCTACTTGATTTCCTTCAAAGGAAAATAATGTGAAAATAATACCTACAAAGTAATGTGGTACTGATTAAATGAAATGATATATATATGTAGTATTGGTACATTCTAAGCATTTTGTAAAGTTCTTATTATTCTTGTTACTGACTACTAAAATAATTGCAAGAATCAACAGAAAAAGATAAATATTAATTTACCATGCTAAGTATATTTATTATCTTAGATGAACATTTGCTTATTCAATAAATAATCCACATACACACAATAATCTATTAGCATATTGTTTTTTTAAATGGAGGAATAGGAAGCACAGTCAACAGACAAAAAATTTGCTCAGTTAGAGGTAATGGAGAGGAGATTCCAGCTTAGGATGATCTGGCTATAAAATTAGTCTTACCCATAGTGATAATAGTAGCCCTCACATCAAATGCATACCATGGAGATTATAGTTAATAATATTACATTGCTTGCTTGAAATGCATTAGGAGAAAAGATCCTGAGTATCCTCAAAACACATACAAACACAATGATAAATGTGTGTTTGATGGATATGCTAATTTGATTGTTCAGAATTCTATACTGTATAATCATGCTATACATCTTAAATATACACATGTAAACTTCATAAAAGCTAGAACTGTAATATGTGCTCCTCCAATCTGAAACTGAATTGCCAAATCTCTAACCAACCTGTAAACAATACAATATAATGCCTGTCAATCAGGTATGATAACAAAATGCTTAGCAAGTTGGGAAAATTAAGTAAGTAGTATTTAACTATTACTTGCTATTAGTTTCATAATTTCCTCCTTAACTTTAGCCCAGCATCTCTAAATTATATTTGACCATGGGTTCTTTTTCTAAAATACCTATATGCAGATCAAGCCTATTAATATTCCATGAAACACAAGATCTCTGGGGTCCCTTCCAGCTACATCGTTCTGTGAGTTCTTGTAAGTTTTTGGCATAACTTATTTCAAACTACAAAGGTTTGAGGTGGAGGTTCTTGCTACAGAACTTCAATGCCCCTGTCAGCACTTGGGGAGTAAACAGAGTAGGGAATGAGGTCTCTCAACTTCCAATCCAGAAGCTCCTTTAGTTGGGTAGCCTTTGCACCATCTCCCTTAGAATGTGAGAAAAAACACCTTTCCTTCATTTGCTCTGGGCATGGATGCCTGTCAGTTTTTCTGGGTGTATATTAAACTTTTATTTATATTCTAATCTACTTGGACTTGTTGTATCGATAATGATTTATTCCATTCCTTATAGAAGTCAGGTATACATGTTGAGCATCAGAGGACTCCACCCACAAACACTACCATCCATCTTCCTTCAGTCTTTAGAAGCACACATTATTTCATGTAAAGAAAATTGTCTGAGGCAGTTTAGTGACTTACCCAAGACCACACAGCTTGACTACAAAAGAGAATAAGGGCATATTTTAATGATGATAGTTGTTATAACTAGATTATAACTAACAAAATTAAAAAGTCAAAATTATCCTAACATACTGTTACCAGCCTTGATGTTGTAATATACACAAGACTGCAGAAATGATATATAGGTTCTTTAATGTGCTACTTAATATTTTTGGCAAGGAGCTACCTACCTATCAGGTTGCTCCTTCCCTATTGACGCCAGAGGTCAAATGTGGTAACATCTTACTGCCTGCAGTATCGTCCAGCTTTACCTGGAGGCATGAACCACACAAGCAGCCAGCTGGTCTTGATAAATGGATACAATTTCAGTTTTTCAAAATATGAGTTAGATTCATTCATTGTACCAAATAGATCTGTCAGATGGCTTTGCCCATTGGCCAATAGGTATACTAAAAAAGAAAACATGCTGGGTCATCAAAAGGACTGTCACCTCACTGATACTGTAATCAATATAATTTATATTGGCATTTACCACACATTGACTTGAAGGGTCACAGAGGAGCTCCATGTCTCCTATCCACAGACTTACCACCTCTGCTCTGCAGAGTACTATGTGCTCCTTTCCAGAGGGGACAAAGGATAATTGCCTGGACTCTTCAATTTGCTCACCCAACCTGACAACACATGATTGTATCAAAAGCCCTTGAGCAAGTGCCTCAGAGTTAAAAGTTCTGAATGTTTTGATGGAGGACAGAGGATATGATATGCACCATGCTCTCTTCTTAATGATATGCCTATCCTACGTAATGCTTGCTAATATTGTTTCATACAAAAATAAACTGTATTTTTTAACAAGTATAAATGTCATCTTTATAAATCATGAAATTACCAACACAGAGATTTATGATTTTGTGTGTGTATTTGTGTTGTAATGGGGCTCAAACACAGTTCTTATGTGTGCTAAGCCCATATTCCAGTGCTAAGCTATATTCTAACCTCCTCCTTTTAAAAATATATACCATAACTACACCATGAAATCTTGTTTTATTGAATCATGGAGTTTATAATCCCTTTCAGAGCACATAGATCTTTTATAAATATAATATAAAAAAATTAAATTCCCATAATGCCAAAAAGGAATTAAATTAGCTATAATAGATGAGACAGTCATATAATGTAATATATGACTGTTGATTTTCCTCAGGCCTGGGTTCAATAAAGGGCTTCTGAATAGACTGGACAACATAAAGAACTTCTAAAAGAATAAAATTATAATTGATAAATTAAAATCAAGCAGGCAAACTGCATTGGCAAAAATGTGACAATATAGTGAATACTCCAATATATAAAAAGTTATTACAAATGAATATGGAAAACGAGTAAAGATAAGAAAGTCACAAAAGTAGAAAAGCAAACAGCCAGAAGTATATGAAAATAAGTTCAACCTCACTCTTCTTATCTAAAGAAATATAAGTAAAATCATTCAGGTGTCTCATTAGATTTATCAGGGGAATATGGATGAAATAAATAGATAATAATGGTGAGAATAAGAGTGTTAGGAGCCACAGATGATGCTAAATTGCTGATGGAAAGGTGAGGTAGTGTAACCTTCCAGGAACACACGTTAATATGTGCCCAAACTGAAAAGCAGATGATCTACTTCTAAAATGTCATGCTAAGGAAGTAAATGAGTAAATGCTCAAAAACATATAAATAAGAATGTTTCTCTCATTGTTTTCAGGAGGAGAAGACAACCCAAATTTTGAGCAGCAGGTGACTAGTTAAACAAATAACGGAGTGCCATTCAATCATTAAAAATTATGATATAGAGTTTTATTAAATGATATGGAATCACAGCTGCAATACAATACTAATAGGTAAAATATATAAGTTACAAAAACAGTTTTATAGTTTGATCCCATAATTAAAGATATTATGTGTGCATTGTGTTTGTGTTTACCACCCCCACCAACAACAAAGTCTCAAAAATTACAGAGATCATTTACTGGAAGTGATATTTTGAATTATTTTCATTTTTTCTTTATATATTCTTCATTTCTAAAGTTTTCACAATAAGTTTGGTTTCTAAAATTTTTATTGGCTCTTTTTAGTTATACATACCATTAGGATTCATTTTGACACAATTATAAAAGTAATAGAATATAATTTCCTCTAATTCAGTCCTCAGTACTTCCCCTTTCCTCCTTTCCTTCTCATCCTGTTTCCTTCCCTCTATTCTACTGATTTTTCTGTTATTTATGTATTTATTTATTTATTTATTTATTTTTTAGTGTCTTGTGGATGTACATGATGGTGAGACTCCCTGCGAAAGTTGGGTCAGATTCATTCCAATGTCTTTCCTATCCTATCCCTCCTCACTCTTTCTCAATTCTCTTCCTCTATCCCACTGATCTATTTTTATATTTTCATAAAATTCCCTCTCTTTTCTTCCCCTTCCTCCCCCGCCTCCTTATTTTGGACTAGCTTCATATATCAGAGAAAATATTCAACCTTTGACTTTCTGAGTTTGCCTCTTTTTTCTCATCATGGTGTTCTCCAGTTCCATCTACTTAATAGCAAATGCCATAATTTTATTTTTCTTTAGGGTTGAGTAAAACTCCGTTGTGTATATATAACACATTTGCTTTATCCATTCATCTATTGAAGGGTACCTGGGCAGATTCCATAGCTTGGCTATTGTGAATTGTACTGCTATAAACACTAATGTGGCTGCATCAATTTATATCTTTTGAATATATACCAAGGAGTAGGATGGCTGGGTCGTATGGTGGTTCCATTTCTAGTCATTTGAGGAATCCCATACTGCTTTCCAGAGTGGTTGCACTAATTTGCAGTCCAATCAAAAATATACAAGTGCATCTTTTTAGTTTATTTACTTTTATAAGTGAAAACATTGTAATTGTCATCCAGAATTATATTTCTTAGGTTTTCCAATTATTTTGCACCACAGCACAGGGTATTTGTGTAAAAGAAAAATCAGCACCCTTTCTGCATTAATTAAAATGTATTTTCCACTAATCATTTAAAATTGGTGAAATCTCTATATACAAAAATTGTTAGGGTTTGGTTGTGTTATCTACAACCTTCAAAGCACTGGTGACTGGAGTGATTTCTTTCAAAGTTTTCCTCATAGAGGTACTAAGGCAAGTGTGAGGTGGCAAGTGAAGGAAAATAGTATTTATCTTGAGTTAGGAGAGAAACAAGAGGAAATTGGATCTATACTTTTCTATAAAATTGAATTATCAAAATGTCTATTTATATTATATGCATTCTTCCTACCCCACTTCCCCTCTCTCCCTCCCCACCTCTCTCATTGACTTAGGCTAATAGTGCATTATGGCTGAAATGACCAACTATTGACTGCCTTGGAGTTTGGAGATGCTGTCCTAGCAACAGAGCAGGAACAGTATTAACCATCTCCACTTACATCCGAGTGTGGCCATATCACTGTTCATCAGTCCAAAGAATGTGTCCAGAAATGGTATAAAGAATATTCATTGCACAGATGAAGAGTTTACAATTGAGTTTGAATTTTTCTCTTTCCTTTCCCTCTGAGAGAAACCTAGAGGCACACAATGAAGACAGAAGGCTCCTGAACCATTTTACAGAGCACTGACCACTGAACCACCAAAGTCTGTACTAAATTATTGAGTGCATGAGAAATAAATTTGCAATGTGTCATACCATGGATGTTTCAGGCACAGTTCTTACTCTTTCTTACCTACTGCAATTTTTTTTCTTTTAGGCCTAAATTTCTCATTTGTAAATGATGTGCTCAAATAAAATGATTTCTAGTATCTTCCACTGCCTATATTTTTCCTATTTTTAAATTCTCAGACACACTCCATGTATTGCTTACATTTTAAACTCATCAATAGTCCTTAGTCTTCCCTTTCTCACAGAGGGATGTTCTTCATTCTTCCAGGGAAACCATAGCAGACTGCTCCTTTTTGAGAGGTGAGTTTCAGAGGTGAGTCCAAATAATGGAGAAAAGAAGGTAGCAATATGACCCACTGAAGTGCTTCTGACAAAGGAGCAAGAGATGGAATACCAAAGAATTCTTACTAACGATGAAGTCTGACCAGAGAAATGGATGGGATCTATTGAGTTTATTTGTTCAAAGGCATTTTAGAAAGAAATAATTATGAAAATGTAGGGAGGAGAAGAGTACAGCAATGACATGAAGTGCCTCTTGGTCCCTAAGTGGATTTTACTTACCAAAGATTTAATGTTTATTTGTGAGCAACAACAATAAAAAAATCTCTGTCCACTTTTTCCAGAACTTTCCAAAGCCTGACAAAACATCTGCAAAGGGAGAGAATGACATTCCAGGAAAATCAACTGCAAGTTGCTAAATAATGAGCAAAATGTCCTTAACCTTGAACATTTTTCAAAGAGTTTTTTAGAAGAACAAGGCTCTCTAGGGGGTTGTATAATTACATGATTGTACCTTTTATAAGAGGCTATTTACAGGTTAGGAATGTTTCCCTTCCATTCTTCAAAGAAAAATATATAAAATAAAATAGAGGTGGCAGTATCTGTCAGGGTGATTGCACAGGAAGCCTGTGCAGATGCTGTAAGGCTTATTATTCCATTCTTCCCTTATTCCTTGCTCTCGAACTCCTGATCTACAGACCTCCCAGCATGAGGAAAAAAAAATATATATATATATATATATATGTGTGTGTGTGTGTGTGTGTGTGTGTGTGTGTGTGTATGAATAATAATATATATCACATTGTGCTCTACAAATGTAATACAATCATGATTCATTAATTAAAAATAGTACTTTTTAAAAAGAGTGTGAGCAGACTCCCTAGATTTAACTTTCTAATGTGCTACTTGCCAGTTGTATGACTCAAGCAAATTAATGAACTTTTCTGGCACCCTATAAAGTAGGAAAAAGGAGGAATATCTCCATACCTTATTTAAAGAATTAAATGTTAATGCAGGTAAATTTCCTGTAATCTTGCTTGGATCAACAAATTTTACCTGGTATTATTATCTATGGCCAATTTAGGGTACAACCCACCCCTTTGCCTTCCTAAACCTCTCTGTAAACAATGCTCATGGCACACTGTATCCCACACTGAAGATGCTCTCCATAAACAAGTGGTTCTCAACGTATGATCACTGGATCAGAAACACCAGTCACACCTGGGAACTGCTCAGAGGTACAAACCTGGGGATCTGGAAACCTTAAGGGTACAGCCCAGAAAGATTTTATTGAACAAGACTTCCATGTAGATGTGATGCATAATAAAATTTGAGGGCAACTGTGAACTGAGACATCAACATCTGTCTGAGAACCTCCAGAGGATGTTCAACAAAAATACAGTCTCCTAGACCTTGCACCTGTCCAACTGTGGAAGGGTGCTTACCATGTGATTTTTTGGCACATTAACACTTGAATATCTCTGCTATTTCTAATGTGTAGTTTATTTCTCTGTTTTCTTATTTGACAGGATTTGCTATTCTTTTTGGTTATAATGTTATTATTTCATGTCCATCTCTGGAACCCCTAGCACTCTTTGTCCCACACTAATAGTAGTTGCTCATTAAACTGGGTGTCCCAAAAGGTCTCAGTAGAGCTTCAGGATGAATTCCTCCAGAGGAATAAATACTACTCCCACAAGAAAGTGCCCTTTGAAAGTTTAATTACTTAAATGTCCTTGGCATTTATTCAGTTTTGATAATTTTGAATAATACATATTTAATTTTAATTTTTTTCTTTCAATGTTTGCCATCTTCAATCAGAAGGACAGAAACAAGTAAATATGATTAAATATTTACTTTCTAAAATTCACAAATGTAAATAAGTATAAGGAAAATTTCAATAATTAAACTTTTGAATGATTTTTGGAGGTATGTTTGTGATCCCATCCTTCTGAAAGCTATTAACAATTAAAACTGCACTAAGATATTTGGAACAGGTTTATATTAGTCTTAATGTAATTTTGTCGTGGAAAGTGAAAGAAATATTTTATTCAGATAGAAAATCATAGATACAAATCTAAAAAAAAGCAAGTTAATAAATTAAATCTAATCAGCTATTTTCCTGTGTGTATAGATGCTTATGACTTCACTTACTTCTTGCTGGCAGAAGACAAAAACACACATATACATATATATGTAAAAACTAATTTCAAGTTGTTTATATATATATATATATATATACATACATACATACATACATATATATATATATTAATTTACTACAATGCATGACCCTGTACATATAGATATACATATATGAAACTTTTAAACTCAGGAAATTATGAAGTAGCTATTTTTTTCCTCCATGAATTGTAAAGGAATTTCATTTTCTACTCTTAAAATGTCAGTCTACTTCATACAGGTCACAGATTCATATTTGAAAATCCATCATTTTAGCCATGATTTCTTCACTAGGACACTGGACCCTGTGCCATTTTCAAGTGCTTTTCCCTTGGAAAAGAAATAAGAAAATAACTTGCCCAGGTTGTAGAAAGTAGTCATGGTGGATGGCAGGTAGCTGTCAGCTGATTTCACATGATGTCCATATGCATGTAGGGCCATCCACCCATAAATACATGCATGTTCCATGTTCAAATTTGAATCTATTTTATCATTAATCCCAGGCAAAACCAGTAAGGTAAGTGTGCTGTTGTACTACAACATCGGAATGTGGTACATTAACAGTCTTGGTTTTGTCAGAATGAGACACCCCCTCCCTAAGCTCCCAGCACCAAACCCTCTGTATATCAGGTGAACCAGTCCAAGACTTTTGTGTCTGCGGAGGAAGAATTTAAAGAAAGGGAGCTTACTACTACAATGCATGACCTTGCACATGTAGGTATTCAATACATTTTGAATGAATGAATGAATTGGTGTTATAAAATAACCCTCACCTATATCTAAGAAAAATACTATTGAATAGGCTGGAACTCCTCCTATCCCTTATGAACTTACAATCACACTGAGTTAATTACAAAAAGAGTAAGAAAAGTATAGAAATGAATCCACCCCTCAGAGAGTCACACACAACTTTATTTCAGAGCTAAAAACCTCTGATTTGTCAGTCAAGTAGACCTAGCTCAAGATCCGCCTCCACCATTGGTCAACATGAGCATTTAATTGTTTTTGAGGCTTTGTTCTATGTATGCACTGTGGGGATCATTCTATCATGTCTTTTTACAGTATGACTATCTGTGATGAAATGACGCAATCCAGTTATAGAGGTCAGAAAATTTCCTTGCATCCAGAAAGCACTTAAGGCATTATCTGATCTTAACAGGAAGGAAACAAATACACAAGAAAACATACCCAGGGCACTGACTCCTATCCAATGGTCCCTGATCTATGCCATAGTGACATTCTTCATTCAGCCTAGTCTCTTGCCATTAAGATTGGTGAAAGGAAGATGAGCATATTATGATAAGCCTTCTTAAGATAGTTTTATATTCCTAAGTGAGCAAAATTATATATGAAAAGTTGATGTTCTCCAGAAATATAAAAAGACTCTAGTTCTTCATGTTACTTCTTCAGAAGACCAATTTATGGATTTAAGATGCACCTCCCTACATTATACCAACTCTGCCATGATCAATTGACGGCATTCTCAATGGATAAATCAACAACACAAGCAACAAGCTAACTTAAAAGCAGTTGAAAATTCACAAACTTCCTAGAGGAAACTTAGGGTTTACCAGTATATATTAAATAAGGTAGTAGGGATTATAGGTTAAGGATCCATATCTGAAATACTTGGGTCCAGAACTTGGATTTTAGATTGGTTTTCAAATTTTAGAATATTTGCATAATGAAAATATCTTTAGTATGGAATCCAGTCTAAACACAAAATTTATTTATGCTTTATGTACAGCTATTCACAAGTGTTAAGGTAAATCTATATAACATCATAGTGTGCGTATGTTTTGAAAATGACTCATGAGGCCATTGTGGGATTTTCCACTTGTGGTGCCATATTGATACTTTAAAAATTTCAGACTTTGGAGCATTTTAGATTTCAGGTTTTAGACTTAAGGATATTCAACCTATACCCAATGTAAACAGAGAAAAAAGTGTCTGCAGAACCATGAGTTAAAACTCCTATAAAAGGCTATAAATATATTTTGAATGTCACCTTCTAAGAAAGAATTTTCTATGTAACTTTTAATGTACTATTGGACATAATTCAACAAAACTCAAATAAATATTTGCAGAACTCCTACAAGATAAAAAGCATAGAGTTAGATGCTACAGGAGATAACTGTACTCCAGAATGAGTAAGACCTCACACTTGACCTCAAATAAATTAACTTTAGATAGAGTGAATGACTCATGTGTAGGATGTAAAAATACTGAAAGGTCAAGGTAAGTCCCCAAATGAACATGTAGGGATTCTTAAGAAGGAAATAAAATGTTAGCTAGCTGTTGGAGAAAAGGCTAAAGGGAGGAAGTTCCCTTTGGTTTTTGAAGAGACCCCCTTTTCTCCTCCTGTCAGCTCTGACACAAGGATGGCATAGGAGCTAAAGAGAAATGGGCATCAAGAACCTTCTCTACTCTTATAGGAGTGGCTGAAAGGTGATCTTCTCACTAGGATGTAGGAAAACTACATTTTTAGGACTACTGAGCTCAGAGAGACAGAGTTTGAATATCCTGACTCCATCTCTTTTACTGTGGGTCATGTATAGCCTTCCAATGCCTTACTGCCTTTACAGGTGAAAAGGATTTCTCCTACCCATGTGAAAACAAAGGGCATAAAGCCTATACAGGGTCAAGCCTCCTACCTGACACAGAGTATGTGCTTAGTGTAGTCAGTGTGGTGAAGACGGTGACAAACATGATGTGTTAGTGGTAGTACTGATGTGCCCGCACCTAGAGCTGACCCTGACCAGGGCACAACTGAAGGACTTCCAGGTTCCTGAGGCATTACTTGTAAGTGAAGCTTAATAAATGTAAAGTTGATTATCCAAGTGATCTTGTGCAATTCAAGAAAGGGAAGGACCTACTGAGCAATAATGTTAGTCATGGAAAAAAGTCATGGCAACCAACATTGATTGAGCACATACTATATGCCAACCCACATACCCAGTGCTTTCAAAGGATTTATTCTTTTATTATTCACAAAAGCAGCATGCAGTAGGCCCTAATATTACTATTCCTTTCTTTTAGATGTAGACTCAGGATTGCAGAGATTATAATAGGCATCTAAAACCCACTGTCAGTACATGATAGGAATGAGTTCAATTTTTGTCTGTCTGACTTTGGCCTCAGTTACAGAACTATATAATTAAGCTTTTTTCCCTTTGCTTGATGCTCCTTCTGCCTGAATATTTTCCTCAGTGGTTCCCTAGGTGATGAGAAGAGAAAAGTCTTTTTCCTTGACTCTAACTTGCCCTAACACCCAATTTTCCTTCTTAAACAAGAGATTGCTTTAATGAGCAGCAGTAGATGCTGTGGACCTGAAGACTAGGCATCAGATATTGGGAAGCAAATACTCTCTGACAACCCTGCCCTTGCACAGAGAAAGGACAGGTATGTGGGTTAGGGAGTAATGGAATAAGGCATAAGGCTGATCACATATGAAAAAAATAGCAATAACACTACTGATAAATCAACAATCAACTCCCTTGGGCCTGTAGGTGTTGTATTAAGCACTTGATATTGATAATCTTGTTTAAGCCTGAAAAAGTCCTAGGAGGATAGAACCATTATTATCATTATTTTGCATGTAGGAATAGTGAGGCCCATGGAATTTGTTTAACTACCCAAGCAGTTAGCAAGTAAAAGCAGTAAGCCATGTTTAGTACCTAAATGCTTACCCATAGCTATACTGGCTCCCCAAGATTAAAAAGTGCAATGAACTTTTCCCAGAAGTCATTCTTGCTGTCCAAACTTGAATTTCAAGTCCAGGACAAGTATATGGGGGGTGTGGTAGTATTGAAGAGTGGAAGGTGAGGGAGAGCTGCTGCCTATAATTTCATAACAATGTAATCAGCCTTACGTGATGCAGTCTTGTGATAATCTTCTCAATTAATTATCAAAAAGCAAGAAGCAAAGCTTAGAATATAAATATGTCCCTACTAAGGGGGATAATGAGACAGTATATTTGACATTGTGCTTAACTATTCCAGAAATGGTGGTCCCAGTAGGCAGAGAAGATAGTAACTGTGGTCTTTCCAAAATCAAAAGCAGTATTTCATTTTCCTAGTACACTCTTATGCCTGTCATTCATCTACTGGCCTGTTTTATTATTTCTATATAAAAAGATGCTAAGTTGGTGTGATGAGGCATAAAAAGGGTGGCTGAGAGGGAGCCATGGTGCCTCAATGTGTGTGTGTTTTTTTTAAATCTTAATTCTATTATGCCAATTCCACTGAACTTAATTATAGTGAATACAGAATTACACAATTACCCTCTGTTCTGTTCTTCAGATGCTATATTTTCATAAAATTTACTACATGCTGCTCTCCCCCTGAACACTAGAAATGGATGTGTGTTGATATAAAATGTGTTATAATTACAATTAAAATATAGCTTACATAATGATAGTGGTAAAATAAAATTATAGATGTGTAGAGACAACATGGTCATGAATTCTGAGTATAAGTACATAGTTAGACCAATATCTGGTAGCCAAATAAATAAGGAACAGAATTTCGGTGAAGCCAAAGAGGCTATTAAGGGTATATAAATATCTAAAGGGAATCTAAACCAGGGAGATAAAATTTCCCTATCCAGTTTTCATTTAAAAGGTGAATGAAGGACTGGAATCATGGTTCAGTAGGAGAGTACAGGTTTAATCAGGCATTATGCTCTGGGTTCAATCCCAAGCACCAAAAAAATAAGATATTAATAAAATTTATGAGTTTCATGAACTGTTCAAAGTATCCAAAGAGGTATCTTAAGGCAGGCAAAGTTTTTCTTCTTGAATACCTGGGTAACTGCCTAAACTTAGCAAATGTATCAGAGATGACTAATTCTCAACCAAGTTTAATGAGGCAAATAATAATAATAATAATAATAATAATAATAATAATAATAAAAAAAAAAAATAGTAGAGTCCCAACTAAAAAGCTCTAAATTGCTTCTCATTAAAGAAGTACCCAATCACAACTAACTTAAGCCTTACAGAATATGTTTACAATTACAATTTCATGGGGGGGGAAAAAGGAAATTTAAATGCTTCTTCTAAGTGTTTGTCCTAATGGCATCTGACTAAAATAATTGTGTATTAAATATTACTAGAATAATGAGAAACCATTGTGCTCAGTTGTACCAAGAAAACAAACTACATAATTTCTTTTTCATTTGTGATAATTATTTTTAGCTAATATGGATTTTTCAGAACCCACAGTGCTAACTGTGTTCAATGCTGGAAGTAACCTTTTCATGTGATTATTATTTTTGTGTGTGGAGGTGGTGCTGGGGATCAAACCCAGGACCCCTCACACTAGGCAAGGGCTCTACCATTGAGCTACATCCCAGCCCTGTAATCATCCTTAAAATCTCCATTTTATACAAACGTATCTCTTGTTCAGACCTTCCTTCCAAAGTTGCATACCTGTCTAGCTGACATCTCTACCTGAATGTGAGGAAACTATCTTGAACCTTCTATCTTCAAAATTGATCTTTAAACTCCTAAACTTGCCCCACCTAGAGTCTTCTGCATTTCAAATTACAGTATTGACACTGCTCCAGATAATCAAACTATAAATCTTGGATTTGGATTTACCCTTCTTGGCTTTCTTGGTTTCATATCCCACATTCCATCTACTAGGGAATACTACTTCAAATAAGCCACTTCTTGGAATGTCGGCTGCCAACATACCAGCTGAAGCCACCAAACTACCATCTATCTCAGGAACACTTAGAAGTAGCTGCTATCTGTTCTCCTTGATTCCATTCCTCCTTCCTTATCCTCCATACTGACTATAGTGCCTTTTAAAACAAAAGAGATCATGTTAAACCTCTGGATCCTACCTGTGGTTGTCTACCTATAGTAAAAAGAAAGTGCTTGTGATGACCTCCAAGGCCTAACACTCTGTCTCCATCACACCTGAGACCTCAGTCCTCCTTTAGCCTCTTCCTCTCCATTGACTCTGTACAACTACAGTGGCTTCCTGGATATCTCTCCAAAGGCCAGGCCCACTTTTGCCTTAGAGTTTCAACATTGGTTGTTCCTGTTCCCAGGCAGCAATGTTCTCCTAAATCCACTCCACCAACTCTGATCTCAAGTCGTTGCTCATGTCCCCTTATCAAGGCCATCCTGACCACACTATTTGAAACTGGAGCTACATGTAAACCCTTGCAGCAGGGCTGACCCAGCAGTCTTCAGCACATTCCAGGTTCTCTTCCCTCCCTTATCCCACAACTTCCAATATAACATAGGATTTATTTATAACACCCATCTGTTTTCACACATGCCAGTGTAAGCTGAAAGAGAGGAAAGAAGAGAGAGACAGAGAAATAAAGTGTGTGCTTTTTATTGATGTGTCCATGGAAGTACACATGGAAGGGGTTTAATAAATATTTCTAGGTTGTAGATGAAGAAAATAGGAGTTAAGAGAGAAAAAGTGTTTAAGAAATTTTCCAGAAATTCTGCGGCTATAAAAGTGTTGCATAGAAATCCAAACTTGGGTCTGGCTGACTTCCACTGCTCTTAGCTTCTCTGCTACCTTAACTTCACAGAATTTGTGATCTGTTTTAATCAGGGCATGAAAATTCTCATTCCACTGAACAGTATCAGTAAAGCATTTCTCTTACCCCAGCGCCCCAGACATTCCATTCAAAGAAAAAAGAAAACAGAAAAGAGTGAAATGCAGTATAGGTAATAGGGTCATTTTACAGCAAATTTTACAGCAAATTTAGCAATAGTGATTATTTAAGCAGTAGTGACATTTAATGATAGTACCATAATAATAAAAGAATAGCTTTTAGATTTATAGAACACTTATGCCAACTTCAGTGCTAAAATATTTCCATGCATATTTCATGCAATTCCTACAATTACTCTGTCAGACAGACAAATTTTTATTGTCCCCATTTCAAAGATGAAGGAATTGGTGAAATGTGTGATACCTGTTTGATCAAGGTCAGGCATGTATTAAGTGGAAAGTAATGATTTCAGTCCAGGTCTGTCGAATTCCAGGATTTGACTGTTAATCCTTATAGGGAAATTCTGATAATTCTCTTGATACTATGTTTTCTCATGAGCAATGGCCTCAATGATGTTTGCCTGACCAGATATCTTCAGAACATACTCAAGTTTCAAACATGATAAAAATGTTTAAATACTACTTTAACAGAAATATTTCCATCTAAACAATGATGCAGAAGGACTGAGCCCTTATAAGTGGTTGAGTTGCTACCTTCCACCAAGACGCAGAGGAAAAGTCAGCAGCTCGGAATGGAGAACACACAACACCCAGAGATGGAGACTTTTGTAAATGGCCAATTATAAAACTATTAAGCTGCAGCACTTTTATAGCAAGAGGCAAAATAATCCATTAAAATGAAAATTCTCCTATCCTTCCCTCCACAGCCCACACAAACATTAGTGCTGCATTTATTAGGAGGTACTTCCTGTGCTCTGTCAACTTCACTTTGAGCAATTGTATTAATCCGTTCCTCTCACTTTTGCATATGTATCTGCATGATGGATTTCTCCAATGAGGTTTGTAGAAAGGGTGGAGTGAATGAAATAAAGTTTAGGAAGAGCCATCAACAATCATGATGATGAGCACTGAATCGGGACAATAAGGAAGATTTTCTTCTCATTTATTTGAATGAAAATTCTACTGTAGATTTGAGCCTGCATAATGGGTTACCTGGTGACTAACAGAGAAGGGGAACCTTATATTTGGAGGTATGAGATTGTGTGTTTCAGTTTCTATGGGCCTACAGAATTCATCTTGTCTTAGAAGTGAAATACAGTATTTCTGTAAATAGATATAGAAATAACTGGCAACTTTGATGTCTTCTAACCACTATGTTTTCAGGGCAGGCAAATCTATAATTATGCTAATCATTTCTGCATTTGTGCAATGACTGAGCAGTATGCATAGTCATTAACAGCCTGAGTGTTATCAGAAAACACTAAGTTGCAACCCAGACTTTGCTCCTCACCAGCTAGGTGACTTTGGGCTATAAAAATTACTTTCCTTTTCCCCGAGCTGGACAATGAAGATGACAATATGTACATTTCTAAGACTATTGTGAGAACTAAATGGGAAGAAGTTATTTTTAGTACATGGCACAGTGGCTCAGTTTGTACTGAGGACTAAAATTGTCATTGTGGTCACTACTACTATTATTGAAAAGAAATTAGAACTCCTATTTGCATAAAATGTGATATGTAGCCTATACTGTTGTAATTTTATATATTTCACTTTTGATCTTATAATCTAAGAACTTGATTCAAGAAACATTTAGTAGTAAACATAATTGAAGGTTAGTTGTCAAACATGAACATGTCATACATTAAGAATTATGATACTCTTTTCAGATACATATTTCCTACAAAAGGGTTTTCTTTTTATGCATATAACATTTATATTTACTGTAACAATTTTTAAAAGGTTCATTATTTAATTACTCTGGCTATAAATATCCTCTTAAATAGTAACCATATATGCAATTTAGTTGTTGGGAAAATGTGTTTGCAACTGATTTTAGTTGCCTATTTAAAGAAAAAGGGACCAAAGTAGAGTCAGGCTTGTTGCTTACTGTATAGGGACCCAGAAGTTTAATATACTTTGTATTCCATTATGCCATGAAAATGTTTCTGTGCCCTGAGGGTATCAACAGAAGATTTGCTTTAATGAAAGGAACTGAGTACAGTTCCAAAGCTTCTAGACAAGAGGCCCATAGGCTACAGTTTACATCAAAAGTATCTGCCCTCTCTCTGAACTGCATCAAGATAGAAAGAATGTACTAATGAATGCTTTAAAGCAATTATAATATATGTTAGGAAGAGTAAGAAAGGATGTAGACTCCTGAAGATCCCAAACCAGGGCTAGAAGGATTATGTTTAAAGCACAAAAAATGTATGTTATTCTTCACTTAATGAATGCCTGTCAGTGAAAGTTACATTAATATAGAAAATCAATTGTTTTCAATTGCATGTGGCAAAAATCAAGCTCAAATAGTGAGATTTTTTTTTTTTAATTTAAAGACATGTACTAAAAATTTAGAGGTGAATCTAGATTCAGTGCTAATTGGACTTATAAGTTCCAGGTCAGCCGGGCTCCAGCTTTCTCTCTACTATTAAGCCCCATTTACTTCAGTGTGAGTCTATGCTACAGAAAGTGTTTTCCTGAGTTGGATGGTCACTGGCTGCCCCAGCATCCCATCAACCCCATTTTGGAAATTCCAAAGAGAAGAAATAATTTTCCCACTTTTCTTTGACAGATATGTCTTGGGGAGGATTCTGATTGGTCTAGACAGTCAGATACCTACAACTGAATCAATCAACAGATTTATTCAGCCTGGGAAAAGTGACTCATCTCTGAGGGCCAAGAACACAGGCAGACTGTCACTATTTAGCAGTTTCCCCAAAGAGAAGCCTAGTACTGTTGTAAGATGAGATGGGATGGAACACTGGATAGATGAAACTGTAAACTCCAGAGTTCTCCTACCCTGTCTTGACCACATAGTTAGCTCCCACAAGGTCACTTTCTCTACCACCATCCTTGATCTATATGATGGAGAAGCAGACTGATAAAAGAATTCCCAAAAAGTCTCAATATGGGAAATTAGTGAATAACGACCAAGTCAGCTATGTGAAAATACCCTTTTAAATTCTCCCAAACTCACTGAAAGTTCTAACAGGGAACTGGAAGGATGTGTCTGAAGGTTTTGATAAGAGCAGATTTTCTCCAATCTAAAGAAAAAGAGGAGACATTCCTAGAAACTACATTTTTAATTAATTTTTAAAATTTATATATGACAGCAATATAAGGAGGCTGATTCATAGTGGGGTAGGGAGGGGAAGCATGGGAGGAATAGACAAACTCTAGATAGGGCAGAGGGGTGGGAGCGAAAGGGAGGGGGCATAGGGGTTAGAAATGATGGTGGAATGTGATGGGCAATATTATCCAAAGTACATGTATGAAGACATTAATTGGTGTGAATATACTCTATATACAACCAGAGATATGAAAAATTATGCTCTATATATGTAATTAGAAACTACATTTTTAAAAGAGAAAAGTCAAATGAAGTAGATAAGTGAAGAATAATGAGTGAAGAATAATTAAGTGACTTATTGAGGGTAACGTAACCAGTTGATGGCAGGATTAAGAAAGACTACAGAATACTCTGTAACCTACCTATGGTGTTTTAGATCTAATAAGACATAATATGCAGATAGGTACAAAAAATAGAGCAGTTGTCATTTGTCAAAACTCCAAACATTTGTGAAACTGAAGTAAACTTGCTCATTGCTTCAATTATTCTCCAGGGGAAAAATGCCCAAAGACTTTTTAATTATATGGGTTGCATATACATAAAATACACAAGGAAGTCTCTTCAAATATAGCAGGTGCATGTCTTCATTCCTTCCCTCTCTGCTCTTTTAAAAAATGCCCCTTGAAAAAGTTCCCACTCACCATCTGTTAGGTAAATTTCCTAAAACCCAGTAAATGTAGAGTCAGAGATTGTTATACAGATTATTCTAAATGGCAGTGACACCTATATTTATGCAATTTAAAAAATATGTAGGATAGAGTTGCCTTTAAAAAAAATTCCCCACTATAGTAATACCACATTACCCTAGGAGCTGAGTTCTGTTCTATTACATAAGAGTGAGAACAGGAGGAGAGAGAGAAGAGTGGGAGCTGGGTAAAAAGGAAGGGAAAGTGTAAGCACTTATGTATAAAATACTATCCTAGCAGTTTGACATTGTATTTTTTTCAATGAGCAGATGAAAAAATATTAACACATTTACAAATGTATGTCAATTTTGGTACAGTCTTACATTTGCATATGCTCCCATAAGGATACAGTTGACCATTATTTCCATCTAGTTAGTTTGGGGGAGAGGACAAGTGGAAGAGATGCTATTCAATTCCAAGTCTATACTCTGATCCATGTCACTACATGTAAAATACTGTTCATTTAAAATCGGATGTAGCAAAAGTTATTTATACTCTCATAGTGTTTGCTCTCAAGTCAATAACAGAGGAGCCTTGAATAAAAATGTTCCCATTACTTCCCAGTATATTATATCTGATTTACAACCCATAAAACAGTGGTCAGAGGAGATTTATTCTTTGGTCACCAAATTATATAACCTCTCAACTTTAAGCCATCCCCACTATGTGATTATTTTCTCAAAATATGTTACCTATAGTCAATATTAATTTATGTTTAATCTTTCTTAGCATTAAGAGAGTATTATTTTGCACAGGCTCAAATACAAATCTCCAGAAATTCCTCCCTGATGCTTCCAGGCTGAAAATGCATTGCAAGGCAGCGGTACTGATTTAATTCTACTTGGCAGAGCCCTGGCCACACACTAATTTCATTAGCCTCAAATTCCTGGATTTGGAAGACCCACTGGATATGATTCCTGTTCTCAGCCATGTCATTTACTAACCTATTCAGTGTGGCTGTAGAGCAGAGAGGGGGGGGGGCAGTTGCTCAGCTCCTATCTTTGGGTTATCTTTGGACCACAACAGGAATGGGCAAATGAGAATTACAAGTCAAAGACACTATTTACATCTGAGTAGTCATTCAAACCCAGGTCATCACTTTCAGCAAAGAACTTCATCCCAAGGCTTTGCCAGTGGCAGCAGCAGCAGCAGCAGCAGCAGCTGTTACATCTATTGCTATCTCATTACTCTCTCCTGCCCCCCAACACCCCCACACTTTAGTCCCAGATAATTTCCTCCCCCAAGCTAGAGATTTAGCTCACCATAAATTTATACCTCAATTGATTAGTTTGGCTTCACCTCACACCCCAGCAACCCAGATGGATCAGAGGGAAAAAGAATACTCAAATCATTGTAAAGAATTCAATCATTTGGAGGAATTTATTTTCTATAGGACAATTTTAATTGAGCTGAACCCTAGAATCCCAGAGAAGATTCACTTGTTCTCTTTTTCTTCTTTCTTTGATTGTGTTTATGAACAATGGGGTCTGTGCACCATTATTCTCCTTACTCATTTTGCAGGCTGACAGAAGCTGGAAAGCTGGGGGCTGGACTTGCATGCTAGGAGCTTCTGAAATCACATGCAAAAAAAAAAAAAAAACCACTGAGAAAGAAACACACACACACACACACACACACACACTCACATATACACTCACACGTCAACTTGGGCAATGGCTAACCAATGGCTATCTAGCTTGCAACACAAGCTACAAGTTAGTGCAACCTCTTCTCAATAAAATGCAGGTGAAAATGGGGGGCTCTTTTCCCCTCAGCTATTCAATCCAACATGAATAGCTGCAATTTGCAAATTAGAGGAATGACAGTGTTTTCTTTGAATGTTTTAGTCCCAACCCACACTGCACACACTGGCATTCAGTTCTTCTCCTCTCTGGCTCAGGGAATGGGGAAAACTAATTGTAAGATCAGCTGTTTGTTTCCATAAGTTGCCTCAGTTTCTAACACTAAGATGAGGAATTGGTTCCTGCTGTAATCTGGTTCTGAGCTTAACCTGCAAAGGCTTTCTTGACTTCAATGTATCTCCCTTTTTTCATACCCACAGGCCCATCTGCAGTGGGCCCAATGCTCTGAGTGAAGAGAGAAATAGGCAGCAAAATGATTTGAAAATGCTAAACACAAAATGTGCCTTCAAGCCCCAGGAATGAGAGGAAAATGCTGTTATCACCCCAAGCATTGCCCTCTCAAGTTGTCCAGCACTGAGCTCAGAGAATAAGGGAAGTACTTCTGGGTTTTGATTATAAAACCCCAGGTTCTTCCCCCAAAGCAAGCAACCCAGAGTTAATCTACCCCCAAAGCACTTAAGGTTTACAAACATCTAGAGACTGTCTATACTGGTACACTCAGGAGGCATCAGGGTTGTTCTAAGGACCAGAGGGGCCATGCCAGGCTGCCCCCTTGGATGAATGCCCCCCTTTCTTGAAAACAAACTTTGCACCCAAGGAGGTGAGCAGTGACATCCTGAGTTTGACAAGGAGTCCCCTCCTGAAACCCACACCCTTAGAGAAAACTCTTGAGAAAGAGACAATTTCTCAGATTTGGACAGCATAATGGTGCCAGGAACATCAAGCACATCTGGGGAAGGGATTAACCAGGCTTGGGTACCATTAAGCACAGAGAGCCTTTCATTAAGAAAGGGCCACATCAAGACAGAGATGAATGGAGAACTTACAACTGAGAAAGAATTCTTGAGAAAAACAGAGGTTGAGGGGGAGAATAAATAATAAAGGGAGGGAAAACAGAGCAAGGAGACAGAGATAGATGCACATACAGGAAGAAACACGGAGAAGAGAACCCTCTGTCGCCGAGACTCTGAAACTCATTTTCTGAAGCTCAAAGCTATCCATTTTTACCCAATGCAGCACTGGAGCCCCGGGGCAGAGGCTGCAGGAACAGGAGGCGAGAGAGCACTGCGGTAGAACCCACCGCTCATCAGTCCCGGATCCGCCTTCCTCCCATTTTTGCTGCGGCTCTCCGGAACCCGGAGTAGAACCTCGGGTCCCTGCTAAGCGCACCCCACCGCCCCAGGCGCATTCTTGCCTCGCTCTGAGAATCTTCCTTTGAGATCAGAGTCCAAGACTGGGGTTGGGGGCTGAATTAGGGAGGTAGAAGGCGAGGGGGCGGAGGGAGCAGGCAGTGAAAGCTATTTTGTTTCGCAGTTAGCATGAGCTCATCTCTGGGCTGAGGTCTTCAGTGGCAAGAGTAGAAAGCTGATCGTCCAGCTCCTGCCAGTGGCGGAACTGCAAATGCAATTTAGATGGTGCAAAAAAAAAAAAAAAAAAAAAAATGCCCGGAGGAAATCAACTGGGGGGGGGGGGGGTCACGTCTGCAGGTGGCATCTCCACGTTTGGGAAGGTTCCCCCACGTATCCTGCCCCTGGCTCTGTTGAAGACAGGCTACAGGTCGGAAATCCAACCTGAGAAAGAAAAGCTATTAACATCCACATCTAGCTGACCCCTCAGTTTAAGAAATGCCTCCTTAAGGTCGTCTCAAAATTTTCCAAAGAAGTTGAGGTTTCCTGGGTAGCTCCAGGTGGGACGCTACGGAGTTAGGAAATGCCCAGTTTCTAGGCATCTTCTCATCTTTCATATCCATGCGCCTAACCTGCTTTTCTAGGAGCCCAGCACTTTTACAAGCCGGTTTTCGGACCATATTTCACTCTAGGCAAACCCATTTAAATCATCGCCTTGTTTTTCGCAGATTGCTTCTTGTAAATGGGGCCATAAATCCAGAATGTCAAGTCGGATAGAGTGGAGCGTGGACAGGGGAGAGATGGAAGGGAAATAAAGCAAGCAGAGAAGGTACCTCCTAGGATGGAGAGGGAGGGATTCCGCGGGATTTCCAGAGTGGAAATGCGGGAAGGCCGACCTGACCCCGTAACCCTGGAGTCCAAACCAGCTATTAAAGCTAAAAGCGCCTAGAACCAAAGCATGTTCCAACCCGAGGGAGCGCCCCCCCTACCTGGAAAAGCCTCAGAATGTTGGCTACCATGATGGAGACCGAACTCCCCGAAGCCCCAATCACTCCAACTACTTTCTCTGGCTTGACGAAAACGGGGGGCTCGCCATTGGTGCAGCGCACGTCGGAGGTGTCCTTCTGGATGAGCGCCTGGACGAAAGTGAGCGACTGTTCGAGCGCATAAGTGTCCCTGGAACAAGTGTCCAGGATCCGCGCGCCCAGCGTCACGTTGGGCAGCAGGTTGGGATCGCTGTTGATCTGGTCCAGGGCATAAAGCATAGCTTCCAGCCTGTGGATCCCGTTCTCCCTCTTGATGTCGCCGCAGGGCACTCCGCTGGGACCCTTGGCGTGCACCGGGAACAGCCCCCCAAGGGTGACGTCCCCCTCAATCCGGATCGAGTGCGGGGCGTACATCTCCTGGCCGCGCGCCGCCGCTGCCAGCGCGCACAGGAGCACCTCCAGCACGCAGCAGGGGAACTTCATCAAAGTCAGGACGTGGAGCAGCTTCCCCAGCTGGACCATGCTGCTCGGACTGCTGCGGTGGCGGCGGCGGCACTGGAGGGGATGGAGGTGGGCTCCCGGAGGTTTGGGCCCCTAGAGGTGAGCTCCTTTGGGGAAGCCCAGGGACTTCTGCAGGCACGGAAGGCGGGGGCGCCCGAGGATGGGCAGCCAGACAGGGTGAGGGGTCCCAGGGCGCCCGCCAGCCTGGGGCGCCTAGCGCTCTTGGGTTCGCCAGCCAGTGCGCCGCGCTCGCGCCCGGGCTTGCAGCTTGTGCTCTGGAACAGCCCAGCACTGGGGAGAGGGCAGGGATTGCTATCGCTTTAAATGGTCGTTCGGCTCCCTCTCCTCCTCCCACTCTCTCCCTCCCTTCCTCGCCTGCTCTCCTTTTCTCCCCACCCTTCCCAGCGCCCGCCCTCCCCACTGGTTTGCATCATCACGCAGGGAGGGGCTGCGTGCTGAGGTAAGGGGGGAGTGGGTGGGCGGCTGGGGAAGGGGGAGGTTACCTCGCAATGGGAGTTTCATGGTCCCCCAGAAATCTAGGGATTTCGGGTCGCAGGCGAAGGCTGAGCTCTTGCCCCCAACTCACCGTGGAAGCCTCTTGTCCTCCTACACCCACACCAACATTATGGGTATAGGTGGCAGCAGTCTTGGGATGAGCCTGGGATGACTGGTGCTGACTGCTCCCAGTCCCTAGGTTCGGAGAGTTGGCTCTTCCCTCTGGGAGAACGCGAGGGAACCAGGAGGAGGAGGAGAAGCCAGTGAAGGAGTGGCACTGGGATACCCTAGTCTTTACTCCTGATTCATCCTTGTGCTAGTTTTTACTAAGAAAAACCTATAACACACCGGAGTCTGATTCATGATTTAAAAAACATTTACCCAGAGGTATCCATAGGGCTAGACACTGGACTAGCCTGTAGGGAAGTAGAAGCCAAGAGCAAATGTTAGAGATAGCATTGCATCCTTGGTATTTAGGGGTTACTAGGGCTATAGCTGGCTAAACTGACCGCAGTCTCCAACAGCTCTGTGTCAGAAACCTCGGACTCATTGCTTTTCTTCTTTTTGTCGCTAGAGATGGAACTGAGAACTCCGCAGAGCACACTTTCTTCTCTAGCTCTGACAGGTGTAAGGCTCCCTCCTACCTATTTCCAGAGACATTTCTGAGCTGGTGACAAGCTTTTGCGGTTAGGAAACCGCAGGGAAGAGGTGCTGGTAGGAGAAAGGGACCACATAAGTCTCCCTGTAGATTAGGAATGCCTTTCACTTTCTCTGCTGGGGATCCTGGGGTAAAGTCTGGATACCAAAGCAGGTTGCAACTGCAATTATGAAGCTCTTTATTATAGGTGTTCCCTCCTGCAAAACTTGGCCCATTAAAGCAACAAGTGGCTCTCATTCCTATGTAAGGACATTTAATATTTTTGTCCTTGGGAACTAGAGTAGACTCAAGGAGATTAACTCAAGGCTTGCTGAGACTTTCTGTTGGAGCACACCAAAACCATATTACACAGAATTGAGGACAGAAAGAAAACCAGACACAGATGTTTGTTGTTGATGATGGGAGAGTATTACTGTATTTAAGAGGAGTTGGGAGGGACAAAAGATGGGTAGTTTATTATCTCTGCCACCAACTACCTGTGTGCCCTTGGCATTTCTATTCCCCTGCTTGAGTTTTAGTTCCCCATCTGGAAAATGATGAGATTGAACTGGATGCTCTCCAAGTTATGTTTTAACTCTCAAATCCTCTGTTAAAATAGGCCATGTCCCTTTGGCCACGGTGCTCTTTTTAGGCCAATGTTCTCTGTTCCTTTATGTGTAGAAAACCAGCACAAAGATAGCTAAAGATCATTAGCAACATTTTCTGGTGTAAAGGACTTTTTGTTTTGTTTTCTTTTGCCGAATATCCACTTTCCTCCTTCTGTGGAACAGTCCATCAATTTGTTTTTGGACAGACCCCTGCACATTTCAAAGCTTGGGTTTGAGAACCCACTCCATTTCCTACAGTCTAGGCCTGGCTAATCAGAGCATCAGATCCTTCTGGCCCAAGTGCTGAGTTCAAAGATGAGCACAGAGCCCAACCAGAGCCATTCGAAGTTAAGCCCCAGATGGAGCACCTAGAGTGGAGACTCAGGGTTACCAACTACCACACAGACATATTTCTGTACAAATCAGATAAAAATGGTCCCCTTCCTCAATATGCTTTATGATTCTCTTTTGGGAAATGGTTATGCAATTCTGATTCTGTAAGAACAAGATGTTTTACTGTGATCTTCCATAAAACCATGCTGTAATTCATACATAAACCTGCCCTGGTACACAGTGTAACTATCAATCACCCTTTCATTTGATGACTTCCTACGTAAATGCACACCATGCACAATAGTATGCAATGATGACACCTACTTCTCCCTTCCAGTCCCCCAGCTGTGAGCGTATAACCCTGTCATATTTTGTGCCAGCAGTTTCCACATAAACAGGGAGATATCTGAATTCAAAAAAAGAGAAATAAATATAAAGAGACAGAGACAGACAGACAACACAGACAGACAAATCAAGTGAGAGAGTGAGAGGAAGAAAGAGATTGGAGCTTCATTAAAACATTTGTGCTCCTGGACCCAGACCTGTTTGAAAGAATGCCTCTCTACTCTTTCAATTATATAGTATTTTCTTTCTGTTGTTTGAAGCCTCAAAGATTCCCTTCTAGTTCTTCTGTTTCAATACCAGGAAAAAAAAAAAAAAGGTGGGATCCCCGGAGATGCTATCCTGTTAAGATAGCACAAACTAATTTGGAAGGGAAAGAAGCTGCAAAGGAAGCCACAAACAGGCACACATAGGAACTCAAGTGCTAGTTTTTAAGTGCCAGCATCTCATTCATCTTTAAATTCATTTTTAAATTTTAATTTCAGGCTATTTATTAGAAACTCCATGCCCCAAACAAAACAAAGCTAACAAACAAACAAACAACAACAACAACAAAAAGAGAGATAAGTAACAAATAGTGCCACCTGATTTTTCACCTGCACATGTCCCTTGTGGTGCTGTTCTCCATTTTCATTTCACATCCTGTAATTGCTGAATGCACATCTCCTAGCTGATTGTGGAATGCTGCCTTACTCTGTGTTCCTTCCTTGCTCTGTTCAATTCTCCCCAAACATCTGGCAGCCATCATTATCGTCCTTGTAGTGAAGCCATTTGTGTGCAAGTCTTATTTCCCCTGCCAAGTTATAAGATCCTTGAGGGTAAGGGCTGGAGATTATTTATCATTTTACCTGGGACAATGCTGTGAATGGTGTTTTGTGCCTAAGATACACTCATGTGTTGAATGAATCAGAACTGGTTTTGTCATTCCACACCACCTTTATCTGACAGTGACTGAAACCTAAATTGGGCAGAGTAGGATTACTGGCAGATAAATTACTACCCTTTTAGTCATCATGCACAGTTTTTGGAACTCAAACGATAATTAGTATATTTTGAAGTGGATTTGCTTTTTAAAAATTTTGGTCTCAGTAAGTTGCTTTGGGCCTCCTTTAATTGCTGAGGCTGGCCTTCAACTTTCGATCTTCCTTTCTAGCCTCCAAAATTGCTGGGATTACAGGTGCATACCATCACACTTGGTTGAAATGATTTTGTTTTCAAAATAGTTTATAAACCTAAGGTGTTCTAACTGTAAGGAACTTGATAAACCTTTCATGAAAACTTTAATAGGACTTTCTGGAATCAAGTGCTCATTCTTGATTCATTAACTGTGGCCACTGCCATAGGCTGCTTAGGGAGGTCACAAGCACAACCTTCTTTCTATAGCCAGGAAATATAAACACCTGGATTACATAGCAAGTGAACTCTATGTGTGTATGGTGGCACTTGCCTGTAATTCCAGCAACTCAGGAGGCTGAAGCAGGAGGATTGCAAGTTTGAGGCCAGCTTGGGCAACTTAGCCAGACCCTGTCTCAAAATAAGGGTTGTAGCTCAGTGGTAAAGCACCCTTGAGTTCTATCCTAGTACTGGGGGGAAAGTATAAGAAAGCAAGTTCTGTTACTAGAGAAACCAGAATGTGATACTGAGTTTGGAAAATCATCACACATGCTGGGCATGATGGTGTATACCTGTAATCCCCACAGCTTCAGAGGATGAGGCAGGAGGATTGTGAGTTCAAAGCCAGGCTCAACAACTTGGAAAAACCCTAAGCAAATAAGTGAGTACTTTTCTCTAAATAAAATCTAAAAATGGGCTGGGGATGTGGCTCAGTGGTTGCCGTGGGTTCAATCTCCAGTACAAACAACAACAACAAATCATGACAAATTCAGTATCTACAGTATCTCATTCATCTTTATACAGTTAGCCAGGGTGCACAGAATCTGGTCCTTCATAGATGACTTGGGGATTCCATTTTGTTTCTGGTTTTTTTTTTTGTTTTTTTTTTTGAGAATATGGACTGCAAATTTCTGTGTAAGACTAGTTCATGCAGAAATGTGCCAATCATTATTCTAGGGCCAGGACTGATAGGAGGGGAAAGGGGTTTTAGGGACAAATATTACACATTATAAAAGCTAAGATTAAGTTACTTGAAGATCAGTTTTTGGATTCTGACACTCCAAACAGAAGTTGAGGACATGGAGCACTTAAAAGAGAGCCCAGAAAAGTTGCAGTTGAGTGGAAGGGCTAAACACTCACCCTAAACAGTCTTAGAAATAATCTTAGAATAAGCCTGGAAAAGATCATTTCGATCCGCAAGTACCTTCATGCCTACTAAAACAAAATTGGACAGTTTTTAAAGGGTGACAATAAAATGCAGACACATAACTATGTTACATTTACACTGTATAGAATTCAGTACAAATAAAACATAGAGAATGCTGGAGAAAAAAAAATACTCAACAAAAAGAGAATCTGGAATGAAAGATTTTGGAATTAGCACCTAAACACAAACAACAAAGTAGATCAAATACTGGAATTACCCACATGGTCTCTTACATTACATGGAAAAGCGCTCATGTCGATGTAATTAAGGTAATCAATTAGTTGACATAAAGGTAAAGAGATTATCTAGGAAGCCCATCTGACACCACAGGAATCCTTCAAACAAAATGACTTTGCTGGTTGCAAAAGAGAAAAACAGAGATGTGAGGTAAGATGAGGCTATGACACAAAGAAAAGTCTCTTTTACTAAGAGGAAGAAGACCACATGGAAGGACCTGAGAGTAGTCCTAGGAACTAGTTGGAAGACAGCCAGAGGGAAGGCAGGGACATCAGCTCCATCTCTGCAAGGCGCCAATTTCTATTAACAACCTCAGAGAAGATAGCAGTGGACTCTTCTCAGAGCCTCCAGATGGGATCTAGGCCTGACACCTTGATTTCCATCTTGTGATGGCTAAGGAGAGAATCCAGCAGAACCTGCCCAGACTTCTCACAATAAATGGTAACTTGTGACATGGCAATAGAAAACTAGAACAGAGCAGGGAGGAAGAGCAGGAGGAAAAGATTAACATTAAACAGAGACATGAGGTGGGAGGGAAAGGTAGAGAAAAGGGAAATTGCATGGAAATGGAAGGAGACCCTCATTGTTATACAAAATTACATATAAGAGGTTGTGAGGGGAATGGGAAAAAAAAAACAAGGAGAGAAATGAATTACAGTAGACGGGGTAGAGAGAGAAGATGGGAGGGGAGGGGAGGGGGGATTGTAGAGGATAGGAAAGGTAGCAGAATACAACAGTTACTAATATGGCATTATGTAAAAATGTGGATGTGTAACCGATGTGATTCTGCAATCTGTATTTGGGGTAAAAATGGGAGTTCATAACCCACTTGAATCTAATGTATGAAATATGATATGTCAAGAGCTTTGTAATGTTTTGAACAACCAATAAAAAATGAATAAAAAAAGAAAACGAATACAAACAGACACTGTAAAAATGTTGAGGAATTTGAGAAAGAAATACATATAATTAGGAAAGAACTAGAAAATACTTTTTGAAAAGAACCAACTAGATCATCTAGAAATGAAAAATCTAATAGAGTAAATTCAATATCTGAAATTCAATGCCTGTAGCAGCAGGTGCACACTGAAAAAGAAATGATCAATGATATTGAAAATACGTGGAACATTAATCAAAATAGATCCCATATTGCTCTCTAAACCAGGTCTTAATACATATTAAATCATAGAATTAATTCTGACAACAATGGCATTAAATTAAATGTCAATAACAAAATGATGTCTTCAAAATCCTCAAATATTTGAAAATTAAACAACATAAGCCCAAATAACACATAATTCAAGCAAAGAAAAATAGGAGAAAAAAGAAAATCATTTTAAATGATAATATAAGCAACCTGTATAAATTTGAATGATACAAACTAAAATTGAATGATACAAACTCCCCATTAAAAAAATAAGTTAACTCTAAGTAGAAAGAAAAAAATAATAAAGAGCAGAACTCAATGAAATAGAAAAAGAGCAAAAATAGAGAAAAATCACTAGTACCAAAAGAAGTTGTTTGAAAAGTTAAGTAAAATTGACTCTTTAACTGGACATGAAATAAAAAGAGGAGAGAGAAGCAACCAGTATGAGAGAACATAACTCTGGACCCTCTACTTATGAAAAGAATAAGGAAACAAATGGTATGAGCAATTTTATGTCCATAAAATAAATAATAATTAAAGGAAACAGGTTCACTGAAAGACTCAATTTACCAAAACTGACTCAAAAGGAAATTGAAAATCTGAAGAGGTTTATGTCTCTTAAGTTGACTTTATGATTATAAACCTTCCCACTGTTGCTTGGGCCAGGTGGTAGAAATGAGAATTAACTGTAAAGAGGCATGAGAGATCTTATTAGAGGTGTTGAAATGTTCTAAAACTGATTTAAGGTGACAGTTGCACAACTTGGCAAAGTTAATAAAAATTATTAAATTATACCCTTGAAATAGATGGATTTCATGAGTAAAATGTATCTCAATAGCTGTTTAAAATAAAATCTATGAAATCATATATCTTTAAAATTCTTCCCTTAAGGAAAAATCCAGATTTAGATGAATTTATTCACACAATTAAGGAATATCTTTTACAGACTCTTTAAAAAAAGAAAAGAGAGACAAACAGGAATGGAGAAACATGTAATTAAATATATAAAACATGTAATTTGATAAAAAAAAACTTGTTACATAAATCAGGTTATCATGCTTACATGCATATACATTGAGAATAAAGAATTTATATATCTACTCAATAATATCTATAGAAGGCAATGAGTATATAAAAAGATGCTACTAAATATTTAGTTACCAGAGATAATCAAAACCACAATGAAATGCCACTACTTATTAGAATCACTAATAAAGAAACTACCATTCCAAGTACCAGCAAGGATGGGGAAAAGCCAGTACACTGCTGGTCAAAAGGTAAAATGGTACAACCACTTCAGACAACTCTGAATCAGTTTCTTATAAAGTTAATTATACATCTGCCAGGCAATCTAACATTTTTACTTCCACTCAAGGAAATAAAATATGTCTATGGAGATGTCTATGTAAATGTTTGTAACAGTGTTGCTGCAAACACCCATAGAGCAAAAGCAACTAAATATCTATCAAGAGTGTAAATACATCATGGTACAGTCATACAATAGAACCATTTCCGTTTATAACCAAAAAAAAAAAAAAAAAAACTACAGATATAGCACAGAGAAATCTAAAATTTGTTATTTCAAGTAAAAGTAGACAGGAAAAAAAAAAAAGATTACGTGCCAAATGATATCTTTCACTTGAGAAACCAGAAAAGCTTCAATGTACAAGGATAGCTTTTCAGCCTGGGTGTGGGGGTAGTGGATGGACCGTGTAAATAGAAGTACAAAATACTTTTCTAGGGTGATGGAAATGTTGCATATTTTGAATGAGGTAATGCTATAAGATTTATGCTTGGTTTACATATTTATAACATTATCAACCTGTATATTTATCATGTGTGCATTTTTATCAAAATTATATCTCAATAAAGATGATATAAAGGGTTAAAAAACAATATGATCCTAGTAAATAATTGAACTTTTTCTTATATATTTATCTCATCTATAAGCTGAAGTGATATTTTTCCAAGTTTTAACATTTCTTTTCAGTTTTAATGTCATTATTCTTATAACTATTGATAAAAATATAAATTTGGATAACATCTCCTTGTCAACTTTTACACTTATATTTGTGTTGCTTCTTGTTAATAGCATTATTTTCCCATAAATCTAACAGTAATAAACGTTGAAACTGATGCTTTCCAGAAAGCATTTATAAAAGCTGCTTTAGAAAGTGCTGCTGATCAAGTCTCACTTAGGAAGATGGGATCACACCCAAATTACACCTAATTTTATAGACCTCATAAAAAAGTGGACCTTAGAAAGCTTTGAATATTGAATATCTTTTGATTCTCTTGCCTTTCATTCTTGCTCTTCAGAAGACAATATCCTCTGATTAGACCCAAAATAGTCTTCTATGCTAGAGACCTTAGTCATGTCAGGCTGCTTCCTGTATCCATTCTCACACATTAAGCAGTTATGAAGGAGGTCCCTCTTTCCTCTGTTTTTTTTTAATATATTATTTTTGTCTTTGTAAATCTCTTTTTATGAGAGTAGATTATTAAACTTATGTTCATTCTCATGTATGGGACAAGATTTCAAGACATGGAAAAGTTCATTTCTTAGTCTGTCCAGTCAGGAAAAACACATAGCTCAACCAGTCTGTGGCACCTTATAGAATAAACCAGCTACTTATTTCTAGAGCAACTTAAATTGTGTGCTATACCTGAGATAGCTGGGGGGCACTTTCTGACCCCATGATAACTTAAAAGCTTCTCTAGATCTTCAGGAAGTAAAAAGACTGAGTTAAGTTAAAGTTTTTATCAACTTTAGAAGTCTGATAGAAAAGTTTCACATTTTGACTTGGGGAAGTGGCTATGTGGATGAATTTATCAGTCAAAAGTAATAGCTTTGCACATTTGAAATGTGTACATGTTTCTTTGTATAAACTATACCTCAAATAAATAATCTTTTTAGCAGAGTAACTTTACAGTGGAGAAACATGCCAAACATTACCTCACATCAAGTGACCCAAGGTTAGCGTCAACAGTGAAAAGTCACATAAATGGTTCATACCTTGGATGTGATGTGAGGATCCTGCCACTTCACTACTTGGTAGGCTGGAGGCTGACAAGTCTGAAGCCAGGCTTGGCAATTTGTAGAGATCCTGTATCAATATAAAAATAAATACATATGAAGGAAGCCTGGATTCAATTCTTCCAGTGCAGAAAAAAAAATCAACTGGCATTTTATTTCTGTGGTCTTCCTCTCAAAAACTCATAGCCTCATTTTAATTATGAAACACTGTCAGATAATGCAAGTTGAAGGACATTCTGTGAGGAACTATCACAGCCCAGTTGAGCCCAAGGAGACATGAAAACGGCATAGAACATGGTATTCTGGATGGGACCATGAATCAGAGAAAAGGAATTAGGAAAAAATTAAAATTATGAACAAAGTCTGTACTTTAATGATAAGGTATGGATATTGGTTCATTAAGTTTGACAAATACATATCTGAAGTTAATAATAGGAAAAACTGGATGCAGGATATATTGGAACTCTATCTATCTATCTATCTATCTATCTATCTATCTATCTATCCATCCATCCATCTATATATTTGGTAATGGGGATTAAACACAAGTGTGCTTTACCACTGAGCTAAATCCCTAACCCTATTTAATTTTAATTTTGAGACAAGGTTTCTTTAAATTGCTGAGACTGGCTCAAACCTGCAATCCTCCTACCTCAGCCTCCCAAATCTTGGGATTAAATGGTATGTTTCACTCTGCCTGGCTTTTCTATAAATCTTAATCTCTTTTCCTTAAAATAAAGAAGTTTACTGAAATCACTTTGAATGAAAGACATGTACATAATTGCATGGAAGGAAAACTGAAAGCATTTTCTCTAAGATCAGGAACAAAACAAGTCCCCTCTCCTCTTATTCATTATAGTACTAGGAAGTTTAGCTAGAACAACTAGGGAAAAAAAAGAAGAAAAAGAAAAAGAAAGAAAGAAAGAAAAAGGAAAAAGAGAAAAGGCAAATAAACAGGAAAGGAAGAAGTCAATTTAGCTCTGTTTATAGATGGTGTAATTCTATACATAGAAAAGCCTAAAGATTCCACCAAAAAAGACTATTAAAACTAATAAATTCAGTAAAATAGCAGGATACAAAGTTAACATGCAGAAATTGGTAGCTTTTCTATACAAGGAACATAGTTTTTATTTTATTATTGCATTTGCTGAGAAAAAAAAATCATGAAAGTCATCCCATTTACAAAAGCAGGGGGTGGGGTAGGGAGGTAGAGGGGGAGGTGCACGCAGGAGGGAGGAGAAGAAAGGGAGAAAGAAAGAAAGTGAGAGAGAAAGGTAGAAAGAGGGAGGGAGAGAAAGAAAGAAGACCTAGGAATAAACTTATCTAAGGAAGTGAAATTTTCTACAATGAAAATTACAAAACACTGATGGAAGAAATTGAAGACAACAGCAAAAGAAAAATATTTCCCATGTTCATGAATTGGAAGAATTAATAATATTAACATGTCCACACTATCAAAAGAAATCTATAACTTTAATTGCAATCCCCATCAAAATACTAATAACATTCCTCACAGAACCAGAAAAGCAATCTTAAAATTCATATGGGAATGAATGATCCTAAATAGCCAAAACAATTGTGAGCAAAAAAAGCAAAGCAGGAAGCATCACAATACCTGACTTCAAGATGCAGGATGGAACAAGCATAACCAAACCAGCGTGTTAGTGGCATAAAAACAGACACATGGACCAAGCAGTGGGGTAGAGGAATTGATGGGGAGGGAGGAAGCACAGGAAAAGGAAGGAAAGGTGGAATGAATCTGACCAGATTATCTTACGTACATATATGAATACACCACAGTGAATTTCACCTTTATGTATATTTATCATGGGTTAATTAAGAAACAATAAACCAAAAGATTTTTCATTTTAAAAAGACACTAAAATATATGGAAGTTCATTTATATACACATAATACATATATACACTCACACATGTATGGGGAAGGCCATATTAAGGTGATCATTATGAATTGCTGTCCAGACTTAGACTTTTTTTTTAGAGTAAAAGGGGATGCTATTAATGACCATATTAGGACAAGAGGCCTAAACTATGATGTATGGACACTCTAAGGGAACCACATATTAAATATTCAAGTATTGGTTTCACACTTCTGGTGCTTTAGTCCAATCTCTGCCATTACCCAATTGGATAAATGAGTTAACTTCATGATATAACATTTGCAGTTTGGGAAAGATAATCACATGAACCTTACAAAGTTTGGGAGGATTAAATGAAGTAACCAAATTAAAGTTTTTATTTAGTACAATGCCTAGATTATAATGAACACTAAAATGGTAGATATAAAATGTATGCCATATATAGACCTTAGCAAAGTTTGCTCTAATACTTGCATGGTTTCCCTTATACTAATGAGTCTCTTCGAATTTCATCTGCCCAATAGTGGCACTTAATCACATTTACTGCAACACGTAGCTGTCATCACCTAACACCTTTCATGTGTCACCCAGTAATGATAATGAAGAAAAAATATTAATAATAAATAACAACAAATGATATTGACTACACACAGTACTCTTTTGTTTTTGGTAACTTTCTCCCTCTCACTTCTTCTGATCTCAGTGCATCTATCAATACCATAGCCCTGGCACCCAGCTGCAGATGTGGCATGTGGACCAAACTGAAACACAGCTTCTCAGATGCAAAGATCAGGACAAGACTAAGTGGAGTTCATCAGAGTCATTTGGGGAAGAAAAATAACACTTGTCACTCAATTCAAGACCTCTTATGGCAATAACAAAGTTGCCAATATTTTTCTTTGCCATAGCTCGGAGAGACAGAGACACCCTGAGAAGGAAGGCGAAGTAGAATCAGACAAAATAGAAAGATGAGAGGGAAATAGACTCTAGTGTTAAATTTTAAACCCCTATATCTAACTGTGCCTGAATGTAGCCCCTATACAGAGCTTTTTGTTTATTTTTAACTAGAGTTAACTTAAAACATTTTTTTTTTGCCTTGTCACTTGCAACTGAAGAAACCATGAGTAATAGAGTGAATTATCCATTCTTTCCTGCATTTGCCTACATTTCAGTATCTATCATAATGAGCATAAAATCTTGAACTGTTTCTTTCCTCCCTGGATTGGACAGAGTCTATTCAAGTCCAGAAACTTCATCTTTATCAAGCTAGAATTTCTCACTCTTGAGTAAAGATTTATAAATATTCACTGAAAAAAATAGAACATGTTGAATGATTAGTCTTTCATCATTAGAAAGCGGAAACAGTAGGTGAACAAAGGACAAAGTCTTTGGTTTAGATCCTGGACATTTTCTTACTCCATTATCGTCTCTATTTCAATCTTCTATGAGGTCATTTTTCTCTGGTGCCTCGCTTGTCCTTGGGTAACAGGCTTGCAAGAAAACTTACACACTCGTTATTTCTGCATTAAGGTCCAAGGAGCTTTATACTCCTTTTTATAAATATTGGGTTTTTATGCCTCTTTCTCTCTTCCATTCTATAATCTATTTGTATTTTCAATTCCTTACCCACATTTGCTCAGAGTATTCTCTTTAAACTGATCTCATTCAACTGTAAATGATAAAAACCTAACACAAACTAGATGAAACAGAGATTATTTTATTGACTCATGTTGCTGGAGGTCCAAGTGAAAAAAAATCTGGCTTCAGATAGGGCTGGATCCCGATGCTTAAAGAAGTCATGAAACTATCTCTCAGGGCCCACTTGAGTTTTCATTTCTCTACTTCTTGGCTCCATTCTCTCCTGTTATGACCAGACTCTTGGCACTAGCAAGCAAGATAGCCAAGCACAGTATCGTTTGGCTTGCAGAAACTTTAAAGGGCAAAACCCAACCATAATATAAATCTCTATGCCAATGTCTACAGAACACATCTTTTATAAATCATAAAAGTAATCTGGGAAAAATTTCATCACATTTCTTCCAGAAAGTGATCAGCCACTGTAAGTTGATAGATTCACCAAAGGTAATGGAGAAACAATTCTATTTTGGAAATAATAGGGGCCCACTCAATATAAAGTTTAAAAAATCAAATAATGGATAAATCAATAATACCTTTATTCTTTTTATGGTAACTATGGGGAGTTGATTTACACATTCCTCTGATTTTTCATAGTAAAGGAACAGATTCAAGACAGAAGTTACATAGAATGGTGCAGTTCATTCTGCAAAATAGTCACTTCTTCATGTCATTTCCCTTCCTGCACCATAAAACATATTTGGGTATCAAAGTTTTTCTACCATCATCTTCACCATGCTCAGCTCAAGAGATTGACTGCTTTGTCCAAAAGTTAAGAACAAAGATTTAATTCTGTTCTGCCCAATATTTCTAGAGCCTTGACTCTCACACCTGCCTCATGTCTTCCAGTCCCAATTATTTTCCTTAGAATGCCTCAAATATCTCATTATTTTATCTAAAGCCTAGTAAAAAGTGTCCACAAAAACTAACAACAATATGACATCTTCCCATATCTCTCAATTCTGATCCAATTCCACATTGCCTACATCAGTGGTGCCCTCCAGTGGATACTGGGCATTATCTGGAGATGTTTTTGATTGTCGTGACTGGGGGAATCTCTCCTGCTATCTAGTATGCTGAGGCCTGGGATTCTACTAAACATCCTACAGTGTTCAGAACAATAACATCCCAAAATAATTCAGCCCAGAATTTCTGTAATGCTGAGTTTGAGAAACACTGACTTAGATTAATAATCTCAAAGATTCTAGAAAAAGAATTACATTATCACTTCAATATCCACAATGCACTCAAAAGGGTGGAGAAATATCTAATGGCAAACTTCAAAAGAGAAGGATAACTAATAATGACTTTGGTCCTTTTATAACCATTTTCTTTCATTTATTTCTAATCCCTCACGTCCAGTTGTTGCATTCTAATTGGGTTCAACACAAAGAAAATGGAAAGTAAAAAGCACAGTTCACGCAAACTCAAGAAACCCTGATTTGACTTCTATTTAGGTCTTTCCTGGAGTTATGATTTGGAAAGATCATTCATTCCCATCGAAACTTATTTTCTATCTGTGGAATATGAAATATTTAGATTAAATCACTGTTATTATTTTTCATGTAATAAAGAAGACCAGAATATAAAAAGAAACTCTATAGGAAAGAAAATTGAAGAACCAGGGATTCTATTGATTCATCTTGTGCCTTTTTCCAAAATGGCACCAAAGAAAGAGATTCTTCCAAATTCATTTTTATAATTACTGAATTCAATGACCTCTCTTTTCTCCTCCAGCTTTCATGTTAGATGAATAAAGCAATATTTATTCTTTGTCCAAGTTTTACAATATTTTGTTCTTTAGTCTAACCTAATAAAAAATACATATTTTTTTCTACATATGGAAATGTTTCTAATATAAACATACAGAGGTCTCTTTAGCAGCCATTCTAAGATCTACTCTCTCAAGCACTATGCCAATCTAGGGCAACTAACATTTTAGGTGAGGGTGTTACAGGGATGGGGCATTCTGGGAAACTAAGGCAGCACAAAGGCCCCCTTCAAATCATAACTCTTGTAAGCATGCCAGATATGTCAATCAGAGTTACAAGCATAAGTGTATTAGAAAGGGATAGGAAAGGAGGAAAAGGACACATTCAAGGGAGAAAGTGGATTACCTCAGAAAAGAGAGGAACTGCACATTTCTCCTATCCTTCAGTTTTATTGGGGGTCCAAAGGAAGTTTCTAGAGTGTCCCGGCCAGATCCACCTCTTAATTTTTGATTGATAGCAGGATAATATCAGACTTTGCAGTTCCCACTGCACCTGACAACTCTACGTCATTTTGGCCCATGCTGACGGGTTCTCTTTGGAGCCTAGTTAATATTTAGAATGACCCTATGTTGAGTTCTGGGATCTGGTCTGTGTAAGGGTCACAAAAATCGCCCCCTTCAAGGTAACTTGTGTTCTTATCAACATTTCAGGGCCTGCATTTCCCCAGCAGATAACAGGTAGTTTGCTGAGGAATGTAACATATCCTGTCTGCTGAAGCTACGCAGGGCTGCAGGTAAATTACTTTTTAAAAGAGAAGACATGTGGGACCCATTTTATAGTATTATTTCCTTAAACTCATGTTTCCACCCCTCGCATCTGGCTGTCCCCTATAGAGGCTTACATTTTGCTCTAGTCAAATTATGGGCGAGGATGACTTCTTTTTTTTTAATATATATATATATATATATATATATATATATATATATATATATATATATATTTTTTTTAAGAGAGAGAGAGAGAGAGAGAGAGAGAGAGAGAGAGAATTTTATTATATATTTTTTAGTTTTTTCGGCAGACACAACATCTTTGTATGTGGTGCTGAGGATCGAACCTGGGCCGCACGCATGCCAGGCGAGCGCGCTACTACTTGAGCCACATCCCATGAAGATGACTTCTTTGAGAACTTTCTTTAAAAAAAACAAACAAACAAAAAAAAAAACTTTATTTATTTATTTATTTATTTATTTTTAATGTGGTGCTGGGGCTCAAACACAGCACCTTGTAAGTGCTAGGCCAGCGCTCTACCCCTGAGCCCCAGCCCCAGCCCCTTTAAGACCTTTCTTAAAGAAATGGCTCTAATATGCCAAGCCATGGAGGTAACCATGTTCCTGAGACAAGGGCAAGTGACAGAATATCAGACCTCAAATAATTCACATGAAGCAAGAAGAAAGATGTATGGCAAATTAAAACAAAAAATGGAACAAAACAACAACAAAAAAGCCCTTCTGAATTCTAAAATATTGAAACTATGCAAAAACTACAAAACAGAATTTTCCTTGGAACCTCCTAATAATATTGTGCAAGAACCTTCAAATAAGAATTTGGAATGCCAGAAACTGAGCAAGAATATAAAAACAAAGTCCTAAATTTATTTCTCCCTCCTTGTTTCCTCTTCTCTCTCAGCCTTACCATCTATACTTGGTTTAAGAGCTATTGGATTTTCCTTTTGCAGCATCTTGCTTTCATGTCTTTGTGAGGAAAGTAAAAATGAATAAAGATTCTATGATCTAATTCTGGCAGAATTTAAGTGTATACTTGACTTTGGAAATGCTTTATTTATACCCAAACTTTCAAATTGATGGGTTTATAACATATATATTCAGAATATGAAGCCTTGACATGTTGACTTTTTTTTTTTTTTTTTTTTTTTTTTTTTTTTTTTTTAAGTTGAAGGTATTTGAGGAATCGCTGGTGCAGGAAAAGACCCTCCTCTCTCCTTCCTTCCCCTGAGGGTAAGCCTCCCCTAAAGTGGTCCTGAGAGCCTCATGCCGAGGCAGGACTACCCCACCCCAGATTAGAACCTAGGCTAGAGCTTGCTGTTTTGTTTGGTTTTGTTGTGGGCTGTTTGTTGTTTTGTTTTGTTGTGGGTTGCCTGACTGGAAGGCCTCACTCATGCTTGGATGCCCATACATTCTCTCCTTGCTCCAGGTTTCCTTGACTACCCCAGCATTACTCAACCCCAAAGAACTATTTCAAATTCGTGCAATTCTTTTGTTTTAAGGAACAAGTACAGGACAAACTCATGTTAACAAATGCATTAAACCTTCTCATTATGGGAATAAGAAATTAAAATTGCACACTCTTAATTGAGTCGAAAAGTAGAACTATCAAGAGACACTCTCCAATAAAATGTTAGTTCATCATTGAAATAATATAAAAACCAGTAGACAGATAGCCATCAATGGCACAATCTTTGGGACCTCTCCCATGTTGTAGGAGCTTTCCTTACTTGTTTCTAACAAATCTGCTATTGAATTCTCACTCTCTGTTATTTGGGTACTTCATTCTTTGGATACTCAAGACAAGAACTCTCTAGAGATCACAGGACCCTGGGTCACAGTGTAAGAGATGTCCTCCCTACACCCAGAGGAAAGGAGCACCCTTGTCTGAAAATGGAGGAAGGCCAAGAGGTACCTAAAGGAACAGGCCTTGATAAGATTCCCCAGTTCTAATACTTTGAACTCAAAACCCTTGGTCCTACTACATCTTCCCATAACTTTCCACCCTTTCTCAAGGCTTATTTTAATTTAAGGTTAACATTTCCTTGAGGCTTCATTTCCTTCTGAAGGTGCCCATATCACACAAAACTGATGTTAAGTAAATTTTCTTGCTTTTATTCTTCTTACTCTATCCAGGGCCCAGTCTAGGATCTAGAGGGATAGAAGGAAGAAAGTTTTTTTTTTCCTCCCTACAGTTTCTGGTGACAAGAATGGGATTCCTGAGGTTAGAATATCTTGCTCAGTCCAGGAGCTGCAGCTGAAATCTGAGGCCTTTGACAAAGTTAGAAAGAGGTGAAATTTCTTACCAAAATCAGCCTCCTAGATTTCTATTTACAGGGTCTGATCTAATGGTAAAAATCTATAATTTTTCTTTCCAAATTTAGATTGGCAGAAGAAAAAGAAAAAATTTTAAGAATTATCTTTAGATTGTGACTCTTGTGAATTTGGTTTGGAATACTCATGAGTTATTATCATTATTATTATTAGTTGTTTGTTTTGTTGCCAGGGATTGAACCTAGAAGTGCTTAAACACTGAGCCAAATCCTCAGTTCTTTTCTGATTTTTTTAAATTTTGAGACAGGGTCTCACTAAGTTGCGGAGGTTGGCCTCCTACCTCAGCCTCCTGAGCCTCTGGGATTACAGGCATGCACCACCATACCAGGCACTCATGAACTATTTGACAATGGCCCCAGGAGCACCCAGAAGGCTGTTTTGATGTCCTTTATAAAATTCACTTCTTTAAGACTATAATCAAACTCCTTAGGCTCTAGGCATTCACTTGCAAGGTGCTATACAGATGCATTGATTCCAGCCATAAAAATTCACTAGACTTCACTATACTTAAAGAAAAGGAAAAGTTAAATAATAATTGCCCCAAATGTCTAATAATAAGCAAATATTTTCCTGAATTCCTTTTAGAGGAAACTTACATTCTCTGTCTCTTACTCCTATATATAAAGCTTACTGTTTCTTTGAAATGGAAACTTCAGAGCAGGTAATTCTTGTCTCCTATAAAAGAGGAGAACAAGACTTGGGGAAACAAATTGCTTCTTTTTTTTTTTTAAAGAGAGAGTGAGAGAGGGGGGGAGAGAGAGAGAGAGAGAGAGAGAGAGAGAGAATTTTTTAATATTTATTTTTTAGTTATCGGCGGACACAACATCTTTGTTTGTACGTGGTGCTGAGAATCGAACCTGGGCCGCACACGTGCCAGGCGAGCGCGCTACCACTTGAGCCACATCCCCAGCCCCCACAAATTGCTTCTTGATAGTTCCATGGGGTCTCTCTCTCTCTCTCTCTCTCTCTCTCTCTCTCACACACACACACACACACACACACACACACACATATTTTCACAGCCTTCATAAGTTTACTTATTGTGGGGCATGATAATTCCAGCCATTTGGAGGCTGAGGGAGGAAGATCACAAGTTTAAGGCCAGCCTCAGGAATTTAGTGAGACTCTATGCAACTTACTGAGATCTTATCTCAAAATAAAAAATAAAAAAGGACGGGGGATGTGGCTCACTAATAAAGTTCCCCTGGGTACAATCTCCAGTACCAAAATAAATAAGTTATGCTAACTTAAGGAATAGATATTCATTAAATGTTGGAGTCATTTTTAAAGTTTTACTGAAACATTAATTGCCAAGCATGAGTTTATATATCTTTGCCATCTTATTTTTATACAGCATAGAGAAGCTAAATATATTTAGCTCTGTTAATAAACAGAAAAAATTATACAATGAGGAGGCATATGCCTGTAAGAAATGTGAGATAATATATTCATAAAAATTTGCTCATCTGCTATGGAAAGCTGGTACATGGCCAACAATTCACAATTATCTCCTTCCTTATTTTCTCTATGAAAGAAAGGTTACTAAGGGTTAAACATTGTTATCAGCTGGCTTGGTGGTGCAAGCCTGTAATCCCAGTGGCTTGGGAGGCTGAGGCAGGAGAATAACCAGTTAAAAGCCAGCCTCAGCAAAATTGAGGTGCTAAGCAACTCAGTGAGACCTTGTCTCTAAATAAAATACAAAATAGGGCTGGGGATGTAGCTCAGTGGTCCAGTGCCCTAGTTCAATAATCCCTGGTGCCACCCCCCAAAAAAAATTGTTATCAATATGTGAAATACAACTACTAAAAAGAATAAAGGAAATAACTTTGCATACAAAGTATGTGAGGATCATAGCCTGTATTTTTGATAAGGAAAAATAAACAAGACCTGAGAATATGACTTCTGTTAAGAGGGAGAGGGAACCAAGAGTAATTTTATCCTAAAGTAGGTTGATTACTTATTCTAGAGTGATAATAAGGACAAATCTTGCATATAAAGTTGTACAAGATTTGCCAAAAAAGAGATCTTATCTCAGCTGGTTAAGCTGACTAAGATATAAATGGATTTATTGTAAGATTTTTTAAATGAGCTTTAAAATCAATAGTGTACCTGAATAAAACTAGAACCTAATTTTCTTTGTCTGTCAAAAGGACCAAGTTTGGTTGCACTATTTTCAAAGATTTTTTATTTACCATTAAGTAATTTGCCTAAGAAGCAAAGATTCTATGCTGTATCGGAGTGTTTCCTGGCCTTTCATGTTCTCTTTATCAGATTGTTGATGATAAAGAAAAAAGTAATCTTTTCTATATTGCAAGAGCTAAGTTTTTTTTTTGTTTTTGTGACTTATTTTTTCTACTTGCCTTTAAAATACTTAATTGTCTCAGGTTAAATTATGATTATTGTTTAATAAAAAGCTGTGGTTCTATTTAATCAAGTGTTCAATCCTTTGAATATTGTTTTACAAACTGCCCAAATCAAATAGTCTTTGTAAATTCAAAGTAACTGAGATTTTCCTGAGGGCTCCTAGAATATCTCAAAAGAATTCCTTTCAACCTTATAAAAGAGAGAGAGAGAGAGAGAGAGAGAGAGAGAGAGAGATATTAAACTAATTAGATTTTTTTGATATGCTAAACTACTTGGGAAACATTATCAAATAAGTAGTGATAATAAAGCTTTGTGTTATATTTGTAAGGATATATGTCACCTATATGTATTTCAGAAATTGTCTGAAATTTTTATAAATTTGCCTTTATAATTTGTCCATATAGTCCCTTATCATTTCAGTTATCTTAAAATATTGCATGCCAAATATAATAAATTATTAATGCTTTAACTAGGACTATTTTTAAGACTTTTGTTGTTTTACTATAATTCTCAGAAGGTGTTTTTGATCAGCTACAGTATTTCCAGAACTCTAATAGAGAATTTGATCCGTTTATGGAACTACTCATTCAAGATCAGTTAGAACAAAAATAAATTTCACCAGCCTGAGGAAATTAATGAAGAATTATGATTTTTAAGGACCTTTGGGAATAAAACATTGCTTTTTTCTTTTTTTTTCAATTGGCCTGTGACCTGGTTTACATATCCTCTAATCTTATAGCTGAGTAAGGACACTTCCTAACATGTTCAATAACTTTAGGATATGATACAGATTTTGAGAATAAAAGAATTTGCCTAAATTTGTAAGTTGTGGTAGGAAAATTCTACTGCCACATTCCTAGAGTGGAATTTCTAGATTCCAAGGGCTCTTAAAAATCCAATCTGAAATTTCCTAAGAAAAGTTCCAATAAAGCAAACTAAAGAGGAAGCGTAGGTGATCAATTACCATCCCTACTGTACTTATGTAAATAACCAGGCCAAGTGTAAAGTGTGAAACTTGACTTACTTAGCAAATAAATCAGTCCTACTTTGATTATCTTTGATAGAAATGGGATGAGTGGAGAGAGAAAATTTATGCTTCTAAGGAAAATCATAGCATACCCTGTAGGTTTGTTGATTCTATTTCCCCTGCTCACTGTATTTGAAGTTTTGTTACTTACAAATGAGACTGGGTCCTGCTTAGGTCATTCACCTACTTCCTATCTCCAAAATCTAGTTATAAAATTAACATTTACATTACTCTTTCCTTCTTTTGATTTGGCACCACTGAGAGCTACAATCCTACTGCCCAGATCCTTAATGAAATATCTCATGAAGCCCTGAAAGCTAATGTTGGGCACTGCCATACACTGTCTGTAATAGTGACATCACTAGAGGAAACCAGTAAATTCACTGCTTGGCCACTGCTGTTCAATTCCATCATCCAAGGATACTTTAAGCTCACCTTCTATACTCTGGATTGAAAGTAGAGTTAACAGTTTGCTCTGACCATTAAACTTTTGATACTGTTGTTCCCATGGAAATGCCCACTTTTAACTGCCTATTCTCTTACCATGTAGAGTCCTAACTTTGGTGGGCACGCTACTATCATCTACACCACTGGCTCCATAAATAACACACAAGTATTTAAGTCACGGGGAAAAAGAGTTGTCTCCAGAGAAGGGTCCAAAGAGTTCCCAGAGAGGAAATACAACTCAGGACCAGGTGGCTTCTTGGCCTACCTGGTGAAAAAAAAAATTAATCACAAGTCAGACAAAAGCATAGGCAGATGTTTATTTAGAAAGATAGATTTTCCCTGCACTTGTGTATTGCCCTCATTTTACAAGGACATGGCCAAAGCCCTGTTTCTCAAGATGTACAACTGTGCTTTCTGCATCTCAATGGCTTGTAGACATTGCCTTTAAGAGTTCAGTATTTCTCTCTCTATACTAAACCCCTATCTCAAACTGACCTATTCCCAAGACTGAAACTGGTCCAATGGGATATGGAACAACATACCAACTAATAATGAAACTTCTTGGAGAAAGTTTCACAAGGGGGAATAATCAAGTTTAGAATATACTACCCCAAAATCTGATGCCCTGATCCAAACTATTTTAAAACTGAAGGAATTTGAGAAATGGAAAGTCCAAGGAGGACTCTTTGACCTTTCCTTGAAGCAAGTCATGAGAAACTCACATAAGAAGTTTCCTCTCTATTTCCAGAGGAAAAAGCATCCTCACGACTGAAGATGGAGGGTGGCCTTGAGGTGTTGTGTGAACAAACCCTGCTAGGTTTCCCCCAATTTACCATTCTTAGCTCATGGGCTTTTCCACCTTGCTAACATGTTTTCCATGACTTTCTATTCTTCATCAAAGCTTGTATCTAAACACCCAAGTTTAGTCAAACTCCTTGGCTCTTCATTTCCTTATGAAATTGTTCACATCACATAAAATTTACATTAAATAAATGGGTATGTTTTTGCTTGTTAATCTTTCATGAAAGGCCTTAGTTAAGGTCCTTGAAGAACAGGAGAAAAAGATTTTTTCCCCCCTTTCCTGCAAAAACTTTTAAGGAGAAACTGATTACAACTAAGATATTTGTGCTTCAAATCCAATCAAACTTATCCAGGGGGTAGAAGTGCATGTGATCAGTGACCTATTTTCTCTCATTAGGTACCCCCTCCTAAAGTCTCCATTAATACTCACTAGCATATTTGGCTATGAATCTAGCAATGGACCCATCCACAAATTAGAGTCCTTATGATCCAATCACCTTCTCAGGCCCTACCTCTGAACACTTCTGCAATAAAAATCAAGCCTTTGACACTTGAACTTTTGTGGGACTTTTCAGATTCAAACATTACCGCTTATCTGTTTTTCAATAGTTTTTTCAATCTGCATTGTGACCCCTTGATGTATACTTCCCTGGGTAGCAGAGTGCTTTTGCAAGAATCTGCATTGATTCTGAATTTCTGATTTCAATTTTTTTGTGTGTGTGTGTTTAGTTTTTTCACCCTCACTGTATATTTATATATATAAAACCACTCATCACTTCCTACTTGATTCACCAGTCTCTCTTGATTTTCAAGGTGTTATTATCTCCCAATTTTCCTGTTACATGAATTAGCAAGGAGTAAATTTCCACCGAGATTTCATCTTTAGTTCTACTATTTTTATATTATTTTTCTTTTATTAGTGCATTATAGTTCTACATAATAGTAGGATTCATTTTTAAATTTTTTTTAAATTTTTTTTTTGAAAGAGAGAATTTTTAAATATTTATTTATTTATTTTTAGTTTTCGGCAGACACAACATCTTTGTTTGTATGTGGTGCTGAGGATCCAACCCGGGCTGCCCGCATGCCAGGCGAGTGCACTACCGCTTGAGCCACATCCCCAGCCCAGTAGGGTTCATTTTGACATACTCATACACTCATTGAATTTAATTTACTCTATTCAGACCTCGGTATCCCTTCTCTCTCTCTCTCTCTCCCTCCCTCCCCCTTTCTAGACTACTGTTCTACCTTCCACTCATTTGATCAAGTGTTTTCTCTCATATGTAGAAACTAGAGCAAAGTAAGGGTGGGGTGTGTGGTGGGGCTGATATAAAAAAGATAGAGGAAAGATCAGTGGAGTAAAAGGAGATTGGGGACGAGGGAGAAGGGTTGGGAAAGGGGAGGAAATGTATTATGTTATGTGCTTGTATAAATAAGCCACAGTGAATTACTATTTCTTTTGTTTTATTCCTTTTCTTGGCCAATCACATTTATTACATGTCTCCAGTTGTAATGAATGGATGCTAATGACCCTCAAATCAATATCTCTAAGCCAGTCTAGTCTCCAGCTCAGACTCTGGTCTTGAGCTTGAGAATCAAATTCTAGTGCTGCTCATATACTACTCCAGAGTTCATGAACTCTTTGTAAGCAAAATTTTTTTATTCCTTTTAAGTCTCAGTCTTTATTATAGTGTTTTTATTAATATACATTATTAATATATATTGGTTAAATAAAATATTTGAATCCAATAAACTACATAGATTAGGAGTACATCTAAGAGTTTGAAGTGAGTTAGCTTGCCATTGGTAAAATCAATTTCTTCAGTTGTTAGCTTTATATAAAAACTGAAGAAGGTGGACTAGATAATTTTGCTATGGTTCCTATTAATATCATATTTTCATTTTAAAATTTCTATTCTGTGTTTAAAAATGGAAAAACATGTTTTAAAAAAACTTTTAAAACCAAAAAAAGGGATAATGGAGTAAATCAATTCATGTTATTTCAATTCAAATGCCTTCATTTAAAAATCTTTTTTGAGTGCTAAATATGTGCCCGACATTGGGGTAAAACGTTTAAGATGAATAATACATGCTAGGGATAAACAGAGAGAATTCTAAAGGAGGTGATTTACATTTTAATTTAAAGTTTTATATTCTGTGCACATGAGCTTAAAAATATATATCATTTGTATATAATATATGTTACTTGTATATATGTATATATATTTATATATGTAAATTACACAGCATCTATGTCATTATTTTCTCCATCAAATCTTTTTGTTGTTGTTGTTTAGCAGTACTGAGAATTTAACTCAGGGCCTTACACATACCAAGCCAGTGATCTACCTTTGAGCTAAATCCCTAGAACTTCACTGAATCTTAAAGGAAACTAAAAAGAATTTGGAAACTGATCTGAAAACATCAAAAATTCACTATTAATGAAACCACTAAAGAAATACATAATGCTAAAATCTCTTCCTAATTTTGAAACTTACAATAAGATTGGTGTTAGCTGCAAAGATTTAGAAAACAGTATTTCTTAATAAATATTAGATTAATTTTGATCATTTAATGATTTTTTCATTTTCTGTTTTCCATAAATTTTGAAAAGATGAAGGAAATTCTGAGAGGAAAAACAATACTGGCCTCCTACTGGCCAGAAATGCTGGAAGACCAAATACTTTCTATTCATTATCAGAGCTAATAGGGAGGTTACAAATAGGGAATATGGCCCATAGCAACTTCTGAGTAAAAAACTAATGGCAAAAGCTTTGGCTGACACTTAAATCACCACTGTGTTCAAGCCACATATATGAATCAGAGGTTTCAGTAGCCTGAGATTTAAATTTAACCTTCTTCCCATTAGAGTGAAGATGTAAAAAGGAAATGACTAACGTAGATAGTTCATCAGTGATAAAGGCATACACTATTATATAGCTAATTTTTTATATTTTTCAAATGAACTTGAAATTATGTAGAAATATACTACAAAAAACATTGGAAGAAAAGCTAGCATAAAAATAAACGACATGGGGCCAGTTGAAGTAATATACTGTCATTACTATTATTTTGGGGAGTGATGAAATGGAATATATCAAGAATGTGGATGAGTGTTTGGTATCCCCTTCATAAATCCTTACTACATTCAGAAACAAGTCTTTCTTCAACTTGATATTGTTAATATTCAGCAGAGCATGTGCCCATGAGAAGGGTCTGTAGAAGGCTGCTGAATTCAAATAAGTTTAAAGAAAAAAGAGAGGAAAATATGCAATATATGCATTAATGATATTAGCAAATAAAAATAGTGTGTAAATACAATAGAATCTCTTTTTACTGACCTCCACTTAACTAACCTATCAGATTAACTGAGAATCACAATTTCCATTGTAAAACTTGTAAGTTATATGCATCACTTAAGGACTGTTCAAAGCTACTTAATTATGGTCTAGTATTGTAACACTTCTGCTGCTACTATATAAGTTGTATGCTTACCAGGAATTGTTTGTGCTTCTCCCTAAATCTGTTTTTTTAGATATACTTTTTATTACTTCTTTCATTATTCATACAATCTAATGGAATATGAGCTGGAAGAGAGCTGTTCCTATGAAAACTATATTTATTGGTTTCAAAATAGTAATAAAGGCAAGTTGCAAAAAGAATCCTCTTGAATTATTTGCAAAATTAAAAAAGATTGGAGAGGGAAATGTAAACATCTATGAACAGTCTTGTCTTGAACTGTTTCAAAAATATGTATGAGCTCTCAATTCACTTAAAAAAATAAACAACATGGAAATAAAAGACAAAACATTATGGGTATAGTTGATACAAAAAAATGCAAGAATGTTAAAAACTAAAATGTTAAAAACTAAAACCAAACAAAAAAGAAAAGAAATGCAGCCCTACTTTAAAATTATTGAAAAATGAATGACAGGCATATAAAACATTTTAAAATCATTTCTCTCCTTAAATGATTTTTTTTCTCATTAATTGACCAATTAGATCAATATTTTAAATAGACTTCAGTCCAAACCAATCCCAATATGTGATACCAGAAGTCCATTTCAAAAACACTTCTGTAGTTATCACTTCTTCCTAGAAGAATTTCTTTCATAGTACCCATTGTATCATTATGAGTTAGCCATGAAATTTATTATCTCAGGTAAAATTCGGGCAAATTCAACACAAAATTTGCAGTCCCTATTTAGCTTCAAGTCTCAAACTTGACTTATTTTTTCTCGGGGGAGGGACAACTGTATACTTTTCAAAGTGATATTAGGATCTCAGTATTCCAAAGGATCTTTTGTTTAATGAGATAAAAGCTAATGTGGGATCAAAAAATAATGAATTAGGCATTTTTTAGTTAGTGGTTTCAACCATCACTTATGGATAAAGCTTTAAAAAGTTCTTCTTGCAAAACAAGGCACCTAGAAAACATTGTGTATGTTAATGGTTGTAAAATCATGTTTCTAATGAGGCTTCACCTGATAAACGCCATATAAATTGTTCCCTCTGAAAATGATTTACTGAGTCATTTGCAGTTGAGAAGGGAGAGAGAACAGACTGGTATGAGTCATGAGACAGTCAAGTCCATCCAGAGTGGGAGAGGGATCCAGAAGTTCTGGTATGTCCCCAAAGGGAAAGGTAAGCTTGTCAAGAGGCTGGAGTCACCACAGTGAAAGAATAGGTAATCTTGGATTGATAACCTATGAATGGTGTTCCCCAAGATTTGAAAGGTGGGCATTTCTCAGACTCAGAAGATCTGACCTACTAGTGAAGCCAAATTACTGGTAAAGGGAAAAATTCCTGAACATTTCCTGAATGATAGGCCCATGAGCCTTCAAGAGTAAGAAGTAAGTAGAACAAGATATAAAACTATGGCTCACAGTTCATTTGAGAGGAGTTACAGGTTGTCTGGAATTTATCTGAAGTTAGAGAGGAGCATAGAGACCAGGTACACTTAGATGAGTATCTCTGGACAGTAGGTGTGAACTCTGACCTGACTGAACATTCACTGCCAAAGGAATTACTTTCATTTAGGGAATGTAAGCTTTTCTGAAGGTCACTTATGGAGAAATAAGGAATCATTTTATTCTTTCCACATTTGAGTGACAGTGCTTACATCATTTTTTACACATATACAGGCATTCAAACACGCACGCACGCGCGTGCACACACACACACACACACAACTAAGAATAGGAAATGAATGTATAGTGGGGGGGAACCATGTCTATGTTTTCACAGATAAAGTCGTATTTGTTCCATTGGTTCTATGGAAATTGCAATAAATAAAAATGGGTGCTCCTTGTCTTTGTTTCACTTATTAAATAGATTCACTGGCAGTTTTGAAAAATAGAAACTTTTTAGTATTATACCCCTTTAAAGTGTTTTCATACAGTCATAAGAATTCATGTCTCCAAATTAATTATTCTAATATATGTAAACATCAATAGCCTAAAAACAAATAAAACTACATCTGTTGAATTACTTGATATATGAGATTAATTTTGGTCTCATTTTTTTAAAGCTCATGGCCAATGAATCAGGCTAATACAGTTAATAAAAATAATGCCATGTTACAGGGATGCATTTAATTGAAAAGTTCTATTTTTTATTAAATGTATAGCATGCTCCTAATCAGACTTCACCTTCCTGAGAGCACAAATGAATGATTTAGCAATCAAGAGCTCTATCATCGTGGTATTGTTATCAATTTGATTTTACCCCCCAATTTATTTATTTTTCTTTATTACACATTCTGCCATTATGGTTTGACTATAATAACATGATATCATAGAAAATCCTATTCGTATATTTTGGTGATTAGTAGAATATTTCATGTTCATATATTCATGCTCACAATCTTTCCTTTAATTTTTTTCTTAAAATATTATTAAAAAAACACATGATACCATCGGAGAAATGCAGCTATGGATTTTAATCATATTTAGAAACTATAAAGATCTATAGGTACTTTTTTTAGGACTATCAGCTTCTCCTCATAACTTTCATTTTAATAGTACTTGAGTATTTTCTGTAAATACTCTGATTCAGTTATATATTATGTGGTATACATAAAAATTACAAATTAATACTAGAAAAATCCAAAGGGAAAAAAGTTTTCTAACAGAGTCCTTAAAGTTTGCTTAAAGGATTTTTTCACTCTTATATCTTTCTCAACAATAGTACCTGCGACATTCTCAAGGTGAAGTTTGGTGTTTCTTCCCTAACTGTATTTTATTCCCTGATCTAATGTAGTAATAGAGTTCCACTCCCTGTCACAGACACATCTCCACTCCCTATGTATCATCAACCTCATCCCTACCATCCTACCATCAACCTCACAATCATGTAAGGAGACCCACTGAATGGACACTGCGAAGTGTATCTTTTTTTTTTTTTTTCCCTAGCTGATGTTATTCTTTTCTCCAGCAGGATAAATAATATTCTGAGAAGCCAGCATTTGAGCACACAGAGCATACAGTTCAACAGAGTCACTTTAGGACACACACCTGGCCTGTCCCCCCAAATTGGCTCTACTGTTCTCCTAATTGTGGTCCATAATAGCAAATGGCAATGGGTTTTAACAACTGTGTTCTACCCTGTAATTATAACAGTAGCTTCCATATTTACCTTCCTTACTTGGTATAAACTTCAAGTCATAGTCTAATCTTCTTTCCACTTGTGGGTAAATGAGGAAAACTATTATCTGTTTTATATTGAACCCAGGAGTGCTTAACCACTGACCCATATCCCCAGACATTTTTCTTTTATATTTTATTTTGGGACAGGGTCTTTCTAAGTTGATTAGGGCCTTAATAAGTTGCTGAAGCTGGCCTTGAATTTACTATCCTCCCGCATCAACCTCCTCCAGAGCTGCTGGGATTACAGGCATGTGCCACCATTCCACAATGCTCTATTTTATATTCTATTAGTAATTTTAGTAATTCTCCAAATCTCACTTTTATAAAGCACAGTTAAAGTATATCCAAGAACAGTGGTAAATTATCATGTTAATAATCAGAAATTTTTAAGTGAATTTTATTTCAGAAGAAATATGATATTTTGTTGGAGATTGACCATGATGAACTCATATAGCTCCTTTTGTAAAATTTGACATTTATTGAAATAAATTAGATATTTTAACCTGTTCATGAGAAAAAACAACAAGAACAACACAATAACTCTAAGTGCTATAAGCTCTTATTAGCAAAAAAATTAACAAAAAAGTTCAACCATCCAAGAATTATATCATCTTCATTTCGTTACCATTATCAACAATTATAAAATATAATGTGCTTTGAAAGTCCTTTGTATCCTCTAACTACATTTACACTTAATAACCACTTGAGCTTAGTAACCTCTCACTAGACTGCTTATTTTCCATTTTGTAAGGTCAGATTACAGCACGCTAAACAGTAAGTCAAATAGCTGTAACTTTCATTTACAATTATATTTAGTTTTCAGAGATAATGTCTCTCCCCCATTCTCTTTCAAGTGCGTGGCTAATGCTATTTTCCAAAATAAGGTAAAGTTTTTAAAAAAATTTCCTTATGGTGAGTCCAGTCAAGCTAATTTCATTGTAGATATGCAAAGAATAGCACACTTTTGAAATTGCTGGTGACAGAAATTAAAATAGAATGTGCAGCATACTTAACCACAGCATTGGGCATTGGTGTGTCTGCCCCACAGTCTATAGGAGTCTGTATAGATAATTCTAATAAATTATCTGATAAATTCCGACTCCAAAAATGGCAAGGAGTAAGGAATTATTGGTGTCAACTGAAAAACTTAAAAGGTGGAAAAAAAGCTACATCAGAACCCAAAGATTAACTTGTTCTCTGCTTAGTGTTCCCAGCAGGAAGCCAATATGAACTGCATGCCTAGGCATGAGGATGAGCAATTATCTCTTGGCTGGAGTTCGGATGGGCAAAGATCCAGGTGTCATGGCTATATGACACTGAGAATAGAGTGACATTTGGTGGCTGAATGAAGCAAAATTCTTATCTTTGATTTGTGGTGCTATCGAGTATCTTAGGATGAGCTAAAAAATTAGTGTGTTCCCTTTCATTTGGTCAAGAGAAGCAGCCAATTCTCTGTGGGTAGTTTCTTATTAGGAGCTAGCATATGCACTATTCACCATAAATAAGAAGACATAAGAAAATTTTTATAAGATGAATGAATCTGGACGATATAATAGAAACTTCTATATAGGGTGAGCCAAAGGCAATGACAACAGTAGATCAAAAGATATAAATTCAAGTACATTTTGAGTTGGAAACCTCACAATTACCCACAGATAACTTTCAAAAGAAATTCTCTTTTTACAAGAAAGGGGGGTCTGGAAGATTTTGGGGTGTGTGTGTGTGTGTGTGTGTGTGTGTGTTTGAAGTCACCTTAATTAGTTTTAAATGCTCCTTCACCTCCTAAATACCTTGAGAGTTCTTCCCTTTGAAAAGGATTTCCTAGCAGTCATATATACTTTAGAGTGAATTAAAATCACTGTGGTTCCAAAGGGAAAATATGCTTACATCAAGATTGCATGAAGAGCCTGGCATGGTGGAACATGCCTGTAATCCCAGCAACTAGAGTGGCTAAGGCAGGATGATTGCAGATTCAAGGCCAGTTTTAGCAACTTAGTAAGGCCCTAAGGATCTTAGGAAGACTTTATCTCAAAATAAAAAATGAAAGGGGCTGGGTGTGTGGCTCAGTGGTAAAAACACCCCTAGGTTCAATCCTTAGTATGAAGAAAAAGCAAAAGAAGAAATGAAGAATTTTTCTCCTACTGAACAGAGTGTAGCACATTAAAAAGAAGGAATGGAATGTGAGAAAGAAATGATGATTATAGTTTAAGATATTGTGCTCTATATTGACTAAGCTACTAAGTCTCCTTGCTACCTACCCACCCACACAAACACATACACAGTAACTAAATGCAGTGACAGATGTGCTTATCAATTTGATTATAGCAACCATTTCACAATGCATATATGTATCAAATCATCATGCTGTACACCTAGAACATACACAATTTTTTTTTGTTAATTACACTTCAGCACAACTGGATAAATAAATAGAAATGGAATTAGAAATAAAAATAGAAATAAAGTTTAGGATAGGGAAAATTGGAGAAGGGAATACAAGAAGAAAACAAAGTAAGTATTTTTTTGAATAAAAAATGGTAGTGCTAAAAGTTTCAAGTTCACTTTGCTATTTAGTTCCCCAACCACACTAGCATCTAGAATGAATTCTGAATTATGACCTGAGATCTTTTTGCCCTGGTTTTGCTTATTCTCTGAGATCCTTCACCATTTAAAACAGCAATGGGTTTGGGATTCAAGACCCAGCAAATAATGTCAAGGCAGCAGATATGGAGCTTTGTATTCTGTGAGCTTCCCAAAATATCTCTGGGATTCTGCTGTACAGAATACTTTGAAAGAGAAGAATTTTGGACATAAATGATACACTTAGAGAATGTTTATCTAAAATTCAGGTTTTACCACTAGTACAGTAGCATGAAAAATCATTTGTAGTTCTAGAGAACATTAGAATTAGTTGCTGGGCTGAAAAATGAACCCACAATTCTGCAGTTCTGTGTCTGGTTTAGGCAAGAAAGGAGTGGAATGATGTGTGCAGAGATCCACCATTTAATCGGCACAGGCTATTGTGGATTATAATAATAATAGGTTCTCCCTCCTTTTATTCTGCACAAAAAGTTTAGTGACACTAAGACATGATTACATTAAAATATTCAGTTCATATTTTCTATTTAGTTATTGATCAATTATCAATACAATTATAAGGAAAGCATAGGAATATTTGTAATATTCTTCATTCAAAAAGTCAGAACCACTTAATAAATTACTATTTTCCTCAATGTAAAATAATACAATTTAAAAGAGATGTTAGAGAGTCTGGTTAACCTGAAAAGTTTCTAGATTCTACTTAGAGCCCACCCTCCCCACATGACACCTTAGAGAGTGGTTGGGCAATTTAAAAGGAAAAGAAAACATCTTTCTGCATGTTAAATAATGAGTGAGAGTCAGAATTACTCTCACTCATTATTTATTTTGATCCATTAATTCCATTTTTTTATATATTCCCACCAATATTTTACTATTTTGAGTTGCAACTGTGCAGCTTTGGATAAATTCTCTGTGTGTTCAATTGCCATGCCTGATTCACCAAGCCCTCACCCTCAAAGCCAACTCCTTACAACAACAAGCCACCACAATGGAATATTCCAAAGCTGGAGAGACATACTAAGATTTGGGGAGGACAATATTTTTTCTCTATGTGTTCTTTAGTTTTCTTATTTGTGAAATGGAGACTGGATATTATAAATTCAAAATCTACTCCAACTTGGACCTCTTGTTACTCCTTCTGAGCCTGATGTTTTAGTTCCTTAATAGTTAGGAAACCCTTGAATCCTTATGATTTCCCTTTCTAGTTAGAAATAAGTATATAATGGGAAAATGGCCCTTTGGGGTTAATTTTTATCATGGTTGTTTCTTTCTATCAACCACATAAATCCAGAGGTTTGGTATCTTCTCTTACCAACTTAAGTAGCTCCTCCTCCCAGTACCAACAGTGATAACCTTTGTGGCCATGGCCATGCAGTAATATTTACTGAGAATAACATAAATAGTTTCTGGTCAAACAAACCATGAATTTGAAAGTCATTATTAAATATTAAGATCATCTTTTGGGAAATGTCCAGCACATTGCAGTCACTCAATAAATATTTGTTGTCTAAATCCATGAATATGTTCATGCAAGTGTGGGACAAAGTTCAGTACATAACAAACAAGACATCTATTCCTATGGGAGTGACAGTGAAAAAAGTCTGTTTCTGGAACAGTTTCTTTTGCTTTGTAAAAGGACATATATTTTATACTTCTGGATGCAGTGAGGATGAGAACCCTTACTGAAGTAACCACAAGAGATGCTTCTGTTGAGAGAAGAACAGGCTTTGTGTATATGTGTGTTGGAGAAGGTGAGAAATGGGAGGGTAAAGAAAGTTAAAATTAGTTTGACTGAAAAGGCTGTAAAGAAAGAAAAAAGGAAAAAAATGCTGGCATGGAGGTGAGTTACAGTAGCAGAAACAGAATAAAAATGTAGATGGTTGAATGAAGTTTGGTCATGTGCTGTCTAAGGGAGACTGTCTTAGGTACTAGCTCTCCATGAATTAGTCAGTGAAATACCAATTTCTCTTCAATAGAATGTGGAGTTAGTTTTTCTGACAGGGCAAAAGAGGAGTTTGTCATCTTGGTTGTAGATGCTAACAGTGCTATTTGCTCCAGGCAGTCCCATGGAAGCCAAGCTCATTCTACCTTTTATATCAGTTCTTCTGCTTTTTAACTCATTTCAAGTGGGAAATAAAAAGTATTAAATAATCTTCCTCCCCTAGTCCCACAGCATACACACAAATTTCAACATACCATAATACTAAACCAAAGCATCCCTTGAGGAGCAATGCTACTCACAGAAAACAAGCATAAGTTCCAGACCAAATTTACTGAATATCAAACAAACACTAAGGAAAATGAGGTGTGGGGGGGTGTTAGAGGAGACTTATCCAAAGGGAGAATATGCATTGGGCTTTGCAATTATACTCTATTTTAATCTTCTTTGTATGGGTCAACCCAACACTTGAGCTCTCTGACTCGGAGTCTGAATACTGTTTTGTAAAAGGAATGAACAGTTGGTACATTTTGAAAATCAGACTTATGCTAAAAGAAAAAATTGTAATAAACATTTAAGAATACTACATTTAAGCATGCATAGAGCTGCTGAAATATAAATAAAGTAATTACGATAAAGTCAAGTCCATTGAATATTTGCTAGACAAAAATAAACGTAGTTAAGAATTCTGAATCATTTAAACACATCTAAAATGGAACTGATGGTGTTTTCTTCAAGATAAAAATATTGATTTAAATCCATGCATATGTGATTATGTCAAAATGAACCCAATTGTTATGTATAACTATAATGCACTAATAAAGCATAAGAAAAATTTGATAATCAAAGAGAATTTGACTCCATCTAAAATTGGACAGGTAAATTTTGCTTGTAACCTATCGATTTTAAGAAAAAGAATCTTTTGACTGACTTTGTTAGCTTTGTTACCATTTACATGAGCTTAAATCAAGTCAGATTTTTTGAGAAATAAGATGTAGTTTAGCCTTCTAGCAAATCAGACCATAGCACTATAATTAGCTCAAATTAATGGTATCCCACTACTCTTATTCATTCATCAAAATATTTATCAGCATACTATAGTAACACAACCACATCAATGTTTATAGCAGTTCAATTCACAATAGCTAAACTGTGGAAGCAAACTGGATGCCCTTCAATAGATGAATGGATAAAGAAACTGTGGTATATTACTCAGCATTAAAAGGGAATAAATTTATGGCATTTGCAGGTAAATTGATGGAGCTGGAGAATATCATACTAAACAAAGTAAGCCAATCCCGAAAAACCAAAGCCTGAATGTTCTGTCTGATAAGTGGATACTGATCCATAATGAGGGAAGGCATGGGAAAAATGAAAGAATTTTGATTGAGCAAAGGTGAGGGAGGGGAGGAGAGGGGAGGGATATGGGGCTAGCGGGCTAGCAGAGATGGTGGAATATGATGGACATTATTACCCTAGGTACATGTATGACTGCACATATGGTGTGATACTACATCATGTACAGAGAAATGAAAGTTGTGCTGCAACTGTGAACAATGAATCAAAATGCATTCTGATGTTATAGGTACCTAATTAAAATAAACAAATAAGTTAAAAAATTTAACCAACTGCTATTGGTCAGGCATTTTGTTAAAGCTCTGAGTCTACATGAATGAATAAAATAGAATTGTCTTGAACTCATCAGCTAGCAGGCTAGCTAGATTTTCAAAAATCTAACAAATAAATAGAGAAATATAACAATATCATTTCAACTCAGGATGCCAGACATTATTCCTGCTACTGGGAATATAATCAATCGTTAATAAAATTTGAATGTCCTACTCCCATGAACTTACATCAAAAAGGGTTTGTGTTAGAATATAAACATATTAACATGGCAGCAGAAATGAAAGTTGAAAATAATTAGCCTCAATGTAAAAACTATTCTTCAAAAACTGCCACTATTGCTATAGTAGTCATGCAATTTAACAGAAAAAGATTTTCATTGAGATCTCTTCTTTGACTTTAACTCTATTTTTGCAATTAGGTAAATAATGCAACCTATCTAGGGTCACATTTTCTTTATGTCTTTTATCCATCAAGTGAAAGGGTAGGCCAAATATTCTCTAAAATCTCTCTAGCACCAAAAGTCTATTTTCAGAAACAATAGTCTTCATTCATTTCAGTAATATGTGATGGGGTAATTTTAAACAGTAAGGGGTTAAAAAAAGGTAGGGGTTGGGAACATGTACAACAGTAAAATGCATATTTTTTGAGGAACATTGTTAATCAAGGAAAGACAGATCTGAGGCTGAGATAGTCATTATGGATGTTTATCAAGTATTCCCAATTTTAGTTATTCTGGACCTATAGTAGGATTGCTCTTGTAATATTTTAAGACTCATCCTTACCATGGACCACAGACCTGCAAATGATTTGCTTAGACCTATATATAACATGCAAGGAAGAATCTTTATAAGCTGAAGCAAAATTCACTTTTCCTTATGTGAGCCAAGGTGATAATGATATTCAAAAGAGCAAAGCATCCATCAACCTGTGTCTCTAGTAATGGGTAGCAAGTATTCCTGCTGACCCAAGATGGACATATAGCATGAGAAAGACCTTGTTTTCAGCCATGGATAGTTAAAGACCTTATTTTAATACAGCAGAACCATACCCATCCTGACTGATTTGGAGGCTATATTAGCAAATTCTATTTTTTTTATATATATATCACTTTTATCTATATGTAAAGAAAAAGTTTGACTCCTACTACTCTATGGCTATTACAAAAGAAGAATACAAGAATAAGGAATAAATTAAATATTAAATTCTGTGAGATCAAATGTCTATAGTTTGTTAGAGATTTATCAAGCATCATAAACTGAAAAGTGTATGTTCTTTTATCTTTCATTCTCAAATTGAATTTGGCTGTCTTTAGTAAATTTTATGAGCAGCATTATTTAACATACAAACTCAAAAGGTGTGTATCATGGTTGGAAAAGCTCAGCAGAGATTTACAGTGGATGCTCAACCCAGCAATCCTGTTTTGATCTCCTTCTCCTGCCAAGAAGGCTGCCGGAGTGTCTTTATAGTATTTTTCATTCCAAGTAGAGATCCTTCTGTGTCTAATAATCCCAAGGTCCCTCAGCCTCAGAGTTGCCTTGATTATCTTCCAAAAGTTTCCCATCATCTACAAATGCCAAGTGTGCACCATCTACAAATGCCAAGTGTGTATCAAGCTGACTCATGGAGAACCTGCCTGCGAATACACCGCCCACCCAGAACATGTGGAACTCCAACTCCAAGCTGGATGTTCCCACACATCAAATCCCAGTTTACAAAATCCAACAACAAAATCCTACAACACCTGCCCATGATAATATTATGACTGAGCTCACATTAATCAAGGGCTGACCCCAGCACTATAAAAAGGCTGTATTCTGTGATATTTTAATGACAGATCGTGATGCCAAGGAAGGTGGGAATGAAAAGAACCATGGATGGTCACAAAGAACCAGCTTTTTCTTTCTTTCTTTCTTTCTTTTTTTGATTTAATTAGTTACACATGACAGTAAAATGATCTTCCAATGCCAATGTTCAGGCCCAAGACACACCTGGTAAACCTGTGCAAAAAGAAATAACGATCCCATTCATCAGCCTTTACTAATAATTCATAAAACTCTAAACTACATTACTGATCATGTATCTTTTAATGCTAGCTTTATTTCTGCTGGTAAATAACAATCCATTTAATTACAGAAATAAATCTGCTGGGCCACCACCATGAACTTGAGAGTGATAAAAAACTTTAATAAAATAAAGTCCCAGAAATGGAGAACTCAATTACAAGCCACTTCTTTGTCCTCGAAACCATTTTATTTTAGTTTTTAAAAGACCCTCTGAACTTCCCAAACATGGCTGCCCACTGCGGATAATTGTAAATTCTTCCTATTAGTAGTTTCTCCTTTTGAGTTCACTGTCACAACTATTTAGTTTCCTATAGTCTTAGGTTCTTTCTTAGGCAGCCTGAACTCTTACCTATACTGTATATTCTTTTCTCCTCTCTGCTGTCATTTTTTTCTCCTTTTTTTGCTATGATCTTCTCGTCCTAGAAAAGGTAATTTCACACATACTGAATTACTGCAATTTAGGTCAGAGAGACCAGGCACCATGAAAATAAGTTCTTTATTTAGAAAAAAAAAAAAATTCTGGTCTCTCCTGTTAAGCTTGTGAGAGTCTCACCTTCCCTTGTGTTATGGATATTGCAAAAAAGATATTTTTAAAGCACCCTTTTAAAAAGACCTGAGAGGTACAAATATGCTAGTGTCTTTCTGGAAAATGCTGCTCAGGATAAGGAACACCATGTTATGGGAAATAAGTGGATCTGATTTGGTGCTTTCCCTTAGCATTATTGGCAATCTTTCTGGGGCTTCATTCAGATCAGACAAGATCTATTTTTGTTTTGGTACCAGGGATTGAAACCAGGAGCACTTAACCTCTGAGCCACATTCCTCACTAATTTTTATTTTATTTTAAGACAGGATCTTACTAAATTGCTTAGGACCTGGCTAAATCCTTGAGGCTGGCTTTGAACTTGTGATCCTCCTGTCTCAGCCTCCCAAAACACTGGGATTACAGGCATGCACCACTGTGTAAAGCAAGACATGATCAATTTTTGTGCTAAAGTTAAGGATAAGGTTAGTGTACTATGATTCTGGGTTTTGGCAGTTTGTGAGGGTTTAAGGGATTATTTTGACAGGTATAATTTCATTTTGAATTTGTTAACAAGTATTCATTTATTATTTGTGGGAGGGTATGTCTATTTGCTTATGTACTAATGAATACTTTCCCAAGAGCTTTGCAAAAGCCATAGTACTTCAGCAAACACAAGAGCATTATTGCATCAATTGAAGAAACTAAAGATATTGAGAGTTTAGACAACATGACCAAGACTACATAGCTCATAAGTGCTACTGCCAGCACTAAATCCAAAAAGTGAGACAATGGAACATTCCAAATCTGTTATTCCTTTTTTTTCTCCACTTCCTCTATCCCTTGGTTTCAAATGAATAAATAGAGTGAATGTGTCCAAGCTATTTCCCTGAGCAAACTGCCCCTCCAGATGCTGTGGAACATAAACAGGGGGATGAAAAAAAAAAAACCTCATAAGGCAAGTTATGGCGCAGGTAGTCTTGCTTAGTTAGAAGCCTCTAAAGAGAGAAGCATAAAATAAACAGAAAGCCATTTTTCTTCTTCCTGACTGACAACCTGGTCTAGATAAATGTTTATTCTTTACCTTGGAGGGACAGGCCACCAAATAAAGGATTAGATAGTTTTCTAGATTTTACCTTTTTTTTCGCCATATTTTAGTCATAGGTTTCTATCAGATGACTAAGACCCTATTGGGGGCTTTACAGCATGCACCAAGAATTCCTTGAGGAGTAAAATGAAGAGGATAGAGATATGCACAAAGAAAATGTAAAGACCAAAAGAAATCCTGAATTAAACTCCAATGACTGTAGCCAGAGAGAACGTGATGCTAGTGACTTGATGACTTGATGTGCATCCAGCACAAGCTGAGGACCTGGATTCCAAGCTTGGGAATAATTCTGGCACTGGCCTTATTAAGGTTGAATGTAAAACCCCTTTTCCTAAATGGCAGTTTTTAATCCCTAAGTGGTTGGCAAAGCCCTATACCCAGTCCCAGGGATTCAGAGTGGAAAGCAACTTACTCATGGCCTTACCATCAAGGAGTTCCACATCTAAACATGGATACACAACATAACAATCTAATTATAGTTGCTGATTAGGACTGTGAAAAGATGGTAGTGTGTAATGAACACCTAGGGAGAATAAGGAAACTCTACATGAGTCTCCTGGATCAATCTCTTAATTATGGCCACAGCTCTATCTGGATTTTTTTTTTTTTTTTTTGCTCTTATATGGTCACCTTCACATACCAACAACACAATTATTGGTCATTCCCATCAAGACAGTACTCATTTTTAAAAAATATTTATTTTTTTAGTTGGACATAATATCTTTATTTATTTATTTTTATGTGGTGCTGAGGATCAAACCCAAGGCCTCACATGTGCTAAGCGAGTGCTCTACCACTGAGCCACAACCCCAGCCCCAAGACAGTATTCATTTTGAAGAGTATATTATTATGTCATATTATTGGTCTATTGTAAGGGCTTGCTATATCTGTGATCGCTAGCATCAATATTGAAAGTCTTGTGCCCAGCCTGCTTCAGATATCTTAATATGAGGGTCTGAATGATGCCAATTAAAGCACATATTTACTTTTTAATTCCAATTTTGTTATTTAGTTATAAATAACAGAACAAGTTAACTTTCTAATGATAAAGCAAAATTCATTTGAAAATTATTTCATAATGCACAAGGTCACTGACTACTGAGATTCTGAATTCAGATGTTACATTTGAAATCCTTCATAGAGAATCTGAAGCTAAATCAAGAATATTCTAAGTATTTTTTAAAGTCAATGATAACACTACTATTTCCCAATCCTATACCATTAATAATCAAGTAAGGGTAAATTTCATCATATTCTAAAAGTATATTTTCCCACAAACCCACTTAGCTAATTATTTATTTATTATAGCCAGTAAGCTAAGAGGAGATGCATGGTTATTGGTCATTCCCACCAGGAAGCAAGCACATGGGTTCAGTCAGAAGACCCAAGAATGATACTACCCTCTCAGTCATTTTTGACACTCAGAAGCCTAAGAGCTAAATCTCTGTATATATGACTCTATTTTCTTTAACTAAAAACTTAGAAAATGATGGTAAGAAAGTAACAGAGAAGGAAAATGTATTTTCTTCTAACTTCAATCATAATTGGGTAAATATCTTCCATTCTAGAAGAACATAGGACATACCTGCTATCAGTGAAATAGTCAAGAGTGACATGATCGGCAGCGTATTTTGGTTCTATTCTGAACATTGATGAGTCTCTATATACTAACTATATTAGACCAACAGTTTTCTTCATTTTTAAAAAAATAAAAATAATTATTGATGATATAGAAATTTACAATCTGTAATTGATCCTAAGTCATGAAGTTCAAGTCATAACTTTTCTCTGAACATTTTTTATGATATTAAGGGCACACAGCTAAAATTTTTATGGGCAATAATATATTAGGTTGCAATGGGCAAAGAATAATGACAATGACTTCTGAAATCAGCCATCACATTGGTGGTCTTTCCCATAGTGTGAGCTGAATCAGAAATTACAGTTTGATGCTTGCTACAGCATTAGATAGGGACACTAAATCTTTTAAATTTATGATTCAATGTTCAACATTCTTGTTGATTATTTTAATCACATCACACACAGAAGTACTTCAGTCATCCAATATCTCCCAGGAGGCACAGCCTCAATTGCTATCTCTAATCTTTTTAGAGCACCTCTTCTGCTACTGTTCATTAATTAAACATGGTTCTGCTGATGTTTCTTTTGGCTGCTGTTCCCCCCAGAAGCTGTCATTCTGTTATTTCCTTTATCCCACTATACTGGTTCATCATCAATTATTTTCCTCTTCCAGAACTATTTCCCTCTCTTATAATATTCTTTGATGACTTGATAAATCATTACAATCAAATTCTAGCTCATTTCTTCAAATTGCTACTCTCAAAGGCAGGAACAAGCCTTCTGTGTGATCAAAGGAGATTACGACTCCAGTATCAACTGTAGACAGACAAAAGCAAATGCCCATCTGAAAGAGTATAAGTTCAACCCAAGGGACAAGCTCCATACCAAAAATCACTGTCAGTCAGGAAGGACACAAAGAAGGGTAACAATGACAATTAACTTGTCTCTTTTCTATTTTTTTATTATTTATCTGTTTTCATTCAGTGAATTTATTCATTCAATGAGCAAGTATTTATTAAGTAACGATATTGTAGCAGACATTATGCTGAATAGGTGGGCCAAGGAGAAATGGCATTTTGGGCAAATTATTTTTTCAAAAATGGTCACAACCAACATGCTCTTCACATAACAAAATTTTGACACTTAATCTATGGGGAGCTGATGTCCACGTTCTTTTCTATTGAATATAAATGGATTTATAATGACAGAGCTGATGCTGTAAAGTTAGATCAAAAAGATCATAGTTCCTGCCTCGTTCTTCTGGGGATATTCTTTCAGGAGCCAAAAGCTGAGGCCATCATGCTGTAAGAAGCCCAAAAAGCAGTTGGCAGGAAATGAGACCCCCAGTTTTGACTCAGTAAACTACCAACAATCAACACTACCAACTCAGCATCCATGCCAATGAGCCATCTTGAAAGTGTATCCCCAGCCCTCTGTCAAGATGAACCAGCCTGAAGTATGGGGTAGAGAAGAGCCCCCGTTTTAGATTCAGATTATTGTGTTTTTAGTCACTATGATTTAGAGGGATTTCTTATCAAAAATAGACTTGTAAACCAATGGTACAGAATACAGGACACAGAGACAAACCCCATAATTACAGTTATCTTAGACAATGGTGCCAAAAACATACATTGGAGAAAAGATAGCCTCTTCAACAAATGGTGCTAGGAAAACTGAAAATCTATATGCAATAAAATGAAATTAAACCCCTGTCTCTCACCATGCACAAAACTCAACTCAAAGTGGATCAAGGACCTAGGAATTAAACCAGAGACACTGTGAATATTAGGAAAAAAAATAGGCCCAAATCTCCATCATGTCTGATTAGGCCTCAACTTCCTTAATAAAACTCCTACAGAATAAGAATTTAAATCAATAATCAATAAATGGGATGGATTCAAACTAAAAAACTTCTTCTCAGCAAAAGAAACAATCAGTGAAGTGAATAGAGAGCCTACAGAATGGGAGCAAATTTTTACCACATGCAAGTCAGATAGAGCATTCATCTCAAAGATATATAAAAAATTTAAAAATCTTAACACCAAAAAAAACAAATAACCCATTCAATAAATGGGCCAAGGACATGAACAGACACGTCTCAGAAGATGACATACAATCAAACAACAGATGTATGAAAAAATTTTCAACATCTCTAGCAATTAGAGAAAAGCAAATCAAAACTACTCAAAGATTCATCTCACTCCACTCAAAATGGCAGCTATTAAGAATACAAACAACAATAAGTGTTTGCAAGGATGTGGAAGTAAAGGCACACTCATATCCTGCTTGTGGAACTGCAAATTGGTGTAGCCAAACTGGAAAGCAGTATAGAGATTCCTTGGAAAACTAGGAATGGAACCACCATTTGACACAGTTACTCTACTCCTTGGTTTATATCCAAAGGACTTAAAAACAGCATACTACAGTAATGCAGTCACATCAATGTTTATAGCAGCACAATTCACAATAGCTAAATTGTGGAACCAACCCAGATACCCTTCAGTAGATGAATGGATCAAGAAAATGTGGTATATATACACACAATGGAATATTATTCAGCAATAAAAGAGAATGAAATCATGGCACTTGCAGGTACATGGATGTATTTGGAGGATATCATGCTAATCAAAGTAAGCCAATCCAAAAAAACCAAAGGTCAAGTATTTTCTCTGATATAAGGATGCTGATTCATAATGGGGATGGAGGGGGCAGTGTGGGAGGAATAGACAAACTTTAGATAGGGCAAAGGGGAGAGAGGTAAGGGAGAGGCATGGGGGTAGGAAAGATGGTGGAATGAGACAGACATCATTACCCTAAGTACATGTTTGAAAACACAAATAATGTTACTATACTTTGTGTACAATCAGAGACATGAAAAATGGTGCTCTATTTGTGTAATATGAATTGAATTGCATTTTGCTGTCATATATAACAAATTAGAATAAAATTTAAAAAATAGATAATCAATGCAGCTCAAACCTCAATGCATCTACAGCCTAGAAGATAAAAAATGTTACATATTTGTACATATATTATATATTGCAATATATGCAATGGTCTCCTAAGTTCATTATGTCTGAATTAGTGGGTGAAAAAATACTCAGAAAGTTCCACTTTCAAATGAAATAACACCTTTCTGTGAATTAGGAAGAAGTGCCATATTCATGAACTTCACCACCACCTTCTGGAACACAGGAAAGGTGAGTCTAGGATGTCTGTGAGCTTGCTTCTTCCCCATGAGCTATATGTGTGGTGCAGTTCTAACCCAAGGTAAATAATTTGTATTCAAAAAGCCCCATTAACCCATACAGAAAACCCAGGAAACAAGGACTAGAACCTCATAAAATAATCTCAACATACTTGTTGAACCTTAATACCATTCCATGCTGGGAGGTATTTCTTTTTTTAGCATCTAAGTTTCAATAGTAATAATGATGATGCACCAGGTCCAGAGAGCATGGCACCTTGTGGTCAGTGTAGATGCAGAGCAGGGTTGGGATGCCAAAATCAATCTTTTGGGTCCTTTTGGTCCTCAGAGATAACACATGTGTGACCTCCTCTTCATGTGAATCACAAGGTAAGGGAAACAGGAAGCTGAAAGTCCTTTTGCAAGAGAGCAAAATGAACTCTACTTGTTATACCCTAGTCCTTGGAATGTGATACATATATACAGAGGAATGCTGAGTCAAGTACAGAAGGAAGATGATCTACCTCTGCTACCCTAATTCTGCACTTTTTTTTAATGGGTGAAAGAGGAGGGAGGTATTAGGTTCATTGCCAAGCAAATTTACTCAGTGCAATTCTCCCCTCTGAGCTCTCACAAATGGAAGGCAGCTCTCTGCCCCAGTTTCTCTGCTCCATTTAGACGTCATCACATCAAAGTCACTTTTGTGTGTGTGTTCAGGAATGCTCATGTTTTCTCCCCTTTGCAATCTACTGACTACTCTCCATTATAATTTTCCTGGACTTCCTGGGTTGTTCTATTTTACTCTTTCCCCAGCAATGAATTTAGAGAAAGGATTTGGTGTCTGCAGGATTCAGTTCATACCCTCCTTTTCTTACTTTATATTCCCACCAAGTTGTCCATGCAATGAGTCATTTCCCTTACTACCCAACATGATAAAATTAAAGTTTCCTTCTTTTGGAGGAAAGAAAGAGCCTTAATAAATAGAAACAGTTATTGACACATTACGTAGAAATTGCTATTGTTATCAAATCAATTTGAGACTTTATAGAGATTTAAATTTTCCCTGCTCATAATCACAAGAATTATATTGTATTCCTATTGAATCTGCTTACAGGAGTCCTGGCCTCTCTTCTCATTATGCAAAAAATATACACTTATGTTATTACTAACACTTTAGTCCACTCCTGGAATTTATACTTATGACACTTTCTGCTGTGTGACTCCCTGGGATCAGTCTTAGCCCTATCTTTATGAACCCTTATAAATATCGACATTTTCTGTCTGTCATACAATAGTGATGAACAAGCAATTTGGAAGCCCCTTCTAAGACGACTTGTTCTCCCAGGGTTATACAATCACCTTGTTCACATTAAACTTTGGATATCATCCGATTTCCACCAAATGAATATGAAAGAATACTGAACTGTTGCCTGTTGGATTTCTTCTTCTTCTCTGATTCCTTTTGTTTTTGTTTTGTTTTGTCCCTCCTTTGTTCTTTGACAACAGGATCTAATGATCATACTCTCTCTCTCCTCTGTTTCCATGGCTAGTAACCCTGGGGTTGCTTTTGACTCAGACTGTTTCTTTGAGATGCATATTAGTCAGACAGTTAGAATTCATGTAAATACAGCTTGGTACAGAGATGTATAGAAAATTGGAATGATGGTCATACACTCTCTGGGATCTTCGGTTTCTTTGGTTGCTTTCAGTCTGCATCACTGAACAGGAAGAAACATTAGTCTTCCTGCTCATTTCTAATCTCTATTGGTGCATGGATTGCTTGAAATCTTCTTATAAGCTCTGAGTGTACAAATCTTTTTTCATTTACACCTGTCATGCACCATTATAAAAAATTTCCTATCATGTGCACAATCTGTATATTCTGTGGCCTTGTTTCCTTTCTTCCTCTCTACCTCTATTTATCCTTCTCGTCTCCTTCCTCCCTTTGTTTCTTCTATTTTTGTTAGCCATTGATTAAGTACATTTTCTAAACCAGGTATGTTCTAGATATTGGGAATAGCTTTCAAAGAAAGAAAGGGGGGAGGAGAGAGAGAGAGAGAGAGAGAGAGAGAGAGAGAGAGAGAGAGAGAGAGAGAGAGAGAGAGATATGATTCCTGGTTATTACATTATTACATTTCAGGAAAATCAGGAAGTGGGGGTCCAGAAGGATTTTCAAACAGGATAACTACTGATAGTGGTACTTTCTCTAACAGGTAATGTAATAGAAAATGGTTTGGCAGGTACTGTGGTCAGAGGAGATTTCTAAGTTTAACTAAAACTATTATAAGAAGTGAGCCATATATGCAAGGCTTCAGAAGAACATGTCAAACAAAAGAAACAGCATATGCCATGATGTCAGGAAAAATTGGCTTGGCTTGATAAAAAGGCAGAAAGAATGCAAAAAAAAAAAAAGTTAAAGCCAACATGAGAGCAAAAATAATGCCCTGTGTTTCACCTATGGTACCAATAGTTAAACAAATGAAACAAGAAAAATAATGCTTCAAAGAGGATTCCAATGGTGCACTTTTTGTATACATTTGTTTCAATAATACAGGATGGAATCAGCTTAACCCATTAAATAATGAAACTAAACATCAATGAGACTGTAATCAGTGTAGTATACCTGGTGCTATTATGTTATCCCAGTCCATCCCTCCAAATGATTTTCCAGGAGAAAATAGTTTTAAATAATTCTAAAGAAGCATAGTTGTCATTATATAACTATACTGAAATGTATGAATTAGGAGGTAGAAATACATGTACATACAGGTCAATAAACAGATGTAACATTATTTAGAAACATGGTATTCCATGACCAAATGTCACTCACTTTAACCCAAAGTTACCTTGAATCTTAAGAAAATCTCCCCTTAATGGGGTAAAAACATGTGTAGTGGGGACTTGAAAGTCTGATGACATCCTTCTGTTAGTCAAAAGTCAAGAGATGAAACTGGACTGCACTCTAAAAACTTCCCAGGACCCCCAATAAAACTGCAGAGCAGGAGGGTTTCTGACTCTCTCTTCTCTGAGTGGACCTACTCTCTCTCTTGAGGGTGTCCCCATTTCCCCTTTCCTATCCATTCTTATCCACTCCTGCTTTCTATTCTGAGCAACATGTATGAAATCTTTCCAGTATGATCACAAGAACCAGTACCTGAGGACCACTGTGACTGCCTCAGCTCTGTGGTAGACTCTTGCTTGGTAACATTACTAAAATGAACAAAATGAATGATAGTCATACAGTCAAATAAATTGTGACATGTTGATATAATATGAGAAAGGCCCAAGTCACCAGGGCTGAGAATGTAGCTCAGTGGTAGAGCATTTGCCTAGCATGCATGAGGCTCTTGGCTTAATATCAAACACACAACACACACACACACACACACACACACACACACACACACTAACACACTAATGGGCCCTATGCATACTATACACAAGAACATGAATGAACACTATAAATGAAGAGTTGAGTGAAGAAAGAGATATAAAAGAATTTATAGTGCTATGAGTCAATGTATTTCAACTTTTAAAAAATGGACCAAAATCCTGCAAGTTTGGATGCATACTAATGTAGTAAAACTATAAGGAAAAGTGAGATAACCATGGCCATAAGAAGAGCAGCAGGAAAGTGGGAAGAAAGGGAGCTGGCATCCAGCTCTGCTGGTTAGCTATTTTGGGAAACAAGTAATTACCAGTTTCTTGACCTGGGTAGCATTACAATTGCATTGTCCCTTCCTCCATACCTCTCTTTCTCTCTCTCTCTCTCTCTCTCTCTCTCTCTCTCTCTCTCTCTCTCTCCCCTTCTCTGTGCTCATGTGTGTGTGTGTGTATGTGTGCATATGTGTGTTATAAACCACTAATCTATATATCTTTTATCATGGATATATAAATATTAAATTTCACAATTAAAATTGGCTAAAAATTTGCACTAACATAATTCCTGACCCATACCATATATTTCACATATTGAAAAGGATGTTATTATTAGCTTTGAAAAGACATTTCTCCTCATCTATAAAGGGGAGGATTATTGTTTTCTAAGTGCCTTTATAGCTCAAAGGGTGAAAGCTACAATGTTTTAAGAATTAGTTTAACCCCCAAGTAAACTCATCTACTTTGGGCTCAGTTCCTTCTGTGTGTTTAACATGAAATTCAGATGTTTTTTCATCCAAACTAAAATTTGGAAATAATACTAGTTAATAGATAAAAACAATTTGCCCACCCAAATTGTTTTTATCTATTAACTAGATCCGTCTATGTATGACATACTCCATAGCAACTGAATTTCTGTTTTGCCCTTCTTTCTCTGTATACAGCATATGCATTGATTGCAATACTTTGAATTAAGTCTGTTTTCCTACAAATCTAACAAGTCTATTCTTACCTTGGGTACCAATGAACCCTTGGAATACACAGTATGTGCACATAGTAGGCAGTTGAAAGCAGTTATAATCCTACTAACTGCAGCCACGCTATCAAAACAACGCATGCATGACCTTCCTAAGTTAGAGTGCTACTGGTTGTTGGAACTACATTCAATTTTTCATTGACATGTTTTGTCAGCAGAGGTCTGGAGAAGTTTTGTTCCTTGTGGTTGATAACAACAAAGATTCTGCCATTAATCACATTTTTCCCCAGGTAAAGAGATCATTCATATCCAGTTGGCAGAGAGACAAAAAAGGTGACACAGGACAAATCACACAGGAAGATTGTGTAGGTCAGGCCTGAGAATGGTACACCTCACTTTTGCCCACATGTTACTGAAGCAAATCCAATACTTTGGCATTTCAGATGGGGGGTTGAGCAATCCAATCCTTATCTGATGTGGGGAGCTCCTTGTAGCACCAGGACCTGCTGGATTTGTCTCCCATGAAACTGTGGTGGACAGGGGCCTCCCTCCACTGGGAGACTATTCAACTTATTTATTCCTATAGCCTCTCCACACACCTCCCCACTCCCACCAGCAAGATGGTAAGCAGGTGAAAGCAAAGAGATTAGATTGAAGTTGGAGTTTTGAAGAGACTTTACTTCTCTCCTTTGCAAAGCATTTCCTTTAGTGTGATCATTGTAGGTTGCTGCTTTGTGTTTTAAGAAATTAGAGAATGAACAAAAATTTTTGGTTTTTTGCTCAGATGTGAGGAATTAAATCCATGGTAAACTAAGGAAGATTTACCAAAGCCCTTTATAAAACACACACACACACACACACACACACACACACACACATACACACGATGGGTGAGAGAGAGAGAAAGAAAACACTTGCTCAGAGTTTTTGAGACAATGTCTTAAAACATTCAACATTCAAGATAAAGAGTAGCTCTGCTAGAAGATGAATCGTCATTCTTACACAGTGCTGGGTGAAATTTGAAATCACAACTTTGATTCCTTTGATACGTATCAACAAAGGAATATTTCCAAGACCCTCTCTTTCATATAAAAATCTTAATTTGTGAAAGTAAACATTAAGTGGGGACTGCATTTTCAGACTACTCCTGAAATATCTTGTCTCTGCACTATCTTATTTAAAGTCAGCTGCAGACATGGTGGCCATTCAAGAAAGGGGATCTTAAAAATTCCAACATCCTAATAGACTATCCCAAAGTGCTGCTGATCACCAAGAACTGGAAACTGTAGAATTCTGCTTCTGTGATTCCAAATTAGAGCTCTCAGCACCTTTGGCGTAATCCACATATAAAACAGTGTCACAGCACCAGGCGATTTAAACATGACAAATAGGAACAGGTAATGTGGTTTAGAACCAAATAGCTGAAGTCCTGAAGATTAAACAGAATTAATGAATTTTATGCTGCATTCTTTACAAATGAGCCAACAAATATGCAGCAAAATCCTGAGCTACAGACTTGAAATGAAGAGCTTAATGTAATTCAGTGCTTATTGGTTGCCTAGAAACTAACTTACAAGCAGGTGGGGAAGGGAGTACTCAAAAACATAAAGGGTTCATAGGTTTAATAAGGAAATTATTAACTCTGAACTGCTTAGGAATGTGATATATATGCCCTGAAGTCCTCTCTATCCCAGGAGCTCCTTTGTCTATCAGAGGGCAAGGTCGGAGGGCAGAGAGCAGAGACTGCTGTAGAACAACTGGGCAGCGGTACAAGCTCTGGGCAATCACAGCTCATACCATCCCCATTCAAACCCTTATAGTCTTGCAACTCCAGATCATCACAACTTGTTGACAAACTGCTTCTGCAAGTAAACCCTGCTTATTTGCTTTTCCTTAATTATCTTCTAGAAACATAGTCTAGGACTCAATTATCACATGAGCCAGTTCACCAGTCTCTTTCTATCACTAAGGATACTTTTAAAAGACTACTTTAGGCAGCTAGGCTGTGGGATGAAAATCAGAGGGTCCTTTGATCAATTTTATAGTAGCAAAAATTTTGGAATGAGCTTCCAAAAGTCTTTTGGAAGAGAAGGGACTAGTTTTTAATTGCAAACCATGTTATGTTAAAGGGTCTGACTTACCACTTACAACAGACCTCCACTATTAATTCAGCTTCTTGTCCTTATTTAGAAGAGGTTATAATGCTCAGGTGGCAATTCACCAGGTAACATTCCAGCATTTCCTCTAAAACTATTAAGAAAATGATCCTCTCCATGTTAGCATAGTGCATCCCCAGGAGATACTGTGTGTTAGCATCTTGGCTTGAAAGAGTTGCTTAGGGAGGACATATTTTATCCTAATTATTTTTGACAGGAATTAGGTCAGATTAATTAGTTTAAAATTCAGCTGAACAACAACGTCTTTGCAAATTACTTCAGGGCGCATACATAATTCATCTACAATAGCAAAAAAAGAACAAATATGCTAGAGGAGAATGCTACCCAATTCTGACCCCTTGGATGGGCCATTCATAAATAGAGGACTTTTTATTTCCTAAAAAGGGGAATAGAGGACAGAGAGTATCTGAAGCATTTTACCAAGTATGAGGACAACATTTATTTATATAAATACACATTTTACATTGAGTTATGTTTCTGAGTATCCGTATTTAAACATTTAAGGATGCTTTTAAAATAGTTTAGAATATAATCCTGGAAGACAGTCAATGGTAAAGAATGGACGTTTTATTGATTTTTTCTTATTTTTATTGACACATTATAATTATACATAATAGTGGGATTCATTGTTACATGCACATAAGAATATGGGTTTTTAGAAAAAGCATTTTTGCAGTTCTGCCCTTACAAGCTTTGTGACCTTGGGTAATGCATATTACCTCTCTAAGTTTCAGAGTTTGATTTTTTAATGTTATTATTAAACTAATATCAGCATTTAGCAGCCAGTTTATGGCTTGTTATAAGAATTACATGAGATAATATGCTGCATAAACCACAGGGCTTGAAAGAGAATATGTAATATGTATTAGCTATTATCATTTCTATGGTAGTACAGAAAACTAAATAAATACTTGTCATACTGCCTTTACACTTTCAAACTTTTCTCCAAATATTTCCAAAATGAATTACCCATTTGGGTTAGCTTAATTAAAAAGCCCCTGATAAATTTAGGTTCAATTTTCTATAGCCAAAGAAAAAAGGTGGATTAAAATATTTCACTATATTAAATATCCAGTGACTTCAAGCAAAAACCAAGACTTCCTAGGAGTAATTGGGAAAACAGGAAATACAGTGTAAATATGCATTTCCGTTCTATTGTCCTAATCTAAGAGAAGCTCTCAGCCAGGTTCAGTAGCACACACCTGTAATCCCATGGACTCAGGAGGCTGAGACAGAAGGATTACAAATTTGAGTCCAGCCTCAGCAATTTAGTGAGGCCCTAAGAAACTTAGTGAAACGCTGTCTCAAAATAAAAAATAAAAAGGATTGGGAATGTAACTCATTAGTAAAGCACCCCTAGTTTCAATCCCTAATACCAAAAAAAAAAAAAAAAAAGAGCATTTCAAAATCTTTGATTTATCATGAAAAGCCCTAATAAAGATTGTTTGTGTGTGGTGAACTCAAGGTCTCACACATGTGAAGCACTCCAAGCTAAAGTCCCAAATTGAACATTTTTATGTGGAATCTCCTGATATGTAGCTGCTCTCACACACACACACACACACACACACACACACACATACACACCTTGAGACAGACAAGGATGCACATTGGCCTCTGTTCATTTAAGAATTATAGGTTAAATTATGTGTGGATTTAGCAGTCTAACATCAAGCATTTAGACGCATGTAAACTGAAGACTAGTTTTGCTGACATATCAACCTAATTCCAGCCTCTGTCAGGAAAGACCACTTAGATTTTCTTTACAAACACTAGAATATATTTACAGCTGCAAAATTAGATGGACTAGGAAGGCGATAAAAACTGATGACACTGAAGAAAATTGTAGAAAAATTTTCCACATATGGACCCAAGCTGAAAATACAACTTGTAACACTCTGCATCTGTGCTAACTATTCTGTTGCTTAACATACATGTGAACATGATTGTTGCTACTTCGATTTACACATCTCCCTGACAAAATAATTGGATACTGAAGAAAACCTATGGCCCCAGTAGGAGGTAAAATGGGAATCTGGATGGTGCCAATCACATTTGGCCCAAAAGAGGTATTTTTATTATCTGCCAGAACTGTATATGTGAACTCTATAAAGAGCTGTCCGGTGTGGTTGATGAGACAATTCTTCCCCCTGAATACCTGATTTCCATGTTAGAGGTGTTCTGGGGATAGTTTCCTTTTAAAGTTATAAAATACCTTCATTAAAATATACAACTTAATGATTGGTATTAAACAATGAATTCCAAACATCTATATGCAGGGACTATAGAGAAAAAAGCCTGTGTATTTAATCTACAGGGATAATGTTTTAAAGTAGGCTTTGGGTCAGGGCAACATTTAGGCATTAAAGTGAAAACAGGAAGTAAGCATGCATTGGCTGGGCTGGGAAGGAGAATGCCACTATTGTGAATTGCGGACTAGCTCAATGTAGTAATAGATTTAGGTCATTTTTGATCTTGTCTCTTCAGAGCGACAAAACCTTACAAGAAGCCAGGTGTGGAGGGGTACACCTGAAATTCCAGTGGCTGGGAAGGCTGAGGCAAGAGGATCGAGTTTAAAGCCTACCTCAGCCACTAAGGGAGGTCCTAAGCAACTCAGTGAGATCTTGTCTCTAATAAAATATGAAAAAGGGCTGGGGATGTGGTTCAGTGGTTAACTATTCATGAGTTCAATCCTGGGTGCCAAAACAAACAAAACACCTTGTGAGAGTCTGGCTGCAAGGCACACCTCACACACTTTTGTAGATTCTCTGCTTCTCCAAATTAACCATCTATGATTGGTGCTGTTACCATTGGCAGAAGCAGCACAGTGGCCACAGTCCGGGGTTGTGTGTGTGAGGAAGATGAAGCTAAAAATCATTTTTCCAACACAAGATGTTCCAATATTTACCCATGCCAAAACCATTTTCAGCATTAATTGTTTTTTATTGTTTTTATTTGTACTGGGTCTTGAATCCAGGGGGGCTTAACCACTAAGTCACATCTCCAGCCCGTTTCATTTTTTATTTTAAGACATGGTCTCACTAAATTCCTGAGGCTGGCTTTGAACTCCTGATCCTCCTGCCTCAGCCTCCTGATCCGGTGGGATTACAGGTGTGCACCACCATGCCTGGCTCAACATTAAATCTTACATATAGAAGATATTAGCACATTCCCTAATATATTGTTGCTCTAAGATAATGAAGGAAGTATTGCTATCATTGTGATTTTTTTATCAGTATCAAATAAAACATGTAGTTCTAAACTTCAAGAGGCTTCAATTTAAAATGCAGAACATAAATAAGCATGGGATATGAGCAAGGGAGCCAGAGAAGACACACAAATTCCACAAATAAAACTGCACTGTTTTATTTGATGACACTCTTGGTTGTATTTTACATCATAAAAATGTTAATACTATTTATTGAATGCCATCTGTGTGTTGAACTGTTAGGTGACTTATATATAGAATCTCATTTAATCACTGCACTGTCCCTTTAAGGGCTGCATTACCATACTCCTTATTGTGAGGTTGGGGAAATTGAGCTTACATGGAGTTTAATAACTTTCCCTGAGTTCCCCTAATCACATTGCTTCATTAAGCATGTGATAATAAATATCCATGCCTCTATGGACATGATGGTGCAATCTAGGGACTTCTATCTTCTCGCCCCACTGGACCTCCCTATACAACTTGTAAATTTGTATGGGCATACTTAAACCATCTGTCTTCTGTTAGGTCTCTGCAAGAAGGGAGAGATAGAGATGAAGTGGCAGGGTGTTTGAAGAACAGAATAGAAAAGCTCACTACAAAGTTTGGCCCCCTGGATCTAGGCTGACCATATAGTAGTATATGCCATCTACATGAATGACAAGCTGATGCTCAAATTTCAGCCATTCTTGACCTTACCACAATACACAAAAGCAAGAGGAGCACCTTACTGTGATCCTCACTATTCAAAGGAGCACAGTTCCATTACCTTCAGTATAAATGAATGCAGTTTTAAAGGTAAATAAATACATACAACCTCATTAGGGTAGAGATGGGGGAGTGTGAATGTAAAAATGCCAGTCATTTTGGAAAGGACTTTGGCACTCCCTTAGAAAATTCAACTTACACAATAACCCAGCAGTCCCACCCCTAGAAAACTATCCTAGAGAAATGAAAACATATGTTAACATAAAGATTTTCATGTGAATGTTCATATCAGCATCACTGATAAAAGCTACTTAAAATTATTAGAATGTCCAATGGCTAATGAATAAATACATAAAATGTGGTATATCCACAAAAGAGAATATACTTCAACAATGAAAAGGAAATGGGATACTGACACACAATATGAGGGTGAACTTTACCAATTATATACTAAATTATATACTAAAGAACAACCCAAAATGCCAGACTCAAAAAACCACATATTGTATGATTTATACAACATGTCTAGAATAGATAAGTCTTTAGGGGAGGAAATGCATTTGTGTTCATCTAGAGCTGAGCATGAATGAGACTAGGGATTAACTGTAATTGGGTGTAAGGAGTATCCCTGCAGCAATGGAAATATTTTCATACTGGATTGTGGTGATGATTGTACCTCTTTATAATTTTATGAAAAATGCACTGAATTGTATGCACACTTTAAATGGATTAATTTATAATATGTTAGGCTTCAGTGAATCTGTTAAAAACACAGCTTTAAAATAAAATTAGAGATTGAGAACATCCTACAGAATTCACCCTCCACTACACATTCCACTGCAGCAACCTCCTTTCTTTCTAGTCCTAACTTCCATTAAAAGATTTTGTCTCTGCATCCTGTCTCTTCACCCTCATCACACAGTCAAACCTCAACCAACTGCAATCTGGCTCCAGCCCATGTCTTTCTACTGAACTGTGCTTGCTAACTTTGTCTAACCTCCTTTTCTGCTCTAAGCAGTGACTATCTTTCAACCTTCATCTTTACCTCTCAACACTAGGACTCTGTAGACTGCCCCTTCTCTTGCACCAACTTTCTTTCCATAGAAACTGTAATAATCTGTTGGGTTTTCTTCTGTGTCTCATTACTTCTTCATAATCTTCTTTCTGTGTTCCTCTTCCTCTGTCTCTCACTTAAGTATGGATACTGCTTAGGCTACTATGCAAGCTCCTCTTCTTTTGCTCCAAAATGGGATTAAAGTATCATCTCCATCCAGACCATAAGAAAGGGTTCTATCTGCCAAAAATGAAGACTTGTGAGCTAAGTTCTTCACATATTCCATGAGACATTCTGGATTTGGTACCCAGGATTCTAAATATTACCTGTTTTCCTGGTCAATGATCTGAGCCCAAAGTTTCAGAATCACTCTTTTGCATATCTTCCCTGGTGAATGTCACTTATTCCTTATGTTTAATTACACTGTATCCATTGACAACTACAAAAATCATACTTAGCTCAGACCTTGTTATGGAGCTTCAAAATCCAGAAATACAAGTTTCTTCTAATCATCTCATTTGGAGTCTTATATAGACTCCCTAAAATGATCTCACTGCCTTCACTTGCAAACTTCTCCTGTGTTTCCTTCCTTTGATTGTGGAACTACCCACCACTGTTGCTGATTCTAGAAATCTAATTAGCTTCTTGTACCCTTCATCTGCATACTCTTCCACATCATAACAACTTGGAAGCCTAGCCTATTCAAATTACCTTTATAAAATATCTGGTGATTCCAGCTGTTTCTCTTCATCCCTACTTAATGATACCCTAGTTGAAGTCAACAGCATCTCTCACCTAGAATCATTAGAATAGGTTGCAAATGAGTCCCTCAGCTTATACTTCCCCCTCTTATCTATGCATGAGCATCTCTTCATGTCAAAATGATTTTTCTAAATGCCGATCTGACTAGGTTGCTTCCTTACAGAATCCCAGTCCTCTTAGAAGGAAGGTCAAATTCTTTTACATGATGAAAAGGGATTTCCATGATGCAATTTCAGCTTCCTATATCAATCTTACTTACTATACCTAGTTTTCCGCTTTGTCTTTCCAAAAATCTTGTCTTCTTTGTCTTTCCAAATGGCCTTGTCTTCTTTAAGAAATGCTAAGTCGGGCTGGGGATGTGGCTCAAGCGGTAGCGCGCTTGCCTGGCGTGCGTGCGGCCCGGGTTCGATCCTCAGCACCACATACAAACAAAGATGTTGTGTCCGCCGATAACTAAAAAATAAATATTAAAATTCTCTCTCTCTCTCTCTCTCCCTCTCTCTTTAAAAAAAAAAAAAAAAGAAATGCTAAGTCATCTTTGCCTTTGATATCACAAATCTGTCAGCCATCACCTTCCTTGTGGAATCCATGGCAACTCTCCCTAACCCCCCCTCCCCCATTTCAAATAAGAAAATCCTGCAATGTATATTTATAATGCTCTGTGTTGATCCAATCATAGAGCCATGACATGGCATTATAAGTCTCAGTTTCCTAAAATTTTCTTCCAAACTATAGGTTTAATGGAGGTTGGAATCAAGTGACCAGAACTTGGAGTTGGAGTGTGTCAAACAATTTCAATTGAATTATTCAACAGAGGGATTTTTTTTTCCATTGGGTACTACACAATCTAAAAAAAAAAAAAGTTGCACTATAATATTTTAAGCTTCCATAAAATTAGAATTATTTAAAACTGAAAAATTATGTGCTAGATTTTTGGATGATAGGCTTCATATTATTTTAACATAATATTCAAGATATTTTAACATTTTATTTGTTAAGGATTATTTTAACTTGATATTTATTGAAGATTGAATAAGTAAACACACATCAATGTTTTAGGGGAAAGTATTAGAAAGTGTTAATATTCTCAGAGCTAACTCATCAAAATCATAATAAATTATATTAAAAAACACTTTCACATGTTTGTATACAGATTGTACCACAAATTGAATAAAATTTATATTTAAATAGACATAGAAAAGAGTCCTGTTCAAGGTCTTTTATCCTGTGGATTCACCTTCTCCGAATGAATACTATTTAAGAAACTGTAATGAAGACTTCTTTTTTTTGAAAACACATTTGTCTCCTCTAAAGCCTGTGCTTTTTACTCTGTAGGTTTACTCTGCAGATGGAGTGACCTCATCACTTCCAATTTCAAGGTACTTCTTGTACTTCACATGCAAACTTTAGAATGGAATGAGGTCCTTTGAACCTTTGTACAGAAAGCAAATTTTCCCAGGAATTTACATGAGAGCTCTTTAACTAGAAACCTAGTCTGGATAAGCAAAATAATCAAATATGCAAGCTTAGCATCTGCTCTTATCCTTCCTGCCTCAGTGGACATCCTGATGGCAAATGCAGCTCCGGACAGCTCCCTCAGAAATTGACCACAGTGGGGTTCATTACAACCAGTAGAAAATATGTGTCTACCTGTGGGTGCACTGCAACATCATAGTAAATCAGAGTACAGATTGTACAACTTCAGACATATCCACTTGGATATAGAATTGATAATATAGTTGCAAAAATAATTTTTGATCTCTTATAAAAGAATCTGGAAGACAGTTCTTCTACTTCCTAGTTATGTGAACTTAAAACAAGGAAGGTCAACTGTTAGAGCCTCAATTTCCTCTTATTTAAGATAAAAATAACATTAGTTATATCAATTCTCTATTACCACTGTTATGGTTTAAATATGAGGTGTCCCCAACATTTTATGTGTGAGACTGTTATGGGCCAGGTTCTATGGGCAATGACCAAACATACTCCACTTTGTGAGTCTCTTTTTCTTTCTTTTTTCTTTTCTTTTCTTTCTTTCTTTTTTTTCTTTTTCTTTTTCTTTTCTTTTTTTTTTTTTTTTTTTTTTTTTTTTTTTTTGTGGTGGTGGTGCTGGGGATTGAACCCAGGGCCTTATGCATGAGAGGTGAGCACTCTACCAGCTGGGTTATGTCCCCAGCCCCCCTGCCCTGAGTCTCCATGTCATGTAAAAACTGCTTCTCCCATGGGGAAGCCCTTCCTCTGTACCCTTCAACAGTTGCTTATTATATATGTTTGGCAACACAAAATGGCAATTCTTATTGAATGTAAAATTCTTCTTTCTTTGGTACCCGTTTTTCTTGGACAATGTACTCTGTCAGAGATTGATTGTCTAGATGTTAGTAACCATTCTTTAACTTGTACTCAACTAAGAATGTTTTAACCCACTCCCCTTTCTGATTATGATTTTAGATCTCATGATGTTTGTTTATGGTTTTGAATCATAGCAAAAGTCACTTATAATTAACATTATAAAAGGTGTACTCAAACCCCAGGAGGGAGTTGAAGGGTGTAGACTTGCAGCCTATTCCTTGGCCCACCAGCTGGTGGATCTGGACCCTCAACTGGCAAATAAAGTTTCCATGTCCTGCTTTAAGGTCCACTTGGTGATTTATTGCAATTCACCATAACGAGACAATGCAAGAAGATTCAGAGGTGAAAAGATTAGATTAGATTATGAGAATTCTAACATAATCAGTGGATTAAGCCAGTGTTGTGCATTAACTGGGTCATAAGTGGAGGCAGGTAGGGTGTGGTTGGAGGCAACAGATCACAGAGGGGTGATTTTGAGGCTTATATTTTGTCCTTGGTGACTGAAGCTCTATCTACTTCCTGATGTGATTCCCTGAACCACTTTCCTTCTCCACATCTTTCTGCTATGATGTTCTGTCTCACCTCAGGATCAAAGCATTGGAGTAGGCCATCTATAGACTGAGATGTCTGATAATATGAGTCAAAATAAACTTTTCCTCCTACAATTGTTTTGGTCATAGTTAGAAAAAGTTGACTAAAATAACTACCCAAAATCCACATCCAATTGTTTAGCTTGATTCTCTGGGTCAGCAATTTGGGCTGATCTCTGTTGGTGCTTTGTAATTTTGAGTATTTATTCTTAAATATCTATAGTGAGTGACACATCAGCAGTGTGGCTCTCACTCTGCGGCTGACTGGCTGTCAGCTAGGACATGACTGGACCATGTCTTTGTTCTTCCTCCACTAAACCCTCTTATTTATTGGCCATGAGGACTGGATGAGTAGCTGGGCAGCCTTGAGGCTATTGCATTATATTAGCAAAGCAAGTCACAAGACTACTCCAGATGCAATAGTCCACAAAGGGATCCTACTCCTTCATGGAAGACACTACTCCAATACATTGCAAAAACAAATGGAAAGGAAGATATCAGGGCTCACTCTTAGAGGCTATTACTCAAGTAAAAAGCTGAATTTTGAGAAAACACACAAAATGAAGGACCCAAATTGTGATTCCAAGACAGAAGAATTATTAACCATCATGAGTCAACAAGAGACTAAACTTTCAAGTTTTTTTTAATATATTTTTTAAAGATGGACAGAATACCTTTATTTTATTCATTTATATGTGGTTCTGAGATTGAACCTAGACTTTCACACATGCTAGGCAAGCACTCTACCACTCTACCACAATCCCAGCCCAGTTTTTAAGTCCTTGAGACATGGATGTGAGATTCACATCCCAGTCCTCCATTTCCTAGTTATGGAAACTTGAGTAACACAATGAATAGGAATGTCCTTCTCCTCCAAATGTGGCTAACACCTATGGTTATATTCTTTGTTGTTGGTGAGGATAAAGCCAGATTATTTTTCAAAAGTTCTTTATAGAGGCTTCATGTTGCAGGTACATTATGAAGGTATAGAATAACTCCCTAACTTGAGTATGATTAGCACTACTATAGTTGTCTTGTGGATCACAATGGATGAACTTATGAACCAGGAAATAAAATAAAAAATAATAGAATGGTGGGACTGGAATTATGGCTCAGTGGTACAGTACTCGTCTAGCATGTGTGAGGCACTGGGTTCAAACCTTAGCATAAAATAAAGGTATTGTGTCCATTTTTAAAGAAACAAATAACAGTATGGGAAGAAGTCTAAACTAAGGGAGATAGGATTGAGATCATGGATTCTATATCTGCATAACCTTGGGCAAGTCACAATATTTCTCTAGACTTGTCTAGTTTCTAAGGAAGGGGTGCTTTCAGCTCTAAAATTGTATTAATGGCTGGAGATACAGCTCAGAGATAGAGTGCTTGCCCAGGATGCATGAGGTACTATGTGGATCCCCATTATAGCAAAAGATAAATATATAAAAATAAAATAAAATTACATTCAGTTCTAAGAAAACTATAATGCAAAATGTTCCTTTCTCATTTCATTTTCCAACATTTATTACTGCTTGAAAAATAAGTTTGCATACTTTCAGTTGTATCAGAAAGTTTTAGTCCAAACATAATGAAGCAAATATTACATTATGCAAATTTGGTGGACCAGCATGAGAAAACCCATCATTTTTACCCCAGTTGGTAAAAAGCTGTGAAGATCTTGCCAAATTTAACCTTCTATGATCATTCTGCTCATTAATTTTGTTCAAAATTATTCCATATGATTTTTAAGTTTTGCCCCAGTTATAGCAGTGTGTGATTCATTGTTAACATGTGTTTTAATAAGCACATATTAAATTTCAAGATGGAATATTTCTTAACTGTACTACCAATGAAATCACACTACTCTGATGCTGAGTTGTTTTAAATAACTGGTCATTTGAATTATATAAAAATATGCATATAACTCAATATTCCAATATATCCTTCAGTGTCATCTGCTGCTCTGGTTATCCCCAGTGGCTGCGGATGACAAGAAAATGTCTTAAAATCAAATAACAAGACTGAATTTCACCAAGTAATACTGAACATATTTCACTAAGAAAAAAGGAGAAAAGGAAAAAATATGAAATAGTGGCAGTTTCTCTAGACAAAAGCTGAGTAAAAATTGTTGCCTTCAGGGTAGAAAAGTTTTTTGAACTGGGAAATCATACCCTGAGCTGAGGGTTTGGGACATTTGTTCACAAACCTATTAACTTTTCTATAGCCACACATTAAATATCACAAGTAGTTTATTCCCTTACGATCTGGGCCAGTGGGCCAAATTCTGTCTTGTATTTTTCATTCCTATATTCCTTTTGGCTGTTTTAACTGTTATTCATAATATTTTTGATCAAACAGTGGACTTTTTTCCCATCCCTAATTATCAGAAAATGTCCATGTGATCCTTATGACCTCTTAGTAAGGAACGTTCAACCCAAAATGTAGGGAAACTATGTAAAAGCACTTTTCTTGATGCTCTGTGAAGCAAACACAAGAGTTCATCTCTGTAACCTTGAGTAGCTACAGGGAAAACACTGGAGTGTCAAGTTCCTCATCTGTGGAATCAGGATGAGGATGATAAACACCATTTTCCCTTCTAACCTTTAATACTTTTAATATACATTATCTTCGTTAATCCTTACAACAACCTCTGAGGCAGATATTATCACATCCAGCAGCATTTCATTATGGCATTACACAAATCTACATAAAGGAATGCAAATCACTACCCAAGTCAAAAACTCTCAGTTACAGCCCATTATGTCTGGGCAGAAAATTACTTATTAATGTGCTACTAATCTTCCTGGAACACCTACTACAGGTCTGTCACCTATTATGTGTCTACTACTACTCTCCTCAATAGTGAGAGAGCAAAAAACAACAGCTCATACATGAGAGAGGGTGGAGAAAGACCATAACTCTAGGAAATCAAATAGCAAACAATATAATTCAGGACTAGAAATGGGACTATGAAGAATATAAAACAAGGTATATGAAAGGAATATATATATATATATATATATATATATATGACATAAAGGGAATGGGGATGTTCTGGAGGTACTATATCTAGAATGACTAGGAAAAGACTTTGTGAGTAAGTGCCAATCATTGTTACACTCTAGTATGAGAAGGTATATATAGGTATAAGACAGGTGTCTTCTCGACAGCAGAAAGAACAGTGACAAAACCCTAAGGTGGGAGTTATTGTACTATACCACAGGTGAGAAAGAGCCATGATAAGCAGCAAAAAGAAGGATATAGGAAGATGAAGGTAGATAGGAACCAGATGAAAGAGGACCTCATAGGCCAGCTTGAGAGAACTACAGTTCATTCAAATTGTCAAGGGCAGTAACTGGAAGGTAATGAACACTGGAGTAATAGTATTGAAGACATTTTCTCAATTGTGACACACTGTGTGCTATATATGTGAAGAATGACCATGCAGAGAAATCAATTAGGTGAGTTGCTGAGGTTTAGGTCTAAGATGACCATGGCACAGAATTGGATGGTGATGGTAACTGGAAAGCTTTAGATATAATTTATAGATAAGAAAAAGCAGATGGACTGATTGAAAGGGATGAGAGAAAATAAATCAGAAAAAAGTGCCTGATATATAAGTGCACAGAATTTGGTCATGGTAGGACTAATGGAGAACATAGAATATATGGAGTCCAACCTCTTTATTTTGCAGATGAAGCTGAAGCTCAGGAGGAGAAAGTGACTTGTCTTGGTCCTATACAAGTGTGTAATGCCTCATGTAATGATTAGATGTTTTTATTGCACAACAAATCCATGCATGTCCATAGCCATCTGCATCTTCATCCAGTGACTCGTTTGCTCATTACTCATTCAATCATTCACTTATTTATTCCTTTGCTGAGCCATTATCTCCTTTGTCCACCTAGTACTAAGAACTAAAGGCTGAAGGTAAGACATGGCATAACACACACAACAACATCATATCCTCAAGTAGCTGGTAGCCTTCCTGAAAAAGGTAAAGCAGGTAGTTAATCAAAATCTGGCTGATTGAGTTCAGATATTGAACCCATGATGCAACCCTAAGACTTTCAATTCCCTGCTAGTTAATGGGCAAACTCCTCAGAAATTACCTTGGAAGAGTTCTGTCATGTCACCTCTGGTCATTTTTCTAATTCTTATTAACCTCAGCTGAGGCTGTTGCCAGTGCCTTCATGTAGGAAATGAGAAAAGACATGGAACCTCTCATGACTTAATAAATAAATGTAAATGATTGAGATGCAGGCCTTCTATTTTATGGTTGTGGGAAATATTAATGTTCTCCTGCAAAAAATCTTCAGCTTCTGCTCTCAGAAATAATTCCACATTATAGACAGTGCAGCTGCAAAAGCTAGACTAATTCTTATCCGCGGAATCATTGAAAGTCAGAGGTGAAAGGGGAACTGTTACGGTTTGGATATGTGGTATCCTCCAAAAGCTCATGTATGAGATTATGCAAGAATGGTTAGAGTCAAAATGATTAAATAATGAAATTTACAACCTAATCAGTGGATTAATCCATTAACATATCAATTAACTGGGCAATAACTGTAGGCTGGTAGGGTATTACTGGAGGAAATAGGTCCCTAGGGGAGTGCCTTTGGGACTTATATTTTGTCTGAAAAGCAGAACTCTCTCTCTCTGCTTTATGGTTGTCATGTACTGAGCTGCTTTCCTTCACTATGCCTTTCTGCCATGATGTGCCTCCTCCCAATCTTGGGTGCAGAGTAGTGGAGTTGGCTATCTATAAACTGAACCTCTAAAGCTGTAAACCAAAATAAACTTTTCCTTCCCTACATTGCTCTTGTCCGGACTTTTGTTCACAGTTCCTGACTAAAGCAGGAACCTAGATATCATATAGTCCATCATGCTTGTTTTTAAGAATTTTAGAGGAAACTGAGATATGTTAGAAGAAAAATGCCTAATACCTATGATTTTAAATTCTTACTTGCTTTCCCTTCCCCTCTCTTACTGCTATTTCTGTAACATCTCCTATCACCAGCTTAACTCTTCTGGTCTGGTTCGCTCTCCATGAAACTTTAAGCAATTTGATTTCAAAATAGTGTTTCAACAACAATTTTGTTATGTTTTCTGAATATAAGTTAAAGGCATTATTTTAAAATATTAGATGTTGTAAGATAGATTATAAAGAACACATGTAATCCCACAATGACTAGAAAATCACTCTTTGGGGGTAATTTGGAGACTACAATTCAGACATTTATTTTGTAAGTACCTAATTGCATTTTTCTTCTCTGTGTAACAGGAATTACTCCAAAATGTGCTTACTTTTTTGATTTACCAACACATTTGGACTTTTTAAAAATCAATATATGTAGATTTTCTTTACAGTATTGTTATGAATCACTTGTTTGAAGCCTTTTACCACCACTCCTAAGCTAATTCTCTGATTTGGTTACCAACTTTTCATTGCTTTTAAGCATCGTGGTATTCTTGCAGTTATCAATGGGATCATTCCTGCCAGAAAGATGTTGAGTATATCTAGCCAAATGGGATAAATACTGAAATTGGTGATCATATTATATTTTTTTTACAAACTTACATCTGCACCAACATTGTCCATCTTAGGGAGAAAATAATGTAAATTCAGAAGACTTGGAATATGTTGAAGAAAGGAGGCAGGTGAACAAGCCTGCACATGTAGGCTCATGCTAATCCAGGTTGCCTGCATAGGGCCAATCAATCTCATTGTTTAACATGCATTTAGACTAGGAGAAAGATTAATTGTCTTCTCTGATAAGCACTGAATACTCAGTCATTCTAGTCTTTGCACAGTTTTCTCCTGTATTATTTTAAATATTTTCATTATTAGTAAAATTACTTTATATATCAAATGTATCCCCCTTTGTCACATATGTGTATGCACATATATATATATGTGTGTGTGTATATGCATATATACACACACACATAAATGACATATGTATGTCTATATACGTATATAAAGAGTCATACAGATTGAAACTTTCTCAAAATTTTAAACAAATGCTCATTGCAAATTTTAGTTATATGCTATCTTCTTGTGTTCTTTGTATCTTGGATATTATCATTCTTGATGAAATACTTGAATGAGGCTCAGCCTACTAATACTGAGTCAGTGTTCTGGGTGGAGCTATAAATTTTTAAAAGCTTTAGGATAAACTTCTGCTCTTTTGAAAACCTCCTGTTGAACCAGTCTTGTACTTCTTAGAAAGATGATTATGACTTAGGACCTAAAACCACTGATGGAAATATTGATATCTCATGGCCTAAGTCGTCTTCTCCAATGTAGGTCAGTATCTTGGTATATAAATAATGGAATATTTTAAATGAACATCAGTGGGGAAAACATTTGTAACATTGTCAGGTTGTCCGAATTGGAGATGAGTTGAAAATTTATCAGAGGTTGCCAAAAACATGTTATTTCCATGTCATGGAAGTCCATATGAATAGCACAACTAATCACTTTGAATAACTCTGAAAGCAAATTTTAAAAGTTTTCAGCATAACAGAACTCTGAATTTGGAAAAAAAATTAAAAAGAAGCCCTTCTCTAAAAATAAATCTGCATGTTGAAGTTTGGTGTTCTCCATATTTAAGAAATAATAAATTGGTATATATTGGCATTTTAAGAAAGCTTGATAATGAGAAAAAGTTCTGTCATCTGCTAAAAGTTTATGTATAAATTTCATATACTAGCAAATCTGAATACCTCTGCTATTAAAAGCACAAGTGTGCCCCCTTCTGAATAAATGAAATATTGAGTCCTATATCTGCACTTAAAATAACAACCGCCCTTCTTTGGGACCAAACTGAATAAATGAATTTGTGCAAATACCAGTGGCAAGTTACCCTTTTCTAGAAACACAATTCTTGGAGACTTTAAACAAATTCAAATAATCTCTGTTAAATATTTTCATATTTGTTTGTCTTTTTCCATAGCTGGAATCTGTTACAGTATCCCAGAAGAAATTTTGATCTCATACTGGGCAGAGAATCAAAAGCCAGGAGTTATATAAACCAAAATAAAGTAAAGAAAGTTCATTAGAGGATTGGTAGCTTCTGTTTTATAAACTGGAATACTATAAAAGATATCAGGATGTGAGGGCACATTCCACTAAGACAGTTTAATTATGTTTTGAAAGACAGCAGTTCCATAAAGCTAAGTATTTGTGTTGACTTCAACCTCTACTTTGTTCTTTATTTTGTAGCTGAAGAAATAAAAGCCAGAATGATCAAGACAATTTGGGAAAATCAACAACCAAGTCATGCATTTCTATGCTCAATCAAGTATTCCAACTATTATAAAACACTGTGATCCAAATTAACTTGGTAGTTTAGTATGTGGTCCTTTAATCTGGGAAGTCCTGTATTTAAGACCATATATACAAAAATAGAATCCAGATTCTACTTTTATCTCTCCCTGTAAATTAAGAATCCAAAACATTTTTGGACCAAAATATGGCACCATGTTTAATTTGGTGCTCTTGGGTAGTGTGCCACTTTGTTATTTTAAGGCACCACAGAAATGAAATGTTGATGATGTCAATGACAAGGGCTTCGGCAAAAGCCATAATAAAATCACAGTGTCATCTAATCCATAATATTTTTAAAATCTGGGTGGTAACTGATAGCTACAATCACAGTTAAGTGATATCCTAAGTCACGTGAATGAATAAGAATGAGTTACAACAGCTACATTCCTCAAATCCTGGTTATATTCTATCTTCTTGTGTTCTCTGTATCTCATGCAGATTTCTTTTTAGACAAGGGCTTCTTTTTAATTTTTTTCCAAGTCCAGAGTCCTGTTATGCTGAAAATTTTAAAAATTTTCTTTCAGAGTTATTCAAAGTGATTAGTTGTGGCCCTTTGTCTTGTACCTGCCCTTAATAGAGGCAAAACTAAGTTGTCTCCTTTTCAGATAGACAGGCAACAGGTTTTAGTGGATGGGTAGCTAAATTAGTTACCTTCCTTCCAAAATCCTGTCATTTTAACAAATTAAAAAACAAGACACACACTGATGAAATTTGTATACATATTAGGTTTTCACATACTATGTAAAAATCCATTCATCTGTAAATCATTTTTTAAAATTTTTCCCATATGACATAATTTCTTTATTGATTCAATTTATCTACAAGTAAAGTATAAGATATAAATTAAAATTTGTAATCACTGCATATTATTAATACAAATCTAGAGAATACACCGATACTTTTCCAGAAAGCCCATGCTTGGGGTTGAAGAAAGTACTCTTTTCAGGAGATTTGGCAAATGACTCACTTCCCATTGCCAGTAAAGAAATTATCTCTTTATTGTTCTTTTCTTTTTTATTGTTACTAAGACTTTTAAGAAAGAAAAGTGAATATAGTATCACATTTTTCCCTGGAACATCTGAGTAAATACAAACTACTGATTTATTTTGATCTTTCAAGAGACTTGGAAAAAATACAACATGCACGTAATTGCCATGGAAATAGAACCTTTCTGGATTATTCTATAGTCATTCATTATGAATCCCCCACAATAAACTGATAATGTTAGTACCACTATCAACTTTTCCAAAATAAGTAAACTGGCAATCAAGATGTGTGATTGACCCTCACATGGCAAATCAGTTGACCTTGAGCACAAAGCATCTGGCTTCCCTACTTTGAAAGCAGATATTGGCAGCTCTCATTCCAAACCACAAAGATAAGAAGCAATGAAAAGTCTCACCAATAGGGCAGACTTTTAAAGCTCTCTCTTCTCTTTGGCTGTGTCTGGATTATTTTCAGTCTGATTCTTTTCTGTGTATAATATATATGACCAGATTCTCAACTACCAGCAGCAGTCACTTCCGTCACTTCTAAACTTAATGACTATTAATAGTGCCATGAAATTGAATTCAGATCATGAACCCGGTAACAGTTTGTATTTTCTCTATAGTCCCTGGCACATTTTTGGCATTTAATCAATGCAAAATATTAATAAAAACTATCACAACTCTTTTAAAGGAAAGATGTGGTCTTGTTACCTTTTGCTGGAGAACCTTTGTATCTTGCAAAATATCATGAGAGTTATTCTCATAATAACTTCATAAGAGAGACACAACTTTTCTTGTCGAAAGAATAAAGACACCAAAGTTACTATACCTGAATTATAGAATTTTAGAACTGAAAGAAACTAAAAACTTGCAGTCTCAGCCTCCTCATTAATGTCATTCTCATTCCTACTATGTGCCAGACATAGCACTAGGAACTGAGGATGAAACCAAATATCGGTTTGGCTAAAGTGAAAAGTAAGTGACTTGTCTAAATTTACTAAGGCAAATGAGGTTTACTTCTGAGGCCAGTGCCACTGTTTTCAGACCACAGTAGCCTAAGGTAAGGTAGCACAGTAGCAACCGGAAAAGTTGTGGGCTTCTCTTGCCTACACCTTCTCTAACCCACCTATGTGTCCTACTAGCACCTCTAGCCTTATGGGCAAAACTGATCACTCTTAAAACTTAGTCATAAGGCTTTTATATTCTCAGATTGTGTTTACATTCAACAGCTAAAGAAAGTGTCAAATGTTTTCCTCTGAGACAGACATAACAGAGAGAATGCAAATGCAAGGTCAAGATGGACCTATTTTTCAGCCTAGAAAAACTTCTTTAACCTCCATGATACTCGATTTCTTTCTTTCTGTAAATGTATAATGGAAATAAGAATACCAACATTAGGTGTTGTAAGATCAAAAATAATTCATGAAGTGTGCTTCAGTAAATAGCAAATATTATTCTAATTATCATTTTAAATATCACACTCCAATTTTAGAAGGGAATCTATAATTTTTTTATTCTTAATTTTTTTTCTTTTTTTATTGGTTGTTCAAAACATTACAAAGCTCATGACATATCATCTTTCATACATTTGATTCAAGTGGGTTATGAACTCCCATTTTTACCCCAAATACAAATTGCAGAATCACATGGGTTACACATCCACATGTTTACATAATGCCATATTAGTGACAGTTGTATTCTGCTACCTTTCCTATCCCCTACTATCCCCCCTCCCCTCCCCTCCCATCTTCCCTCTCTACCCCATCTACTGTTGTTCAATTCTCTCCCTTGTTTTTCCCCTCTTTCCTCTCACAACCTCTTATATGTAATTTTGTATAACAATGAGGGTCTCCTTCTATTTCCATACAATTTCCCTTCTCTCTCCCTTTCCCTCCCACCTCATGTCTCTGTTTAATGTTAATCTTTTCCTCCTGCTCTTCCTCCCTGCTCTGTTCTTAGTTGCTCTCCTTATATCAAAGAAGACATTTGGCATTTGTTTTTTAAGGATTGGCTAGCTTCACTTAGCAATAATCTGCTCTAATGCCATCCATTTCCCTGCAAATTCCATGATTTTGTCATTTTTTAGTGCTGCATAATACTCCATTGTGTATAAATGCCACATTTTTTTTTTTATCCATTCATCTATTGAAGGGCATCTAGGTTGGTTCCACAGTCTAGCTATTGTGAATTGTGCTGCTATGATCATTGATGTGGCAGTATCCCTATAGTATGCTCTTTTAAGGTCCTCAGGGAATAGACCGAGAAGGACGATTGCTGGGTCAAATGGTGGTTTCATTATTTCCCTTTTCTTTTTTCCAGTACATTTCCAGACAACACCAACTGTCAATGTTATCAGAACTCTGGATAAAATAAACACATGCCTTTGAATTGGATAAATACAATCTATCATCAGTTTAAATTCTTTTGACACTATTCTTCCATGATTTTACAAAGATTTTACATAGAATCTTTCCACCACTGTATTTATTACTGACTAATGTCTTCTCTAGACTACTGCTTCAAGAAACTTACAAAGTGCTTATCTTTAAACTCTTCCTTAATGGATAAAATTGGTAAAAACACATACATAAATGTCAGTTACATATGGCTTAACCTTTTGCTAATGATCAATCCCAGGTTAAATCAATCTTGCACAAATATCATTACACAACTGTGAAATATCTGCATTAACTCCCCTCTTCATTCCCCAAGTTACATCACTAACTTGTTTCAATAGTATAAGCTTTTAACCCATACTTATTCCTCCCTACGGGAAGATTCAAACACATCAATTGCATTTTAAGAGGCACCCCTTTACATAGTAAAAGTATTCAATTTCAAAGAATATTTATTGAATCAATACATGTAAAAATCTCTTTGATTGAATTAAGGGGCATTGTATATTCATTGCCAAAAAATATTCTCAACTAAAACATACACTCTGATCATCAACCCAGAGTCGTTTGCTGATTATTCATAATTGTGCAATGAACTATCTTGCAGAATAAACAACATCCATAGTTCTTATTTTAGAGAAACTTTACAACATTCAGACTAGTAATTACATTGAATAATAGCTTAATTTAAATTGTAAAAGACCTCTAGTGAATTATTTATTTCATTTCCACTGGGTGGTATTTTTCACACAGAAAGGAGCTATATGTACTCATGAATCAAAATGGACAATAAAAACTTAATATTGAAAATTGATGTATTTTATTCCACATGTCTTCACATTGTTTCAGCTCATACCCGTATTCCCATTGGTACTTACTCCAGCCTCCACTACATATGTGTACTATTTCTTTCTTTAATCCTCAAAAAATACTGCATGTTTTCACCTAAGAATAATTTAAATATGAGCATTCCTTCTAATATTTATTACTATATTTCATCAGGAGTTTTGTTTACATATTTTGTAACTAATTGATGTGTTGGTCATTATGGCCTCCAGGTCTCTTTATAATATAACTACAAATCTGTTTTCATCTGTAATTGGGTATCTGCAAGTTACTGACAATTCTTGTGGTCCTTGCTGGAGACAAAAGTCTGAGATGCAAATGGTCAACCAATACAGAGATTGAGTCAAGGGTGGACACAAGTTAAGACTGGATTAACTTCATTAGGATATTGCATATTAAAACAACAAGAAGGGGCTGGGGTTGTAGCTCAGTGGTTGAGCACTTGTCTCACATGCATGTGGCATTGGGTTCAATTCTCAGCACCATATACAAAATAAATAAACAAAATAAAGATATTTGTCCATCTACAACTAAAAAAATATTAAAAAGCAACAACAACAAGGAGATGGTCCTCCACACTTATGAGAATACCTAAAATCCTATATACTGCCAACAACAAATGCTGTTCAGGATGTGGAGCAATAGGAGCTTGTTGATTTTGGTGGGAATGCAAACGGCATGGCCACTTTTGAAGACATTCTCGCTGTTCTCAGAAAGCTAACCATTGTCTAGCCATAGGATCTTTGAAATTTATACACAGAATCTGAAAATATATGTGCACATGAACCTGGACAAAAATGTTTATGCTGACATTTAATAGCTGCCCAAAGTTGGAAGCATTCAAGATGTTCTTCAACAGATGAGTAGATAAGCAAACAGTGGTATATCCATGCAGCAGGATATTACTCAATGACAGGAATAAATGAGATATCAAGCAATGAAGAGGAACTTTCATTGCCTATTGCTATTGGAAGAGGCTATACACAGTTTGATTTCAACTGTGAAACATTTTGGAAAAAAACAAAGCTGAGGAGACTATAAACATATAACTGACTGGCAGGGGTTTGGCAGGAAGGAGGGAAGGATGAAACGGTGGCATACAGAATTTTTAGGATAGGGAACCCACTGCAATATAATGACCCATATATGACATTATGCACATCTCAAAGACTCATATGACTCTACAACATAGAGAATGGTCCCTGAGTTAAATTATGGAATTAAGTTAATAAATATTCATCATTACTAATTCACCAATTATAATAAATATAGTACATTAATGCAAAATGTTAATAGGGGCAACTGTCTGGAAGGGGAAGAGACTATATGGGAACTCTCTGTATTTTGTTCAATTTTTATGTAAACTTAAAAGTACGCTGAAAAATAAAGTCTTACCTTGCACATAAGACAACTCAAGGTGGATTAAAGACCTAGGAATTAAATTAGCAATTTTGTAGCTACTAGAAGAAAACAGGGTCAATATTTCAATATGTTGGCAAAGGTACCAATTTCCCCAATAAGACCTCTAAAAACCAGGAATCAGTAAGTGGGACATCTTCAAATTTAAAAGATTCTGCCGAGCAAAAGGAAAAAATTGGATGGGTGAAGAGGCAGCCTACAGAATGGGAGAACTTTTGCCAGCTACTTTTCTGATAAAAGATTAACATCCAGAATATATAAAGTACTCATGAAGCTTAACACCAAAACAACAACAACAAACACAATCAATGAACAGACAAATGAACTAAACAGATATTCCTGAAAAGAAGAAACACAAATGGCCAACAAATATATGAAAAAATGTTCAAAATCTCTAGCAATCATGGAAATGCAAACTAAAACTACATTGAGATTTATTCTAATCCAACTAGAATGGCAGTCATCAAAAATACAAATATTAATCAATGCTAGTAAGGATGTGGAGAACAAGTCACACTTATACATTGTTGGTGGGACTGCAAATTGGTAAAACAGTTTGGAAAGCAGCTTGGGGATTCCTCAAAAGACTAGAAATAGAACCACCAAATGACCCAACTATTCCATTCCTTGGTATTTATCCCAAAGATAAAAATCACCATACTATAGTTATACAGTTACATCAATGTTTATAACAAAGCAATTCACAATTGCCAAGCTATGGAACCAATCCAGGTGCTCATCAACAGAGGAATGGAAAATGTAGTTTATATACATAATGAAGTTTTACTTAAACAAAAAGAAGAATGAAATTATGTCATTTGCTGGTAAAAGGATAGAACTTGAGAACATCATGCTAAGTGAAATAAACCAGACTCAAAATGGCAAAATTCAAATGTTTTCTCTCATATGTGTAAGCTAGAGAGACATATGGATTTTTTTTAAAAGGGGAGAGGAATCCCATGAAAATAGAAGGGAGAATACTGGAGTAGAGGAAAGGAATTGAGAGGATGGATAAAGTGATACAAAAGGGGATAAACTGCATAATGAAATTGATAAAATTATGCTATGTGTATGTACACCTACATCAGGAGGAATTATACTTATATCTATATCTATAGTGCAGCAATTTAAAAAAAACAGTAAATACATAGAAAGAAGATAAGTAGAATTGAAGAAGGGGAGCAGAGGGAAGGAGGAAAGGAGGATTAGTAGAAATACTGGGTATAGGATGGAGCAAATTATACTACATGCACATATGATTATGTCAAAATGAACCCCATTCTTAAGTATAATAATAATATAATACTTAAAAAATTAATAAAAACATCATAAAATAAAATTTATGAATTAAAAATTAGTTGTCAAATAAACTATAAATTCAAACATTCTCTTTAAATTTGAAAGAAAATTATATTAGAGACTCCTAGGGATCAAGCACATGAAGACATGAAGAAAGCCTGTCCATAAATAAAGCCAAAATCAGATAAATTAAGATGAATCACAGGAAGAGAGAGAGAAAGAGATGGAATCTTGCATTTCCCAGTTCCCATAATGTCACCTATATTTAACTCAGAGCCACCCCAAAGCCTTTCAATTACAGTCAACAGAACACGTTGAGGTCAAATTGAGTTGGATTTTCTGATACTCCAAAATAATACATTTCTACAGGTACAGATCAATAATGCAGTGCTATTTTTAGAATATGAGTTAAAATCATAGATTATTCTTAGAGAAGGGAACATTTCCAAATTACACTGATAATAAACTTGCAGAAACTCAGTTAGGAACAATCAAGTGGACTTTTAATCTAAGCAGTGTTTCCACCCTAGCTATGGCAGGGTATGGCAGAGCAGAGCCCTAGAGAGTTTTCCCCCAGCGGCTATGGTGGAGCAAGGACAGACAACAGTTGCATGTGGACAGTTATTAGCAGGCAAGGCTCCCAAACTCTGCATCAACAATTCTCTTTTTTTTTTTTTTTGGTTGTAGATGAACACAATAACTTTATTTTATTTATTTATTTTTTTTGTGATGTTGATGATTGAACCCAGTGTTTCTCACGTGAGAGGCGAATGCTCTACCACTGAGCCACAACCCAAACCCCTCAACAATTCTTTATTGTGTATACTACACAACTGTGTAAGTGTGTCTTTAAACAAAGGAATGTTCAATTAAGATGAAGTTTGAAAACCACAACCTTTGGAATATGGGTAGCTCCCAAGTTCAGGCCATGCTCAGTTCTAGAGAAATGTCTTCAAAAGAACATGACAGGACTTGCATCATATAAATGATAACTTGGAAATTGGATTTAGTTGGAGCCTATTGTTAGAACAGATAAACCAGCTGGCACGGGATAACCTGCCAACTTCTTAGAAGATACAACCAGCATCCATAAGGGTAGAGGGAACCTGGTATCTTGGCAGATCATTTTTATATCCTAGTGTAGGAGAAGGGAGAAAACACATCTACACAGAACTTATAAAAGAACCAAATGACACCCATCTCAATGCATTCCCTGAGGCTTTATAAAGAATCTCTCAGGATGGTCTTTTCAAATTGCCACTTCTGCTTGGTGTTCCATGGCATTATGCTCCTGTTCCATGGCATTATGTGGAATAAATGCCTGAATAAATGCCAACACTCCTTGGAGTTGTTCAAGGATCCTGCTATGGTCACGCTAACACCAATACTTCTGAGTACACATTAGCAGCTAATATGGGAATTTCCATTTTAATACTATAATGCTAAAATCACACTCTGAAAAAGCCATGTTCACAATTATCTCAGATCCCCTTAGAATCTCAGATACTCGTCTTCCAGGCATCATTTTTTTAAACCAAATTCCCTCTTGACAACTTCTGGAAAACTTGATTTAATTTAACACTTTATATATTCATGTTCATTCTTGTCACCAAAGCCCTTGCTTTCTGACCAACTTTTTCATGTTTGTCAAAATACTTGCATTATAGCCAAGATAAATCAATAATAAATGGGATAATAATAATTGATTGTTGTAGCACATTATACTTCTTAAAGACTTTGAAATATATCCCCCTACATTTTAGGAGATTCTAATTTCCAAAGAGAATATTGACTGACTTCTTTAAGTTGTCCCGAGGATCCCTTCCTTGAATAGCTGTCTATTTAACAGGTACAACTAGCATTTCTGCCAACTGGGATTCCTGCCGCTCATGTGGTTTCCCATATTGCTATGTAGGAAGAATCGTGATATCAACTTCAAAACCAGCCGTGGAAATAGCAGATCTCACACTCCTACTCTGCACACATCATCACGGCCAGTTTCCCTCTTTCCTAATTGTAAAAAGGGGGAACAGATGATGTGTGTTGCTTGAGGGGGTGGAGATAAAAATTCTCCAGCTATTTCTTGCACATTGAGCCATGGGAAAGGTTTCAAGAAGGATTTGAAGCAGAAATGAATAATTCTGGACTCAGAACTTCCTTCTATTGCTCTTTCAGGAAGGGTGCATAAATATGATTTTTTCTTTTCATCTCAGAGTACTGGCAAATGTGTCAGGGAATGAGGATTAATCCAATTTCCCCCAAACTGCTTTTAGTCATAAGAAACATGGAAAGCAATTTTTATGAGCATTCTAAATGATTTTTTTGATGTTAGTAGTATTGAAAAATAGCAAGTTAAATCTCTTTCTTGTTAATTAGTTATATTTAAAGGCCAATGTAGTTTTTATAGGAGCATACATATTTGGATAAATACATATCCTGAAAAGAATAGTTCCTGATGAATTGAACTGTGTAAAAATTTTCTTACCAAACACTTTTATGTGATTTTTAAGCATGCTTATTCAGCATTATGCGTAAAAGTAATCCACATTATAGTTCAGTTTGCACCTGTATGATTTTGGATTTTAAGATAACCATCTGGATAAATAAGGCCTTACAGAAACCTCAAAAGAAAAAGAAACTGCAAGCAGTGGGCATGGTGGCACATGCCTATAATCCCAGCTACTTAGGAGACTCAAGCAAAAGGATTGCAAGTTTGAGGCCAGCCTGGGCAATTTAGGGAGACACTGTCTCAAGATAAAATAAGGAGGGGCTGGGGATGTAGCTCAGTGGTAAAGTGTTTGTCTAGCTTGTGCAAGACTGGGGGTTCAAACCCACTGCCAAAGAAGAAAGGAAGGAAGAGAAGGAGGAATGGAGGAAAAAGGAAGGAAGGACTTAAAGGAAAGACAGATCAGACCCAATCATGCCCGGAAAGGGGGTCAGGACAATTTCAGATAAAACTAATCAAAAGAAAGCAAGATGCATATTTTTAAGACTATATTTAAGAGTAATTTTAGGTACACAGCAAAATCAGATTTTTACAAAATTATAATAGCATATATCTATCAATATAATACCATACAGAATATTTTTACTGCCTTAAAAATTGTCTGTGTTCCATGTACTCACCACCCCCCAATCCTTGGCAACCGCTGATTCATTTTGATTTTTCCATAGTTTTGCTGGGCATTTCTTTTTAGCAGCTCAAGTAGCTCTACCACATTAGGGGAAAGTCAATTTCCAATAGATTAGTCCACCAGTTTTCAAATAAGATTATATTTTTTACTTGAGTGATTTTTCTATATTTAAATATTATATGTATACTGAGGGCATTTTGATCTATTTAAATCACTTTTCAATTTTGCATGGTTCAATTTATAAAACTATGACTGGTCCTATAACTCAGGTTGAGGTACCCAGCACATGAAAGTTTTTCTCACATGAGAAGTATAAATTTTTGCTATAGATAACCTCACTCAGATTCTGTGACATTCATCTCCTTGTGCACCTCATGAAGGATAACAGAATAGTTTATACTAGAATAATATTTAATTACCTTACATCTATGAAGTCACATTTCATTTATCCAACTGGCATCAGGTCAACATGTAAGACCCAGAACAGAGTAGACACCTAGTTTTATTCTTCTGCTTCTAAATGCACAACACAGAACAGGATCTCATCTATAAAAGCAACTCTTTTTTCTTTGTACTGGGGATTGAACCCAGGGGTAGGGGTGCTCAATCACTGAGCCACATCTCTAGCCCATTTTTGTTTTGAGACAGGGTATTAATAAGTTGCTTAGGGTCTCACTAAGTTGTTAAGGCTGGCTTTGAACATGTGATCCTCCTGCCTCAGCCTCCCAAGTTGCTGGGAGTAACTGGAATTATAGGCAGGCACCACTGTGTCTGGCTAAGAGGAACTCTTTATACTTCATATTTCTACACTCTTGTATTAAAGAATGACTTCAGATCTGTGTACTTATAACATACATGAAAAATGACTGAAAATGACACTGACACTGGAATACTTTTTTAAAAATATCTTTTTTTGTTTATTTATATGGTGCTGAGGATCGAACTCAGTGCCTCACACATGCTAGGCAAGCCCCTACGACTGAGCCACAACCCCAGTCCCACACTTGAATAGTTTTGAGGTAGTAAGGAAGGACTTTAGAGATAGATGACCTAATCTAGTCCTGAATTCAATCTTACAGGTCCAAAAGGGCAGACCCAATTGCGCCCCCAACCAAAATTTCTAACCCATGGACTCTAGTCCCATTTACTGAATCTTTAATATCATATAATTTATATTGTATGTGTAATTTTGCCCAGCTGTTTATTAAAGTCTCTGTACAAGCTTCAGTGAGAGGTGTAAAGGACAAAGAACAGAGTCATTTGCAATTTTTCTCAACAAGATCTTCCAATCTGGAGTTAAACTACTTCAGATTGAAACCTAGCTATGCCATTTACAAGCTAATCAAGATACTTAAGCTGTTCACTTGTCTGTAAAATGGGAAACACACTACCAACTTCTTAGAGACTCATTAAAGAGAAATGCATAGCACAGAGCACTCAACAAATCTTAGTCATCATGCCTATATCCAGTCTCTATCTCAATAAATAAAAGTGGATAGTAGCTGGGTGCTGGTGCAGTGTCTCTAAAAATATAAAAAGGTCTGGGGATGTGGTTCAGTGGTTGAGTACCCCTGGGTTCAATGTCCTCACCCCCAAAAAAGTGGATAGTAGAACTGAGCATTTTTGGCCCTTTGTTAAACCTGCTGGTCTTCATTTCTTTTCCTTTCTTCTCCAAAATAGAAAAATAGGTCTAAAACAATATTATAACAAGGTTCTAAACTTCATGGGCCTGAACAGTATATTTTTTCCAAGGAAAGTGTACAGAGATTTAATTCTACAATATCTAATAAGACCCAGGCAAAGGAATTAAGCATCTAATATAACAAGGGAAATGTACCCAGAAAGAAATGAACAAAATATTTCCCTTGCCGATTGATATTGATTTTTATCACATGGTCCCTGTGTTCTCTAGGAATGTCCTAGAAAACTTCTATGTTAATGACTACCAAGTTCCCTGTACCGTGGAAATACTATACAAACACTCTAACAAGAAGTGACAACACCACTGTTTATTGTTCTGGAAAGTACAATTGTGGAACCCTCCAGGGAGACTATTTCTGCAGAAAATGATGTTTTCATGAAACTCTTAAAGCATCGATTCAGTCAATAACATGCATAGCTCTATAAAAGCAAAAGATTAAATGTGAAGCTGTTGTTAACTGTCTTGATATCTGCAAATGGAAATGAGAATAATTGCCAATTTGTATTCTGCATGTGGTACAACATTTCTGGTTCACAAGAAAGTAAATTCCATCAGCATAATGTTACTTTCCTTACATTTTAGCACTGTGTCTCAATCCACAGCATATTATTATTCAGATGATACAGATGATATGGTCCTTATGTGTCAAAATAAAGTAAAGTACTGGGGTATTTTTGTTTCTATTTTTTTCTTATTGTTATAATTTGTTTTAATAAAACAGTGCACCTGTGTTCAAGAGTGCTTAGCATTGTGTGCCAAAAATATGGAAGAAAATGGTGGTATATGGAGGAACCAAAGTAATCCATAGTTGAGGCATTGTCAGCACAAACTCTCTTAATTGTGGAGAGACTTCTAACTAACCAAGTCACTCCTTTACATCCCTCATAATTACTCTAGGATAGAGTGATAGCGCACAGAGCTCCAGGATCTGGCTCCATATTCTATTCTAATTCAACAATTATTTTAGACAAATCTAGGTATTTTTCAACTTTAAAAATAATTCAAAAATAAAATGTTGAACATATTTCACATAGACACACACATATTATGTGTATATATGTCTGTGTGTATTAAATATTTTTTGTTGATCCTATCAGTATTTTTACTGTTTCAAGGACTACCCTGAAAAATCCTGTTCCCAAGAGAAAACCTGCTATAATGCACACCATGTAATATATAAATATTTCCTTAACATCTCATGCCTTAGAGATATTTTGCATAGGTATATATTCACACACACATTTTTTTGAATTAGTTGTTGATGTAACTTTATTTCATTTATTTATATGTGGTGCAGAGAATCAAACCCAGTGTCTCAAACATGCTAGGCAAGAACTCTATTGCTGAGCCCAACCCTGCGCCCCCCCACATTATTTTTACAGTCAATATCGAAATGGTATTTGCTCTGTGAAAGCCAATGGATATAAAATGAGCCCAAACTAATTATTTTTTTTGGCTCCTATTGCCCTTTGCTTTGTATATTTCTAGATTTTTCACACAAGAGGAAATGTATCCATATTAAAATTCTCATAACTATTTCCTTATTTAGACACTAAGATAAGCTTATATATTTATTTTTCCTTTAATGACTGACTGACTTCTATTAATTATTTATTTACAAGTGGGGGCTCTGCCTCGTTGTCCAGTCCTGTGAAATCAGACTACTGATATTTGATGCTGGCTGATCCTTTGTTCTTGGGCTGTTCTGTGCACTGTTGGATATCTAGTAGCATCTGTGGCCTCTTCCCTCTGGATGCCAATAGATTCTGTCACCCAAGACAACAATAACCTCCTGAAGAAGCTGTCTTGGGCTGAGAACCACCACTGTAAAGTATTGCTGAACACATGTATGCAGAGTTAGAAAGCCATACATGTAATACTTAGTCTTATCACCTATTTCTGATAACATCAGGCACCAATAATCCTTGTTTAAGTAAAAACTAAAGGCTAAGAAGAAATCACTTAACCTCTCCAACATTTGGTTCCCTGGTTTGTCATATGGGCATAATGAAGAACCTAGATTACAGAGTTCTTTTAATGACCTTTAATGGAATTATACAAGATTATGTATTTAGACCACTGCATTAAGTTTGTGTATCTGAAGAGGACATCAAGATGGGATTAAAAGTGCAAGGATTTAATTAGGATAAAAGCCCTGTGAAATGTAAAGTGGACCTAAGAAAGCCTGGGAGCAGAACAGGAAGAAAATATGACTTTGAAGGAAGGAGAATGGGAGTGATGATTGTGGGGAAGGGTCTTGAGCCAGCTGCTCGTTTAGCTAGGCTAAGCTGATGGGGAATCCTGGAGCCACAATCACCCAGAGTCCCAGCTGCCTTAGAATCCCTTCTATATTCACACCTCCAGAGGGAGTCTCCATGGGAGGTGTAGTTTAGGTGCAAAGGAAGCAAAGAGTGGCAAAGTAGGGGTTGGAACCCTTCAATAATTATGTACCTTCTAGTACAGGTCAACCAGATTCATGCTTGTGACTGACGGGTTCATTGCATGGTGTTTAAAATGCATTGGAATATTAGAAGTAGTAGTTGTAATTCTGTCATGATTACCAGTCTTATTTGCATGCACTGTTGCCCATACCCTCAGCCTCTTGTGAAATTCCACAGTACGTATTGTCTACATCACCTCTTGACATTCAGGAGATGTCTCTATTTGGACAACTGGTAAGAGTACCCAATGAACACATCTAAAACACAATATACCCTTGATCCTTCTCCAACCCTGGCCTAACGTCCTAATGACTAGTCAGCAACAGGTTAGTAATGGACACCATCATCCACCCAAGTGTTTAGACTAAAACTTCTGGGACATCTTTGACTCCTATATTTCACAGCCCACACCCAATCTGAAAGCAAGTCTCCTCATATGGCCTTTAAAATATGTCCTGAATCCAACTAATTCTCTGTTTTCCGTGTTCTATCCTTCATTCCATTTGCCAATCATCATTTTTCCTCCTCTCCCCTGCAGAATTAAAATTTTCATGGAGAAAGAACACATGATTACATTGTCTAGGCCTGAGGCCTAACATAAGTATCTAAGGCATGGCTGGCAAACTTTTCCTCAAACGGATAGAGAGTAAGTTCTTGACTTTCCAGTCAAGAGGCAACATCAAGGATATTATGTTAGTATTTATACAACCATTTAAAGTGTAAAAAAAATTCTTAGATTTCAAATAGCATAAAAATAGGCAGTGAGATAGATTTGGATCATCTATGATAGCTTGCCTAAACTACCATTTCTTTCTTTTTTCTTTTTTTTAAAGAGAGAGAGAGAGAGAGAATTTTAATATTTATTTTTTAGTTATTGATGGACACAACATCTTTGTTTGTATGTGGTGCTAAGGATCGAACCCGGGCCACACGCATGCTAGGCGAGTGCACTACCGCTTGAGCCACATCCCCAGCCCATAAACTACCATTTTTTAACAAACATTCTTACTTCTTGTTTTCCAACACTATTCTAACAGGACTGGACTCTTTTATAGCGTAAATGATAATTATTTTGTAACATAAATAATATTATTTCATTATTTCATTCCATCTCAATCTTTCCACAGCTTTTCTTAGTAGTTATTTTAAAATTCAACATTCTTAATTTGATCTAGAATGAAAAATACGATGTGTCTTCCATTGCTCTCTGTCCTTATTTCCCATATTACCTCATGATTTTCATCTGTCTTCCAGACACACTATTTTCTGGGGTAACTTCAAATGCTTCTCACATGTTCTGCCATAGGGCCTTTGCACTGGATTTTTCCTCTGCTGTTTTCAGAGAGAACAAAATGGCTTCTTTCTCATTTCATTATTATTTCTGCACTTCCATGGTTAGCAGAGGTCCCAACACATACTCAGATCATCCTTTTTTTTTTTTTCCATTAGAGAATTGTACATAGTATCTAGGTCCATCCTGACCCACTCCATTACAGTCCTGTTCCTCCTTCCCTTACTCTCTCCCTCTCTCCATCACTCCCTTCACTCCAGTGGTCCTCCCCTTGCTCATCCATGTATCCATCCTTGACATAAAGTTGAATTTCCCTGTGGTTATATTTATATATGTATATAATATGATTTTGTTAAATTCACTCTGCATTTCCTCCCCTTTCCCATCCTTCCTCCCTCCCTCTTCACCTCTTTCTACTCCACTGATCTTCCCTATGCCTTTGATATCCAATCCTCCCTCATTTTTTTTTCTTTATTTTCCTCTGGCTTCCATATATGAGAGAAAACATTTGAACCTTGACTTTCTGATTCTGGCTTATTTTATTTGGCATGATGTTCTCCATCCATTCATTTACTGGCAAATGCGATAATATCATTCTTCTTTATGGCTGAGTAGAACTCTATTGTGTATATAAATGCCACATTTTCTTAATCCATTCCTCTATTAGTGAGCACCTGGGCTGATTCCATAATGTAGCTATTGTGAATTGTGTGGCTATAAACACTGATGTGCCTGTATCAGTATAGTATGCTTATTTTAGTTCTTTTGGATAAACAACAAGGAGTGGGATAACCTAGTTATATGGGATTTCATTCCTGGTTTTTTGAGGAATCTCCATACTGCTTTTCAGAGCGGTCACATTAATTTAGAGCAATCCCACCAACAATGTATGAAGTGAGCCTTTCTCTTCACATCCTGACTAGTAATTATTATTATTTATATATAACAAATAAAAATTATAACTGCCTTTGTGACTAGAGATGAAATTTCAGTGTAGTTTTGATTTGAATTTCCCTAATTGCTAGAGATGTTGAACATTTCTTTCTGCATTTGTTGTCTATTTGTGTTTCTTCTTTTGAGAAGTTTCTTTTTAATTATTTTACCCAATTATTGATTGGGCTATTTGTATATTGGCATTGAGTTTTTTTTAATTCTTTATATATTCTGGATTTTAATCCCCTGACAGAGGAGCAACTGGAAAAAATTTTTCTTCCATTCTATAGGCTCTTTCTTCATCCTTTTTATCATTTCCTTTTCTATGCAAAAGCTTCCTAATTGGATGGCATCCCACTTACTGTTATGTGATTTTATTTCTTGAGCTTTTGTTAAAGAGGTTGGTGCCTGCACTAATAGGGTGGAGTGTTGACCCTATGTTTTTTTCTAATGATTTCGAAGTTTCTGATCTAATGCCTAAGTCTTTGATCCATTTTGAGTATGTGGTGAGAAGGATCTAGTTTCATTCTTCTACATATGGATATCCAGTTTTCCTAGTACCATTTGCTTAAAAAGGCTGTCTTTTCTATAACACATATTTTTGGCACTTTTTTCAGGAATCAGATGGTTGTAGGTATGTGAGTGTGTCTCAGAGAAACCTCTTATTAATGTCCTAACCAGAACAGCACTGCTCAGCCTCCCTTTCTGTGCCTGCACTGTACTCTTCCATAATACAGGTTATTGCTAGTATGAGGAGTAATTTCATTTACAGGAGTTTGTCTGTTCCTTGGAAGAAAGCCTGAAATTATTCAGGAATTTGATGAACTGAAGGATAACTCTGCCAAAAAGATTTTCTCTTACTGAGTATCAAGTCCTCTCATATATTTTGCATAAGTGAATAGGGTTTTATGTCATTGTGACTCATTGTCTAGATTAATGCCAAGCACCTTAAATTTTGAATCCTATCTCTCATTTCTTTCTATTCTCTTATTCTTTTGTCTTATGCATAATCTGTACTAAATATTTACAACCATCAAATCCATATAACACTGGACTGAGGTTGTAGCTCAGTGGCAGAGCATTTGCCTAGCATGTGTGAGGCACTGGGTTCAAGCCTTAGCACAACATAAAAATAAATAAAATAAAATAAAATAAAGGTATTGTGTCAATCTACAACTAAAAATATTTTTTTTAAAAAAATCCATATAACATATTTCAAAGTGATCTCTTTTCTTTCAATGAAATAGAATTTATTTCTTTTTTAGGGGGTGGGCGCCAATAGGATGATAAGTCTCTTTTTGTTTTGATTTTTCTGAAACCAAGTGCACACTGGAAAATAAAGGGCAGAAAAATAAAATATATAAAAAATTGAAGATTTCTAAATCCTGGAGCTATGGTACATGCCTGTAATCCCAGTGGCTTGGGAGGCTGAAGCAAGAGGATTGCAAGTTCAAGGCCAGCCTCAGCAACTAAGGGAGGCCCTAAGCAACTTAGAGAGAGACCCTGTCTCAACATAAAAAATAAAAACAGCTAAGGATGTGGCTCAGTGGGTAAACACCTCCAGGTTCGATCCCTGGCACAAAAAAACAAAAACAAAATAACAACAACAACAACAACAACAACAAAACAGCTGAAGAACTGAAGATTCCCTAAAATCTAATGCCTAAGAGATAATCAGAGAATGGATGGATATATTCTGTTAGTGTTTTTCCTGTGCATTATATTCTACCTTTTAACAAAAATGAGATCATATTTCCTCATGATGTTTTAGTAGTTTGTGGTCTTTTTTTGTTTGTTTGTTTTCGGTGAATACTAGGTGTTTGGTATCTTTCTAAACCAAGAATTTATAATTTAAGAATTTGTGTTTGAAAACTATGTGAGGAAATTCAGAAGTCTCCTAATTATAAGAGTCTCCTAATTAACCCTTTTAGATGAAATTATAGCAGAGTGACAAGTAGGATCATTAGTGGGCCAGAGAAGATAAGAGTTGGGAGCCTGAATGGGGAGATGTTAAAGTCTATTTGGCTCTCAGACAAAAATATCATCTGCAGATTAACAGATCACTTATAAGATGCAGATGAACAGTCTGGATTCCACAGGAGTAAGAATGAGTTGGAGCTACACAATAAAGGAAGAAGTCTCGGGATTGCCACGAGCAGTCAGATGCATTTGCTTTGTGGCAATAACTGGGGAAGGTCTGGTAATGAGGCAGTAGGACTAGCTAGTGGTTGCCATATAAAGAGAAAATAAACAGGATGAAATGGTTGAAGTTATAGCATGATGACTTCTGTAACAATCTGGAAAAGGTTTTGAGGATCACTTAAAGACAGAGAGTTTATGTTCAATACTAAGGTTAGAAAGCTTATTTTCTGGTTAACGGGAAAATACACATTTCAAATGCAATGCTATTGCATTTTATAACCTAAATTATTATTACCAGTATTATCTTTTTTCCTGGCTGCTTCATTTTTAGTTAGAAATGCCAAACATTCTCCCATGACAGGAAAGATGCATTAAAGAAACAAAGTAATATAAAAGATTTTTGCTTGCTTTCTTTTTAAGGGTGGTTGTTTATATAGAACTATTTCTTGAGTACACAGAGTTCTTCAGGATTTGTGTTGAGCAGTCTTGATGCTGTACATTTTTTTTAAAACTCTGCAATGTCTTCAAGCTCAGATGTAGAATTTCTATCTTGATTTCATCTGTGTGCAATTGTGACACTGTGTGATTCTCATGTAATCCTTTGAGCCAAATGGGATTGCTGCTAAGGCATTACATAAAATATGCCTATAACCTCAGGGATATGCTCCTTTCTTATTTAATCTCCTGTTTGCTGTTGGAGTTGTGCCAAAATATTCTGAGACCATTTACATGAAGGCATGTTTGGCAGGAAGGGAATCATAGTTCATCCTTTCCACCATAGATGACCAAAGGTGGCTTCCCACTTTCTTAGGTGATGTTATATCAAAGCTATCACTTCCCTAATTTCAATCTGATAACCTCAAAATTGAACTATTTCCTCAATGTGTAATCTAAATGGGCTTGGGGGTAAAATAAAGGCACATGATAGTAGCTTGAAGTTCCTATATATAAGACATTTTCAGTCTGCATCCTTTTTATTTCTCACTGGTGATAATTGATGTTTTTGTAGGATTTGAATTTCAGAAATCTGATTTATATGGAATTTGATTTTGAATAGAACTCTCATTTATGGCTTTATGTAAAAATTGTTACTTATATTTATCCTGTGCTAACATACATGGGTACTAAGCACTATTTATGTGTGTTATTAAATCTTCAGAATAGATAATCTCTACATTTTCAGATGAGGAAACTATGGATAAGAGAAGTTAAGTCACTAATCCATAGTCACACAGGTTGTAAGTGACAAAGTCAGAGAATGAATCAAACAGACTGAATCTATAGTTCATTCCATTATCCATTATACTGTACTGCCTCTTATTAAATTAATTGATCATACTTAGGACCAAGGAAAGATCAATGTACAACAAAAGGAAAAATACAGATTGGTCGTACCTTCTGCTCATAGTTTCAGATTAGTTTTTCTGAAGTAAAACTATGTTTAAATATTTTTACTAGTGCTTGGTCTATGACAGGGACTCAATTAAAGAAAGATAAATTCATTTAACCAACCAAGGTGCACTAACCACCTGTTATATTGAAGCACTGTGCTAAGATGCCATAAATTTGAGGATGAATAAGGCCCCTACCCTTGAAGTATAGATATTCCAGTACAATAAGACCAACAGTACATCAAAAAAAATATTCACAAGTGAATAGCAGAGTGTGTTTGGCTCCATGAATTAAATGGATAGAGTGATCTATTTAAGAGCGCTGGGTGTGACTGAAAAGACAGTGGCTCAGAAATGTCCTTTGGAGAAGACATGTGAGCAAATTTCTGAATAGCACAGAACCCGTTCTTAGAAACAGAGGAAGAAGCCAGGCACAGTGGGGCTTGACTATAATTCCAGTGACTCAGAAGGCTAAGGCAGGAGGATTGAGAGTACAAAGCCAGCCTCAGCAATTGAGCAAGACCCTCAGCAACTTAGTGAGACCCTGTCTCAAAACAAAAAAATGTAAAAAGGGCTGGGAATATGGCTCAGTAGTTCAGCACCCCTGGGTTAAAGCCCTGTTAACAACAATAACAAATAATTCCTCTTAATTTGTACCTAAAGTTCTTTCAACACTTTTCTTTAAGATATCAGTTAAGGCCTGGGTTTATGGCTCAGTGGTAGAGTGCTCACCTAGCACACGTGAGACACTGGGTTCGATCCTTAGTACCACATAAAAATGAAATAAAGATATTGTGTTCACCTACAACTAAAAAATAAATATTTAAAAAGATATCAGTTAGATGTGGCCTGGAAAAGCAGAATTTGTAAAGTTAATATGAGTTTTAAAATGCTTAGTGATCCTGAGAATCAGCAGTGATAAGAAGAGATGCCTTCTCCACAATCTGCTAAAGAAGTCGCTTAGAGACTGTCAATTTCATTTTGTATTGACACTTAGACTCTCATTAGTATGTCCCTTTATTCATCAACTTCCTTGATATGCAATGACAACAAAATAATTTACAGCAGCCCTTTGTTTGAGTCACAATGAATTTGAAATGTACTAGAGGAATTTCATTTAGTGCTGTTATCAAATTGCTTCTGGAAACAGGATTGTTTCTACATAGCCCCCCAATTTTTACAAATCCCATTTCTTTACCAATGGCATTTTATATCTAATTCTCTTTTTGCAGTGCTGGGATTGAACCCAGGAACTGGTGCATGCTAGGCATGTGCTCTGTTGCTGAACTATATTCCCAGTTCTGTAACTGTAAATCTCTTTAACCCTTGCAAAGTACTTGCACATGGTCTGATTTATTTGTTCACCTCATCTAAGATTATAAGAAACAACAAATTGTGAACATACCAAGCATCTAACAACAAAGCTGAGGCAGAACTGCTCAACAGTGCTATTGACAACAAATCTCTGAGTGTGGTCCCCAGACCAAGAGCATCACTATCACTTGACATTTTAAGAAGTATGTTAGAAAGGTGAAGTTTGGGGTCCCAACTCAGACTCTTCAAATCAGAAACATGGAAAAGAGTAGTGAAAGGGCCAGAAATCTGTCTTTCAATAAGTTCCCTAAGTATCTCTAATGGTCATAAAAGTTTGAGAATCACTGAGTTACAGTAAATATATTTTCCAAAGTGAACTCTGGAATAATTTGCTCAGTATGAACTCATCTTGGAAATGATGTTTTGTAGTTATAGTAGTTACGTGGGTAGATTTTAATGGCAATGGTTTTGCTCCTGAGGTGAGTTCTGGCAATGTCTCAAGATGTTTTTGATTGTTGTGACCATGGGGAGCAAGGGCTACTGCATCCAGGAACAGACTAGAGAAGATGCTGAACATCTTGCAATGCACAATACAGCCTCTAAACACAAAAGAGGCTGGGGTTATGGTTTGCTCAATTTATCTTGCACCAAATGTCAAGAATGCCGAAGCTAAGAAATGAAAAAATAGAAGAAAAAGGAGTTCTGAAAGAAGAAATGACTAATCTACAGGAAACAATTCAAGAAAAGAAGAAATCAAGGGGAGGAGGTATTTGGGAGGAACTTTTAAAGAGCAGAATATTTTTGACCAGATTAAAGAAGTTGGTGATTTGGAGAGAGTGGGAAAAAGAGAGGACTTGGGATTGGAAATCCAGATTGAGAAATCACCTGCATTAAAGCAAGGCAAGAGATTGGGATGTGATTCCAACTCATTTAGCCTATCCACCTCCCCAAATCCAGGACTATGCATGTAACTCTGAATGTGGGTAGAATGTATTTCCTAAATTTCTTTATCTAAGTCAGCTCTTTTTTAACTTAATTAAAGATTCAGTCCATGTCCCTATTTCTGCACTATCATTTTGGCATATTTCAAGGTATTTGCATATGTTATCTCCCTTGAGGGAAAACTATTGAACAGCAGTTTAGGAGCCTCAGATCTGGATTCAAAATCAGATTCATCTTGGGTTTGATTCATGGTTGAATTTAATTTGTGAATATGGTTGCAGTGCCAGCCAAATAAAATAATCCCTATAAATAAACTAGACAGTGACTGGCACATAGCTAAGAGCTCTGTGCATGACAACTGCTATTAGTAAAATATTCTGTTGTATTTCACACCAATGCCATGAGGGAAATGATGAAGTTTCCTATTTTACATGGGAAAGCACCACTGAGGCTCTGAGAGAATAAGCTGCTGATCCTGGATGATAAAATTGATTCTTGTGGGGCCAAAACATGGGTCTCTTGTCCGTTTAGGATTTTTTCTTCAAACCCATACAACCAGGTATAAGTTTACCTTCATTTTCCAAGCAAAGATTTGGATCTTAGGCAGCCGAAGGTTATATTATTGAATTTAAAAGTAGATGTGGTACATTCTGGCTAGAATGTATACATGTCACTCTTTGCTAATGACAAAGTGACAGTAGGGAAGTTTTGTGTTGGGAAGAGTTGTTAAAGTGTAGCCATTTTACCACCACTGCTGGAAATTTATCTTGTGTCTGGAATTGTAGTTGATATCAGGCATCCTTGAGGAACTGACAATCTAGTTCAATGTAACACAACATATTTTGGCATAGGATGCTAAGGAAACACAAGGAAGGGTCAAGCTTACCTGAAATTGTTTATTTGGTCCCAGTAGGTATTACAAGGGAACTGCCCTTGAGCTTGGGAAAGATTAGACTGAGGAAGTGATGCCTGGTTTGGGCATCAGACCAGGGGATTGATCTGGACAATCTAATCGTCCAGACCTCCTAATCTTCAGTATTTTCAAGGATTCCCTAATGAGGAATATGGACCCAATCCCCACATAGTTTGGATATGCCTCTTCAAGTCCATCCTCATTGTAATATCCATTAGCATGAATTAGCAGGTTAACCAGCAAGCCTAGTCTATGGACTCATTTGAGCATCTAACATTATGTCTGAGTCTTTACCAGAAGCTTTCAGTGTATGTTCTGATTTTGTGTTCATTTGAGCAAAAATTGCAAGGTGAAATTGAATAAATACCCACCCCCTTAGTAAATCAATATTCACAGTAGTTATGTTTTACTGATGATTGTTATATACATGACAGGAAGTTTGTTATGGCCATGTTACATTTTATGTATAAGAGTATCAAAAGACTTATAGGAGAAGTATATGAGAAAACTGGATTCTAGTCCAATGTCTACAAAGAACATTGGAAGTTTGAAACCAGCCTCAACAACTTAGCAAGACACTGTGTCAAAATTAAAAATCAAAAGGGGTGGGATTGTGGCTCAGTGGTCAAGTAACCCTGTCAATCAGGGAACTATGTGTTTGTGAGCCTGTGTCACTTCCTACTTGGGGTCCCAGTGTCTCATTTTGTTAAAAGAAAAACTGATGAATTCTTAATATTTTTTCATCAATATATTATTTATTATATGTTACAAAAAGTGTTAAATCAGATGTAACAATGAGTGATGCCATAAACACACAGATTTCATTCTTTTTCCCTTCCCTTTTTCTTTCTCTCCCTCCATTCTTATTTTCCTAAATAAACTCCTCCAAGTTTATGAATTTGGGGTAATACTTGAGAAGAAGTATTATAGAACTGACAATTATAATTATAATATAAAGGATTTCTCTATAATCATATTTTAAAAAGCTTTTATGGAAAAAAGTTTTTATAATAAAATGTTTACTTTGAAATCTTAGTATTTCCTCTTTAAGAGAAAGGATGTAGGAAGTAGGATATAGAAAAGTAAATAGATATTGTGTTGCTGCAATACATACATGCAGGGCACACATAAACTTGCATTCACAAGCACCACAGTCAGCTGCTAAAGAAGAACAAACAACTATACACATTTTCTACATGTGTACTTGTCACTGAAATAGCAACAGTATTTGAAAGATAGTGCAATATCTCCTACCTGAGTGGTGACTCAGGTCCTGTCAATCTAGATTTATTTTTATATGAAGAGCGAATGGAAACCAAGATGAAATGTTTGAGCAAAACTTACTGCTTTCTAAAAATCATTCAAACAATGGTTTAATCTTATCCTCTATTTCAAAGATTCTAAAATTATTTTATGTCTCCATTCTGGGTCTGTCTAGAAGCCAGAGTGAGGAAGGAAAAAAAGTCTTTGAAAGAATGATTAACTAATTCCTGACTTATAAATACTGAACACTGGCAAATTTCAAAACTCTGTCTCTGTCTTTCTGCATCGTCACTTTCACATTTTCATGCAGGTACAATGTCTTTGAAAACAACATCAGCCAGAAATAAATTAAACACCACATTTTTTTTTGACGATAGATGCTTGGTAGAAGAGCAACAGTATGATAAACCATCTGTTGGTATGAGTTGTGGGAAAGATGTGTTCTTTTTTGCAGGGGCGGGGGGGTGGTATTGGGAATTAAACTCAGGGGAACTCAACCATTGAGCCATATCCCAGCCCCTATTTTGTATTTTATTTAAAGTCAGGGTCTCACTGAGTTGCTTAGTGCCTCACCATTGCTAAGGCTGGCTTTGAACTCAGGATCCTCCTGTCTCAGCCTCCCAAGCCACTGGGATTAGAGGTATGCGCCACCACGCCCAGCTGAAAGATATGCTCTTGTTTCTATATCTTAGATATCAATAAAATGGTTAGAAGAAGGCAATTGAGTTCAACATCAGATGGCTAATATACTTACCACAGTCTCATCTCCAGCCTGATACTATCAGCTTGCCTTCCCATAAAATGATGCAAGAAAACCAAACCTATCAAAAAACTCTGAAGGTGAATGAATCCACAAGGCATTAATTAAAAAAAAACTATAAATAAATAGAAGAAAGATCACTAGAGGAAGAGGAACAGAGGGAGGGAGGAGGAGAGGGAAAGGGGAAGTACTAGGGACTGAATTAGAGCAAATTATATCCCATGCTTGTATAATTATGTCAAAACAAATTCTAATATTATGTATAACTAAAATGAACTAATTAAAAAAATGAAAAAAAGAGAAACCCAGCTCTGAAGTTATAAAGTTTCTCATATTTCTTCTTCCTTCCCTGCTGCCCACAGCTCTCCCCACTTCTCCCCCACCAATCACAAAATGATCCCGGAGATCAAAGAACACAGAAAAGAAAACAGAGAGTTTCTCATTTCAGGTAGACAACTATACAATCATCACAGAGAAGGGCAACCTCAGCCACAGAGAAATTCCATTTTAGTTTTCATAGGAACTTGCATTGGGTTAAAGAAAAAGATGGAGAATGAATGATCATACTCAGAGAAAAAAAAGAATATTTTTTGATACCCTGGACTTATTCCCCAGGCTGGTTTACCAAGGTAGAAACTGTGGCTTAGAATTAACACCTATTCACTGTAGAATAATAAATATCATAATTGCCCAGAACAGTAGACCCCCATCTTCAGATTTCTCAAAACCATTTTTCTTGATTTTTATATATTTATTATTATTTGTATCATTATTTTAAGTGAGTTGATACTTTTTATTGAGTTGATTTAAATAATCATATTCAAAGAAAGAAACATCATATCAATAATGTAAAAGCAAAACTGGTATACCTGGCATAAATTAAAAATAACTCTAAAATCAAGGTAAGGAAAGAAAAATGATGGGTCCATCTCACAGGGAAGGGTTGGAACCCCAGGTCTGATGGTTAAAACAGGTTAGTGTGGATAACAGACTTCCTGGATACCAACAGAGTCTGACCACACTGAGACCATCCCTGTGAACAGTGATATGAGGCTAAGGGTGTACAACTCCAAAGCAGTGCAGATAAACTTACCACATTCTAATTTCTGAAATGTCAATCTTCCCACCATGGCCAACTTCAAATTACAAAGACTACATCACTGAACAAGGATGAAGATGGTGCAGACACATGGCACTATGATCATGTAAATACCTGCCAAACACCATTGCCTTTAAATAATAGGCAGCACCATAAGATAATGAATACAGAAAGAATTCCCTTACATGTATTTTCATACAACTTAATTCCCCTTTCATATTAAACCCCAAATCATAATTCATCACCAGAGGCTTTGTGAAATGTCTCAGGTAACCTCCTGCTCTGATTTGGCTGTGGTTTATCCCTTGAAGGATCATAAATTGAAATTCTGACCCCCTAAGTGGCCAGGTTAAGAGGTAGTGGGACTTTTAAGAGGTAGAGCCTAGACTGAGATAAGGTCATTGAAAGTAATATCTTGGAAAGGATTTAGGTACCCTAAATTAGTACCCTCTGGAGGGTTGTTATATATATATATACATACACACACACAGAATCCCCTCCTAGCTTCCTGTCATCCAGAACAGTGAGCTAAATAAATCTTTTCACTTTATAAAGTACCTAGCATCATGAATTTCATTACAGTAATGGAAAATGTATCTCCCAAATACACCTCCCAAATATACCTCCCAAACCACCTCTTTCTTTTCTTTTTTCTTTTTAAATAGTATTACATTGAGGCACTTTAATAGATAATATCATATTATGGGAATGTAGGAATGCTAACATTTTTCTATTTCAAAGACAGATTTCTCTGGTATGGTTGAACACCCCATACCACCTTCTTTAACATACTAAATTTGATCTACCTGTAGTGAGTTGATAAAAAATGTTGTAAAAATATGCACTCATTTCAACTTTGTGAAACACAAACAAAGTAAAAGAGAAAGCTATACTAACATATGAACTCCACTTCTATTGGAAGGAAATGGGTATTTGTAATGATTAGAAAATTTCAAAATGTTGGCATGAGAGAAAGTTTTAGGAAGAAAAGTGTGCACTTCCTTATTTTCATTTTATTCCCTCAGCTTATATTGTGCATCCTCTTTGTATCTCTTTGTACCCTTCCAGCTCCTTTTCCTATTGTTCTCAGACAGAAAGTAAATTTTAAGAGAGTTTTGTTTATTTTGATGAATCCTGATGGCATTTGCAGGCAGCAGAGAGACAGGCACCAAACGACACAGCTGAGAATAATGAAGCTCTTACATTAAATCAAAAGGCTCATGATTTCATCTCAACAATGCAGATTCAGCAACTAAGACCTTGAAAGTGTCTATATGGAATACAAATGTGTAAAAGCAGGGACGGAAAATGTCCCAAATCTCTTCAGAATGCCATACCAAATCAAATAAGAAGAAAATGACTAGATTTTTAAAGAATCTGATGTTCTTTCAATGGATAAAGATTCAATGGCATCCAGAAATGAGATGTGAACATTCAGAATATAGTGGGGTGAAACTCCATCCTGTCACTTCCATTTTATGAATTTATGAAGAGATTAAATTATTATAGCCTGCTTCAGCTCCCAACCAGTTCCTCGGGAATAGAGGAGAAATTGGAGGGTGATTTAAGGCAGCATTTACATCAACAGAGAAGAGGCATTATTTGTCAAGAGAGGCTCTTATGCTTTCTTATTCTCTATAATGCTCAACCAGGATGACATTTTAGCAAGTAGAAAGCTGTTTAAAGAAGGGGTCTGGAACTCCAAAAATTGGGAGTGGGGTCATGAATAATGTTATTGGGACTGTTCATTCTCTTCTTTGCTGATAATCATAAAAGTCCTATTTGAAGCTGGAGCCCATGTGACCCATGGCTTCCCATTTTCTCTCTACAATATACAATAAATTGCCCACTTTGACTTGGAAATACTGCCTATTAGACTGAATTTCTTGCTTCCTCTCTGTTCTCTTGTATCACTCCTCTAGCTCAGACCTTCATCGTTTCTTGCCTAAATGAGTCTACAATTTTGCGACTGCAGTCTTATCTGCCACAGACTCCCAAAGTGATAGTTCTGAAAGTTGAGTGTGACCTTCTATTTCCTAGAAGAGAATATCTCTGCATCAGAATGGCTAGCAAGACCCTAAAGATGGCATTTGAGGACACCACGACCTAGGCCCTGCCTACCTTTCCAGCTTCATCTCTTGCCATCCTGAACCATGTCCTTCCCTGGGCGGTCTCTCCTGCCTCTGTGTCCTCTGTCATGTCCCTCTCTTGTCTGTAAGGTTCTGTTCCTCCCCTTTTTATCTTCCCCAATTAACAAAAATAATAATAGCATATATGTTACTGTACTTGCCAGACAAATGTACTGTTCTAACTATTTCACTTAGTTCTCAATCAATCCTTACAAGTATGGACTATTATTATTATCAGGGAGGTTAAATAACTTGCCTGTGGTCATAGAGCTAGTAAGTTTTAGATTCTGAGGTTCAAAACTAGTGCACCCCACTGTGTCACATTTTCCATACTTGCTGTGGTTAAAGTTCAACCTATCTCTTCAGACCTAGAGTCACTATCTCCAGCATGCTGCTCCCACTGACCCATGCAAATAAAAAGAGTTCAACAGTTCCATGGGTTATATGTTATTTCCTGTTTAATTATGTAAGCCTTTGTAAGGTGAACTGTGCTATATTAATTCTTCAAAGGTTTTTCTGCATTTTAATTCTCTGTATATATCTCTCTGTGCAATTAATTCTTCATTTTTCTCTCTATATAATTAATTCTTCATATATCCCTGTACTCTGTTAGACTCAGTAGTTATAACCCATTTATTTTACCTACTGATCCTGATCATTCAATAAATCTAAGTTGAATTTGAATGTAAATATATATTTTGCATTGTATAAAAAGCAAGGCACTACAGAAAATAACATTTACAGGTAATTCCTCCTTCTACTCTCTTCTGTATGAATATTGTAGCATCATAAACACCAGAACTTAAGTCAATATTTGTTGAATGAATAAAAAGGTCCATGATAAAATTTTAAGGAAAACTTAACAGTTTTTTTAGTAAACATTTAGGGAGTTCTAAAATAAAGAAATAGCACATCAAATTAACTCAAGATAGACCAGAGCCTCTAGATGAGACATATTATGGGTATAAATTAAATATCTGTAGGATGTATGAACTGATCCATGCAAATGGAAAGAGTTCCACAGTTCCATTTCAAATTTAAATATATAAGCTTGCAGGAAGTGGTGATTTGATAACAGTGATTTGAAAAGGTTCATCTTTTTAGTTTGATTCCATTCCATTTATTTTTAGTTTTAATTAGGAAGTTGGGGCCTAATCCCACATAATAAAGATAAGGGCCTACTTTTTCTTCTATTAGATGCAGAGTCTCTGGTCTAATTCCTAGTTCCTCTATCCATTTTGAGTTAAGTTTTGTGCATGGTGAAAGATAGGGGTTTAATTTCATTTTATTGCATATGGATTTCCAGTTTTCCCAGCACCATTTATTGAAGAGGTATCTTTTCTCCAGTGCAAGTTTTTGGCACCTTTGTCTAATATAAGATAATTGTAATTTTGTGGGTTAGTCTCTGTGTCCTCTATTCTGTACCATTGACCTACCATCCTGTTTTGGTGCCAATACCATGCTGTTTTTGTTACTATTGCTCTGTAGTATAGTTTAAGGTCTGGTATAGCGATGTGACCTGCTTCACTCTTCCTGCTAAGGATTGCTTTAGCTATTCTGGGTCTCTTAGTTTTCCAGATGAATTTCATAATTGCTTTCTATTTGTATGAGGAATGTCATTGGGATTTTGATCAGAATTGCATTAAATCTGTATAGTGCTTTTGGTAGTATGGTCATTTTGATAATATTAATTCTGCCTATCCAAGAGCAAGGTAGATCTTTCCATTTTCTAAGGTCTTATTTGATTTCTGTCTTCAGGGTTTTGTAGTTTTCATTGTATAGATCTTTCACCTATTTCATTAAGTTGATTCCCAAGTATCTTATTTTTTTCCTGGGTTTATTGTGAATGGGGTAGTTTTCCTCATTTCCTTCTTAGAGGCTTTGTCACTGATACACAGAAATGGGTGTTGATTTTATATCCTGCTATTTTGTTAAATTCATTTACTAGTTCTAGAACTTTTCTGGTAGAGTTTTTTTTTGGGTCTTCTAGGTATAGAATCATATTGTCAGCAAATAGTGCTAATTTAAGTTCTTCTTTTCCTGTACATATCCCTTTGATTTCTTTCATCTGTTTAATTGCTCTGGCCAGTGTTTCAAGAACTATGTTGAATAGAAGTGGTGAAAGAAAGCATCCCTGTCTTTTTCCAGTTTTTAGAGGGAATGCCTTCAATTTTTCTCCATGTAGAATAATGTTGGCCTGAGGCTTAGCATAGATTTCTTCTCAGGAAAAGAAACAATCTGTGAGGTGAACAGAGAGCCCACATCCTGGGTGGAAATTTTTATACCTCACACATTAGATACAGCACTAATCTCTAGGATACATGAAGAACTCAAAAATTAAGCACCAAAAAAACAAATAACCCAATCAACAAACGGGCCAAAGACCTGAACAGACACTTCTCAGAAGAGGATATATAATCAATCAACAAATATATGAAAAAATGCTCATCATCTCTAGCAATCATAGAAATGCAAATCAAAACTATTCTAAGATATCATCTCATTCCAGTCAGAATGGCAGCTATGTGGGGAAAAACTCACTCATACATTGCTGGTAGGACTTGCAAATTGGTACAGCCAATTTGGAAAGCAGTATGGAGATTCCTTGGGAATCTGGTAATGGAACCACCATTTGACCCAGCTATCCCTCTCCTGAAACTATACCCAAAGGACTTAAAAACAGCATACTACAGGGACACAGCCACATCCATGTTTATAGCAGCATAATTCACAATAGTTAAACTGTGGAGCCAACCTAGATGTCCTTCAGTGGATGAATAGATTAAAAAAATGTGGCATATATACACAATGAAATTTTACTCAGCATTAAAAGAGAATAAAATCATGGCATTTTCAGGTACATAGATGGAGTTGGAGAAGATAATGCTAAGTGAAGTTAGCCAATCCCCCAAAACCAAATGCTGAATGTTATCTCTGATATAAGGAGGCTGACTCATAGTGGAATAGGGAGGGGAAGCATGGGAGGATTAGATGAATTCTAGATAGGGAAGAGGGGTGGGAGAGAAAGGGAGGGGGCAGGGGATTAGCAAGGGCAGTGAATATGATGGACATCACTATCCAAAGTACATGTAAGAAGAATCGAATTGGGTATCGACATACTTTATGTATAAACAGAGATATGAAAAATTGTGGTATATATGTGTAATAAGAATTGTAATGCAAAAAATACGTACATGTATAAAGGCATAAATTGTCATGAACATGCTCTATATACAAAGATATGAAAAATTGTACTCCATATGTGCAATAAGAATTGTAATGCATTCCACTGTTGTGTATTTTAAAAAAATCAATAAAACTAAAAAAAAAGAAAAGAAAAAGAAAAAGAATAAAAAAGATGAGCTTCTCAAAAAAAAAAAAGAAAAGAAAAGAAAATGTTCATTTTGACCTCATCTGACTATAAGCATCACCAGGCCACCAAGTTCATGGTGGGACAATTGCTTACTTTCTGACAAAATGTTATGGAAGTTTGTGTGTAGACAAACAATTGCATACATATATTCGCTTCTAAAGAATTAAATTACTTTTTTTTGCTTGTTTGTTTTTTATTTATTTTTTAATTTATTTTTTTAAATTTCAATTTGTTATACATGATAGCAGAATGCATTACAATTCATATTACACGTATAGAGCACAATTTTTCATATTTCTGGTTTACACAAAGTATGTATAACAAGTTATATATAGTTTGTCATATATAATAAATTAAAATAAAAAAAATAAAACAAAAGCAAACAAGCAAAAAGAAGTTAAGTCTAGACATTCTTAAATAAGAATCTGATGGAAAAACTTGTTCTGTTATCAAGATACTATAATTCAATAGCAATTATAATGTGTACTTGGTGCAAGGACAGATAAATAGACCAAAAGAATGAGCAGAGAGCCCAGAAACAGTCATGTATATATGAATATTGATTTATGAAAAGAGCATCTCTGCTTTACGCGTGCCTATTCTGTCAGCCTGGGTCCAATTTGAGGACAAGACAGCTGGATGAGCAAAATAAACATGGGCAAAAAAACCCCTGTGGTTTTAATTTTTAAAAAAATAAAAGAAAGAAAAAGAATGAAATGAAGCCATTCTAATACGTGAAATCGTAGAAATCAAAGTTTTCTAACTAAAATTTCCTACTAAATTTAAATTAGTTTAAACTGCATTCAGGAACTGCCTACTTCAAACCTTTCACCTCCATTGACATTTTGTCTGTTTTTTTTACATACATGGCAATGGGAGGGACATTTTGTCTATTTTTAAAGTGAGTAATATGTGTACCACCCAGATATTCATGAACATGCACAGGAAGTCAGACCCCCATGATTATTTTCCTAGTTTTCTCTATAAGCAAGACCTAATACCATTTTTGTCTGAACTCTTCAAGATACAGTCTAAATCTATAGCAGCTCACAAAGGATGACATAACTAAGCTAGATCATAATACTAAATTCAGTTCTATTGCTGAATATTTGGAGTATTTCTAAGTTTTGCAACCAATGTCTCAACATTTATTCTCATACATAAGCCTGTGTATAAGCCTATTAAACTTAGAAGGTATGAAGAAAGAAAACACCTAGAAGTAAAACTGCAAACACAAAATGCAGCCAACTTTAAAACCTGAAACACATTAGCAAAATCATCAAGCTGACCTCTGAGGAAGTTTTGCTATTTGCAATTCAAACTGTCATAAAAATGAAAGAAAAATTTTTTTTATAATGTTCTTATTGATAAATGAAAAATTTATCTCTCCTACATATATATACATATATATTTCATAAGTAGAGCTTAACATCTTGCAACTATTTAAAAGATATATTTTGACTTTTTTCTGTAAACTTCATTTATCCTATGCCTATTTTCCCCCACCAGTTTGTTTTCTGATAAACAGATATCAATGTAGTAAAAATGAATGGTAGTCATAATCATAGTATTTCTTAGAAGTATCTAGTTGGTTCTGCTGTCTTTTGGACATTGCCTATAGTATTTTTTCCACATAAATTGTGTATGTGATTGAGTTTATGATTTCTTTTGCTATGGTTTTTATTATTATAGTGATACTAACAAAGTTCTGTCTCATTTCAAAATAATAAAATGCTGCCATGTTTTCAACAAATATGTTTGTACATTTATTTGTATCTTTCAAATGTTTTATCCTGTTTTCTCCATGGCATTTATCCAATAATTTGTACTCTCTGCCTTGATGTAAGTTCCCATTTTATATATATAAAATCCCTTATGCAGCAGCAGACTCTGTTCTGCTCCAATGCTGCATTTGGCATTTAGTGGCAGACCTCAGTTAGACACAATTTATGGTATGATTTGGCACTTTGTGGTAGCACCTTAGTTAAATACTACCTGAGGTACAATTTGCCACTTAGTGGAAGTGCCTCACCTAGGTATTTGGGATGTTTTGCCTTTTAGTGGTAGTAACTTACTTAGATTCTACTTGAAATATGATTTGCCACTTAGTGGAAGCATCTCAATTGAATACCACTTGTAGTATGATTTGGCATTTAGTTGCAGTACCTCGATACCAGCTGTGGTATAATTTGCTACTTAGTGCAGTACCTTAGTTAGATATTACCTGGAGTACTATTTAAAGACCTAATTCTCATCTCTTCTCATACTTCTTTTAGAAAATTCTTCTGGTTATTATCAAATGGCTAGTTTACTATATGAGCTTCAAAATCTGATTCTCCAATTCCATAGAGAAATAACTCCTGTTGACATTTTTATTGGAATTGAAATATATTCACAGGCTAATTTAGGGAAAATTGAAAAGTTCAATGTATAAAATTCCCCTATCCAAAATCAGTGAGACTTTTTCTCTATTTGAATGCCTTTTCAGGGGTCTTGATAACTTCTTATGGTTTATTCAATAAATGTGTCTTCAAGATTTTTTTAGTTTAACCATAGGTATTTACTCTTTCTATTTATATTAGAATCTCTTCTGACATGTATAAATATAGTTGTTCATATATAGCCCTGTTGTTGAATTTTGTATAATATTTTTATCCCCAGTTATCTCAATGTATTCTTTTATTTGGTATAATAAATTCACAGCAGATTTTCTTGCATTTTTTAGGTATGTCACCTTTATATATATAATAATAATAATATCCTCTTTTTCCAATTTTTATACCACATTTATGATAACAGATATTCTTGCTTTCTCCCTAATTTCAATAGAAAGTTTTACATGAGGCCAAAGATATGCTTTTGAAAAATCCACTCTTGTAAACCCACCTGTAATTTTCTGTCTTGAAATGAGTGTTAAAATCATTGATTGAATACATTCTTAACTTTTTACAGTGTAAATAAGGTTATATTTTTTCCCTGAGCAGTCTTTAAATTTTATCTCATAAGTTTCATTACATAATATATATTTTCATTTTTATATATCTTGAAATTTCTTTATTTCTTTACTGACTTAAAATTGACAAAGCATGATAATTTTTCCTGGTGGTAAGGCATGATTTCATTTTTTTCTTTTACTATATCTGGATTAGATATTATTGTCTACAATGTTTATACATGATGAGATTCATTTTTAAATAAATACTGCACCAACACAGGAAAGTTATACATATTCTCTTTCCAAATATATTTGTTGATCTACTTCATGATCAGAACCATTCCATATGTTTGCCTGGTAGTCTTCTGTGCGTTTGAGTTTTGTACATTCCATCTTCCATGGCCTGAGATAGACTAATGAATGTCTCCCATGGTCAGTTTCTTGTGTCTAATTTTCAATTAGTTTACTGTATTCTTTGGTTTATGAGCAAACATGAATACTGATCTAATTAATATGAAATTAATGAATACTCAATGAATAGGAATTAAATAAAAATGTATTTTAAAAATATTAATTTGTATTAATTTTATGTAATATCAAATAAAATATAAATTAGGATATTTTTTATCTTCTGTATTAATATCTTAGGACTTCCATAAGAAAGGATCACACACATGGTTATTAAGCACCACAGGAATTTATTATCTCTCAGTTATGGAAACTGGGAATTTAATGCCAAACTGTGGACAAAAGCTTCTCTCTCTGAAGACTCTGGAGACCATGCTTCCCTTCCTCTTCTTGTCTGTTGGCAGATGTCAGCCATTCTTGGTATTTCCATGTGACAGCATCATAACTTCAGTCTCTCTTCTTCATGTATCTGTTTTGTGTCCAAATTTCTCTTATAGAAATGCTAATATTTGGTGGAGTCCTCTTCAATCTAGTGCAAATTCATTTTAACTTGATTCTATCTTGTAAGACTATTTCCAAATAAGGTCACATTCACAAGTACTAGGGGTTAGGACTGGAAGATATGTCCTTGTCCGGGCATAATTCAACCCAGAGCTTCTTTATCACCTTCAATGTTTTGCCCCTTTTGTCTACATTAAGAGCACAAACCTTGATTTTTATGTGTGATCTCAGTATGCTTTTAAAATCCTTCCGATTTTAAAAATCTTTCTGATTTTAAACTTTTTACTTTGGATTTCTCACATAATTACAGAAAGACTAGGCTTCACTTTGTAATATGATCTATTATTGGAAATGCTTTTATTTCAGTTGTATAGCAGTCCCATCTTGTCTGCAGTTTCACACTCTGTGGTTCCTGTTAGTTGTCAACAATTCTGAAAATGTTAAATTAAAAATTCCAGAAATAATGATTCATAAGTTTTAAATTGTGTGCTATACACACAATAAAAAATGAGTACAAATTTTACTATAAATTTAGTAGCTTTGTAAAAATCCCACACTGACTTTGCTACAGTCTACCCAGAACATAAATCATGTCTTTGTCCAGCATATCCACACTGTACAAGCTACCCACCCCATAGTATATATGACACAAAACTTTGAGAGAGATGACATTCACATAATTTTATTACAATACATTGTTATAATTTTTTATTAGTTGTTATTTTACTATGCCTAATTTATAAATTAAAACTTACAATAGGTTTGAATGTGTAGGAAAAAATCAAAGAATATGTAAAGTTCAGTGTCTGTGATTTCAAATACACACTGGGGGGGCTGGAACGTATCCTATCCTCTGCTGAGAAGTGAGCATTATGTAATTTATATTTAAAAACTTAAAAAAAATTATGGTTTATATTCATTGAGCATCGTATTATATGCTGTTTTCTGTTCTATTACTGTACTTTTTCTGTTAGGCTTTGTTGTATGATGTGTTAGTAATGTGTTACCTGACTATGCATTAGAAATTTTTTTCCTTCTTTGAGTCATCATACTGTTTAATTTAACACATACAAAATAATTTAGTATATGTAATCTCATAATCTCATATAAATGAGATTATATACCAATGAGATTGGTATATCTCCAAGGAATTACTGTTATAATCATTAGTCCTAATACTCCACACCTTAAAATATATCCATATATCATTTGATTGAACTATCAGCTCTAAGTGAGAGTTTCAGACTTCTAGTTATATAATTGAAATAATGAATAGTCTTACATAACTCTCTAATTTTTTTTCAACTCTTCTTGGCTATATGGTTTCTTCATTGTCACAGTATATAATGAAATGTGATTCTAAGAGTTGTTTCTCTTTAACTTTTAAAAGTTCACTGGATTTTAGGTTGAACTCTTTGCTGTAGCATTTCTATTCAACTAGTGTTCAACTGAGGTTTATGTTTTCAAAATATTCAATCTGTCCTGACATCTATATTTAAACTGTGCTTTAAACACCCTGAAGTTACCTGTTTCTATGTGCTTTGGCTCTTTTGCTTTTTTTAAAAATTTTTTTAAGCTGCAGATGATCACAATATCTCTACTTATTCACTTGTTTTTTACATGGTGCTGAGGATCAAACCCAGTGCCTCATATGTGTGAGGCAAGCACTCTTTTGCATTTTTTTATTTAATATGGTCTTTGTCTATGTGATAATTTTGCTTTTCTCTTCCATTTTTTTCTTAACTGCCCATTCAGTTTCATTAATTTCTGTAAAAACAGTAATAATTTCTTAACTAAACTCACATTTATACAATAAATCTTATTTCTCTTAAATTTAAGTTTGTTTCTTTAAATTATCTGAATGCATGTCAATGTGTAAGATCACAATCCTTCCATACTTTTTCTCATCTATGACAATATTTTTCTAATGTCTGGTCTCTATTTGCTTCTCTAGCTCTGTTCCATTATGCACAGATTTAGTATTATCAGATCAGTTCTTGTAGAGATTACATGAGTCAGAATAGCCAAGTTTTAAGAAAAAGAAACTCAACTCAAATTGTCTTTTGTAAAAATAAGAACTTCTGGGATAATACAATGCACTAGAGAAAGAAGGAAATGAAACTGCATTCAGAGAGAAACACAATTATGCTTTTCTCTGTGTCTCTATTTTATTGCGTCTCCGTCCCTAGCCTGATCACTTTCTACTGTCTTTTGATTCCCAATTGGCTAGAACTTTGGTTTTCCATCAAATAGCTCACTGAAAAGAGTAGAAATAAACTGCTCTTATTCCATTATGAAAAACCCTTTTGCCCTTTATTCCGAGTCATGGGCTCCTCCTCAGGATCAATAGGCGAATCTAGAGGGATGAAATTTTCTGACTGGAAAAACCCTGGATGGACTCCTAAGGCAAGAAGATGGCATGTTTTAGAGTCCCTCATTGCCACAAGAAGGAAGGAAAATGTGCTGCTTAATTTTATTTTTACATGAAAATAAAATTATATTTTATTTTGCCAGAAGTGAAATCCCTAAACAAAGCATTTATAAGTTTTGAGGCTCTATTATATCTCTATAGTTTATAAAAAATATTTTACCAATTTAATTTACATTGCTACAAACACTGGAGGCACTGTTTTTATCATAATCCTGAAATAACTGACTTCTTTTCTCAATAACTTGAAGTGAATCATTTGGGTACATATATTATAGAAGTAAATCCTATTCATTAGGGCAGACAAAATGTTTAAAAGACTAGTTTATTTAGAAGATTATTCCCATGTGTATCCCACTTGAGAATTTATATACATGTATTTTTTTCTGAACTATAAAATGTGATAATTATCAGTGACTATTTCACCTAACCAAAGTAAAATTCAGTGTCATAGAAAATCACTGTTTCTAAAATTTTAAGTAACAGTACAATACTTATTTAAGTATATATGTATGGTTTTATGTGGCATGATATATGTGGCAATGTTCAGCATAAATAGATTATATGTACTAGAAAAGAGAAATAAATAGATTATATATAATAAAAAAGAGAGAATCTGATTGCTCAGAATAAGAAAAATAGATGCAAGGAATTAGTAAAGTTCAAAAAAAGTAAAAGCATCAGTAGGTGTTCATGTTGTCCAGAAGAAATAAGAAAATTTTATATTTTTTATATTCTGACATTTAATTTGTTAAGTCTTTGTTTTACCAAAGTCTACCCTCAAGGTTTATAGGAAAGAAGAGAGTGAACATATTGAATACTTAAACCAAAATCTGTATACTAGCAGCCAAGCAAAGGAAGTGAGCTCTGGGGGATTTTGAGGGCACAGGAAAATTCACAAGTCAAATTAGTGACCATCAAATAAAAGTAACTTTAAAAATGTAAGGAAATGGTGGCTGAAGAACCAAGGAGCAACTTCAAAAGTGCTTTCACTCTTTGAATGATAGCATGGCAAAAAATAGGTAAATAATAATTACAACCAAATGGAATAAGGCTCAGCTATAAAAAGCTTTCATGATAATACATAAGAGGAGAAAATAGTTGTAAGTGGAACTCATGCATGAGTTTCCAATATTACACACTTAAATTGCAAACAAGTTAAACGAGCTCTACAGCCATGTTTCTTGTCAAAATTTAAGCTGGGGATCACAGACATTCAAAAGAAACTACAAATAATGCAATAAATGTACTAAAAACTCATAACCTTAGCTAGTATAAAAATGCATTTATATTTGCTATATTCTCATAAATGGGACCATCTTAAAATTAAGATTAAAAACTGGTGGACAGGGCTGGGGTTGTTAACTCAGTGGTAGAGTGCTTGCCTAGCACATATGATGCACTGGGTTCAATCCTTAGCACCACATAAAAATAAATAAATAAAATAAAGATATTGTGTCCATCTACAACTAAAAATATATTTTTTAAAAAACTGGTGGACAACCATTCATGAGAAGATGAACATTAGAATGAAATGTCAAAAACAACAGGACAATAAACTATCAGAATAAGTGTTCCACACACACACATTATACACTCACCTTCTGGATATTACTTCAACACTACTAATTCATAAAGCTTTTTAAAAATATATCTGTCTCCCCTTATTCATGGGGCATATGTTCAAAGACTTCCAGTGGATGCCTGAAGCCACAGTCATACTGATATATATATATATATATATATATATATATATATATATATATATATATATATATATCATGTTTTTTCTAATACTTATATTCCTATGATCAAGTATAATTTAGAAATTAAGCACAGTAAGCAATTAAAAGAATAATAAAATAGAATAATAATCAACAATATACTGAAATAGCACTATGTGAATACAGACTCTCAAAATTTCTTAATGTACTATACTCACATTTCTATGATGATGTGAGATGACACAGTGCCTCATAATGAGATGAAGTGAGGTGAATGGTGTAGGCTTTGTGACGTAGCATTAGGCTACTATGAAGAGTCACTTAAACACAAAAACTGTGACACAACAATAGTTGATCTAATCATCTAGAGGGCTTACAGATGGGTAGACTGTACAATGTGGATATGCTGGTTAAAGGGATTGTTCTCGAGTACTCAGTGACTATTGGGTGGATAGTGTATATATTGTGCATATTATGGTGAAAGGGATGATTCATGGATACTCAGTGATTAAAAGGTGGACAGTGTATATGACAGTGAAAGGAATAATTTATGCCTGGTCTGGACAGAGAAGGATTGTGGGAGATGTCATCATGTTACTCAAAATGACAGTTACCAAACTTATGAATTGTTTATTTCTGGAATGCTCCTTTTAATTTTTTGGACCAAGGTTGACTAGGAATAACTGAAATCTCATAGTGCAAAACTATGGATAAAAATGAAATATTGTAGATGTGTAAAGTATGAATAAAGGCGATATGTGGCCATCATTTAGTAAACACAGTCAATTTGTGTGAAATGACTACAGGAATATACATACATAAGCTACAGCTTAAACTACCTGAGCTATCCATGCTCTAACACTGGCTGCCAAAAATAAAAAGGAAGAGGAGGAGGAGAAAAAGTTCATGCCAAAATACCTGAAGTAGTAAATTATATACTAATATTTATCAAAATATTAAAAATATATTCACAGAATTTAGGAAAAAATAAAATGACTAAATATCATAACACTAAGCCTAAACACTATATATGCATCCAGAAACATCTCTTGGTTTATAAGATCATTTAATCTGGGTAAAATTTAAATTTATCAAGTGCCTGTCACAATGAATCTCACTCTTCTTTATGATTATAATGCACCAACAAAAACAAAGTGTAAAATAATCTTATTTGTACTCCATAGCTTCTACAAAATGAAATACTATTAAAATTTAAAATTAAGCAATTTTGGGCTGGGGTTGTGGCTCAGCGGTAGAGCACTCACCTAGAATGTGCGAGGCTTGAGTTATATCCTCAGCACCACATTAAAAAGACAAATAAAATTAAGTAATTTCAAAAACAAGGAAATAGATTGAACAAATCATCAAATTGAGATGTGGAAATTTCTGTCTATATATTATCAATATAATGTGACATTTGTCATTCTGGTAATTTTACTTTGGACACTATGGCATATTTGGTAAAGGAAGAATGGGAGGAAGAAATGTAGAGGTCGGGATGACTATTTTCTTTACTGCTGTGAGTCAGAGAAGGTGAAGAAAAAGCTATACATTTTCTCAGGAAGCAGGAACCCACCAGAAAGAGATGACAAGACAGCTAAGGATCCAGTTGACCCAGTTTGTAAGGATCACTATAAATGGCATCTTTCCATCAAGCTGTGCAGCCACATTCACTGATCAGATGTAGAAAAAAAGTAGGAAGCAATTTAGATGTAAAATGCTAGCCAAACTGCAGAGAGAAAGAGAAGATAATGGCATATATATATATATATATATATATATATATATATATATATATATTATATATATATATATAAATTATTCCAAATGGTGATAAAATCTGTGCTGGAAAAGAAGGAAGAAAAACCTGAGAGCCAGCTGCAGAAGTCCTTAATGAAATGCTACATAGGTCTACAGTGTAGACCTACGGCACCAAAAGATGGAGCAGGGGCTGGGTAATAATAGTCCCTTACTCCCACCAAAAAAGAAGGAACCACAGTTTGTGATTTGAAAGAGGGAACCAGGTAAGCTTGCCAATGAAGGACAGTGACATCCAACAAATGATGTAAAAAGAATAGGAGACAGATGGTAGTCTGAATCCAAAAAATGATTTTAACAGTTAACAGCATAGACTTTACACATATTACGTGTCAATCAAAAAATTTTTAAAATAATTCTGAACATCTTGCTTAAATACTTCAAATTCACTTAATGCAGCACATGCAGTTAAATATAAACCTTTAAAGATTTCTATAAGAATCCTAAGTCTGGGGCTGGGGTTGTGGCTCAGTGGTAGAATGCCTGCCCAACACATGCAAGGCCCTGGGTTCGATCCTCAGCACCACGTAAAAATAAATAAATAAAAATAAAGGTATTGTGTCCAACTAAAACTAAAAAATCTAAAAAAAAAAAGAATCTTAAATCCATAAACCAGGGACTTAGTTGTTTAATGAATGAGACTAAAGTAGTGATTTATACATAATTTCTTATCATCAAAATCTTAATTTTTCAGGACTAAAGAGCTTAGTCTAGTGATTCACACATAATTTCTTATTATCAAAATCTTAATTTTTCAGGACTAAAGAGCTTAGTATTGAAAATCTATACTTTATCAAGATTCCTGTTCTGGATATTTTGATGGTTTCCAATTTGTCTGCTATATAAATAAAAACACAATACATGTCCTTTTTAATACACCTTTAAGTGTGTCTCTAATCATTCCCTTTGGTTAAATTCCTAGAAAGAGGGATTTGAAGTCAAAGAGGAAAAGGCTTATCATGCACATTTCCCCCAGATATATTTTTAAAATCTATTGCTGTTTATAAAGTAGGTGACTCATATGACTCTCCATGGTGGTTAAAAAGCAGCATCTTCCCTGGCAATCATATCCACAAGAGACTTAAAAATATATCTACAAATACATCTATTAAATCTATAAATAGTCCCATTTTGGTGGCTTATGCATGTTAGCAGCCACTGTTCTGAGGAGATGAGAGGCCAGGGAGAAAGCTTGTCCTACAAAAAAAAAAAAAAAAAAAAAATCCCCAAAACAAAACAAATAAACAAAAACACTGGTAAGAATTTTTAAAAAATCAAATTTCTAGTAAATTTGAGAAAAGTGACCCCAGCCAAAATCAAACTGTTATGGAACTGGCACCTGAAATTTATCTTTCCCTTTGACAACAGAGATTTTGCTTTTAGGACACAAATAAAATATTCTAATTCACTGTTCAAGCAACCATTAACCTGGTGTCAGATAAGCCAGGCCCAGATTGAAAAGGAAATTAATGACAAAGTTGAATTTGTGGCAAGTCAAAGCTAAAAACATATTATGGCTCTTATTTCAAAAAGAAAATATGGCACAAAATTAAAATGAAATAGGTTTTAAAACTTGAGAATCACTGGGCACAGTAAATCTTAGTTATAGGAGAAAATAAAGCATTGTAAGATAAGATCAGGACTGATAAGGTATAATAAAAACATGAAGCATGATACATAAGGTCAGGAGAATTGATATAAAACGGGAAATGAACATAAAAATTGCCTAGTCCTAGTCACCCAAAGTATTTGGCAATAATGAGAGAATTAAATCTCAAGGAAAGTTAAAGTTGAATATTAAATGAGGCTGAACATGTAATACATCATCCTTAAGTCTATCTAGGTATTCCTAAAAAAAAAAAAAAAAAAAAAGACACATTTTTTTTCCTAGAAATAACCAAGATCTTGTCCAATGTTAAGTTTTGTTTTTTTTTTAAATGAGAACACAGATATTATAAAATTTCAATAAGGTCATTGCAAATCTATGATGGGAAGATAGGAGGGGGCATGGTATCTGGGCAAAGTAAAATACAGTTAAGAAACCAGCAGAAAGGCAGGCTTAGAGGCACACACCTGTCATCCAGCAGCTCCAGAAGCTGAGGTGGGAAGATCACAAGTTTGAGGCCAGCCTCAGAAACTTAGTGAGGCCCTAAGCAACTTGATGAAATCCTGCCTCAAAATAAAAAATAAAAGGATTGGGGAGGTGGCTCAGTGATTAAGTACCCCTGAGTTCAGTCCCCAGTTTGAGAGAGAGAGAGAGAGAGAGAGAGAGAGAGAGAGAAACCAACAGAAATTTATTCCTGTAAAACACAGTGTGACTTACTGTTACACAGAACCTTAGTTGACTATGCAAACCTCACAGGAATGAAAATTGTCAGAAGCATGCTGATATTGAAACACGGAGCATCATGACATTTATCCTGCACACATCTCTTACTATGCACATCATCTTTTCACAAGCAAGAATCTTTCCATTTTTTTCAAAATCCATTTTCTTGATGGTATAAAGTTCCTTCAGAAGAAGAAATAGCTCTGTACTTCATCATGGCAGCATTTTGACTGTCTTTGCTGCTTGCTAGTTCATGACCTGGAACAACTTCCGAGCCTCAGTCTCCTCATCTGTGAAGTGCTTCAGCTTTCGTGTGAAGATTAACTAAGTTAAAATATGGGAATTTGTAAGCACAATGTCTGTTGTTCCATAATTTCCAAGAAAATTACTTCCTTTTTCCTTGCTATTCCTTAACCTCCACTCACAGTAGAAATGTGAATTGATCTTAAGTGGACAATTACTGTCTTTCTTGGTGGCTAAAAATTGTTTCTGAAATGGAATGCAAAAAGGGAGAAGCAGCCAGGCATGGTAGTGCATGCCTTTAATCCCAGCGACTTGGCATGCTAAGGCAGGAGGATTGCAAGTTCAAGGCCAGCCTCAGAAAATTAGCAAGGCTCTAAATCACTTACTGAGACCCTGTCTCAAAAAAAAAAAAAAAAAAAAAAAAAAGATCTGGGGAACCTGTCTCAGTGGTAGAGAACCCCTGGGTTCAATCCTTACTACCAAAAAGAAAAAAAAAAATCTCCTCTTTTTTTTCTTAACACATTTTACATGGTTTTCATCCTACTCCTGTCTGGCAGAATTTACTGCAAAAACAAACAAACAAACAAACAAACAAAACCACCATGAAGAAGATACCCTATACAGACATTTGTAATTCAATAGGACAAAGCCACAAACACCAAACTGTTGATCTAATAGGAAATTTGCTAAACTATTCTCTGCTTTTAACTTCACAGCTGGACACATTTTAAAAGGGTGCCAATGTGTAGAAGAGATCAAAGTTTCATGGCTGCACAATTGACTTGGCATTCAATGGTTTTCTCCAGGGAATCCATTCTGGAAAATGTGCCACAAGGTATTTCTGTCCCCCATTAAACATGGTTGAATTGAAGTAGAAGGAGGTGTAAGGGAAAAAAAAAGATACAAGGTAATTTTAACTGCCTGTTAAGGTAGTACAAAGGAGAGAGGGTCAAAAAAGAGAAACACATGAAAAGAATCTAAGCAGGTGACCCAGTTGGGGAAGTACCTTTCATGTTTAGGGAATCCTGGAGGGATTCTCATCTGGCCACCCATTTATTCATTTGGAGGGAGCTGCCTTGGAGGATGCATCCTTGTTCATATGAACATAGTTAGATTGAAGCTGAGGTCAATGGGGAGGTTGAATTTCCTGTGTGATGGCCAGTGGCCAGTGCACAGGCAGTGAGAAGCAGCTGAGAGAATTTACTGGAGGATAATAGGCTGAAAGGGTGCAGCTGAGACAGTACAAAGCCTTCTGTCTCAGCAGAGTGGGGACTGGCTCTATAAGTGTTCTTGAGTTCTTTCTTTGACTTTGGCAAGATTTTAGCTAGGAGTGGTTTATGATAAGTGAGAGGTGATTGACAGATTCTCCTGCCTTGCCCATAATGTTTATTGCATACACCAGAGGCTCATTCCAAGGTTTTAAGTCAGATGCATGAGATGCAAATAATATTTATGAGGTCTTAAACAGGAGATTTCCTTTCTCAGGTTACTACAGGTCAAACTTGGGGGGTGGGTCTCTGTGCATGCTCCTTACTCTTCTGGATGGTTGGGCAATCTTTTGAAAAACAGGATCTTGTTTATACTTTGGGGAAGTGAGTTTCTCTGATAACAGCATTGATCAGGTTGAAAGGAGGGTTCTTAGCTCACATCAGCTCTGCTGAATGAGGTATTTGGGGCCTGAGATAAGGATCTCTAATCTATTCTGTATCCCTAATATAGGGCAATTTGGTATTAACTATCAAGGGCTTAATCAAGAATGCATAAAAGCTACATACCTGTTTATACTAAGACAATATTTTGAGAGACAAGCTGAGATATTTGGGAGGAGGTATTTGTGAGAAACTAGGAATTTGTGTTTATCTGAAGCTAAATTCTTCTAAATGCAATGGGTTATGTATTGATTTAAACATTTCTTAGTAATTTCTAGGATTTTAGCATATAAAAGAAATACCATTTTCCATGCATACAGAGATGCAAAAGGACATGAGGTGATGAACTGTTTAACAGAAAAAAATAACATTCACCTATTACTTGTGAAAATTGAGATAGACCTCCACACTCTTGTGTGTTTAGTAGCATGTTTCTAGATTAAAAGATGTTAGCTAGAGAAAGATATGTGCAGTATAAACAAGTTTCATTGAAAATGAGAGTATAAAACTACATTATATATGTACATATTTATGAGTGTTTGTATGTGCATGTATGTATGTGCATATAAAACCTAGAATGATCTACACCAAGTTTTTAGCAGTGGTTTTATTGGGAGAACAAAAATGGAAAGGACTAATTTCTACTTTAATCCTAATTTCTTATTTCCTTTGTTTACATTAAAAATAATTTAAAATATAGAAGTGGTTAATATTTAAGATATTTTAAAAGTAAACCATCTTTATTCAATAGCAGGATATAATTCTGTCTGTTAATTATAATCAATTTTAATTAGTAAAAATTTGTTTATATACAAAGAATTGGTCTTGGTTAGGAGTAAGAGAAGGGGTAATTTTAGGGAAATTTTACCAAAATACAATTAGTGGCTTTAGGTAGTTCATTTCATTTGTGCATCCTCTAAATCAGGGTGTGGTGGCACATGCTGTAATCCCAGTGATTCAGGAAGCTGAGACAGGAGGATCTCAAGTTCAAAGCCAGCCTCAGGAATTTAGCAAGGGTAAGGCCCTAAGCAACTTAGTAAGATCCTGTCTCATAATAAAAAATAAAAAGGGCTGGGGATGTGGTTCAGTGGTAAAGCGCTCCTGGGTTCCCAGTACCAATAAAGAAAGAAAGAAACAAATAAATAAATCCATCAATATAGGCTATTTTTATTATCCAGAAAAATATAATTAAAATGAAAAAATACAAGGCAATTATATATTTTAAAATATCTTTGTACCTATTACTTTGGCAGTTTTAAATTAATGGCCAAGTTTATATTTCATTGGTAGGAAAGAAGCTGTTTGTCTTAGGTTGGTGCCTTGGAAGTAAAATTTGAGATTAGGATTTGGATGCAAGTCATTTATTATAGGAGTGCTCCCAAGGAGGACTTGTAAAGAGATAGGGAGGCAGGGCAGGAAAGGAGGGAACCCAAGGAGGGTATGATTTCTGCAAATGTCTCTCCAGAGTCTAACTGTTCCTGCAGGGCAGCTCAAGAGCATATATTAACCTCAGAGATGTCCATCTTCAAGCAAGGTGTTTGCCCTCAGTTATTCATTGACTAAGAACTTCTGCCAAAGGAAGAGATTGGGAATAAAAGGAAATAAACTCCCAGGAACTCTGCAGCAGGTGGATTCCAGGTCCCAGAGGACAGAATTCCCAAGACAAATGTAAGTGCAAACCAGCAGCCACAGGCAACTCAAATCTGGAGAGGGAAGCACCCAGGAGAAAAATAGGCTGGATATGAAGATAAGGCACAAAGAGCAATCTCTTCAATCTCTTCAAACAGGATCTAATTATATTAGATTGCAAATGCTTCATTTGTAAAACAGTGAACTGAACAAATTGTCTTTCCTTCTTTCCAGTTCTAGTACTAGTGTGTGTCGGGGGGAGGGGGATTCAAAATTTATATTTGAACAAGCTACAGAGGTTTCTGAGAATTCACAGGAAAGCATGACTTAACAACTGCAGATTTATTAAGACCAAAGTTCAAAGTTCTTAGTATTTTATGGACTTAAGACTAGAACAAACTGGTGATTAGGCTTCTGGTTCTATTTTTCTTTAGGAACAATCTCTTTTTTCAACTTTTATTGTTCTTTTCTACATTGAGATTCAGTAGAAAACTCTACATATTTGTTTGTTTTAGAAAACTCTACGTATTTCATATTGACCATCCCAATTATTTACTCCTAAATTATTCAAATGCATCCCTGGACATTAGAAGAATAGTGCTTTCAGGCTTGTTTTACAGAGTTTAAACTAGGGTACGAAGAAAATAAAACAAGATTTATCAAAAGATATAATTACCCAGAGACCCTTCTGGTTGAGATCTCACATAAACATGTCTCCTTTTTTCCCTTTTGAATTCCCATATTTTAGCTGCTCATGGGAACATATGTTTGTAATCCCAGTTACTCAGGAGGATGAGATAGGAGGATTGCAAGTTCAAGGCCAGCCTCAGCAACTTAGTGAGGCCCTAAGCAACTTAGCAAAACCCTTTCTCTAAATAAAATATAAAAAAGGGCTGTGGATGTGGCTCAGTGGTTGAGTACCCCTGGGTTCAATCCCCAGCAATACCCCCCCCCCCCAATTCCTGTATTCTTCTATACTTCTCTGCAATTTTGGGCAAATTCCTTAAGCTCTCACAACTTCAGTTTCCCATTAATTTCCTGATCTGGCTTTGGAATATAGTACACACAACAACTGTAGGAACATAGGAAGACTTCAGCAAGGGATACTATGAAATCAGTTGATGCCAAGCCCTTTACTGTAGGTAGAGCATGGTTACACAGATTTAGGAAAAGGTTTGGTCTGAAAAATAAAAATCACTAGGGAGGCTGCATTAGCCAATGAAGAAGGTGCTGCCCCATTTCTGGCATAGTTGAAGAAGCTGATTAAGGACAAAGTTATAATCAAAAGTAAGTCTCCCATTGTCATGAAACTGGGGTCTTGAGGAAGACATACCAATAGAACCTACATTCAGAAGCAATGCAGAGGCTGTCTATCAACTGAATTTAAATCTCCACCTGCTGCATCAGTACCTACACTACATACATCTCAACAGAGTGGTATCTCATGATGGTTGCCCTATTCTGTGGGTTGAAGCAATGCATGGGTTCTGCCTGTACTGTAGGGAAGGGATCACATAAAAGTGTGACTGCTCTGATGTACTGTGACTCACTCCTTCACAGTGCATGTTATACTTCACATAACTTAATGACTTCAAAGTCAAGCTCAAGGTTCTGTCTTCTCCTTTGATCTCCAATCACTAGATTCTAGATAGAATAAAGTATGCATTTGTCTAGAGTGGTATTTTTATCATTTGTCATGTCTTGTAACACACACACACACATAGGATTAAATGCTTAAAGGGTATTACTTGAGCTCCTCCAAAGCTGGAATCTTGGAAATATCTTAATCTTTATCTGTATTTTGGCACACTATACAAGCCATCAAAAAGTTTTGCTAAATTTGCTACACAGACACTTAGAATCTTCACTTTTTTTCTTTTTTAAAACCATTTATAGTCCTTCACTTCAATTCTGATCTCAAACAGATCGTGTCTGAGAAAACCATATTGGCTATACTTCCAATCCTTGCTAACTCCACTAAACTCTGCACAGGTTGCTCCCTGGTACTATCATCATACACTGATCTCAGGCAATCCTCAAGGCACAAGCCCTGCATCTTCTTTTCTCAAAGTATTTTAAAGTATTTTAAAATCACTTAAATATCTCATATTTTATTCAGTAGGTGTATAAACTAAGAATAATTTATGTATTATTTTTTGTTTAGGGAACAAGACGTTTAAATAACATTTCCAAAAATTCAAATAAAATAAAATTCTAAGCCCATATGAATAAGGCAAGTGATTTATTATTTTTTTAATTTTAATTTTTTTAAAGAGAGAGAGAATTTTTTTAATATATATTTTTTAGTTTTCGGCAGACACAACATCTTTGTTTGTATGTGGTGCTGAGGATCGAACCTGGGCAGCATGCATGCCAGGCAAGCGCGCTACTGCTTGAGCCACATCCCCAGCCCAAGGCAAGTGATTTATGATGTGTATAAAACATTATTTTTAAGACATAAAAAATGACAGTTTGAAGTTACTTTGGTTTTAATTTTAATTTTTTTCTCAAAACTAACAAGTATTTTTAAAATCTTGCTTTTGTTGATAACTGCATGGAACCCAGACACTATTAATAAATGAATGTGACTTACAATCATCTGTGATCTAAAGAAGTAAATGGTTCTCAAAGTTTGTGGAGTCTGATACAACTCAGATTAGTTCTGGACACTAGAGAAGCTAATTTTAAATGCTGACATAATGGAGTTCTATGATTAGAATAATAGAAAATTAAATCATATCTTATATGACTTCTTAAGTCATAAAAGTCATCATAACAATACCAATGGTGTCCAAGACCTAGGCAATCTGACATAGTTAATGGAAACCTTTTTTTCTTCCTATTTTTTTTTGGAGGCATTAACCTTTATTGTTTTTAAAACATTCAAAAAATGTACATGTTGATAATTTTGCCAATTTGAAAAATGTGGAGTTATGTATTTATTAACTTTACAGCATGAGACTGACTTGGTGCCTTGATGAAATCTGGGAAGTCAAACAGGGAAGTTCAGTATTTGGAGGGCTCCCCAGCATTACTTTTGGTGATTCTGGTTTATTTAAAGCTTAGAGAGATAAAGAGATGAACTATGAACAAATTGTATGCCTTGCCCAAGGAACTACAATGGAATAATTGATTGTCAAACCTTCTGTGATGTAAATATTTCTTGTTAGTGTCCATTATTATGTATTTTGAACTATTAATTTTTTAATGTTTTTTAGAATGACTGTAGCAGCATTTCTTTTCTTTGGCCAAAGAAAAATCATCTTCTTGATAGGCTAAAAAAACTATAGCTAAATCATTCTGGTTGGGTGGACCTGTTCTTTGATTATCAGGAATTACGTGCATGCAGTCAGAATGGTGGGATCTAATTGTATATCCAAATATTTATTTGTGTGTTTGGTCTGTGATCTTCTACACACTGTTAGATCAATGCTTTATTTTAATTAAATATAACTGATTTAAATGAAGCAGCCAAAATTGATGTTTCCTTGAACTCTACCATTTATACAGCACCCAATTCATTTTCTGCATTCCAATATCCAAGCCTCAGCAATAATCAGCCATAAAACTCTCCATCAGAATTTGTTCATTAAGTAAGCTACTGAAATGTTGAAAAAACAAAAGTGGATCAAGGCACACTTGGACTGTCACTTACCTAGAGAGGTCATTATTCTTGACCTAGCCACACACATCTTAAGGGAAAATGGTCTGCCCCTCCTCCTTGTGACTTGTGGTGGGGTATGTTTTATACCTTGTAATGCAGCCATTTCTTGGTGTTAGCTATAGAGCTAAAGTGAACAATTAACAAAAGACAAGCTCTCTCTAGACCAGCAGCATCTTAAAAAAAAATGAGACTGGCTGATTTGAGCATCATCTCTGGAACATGAATGAAGACACAGAGAAATCAACACAATTAACAGTAATGAAAGAATATAAAGGAAGAAAAGAGAACAGAAAATTATCCTGGCCAAAAAGAAGAATAAAAAATTTTGGAGTGGGTGTGCTAAGTATGTAGTGTATAGTGAAGGTATAGAAACTCCCTGGAAAGGATCCCTGTGAGCTCAGCATAAAGAGTTTAGGAAATATCTGGTTTCTGTAATTGTCACCTTTGTTTGAACATTTCCATCTAAGTGAACTTCATGATATATTTTTTCTTTCTTTAAAATATCTTGAATGCCTCAGTTTCTAACCATAGATAACAAGAGCAAAAAAAAATTGCTATTAATAGTCTGGCATGATATTTAAACTATCACATACTCTGTACAACCCAGGCAGTGACCAACCTGAACAGATGCTGAGTACCTTTTCCTTTCCTGATCAGTGCAAAAATGTTGGTAATAAAGTTCAAAAGTAGCAGCAGGATTTAAACTTGTGTCTCTTTGACATTAATTCTAGTTAGGATTATATTATAAAAACAGCACTGACTGGCATGTATTGAGTGCTGAATGTATACCAAACACTTTATTGAGTCTTTACAATATCCTCCTTATTCATATTATTTATTTATTTGTATTATTAATGATACCATTACAGAGTTGAAGAAACTGTCAGTTTAAACAACTCAACTGTCCTCAGCTGGCGCATATCTAATCCCAGCGGTTCAGAAGGCTGAGGCAAGAGGATCAAGAGTTCAAAGCCAGCTTCAGCAACAGAGAGTTGCTAAGCCACTCAGTGAGACCTTGTCTCTATATTTACACAAAAAGGACTGAGGACGTGGCTCAGTGGTTGAGTGCCCCTGAGTTCAATCCCTGGTACCCTTGCCCACAAAAAACAAAACAAAACATCTCACCCAACATCAAAAAACTTGTATATTTTGGATAGTCTGTTGAGACACCATCTTTATCTTACCACCCGCCACACTATAAGATCAATCAACCTTCCATGTTTCAGGTGCTAAACTTGCAGGTTCCACCAAACACAGAAAAATGGGGAAAAACTGCATCCCAACGGAATTCATAGAAGGAAGATTAACATAGATTATATGCAAAATTACTTCATAAGGGATTTGAGCTTCCTCTGATTTTGGTATCCACTTTGGGTCCTGGAACCAATTCCATGCAGATACCAGGGGTGACTATAGTTGTAATATGGCCTTCAGAAAGTCCAACAGGAAGTAAGCAGTTGAGATAATTACATCTTCAGTGCAGTAGCCACACAGGGCTTTTGAGGAAAGCCTTATTTGTATCATTTGAACACTCAATTCAGTTCAGAAGTCGATATTAACAGCCACCTGCATACTGAATCTGGATTTCTGCTGTTGCTTGCTGTAGACTGGGGCCTATGGTTTGTGGGACATAATGTTAAGACATAATGTGACTAAATGTCCCCATTGCTCCTGAACAACAGTCTCAGAACTTTGGAGCCATTAAATCATCAGAATATTTGAATCATGAGCCTTAAGAGGGCAGTAAGAAATACATAGCACAGGGTGAAGACTGTTAGGAGACAGCCAACAATAAACAAAATGCTGGACTTCTCTGCTTTACTACAATGAATGCTGCATTTCCATAGTAAATTTCTCTTGGGATTTTATGAATTAATGCAGAAAATCTCCAAGAATTAAGACAAAGATTTTTTTTTTTGTACCAGAGATTGAACCTTAACTACTGAGCCACACCCTCAGCAGTGACCCCTGCCCCTTTTCTTAATTTAGAGACAGGGTCTCACTAAGTTGCTTGGGGCCTTGCTAAATTGCTGAGGCTGCCCTCAAACTTGTGATCCTTCTGCTTCAGCCTCCCCAGCCACTGGGATTACAGGTGTGCTGCACTACACCTGGTAAGACAAACATTTTTAGAGAATAAATATTTTCACTAAGCCAGGTAATTTTTTCAGTACTAACTTAATGATAAGGTAATTTTTTTTTAGTACTAACCTAATGATAAGTACTAACCTCAGATAAGCATATACTGATTCTCCAGTATATAATATTATATTCCAAGTTCATTAGGAAAAGCATAGAATTTTATTTTTCTTCTATTTCAGCATTCCATATTCACTGTACATATTTAATTAGACAAGGATCAGATGAGTTCTTACTATCTGTGTTGGAATGTATTAAGTACCTGGACAACTCAGAGACAATAATAAATGTCATTCCTACATTCTTTTTACTACAAGCAACACTAGCTACCAAAGTTTAAAGAAAAAAATTGACCTGTTCAGTGAAATATATGAAAATGCCAATGAAATATTTAGAAAGTTTACAATAAGAATTCTGCTTTCCTAGGCTGTCAAGGATGTGGATTTAGCCAATGCTGAGAGCCATAGCCAAGTAGGAATGACGCATGGCATTTTGGGTTGAAAGGTGACCCTGCTCAGGGATTAGGGTGGCTCCAGGTTTAGGGTTTAGGGTGGATCCTGCTGGGAATAGGGCGTATCCTGCTGCCTCAGGCGCCAGCTCCTTTGGAGTTCCCATTGAGTTCTCGCGGGGTTCTGAGAGAATTGGCGCGCGAAGCCTGATGTAGGCAGTGTGTTCCCGGGAAGTGTGTGTAGAGTGTCGGTGAGAGTTCAGGAATAAAGAGTTGTTGTTTGAATCTACAAGGCTTTGTGGTGGCTAGGTTATTTTGTGCCCAGCCAGACTGCGGCAAGCCAACTTAAAGAATTTTTACTAAGGGCCTTTTAATAACAAGGGGTTTCTCTTTTTCATGGAAAGTATCATGGTCTATGTGGGAGTCACTATGAATAGACTAAAGATGTTATATGCTAATTACCTTTGGAGTCACAGCTTTCTGACTGGGTTAGTATGTTAGTCAGCTTTCTATTACTATAACAAAATACCTAAGATGATCAATTTATACAAAAATAATTATTTTGATTCATTGTTTTCAAGGTTTAAGTCTATAATCTGTTGGCCCTATTGCTTCTGGGCCTGTGGTAAGACAACATACCACAGTGAGGAACGTGTGCCAGAGTACCACCAATGATATAAAGACCTCCCACTAGACCTCACCTCTTAAGGTTTCCACCACCTCCAAAAAGTGCCACTCTGGCAAAAGATGGAGGCTTTAATACATAGGTCATTGGGGGACCATCAAGACCCAAACCAGAATAGATTAGTAGGCTAATTAGGTTCAATAAGGGTAGTGAAAAACTACCACCATCTTTCACAGTTAGTGGATGAAATACCAAGAAATGTAGTGATCTTTTAGAGGTGATGGGACATTATTTAGTTATAATAACTGCATTATTTTAATTTATAGAGCCTATTTGGTCAGGTTAAGTTTGTTTATGCAAAAATGTTTTAATGCTGGCATAGAAAGAGTCCCACAATTTTGCCTGTTATTGCTAATTTCAAATGCATCCAATTTCAAATCAAGTATGTCTCCCTACTGTCTCTCTGAATACTTAATAGTAACAGACCAAACTTTTGCATGCATTTTTTTCCCCTTATCCTGGAAAGGATTCTGGTTCTTACTTTCTAATTCCTATTCATCCTTAGAGCTCAAATCCCAGTTTTTTTCTGAAATCACTCTAAATGTTATCAATTTCATGTTTTCTGAAATCTTTCTGCTTTTTTTTTGTACAAAACACTTTAAACTGTCTCATGTATAAAACTGTTTATATCCCATTCCTGTTCTCCCTTGGGCTCAAGTCTTTCTTCCATAACTAATCAACTGACAAGGAACCAGAGAGCACAGAGCAAGTCTTATACTGCTTCATTCTTTTGGGGCCTGGGACCCAGTGCTAGGGTCTAAATTTTTCATGATCTGCAGGAACATTATACATTTTTTTCCCATTAAGTTAACCATCAACATTTCTTTCGGTTGAAAATAAAACTTCTGATGATTTTTCTTCCTAGTTCTTTCTTCCCAAGACTAATATAAGTTGAGGCTTTCTTACCAATTAGTAGAAAACAGATCATGAGTTTCATGAAAATATCATGGCGGGGGGAGGGGTCTTAGCAATGAAATATGCTACTAGAATAGCAATGATTATAGTGCCTTAGGAAGAATGGGAAGAAATTTTAAGATAAATAGTTTTTGCAAAATTAAGCCCATATTATTTTGGCCTGGATTAAATATTTCCTACTAATTTAAATTTTGAAAGAACTCATTAGATTACACAAGTAAAGCAACAAATGAGAAGAAACAAAGGAATGTTAGAACAAGATCTGCATTTTATACATAGGACCTTACTAGAACCATTCTTAACATTTATAAAAGACAGATTTGTGCTACATAATCTCTTTCATGATTCTTTCTCTTCTGAAATTTTATGGTGAAGTAGATCCAATTGTTAAATCTCATTTATCTTTGCCACTGTGGGAAAAAATAACTGAAAATCATGTGTTCATATTGATTGTGTTTTACAATTTTTCAACTGTGGTAACACCTTACATGCAATCCACTCTCTTGACAAATGTTTAAGTACAAAATGTAGCTTTGTTAACTACTAGCGCAAGATACAGCAGATCACTACAGTTTACCCGTCTGCATGATTAAAACCCTGTACCTATTGAACAGCATCTTTTTATTTCTCCTCCCTTCAGTCCCTGGCAACACACCATTCTACTCTATGTATCCACTATTTTATATTCCTCATATAAGTAAAATCATGTAGTATTTATTTCTGTGCCTGGCTTACTTCCCTGAGCATAGAGTCCTCCTGGTTCATCCATGTTGTATATGGCAGGTTCCCTCATTACTATATCATTTTTTTAAAGGCTGGATTATATTCAATTGCAAGTACAAAATACATATTCTTTATTCATTCATCCATTAATGTATATTCTAGTTGTTTCCATATTTTGTCTTTTGTGTAATACTGCAGTGAATATGAGGAATAAAGATATATATTCTAGACAATGATTTTTAAAATATGTATCCAGAAGTGATTTTATAGCAGTATTATTGTTGATATTTTGAGGAATATAAATATCCTTACTAAATGACACTGGCTGAGGCCAGTGTCATTTAGTAAGGATATGATTCTGCAGATTGGCAATTTGAGTTATGTTGTCCTTCTGGTATAGGTTATATTTACTCATACATATGTAGATCAACTTCTAGACCCATTCAATTCTTCATAGAAGCTGCACCATTCTGTGAAGGAGTTCTGATTTGTCCACAACCTCACCAACACTTTTAACCTTTACTTTTACTACAATACTCAATCCTTACTTAGTATTTTTGAAGGAAAGGGTTCTATCATTTAGTGTCTTGTGGATCATCTTCCCTCATTACAACATAGTGAAGGTAGTATAACTGACTTGGTTTCTTCAAATATTTCTTCCATTAAAAATCTTACTGATTTCTTCCACACTCTAAAGTCTGTGATGATTTAGCCCATTCTAAATGCTGGGATTAGTCTGATACTCTAGAAAAACAAATGAACTCCTGGAGTAATATCTTGATTGGTACATATTAGTTTGGTGTCATAGAAGATACTGAAAGGATTCTTCATCCAGAGATTAGGATCTTGTCATTTAGCACAGAATCTATGTTTCAACCTACTATTTCAGTACATGGGGTTGTACAGTTAGCTACTGAGGCATAATCAACTTTCTACACACTAGTGGCTGAGACCAGTGTCATTTAGTAAGGATATGATTCTGCAGATTGGCAATTTGGGTTATGTTGTCCTTCTGGTGTAGGTTATATTTACTCATGCGTATGTGGATCAACTTCTAGATCAGTAAGGAGTGGACTGAAGGGCTTCAATAAATGCAACTACCCTTGTTCTACCTGGTGTCTCACCCCCAGAAAGTTAGGCTGGGTTTGTTCACCTGATAGCAGGCTGAGTTTCAAGAGTGGAAAAGGAGGCATGCAAGGTCTTCTGATATTCAGACTGGGAAGAGGCCCATTGTCACATAAACCATATTCCATTCACCAAAGCAAGTTACAAGGCCAGTCCATATATAAGAGGTGGAGAAAGGATATCACTTCTTCATGGCAGAACTGGAGTCACACTGAAGAAAGCATGGATAGAGAAAAATAGGAACAACCGCGGCTGTCTTCACAGTCAATTTTCCACATGACATTTCTTATTTTATTTAGTGACTAAAATCTTATTTCAACACTATGCTCCAAGAGACCAGCTCTTCTTGCAAAAATAATCATGGCTCAATTTAAATGCAAGTTTATGCTCCAAACTCAGACTCCACAGTTTCCATTTTACCACTTATACCCTTGTGGTGTCAGTTTTTCATCTGATTATTTCCCACTAAATTCTACCCTGTGTTCCTCATACCCATCTGATAATAAAGACTGAATAAACTGAGTCCAATTATACTCCCTAATAGTGGTTTCATTCATTCTCTGGGTTTTAGTCATATCTTTTGATTTCCTTTTTTATCACTGGATGATTCTCCATCCTGTTACTAGTAATACCATATGCAATAAATGATTATAAATTGGTCTTGTCAGGAAAAAAGATGGCATGTAGGAAGCAAAGAACTTAGTAGAAAAATGCAAGCAATAATTAAATCGTGGCAACAAAAGAAAATGCAGTAGAATTCATATTAGTAAGTCCTGTGGAGGGAAGTAACTCATGTGTCAGTTGGGCTGATATCATTACTTCCAGCCACTAATTCCACAATAAAATATGAAGGGAAGAAGAGTTGTAGATTGAAAATTTCAGTAACCCTCAAGTCAAGGTTGACATGAGATGACACATGGGGACCTAGACCAAAGAGTCAAATTAGTCTTTGAAAGCCCAAGCCAAAGATGCAGTTTTATGGTGTCTGTTTGGTCAAAGCTCAAAAGAATAAATGCTATCAAATATTAGGCATTTCCTTTGCAGTCTATATAGTAGCTATCAATTCAATATGAGAAGGTAAAGGACAGGGAGCTGTGAACAGCAGCTATTTTGTATTTATGGATGGTTCGGGAGCCTGAACAATTCAGGTCTAATTATATTTTCATCATGGACTCACTTTTTCAGAAACTTGTGACCTGCAATATGCTTGTTAATGGATTCATCATGGTGAACCAGACAGTCATTTTTAGTTGGACAAGAGAATCATTGATATAAGCTTCTGGGATTCAGGTGGATTTAAGTCATTTATTATCCAATGAAGAAAACAGATTCATGGTCAATTGAAAGAAGAAATTGTCTAGTGGGGGAAGGTTGTAGCATCAATCTCTGAACAGAGATGACTGAGTGACTTGGAACCAAGTGAGAATAGTGAAGCTACTAAACAGAGTCCCAGTCAAGAATCAGGACAGTCAGGATCATGTAGCCAGGTCAGAGTCAAAAAGACAAAGGTCAAGAGGGAGTGGGGAAAAAAAAAACCTAGGGGCAAGGTTGTGGGAAAACTACCTGCCTCCCAGATTCCCTAACACAAGAGCAAGCATTTCTCAGTCCCAAACTATTCATGGTCACTGATGGTCAGGGTAGACAGGTAGTGCACCTGAATTCTTGAACTTGAATGGTAAAGACATTCACAATTTGTCAAATTACAGATCATATGGATGATTTCAATTAGTCACTTGAACATGGCTATGAGTACCATTATTTAAATCAAAGACACTCGAACATGGCTATGAGCACCATGAACTATTTAAATCAAAGACAAATGAGATTTCAAGCATAGATGATATGATTTGTACTGAGGATATGATTTGTAAAAACCTGCAGAGTTTTTGAAATTTTGGTTTGGTTTTTAGATAGAGCTGATTATATATGATGTAACTTATTGTTAATAGTAGTTGTCATGAGTAGGTTTCCATATCAAGTGATTTTATTACTTTTCCATTTAGTAATGAAGAATGACTTAAGCAAACCTCAGGATTTGAAGTGAAATTAATCCTCTTCCATGGCTGTATTACATCCCTTCAACCCTAACAGTGTAACATACACCAATCTCTTTCCATTGTCTATGTATGTGAAAACTCCTACCTCATGATTTTGTCAGTCTAGAACATCCGGTATTTCAGAAAAAAACATTATTGATCACAATTACTCAAGTCAAGATTTTTTCCTGACTCTGAAAATAAACTGTTATGATAAATAAAGACATAAATAAAATAAGAATATTGAAAACAACAACAACAAACTCTGGCAGGCCATAAGAAAATCCCTTAGTATTAAAAAATATTCTTGATGTAATTTAAATTTCTAGCATTCAAATGTGTGTGTGTGTGTGTGTGTGTGTGTGTGTGTGTGTGTACATGCACATGCTAGGTGAATATGATAACTTTCTAGAATCTTAATTTATTTCACTTTTGGAATAAATAGTGTATGATGCTGATAAGCTTAAGGAAAATAGTTTTCCAGGCTTAGATAATATGTGTCAGTATCTGATTAAAACATGCATAAACAGGGAGGAGAGTGGTTTTTGGAGAAGGTTCTAGAAAGGTTTTAATTTGAAACATTTATCATCTCCATCTGTCAATATATGTCTTACTTTTTTTCTTTGAAACTACTAATAAATCTATTGGAAAGAGAATATCTTTTGCTTTTTTGTTGAGTAAGTATTGAGGTCACAGTTGAGAAGAATCTACTATTTTCAGATCCATGATATCCAAAGTATTTCAAGAAAAACATGATGCTATAAACCATTATAAATTCATGTTCTTTGAACACAATTATATAAGGGTTTGTGTTTATGCATAAGAATTAGGAGGGAATGCACAAAACTGAAAATAAGTCATATATTAGAATGAAAAATTAGTAAGAAGCCATTTTCTCTTTTGTCCAATCCTTTAAAAAGTTGATGCCATATTGATTTGATAAGAAAAATGAACTATTTGTCATATTACTCAAAAATATAAAGATATGATTCCATATATTATAGTTGTCTTAGAACTATAATAATTGTTGTATATGAAATGAAATGAGGAACTTGGTTTTATATTTCTAAAAAAATGTATATACAAGCTGTGTGTAACAGTAAAGAATGTAGAGTTACACTGTGTATGTTTAATGTCATCACCTTTAAAACAAATCATATTTCCAGTAACTCCCATAAATAACAAATTCCCAAACTTTGAAATAAGAATAAACTCACAGCCAAAAAACTTGGTCTGAACTCTTATGTTAAAGCCCAAAGCTTCTTTTCTACTTAGAATTTATTAACTCCACAGTCTTCCCTAGTTTTCCAATGCATGTCAGATTAGAAGTACAGAACAGAAGGATTTGGGGAGGCAATGGGAGACAGGAGATGTTGGAAAATCCAAGAAAAACAATGGTTGATAAGTGACAACAGGTATAGATCCTGTAGGGCTTTATATTAAATCATCACCCTAAAAACAGCAACAACAATAACATCTAATATTTCCTAAGTGCTTCTTTTATGCTAGATACTGAGAACTAAATGATTTGTATAGGTTTTTAAATTCAAATTCTCACAGAAAACTCATGAAACATCTACTATCATTATTTCCTTTTTTTAATACAAGGACTCAGAAGCTGAGAATGGTTAAATATCTTGCTGAAGGTCACAGACTTAGTGAGTAATAGTTAGAACTTTAATCTACATATTGTACAAGGAAGGCTGCCCTCAACAAATGAAGTGTTGTTGTCCATTTTAATGGTGTTGTTGTAGTTACTAATTTCAGTGCAAGAAAGTACACATACATTCTTTAAGAAAGTATTTGGATGAAAAAAAAATAAACCTCATGCAAAATGGTATGAGCTTTGATTATCAAGAAAACTCATTTATGTGTGCATTCTTTTTCTAATCAATTAAACATTGCTGTTTCACTATACTTTCTCCCTAATTTTTACTTCTAAGTTAATATTCCACTCATGTTGAGTGACATTTAATAAGATTTTCAACAAAATGTACTTACAGTACCTAGTATTTTTCTTTCCAGGCATTTAAAATTCTTTCCAAAAAATTTCTAAAAACATAATTACAGTTCTCTCAAGGGTTTTGAATACAGTCTAAGAAGATGTTGTGGTGTTAGCTTATAAAACTCTGAGTCAAAGGCTAACATTTTCAGAATATCACATGGTTAATTCATCTCAGGGCAATAGCCTATCTGTTTGTTCCAGCTTATAAAGGCTTTTAAGAGTAAATGCATAAACATTTCCTCTCATTAGTCATATTCAGAAACTAGTCATGATAAAATCATGTATTTGTTTGTGCAGTTCAGGGTTTCCTAGGAACTAGAGCTTTTAGAAATAATCACCCGATGGGCCAAAGCTTATTGTGTGTTGAGATATTTGTTACCACCAGGACTCTTGAGTATAAGAGCTGACTCAACTCAGTAGAGTTGATATACTTCAAACTTTCTTGTGTTAATAGGTTATTTTTCTAAACTATACATATGTACAAAGTCTGTAATATATTCTGATATTTTTGCTACCCAAAAGAGAAAACCAGCTTATGCTGGTCTATCTGAACAAAAAGATGAGTTGTAAAAAGACTTCCCCTTATAAAGAAGAATATACCTCACTCTCAGCCAACTCTACCCATACACAAGCACTGCCATGAAACCTTCAAGGTACACTTCGCTTTGGGAATCAGCATAGTCAGGTCTATAGGATTCATGTGCAGGTATGTCTGATTTCAATGGGGCTCAACATTCAATTGAAACAGCCACTCACAGCAGAAGATAAAGAGAAATTTGAACAAACACTTTAAAGTGAATCTCGAGATACACGATCTGATACCCAAAGGGGAAGGGAGAGGGACATGCGTAAAAAGAAAGTTCATGCTAGCAACTGAATATTTTTGAGCTCATAAACTGAGCACACCCACCCATAATAGAGATGTAAGACCTTGAAAAGTTTGGATTTGATGATGTTATTGAGACTCATGTTGAGATCAAGATTAGATCTCATCACATGACTATAAGATGCAGAGCCACATATCAAAAGAGTGTACCTATGACTTTGGGGTGCTTTAGAACTTCATCTGAAAATTGAGGAATCTGGTCTCATTTGGTGGCTAAACACTTTTAGCATAAGAAGTTGTCATGGTTTAGATATGTGGTGTCCCCAAAAGCTCATGTGTGAGACAATGCAAGCATCTGCAGAGATGAAAAGATTAGATTAGGAGAGCTAAAAACTAATCAGTGGAGTAATCTGCCTATATGGATTATTAGGTTGTAACTGTAGTCAGGAAGGGTATGGCTGGGGAAAGGAGGTCACTGGGGAAGTGACTTTGGGATTTATATTATATCTGTGTTAAGCAGAGCTATCTGCATTCTGATTGCTGTCCTGAACTGCTTTTCTCTTTCATGCCTCCTGCCATGATGTTTTGCCTCATCTAGGGCCTAGAGCTGTGGAATCAGCCAACCATGTACTGAAACTCTGAAACCATGAGCCAAAATAGTTTTCCTCCTCTACATTGTTCTTGTCATGTCTTTTGGTTACAGCAATGAAAAAGTTAACTAAATAGAAGTCTTTGTTTAAATGTGATTTTGTAGTAATGCGCACATATATACACACACAATTGGATATGGTGGGGCTGGTCTGACTGAAGTAGAGTGGTTAGGGAATTTATTCCTGTCTACATTTCTCTGAACAACAAGGAAACCTCCCAAGGAATATGAGACACACAGAAGAATCACTAGAATGTATAATCTCAGAGGTTTCTGATACTCTTCCTCTAATTGTGGTCTATAATATGGATCTGCCGTGAAATCAGAACAAATTTTCTGCACAGGAATATCAAAGTTTGCCACAGGTAACTTGTATAAGAAAATATCAAGTCATTTTTATTTCATTTGCTACTTTTGAAGCATCCTAATTTTGGAGACTGAAGTATCCTTCTGGGGCATAATTTCTGATAATAACTAAAGAATTTTTAAAATTATTTAAAGTACTACATTATTATTTATGTTGTTAATTGACATAAGGATATTTTGATTACAGTTCTAAAGTTTCACAAGACTTTTCTCAAAGTACTCGGGTTCAGATTTTGTGAAACTTTGTTCAAATCATTAATGTCTTTGCTGAATACTTGTCACTATAACCTATAGGGAAAAAATACAGATTTGTGATCAGAAAGGGAATGTTTTGGGACCCAGCAGAAAGGGAAAGTCATGCTATTGAATTATCTTCCTTAATGGGCTTTAATCCTTATCAGATATTTATTAGACTTCCCTGGGGCTCTTTTAAAACATTTCCATATACTTAAGTCTCCACTCCACATTAAAGAAGTGGTTCTGGATATATTCAAGAGAATAAATATTTTGTTTGTTACATATGTGTTAATTTCAGAATACTTGCACATTTGCAAAAAGATAATTGAGAGGAATACTCAGTTTCACCTACGTAATGATTTAGATATGAAGTGTCCCCCAAAAGTTCATGTATAAGACAATGTAGGAAGGTTCAGAGGTAAAATAGTTATGATAGTTGTAACCTAATCAGTGGATTAATCCAATGATGGATGAACAGGGTGCCAACTGTAGGCAGGTAGGATATAACTAGAGGAAGTAGGTCCCTGGGTGTGTGACTTCGGGGTTTTTACATTGTCCCTGGTGGCCATGTGCTGAGCTGCTTCTCTTCACCATGCCCTTCCGCCATGATGTTCTGACTCACCTCAGGCCCAGAGCAATGGAGTTGGTCATCTATGGCCTGAGACCTCTGAAACCATGAGCCAAAATAAACTCTTCCTCCTTTATGTTGTTCTTATCAGGTCTTTTGTTCATAGTGACGAAAAAGCTGACCCAAACATCCTATTATTATCATTTAATATTAAAGATGCATTGATACAATTAATGAATAAAATGGCATATTTTTTCTAAGTCCATGCTTAATTTAAATTTAGTTTTTACCCTTCTTTTTTTATTCCCCCTGTTCTAGGATCTTGCCATGTTGTCACATTCATTTAGGCTCCTCTTGGCTATGACAGTTTCTACAATTTCACTGTTTTTAAGTGGCTTGGCAGTTTGAAGAGGGCTGATCAGGTACTAGGTAAATGCCCCTCTGTATTTGTCTGTTTTTCCTCAGGACTAGACTGACGTTAGGGTTTTTGGAGAAAGAACACACAGGTTAGGTACTGATCTCATCGTATCATTTTAATCCTACATGCTGCCAACATGGCACTATTGTTGGTATTGGCCTTGACCACTGTAAAATTACATTTTCTTCTCCTTTCCATACTTCTCTTCTCGGAAGGAAATCATCAGATGCAATCACATTTAAGGGAAGTAACTCATGTTCCATTTCCTTGAAGGGGGAATATCTGTATAAATTATCTAGAATTCCTCTACTTATAAGATTTGTTTATTCTTCCTACATATTTGTTGAGTGAATAATCTGTTTATACCAATATGAACTCATGGATATTATAGCATACTCTGGGTTATAATTCAATAGGATGATATTTATTTCACTTTTCAAAGTGTTCCTGCTTTGGACATTGAGAATCCTTCTAGCTGGCTCCTATATAAATTAATAGTGTCGATTTTTGAGATTTAAACTCTTCCTGTGTACTTACTGCCTTCCTTAAAAGCAGCTATTTCTCCAAGCAGCTCTGGTTCCCTTTTTTTGGAGAATGGTATTTGAAACCATTAAAATCACTATTACCATTGAGTATGCTCTTTTCTGGAGTGTTGTTGCTTCAGGTCTTCTCAATGGACAGAACTGCAAAAATTTTTGTGTGTGTGTGTGGGTGTGTATTTGTGTGTGTGTATGTGTTGTGTACTATCATTGACCAGTAAATGTATACCTATCTGCATTAAAACAACATCAATCTCTTCTGATGTGGCCAACTGTAATCCATTACCACATGAATCATTCTAGCTTCTCCCATTTGATTATTCATAACCTCCTATTCCAACAGTGAGAAATGTGGCTTCTTGCCTAGCATCCAACTGTATAAGTGTTGAAGTCGAGTATACAGGTAGGACTGTTCAAGCTGTTTATTCCTGTAGTGCATCCTCCCATTGATTATCACAATACCTGCTTCAGAGTTGTTGGATGAATTAAATGGATTAATGAAGGTGAATACCAATTAAAGTGTTGAAAAGGAACAGGTAATTAGTGAATGAAAGTTAGCCACTTTCTATTCCATGTCCCAATAGCTTCTTAACATGACTCACAAAGAAAACAAACAAACAAACAAAAAGGAAAGAAAATGGAGAGAAAAAGCACAAGAGAAGCAAAAAAAAAAAAAAAAGACATCTTTTCCTCCTGCTTTTTGACTTTGATGATTTCTAGGGTAAGCATGAACTATTTAGCTTCCCCATAGGATCATTTGGGAATATATAACACCATGACACCCAGTCTGCCCCCAGAGTCATTAAGTTAGAGTCTCCAATGGTGGTGGTAAGGGCAGAAGGAAGAGCTTTAGTAGTATCTAAAGATCCCCAAGTGATTTCATGTTGTCTTAGTCAATTCAGGCTGATGTAACAAATATACAGACTGGAGGCTTGAACAACATTTGTTTTCCACTGTTCTAGAGTCTGTGAAATGTCAGACCAAGGTGTCAGATAATCCAATGTCTGTCGAGGGCTCCTGCCTGGTTTGTCTTCTTATCCTATCCTCACATGGTGCTGTGCAGAGAGGAAGCAAGATCTCCCACATCACCTCTGACCTGAGCACTACTCCCATTCACAGGGGTTTCACCCTCTTGACCTAATGACCTTCACAAGAATCACAATGGGGATTAGGCTCCAACATATAAATTTTAGGAGGGCATAAATATTTAGTTCATAGCATATGAGCAGCCAAATTTAAGAACCACAAAGCAGAGCAAAAGAATTCTTCTACTCCAACTCTCCCAGATTTCTCTGAATCAAGGGTTTAAAAAATATTCCAGAATGACTAGAAAGAGCAGCTTGGCTGAATGTGTACATGAGTCATCAAAAAAATAGTATCAGAGCTGTGATGAGCAATTTCCCCTGGGTCTCCAAATCCAATTCTCAGGGCCATGTTTCCTTTAATTAGCTCAGCACAGTCAAGGTGAGGGCAAAGTGAAGTGCCACCCTTCCCTCAGTTCTGCCCTTTCAAACTTCTGACACTCTTTCTTGTTGCCATTTCCTATTCCAGGTGGTGACTCCCCCTGCTTTGATGACTTTTGTTTCTGACTCAACAATGACTATTACAGCATTTCATTTGATCTAGATTATTCCAGCTGCTTGGAGAGTGACACAAATACATACATTTTTTTTCTTTTCTTCTCTCCTTCCTTCACCTTGGCATGTCCCAAATTATGTTCAAAAAAAGGTATTTTAATGTAATATGTTAAGAGATACATTGAAAAATGGTCGTCCAATAACTTTTAGAAAATATTTTATATTATTTCCAACACATACAACACATATAAGCCTATTAAAGATAAGGTGATTCCCTAAAATGGTATAAACTGATTTAGATTAAATTATACACACACATGTTTTGAGGAACATTATGAGGATGGTAAGACTCTTTAAAGAAAAGCTCTTGTCTGTGACACAGTGTAGAAAATAATATATATATATATATATATATATATATATATATATATATATAAAATAGGGGTACACATGGTGGCACATACCTGTGATCTCAGTAACTCTGGAGGTGAGGCAGGAAGATCTCAAGTTCAAGGTCAGCCTCAGTAACTTTACCAGACCCTAATAAACTTAGCAAGACCCTATCTCAAAATAAAATTTAAAACTAAATTAGGGATGTAGCCTCAGTAGTAAAATACCTCTGGGTCAATCCTCAATACTTAAACAAATAAATAAATAAATAAACAGGCCCTTACTTCCCCCTTATGATGCAATTCAGTGCCATAAATGAAAACTATTTTTACACTCAAAATTCTATCCCAAATCAATGTCTGTTTTTCATGCCAAGAAACAAAAAGGAAAAGGAAAAGAAAAAGAAAAGAAAAGCCTGTTCAAAGCCAGGCTCATGCCTATAATCCTAACTGCTCAGAAGGATGAGGCAGAAGTTGAGGTAGAAAGATGGCAAGTTCAAGACCAACCTGGGAAATTTAGCAAGACCCTCTCTCAAAACAAAACAAAATAATAATAATAACAACAGAAACAATAATAATAATGATGGCTAGGGATATAGCTCAGTGCCAGAACACTTTCCCAGCATGTGCTAGGCTCTGGGTTCAATCCCCAGCACCACAAAAAAATAACAATTCATTTGGAATGTCCACATGAATCCCTAGTGCTGGAAAAACAGATGGTTGGCCTGTCACAAACCTACTGTGTAAGCCTTTTTCCAAACCTACTCTGTAAGCTTTAGAATCACTTTGTTATGTGAAAAGCACAGTTTGAGCAGTCATGTTCAAAATTTGTCAGGCAGTTGTATGTGCACCAATTCATTAATTCTGAACATCATTTATAGAAGAAATTATCCTCCTATAAGCAGATGGTGAAAAAAATTCAGACAAATGAAAATATTTGTCTAAACCAGAGTGCCCAATCTTGACACTATTGATAGTTCTTTGTTGAAGGCTCATCTTGTGCACTATAGAGTTGTTAGAAGCATCACTTGGCCTTTACCTAGTATAAGCTAATAATACCCTCCAACCATCTTCCAAGATGGAACATCTAGAATCTTTCTGTACATTGCTAATACCCTCCCTGGAGCAAAGATTTTTCATTGAGGTTTTTTTTTTTTTTTTTATCAGCTGAAAAACCATTGTTCTAAATACACATGCAGTATATAAGATATCAAAGTCTCTAGTTCTAGTTGTCTTCTTGGACAATTACCTGTCTCTCCAAGACAATAATGCCTTTATGGTCCAAGCCCCATCAGGTATGATTATTTGCTAAGCTCTTTATCATATATGGGTGAGCTGAGTTAGTGCAAATGCCCCGAGTCTGTTCTGAATTCGTGCCTAACTTGTCTTGGGCTACAAGGACAGACAAGAATCTGTGTGGTATTGGTATCAACTGGAATGTCCAAATGAATCCCCACCACTGGAAAAACAGATGGTAGGCCTGTCACAACAACTTTGAACATACAGAGCAGGGTTATTCTTGGCACTCCACAGCTCAATAATCTCCTGGTGTATGTGCCACTTTCCAAGTTGGCATCGAGTTTCTTTATCATTGTTAAATCCTTTGCACACAATGATGATGATTAGATTTTTTTCCTTTGTCTCTATGGCATTTTGTTTTCTTCTAAATGTTAGCCAGATCTCTGTCTCATAGATTCTTCTATCAATTTGGAAACCTCTTTTCCTTCTGTAAGCTCACTACAGGCCACACCACTCCCCAAATTCCTCATCACCTGGATCACTTTTAAACATTTTTTTGAAGTTTTGCCTCTTTTTTTCTCCTTAGGAATTTAATGCCTGTTTCTGGTAATTTTTTCCCCAATTCTTCTCTGTGAACAAAATTGCAATATTCTTAGTCTGTCAATAAATTACCTCTTTCCTGCTTCTCAGGAGGCTGAATGCTCCCTTCCATCTCCTCTCACTGGGTGATAACACATCTTAAAATTAATTATAGATAGACAGGAAGGCTGGAAGTTAGGAAGGCAGGCAGGCAGGAAGGAACAAAAGAAAAAGAAATGGAAAGGAAGAGAATTCTTTCAAAAAGAAACAAAAAGCAAGACACAGTGGTGCATGCCTGTAATACCAGAGACTCCACAGACTGAGGCAGGAGGATTGCAGGAGTTCAAGGCCACCATCAACAATTTAGCAAGGTCCTAAGCAACTTAGTGAGACCCTTTCTCAAAATTTAAAAAAAAAAAAAGGGCTGAGGATGTGGCTCAGTGTTTAAGTGCCCTTGGGTTCAATTCCTGGTACCAAAAAAAAAAAAAAAAAAAGAAAAAAGAATAAAAGAATTTTTGGCTGACATTTTCTTCCTTCATAAAGTTTGTAACTGAGTTTAAATGTCCTGTTGAGACTCTTTTGACTCTGAATTTTAGAAGACACCAAGGGTAAAGCCAAAAGTTCTGAATTGACTTGAGATGTGTTTCGCCCCAAGGCTGAACTGTGCCAAGCAAGGAAACCAAAAGACAACAGCTTTCAGTTCTTGCGCTTTCTCTAGCTTTCCAGGAGGGGTAAGTATTCTGCAGTCCTGGAATCAAACTGCCTCAGGATGAAAGATTCCTTCTTGGAACACGAGGTAGGTTTGCTTTTTCATCCTCTTTCATAATTTCACAGGGTTTAAAGAAATTTTCCTTTTAACTTAGAGGAGGGGAAAGAAACCCTCAAAATCGAACAGGTATCAATAGTTAACTCCCAGTGAGACAGAGGAAGGGGATCTTTTTTCAAATATTATTTGAGGGGTTTAGAAAACCCACTACATCTTGTTTCTGCCCACTGCACACCAACCTTAAAAACCTCCTCCTGTTACTTCTATTAATCATCTGAAAGACTGATTCCTTGTTTCTAATAAGCATTCTATCTAAAAAATTCATAGCAGGGTAAAGAATATATCACCCTAGACCATCTTTAAACAACCATTAATTAGTATTTCAGAGTAATGTTTCCTCAAACATTAACTTAAAAAGTACCTACTTTTAAGATATTTTTTCATAAGCTTCTGAAAATACATATCAAACACTTTACTGACAAAAGTGAATCTTTAATATCCTCCTGTTAATTTAAAAATACAATTACCTCAAATCATCTAAAGTGCCGAAGTAACTTTTTGTTTTTTTCTTAAAACTTAATGTTATATCTACTTCCTTGTTTATTTTAAAGCTTCCCAATACATGAGTATGAAAACCCAAAATACTGAACTTTTTTAAGTGTGAAAAGATAAAATATTAGGCAAGTAAAAGACAATGTTGATTGCTTTTGGAAAAGAAAATAAGAAAAAATCTGACCTCAAGATCTAAAAATATTTTTCCTCTTTTGCTGAATGAATACTGTTATGATTTAGATGTGAGATATTGCCGAAAAGCTCATGTGTAAGACAACGTGAGAAAGTTCAGAGGGGAAATGATTGTTGGGTCATGAGTTTTATACCAATCAGTGCATTAATCCTGATAGAGATTAACTGGGTGGTAAGGCAGGGTATGGCTGGAGAAGGTGGGTCTTTGGGGGCATGCCTTTGGGGCATATATTTTGTCCCTGGTGAAAGAAGTCTATCTCGAAATGTTTCCTAATGCCATGTCCTGAGATATTTTCCTCTGCCCCAATCTTCTGCCATGAATGTCCTACCTGACCTTGGGTCCAGAGCAATGGAGTTGGGACTGAAAATTCCCAAAACTGTGAGTCCCAATTAAACTTTTCCTTCACTATAATAGTTCTTTCCAGGTTTTTTGGTCACTATAGCAAACAAAGAAACAAAACAAAACAAAAAAGCCAAAGGATTAAAACAACTTACATTTTATTGTATCAGTAAACTGAGGCTCAGATTGTATTGCTTATGAGTATTTTGGAATCAAGACCATCTTAAAATGTATGGTCTTGACTATTATACTATAGTGCTTCTTTGACACTTCCATTCTCTTTTCTTTCCATAAATATTCATTAAATATTTACTGTGAGTCAGAAAGCAGTCTAGGTTTTGGGAATGTGGAATAAAAGATGACAAACAGAGTGTCTTGTGAAATTTAAATTCAATACAAAGAGACAGAAAATATCCTTTAACCATAAGCAATATGTATCATGTGCTGTGTAAGGAGGTAATAAATACTATAGAATAAAAGGGAACAGCATAAATGAATTCGGCAAAGAGTAGAATATTAAATTAACACCCACAATCAATTGTATTCCTAAACATTTGTGATGAATCAAATGAAAGAGAAATTAGTAAAACTATTCCATTCACAATAGCCTCAAAAAAATTGGGAAATCAATATAAAAAGCAAGGTGAAATGAAAATAAAAACTAGAGAACTCTAAAGAAAGAAATTGGAGAAGACCCTAAGAGATGGAAAGATCTCCCATGTTCTTGGATAGGCAGAATTAATGTTGTCAAAATGGCCATATTGCCAAAGCACTGTACAGATTTAATGCAATTCCTATTAAGGTTCTGATGACATTCTTCATAGAAATAGAAAAGTATTCATAAAATTCATTTGAAAAAATAAGAGGCTCAGAATAGCCAAAGCAATTCTCAGTGAGAAAGTGAAGCAGAAGTATCATAATAACAGATTTTAAATTATACTACAGAACTATACAAATTATACTACAGAGCTATACAAATTATACTACACAAACAGCATGGTATTGGTCTGAAAAAGACATGAAGATCATTGGTACAGAATAGAAGATACAGAGACAAATCCACAAAGGTATAGTTATCTCATACTAGACAAAGGCACCATAAACATACCTTGGGGAAAAGACAGCCTCTTCAACAAATGGTGCTAAGGAAACTGAAAATCCATATGCAACAAAATGAAATCATACCCCTATCTGTCACTCTGCACAAAATTCAAATTTAAGTGGATCAAGGACCTAGGCATTAAGCCAGAGACCCTGTACCAACTGGAAGAAAAAGCAGGCCCAAATCTCCACTATGTCAGTTTAGGAACCCACTTCCTCAATAAGACTCCTAAAGTGTAAGAACTAAAACCAAGAATCAATAAATGGGATGGTATCAAATTAAAAAGATTCATCATAACAACAGAAACAATCATGAATGTGAAGAGAGAGCTTACATAATGGGAGAAAATCTTTGCCACCTATACCTCTGATAGAGCATCTCCAGGATGCATTAAGAACTCAAAAAACTTAACACCAAAAACAAAAACAAATAACCCAATCAATAAATGGGCAAAGGAACTGAACAGACACTTCATGGAAGAAGAAATATGACTGGTCAACAAATATATGAAAAAATGTTCAACATCACTAGCAATCAGAGAAATGCAAATTAAAACTATACTGAGATTTTATCTCACTCCAGTCAGAATGGCAATTACTAAGAATACAAATAACAATAAATGTGGGTAAGGATGTGGGGGAAAAGATACATTCACACATTGCTAGTGGGACTGCAAACTGGCGCAACCACCCTGGAAAGCAGTATGGAGATTCCTTAAAAAACTTGGAATGGAACAACCATTTGACCCACTCCTTGGCATATACCCAAAGGAATTAAAATCAGCATACTATGACGTAGCCATATCAATGTTTATAGCATCTCAATTCACAATATTTAAGTTATTGAACCAAACTTGGTGCCCCTCAACAGATGAATGGATAAAGAAAATGTGGTACATATACACAATGGAATATAACTCAGGCCTAAAGAAGAATGAAATTATGGCATTTGCCAGTAAGTGGATGGAACTAGAGATTATCATGCTAAGTGAATAAACTAATCCCAAAAAACCAAAGGCTGAAAATTCTCTCTGATATGCAGGTACTGGCTCACAATAGGTGGGGGGTAGAGGGATGACAGACAAGGGGAGGTTCATCATATTGGACAGGATGGAGTTGTGGGAAGAGTGAGCGATGGAAATAGGAAAGACAGTAGAATGAATCAGATATAACTTTCCTATATTCATATATGAATATATAACCAATATAACTCCAAATCATATATAACCTCAAAAATGGAAAATTATACTCTACGTATACATGATATGTCAAAATACATTCTACTGTCATGTGTAACTAAAAAGAACAAATGAAAAAAATAGAGGAGAGGGGGGAAGATGGAGTTTGAGGGCATATGTCCCCACTACAAATCCATCAGTCAACATGGGCCTCATGGAGATGGTGACATCAAACAAAGATATGGAAAGAGAGAGGAAGTCATAAAGAAGTCTTTAAGAATAGTGAGGTTCTAGAGGTAGTTCTACATTTGCTGTCTAATTTCATCACTATAAGGAAAACAAATTATAGAACCACACACTGAAACAGATGTTAATCTGAAAATGCATCACACTTAGTCTCTTAGCTAGAGCAAAATTCCATCTTATGACTCTCCAACTTTGCCTTCAGAGCATGCACATTGTTGGATAAATTCTATGTTTTATATATGTTCACTTTCTTTTGGTGCCAGTGTGATTAGTATAGTTGAGGGAAAGAATTTCTGTCCATTTTATTAGAACCTATCTCCATCGCATAAAAGATGATCTGACACATAGTAGGCCCTAAATACATACTGTTAAATAGGTCAGTTGCAGATGACAGGGCTGACCACTTCAAATGCTACTTGAACATCTCCTATAGGGTGAGCTAACTGTCTCAAAGGGAGTGCCATTCCACTGAGGCCATATTAAAATAAATAAATAAAGTCAATCTGTACTACCTTGACACCTAAAAAAGGAGTTATGTGACTTTGATTTCCTGTCTTCTTGTGCTAATTGATCAGTATAATGGTTTCTCTCATTATTGTACACATTCCTCACTGTCTCCAAAATGCTGAACAGAAATCTCCAATTACTAGGAAACTAAAGGCCCAAGACATGAAGAGTCAAAGTGTGCATTCTCTAGGAGCTAGATCTGAGGAGTGTGTTCAAACACAATGACTGAAACTCAAATTGACCGCTGGAAAGCTGACAAGAGGGGCAAACTCTTCATTTCCCCACTTTTATAAACACACCTTGGTCTTTTACCAGATTAATGAAATTAAAATGTCTTTCTAGGCACATAAATTTAGTTGTGGAATAATGTTCTTCCATCCACAGCTGTTTTTCTTATATTTGTTTCTCATCTGTACAAAAAGGAGTAGATGATATGGATATCTTTTGGCTTCTTTTCCAGGACCCAGTTTTCCTCTTCTTTCAGAACTATGAGTTTCCATCTATAGGGAAGCCATGTAATCTGAGTAGTGTTATCTGTAATCTCAAAAAAGGAGTGGACTCTGATGGAGTAAAATAAATCCAGGCATACCTTCTCCCGGTTGTGCGAACCATTAAGAACTCAAGAAGGAAGCACATATTAGAAACAAAGCTGTGAAGTAATTGAAAGTGATGATACCCTTGGTGACATTTTTTAACCACTAGATCAAGCCTTACCTGTGTATTTAGACTATTCATTAACAGAAACCATTAATGTCTCCCTAGCTTAAGTGAATTCCAGCAGTGTTTTCTATAACTTGCAGCAGAAAGAATCCTGATACAAATGATACAACTGGCTTTTGGCTCTAAGACTCTGAGCCTCTATTTATGTCTTCTGATAAAGGATTATTCAGAATTAAAAACAAAATAAATTCCAAAGAGCTGCTGAAGACAGAACAAAAGAACTCCAGAGGATGGGGCCAAAGTAAGGAAACCTTGGCAGAAAGCCTTTCTTCAGGCACATTTGTGGGAAGGAAACTGATTTATGTAAGGCTCATGTCTGCCATATTTTACAACTGTAATGGCCAGTAAATAAAAAGAAATTGTTTCTGTCAGCTTACCACCTCTCTTACTGTGAATGGGAGAAGGTGAAGTGCCCTATCTTCTAAAAAATCCTAAAAAGGTCAACAGGGACTTCTTTATGGGGCAAAATGGTTTTCCATTTTCAGAGTAGGATGTAGGATCATGCAAGCATCTCTTTACAAATTCAGTGACACCTGTGGCTTTTAATAAATTTTAAAACACACTTAGGTTGTGTTTTTCCATGATGTTTGCATTTTAAATTTAAATATAATTTATCTACTAAAATGTGTAACATATTTAATTGAATTGCACCAAGTAACTGGGGGCTAGTCTGCATTTGTTTTTCTGGTTTTGGGTGCTAATGACACCATAGCACAAAAACTTTACAAAACATCATCAAAGACAAACATATACAGTAAGTGGAGGTATTTTCTTTTTTCATTTTAGAGTCACACTTAAGTTTTTTATTGAACCTATCTCTCTCTTCAAAGCTGATAGTTAGCTCTTTGCATTGTATTTATGTTTGAATTGAATATCACTGAATTCTAGTTGCTAAACTATTTCTTCTAATTCATAATGATAAATCTGAGAATCCTAAAAGAAAAACACATAGAATAGTGTAATGTATGGCCACTGAGTGCCATGATTAAGAATAAGTAACTCTAAAACCAGTTTTGTATTTCTTACTCTATTACTCCCTAGAAAATTGTGACAGATACTATTTCTTCTGTCTCTGCTCCATTTCTTTTATTTGTAAAATAGAGATGATCATATTAGTGATGCAAAGAACTGTTATAAAGATAAAATCTATTAATATATGTAAATGGTCACACTAGTACCTTTATGGCTATTGCTATGTAGGCTCCTAAAACCGTATTTTCATTTAGATTTTACTATATTCGCTTTAGTAAAACAAAATGTAATTATGAAAATAATGTTAAATGGGTCCTCAGATATAGAGAAGAAAATATGTATCAAGTGTTATATTATGTAATATACATATTATGTTGTATAATATATGTATTACAATATAATATATAATTATATGTAATATATATAACTATGATATATAGTATATAGATTAGTTGCAGCTGTATGATATATACATTAGAACTATGTTATTTTATATATACACACCCACATATCTTAGAAAGAATGAAGAGAAGGCAGAATTTGAAAAGCAAATGTTAAAGAATAATGTGGAACTGATGTAAGATATATATTCTATGATTCAGGATATATGACAGATTCCAAGCCTAAAAAACAAAATGTAACTAAAATCCTGGAACATCACATAAAAATTTTAGAATATCACATGGACCTTAAATAAAATTTGAGACTAAAATCTGGATAAATTTCAAAGGTAAGAGAGTTATATGCATCTTAGTCTCCATTTTACTTCTACTCCACAGATTTTGTAAATCTGCAATGGTCATTTTCTTCAAGGAAACTGAAAAGACAGATTAAGAAAACAGGTCAGAGGTAAAAACAGCAGGATTTGATGGCTCATTATCTGGAGGGAGTGAAGAAAGGAGAAGGAATCAAGATGACTGCAAATTTTTCAATCAATGTACTCAGAATGTTGTTCTCTAGGAGAAGAGAAGACAAGGAGGAGTTGGAAAGACTAAATTTTTGCATAATCTTACGAGTTTGAGGAAATCTATGAAACTCCAAGCAAAAGTGCCTTATGAGACTAGGCATGGAACTACTGTATGACCAAGTTATTGCACTCATTGGTATTCATGCTAAAGAGTTAAAAGTCATCATACTTTACTGTATGCGTGTGTTAATATGTAACAACAAATTCCACCATTATATACAACTATAATGCAACAATAAAACAGGTAGAAAAAAATAATGCCTTATATGGTTGTGGGTGTAGCTCAGTAGTAGAGCGTTTGCCTAGCATGTGCAATGCCCTGAATTCAATCCCCACCATTGGAAAAAAAAAAAAAAAAAGTCTTACAAAACAGTAAAAAATTGAAATGGAATTAAAGTAAGAAGCCAAAACTTTAGAAAAGGCTTAGAAGATATCAAAATAGAATTGGGAAGCAGATATGTGAGATGATTGAAATCACCAATAAAATAAGCAGAGGGGAGAGAGTCAAGAAAATCACAGGGAAAGAACCATTAGGTGCACAGAAGGAAACTGTCACTAAGGAGTTAGAAGAATCAGGGCAACCCTGTGTTGTATAAGCCTGAAGAATGAAGAGTCTGTAAGAGTGGATGGATATTTATCAGTTAATCTATTAAAAAAGAGGAAATTCAACCTTATAGAGCAAATCTCACAAGTTTTACAGAAATTGCAAATCGGTCACCACTGTGACTGCTTTGATGGCTTCACCAAATTTGCAAATTCTATAAAATTTCCACCCTGACATCTTTAGCCTGTGAGAGAGTGGTGTTCATCTGCCTAGGTCCTGGTATAACATTCAGACATGTGACAAGCTTAGCAACAAATGAAACCTGTTATCCTTTCTCCCTTCACAGAAAATCTTTCTTAAATGTTATCCTTCCACTGCCTCTGATGTTTCATCATCAAATGTCTATTGCCCAATCAATCAATGGTAAGTAGAACAGACTATCTATGCTTCACATAAACTAATGCAAATCTACCATCTTTCTTTGGCACATGATCTAAAAAGAATGAACCAATTCAGACTCTGCCAATAAACCAAGTTGGGGACAAGAAAAGGTTTCAAGAAGAAAATGGGGATTTTGCTAAAGTGGCCAATTGGGTTTAAATAATACTTGGGAGTCAAGGAAGTTGGAAAATAAAAAGACATTATTGGATTTGACTTTAGACTCATGTTACTTAGGTTCCTTTATGTAGCAGTCACTGTCAAATGTTGAAATATAAAGATGGGCAAGGTACAGTTTCTGTCATCAAGGAGCCTAAGGTTTAGACAGAGAGACACTGTAATAAAATTGTGGGTCTGAAAGCCAAAAAGACAAATTACACCTGTTAATTTTATCACTGCAACAAGTTTCCAAAGAAACAATAGTACAAAACCCTATTTGAGAATATTATCTTTCCCAGTACTCCAACCTTTACTGTATTTATCCTTGTGGTCTGAAAATATTTAGGGTATATATCAGGATGCTTTTGACTCAGAGAAAAGAAAAATAGGATGAAAATTTTTCATTTATCATATTTCTTTCTAGATAAAGGATTTGTATTCAGAGGTTCCTCAATTTGAAGAACTACATTTGCAAGTTCTACATTTGTATTCAACAAACTGCCTATCTTAATGATACTACGTCTGATCTTATGGCAAGTTAGGAAAGAGTAATATGTTTTCTGAGAGTAGAGGGGAGAAATAGGAAAAAATTTAAACAACTATATAATCCATGAAGTTTCTCAAGTACTTTGACATCTATGTCTGAATTGAAGGATTACTATCACCCTAAAGTTAAAAAACAATTAAAATTCAAAATTAAGTATAGTCTCCATTATTGATGATTTAGCCACATAAAATCCATATTATTTGCCCATTAAACTATCAAACCCTTACTGACAGAAGTTAATTTTTAATATTGCCTAGTAATTTAAAAATGATACAATTATCTCAAATCATGTATTGCAGAAGGAACTGTTTGTTTTATCCTAAGAACTTGATGTTCTTCAACTTTCTTATTTATTTTAAAACTTCCCAATACATGAGTATTGTCACCAAAATATATAAACTATTGTAAGTGCGCAAAACATAAAATATCAGGCAAGTAAAATACAATTTTTGGTTCTTCTGAAGAAAAATAAGAAAGATCCTGATATAGTATCCAAAAATATTCTTTTTCCTCTTTTATTGGATGAATACCTAGAAGACTAATTGTAACCTCTGTGAGTGGAGATTTTACCCACGTATTGCTGTACTCGTCCTTGCAAGAAATTATAATTTACTATGGATGCAGAACCACACCAACCTCTCAAGAGAGAAAGAGAGCTAAAAGGCAAGTGCTGCTGAGTGGAACAGTCATTTTCACCTTTTTAAGTTGTTAGTGAGCCTCAATGAGAATCAAGTCAGGATGGTCATGACCTGGTTCATGTAACGAGTTTATGGTGACTGCTGTTCTATTGCTCTCTGTCACCAAAACTCATGAACATCCAGAGACTAATTTAAAGTGTATGTAACACAAAGACAGTGGCCATAACTAAATTTTAATAAAAAGAAATTCAGAAGCCCAGTGCTGTGAATTCATTAATTCAGAGGATAAACATATACATGGGATTGCCTTCATTTTAATTCTGCTGGATCCCATACAGTGATTCCCAGGAGTGAAGTGGGATAGAAAAACGACACTATGTATATCTTCTGTGACTATCTTTACAGAGAGAATGGACACTTCTTACACTAGTTTATGTGTAATTAGCAACTTGTACAGGAATTAAAGTCAGAGTGTATGCATATCTCTCCAGTGATGAGTGCCTCCCACTTGGGAAGGTAATGTACAAATACAATTCTTAACACAATTGCATATTAACATAGCAGAGGAAAATTGGCCTCTAGATAACAATCATACAAGCTAAATACTTATATTGCTTAAGAAAGGTAAATGATAGATTGTACTACTGGCCCCTAAACTTCACCTGTTCTGAATCCATAGCATCATCCCATCTTGCAACTTTGGGTTCATGACTTAGCATGTAGCTTGTGATTTGCTTTGGGAAGAGGTATATGGACAAAAATGACAGTGAGCAAATTCTAAGAACAGACTTAGGAGGTCTTCTATGATTCTTTTTCTCGTTTGTGCCTTAGTCATCATTATGAGAAGTACTTGTAATTAATTAATCCACTAATCTTAGGAGGGGAAGAAGAACTTCATGAGCCAAGCGGTAGACTTGAAGCAAAACCAGTTTTTTGTTTTAGTCAGCTTTTTTGCTGCTGTGACTAAAAGACCTGACAAGAACAATTTCGAAGGAGGAAAAGTTTATTTGGGGGCTAATAGTTTCAGAGGTCTCAGTTTATAGAACTGGTTCCATTCCTTGGGGCTCAAGGTGAAGTAGAGCATCATGGCAGAAATGTGTGGCTGGAAACATGGAAGCTGAAAGAAAGAAGAGACTCTACTGCCAGGTAAAATATATATACCCCAAAGGCATTCCCCCAATGACCCACCTCCTCTAGCCACACTCTACCTACATACAATTGCCACTCAATTAATCCATGCCACCCATTAATGCACTGATTAAGTTCATGTTCTCATAACCCAATTATTTCATCTCTAAGCCTTCCCGCATTGTCTCACACATGAGCTTTTGGGGGACACTGAATATCCAAACCATAGCAATTATCTAGACTAGCTGCAGCCCAGTCAACCTGTATACACATAAGCAATGATAAACTTTTGATTTAATTAACTGATTATTAGAGAGGTTTGCTCTGCAGCATTATTTTCACAAAATTTAACCAACAGAAAGCACACACAAAAAATACACAGAAACTCAAAAGGCAGCTATGCCAACCTGGGGAGATGGTTGTAAGTGGCTTTGCTTTTAATAACAGGCACATAAAATTTAGCATTTGAAAATGCTGATGATGGGAATTTTGTGTCTGAAGGAGAGTATGAGAAAAATGTACAGGAAAAAGAAGATCCATACCTTTGAAAACACAGGAATAACAAGCTTTGCTGTAACTCTCTAGTCCAAGGATGCAGTGCTGTCTTTTTTGTTTAAGTTTAAGAAATAGGAATGGTTGTAGAAACAATTGAGAAAGATATTGGGTAAGATTCTTTTCTTCTTCTTCCTGCCATGATGATAGGAATGGTGGGTTTTTCAAAACTCATTGTTATCTGAAAGGGATCTAAGATGTACCCTGACTGGTTGAAATGAGAGAGATGGATGGTCCTAAGATAAAGATGTGCATTTGTATTACTGAGAGAAATTCTCTCACACATTACGAATTAATATGATATTAATATGGTAATACAGTGTTGATATGTGATAGAAGTCAATTTATAAAATATTTTATAGAGTCTATGAAGTTGGAAATGAATCACCAGCCAGTGGTGGAATACTTCTACATTGCTAAGACTTTTCAGGATTCTGCAAATAATTTATGCATAATCACACCATTTAGATGAATATGATGAAAATGATAACACTAATTTAGAGGAAAATAACATTAATTGTTTTGAAAATAATTTTCAATCAACTTCTATTTTATCTTGTTTCATTTTCATTAGTTTAATTTTATTAACACAAGGCCTACACAAATTTAACCGGATTTAAGTTGAAATGAATTTTATAATACCATTAATATACTAGTTTTATTTGTGTGATACAACGCCTTTCATGAAAATGCTGTTTAAACAAAACCTCATATTCTCCTGTGTATTGACTGCACTTAAAATAATCAGAAATTTTTTCTCTGCACTTGTAAGCTGCTATCAGATTTGAGAGTTTGAAAAAATATTCTTATCTATGACAAGGTGTAAATAAAATTGGTAGGTAATTTCAAATGTCATTTTGGATGCTACTGTCAATTTTCTTTTTCTTTTCCTACAGTTCCTGCAAGTAGGCAGTGAATGTACACAATTATACAAATGCTTCAGAATACCATAAACCCAACCATCAAATAGGAGGAAAAAACAGGTTCTAGCTTCTGTTCTCCAGATCCAGTGTTTGGATTGCACACCACCTCTGATTCACTTTAGCCAAACATTGCACACCACCTCTGATTCACTTTAGCCAAACACTTTAGCCAGTTCCGAGCCTCAGCTCCATGAAATCTCTGATGGAGGTCTATTACTAAACTCATATAGCAACCTGCCCAATCTTCTATTTCATACTGTTTGTGCAGTCTTAAAAAATGCCAAGGATCAGGTGTCTCCTTTTAGCCACTCTTATTTCAGTTTACAAATATGTATGATGGCATCCTATGATATAAGCCCACAGATGCATTACAAAAACATGTAAGAAATGAGAGAGGCCAGGCCATTTGCTTGAGCTACAGAGAAACACAAAGAATAGGTGGGGAGAAGATGGACAAATGGTTTCCTTTATTTGTATGAATATTGCCCTTAGCATAGATCCACATTTTGATGGAAATTCACATTTGTGATTAGTATTGAAGCCTGCTTCAAAATCTCCATCTCTGTTTTTTCAATTTTTGGGGGGGTTGTTGATGGATTTTTATTATTTATTTATATATGGTACTGAGAATCATGTGCCTCACACATGCTAGACAAGTGATCTACCACTGAGCTACAACCCCATCCCCTCCACCTCTGTTTTTATGGTCAGGGCTTTTGCTGCACTTGTAGATAGATACCTTTATTTTCCAGAAACCCTTTCAAATCTTAATGTCATTACAGCAATAACAGCACAGAACAAAGAAGAATGTTTTAAAGAATAACCTTTTTTCTTTTTAAATTATTTTTCAGGAGGGAAGTAGTAACCAATGTGAATTCCTCTGAATGAAATGAATCCCTGCAGCTCTCAGACTGAACTCTGGTTTTCAGAGGAGGAAATAATAGCCCTGGTATACTCAGAAGTACTTCTAAATTATGCAAACTTATTTTTTTACCCCAAGATTGTAAAGGGAGACATAACTATAAAAAATGCCAATAGGTTTTTATAGGCAAATAGGTACAGAGGTAAAATAATGCATATTTTTTATCTCACTAAGAAAATATATCTCCCTTCATATTCATAGGGGATGGATCCCAGGAGCCCCAAGAGATACCAGAAACCCATGGATTTTCATATCTCTTATATAAAATGGTATAGCATTTGTATATAATCTATGTACATCCTCCCATATACTTTAAATCATCTATTACTTATAATTCCTAATACAATGTAAATTCTATATGAATAGTTATTATACTCTATTTTTTAAAGAATAATGACAGAATTTTTAAAATATTTCAATTTGAAGTTGGTTGAATCTGTGGTTACAGAACGAAGCAGAGGCCTGACTGTATGTAACTTTAGCACACATTTTAGAAACATGGTAACTATTTATTTTGCTTCAGGAACTTTCCATGCTTACAACCCAGAAACCACACACACACACACACACACACACGCACATACACACACACATACACACACACACATCATTCAACCAGAAGGACTTTGGTTTTTATAGTTTTAGGAGTGACACAAAGTCAGATAATTTATAGTCTGCAAGAATATTTTTTCAGAACTTCAAAACCAAAACCAAAACCAAAAACCAGGAATGAATATGAAGGAAGCCTACTTGAGAGGTTTACCCAGGTAAATCTGCTAATATTATAGCACTTTCCCTCTTTAATCCCCAAATCTCTTCCCATCAACTTTGTTTAAAATAATTCATTTTATTTTGTTACTCTTAGTGAAACTTCACTGAAGATATATTAATTTTATAGACATTTCTGGCAGATTTATGAGGCATTTATTCAAATATTCATGCCACCTGCTATAAATGCTATCTAGACTCCAACTTCTAGAAAGGACAAAAGGAAATTGATTTGGATGCCTTTTTCTCTACCTACTCTATGAAAGAAATAATTGATTTGTTTTGCCAAGGATTGTTTTTTTTAATGCCTACTGGATAATACAAAAATGGGATTGTATTAGTTATCTATTGCTGCATAACAAATGATCCCAAAATGTAATGACCTAAAACAACAACATGTATTATCTCTAGCTCTGAAATCTGAATGTGGTCTATCAAGGGCTCCTAGTCCAGGCTTTCTAACAGGGCTACAGTCAAGGAGTTCACCAGGGCTATGTTCTCATGTCAAGGTTCCAGTGAGAAAGTATCTTCATCAAATTTCCATTACAAGAATCTTGGCAGGATTCAGGTCCTTGAAGACTTGTGAAGTCAGACCTTCAGATAGCTAGAGATGATCCTTAGTTCTATATGCTTTGCCTTCTCTACAAGGCAGCTCATGTGATGGCAACTTGATTTATCAGAGCAAGCACAAGAGAAGAATTAGAGGACTCCTAAGAGATCAACCACTGTTGTTTTGTTTTGTAATTCAATGTTGAAAGTGACATTCCATCATTTTTGCCATATCATTTTCATTAAAAGCAAGTCATTAACTGGATCAATGCTCTAGTATAGAATATGGAAGCAAGAATCACTTGGAATCATTTCAAAGACTCTCTGCTACAGGGATAGATACATTTTGGAGAAGGGAGAAAATGAATGGTTGAGGTGCATTCGTGGAGACAGTAGGAAAATATTAAAACCTAGGTCCAGCATACTTTAAACACAGTCCTAAAAGTAACTGTTTATTAATGCCCTTGAAGGAGACACTCTTATCTGTAATTTACAACAGAAGAATTAGGAATTTGCCTAATGATTCACAGCCCTCCCAGCTAATGTCAGAGTATGAGTCAAGACATTACAACCCTAAGTCTCATATTTCATTACTGTACTAGAAGAAGAAAGGTAGGAATTGTTTCAGGAAAGGAGCTATAAAAGTGCCAGAGATAAATGATTCTCTCAATCATATAATTATCATCAATTTCATTGAACAAAAAGAAACTTTTTCCTCCTCTTTCACTGCTTTCTGTGTCATTCTTGAAATCAACTTTAATTAGCATTGCTCCTATCATAGACCAGATTCATAACATTTTAATTGAAAAATTTACTAATATAATTGTAGATTTACATGAAGTTGAAAGGAATACAGAAGAATATACACATATATTTACATATATATGTGTGTGTATGCATGTATATATGTATGTGTATATATATATGTGTATATATATATATATCCCATTACATTTGTTACCCATTGTAGGTATAATACTGACCACATACTTAGTGACTTAAAACAACAGAAGTCTACTACCTATAAATTTCAAAGATAGATATCCAAAATGAGTTGCAATCCACTGAAACAACAGTGAGGGGGGCATAATTCACATGCCATTGAGGAGGCTTCAAAAGCATCTGCTTTCTTGCTTTTTCTAGCTGCTAGAAGCTGCCTCCATGCCTTGGCTTGGGAAATCCTGACAGTAATTGCATTGCTCTACTAGCTACTTCCATCCCCTGCCCTCTCTTTCCCTTAAAAATACCTGTGCAATCATATTGTACCCACCTGTATAAGGCAGGAAATTCTCCCCCTGTAAAGATCCTCAACTTAAGCAAACATGCAAAGCTTCTCCTGCCATGAAAGGGAATATATTCACTGATTCCAGGGATTAGAACAAGAACATCTTGGGAACCCATTTTCCTGCTTACCACTCCTGGATTCCCAATGATAACAACTAAAATTCAGCAATATCACAACCTGATTATTAATTTTGAAGCAATCTACCAATCCTATTCAAATGGCTTCAATCAATGAAATTAAACATTTTTATTTCTCTTCTATATTCTGGATGATTATGTAGGATAGATATGTTTTTCTCTCCTTTAAACTCTTGGTTGAATTCTCTAGCTTAATCTTCTGGACCTGGAATACATCTTTTTTAGTAGCAATCTAGCAACACATTCAATTTTAAAATAGTAAAAGGACCATTTAGATTATCTGTTTCATCTTGGTTGAGTTTGAATTTGAACAGTTTGTAGTTTCATAGTCATCGGTCCATTTCTTGTAAGTTTATGAGCTAAAGTTATTGGTAATATTCCTTTTTAATTTTTTTCATTTGCTATGAGATCTGCAGTGATATCCTCTTTTTATTCTGATATTGGAAATTCATTTCTTCTCTCTTTATTTTAGTCAATTTGGAGTAGATTTATTAAGTTTATTAATTTTCTAAGAATCTGCTTTTTATTTTTTTAGTTGTAGATATTTATTTATTTATTGGTGCTAGGAATTGAACCCAGGACCTTGTGCATGTGAGGCAACACAGAATACTATTTTACTTACAAATTTTATAAATTACATTTGATAATTAAACAAAAATGGTAACACCATCTTATACTAGATAATGTTATTTAAAAGTAAAATAACTCATGATTGAAAATGCTTTTCATTTTGTATTTCAAAAATATTTTACCTCTTTTGTTAGATTGATTCCCAGGTATTTTATTTTTTTTTCTGAGGCTATTGTGAAGGGAGTAGTTTTCCTAATTTCTTTTTCAGTGTATTCATTACTGATGTATAGGAATGCGTTTAATTTATGGGTGTTGATTTTATATCCTGCTACCTACTGAATTCATTAATTAGTTCTAGAAATTTTCTGGTAGAATTTTTTGGATCTTCTAGATATAGAATCATGTCATCAGCAAATAGTGACAGTTTGAGTTCTTCTTTACCTATTTGTATCCCTTTAATTTCTGTCTTTTGTCTAATTGCTCTGTCTATAGTTTCAAGGATGATATTAAATAGAAATGGTGAAGGAGGATATCCTTAGCTTGTTCCACTTTTTAGCAGTAGTGCTTTCCATTTTTCTCCATTTAGAATGATGCTGGCCTTGGGTTTAGCATAGATAGCTCTTACAATGTTGAGGTATGTTTTTACTATTCCTAGTTTTTCTAGTGTTTTGAACATGAAGGCATGCTGTATTTTGTCAAATGCTTTTCCTGCATTTATTGAGATGATCATGATTCTTGTTTTTAAGTCTATTAATATGATGAATTACGTTTGATTTCTGTATGTTGAACCAACGTGCATCCCTGGGATGAATCCCACTTGATCCTGGCACACTATCTTTTTCATGTGTTTTTGTATGCGATTTGCCAGAATTTTACTGAGAATTTTTGCATCTATGTTTATCAGAGATATTGGTCTGAAGTATTCTTTCTTTGATGGTTTTGTTATCAGGGTGATATTAACTTCATAGAATGAGTTTGGAAGGGTTCCCTCCTTTTGCTATTTCTTAGAATACTTTGAGGAGTATTGGTATTAATTTTTCTTTGAAAGTCTTATAGAACTAAGCTGAGAATCCATCTGGTCCTGAGATTTTCTTGGTTGGTAGGGCTTTTGATGGTGTTCTCTATTACATTACTTGAAACTGATCTATTTAAAGCATGTATGACCTCCTCATTCAGTTTGGGTAGGTCATATGTCTCTAGAAATTTGTCAATGTCTTCGATCCTTTCTATTTTATTAGAGTATAAATTTTCAAAATAATTTCTAATTATCTTCTGTATTTCAGATGTGTTCATTGTGATGTTTCATTCTTCATCTTGTATTTTAGTAATTTGAGTTTTCTCTCTTTTTCTTTTTGTTACCATGGCCAGGGTTTTATCTATTTTATTTACTTCTTCAAAGAACCAGCTTTTTGTTTTGACAATATTTTCAATGACTTCTTTTTTTATTATTTCATTAATTTCAGCTCTGATTTTCATAATAGCCTCAATCTAACAAAAGAGGTGAAAGGCCGCTACCATGAAAACTACATAATACTAAAGAAAGAAACTGAAGAAAATATCAGAAGATGGAAATATCTCCTATGTTCCTGGAGAGGCTGAATTAATATTGTCAAAATGGCCATACTACCAAAAGTGTTTTACAGACTTAATGCAATTCCTATTAAACTCCCAGTTACAAATTCTTCATAGAAATAGAAAAAGCAATCATAAAATTTGTTTGGAAAAATAAGAGACCCAGAATAGCTAAAGAAATCCTTAGCAAGAAAAGTGCCAGACCTTAAATTATACTACAGAGCTATAGTAACAACAATGGAGTATTGGCACCAAAATAGACTTGTTGACCAATGGTACAGAATAGAGGATACAGAGACAAACCCACATAAATATGGTTATCTCATATTAGACAAGGGTGCCAAAAACATTCACTGGAGAAAAGATAGCCTATTCAACAAATGGTGCTAGCAAAAGTAGAAATTCATATGTAGCAAAATGAAATTAAACCTCTCTCTCTCACCTTGCAAAAAAGGCAACTCAAAGTGATCAAAGACTTAGGCATTAGAACAGAGACCCTGCACCTAATAGAAGAAAAAGTAGGCCCAAATCTTCACCACGTCAGCCTAGGATCTGACTTCCTTAACAAGACTCCTGAAGTGCAAGAAGTAAAATCAAGAATCAATAAGTTGGATGGATTCAAATTAAAAAGCTTCTTCTCGGCAAAGGAAACAATTGACAATGTGAGGAGAAAGCTTACAGATTGAGAGAAAATCTTTACCACGTACACTTCTGATAAAGCATTAATATCTAGGATATATAAAGAACTCAAAAAACTTAACACCAAAACCCCCCAAATAACCCAATCAATAAATGGGCTAAATAACTGAACAGATATTTTACAGAAGAAGAAATACAACTTATCAACAAATATATAAAAAAAGTATTCAACATCTCTAACAATTAGAGAAATGCAAAACTACTCTAAGATTTCATCTCACTCCTGTCAAAATGGTAATCATCAAGAACACAGGCAACAATAAATGTTGGTGAGGATGTGGTGAAAATGGACACTCATACATTTGTGGTGGGACTGCAAATTGGTGCACCACAATGGAAAGCAGTATGGAGATCCTACAGAAAATTGGAAATAGAACCACCATTTGACCCAGCCATTCCACTCCTTGATTTATACACAAAGACTTAAAATCAGCATACTATAGTGACACTAGCTAGACTATGGAACCAACCTACATGTCCCTCAATAGATGAATGAATAAAAAAAGTGGTATATATATTCAATGGAATATCACTCAGCTTTAAAGAAGAGTAAAATTATGGCATTTGCCAGTAAATGATTGGAGTTGGGAAATATCATGCTAAGCGAAATAAGCCAATCCCACAAAACCGAAGGCTGAATGTTTTCTCTAATATGCAGATGCTAATTCACAATAAGACAGGGGCACTAGGGAAGAATGTGTTACCTTAGATTAGGTAGAGGGAAGTGATGGGAGGGGAGGGGAGGGGATATGGGGATAGGAAAGGTACTAGAATTAAATAGACATTATTACTGTATGTATATATGTATCTATATAACCAATATGATTCTGCAACATGTGCACTCAAAAAAATGAGAAATTAAATTCCATCTATGTATGATATATCAAAGTGCATAAATGCATTCTACTGTCATGTATAACTAATTAAAACAAACAAAATTTTTAAAAAGACACACACATATTGTAAGACAAACAAACAAACAAAAAGTGTACTACTTCTTCCTGGCTTCCTTGATTTCTGATGGAAATTGACATTAGAGTTAATATTCCCCTACAGATAATGGCTTATTTCTCTCTAGTTGCATTCAGGGTCTTTCTTTTGCTTTTATATTTCAGATGATATGAATCTCCATGCATTTTACATCTTAGGTATTTCTTTCTTGAAGTTTTGTATCTTTTTCCAAAGTTGGGAAGTGGGAAGTTTTCAGTTATGTTTCAGCCATTCTTTTTTTCCCCTCCTGGGACTGTGACGATATGGATATTGAAACTTTAATCATGTTTCTACCGGTCTCTTAGTGTCTGTTCTCCTTATCCTCTTCTTCTACTTTTAGTCTACTTTCTGTTTTTTAAGTTAGGTGAATTATATTGATTCGTCCACATGTTCCTTTATTCTATTCTCCTGTCATCTGTACTTTAATTTTGACCCTACACAGTATTTTTTTAAAATTTCTGATATTGTAGTTTCACTGTAATGTCCATTTGATTCTTTTGCAGGATCTATATTTGGGGTAACATTTTCTCTTCTTTCCTTTTTCCCATTTGTTTCCAGAAAAATCTATAGTTTATTGTTGAGGATTTTCATGATAGCTGATTTAAAATACTCATCAGAAAATTTCAACATCTGCTTCATCTTGTTGTTGATTATTGTCAATTATATTTATATTGTACATTTCTTCATTCTTGGTGTGATGAATGATTTTCCTGGACATGCTATCATATTAGGAGTCCTTGAATTATATTTAAATTTAAATCTTTCACCTTAGCTTGAAGTTACCCACTTTAGATGAAAGTCTAGCTCTGGTCTGCTTTGTGAGCTGGAGATTTTTGATAGTTTAATTGTCAGAGCCTGAAATATAATTGTGGTCTATTTAGTCTGTTTTAAGGGTCTGATGCCCTTCAAGCTCCCACTGGTTTCTGCTGATGCTATCTGAAGAGTAACCTAAAAGTTCACCTAGACTGGACCACCAGATGTTTCCCAGTGGAGCTCTGGCAAGGATAAGTTTTTCCCTTGTAGGATGTTCCTTTATGGTTGGATCCCCTTATTGATATCCCCAACCTTCAGATGTCACAGTATGACTGTTTTGGATGGAGGAAGGGATTCTCATACCAATAAGGACTGGGAGGATTTCTCAGTCAGAATGCCTTCCTTGTCTGGGTTCCTCCTACCAGTTCTGTCTGGTACACTGGGGTTCCTAATGCAAGCAAGAAGTCTCAAGTCTGCAAGTCATTCCAGTCAAAAGCATCCTGTGGCAGGATCCTCTTTTTTCAGAAGACTTGGAGAGTGTTTTTGGGACCAGTCACTTGTAGTGGTGGGATCCTTACATTTGTGTCCCTTCTACCTCCTGATGTTCCTGAAAGGGTGAGTCTCAGGACTGGCAAAAAAAGTTTCTGAAAACCACTCCCCTTCCTATGGTCTCTCTTGCTAGTGTCATCATTGGCTTTGGTATCTTCCTATAGATGAGGAAGTCTTAATCACAGTAGGAAAGAGAATCTTTCCCTGGTTGACTGTTATTTGAAGCCTCCAAATTGATTCCATCATGAGGCCTGCCAGTTCTGTTTCCTGTGGGCTCTGGTTCCATCTAGGAGAATCATGGGCCAATCTAGGCTCTCTTTTGTTGCTAGCCTGGATAACTGTTGGACAAAGTCCACAAGACACTCTTGAGCTGTGCTGTTTCTTCAATCCTGAGGTCCCTAACCAGTTCACCGTCTTACTTTCTGAGATCTCCCGGATTGCTTCCTATATGGTCTGAATGTGTCTTCTTAAACTTTGTTTGAGGAAATCTAATTCCCAAAGAGATAATATTATAAAGTAGTGTGTTTTGGGTGGCAGATCTCTCATGAATAAAATTAGAGCCCTTATTAAAGAGGCCCTGAAAAGTTCTCTACCCCTTCACCATGTAAGTTCTCAGAGAGGAAACAACCATTCACAAACTGGAATGTGGGCTCACCAGGCATTAAATCTGCCAGGGCTTTCATCCTGGATTTCATCTCCAGCAGAACAGTTAAAAAATAAATATATTTTGCTCATAAGATTCCAGTTTGGGGACTTTTTTTTTAATAATAGCATCAATGGACTACTTTTTGTGCTATATTCTGAGTTTATAGATTATATTTAGTTGTACTAATTTCATTTAATTTAGGGAAAGAGTAAGAATGAATGGATTCACACTATCTTCTCCTAACCTAAACTCCAAATTTTTTTTTCAGAAACACTTTCTTGAATCTGAAAATTCTTCTGAGTATTGAATTCAGTGTCAGTAAATGTGACATGTAAATTGGGTAGGGTAAGGTAACTCATACAGCCTCATCTTTTCCCACTCAATTCCATCATATTTTGAGGATGTCAAGACAAAGAGGCACTCATATAATTAAATCCACAATGAAAAACTTTAAAATGCTTTACAAAAAGTAGTTTAACTTCATCACTATGTAAATCTGTATGCATTTTATTTTCCCAGACAAGTGAGACAATAAATCCAGACAAGATAAAAAGTACATGGACTTGTATCAGTTTAATGTGATATAAAATATACTGCAACTAATTCCTATTTTGCTGGCAGTTTTGATTGATTTTAAAAGATGACCATATCCAAGCAACCTAACATATTTCATTTTGAAGCATTTCATAATGCTTCAAAAAATCCTGAATATTTCATGCATCCATCAAAATGCATCCATTTGTGCTAGGTTGAATAATTAGTTCCCAAAGATATTTATGTCTAATATGAAAACACTATTGGAAAAGGGCTACATAAAAATATTATTTTTTACTTTGATCAGAAGAGCAAGATTTTATTCTGGACATAGGTGGCTGCATGCTCATTCCCCTCTACTTAGAAAAGATTTTTAAGGAAAAAATATATGCATGCGCTTAGAAAGAGAGAGAGAGAGAGAGAGAGAGAGAGGACGTGCAAGTATAAATATGTTCCATGCATCTTTTGATTTTAACTGATGAATACTGTGGCCTTCCTGCTCAGGATGAAACAAAAGAAAAAACTCTTCCATATTGCAAAGTCATCTGCAGAAGTGCAAGCAAAGGGTAATTTGAAGATGGCCTTTACAGTGTTTAATGAGTCTAAGTCATCAGAAGTGGCATCCACAACCTCTACAAACTTATACCACACAAAAAGTAAAATAAAATACGCAACTCAGAACCTGAACATTTCACAGAATGCATCCATCTGTGCTAGGTTGAATAATTAGTTCCCAAAGATATTTGTGTCCACGTTCCCAGAACCTGTAATTGTTAACTTATGTGATAAAAGGGGATTTACACATGTAATTACGAGGAGTATCATTAGGTAGGGAGATTTTTCTGGATTACCAGGGTATGTCTGACATAATCATAAGAGTCCTCAAAAAAGGAGGGTTGGAGTCAGAGATGTGACCACAAAGGCAGAGACTAGGGTGAGGTAAGGAAAAGGCCAAGAGCTAAAGCATGCAGGAGGTGGCCTCTAGAAGTTGACAAGGCAAGGAAATGGTCTCCCCTCGCCACCCTGCAGGGCCTCCAGAAGGAACAGAGCCCTGCTGACAATCTGATTTTATACCTTCTGAATTCCAGAACTATAAGGGAACAAATTTCTCTTATTTTAAGCTATTCTGTTTGTGATGATTTGTTACTGCAGCAGTAAGAAACTGGTAAAACTTCCAAGTTAGTTTTCCTTGAATTTTATTCACTTGTATGCTTTCATCAAATCTTCCTTTCCATCCTCTTTCCCATAACCCTAATTTTTTTTCTACTTGACAAATACTTTCTGGCATTAGTCTTTGAAACCACATTTACTGAGAATAATGCTTCAAAAATCCTCTGAAAGCTTTGTTAAAAGAAAATTTTAGATAAATTTAGTAGAGTTGAATTTAACAAAGAATTTGCTCATTTGCAATCAGAGAAGTCCTCAGAACCAGAATAAGTTCAGAGAAAATTCTGCCATGTATCTGGAAACCATTTGTTGTTAGAATATAGAAATGAATAGGTAGGAAGGGTGGGAAGGTGGTGGAATAGAGGAAGTCCTGTTTGTGGCTGCTCTGTGACATGAAACCAAGAAAGTAGATAGGCAGCTTCTCTACAAGGTCTCACCTAGATGAAATACAACATCTTAGAGAGTATGAGAAGATCACTATACGGTAGATTTTCACAGAAATCACCAGGACGACCCACGCAGAAATCAGAGCCTCTGGGCTCAAGTAAGTCTCCAGACTCTGGACCCAAAGCCCACAGTTCTAGCTCATGAATGGCTCACAAGTGGCTTAGCAGAAACACCTATCAGCACCTCTGCAGAACTCCAGACTGCACCCTGCTCCCATGCAGGTCACTAGCTGCTACCTATCCAATGCACAAGGCCATCACCCAGCTCCCTACACATACCAGACACCCTGACCTGGAAGCATATATACACAATGGAATTTTACTCAGCAATAAAAGAGAATAAAATCATGGCATTTGCAGCTAAATGGATGGCATTGGAGAAGATGATGCTAAGTGAAGTTAGACAATCCCCCAAAACAAATGCTGAATGTTTTCTCTGATATAAGGAGGCTGACTCATAGTGGGGTAGGGAGGGGGAGCATGGGAGGAATAGATGAATTTTAGATAGGGAAGAAGGGAGGGAGGGAGAGGGAGGGAAAGAGAGGAGGCAGGGGATTAGCAAGAATGGTGGAATGTGATGGACATTATTATCCAAAGTACATGTATGAAGACACGAATTGGGTGTCAACCTACTTTATATTCAAACAGAGATATGAAAAATTGTGGTATATATGTTTAATAAGAATTGTAATGCAAAAAAAACACAAAGTACATGTATAAAGACATGAATTGGCATGAAACATACTTTATATACAAACATGTGAAAAATTACGCTCTATATGTGTAATAAGAATTGTAATTAACATGTACTCAAAAATTCTTCTTGAACAATGTACATTATTACATTTATATGTGCTCCACGTCAAAGGAAAAATTAGACTAACAGTACTTGAAGAAAATTGAAACAAAATGTTAAATGTGTTTTTACCTATTTAGATTCCCACCACCTAGAATAGTTAATATCTGTCAAATAATAATAAATTGAATAGAATAGAAATACAAACTACTACTTCTTATTTGTAATAAGTTATCAAGACTAGGTGACTTCTCAGCTTGAACTCACCAGCTAAATCTAGTTCTTTTTTACCTTTTTTTTCTTTTTTCTTTTCTTTCTTTTTTTTTTTTGATACCAGGGATTGAACTCAGGGGCACTCAGCCACTGAGCCACATCCCCAGCCCTATTTTTGTATTTTATTTAGAGACAGGGTCTCGCTGAGTTTCTTAGCCCTAACATTGATGAGGCTGGCTTTGAACTTGTGATCCTCCTTGTTTCAGCCTCTTTTTTTTTTAACTTTTAAATATATACAATGACCTCATTCTGGCATTTTATTTGACTCATAAAGTAAAACCTCAAAATTATAGTCTAAAGCATACGGTTAAGGGGGAATTTTTAAATTAAAATTTTTAATTTAGCTATAGGCTTATTAGTGATCATTTTAGCGTGGTTATGGTAATCAAGACAGAGTATACACTCATTTTAAAGAAAGCACCATGAGTAATTTCCTCCATAATTGTGTCAAAAGGGAGGCTTGGAAGGGCACCAGATAAGGTAGAGTACATCTAGTGTGGTTATTTTTGGAAGGAAGGGATAAAAAATTCAATATGGAACACATTATAAAAAATTGATATAGATCAAGTCCCATTCCATCTGAACCTGCAGGGCATCTGGAATGTTTGCTGTGATGAGAATTTCTCATGAACACACAGCTGGAAATTCCATTCCCAGACGGATGATGGTAAGCAAATATTGTTCTCTGTAGTGAATAAAAAAAACCATAGAAGATTAAATTTTAATAGTATGAGGAAAAGAAGCATTTCACCTGTAAGTGTTCCTTCTTTACTGCCTTACTCCTTTCCAAACTTCTGAATCATTTTGAATCATTTGGCCCACTCACATTGACTTTGAGAACTGGTAAATCTGATTTTTTCCCCTTAAATATATTTTTGAAATTGCAGGCTTGAGGAGAAAGAATTGTTTTTAGTAATGAAATATAATATGCAATGTTAAATACCCTATGTAGCAGTATTTTCTTCAGTATCTCTTATATTGAAACCAGAGGCATTTAAAAAAGGAATGAAGGAAAGAGGGAGGGAAAGAAGGAAGAAAGGAAAAGTAAAATGAAAAGAAAATATAGATGAAATAGTAAAGCCAAAAAAGAAAATAAGAGAGAAAGAAACTGTTAACTGTACTAGTAATTATAGAAAATTATGGTAAAATGATAAACAGTATTATTATGTCATAAAATAAATTTATTTTGTCTTATATTTTTAAGGGAAGATTGCAATTACTGGTTTAAAAATAAATCAATAAAAGATCTTAATTTTACATCTGCATATGTATGTGTATATATATTATAATATCCACATAAAACATTCTGAAATTAAGGTGATAGATTTTAATATTTTTTAAAGAGAGAGAGAGAGAGAGAGAGAGAGAGAGAGAGAGAGACAGAGAGAATGAATGAGAGAATTTTTTAACATTTTTTAGTTTTCAGTGGACACATCTTTATTTTATTTTATTTTTTTAATGTGGTGCTGAGGGTCGAACCCAGCGCCCTACACATGCCAGGTAAGTGCGCTACCACTTGAGCCACATCCCCTGCCCCAAGGTGATAGATTTTAAAAAATTATTTCACAGAATGTTATTATGCATTAAATCTAATATTTCCAAAATTTTTGCCCACTGTATTGCTAGATCATGATTTCTCCCAAACACTGTCATTATCATGTTCTCTTTCTCCTCTTCCTTCATTGGCTTCTGGAGATGTTTGGATCAAACAGAACAATTTAACATCCCATTTAAGGCTTTATAATGTTTTCTTATTTCATTTATCCTTCCATTCCTTCCTTCCTCTTTTCTCCTCTTCATCTCCCTGACACTAGTAGGATATTAAGCCCTATTGTGTGTTAGACTATTCTAAGTGTGGGTGCTACTTCAAGGAATGGAGTAGTCAGGACCTCTGGCATAGGGTCTTCCTGATATGGGGAAGAACATGTAACAGAATAAGCAATACCAACTCTGAGAAGTGCAACTACAGGAGGCGTAAGGTTATATCCTGGAGGTGAATTTCAATCTTGTTGCCTTAATTAAAACATGAATGACTTCAGAAGTTATATGATCTCTGTGAGACTATATAATTTTTAAACTATGAAGGCAGACTAAGAATAAGAAGAATGATAATAACTGCTTTATAGAGTCAGTAAGAATACAGAGAAAATATTTATCACCCTATAACAGGATACTATAGAATCTCATAAAATTTAGCTTCTGTCATTACCATTACTAATATTGCTATTGTTAAGGCTATAATGATAATATATATAATATAAGGCTATAAATAATATACAGGCATTTGGGGTTACAGCTGTACTTGAGAACTACCAGCCAACTTTCTACCACTTATAAAGGTGATGTTTTGCTGTTTGTATAGGTGCTGGAAACTGAACCTGAGACTTGTGCATGTTATACTATACCCCCAACCCCCAAACAGTTATTTGATAATCAAAAAATCATTCCCCTGGAATTTAGTTGACCAGGAATAAGTAACCAGAATATCTAAAAATGGCTAATGAAGTGATTTTTATCTTGGTGCTTTCCAAAGTTAGGCAGGGGAGGGTGAGTTTTTTATGTGTCAGTATATAACCTAATGAATTTGTGCAATCTATCCAGAGAGGAGGAAAAAAAAACCCACCCAGGCTCATAGTCCACTGCTGCTCTAGGGCCAGGGAGCATTGGCGCAGCACATACTTCCTAGCTTTTGATTGGCTGCCTGTCTGATCTGCTTCTTTTCAACCTGACAAGGGTCGATAAAGCATTGCCAAGAACAAAGAGGATGTGCAGAATAAAAATGGCAATGAAGAAACTGAGAATCTGAGTCATTCTTCATTCTAGTGAATAAAGGATAGAACATTCATTCTAGGACATGCATTTATTTTCAGCTCTAATTATTACTATTGAAATTCATACACAAGGTAACACATGAAGCAAGAGTTATAGCTTTGCTCATCACTGTGACCTGGGGAACCAGAAAAGGAAAATAAAAATGGTTGGAGAAATGAGATCTTAGATTGGTATTTCCATACATTTTTTCATAGATACTTTCAAGCTCATTAGTGAAATTATATTGAAAAAAAATGAAATAAGCCTTCAAAAGAGGTTTCAGAATTACAGTGGTTATTATTTAAAGGGAAATGATCTGCATTTCTTTGCAGAGATATGATTCTGCTGATATAAAAAGTACAAAACAGGGAAACAGATGTTGGTCAGAGAGGAAGGGACTGACTTTGAGGAGCAGCTTCATCAATAGAAACAGTCCTGGGCCAGAAATTAGGGATCTCAGAGGAAAGTCCAATACAGCTTTAGCTGTCAATAAAACCCAAGGCCACTTAAGACATAAACCCTCTGACATCCAATATTTTCATCTGTCATATGCAGGGAGTCTTTAAAACCTTCCTCATATTTCTCAAAAGGACTCCTGCCCATCAAAGAGTAACCAGTTGCAGTTCTCTTCATAAGCTGTAACAAAAGCTGCTTTGAAGACCCATGATTCATTTAACTACACCTGATAGATGTTTGGTTTGAATTTACACTTTTATCAAAGAATAGTCTTGCTTTTTAATCTGCAGGGCCCAATTCTTACTTGATTTGTCAATGTCATCATTTTTAATCAAAACATTGCACTTCTTCCATTCCTATTTCTCATCATCTGTTTTCTTCTGGGTTTTGCTGGGAAGACACACTGAACCTTAAACCCTTTCCACTCCTCATGTACGAAGTATGGGCTGGGGATGGGAAGCATTGGTATCTAGGAAGAGTTTGTTGGAAATGCACATTTTGAGACTCTACTCTAAACATTACCAATCCAGTATGCATTTTAACAAGGATCCCAGAAAATTCCTTTTGCATAGTAGGTATGAGAAACACTGACCACATGCAACTTAACTGGTCCCTGGTCTGATACTCACTATCTGTTGCACAATCTTGAACAGGGTAGGAGCAGCCATCGAAACAAAGAAAACAGGCTTTCAAAATTGGGAGGGTTATCTCTGGAGGTCAAGTTCAAGGTGAACCTTTTATACCTAAACTGAGAGAAAGAGTATACACAGGACTCAATCTGCTGGCTGGAATGGTGGATACTTTTCAATAATACCATTTTAGCAAAAATGTACTTTGCTACCAAACTTTTTCATTTTCACTCTCTAGCCCATGGAAAAGGTAATCACAGTTTCCCTGGGTCACCCTTAGGCTTTGGACTCTCAGGTTCCCATGTGTGTGTCATGTATTTACAGTAGAGAAATAGCTATAAGCTGCTCATTTGAGACGATGGCCATCTGGGTTGTTCTAGTAATGGCTTGGCTAATTTACCAACTTTTGCCTTGGTTCCCCCACTATGGAGCAGGAGATGGTGCATCTTTTCAGAGACCTTTAACAGGCTCAGCTGAAACATTTCTGAGAAGCAAACAGCATTAATGTGCACTGCATACCAAAACAACACCATTCTCTGAGCTCTTTCTGAATCTGAAACTGAAACTCAAATTAGCAGGGGGCACTGGCCTAAGCCAGGCCTTGCTCAATGGTTTATTCCCACAGGCAGCCTTGCAGATTGTGAACCCTAAGCACTTCATTCTCTGTAGAGGTAAAAATTCAAGTAAAAGATGTGGGGTTAGAGGTTCTGGGTTTGAGCCCCAGTTCCTCTATTTACTATTTGAATGCATACCAGCTACTACACCAATGCTCTAGGCTTCTGTCTCCTCTTTTCAAGTGGCTTTAATTCTACATAATTCTATATTTTCTGTCTGCTCTTTATGATTGTTTTAGTGACCACCTTCCCACTTTGGCAGCACATATTTTGTTGTTGTTGTTGTTCAATTTGTTTTTTTTTTTTTTCTCTCCTAAGACCAGAGGTTCTTCATTTTGGTGCCCAAGAGGCTAAATGGAAGGGGGTTCTAATTACAGCCCTTGTCTGTGAACAAGCCATTAGCACAGAGTCCACAGTCACCATGGCCAGGCTCCATAGTTGGCAGATAGTACACTAATATGGTGGCATAATAGGTGACTCTCAAGGTGGCCAGGAAATGATGTAACCCAGATGCTCTCTTCCTCCTCACTCCAGATGTTCTCTTCTTCCTCACCCCACTGGGACAAGATGTGTAGAAGCGCTATTGCAACTTGATTCCACAAGAAAACAAATTGAGGACAAAGCCAAATGAGTAGCTGAGTTGGAGCCCTAATAATACAATTGACTTCTGGATTAAGCTACAGCTAAATATAATTTTTCTTTGTACTTTTTCAATTCGTGGAGCCGATTCTCTAAACTGGTTAAGCTGGTCTGAGTCTGACTTTTTCTATTTTAGGATATCTAATATAAGAACTAATGTGGGGCTGGGGATGTGGCTCAAGTGGTAGCGCGCTCGCCTGGCATGCGTGCGGCCCGGGTTCGATTCTCAGCACCACGTACAAGCAAAGATGTTGTGTCCGCCAATAACTAAAAAATAAATATTAAAAAATTCTCTCTCTCTCTCTCTCTCTCTCTCTCTCTCTCTCTCTCTCTCTCCTCTCTCACTCTCTCTTTTAAAAAAAAAGAACTAATGTAAACAAGTGGTCTCAACAGAACCTTCTTCAGATACCCAAGTTTTCATGTGATTTTAACATATTATTTAAAATTCTCCCTATTCCAAATGACTTGAAATGTGATTCCTAAAGAGAGTTCTTTGAAGGCTGACATAAAATACATAGCAATGTTTTATAAATTGTGAAGCACTACACAAATCAGAGATATTTTTCATAGAGTAATGAGTCATAAGGGAACAGACTGGTTCTGTGTTTTTTTATTTATTCAATGTCAAAAAAAACAATGAAATCTGTTGGACTTATTCTACAAATACTGAGTGCACAGACACATTTTTTACTTAATTTCAGAGTTCATGGACAAACTACACAGGATGCTCATTATTTCTTCAGGACTGATCTTCCAGGATCGGTTCTAGATTTGTACTCCATGGACCCATATCTTTCCAAAATATTTAAAACCATATACCATCCTAAACCCCAATGAGTTCTAATAATTTTCCTACTGACCAGAACATACTAGGCAATTCCCACATGTGAGCTGCATGGGAATTCAGCAAAAGCTCCATTACAATGAAAGCCATAATTAAGGCTGTTCAGCTAAGGTCCACTGTCCCCCTTTTCCTTCTGTACTGTCTTTCATCTCTCCTTATTTTATAACGGGGATAACAATCGAGGAGGACTCCCAGATCCCAGTTGGATGGTTTCCTTCCCACTGGGAAAAATCTTAAAAGTTCAGCGCCACAAAAATCAATTGCATTGACATAAAGTTAATATTTGAATGTAAAAATGTACATTAAACAGGGCAAGGTGGGGAAATTTTTGATGGGCATCTAAAACACAGATTAAAATGGAAAAGACTATAATAATTGAACTCAAGATCTTACTTATAGAATAATTTTATATCTCTCTAGAAGGTACTGCAGAGGTATATATTACATAATTTTCCAGCTGAACCAGAGAAAGGAGATGAAAACAAAAAGATAAGGGGGAAGAACTGGGATTGTGGCTCAGTGGTAGAGAGCTTATCCAGCATGCTTGAGGCACTGGGTTCTATCCCTAGCATCACATAAAAAATACTAAATAAAGGTGTTGTGTCCATCTACAACTAAAAAAAAGTAAAAACAAACAAATAAATAAAGATAAGGGGGAAGGGAAAGGGAGCAAGGTTCAAGCCAGTGGAGAAATATTAATATCCTTACTTCATCCATTGAAAACTGTTGGAAAAAATCTTTGACAAAAGAGAGCAAATTAATTTATGGTCCAACCTGGTACAAAAGCTGCAGTTTTGAAGTCAGGAGATTTGAATTTCAATTTCAACTTTTCTGTCTTCTTGCTAAGTAATATGGAATATTTACTTAACTGATTTCTAACTGCTATCCCTGCCTTTACTCTTGGCCCCTGGCCTCAAAGGCTATATGATATTAATATACTGATGTTCCTTCACCTCTGACGGGTTGAGATAAAACTGTTATAAATTCAAAATACCATAAATTCAAAATGCATTGAATACATGTAGCTTACTGAGCATCACAGCTTAGCAACTCACAGTGCCACTTGTTTCCCTTCAAAATCTCCTGGCTAACTAGGAGTTGCAGGTTGCTGCCCTGCCCAGCCCAGCATAGCATCATATATATCATATTCAAACTTCAAAATGTGAACTATCATTTCTACTGCATGTGTATAACTTTTACACTATCATAAAATCAAACATTGTAAGTCTAAATCACTGATGGAGAGGTCTGTATATGTAAACTATATTTACAGTACCATTCCCTAACAGATTACAAACTCAAGAGAAGTAGGAGAGCTTTATCTGTTTGATTCTTTGATGGATTTCCATGAATGAGAAGAAGGCCCAGCATATCACAGGCACCCAATGCATATGTGATTTACATAACTAAATATATTAATTTCTATCAATTTTTAAATCTAGAAATTAAACAGAGTAATATAGTATCACAAATTTTTCTCCATATTAAAATAATATTCTTATTCAACTAATAATGTCTACCAAACAGTAAGTTAACAGTTCTTCTCTATCCTTCCTAATTATCACATTAGAGATTTGACTGAGAGTAATTGGGTTTTGGAAACCAGCTTCTTCACTCCTTGCCATATTTATTGTTTGAGCAACCAACAACCCTACATGATCAGGAAAGATCATGAGTTAGGCTTTGAGGCAAAGTTAGCACATGATTATTTCAAGGGAATTGTACAGTAGAAAATGAATGCAAACACAGGTCTTCAGTGGGAAAAAATGATGGAAAAAAGGCAATGTTAAAATGATATGGGCCAGGTTTGGTGTCACATGCTTGTAATCCCAGCAGCTCAAGAGGCTGAGGGAGGAGGATTGTGAGTTCAAGCCAACCTCAGCAAAGGCAAGGCAATAAGCAACTCAGTGAGATCTTGTCTCTAAATAAAAATACAAAATAGGGCTGGGAGTGTGGCTCAGTGGTTGAGTGCTCCCTAGTTCAATCCCAAGTACCAAAAAAAAAAAAAAAACCTATGGATACCAGCATTATTTAAGGTGAGCCACCAAATCACGTTATCATAGCAACGAGGCAGAGCAAGAAGATCAGTCTACCTGTACTTGTGCAATCCTTAACTACCCATATTGCTGGCTTCTCAAACACACAGTCAAAAGAATGAATTTATGAGGTGAGCAGTAGTAAATGAGAAAGAGTGCTTTAAATTGCACAATTTTGTGAGAAAGAAAGACAATAAGACAAATTCCTTAAATCCTATAGAACATTACATTATATTCTTTGGATTATTTCCTCCCATTAACACAATAATTTATGAACATAATATTTGTCATTACTGAATGTGATAATTTCCCCCAAATTAGAATTTGTCATTTCCACTATTATCTTCCCCCAATAACGTTTCTCTGTGTATTCTCTGAATCAGTACCACCTATTTTATTTTGAAGAGGAAAGAGAGCATATGCATAACTAAATCTTGGAACTGATTAAAGAGTGTCTAAAGGTAATTCTCAAAGTCCAGGCTCATCCATGGTGCTTGCAATTTTGTTGTGATGACTCATAAAAATGCAAGAGCCAAAGAGTTAGGGAAAAGTTCAGCAGAAATGATTTGGGCTTCCATTAAGAGAGTATTGGAGCTCTCTCCTCTATCACACCATTAAGCACCTCATTATCATTAGCTCCCTCTGTCAGTTTTAACAATTTTCTTTTTATCCAAACACCACTTCATTCTCTGACCCAACAAATGCAATTTTGACCTCATTAACCTCCTTGGTGTTAACCTTGAAATAATAATGAGTTGAAACTAGTCTCCATGTACATTCCAAGTATGATTCTTATTTAGGTTGGGTAGCTGAGATTCTTGGCCATGGCCATAGGCTGTACCTGCCAACTAGGTCAACCAGCACATCTTAGAGACCCAGAGCTTGGGTAAATTTATGGCAATGAATAAATAGATATGTATTCCCTTCATTCTTAGAAAATATAAAAGAAGTAAATATTCTTTGATTTAAAGGAAAGAGCCTTAGCGATGGTTTAGCCTTTACCAAGTGACAATGGTAACATAGAAGAGGGGGTAAGGTTTGAGGGTACTGATGAATTTTTTTACTTCTGGGGGAAGTTTCAAATAGCAGTCATGTGAATTTCACTATTCTAGGGTTGGCAGAACAAATTAAATATAGAAGAGTCCCAGTTATATATGAATTTCTGAGAGGCAAAGAATTTTTTTTTAGTGTAAGTCCCATGCAATATTTGGAAAATATACTAAAAATATTATATTGTGTTCTCTACCTGGAATTCAAACTTTATTAGCTGTTTTGATTTTATGTGGCAGTCCTAGGCCTGGGCCATGTCTCTTTTTAGTATTTGGTTAGCTCCATTTCACCATTATGTGGGTAAGAGCGGAATAAGTTCTTCCTCTAGGACCACATAGGAAATGTATCACAAATTTCCATCTCTATGTTCCAAATACTAGAACATATACTAGATTTAGGGGAGAAGAATGAAAACCTACCTGTAAAATACCAATATTAGAACAGGCCCAGAGGTGTACCCCCCCCCGCACGGTAGACAGATCACCCCTATTGGATGAGGGACCCAGCCTCTGTCTGCAAGGTAGGCAGACCACGCATCCTGGAGAAGAGGCCCAGCGGCCCGCTAGCATGGTAGACAGATCACTTCAATTGGAGGAAGGGCCCAGCAGCTGCCCGCACCTGCACGGTAGGCAGACCTGCGACCTGGAGAACAGGCCCAGCGACTCGCCTGAGCAGTAGACAGACCTCCCCAGTTGGAGGAGCCCAGCCTCCCACCGGTGAGGTAGACAGATCACTCCAACTGGAGGAGGGGCCCTGCCGCCTGCCCTTTTGGTCACCTGACCGAGCTCTTGACAAACATAAGGTTTCCCCAACATCCCCACCTCATGAAACACTTTATGAGAAAAACTGATGGAACTCATCTTGGAAAATCCCACCAACCCTTAAAACCCACCAACCGGTTGACTAACGTGGCTACCAGTGCTGTTTTGCAGCGGATCAGGCACCTGGTTTACATCTCATAGAATAAGAGTAGAGAGGCCACAGGTGGAAGCTCAAGCCCTCTCACACTGACTACCACCACCATCCTGAACCCAGAGACTCAAGCTAGGAATAGACAACGCCACCAACTGGAAGAAATAAAAACAGAGTTCTGAGAGACATTTTTTTTCTTTCTTTTTTCTCTCTTCTCTCTCTCTCATTTCAGCCATTCAGCCAGTCTCCTCTACCCTTCCCCCTCGGTTCTTCGCAACCTCAAAATATGTGAAACCAAAAATTGTACACGGAAAATGTCTTTGACAACTGAATCACCAGATTAATATACTATAGAGGAATTGCATATACCCCACCTCCCTTCCCCCTTTTTATTCCTTTTTTTTCTCGTATTTTCTTTTTCCTGCTTTCTTTTTTCTCTCCCTTTCCTTGTTATCTGTTTTCCTCCCTCTTACTCCCTCTATCCCACTTGCAACCCCCTAAATTTTACTATTCATAAGTAGGGTAATCTTATAAATACAGATAGGAATTTGAATCTATACATTCTTCCATAAATTACCCATCTATTGGTTAGAGATCTCCAAAGTTACTAAGTTAGATTAATCCCATACCCTCACTCCTTTCCCCATAAACATAACATCCTACACCATTTCAGCTACCAGAAATGGTATGCCTTTCATGAAACTAATGACTATATTTGTAAATGATAATCGAAATCAACATTTGTAGACATAGAGTCTAGCTATAAATGTAGTAATAAGGAAAACGTGTGCTTAGATGATGTACTATTGATATTGAGAACTGTTAACATTGTCTTTCTCCACAAAAGGGAGACTTTGCAACTATACAAGAGCAATATAAATATATAGGGGGAAAATTCAATAACACAACAGTTTCGCCAAGCAGAAAGAAACGCGAGCAGTATGAAAAGACAAGGAAAGAAAGGACCACAAGCAATGCAGGTCAACTCAACTTTAGAAGAGGTAATATCGGCAGCCAATGGAATTTCAGATAAAGAATTCAGGATATACATGCTTCAGATGATCTGGAGTCTCAAGGAAGACATTAGAAAGCAAAATCAGACAATGAAAGATCACATCGACAATGAATTACATAAACAAATCCAAGAAGCAAAAGATCAACTATACAGGGAGAGAAAGGTTATAAAAAAACAAACAAACAGAAATCCTAGAAATGCAGGAAGCAATAAACTAAATTAAAAACTCAAATGAGAATACTACCAGCAGAGTAGAACACTTAGAAGATAGAACATCAGACAATGAAGACAAAGTATTTCAACTTGAAAAGAACATAGATAGCTCAGTGAGACTGTTAAGAAACCATGAGCAGAACATCCAAGAAGTAGGGGATAACATAAAGAGACCAAACTTAAGAGCCATTGGGATACAGGAAGGTATAGAGGTCCAAACCAAAGGAATGAGCAATCTGTTCAACGAAATAATATGAGAAAACTTCCCAGACTTGAAGAATGAGACAGAATCCCAAATCCTAGAAGCCTACAGGACACCGAATGTGCAAAATCATAAGAGATCCACACCTAGACACATTATAATGAAGATGCCCAACATACAGAATAAGGAGAGAATTTTAAAAGCTGCAAGAGAAAGGAAGCAGATTACATTTAGGAGTAAACCAATCAGGATAACAGCTGATCTTTCAACACAAACTCTGAAAGCTAGAAGAACTTGGAACAACATATTTCAAACACTGAAAGAAAATGGGTTACAACCAAGAATTGTGTATCTAGAGGAATTAAGCTTCAGGATGGAAGATGAAATTAAAACCTTCCATGATAAACAAAAGTTAAAAGAATTTGCAGCTAGAAAACCATCTCTTCACAACATCCTCGGCAAAACATTACAGGAAAAGGAAAAGGACAATAGCAATGAAAACCAACAGTGGGAGGTAGTACAGTAAAGAGGAAAAAAAACAACACATAAAAGATCTCACACTTCATCTCAAAATCCTAGAAAAAGAAGAGCAAAACAACAGCAAAAGAAGTAGAAGGCAAAAAACAATTAAAATCAGAGCTGAAATCGAAACAAAAGAAAAAATTGACAAAAGTAAAAGTTGGTTCTTTGAAAAAATAAATAAGATCAACAGACCCTTAGTCATACTAATGAAGAGAAGAAGAGAGAGAACTCAAATTACTAGCACACAGGATGAAAAAGGCAATATCACAACAGACACTTCAGAAATTCAGAAGATAATTAGAAATTATTTTGAATCCTTATACTCCAATAAAATAGAAGATAGTGAAGGCATCGATTAATTTCTTAAGTCATATGATCTGCCCAGATTGAGTCAGGAGGATATAGACAACCTAAACAGACCAATATCAATTGAGGAAATAGAAGAAGCCATCAAAAGATTACCAACTAAGAAAAGCCTAGGAGCAGATGGGTATACAGCAGAGTTCTACAAAACCTTTAAAGAAGAACTAATACCAATATTTTTCTAGCTATTTCAGGAAATAGAAAAAGAGGAAGAACTTCCAAATTCATTCTACGAGGCCAACATCACCCTGATTCCTAAACCAGACAAAGACACTTCAAGGAAAGAAAACTATAGACCAATATCTCTAATGAACCTAGATGCAAAAATCCTCAATAAAATTCTGGCGAATTGGGTACAAAAACATATCAAAAAAATTGTGCACCATGATCAAGTAGGTTTCATCCCTGGGATGCAAGGCTGGTTCAATATACAGAAATCAATAAATGTTATTCACCACATCAATAGACTTAAAGATAAGAACAATATGATCATCTCCATAGATGCAGAAAAAGCATTCGACAAAGTACAGCATCCCTTTATGTTCAAAACTCTAGAAAAAACTAGGGATAATAGGAACATACCTCAATATTGTAAAAGCTATCTATGCTAAGCCTCAGGCTAGCATTATTCTGAACGGAGAAAATTTGAAGGCATTCCCTCTAAAATCTGGAACAAGACAGGGATGCCCTCTCTCACCACTTCTGTTCAACACATTTCTCGAAACACTGGCCAGAGCAATTAGACAGATGAAAGAAACTAAAGGCATAAAAATAGGAAAAGAAGAACTTAAATTATCACTATTTGCAGATGACATGATTCTATACCTAGAAGACCCAAAATGGTCTACAAAGAAATTACTAGAACTAATAAATGAATTCAGCAAAGTGGCAGGATATAAAATCAACACACATAAATGAAAGGCATTTCTGTATATCAGCGACAAAACTTCTAAAATGGAAATGAGGAAAAACACCCCATTCACAATATCCTCAAAAAAATAAAATACTTAGGAATCAACCTAACAAAAGAGGTGAAAGATTTATACAATGAAAACTACAGAACCCTAAAGAGAGAAATAGAAGAAGATCTTAGAATATGGAAAAATATACCCTGTTCATGGATAGGCAGAACTAACATCATCAAAATGGCGATATTACCAAAAGTTCTCTATAGATTTAATGCAATGCCAATCAAAATCCCAATGGCATTTCATGTAGAAATATATAAAGCAATCATGAAATTAATATGGAAAAATAGAAGACCCAGAATAGCAAAAACAACTTTAAGCAGGAAGTGTGAATCAGGCGGCATAGCGATACCAGACTTCAAACTATACTATAGAGCAATAGTAACAAAAACAGCATGGTACTGGTACCAAAACAGGCGGGTGGACCAATGGTACAGAATAGAGGACACAGAGACCAATCAACAAAATTACAACTATCTTATATTTGATAAAGGGGCTAAAAGCTTGCAATGGAGGAAGGATAGCATCTTCAACAAATGGTGCTGGGAAAACTGGAAATCCATATGCAACAAAATGAAACTGAATCCCTTTCTCTCGCCATGCACAAAAGTTAACTCAAAATGGATCAAGGAGCTTGATATCAAATCAGAGACATGGCGTCTGATAGAAGAAAGAGTTGGCTATGATCTACATACTGTGGGGTCGGGCTCCAAATTCATCAATAGGACACCCATAGCACAAGAGTTAATAACTAGAATCAACAAATGGGACTTACTCAAACTAGAAAGTTTTTTTCTCAGCAAGAGAAACAATAAGAGCGATAAATAGGGAGCCTACATCCTGGGAACAAATCTTTACTCCTCACACTTCAGATACAGCCCTAATATCCAGAGTATACAAGGAACTCAAAAACTTAAACAATAAGAAAACAAATAACCCAATCAACAAATGGGCCAAGGACCTGAACAGACACTTCTCAGAGGAGGACATACAATCAATCAACAAGTACATGAAAAAATGCTCACCATCTCTAGCAGTCAGAGAAATGCAAATCAAAACCACCCTAAGATACCATCTCACTCCAGTAAGATTGGCAGCCATTCTGAAGTCAAACAACAAGTGCTGGAGAGGATGTGGGGAAAAGGGTACACTTGAACATTGCTGGTGGGACTGCAAATTGGTGCAGCCAATCTGGAAAGCAGTATGGAGATTTCTTGGAAAGCTGGGAATGGAACCACCATTTGACCCAGCTATTCCCCTTCTTGGTCTATTCCCTAAAGACCTAAAAAGAGCATACTTCAGGGACACTGCTACATCAATGTTCATAGCAGCACAATTCACAATAGCTATACTGTGGAACCAACCTAGATGCCCTTCAATAGATGAATGGATTAAAAAATGTGGCATTTATATACAATGGTGTATTACTCTGCATTAAAAAATGACAAAATCATGGAATTTGCAGGGAAATGAATGGCACTAGAGCAGATTATGCTAAGTGAAGCTAGCTAATCCCTAAAACACAAATGCCAAATGTCTTCTTTGATATAAGGAGAGCAACTAAGAACAGAGTAGGGAGGAAGAGCATGAGAAGAAGATTAACATTAAACAGGGACGAGAGGTGGGAAGGAAAGGGAGAGAGAAGGGAAATTGCATGGAAATGGAAGGAGACCCTCATGGTTATACAAATTTGCATACAAGAGGAAGTGAGGGGAAAGGGGAAAAAAACAATGGGGAGAAATGAATTACAGTAGAGGGGTAGAGAGAGAAGATGGGAGGGGAGGCGAGGGGAGGGGGATAGTAGAGGATAGGAAAGGCAGCAGAATACAACAGACACTAGTATGGCAATATGTAAAATAGTGGATGTGTAACCGATTTGATTCTGCAATCTGTATATGGGGTAAAAATGGGAGTTCATAACCCACTTGAATCAAAGTGTGAAATATGATATGTCAAGAACTATGTAATATTTTGAACAACCAACAATAAAAATTAAAAAATAAAATAAAATAAAATACCAATATTTTCATTTCTCCAGGGCACTAGAATATTTAGTCCTGTTGTTCACCAAATGGTACTAATGAGAATACAGGTCAATGGATTATTTCCCTAGAGGTGCAATTAGCATTGAAAAGAACCATGACATTTTACAGCTGCAAGAGAACAAACCAATAATTTTGTGCAACTCCCTTCTTTTCGGAAGAACTAGAGGCCCCCAGCAGTTAGGGGATGTGTCAAACGTTACGTGGTAAATGACACTGATTCTGTGGTCTCACTGTGCTCAGTCAAATGTAAGTATTTTATCACTTAATTCTCACCTAACCTCTGAGAGGTAGTGGTACTATCACAGCTTTATAGAAAGGGAAAAAGAGTTTACATGATGTTAACTAATTTTGCTTGATAAAGCAGGGCTGAAAGGAGCAGAACTGAGACTTGAAGTTAAAATTGTCTGATTCTTGTCCCCATTTCCTCTTTATCTTTACAAAGTGTCTCTCTTTCCTCTCTCCTCTCTCCCTCCCGACCCTACATTCACACATGTACACACATATATACACACATTGCCAGTCTCTGATTGGGCATATTATTCCTATTGTACAACATCCCCAGGAAGTGGCAAAAAGAGATAAAAAGAGAGAAAAATGAACAATTTGACATAGGCTAGACGTATCACTGCTGCATAGGTCTACAAGGGCTTCAATGAGGATAAAACTAGGGTAAGATTCTGAGTTCTTTCCCTATTGGGACACATCTCTTGAATGAGCTTTTTGGTGTTTGTCATTAACAAAGTTTTCATTAACAAAGAATTGTAATATTTCCTGCATAATTGATTTTTTAGATGTACTACATATTATTTATTATTACCTATTAAAGACATCTTGGTTGCCTTCAACTTTGCAATTATGAATAAAGCTGCTATGAATATCCCTTTGCAGATTTTTGTATGGATATTAGGTTTTTTTAATTAATTTTTTTGAATTTGTTATACAGGACAGAATACATTTCAGTCCACTCACTGTACACAAATGAAGCACAATTTTTCATTTATCTGGTTGTACACAAAGTAGAATCACATCATTTGTGTCTTCATACATGTATATTCCACCATCTTTCCTACCCCCGTGCCTCCTCCCTTTCCCTTCCTCCCCTTTGTCCTATCCAAAGTTCCTCCATTCCCCCTAATCCCCCACCACCACTCCATTATGGATCAGCATCCACTTATCAGAGAAAATATCTGGCCTTTGGTTTTGTGGAATTGGTTTACTTTGCTTAGCATGATATTTTAGAACTCCATCCATTTACCTGCAAATGCCATGATTTTATTCTCTTTTAATGCTGAGTAATATTTCCATTGGGTTTCTTTATCCATCCATCTATTGAAGGACATCTAGGTTGGTTTCACAATTTAGCTATTGTGAATTGTACTGCTAAAAACATTGATATGGCTATGTCCCTGTAGTATGCCGTTTTTAAGTTCTTCGGTATAGACCCAGGAATGGGATGGCTGGGTCAAATGGTGGTTCCATTCCAAGTTTTCTAAGGAATCCCCATACTGCTTTCCATATTGGTCAGACCAATTTTCATCCCACTAGCAATGTAAGAGGGTATGTTTTCCCCCACATCCTTGCCAACACTTGTTGCTGCTCATATTCTTAATAACTTCCATTTTTGACTGGAGTGAGATGAAATCTTCGAGTAGTTTTGATTTGCATTTCTCTAATTTCTAGAGATATTGAACATTTTTTCATATGTTTGCTGATCGATCATATATCTTGTTCTAAACAAGTCTGTTCAGTTCCTTAGCCCATTTATTGATTGGGCTATTTGTCCCCCGCCCCAAGAAATGTTACCTTTATTTATTTATTTTTTTAGTTTGGGTTTTTTTTGTTATTTGTTTTATTAATGTTAAGTTTTTTGAGTTCTTTGTATATCCTGGAGATTGGTGCTCTAGCTGATGTGGGTGTGGTAAAAATTTGCTCCCATTTTGTAGGCTCTCTATTTACCTCACCAATTATTTCTTTTGCTGAGAAGAAGCTTTTTAGTTGAAACCATTCAATTTATTGATTCTTGATTTTATTTCTTGTGCTTTAGGAGTCTTGTTAAGAAGTCAGGGCCTAATCTGACATGATGGAAACTTGGGCCGACATTTTCTTCTAATATACACAGTGTATCTGGTTTAATTCCTAGGTCCTTGACCCACTTTTGAGTTGAATTTTGTGCATGGTGAGAGATAGGGGCTTAATTCATTTTGTTGCCTATGGATTTCCAGTTTTCCCAGCACCATTTGTTGAAGAGGCTATCTTTTCTCCAATATATGTTTTTGACACCTTAGAGAAGTTCTATATTCATAGCAAAATTTAACAGATGGCCCAGAGAGTTCCCATATCTTCTAGGTCCCATGTGAACATAGCTTCACCTCATCTATGCCCTGAACCAGAAGAGGACTTCTGTTGACATGTCAATATCACCCAGAGCCCACAGTTGACATGAGGGTTCTCTGCCTGTATAATGACAAGTATCCACTATTATACTTATTGCCTGCATTTAAAGTCCAATTTTCAGTTAGCAATTGCAAATCAAACTTATCAGAAATCATGGACCATAATAATGTTAATGAAGCATTTGAATAGGAATTAGTAAAATTTTATAAAAGCAATCAGTACTAGCCAACAGGGTAGCTTTGACAACTTCTGCCAGATTTCTAAATACTATATTAAAATTTGCCTTGAAAATGCATATGATGTTCCAGTGCTAAGTAAATACATTTAAACCGAAATAATGAATTTCTACAGGAGTCCAGAGTGATTCTAAATTGTTTCTGTGCTAAATATTAATTTGTGTTTGAGTAAATATTATCCTGCTCACTATAGACTTATGAACATTTAATATAGCAGGGGAAAAATGTCCATATTTTATATTTACCACAAATGGAAGGATGACCTTTTCATTATGATTTCTTCTCAAAAACAAAAGTTTTTGGCTAAGGAGGTTCATTTGTGGCAAACTAATCTTATTCATGTAAAATCTCTTGTGCTTGATCCCCTAGGCAGGTTCATACTGGTTAGCTTACTTAGTATATACCATAGGCTCCACGAATGAATGGTGGCTACCAGAGGCATGAGTGGGAGAGTGGGGAGGAAGAAATAGCAAGGAAATGGCCAACTAATTACAGATAGGAGAAATATGTTCTGGAGTAGTCTTTCCTTCCTTTATGTCTGTCTGTCTGTCTGTCTGTCTGTCTGTCTCTCTCTCTCTCTCTTTATTTTTTGCATAGTAAGATGATTATTGTTTAAAAATGCACATTTCAAAATAGCTAGAAGATAATTTTGAAATATTCTCATAACAAAAAAATGGTTAAAATGATAAATATGTTAATTATCCTGACTTGATTATTCCTATTAAGAAATATATATATTTATATATTCATAAACATGTATAATTATTAAGTGTCAAAACCAAAATTTTTTAAAAAGAATATACTGACCATCTTACTTTGAATGTAGAAAAAAGATAATTGTAGGCCCTGGCTTATAGTTTTTGCATTTTATTATAGTATTGATAAGAAGTTTACATTTTTCAAGATGCTCTATTTTTTTAAAACACTTTTACTGACTTAATAACTGAGTTTCTGACATATTTGGGGCAGTCAAAAACTTTAAATGAACCTACTTCAGGCTTTAATATGTGCAACTAATTCTGCTGGCTCAGAATTTTTGGAGCAAACAAAAATGATGTAATTACAGAAGGAAAGGGCTTCTAAAGTAAATAGTGTGCATCCGTTGGGTCCAATTATTACCAATCACACCCAAAGCATTAAAGAGTTGTATTGATTATATCCTCAGACTACTTCAAATCTTTGTCTTCATCATCACTTCTGCTCCTGTTCAAACCTATCATTTCCCACCTGGCATGATGGAGCCTCTCATTCTCACTCCTTTCAGACCCTCCTGGTCCATCTTGCCTCCTTAAACTTACAGGAGTAACTCTCCGTTTGCAGCTAGCAGCTACAGCAGCTCAGAGTGCTTGAAAAACCTATGCTCCTACAGGCCTAACAGGAATACCTGCAGGATGGGGCGCTCCAGAGAGCTATCTGAGAAACCACATCCTCAGTGGTTGAGGTCAGTGTTGCCAAGGAACCAAGAGGCAAGGAACTCAGGGCATGATTCCCACAACTCATAAGGCCCCATTTTTCATAGGGACAATGATCCTTCCAATCTGCCTTCCACCACATAGCAATATTTAGAGCTTCCTCATAGTGCGGTTACATTAATCATAAGGTGATTGGCTTCTAGATGTTGTATAACCTGCTTTGCTTATGTATGATTGAAGGATGCACCTATATCAATTGTAATCATTTCTGCATTAAATGAGCTTGCTGAAGGTCGGCTGAGGTTTCCACCTGCCAGCTCTCACCAGCTCCTAGTGTCTGTACATTGACTCCGTGTCTCTCACACCCACCTGACTGAGGTAGCCGAGTGACCCACAGCAACATCTGGTGTCCAACATCTGCTCGCACCCTCATACCTCAGGGCTGGCCACCCCATTCACCTCAGGTAGGGACCCATTCTGTGTGAACTGATCTTGCCATGGTCGGCTGCTAGTATGAACTTTCTAAAGTATATCTGGGTCAAATACCCACTCTCCGTGGCTCCCAAGTACCCTTAGAATGAAGCGTAAAATCATTCACTGCCCTGAGAGCCCCTGAATGATTCAGTTTAACAATGAAGATTACTTAACTATGATTACTATACTATAACCAGTTCCTTAGTCATTAAACTCCACCCATACTAGTCTCTCTGATCCTTTAACATATCAGGTTCTTCCTAATCCTAGGGCATGTTCTTTACGTTGCTTCTTCTTTTCCTTGATTATCTGATTAATTTCTTTTCTTTCTTCAAGCTCACCCTAAACATCTCTTTCCCTAGGCATCCCAGAGAATTGCCACACAAAGAGGCTTGGTAGAGATGTTACAAGCTCTCATAGCACCCTGAAATTCTCATTTGTAGCAACTAACATAATTATGGTTCAACAATTATTGTAGTATTGGCATAAAATGTTTCTTCTTTTGAGCTCCCTGAAATCATATGGGACTCATTCAACACTGGCTTCTCCATGATTTTGGCTGAGAATTAAAATAATGTGGGGAGACTGAGGAAACCCAATGTTCAGGACATGTCCTCTGTCATTGATATCAGAAACTCCATGGGCTAACCTGAGGACTTGTGTTTTTAAAAGCTCCCAATATTTTATTTTAACTTCCTTGAGGTGATTCAAAGGAACTGAAAGTTGACACAACACCTGTCATAAACTCTATGTTGAAGAAGTATTTCTTGTATTAATGGCATCCAGATGAGAAATACTGAGATAATCATTAGACAAGGGAATCACAGAGACGCAAAATAATTAACCAAACTTATGCAACAGAAAAATTTAAACAATCTTTTAGAAATTAGGTTAGTTTGTCTAAGAGGTAGAGAAAAAGAAAAATTAATCATTATCCCTATTTTCTAAAAAGACACAATATCAGTAAAGCAATCTCTGTTGAGTAAGTATATCCACCAAAGAGAAGAATGCTTGTTTGGTTTGGGGAGCAGTGACCTTCAGAGAGAAATTATGTAGGTGTGAGATTCAGGGACACCTGTATCCACATAGCTTGCCTGACAGTGCTGAGAACTGAGGCCAATTCTGTCAATGTGACTTATCTATTTGTTTCAGGAAAATCTTGCCCAGAAAGATAAACTATAAGCCAAGAAATACATTTCCTCTTTGTTTCAGTCAATTTTTTCAAAATTGGTTCAGTTCTACAGATTAATATATCTAAAAAGTTTGGTTATTTAGGTAAATAGTTCTATCAGGACATTGTACTGCAAACAGCTCATTTGTCAAACTTACTTCAAGAATCATCTTGCCACAATGACTGCTCATCAACTATTGCACTTTGAATTTTTCCTTAGTTTCCAGTGTTGGAACACCATCTTAAACTCCTTGTGGCCAGACCTCAAAAACATCTGATCCTCTACTGACCTCCTCATTTTACAATGCTATTAATGTTTTCAGGAAGGCAAAAGTTTTTGAAAAGTTCTTTGACATTGATCAAGTGTCAAAAAATCTGTATCCAGAGTGGAAATCAGTCCTGCCAATAAGAACATGTCCTTTACTCTCTTCTGCTACACAAATACCAATAAAAGGATAAAAACCAGGGCTTGCATTTCACTTGTAAGGCAGTACTATACTGGACATGTTGGTATTTAGGCAAGCAGCAAGGAGTGTACCTAAATGAAACCAAGGGAACAGATCTCCCCTACACAATTAGAGGAAACTGGAGGAGCCCTCTGCCACGTGGAAAGCAGATGGCCATGATAGAGAGTGTGTTCAAATAAAGTCTAGTTTTTCTGCATGTGAAGAATAGGTTAGTACAGAGACCTTTTTTCTGAGCCTATGGACCTTCCCTTAGAAGAGACATACAGGAAGCCTTGGTTGAGCCACAGGTACCAGCTAGGCTTCCCCCCTCCCCCTTGGGTACTGGGGATTGAATCCAAGGGCACTTATCCACTGAGCCACATCCAAAGCCCTTTTTATTTTGAGACCAGGTCTCACTAATTTGCTTAGAACCTTGCCAAGTTGCTAAGGCTGGCCTCAAACATGAGATCCTCCTGCCTCAGCCTCCTGTGTCACTGGGAATACAGATATGCACCAATTAGGTTTTTCAAGGTTTCTTATATTGATATCACAATTGCTTAGGACCCAAAGGGAAGGTAGAGTAAGTAATCAGCATGTTTTATCCTCTGACAAAATGCTGTGCCTCAAATCAGTATTTCTATCTTAATAGGCAGTGAGTAGATCAACTAACCAAGCTTTCATTTGGCCCAAATAATTAGAAAACAAAACCAAAAAAAAAATGTTAAGTTGTGGCTCAAATTACAAGACTAACTTATTTTTTAAATCATATATCTTTATAAGGATATTTAAAAAAATTGTTCCTTTGAGATATTGCTCATAAATGATCTCCTAACAGTCAAGCAATTTCACCAGAATAAACTTTCTAGCTCCCACTAATATCAAGCCTCTTATTTCATGCTTTGAAAAAGAATTTCCTTGAATTGTGATCACTTTTCTCCATTTACTTGTAGATGTCAGTCTAACCAATGAAAGATGATTTCCTCCCTCTTAGTCCTTTTCTCTTTCCTCCCTTTCACTAAGCATATAAGATATTTTAATTGATGATTATTCCCTGAATTTTTAGTCATTTCAATCATAAAAAACCTGTCCTTGAAATAAATAAGTAAGTGTGTGTGTGTGTGTGTGTGTGTGTGTGTGTGTGTTTAAATATCAAGTTCAGATTAACTTGGGGTGCTTGTATTTTAACAGAATAACTTTAAGACTATCTCACAAGGGAAAATTACAAAATTATTAACTAAATAAAATAAAACTTACCTGCTGAGGATTTCTGGGTATCTGTGTTCATTCAGCAAGTTTCTTAAATATCTTCTCTTGACCACATAATATGGCAAAGGTTGAGAACTACATTTTGCCAAATTCATGAATCACAGAAAATGTACCACATCTACTCAAGGTATAAATGTCATCATATCACCTACTGGCCTGTGTTAATTCTATAGCAATCATTAAATACATTTTTACTTTTTAAAATATTATCATGCTTTTATTTAAAAGAATAATCTTCCTGGGTACAGTGTTGGAGGTCTATAATTCTAGCAACTCAGGAAGCAAAGACAGGAGAAACTTAAGTTCAAGTCAGACTGGGCAGCTTAGCAAGACTCTGTTCCAAAATAAAATATAAAAAGGGCTGAGAATGGAGCTCAGTGGTAGAACACCCTGGATCTCTAAATAAATAATAAATAAAAAATCTTAAGATTACACTACCTAAAACAAAAAATAAACTTTCCTACCTTTTACCTCCTAGAATAATTTCTTTTTGCCATAAAGATGTTGCCCTTTTTCTTGGCTACCAATTGCCAGGGCAGTAGTGCATGTACACAGGAGATTACCAAGAGAGAGATCATGGCACAAGAGAAAGTATAAGAGTGAAAAATAAAAATTCTTATGAATGAAAGAGTAGATGTTTTTGGTTTTCATAGAGGTGGCTGATCTTAGACCCAAAGGTGCAAAAATAAATGTGAGCTGAATAGAAGAACATTCTCATAATTAAAGCAATATATTTAAGGAAATATAATTTACCATGAAGTCTTTGTCTCTGAAGATATGAAGGAGAGGTAGCCACACATGAAGTATGCTAGGGTGACCAAACACAGAATGGTATTCAATTTCTCTACTATAGTTTGAAATGATTTTAGGTTATTACCTGGTAAGACAGTGGCCTCCATTGCCCAACATCAGAAGTCTGAGCACTTCTGCCCACTGCATCCTGGTATTGTATTCACCAGAAAGCCCATGATGCAGTCCAGCATTGGATGGAACAATGTTGCGCTCCCATAGTAAAGGGACACAGTGAGATCTTCTTCAGCGGTGAGCATAGGTCTGGATGGCCAGTGAATCGCTCCTTTCTACTGATGAGGGGAAACTGGCCACTTTCCTCTTAATACGTCTCTACAGAAGACACTGGAGTAGTAGACATGGCTACATGTCACCTGATGCAAGCTGTAAACAGATCAGAGGAATGCACATTGAGTCTGAGAGATTCTCACAAGTGAGACAGGCAGCACAGCCTACCAGAACCGTACATCTCTGGTTCCAGGGCCTTGCACCTTTTGGCCTGTTCTTACAGGGCCAAAAGGGAGTCAAGACTATAAGATGTGAGACTGATTTTCCACATGCTACAAATAGCCTTCACTAAATAGCAGAGCTCTCCTTCACTCCTCCCAAGTCCTATAGGTGGATCAAGACCCAACTTAGGTCGAGTAGGATTTTTAACACTTGGAAATCTCCATAATCAGGAGAAATCAGGCTTGGGCTTAAAGTATTTAATGGATAATAGTAATGCACCACACAGTAATCACATTGTTTTGTTCTCTTTGTATTCATTTCTCACCCTTGCCTTCTACTTTCAGCAAAGAATTCTGAATTTTTCATTTTTCACAGCGATATCCTTCCCTCTTAAATAAATTTATTTGCATAAAATCTGATATGATTTCAAAATACTAAGTACATGAGAATACAAGGGGCAATGGTTATGTCAAAAATTGTGGAGTTCACACAGCAAAGTTTGGGAAGTGCTGAAATGCATTAAAACTGAAGTGGCACTTTTTTTTTTACAGTAATGGGGATTGAACCCAGGGGCACTCTACCACCCCAGCTCTTTAAAATTCTGAGGCATGATCTAGCTAAATTGACAAGGGTGGCCTTGAACTTATGATCCTCTTACCTCATCCTCTGGAGATTATAGGAGGGTACCACCATGCTGCTCTTAAAATAGCTTAATTCTGGAACTTTATAGCTCAAAGTATAGTGCATTATGTTATTCGTGTATAGGGGTGGTATGAAAGACATTTCTATTGGTCAATCCTTAAACATTTACAACTTAATTACATAAATAACAATTCAATTAGAAAAAAAATAGATGTGAAAAATTGTTGAGAAGCTTGCTTTAAGATATAGCAAAATGTACAAATTTCCATTTTGAATTCCAGGCAGGGGAAAATATTTCCTATACCAGGTCCCATTTGTAACCATTCACTAAAAGTAAACATATATGCTTTTTCCAGAAATAGGTTTTAAATTTAGTACAATCATACCATCCATACATAAAAATCATATTAATTACATTTGACCAAATAATAAAATGATACCTTGAGGAAGGTAAAATAAATTAGTAAATAAAAAATATCATATACACTCTGCATTACTTAGGGTACTCCAAAGAAACACAATAGTGTGTGTGCGTGTGTGTGTGTGTGTGTGTGTGTATGCATGTGTGTGACTGATACATTTGTGGGGCTACCAAATTTGAAACCCATATAGCAAGCCAGCAGCTGAGAAACACAGAAGGAAGTCGGGATTATGATCCTGGGTGTGAAATCTGTTTGGCAGATGGGCAGGCTGGAAACAGAGGATTTCTACTTTACATCTTAAAGCAGAAGTTTTTCTTCTCTGGGGAATCACAGTTTTTGTTCTTAGAAAGATTTCATAATAGTTGCTGAACAGATTCCATGGTCTAGTTTTCAAAAAATAGCCAACCACTTTGCCCAGTCAATACTAAATGCTCTTGGTAGAAATTATTAAGAACAAATAAGTAGCTATTCCTTTGGACAAGAGGCATATGACATTTAGACAATTGGCATTACTCTGAGTTGAAGAAAAATGTGTTTGAAATTTTTTAGGATTTCTCCCTTAAGCAAAAGCCTTGGTCATTAATAGAGCTCTAGTCTAATTTCTAATTTAGCCAAATCTCATTTTGTTCCACTACTGGAACACATTTCTCATTATAACATATAATATCTCAACAGAGAAATTTTAAAACTGTATTATTACTTGAGATGGGGTTATAATGTACATTTTCTTAAATGATATTTCTTTATGCATTCTTTTGTCTTTTGCCTAGTTTATAATCCATTCAGATTTCATGAGATTTTTGCAGTATATCTGAAGTGTAGATTTATATGCATTTCATTAATTCAGAAAAAAATTCATAGCCATTTTCAATGTTTTTTAATATTTAACATTTTTTCCATGTAATGTGAACCTTTTAACTATTAAAAATTAAGTTTTTTTGGGTAAAATTATTAAAATTAAATCATAGTCTTGTAAAATTCAGTCAAGAAAAGCCAGTAAACGTAAAATGCAGAAACAAAAAACAAATTTTCACCCCTTAGAAGAGCATATTTTAGATCTTTTTTATGCAAATATGCAAATAAACCTACATATATAGATAGCATTATTTATGGATAGATGGGTGAATAGATGATGAATGAAGAGAAAGAGATGGAATCAAATCAATAAAAATGGGATGTCCCACAATGATTTTGAAAATTTCAAGGTAAATTTAGTCTCACTTAAACAAATGAAGACATTGAAGAGATGATACAGCAGTTGCAGAATTATCCTTCACTACCCTTCCAAATGAACAAAAGTATGATTTGCTACAAGCAGAGGCAGAGTCTTCTATATTGTTACTAAAACTATATGACTTGCAGTTGGACCATATCAGTTCACAAGTGAGATACTAGTTGATGTGGGCAAGGCAGGAGAGAGGTAGAAATCACTGGACTGCTTCCTTGCCTCGGGGCATGCCTCTTCTCTCAGGAATGTAAGATGTGTTGAAAGGACTTATTAGAACCAATCAGTAAATGACCATCTGCAGAATAGAGAGAATGTACTGGGACCTGCTGGCAGCTATATGTGGGCAGTGAGAAGAATGCATCAAGACAAAGCACAGCAGTTAGGTAGTTTTTTTCAAGATATATAGAACCCTTGCTGCAGGGGCCATGAAGACATCTGCCCTCTGATTCAGAGGGCTTCTGGGCTAATACTCACTTCTGAGCTCTTTGTTTGCATTTGACCTGGCTTTTTGCTACCAGTGACTTATGCTAAACAAGGGGTGATAGACCAATTCCTGTGCCTTCCCCATAATGCTTATTGCACATGTGCCAAATGCTCCTTCCTTAGATGCATGAGATGCAAAGCAATATGCATGGGGACTTTAGTAGGGGATTTTATCTTCTAGGTTACTATTGCTCAAATCTGGGGCTCTCTGAATGCTCCTCAGGATGACCAGGCAATCTTTTTGAAAAAACAGCATCTTGTTGTTTATACTTTGGGGAAGTTAGATCCTCTGATTGCAACCTAGCAGGATGAAAGAGAGTTCCTTAGGCTCATGACAGCTCTGCTAATTGAAGTGGGCTGAGACCTAGGACAAAGGTCTCTAATCTGTCTTGTCTCAGAGAAGAGACTATTGTAAGCTCTACATAGTTTTGCTGAATTGAATGTTTTTACATTTTGACCTTTGGAGTTGACTTACCTTAGGGACCTCTGATGTAAGTACTTGCTGTAAGTACTTTCTGGAGAATTTGCCAGGAAAAAAAAAACTGTGGAACTTAGGATTTCTATTTTATTTCTACTATTTTATATGCATTTGATCTTAGGACAATCAATTGTTCAAGTGAAAATTTCTTCAATGTCAAAATGAAGATTATTGGAGGATTAAACTATACAACAGACCCTAGAACAATGTCCAGAAGATAAAAAGTCAATAACTGTCACTTTTAGAGTTTGGTGGATGATCTAAAACCATATTTATCTTTATTACTTAATCTGTGATATACCATAAAATAAGGCTTTCACATATACAGCACAATATAAATTGTAATGCATTCCACTATCATATATAAAAAATTTAAAAAGATAAAGTTTATGTCTGAAATTGTAAGATCCATTCTCAATGAATTTTGAATTATGAATTGGATGAGTATCACAAATAATTCCAACTAAAAAAAACTTACCTCTCTCCACATAAAGGATCAAGAAGTGTTTATTAAATAGGTAGGCAAAACGTTGGGATTCCACAACTAGAAATTATGTTTTCAAGTTGTTCAATACAAGGAATTCATTATTTGAACATTATGTGGAACATTTACAGACAAATTCCCTCTGGCAACACTGGCATTTTGCAAATATATTGGCAAATGTCAGCAATTTGCATGTTAGAAATGTCTTCTTTTAGTTAGAATTTCAAATAGTTTAGTTATGGTATTGCATTCCCTGCATTCTGCAAAGACTTGGCAAAATTATTTCAAATATGATTTACAGTTTGTAAAGTCCAGTTTTGCAGAAAGCAGGTGAAACTTCTATTTTTTTCTGATCTGAGAAGCTACAGCTGTTTAAACATCATCAAGTGAATGAATATAAGGGCCCATTTTAATGGGCCACAGGACAGAAGAGGAAGGGATGACACTTACTAAACAGAAATTATACCCCAGCTTAGTTCTTCACCTCCACAATCTTGGATAAACTTCATCAAAATACTATGAATTTCTCCAAAACCCAGACAAGTAAAAAATTTAAAAAGCATTCAAAAAATTAAAACTCTTAAGAGTCAAAAAGTCAAAAGATAGTAGTTCCTGGACTTAAATTAGTTTTTAACTCCTAATCCTTATTAGATCTGAAATGAACATTATGTACTTTGCATTAATTCAGAAAAGATTTCATAATCTTTTTGAATTGTTTTTTTAAGCCTTTAAAATATTTATCCATGCAGAGTGAACTCATTATATTTGGTTAAAAATAATTGCTCTATGTTTTATAAAAATACTAAAATAAAAATACCATAATCAAGTAAAATTGAGATAATACATAAAAGTGCTCTTCTGACTGCTCTGACTTCATGGTAGGAAATGATGCTCATAAAATGTTTATTGAGACCTCTCATGATAAATAATTAAGAAAATAATCAACCCTGTGTATTTTATCATAGTTAATAATTTATATAGCCAGAATATTATTTCATATATAATTTGTCCTTTTTAGATAAATAGAAAAGCACCGTTAAACCAGGGAATGGGTTCCTGTGTTTGTGGTAACTCTGATGCCTCAATAGTCCTCAGCATGAAGCTGCTGTTCAGGTAAATGCAGATTAAATAGATATCAGTCACCAAGGATGTGGCAGCCATGTGTCGCATCTGGGAAGGAGGTAAAATCTTTGAGGGGATGTTCACCATGATTAGTTACTTTTTCTTCCTCTTTCCTTCTCACTCCCTAATTCTAACTGCAGCTCTGACCTTCAGCTTCCCTGGCCATGGGGCCCAAATTGTTCAGAATATGGAGGAGAAATGGAGTGAAGCTTATGTGTCCCCAGAATTCAAACCCCAGTGAAATAGTGAGCAACATAAAAGAAGTGTCCCATCCCTTAAAAAAAAAAAAAATTCAATACTTAACCCAACTGGATTTGAGAATGTACCCTAGATCCACAGACAAAACTGGGCTTGCTACTTCCTCTTTATCCTCCAATCCAAAATGCCAGATAGATTCCCTTCTCAGGGCACAAAAATGAAGGCTCCTAGGAGACTTGAGCTGTCTGTTAGCAGGAAAGGAGATAACATTTTGTGATGCAGTGGGCCTGAAAAGCCAAATAAAGCAATCTCCTTAATTTAAACTAAGTAGAGTGAACAGATCTTCAAGTGTAGAATTTGGTGCCTATGGGAGATGGAGATAGAGGAACAGCAGCTGAAAAAGGTGTACTTTACAAACATCTATGCCAAGATAACCTGAAACCAGGGAAATAAGAGTCTCCGGGGACAATAAGCCTGAGATGCAATCAAGGTGAATAAAAATGAGTATTCAAATAACAATCTCTTTAGGAGATTGGCAAAGAATTAACTGATCAAAGGGAAATGTATGGATTAAATAGGTATTATTTGAGAAATTTTCCCATAATGTTATCTACTTAGTTGATCAATTACATTTCTGCTCTGCTACCTTAATAGATGTGATTTATACCTAGCAGGGACTCAGCACACAGTTAAGTAAAATCTAAGATCATCTAATTGAAATCTACCTCTCACTTATTTCTGCACCCAAGGCATTGTGTCTTCAGTTTTTTATAATATGACTCTCTCTGTGGGAGTCCTGGAAAGAAGGATGAAGATTTTAACAAGGATATCAATAAAGATAACAAACAAAGGAAGGGATAGGTTCGAAAGATTATAAAGAATCAAGAGGACATAATGATTTTGAAAGATATACAGTTTGGGGGAATCTGAGTGGGAGGGAGAAGAGAACTCCAGAATGGGATTTGCTTGGAAAAATGACTAAACTATTAATTCCTCCAAAATGAAGTCCCTTACATCTATAATATTTGGCACCTTCCTTATCACTCAAAGGTACCAAGTTGATTGAGTTGTTTTGAATGGTGTGTACTAGTACCAATAATGCACACAGGACTAAAAGCATGTTTATGGCAAGAGACAGTAGATGAATTCAGTTTTGTACATGGTACCTTACACATGGCAAATCTAAAGTTCATATGGGACTGCTATGTGGAGATTTCCCATTGATTGTTGGATATGTATGGGGATGCAGTCTGGATGTGTACAGGTGATGTCAGTAATTGCATAAATGGTAACTAAGAGGAACATAGTACAAAGAATATTTGTAACATAAAAAGAGAAGAACTTATTAGATGATGCAGGTGCTTTTAAAAAAAATTCTCCTTTTACAAATAATAAAACAGAAGAGCTGAAAGAGCTTTAATTGTCTACCCTAGAGAATGGAGTAAAAGTCCAAGGAGGCACCCAGAGTTTGCAGTAGTTGAGGAGATGGGTGCACTGAAGGAATAAAACATGGACAACTTCTTCACAGTTGTGTAAAATTGTTCAGTAGCTTTCAAGATTCCAGGGAAAGGCCCCAGGGAAAATTAGAAACCAGAAAATTCCTAGGTCAAGGTTTATCCAGTTATATATAATAAAGGCCCAATGAAGCAAAAGAGTTAGGTAAAGATAATAATAAGTAATGGAAAATATGCAGGATTGCAGGGTTTGGAGTTAATAACAGTAGGGGAGTGTTATGGTTTGCATGTGATTTGTCCCTGCCAAAACTCATGTTGCCCTGCAATATCATGGTATCAAAGGTGATGGGATCTTTAAGAGGCGGGGCCTAATGTAAGGTGATCATGTCATGGGGCACCACTCTTGGAAAGGATGAGTGCAGTTCTCATGGGATTGGGTTAGTTATAAAGTAAGACCACCCCACATAATTTAGCCCCTTCTGTACATGGCCAGTTGCCTTTTTGTTTCTTTGTCATACTAGTCAGGGCATCCTCTCTAGACACTGATGCCATGATATTTGGACTTACAAAAATCCTAAGCTGAAATTAACCTATTTTCCTTAGGAAGTATCCTGTTTCAATTAGTTTTTCATAGCAACACAAAATAAACTAAGGGAGTGACAGAAAAATATTACATTGGCCAAGGAATAATATCTTCATGAAGCTGTGTGTTGTATGTTGCTGTGGGGAGTTAATAAACGCGGGGGTTAGAAGAATAGAACTCTGCAGCCAGATGGTGGGCTGTCTGCATTCATGATGCCAGAGGTGGTTCTAGTTGATGAGTAGTTGCACCAAGCTCTCAGCTGATAGTGGGTATTAGACACAAGGGAGGTTAAAGGCATTCCATATCAGCAAAGTACAACAAAATTATATAAGAACATGGTAGGGCTTCAAACAGAGATGAAGCCAGATTTAAGATTTCAGAATATAAATATAAATGAGCACAAGAGATAATAGTTGCCAGTGGCAGAGAGGGGTTTACAATAAGTCATCGAGACAATATGCGTCTGAAGGGGCCAGGGAAGAGTTAGGAGGATGCAGTTCATAGCATCCACAGTTAAGCATGTTGCAAGTGAGGTAACAATCAGAATACAGTTGATTCAGAAAACCACAAAGAATGAAGGGTTCTCCAGGGAGAGCCAGGATTTGATCTTCACAAAACAAAGGGAGAAAAGTCTTTGAATTTGGGATTTGGTTCACAAAAGGTCAGATAAAAGTACTTCCTAGAAAAAATGTGGAGAGAAGTGAGGAATAGAAGAATCATAGCATTATGATGAAGTAAGTGTGGGAAAATTAGACACCCAGAAGAACTCTCATCCTGTGGCCTAGGATAACAGGGAATGAAAGGATGGCAGATTTTGCAGACAATTTTTTTTTAAAATAAAACATCAGTCCCATATGAAAACAGCCCAGGTTATCAAAAGGAGAATAGAAAAAAAACTGTGGTATAGTTATACAATGGAATACTACTTGGTGATACAAGCAGCAATCTCTGAATACATGCAGCACATGGAGAGATCTCAAGAGCACCACACTGAAAACCCAAGGAATAAAAATTGCTTACTTATAATCCCATGGCATTAAAACATAAAGACGAAACTATGGTAATAGGAAAACAATCTGCAACTGCTCATCTCTAGGGTGCTTCGAACTGACTAAAAAGGGACATAAGGAAACTTTTTGGCATGATGGGATATTCTGGGCCTCAGTAGGGGTGTGAATTGCATATGTTTTGGTATCTGCCATGCAGATAAGACCTGCAAATTATATATAACTGTACACAAATTATATATCAATTTAAAATAGCCCCAGTACTCCTTTAATAATTCATTCTGATCTGGATTATGTTGCTTCTAAGGATTCACTGCTTCACTTGGGGCACTGAAAATCAATTTCAGGACTCCTGACAGTCTCCCTCAAACTTGAAAACACCAGCAACCTGTAGCAGTTGTTCAGAACTCTGGGATTTGTGCGTAGGATACTATTTGTTCCTGCCCCCACCCCCATAATATAAATCAGCTATTCTTCCATTATAAGGAAACAGTCTGTGTGATGCTTTCTTAGGTAAAAAATGAACAATGACTTAAATGGAAGATCCTTGGATAATACTGGCAATAGTTGGTATGGTTTGTGGGAAATACTGAAATATGTGATTATCACTGTCTGCCAATTATTGTGGCATTTTGAAGTTAACAACAATAGCATTTTTGCTCTCCTGTGTTAAGCTCTGGTTGTTTTTATAAGGGGATAGCATGCCAAAACTTACTATTACATCTGAATTTATGACTAGTTCTTTCTTTTCTTGTAGGAGTTTTTTCTTAATTTAAACACCAAAATGAATATGTTTTCACTAATAAGTAAAATGCAATGCTATTTTTTGACTAAATATAATTTATCAAAGTTATGTTATAAGAAAACTACACTCATAGTTGCCAAAATCTACCATATTTTGGAAGTATAAATAGTTATGTATTAGTAGATACATGGCCCCACAGTTTTATTCCTATACTGGGAAACAAAGAAAACCTTTGCCTGTTGGTTACAGGAAAGACAAATAGTAAAAAGTTATTATAAAATAATAAGAATATGTATTAGAGAAAAAAAGTTTGAATACCATACATGAATTATAGAGCTTTCTCAAGATATACCAGGGCATGTTAAAATGAAAGCTACAATCTTCTTAGCATTCTATTACACATTCTTTCTGTGGTTTTGGGAAAACCATGAACTTTATATCCTTCACACACATGCTACCAGGAGCAAGGAAGATAATATCTCTAAAAATTCTGTTGGATTCTCCCAAAATTGTACTTAATGGGATTATTTGAACATTTTGAAAACAAGGAGATATATAAAGCCCCCAAAGAATTCTAGTTATTCATTCTTCTGATCAAACTCTGTACTAAGATCCAGTATGCCCTAAAATTTCTGAAATGTTCTTGTTCACGCTAAAATATGACTAAATATTTTTGGTAAAACCCATGCTACTCTTTTAAATATAATGATGCAAAGATTTTACAATTTCTTTGGACTGAAATATTTATGTGAATGACAATTCTAGCCATTGGTGCTGACATCTAAAATGCAGGTAAGTCTAGCATCCATTTTGCTCACCTTTCTTAACATTGCTAGCAAATAGCCAACACAGAGAGTGCAATAAATATTTGAAGGTCAATGGTGTAAATCAATGGCCAAGTGAATGATTGTATGGTTGAAAGGCATGCAGAAGTTGACAGCACACAGAAGCAATGAATGCAATAGGCAATTATTATGAATCCTTAGATTGTTAATAGCTGCTTGAACTGCCAGCCTCACACTTCATTATCTGGCAACCTCCTACTTGTTTTTAAAGAACCAATATAAACATAACTTCCACTATAGAGCTTACTGTATCCAAAGGAGGGAGGAACTGCTACTCAGAAATGTGCATCCCTCTGTCAGAGCACCTATCCCACTGTGTGGCATGTGGCACTGGCAGAAGGCCCCAATAGACCATAGGCTTTCTGAGATAGGAGCTCTGTATTTGTAGACACACAGATCTTGGGACTATGCCTGACACACACACAAAGGACCTCAATAAAAGAAGAATAAAGAAAGAGTCAGTTTATGAGGCTAGGATGTACCTCCATGATAAAGCATCTGCCTAGAATATGTAAGGCCCTGGATTCAATTCCTAGCACTGAAAGAAAAAGGTTTAAATTTTATTTTAATGCTTTTCTGAAGACAGACATTAATTTTATGGAGGGAAAAATAGAAAACCTGTCAATCAAATAATAAGCTCAGCAGACTCAGCAAAGAGAAATAGAAAAGAGCTATTTTGGAATAACTACAAGGCAGATTCCATATTTTTTCTCCTGCTCCATCTAAAATGCAGCTAGCATACCCTCAAAACTTAACGACAAGATTTTTCACCCATAAGAAATGAAAAGCCAGTTTGTTTCCTTTCTATAATTTGTGACATGATAAGGTATCAAAGACAGCCATTCTGTAGACTCCTCTTTTCTTCCTAAAGTCAGAAAGATTCATAAATACCCTTTAGTTGATCATTTTCCTATATGGACATCAGATTATGGCAAGCATTTTTCATTTTTTTTTGGATCCATTGTTCACACCTCCTTCCTCAGCTCTTAGAACTACTCCTGGAACAGTGTAGACACTCAACATACTTCCTGCAACAAATAAATACTTCATAATAAAGTTGTGAATTATTCTAAGTTATAAAGTGGCACCAAACTGTAACTGTGAAAATTAAGTAACAAAAATTTTGAAGTTCCTTATTAAACTTTTCATCCATTAATTTTCTATATTTCCATTTATATCAGAAAGTTCATATCAAGCTTCTAGAATTGTCTTACTAAATCAAGAAAATAAAGTAAGGTCTTCAGTTTTATTGATTTAAAAATCAATACATAACTTGACTAAGTTTATTTAAAGCACTTTTTGTTAAACAGGACATTTTAAACATATTTCTTAATGCTTCTTCTATTGTGTAGCTTAACTTCTTTTTTTCTAACTGCAAACATAAAATGTAAATATGCAATAAATCCGTAAATGATCTGAGTCTTCTCAGTTTACTTAGCCTTTCCATAGTGTTTCCTCTAGCATTAATCTTTGAATTATATTCAAAGTAAAGCTGATCAATATAAAAGTCATGAATTTAGCTTTGTGGGTAGTGCAGAGTTTCTTGGAAGTGAATTTCAGTCATAATTTTAAAACAACCCATTGTTGTAACTGGAGCTATTAGGATAGAGTAATTTACTCTTCTGTTGCTGCCATGGCACAGCGCTATAAGTTATTATATTGCACTAATAACTGCAATGGCAATATTTGGAGGGAAGGAGGGTGCTGGGAACCTAGTACAGGGCTTTGTGCATGCCAGGCAAGTGCTCTACCCCTAAGCTTCACCCCTAGTGCCTGCTATACAACTTTTAAATTTCTAAATACTGGAAATATTCTCCCTATGCCAAAAGCTATCTCAGGAAAAAAGCAATATGTGTATTCACATATCCACTATGAAGCTTCACTTTGACATATTTGCTTCAAAACTGTTGTTGTTTGTTTGTTTTTAAGGACTGTATCTTCACAGATAGAGCTGTAGCTTTCTTTGATTTGCTGCTCACTCTCATTTCACCCCTACACCCACCATCCCTCTCCCATTGTTCATGCCCCTGAATTTTGTGCTTACCACTCTCATGTACTTTTGTTCTTTTACAAAATATATTCTTTAAACAACATATAGCAAAATTTTACTTTTAAACTGTGCATATAAAATATTTGCAATTTACCCATCACCAAATAAGCTCCTAACATATGCTATTCTTTCTGCTCTGCTTTTTGTCTTCTCTTTTATTAAACTTGAGATTTGATTACATTGATGCATCAAGTTCTAACTGATGCACTTTAGCTGTAATATTAGGTTCTATTGGATGAGAATGCCAGACAACCAGTCAAGCCTCTGCTCTCTAAAAGTTCCCTTTCCTCTCTTTCCTTTCAGCTCCTCCTGGCACTCAGCCACCAAGTAGGAAGTTTCTCCCACACTGCCACCTCTGTAGCCTGCCTACTGGTTTTTATTGTAAGATACAGGATTGGTACAAAGAGATTTTTTTCTTTTTCTTATAATTGACCCAGTATTGTTGCTTTTTTTAGTAGACATAAAGTACTGGTATAAGTAACTAAGTGTGCAGACTCTGCAAAACAAATAATTAATAAGTAAATGAAAGAATTAAGTAAAAGAAAGATCTTCTCATAAATGTATCTGTTGTACTTATTTTTTCTTCATACAGATAACCCCATAATTAAGTTGTTTGCATTATCTTGCTTACATACTGGAGGCTTTTTACTGAATCATTACCAGTTGAAGTTGGGTTGAAAATATGCACATTATTATTTACTAGATAATAGCAATTGCTCTGCAAATTGGTTTAAGAAACCTAACCAGACAACAAATAAGTTCATTTTCTAGGTATCTTTATCAACACTTATTATTTTAATGATTTAAAATGTTTTACCAATCTGTCAGTGTGAAACTTATCTGATTATTACCTTCACATGCATTTCACCAACCTCTAGTGAAATGAAACATCCTGTCAATTTATTTATTGGCCCATTCATTCTGACCTCTTGTGAAAATTACCTGCCTGAATCTTTTGTCCATGTTCCTATTAGTGATTGTCTATTTTGTGAGCTAACATAAAAATTCTTTATAAAACTGAAACACTTATTCTAGGTTGTTTATATATGTTATAAATATCTATACCCGTTGTGTGACTTAACTAGTGTTGTTTATAGTGATCTTTTTAAAAGGACATATTTTATTTCAATGTAGACTGAAATATCAACTTCTAAATTTAGGATTTATAACTTTATTTATCATTTAAGAAAATTTACTCTTAATTTATAAAAACTATCCTATATTTTATTTCAGTAATTTTAATATTCATTTTAAATAATTATTTAACCTACATGCAAGGTATTTGAAAACTACAAATTTAATTTTTTAAGTATTTACAGGTATAGATTTAATTTTTTATGGAAAATAGGGTATTTCTAGATTATTTATTTACTAGTCTATTTTTTCTTTACTATTTTCTAGTGCTATCTGTATGATAAACCTAATTATTTACTGAAATTCTCACCTTTAAATATTATCACATTGGAGCTCAGAGTTTCAACAAACCTTTCTTTTTTGTGAGGGAAGGATGAGGGACACAAATAGTCAGTCTATGACATGCGTACTCAATAAATAATCTGATTTGTTAGAAAATATTTTTGAGCTAATGCCCTAAAGTGACCACCTATGAAATATTATTCTATCCATCTAAGAGCTAACCTAAGTTTTATAAGAGTCATATCATTTCTGAATTATATTTACAGAATTCTAAGTGTAGATATTTTAAGAAACAGGGAAGGAGAGAAACAGCAAGTGACTCTGACTGTCCTTTAGTGAATCTAACTAGTAGGGTCCTAACTAGAAGAAAATGAATTAGCTACACCCATACTGGGCATTGGTTTTGGGGAATATCTGTGGGTATAAGCATCCTGCAGTGTGTGCAGAGAGTGATTCTAATTTAAAGATATTGTATTGTGCGCATACATATTTTACTGCCTAGAGTTGTACATACAAATCTATTTACACTTGACCTTATGTCTAACTTAATGGATTTCAAAGGACATTTTCAGCTTTCACCCTAAGTGCTGACTTTAAATCCTAATTGCTACGTCAGATACAGCTCCTCTATGATCAATGTGTCAATGGACCATCAAAATACTGTTTTACTTTGAAGGAGAGGCACAGATGGAGAGCAGCTTTTAGAGCAGTTGTGTGCTGTTTATCAAGGACACAGTCTGAGAAAGGCATCGTTAGGTGATTCTGTCATTGTGTGAACATCATAGAGTATATGTAAATAGACCTATATGGTATAGGTCAATCACTCAACATGTCCTGTTTGTACACAAGAGACCTATAAATGTGACCCCTCGTATAACATGACATATTCTTTTACAGTACAATTTTTAAAGTAGGGGCATAATCTAAAATAACAATAGAAATTATAGTATAGTAAATATATAAACCAGTAATGCAGTTATTCACCAGATATTTTGTACTGTTTAAGATTATATGTTCTATGTTTTCATATGATTAAAAGTGTAGCAGATGTGTTTATTCCAGCATCAACACAAACACAAGAAACACACTGTACTATGATAAAATGATGACTATTATGTCACTAGACAATGGAAAATTTTTTTTAGTTCAGATATAACCTATATATGCAGTCTATTGTTGATAGAAACATTGCTATTTGATGTGTGATTGTGTTTGCTCAATAGTAAACCAGGAGATGCAGGGACAAGAGTGACACTGAGACTAGACCAGCCTGTCTTGGTTCCCCAGGTAGACATAGGCATAACATGACACTAAACACCTGGAAGCAGAGGTACTGCTCAATTTGGGCAACAGCTGAGCATTTTCCTACTGAACAAAGACATAACCTGCTAATGCTATTTATTTCAAGAACCGAAAAGTACCTGTTATGGCCTAAATATTTATGTCCCAACCACCCCCAACTCTAATCTCCAATGTAATAATATTTGGAGATATGGCTTTGGGGAGTTAATTAGTTCATGAGGGTAGAGCTGTCATAATGACATTACTGCTCTTATAAGAGAAGACACAAAAGAGCATGCTATTTCTTGACCACGTGAGGATAGAATGTGAAGACAAATGTCTCTAAATAAGAAGTGGGCCTTCACTCTGCACCTGGTCATGCTGACCCTTTGACCTGGGACTTCCCACCTCCCAAACCAAGAGAAAACAATTTCTGTTGCTTAAGCTACCCATCTATAGTATTCTGTTATAGCAGACCAGACTGACTACAACAGTGTAATAAATATTATAAGCTCACAGAAATAAACATGATAGGCTAAGTGTAATCTCTTTTTGTATGGTAGAAAATATACTGAAAATGAATAGAGTTCATGGCCATATCAAGAGATGAATTCCACTGGGTACAGACTCACATATCTGTATTCCCAATGGCTCAAGAGGTTGAGGCAGGAGGATCACAAGTTCAAAGCCAGCCTCAGAAACTTAGCAAGGCCTTAAACAACTTAGGGAGATCCTGTCTCTTCATAAAATATAAAAAGAGCTGGGGATGTGACCCAGTGGTTAAGTGCCCCTGGGTTCAATACCAAGTATGAAAAAAAAAAAAGGTGAATTTCCCAAAGTTAGACTTTCCATAAACAATAGCATTGCTAAATGGGCAAACTCTTTGGGAAAACCATTGTCAGAGTAAACCTATTCTGATATGAGCTCCATTGCCATTTTTCTATGTGACTTACTTTTGATAAAATTTTATCTTATTAGCTTGTTATATTAGGAAATTGATGTATCCCAGGGTTGTTGTCTGGTGGTGTCTAGATAATCTATCCCATATACAATACATATCAATGGATAATTTCAAGAATAATATTCCTAAAATGTATTATATCATAACGATTTTGTTTCCTGAGAAAGAAAAAGCAGAATTCATTCTTTGAAGCATGAGAAAAATACCCTTGCAGATTCAATCACAGAATGTTAGTTCTCATAGACATCACAGAAACTACCGAATCCACAATATGGATAAGACCCTAAGAAAAAGGCATTGTGCCACCCAAGGTTATCCTGCTAAGAAGCTAAGAAATTACTGAACACAGTTTTCCCAAAATGTAGCTTAGTATTTGTCTACAAAGCCAAATTCCAATAAGCAAATGAGAATCAATCAATGTAGCTATTTTCTTGCTTAAACAATTAACTACATCATGAATTTGAGGCCCTAAATATTTACGTTTCTAGGAGTTCAAATGAAATCATAAACACACACACACACACACACACACACACACACACACACCTGTGTAAATGTGATTATTCATAGCACCAATTTTTGATATTTTTAAAGAAAATGGCCAATGGCCATAATTCTAGTCCATTAACTGCTTTCCCAGGTTAGTCACTATTTCAAAGGATCCCAAGTATTATAGGGACAGTCCAGTTTCAGCTGCATGGAAAGAAGATGTGCAATCTTTCTAATGAGTATCAAAGTAATACATGGCAAAAATAATACGTGAAACATAGTAACTGTCTAAGCATTTAATATTTGAATTGGCCCACAAAGTCTCATGTTTTGGAGGCTTGTTTCCCAGGAAGGGGCTTTTGGGGGATGGTGGGACCTTTACAAGGTGAGACTTAGTGGGAGATCACTGAAGGTATGCCCTTGAAGGTGTGTCCTTGAAAGGGATTGTGGGAACATGGTCCCTTTCTCTTTCCCTTTGATTCTTAGCCATAAGGTGAGAAGTTTGCTCTGCCATGCACTCCCTGCCACCATTTGGTACTCCCAGCTGAGGGTTCACAAAATCCTGGAGTGGAACTCTAAAACTGTGGACCAAAACAAAAATTTTCTCCATGTAAGTTATCTCAGGCATTTTGTTATAGTGACAGAAAGTTGGCTAAAACAATGTCTGAATTCATTCAATCCTCAAATACATCTGATATATCACCTATGTGGAAACTGAAACAGACACAGAGGACTTATACATCTTGTGGGGAAAAAAAAGCTCTGCATCTAGAAATCCCTCTCCAGAATCCATGGCCTTACCCATTTCTTATTGAGATGGTCATATATAAATAAAGAAGATTAAATACAGATCTATTCCTTTCCATTCTGAGTTTAAAATTTTAGTTCACTGAAGAGGAATTTGGTAACTAGTTTGTTGATATCTTGAAAGACTTAATGATTTACCTAAAGTGGAAATCCCCTGGAAGGAAGTAATTCACACTCTGTGGAAATGTAGCCCAATATGTTAACATGGAGAGCAAATGAGTTCTATCTACAGTGGTGTCAAGGTTGACATGTTACTCAGTATCTTCTTTGCACCCTGCAGATAGCAGCAACTGAATAATATAGTCAAAATAAATAAGGCTTTGAGTGCATGGGAAAGACAATCACATATCAATTTGTACATAAACCCAAAATTGTCTACTATATATGATTGTTGGAGTTCAAGTTCTCAAGGAAAACAAGTCATTTCCAATGAGCATTTCCAATGAGTCATTTCCAATGTAGCCTCTAGCTACATACTTTCAAACACTTGCTTCCCTCTCTGATGTCAGAAATACCACCAGAGCTGACAGGATCCCCTTCAGAAGAGAATCCATGGTTTAATGGACAGATGGTCAAGTGCTCAAAAAATTTTGTGAGTCAAGAGGAAGGTCCAATGTGTGCGCAAGTATGATAACACAGTTTCCAATCTCTTTACAGATGACCACTCTGAAATGCAACATTTATTAGCATCTTGGTCTAAAGTCTGTCTGCTGTTAATGCAAACAGATACAGAAACTTGGGGTTGTCTATCAGGAACCTTCCACTCCTGAGCATTAGTAATTAGAAAATGATTCCAAATGGAGCAACTGCTCAAGGCCACATGACCTGCAGCTGTATGAAAACAAACTTCTCAATAAAATGGGGAACCTGTTCAATATTAGTCTCTCTGTGAAGGAGTACTTGGCAGTCACTAAATATTAGGCTTAAAAGTCAAAACAGCCAGGTTTGGTGGAACATGCCTTAATCCCAGGGACTTAGGAAGCTGAGGCAGGAGGATTGCAAGTTCGAGACAAGTCTCAGCAATTTGATGAGGCCCTAAGCAACTTAGTGATACCCTGTCTCAAAATTTAAAATAAATAAATAAATAAAAGGGCTGGGGATATGGTTCAGTGATTAAGCACCACTGGGTTCAATCCTTGGTACCAAAATAAATAAATAAATAAATAAATAAATAAATAAATAATAGTCAAAACGGTAGAATACAAAATTACAAATACTATAGTCCACTATTTTTCTAATTTTTTGTAGCTTAAATTCTCATTCTCTCCCTTTCTTTCCTCTTACACTTTCTCCCTTTTCTTTCCCATTTATTCAAACAACAGAAACAAGTTTTGGAGGAAGTTTGGTAGGAAATGTACCACAATGGTGAGAGTGGTTTTGAGTTAGCTAACCAGCCCTTATCACTTCACTCTAAAGATGTGAAAAGTATGTCAAAAGCATCCAGCTGCTTTACCCATGGGCAACAGAGCTGTTAAGCCGGGGTGGCAGGATACTGTGCAGCTTCCTACCTACTCACTGATTTTATTCCTCCACCACCTCCTCTATGAAAAGAGGATATTTTTCATTCTCTTCAAGTATGACTGCAAATGGGACGAGCCTGATAATGACTTCATTAGATTCATGTTTTCACCATAAATATTGTTTGCCAAACAAGTTAATATAGAAAGGTAAATTTTCAGAAATGTCAATAGAAATATCTGGTCTTGAATGTGTTTGCATATGAGAACAAGTTTGAGTTAAAATGAATTCTTTTAAATTAATGAACAGACTGAAAAATAATTCCTTTGTTCATTCATTCACTCCCTTGCCATATATTTACTGAGCATCCTAGTGGAGAGAATTGACATGATAATAAGTTAAATGCTTATATTCCTCTCCACCTGGTAGTTTGGAGCTCTTTAATGGTTATATAAGTGAGGCCATTTAGTAGGACAAGTCATGATCCACCATACTAGAGCAAGAGATGCAGAGGCCCTGAATGAGGGCACTGGTAGCAGGAATGTAGCAGAAAGGACAAATCTAAAAACTAACTAGCTCGATTCACATGATAAAAGATATGAACCTGCACACTCTATATAAGCACAAGTTTTGCATGCCATGTCAAGTAGCTCAACTATTTCAAAGTTCACTCTAAGAATCTATTAATTCTCAATGAAGGACACTTTGTCTACAACAAGTAAAACTGATGAACACCCATGGAAATTAGGTATAATTAATTTATCCTTGAAAGGATTAAATGAATACTTCCCCTACACCCTTAATAATAAAGAGGGATGAATAGGATCAAGGCACGCCATATGGAACAATCACAGTGCATCTCATAAATATGTACACTTAATGTGTTAATAAAATAGATTTCATATAACAACAGCAATAATAAGAGATGACCTATCCCTCAACCTGACTCAGTGAAATTTTATCTTAGATATGATTTCCTAGGAAATCAAAGTATTCTGCTTTCCCTGTAACAAGACAAAAAAATGATAGCTTTCATTATTTCACCCTCACAAGGTTTGTGATAGCCTACTTTTCCTAAATTACAAAATGAAACACAGAACTGACTATATATATATGAAAGCTGGGCTCTCTCTTCAGGGACATATTTATAACAATTTGTTAAGTGAGGATTCACTGAGCCCCAAAGTACAACTGTAGAGCATTATGCATTTGTTATTGCAGACATTTAAAACTAAATCCTGGATGTTAACTACAAACATACATGTTTATAAATTTGACTGTGTTGAATATGAATAATATCTTTAAAGTTATATTGACCAAGTCTTAGATTGTTAAATTGCAAAAACCATATAGTTCAGGGGAAAAAAGTATGTGTGTGTGTGTGTATGCACACACACACACACACACACATATACTATCACATAGCAGATCAGTGGTTCAAATTTTAAACATATTGGATACCAGTAAAATCTGACAGATAAAGCATCAAATAGCAGTACATGATCACTTCTGTTTTTGATTATTTGGCCCTTGACTATTTACCCTTGAGTCTGTCACACCTCCAAAGCAGGCTGGTATAAGAGAATTACTGTAAGTAATGAAAGAGGCCAAAACTGTGAGCATCATGACAGAGGAAACTAAGAAAGAAAATGGAGATTGATAATTTATAAATTAGTTGTGCATTGCCTTAATAAGCCAAAATTTACTGACACTTTAAACGTTACCACATAAAATATAAGAAAAATTTACTTTTTCAAAAAAATATTATTAGTAAGTATAATTATAATAAAGGTTGTTTTGTTATTTGCTAATTTTAAATATTTTTTATTTATATATGACAGTAGAATGCATTATAATTCTTATTACATATCTAGAGCACAATTTTTCGTATCTCTGGTTGTATACATAGTATATTCATTCATACCAATTCGTGTCTTCATACCTGTACTCTGGATAATAATGATCATCACATTCCACCATCATTAATTACCCCATGCCCCCTCCCTTTACCTCCAACCCCTCTGCCCTACCTAGAGTTTGTTTATTCCTCCCATGCTCCTTCTCCCTATCCCACTAAGAATCAACCTCTTAATATCAAAGAAAACATTTGGGGAGAGTTCTGTGATTGTGCTCAAATTGACATGATTTGTTGAGTTATGTGTACTCATCAGTATTGATGTTAACATCACGAAAGCATTTCAAATCTAAACAATGAGAAGCAAACAGGGTTGTAACCACTTTGCCTGGTTGTGGATCCCATTTGAGAAAGAGAACCATGGAAGAATTTATTATTGGGAAGATAAGAAATTCAGTGCAAATATTTATTCCTTGAAGTGCAATTATAAAGAGCCATTGTCTGAGTGCATATATGGCAAATGACAGCTATTCAGAGAACTTAATGGATGTGAAAAGTCAGCACTTTCCAACTGAAATTTCTGTGACACTAGAAATTTCCAGGAACTGTACTGTTCAACACAGTAGCCATCAGCTACATGTGGCTAGTAAGCATTTGAAATATGGCCAGTATGATGAAGAAACTGTATTTCCAATTTAATCTAACTGAAAATTCATTTAAATTTAAGTAGTCACAGGTGGCTTGGGGCAACTAAAGTCTATCGTACATTTAGACTAAGCACACTGAAACCAGACATTGAGCTTTTTCAAGTAAATAAAACTACCTACTGGGAAAAAATAAGTTACAATTCTCCTCTTTGTTCTCCAAGGTCCCTTGCATGTGGTGCCCTGTTACTGCTGATAAGACTTGCACCACTGACCATTTACCCCCTAAGAGAAGAAAACTGACATTGCTTATAAGTTCAAAATGACACTGCCAGTGAACTTTATTTTCAAATGGAACAATTACCTCTTACTTAAAGGGGCTTCTCAAGACGAGCAAAGATTTGCTGTCATGAAAATGCATATTTTGCTAATATCTCCTTCTTTTCTTTTTCTTTATTTCTGCCATGATTGGCTGTGAGAAATAGAAAGTATTCTTTCTTTGAAAACAAAATGGGGTGGTAATCACAGGGATCCCCCTTCACACCTATATGAAGCTAGAGATTTGCATGCAAAGAGACAATTTTCTAATCAGGTATGTCTTACTCTAGAATGGACCATTTATTTCTGTTTCTCCTGGAACTTTACATGAGCTGCATCTTTTGTACTTCTAATCCAGAAAATTCTAAGAAATCCTCCAGCATGCAGAGAAGAAGTCTCCTAAATATCTTCTATAACATGCGCTATTTGATTTTTTTTAAATTAATTTTTATTGTTGGTTGTTCAAAACATTACATAGTTCTTTTTTTAAAAAATTAATTTTTATTGTAGGTTGTTCAAAACATTACATAGTTCTTGATATATCATATTTCACACTTTGATTCAAGTGGGATATGAGCTCCCATTTTTACCCCATATACAGATTGCAGAATCACATCAGTTGCACAACCATTGATTTACATATTGCCATTCTGGTGTCTGTTGTATTCTGCTGCCTTTCCTATCCTCTACTATCCCCCTCCCCGCTCCCCTCCCCTCTTCTCTCTCTACCCCCTCTACTGTAATTCATTTCTCCCCCTTATATTTTTCCTCCTTTCCCCTCACTTCCTCTTGTATGTAATTTTGTATACCCCTGAGGGTCTCCTTCCATTTACATGCAATTTCCCTTCTCTCTCCCTTTCCCTCCCACCTCTCATCCCTGTTTAATGTTAATCTTCTTCTCATGCTCTTCCTCCCTACTCTGTTCTTAGTTACTCTCCTTATGTCAAAGAAGACATTTGGCATTTGTTTTAAAGGGATTGGCTAGCTTCACTTAGCATAATCTGCTCTAATGCCATCCATTTCCCTCCAAATTCTATGATTTTGTCATTTCTTAATGCAGAGTAATACTCCATTGTGTATAAATGCCACATTTTTTTTATCCATTCGTCTATTGAAGGGCATCTAGGTTGGTTCCACAGTCTTGCTATTGTGAATTGTGCTGCTATGAACATGGATGTAGCAGTGTCCCTATAGTGTGCTCTTTTTAGGTCTTTAGGGAATAGACTGAGTAGGGGAATAGCTGGATCAAATGGTGGTTCCATTCCGAGCTTTCCAAGAAATCTCCATACTGCTTTCCAAATTGGCCGCACCAATTTGCAGTCCCACCAGCAATGTACAAGAGTACCCTTTTCCCCATATCCTCGCCAGCACTTGTTGTTGTTTGACTTCCTAATGGCTGCCAATCTTACTGGAGTGAGATGGTATCTTAGGGTGGTTTTGATTTGCATTTCTCTGACTGCTAGAGATGGTGAGCATTTTTTCATATACTTGTTGATTGATTGTATGTCCTCCTCTGAGAAATTTCTGTTCAGGTCCTTGGCCCATTTGTTGATTGGGTTATTTGTTATCTCATTGTCTAATTTTTTTAGTTCTTTGTATATTCTGGATATTAGGGCTCTGTCTGAAGTGTGAGGAGTAAAGATTTGTTCCCAGGATGTAGGCTCCCTATTTACCTCTCTTATTGTTTCTTTTGCTGAGAAAAAACTTTTTAGTTTGAGTAAGTCCCATTTGTTGATTCTAGTTATTAACTGTTGTGCTATGGGTGTCCTATTGAGGAATTTGGAGCCCGACCCCACAGTATGTAGATCATAGCCAACTCTTTCTTCTATCAGACGCCATGTCTCTGATTTGATATCAAGTTCCTTGATCCACTTTGAGTTAACTTTTGTGCATGGCGAGAGAAAGGGATTCAGTTTCATTTTGTTGCATATGGATTTCCAGTTTTCCCAACACCATTTGTTGAAGATGCTATCCTTCTTCCATTGCATGCTTTTAGCCCCTTTATCGAATATAAGATAGTTGTAGTTTTGTGGATTGGTTTCTGTGTCCTCTATTCTGTACCATTGGTCCACCCGCCTGTTTTGGTACCAGTACCATGCTGTTTTTGTTACTATTGCTCTGTAGTATAGTTTGAAGTCTGGTATAGCTATACCGCCTGATTCACACTTCCTGCTTAGCATTGTTTTTGCTATTCTGGGTCTTTTATTTTTCCATATGAATTTCATGATTGCTTTCTCTATTTCTACAAGAAATGCCGTTGAGATTTTGATTGGCATTGCATTAAACCTATAGAGAACTTTTGGTAATATCGCCATTTTGATGATGTTAGTTCTACCTATCCATGAACAGGGTATATTTTTCCGTCTTCTAAGATCTTCTTCTATTTCTCTCTTTAGGGTTCTGTAGTTTTCATTGTATAAGTCTTTCACCTCTTTTGTTAGGTTGATTCCCAAGTATTTTATTTTTTTTGAGGATATTGTGAATGGGGTGGTTGTCCTCATTTCCATTTCAGAGGATTTGTCGCTGATATACAGGAATGCCTTTGATTTATGCGTGTTGATTTTATAGCCTGCCACTTTGCTGAATTCATGTATTAGCTCTAATAGTTTCTTTGTAGACCCTTTTGGGTCTGCTAGGTATAGAATCATGTCATCTGCAAATAGTGATAATTTGAGTTCTTCTTTTCCTATTTTTATGCCTTTAATTTCTTTCGTCTGTCTAATTGCTCTGGCCAGTGATTCGAGAACTATGTTGAACAGAAGTGGTGAGAGAGGGCATCCCTGTCTTGTTCCAGATTTTAGAGGGAATGCCTTCAGTTTTTCTCCATTCAGAATGATGCTAGCCTGAGGCTTAGCATAGATTGCTTTTACAATATTGAGGTATGTTCCTGTTATCCCTAGTTTTTCTAGAGTTTTGAACATAAAGGGATGCTGTACTTTGTCGAATGCTTTTTCCGCATCTATCGAGATGATCATATGGTTCTTATTTTTAAGCCTATTGATGTGGTGAATAACATTTATTGATTTCCGTATATTGAACCAACCTTGCATCCAGGGATAAATCCTACCTGATCATGGTGCACAATTTTTTTGATATGTTTTTGTATCCGGTTCCCCAGAAGTTTATTGAGAATTTTTGCATCTAGGTTCATTAGAGATATTGGTCTGTAGTTTTCTTTCTTTGAAGTGTCTTTGTCTGGTTTAGGAATCAGGGTGATGTTGGCCTCATAGAATGAATTTGGAAGTTCTCCCTCTTTTTCTATTTCCTGAAATAGCTTGAAAAGTATTGGTATTAGTTCCTCTTTAAAGGTTTTGTAAAACTCTGCTGTATACCCATCCGGTCCTGGGCTTTTCTTAGTTGGTAGTCTTTTGATGATTTCTTCTATTTCCTCAATTGATATTGGTCTGTTTAGGTTGTCAATATCCTCCTGACTCAATCTGGGCAAATCATATGACTTAAGAAATTTATTGATGCCTTCACTATCTTCTATTTTATTGGAGTATAAGGATTCAAAATAATTTCTGATAATCTTCTGTATTTCTGAAGTGTCTGTTGTGATATTGCCTTTTTCATCCCGTATGCTAGTAATTTGAGTTCTCTCTCTTCTTCTCTTCGTTAGCGTGGCTAAGGGTCTGTCGATTTTATTTATTTTTTCAAAGAACCAACTTTTAGTTTTGTCAATTTTTTCAGTTGTTTCTTTTGTTTCAATTTCATTAATTTCAGCTCTGATTTTAATTATTTCTTGTCTTCTACTTCTTTTGCTGTTGTTTTGCTCTTCTTTTTCTAGGATTTTGAGTTGAAGTATTAGATCATTTATTTGTTGGTTTTTTTTTTTAAGGAATGAACTCCAAGCAATAAATTTTCCTCTTAGAACTGCTTTCAATGTGTCCCATAGATTCCGATATGTTGTGTCTGTGTTTTCATTTATCTCTAAGAATTTTTTTAATTTCCTCCTTGATGTCTTCTATAACCCATTGATCATTCAGTAACCTATTGTTCATTCTCCAAGTGATGCATGATTTTTCCTTACTTCTTTTATCGTTGATTTTCAATTTCATTCCATTATGATCAGATAAGATGCATGGTATTATCTCTACTCCTTTATATTGTCTAAGAGTTGCCCTGTGACATAATATATGATCTATTTTTGAGAAGGATCCATGTGCTGCTGAGAAAAAAGTGTAACTGCTTGATCTTGGGTGGTATATTCTATATAAGTCAATTAAGTCTAGGTTATTAATTATGTTATTGAGTTCTATAGTTTCCTTATTCAACTTTTGTTTGGAAGATCTGTCCAGTGGTGAGAGAGGTGTGTTGAAGTCTCCCATGATTATTGTATGGTGGTCTATTAGACTCTTGAACTTGAGAAGAGTTTGTTTGATGAACATAGGTGCACCATTTTTTGGGGCATATATATTTATGATTGTTATGTCTTGTTGGTGTATGGTTCCCTTGAGCAGTATGTAGTGTCCCTCTTCATCCCTTTTGATTAACTTTGGCTTGAAATCTATTTTATATGATACGAGTATGGACACTCCTGCTTGTTTCCAAAGTCCATATGAGTGATATGATTTTTCCCAACCTTTCACCTTCAGTCTATGTATGTCTTTTCCTATCAAATGCGTCTCCTGAAGGCAGCATATTGTTGGGTCTTGTTTTGTGATCCATTCTACTAGCCTGTGTCTCTTAATTGGTGAGTTTAAGCCATTAACATTTAGGGTTATTATTGAGATATGGGTTGTTCTTCCAGCCATATTTGTTTATTTATGTTACTAAACATGGTTTGTTTTCCTCTTTGATTATCCCCCCCCCTTTACTGTACTACCTCCCGCTGTTGGTTTTCATTGATATTTTCCATTTCCTCTTCCTGTAATATTTTGCCCAGGATGTTTTGAAGAGATGGTTTTCTAGCTGCAAATTCTTTTAACTTTTGTTTATCATGGAAGGTTTTAATTTCATCTTCCATCCTGAAGCTTAATTTTGTTGGATACACAATTCTTGGTTGGAACCCATTTTCTTTCAGTGTTTGAAATATGTTATTCCAGGATCTTCTAGCTTTCAGAGTCTGTGTTGAAAGATCAGCTGTTATCCTGATTGGTTTACCCCTTAATGTAATCTGCTTCCTTTCTCTTGTAGCTTTTAAAATTCTCTCCTTATTCTGTATGTTGGGCATCTTCATTATAATGTATCTAGGTGTGGATCTCTTATGATTTTGCACATTCGGCGTCCTGTAGGCTTCTAGGATTTGGGATTCTGTCTCATTCTTCAAGTCTGGGAAGTTTTCTCGTATTATTTCGTTGAATAGATTGCTCATTCCTTTGGTTTGGACCTCTATACCTGCCTGTATCCCAATGACTCTTAAGTTTGGTCTCTTTATGTTATCCCATATTTCTTGAATGTTCTGCTCATGGTTTCTTAACAGCTTTGCTGAGCTGTCTATGTTCTTCTCCAGTTGAAATACTTTGTCTTCATTGTCTGATGTTCTATCTTCTAAGTGTTCTACTCTGCTGGTAGTATTCTCAATTGAGTTTTTAAGTTGGTTTATTCCTTCCTGCATTTCCAGGATTTCTGTTTGTTTGTTTTTTATAACCTCTATCTCCCTGTATAATTGATCTTTTGCTTCTTGGATTTGTTTATGTAATTCATTGTCGAAGTGGTTATAGTTCTTGATATATCATATTTCACACTTTGATTCAAGTGGGATATGAACTCCCATTTTTACCCCGTATACAGATTGCAGAATCACATCAGTTGCACCTCCATTGATTTACATATTTCCATACTAGTGTCTGTTGTATTCTGCTGCCTTTCCTATCCTCTGCTATCCCCCCTCCCCCCTCCCCTTCCCTCTTCTCTCTCTACCCCCTCTACTGTAATTCATTTCTCCCCCTTATATTTTTCCCCCTTTCCCCTCACTTCCTCTTGTATGCAATTTTGTATACCCCTGAGGGTGCGCTATTTGATTTTGTCTGCTGCCATAACCTACTACATGTTACACAGTAGTATGTGTATGCTATGACAGTATATTATCAAGCCTATTTCATTTTCTGTCTTTCCCACAAAACTGTAAACAACTGAGGGCAGGGGTTTTATTTTATTTCCTGTAAACATGGTTTATTAATATCTGTTGGTTCAAACAAATGAAGTAAATCACAAAGTTATCAAACATAGAAAAGTGAAAAATAAAGGGCAGATATTACTCTTATTAAAAAGTTCATTTGATTCTATCCATACATAAGCAACATATTCCAATATAGAGCCCACAGCACATGCCATTTTAAAGAACCCTTAATTTGTACTGTGTAAGAATGTGATTATGTTCAGGAACTCAAAACAGGAAGCTAGGAAACCAGATCACAAACTCAAGGACGATCACAAATTCAAGGCCAACTTCAGCAACTTGGAGAGACCCCATCTCTAAGTAAAAGATTAAAAAAAAAAGCCTGGGGGATGTTCCTCAGTGGCTAAACACCCCTGGGTTCAATCCTCAGTATAAAAATAAATAAATATAAACATTATATATAAAGAGGGAGAAAAAATAAATATATAATAATAAATATATAATATTATATATAAAGAGGGAGAGAAAAATTTTTCTTAAACAGGCAGAGTATAGATTTTAGGGTTTGGAAAGCCATTCGGGTTCCATCAGTCTCTTTTTTAAGCCCTATAAAAATATAAAACCAAAATTGTGAAGATGGCTGCGAAAGGAGTGCAGCACTCCCGTGTACTGCGTCACTGAGCAGGAAAAAGACAAGGTAGAATGGATAAAAGCTAGCTTGTTAGGAATTTCCAGCAAAATTGGGGTGCTCCGAAACCTAGAGGAAGGATTTCCATTGCATAAGGACCTGCTACTGGAGCTCAAACGCGAGAGATTTGTCCGCACGGAGGGTCACGCTGCGTATGCAGCAAATCGCCCTGCGGCCAGAGTCTGCTCGCTGGGAAACGACGGTAAGACAACAATGCAAAGATACAGTGCTACGGATTCTGCAGGCTCCCGCCAGCTGTGCAAATACTGTACTCAGAGCTGAATTCTGGGCTTGAGACGGGGAAGGAAGCCATCCAATTCGGTTCTCCACATCGGTCAGACCACAGAGGAAGCCAGCGGCCACCATCTTGGAGAGCTGACGTCATCATCTCTGTGTTTTTTTTTTTTTTTGACTGATCACAGCTCTTTCAGCTATAGATCAGCGGGGAAAACTTAAGGGCCCCTCCCAGCTCTCCTGTAAGCGCAATAGCCAGACCGAGGGCGGCACGGAGCCGGCGGGAGCCGCGGCTTCGGCGAGGGAGCCGGCGGCAGCGGCGGCTGCGGCGAGGGAGACGGCGGCAGCGGCGGCTGCGGCGAGGGAGCCGGCGGGAGCTGGGGCTGCGGCGAGGGAGCCGGTGGCAGCCGGGGCAGCGGCACGGGAGCCGGCCGGAACCGGCGGGAGCCGCAGCAGCGGCGCAGGAGCCGGTGGGAGCCGCGGCGGTGCTGGCACAGGAGTCGGCGGGAACCGCGCAGCGCGGGACTCCCAGCTACCGCTCCCACCAGTGCTGACAACTGAGGTCTCTTGCACCGACTCGCCTTGGCATGGGACTCACGGCTACAGCTCCCACCGGTGCTGACAACTGAGGTCTCTTGCATCAGATACGGGGGCGTGGCTACCAGAAGGTAAGCAAGTTTGCTGGGGGTGCTCAGCCCCAAGCTCTACAAACTAAGGGCCTGAGGGAGGCAAACAAGGAGAGTGTGCCCAGGCACTAATGAAACAGCTGCTCCACGCGTGTGCAAGGTAGGCAGAACTGTGACCACCGACAAAACAGGCCCAGTGGACTGCCAGACACATCGCTCAGGTTGGGGGAGGGGCAGAGCCGTCGGGCGCCTGCAAGTTACGCAGACCTGCGAATCACCAGCTGATCAGACCCAGCAACCGCGGAGCGGCAGAGCCACCCCCGGGCCTGCAAGGAAGGCGCACTTGCCACACACCAGCAGGTCAGGCCCAACAAACTGCGGAGGGGCACAGCTGCCCCACGAGCCTGCTAGGTAGGCAGTACCCTGATCACCAACAGAACAGGCTCAGAGGACGGCCAGACACATCGCCCCGCCCCAGTTGGGGGAGGGGCAGAGCCGCCAGGCGCCTGCAAGGTAGGCAAACCTGCGTCTCACCAGCATATCAGGCCCAGCAACCCACGGAGCGGCAGAGCTACCCCCGGGCCTGCAAGGTAGGCGCACTTGACACCCATTGGCAGGTTAGGCCCAGCAACTCTCGGAGGGACACAGCTGCTCCACGCACATGCAAGGTAGGCGGAACCGTGACCACTGACAAAACAGGCCCAGTGGCCCGCCAGATACATCGCCCCAGTTGGGGGAGGGGCAGAGCCGCCACCAGCGCCTTTTAGGTAGACAGACCTGCAACCAACAGACAGAACAGGCCTAGTGGCCAGCGGAGGGGCAAAGCCACTGCTCACGTATGCAAGGTAGGCGGACCTGTGACCACCGAAAGAACAGGCCCATCGAAAGTACAGGCACAGCGGCCTCCCGGCGTGGTAGGCACATTGCCTCAATTGGAGGAGGGGAAGAACCACCGCCAAAGCCTGCAAGGGAGACTTTGCAGCTATACAAGAGCAATATAAATATATAGGGGGAAAAATCAATAACACAACAGTTTCACCAAGCAGAAAGAAACGCGATCAATATGAAAAGACAAGGAAAGAAAGGACCACAAGCAATGCAGGTCAACTCAACTTTAGAAGAGGTAATTTCTGCAGCAGATGGAATGTCAGATAAAGAATTCAGGATATACATGCTTCAGATGATCTGGAGTCTCAAGGAAGACATTAGACAGCAAAATCAGTCAATGAAAGACCACTTCGACCACTTTGACAATCAATTACATAAACAAATCCAAGAAGCAAAAGATCAATTATACAGGGAGATAGAGGTTATAAAAAACAAACAAACAGAAATCCTGGAAATGCAGGAAACAATAAACCAACTTAAAAACTCAATTGAGAATACTACCAGCAGAGTAGAACACTTAGAAGATAGAACATCAGACAATGAAGACAAAGTATTTCAACTGGAGAAGAACATAGACAGCTCAGCAAACCTGTTAAGAAACCATGAGCAGAACATTCAAGAAATATGGGATAACATAAAGAGACCAAACTTAAGAGTCATTGGGATACAGGCAGGTATAGAGGTCCAAACCAAAGGAATGAGCAATCTATTCAACGAAATAATACGAGAAAACTTCCCAGACTTGAAGAATGAGACAGAATCCCAAATCCTAGAAGCTTACAGGACGCCGAATGTGCAAAATCATAAGAGATCCACACCTAGACACATTATAATGAAGATGCCCAACATACAGAATAAGGAGAGAATTTTAAAAGCTACAAGAGAAAGGAAGCAGATTACATTTAGGGGTAAACCAATCAGGATAACAGCTGATCTTTCAACACAGACTCTCAAAGCTAGAAGATCCTGGAATAACATATTTCAAACACTGAAAGAAAAGGGGTTCCAACCAAGAATTGTGTATCCCGCGAAATTAAGCTTCAGGATGGAAGATGAAATTAAAACCTTCCATGATAAACAAAAGTTAAAAGAATTTGCAGCTAGAAAACCATCTCTTCAAAACATCCTTGGCAAAATATTACAGGAAGAGGAAATGGAAAATATCAATGAAAACCAACAGCGGGAGGTAATACAGTAAAGGGGGGGGGATAATCAAAGAGGAAAACAAACCATGTTTAGTAACATAAATAAACAAATATGGCTGGAAGAACAACCCATATCTCAATAATAACCCTAAATGTTAATGGCTTAAACTCACCAATTAAGAGACACAGGCTAGTAGAATGGATCACAAAACAAGACCCAACAATATGCTGCCTTCAGGAGACGCATTTGATAGGAAAAGACATACATAGACTGAAGGTGAAAGGTTGGGAAAAATCATATCACTCATATGGACTTCGGAAACAAGCAGGAGTGTCCATACTCGTATCAAATAAAATAGATTTCAAGCCAAAGTTAATCAAAAGGGATGAAGAGGGACACTACATACTTCTTAAGGGAACCATACACCAACAAGACATAACAATCATAAATATATATGCCCCAAACAATGGTGCAGCTATGTTCATCAAACAAACTCTTCTCAAGTTCAAGAGTCTAATAGACCACCATACAATAATCATGGGAGACTTCAACACACCTCTCTCACCACTGGACAGATCTTCCAAACAAAAGTTGAATAAGGAAACTGTAGAGCTCAATAACACAATTAATAACCTAGACTTAATTGACATATATAGAATATACCACCCAACAACAAGCAGTTACACTTTTTTCTCAGCAGCACATGGATCCTTCTCAAAAATAGATCATATATTATGTCACAGGGCAACTCTTAGACAATATAAAGGAGTAGAGATAATACCATGCATCTTATCTGACCATAATGGAATGAAATTGAAAATTAACGATAAAAGAAGTAAGGAAAAATCATGCATCACTTGGAGAATGAACAATAGGTTACTGAATGATCAATGGGTTATGGAAGACATCAAGGAGGAAATTAAAAAATTCTTAGAGATAAATGAAAACACAGACACAACATATCGGAATCTATGGGACACATTGAAAGCAGTTCTAAGGGGAAAATTTATTGCTTGGAGTTCATTCCTTAGAAAAAGAAAAAACCAACAAATAAATGATCTAATACTTCAACTCAAAATCCTAGAAAAAGAAGAGCAAAACAACAGCAAAAGAAGTAGAAGACAAGAAATAATTAAAATCAGAGCTGAAATTAATGAAATCGAAACGAAAGAAACAATTGAAAAAATTGACAAAACTAAAAGTTGGTTCTTTGAAAAAATAAATAAAATCGACAGACCCTTAGCCACGCTAATGAAGAGAAGAAGAGAGAGAACTCAAATTACCAGCATACGGGATGAAAAAGGCAATATCACAACAGACACTTCAGAAATACAGAAGATTATCAGAAACTATTTTGAATCCTTATACTCCAATAAAATAGAAGATAGTGAAGGCATCGATAAATTCCTTAAGTCATATGATTTGCCCAGATTGAGTCAGGAGGATATTGACAACCTAAACAGACCAATATCAATTGAGGAAATAGAAGAAATCATCAAAAGACTACCAACTAAGAAAAGCCCAGGACCGGATGGGTATACAGCAGAGTTTTACAAAACCTTTAAAGAGGAACTAATACCAATACTTTTCAAGCTATTTCAGGAAATAGAAAAAGAGGGAGAACTACCAAATTCATTCTATGAGGCCAACATCACCCTGATTCCTAAACCAGACAAAGACACTTCAAAGAAAGAAAACTACAGACCAATATCTCTAATGAACCTAGATGCAAAAATCCTCAATAAACTTCTGGCGAACCGGATACAAAAACATATCAAAAAAATTGTGCACCATGATCAGGTAGGATTTATCCCTGGGATGCAAGGCTGGTTCAATATACGGAAATCAATAAATGTTATTCACCACATCAATAGGCTTAAAAATAAGAACCATATGATCATCTCGATAGATGCGGAAAAAGCATTCGACAAAGTACAGCATCCCTTTATGTTCAAAACTCTAGAAAAACTAGGGATAACAGGAACATACCTCAATATTGTAAAAGCAATCTATGCCAAGCCTCAGGCTAGCATCATTCTGAATGGAGAAAAACTGAAGGCATTCCCTCTAAAATCTGGAACAAGACAGGGATGCCCTCTCTCACCACTTCTGTTCAACATAGTTCTCGAATCACTGGCCAGAGCAATTAGACAGACGAAAGAAATTAAAGGCATAAAAATAGGAAAAGAAGAACTCAAATTATCACTATTTGCAGATGACATGATTCTATACCTAGCAGACCCAAAAGGGTCTACAAAGAAACTATTAGAGCTAATACATGAATTCAGCAAAGTGGCAGGCTATAAAATCAACATGCATAAATCAAAGGCATTCCTGTATATCAGCGACAAATCCTCTGAAATGGAAATGAGGACAACCACCCCATTCACAATATCCTCAAAAAAAATAAAATACTTGGGCATCAACCTAACAAAAGAGGTGAAAGACTTATACAATGAAAACTACAGAACCCTAAAGAGAGAAATAGAAGAAGATCTTAGAAGATGGAAAAATATACCCTGTTCATGGATAGGTAGAAGTAACATCATCAAAATGGCGATATTACCAAAAGTTCTCTATAGGTTTAATGCAATGCCAATCAAAATCCCAACGGCATTTCTTGTAGAAATAGAGAAAGCAATCATGAAATTCATATGGAAAAATAAAAGACCCAGAATAGCAAAAACAATGCTAAGCAGGAAGTGTGAATCAGGCGGTATAGCTATACCAGACTTCAAACTATACTACAGAGCAATAGTAACAAAAACAGCATGGTACTGGTACCAAAACAGGCGGGTGGACCAATGGTACAGAATAGAGGACACAGAAACCAATCCACAAAACTACAACTATCTTATATTCGATAAAGGGGCTAAAAGCATGCAATGGAAGAAGGATAGCATCTTCAACAAATGGTGTTGGGAAAACTGGAAATCCATTTGCAACAAAATGAAACTGAATCCCTTTCTCTCGCCATGCACAAAAGTTAACTCAAAGTGGATCAAGGAACTTGATATCAAATCAGAGACATGGCGTCTGATAGAAGAAAGAGTTGGCTATGATTTACATACTGTGGGGTCGGGCTCCAAATTCCTCAATAGGACACCCATAGCACAACAGTTAATAACTAGAATCAACAAATGGGACTTACTCAAACTAAAAAGTTTTTTCTCAGCAAAAGAAACAATAAGAGAGGTAAATAGGGAGCCTACGTCCTGGGAACAAATCTTTACTCCTCACACTTCAGACAGAGCCCTAATATCCAGAATATACAAAGAACTAAAAAAATTAGACAATGAGATAATGAATAACCCAATCAACAAATGGGCCAAGGACCTGAACAGAAATTTCTCAGAGGAGGACATACAATCAATCAACAAGTATATGAAAAAATGCTCACCATCTCTAGCAGTCAGAGAAATGCAAATCAAAACCACCCTAAGATACCATCTCACTCCAGTAAGATTGGCAGCCATTAGGAAGTCAAACAACAACAAGTGCTGGCGAGGATGTGGGGAAAAGGGTACTCTTGTACATTGCTCGTGGGACTGCAAATTGGTGCGGCCAATTTGGAAAGCAGTATGGAGATTTCTTGGAAAGCTCGGAATGGAACCACCATTTGATCCAGCTATTCCCCTACTCGGTCTATTCCCTAAAGACCTAAAAAGAGCACACTATAGGGACACTGCTACATCCATGTTCATAGCAGCACAATTCACAATAGCAAGACTGTGGAACCAACCTAGATGCCCTTCAATAGACGAATGGATAAAAAAAATGTGGCATTTATACACAATGGAGTATTACTCTGCATTAAGAAATGACAAAATCATAGAATTTGGAGGGAAATGGATGGCATTAGAGCAGATTATGCTAAGTGAAGCTAGCCAATCCCTTAAAAACAAATGCCAAATGTCTTCTTTGATATAAGGAGAGTAGCTAAGAACAGAGTAGGGACAAAGAGCATGAGAAGAAGATTAACATTAAACAGGGATGAGAGGTGGGAGGGAAAGGGAGAGAGAAGGGAAATTGCATGTAAATGGAAGGAGACCCTCAGGGGTATACAAAATTACATACAAGAGGAAGTGAGGGGAAAGGAGGAAAAATATAAGGGGGAGAAATGAATTACAGTAGAGGGGGTAGAGAGAGAAGAGGGGAGGGGAGGGGGGAGGGGGGATAGTAGAGGATAGGAAAGGCAGCAGAATACAACAGACACCAGAATGGCAATATGTAAATCAATTGTTGTGCAAATGATGTGATTCTGCAATCTGTATATGGGGTAAAAATGGGAGCGCATATCCCACTTGAATCAAAGTGTGAAATATGATATATCAAGAACTATGTAATGTTTTGAACAACCTACAATAAAAATTAATTAAAAAAAAAACAAAAAAAATAAAAATATAAAACCATTTGAAACAGGTTTTAGAAAAAGCAGGCTGTGACCCTGATTTGGCTCATAGATCACCATTTCTCCTACCTTATATAAAGGACTAATATTAATGTTGTAGCTTCATAGCTGTGACCAAGACACCTGACAAGAACAAGTTAAGGAGGAGGAAAAGTTTGTCTCATGGTTTAGAGGTTAATTCCATTATCGGCCGACTCTATAGCTCTGGGCCTGAGGTGAGGCAGAATATCATGGCACAAGGGCCCAGTTGAGGAAGCAGCTCAGAACATAGCAACCAAGAAGTGAAGAGCTTCACTTGCCAGGAACAAAATACAAATCCCAAAGGCACACCCCCAGTGACCTACTTCCTCCAGTCATAACCCAAAGGCCTACAGTTATCACTCATTTAATTCATTGGATTACTACATTTATTAGGTTACAACTCTCATAATCGAATTCTTTCACTTCTGGAAATTCTTGCACTGTCTCACACATGAGCTTTGGGGGACACCAATTATTCCAAGATAACATATATTTTTAAATTTTTGTTACCAAGGACTGAACCCAGGACACTTAACCACTGATCTACATCCCCAGACCTTTTTAAATTTTATTTAGAGATAGGGTCTCGCTAAATGGCTTAGGACCTTGCTAAGTTACTGAAGCCAGTTTTGAACTTGTGATCTTCCTGCCTCAGCCTCCTGAGTCTCTGGGATTACAAGTGAGTGTAACCGCACCTGGTTTAAGTATAATATTTAAACTATCTGTTTTTCTTTGCTTCAAAGAAGAAAATGGGCACATTTCTCATGTGGATAATGTAGTTTCCATTCTTTTCTTTTCTTTTTCTTTTTTAGACAGTTTTGGGAACAAAATTCCATTTCAAGTCAATTTGGAAATGTGTTTTGGATAATGGTAATCTAGAATTCAAACACTCCCACAAAAGTGACTCTTCTAGATTTCGTGTTTAAGAGAAAGGAAGAGGAAGGGAAAGAAATAAAAGAAAATAGTCAAGAATATGTAACCAGAACAATATTGACCCAGTTATAGATGTGTCTGCAGATGGCAAGGGCCATCTGCCAAATATGTTCTCATTAATAAGGCTTGATATCTGATAACTACAGAAACCCACATTCCACAGAATCTTGGAAATGTCTAAAAGTGTAAATTGCTTACAGAAAATGCTATCTTCCTCTAGGTCCAAGAAGACCTGAAATGAAAGGATCCTTCTTGGGAAAGTTTCATCACTATTGCTGGCTATGAAAGATACTTTTCTCCTTGTCTAAATTTCAGTTGTTTTATTTATTTTCCACATCAGAGAAGTGAATACTTTAAAAGATGTCTGTCCTTGGTTCCAGCTATAGAATCAGTACATTTTTTCCTCAAATAATTTAAAATTGTCTTTTTTAAAAAAAGTGAATATGATATCATACATCCACGTTTCCGCTCCCCCCCCCAAAAAAAAGGTACTCTTTCCAGTTAATTGTCCATTTGCACTTTTTTTTAAATACCAGGGATTGAACACAGGGGCATTTAACCACTGAGCCACTGAGCCACATCCCCAAACCTTTATTTTTTATTTCATATTTGAGACAGAGCCTCACTAGGTTGCTTACAGTCTCACCAAATTGCTGAGGCTGGCCTCTAACTTGTGATCCTCCTGCCTCAACAGCCTGAGCCTCTGGGATTACAGGTATGTGCCACTGTGCCCTGCCCATTTTCATGTTTTGTTTTTTTGCAATAACTGAAAGGCTTAAGAATACCAACACATGGGGCTGGGGATGTGGCTCAAGCGGTAGTGGTAGTGCGCTTGCCTGGCATGCATGCGGCCTGGGTTCAATCCTCAGCACCACATACAAACAAAGATGTTGTGTCCACCGAAAACTAAAAAATAAATATTAAAAAATTCTCTCTCTCTCTCTCTCTCAGAAAAAAAGAGCACCAACACATTAGAGGGCTGGGGATGTGGCTCAAGTGGTAACGTGCTCGCTTGGCATGTGCGGGGCGTGCTGGGTTCAGTCCTCAGCACCATATAAAAATAAAATAAAGATGTTATGTCTGCCGAAAACTGAAAAACAAATATTAAAAAAAATTCTCTCTGTCTTAAAAAAAAAAGAGAATATCAACACATTAAAAAGTACTTAAATATGCCTGCATGGTAGTCCACACCTATAATCCAAGCTGCTCTGGAGCCTGAGGCAGGTGGATTACGAGTTCAAATCCAGTCTCAGTAATTTAGCAAGACCCTTTCTCTAAATGAAATATATAAAAAGGGCTAGGGATGTGGCTCAGTGGATAAGCACCCCTGGGTTCAATCACTGGTGTAAATAAATAAATGGTACTTAAATAGAATGTACCTATTCTCTTAACACCTTCACATATAGCTAGCACTTGCTTAGTTTCCTAAAGAATGCTAGTTTTTCCAGAAACTGTGAATGGTTTTAAAATAACCCTTTAATTTTGAGACAGAGAAATATCTAGGGAGAGAAAAAAAGAAGTGCTATCCACTGAATAAAAAAATAAAGTGGCTAAACAAAAATCAATCTCTTTTTTTTTCTTTTAGATAGCTAAAATTGCTAAAGTGGTTAAGGTAGCATATAATTTTTCTTGTTGAAGAATTTCATCCAGTTTGACAAGTAAATGAATGTTTAACTCTGTCCCTCCTTTTATTGCTGCAGAAACCAGAAGAAATGGAAAATAACTGCAGCATGTTACGACATATTAGCTCCTTTCTCTACATGAAACACACAATGAGAACACTTTATAGATGAATTGTGCCTTTGACTGAATGGAGAATGGTGGACAAGTTCTGGTTTTGTGGAATTGGAAAATTTGTCACAGTTTCTACCTCTGAAAAATGACAACCCAAAGGAAAACTAATAGAAAGACTTATTTTTTTAATAGTGATAAAAATATAAAATGATATTTTTGGTGCACCTAAGTGTTTTAAAATACATAATTTACAAAGAAAACCACTAAGTTTAAGGATGGCTACAATCATGGTTGTAGGTTTCAACACAAGCTATTCATCATACTTTAAGTGACATTACTTACTAAAAAATTTTTGAGATTGTTCTGTGATTATCATACTCTTGTCTGATTGCCTACTTTTTATTATCATTATTAAAAATAAATATAAATGGGATATTGGTATAATTGTGCCTTATATGTGTCATACATATGTATAATTTTAGTTTATTTTTCTCATACTCTACATCCTCTAATATGCCAATACAGCTAAAAAGAAGTATCTAAATATTAATTACTCCTCCCACAGTAGTTGAATATAAAAGAGACAATTTTTCCAAAATGGCTGACCTCTCCATCACTAAATATAGATTAATAAATGAAAAGCCCACCACATTGATTTTTAAAAGTTTGATATGACACAGGAAACTTAACAAATGAAAAAATCAAAAATCAGGAAGAAAGGATGAAAGAAACGGATGGTTAGAAAGAAATGTGATTAGATGGAAAGCCTATGAGCTAACGAGAACACACTGGGGGAGACCCAGCAGGACCTGTTTAGTTAGGTTCTTCTTGGCCTCTCTATATAACTTGCCTATCTCTGGGACACTGTGGTAAAGGGTCTTATTTTCAGGGGAGATAGTCAGAAAACAGCCTTTCCAGGCTTCACAGTTTGCTTTAGGAAAGACAGGGTTCCTGGTTTCTTTGGTCCACCTTGGGGAAAAAGAAAGCAGAACAGAGAAAAATGAGGACAGGAGAAGGTCAGAGACACCTTGCTTCTGAGACCTCCTGATCTCCTACATTTCAGCATACCATATTGCTATATTTTGCACATTATGTTCTCAGTCCTTTCAGTTAAACATATAATATTTTTCAAAAATAGAAAAAAAAGATTTGTTTCAGAATGCTGCAAACCAGTTTTCTACAATTAAATTTGAAAATGATGCCAAAATCACATTATTTTTCTTCTTCATATAACTGTGAAGTTTTACTATGATACTTTAAGATCAAAAAAGAAAAATACACCTAAATAGTTCAGTTGGAGAAGAGATTCAGAGGAATATTGGTTCAAGAGTATTTCAACTCTGCCATCCTCCTAAAATTAGTAGTATATTAAGTTAAAAAATTGAAACAGTCTGGTTGGATAAACACAAGTCTCCAGACTTGTTAAGCTACCAGGGAAAAGATACGTGCCTATAACACAATAGCATATTCCAAGGTCTCCTAGACCATTTGGTTGCCATTTGGGAAATGAACAGGAACACAGCTTCCCTTAATATGGTTGAAATTTAAAGATGACGTACATATAGTTTTATAACTATTCTTTGAAGGTTTTGGTCTCTGTTCCACATGCTAATTCAAACTGATTAGGCATTTACCAATATTGAAAGAAAAACTGAAATTCAATGATATCTCAATACTCTTTGGGTACAATGCTTTTGTCACATATTCCCATCACTAAAATTAACCCTGGATGATTTTATTGCTCTGAAGATTAAAATTACTTTCAGATAAACTCATTAAGTATTTTCTATATTTAGGATGCATAGTCAAAACCCCTTTTTATGTTTACAAACCATCTTTAAATATATTTTGGTTCTAAATATCAAACTAACCACTTATGCCCTAAACAACACCAAGGAAAAGAATTACTTTAAAAACAAGTGACAATTTAAGATGAACAGTAATGGGAATTGGACAAGCTGGGTCAGCCTTCTGTCCCAAAAGGTAGAAAATATAGGAAACATCTAGTATCATAGACCAGACCTTAATTATATCCACAAAAGCAAAAAGAGGTTTATTTTTAAGGAACTTTGTGAGAGTTACCCTCTACATAATCCATTCCAAATTTTAAACTATATCAGCTACTTTTCTTCCAAGCTGGCAATAGACTCCTACACTTCTGGGGTGAAAAGCAGACCCCTCCCTTGTCTCTTCTTTACCCCACAGTGACTTCCCTGGAAGTGAAAAAATCCCATTCCTTTCTTTCCCTAGACCCTTCAAATATAAGTTCTTTATTGCATTATTTTAGTCAACTTACATCACCCCTATTTGTGGGACAGGTTTAAAACATGTAGTAGAAATTACTGAAAAAAAAATCCTAAACTAGACATCATCTAGTCCAGTCTTCAATCATGAGAAATTTTCAGTTAAATACTCATGACAGAGTCAAGGTTCTGTGGACACACCCATGTAATGATTTAATTCTGTTTTCTTATGAGAAACCTATTGGATTGACCAAATATAATTATTTTTACCTTAAGGAAAAAGTAGATGATTTTATCTGGGTGCACTTAACAAAAGATAGAGTCTATATACAGTCACAAAGCAAAAGAATATATAATTTCAGCTGAAGTCCCCTGAAAACCCATTCTTTGATTAGAAATGATGCTTGCTTTATTTTGAAATATTTGTTGTACAAAATAAAGAGAAATATGACTCCTGAAATACCAAATATGGTAAGAAGGTTGTGATTCTTCATCACTTCAGTCTGAAAAACATTAGGTGTGGGGTCTGCTATGGTTTGGAAGTGTCCCTCCAATGATTCATGTGTTAAAGGCATGGTTGCCAAACTGTGGCACTATTGGGAAGTAGTGGATCCTATATGAGGTGAGGCCTAGAGGCAGGAAGTTAGGTCATGGGGGGGGGTCATGCCCTTGAAGGGTAGGCTATGATCCTCGTCCCTTCCTTTCTCTCTCCTCTTGCTTCCTAGCAACATGAGGTGAGCAGCTTACTCTATCACACACTTCCATTATCTATACTGTCTCACCACAGACCCCAAAGCAATGAGCCAACCAACTATGCTGAAGCTTCCAAGACTATGAGCCAAAGCCAAAATAAGCATTTCCTCTTAAATTGAATTCTTTCAGTTATTTTGTCTCAGTGATGGAAAGGATCCAATCACTTCCCTTTAGACCTTAGAATTATGCCCTATAAGACATATACAAGATTCCCCTGTAAGTCTACCCATGTCCAACCACAATCATCAAAACAATATAAGTTTTAGATTTAAAATTAGTAATTATGGTTGTAGTTCAGTGGTGGAATGCTTGCCTTGTACATATGAAGCACTGGGTTTGATTCTCAGCACCACATAAAAATAAATAAATTAAATAAAGGTATTGTGTCCATATACAACTAAAAAAGTTTAAAGAAATAAAAATAAAATGTGTAATACTTGTAGGGATCCGTCCTTCAATCAAAGAACTCATCGAAGTAAGAAAATTACCACTACTGCTTTATTTGAAAGGAATATAAAGTCAAATTTCAACATAAAAATGGTAGACAGCCTTAAGTTTCCAGAGGAAATACAAACTACTTTTTGTCTATAACCGTCAATGACCAATGCAGTATTTTGATTTTAAGTTGTCCTAAATATACCCAAAATGACAACCCTTCCTGGAAAAAGTAGGTTTAATTAAGATTTTTTTTTTTAAAAAAGAATTTATCGTCTGATAAATTCTGGGTAACATTTGAGATTATGTCATCATGATGTTTAAAATAGGCCAGACTTGATTTAAGATTGGAATAGGTATTTAAAAAGTTAGAGTATTTTAACCTTTATAGATTGATTGTTCTTATTTAACAACATTCATGATTGAAGATATCCAATGTTAAAAACTTACACAACTAAATGGTGCCCTATGATCCACTAGTGCTACCCAAGTAGGAAACATGTTTTCCAGGATACTGGTCTGGAAATGACATTAGATTGTTATGTTTTTTGAATTATAAATCATCATTTTCTAAATATTTAAACTAAACTTGCCAAAGATGTGATGTTTACATTTTCCTTGACAGTGAAGCCTAATTTTTTTCTTCTTTCTTGACAAGATAAAAATAAATAAATAAACCTCTCCAATTTGAGTCAGAAGCTCAACATTTTTAAGATAGTTATAAAATAGAGCTTCAAGTAGGTTTTCTCTTAAAAATAATGAGTTACCATCACTCAAAACCTTAGTTACTAAAGTGCTCACTTCCAAGAACAGAGACAACATGTGAATTTGCTTGAAAACAATCATAGGTAACGTTCATTATTGACAAATTGATACTGTTATATGCAGATGTCTGAAATTTTCACAAAAGGCATGTGGAAATTCAAAGATTGATGATTAAAACAGCTAAAAAATTCTCCCCTCCTCCTGGAAGACATAATGTTCTTTGTACTGAGGTATAACCTGAGTCATTTGATTTATGTATTAGTAATTATATTAGAAAAATTATATTAGAAAAATTGACTCTAGAGGTTTCACGTGAAACACCTTAATTTAGGGAAGCTTCCGTTATGTGAAATGTATTTGTCAAAGTTACCTTATAAACACAGATAGATAATGCATATAATGCATATATATTTTGCACACAAATAAATACAAGAGTTAGAAGGTACAAACTGAAAATAATTCATTGGTCAACATCTTGGAATTTCCTTTGACTATGGGAGTGAAGTTTTAGGATCTACCAGTGAGATGTGGGTTAAGAGCTAATTCTCATGTAAAGACAAAATTATGAATTTTATACAGATATGAAAGTAACCATATGCTAAGATTCTATTTTATTCCTATGATGTGAGGGAAGTAGAGAAATGTTTTAACAAATTCAAAGGAAAAGTTAGAAGGGCAAATATTCACATGGAGTAAAGGAATATTGAGATGAACTGAAAATGGCAAGAAAGTCTTTTTTTCCAGAGGAGGGAGAAAATGAAATAAAATCACTACTAGACGGGAAATAATTTATATATCAATCATCTACTGGTAATAAATACAGATAGAATCTAACTACCAGGAGGAATCACCTACAGAAGATGTGTAAGTTTTCTATTTGAATACATTTTTCCTACATATGGCAGTTAAATGAATGACTACAACCTGAAATTGATCTTATAGAAATAAGTGCTCAACTTCAAGAGAAACTGTAGTCACTCTGCACTGTATGCAAGTAAGAATTACCTCTAAGAGCTAAACACTGTGGCACACACCTGCAATCCCAGTTACTGAGGTAGGCTGAGGAAGAAGGATCACAGGTTCAAGACTAACCTCAGCAATTTAGTGAGGCCCTGAGCAACTTGGTAAGATCCTATCTCAAAAAAGTAAAAAGAGCTGGGTATATGGCTCAGTTTTTAAGCATCCCGAGTTCAATCCCTGGTACTAAAAAACAAAAACAAAACAAAAAACCACACACACACACACACACACACACACATACACACACACACACACAAAACAAAACCAACCAAACAAAATCTCTAATGTTATGTGAACCCATAAATTTATTTTTTAATTGTAGATGAGCCTTTATTTATTTATATGTGATGCTGAGAACTGAATCCAGTGTCTCACACATGCTAGGCAAGCTCTCTGCCACTGAATCACAACCCAAGACTCTAAATTTAAATTTTTAAACAGTACTACCCACTTACCCTACTCCAAACTCTCCTCTCCCACTTCATTTCAGAAAAGGACAACAGTCCATCCAGTTATACCCCCAAACTAGGAAGTATCTATTCTTCTTTTTGAATCGTCACTCAACCTGACTCTAAAACAAGATAATCCATCACTAAGGCAGTTGAATAATTTATCCTAATTTTGTCTATATTCAGTTTCCATTATTCCAGTCCTACATATGCTCAGCCTCCCTCCATACCCCTTCTCTGGAAAACCCCTTGCAAGTTCACCACTTCCTCTCTTGCCTCTCTATAATCCATTCTCCATAGAGGAGTCAATGAAATCTCTAGAACATTGTAAATCAGACCAAATTCTTCCATACTTAAAGCCAACAAATATAACTATGATACATGGTGAAGTGCAAATCACTTATTTTGTAAGACCCCATGCAATCTCTCCCACCTACGTCTCCTACTTTAATTCTTCCCATTTCCCCCCACGTTTGACTTGGTGCACAGTTTCTGAACTCCTTTTGTCTTTTTGATACCCTGGTATGGTTCTTCTCTTTGCTCTAGTGTTTTCCTTTACTTAGCTCACTTTGGGTCCAGATACTGAACATCTTGCTTCTTTCTTGCCATTCAAAGGTGACTTTCTTAGGGAGGAGAATATCTCGCTCTATTCAAGTCACATAATGTTCATAAAATGTTTTGTTTTGTTTTTTAACTCCTTTTCAGAGCAATTTACAGCTGAACAAAATGTATAATTAATGAATTTCTTGAATATTTTTCCTATCTTAATATGTAAATCACTTAAAATCAGACTCTTCTCTTTCCTGCCCATGGTTGCAAATAAATACACAGAAAAGATTCTAACACTATTGGCCATCAGATAATATTTTTTGTTCCTCCAGGAGATAGATTTTTCTGATTAGGTGATATCTCTAGAATTCATGATAGAGTCAGATGTATTGAGAAAAATATGATTAAAAAAATAAAGAAAACTTAGAAGACACAGGTACTGTTAGTTTGGAGGCTAATATGAATAAATAAGCAAACTTTAATTCTTGGGTCTTTTAGCATCTAATTCAAGAAAATCAAGTAGAGGTTTTTTATGTTGAAGGACTTGGACGAAAGTACTTGGTGGTGGTATGTTGAAGGACTCAGAGGAAAATCTTTGGTGGGAGAGCCTCATAGGCTTAGCAATAATAGTAAGAGAAGATATCCTACACAGCAATGAAAGATGGGATCACTGTTTTGGGTAAGGCAAAAAAACTTCTGTATGTTTTATAGAGAAGCATCTACTTTTCTAATTTGTAATCTGGAGGTAACAGTTTTGAATTTCTGCTCTCAGAAAACAAAAATGAAGGGACTGGGTTGTGGCTCAGTGGTAGAGGGCTTGCCTGGGATGGGTGAGGCCCTGGGCTCAATCCTCAGCACTACATATAAATAAATACAATAGAGGTCCATTGACTGCCGTAGTCCGGCTGGGCTAAATAATCCAGAGGTGACAAGCAACTTGAAGGTTGAAGCGGGAACTACTTTATTGCGAGTGAATTCAGCAGGAACTGAGCGAGAACTCAAAGTAATGGGCACCTGAGGTAGCAGGAGTCACATCTCTGCAGGACAGCAGAGGTATATATACTTAACTAATTACACACAGCTTGACTCAATTAACATCATCTAGATACAGCAGTCAGCCAATAAGGAATCCTCATCATCTTAAAGGCTCACTGGGTTACTTTACAAACCACTCCTCCTGGCAAAGTGCCAGGCGCCATCTTGACTGGATTTGCATCGCCACCAATTGACAAATCCCCACCAATTGACAAATATATATAAATAAATAAATAAATAAATAAATGGGCTGGGAATGTGACTCAGTGACTCAGTGGTTAAGCATCCCAGGTTCAATTCAGGGAGGGAGGGAATGAGGAGAAAGGAAGGAAGGAAGAAAGATCCTGACATTTACTAATATTCATACCTCATGAATATGTGTGGGAGATACTCAGAGAAATTAAATAAGTGACTTTGAATTCAGTTTAACATAGCATTGTCCATAGAAACAAAAGAGGTATGGAGAAGGATAGTTATGGGGAGATATCCAGGATAAGCACAGGAAGCAAGGGTAAGGGTTGTCCCACAGATTTGAGCTGTGCCTTCTCACTGGTAAGTTTCTAGCATTTTAAAGCCATCCTTCTCTTTCTTGTACAGAGCAAGGGATACCCTCACAAATGGAGATTTCCTTTGTAGAAATAATAAGTTTCCCTCACAGAGAGCCACTTTTGCTCTGTTGGTAGAGCTTCTGTATCTGAGACCTGTCCAAATAATCACTCAAATTAATCTTGGTATGAGGGTACCATATACTACTTTGCTACATGCACAACAATATTCCAGAATACAACAGCTATAAGCACATCAATATTCCAGGTCAAGCTGCAGGAAGTTGGACACCAAGTCTTACCATGAAGTTGAAAAGGGCCCAAAATGTGTGACTTGTCCTATTTGTATAATCCAATACTAAGTGAGAAAAGCAGGACTCTAAAGTAGAGTCTTTTCCAAATTCATGTACAAGGCTCTTCCGTATACTATAACAGAGGTCCATTTTATGCTCTGAATATAAATCTTGTTACTCAACCTCTGATAGCTTATTTTTAAATGGATATTTTTTCCTTTCTTTTTCTCCCTCATCCCCTCCACAACTCTGAGGAAAGAAAGATTAATATTCTTCTTGTCCTTTGTGGAGTATCTGCCCTTCTACTTTCTGTTCACAAGGGTAAAGAAACTCTGGATCTGAAAATTGGAACAACAACTCTTTCAGATAAGGTAAATATTAATTAGATTTACTGATAATAATCCTGGAAAACAGCCCTGTGTCCTCCTTTTTAAATTCCCTCCTCCCCCTGTTTCCAGTTAGAATGGCAGCTTCTGTGATGTGAGTCTGTTGCCCTTCTCCTTCCCTAACAAAGTAATAAAACTTTTTCCTCTTTCTCAAACCCTTGTCTTTATTACTGGATCAGACCTGAGGACATGGACTGAATTAATGTGAGAGGACATCATTGCCTCAGTGTCCTCATGGGTAATGTGCTCTTCTCTACAAAGATATCGTTAGGGAAACCAGGCCCAGAATATGCAAAAATTTCTTAATAAGCAGTTTCTTAATACATAGTTCCAAATATTAGAAAGCTTTAATTCCAGCTTGTCACTCATGTTAATAACCAGAGTCTCAGGGAGAAATACTTGGCAAGCTGTGTGGGAACTGTACAGCCCAGTTCCATTAAAGTCATTATGGGCTTTGCTTCTGAAACTCCTTTTAGGCTCCCTGGAAAACAGTTCCCCTGCATCTCTTACAAGAAATATTAGCATCCAAGATGACTTCTCTGCTTAGCTTGTGTTCCTCTGAGAATTGTTTGTCAAGACAAGTTTAGGAAGAGTTCCAAGAAGAGTCATGGAACCTAAAGATGCATAAGCAAGAGGAAAGCCACACATTCATCTAAACATCATTTACTTATCTTTCCTCCTCCTCAAAGTTAATAAGCATGCAGAGTTCACATAGATATGAGGACAAGGTATCTTCAACAACATTCTTGAGTTATATGACCAGAAAATAAATGTAAGGGTTTATGTTATCAATACAAAGGCAGTAGATATTGAATGTTTTATTTTATATGCTTTGTTTTTATTTTGAAGATATTTTATAATTCCTGCCTAACCATACCCCTTTCTAAAATATTACTCTACTACTGCATTTTTAAAGATGAGGACTAACATGTCCATGTTTTATATATCTTGGTTGATACTATTCTGGGCCATCCCTATGTCAGGACTCAGAACATGATACCCCAAAATCTAGCACCATAGGCCACTGAGAGCTGAAGAAGTGGGAAGGTCACTCTGATCTTATTTTCCTTTTCTGTGTAAAGCAAGGTCATAAAGGAATTCTTTGACCTTCCTTTCCTGAAAGTGGGACATAGAACCCTTTGGTGACAGATGTCCTGCCCCATACAGGGTGGGAGGATGCAACCTAGAAGCGGACAAGAATCTGGACAGACAGGCTTTGCTGAATTTCCCCCAATTTATTATCATTAGATCATCCTCCCTCTTTCATCCAATCACATTTCAACATTGAAATGGATCCACTCTTCATTGAACTGAGGCATAAAAATACACAATTCTTCCTGGATCTTTGTGTCTTTATTTTTGAAGGCCATATGTCACATAAAAGTTTTTAAATAATTTCATTATGCTTTTTTTCCTTGTTTATTTATCTTTTGTTATATAGGTGCTACCCATGACCCTTGTAATGCATGAAATAAGATATTACTTTTTCTCCTTTACACCAGCTTCAACTGGACCAAGGAACTTGAATATACCAAATGGCAAAATTCTATGCTCCATGGAGCCTTGCTTGAAAATGACCTTCACTAATTATATCTCATTCTGGGGAACTAGAAGGATGTAACAGAGAATAAACAGATAGAAAAGTTAATAAAAGAGTTTCCTTATTATGAAGGTAATAAGTAATCTCAAACTCTTCACCTTCCTTAGAGCAAAGTTTCCCAGCCTCAGTACTATTGATGTCTTGGACCAGATAATTCTCTTTTTTAAAATGTACATGTAAGGATTATCTGTTACATTATAGAATAATATCAGTGTCCCTAGACTCCGCCTACTAGTTGCCAGTAACATCCCTTGTCCAGTCCAGTCAATCAAAAATGTTTTAAAAATGTTGTCCATGTCCCCTGGGGTCAGAAATCATTCCCAGTGGGAACTCACTACCTAAATAGATCTTGAACAGTTAGATAAACATACACAGAAATCAAAAGGGAAATTCTGATAGCTATAATTCAAATAAAATCATAATATGACTTAGTATTAGAAATCAAGGCTCCTTTCTTTCCCTCTGAACTGAAACTACAAAGCAACAGAAAGAGAAAGTAAACAAAAGAATCAGAGGATATGAATGAATGGTAGATGCTCAGTGGTCCTGATCTGGAACTCCTGAACCACAGTAGTCACATTTTCCCAATGATGGAGGTGTTCTGACAAGAGAATAAAAAAAAAAAAAAAAAAAAAAAAAGCTTTTCTTTCTTCCATAGAGAAAAGGTCCCAATTTGTACAGATAAGCAGATAAGATTAACATATCATTTAAGAAAAAAAATGTGTGATGTTGACAGGGGACAAGGATAATCCAGAGGAAGGAAAATATACAAATGGAAAAGATGAGCAAAGAAGAAACAGAAAACAAGAATGAGGATAAAACTTCCCTTTTATTGGTTTTATTTTATTTTATTTTTTTAATGAAACACATGGATGCAAAGACACAAAGGGAGGGAAATGTTTATTCCTATGCCTATCCTAGCCTACCTAGTCAAAGCAAAGTTCTTGTGTCCATAATAATAGCAAAATCTCTTTTTTCTTTCTGAAAGAATCCTACATAATTCTTCCTCCTTGCAAGCAAATAGGTCAAATTCAAACACTGGTATTGCTGTATCATTAGTGTTAATAGAAAAGTGACTACTTAATATTTGACACAAACTTAAATTCATGTTCTTTTTTAAAAGCTCAATTTAAATAGCTAAAAGGATGAGTGTAATGGTGCATGCCCCAAATCCCAGAAGCTTAGGAGGCTGAGGTAGGAGGATTCCAAGTTCAAAGCCAGCCACAGCAATTTAGAGAGGCCCTAAGCAACTTAGGGAGACCCTGTCTCCAAAAATTTGAAAGGGCTGGGGATGTGGCTTAGTGGTTAAGTGCCCCTGGGTTCAAACTCTGATATCAAAAATAAAAATAAAATAAATAACTAAAACCCTGCCTTGGTGTTTGTATGGATTTTAAATGACTTCTCTCTCTGTGTGTGCATGTATATAACTATTTTTTGTCTACTGATTTTTCTCTTTTTAGCTAGGTACATTCATAATAAGTCCAGTTAATGATCTCTATTTTAGTTTTGTAAAATCTGTTGTTGTTTTTTTTTTCCTGCCAGAGACTGTACCTACTTCTTGCATCCCTGAAACAGTCAAGGCTTTTCAATCCCTCACAGAATCTTTTCTAAATTTCAAGACTGTGTTCAAGGATTCTAGTTGTAAGAATCAAAAGCACAACAAAACCAACAAGCTTTGTAAGGTTTTCTTATTCCTAGGAAAATAACCAGTTGTCACTACGTAAAACCTAACCAATATGACAAGTTAACAGGATTTAATTCCCACTTTCCACAAAAACAACAATAAAAAGTACCTAAGGTACCTTCCTCATCTTTAATGGTATCTTTCTTTAAATTGCTTAATTCACTTTTCATAATGCAAATGTTAGGCAAGTCATTAATAAGAAAATCTCTTCATAGTTTGCCTTCACCCGCTTTCTACAATGAGTCACATGAAGAAGTGAACAGTGAAGGTGTCTTAATTATTATTGCAAATTAGAAGCAAATGAAGCTGGAATATAAGTCTCAGAATTTTAAAGGCTTGATAAACATGATGATGATCTCATCCATCCGCCATTGTAGATGAAACAAATAAATCCCCCAAAATTTTGCTCAGGGCTAAATGATAAGTAGTTCTGAGAGTTGAACTTACATTATTGTACTCTAAATATTTGTTCAATGTTCTCTGTTCCTACCATTATAATACACTACCTCTACATCATGCTATATTAAGTCTTATGCAGCCTGCCTATAACTAAAAAGTATATTAAGATGATTTAATTTTTCTATTTTCAGGCAAGTTCACATTGAACTTCCCAACATATCAGCAGCAGCATGAGGAAAACAGAGAAGTTAACTTTTATTATCTATTCTGTGCCAGGCATTTGGCTGAGCATGGTACATACAATCATTTCATTTAAGCACCAAAATGCCTGGCATCTACGAAAAAGGTATATACTAAACATTGTTTTGTTCAGGATTTAGCAGTATGGGATAGGGTCTTTTCTAGGAATCTTAAGTTTATAATCCTAGAGAGGTGAAGAATCACACCCCAGACTGAGGCTCCAGCCATGCTAGGCTGCCTCTGCCCGCTGAGGAAGTTTCCCATTAAATCAGAAGGTGCCTCTCCAGTGACGGGCTCCAGCATAAATTAAGCCTCTTCTGCCAGGATTTCTACCAGTGAAATACAGTTCCATATTCCAAACCCAACCCTCCAGTGAGAACATAGTCGCCCTCCCTCCATATCTGTGTGCTCTACATCTGCAGATTCATCCAACTGTGGAATCGTGAAATGGTGTCTGTATTGAACATGTACAATGTTCTTTTCTGGCTGCCCAAACAATACATTATAACAACTTCTTACACAGCATTTACATTGCGTTAGGAATTATCACTAATTGAGACATGATTTAAATTATGTGGGAGGAACTGCATAAGTTATATGCAAATATATCACCACTTTATATCAAGGAACTGGAGCATCAGTACATTTTTATAACTTCAAGAACTGATGAAATGGATGGAGCTGGAGAATGTCATGCTAAGCAAAATAAGCCAATCCCAAAGAAACAAAGGCTGAATATTTTCTCTGATGTTCCAATGCTAATTCAAACAAGGGCAGGGGATGTAGGGAAGAACAGAGGTACTTTGGATTAGACAGAGGGGAGTGGAGGGAGGGGATAGAGGAGTGGGTAGAAAGGAGAATAAAATGAATTGGACATTGTTACCCTATGTACATTAATGATTACATGACTGGAGTAATTCTACATTATGTACAACCAGAAGAATGAGAAGTTATACTTCATTTATGTATGATGTGTTGAAATGCATTCTACTGTCATGTAAAACTAATTAGAACAAGTAAAAAAGAAATTTAAGAAAAACATAAAAAATAAAAATAAAAACTACAAATAATACTACATGAATAAGGAGAGAGAGAGAGAGAGAGAGAGAGAGAGAAGCTGGCCTCAGTGGAGCACACATGTAATCTGAGGCAGGAGAATCACAAGTTCAAAGCCAGCCTTGGTAGCAACTCAGAAGGGCCGAAAGCAACTTAGGAAGACCTCTTTCAAAATTAAAAAATAAAATGGTATGGAGATGTGACTCAGTGGTTAAGCATCCTTGGGTTCAATTCCTAGTACCAAAAAAAAAAAAAAAAAAACAACAGAGAAAGAGAAAAATCTTCCTAATCTCAGGTTAGGTGGAATGCATTAAGAAAAATGCCAAAAGTACAAGTAATAAAGAAAAACTAGTACAAATTTATATCTGTCAAAACGTACCTAAACAGCAAACAAAAAATACCATAGACAGAACACAATTTTTGTAGGGCAATACAGAGTCAAAGTTTTGTAACAGATTATAAAAAAAAATCCCCAAAGAATGTATAGTCACAATAAACCAACAGGAAAAGCCTTGAAAAGCAAGCCCATTCAGAGATGAGAAATATGATGAAAAAATAAGTGTGAACTGTTGCTTAAAAATCATTAATAATTATATAATAACTTATTTGAAATGACAATATTTTATTTCATAGCCATCATATTTGACAAAAAAATGAGAACTGTGATATACCATAATTCAATAAAGATAGTAAACATGGGAACTCTCATCTACTGCTGGTTGAAACAGATATTAAAATGGCCACACACAAGTCATAAATTCAACACCAGTTAATTTAGTAGCAATAATTGGAGATGTGGACACAAGATATGGCATTTCTACTTATCAGTGTGTGTATATATACACTATATATATATATATATATATATATATATATATATATATATGTGTGTGTGTGTGTGTGTGTGTGTGTGTGAAACATATATGTGTGTGTGTCTGTGTGTGTACACATATTTCACTAAATCCTTTGTACATGTACATGAGATCTATGAAAAGATTTTCACTGCATCATTATTTTTGGAATATAAAAACATAACAGCAATAAGTATAACAAGAGAATGGACAAATAGTTATGTGTATGTGTATGAATAATGCAAGCATGTGCATTTTGCCTTGTTGCCAAAGCTAATCTTAAAATTTGTGCTGCTATCAGCATCAAGCAACTAATCCCAGCTTTTGGGTACCTATTCTATTGCTTCACATTTTGACTGCAATATCAAGATAAATCCTGATTCACAGCCCCTTGGCTAAGCCATTCCTTGATCCCTGACCAAGGAAACAATCAGGGAGGTGAATAGAGAACCTACAATTTAGGAACAAATTTTTATCACATGCAAGTCAGATAGAGCATTTATCTCAAGAGTATATAAAGAACTCAAAAATCTCAACACCAAAAAACCAAATAACCCAATCAATAAATGGGCAAAGGAACTGAACAGACACTTCTCAGAAGAAGATATATAATCAATCAACAAATATATGAAAAATGTTCAACATCTCTAGAAATTAGAGTATTGCAAATCAAAATTACTCTAAGATTTCATCTCACTCCAGTCAGAATGACAGCTACTAAGAATAAAAACAGCAATAAATGTTGGCAAGGACTTGGGGGGAAAGGCACACTCATACATTGCTGGTGGGATTGCAAATTGGTGCAGTCAATATGGAAAGCAGTATGGAGAATCCTTAGAAAGCTGGGAATGGAACCACCATTTGACCCAGCTATCCCACTCTATACAGTGACACAGCTAAACTGTGGAGCCATTCTAGATGCCCTTCAGTAGATGAGTGGATAAAGAAACTATGGTATATATACCCAATGGAATATTACTCAGCATTAAAAGAGAATAAAATCATGGCATTTCCAGGTAAATGGATGGAGTTGGAGAATATAATGCTCAGTGAAGTTAGCCAATTGCTGGGAGCCATTAGCCAAGTAGGTATGACAATTTCCTTGCCAGCGTACCACATGTTGCTTAGTGGAAGGACTCGTGGAAATAGGACATTTTGCAGTGACATTGCATGTAAGGTGACCTTGCTCAAGGACCAGGGCGGATCCGGGTTTAGGGCGTTCCTGGTTTAGGACAATCCGGGTTTAGGGCATTCCCGGTTTAGGAAGGTTATTCCTGCTGGGAATAGGGCGTATCCTGCTGCCTGAGTTCCTCTTGAGTTCTCACGGGATTCAGATAGTATTTTTGGGAGACAAAAGCCCAAGTGGAGGTGTGGATTTGGGCAGAGAACGTGGATTTCCCCAGAAAGTGTTTGTAGACGGCCGGTGTGAGATTGGGAATAAAGAATTGCTGTTTGAATCTACAAGCTGTGTGGAGACTCGTGATTTTGTGCCCAGCCAGACTGCAGCAGCCAATCCCCAAAAAACAAATGCTAAATGTTTTCTCTGAATTAAGGCTGCTGATTCATAATGTGATGGGAGGTGGGGCATAGGAGAATTAGATGAATTCTAGATAGGGTAAAGGGGAAAAGTGGAAGGAGGGAAAGGGAGGGAGCATGGGAGTAGGAAAGATGGTGGAATGGGATGGACATCATTACCCTAAGTATATGTATGAAGACACAAATGGTGAGACTCTACTTTGTGTACAACCATAGATATGAAAAATTGTGCTCTAAATGTATAATATGAATTGTAATGCATTCTGCTGTCATATATAACAAATTAAAAATTAAAAATTAAATAAACAAAATGAAAACTAAAGTCTTACATAAATCAACTTTAACTGGTCAGCCAGAAAGAAAGAAAGAAAGAGAGAAAGAAAGAAAGAAAAAGCAAGCAGAGGAGGTCACTCAAGTGGTTAAACACCCTTAGGTTCAATCCCTGGTACCAAAAATAACTAAAAAATAATTCAGTGCATGTCCAAGTTTCTATAATAAAGCATCCCTATTTCCCTCCAATACAGAGCAGACTGACAATATTTGTGAAATACTATGAAAACGTTGCAACAATATAAAATTGCTCTAAAAATTCCTAATGCTCACTCTCCTTTTACATACTTATCAGTCACAGATAGGTATCACAGAGTTCCCAGACCATGAATCAAATCTGACTAGTTCTTCTTTAAATTAAGATGTTAAGTGCTGTGGTGTGAACTGATAAATACAATCAGTAAGAGTGTAAGTTATAGGTTATAAATTAGTAAAAAATATAGATTATAAATACAAGAATTTGATAAGTGAGATAAGACAATTGTAAAGAAAGATCTGTCATAGTCAGGCCTAAGACTTCATTTTGCTGCCTTCTATAAAACACTGTTACAAGAGCTGTTTCTGAGAAACTAAAATGAAAGCTGTATTCTTATAAAAAAGATTATCTTTCTGTACTTCGTACCCCATAAATTGTACCCTACTCAGGATGCAGGGATGGTCATGGTGAGCTACATCCTGGGTGTAAATGCCCTTAGGGGTCTACATGACTTTGAAGTAGATTCTTGCCCTACTGACTCCCACCCAAGTTCAGGATGCAACTGTCTATTACCTGCTTGAACCCAGGACTGTGGTCAACTGAACTGCAAAGCTAATGCTTTTTTAGCTTCTGTTTATCTCTTGCTTGCTGACTGGAAAATTCCAGTCCTGCCTAGCATGCACAGGTCCCACTTAATAATGTTTTAATTTCTATGATTGGCTAGCTTACACTTACATGACGATAATCAAATCACTGAGTTGTGGTTTTTGTGCTTATATTCTCTTTGGATGAACCAGGAAGCTACTGTCCTCTCACAGAGCTTGAGTCTCTGTGGTGGGTGACAGTCCCTAGCCAGGTAAATAAAGTTCTCTTTTGATTTAAAATTCAAACTTAGAGTGCTTTCTGAGGCGTCTCCCCATAACATTAAGAATTTTCTATATTTTAGTAACTTTAAAAAGCTTCAAATTCTTCTTAAACATTTTCCTTTGAGATTAAAACTTAGCCAAATATAATGGTATCCCTATGAAAACTAATTCAAAGGCCATATTGGATTGAAAGTTAGGTTAGGAGAGGAGGAAAAGAAACCCCGAAAAAGAAAACTATAAACTAGAAAAAAATTAAAAAGGTGTTCTTTTCTGAGTTTACATCATGTTAATAAAAGTCTGATTTCTGTAAGTAACTTACAATTACATTCATTTATTCCATTTAAAAATTTTTTTTTGCTTTTACTGAAATGAATTTAGTAAAAAATTAGTTTTTGGAGAGCTGCCATCCACACTAAAATGAACAGTAATTAAACTAGTTATTAGTGTTTTTAAGAGCATGCTAATGCTACTCATTAAACACTGGATGGATTGCTTTTCAGCCCATGTTCCATGGTGGCTGCCTTTTATTATGTGGATGTTGGCCGAGATGTTGGCAAATGACACAGTTGGTCTTCCCAGAACACTCATGGAAATAAAGTGTGTGCATCCTGAGGCGAGTTGGATGAGCAGAATCTGGCACTTCATGCAGGCAACAAAGAGCCTGTCAAGGGTGACTTTAAGTTTGTATAAAGGATGCTCACCTCCATAAGGATGATGAGGTGCTTTGCATCCATGATTTTATACCTGGATGAGGTGATTAAACACCTTTGTTTGGTGCTCCCGTTAAGGAAGAATATTTTTAGTTTCATCCTTGCAACAAAGTTTAGGCTTATGCTCCATTAGGGAGCCCATGGCAACTACATGATGTTTCATTTGTGGTTCCATTGTCCATCACTGGGTTTTAAATTTTTAGTTAAAAGGAGCACTGCTCACTCTTTCAGATGACTTTCAGTTTATCATGCAGCAGTATGTCTGTTCTGCACGATTCTCAGGGGAGTTCATAATGCGGAAGCCTCCAAAATTTTTAAGACTCCTCCTTGGATGAACATTAGAAAAAGACCATTCACATTTCAAAAGAACAGTGCTAAGTGATGGGTCTTGGAGTTCTGATTATTAAATATTAAACTGTCCTGGACTGTTAGAATTTAGGGACAAAGTTAGCGATAAAAGGACTTAGTTTATCTGGGTAGGTATGATGAATCTAGTTTTACTGAGTATGCAAGCATTGTAAGTTATTTTATTTTCATTTAATCAAATTAAATGCAAGTCTCAGCCTTAAAACTTATTGAGCTCATGGGAAATTACAATCCTTGCCCTTACAGAGTGCATCATTTTCCTGGGTTCCCTCCTAATGTAGTATATTTACAGGGAGAGGGTTTCATATTGCATTTGTCTGTGGCCCCAGCTGATATCCTCATTATGCAAGCTGGTAATCCAACAGAAGTTTGCTTTTATGCCATGTCTATATCTGGGAAGGCATGCTGAGACTGGGAAGTTTTAGAGTTCCCTGTTTCCTTCTAAATCCTGTTGTCACCTCCTCACTGTGTACTTTCCTAAACTCTAGCACTCCACCTGGGAACCTGATATCATCTTTTCAATATACTAGTCTTCAGGAAAAAATACCCAGGCCAGGCATGTTGGCACCTGCCTGTAATCCCAGTGACTCAGGAGACTAAGGTAGAAGGTTTTAAAATTCAAAGCCAGCTTCAGCTCCATTAGGGAGCCCATGGTAACTACATGATGAAGACAGGTGGTAAGACACTTACCACCTGGCCACATCATGTAGTTACCAAGAAAAGACTCTGTCTCTAAATAAAAAGAGCTGGGGGTGTCAGTGGTTAAATGCCCCTGGGCTTAATTCCTGGTACAAAAAAAAAAAAAGAAAATTTCTGCAACTGGGCTTCAAATACAGATGTGTTCTGAGGCAAAAGAGTATATGAGGTACTTCAGTACATTTGTGAAACATGGTAGGAGAGAAGTGGGGGCAGGGAACAAAAAAAAGAGTATTCATAGAATTCATATGAATGTGTTGGCTACCTGTCTTGTTTTTCTTAGGACACAACTAACTTACACACCTTTTTATAAATTTAATATAAAGATTTTCCTATGGGAAAGATGGAGAGACAGAGACTTTTCCTAAATTGGAAAATAATGAAAAATCCTCCTTTCTTAAAGGTGGCACAGATACACTCAAGCCTTAAAGGATTGGTGAGAAAAGTAGGTCAGATTTCATTTCACACTTGTGCTCCTTGTGTAAATCTTCAATGGTCCCCTCCTAGCATTATTAGAAAGTTTCTAATTTTCTTCTTCTGTCAAAAAACATCACACTCATCATCACTATAATAATAACCATTATCACTATAATTGCCATATTATCATCACCCCTCATCATATAACAAACATCATTACTATCACCATCACCACCACCATCACTATCAACATTGGCATCATCACTACCACTATCCCACCACTAACATGATCACCTCCATCATCACTACCACCATCACCATCATCACCATCACTATAATCATCATCACCAACATCATAATGGCAGAATTATTAGATTATCATGATAACCATTATCATCTCCATTACCTACATTATCCTCTCCACTATCTTCATCAAAGTTAGTATCTGAGCACCCACTGTGTTTGTGGTGCTATATTTCAATTGGTATATTTTAATGAATTGTATTAAACTTTTATGATGAGTCCCCAAAGAGAATTAATTTCTGTATCAGTATTATGTTCCAGGCAATATTCTAAGCCATTTTAAATATCATTATTTTTTGTTATCTCACAGCAACTCTGTCTGGTGGGAAGTATTATTATGATTAGATGAAGGCATAGAAAACTTAAGCAATGGAATAAAAGTTTGTTCATATACCTATATATTTAAAATGTGCCATCTCTCTTACACATTGAGAAATTACTCTAGAGTAAAGGGAATTTCGTTTTTTTAAGATAACCATTTTTAATTATTCCATTTAAGATTGTAGGTAAGTCCAGAATAGGCACTCTTCCGTGGAAAAATGATATATTATCCCAGACCAGAGAGCATTCACCATTCTTAGTGAGATATTTCAAAAGTTTTTTTTTCCTTAATATCCAAGTGATTCCAAAATAGACTCATCCTATCCATGGTTCAAGTGTTCAGATTTAATTATATAAGGTTTTTCTTATAAAAACATTATGAAAAACTACGAAACAATCTAAATGAGTTAAGCAGTGTTACAGACTGCTTTTTTTTTTGCTTGATCTAGCAAAAACCAGGAGAGTGGCACCCCCTCTGAAGTTCTGTAAACTTCTGAGATAGGTAGAAGTGCTGCATGTGGGAGATATGACGGAAGGAGGAAGACACATGCTACTCCTCCAAGGATGCCTGGATTTCACTCTGTGAATGGGGATATGGAGAGAGAGCACTACACCCTTAGAGGAGGCTCATTCACACCAAAGGGAGATCACTTTGGTCAAAAGAATGGTCATTAAAGCAAGTTACAATTACCTCTGAAGGTCATTCTGTCTCACCCTTATAATTATTATTATGATTATGATTATTGTTAGAGCTTTATAGTTATACATAGTAGTTGAATTCATCCCAACAAACTCATATGCACAAGGAATTAAATTTCAGTTCAGGAAATTCCCCTTTTCTCTCCCCCCTATGTTTCCTCTCTTCTCTCCCCTCCCCTGTTCTCCTTTTTTTTTCCTCAGCAAGGGCTCCTTTCATGCATCTATTTATTTGTATTTCATTGGCTCTTTTTGCTTATACATAAAGGTGAAGTCTCCCTGTACATTTATAAATGCACAGAACATGATTTTTAAGGAATTCATTCCACATTGCCCCCCTTTCCCTTTCCTCCACTGTGCCTCTTGATCTCCTTCTATACTACTGATCTTACATGTATCTTAATGATATCTTATTTTACCCTCCTACTTTCCTTTATTTTACTCTAGCCTTCACATACGAGAGAAAACATTCGACCTTTGAGTTTCTGAGTTTCGCTTATTTTAGTTAGCATGATGTTCTCCATTTCCATCCATTTACTGGTAAATGCCATAATACCATTCTTCTTTATGGCTGAGTAGAACTGTATATTGTGTGTGTGTGTGTGTGTGTGTGTGTGTGTGTAACAATTTTCTTAATCCATTAATCTAGTGATGGGTATCTGGATCTGGGCTAATTCCATAATTTAGTGATTGTGAATTTTCCTGCTATAAACATTGATGTGCCTGTATTGCTATAGCATGCTGATTTGGTTCCTTTGGGAAAATACCAAGGAGTTGAATAGCTGTTGGCTTCATCCCTAGTTTTTTGAGGAATTCCATATTGCTTTCCAGAGTGGTTGTGCTAGTCTGCAGTCCCACCAATGTACAAGTAAGCATACCTGTTTCCCTACATCTTTGCCAGCATTTATTGTGGTTTGTATTCTTGATTAGTGCCATTTTGACTGAAATGATATATTAATTAATCTCAGATTGTTAGAGATGTTGAACATTTTTTCATGTGTTTGTTGGTCATTTAAGTTTCTTCTTTTGGAAAGTTTCTGTTTAGTTCTTTTGCCAATTTGTTGATTGGGTTATTTCTTTATTTGTTTTTTGGTGTTATGTTTTTTGAGTTCTTTATATTCTGGATATTAATCCCCTATAAGAGTAGTAGCTGACAAATATTTTTCTCCCACTTTCTAGACTCTCTCTTCATCTTGTTGATTATTTCCTTTGCTGTTCATCAGTTTTCTAACTAGATAGTATCCTACTTATTGATTCTTTGTTTTATTTTATTTCTTGTGCTTTGGGGGTGGGGAGTCTTGTTAAGAATTTGGTGCCAGAATCAATGTTAAGGAGTGTGGATCTTATGTTTTCTCTGGCAGTTGCAAGGTTTCTGGTCTAATTCCTAGGTTTTAAAAAATTTATTTTTTCTAGTTATACATTACAGTAGAACATATTTTGACATATTAAACAGACATGGAGTATTAATCCTAAGTTTTTGATACTTTTCTGTTTTACTTTTGTATAGGATGAGAGAGATAAGGATATAGTTGTATTTTTCTATGTATAGCTATCCAGTTTTCCCAGCACCATTTGATAAAAAGGCTCTGTTTACTACAAAACATTGACAGCTTTGTCAAATATTAGATGATTGTAAATATATGGATTTGTCTCTGTGTGTTGTATTCTATTTTATTGATCTTCATTTCTATTTTGATGCCAATACCATGCTGTTTTTGTTACTATAGCTCTGTAATATAATTTAGGATCAGGTATTGTGATGCCTTCTGCATCACTTTTTTTGCTCAGTATTGCTTTGGCTATTCTGGGTCTCTTATTCTTTTAAGTGAATTTTAGGGCAGTTATTTTCTATTTCTGTGAAAAATTGCAGTGCTATTTTGATGGGGATTGCATTGAATCTGCATATTGTTATTGATATTACAGCCATTTTGACAACATTTATTCTGCCAACCTAAGAACAAGGGAGGTCTTTTCATTCTCTAAGGTCTTCTTCAATTTATTTCTTCAGAAGAGGTGGGGCAGTTTGCTGCCCCCCACACAACACTTTTGCCCAGTAGACCACTTTGGATTTGTTTTCACTGAGCTACTTCCCCCACCAACTCTGGGTCCATTAAAATCAGATTTCCTCTGTAAATCACAGGGTTCTCCAAGTGTATTTTTATTTATGATTAAATTCCCCACTACCACTCTTCTGTCAGCACTCTCGCTCTGCTCTACTGGAAGCAGGACATGGCCCGCTCTGAGGTGCTATTTCTTATGCCCCGGTTACCAACTTTCTGTAGCTCTATGAATTTTTTCACAGTTCTATATTATATTTCAGTGAGGTTTCTTGGTTACTCAGGGAGGCGCCGTATTCCTACTTTAGGAGCCTGGCGCTGAGGAGCCTCAAGCTGTGCTTCTTCTCTCAGCCACCATCTTGCCCCTTGCCCTTATTTTAATAGAATGAGTGACAATGGACGCAAGAAGGGCAAGGGTCAAACATGGAGAGTCCTGAATATTAATTTTAGACTTCTATGTATAGTTTACAAAGACTCACAGTAGATGTCATTTTTTTGTTTTAATAGTATATACAAAAGAGAAGAATGTTCCTTTTGAAAATTGTAATTAATAGCTAAAATTCATGAAAATTACAAAAAAAAAAACCTGTTAGCTTTTTCTCACTATGACCAAAATACTTGAGGAAAAGAACTTAAAAGGAAGAAACATTTCGGCTCATGATTTCAGAGGTTTCAGTCTGTGGTTGGGGGCTCCTGTACTTTGGGTCTCTGGTGGAAGGGATGACAGAGGAATACAGCTCACTTTCCAGCAACCAGAAAGCAGAGAGAGAAGGAGGAAGAAGATGCAGGAAGGATATATCATCAAGTGCCCAATAACCCTCTTGCTCCAATGAGGCCCTACCTCCTATGGTTTCTACCACTTCCAAACAATGCCATCAAATTATTAATCCATCCATGGATAAACCCAGTGATGAGGTCAAAGCCCTTATGATCCAATTACTTCTCCAAATCCCCATTGTTTCATCTTTGCTGCTCTTGGGACCAAGCTTTCAATACCTGAGGCTCTGGGGGAAATTCCAGACCCATAATAATCTTATATCTTACTTCTATGGAGGAACTACCAATAATTTGGGATGCTGCGCTCCTCCCCTGACTCAGGCAATGGCAAGGCCCTACTGAGGTGGATGGCGCAAGGTGTCCATCCTCTGGAGGAGCGCAGTATGTTTCTGGGAATGGGCTGGTTTGTTTTTGTATACCTTTAATAAGTATAGTTGTGATTTCTCATATGACCATTAAGTATGAAGGAAAAAACATGACTTTCCCAATTAATGCAACTACTTCTAAAGAATAGATCTGTTTGCTCTAAATGCAATGATTCAGCTGTGGAACGTAAATTGTTAATGTCTAATGAAAAACTCCCTGTATTTCTGTCAAGGAAGTTTTTGAGAAATTAAATTAAAATCTAGAGAAGAAAAATTAATGTTAAGAAGACATATTAGTGCTTAGTACTGGGCAACTTGTTCTTGTTCCTGTGCACAATGGTTTGTGCTCTTACTCTTGTTTGATTAAAATTAATAACAAGTTAACCACTTGCCGTAACCATGGCACCGGTTCCAGTCAGTAAGTCAAGAAAGAATAGTCAAGGTATAGGCCAATAGTTTGGGACATTTCTAACTATTATTAAAAGTTAACTAAGCAGAAACAGCTCAAAGCAAAACTCGAACTGAAAGGAAAAATGCTTGCTTATGCATAAGCCAAGATACATTCTTCTATTCTAATTGTAGCTATGCAATATTTTGTTTCTTTAAATAATGATTCCTGTTTTGTAACCACAAGGTACTGTGAGCCTGCCAAAATGAAAAGTATATATGATCAAATTCACAAGTAAAGATTGGGATCAGCACCTTCACTTTGGTGTCTGTGTTGTTTCTCCACCCCCATTTCGCCAACTCCTCACCATCCATTCGTCTCCTGAGACCCCCTGTTGGAGCTGGTCTCCGACAATGGGGCATCACCTTTCAGATATCTTCTGTACATACAGATGCATATATGTCTGCCTGTACTTTCTTTTCAAAAACACTGCAAATCTAGAGCCTTCTATAGTTTGCTTTTTTTTTAAATTTACTTAACAACCCAAACTTAGGAATTTTTCTTTGTCAAACCATGTATATCTAACCTCATTTTCTTTAATGGCTACATAGTATTTCACATGATAGATAGAACATTTCAGATTCAATTGGTCCCTTGTAGATTGGCATCTGATTCACCGAATATTTTGTATAGAAAAACAGCAAACATTTTAGAGAAAGTTATTGAAATATAACTGTTATAATATCTTACATACTAAGAGAGGTGATTGTTTTTTGATTTGGCATAAAAATCTCCTTTTGCACATGAGTTGTCCCTAAAAAGGTCCTATAAAAGAATCAGGGCTCATCAAAAATTTCATATACATGAAAAATAACTACTGCACTGAAGGAAAACATTGTCCTTCAAGCCAACAATTTTTATTTACCTAAAATATCAAGCTTCAGTAGAATCCCCTTTTTAGCCTGATTTTAAGTGTTAGACTTCAGGGAGATCCAACAAAGGAGCTCCAGCCAATGAAACCTGGATTCTTCAAGAGAAGTGGAAATTGAGAGGATCTGAAAGGAAAACATCTCATTGATAGAAGGGTGTCAATAATTGAGAAGTCAAGATCAAAAACTGGCCACTCTAGTTGTCAGCAAATTAAAGCTGCATCACATACCATTCCATTTCTCTTAATCAGAATTTTTATAAATTACAATGCAACTTTTATCCTGTACTTTGCATAATCAAATCTACTGATGGGGTTTGGCTGCCATTTTTAGGAAAGGAGTTCAGGTGTGGTTGTAATTAATTGCAATTTAAAAATGCATAATCTTCATTTTTCTTCCTCCACCACCCCCAGCACTTGTATGCCTTGCTGAGAGCCAAATGGTTGTCATTTAAGATGACCCAGTAATGATTAAAAATACAAAAGCAGCTAGAAAGGATTGGAATCTGCTGGTTATAAGGGGGTAGGGAGACGACAGGGAATATAGTGCTCATGCAGTCAGTACCTAAAATCATTTGGTGGAAGAAAGCAATTGATAAGATACATGACTGTAATCATCAAGTCATATTTAGAGAATTTTAGTTATATCCAGTAGTTGGGTTCATTCTGACAAAATCATAGATACATGGAATTTGATTTACTCCATTTCAGTCCATATTCCCCACTTTCTCTTCCCTCCTCCTACCCCTCTACTGATCTTCCTTTTATTTGTTTGTTTGTTTGTTTATGTTTGATTATTTCCTTCTACTTACACATTCAGATGAAATTCCTTATGGTATATTTATATGTGCATATAACATGATTCTGCTAAATTAACTCTGCATTTCCTCCCCTTTCCTATCCCTCTTCCCTCCCTTTCAATCTCCTTCTTCTACTCCACTGATCTTCCCCATATTTTATGATATCCAACCCCCATCCCCAGTCACTATTTTCACCTGCTCTTGCAGATGAATGGGATATGAGCAAAGAAATGCAGATTTGTATGTTTTCCAATGACTTACAGATTTAATAAAAATAGAGAAACTCCATTTATCCTTTTTATGGGTCCCAAAGTACAGATGTTCATAGGTAAAATTATGAGAAATAAAACATTACATGTTCACTCACCACTTTAATTTATTTTAATTGCTTGTTTCTAATAGCACCTTTGTTTGAATTACTTTTCAGATTGTCATTCCTCTTAGTAATATTTTCCTCCCTCACTAGTAGAATTTACTATGAAAAAATAGTGATTCCTCAATTACTTCTAATCTCATTGTGTGAAAGTCTCCAAGGATGGTTTGAGGAGTATATATGTATTTCAACACAGCATGTCTTATCACAGCCATTTATTCTTCCTTATCACCCACTGTCTTTTAAGTCAGGAAGACACTAGCAATGAAAAACTAAGAACTGCACCCAAAAGTATTCTTATAAAAAAAGCTGTTAAGTTACCCAGTGGAGCAGAGTACATAGAACATGTCTTCATTTTTTTTTTTTGTTTTGGTTTTTGAGACAACTATTAAAATACTCACAGAAGAAAATAATTAGGTAAGTGTTATCCAGTGTAATCTTTCATTTAAGATTAGAATACTCAAGTTTATTGTAGAACCTATCCATGAAAAATAATTGAAGTATAATAAAATTTAACTTTATGATCTTTCATATTCGAGATTACATAGGCCAATTTTGATAGCTGAAAGTCATGTACAAAGACCAATCAGGAATTGTCATTTTTTTTTTGTCTTTAGTTATTTCTAAGACAAATCATCTCTTCAAAAGCATTTACTGAGTTTCTTCCACATGACAGGAACCCTACTAGGAATCGAATATAAAGTGGAAACACCAGGAAAAAATTTCTCTGCTCTCTTGGAACTTTATAGAACACACAAGAACCCTGAACAAACTGTCCCTACTATCCACCCATATTTTCTTTATTCTACAGAAAGTCCATTAAACATCATAAAACTAAAAATCCATTTAACAAATTTTCTACAGTGCAGTGTCAATGAGACCTAATCAGAAAGCTAAGCATTTTGTAAGCATTTAAAAATAATCTACTTGGTGACTCACCAATGATTAAATCGTCCCCATTCTTCCTGCTAAATACAACTAAAAACTTTGTATTTATGATATATGTAAAGCAAAAATGAGAAGAATATGGACAGACAGACCAGCTAGTGACCTAGAAACACAAGGAAAGCTACAGTGATACCCAGCAAGGATCTTTTTGCTCTGTGTATCCTAGGTATGGAGCCAAAAAAAGTGACAAGTCAGAAATGCCAATAGTCATGGACAAAGGAAAAATTCCCATCAGAAGTTTCCCATCTAGCAAAGGACTTAAAAAAAAAGCGGGGGATTCTACAAGACAGATAAACTTTAGACAAGAAGTACTTTCTCTACTTCAGTCAAATACCAAAGATAAAACTATGGCACCATCTACATCCACGTTAACAAAGGTTGTGCAGGGAGCAAAACTTCACCTGCAAGAAGCTTTAGGAGATGCCTCAGAACCACTGAAGTGATGGAGTCAAAGAAGTTCAAGTCTGCTCAGGACAGAGTGACTTCCAAGAGAGGAAAGACTGTACATGGGAAGGAATGGGGACCTGCACATATCTCTCCACTGTGGAAGCATCAGAGAGGAAAACTAGAGGATGCCCATGGTCATCCAGTGGTAACAAGGGACCTCTAGCACTATGCTAGTGGAGGTCAGAAGGAGCTTAAGTCTATCTCCACCTAGCAGGTGGGGAACTCTTTTCTCAGTGTCAAAAGAGATTGGGTGAAAAACCTGAACTTGACTCTCCATCTGACAGTAATGATGGAATAGTCAGTCAAGGCTCAAAGTTTAAACAAGATCCAGACACTCACAATGAGTCAGGAAGACAAGTCTCCCATAGGTAGCCAGGAGGAGGGCCTTGGAGAAGGACAGGAGGGAAGGGGGACAAAACGCCAACCTGAAAGGAGACAGTGGGTCTGAAAGACATCCAGTGACTCACTGCTCCCTGCCAGCATTAAGCATGATGCCTTTTTCTGACCTAGAACACCTGCTTCTGCTCCTCACAGTTGCAACCACAGCAGCCCTTCCTTTGTTACCCATGCCCTTACCCCTAGCAACAAGCAGACCCATACCCAAGATGCTTCCTCTTTCTAAAAGACAGGTGAAAAACCTCCAGGCCTCTTAATTATGTAAATAAGGGATTGAAATCATGCACTTCTGATTGGCTTAATTAAGTCAGAGCTTAGAGAGCTCCATTGGTCCATGCTAGCTAGCATCACTCAATCCATCAACCACCTGTTCCAGGCAAGCAGATATGCCTTTAAATAACCCCTAGACAACAGACACCCTTGGCATCCCTCTACTGGGGACCCTCCCCTTTAGGATCTCTGCTTTTTTTTTTCTATTACTCTAATAAATCCTGTTACTTTGCTCTTGCCCTTATGTCCACTGATTTCATTCCTCGAATTCAAGAGACAAGGAACCCAACTGCCTAGATCCATGTTACAATAACATAAAAATATCCAGGTCAAAAGGAAAAATCATTGATCACACCAGCAAAGGGGAATATCTTAAATTCAATGAAGAATAAGAAACTAAGAGATCTCAACATCAAGATGACAGAGACATGAGAATTATTCAGCAAAGATTTTTAAAGCAACCATGACAAAAATTCTTCAATGAATGAGAACTCACACCAGAGATGACTGAATACCTAGAAAGTCTCAGCAGGAAACAGAATACTTAAGGGAAATAAAAGGTAAAATTAAGAACAGCCAATGGGGGCTGGGAGTGTAGCTTAGTGGTAGAGCACTTGCCTAGCATGAGTGAGGCACTGGGTTCAATCCTCAGCACCACATAAAAATAAATAAATAAAAGTATTGTGGCCATATACAACTAAAATAATAATAAAGAATAGCCAAAAAGAAACATTAGAACCGAGAAAAACAATAATAGAAATAAAAATTGAGTGGATGGGTTCAACAACAGATCAGAGGAGGAGGAAAGAATTACCAAAATGGAAATTAAAACTGCAAAAATTATCCACTGAAGATCAGAGAGGAAAGAAACAGAAAAAGCAATGAATGGAGTCTTAAAAACTTATGAGATTTTTAACAAAAGATCTAATATGCATGTTATCAGGGCCCTGGAGGATAAGAAAAGGAGACTGGAACCGAAGGAAATATTTTGAAAAATAATGGCTAAACCAGGTGTGGTGGTGCACATCTGTAATCTCAGCGGCTTGGGTTGAGACAAGAAGACTACAAGTTCATAGCCAGCCTCAGCAACTTAAAGAGGACCTAAGCAACTTGGTGAGACCTATCTCAAAATCAAACATAAAACGGGCTGGGGATGTGGCTCAGTGATTAAGTTCCCCTGGGTTTAATATCTGGTACCAAAAAGAAAATAACAGCTGAAAATGTCCCAAATTTGGCCATACACTTTAAAATTGTGGAGTCAAGTAGCTGAGCAAACTCTGAATACGATAAACTCAAATATAAATCCGAATATATAAACATAACAAATTCCATAAACTTCTAAATATTAAAAGACAAGGAAAAATCTTAAAATCATCCAGAGAAATAACATTAACCTTTAGGTAAAAACAAATTGAATGACTACAGATTTCTCATCAGACAGTATATGGCACAATATTTTAAAAATGCTTAAAGAAAATAAGTTTAATCCAGAATTTTATGATGGTAAAAACACTTCCTTAGTTAAAAGGGGAAACCAAGACATTGTCAGATAAAGGAGAATAAGAATTTCTGGTTAGCAAACTTACTCTACAAAGATAGTGAAAGGAAATTCTCTAAACAGATAAGCAATGGTAAATGAGGAAGACTGGAACATTAGGTAGGATAAAAAGAACATCATAAACAAAAATATGGGTAGATGCAATAGGCTTGCCTTTTCCCCTTGAGTTCCTAAATTATGTCTCATGGTTGAAGTAAAATCAAAACACTGATGAGGTTCTAAATGCATGCAGGAGACAATTATATACTGAGGAAGGGTATATGATCATAAAAGAAGCTAAAGTTTCCAGACTTCACTCTGGCAAAATGGTGATCCCAGCAGATGGAGATAACCTGTATAGAAATATACTACTGACCAAGGAACGGGCCACAGGCTAATGTTTCTTCTAACACCATCTGTAGAGTTTAGGAATTCCCTCAATATCTCAATACTGACACCAATCACTCAGGGCTGGGAGTGCAGCTCAAAGGTACAGCACATGCTTAGCATGTGCAAGACTATGGGTTCACATCCCCTCCCAAATTAAAACACAATTATCATTTCTGGCATCTCCAAGACTACTCTCAAATTTGAAAATTTATTGGAGAACCTCTCATGACCCACTGAGAGCTATTATATTCTTATTGTGGTTTATCACAGCAAAAAGATACAGATTAAAATTAACCAAGGGAAGGCATGCAAGGTGTAGTGTCAAGGAGGGCTCCAAACCTATAGCTTCCAGCTGATCTTTCCTAACAGGGACATGGATGGAGATTATGATGTGTGTCAACACACACAAAGTATCACCATCCAGGGAAGCTCTACTGAGCCTTGGTTTCTAGATTTTTTTTTAAGATCCTGGGGATTGAACCTAGGGATGCTCTACCACTGAGCCACACCCACAGACCTTTTCTTTTTCATTTTTTATTTTGAGACAAGCTCTTTCTAAGTTGCTTAGGGCCTCTCTAAATTGTGGTGGCTGACCTTGAACTTGCAAATCCTTCTGTCTCAGTCTCCTGAACTGCTGGGATTACAGGTATGCACCACCATGCCCAGCAGTTTCTAGAATTTTTGTTGATTGTCAGTCACACAGAGCTGGCCGCTTACACAGGTAACCTTAGACAATAGCAGAATCAAGGTGATGCCTTATGACACAAAGTCCCTACTCTAAATCTCATTATGAGACTATCCATTGTGACCCAAAGTACACATACTACATTGCATTGCTTTATAACCTGGTATGGACTAAGATGCACATGAAAGCAAAGATACTCTTATCATGAATAACATCCTAAGGGCCTAGAAATCACCTCTCAGAATCTTAGAGAAAAGGCCACATTTCTCCTTGGGTGAGGTTAAATTTTTTACTATACAAATACCTACAGAAATCACTTAAATACAACAGGAAAAAGAAAATAAAAATCAATTTTTTAAAAAGATGACAGATAATAACAACAAGAAAAAGACTTAATTCAGCTCCAACATAACTACATTAAATAAAAATGGTCTCAACACAATAATTAAAAGATAAGAGATTGTGGAACACAGGTATAGGAGTGATGAGGATGAAATTTATAGCACTAAATGCATACATCATAAAAATAAGGGGCTTTCAATAATCAATAATCACCTCATGAACCTAGACTTACCAAAGCAAATGAAAGAAGGACAGGAGAAAGCTAAGAACAGAAAGCATTAAAATTGTAAACAGAAAAATTACAGAGAAATTCAATAGAATAGCAGCTATAGTTTTGAGAATAAAACTGGCAAAACTTTAGGACAAATACACACACATGCACACGCACACAAAAACAAAAACAAAAACTACCAACAAGAGAAATGAAACAGGATATCAGCGCAGAACCTACAGGCATCAAAAGGGTAAAGACATAATAACTCCACAGTCATAAATCTGACAATGTATGTGAGAAAGACCATTTCTTTGAAAAACACAAACTACCACAAATCCCTCAATATGAAATAAATAATCTGAATGACCCTATAATTATGAAAGGAGATAAATTTGTAATTTAAAAACTGCCTCCAACATGTGCTATCAAATGTTTCAAGCAGAATCAATTCTTCACAATCTCTTCCAGAAAACAGAAGGAAATATTTCTCCATTCATCCCATAGAAGCTCAAATTACCCTGAGACCAAACTAAGGCAAAGACAATCTACAAACCAATATATTTTATGAGTTTCAATGAAAAAATTTATAACCTGCAAAACAAGTTTGTACAAATATGCCCAACTAACTATCAACAAAGGTGGACAAAACAAATGTAGGAAAGAGAACTTTTACAACAGTGGTGCAGGTTCAGTTGGATGCCATAGCAGGAAAGAAATGAAAGAGGTAGGGGGCAGTTTTTGTATAAGTCCAAACCTTATAAAAAAAAAAGTGACATTAGATTATGTGAAATAATCCAGACTTTTTTAAAAAAGAAAAATACAGTTTTCATTTAAGGCATTAAAAATGAAAATCCTAGAAACAGAAAGTAGGATTATGGTTTTCTGTGGTAAGGCAAAGAACAAAGGGAGTATTATTTAGTGAATATAGAGTTTCCAATCTGTAAGATAATGAGTTCTAGAGATCTGTTTCACAACATATATATATTTAGCCCTACTGAACCATTCACTTAAAAAATGGTTAAGGAACAAATTTTGTGCAGTATACTTTGTAAAATCATAATATATTTTATTTTACTTTTATTTTTTGGTAGCAGGGATTGAAATTGGGGCACTTAAACATTGAACCACATCCCCAGCCCTTTTTATTTCGAGACAGGATCTCCCTACATTGCTTAGAGCCTCCCTAAATTGCTGAAGTGGGCCTCAAAATTGCAAATCTCCTGAATCAGCCTCCTGAGCCTCTGCAACACTGGGATTACAAGACTGCACCACCACACCCAGCAAAATCACTATACACACACACACACACACACACACACACACATAAAATCACTCTCTATATATATACATATATACATAAAGTCCAGAGATTTTATTTTTTTACTTCATATATGAAATTTTATTCAATTTACTAGAAATGCCATTAATGGCTTTTACTCCATCAAATGTGGACCAAATTACAAGATATTTTGTACATTGTATTTTTGTACTTGACTCAACATGGTGCTCAGTTCTGCAAGGGTCTTTAATGCTTTTAAAATTTTATTAGTTATTTTTAGCTATACATGACAGTAGAACCCATTTTGGTATAATAATACAAGCATGCAATATATCTTACTCTAATTTTTAAAGTAAGAAAAATAGATCACAGACTTGAGTGTAAAAATATAAAATGATAAAACATTTGGGAAAAAACACAGGTGAAATTCTTTATGATGTAGAGCTAGGCAAAGAGTTCTTAGATTTGATATCAAAGGCATGACTGGTAGAAGGAAAATGCAATACATTGTACTTCATCAAAATTAAAATATTTTTCCTTTGAAAATACCTATCAGAAATTAAAGGACAGGTTGTAGAATAGAGGAGGATATTCATTAATTCACATCCAAAGAAGAAAGGAAGAAACAGTCCACCAAAGATAGAAACTAAACACAGAGAAAAATGTTCAATATCACTATTCATAGCAAATGCAGGTGGCAATATGGAGAATGGGTCTCTCATCAATTACTGGTGGGTATAGAAAGTGTACAGTTACTCTCAGAAGAGTTTGCAGTTGAGTACAATGCAATTATCATATGACCAAACTAACAAGAATAGGAAGGCAGGAACAAAGTAGAAGTGGCTACGAGAAGATAGCATAGATACTACCATTAGGGAAGACTGAGGAAAAGGTACGTGGGATCTCTTTGCAGTATTTCTTGCAACTATGTGTGGATCTCTTAATTGTCTCATAACAAAGTTTAAGCAACAAAATAACACAAATTGGTAAGGATTGGTAAACATAATGGGATTAAGGCAAGAGTCATTCATTAATGCTAAGTTTACAGAAAAAAATATTAAAGAGAAGTATGTTCCTTATGGTCTCAAAGGTTTTCCTCACAGACTGACTGAATTGCAACTCAAATAACAAACAAACAAAAGTATATAATGAAGAAATAAAGAAACACCTTGACTAAGTAATCAAAATTGTCAATGAGTCTCTGATGGATACTGTGTGGCTGAAGATGTGACAGATGTGATTCCCTAAGGACACTATGCTTCAATATAGTATTTCAACTGTGAATGTGAAAACTCAGTCCCATAGTGATGAAACATCAAATGGGAAATTCTCTGTTACCAAAAGAAGTAAGAGGTGGAAGGGGGAAAAGGAGGAAGGGGGAGGAGGAGGAGGAGGAGGAGGAATGACAAGAAAGGAAAAAAGAATAAAGGGAAAGTATCATTAAAAAAATGCCACTATTATTTTTAAAAAAAGCTATGGAAATGTTTTAGGCTAAAGAATTCTTGAGAGGCATAGCAAATGAATGGAAAACCTCATAGTATGCTGGCTCCTGCAGAGATTGGGTGTGGATTTTTATTAAGGACATTTTATTAGGTAATTGACAAGATTGAAATATGGACTATAAGACAGATAAAATGACTATCCAGGTAAATTTGTACGGCTGACAACTGTACAATGCTAGATTCATGTAAGACACTACCCTTAAGAAATGTGTATGGAGGTACTTAAGGATAATGGGTAACAACTACACCCATAACTTAATCTAAAATAGTTCCAAATGTTTCCATAACCATTTATTCTTGCACACATACACACACACACACACACACACACACACACACGAGAAAGAGCGACCAGATGATAAAGCGAATGTGCCAAAATATTAACATTATATGACTTTTCTTCATATACATGATTGAAAATTTTGTACATTTAAACCTATTTTAAAATTGTGAAAAATCTAAATCTGGAGACAAATCATGGGTCTTTCTAATCTTGTTTCAAGGTGACGCCACAAAATGTTTCTGTATGAGTGAGGCTTCACTTGGCTTCAGGTTAGAGTGAATACTCAGATGAGCTATCCCAAGAAATGGAAATGACAGAAAAGAGAAACTTCAGGCACTAAGGATCTAGGTTCCAGCTATGCCACAGAACTGTGTGTTGGGCTCTCTAGCATCTTCACTCTTTTGGGTTCTTTCTTGTCCCCACTGCCTCCTGGATTCGTGATCTTTACAATCAGTGCTTTCAGCAAAGAGTAGCAGCATGCTAGCTGATTTCCAGCAAAAAATAAAGAGAAAAACAAACCAATAATCTCCAGCTTCTACATGGTTTTGCTTGGATTAAATACCCTGGGTTAGTCATGATGGGCTATATTTGGCTAGGCCTGAGTCACAGGGTTGCTACTTAGGAAGCCAAAGGTGTTTGTATATGTGTGTGGTGGGGAGGGGGGGCGGTGTAGATTTTGAGTGTCAACACACAAACCACTTAGAAATGGAAAAGTAGTTCCTAAAAGAAAAGAGAGGGTTTTGTTATGATGTCAGAATACATAAATAATAAAGAACAAACAACCCCACCAGGACCACATACAGAGACTACCTTGTCAAACTTCATGGTCCCCTACATCTTATTACCTTTTCCCTCAGCAGTGCTTTGTCCAACCTGAGAAGGAACCTTTATGTTACAAGGCTTCCCACAGCAAGAGCTTAAGGTGTACATACAAGTTCCATAAGGACCCACTCTGGAAACTTGGGAGCCTGGGGTCTGTAGGGGATGGCACTGCAGGAGTTTGAAGAGTCTGTAGGCCATTAACTCCACAGGCTCTAGCCCTTGAATAGTTCTTCCCCGTGAAATTTATGACATTCATGAATCCACAAGCAGTCTGAGATTTTTTCTCTTAAATTGGCAATCTATAAAACCAAAACTTCTGCAGGTAGTTTGTTTCAATTGAAAGTTGTATTGATTTTAACATGTACCTGTATTATACTTATCACATGATGAATGCATAAATATGAATTTTTGATGAGCATTCAAAATACACTGAAAGTATCAAATATTCATAAATTATTAGAAAAAATAGAAAATATTTGCTGAGAGGTGATATTATTCTTTGTTCAAGGGAATGCAATTATCTTTTATAGCACTTTTTGTTAATTTTCCTTTCATCTCAATATTGCAAGGATTTAAACTGATAAAAAATGTTCTGAATTTAATATTAATATAACACTATTGTCAAAGAAAAAGAATGTTAAAAAATTATTCTTACAAGCAATGAATTATTTGCTGGCAGCAAGGCCAAAGACTTGGTTCTGAGCAAATAAGTAAAACAATTTTTCAAAGGAGAAACTAGTAAAAATTTTTTTCTACAGGAAGAGCCACAAACTCTGAGTGGTAATGTAATAATATAGTTTGTCTTTCTACAAAATAGCACTTAAAATGAAATGTCAGGTTCATACTACAATCATTGGCTTTATAAACATAATTGTGCAAACACAAGATAAATTTTAGATTATTATCCATCCAGAATCAGGGAAGCAAAATTATTGACATCTTCACAATCTCTTTTTATTTTTGGTAGCAGGGATTGAACCCAGAGGTGTTTAACCACTAAGCCACATACCCAGCCTTTTTAATTTTTACATTTCTTTAGTTTGAAACAGGGTTTTGCTAAGTTGTTTACGGTCTCATGAAGTTGCTGAGGCTGGCTCTGAACTTGCAATCCTCCTGCCTTGGCCTCCTGAGCCGCTGGGCTGGGATTACAAGTGTGGCCACCATGCCTGGCTACGATCTCTTTTTTGTCCCAAGCATTTCAGATGAAAGTCCTCAAAGTAGCAGGGTACAAGAGGGGAAGCAAAGGAAAGAAGGAGAGGAAAAGAAGGAAGGAAAGGAAGAAAAGGAAAGGAAAGAAGGGAAGAAAGGAAGGGAAGGAAGGAATTAAAACCAAATACATATAAATTGTGTTTAAAACAATACAAAAGGCAAATTCTCCCACTTCACAAATGATATGCAAATTTAATTTTTCTCTGTTTGCAACCACAAAATTAAATTATATGCTCATGTCTTTGTTTTTCCATTGTAGCCAAGCACTGAAAGTGTAACTGGGAATAATTGTGGAACTGGAGAAGGCTGGTAAAAATGATGAAGCTTTGTTTCTTTTGTAGCAGATTTCCATACCCTATATCCTGAGATATATTTCATCTGCAACCTCTTTCCACATCTCTGCAAGACTTCTGGAAGATTCTCACTCATCAATGTGAAAAAAGGAGGAATAGAAAAGTGTGAAAGCTGTGATTTGGTACAGATGGAATGGTGCTTTGCCTAAAAGTGATGAAACAACTTCAATACAATAAATACTTGTTTTAAAAGACTTTGCTGCCTATGGCTATGTTCAAAGTCCCCTTGTAGCTAAAGAGTCCAGGTACCCAGGCAAAAGATACTGGGATACTCTAATATAGAAAGTTGAGCACTGATTATAAAAGGATGGTTACCATCCATACGTTGGTTGACAACTTATAAGACAGATTGTTACAAAAGAGATGTCTCCTATAATCAAAACAATGGTGATCATCTCAGCTAAATAAATAGACTGACTTCTTCTGGGATCTTGATTGGAGACAAGAGGATACTATATATTAAAAAGCAACAAGAAGTAGATGAAACATACCAGGAAGCAGAGACAGCCTGAAAAGGTTCTGCAAATTCACAGGGAGTGACTGAGAAGGAAAAGGCAGGGATGGGTAAAGACCTGTGGACAGAAGCTGCATAGTATGTTTAAAAGACAAGCAGCTGCTGAGTTGTAGACATGAGTAATTCCAGCCAGTCACAGAAGAGCCACCTGTTAAGCACATTCTAAGCCACTGACCCTTAGAATCTGGAAGAAAAAATATATGTATATTTCATAGTTACTAAGTTTGGGGGTTCTTTGTCACACTATAATAGCTAATTTTCATGGTTGCATACTGAAATATAGAACAATCTCCTCTCTGTGAACAAAATTTTCCTAATTTACAAAGTGGACATGCCAACTCACTCTAACTTTTAGTAAGGATCAAAAGAGATAATAATAAATGTCCTCTAAAAGTAATAAGATAAAAACATTACTTTGTAAATGTATATTATTTTTCTAGTACAGAACATTTCATGAGACACTTATTGGCAATACAGTTGAAATATATTAGAGTTGACGTTTTGCAATTTGGGAATGACATTTCCTGGATTTAAGCTTGAATCTTTCAGATAAGTGATGCCTGTCCATGAGATCAATAAAGGTAGAATCATAACTAAGAGAATTTTAAAGTTAATTGAAACAAAACTATTGTTATTGTACATCAAAAATGCTAATGACAATATAAAGAATAGGCTGTGTAATATTACTAGACAACCATTTCATTCAATAACTGGAATATCTAACAGATTAAAAGATAAAATATAAAAAAAATGTGTGTTAATTAAGGGAACAGAACACTGAGTTCCTTTTTTACCAAATTCATTTTATTTTTATTTTTTTTCATAATGATGTATTATAGTTGTATATAATGGTTTTGTTGTTATATATTTGTACATGCACAAAATATAACATTATAATTTGGTTAATATCACTCCCAGTATTTTCCCTTTCCCTTCCATTCTCCCTCCTTCTGGTCCCTTTCCTCTACTCTTCATTAAATTAATTTTAAATAGAACATATCCTTGCCTTGAAAAGTTTCTATATATTACATCACATAAAATTGTGTTCTGCAGACCCTATAGGAATGCTAGGAGGCATTGCGAAATCTGGACTCCTGTGACCATCTGTCCTCTTTCATGCTGTTGTATGCATCGCTAGCAAACTTAAAAAAATTGATGATTAGTATTTCCTTAGTTGACACATCATGACAGAGTTATCCACATGTCTATTGACTAACATTGGGGTTCTTTTCAGGTTTTGCTTTTTAAACAAATATAGTTGAAATGCTTTATTGATTATTTAATTCAAATATCTTATTAAAATTTTAAGTTTTGTAGAAATGCCTACTTCAGTTATTGTAAATATGAATTAACATTGCATTTAAGGTTCTAATAAAAAAACACCTTAAATCATATTATAAGTCTTAGAGAAATTCAAAATTGCAATCTAACAAAAATTGTACTGAAAGAAACTGGGCATGGTGTGCAGGCCTTTAATCCAGCAGCTCAGGAGGTTGAGGCAGAAGATCTTGAGTTCAAAGTTAGCCTCAGCCCAACATCACCCTGATTCCTAAACCAGACAAAGACACTTCAAAGAAAGAAAACTACAGACCAATATCTCTAATGAATCTAGATGCAAAAATCATCAATAAAATTCTGGCGAGTCGGATAAAAAACATATCAAAAAAATTGCACCATGATCAAGTAGGATTCATCCCTGGGATGCAAGTCTGGTTCAATATACAGAAATCAATAAATGTTATTCACCACATCAATAGACTTAAAGATAAGAACCATATGATCATCTCGATAGATGCAGAAAAAGCATTCGACAAAGTACAGCATCCCTTCATGTTCAAAACTCTAGAAATTAGGGATAACAGGAACATACCTCAATATTGTAAAAGCTATCTATGCTAAGCCTCAGGCTAGCATCATTCTGAAAGGAGAAAAATTGAAGGCATTCCCTCTAAAATCTGGAACAAGACAGGGATGCCCTCTCTCACTACTTCTGTTCAACATAGTTCTTGAAACACTGGCCAGAGCAATTAGACAGAAGAAAGAAATTAAAGGCATAAAAATAGGAAAAGAAGAACTTAAATTATCACTATTTGCAGATGACATGATTCTATACCTAGCAGACCCAAAAGGGTCTACAAAGAAACTATTAGAGCTAATAAATGAATTCAGCAAAGTGGCAGGATATAAAATCAACACGCATAAATCAAAGGCATTCCTGTACATCAGCGACAAATCCTCTGAAATGGAAATGAGGACAACCACTCCATTCACAATATCCTCAAAAAAAAATAAAATAAAATAAAATACTTGGGAATCAACCTAACGAAAGAGGTGAAAGACTTATACAATGAAAACTACAGAACCCTAAAGAGAGAAATAGAAGAAGATCTTAGAAGATAGAAAAATATACCCTGTTCATGGATAGGCAGAACCAACATCATCAAAATGGCGGGTGATATTACCAAAAGTTCTCTATAGGTTTAATGCAATGCCAATCAAAATCCCAATGGCATTTGTTGTAGAAATAGACAAAGCAATCATGAAATTCATATGGAAAAATAAAAGACCCAGAATAGCAAAAACAACTCTAAGCAGGAAGTGTGAATCAGGCTGTATAGCGATATCAGACTTCAAACTATACTATAGAGCAATAGTAACAAAAACAGCATGGTACTGGTACCAAAACAGGCGGGTGGACCAGTGGTACAGAATAGAGGACACAGAAACCAATCCACAAAATTACAACTATCTTATATTTGATAAAGGGGCTAAAAGCATGCAATGGAGGAAGGATAGCATCTTCAACAAATGGTGCTGGGAAAACTGGAAATCCATATGCAACAAAATGAAACTGAATCCCTTTCTCTCGCCATGCACAAAAGTTAACTCAAAAAGGATCAAGGAGCTTGATATCAAATCAGAGACTCTGCGCCTGATAGAAGAAAAAGTTGGCTATGATCTACATACTGTGGGTTCGGGCTCCTAATTCCTCAATAGGATACCCATAGCACAAGAGTTAATAACTAGAATCAACAAATGGGACTTACTCAAACTAAAAAGTTTTTTCTCAGCAAAAGAAATAAGAGAGGTAAATAGGGAGCCTACATCCTGGGAACAAATCTTTACTCCTCACACTTCAGATACAGCCCTAATATCCAGAGTATACAAGGAACTCAAAAACTTAAACAATAAGAAAACAAATAACCCAATCAACAAATGGGCCAAGGACCTGAACAAACACTTCTCAGAGGAGGACATACAATCAATCAACAAGTACATGAAAAAATGCTCACCATCTCTAGCAGTCAGAGAAATGCAAATCAAAACCACCCTAAGATACCATCTCACTCCAGTAAGATTGGCAGCCATTATGAAATCAAACAACAACAAGTGGGGAAAAGGGTTCACTTGTACATTGCTGGTGGGACTGCAAATTGGTGCGGCCAATCTGGAAAGCAGTATGGAGATTTCTTGGAAAGCTGGGAATGGAACCACCATTTGACCCAGCTATTCCCCTTCTCGGTCTATTCCCTAAAGACCTAAAAAGAGCACATTATAGGGACACTGCTACATCGATGTTCATAGCAGCACAATTCACAATAGCAAGACTGTGGAACCAACCTAGATGCCCTTCAATAGACGAATGGATAAAAAAAAATGTGGCATTTATACACAATGGAGTATTACTCTGCATTAAAAAATTACAAATCATAGAATTTGCAGGGAAATGGATGGCATTAGAGCAGATTATGCTAAGTGAAGGTAGCCAATCCCTAAAAAACAAATGCCAAATGTCTTCTTTGATATAAGGAGAGTAACTAAGAACAGAGTAGGGAGGAAGAGCATGAGAAGAAGATTAACATTAAACAGGAATGAGAGGTGGGAGGGAAAGGGAGAGAGAAGGGAAATTGCATGGAAATGGAAGGAGACCCTCATTGTTACACAAAATTACATACAAGAAGAAGTGAGGGGAAAGGGAAAAAAACAAGGGAGAGAAATGAATTACAGTAGATGGGGTAGAGAAAGAAGAGGGGAGGGGAGGGGAGGGAAGGGGGGAGAGTAGAGGACAGGAAACGCAGCAGAATACAACAGAGACTAGTATGGCAATATGTAAATCAGTGGATGTGTAACTGATGCGATTCTGCAATCTGTATACGGGGTAAAATGGGAGTTCATAACCCACTTGAATCAAAGTATGAAACATGATATGTCAAGAACTATGTAATGTTTTGAACAACCAACAATAAAAATTAAAAAAAATAAAATAAAATGGATACACATTAAAAAAAAAAACAAAGTTAGCCTCAGCAATTTAGCAAGACCCTGAGCTACTTAGCAAGATCTTGTCTCAAAATAAAATATAGAAGGACTAGGGATGTGGCTTCATGGTTGAGTGCACCTGGGTTCAATCCCTGGTAATAAGAAAAAAAAACAATGAAAATATGTATTTATTTCACCTAGAATATAAATGAAATTATATTCATTATATATATAGAAATATAAATGAAATTATACACACACATATATATATCATACACACATCTGTATATATAATATTTTATATATATATAAAATAAATTAAACATTAAATTAGAGAATAATGTGCCATGCAAAAGCAGTGTTTTTTCCAGTGATACCAGGATGAATCTTTATTAAGGAAACAACTAATAAAAATCCTGTTAATAAATAAAGGGAGGAAGAACATTAAACATTTTCTTTTAAAAAAGACTAAAATCATTCACAAAATTCAGAATTATTACTGATTTGAATAAAAAAATAATTAAACTGCTTGTAATTAAAAGTATTCATGCAAAACTATTGGATACATAATTTTCGGGGGAAAACATTTCAAGTGATGAACACAAATCCTATTGTAATTTTATTTCAATATTATTCTGGCATGTTTTAGAAAATGCAAAACTGAAAAATAATAAATAAGAAAAAGAATATGTAAAGTAATAATACAATAGAATGTTAAATTAGGCAGTGTAAAATCCATAAGAATATTTGAAGTATGCATTAGTGCTCATCAGGGTATAGTTAACTAGCTGCTTTGGAAAGCCATTTACAAAAGCAGCAATAGAAAATGAAAATTGATGTATTAAAAAAAGCCTGTGATTCAATTAGTAAATAGAACTTCAAAATATATAAAATTAAAGTTAACCATAAAAATATTCAAATGAACATAAAATTAAGGATAAGTAATTTTGATAGACATATACTATAATCCTAAACAGCAGCCTTGATATTACTTGATATTGCTTCTCAATTTTATTTATGAAACTACATCACCTTTTGATCGAAGTCCCAAAGGACTTTATGGAACAGAATTTGGCAACTCAAATTAAAACTGACTTGTAAAAACTGCACATACAAGAATGGCCAAAAATATAAAAAGAAATTATGCCCAAAAAAGTAACAAAAACCTATAATGCTACAATACTTGAGAGTGAAATTGCACAATGTGCAAACAGGGAGCTCAGTATAACAGAAACTTAAGTCTTCCTAGGTATCCATCCATCTTGATTCCTCCTACTGGTCTATTTATCTTTCAAAATAACCTTTGTAAAAACTTAAAACCAGCATTCTACAGTGACACAGCCACATCAATGTTTACAGCAGCTCAATTCACAATAGCCAAGCTTTGGAGCCAACCTGGATGCCCTTCAACAGAAAAATGGATAAAGAAAATGAAGTGTATATACACAATGGAATATTACTCAGCAATAAAGAATAATTAAATTATGGCATTTGCCAGTAAATTGACTGTCATACTAAATGAAATAAGTGAATCTCAAAAAGCCAAAGGTTGAATGTTCTCTCTTATATGTGGATGCTAACCCATAACAAGGGAGGCTAAGGAGGGGAAGTTTAGAATTTCATTGGATTAGACAAAGGGGATAGAAGGGAAGGGAGGGGGAATGGTAATAGGAAAGACAGTAGAATGAATTGGACATAACTTTCCTAAATTACATGACAAGTGTAACTCCACATCATGATCAACCAGAATGGGATCAAAATTGTAATGGGTTGTACCCTATGTATGTATAACATGTCAAAATACACCCTACTGTCATGTTTATCTAAAAACAACAAATATAAAAATAACCTTATAACTAAATAACACTTAAGTAAGAAAAAGATCTATTAAGGTGCTAATATCTAATACGGTGACTACAGTTAACAATAATGAACTATATATTTCAAAAAAGCTAGAAGAAAAGATTTTGAAAGATTTTACCATAAAGAAATGATAAATGAGGTGATTCATTTAACATGATGTAAATATTACACAATATATACATGTATCAAAACACAATATGGTATCCCATGGGTACGTACAATTGTATAATTTTATCATTAATATATCAACAATAAATTTTATAATAGGAAAACAAGTAGAAATAAAAATTAGGAATATACGTGAAGTTCAATACAGAATATGACAAATGGTAAGAAATAATTACCAATTACTTCTCTCAGTAGTTCATTAATTGACACATCATGACAGAGTTATCTATTTGCCTGTTGATAACATTGGGGTTCTTTTCAGGTTTTGCTTTTTTTAAAAAAAATATAGTTGAAGTCTTTTATTGTTCAATATAATATTTCTTGCATACTGTTCAATATAGAATATGACTAATGGTAAAAAATAATTATTGATTACAAGTTCCTTCTGCATTTCTGTAATATACTCAGGAGGTAACTGTACCAAATAAGGTAAGTCTTGCCATGGAAATTAAAAAGCTGACAAATGAACAGAATCTGTGTTGGTATACTGGTATGGAGAGAATCCTGCACCCAAAAAACAACAAGCACTTTGTCATATCATCAACTCCCAAATTTTTCATCTGCAATATTTATGCTTATTACTTAATACTGACCATTATAAATTCCTGCACAAAAATTTTCTTGACTGCTACATCTCTATAGATGTTAAGTTCATCTTCAAAAATTTCAAATTCTCCATTACCCAAAGTCCATTTTGATTTCTATCTTAATGGTTGATTTTCCTTTCTGAGTCTTTCTTTCTTTCTTTCTTTCTTTCTTTCTTTCTTTCTTTCTTTCTTTCTCTCTCTCTCTCTCTCTCTCTCTCTCTCTCTCTCTCTCTCTCTCTCTCTCTCTCTCTCTCTCTCTCTTTTTAATATAGTGTGACATGTCCTTTGTTTCCTTGAGGCTTGGTAATTACTGTTTGCTACCATGTATTTGAAAACACTTTAACTGGCTGTGTGTTTTGCATTCCACTTTCTACTGCCTTGAACTCTGCTGACATTGCTCCATGGTTTTCTTGTGGGAAGCACTGCTTTGAAGATTTCTCAAACCAATCTCATGTTCTTACGTGTGGTTTGCTTTTATTGCCTAGATGTCCTCCCTACTCCCTCTTTAAGCTCTAAAATGCTTTTACTGGGATAGACCTCTCAAGTCATTCCACAGAGAGCTTATTCTTAAAACTGGTGTTTCTATTCAGTATACAGATTCAATCCTCTCTTAACATTAGGAAGAATGTTCTGAAATGAGGCAATGATGGGACAAATTAGCAGCAGAGACTCCAAAATCACAAGGCCTGAGTTTGATATCTAGCACACCATCTACTAGTTGTGTGTGCTTCAGAGAATAAATAGAGCTGTGTCCCTTGATTCCTTCATATGAAAAGTGGAAATAGATATTACAACATATTATACTAATCTATTAGGGTTATTGTGAAGATCAAATGAACTAGTAGCTAGATTCTAACTCAGAGTCTGGAGATAAATTACTACTATCAATTAAGTGCTGGCTATTAACCATTAGAATATAGAATACCATTTATCTGTTTCAGAGTTTGCCTCAGTAATCTCTTCCACATTAAATGGTCTAAATACAACGCAACTTTGTCATTCCTTCAGTCAAGAGGTGGGATCCATTTCTTTTTGTAATGGGGATTTAACCTAGTGGTCTTTACCACTGAGCTTCATCCTCAGGTCTTTTTATTTTATTTTATTTTTAAAATATTGAGACAGAGTCTTGCTAAGTTACTTAGGGCCTTGCTAAATTGCTGAGGTTGGCCTTGAATTTGCAATCCTCCTGTCTCAGCCATCTGAGTTACTGACATTATAGGTATACCACTGCTCCCTCTATAATTTCTTCTCCTCTTTAATCTGGTCTATCCCTGTACCTAACATGAGGTAGCTTAATAAAGTTGCTATAAACTTAAACATTTCACTTTAAGTAGCATTCAGCAAAAGGCATAACAGTAAATTTTTTAAAAAAAATGCTACACTGAGTTCTTCCCATAAGAAAGAACTCAGTGGTTCAAAGAGTGGTACTATAGCAAGGAATTAAAGGCAACATAAAAGATAGTATGGAGAAAAGGACAAATGAACATTGCCTTTCCAAAATAGTTCTAGAAGTGTCTCAGAGATTAAAAAACCTGTAGAATTAAAGTGCATGACAACAATAATAGAAAAATTATGGCTAAAGATGGAATTGTAAGGGATTAGCAGTTCTAAGAAAGGAGGTGGGTAAAGTGGGACCTGCTGAAGCCTGCACAAACTCAGACATAAATTGCTTAAAAAACAAAGCAACCTTATGCTGTTTTTTTAGGGAAAACCCCCAGAATTCACTAAATTTTGCTTTAATCCAGCTTTTCAAGAATAGACAGACAAAGCAGCATCCAAAACTCAAAATTTTCCTTGCAGAGCATGCTAACTCCTCAGAGGAGAAGCATGTAATCAGTCATTAAGCACCATGAGCATCTATGCTTGTGCAAAACAACCCTAAAACCTCCTGCTCTTGCTATCCAACCAAGGAGCACTGCCTCCCTCTCCCTTCCCATATACGCCCCATCTACCAACTGATCCCAGATTCAAATTTACTTCCTGTCTCTTTGATGGTTGACCCTCCATCAAAGAAATAGAAAAACTCTGTTTGGGAAATATCTGCTACTAGAATATGCTTCTATGTGCATTGGGCAGGAAGCCCTTGCTTTGATCAAAATTAATTATTTGCCTTAAACTTTATTAAGGGAAAGATTCATGGTTTAATTATTAGTGTAACAACACAATGATCAGTATGATAGTAACTAACAAATTTGTTCAGGGAACTATGGGATAATAAAATATTTAACTCAAAATAAGTCAGGGAAAGAGCCAAAGGAACATTATTAGGACAAAAGTGCAGGAAAAGAGAGTTGAAATAATCTGAAATTTATTGGCAAATGCCATGAAATCTAAATGCACAAAATATTAATTTCTCTTTAATGGCTGTGTGAGATGTTCTATAGAATTATTAGTGAGGTGTTGGATATTCTTTTACTGGTGAACATGTAAATGGTCTCTATTTTTGTTCTATTAAATGCATGAAAATTCTAAAAAAGAATAGAATGTGGTAGAAGTTAATTCTAGGCCTCAGCCTACAGCTTCTTTTTTTTTTTTTTACATTCTGTTAGAATCTAGTCACTAAATTATCAAGCTATGGGACAAGAGAATCATAAAGAAGTCATCAAAGACAGATGTGAATGAGGTCACCCTGAATTCTCCACCTGCCATTGAACTTTCCTAGCTTGCTACATCTAAAACTGAGAGGGTGTCATATTCATAGTTCTGACTGAAATACTGCCCTACAGAATTGCAAGCAATGAAACAACTGTTGTTTTGAGAAATGTCTATTTAGTTCAATTGCCTATTTTTGAATTGTTTTTAGTTGTCATTGTTGTTGTTGGATTTTTGAAGCTCCTTATATATTTTGAATATCAACCCTTTATCAGATATACTTTGCAAATATTTTCCCCCATTTGGTAGGTTGTCTTTTCATTTGTCATTTCCTTTGCTGTGCAAATTATTTCTAGTTTGAGGTAATCTTTTGTCTAATTGCTCCCCCTACTTCCTCATGCTTTTTGGGTCTTGTCAAAAATATCTTTGTTCATTCCAATGTTCTGAAGTGTTTCTCCTATACTTTATTCTAGTAGTTTCAGAGTTTCAGGTCTAAGACATACAAATGGTCAGAAACTATATATATAAAAAAATCACTAACCATCCGAGTTAAATCAAAACCACAATGAAGTATCACCTCACCACAAAAATACTACAAGTAGCAAATACTGGCAAAGATGAGGAGAAAAGGGAACCTGATAGACTGTTGGTGGGAATGAAAATTAGTAAAGCTACTGTGGAAAACAGCATGGAGTTTCATCAAAAAATTAAAGGCAGAACTACCATAGAGGATCCAGCAATTCTGCTGTTGGTTATACATCCAAAGGAAAAGAATTCAATATGCCAATGAGGTGTTTGCATTACCATTTTCATCGTAGTGCTGTTCATAATAGTCAAGAGAAATGGAGACAACCTCAGTGCCCGTTAAGTGATGAATGGATAAAGAAAGTATAGGCTGGGCACAGTGGTACTTACCTGTAATCCCAGCAGCTCCAGAGGCCTAGGCAGGAGCATTGCAAGTTCAAAGCCAGCCAGCAACTTAGCGAGGGCCCTAAGGCACTTAGTAAGACTTTATTTCAAAATAAAATATAAAAAAATAAAAAGGGTTAGGGATATGGCTTAGTGGATAAGTGCCCCTGCATTGAATTCCCAGTACAAAAAAAAAAAAAAAAAGAAAGAAAGAAAAAAGTACATACACATAATGGAATACTATTCAGCTATAAAAAGAATGAAATCCTGCCATTTGCAACAATGTGGTTGTGGATAGAACTGAAGGTCAGTATGTTAAATGAAATAAGTCAAGAACAGAAAGACAGTATTGCAGTTCTCGTTCACATGTGGAATCTAATAAAGTTGGTCTTACAGAAGTTGAGAGCAGGATGATGCTTACAGAGATTTAGAGAGCAGCAGGTAAGGAGGTGCCGGGAAAAGTTGGTCAATGGGTATAAAATTACAGTTTGGTTGGAGTAAGAAGCTCTGTGTGCTATTGCCCAGCAGGATGACTATAATGCCCTGTACACTTCAGAAAGCTAGAAGAAACAATCTTGAAAGTTTCACCATAAAAAAAAATGATAAATAGAGGAAAGAAATATTTACTCTTAAACATACAATGTAAAAATGTATCAAAAAATCACAAATATAAAATACATTATTATAAAACATATATATATATATACACAAACACACACACATATATATATTTGTAGATGAACACAATACCTTTATTTATTTTTATGTGGTACTGAGGATGGAACCTAGTGCTTCAAACACGCAAGTCTTGCACTCTACCACTGAGCCACAACCCCAGCCCAAAAACATTTTAAGTTTTTATGCATTGATTTTTAAAAACTTTTTTTTAAAGTTGCTGAACTTTGGGGATAGTTTGGTCTGTAGGCAGTGATGGCAAATTGAGTTATATTTTTTTCTTAATTTTTATCTTTTACTATTTAGTTTCAGAGTGATTAGTTTCTACATTTTTCTATTTCACCTTCATGTACCAGTTTGTTTTTTTTTTCAATGTGTGTGTATGTTACTGGTGATTTAACTGAGGGGCACACTGCCACTGAGCTGTATCTCTAGTACATTTTATGTTTTATTTTTGGATGGGGTCTCCATAAATTGCTGAGGCTGGCCTGGAACTTGCAAGCCTCCTGCCTCAGCCTCTAAGATGCTAAGACTGCAGGCCTGTAGCACAGCATCTGACTTTCTACAGATGCTTTCTTTTTTTTAGCACCCATCACTTATTTTCTTTAACTGCCAAATACTTTTTCAAGGAATTTTGTGTTAATGGACATTGTCTTAAGTATTTAAGAGCATATATTCCAGGGATAGAGTACTTAAATTAAAATTCCAACTTTCTAGGTAACTCATGGTAACACTTTGAACCTTATGCTAAAGTTCCTTTCAACTGAGCTACCTCATCTGTAAAATGGACACAAACCTTCCTTATAGGGTAATTGAGAGGATAAAATAAATCATTGTATCTAAACTGCTCAGAAGAAGAACATAGCTGGGCATGGTGGCATATGCCTATAATCCTGCCTGGGAAGCTGAGGCAGGAGGATCACAAGTTCAAAGCCAGACTCAGCAATTTAATAAATCCTTAAGCAACTTAACAAGCAATCCTGTCTCAAAATAAAACATATAATAATAATAATGGGGCTGGGGATGTGGCTCAGAGGCTAAGTGTCCTTGGGTTCAATCCTTGGTACAAAAAAAAAAAAGAAAGAAAGAAAAAGAGAAAACCACAATAACAACCACCTTGGCTTTTGTTATGTCAACTCCTCTTAGAATATCATTTCCCTGAAAATACCATTTGTGTTCTACGCCAGACTAAAACACTCCCAGACATGTTTTTTAGCTCCTTAGACTGTGTTTTATTCTGGTTTGGAATCTTTATATATCTTGGGCATACTGTTCTGTTTTCACTCCCTGACTCCTTTTCCATATCATGTTTGCTTAATTTCTGTGATATTTCATCTTGTCTAACCTGAGTATCTTAGTTCAGATTTTCAACCTCTTATGATGAAGTCGAGATTATTTTGTTTACATTCATAATTTATCTGGCACTTGTTTTCTCTGAGTTATATTTTAATAAATGGATATAGCTGTCAATGCACTCTCAGGTAGTATGAAAGGAAGTATTGGGAGAGATGGTGGCTTGGAAGGCTGAGGCAGGAGGATCACAGGTTCAAAACCAGCCTCAGCAAATTTGTGAGGCCCTAAACAACTTAGCAAGACCCTGTCTCAAAATAAAGAAATAAAAATTACACCTTGTGCACTCTCAGGGATAAGATCAGACCTCTCCGTTTTTCTGATGACTCAGGTAATCTCTGAAAACACTTCTTTTGGCTGACTATACCCCTCTGCCTTTGGGAAACACAACCCTTTACCCTAGGCCTGCCACCATTGCTACCATCAAAACTATGACTAACTGAAGACAGGCATTTAGATCCTCTTATTTACTTATTGAGAGGGAAAGAGTTCCTATTTCTTTTAAATTTTAATTTAATAGCAATTTTAAGTTAAATTCAAATTTAATAGCAATACTTTTAAAATCATGCAAACCTTGAACTATGAACAATAATGAATAGAGGGAGAATTGAGTTTAGGTTACAGAGTCTTTATTCATATACACTGTGAGTAAGTGGAAAAAGTCAGCTGCTCTTACTGACATCTGTTTTCATATTTCTGTTTCCATCAGTAGTTCATATTCTCCCACCCCCTTAGTATTTACAATACAAAGCAAGGAAATAACATTTTCCTACCTTGAGAATTAATATTCTAGAGTTATCAGAATTTTATTAGTTTATCAATACAGATGCAAAATACAATGTTGTGACAAAACACAGTATATTCCTAACCTAATATTTCCTTGATTTTCTTGGTCACCTTTTCTGAAACTTTTGATGGAAGGTCATGTCCTTCTTCTATTTGTTTATTGTTATTCTTTGTATTTTTTGGTGGTAGGTTTATTGATGATGGTGGAAGAGAAGTCACCTCTTTTCTCCATTTCATGACATATTATTGCAGAAAGAAAAACTAAGACCTAAATCCTATACACCATTATTCTTAGAAATTCAGGCTCTCGTTTGAATATGATCTCAGACAAAACTCAGAAATGACCACGAACCAAATGAGTGGTTGTTCATGAGAAAAAAGGTCTCATTTATTCATCTATAAAGGCTTGCACTGTGTAATTGCTTTAAAATAATTAGAAAATAAGTGGCACAAAATCAATAATACTCTTCTTAGTAAATATATGACATTGATCATAAATTCTTCTGAATCATCTCAACTGCCCTGGCACCACAACCCTTCAAAAACCCTGTGAGACAAAAGTATAGTGCAAATATTTACCAGCATCTACACCATGCTTGAGATTGTCTGATTCATATCCTTCAACTTTGGGAGTGAAGTATTTACCATCACATTCATCTTTTATCAGTTTGGAATCTGACATTTATATCTCAGGCAATCCTTGGAAGTAAGCTCTCTGCTGTTTTTCAAACCCTTCTCTCATGATAGTTCAAAACTATAAACTTCATTAGCTAAAAAAGAGGGAAATGAGATAATTGCTATACTTAATATTCATATGATGATTTATTATTATATTTGTTTGCAATGTAACTCCTTTTAGAGTTTAATTAATCCCACTTAGTGTTTAAGTATCCTATATATCTGCCAACAGGAGTTCAATTTCCAGTTGCTGTTTATTAGCAAGATAATTGGGCTTATTACTTAAGCATGGTGCCTCCCTGGCATTGTGCCCAGATGAGATATTTTATATGTATTATATCTCGGAAAGGAAACCATACATTTCCACAAAAGCAGATGTTTAAACAATATTAAAACTTGGAATTTTTCAAAACTCCATAATGCACTGAAATGAAACTAAGACAACACAGCAGAATCAAATACATCATCCTTATAAGCCAGAACACTCTCCTAACCTGCTAAGCTTATATTTATGGCTCTCTCAAAGAGTTTTAGAGTTTAATTTAAATAAACAGAAACATAAATATTTCTAAAGATATTTTATCATTCAAGTTTAGTTGGTTAAACTATTTTCTGCCAGCTTGTAATATTTATTATTTTTTCTCGAAAATAATTTTCAAACTTGGTAAATGCTTTCTTGCTAAAGACTTGCCAAGGTTACAATTTTTAAAATAATGCATTTTGAGGTACATAGAATAGCAGGATACCAGAAAGAAAGAAGGGTGGAGAAAGACACTGTTAGACTCTTCAGGAAAATTTAACTCTGGACATTAAAAATGGAAGTCTGACTAACTAGCCATTTCAATAACTCAAGGGCAAGTTACATTTTCAAATCAACTTCAAGGTAAAAAAATTTGGGAAAAAAGTGACAAGAGAAGAGCATAAGATTTGATTATTCATTACTGTGATCCATAAACACCAAAACAATCATATTAACCCCAAATAATACAGAGTGAAACAGATGGGTTGAGTCTAGATTTAAATGTCAAATAAAGGGGTCATTCTCCAAGTATGTATAATCTCTGAGACCCAATAGAGTGAAACTCTTCTCATTTCTAATCCCAAGAATCATGTATTTTTAAGACACAAGCTTTTTAGAAGATGAAAAAATACTAATTCATCAATACATCCCCAGCACTGAACAAAACACCAGGTTCCTGGAAGAGGCTTATCAAACAACTGCTGAATGGAGAGATGAACAAAAGGTGAGGGGGATCTATAAACAGAACTTGGTACATTAGATAGAACTGGCTCAAAATGTTCCCTGACTCACTGTGGAACCCTGATCTGCAAAATGGATGTCATTTTTGCCATATCAAATGAAATCCCTTTTTTATAGGACATCATATGCTTACAGTTTTAGGCCATAAACTCTCAAAGCTGAGAAATCACAAAAAGGGAACATTTTAAATACTATGAGGTTTCAAAGTATAACAATAGTATGTACTTTTAAAAGCATTCCTGCAAGACTTTAATAATTTCCTATTTTTAACACCTCCTTTTAGAAACCTACTTTGCCTTTGATGAGATAAAAACAGCTATTTATCTTTTCTTTCAAAATCCACTTGCCCTTTATATATGATGATTCTCTTGGCCACTGTGGTACATTTACATGAACCAAGAAAGAGTCTTCAAGGAAAAAAGAAAATATATCTCTCTGCTCTCTCCTTTTTTCTTCTTGGTTACCTCAGAAGCACAGGCGATAAATATAACATGGGAGGTTAGAAGAAAGTCTCCCTAGGACTTTGAAAACATTTCATCAAAATGAAATAGAATTTTTCTTATCCAGGATGCAATTCTTCTCTTCTCTGGCTTCAGTTTTATTTTTGTGTGTCCTCATTTCTGCATGTCTTTCCCAAACCACACAAAATAGCAGTAAGAGTTTGTGCGACACCCACAGTTTAAAAATACAAATGATACATTTTTTTTAAAAATCCCTTCTGTGAACTTTTAATAGATTTCTGTCACATGTGCATAAATGCAAAACACATACAATGTTGTTTTACAACCTTGGTGATCATTGATAAGTAACAAATGTCTGTGTAAACTGCATAGACCGGTACAGAAAACAAATGGGTTGAACATAGAGGAAAAAGACAGGAAATTAGGGGATCTAGACTAGATTGTGAAAGGTTTATAGGCATCTGAATTAAACTTTCCTAAAAGATGAGACAATTGAACATCAGAACTAAATTTAAAATTGTCTTGGTATGCAACCTAAATAAAATATCAATGAATACCTACTTTTGCCCACATGTATCCTGTAGGCCTGCATGGTTCCTTACTGACTTCCATAACCCTTTTTTCCTTGTGGAATACCTGTATGAAACACCACCACTGGAAGAAGTCTTGATGGAACATAGTCACACATACTATGCAGTCAGATATACTACTGGTAATTTCCATTTACTGATGAACTGTTTTCCATATCACCTGTGACTAGGTTGCCTTTATTTCCTCTCTCTCTCTCATGGGACAAAGACTGAAGCCTAAGAAAATGTCAAGTGTGATGGTTAATCTTGATTGTCAACTTGACTGAATTAAGACACCTAATAAATTAGTAAAGCACACTTCTGGATGAGTCTGAGAGGGTGCTTCCAGAAATTATTAGCATATAGGATGCAAAATGAAGGTGGGGGGTGACTATTTTGAATATGGGCAGCACGATCTAAGAAGTTGGGGGCCAGTGGGAATAAAAGAGGATAAAGAAGGAAGCCTGCCAGCATATATGCATGCTTGATTCTTCTTGAGCAGGTGTGTCTATTGCTGCTGCAGTTACCTATGAACATCAGATGCCAGCTTCTTCAATCTTCCAATATGTACTCATGCCAGAAACTTGGCTGTTTGTTTCTCCTTATTTACTCCAAGGAGCTTCCAAATCATCAGTCTCAGACTAGGGCTGCATCATTGGTCCCTGCATCCTTGTTCTGAGACTCTTGGTTTCCTGGACTGTGTAGCTACTGGTTTCTCTGGTTCTCCAGTATGCAGACGGCCACTGTGGGACTAGCCAGCCCTCTATGTAAACTAATATAATAAATCCTCTTGTATAATCATATATTATAACTTATTTTAATATAAATCCCATAATATAATTATATAATTCCTTCCAGTTGTGTTCAGATATTTCAATAAATAGTCTGCAACATTATTGTGATTTTTATAACAAATAACATATGGTAACATAATCCACCAGTGGTATCCTGCCACAGGATAACTTATGGGTACCATAACACGAGTTTGTAGCTGAAATAAAGTTGTCAAATGGTATATGGAGAGAATTCTTTACATTATACTGTAAGCATCTTACTTGCATTATAACTGTTATTTTCATAAATGTGATCAACTGCAATAATAAACTTGGAGACAACTCTAGTGTCTTTTGAAAAAAAATTATTTTCTTTTGGTTTCCATGCCATATTCTAATTTCTACATTGATCTTGTATTTGTCTTGGTGATAGTGCATGTTTTACTCAGTAACAAATAAGATATTTAACTTTCTAAATGCTAGAAAATGAGGTTGTCAAATTGTTTGAATTCTAAAGAGCTAGTTTTAATGTAAAAACGACTCCAACTTTACTGGAATCATTCTAGGTTAAGCGCCAGGCAAAGTTGCTAGTCTTAAACTTTAATTTCCTCATACAGCAGCAAAGGTTCCAAGTGATCATCTTTTGGCTTTTCACATATTTGACATGAAGGATTCTTATTGAGCTAGACATGAGCAAGTGAGAGTGGAGCAGAGATGCTCATGCTAACATGGCAATTCCCTAGTGATCAGAACAGATGCTTAAGACTAAGTAGACAGAGTTCACAAGTACAATACATAATCTAGGATAAAGGGCAGCTGACACAACAAGCAAAATTATCATTCCATGGTGGGTTCCACTAACAAGTGCAGAAGACAGCAAATTAAAATATCATTGAGGAGGCTGGGGTTGTAGCTCAGTGGTAGAGCACTTGCCTCACATGTGTGAGGCACTGCGTTTGATTCTCAGCACCACATATAAATAAATGAATAAAATAAAGGTCCTTCAACAACTAAAACAATATTTTAAAAAATATCATTGGGGACTAGAAGTGCAGATCAGTGCTAGATCTAGTGTTCAGGAGGCCCTGGGCTCAATTCCCAGCACTGCAAAAATAAAAATAAGACAATATTTGTGCCTCATTACAGTGGATATATAGATTGAGACTGAGGGATTCATATATACACACACACACGTATACGTATTCATTAATACATACATATATGGAACTATACATACATTTACACATGTGTGTATGTATACATATGTAGGAGATACGCATACATATATATGAACATAAAGATATATACATATACATATCTATATATGTATACATAGCTTAATATATATATGCATGTATATTATATGTGTATGTGTATATATATATATATATATATATATATATATATATATCTCACTGGAAAGTGATAATAATTTATATTATCATAAATTCCACATTGAATTAGCTTGGGACTAATGTAAATGCACACTAATTCCAGCAATATGATCTAGATGTCAATAAAGTCATTTTGAGATTTGTGTTCTCTCAAGAAACTACATAGGGTTTAGCAAAGAGGATGAGGGTCACTCAAATTTTCCATATTTAAATGAGTTTTTAATATATTTCAGTATGGTAAATCACCACTAGTACACATCACTACTGCATTGGCTTTACACATAAATATAATGCTATTCTTTTTCCCTGCTCCACACAGTTCCTATATTCCTTATTGTGGGGTGAGTTGGTACTTCATTTCTATGTTGGTCTTAAGCTCTTAAAGCATCCTGTCCTTAGCCTCATATAACCTAAAGATTCCAAGATCAACAGGGACTCATCATCAGGTTAAATTTTTTTCCACGTGCTTCTGTTATTGGTAACAGAATTTATGCCCAGTTTTAAAGAACTTTTCCCCACCTCTTACTGCAGTATTATTTTTTCAAAGTTGTGAAATAATTTTAGTATAAATATTTTAATACTTTAGAAAGACGTTCACAGAGGTGATATGTAGAATGAAAAGAAAGTGAATAGCTTAGTGGCAGAGAGATGACTGGAAAGGCCTTATACAAAATCTCAGAAATAAGTCAAGATCAATGTAAGCAACAGAGAGAGAGGCGAGGAAGGTCAGAGGGACCCTATGTTGGAAATATGGAGGGAATGAAGGAGATGTTTCTGACTTGCTATTAATAACACCATAGCAACATCTTTGATAGAAAATGGGAATGTGAGAGGGAAATACAACTTTTATGTCAAGATTGATATTTTTGGATGCAATCATCTTGCATATTAGAGCCTTGGGCATATACATTTAGAAATAATCCTCAAGGAGTTAATATAAAGGTCCACATATGGATGCACACATCAATGTAGGTGAAAAAAAGAAGACACTTAAAATTGGGCATTAAGAAAACTTGGGTCAAAAAAATGCAATCACTGGTCATTTTAAAAAAGAACTGGGCTCAAATCCAAATTAAAAGGTTGAGCAGGGAGAAGGAGTCAGGATTTGACAAGTTAGCAAGAAGTACTCGCAGATGCTTAGAATGAGTATTATTTTAGGTCCACAGATTATTTAAAAATAAGAAAGTTTTTGAGCCCATTCGATCATGAATCAGTTCACTATTTCCTATACATTTGTTTCACTATGATAGTCCAGCAAAAAATCTAGATGTTAGATGTTCAAAAGTGAATCATGAGGGTTAGGGTTATAGCTTAGAACATTTGCCTAGCACATGTGAGGTTCTGTGCTACATAAAAATAAATAAAATAAAATGAAGGCATTGTATCCATCTACAATGAAAACCATTTTAAAAAAATCTATATAACATATCTCAAAGTTATCTTTTTTCTTTCAATAAAATAATTTCTTTTCTTGTCCACTAAGAAAATAAGTCCCTGTTTTTGTCTTGGTTTTTCTAAAATCAAGTGTACCCTGGAAAATAAATAAATAAATAAACAAAGGTTTTATGTCCATCTATAACTAAAAAAAAATTTAAAGTGAATCATGAGCTGTTGCAATATGAATAGCACCATGTTCTACAAAATGTTAGTCAAGCTGAGGCATTTGTCCACATAACTAAGACAGAGGAATTTTCACTTGAAAACAACACAAGTCTTGAAACATTGCTCACCCTGATCTGAGAGCAATCAAGTTTATGGCATGATTATTTGATTCCTTCTTTCCCTGCTTGTGTTAGACTCAGTCAACAACTTGGTGACAGGAAGGCAACCAAAGCACTGAGAAGCATGATCTGATCTACCTAAAGTGCTAATGTATGGCAACTGTGTTATAGATGGTAACATACTACCTAGGCAAAACTTCTACCACTTTCTCCACAAAAGGAATTTATTCTCCCTAACAACAGACAACCTCTGGATACATCATTTTGCATCATTTAGAACTGACTTTATGAATGGTGGAGCTAATAAGTTCTTTATGGCTTTCTTGTCCTGAAGGGTAACTGAACCTATGAAATCACACATTTCTTATGGTGGTCAGTTTTAGTGTCAATTTGGCTGTATATGAGGTGCCTGATACTTGGTGAAACATTATTCTGGGTGTTTCTGTGAGACTGTCTTCAGATGAAATTAAAACTTAAATTGGTAATAGAGTGAAGCAGACTGTCCTCCATAAGGTGGGTGGGTTTCATTCAGTGGAATATAGAGAACACCTTCCTCTAAGCAAGAAGGATTCGTCCTGCAGACTCTCCCATGCTTATTCTGTGACAGTGCCTCTACTGGGTCTCTAGTATTCAGACTCTCCCTGTAGATTTTAGAATTACCACCTTTGATAAATTATGTAAACTAATTCCTTATGATAAAGCTCTTTATAGATGTACTCATGCATACACTTGCAAACACACATCTATCTCTTGGTTTATTTATTTGGAGAAACCTAAAACAGCTATTCATACCAATAAATCTAGAGTAGAAGCATATGCCAAAATAATAATAAGGATGATTTTTTTAAAAAAATTCAGTGTGAAAGCTTAATAAATTTTATTTCAGAATAAATTTTCAAAGAATAAGCTATGTATGCCCAAGCAATAGCACTGGGATGAGAAGTCAATTCTTCAGCCAAGGTTTTAAAAATCCATTTTGAGTCCAACTAAGCCAAATCTGCTGTATTTTAAGTTTTTTCAAAGGCCATTTATTTTAAGCTCCATATCCAGCAGCAGTTTAAATTTTAGTGACATCTGAAAAATGGCTTATAGAATTTTAAAAAATAGCTTCAATTGACAAATATAAAAGGAAGCATTGGTATTTTATTCTTGTCTCAATACCTATTTCCTTTTGGCCTTTGGACTTAAGTTCTCTTTCTAGGCTATGTCAATACAAATGTAGCATTTTTTAGCTTCTTGCAAATTCGTAAATATATGCCAAATACAAATGGGTATAAAAGCAAGAAAAATCATTTTTCTTTGAAATAAGCACTATTTAAATTATAAGACACTAGGCTGCTGTACAAGAAGTCAACTATCATCCCCTGTCCATCCTCATTGGAATCTTTTATATGGCCACATTTCCTGAGCTTCTGCTGACTGCAAGGTACCATAGTGATGCAGGACGGCATGGGGAAGACCAAAACATTGTTCTAGGTTCCAGGGATAGCACTGAAGGTGAGGAAACCAAATTCTTCTCAAAGATAAAATAATTAGCAACAAGAAAAGAAATGAAGGGAATAAAATACCTACTAATATAAAATTTTTCTCCTTTAGTGATGTCATTTTACTCCATAATGTTCAGACACTATATTTATCCCATGAATGGGAAAAACACCTGCTGGGAAGAATCAAATTGAGCCTTAGAGAAAAACTGAATAAAGGAAAGGGAGAACAGACATGGGAAGAGTTCAAAACTAGGCATTCAGGTTTGCCTTTCAGCTACTAAAATTGTGAATGAAGTGTATTGAAAACCCTCCAGATAGATGGTGAAAACATCAGAAAAGGAGACTCTGAACAAGTAACCTGAACTTGGTTTGATCTATAAAGGTATGTTATTGATTATGGACTTCAGAAGCAGGTACTAACACAAAGATGCCAGAAGATTCTGGAAGATATGAACAAATAAAATCACATGGATACATGGATGGATAGATAGATAGATAAATAGATAGATAGATAGATAGATAGATAGATAGATAGATAGATAGATAGATATTATAAGTTAGTGATTTTCCTGTGAACAGAGCACCTAGGAAAAAATTCTCACTGGTCTAGAACAGAATGACAAAATGAGAACAACATAATAAGATTTTTATAGAGTTAAATTTATTTTGTGCTTTTCATGATAATTTGAGTACTGTAATGTATGTTATAAAGTTATGGGAATATAAGAAGATCATTTCATCAGAAATAATCTTTATCCATTAATCTATTGAAAGACATCTAGGTTGGTTCCACAGTTTAGCTACTGTGAATTGTGCTGCTATAAACATTGATGTGGTTGTGTCCCTGTACTATGCTGTTTTTAAGTCCTTTGGGTATAGACCAAGGAGAAGGATAGCTGGTAGTTCCATTCCCAGTTTTCCAAGAAATCTCCATACTGCTTTCCATATTGGCTGCACCAATTTGCAGTCCCACCAGCAATGTATGAGTGTGCCTTTTCTCCCACATCTTTGGCAACGCTTATTGTTGTTTGTGTGTATAATAGTTGCCATTCTGACTGGAGTGAGATGAAATCTTAGAGTAGTTTTGATTTGCATTTCTCTAATTGCTAGCAACGATGAACATTTTTTTCCATATATTTGTTGATTGGTTGTATATCATCTTCTGAGAAGTGTCTGGTTCAGTTCCTTTGCCCATCTATTGATTGGGTTATTTGACTTTTTGGTGCTTAGCTTTTTGAGTTCTTTATATACCCTAGAGATTGGTGTTCTATCTGATATGCAAGGGCTAAAGATTTGCTCCCGAGATGTAGGCTCTCTATTCACCTCACAGATTGTTTCCTTTGATGAGAAGAAACTTTTTAGTTTGAATCCATCTCATTTATTGATTCTTGATTTTAATTCTTGTGCCAAAGGAGTTTTATTAAGGAAGCTAGGGCCTAATCCCATATGATGGAGATTAGGGCCTACTTTTTCTTCTATTAGACACAGGCTCTCTAGTTTTAGTCGTAGGTCCTTGATCCATTTTGAGTTGAGTTTTGTGCATGGTGAGAGACTGGGGTTCAATTTTATTTTGTTGCATATGGATTTCCAGTTTTCCCAGCATCATTTGTTGAAGATGCTATCTTTGCTCCAATGCATGTTTTTGGCGCCTTTGTCTAATATAAGACAATTATAATTTTGTGTGTTAGTCTCTGTGTCCTCTATTCTGTACCATTGGTCTACCGGTCTGTTTTTTTTTTTTTTTATTGGTTGTTCAAAACATTACAACGCTCATGACATATCATCTTTCATACATTTGATTCAAGTGGGTTATGAACTCCCATTTTTACCCCAAATACAAGTTGCAGAATCACATCGGTTACACATCCACATTTTTACATAATGTCATATTAGTGACTGTTGTATTCTGCTACCTTTCCTATTCCCTACTATCCTCCCTCCCCTTCCCTCTCATCTTCCCTCTCTACCTCATCTGCTGTTATTCAATTCTCTCCCTTGTTTTTTTTTCCCCTTTCCCCTCACAAACTCTTATATGTAATTTTGTGTAACAATGAGGGTCTCCTTCCATTTCCATACAGTTTCCCTTTTCTCTCTTTTTCTCTCCCCCAACTTGTCTCTGTTTAATGTCAATCTTTTCCTCATGCTCTTCCTCCCTGTTCTGTTCTTAGTTGCTCTCTTTATATCAAAGAAGACATTTGGCATTTGTTTTTTAAGGATTGGCTAGCTTCACTTAGCATAATCTGCTCCAATGCCATCCATTTCCCTGAAAATTCCATGATTTTGTCATTTTTTAGTGCTGCGTAATACTCCACTGTGTATAAATGCCACATTTTTTTTATCCATTCATCTATTGAAGAGCATCTAGGTTGGTTCCAGAGTCTAGCTATTGTGAATTGTGCTGCTATGATCATTGATGTGGCAGTATCCCTAGAGTATGCTCTTTTAAGGTCCTCAGGGAATAGACCAAGAAGGGCGATAGCTGGGTCAAATGGTGGTTCCATTCCCAGCTTTCCCAGGAATCTCCATACTGCTTTCCAGATTGGCCGCACCAATTTGCAGTCCCACCAGCAATGTAAGAGTGTACGCTTTTCCCCACATCCTCGCCAGCACTTATTGTTGTTTGACTTCATAATGGCTGCCAATCTTACTGGAGTGAGATGGTATCTTAGGGTGGTTTTGATTTGCATTTCTCTGACTGCTAGAGATGGTGAGCATTTTTTCATGTACTTATTGATTGATTGTATGTCCTCCTCTAAGAAGTGTCTGTTCAGGTCCTTGGCCCATTTGTTGATAGGGTTATTTGTTATCTTATTGTTTAATTTTTTTAGTTCTTTGTATATTCTGGATATTAGGGCTCTGTCTGAAGTGTGAGGAGTAAAAATTTGTTCCCAGGATGTAGGTTCCCTGTTTACCTCTCTTATTGTTTCTTTTGCTGAGAAAAAACTTTTTAGTTTGAGTAAGTCCCATTTGTTTATTCTTGTATTTAACTCTTGGGCTATGGGCGTCCTATTAAGGAATTTGGAGCCTGACCCCACCATATGTAGGTCGGAGCCAACTTTTTCTTCTATCAGGCACAGAGTCTCTGATTTGATATCAAGCTCTTTGATCCATTTTGAATTAACTTTTGTGCATGGTGAGAGAAAGGGGTTCAGCTTCATTTTGTTGCATATGGATTTCCAGTTTTCCCAGCCCCATTTGTTGAAGATGCTATCCTTCCTCCATTGCATGCTTTTAGCCCCTTTATCAAATATAAGAAAGTTGTAATTTTGTGGATTGGTCTCTGTGTCCTCTATTCTCTACCATTGGTCCACCTGCCTGTTTTGGTACCAGTACCATGCCGTTTTTGTTACTATTGCTCTGTAGTACAGTTTGAAATCTGGTATCGCTATACCTCCAGATTCACACTTCCTGCTTAGAATTGCTTTTGCTATTCTGGGTCTTTTGTTTTTCCATATGAATTTCATGATAGCTTTATCTATTTCTACAAGGAATGTCATTGGAATTTTTATTGGCATTGCGTTGAACCTGTAGAGAACTTTGGGTAATATCGCCATTTTGATGATTTTGGTTCTGCCTATCCATGAACAGGGTACATTTTTCCATCTTCTAAGATCTTCTATCTCTCTCTTTAGGGTTCTGTAGTTTTCATTGTATAAATCTTTCACCTCTTTTGTTAGGAAAAACTGAAGGCATTCCCACTAAAATCTGGAACAAGACAGGGATGCCCTCTCTCACCACTTCTATTTAATTTAGTCCTTGAAATACTAGGCAGAGCAATTAGACAAAAGAAATTAAAAGGCATAAAAATAGGAAAAGAAAAACTTAAAATATCACTATTTGCAGATGACATGATCCTATACCTAGAAGACCCAAAAGGGTCTACAAAGAAACTACTAGAACTAATAAATGAATTCAGCAAAGTGGCAGGATATAAAATCAACACGCATAAATCAAAGGCATTCCTGTATATCAGCAACAAAACTTCTGAAATGGAAATGAGGAAAACCACCCCATTCACAATATCCTCAAAGAAAATAAAATACCAGTCTGTTTTGGTTCCAATAGCATGCTGTTTTTGTTACTATTGCTCTGTAGTATAGTTTAAGGTCTGGTATAGTGATGCTACCTGCTTTACTCTTCCTTCTAAGGATTGTTTTAGCTGTTTTGGTCTCTTATTTTTCCAGATGAATTTCATGATTACTTTTTCTATTTCTATGAGGAATGCCATTGGGATTTTAAACAGAATGGCATTAAATCGTTATAGTGCTTTTGGTATGGATAAAAAAAATGTGGCATATATACACAATGGAATATTACTCAGCAATGAAAGAGAATAAAATCATGGCATTTGCAGATAAATAGTGGGGTAAGGAGGGGGAGCATGGGAGGAATAGATGAACTCTAGATTGGAAAGAGGGGTGGGAGGGGAAAAGAGGGGGCATGGGGTTAGAAATGATGATGGAATGTGATGGACATTACTATCCAAAGTACATGCATGAAAACACGAATTTGTGTGAATATACTTTGTAGACAACCAGAGATATGAAAAGTTGTGCTCTATTTGTGTAATAAGAATTATAATATATACCACTGTCATATAGAAATAATTAAAAATTAATTAAAAAGAAATAATCTTTAAAAGAATGGCATCAACACTATGTGGCCTGTAGTTCCTCGTGTGTGTGTGTGTAGTAGTAGTGAGTATGCTTTCAGCAAACTGTGTTATCCTTAAATCACAAGCTCAGTGAACAATACAAGTGTTGAAATGGGTCAAAATGCATTCTCCCAAAATTTATGTGTTGGAAGTTCTAACCACCTCAGAATGCTACTGTAGTTGGAGATATGTCCTTTGAAGAGTTACTTATGCAAAAATGAGTCTGTAAGACTGAACCATACATCAATTCATTGTGGCAGTTAGTTTTGGGCTGGGACTGTGGCTCAGAGGTAGCGCACTTGCCTGGATGTGTGAGGCACTGGGTTCGATTTTCAGCACCATGTATAAATAAATAAAGGTCTAACAAAAAATGAAAAAAAAATTTAAAAAGGAAGAAAAAGAAAAGGCGGTTAGGAAGCAAAGCAAGACACCAAAGGTGGGCTGGGGATGTGGCTCAAGCGGTAGCATGCTCGCCTGGCATGCGTGCAGCCCCGGTTCGATCCTCAGCACCACATACAAACAAAGATGTTGTGTCCACCGAAAACTAAAAAAAATAAATATTAAAAAAAATTCTCTCTCTCTCTCTCTCCCCCCTCTCTCTCTATTAAAAAAAAAAGACACCAAAGGTGCATGTAGACAGAGGAACAACCATGTGAAAAGAAAGGAAGTAAAATGGAGGCCATTTGCATCAAGGTGAGGGACCTCAGAAGACACAAAGCTTCTTAGCAAACCCTCCTTGATCTTGGGTTTCTTATTTCCAGAACTGTGAGAAAATAAATTTCTTAAGTTTAAGCCACCAGTTTGTGATATTGTGTCATGGAAGTCCAAGAAAACTAATATAAGTGTTACACTTCTTAGGAAGAGTGGGTTTTAGATCTGAGGTCAGAGGCAGCTTCAGGAAGAGATAGGAAGTGTACAGGTATGGATTTATATATGTAGAAACTACGGGGAGAGTATTCTATGAAGAATGTTGGTTAAAAAAAAGTAGAGGGGCTAGTCCATGTAGTATCTTTAAAAAGGGACAAATAGCCTAATTTAGCCTAAGGAAAGAACATAATGATATTTGAAGCTGGTAGAAAATAGAACCAAGTTTATTAAAAAAACTTTGAACGTCAAACATCAAGAATGAAACTTTAGACACAGTTAGGGACCACTATTATATACAAGAGGAGGAAACAGACACTAAGAAAATAAAGGCATCAGGTATGAAAAACTATTTTAAGAAGTATAGTAATTAAATGGGAGGAAGGCAACAGAACATTAAGGGAGAGAGGAGTGTTGAGAGCTCACTGGCTGTTACATTCAGATCTTTCCAAACATGTTGCTCTCTGGGCCACCCTACGATGAATTATGCTCAAAGAGAGATTCCCTGAGGTGACTGTCCTTCCCACTACTGGTGATTCAGAGCTCCTTACAAACTCAAATTCTTTGTTTTTGCAACTACACTTCTCAGGATGAAATCCAATCAAAGCTATTTAGGGTCATCTCACTCTGCCACTCACCTCATACACTGAACTCTTCCTAGGTCATTTTTATCACTTTTCGATGAAACTACACATTTTAAATCTTAACTTTAAGTCTTTGTTTACCTTTTTCCTAAAGCAACTAAAATGACATCAATTTCAAGAGATACATAAGAAGAGAAGCCTTAGAGTTACACATGGATTTATGGCAATGAATACACACACACACACACACACACACACACACACACACACCCTATTGAAGTTTATCTTTAAATACAAGGTTCAGAGAGTTACAGTTACCTCAAGACTGTACTTTTCTCAATAGTAGTTCTTTGGTTTGAATTATTCAGGAAATGAACTGAAATTACTGTCTTAATTTTCCTTATATACAAAACCCAAGTCAATAAAAATGAAGCAGCTTTCTGAAGACAGAACTCAGTACCATTTATATCACTTTAGAATACTGCATAAAGGTCATCTATCTTTCCCCTTCTATTCTGCAGTTAGTAAAGAAAGTACTGTAAGCCAGAGATGAATCACCTCATCTTAGCGGAAAAATATGAAAATACACTACCCTGGGTTTTGTCTCCTTTTATTCCTTCATGCTCCATTAGGATGCAACAAGAAATACATTTTCATTTTTCTGGCCATTAAAGAAGAACAAGGGTGGTAGAAAATGAAATTTAGCTCATTTGGACTGAGCTCAGTTAAACGAGGTTGACCTTTTGGGGTGCTTTTTGATATTTTCTTGGTTCCAAACAGGCAAACACAAACTTTATCTTGAGCAAATATCTTAATCATCCCTCATTTCATAAACACCAAATCTTAAACAGATAAACTAAAGAAGTGCCACCTTCACAGATGCTTCATTCCTTCCCATTTGCGAGCATTAAATTGGAGTTAACTTTAATTAAAAATATAAAAACCAGCAGACAGAAGTTAAATGCAATGGCAAAGACTCTTTCTGGATAAATTATATTTTAGTTGTATGGTAGCCTCAGTTGATAAGACATATTTATCATATATATGGCAGATGGGAGCTATTAAAAATTCTTGGTATCATCTGCTCTCCTTCCCAAAGCATCTCAATATCAAAATGTTGTCATTAAGTGTCCAAAGTATAGCATACTGCATGAGAGATTGGGGTAAAGATTAACAATAAAATATTTTTTAAAATTAATTTGTATTTTGCTTGGAAAATAGTTACATGAAAAATGAGCAGTTGTATTAACTTAGAAAGTTAATTAAGGCAATAAATTCATTTAAAAGTTCAAAGTACAGAAAGTGGCAGAGTTGGAAAGGAGTCAAAGAAAAGATTCAAAAACCAAAATAAACTGATTTGACAAAAGCACAAGATTTGTGCAGTAGAATTACAAATTAGGTGATTAATTACTAGGATCAGATATTACAAATAGTTATCTCAGGGACTAATGGATTACATTCTAGAATTTGGAATCCTCAATGACAAAATAATTATGCCAAGTTCTCTGAAAAGGAAACTCAAATTACTTAAGTCACACCTCAGTAACTAAGACATATCTGGCTACTTCATTACTCAAGCTTCAACCCTACTTTCAAATATGGTAAGAAATTAGAAGAATTCCAACAATATCCAGCTACATATTTAGAATACAAACAGGTTTTATACTATATTTCTTATGCTCTGCTTTCACTAGCATTTAAAAGACAATGTTAGGGAGGGAAAAAGGAAGAAATAAATGTATCCAAACTTAAAGTTAATGCATTCACTAACCATATCTTTGGAACTCTTATCTTATTATTAACACTTATAGTTTAATAGCAACTAAGTCTGGAATATTCAACTAATCCTTTCAGCAAATGTTACTTAGTATTAAGTACAAGTACTAAGTGCCAGTTACCATGTGCCAGGTTGATAATACAGTGAGAAAAAAAAATGCCAAACAAAGTCAATTAGTGAACAAGACAACAAAACAAAAGCTTCCAGTTTTAGCTGACTTACATTCTAGAAGAGGATAATAACTCAATAGTCTCAAGAATTAATCAGCTAATTATATAAATATATGATTGTCATAAATACAAGAGATAAAATTATGCAGTTCAGGAAGTGACCTAATCAAGGAATGTTTCCTGGGAAAATGATGCTTAGCAGAAGAAATTAAAAAGAAGAAATAATTAGCTGAGAGGAGAGTGAGGAATTTCTATAGCAAATAAGAAGTCTATGTATAGTTCATGAGAAAAGAGGGGTCATGGAATGGTATAACAAAACTGTAACTACATTTTGATGTAATCACAGGAATCTTTATGCACTAATTCTTCAAAGTAAATCTGGCCCTTCTGTTTATATAAATAAAGGTTTATTGGATCACAGCCACACTTTTATTTGCATATTTTCTGTGGCTGTTTCACCCACTACAAAGACAGAATGAAGCAATTATCATAGAGATTGGATGGTCCACTGGATGGTCCAATCATTTACCAGCAAGACCTTTGCCAATTCCTTTTATAAGTTCTTAACCAGGTATACAAAACATTGGGTTTAGAAATTTGCCAAATTTTGCAAAACCATGATCACTTTCTGACAAATTATATCAAGGAAACTGTTACTTTTTTTAAGGTTCCCAAGGAAATTCTTCAAAAAGAATCATAAGCCGGTCCTCAATATTTAAGTCAGACTGACATTTCATTGTCCTATTTAAAGAGGAGGAAGCAACCCAACCCTGTCAGCCTGACTACTGAACCAATACTCTGAGCCAGAGCAAATATTTCAACAAGTATTGATGTAAACTAAAGGATTATATAAGTATCATACATTCCAAATGGTCATACTTATTTTCCTCTAAATCTTTTTAAAATAAATTTTATCATACAAAAATGTTAAAGTAATAAAATAACAACCACCTAACACTCTACAAATTCAAAACTTAAAATTTTTATCATATTTGCTTGTGCAGATACTGTGATTGCTTACAAATTGTTTACAAATATTTTATAAAAGTAAGTGTATGCATATGTGTGTGTGCATGCATGTGTCCCCTGCGGTTAGCATGATCCTTCATTCCTAATTTCATTACAATACCTCTCTCAAAATAAAGCTGTCTCTTACATAAGCACAGTACTACTATCATATCATGAAAAAAGCAATAAATTTTTCTAATAGTATATAATCCACATTCATTGATTTGACTTAAACAAGCTATAAAACTCATTCCCTGACATTGTCTGTGTCTCTTTGGACTTTATCATTCTATGAAAGGTACCCATTAGTTTTTTTTTTTCATCATTTTTTCACTTCATTGAATTTATGTACAGACTGAAAACAGTTACTTTATAGGAAATCTTACATCTGGAATTGTCCTATTGTGTGTGTCTTTGTATTTCTGTTCATTCTTATACTTCCTGGAAGTTGGTTTGTAACATATTGAACCAAAACTCATGAGTCATACTAATAGTCATAGAATAAAAAAGAATGAAGACGACAAAAATAAACAAAACCAAAAATAAACATTAATCTCATCACAAGTGAATATTGCATTCATTTTTTATCCTGAAAATTTTAGCAAAGTGAAATAAACATTAGTTTGCTTTCCTAAGAGGAGCTATATTTCATCCCAGCTAATCAGAAAAGATACTTCTTCATTAAGAACTTTGAATACTGACGGAAACACAGGATCAAAATTTACTTTTCCACCATGCCAAGAAAAGACATACTGATAAAAAGGTAAACAACAGGTGCTAAAATTATTGCATGAAAAATGGCTGTAGCAGCCCAGTACCAAAGAAATTCCCCTTCCCTTCCCAAGTACCTGATAATTGCAAATCAAAAATTGCAGCCTTAGAACAAAAGAAATAATGTGCAGGCATCACTTTGTTGTATTCAAATTTAGCATTACTAAGAATGGGGCAACCTGATTTTATGGCCTACTGATAGGAGACAATGTAAGACATACAAAATCACTTCTGAAACATTATCACAAACATTTTTTACCTGAATTTATTAAAGCTTTTAAACCTAACAATGGATTGTTCTAGGTAGGGACTTGTTGAAACAATGTCATAAATATGACTCTGCAGGTTTTAAGTATATTTGAAATAATGAGTCTGGGTGAGGTGCCTCAGCCTCCTAAGCCTCCCAGAGGCTTAGGAGGCTGAGGCAGGAGGAGCAAGAGTTCAAAGTCAGCCTCAGCAACTTAGTAAGGCCCTAGGCAATTTAGGGAGACCATGTTTAAAGGAAAATAAGGCCCGGGGAGGCTGAGGATGTGGTTCAGTGGTTAAGCACCTCTGAGTTCAATCCCTAGTATCCTGGTATCTATAAAAAGAAACAATGATTCTTCCTTCCAGTGACAGGTGGGACATTTCTTTTCACAGAAGACATAAGTATTAACTAAGAATACAAGGATTATGAACTGCATTTAAGGGTTCACTCCTTGATTTAAACTTTTACTGAACTTGCAAAGCTGGATAACTTTGGCCACCACAGCTGTTTCTCAGTGCTTCAGTCTCTCTGTTGGTGTAAGAAGTTTGGAGCAACCTCTCCAACTTTTTTAAGACACTGAATACAATTTTATATACATAGTTGAATGCAGTGGTAAAGGGTAGGGATTCAGGATCCAGTTGCCTGGAAGCAAATCCCCAGCTCAGCCACTGCCCTAGCTTTTCTACATCCCTAGCACACTCATCCATGAAATGAAGGTATCTCAATTATGTGACCTCCCACAACAACAGAGTTGTTGTGAAGATTATTCAGTTAGCATATAAAATGCCCAGAAAACTGACTATGACAAAATAAGCTTTTGATTATGCATTATGGGTTGTTAGTATTTAACTTTCTTCTTTAAAATTGTAGTTGTTTTTTTCTTACTGTGGGGTTATTTTTAGAAATATTTTAAATTGTAGATGGACACAATAACTTTATTTCATTTCATTTATTTTTTACGTGGTTCTAAGAATCAAACCCAGTGCCTCATACATGTGAGGCAAGTGCTATACCACCGAGCCACAACCCAAGCCCATGTGGTCACTATTAAGATGAGGCCAGAAGTCAAAATATAGTAGAATTCTGTACATTTTTGTTGTCATTGTGATTGTCTTAACACAGGCATCTGACACTGTACTGAAAACAGTGCTCCAGGTTTTAGGCTGGTTTGACATTTAAAAACCACTTCCAATTCCCTTTGTTCTCCTGTTATAACAAGAGATGACTAAGTGATACCCTCCTTGATATGTAAGTAGTTGGTGGAAATCAATTAGTGGAGCATCTAGCAAAGTTTCTGAGTAGGAGAGACCCAGCTGGCATCACTGCTTTCATCTTTTACTCTTTGCCACTTTTTCTGTCTGAAACATAGATAAAATGTTAGGAAGTGCAGCAGCCACTTTGCTCTTGTGAGTTCAAAACTCAAGATTGTCTTGATGGGCAGAGGAGACTGACACAAGAGCTGGGGGCCTGAGGGTAACATTGAGACCCTACAACTGTCAGCCTGTTCAATTTCTTGTAAAAGAAGGAAAGAGAGGGGCTAGGATTGTGGCTCATCGATAGAGCGCTCTCCTAGCATGGGCAGGACCTGGGTTCGATTCTCAGCACCACATAAAAATAAAGGCATTATGTTGTGTCCATCTACAAAAAAGATTCATATTCTCTCTCTCTCTCTCTCTCTCTCTCTGCTCTCTCTCTCTCTCTCTCTCAAAAAAAAAAAAAAGGAAAGGGAGTCTTCCTGTGTTTATACCACATGTAATCTGTTTTTTTGTTTTTTTTTTTTTTTTTTTTTTTTAGAAAGGGGGGGGGAGAGAGAATTTTTTTAATATTTATTTTTCAGTTCTCGGCAGACACATCTTTGCTTGTATGTGGTGCTGAGGATCGAACCCGGGCCGCACACATGGCAGGCGAGCGCGCTACCGCTTGAGCCACATCCCCAGCCCTGTAATCTGTATTATTTGCCACTGAGGATAATTCCAAATGATATGTTTATTCTATTTCACTTTATGACATTGAAGACCCTAACTGGAGGCAGGATTATTATTTTTATTTGTTACCTGAAGCAAAATCATTCTTTGAGAACTTTGTTTTGAAAGTTGTTATAAAGACTGAGTCTATCTACAAGTCTCATTAAGGTTTAAAACTCATTTGCTGAAGAGTTTAGAGGATAGTTCTCTTGAATTCCAGTTTGTATACTTCTCAAGAGAAAGTGTGCACCAGCAGCAAACTGAGGTGGGCTAATACAAATGACTCATCTTCAAGGCTATTAGAATCATCAATATCTGATTACTATGAGAGAGAACTATTGAATTAGTGGGAGGATTTGCAGGGAGATAAATAAGAGTTTTATTATGGCTTATGAATTGCAAAGATTTGAAGAACTGTCTGGAAGATTCATTGCATCATGATAACAGTAATCCATAATTGTTCTGGCAATTTAATAAAACAAAAAATTTGATACTGTGATAGATACTAAAAAATTTTTATCATTTAGTTCTAAAATGTGGATCTTACTCTCTGGTATGTTTTGTACAGCTGATCCATTTCCTCTGGCTTTATCTTTTTTATGCCACTAAATAATCCTAATACAAAAGCCATTAGAAGCTCATTTTTGAATGAAATCCAAAGTTACTCCCACTGCAGAAGGTTCAAAATGGATGCCAGGCAATTTCCATTGCTTCAAGTTTTTGTTGAGAGTTTGATGAGTTTTAAGAAGTTAGTCCTAGAGTTTTCTTTTTCTCTTACCCTCTCAACCTATAAATTCTCCTCCACTTATTTTCCTAAATTTCCTTCCTCAATATCCTACTCCAAACCACAGATTTAAATTTAGTCATAGAAATCCTTCTTCTGGTCAATTCACTTCAAGACCTATAAATAATAGAATCACCATCTAAAAATCATTTGCAAAGCTCTTTTGATATTAAATTTTCAGCAGTGTTTGGACTGTGTACACCATAAGATTTAGAAGGAATTATTTCCATTCAGAGCATCTCAAAAGCTCCAGAAAGCCAATACGTGATGTGTTTTCTTAAACACAAGAGTATCAATTATGACAGCTTTTTTTTTTTGTAAGAAAGTGTTCTGTCAACTGCATGAACCACCAAAACAGAATTTTTATGCTGTACACTTTGAAGTGTAGAGTATTTAGAACATATGGAAGGAGGAGAAGAGCATATTCCAAATTGAAAGATACATGGATTCATTGACTAATTCAGCCTAAAGGTATTTTGAGCGTCAACAATAAGTGATTTTTAATTTTTTTCTTTGACCTATGGAACATATCTATTTCTAACACCAGCAGAGCAAGATGCATACAAAGATGTATTATCCCAAGTCAGCACACTGAGAATTTTTTTTTCACCATTTTTCTTTCTTACATACGAATGACATTGGAATGCAATACTGGGGATGATGAAATAAGCTTTCCTTTCCTATCATTTCTTTCCTTCATTTCCAAAAGTATGATCAGATTGGAAGCTTGTCAGATTTCAGATTTCCGCAGACCACTCCAAATGCACATGCATATATGCATGCAAGCCTGGAATCCAGTATAAGCAAGGCCAGCGTGAGCACTGAGTACACCAATCACCTCTTCTTTAAAGAATTAGAGAACTAAGGCAAAGTCCCCACAATCTGGAAGTTCACATTTTAGTGGAGAATAAAGATCTTCAAAAAATTAAGGATACCAAGTGAAGGTGGGAAACTGCATTTAAAAACAAAGTCCTTGACATCTATTTCTGAGAGGCACAATTGAACATGGGTATGAAATGTGCATTTTGGAGAGGGAGGAATACAGCAATACATGCAGTACATAGTTCAAAGTCTCCCAGTTACCTGGGCACCATGACACAGGCCTGTAATCTCAGAGGCTTGAGAGGCTGAGACAGGAGCATCACAAAGTAAAGGCCAGCCTCAGCAGTTTAGTAAGGCTCTAAGCAACTTAGCGAGACACTATCTGTAAATAAAATATAAAAAAGGTTTGGGATGTGGCTCGGTGACCAAGGGCCCTGAGTTCAATATCTGGTACAAAAAAAAAAAAAAAAAAAAGTTTCCCACATGATCTGAAGCTGATGTGACTTCATGAACAAAGGCCATTTTAGCTAGAAAAATGTTGCAAGAAAGAATCAGGCAGGGGTTGACTTCTACCAGCCCTCATAGACTGCAAAGAGATGGGCAATAACTATTAGGTTTCATACAGGGAGAAGTAAGATTTTTAAATTTTTTTTCATGACTGGGGATTTAGAGTGCTAGGCAAGTGATCTACCACTGAGCTCCATTAGGCCCTTTTTATTTTATTTTGAGACAGGATCTTGCTAAATTGCCTAATTTGGCAATCCTCCTGATTCAGCCACCCCAGTAGTTGGAATTACAGGTGTGTACCACCAAGCCTAGCTCAGTGAGAAAGGAGATCTTATTTATACAGTTAAAAGATAAAGCCCTGAGGCTGGAGTTGTGGCTCAGTAGTAGAGCGCTTGCCTAGCATGTGTGAGGCACTGTGTTCTATTCTCAGCACCACATATAAATAAATGAATAAAATAAAGGTCCATTAACAACTAAAATAAAATAAAATAAAAAAGCTAATTCCCTGCTGCACAGAAATGCATTATAATGCTACTTTACAGGGATACATTGAAGAGCTCATGTACATAAAGGAGAGGGCCCAGCATTTGGTGTACAGTAGGAACTCAATCAATATTAGTTCATTATCATCTCTATTATTATGATGCAAGATTGCAATGTATCCCAAATCTACAACGGAGAAGAGTGATGACATTTTTAGTATTACTAATTTCTAATTGTCTTTCATTATCAAAAAATAAGACATATTTTATAGAATATAAAAATATGAAAAAGAAAAAAAGAAAGACTAAGAAAAACTATCATAAAGTGAAAAATAGGGGCTGGGGATGTGGCTCAAGCGGTGGTGCGCACGTCTGGCATGCGTGCGGCCCGGGTTCGATCCTCAGCACCACATACAAAGATGTTGTATCCGCCGAAAACTAAAAAAAATGAATATTGAAAAATTCTCTCTCTCTCTCTCTCTCTCTCTCTCTTTAAAAAAAAATAAAGTGAAAAATAGATATCTTCAATTTATTCTGTTAGAGATAATCACTAACAGTTTTTCTTCAGTTTATTCCTATTCAATCCTATTTAAATAGTTGAACTATCCCTTGTGTACATACCTTTGCTATTACATTTTCTTTTCACATTAATTAAAGCAGGTTAAGCTTTAGAAGTTTCTAACTGCTCACATAATTTCTTTCTAGAAACCAGGCAGTGCATGAAATCAGTAGTATTACCTCCACTGTTTGTTTAAATCTTTTACATGTCACAAATTGTGTACACATGCATTCTCAGTAAATTATGAACTTGATTCTATGATGTAAGTGGAGTAATCCAGAATTTTTATAGCAACTTAACAGATGGATAAACACTTTTCAGTGGTTAATTGTACAAGTCATAGTTCAAATAGTCTATGGTTCAAATAATCTAAACCCAAGCTCTTTTTGCTTGTAGCTCATTGGCTTTTCCACTAACCACTTTCATCATTCTTTCCCCAGCCCATGTATAGGGGCCAGCATTGTTTGCATCACGCTGCATCTTGTTAGAAATGCAGACTCACAGGTCCCACACTAGTCTATATATGCAAAATACAAGATGCTCAGATGAGTCCTACATCGAGGTTTGAGAAGCATGAGATAGTGCAGCTTCACTTCAACCTTTTGTGGGAAGAAGGCAGGAGGATCAAGAAAACCAACCTGCCTTACCTGCAGGCTGAACGTAAGAACCCAACAGTTTCATGGAAATAAAGGGTAAACAGAAATTTTGAGCTAAACACGTCTTACTAACCATAGACCTACTGTCTATAAAACCACAGTGTAATAATGAACCATTTTCTTAGCTAAAAGTCATCAATTAAAGGGGCCTGCAGAATTTTATTTAAAAAGTAATTTTCACCTACAGATTAGTTCTTATGCAAAAACGAGATGTGTGAACAAATACTCATTTCATCATTGATTATATTAGCATAAAACTGGCAGAGCACTAAATGTGGTCATAGGGAACTTGCTAGATCCCTCATGGTCTTCTTGTATAGACATTTGAAACTATGCAATAATTTGAAAGGGTACCACATTATGGAACACCATCCCAGGGTTGCTAAATGAAAAAAAAAAAAAGAGAGAGAGATTCTTTGTGAGTGTGTATGTGAGCATAAAAATATATCTAAAGCCACATAAATATGACTTCAAAGATATGGAACATTTCTGGAAGAATGCACAGGATTCTAGGTACTTACTTTTAAAAAAAATTTTCTATAGTTTTAGATGGACAGAATGCCTTTTTAAGTCTTTTTTTTAAAAAAAAATAGATGACTTCATTTATTTATGTTTTATGTGGTGCTGAGGATCGAACCCAGTGCCTCACGCATGCTAGTCCAGTGCTCTGCTGCTGAGCTACAGTCTCATCCCATCTAGCTACTTATTTTTGTGGGAGAGGTATTGAGTAACTTGTGGACAGAAAAAAGAAGGGGAACATACATTTAACTCTATGTTTTTACATATTTTGAACAATGTGCAGACATATATTATTTATTCTATAAATTTTACATAAACAGCTACAGAAATCATTATTAGTCCAAACAAGGGAAGTGGGGTAAGATAGTAATTATCATAAATATAATGACAAATGTCAATCTTCATATGACATCAAAGCAGAAAGCAGAATATAGGTAGCTAAATGTGCTGCTTAACAACTTGCCTCCAACATTAACAAGCTGGGTGTCTGCAGTTTTAATACTTTTACTTTCAAGTCTCAGTAATACTACTATTTCAGAGGCAAGCAAATTCTCTCTTCCATCTACTATCTTATAATATCCTATAATATAAGGAAGGCGATGGATAATTCACTGTAAACTATAAAATGTTATACAGAATTAGTTTTATGTTATTGAGCCTGGATGCTTATATAATATTTTGGTATTCTCTAAATGGAACCACATCAAATATTAATCATTTACAAGTTCTTCTCCAATATAACCTGCACTTCAGTAATAAATAAGTTTTCCCTGAATCATAAATCTTAATATGAATCTTCCTTCAAAATCCTAGGGATATGTCAGATTTGTTTGGGATTCCAGGTTCAATAATGCTCATTCCTGACAACAAAACAATAAAATTCCATCTTTCCTTTAATTACTTTTGAAGATACTCTGTATGTTCTATTCTAGTAACTTATTTTCTCTATCTTTGAACAACATCCTCAGCTTTCTTTCAGGTTGTTAGGAATTGGTTTGTGGCAAGTAAAGGAGAAGTCTTCTCATTATCATCTGCCAAATCCAATGTCCATGAACATTGAGGGGCTGAGGGAAGGGAGCTGATGGTGTTGATTATGTTCCTACAATCCATTCCCTTGCACTTGTTAGGGCAAGGGGCAAATAAATATCAGATCCAACATACCTTTACATGCCTTCATCTCTAACTCACCCTAGTGACAGAGGCAGGTTGTAATTATCCAACGCATGCAGGTCTGATCCACTCTTTCTAGGATACCTGTTTCCTTTTCATTGAAAAAGGGGAAGTTTTTCTGAAACAATCCTTCATTAACCATTTCACATGTAAACTCTTTCAAAAAGCCACTTATGATTCCCTCAATCAGATGCAATTTATGCCTCTTAGTCATTGGTTTGAGCTCTACCTGTCTTATAAGATGTTATATCTTTGTTAGTACAAATTATGTTTCCTCCCCTACTATAATGCACACCCCTGAGAACAGGAGTGTGTCTTGAGCATCTTTATGTCTGCAAAAGCATTTCATACAGAGCTGGCATTCGACAAAATATTAACTCAATGAATATTCAACAGCATTCAATAAATAATACCTGACTCCAAATCTTCTTTAATCTATGTAATAAGATGGTTCAGTCCAACTGAAAAGCAATGAACTATAGAAGGAACAACACTGTATTGATCAAAAGCCTTGCCTTAATGAAGACTTCCATTGCATTGGAATTTACTTCCTGCAGCTAGCTTATTAGGGAATTCTATTTAAAGAAAAAAGTACCACTTGTATAAAGGAAAGTAAATTATTTTCAAAACCATACAACACATACAAATTAGTAAGTTATTTTCAAACACCTAGCTTTGCTTGGGTTCTTATTTGCACTTGTTAAAAATTTCATCTTTCTTGTAGACATGCATCTATTCAAAAACCAAATGCTCAAACAATTTAAGACAAACAGAGAATAGAAATTTTTATTCCAAATTGGAATCCCAATAGACAGGGAAAATTGCAGTGACATTAATAACTAATGACTCAATCAAAAATTGATTTAAGACAAATTAACAAAGATGAAAGTCAAATTTAGACTCATTTAGTATGCCTAGAAGTATCGAAGGGGAATGAAAGCCAGTAAGTGCTGAGATTTGGAGAAAAATTGCACATTTAACTTATAATATGTAGCTTTATTTTGAAATTATTTCAGTGAGTTATGTTAAAGTTTACCAGAAATTACATAAAATTTTTCTAACACCAAGACTGAGTCAACATTCATCAAGTGTATATATTGAGCTACATTAAGGTTTCTAATGCATTCTGGATTCTTGGGTAGAGTTTCATAACTCTAATCATGAGTCAGTAAATATGATTTTTTTTGGCTCTAGAGATTGAACCCAGGGATACTTTACCATTGAGCCACATCCCCAGCCCTTTTTAATTTTTTATTTTGAAACAGAGTTGCTAAGCTGCTTAGGGCCTTCTAAATTGTTAAGGCTGACCTTGAATTTGCAATCCTCCTGCCTCAGCCTCCTGAGCAGCTGGGATTACAGGCATCCAAGCACTGTACCCAAATCAGTAAATATGATTATTAGTAGACCATGGAGAATCAAAAGGAAGAAACTCTAGCAGGTAGCTTCTACCACCTTCCTTAGCTATGATTTTTACTGTAAGCCCTAACTTTAACCTTGACTTTACCATACCCTCTTTCATCCCACTGATCTGCAACTTTTAACTTGCTTGAGGGGCTTGTATCCTTCTTTCTTACTATATCACAATTGCAAACCACAAAAACCAGTTCTAATTCACTCCAAAAATGGAAGAATTTACTATGAAGAGAAGGTGAAACTAGGTACCCACTGCTTTGGTCTTCTAGGAGGCAGAAGTAAACAAATGGTCTTTCTGAGGATGCTACTGTCTCCCACCTCTTTCTCATCCTTGTCTCACTTTTGCTTAAGGAGTAGCCTTCTGGGAGAGAGTGCTCATTCATCCCAGTGTGCCATGTGACCCACCCCTTAGTGAGGTAAATACAGCCTGATTTACAATTAATTAAAAGCAAAAGCACTGTTTCCCACCAATAAGTGGAGAGGCTAGGAGCTTTCCAAGTGGAGGTGAATGGACAGGAGGAAGGAAACAGACATTTACTATCTCTTAAATCAAGATCCTCACTATTAAAATATTTCTCATAGGCATCAAACACCTCAGATAACCAAAAAAGAGAAAGATTGAGGCTTGAAATCAGAGAAACCATTGTAAAGTAGTTTCAATTCTCTTTCCTTCTGCTCACAGGATACACTCTGAGTAGAATGCCATTAATCTCTGCTAGATGAAATTCCACTCCTTCCAAACACATTATTTCAAAAATTACCTTCTTTGTAATGATTTTCCTAACCCTTGCAAGAAGAATTAATCAGTCCTGATCTTGTAATTTCATAACCCCATGGACTTGCCCTGGGTTGCAGTTAATTGTTTAAGTGCTGGTCTCCTTGATGGGAACCTGAGCACATGCAAGCTCCAGACTTGCTTGCATAAACAGCTCTGGATCATCTACTCCAACCTGGTCAGTATGTCTGCCACAAATGTGTTCTGAAGACAGTTATAAAATATTTAGAAGACAAACTGAAAACTTTCTTCCAAATATTCTTATGAATCTGTAATACAGCAAAGGCCCACCATGGAACTCACACAGCCATGGAGGTCCTATTATGGGGTCTTCTGGTTGTCCTGGAAAGATATCAGACATATTCCTCAGAGTAGCAAACATTAATTTATTAAATGGGATAGAAAAAGGTGAAAGGGGGACATACTTAAGGGAGAAAGTGAGTCCTCCCATAAAGGTAAAGGACAGGGCATCTCTACTGCCCTTCAGTTTTAATTTGAAGTCCCAGGGAAATTCTCAGAGTGTCCCACCCAGGTCCATCTCTTGACTTTTTATTAACAGCAGGATTGCATCAGACTTCCAAGTCCCCAAAGTGTGTGGTCTTACTGCACAACATGGTAAAGATCCAAGGAAACTTTGGGTCACTTCAGTCCATGTTGACCAATTCTAGTCATCCTATCTCCCTGTGTTCTGGCATCTGGTCTGTGGAAAGGTCACAAAAAACCCTCTGCCCCCTTCCAGAATAACATGTTTTCCTATTGAAAGGGAGGAGTCTTTCCAGCCAGCATTTCTCCTACAGATAATAGGTTGTTTGCTGAGGAATATAACATATCCTATTGATTTAAGTCAGATAGGGTTGCAGGCAAATTGCTTTTTAAAAGGAAGCATGTGGGAGCAGCACAGTGAGCCCAGTTTATAGACTTATTCCCTTAGCTTTATGTTCCCACCACTCACATCTGTCTATCAATTTCATTCTGTATATGCCAGAATAATCACAAAATAAACATGATTTTAAAAGCTGAGTTATGAACTATAGGCCACTTTGGGGAGTGTTAACATCAAAATAGTTACTTAAAAAGCAAAAATTCATGTATTATAAACTCTGAAGTCTATTAGACTTTATAGAAAAGAAATTTAATAAATACCATTCTTGGGGCTGAGATTGTGGCTCAGTGGTAGAGCGCTCACCTAGCACGGATGGGACCCGGGTTCGATCCTCAGCATCACATAAAAATAAAGGCATTGTGTTGTGTTCATCTACATCTGAAAAAAAAATTTAAAAGAGTTTAAAATAAATAAATAAATAAATAAATAAATGCCATTCTTAACTCCTAGAAACTTAACAACTATCATGAATGATATTGACATCAAGAAATGATATGCAAAGAAATGCTACTCCGATGAGCACATAATAAATTACCCATATACCCAGGAAGTAGTATATGAACATCCAAGAATGTAGTACCAAAACAAAAACAACAACAAAAACTTAGTTGAAAAGAGATTTGTTTGTATACAATAAGGAAATGCAAATAGCCACTTTCCTATCAGTTAATGGTATGGAAAGTGTCTTCTTCTTCAGAATTCTTACACTTATTTGGCACTTAATTTCTCCATTCTTTTAAACTTATATATACCCTTTCTTTATTCAACTTGTTAAACTCTGTGAAAACAAGAGCCATCTCTTTTTTCTTCCTTGATACCCTGAAATGCACCACACACTTCCATTCAGCAAAATGCTCAACAAATTGTTACCAGTGGGTCGAAGATTCAACCATTTCACTCCACTAAAATTTGGGACACAGCCAAGTGCAGTGGCCCACACCTGTAATCCCAGTGGCTCAGGAAGTTGAGGCAAAAGGATCACATGTTCAAAGCTGGCCTTAGCATAAGCAAGGTACTAAGCAACTCAGTGAGACCCTGTCTCTAAATAAAACACAAAATAGGGCTGAGGATGTGGCTTGGTGGTTGAGTGCCCCTGAGTTCAATCCCCAGTACCACCATCACCCCCCCAAATCATTCAGGATACAAAGGTTCATACAGGGGACAGGAACAGGTTCATTCAAAGCTGGCTTTGGAGAAAATAGAGAAGACTTTTTTTTTTTTTTAATCTCACATCTGCCTCTTGGGAGAAGGATAATTAAGGGGGACAAACAGCTTTTATAGGAGAAGGGGTATAGTTGGAGAAAAGGCAGGAAATATACATAAAAGTAGATTTATCTTGTATGCTTGTCAGAAATACATTACAATTCCTTTCTGTGGTGGCTGCCTGGCCAGGGGTACTTTCCCAGTTTCTGTTCTCAGCAAGAAGAAATTTTGGATGCAGAAAAGTAGTTATGAGGAAGTTGCTTTCAATTTTAAAGTTGCTTTTAATTTTAAAGGGGCTCTGCTTCAAAATGTGTCAAGAGGAAACCATTCTTATTCACCATTCTTATATCACTTGAGTTCTAGAGTGCAAACTGATCAAATTTTTTGATAAGTCTTCAAGATTTTGCAATCATTTTTGAATCTTCATTAATGGAGGAATCTCTCCACATTCTGAAGCACATATAAAAATACTTATATGAATATTTATATATGGAAAGCATGCTCTTATTTTATAGCAGAAAATCTACCTCATAACATTTTATTAATTTAACAATGTGAATGTTCTAAATGGATATAAATCTATTTTATATCATTGGAACAGACTATCAATACTTGCATTAAAAATCACCTCCAAATTTTCTGCATTGAACTAAAAAATGCTATGTTTGAAGAACACTATTTTGAAATTATCCCAAGACATGCTATAAAAATATCAATAATAAAATAAAATTTAAAGAGATACAGAAGTGGCAAAGCCAAAAGGATTATAGAAAAGAAATGTCAAGTATGTATTGCTAATTTATCTGAATTTCATAGCCCTTTGAGTAGTTATTATGTATTTCAGCAATTCTGATCATTACCAAGAAGGAAAAATAATTACCTCCTAACAAACCTAGACCTTTAACACTAACTGTAATTTTGCTTATACATATATAATTTGAGTTGACTGAAGGTATTTATGGTCTGTTAGTTCCTTAGTCCATAGTCCTGTGGTGTTTGGGTTTGAATCAATTTCAGACTTGCTTTGAGGTGGCCAATAATTCAATTAGTCCCTGTATTTTATTTCATGTGCATAAACAGTGCTTAAACTACTATTCCATCTGAGTGCTGGAAAAAAAAACTTTGGTTTGTTATTATCACAGATGTAAAAAAGTCAAATGAATCCCATACAAATAAATAGAGGTGTGCATATTAATTTTGTTCCAGAGAAGTTAACAAAACTTTTATGATCAAAACAAACAGAAAAAGTTGAGTACATTTCTATGTTGCCCTAATATAAGACATCATAAGAGGAGAATTTTTCCAACTATTTAAATATTAGCCCTTATACTGAGCAATAATTAGATGATAAACACTATCAGGCATGAGCCCAGCACAGTCAAGATCACAGAAGAAATCCAAGGATAGTTTCTTGATTCAATCTACAAAAGTAGGAGAAGGAAAATAGTCCAAAATATATAACATATTTAAGAAAACAGAGCTAACAACAAAAAAAAAATTATTTGTGAAGAAAGATATTGAACAATGTCTGGTAAATTATTTTTGCATATTTTGCTTCATTTAATTTTCTAAAATTTTTATTAGTACATTACAATTACACATAATACTGGGTTTCTTTTTAGCATAATTATACAGGCAAAAATATAATTTTCTCCAATTCAGTCCCTAGTATTTCCTCTTTCCCTTCCTTCTTCCTTTCCCTTGTTTCCTTTCCTCTACTCATCATTTTACTTTAGTTTTTTTTAAATTTTTTCATTCTTTTTAGTTATGACAGCAGAATCCATTTTGTTATAATTATACAAGCATGGAATATCGTATTCTAGTTAGAGTCCCATTCTTATAGATGTACATGGTGGTGGGATTCACTGTATTGTTTTCATATACCCATTTCCCAATACCATGTACATTGGAAACTATGTTAGATTGATTTTACTGTCTTTCCTTTAAATTAGTGCACTGGAGATACACATAAAGGTAGAATTCACTGTGATATATTCATATATGCACACAGGATAGTTTGGCTAAGTTTCATTCCACTATTTCTCCCTGTTCCTGACCTTCCTCCCTCCCCTTCAAACCTCTTCTTCTACTCCACTGATCTCCGTTCTATTTTCATGAGATCCCTTTCCCTCTTATAAGTGTAGCTTCCACATATGAAGGAAAACATTTGACCCTTGATTATCTGAGCCTGGCTTATTTCACTTAGCATGATATTCTCCATTTCCATCCATTTACCAGAAAATGTCATAATCTCATTCTTCGTTATGGCCAAGTAAAACTTGAATTGTATATATGAATCACATTTTATCCATTTATCTGTTGATAGGGATCTGGGCTGGTTTCATAGCTTGGCTATGGTGAATAGTGCTGCTACACACACTGATGTAGCTATACCCCTATAGAATGTTGATTTTATATTCTTTTGGATGTATACCAAGGAGTGGGATAGCTAGGTCATATGGTAGTTCTATTCCTAGTTTTGAGGAATGTTCATACTGCTTTCCAAAGTGGTTGTACTAATTTGCAGTCGCACTGATAGTGTATGAGTGTATCTTTTCTCTTCAAGTCCTTGCCAGCATTTATCATTATTTGTATTCTTGATAATTTCCATTCTGACTATAGTGAGATAAAAATATCAATGTAGTTTTCATTTGTATTCCCGTAATTGCTAGAGATGTTGAACTGTTCTTCATGTATCTGTGGGCCATTATATTTCTCCTTTTGAGAACTGTTTGTTTAGTTCTTTTGTATATTTATTGACTGGGTTATTTGTTGTTGTTCTTGATGTTAGGTTTTGAGTTCTTTATGTAATCTGGATATTAATCCCCTGTCTGAGGAGGAGGTGGCAAAGATCTCCCAGGCTCTCTCTTCATGATCTTAATTGTTTCCTTTGCTGTGTAGATGCTTTAAATGTAATTCCACCCCATATATTGGTTTTTGGTTTTACTTCTTGTGCTTTAGGAGTATATTTGAACCTTATGAGAGCTGGCACTTATTATTACTTGAATTCAATGCCAGCCCTCTGGTGATGCTACCTGTTCAGTGGTTCAGGGCCTCAGGCTCAGAGGGTTCCCAAGCTTGGTTTTATGCTCTGATGCTGTTATTTTGAAATTATTAATAACATTTGAACAAAGGATCCCATATTTTAATTTTGCACTGGACCCTGCAAATCAGGTAGCTTGACCTGTTTGTACACAACAGATAAGGAATAACACCAGGGGATTGGGGGAGAGAGGTCATCTTCAAACCCATAGAGGCAATTAATTGAATTTTCAGATTAAGAAAAAAAATTGAAGACACAAATGCCACTGGGTCTTGACTAGTCCATTAGAAATAGTGACAAAGGGGAGGAAAATGGACTAATTCCAGATAGACAAACGCATACTTTGTCTCAGTCAAGGTTATCAATTTTGTAGTAGGGAACTAGAGTCCATCCAGAGTCACATGCCTGTGCCTGATAAGACCCAGACAAAAAATTTTTTCATGACATTTTTTTTAAAGGATATGAACTGAAATCACCTAGGCAACACCATGAAAAACAGACCTGTAGCTACCCAGAGGGTAAGTGCCCAGTGTTTATTTTAACTGCCAATTTCCTTGATTCATAGACTCAGCACTAGCTCTTCAGTTTGGAAAAATTGTCTCTGGGCTGTTTCTGACTATGAAAACGAAGATATTCTGTCACTTTCAAGGACCTTGCACAACACCAGTCCCCCACCCCCATGCCCCTGAAGTGTGGCCTTCCAGAATATTCCAGGCTTTCCCACCACTCATTCTTCCTTGCATCTTCCTAACAATCTGATCTTTCTGGCTACATATAGTCTGGACTTGAAATACTCTAGATTAGGAACTGGCAAACTATGGCCTGAGGTTGAGATCTAGCCCAGGTCCTGTTTTGTACAGCCTTCAAGATAGGAGCAGATTATACATTTTTTTTTGTAAATGAAATAAAGAAAACTATCATTAGAGATGGGTGTGCAACAGAGAAAGAGATAGAGGCTAACGTGTGGGCAGCAAGTCCTAAAATATTCACTATCTAAATTTTTATAGAACAAACCAAAACCCAGCTATACCACTTCTCGGTATTTACCCTGAAGAATTAAAGTCATCATACTAAGTGTTATATGCATATCCATGTTTATAGTGGCACAATTCACAATAGCCAAACTATAGAACCAGCATAGGTGTCCACCAACATATGAATGGATTAAGAAAATGTGGTATGTATACACAATGAAGTTTTATTCAGCCATAAAGAAAAATGAAATTATGGCATTTTCAGGAAAATGGATGAAACTAGAGACCATCATATTAGGTGAAATAAGTCAAATTCAGAAGGCCAAGGGCCCAAAGTTTTCTCTCATATGCAGAAACTAGAGAGGAAAGTGGAAAAGAAAGATGGGGTAGATCTCATGGAAATCAAAGGGAGATCAGTAAAGGAAAGGGACCAAGGGGTGAGAGGAAGGAAGGAGAGGGGAAAATGCTAGGGAGTGATATTAGTAAAAAAAAAAAATATCGTGCATGTACAAATATGTAACAACAAATCCCATCAATATATACAACTATAATGCACCAATAAAAAAAATTGTTGGTCAGTCAGGGCCAACCATTACCATACATTTTTAATATGCAGAGTCTTTTCTTGACCAAAAAAATAGTTATTAGGGGATCTTATAGCTAGGGTCCTTAATATTTGAAAGCAAGACCCACCACTCACAGGCCCAATAAGTCCTCCAGAACTATGGGCTTGATTTCTTTCATCTTTGAGATTGTGGACAACAGTAACCTCACCTCACTGCAAAATCAGACTTGCAGCCCTGTACGAGCTTGAAATTCTCTTCAACCTGAGAGTCTCTGGCTGGGACTCTGTCTCAGTCAGAGCCTGGCATATATGGGCTCTTTTCTTCTTCCTCTTCTTCTCTAAGAATAGTCTACACATGGAAACCATAAATTAGTACATTTTCTTATCACATGCCTCTTCATATGTCTCTTCCTATGGAGGCTGTGGATCCACAGCATGGTGAGAGTTTTGGAGAAATACAATCATTGGAATGCAATGGCCCACAACCCAGATTCAAAGTCAGCCTCTAAAATGACAGCAAAGACCTGAGTGGTGGCAGCTGCATTTCTTCCAGCCCTAATCTGCTTAATAGTAGGTTCTTTCTCCTGGCCACCAACAAATCTTCCCCAGCTGCTTAAGTTTCTAACAGATGGGTTCTCAGTCATGGGTTATTTCATCTCAGCAGCCAAACCATCTTGGCCTGCCCCAACATTTTGATGTAGAATATTAGAGAATTGGCCCACTACCTTGCAGCTGAAGAAGGCTTGGCTGGAAGCATGCCTATATTTAGCATAGAAGATACTTCACTAAACTGCAAGTAGAATTTGTGTGTCAGGAGAGGATAAATTATTTCAATAAAAAAAAGAAAAAAGAAAAACTGCATTAGGTTTCTAAGTACTTTTTAAGATATGAATGGAAAAGAAAAGAGAAGATATAGATGAATCAGATATGGACAGATGATATAGCTGAAAATAGTTAAAAGGGAAATATGACCTATTAAGATACTATGTTTTCCATATCCTTCTGATCTTTACCAAACCAAATGTTCTTTATATCTCTTTCTCTCCCTTCTCAACACTTACGATGCTTTTGTATAAAGACAATTTTCTGAGATCAACTTGTACTGGTTCGTCATCATTTTTCCATTTCCCCATTGCAAGCTAGAAGGCAGGCCCTAGTCACACATGTTTACAGAGAAAACAGAAACTACTTCAAATATTTTTCTAGTCTTTTATAAAACTTGTAAAACAATTACACAGTGAGTGGTTTCCAGAGCAGGAAAAGGAAAGAGAAAGAGATTTGGGGAAAATGAGGGGGGGGAGGGAGGGAGAGAAGGGGAGAGGAAGAGAGAGAGAGGGGTGCAGGGGGAGAGACAGAGAGAGAGGCCTTTTAAGCTTTGTTACCAATAACTTAAGGAGTCAGCAAGAATTGAAAGGAGATTTTTTTTTTATTGGTTGTTCAAAACCTTACAAAGCTCTTGACATATCATATTTCATACATTAGCTTCAAGTGAGTTATGAACTCCCATTTTTACCCCAAATACAGATTGCAGAATCACATTGGTTACACATCCACATTTTTACATAATGCCATACTAGTAACTGTTGTATTCTGCTACCTTTCCTATCCTCTACTATCCCCCCTCCCCTCCCCTCCCATCTTCTCTCTCTATCCCATCTACTGTAATTCATTTCTCTGAAAGGAGATGGTTTTATTGGTGTAGAATCCTAGGCACAGGAATTTTATTTTCCTCATAATTGTTTTTTCTCCAAGCAGAGCACGAAAGTAGCAAAGTTATGTCCAAAGGGAACATGGAGACTGGTACAGGGGGCATCTCATTGGTACTGTGGATGGACAATAAGTGACCACAGGTCCTGTGAACATGCCCAATACCATGACACTGCCTTCAGGAATGTCACACAACTCTGGCAAAGCAACCCAACAAACAAATGAACTTTCTTGAAAATCTGTCTGTTTGTGAAATATAGTTTGAGCTGACCACATCTTTCTCTTCATAGATGATCAGGATGAATAATGAAAGTTCTTAGAAAGACATGGAACCCAAGCGTTGTTGTAGACAAAGTCAATACTCTGTGCAGACAGAAAACACCTTCACTTTTCCGTTGTCTTTGATCTTTATTATAAGGGATGGTTCTTCAAGAAGGCTACACATTTAGAAGCTGACTCTTAATGATCTTCTCCTACCTACCACAAAAAAAAAAACAAAAAAAAAAAACCACTGTTCCGCACTAAAGAATCTTCTTCTGAGATTTATGTTTGAGAGAAGGAGGAAAGGGTTCCCAGCTAAACTGATGCTGCAAATGGGTAAGAGAAAATAGGTGCTTATTTACACACCAGAATCAGGGAGCTTCACATGTGTGTGGTTACGAAGCCTTGGACCCCTGGGTAGCTGATGGTTACAGACCATCCAACTTTACAGTTGCTCGAACTTCTGAGGAGGAAAACGAAACTAGAAGCTTTGTGAAGGAGTCTTCTGAGGTCACCCTGCCTATCTCCCTGCCTCCAGGCAGATTCTCACTTAGACCTTGCAATTCACAGGAGTGTTGTCTATTTTTAAACAGTTCCAAGAAGCAGCATTATGCAATTTTACTTTAGTAACCCAGTTTTGTGTTTACCAAGCTGTCCCTTCATCTAGCCTTAACATAATCTGAAATAATAAAAAAAGTTAGAATAATAAAATAAATGAAAAAATTGTGCTCTAACTTAAGATTGTTTTTTTGTTTTGTTTTGTTTCTTTGTTTTTTAACCTCTACTCAAAGAATTGTTTTATATTAAAAGTTCACCAGTCAATTTTAGGCCACTTTTTCATGCACACATTCCTTCATTTATTCTCATTAAATATGTATTTTCAAGGCTGGGATTTTAGCTTAGTAGTAAAACACATGCTAACATGTGTGAGGCACTGGGCTCAATCCTCAGCACCATAAAAAAATAAGTAAAATAAAGACAATGGGTCAATCTACAACTAAAAATATCTTAAAAATCTATTTTTAAAGAAGTATATTTTCTTTTTCCACTTATATCTTCCTGAATTATCTTATTTGTCAATCTGAATATCTCTACTGAATGAATGGTCCCAGAAGACAGTGACACATAAGTTTATTTCATTTTATATATATATATATATATATATATATATATATATATATATATATATATGTCTGTGAATGCATATACATATGTAACTATATATAGTTACATATGTATCTAACATATATAGATAGACATATGTGTGTATATATATTTATGGATATACATATATATAAATCAATATATCATAACAATATATATCATATTGTTAGATTATCAACAGGAATATATCATTCATGCACCAAGTGTTTTTAAATGAGAGAATAAATTCAATACCAAGTTGATGAATTTAACAAGCATCACCTACTTCATTCCAAGCATTTTTCCCCTACAAAGATATGATTATGAGGCACCTCAAAAGTCACATACCAAACACCAAATTTTGATTTGGTATATTCTAACAGATACATAATGACTTCACAGAAGACATCATTTTTAAACATTCCAAGATCCCTAAATTCTTACGGCTTTTCTCTTGGAAGCTGATTTGAAACTCCATCTCAATTTTTCTCAATGAACATGAAAGCCTAAAACCTCAGCCTGTTAAGTAGCAGTGAATTGGAACTATGCCTATATAGTTTCTGGCAAGGTTTGTGGGATGACTGTTCAAAAAGAAAAGGTTCCACTTGGGCCTGATTATTCTAAGTCATCTTCCCTTTGAATAGAAGGGAAAATACAACTTGTCAACCAAACCATCAGGAAATCTGTAGCCTTGGAAATGCACTATGGTGGTACTACCTTCAGAGTGATTTATAACACTGAAAATATATTTCATATATCAACTAATCCACAACTTAATCAGTCAAATGATGGTTCCAAGTCTGTCTGGCTCCTCTTTGGCTTTAAAAACCATATTCCAGCTGGGCTTTGTAGCACACACCTGTAATCACAGAAATTCAGGAGTCTGAGACAAGAAGATCGGCAAGTTTGAGGCCAGCCTCAGCAATTTAGTGAGATCCTGTCTTGAAATAAAAAAATTAAAAGGTCTGGTAAAGTAGTAAAGTGACCCTGGGCTCAATCTCTAGTACCCAAACAAACAAACAAACAAACAAAAAGCTATATTCCCAAGATAATTTAGAGTTCAAATTCCAGGAAGCACTGCTAATATTTTCTAGAATTAATACATTATTTTATAGAAGCCTCTACCCTGAACAAGTATATAACAACAATGACAGGTTAAAAGGGTAAACATTTTATGCAAGCTGGAGAGATCTATGATATTTGTCTCTTGGTTGGTAAAACCATAGCCCTAGTGGAAACTCATACTAATTTTAAGGAAATGTTAAACATTCTCTCCAGGGGTATTTGAATGATACAACCCGAAACACAAAAACTCTCAAAGTCCTCATTGATCATTCTGGTCACAGAGAGGCCTCTACAATATTCTCAGTGCAATGTTCCAACAAAAGTATAAATCGATGATAGGATGTGAATGTATAAGCATACACCTAGAAAAGCAAAGGAAGAGTGAAGGAAGCTAATGGTTTTTAATCTTGCTCTTACAGGAGGTTTTGCATTTAAACGCTCCTCCCTTTAAAATCTGTCCCAAAGTGTAACCTTGTAGTAGGCTTCTGATTGTTGCATTTTGAGCAAGCCATGTCACTCAATACTTCTTAGAACATCTGCAAATACCCTAAACAAGGCATTATTAAGTCTAACCCTGTAAGTGACCAGGAGGAGAAATATCTTGTATGACTCTATAAGAAGCATATAAAAAAAAGTCTCCCATACTTTATCAGCAGTAACAACTTAGCAGTGATGAGATAGTTATAAAGACTTTCTGATATCTTTTTTGTTTGATATATGAATTCATGATTCAGATGCAAATGGTTTTCATGGACCAAAGCTAAATGGGAAAATTTTTCAAAAGCATCTTTTTGGGGGCAAATACATTTTCAATCTCTAATACCAAATTTAGTAGTGAGCAGTAGAGGCACTACTGTAACAAAGACCTATTTTCTTTTACTGATTTTTCTCCTTTATGTTGGCAAGGGAAATCTGTTCTCATGTTTGATTTACTTACACTAAGTTTATTAAAATCGTGTGCCAGATACAAGCAATTTAAATTTTTCTGCTTAAACTTTCTTTGACTCTTTTTTCTAAAATGTATCCATTTGTTGTCTCTTTATTTAAACTTCCCTTTCTCTTGTCCTGTACCTCACAAACATCTAGCTTCCTCAAGCCTTTTGGTCTTTTTTCTTAGGAATCCTTTTGTCTCCTTTAATTTTTTTTCTCTTAGTCATGTAAAGGTAGCTGCATCTGCCTCATCTGTGATCCTAACTGTGGAGATTGTCAGACAATGTGTTTGAAGAAGAACCTAGGAATCCCAAATCACATGTGTCCTACTTGGCATGGAGATGAACAGCCAAGAATGGGAACCATTGCTATTTTTTCTTGTAATCTTACATGCTATCATGGTTTTCTCACAGTTGACTTGTTATGATTTAGGTATGTGGTATCCCCAAAAAGCTCATGTGTGAAACAATGCAAAAAAAATTTACAGGTGAAATGATTGGGTTATGAGAGCCTTAATCTATTCACTTCATTCATCTACTTGATTGGATTAACTGGGTGGTAACTGTAGGCAGGAGGGGATAGCTAGAGGAGCTGAATCACTGGAGGTGTGGCTTTGGAGTTGATATTTTACCCCTGGTGAGCACAGCACTCCCTCTGCCTCCTCCTCCTCCTCTTCCTCTTCTCTCTCTCTCTCTCTCTCTCTCTCTCTCTCTCTCTCTCTCTCTCTCTCTTCTATGCCCCTCCCCTTCCTGGGGCCATGTCCTGAGCTGCTTTCTCCCTCCTCACCCTTCTGCCTTGATGTTCTACCTCACTTTGGGCCCAGAGCAACAGAGTCAGCTATCTATGGACTGAGTCCTCTAAAACTGTGAACCCCAAATGAACTTTTCCTCCTCTATGTCATTCTTGTCAGTCATTTTGGTCATGAAGGCAACAAAAGCTTACTAAAATACCTTTCATGTTTTTGATTACCCAAATGCTCACCTTCAAGGATAATTCCTCATTTGAGTTTTAGCCTTTATTTTCAAGAGTGTGTTGGCTAGATCTTATGCCTACTAGAACAAAAAGTAGGCCCAATCTCCATCATATCAGCTTAGGACCTCAACAAGACTCCTAAAGTATTAGAAGTAAATTCAAGAATCAATAAATGGGATGGTATCAATATTATCAAACTACAGAGCTTCTTCATAGCAAAGGAAACAACCAAGAATGTGAATCTCTACAGAATGGGAGAAAATATTTGCCACCTGCATCTCATATAGAGCATTAATCTCCAGGATACACTAAGAACTCAAAAAACTTAACACCAACAAAGCAAAACAAAACAAATATCCCAATAAATTAATGGGCTAAGGAACTGACCAGACACTTCACAGAAGAAATATGATCAGTCAACAAATATATGAAAGAATGTTCAACATCTCTAGCAATTAGAGAAATGCAAATTAAAACTACACTGAGATTTCACCTCTGGTCAGAATGGCAATTATCAAAATACAAGTAACAATAAACATTGGCAAGGTTGTGATGAAAAATACACTCATACATTGCTGGTGGGACTGAAAATTGTTGCAATCAGTCTGGAAAGTACTATGGAGATTCCTCAGAAAACTTGGAATAGAACCACCATTTGACTCAGTTATCCTACTCCTCAGCATATAACCAAAGAACCTAAAATCAGCATACTATAATGATGTGGCCACATCAATGTTTATAGCAGCTCAATTAACAATAGTCAAGCTATGGAACCAACCTAGGTGCCCTTCAACAAGTGAATGGATAAAGAAAATGTAATACATATACACAATGGAATATTATTCAGCCATAAAGAATAATGAAATTATGGAATTTGTCAGTAAATGGATGGGCCTGGAGATATCAGGTTAAGAGAAATGAGTCAGTCCAAAAAACTAAAGGCTAAATGTTCTCTCTGATATGCAAATGCTGACTCACAATAGATATGGGAGTAGGGTGTATGAAGGTTCACCATATAAGACAGGGTGGAGCAGGGGAAACAGGGGGATGTAGGGGATGGGAATGGGAAAGACAGTAGAATGAATTGTACATAACTTCATATATAAATATATATTATATATACATATATATATGTATATATATATATATACACACACACACACATACATACACACACATACATATGAATACATGACCAGTGTAACTACACATCTGTACAACCACAAAAATGGGAAGTTATACTCCATGTATGTATGATATGTCAAAATACATTCTATTGTCATGTATAACTAAAAAGAATTTAAAAAATTAAAAAATACTGTGTTCTGACCCCACTTGTGGGACCGTGCTGCAACCTTTCAAAGAATATATTCTGTATTTATCATATCAGATATCAAGCTGCTCACTTTACACAGAACACCCCACATAATCATGGTAACAACCCTATGAGGCCACTGTTGTTAGCTAATCAGGAAACTAACTCAAAAACAGATTATATGACTCATCCTACATTACACGTTAGAGAAGACAGTTATCTGTCACCATTAAAAGTTCACCTCTCTACTAAACAATGCTACTTTTAGACCTGTATTTGAGAGCCCCGAAGATTTCTGAATTTGCTATTTGATGAACTGGCTGAATTCTACTTTTAGACAAAAAACAAAAAACTGATTTTGGATTTTCTCTTCCTCCATATGTATTTCTGTTCATAAATTCCATTTTTCTAGGCCTTTTTCTTACTATTTTTATAAAATATGCTAGAAAGATTATTAAGAGCAAAGATTTATGCTAAGTATTAGATCATGTGATCCTTCTAACAATACTATGAGCTAAATACTTGTAGTACAGATGAAAAAATTAAACTCAAAGAGGCTGGTTATTATTTCTATCTAATATAATGATGTAGGCAGTGGCAGAGATAGAATGTGCCTGAATCCTTAGCTAGTTTTCTCAGCCACTCAATAGGGAACAAAGGCCCTCCGGTCCATTAGACACAATAGGAGCAGGACCATGGATGAGCATCCAGAGTGTTGCTATGGTATGAATGTTTCTGTCTCCCTAAAATTCATCTTTTGAAATCCTAGCCTTCAAGATGATGGTGTTAGGTGTAGGGCTTTGGGGAAGGTATCAGGTAATGAGATGCAGCCCACATAAAGATTAGTGTTCTTATAAAAGAAGCCTGAGAGAGTTACTTCCTTCTGGTGTCATAGGAAGACACAGTAAAAAAGACAGCCATCTTTCCACTAACCTGACACTCAGTCTGCTGTTATCCTCAACTTGGACTTAGCCTCCAGAGCTGTGAGAAATAAATTCATGCTGTTTTTGAGTCACCCTGTCTGTAGTATTTGATTATAGCATCCTGGGCAGACTAAGACAGAATTTTAATACTGAGCAGTGGAGGTGCTGCTGTAACAAACACCTAAAATGGGAGTAGCTTTAGTACCAGATAATGAGTAGAGGCTGAATAAGTTTTGAAGTGTGTGCCAGAAAAAGCCTACATTACCATTAAGGATAATTCTGGTGTGGGCTCTGGAGAGGAGAGCTATAAAAAAAACCTTAATCTTTTAAGAGAGTATTTAAATAATTCTGAAAAGAAAGTAGGTATAAACATGAACAATAGAGGCCATTATGATGTAATCTCAGGTGGTAATGTAGAACATGTTATTGGACTTCTTATAAAGTGGCAACGAATTCCTCAAAACTGGGTTCCTATTCTAATATTTTATGGAGGATAGAGTTTGTTAGAGATGAAATTGGATATATGAGAAAAGGTCTAAGTGTATAAGGTATGGCTTGGATTCTCTTGACTATTTACAGTACAATGTTAAGATTGAAATAATTTCAGGCAGGAATTTTTACTTGAAATGGAAGCAGAATTTAAAGATTCTAAACATCCTTATACTATACATGTTGAAAATAATGTTTGTTCAGGAGAGAAAAGGAAGAATAAGACCCAACTGGGCATCTGACAGCCAGCCATCAAAAGACAAGTAAAGGTGTATTGTCTAAGAAGATGGAAGAGTGACCCAGAAGCTCATTCAGAAATCACCAGGGCTGTCTCGTCTCTCCTACCACAGGCCCAAATGCAAGAGTTTCAGCAAGTACTATGTTATCAAAGAGTTCACAATAGGGCAATGCCTAGTAGAGTCATGGGAACAGGGCTACTCCCACAACCCTATACTAGGAAAGCCACTTCTATAGGATTCCAGCTTGGAAGAATCTTGGTGGTATGCCGAGGCACAAATGGGAAGATGGGGCCACCAGAGAGGACCCCCTTCTGTATGGGGTCCAGGCACTCAACTGCCAGCAGTGGGTCTTCTCTCACTTCTGTGAGCAGGGTCACACAAAGCCTCGTGTGGAACCTGTCAGGCCTTTCTTCTTCCCTGCTTCCTACTGCTATCCTATGCCTTCCCATCACTGTATCTTGGAAGTACATAACTTCTTGGTTGCATAGGTTTGCAGCTGGAATGCAGTGTGTCTTAGAATAAACTGTACCTTGAGTCTCTCCCATGTCTGATTGAGATGAGATTTAGATGAGACTGGACTTTAGACATCTGAATTGATGCTGAAATCAGTTATGGCTAGAGAGTCTTCAGATGGAATGAATGCATTTTGCCTGTGAGATGAACTTAGGGAGACCAGGAGCTGAAATCTAGGATTTGAATGTGTCTTCACAACATTTATATGTTAAAATTCACATTTATATGTGAAAGTATTAGGATGTGGGGACTATAGTAGGGTTTAGGTCATACAAGCAGGACCTTCATTAAGGGAATTAGTGCCCTTATAAAAGAGGCTTGAATAGTTGTTTGTCCCTCTGACATGCAACACAACAGCCATCTATGAACCAGGCAACGGTCCTTCACCAGACACCAAATGTGGTGGCACCTGGACCTTGGACTTCCAAGCCTCTAGAACCACGAGAAATGAATTTCTGTTGTTTATAAACCACCTAGTCTGCTGTATTTTGTTATAGCAGCCCTAACAAACTAAGCCCTACCTAACTCTGAAGGAAGAGTGTCAAAAAGACACAACTCTTCTTTAAGGGTAAGTCTGTCCTTGGTTTTTGGTAAAAACACAGCACGTGGCTTTTACTGTTACTAGAGCCCATGAGTGAGTGGTAGCTGGAAGACTAGAAAATGAGCTATAAATATTTTCCTTTTCAGTATTTGTTACTAGATTGTACTTTTATGTTGAAAATAATGTGCATAGACTTTGCCAGCTAGACTCTGTTTAGATGACCCAAATTTTGTTGGAAACATCCAAAGCATCATAATCAGGAGCCAGTGGAACAAATGCCTTCCTCTGTCCATCAGGCCTGATCAGGATGTTGACCTTGGTCACACTGATGTTCTGGAGCTTCATTACAGCCTGGTTGACCTCTACCTAACCATATCCAAACCAGTTTGCCTGTTTCAATTTTAAGCACAAAATTTTAGGCTTATTGGTTTTTATGTCCACCATAAACAAACATGAATTTCTGTTGTTTATAAACCACCTAGAATGTTGTACTTTGTTACAGCAGCCCTAACAAACTGTCTTCGATGTTCTTCATGGTTACTCAATGGTTGGGTGGAACATGACGATGGCATAGTAGTCCAGCTTATTTTTCATGGGGGTGCTCTCCCAAGGACATTTGGGCTGAAATTCACCCATATGGTGTTTGTTACTAGGCTGTTACTTTTAAAAAGTCAGAGTCCATAACTTCTTTTCTTTTCTATCACCATCAGGAATCTATGGTTAACAACATTAGATGCTTCGTAAATATTGGTTCAAATATTTTAAGGATATTATGTTTCCTAATTTTTCTTAATATTTCTTCATAACATTTTAATACTGTTATGTATGTGAGAAATACTATTATAAAATATAAAGTAAAAGATTATTATGGGTTAAGTAGTACACAGTATCAATCACCCAGTGAGGAGGCTATTACTAACTTCTTTTTCATGCAGAGAAATTAAGGAACAGAGAGATTGGTAATTTAGCTAACTCCCACGTCTAGTAACTAGTAAAATGTGGGATGCCAAACCCCTATGCTTAGGGTCACGAAACTCCTGAGCTCATCTTCCTTCTCCATTCATGAAATAAATGAATCCCCAGATTTGCTCAGAGAGAATGGCAGGACAGAACATTGAACTTCTCTACAACCAGGGAGGAAAATTTATGGCATCATTACAAGCTTGAAGGGAGAAAAAAGACCTCTACCTAACCATACCCAAACCAGTTTGACTGTTTCAATTTTAGGCACAAAAAAAATATACAAAGCATCTTCTCTCCCAGCATGATTCAGCCTACTGCATTCTGAAACCAAATGCCGCGTAGGGTGTTAATGTTCAAAAACCAAGCATGCTGACACGTGTACAGCAACCATAACAACTCCCCAAGTCAGCATCTATCATTTTTTCTTTACAAATGGAAGCATTTGCCTGCTCTGGCCTCAGTTCATAAGAATGTGTGGTTTGACCCTCAGAAATATGCTATGACAGATGCCACAGTGATTCTCTCTGAAATAAATGGAGGCCATAGACGTTCATCTAATTTTATGACAAAGGATTTATTACAAAGTTAGAAATCTGAACTTCCTAAGCCCTGTAGGACACCCCTTGCCTGACACTGTATTTGTAAAACTCATCTTCCAAATCTGATAACAGAGGCCTGCTCACAAGTGGTATAACTGGACTTTCCTAAAGCATAATATACCCCTGTTACCATCTGTTCTGTTACTCTTCCCTCCAGCTTGCCCTACGTTTCTTAAGCTACAATTATCTTTCCTAATTGCCTTGAAAGTAACAGGAAAAAGGTCAATTAGCACTGTCTGTACAAGATAGGAAAGTGTTGTTTAGTTTCTATTCTCTGCACCTTGTTTGATTTTCTAAATGTGTTTTGAGACTTGGCAGAGACTTAACTGATCAACTGAGCACAAAGAGAACAATCTAATCAGATAATGAAGTGATCAGCTTGGTCTTGTTTCAAAGGGGCCCCTTATTACCTGTACGAAATATAATTGCACCTCTGGCTAAATTTATCTATAACTCATTTTCTGAGTGTTTCTATTATCACCATGGCTTGATTGTACTAATCTGTGCAATTCAAATATTATTTTTCTATTGAAAACGGATACAACAAAATTTCAAAGCAGGAATTCATAGAGAGTCCTCTGCCTACTGCTAAGTCCAATCCCTTCTGAAAGGGGTTATTTCCTGTGTCTGCTAAGACTATGAATACAAGGCATGAGAATGTGGGAGCTGAGGAAATACAGTGAGGACTTCCAAGATATTTTCCCTCAAGCACTGCTTAGTAAAAGGGTGTGGACAGAACACCAACAAAAACTAATTCCCTAATCTAACATGGTTCCAGCAGATGTAAAACCAGTACAACAAATGGTCCTAGGCCCAGAAACGGGGCCTCAGACGTCCCAAGACCTGAATGTGCTCTTCTTCTTCTATTGAGGGTCCCCCACCTTCTAGAATGTAATGGATATTTGTTGAGCTGAATTAAAATTTTTGCACCAGTTTATTTTTAATGGCTTTATGGACATTTGCTTTGAGTAAATCCCTACCATTTGTATGCTTATTTTTATTTTACTTTTGCTTTTTATGAGAATTATTAAGGGGATATGTTATAAAAGAGATTTAGTCCTAGTACAGGTGATTTCAAGGGTGTTTCTATGGTTCTCTTACTGATATGAGATTCAATCCCATGTGAAAGTCTGAAGATATGTAGGTTAAGTTAAGGACATGCTGAATACCCATATTAAAGTATAAGGGAGGCAAAATTTTACTTCTGACCTTTTAGGATTTGGAGTAAGTCTAAGAATTAAATTGACAAACATGAAATGGACTAGAAGAAATAAAAGATTATGTACAAAAGAGGCAAAAGGAAGAAAAAGGATAATTTGACTTTAATTATAAAAGTCTTATGCTATAGTTCTTCATTCCTTCACTTCCCAAGTCATTATTCACCCCATGCCTGTCACTTCCAAATTTGGAGGAAATTTTTAGATCTTTACTCACAATCTTAAAGTTATTGAAAATCCACCTACTTATAAAAATTGTCTTAGACATTGTTAATTAGCATGACTAATACACATATTTTTAGAATATACAGAGCAAAGGGAGATAGCAAACCTAAAACATAGGGTATTTTTCCAATATTATCTTTCAGTCACATAATGGAGAAGACATCAACCTAAGAGACTTGAGAACTGCAAGGCTACCATAAACTGTCTTGTGTTCCCCAGACTGATGTCACCTCCGCATACCTTCCCATGCCCACCCCTCACCAGACTTCCTTCAAAAGAGCCTGAGACCCTAAAAGTGTTTCTTCTTCTCAAATGGCCTGCATTCTCCTTTGAATGTGTACTCCTTGCTTTCCTAAAAAATCTCTGATTGTGCATCTGTCTGTTGTTATGTCTTCAAATTCTTTTCTATGAAGTTTGTCAAGGATCCCATGGTTCTCATTTGTAGGATTCTTGTGAATCCCTTCCAGTGACAATAAGGCAGATTGACAAGAGAAAAGCATAAAAACAATATAAATTTTGTATACCACATTTCTAAGTAGGAAATGAAGATCAAAACTTACTTTTTATGAGACTGAGGTTGTAGCTTAGAGGTAGAGCGCTCAACTAGCATGCGTGAGGCACTGGGTTTGATCCTCAGCACCATATAAAAAAATAAATAAAGGTATTGTGTTGTCACATACAACTAAAAAATAAATTTTTTAAAAAACTTACTTTCTATATTAGTTGAATAAAGAAAGAAAACTGTTGAAAAGTCATTAAATTATGTAGAGGGGATAAAGAAAGATTAGAACTATTTTAACAATATCTGTTTGTATAAAATTATCATCCACGATTCCCCAGTGAAAAATCTTCCTTCTTTCCTAGCATAGGGGGAGCATCATATGGAATTTGTTATTTCTCTCTGGGGGAAAGAAAGGGAAGATTAGAATAGCCTCTTTACATTTGCTGTTTTCTATTACCTTAAACTCAAAATAATCCTTACTCCAAAGTGGCACATTTGGGGGGCATACTTTACTGCCCTTCAAAAATCGTGTTTATTTCACAGCTAAGGATGAAGGAGGTTGATAAGCACATCTTGCAGAGCTCTATCATATTCCATATGAACCTGTCTTATTATCAGCCTTATATAGTATTTACTGGTCAAAGATGAAACAACATAAACCAGGAAAGAGACAAACAGGTTGACAATCAGAATTAAAAGCCAACTGTGCAAGGGATGCAGTTGTGGCTCAGTAGTGGAGTGCTTGCCTACCACATGTGAGACACTGGGTTCGATTCTCTGCACCACATAAAAATAAAATAAATAGATGGGCATGGTGGCACATGCCTGTAATCCCAGTGGCTCAGGATGCTAAGGCAGGAGGATCAAAAGTTCAAAGCCAGCCTCAGCAAAAGCAAGGTACTAAGCAACTCAGTCTCTAAAAAAAATACAAAATAGGGCTGGGATGTAACTCAGTGGCAGAGTGCCCCTGACTTCAATCCCTAGTATACAAATAAATAAATAAATAAATGTATTGTGTCAATCTGTAACTAAAAATAATAATAATAAAAAACACAAATCATGCAATTGGGGGTGGGTAAAAAACATACAAAATGATGATATTTGATTAAAGGAGAAAAAAAGTGACAACTTAACATACTATCAGAAAAGAATAGTAGTAATTATAGCAGCTACTATTAACTAAGCAATAAAACCATAATGTAAATGCATTACTTCCTGTTTCAAGGAGGTGGGAAAAAGGTTCCTATTTCTACATCTTAAGAGTGTGGTGCTGATGGTATGTCAAAAGAAACTGACATGAAGAAAAATATTCCCTTGATAGAAGCAGAGCTTATGTGATCATACCACATTAAGAATATGTTTATCTAAAGTATCTTGATAAATATTGTAACTTTCTAATGAAGTCATTACCACAAAAAACCCGAGATATTCCTATTTATTTTTCCATCTGACTAAATGAACTTCTTTATTAAAAAATACCTGGCATATGATAACATATTCCCCAAATAAAATAAAATTCCAAAACAAAATAGGAATGTTCCTTGCCTTGAGATACTTTATTTAGTAATTCTACTCTTAGGCAAGATTGTGTGTGAGAGAGAGAGAGAGAGACAGAGAGTATATGTATGTGTGTATGTGTGTGTTTGTGTGTGTGTGTGTGTGTGTGTGTGTGTGTATGCATGTGTGTTCTTTCCTGCAACTCAATGTTCCTTAATAAATTTGAAGTAAAATGTTACATAAAAACAGTTTTGTCCTTTAGGGAAGGGAGCATCATCAGTGGATCTTGTTTGGGGGTACATTAATCTTCCTGCCTCTCAGTCTCCAGCACAAAAATCACAACTTGTTTTTTAAATTCAGCTTACTTTTTTTTTTTTTTTTAACTATTAGAGCCAAAGTTGCAGGGGGGCAATTTCATGATCATTAACAAAACCAACAAATCTCTTGTTTAAATATCTTTCTCCCTTTTCTTCATAAATGAAATAAATACCCTAGGGGGAAAATACTGGCTCCTTGGGTCATAAATCATTTCTTTCTCTTCCTGGGCATGACTTCCTGTGAAGATATAGCCAAATTTCACTCTTAGTCCTTTGTGCTTACCAATGGTTGGTGGTGACATTTTCTCCAGGAGGAAATTAAATTTGCCTTCACCTAGCCTTTTTAAAATGTATTGGCTTTGCCTCTCAGCAACTGGTTGTCCTGGCAGGGCTCCATCCCTCAAATAAGGCGATGTATCAATGTGACATAGAGAATAGGGTTTCAAAGAGCTGGTGTCTAAACATTACAGAGTAGCTTGCCACTGCTGCCTGGGACCTGCGAGAGCTTCTGTTATGGACACAGCATGTGCAGCATAATTTTTAGTAAGGGGGCTGTTTTCATAGGTACCTTGTTGACAGAGATATGCTCTCTATGATAGCTCTATTCAACTCTGTAGAATGTGTCAAAAGAGTCAGAGAGACACATCCAGGTGCATTACAAACTCCAGTCCTCCCCATTTTGGTGGGCAAACAAAGACTGTGGTCAGTTCAGCAGAGCCAGGTCAACAAATCTGGATGGCATAAGACTCAGGGTTCTAGTGATTTCTTCTTATTGCTGAGTCTGCTCCCTTTGCAAAGAAATTTCCATTGTTACAGAGTCAAATAGATGTGTCTTACTGCCCTACTTCTCTTTAAATATGAGGAGCCTAAAGAGATAAGACCCCTTTTTTGGAACACCTTCCATGTTATCTTCAGTTCACTCACACCTAAGCTAAGCACATCTTTGTGTCCAATAATGAGGAATGCAGGGGAATGTATGTGGTGCTTTTCTGCTTCTATGTTGTTCCTCACAAGAAATTGTTTCATATTTGCAGTCCATGGCACTATGCTGTGTGTATCATACTCACTCCACCCTGCACATCAGTTCTACCTCCAGGCATGGAAGAGCATTTCAAATTCATTCTGCTGGTTCATTTTGCCAAACACCTGAAGGTAAGCAAGCTGCACAAACATCCTTCAAGTGCTTGGGGATATTGAGCCAGTGAAATTTACTTCAGGACATTCAACTTGAACACTCCTCTTTTTTGATCCTTCTTCAGTTCTTCCTAGTTAAAGGAATGGCATAAAAGCAATCAAATTGGGTTAAACAGAGTTTAGGATTTGCAGTGGACAAAAGCAATGGAATTACTCCAGTACCTTTTCTTTTCCAGTCCTGAGGAGGAATACAGCATGCACCAGAAATCTGATACTATACTAAAAAAATGAAAGCCATGCCTGACAGCATTGCTAACTGGGACACAATCCACCTGATTAAAAAAGAAAGAAGGGGCTGGGGATGTGCCTCAAGCGGTAGCGCGCTCGCCTGGCATGCGTGCGGCCCGGGTTCGATCCTCAGCACCACATACAAACAAAGATGTTGTGTCCGCCGATAACTAAAAAAATAAATAATAAAATTCTCTCTCTCTCTCGCTTTAAAAAAAGAAAGAAAGAAAGAAAGAAAGAAAGAGAAAGAAAGAAAGAAAGAAAGAAAGAAAGAAAGAAAGAAAGAAAGAAAGAAAGAAAGGAAGGTTCATAAAATTAACTCTTAGTCCTTGGAATATTACCAAGTGGTAGAGTGCTTGATGAGCAATTGGGAGGTTCTGGGTTCAATCCCAGCACTGAAAAGAAGTAAAGACAGAAGGAAAGAAGGAAGGAAGGAGGGAGAAAGATACTCTTACACACACATTTCTGTCCCTGGTGCTGTTGTTTTGATATTTTCCCTCTTCTGGTACTCACAGTACAGTCTCTCACATGCAGTCATCTTGCCTCTCTCGGTACATGTCTGCTTCTGAAGTAGATTTCAAACCAGTGAAGGAGACTGATGGCATGTGGGGCCAAGTATGGAAAGACTACAAATAGTATCAATGGTGGGAATGTGAGTCAAAAGTAGAGAGTGTAGCTGGGAATATAGGTCCTCTATGCAGATATCTGGTTTGATTCACCCTGTAAATATGTAGAGGCTTGTTTTCTTTTTTTTTATTATTTATGTACATTAACTTCTAGTCATCTGGTTGCAGATAGCTATTGCTCTGTAAATCAACACAGGATTATTTTCTTTCCCTATCAATTCATGAGTCTGAGATAAAATGCTGTAGAGTTAACCGAAGACAGTACCAGCCATTCATCTTAACTTTGTGTGGTTAAAGTCATTTTCCAAAGAAAACACATAGAATGAGAAATGCTGTGTGGAGAAATAATTGCATAGTTAAATAAGTGGAAATAAATGACATATATTTTATTCAATTTAGCTTAAGATTTAATTTCTTTTATAAGTTGGTTTTCCTTTTTTTGTTTTGTGTGCTGGGGGATTGAACCCAGGGCCTTGTATGTGCAAGACAAGTACTCTACCAATTGAGCTATATCCCCAGCCCAGTAGGTTTTCTTTTCAAGAGTTTAATACTCATACAATTAACTGACTACTGATTTCTGAATGGTTCCTTATATTTTTCCAAACTAGAAAAAAGTGGATTTTGAATATAGAAAGCTTTATTTATTCCTTTTATATCAAGTTGATATTATAGGATTTAGCTAGGTAAATTTGTAGCTGACTCATGTTACTTGAAAAGCACAGGAAACTGATATGGTCTTTATTTTCAAGAAAATTAATGGGAGTCAAACATGAAGGTAAGCTTAGCAGTTAAATCTGAACTTGGTGGGCTAGGGTTATGGCTCAGTGGTAGAGCACATGACTAGCATGTATGAGGCACTGGGTTCAATTCTCATATAAATAAGTTTTTTTTTTTAAAAAAAAAAAAAAAGGTTCATTGACAACTAAAAAACTATTTTTAAAAAAATCTGAACTTGGCTAATGTTCATAGAAATTGAAATCATTTCAATTTTATGATTTTTTGCTTGCCCATATATTTTCTGAATCAAGTTCAATGTAAATAATTAAGTATATTTGGGTTTGATTAAACACTCAAATGTTTAAACATAGATGCTGGTTCTGCTGTATAGACTGAAATCCAATGTGTGAGTATATAATATTATTCATTTGAGGTTCTTTCTATTACTCTTGGGAACAGGATGGTAAACAGATACACTTCAAATTTTCTCTTTTTCTTTTTTGCTATGGGTATTAAATATCCATTTTGTTTTTTCAATTTATTTATGTCTCTTCACAAGGTATTATATTTGGAAGCATTTGGTTGTTATACAACATTTAAAATGACTATATTTATTAGCTAAGGACTATCCTGGCTATCTGGATTATATGCTTGCTTGTAAAACAAACACACTGATAAGAAGTAGCAAGGCCTAAATATTTGCAACATTTTGCATTTTATAAACATATATATTATTCCATTTCAGCCTGACTGGTTCTGCACATTTAGATATCACCAAACTACAGGAAAAACACAAAACAGTAAGGAATAAAAATGAAGACATAGCCAAAAGTTCTAAGTACATAAGAAACTGAGTAACTTATTTCACTACCAATTTTAACTGAAACTAGCAAAACCATTTAAAAAATACATACTTTTGTCCATGTTCAGTTAAATGTCACAGAGTTGGGTATATAACTATTAGTTCATTTAGTTCATTGCTTTGGGGACTTAGTCCCCACTTTCATTTGCCTTAAGGCACTGAAGTCTTACATAATAGTATTTAACAGTCTTTGATATGCACCTCTTATGTATTTGAGTGTGCTTTCCATTATTTCCAAAATCTCTGTTAACAAACTTTTGAATGATCAGGGCCCATTCCAATGTAGTCAAACAGAGAACAAATCTTTATTGGGAAAAATAAAGATTTGGGTCAATATCCATCAAATAAAAACTTATAAGGCAAATACTATTCAGACCTTAAATATCTAACTATATGCACAAATGTTTTATTACTCCTAAAAGTTTTTAAATATTGATTTTAAACTCACCCGTCTTGTATTTAAGGTCATGCTCCAAATCATAAGGTAATAATAATACTTTTTCACTCATTTAATGAATTTTATGACACTGCAAGTTTTTCCATTAATAATGATGACAGAACATTTGTTTATTCTTGTCACCTGTTCTTGGCAAATAATAGTTTCACTTGCCATTTAATAAAGATGATTCAAATAATTAACATTTATTCACAGGTACTGATCAAAGATTAGCTATGAGCTCAAGGTAAGAGTATAAATATTCAAATTTATAAATGTTGAAACTAATTTATATTTATATAGAAAAGAAAATGATATTTTGCTTTTTGACAGGTTGTATGTGTGTGATTAGAAAACATTCAATGACTGCTTTAAACATGGTTGTCCTAGTTTAGAAGACCTATAAAATTAAAACTTACTCGAGGACATGAAAACATTCTTTACTAAAATCATGCGTTGCTTATTTCAAAGCAGAGAAATATTGCTTTCCTTCAAAAAGTACTGCTGTTGGTAGACATATAAACACAACACTCATTTATGAATTCCATAATGGATCTTTACTTTAGCTATGGTAGGTAAAGATCATGTTAACATTCAGATAAGGGAAACGTCGACTTAATTTGTATTCAGGAAAACAAATACAGAGAATTCAAGAGGTACAATGACTATTCTGAAAGCACAAAATCTAAACATAAATCAGATTCTCTGTGTTGAGGCAGATCATAGTCAAGGCAAAACAACAGAAATTAAACACCATGTGATAGAAGCCCAAACCCAAACCATGGGAAGTAAGTCGTTCATTTAATTGTACAGTTAGGACAGTCAAAACAGCAGCCAATACAAAATACTGTTTCAAAAGACATTAACAGTTACATAAAAATGTTCTCATTGGTTAACAATGAAAGAATATTATTCAAATCTATCAAAATAGTGTATGTGATCCAGGGCATATTTAACAGTTCATTTAGTATTTTTAAACAAGAAAATGAGAGAGTGAGTGAGTGATGCATTTTCCCTACTAAATGTCAAACACTTTGTGAGACCTTTTTCTCTCACTATTTTATTTAATTATCACCAATTTTATTTTTAGATTGCAAGCACTATAATCACAGTTACTATTCTGCAGAAGAGAAAACGGGAGCCCAAAGGTTAAGAAATGACTAAATAAATGACAGGAGTTAAGATTTAAAATTAGGTTTTAATTCCAGTGCCCCTGTCAATCAAGCAGTAACTATTGAGTGGCTTCTGAAATTCTAGTGTGGGAAGGAATGGATAAGAACAATTGCCCAGTAGTAATATAGCACATGGCATTGTGGATGGGTATGTTTATTCATTCCTCAGGATATGTGGCTATGTATAAATGTCACCACCCTCTTCATAGCCTGACATAAGGTTAGTGTTCAATTGATATGCAAGAAGTTGAATTTACATTTCTTGGTAAAGACTCTGAATTCTTGGTACTCTGTCCTCCATATTCCACATAAACAAAATCCATGTTATTTTAACATTAAACAATCACACACACTTTCACCTGTGGAAACCTAGACTAGATATGGCCCCTTCTGCAAATTAAAAGAGAATGGCTAGCTTCTTAAACCACACACAAGAGTCTTAAAACTCCTTCCTCCAAGATATTAAAAAAAAATAATAACAACAAAAAAACTTTTTTTCCCCTGAATCCTTAGGGAAAACTTCTTGATATTCAGACAAAAATCAGTAGAACGCATATGATGAATGAATTGAACTTTCTGGGTTTTTCATAGTGAGAAACACACGTTTTGTAAATTAAAATAATTATATCTAGTTTTGGGGTTCCTTGTGACAAAATCTTATATGCAAGAAATTTGATTTCAATCCATTCCCACTGTCACTTTTTCTCCTCTCCTTCCTCCCCCTATTTTCCCTCCCCTACTCTATTAAATGTCCTTCCCTCTACATATACATGAAGATGAAATTTTTTTGATGCCTTTAGATATAAATATAACATGATTTTGTTAGACTCAGTGCATTTATCTTCCCCTTTCCCTTCCTTCCTTCCTCCCTCCCATCTTCCTTCTTCTACTCTACTCATCTACCTTATATCTTCATGATATCTGATGCCATCCCTCACCACCACCTTTTCCCCTTATTTTTTTTTCAGCTTCCATGTATGAGAGAAAACATTTGACCCTTGATTTTATGAACTGTCTTATTTTACTTAGCATGATGTTCTCCACTACTATCCATTTGCCAGCAATGCCATTGTTTCATTCTTATCTACAGCTGAGCAAAACTTTGTGGATGGAGATATATATATATATATATATATATATATATATATATATATATATATATATATATAATTCTCTTAATCCTTTCATCTATTGATAGGCATCTGGGTTGCTTTCATAATTTGGCTGTTGTGAAATGTGCTGCCATAAAAACTGAGGTGACTGTATTTCTATACTAAGCTGATTTTAGATCTATTGGATAAATACTAAGGAGTATGATAGCTGGGTCATATGGTGGTTCCAAATCTAGTTTTTTTAAGGAATCTTCATACTGCTCTCCAGAGTGGTTGTACTAATTTGTAGTCCCACTAACAATCTGTGAGTGTACCTTTTCCCCACATCCTCACCAGAATTTACTTGTGTTCTTGATCATTGCCACTCTGACTGAAGTGAGATGAAATCTCACTGTAGTTTTGAATTGCATTTCCCTAATTACTGGAGATGCTGAATATTTCTTCATGTATTTGTTGGCCATTTGTTTTTCTTCTTCTGAAAAATATCTGTTTAGTTCTTTTGCTAAGAATGGGCTGTTTGGTTTTTGGCATTGAGGTTTTCTTTCTCTTAGTTCTTTATATATTCTGGATATTAACCCCATCTAAGAAGAACCTGACAAAGATTTTCTTCTGTAGGCTCTCTCTTCATCCTCTTAATCATTTCCTCTGTTACACAAAAACTTGTTAATTGGTGGCATACGATTTATTAATTCTTGGTTTTACTTCTTGAGAATTAGGAATCTTGTTGAGGAAGTTGGTGCCTGCACCTATAGAGTGTCAAGCCTGGGTTTTATTCTAGCAGTTCCAAGGATTCTGATCAACTAAGTCTTTGATCCATTTTGACTTTTGTGCGAGGTGAAAGAAAGGCTGTACATGTGGATATCCAGTTTTTCCATCACCATTTATTAAAAAGGCCATCTTTTCTCAACATATATTTTTGGAACCCCTGCCGAGCTGTTAAGGATGTGGGTCATCTCTGTGTATTCTACTCTATTTGGTTAGTTTGGTTAAGGGCTTATCAACTTGATTTATCTTTATTAAGAACAAACTGTTGATCCTGTATATTATTTTTTATTCTGTTTCATTAATTTTGGCTCTGATTCTTATTTCTTATCTTCTACTGCCTTTGAAGTTAATTGATTCTTCTTTTTCTAAGGCCTTGAGTTTACTTATTTGTGATTTTTAATTTTTTAAAAAAATAGGCACTCAATGCAATTAAGTTTCCTATTAGTACTGCTTTCATACTGAAACCCAGAGATTTCAATATGTTGTATCTTAATTTTCATTTGTTAGAACTTGATTTCTTCACTCATTTCTTCTTTGATCCATTCTTCATTAAGAGTATTGTTCAATTTCCATGTGTTTACTCGGTTCCCTTTGTTTTGCTTTTTAATGTTCTAGCTACATTTATTCTGGTCTGATAAAATGCACAGGATTACTCTGATCTTTTTTTTATAGTAAACAATTTCTTTTAATATTTATTTATTTATTTTTAGTTTTCGGCGGACACAACATCTTTGTTTGTATGTTGTGCTGAGGATCAAACCCAGGCCGCACACATGCCAGGCAAGCGCGCTACCGCTTGAGCCACATCCCCAGCCCTACACTGATCTTTTTGTACTTGCTAAGATTCATATTGTGACCTAGAATATAGTCTACTTTGGAAAAAGTTTCCATGAGCTGCTAAGAAGAGAATTTGGCTGCTTTGGGGTGACATATTCTCTAGATGTCTATTAGGTCCATTTAATTTATAGTATTATTTAGGATGAATATCTTTATTGAATGTATGCTTTGATGACCTATTGGTGATAAGGTGTGTTGAAATCATCCAATATTCTTGTATAGGATCTATCTGGGATTTAAGGAATATTTTTTTTTTAATGCAACTGAGGGTGTTGACATTGGGGGCATATATGTTTACTATCACTGTACTTCTTGTTGAATTGTTCCCTTTATGAGGATATAATTGCCCTTGTCTTTTCTGATTATTTTTTGCTTAAAATCAGCTTTGTCAGATATGAAGATAAGCTATTCTGGTTTGTTTTGAAACTCCATTTCCACGGAATATTTTTTTCCTTCCTTTTAGTTTTAGCCTGAATGTCTTTGCTTTGAGTCTCTTGAAAACAGCATATAGTTGTATCTTGGTTTTTGATCCATTCTTCTAGTCTTATGTTTTTGATACCATTTATATTCAGTGTTATTATGGATATGTGTTTGTAGTATGCTGCCATTTTGATTTTTGTTATTTTTAATTGTCTTAATTATCACTTAGCTGACTAGTCTTCTATTAAATTTCATTTATTTGGAAGGTTTTGATTTGTTTTTTGGGTTCTTCTGTGTGCAATTTATCTTTGAATGTTCTTTGTAGTGCTGGCTTGGCAGTCATGTATTCTTTCAGTTGGTCTTTGTCATGGAAAGTCGTAATTTCCCCATCAAAAATGAGCAGAGTTTTGCTCAGTATGGCACTCTTGGTTTGCAACTGATTTCCTTTAAAGCTAGGAGTATCTCATTCTAGACCATCCTTGATTTTGGTTTCTACATTTGAGAAGTCAGAAGTGAGCCTTATTGATGTTTCTCTCTTTCAGCTTTTAATATTATTTCCTTGTTTTCTCTGTTAGTCATTTTGATTATGATGTGTCTTGGAAAACTTCTCTTTTGATCAGATCTATTAGGGCTTCTGAATGTCTCCTGTATGTCAATCTCCTTTCTGATATGGGGAAATTTTCTGTGACTATCTCATTGAAAATGCTCTTAGGGTCTTTAGGTTTTATCTTCGTGTTCTCTTCTATCCCAATACTTCTCAGGTGTGGTCTCTCGATGTACCAGATTTCTTGCATATTCTGATCATGTCCCGTTATTTTTCCCCCTAATTGTGCACTCAAATTCATGTATCCTATCTTCAAGGCTGGAAAAGTTTTCAAGGGATGAAGTTGTGTTTTCTATGCAATCTATTAGTGATTTTCCAAATGAAAATTTTAATTTGATACACAAGAGTCTGAATTGATTTCTTTTCAATATTTCTACTTCTTCATTTAAATGGTCTTTCATCTTCTGAATTTACTCTCTTAACTCATTCTTTAGATCTTATTTTAGTTCATTGAACATTTTAATAGTTTCTAATATCTTGCCATGGAAACTTATCCACTCAAATATCTGTGAGATCCTTTGTTTTGGGATTATGAATTTGGGGGAATAGATTCATCTCCCTGTTTCCTCATGTTTTCAGAAGTCTTGGACTTGCACATCAATTATAATGGATTCCTCATTTGTATCTGTGTCTTTACATATGTAGCTTTTTTTGTTTTCATTCTAAGATTTCTGTTTTTGATATATGAATAGATGTCAGTGGAAGAGGATTAAATTATACTCCTTGGAGTTGACTTTTTATGGGGATTTTATCTCCCCAATTTTATGAGTTGAAGCTATGTTTATGCTCATAGGTGGGTTTAGATCTTGTGTGAAGTGAGATTCTTGTTTGGCTAGGTTGTAGTTTCTCTGTTTAAGTGTCCCACTCATTTTTCAGCCCATCTTGGAGGGGGAGCTAGGAATAGCACTAATGTCAGTAACTCATGTATAAAGATAAATGTCTGGTCTCAACTCTGACATCTATTAATATTAACTGACACCATTATAGGAATGGTGGGGTCAGCGATTAGCAGCATTCCCAGCAATATGAAACTATGAACTAGATTAGGCATCCAACATCTGGTGTCTACCATATGCACTGTATTAATAATTATCTCAATATAAATGGGGTGTAAACTGCATAAACTATATAATCTGTTATTCAGTGGGATTAATGGTTTTTTGAGTAAAAATAGGGTGAGACTATGGGAGAAAGTTTTAAATATTTATAAAAAGTGATCAGGGGAAAAGCAGGAGGTAGGTTGCAGATGTTAATTGTAAAGAAGAAAGATAAAAGATTAACTGAGAAATAAGGAACTTGTTTCTGCTGAGGTGGTCAAAACTGTAGTTTGAGGGTGGGGTAGAATTTCAGTCTTCATGGTTGTTTAGGGGTTTGCAGCCTTTAGGTGGAAGGTTGCTGTCTGCCTTTGTGGTTAGGGGTCCCAGCTGGTTATAGACCATCTTAGCTTCCAGTTTCCTGGTATATGGGGAGGTGTCACAATTTGGGTGCTGATAAATTGTGGGTTTCTGTAACAGGGGTGGTATAGAGGTCTAAACTGGAGATTCTAGTTATTATGTTATACTCTTAATTGGAACTCCATGGTTTGAGAGTTGGTCCACACCCACTACTTTTGGGGGGATGCCAGTCTCTAAAGGATGTCTGGATCTCTATGACCTCTGGTAAGATCCACTTTTAGGGCACAGCACCAAAACCTCCACAGGTTTCAGCTTCACTCCTTCACATATGAAATACTAAGCATTTGCCCAGGGTGCAGATGTTCCTGTATGTCTGCAATAGCACCAGCAACAAGGGTAGCTTTTCTCTTAGGTTGCAGAGCCCCAAAGGTCAACATATAACTTTCTCTATGCCTATTTTGGTCTCTCTGGTTCAGGAGTCATCTGGGAATTTTTCTTTAGGAAAAAAAAAAATAAAATATATATATATATATATATATATATATATATATATGTGTGTGTGTGTGTGTGTGTGTGTGTGTGTGTGTGTGTGTATAATACATACACACAAACACACATTTAGTTGTAGATGGACACAGTACCTTTGTTTTATTTTTATGTGGTGCTGAGGATCAGAACCCAGTACCTTGCATGTGCTAGGCAAGCGGTTTAGCACAGAGTGACACAATTCAGGCTGGGATTTTTTTTTTTTTTTTTTTTAAGTCAACTGCAGGAGTTCCCAATTCCTGTTACTGCTCTGGGCACATGCTTGGTGGTGGCACCCGAAGGTGGTTTTTCTTGTCTGGTGTTCACTGGGACCTCAGTAGTGGTGGTAGCGGCGGCTTTTCCTGCCAGGTGCATGAGAACAGGGGGGCTTTTCCCAGGAGGACGCACGCTTGGGGGACTCGGCGGTGCCAGGGGGCGCGTGTGGCACGTGGTCACTGCGGGGTGTGCATAAGGAGCCCAGCTATAGGCGCGGCTGCCTTTCCCGCCCAGGGTTCAGAGCAAGGCGACCTCTTTCCCTCCCAGAGCGTTTTCCACACACGGGGATTTCCTGATCCTGAGGCGCTAGTTTTGCATTTTCTTACGCTAAGCCGCTTCCCCTACTGACTCTGTGTCCTTTAAAACCCGAAGTCTTCTCCAATACACAGGTTTCCCCAAGCCAGTTTTTCTTTATTCTAATCATTTTTTTTTTAAGTTTCTTTATCGGCCGGTCACGCCCTCTCCTTCCTCTGTGTTGCCCTCCCCTTCGCTGGTGCTTCTGTAACTTGTTATTTCCCACATTCAAGTTTCTGACTTCGTGTGTGTAATTTTAACTTTTTTTTTTTTTAAACAGTTCAGTACCAACTTCCGGTGAGCTCCCTTCGTTTACCCACCTGGCTTTGCAGGTCCGACTCTGAGGGGATCCCGGAGCTGCCTCTTTCTTCCCATCCGCCGCCTTTTCTAGTCCACACTCAACTTGATCTCGCGAGATCAACGCCTGGGAGGTGATGCATCCTGAAAGCAAAATCTCCGTCAGCTCTCTGCCTCACTCACACTTGATCTCGCGAGATAAATGCCCGCGCGAGCCGGATACATCCTGTAAGCACAGTCCTGGTCAGGTCTCTGTAGAGAATACCTCTGACAGTTGTGATGGATACAACACGAGACCGAGCCATCATCACATCCCTATAATATCACACATCCCTATAATATTATGGCAGGAATGAGCCCTAAACAGGAGGAGGCCAGCTCCACTCACTCACTAGCCACCTATAAAAGGCAGGCCTAAAGCTCAGCCACACTGGAAAAGGCTTCCCTGACTCAGGCTGTGCAAAACCTTCCCATGCGTGTAAAAAAGTGCTGACTTGAGCCCAGGAGGGCAAGGAGAGATGACCGTGGTCCACTTCTTCCCTCCTAAGAGTAGGAAGTAATGGCAGCTCTTTGGTGCCCAGGTTATTTATGTCAGACTCTCTTTAGCGTGGAACACGGCCACTGGCAGAGAGGTGACAAACACCACTGGTGATTTGAACTGACTGGAAACAGCAGTGGTTTTAAGCAATAATCGAAGCAGAGCTTCTAATTCTATAACTGGATACTCCTGGAACTTCTCAGAAAAATATAAGAGGTGTCATTTAAGAATGACATTTTTTAATAGTTTCATTAAATAAGTCTGAGACAGTAGGTCATATAAGCCTGATAATTTGGGGGTTTCATGGGGGATGTTTTATATTATTAATAGGAGGTGCAGATTTTTAAAAGTTAGTTTAAAAGTCTGTAAACTTATTAATGTAAATAATATATAACATGCTGATGACTGTTTTAATGTAAGAAGTCCATTTTGAATTACTTAAAATTTAAAGGACAAGGACGCAACCACCTCTCACACACAAAAATTACTAATTATGAGTGATCCTTCAAGACGAATACACGTTGGTATATATTTCTACTGTGTAACATGTGCTCATGCCCTGACATTACTGAGTATTTGGGAGAGAAGTGGGTATCTTCAAAGCTTTTTGTGAACTTTATTGAGTTATAACTGACACATGAAAATTGTATAGAGCTATTCCTCAGTATTCATGGGTCTAATTTCCAGAGTTAAGTAACAATTAATAACAAGCAGTGAAATGCAAGCCAATTACATGGCAAGGTCACAAGTTTTCTTCAAGTTACTTTTGAAGTTTTCTTCAAATTACTTTTAAGGCAAATGGATAATCAGATAACTTATAGAAAAACAACAGGTGGTGGGCATACTTAACAATAAACAGATAGGAACAAAGGAAGCCAATTTAAAAAAATGTCAAGAAGGAAAGATTAATGGGACTACTTCTTGGCACAGACAACTGAGGGCATTGTAAAGTTAGGATTTATGGCCATAAGTTTCTTAATGTATCTCAGATGAGAAATTTCTTTAGCAGTGCAGGTGCAATAAGCTAAACACTGTCCAGCCACTGACACTAACACCCATATTGACAGAATGTCTCATAAATGAAGGCCCCATGAATAGGATGGCTACCATGACAGTTCTGGAAAGGATCAACTAGGGTCTAAAACTGTACCACCCAACATGTCAGAGGAATCAAATATCTGACTGGCAAAGGCTGCAGAAGTTGGACCCCAGTTCTCCTGATAAACATCCAATGGTAATAAATTTGGAGATAGTAGAGATAGCCCACTCTCTCTTGAGAGTGCTTTTAGCTTGAGATTCACTTTACTTTCACATGTAATAAGGTTCTCTTGCATGACTCTCTGGGTCTGGCTTTAAATTTTCTGTTGTGAAAGCATGAGAATCAAGGTTTGGAGCTTCAGATCCCCACTCTCCTGTGACACCAGAACTATCTCTCCTGTCAGTACCAATTCACAATGCTCAAGTTGCTCATGTAAAATGGCATATAACCAATGTATATCTTTCAGAATACTTTAAATCCCCACTATATTACTTATAATGCTATCTACTATATCATAACATACAGTGTAAGTGCTATGCAAAGAGCTTTTATACTGTATTATGTAGTGCATAATGACAAGAACAAAAGTCTGTACATATTTGACACAGATGTAATTCTTTTTCAAATATTTTAATTCTGTGGTTGGTTGAATCTAACAATGGATAATGAGGACTGACTGTATATTCCGGGTGTAAATATGATGACTTTATGGATGTAAACATTGTAAAATGATCCCTATAAACAAATATATAAGCACAGCATCCAACACCACACATAGTAACCATTGTGTGTCTCAACCATGTATGTGGTTTTGTGCCACATCAGCAGTTGAAATGGAAAGAAGTGAGGGGGTCTTCAAGAAAGACAATGATCATTAGCCCAGAGAATAGATTAGGTAGACACTGTGTTTAGTTTGGTCATTGTGGTTGACTAGCACACAGCATTAGTACTGGGTTTGAAAAGGCAAATGACTAAGCCACTATTAAAGTTGGATATGATACAAAAGGCTATCATTCACAGTCTTATATGAATTTTATGCTTTTATGCTACCACTTGGATCCCTGTGAGTATTTAACTTTGGCATTTCTGGTTTATAATCTCCCCAAAATGAATACATTTAGTGCATTGTCTTCAACCTGATAATGTTTACTGAGTTTGCCTAGGCAAGCCACTCCTAGACATAATGCAGGACAGAGCAAAGTACTGTAACATAGTGTTAGAATCAGCATAAATTAGAAATACTGACTTAAAATTCAATAATCTTAGATTAAAACAATGTTTAATGGATGTTACAAGTCTATATAATAGAAATAACTCTTGCTATCCAAATTGACTTGGATCTTCAGTTCAAATACCAAGAATTCAATGGCACATAAATAATGTGAAAGCAAAATAAATAATTCAAAGTGAAAGAAAAAAATCTCATATTGGTGAAATATTAGAGTTAGGAGGATCAATGATGTGTTTAAGAAAGTGCTCATTTTTTCCAAAACCAAAATTTCATGGAACATTCATATATGAATATTTAGACATACAGAAACAGTTAAATTGCTTCAGGAGGAAAAATGGGAATGCAAGAGAGAAGGAGAGGAAGAGATAATTTTTTTTTTAATTCGTGTAAATAAAAAAATTTCAGAGGCTGACACCTTCAGGCACGGCTTGATCAAGAAAATAAGTCAATTCCATCAAAACTCAACTCTGTCTTCATTTATCTCTATTATTTTGTTTTCTCTGTATTCATCTCATTCTTGGACATACATTTTTCTTTCATAGAGGTAAGGTGGCTAAAAAGGACTCAGGTTTACATTTTCACAACTTCAAGTTCAGAGATAAAGCAATTTCTTGTTCAAAAGTCCCAAAAGTATTTTCAGTAAGTTCTGATTGTATATTTCCCCATCCATGGAATAAACATTGAGACCAGGACATATGCTGTTTTGATGGGTCAGGCTCAAGCCACAAATACACACTGGGAAACTGATGTCAACTTCTCTCATGAGTCAGAGTACTATATCAGCTGAAAGATAAAGAAAATTTCCACCAAGAATTCTTTAAACTATATTAGGGGGAAAAGTGTGTATGGGGTGGGGGTGTTAGGTAAGAAAACAAAGTAAGTATTAAGCAAATAAATATTTACTACTGATACTAAGTTTAAAAGAATGAATCAAATTGCAACTGAAAGATTAAATGACAGTAGAACTAACCAGATATTTTCTCTAGCATATTTGGTCACACTTCATAAATAAAAAATAAATAAAAGGAAAATAATGGGTAATAAACACTGTATGAAAGAATAACACTGACATATATCTCCTGACTGGGTTAAGTCAAAGGTTATGGAGATAAGTAAGTCCACAGTCAAATATTATTAAACCAGTTTTTCATATTTGGTTTTGATTTAAGGGTACATCAGGAGAAATGATTTATTTTCTGTCCAGAAGTAATACATCAAATAGTTTTTTAATGGGACAAAAGAGGGATAAGAGAAAAAAATGAAAGAATCAGAGGAAGCATAGTGTTATTTACCAAAACTTATACAATAATTCTGCAAACTTTTTTTCTCCACTTGGCCGCTCTTATTAAATTCTGTCTGGTGGAAACACAAAGTCATGGAACAAAGCAAATCTGTGTCATCAAAACCAAGTAGCTGGATGCTGTGGCACCTGCCTGTAATTCCAGCAATTCCGAAGGCTGAGGCAGGAGGATTAAAAGTTCAAAGCCAGCCTCAACAACTTAGGGAGGCCCTAAGCCACTTAGTGAGCCCTGTCTCAAAAATTAAAAATAAAAAAGGCTTAGTGGTAAGTTCCCCTGGGTTCAATCCCTGGAAAGAAACAAACAAACGAACAAAAAATGGGCATTATAGTGGTAGAAATTAATGAGGTGATGGGGCAATCATAACAGGTAGAAAAGGGACCCAGTTCCACACTCACCCAGGTACTTCAGTGGAAAGCCTTAGAGGGAGCAGGGCAGAGAACATGAGGCAACTTCCTGTCATGTAAGGACCTCAGAAAGATTTTCAGTATATGAGTCAATAATGGAGGATGAGAAGCAGCCCAAAGTGGAAAACAGGTGCAACAATACTGGTAAATGTCAGAAAACCCCTAAAGATCTCAAGAATTTCTTCTTACTCTTGAGTCTGCTTATATTTTGAGGGTATTAAGGACTTTTTCATGCACTAATTGTGCTTTAAACAGCTCTTGAATTCTACCTTTTGGTTGATGAACACCTGAATGCTAAGACTGAGCTCTTTTATCATCTGCCTTAACTGATTTTCAACAAAGATAATATTTTTCATTCACTTATCTGCTACATGGGGAAGAAGCAGATCACCGACTCAGAACTCCCAGGTTCATCTTTGTCTCACACAGTTTTCTCTGAGTTCTATGAACAAAAGACCTGACAAGAATAATTAGAGTAGGAAAAGTTTATTTGGGGCTCATGGTTTCAGAGGTTTCTGTCCATGGGCAGCCAACTCCATTCCTTGGGGCCTGAGGTGAGACAGAAAATCATGGCAGAAGGGTGTGGTAGAGGAAAGCAGCTGGGGACATGGCATTAGGGAGCAGAGGGAGAGAGTCCCACTCAACAAGGACAAAACATATATCCAAAAGTTTTGCCCCCAGGGTCTGACCTCCAAACACACCCTAACTATCTATGGTTACCAGCCACTTAATCCATAACAGAGTATCAATGCACTGATTAGGTTCAGACTGTCATAACCCAATCAATTCATCTCTAAACTTTTTGCATTGTCTCATATATGAATTTTTGGGTGACAGCTCACATCTAAACCATAACATTTTTTATGGATATTTTGGGTTCATATGATGATAGAACTTTAGAATGATTAAAAACATAATACTAATAATAAATGTTAAAATCCTCTAAAGCATCAACTTATTTGATTGCAGAAAATCCAAGAAAACTCAAGAATTCAAATACACATCCCAAAACAAAAGGAAAGAATGAACCAAAAAAATACAGCTAATGAGACATTGTGGCATCATTCTCCTGCAGTCTCAGCTACTTGGTAGGCTGAGGCAGGAGGATCACAAGTTCAAAGCCAGCCTCAGAAACTTAAAACCTCAGCAACTTAGTGAGACTCTGTCTCAAAATAAAAAGTAAAAAGCACTGCCCAGTGGATTCATTCTCCAGTGCCTCTCCCTGCTAAAGAGAGAGAGAGAGAGAGAGAGAGAGAGAGAGAGAGAGAGAGAAGAAGAAGAAGAAGAAGGAGGAGGAGGAGGAGGAGGAGGAGGAGGAGGAGGAGGAGCCGCCAGCCAAACATGTTGAGTGTTTCAGAGGAAGTCAGCAGTGCAAGAATAGAGTGACACTTGTAACCAACTACATGAAGGTCGCTGGGTTTGGACAAAAGCAGTTTCAATGGCATATAGAGCAAAAAGAGAGGCTTTCATAAGATTAAAGGAATATAAGTGAAAACTAGAAATTTATTGATAGAGAAAACTCTTTCTAGAAGTTCAGTCTTAAGTGAGAGCTGAGAAATAGAGCAAATGCAGAAAAGCAACATACAATGAATGGAAAGATGTGGTTTATCTTGCTGATATTTTGTCATTTACTGTTGCCTTTTTAGGAAGGGGAGGTAAAAGCTATTTTATACTATGATGGAAATGGTCCAGTAGAGAGAGGGAAGACTGAGAAGAGAGAAGAGATGGCTGGAGTAGGGAAATATTTGAGGAAGTTGTAACAAGTGGAAGAAAAAAAAAAAGGTAAAGTTATATTTCTTCTACTAGGAAAATGACTGATAAATAAATATAGGAAGCAACATGCATTATTAAAAAATAGTAATCTATCTTCTTTTTATTTAATTGATAGGGTCTGAGGCACATGCAGGTAGAGATAGCTAGTTTCTAGAAATGAAAGAAGACATTGGCAGGAGAATTTTTAAGACTAAACATGCAGATTTGGGACAGTCCAGGCAAAGGTCACAGTTAAAACCATCACATTAATGCTATAATGAAAGAAGAACCAAGGAAATGAGTAGAAAAGATGAGAATAAATGATATTTGAAAAAGACAAGAAATACATAAGTACACAAAGACCTGGGAGGAGATGAAAAATACCACTATAGTTGAAAGACAAGAGATGAGTTAAGGAATTCTACGTACTGTCTTTACAGCCTTTGCAGTATAGGCCCGTTAGTTACAGAACACCCACTCTGAGGAACCCACCCTGACTTTCTGGGCTGTGACAGATATTTCTACTACATGCCACATTAGGACCTTGTCCTCATTTCTACTGAAATCCTCATTCACTCAACTCAAACTGTATATTACCAGTCTGTCCTGGTATCTTCCACAGGATTCTTTCCTGGTACCTAGCCCAGGATTTCTAAATGGAGACAAGCAGAAGGGGATTTCTGTTTTGTTCAATTCACAGTCCTTCCATATCACCTTGATAAATATTTTGCACCTCAGAGGTATCCAGTACAATCTTGAAACAAATAAGATATAACTTGAAAATTAAAAAAAAAACACAACAGGGTTTTGTTGTGCATTTTATAGCTGTCTTTGCTTAATGTGTTATCACTTTTCACATGATACTCTGCTCACAGTAGCCTTTCTAAAAGTACTTTGTTATTTTATAAACTTTCTTTTTAAATGTTTCCTAAATCGCATTGAATAACAAAGTCAATTATGTGTAACTCATTTAATTAAATTGGCAATGAAAATGAAGTGAATAAACAGTCAGCAGAAAAAATAAATATGCTATAAAAGAAGGATTCAAGTTTATATTTTGTACAAAGTAAATATAATAAACATTGTTCAAATAAGATGGAATGCATGGCAAAGAAGATGTCTCCAAATTTCTCTAATGCTTTAAGTGAAATGAGGAAATCATTCATATGGTAACTTGATTTTACTTATGTATATGGAAAATATTGTAATTCAAGTTTAATGATATGAATTTATGACCATCTTATATGTGATTTTTTTCAGTAGAGTAAAACAAATAGACCTCATTGTTATTAATTTATCTTCGTATATAAGTACATAAAATACATATTATCATGAATTAAAACACTTATTGTTAAATATGTAATGTTTTATTTAAAAGCCACAAATTGAAAAAAGACATGGTATACTCTTCTCTCTAATTTAAATTCAGATGTTACAAATGCTAGATTCTCCAATATTAGGAGTTACATTAAAAAAAAATGCCCTTTGTCAGACAAGATTGGTTATGACCCACTAATATAATTTGAAAGAACAAAAGCAGAAGATTTATGTGGATGGAGAAAACACACACACATGAGAATATATGTCAGAAGCATGATTTTCAAAAACACTCAAAGATTAATGTCCATGAGCAGGAAAGTGAATGGAATGTCTTAGAATGATTCTTTGGAGAATCACTTATAGGTTGTCCTATAGCCTGTACTACATAATCAGGAAAGAAAGTCTTCCCTCTGCCTGCAGAATTTATTGCTAGTTGGTAACTTAAGCAGAGTGCTTGCAAAAGGGAGCAAATTTATTTTGGGGGAGGAGCCACTTGGTGGGTAAAGGATCTGTGGAGAGTAAAGTACCCTGAGTCTCTCAACCTACAAAATATAGGAGAAACTGAGGGAGTTCCAACTAGGAGCAACATATTGAGGGACTTCACTCACACAGAAAAGACTTCTTACTTGGGAAATAACCAGAGTTCTACACAGGTTTGCCAAACTCCAGCCAAAACCACCATAAAGAAAATCTTACCAATGGGTTCAGACATCCTTACCCAGAGAACAGTAGCATTTCCACTCAAGAAAGTAATCTTTTAGGTAAAGAGACATGCCCAGCTGCAAAGCAAACCTCCACTAGTTACCCATGAACACAGACATAAATGATGAGCACAAAACTATTTAATATTTGAACCATGAAATTGAAAGACAATGATGAATACAGAGCACAGATCATGTAAGGGGTTTAGACTCAATGTAAAGAACAAGGAAGAACTTAGGATTCTAACTAGTCTCTTCAGCAAAATCAAGATCGTGTAGTCTACCTTCAGAGAAAGTACACTACTATGAAATTGAAAAATGTCATCTGAGACATATTTCATAAAAATTATAAAAATAAAAAAAATTTTCATAAAATTATAAGTTTTAAAAATTTTTGTGAGCTATTTGTAATTCTGGCTGTGATGCTACAGCTTGTAGCATGGGAATTGTCCCAATGAAAACTAGCAGGTAAGTGCTATAAAATACAAAATGAATCTTTCAGAAAGCATAGAAGGGCTGTTAAAGCAGTGAGGACACGAGGAGCCAGGCCCTGAAGAGAAGGGACTCTCACTGAGCTGAGCCCAACTTCCCTCACACAGCTTTGGAATATTTACTTTTTGGGGGTACATGGTTGAGACACAGGATGATGAACAGCTTCTGGGAAACAAGAAACCAGAGAAGATGCTGTCAAGAATTCTCAGGCAAAGAAACAAACATTGGAACTCAGAGAAATGAGGGTAACAAGAAGCTTCTCATAGAAAGTAGGCAGCACAAAGAAATTAACAAAATATTTGGCATACATTTTCAAGAAATTTTTAAGATGCACAGTGCAAAATGTTATAGTCATAAAGAAAGTGGAATGCTACAATATTGAACACAAAAACACTACAATTTATTGTTCACCAAGAATCCTAGTAAATACTCTATACTTCTATCTGGAGCACCTAGGAGATTACACACTCAGATTAAAAATAAGACTTACAAATACTGCCTCATGGTCAGTTTAGAAATTTCTTAGTCCTTAACTGGACGTGGGCTATCTATCCTTCCTTTTTTTGACTACCAAAGAATGGAGTAAATTTTCTCTAGAGGAAGAAAAATGAATCAACCATAGCTTCTATGCTTTTGTTTTTAAATTCATGTTTTTATTTACTTATTTTTTTTACATTTTCATATTTTTATTGATGCATTATAATTATACATAATGCTGAGATTGTTAGAATATTTGTACATGCACACAGTATAACAATATTACTCGGTCAATAACATACCCCAGTATTCGCCGCCCCTGTTCCTTTCCTCTGTTCTACTGAATTTCCTTTGATTTTCATGAAAGCCTGGACCTACTTCCTTTCTTTTCCTTTCATCTCTCTAGCTTCCACATATGAGAGGAAACACAGAGCCCTTGGCTTTTCACAGTTTGACATATGAGTGTTCTAATATGTTCTAACATAGTGTTCTCAAAGTCCATCCATTTTCCCACAAATGACATAATTGCAATCTTTCTTAGGGCTGAATAAAATTCCACTGAGCATATATAGACCACATTTTCTTTATCCACTCATCTGTATGGACACTTAAACTGATTCCATAATTTGGCTATTCTTAACTGTGCTGGTATAAACATGGTTATACATATATCATCAGAGTATGCTGGCTTTAATTTTTTAGTATAAATAATGAGGGGAACTTTAATATGTTTAGGATAAATAATGAGAAGTGGTATAGTTGAGTTATTTGGTGATCCCATTCCATTAATTTCCATAGTAGTTATACAAATTTAAAATTCCACCCATAGTGTAAAAGAGCTCCTTTTCTCCGTATAGTATTTATTATTGTTTGTATTCTTGATTTCTACCATACTGACTGGCATGAGATGAAACTTTAGTGTAGAATGATTTGCATTTTCATAATTGTGAAAAAAGTTGAATATTTTTTGTTGGCCATTTGTATTTCTTCTTTTGAGAAGTGTCTGTTTAGTTATTTTGCCCATTATTAATTCCTTTCTTTCTTTCTTTCTTTTTTTTTTTTTTTGGTGTTACATTTTTCAGTTGCCTTATCCTCTGACAGTAGAGTTACCAGCAATGATTTCCCCCCAATTCTGTAGGTTCTCTTTTTACAATCATCATTGTTTACTTTGCTGTTTAGAAGCTTTTTAATTTGATGTCATTCCATTTATTAATTCTTGGCATTATTTCCTGAGCTTTAAGATCCTATTGAGGATGTTGGTGTCTGTGCCCATATGTTGGAGTGTTAACTCTACATTTTCTTCAAAGAATTGCATAGTTTTCTGGTCTAATTGCTAGGTCTTTGATCTATTTTTAGTTGACTTTTGTTCAGGGTAGTTCTAATCTTGTAAGAATCTAGTCTCCTTCTTTTACCTATGAATAACCAGTTTCCCCAGCACCATTTGTGGAAAAAGCTATCTTTTTGCCAACATGTGATTTTGTCACCTTTGTCAAGAATCAGATGACTGTGTTTGTCATCTGAGTGTGTTTGTCTCTGTGTCTTCTTTTCTGTTTCATTGGCCTGTGTCTATTTTTATGTCATCATTATGTAGTTTCTGTTACTATAACTCTGTGGTATAATTTGAAGTCAGGTACTGTGATTGCCTTTTTTCGCTTAGAATTACTTTGGCTATGGGGTCTTTTATTCTCCCAAATGAATTTTAGTACTGTTCTTCTGAAAAGAGTGTCATAGGTATTTGCATGGTGTTTTTGGATTGCCTTGAATCTGTATAAATGCTTTTGATGATATTAATTCTACCTGCCCATCAACATGGGGTTTTTCCCATCTTCTTATGTCTTCAATTTCTTCAGTGTTCTATACTTCTCATTACAGAGGTGTTTCACCTCCTTAGTTAGATTTATTTGTAAACTCTAAAAACTTTTTTGAAGCTATTGTGAATATTGTTTTCCTGATTTCTTTCTTGGCAGATTCATTATTGGTATATACAAAAGCTATTGATTTTTGTATGCTGATTTTGTAACCTACTACCTGCTGAATTTTTTATTAGCTCAGACAGTCTTCTGGGGGAACGTTTTAACCTTCTAAATATAAGATCAAATCATCTGCAAACAATGATAATTTTACTTTTTCCTTTCCTATTTTCACCCTTTTATTTCCTCCTCTTGCTTAATTCATTTGGCGAGAATGTCTAGTACTATATAGAAGAGAATAGGTGAGAGTAGACACACGTGTTCGGTATTTTTACATGAATGCTTTCAGTTTTTTCCCATTTACTATGATGTTGCATAGCATCTACACTTCTTATATCAAATAACTGGTATTTAGCAAATTCAATTACTTGCCAGGAATAGTAATTGAATATTACTGATGCATATATATACAAACATAGAAGAATTAATACATATTATATATACCATATTTTTTATATATATATATACACACACACAGACATGTGAAGAGTGAAATAGAGAGCAAAAATAGAAAAATAGAATATAGGTGATATAGATATTGTACTTTAATTAGAACCTATTATCATTATTTCAAGGAAACATGATAAAATATAATAATTCACTGATAATCAGACTTTCTACTTAAAAAAATAACAAACAAGGAGAAACTGCAGAAATGAAGACTAACATCTGAAATTAAGAACTCAACAAGTTTAACATCAGATAAAGGACTTAAAGAAATGAAAAGTAAGTAATATCCTGCATTGACATTACACATAAGATGAAAGACACATGAATGACTATAGAGAATTATGAGTGTGGTGAATGTATTTCCAGTATGTGTAATTTGAGTCTCAGAGAAGGCAGAAGAGAAAGACTGAGAAAAGTAATGCTTAAGACAATGATGACTATATTTTGCCAAAATTGATCAAAGGCTTCAATCTATAGATTTGATAAATTTTAGGAACCAAACAGAATAAATCAACAGTAAATAATGCATTTTGTGTCATATTAATATTTTAATATTGCTTAAAGATAAAAGGATATTCTTTAATACAAGGAAAAAATATCTATTAATATTTATTTTCTTCTTAGTACCGAGATCTGAACTCAGGGTGCTTGACTACTGAGCCACATCTCCCACCTTTAAAAAAATGTTTTATTTTGAGACAGGGTCTCACTAAGTTGCTTAGGGTCTTGCTAAATTGCTGAAGCTGGCTTTGAACTTGCAATCTTTCTATCTTACTCTCCCCAGTCACTGGGATAACTATTTTTTTTAATATTTTATTTTTTAGTTGTAGTTGGACACAATATCTTTATTTTATTTTTATGTGGTGCTGAGGATCAAACCCAGGGTGTCTCATGTGCCAGGTGAGCACTCTGCTGCTGAGCCACAACTCCAGTCACTAATAACTATTTCTTTTTTAACTAGCAATATTAAGGCTAAGAGCTGAGTCTTTAGTATAAAAACTAGAACCAAGAAGACAATTAAATAACACCTTTAATTGAAAGAAAATACCCATTGATCCCAAAATCTCTACTCAGTGAATTAGCGTTTGTAGGCAAATAAAACTAAGACAATTTTCATCATTAATCTTTTTTTTTCTTTTTTTTTTGGTGCTGCTGGAGATTGAACCCAGGGCCTTGGGCATGTGAGTCAAGCACTCTACCAACTGAGCTAGATTCCCCAGTTCCCTCATCATTAATCTTATTCTGAAGGAAAAAAAAATAATAATTGGGCAAAAGAATGTTCTTCCATACAGAAATGGAAGATAGAAGGAATAGTGATTCAAAAGATAGTTAGGTAAATCTAAGTGCAAACTAACTGCATAAATGTTAATAATTTTAAAATATAAAATGTAGAATTTATATGCATAAAATTGCAAAAGAAGGATAAATGGAATTCTTTTGGACACAGGAATTAGTTCATATTAAACAATGTTAATTCAAGAACAATTGTTCTAACATCAGGAAGCCAATGATAAAGGAGTAGGCAAATCCATCATTAGTAAGAAGAAAACAGTATAAAATACTAAATGCAAAAGAAGGAAAACAATAGAAAAGGAACATAAAAGAGGTTAGAAAGGTTGAAACTGAATAATAAATGTATATAACTGGCATACTCCCAATAAATGGGAGTGGATAAAACAGTAACAACAGACTTAGTGGATAAAACAGTAACAACAAAACACACTGTGTTTCTTGGGAAAAGTACATGTAAACATGAGTGTGCAGAAAGTTAAAAAGAAAGAATATAAGATGATATATACCATACAAATAAGTACTATAAACAATAAGAGGTGATTTTGTTATATTAACACAAATCCATTTGACATTAAAGTCAAAAGCATTACTAGAGATAAAGTAGCAAGGTTTTTGTATTATGTATTAGAATGTGTATTAGATTTTTATTTCTATTTAACAAGTTATTTCTTTGTAACAAAAAACATGCCAATTTTAATTTTTCTCAGGGTTTCCAGGGAGCAGGAGGCTCAAAGTGAGAGAACAAATTCTCTGCTCTAAGGTCTACCGGACTGCTACCAAGGTCTTGCCTGGACAGCATGCCCTCTCATCCCATCAAGGGACCCAAATAAAAGAAAAGTGGCCATAGTTTTTGTTTAGAGGTATTATTCACTGAATATGGGTTTCTGGGTTGAGAGGTACTTTGTTTTAATTAAAGGTGTCATTGAAGTAAAAGTGGCTAGTGAAGAACCCATTCACTCATGATGTTGATAGAATTCCTTTCCTTGTGACTATGCAAACAAGGGCTCTGGCTTCTCACTGGCTGCTGCCTAGAAGATACCTGAGGTTCCAGAGGCCTCCCATAATTCTGTGCCAGCTAGCTCTATGCATGGGCAGTTCACAAAATGGCAATTTACAAAGAATTTTAAGCAAGAGAATCTTTCTCTATGTTGCTTTAAAAATGGAGGTGGATCTTATATAACATAATCCAATCATGGAAAGGACAGGCCATTGCTTTTGTTTTTGAGTCCTACCTCAAGGAGAATAGATTATATATGAGGTAAGACTTGGGGGTGGAGATCACACAAGCCATCTGAGAAGTTTGCCTACCATAGAAGGATTCAAAAATTTTTGTGCACCTACAAATGTATTTTCACAATTAAAAAATAAAAGAACAGTCAGGCACGGTGGCAAGCACCTTTAATCCCAGTGGCTAAGGAGGCTGAGGCAGGAGGATCAAAAGTTCCAAGCCAGCCTCAGCAAAACCAAGGTGCTAAGCAACTCAGTGAGACCCTGTCTCTTATTAAAATACAAAATAGGGCTGGGGATATGGCTCAGTGGTAGAGTGCCCCTGAGTTCAATCCCTGGCACTCCCAAAAAATAAAAATAAAGAAGGAAAAAAGACAAATACAAAATCATGTGGAAAGGTTTTAATTCACATCTTTCATCATGAAAGAATTCTCAATGAATATAAAATTATGAAATTAAATATAAAGCATAAGATATAAAATATCTACTGTCTCTAGAACTGACTTCAGTTACATAACAATTTATATGATATGATTATATATCCTATTATGGCAATATGAAGAAGGAGCAGAGCAGGGTAACTGGAACAAGGAGACACAAGGAGACATGAAGAAGGTCCTGAAATGCTTGGAAATAACATTTCTTAACAGCAAATAGATCACAGAAAAAATAAAAATGAAAGTTCAAAATTAATTTTTTCATTGAATTATATTGAAAATATAATACATATATAAGATATGAAAAAGAATCCTCCTTGGAGAACATTTACCAAAATATATACATTATAGAGAAAAGGCTGAAAAGCAATGATGTCAATTTCCATTTCAAGAAATTATCAAAAGAAGAACAAAAACCCACATGATGCATAAGGGAAGAAATAATGGTAAGGTTCAAGGACCATAAAAAAGAAAACAGTAGCACAATAAATAAAATTAATAAAGACAAAAGATTTTACTTGGAAGATTAAAGTTCATAATCCACCAACAGAAGTGAAGAAAAGATGACACATAAAACCACAAAAACATAATGTTTTTCTGGACCTTGGAGTCCAATACATGAAATACATGTGTGACAGTTAAAAGATGCTATAAAGTTGACAGGGTTTTAATAACTTTCCCTTTCGTAATCTGCATAGTGGGTGCACCAGGTGTGGTTTTATTTGATAGAATTTCACAGGGTTAGACACTATTTTTTAATGCTTTTCTGTATAGATATCATGCCTCCATAAAATTATTATGTAAAACTGTAATGAAATAACAAAAAAGAAAAAATTTTAAAAGCGAAAAATTATGGCTAAGAACAATAACACATCTACATTTATACTGTTTTTAAAGGTCTTGACTGATTGCTATCAATTTCAAATAGCCATTGTTTAAAAGTTTTAAACTGTTTGCTTTAAACTTGAAAAATGGCTGAAATGTAAATGCATTAAAAAAAATACCAAATTGACCTCTGCTATGGTTTGGACCTTGAATATTCCCCAAAAGTACACATGTTAAAGGCTTGCTTCCCATAGTGGCACTTTTGGGAGATGTTGGAATTTCAGGAAGCAGAGACTGGTGGGAGGTCCTTAGATAATGGGGTGTGCCCTTTGAATGGTATTATGAGACCTTGGCCCTTTCCTCTTCCTTAATTTGTTTCCTGTCCAGGAGGTAAGTAGTTTACTCTATCACATGCTCCCCATGGCCACCAGAGGCACATTCCTTGATTGGAACTTCCAAAAACTGTGAGCCAAAATAACCTTTTCTCCTTACAAGTTAATCTTATCAGGTATTTCAGTATAGTAATACACAACTGACTGTTTTAATCAGCTTTTTCATTTCTGTGACTGTTATGGGCCAGGCTATAAAGGCAATGACCAAACAGACTCCATTTTACCATGAGACTCCATGTCCTGCAAAGAATGCGTCTCCCATGGGAAAGCCCCACCTCTGTACCCATCAACAGTTGCTTAGCATAGCATGTTTGAAAACACAAAATGGCAATTCTTACACAATGTAAAATTGTTCTCTGTTTGGTTCCCATTTTCCTTGGACAACGTACCCTGTCAGAGATTGATTGTCAAGACGTTAGTAACCATTCTTTAACTTGTACTCAACTAGGGACTCTCCCTTCTGCTGATGACTTTAGATTTCATGACATTTGTTTGTGGGTTTGAATCAAACAGACACTTATGATTAATATGGTTTTAGACTATAAAAGGTGTACTCAAACCTCAGGAGGAGGTCAAAGGTTATAGACTTGCAGCCTGCCCCTTGGTCCACCAGCTGGTGGGTCTGGATAACTGGTTGGTGAATAAAGTTTCTATCTCCTGCTTTAAGTTTGATTTATTGCAATCTAACCATAACATAACCAAAAGACCTCACAAGAACAACATAGAAGTGGAAAATTAGGGGGATGGGGTGAGGACTCATGATGTCAAAGGTCCATAGATGGCCAACTCCATTCCTTGGGGCCTGAGATGAAGTAAAGCATCATGATGGAAGGGCTTGCTGGAGCATCTCAGGACATTACCAGGAAGCAGTGAGAAAGATAATGTGCAGCCCACAAAATATATATTCCAAAGGCACAGACCCAATAACCCACCTCCTCCAGCTACACCCTACATGCCTTCAGTTCAGCACCCAGTTAATCCTATCAGTGAATTAATTCACTGACTGGGTTAAGGCTCTCATAACCCAATCATTTCACCTCTAAACCTTCTTGCATTGCCTCAAACAGGAGATTTTGGGGGATACCTCATATTTAAACCATAACACTGACTAACACATGCTCTAATAATAAAAAAAAACATTTCAAGACATTGAAATGACAAACAACATATCTTTCTTGAATGATGTATTCAATCACAAAGACATCAAAGTCATCAGCCCATTTTCTTGTCTAAATTTTACTAAATCCCCCAAATTTGGTAACTTTTTCAAAGAGTAAGAAAGAATGAAAAGTTGATTCCTTTCTAATTTACTTTGTTAGCATAGCAAGACTTTTTAAAAATATATATATATATTTTTAGTTGTCAATGGTCTTTATTTTGTTTGTTTGTTTGTTTGTTTCTTTCTTTCTTTATTTGCAGCACTAAGGATCACACCAAGGCCTCACGCATGCCAGAAAAGTGCTCTACCACTGAGCCACAACTCCAGCCACCTAGCAAGACTTTTAAAGCAAAATTCAACAAAGCAAATTACGAAAATTAAAGACCAACACACTTGTGAAAATCCACGTAAATTTTTAAAATTTACCTTGAGTGAAGGAAGTTAAAAAACCTTCACATTGAAAAAAGTCAACTGAATATAAGGCAAAATGAATTAATAAAAATGCTCCCCCTAAAAATTTCAGATACAATTTTATAATTCTAAGAATATTCAGAAAATTCTAGGAATGTTAGGAAGAATAAAATTCAAGTACCTACAAAAGAAAATACAAATCATGAAGATGGAAAGTCTGTATGGCTATTAAATAATACTATTATTGATATGGAATTCAGTTTTCTGATATCTTGGCATGTAAGAGTGAGAACAAAATAAAACATTTTTAGAAATTCAGTGATTTGCAAAGTTTGACTTTTAAAAAATAATACCTGCACCTCTGATGGTGAAAATTTTAAAAAGGGAAAGTACATGAAAGTCAAGCAATACAAAATATATATTTATGTAATGTAGTTTGTCAGATTTATAGCAGATCCAGAAAGCAAGATTTGTCAGATAAATGGAAAGATAAATATTCCAGCAGATTGGATTATAATGAGATACCATTTCTTCAACATCATGATAACAAAGTTAATTAAAAACCACTATTAAAAATGAAACATACCAACAAACAAATTTTAAAAAAGGGAACAGATAAACCACAAGAAAGTCATGATCCTAAAATGAAACAAACTGAGTTATAGACTGAGCAAATTCGATGAAACAAATAATTCTAACTGGTCTGTACCTTAAGATTGCTTTTCAATTTTTGTGGACATTATCATATTTCTTGTTGTGAATAATATTCATAAAATAATAATCCTCTCAGTACTTTTAATTTACTTCAATTTTTAGAATTAGCTTAAAGCAAAGCATCAAAGTTTTAATTATAATTAGAGAAGAGTGATAAAGATGGATTTCTCATTTCCCGTTGCACATGCTGGGAACTTGACAGAGTAGTTCAATTTGATTCTTCAAGAAATAACTGTTGAAATATAGCACTTAAAGCTCAAAAATAAAATACTACTAACAATACTAATAAAAGTAAAAACAATGATGACAAAGAGATGGAGAATTGGCTTCATTCATTAAATTTTTTGTTGTGGGGGGAATGGAATCTATTGAAAGTCATTGATAAATCAATTAGAAATGTCTGAATATTTATTATTGTCATGGTGACCTCCAATGGAAATAGAATTGATTGATTTCTGAGGAATGGATTGAAATGAGCAAGGATGAAATTCATTACTTCTACTTTTGTAACCTTCAGTATTGCTTACATCTCTTACTTTATACTCCAGATAGAATAAAAATAAACAATTATAACCTAGTTGTATCTATTTAATATGATACTCCTTATGTTGAAATCTCTCTGTAGTATGCTAAGCCTCTAAATACCTGCATTCAAGTGAGAGACAGGTTTCTAAGAATCTTCTGAGCCACGCACAAAGCTCCGTTTTGCTTTTTGAGCTTTCTACAACTTAACTACATTAATACTAATTATGTCCTCTAGTTATCTAAAAGTAACTTCCTTCTCAGACTTCTCTTTCTGCCAGTATTTCTTCCTCCTATATCTTTTGTGTTAATTTATATTTAAAATGTTCTATACCTGTTAGATTATTTGCTTATCCCTCTTAGGAACTTCTGATAAAGATATTCCATTACTTCTGTTGTAGTTGAGAGAATGATGCTCAGAAAGCTTAAATGACATATTCAGTTGAAAAATAGAAAAGCCAGCATTTGAACCCATGCTCACTGGCTCCAGAACCCATTCTCGTAACTACTGTATTACTTTATTATGAGCTGAATACTTAGTTTATAATACATTTTATATCATCCACATCTTTCATATGATTTTGTCCTTGTGTAACAGTCATATTTTATATGAAACTTTGGTCATCTCTTTTTGATATATTTTTACCCTATTCAGCCAAGGAAATTAAACAAAAATGGCTAAGGCAGCAAAACTTGGTTTAGGCATGGTGGCGCACGCCTCTAATCCCAGCAGCTCAGGAGACTGATGCAGGAGGATACCGAGTTCAAAGCCAGCCTCAGCAAAATCGAGGCACTAAGCAACTCAGTGAAACCCTTTCTCTAAATAAAATACAAAACAGGACTGGGGATGTGGCTTAGTGGTCAAATGCCCCTGAACTTAATCCCTGATACACTCCTGCTAGCCCTACCACCACCACCCTGCCAAAAAAAGAACTGTGTTTCTCAAGTTAGACTGATCTTTTTCAAATGGCAGCTCTACTGACCTTGTGTAGTCCCAGTTTATCAGTCAATCATTGGTCCTAATTTTGCATGAGATCTATCTCACAGGTCCCTTGCAAAGTTGCAAGATAAGGTATGTGCCCAGAATGGCACAGTTAATTAATTGTTGCTTATCTTTCCTTTTGTGGCACACTGCCAATATTTGTTGATGTCCTCAGGGTGATATATTCAATAGGCACCTTTCATTGTTTCCCAGAGACAGCATGTTGGTTTGGTATCTGAGAGTAATCACATGTCATACTGACAAACTATACAAGGTGCACATTGATTATGTTACAAAATGAATAAAATTGAGTATTTGCTTCATTTATTTCACTTTCTCTCTCTTTTCTTGTGTCCCTTCTCATTCCCAGACTTCATGAAAAAAAGGAAGAAATTGCTCTCTGGTGCCACACCACCTTCCTTTTGAACAAGTCAGTGGATCTCTCCTTCCTCAAAGAACCAGAGACTGTTTGCATTGGATGGGAACTCAGAAGGTTTTCTAGTAAAACTCTTTAGTTGCTGGACAAGAAAAACAAGACTGTCCTCAACAAGTGTCATTCCCTGACACCACCCAAAGATGATATCCCTACTTCCCACTTTCTCTACATCAGTTCAGTTTCTAATACAGTCACTATCTAGAATATTAAGTAATTTTTTTTTTAATTTAAGAAATGAAACAAAATGGGGAGTTGTGCTTGTTTTGTAACACAGATGACAGGAAGAACATCATTTTATAATATGCATATAAATTTGCATTTTAGAGGGACTCACTGTTTTAAGAAATGGATGAAAGATTCCTAGACTGTCTTTCCTTGACAAAGTTCAGGCACATTTACACATGTGATTTTACTTACAATCTCAGAGTGTTTATAGCATCCCTTGGCTCATTTATGGACCTCAGATTCAAAACCCATGGCCTGCAACTGTTATGAAAGCAAGTATCTGCCTGTATTGCCCTTTAACATCTTTTAGATAAAAACATCAAGTACAGGTTATTACTTTGGATCTGAATACACCATTTCTCTAGAACTGCACAAAGGGTTTTATAATATCTGGTTAATGAACGGAAACCTCAAGCTGGCTTGATCTAAGGGAGAAGTGTATTAGAGATACATTTCTGGTAATGAACAGCCTTGTAGATCTCAATAACAAAAGAGTCATACATGCACAACATTTGCGTTATTATCCCCTCGTGTTCTCCCAAAGCACACGTTGGCCTTCTTGCCTCATTTATCTCAGCAGACTTAAAAACACCCTCATGTGCCCACATGATAGCTTGTCAGTGAACATCAAATAATTTACAGGAGGAATGCCAAGGAGCATCAAGAGTAAAAGTGAACTTTGGTCCCTATCCTAGAAATTTTGGAAAATTAAAACACCTTGCAAGTGTTGGGGTTTTTTTTTGTTTTTGTTATGGGGTTCGTTTTTTGTTTATTCTTGTTGGTTTTAGAAGAGTCAAAGAAAACACAGATGTGTTTACCACATTTGAATAAAGCATTGTTAGTAAGAGGATTGCTACAATTTTTTTTATTTGGGATGCTGTGGGCCTGACTGATGCAAAGGAAAAGATGAGGTGAGGATTCCTGGATGGATGGTACCTGGAACATTCCTCTTCCTTTTGTGTTTAGAGGATGTCAAGATAGCCTCTTAGCCCTTTTTATCAAACTTCATCCATTCCATTTACCTTAGAGACAGGTCAAGAGAAAATCCTGTGAACTCTAACAGTATTGGACGATGTGAATTAACATGAAAATCAGAGCATGAGCTTCATATGAAGAACTAGCAAAGTGGGCTGGGGATACAGGTTCATGACTGAGCAGTTGCCTGGCAGATGCATGGCCTGGGTTTGATACTCTGCACTGTAAAACAACAACAACAACAACAACCAAAGAACAAAGAGACAGAAAACAAGCAACGCCAAGAATCCAACAGATGAATATATAGCAAATTAAGTTTGATATCTATTGGTTTACCAATGATCCAAATAATAGTAGTACCTTCAGGAACTTTCCTTTAAACATTTCTCATGTCTACCATGTTCAAGTAAATAAAATAATTTGCATGGATTTGTTTTCCAAAGTGATATCATTACCATGTTCCAATTTGAAATTCACATTAATCCTATAAAGTCAGTAAGATAGGTTATATTTTTCTTTCAGAAATAGACTAGAAAATGTTGCTTTAATTTATGCTGAAATGTTCTGAAGATTTATTTCCTTATGACTTTAAGTTATATCAAATGAAATTATCATAAAATTATTTTATAACCCTATTATTTCTTTTTATAGGCACAGAGAATTCAGAATGTTTAAAATGGAACAAAATAGACATTATAGTAAACATCTCTGGGAGGATAGAGAATAATTTCTTTCAGTCTTATTCCAAGGAGTTGCAAACCTAAACCCTAATTAGTAGATCAGTTATTATTCAGATAGAAATAGTGCCAAGAGGATTAGAACATATTTGACACACATGCTGATACCACCTCTCCCTCATTTGTGGCAGATATTCTAATTGATTAAGACAATCTTTTTTGCAGATCTCTCATATAGTGCCATGGTCCAGTGCAACACACCCAACCACCATTTATAGATGAGAGTTTTCAAATTAGATGAAACCAAGTGGTCATTCATTAAATAAGTGAAAGTTTGCAAAATTTATGTAGTTCTCACACTGTATAAGCCACCTCCACTGCAGGGAGAAGGAAAATATATCTTAAAAAGTTGTTATAAATATGGGTTTTGTGAATGTAGACATTGTAATGGAGAATAAAATCAAAGGAGTTACAGAAGTTTTTCTTTTTGAGTGTGTGCTTTTTAGTGAAGTCCAATAGAACAATGAACATATGGGTAAACCTACCTATTTTGCTCTCTAATTGCATATGGCGCTAGCAATTACCATGTAGCTTCCACAGCACACTGATAATCAGAACTTAGCATAATAAAATAGATCTATTTTTCCCTAGATTAAATTGAAGGGCTATCACAAATACATACTATGAAGATGTTCAATTTTTTGCCATAAGAGAAATAAAGACAGAGCAGCTGAAGGTAGCAGATGAGATAAATCACCCTCTAACATTTTCATATTAGGGACCACACCTCTCAACTGCAAATTGAACGAGGTCAGCTATGGTCACAGAACACATACAACAGAATATAAAAAGGAAAAGAAAAGATAAGTGCACCGGAAAAGCACACCCATACTCACTCTCCCACCCCATCTACCAGTGTTAGTGAAAATGATAAGGGTAATCTACATAAAAGGCTGTACCTTTTGGGGACAAAAATATGTCAAAGAGGTGGATACTAGTAACAAGTGCTTGTGAGCATTTTTGATGCATTGAATTATCATACTATACCTATAAATCAGTACAACTAAATAATAAAAAAAAATAATTATAATATTAGCAGGGTTTTTAAATACATGTAAATTGTCAGTTTAAAGAAGTTACTTAGGATTCTTAACTTGCTGAGAAGTTTTGTTGTTGTTGTTGTTTGTTTGTTTTTTGGTATCAGGGATTGAACTCTGGGGTACTTAACCACTGAGGCACATTCCCTGCCCATTTTTTTTTTTTTAATTATGAGACAGGGTCACACTAAGTCCTTAGGGTTTCTCTAAGTTGGTGAGGCTGGCTTTGAACTTGAATCCTCCTTCCTCCTGAGTCACTGAGACTACAAGCATGGGCCACCAAGCCCAGCAGTGAGAAATTATTTTAAATCTTTTTTGTGCATTTCCAGTGTTGGAACCCAAGCCACCCCCCACCACATTAGTTATGTGTTCTAACATTGAGAGCAAACATCTCCATTCTTGCTGAGGATCATTATCAGAAATATGTGCTAAGTTTTGTCAAGGTTATTTTTTTCCCTACAAATATTCAAATGATCATCTGCATATTCTTTTTAGAGTGATAGTAAATACTATAAAATCAATTGTAATATTAATTTGGGATACTGAATAAATTTATGTCAGATTCCGTTTTCCAAAATATTTGTAAAAGTTTGTTTATCTAAGTTCATTTTGAATATTATTTGTAGATTTCTTTTTTAAATTGATTTATTTATTTTAATTTGTTATACATGATAGCAGAATGCATTTCAGGTCATAGTACACACAGAGCACAATTTTTCATGTCTCTGGTTGTAAACATAGCAGAGTCCCACCATTCCTATCTTCATACATATACATAGGATAAGGATGTCCATCTCATTCCATCGTCTTTCCTACCCATGCCCCCTGCTTCCCTTTGACGTATCTAAAGTACTTCCATTCCTCCCATACTCCCCCCACCACATTATGGATCAGCATCCACATATCAGAGAAAACATTCAGACTTTGGATTTTGGGGGATTGGCTTACTTTGCTTAGCATCATATTCTCCAACTCCATCCATTTACTGACAAATGCCATGATTTTATTCTTTTTTAATGCTAAGTAATATTCCATTGTGTATATATACCACAGTTTGTTTATCCATTAATCTACTGAAGGGCATCTAGGTTGGTCCCACAGTTTAGCTATTGTGAACTGTGCTGCTATAAACATTAATATGGCTGTGTCCCTGTAGTATGCTGTTTTTAAGTCCTTTGGGTATAGAACCAAGGAGTGGGATAGCTGGGTCAAATGGTGATTCCATTCCAAGTTTTCTAAGGAATCTCCATACTGCTTTCCAGATTGGCTGCACAAATTTCCAGTCCCACCAGCAATGTATGAGTGTGTCTTTTTTTCTCACATCTTTGCCAACACTTATTGTTGTTTGTATTCATAATAGCTGCCATTCTGACTGGAGTGAGATGAAATCTTAGAGTACTTTTGATTTGAATTTCTCTAATTGCTAGAGATGTTGAACATTTTTTCATAGTTTTGTTTGATATATATATATATATATATATATATATATATATATATATATATTTAGTTGTAGGTGGACACAATATCTTTATTTCATTTTCATGTGGTGTTGAGATTTGAACCCAGTGCCTCCTATGTGCTAGGCAAGCACTTTACCACTGAGCCACAACCCCAGCCCCATATTTTCATATATTTGTTGATTGATTGTATATCATCTTCTAAGAAGTGTCTGTTCAGTTCCTTGGTCCATTGTTTGGATTATTTGTTTTTTTGGTGTTAAGTTTTTTGAGTCCTTTATATATCCTAGAGATTAGTGCTCTATGTGATGTGCATGTGGTAAAAATTTGCTCCCATTCTGTAGCCTCTCTCTTCACCTCACTGATGGTTTCTTTTGCTGAGAAGAAGATTGTCTAGTGTTCTTTATTGGCTTTGCCTGATATTACTGTCAGAATAAAGCAGACCTCATAAAATTAAAAAAATGAAATACAAAACATTCCTGAGAAATTTCCATTAAGACAGCAATCTAATAATCAATATTTAGGTGTCATTGGAATTTTAAAGATATTTTTAGTTATCAATGGACCTTTATTTAATTTATTTATATGCAGTGCTGAGACTCAAACCCAGTGACTCACATATACTAGGCAAGCATTCCACGACTAAGCCACCATCCCAGTCCCTGCACTGATTTGTTTTAATTCATGAAATGTATTAGTGAAAGAAAACTCCTTGGGTTACATTATTTGTTCTGCCCTCTATTATTACAGTACTTTAACCATAATCTGAAAAAGATCTTACTTCATGAGTTATGTATGTTCTGCTCAAGACAGTCAGCACCAGGAAAAGACAAGGTGATGTTCCCTTTCTAAGTTCTTACAGCTTAAGCATTATGACATGCACTAAAGTCTTTTAGAATGTTAATTATATGACAAATGTAAGAAGTTTGATTGGCAAGTTCCTACCAGGCATGTACTTCTTTTATATTTGTTTATTCCTCCATCATTCAACTGAAATGCTTAACTCAAATATAAGCACTCTAGATATCTGTGATAAGTAATTAAAGTAACAATAAAAATTAATTAAGAAATAACCTATTATTCATTGGAAACAACAATGTGCAATGTGAATTCATGCTCTGGGATAATGGGGAGCAGTTCTGAACTTTCTATTCCACTGAGTTGTACAGTTGCATTTTCTGGAATATTAGTGAAATCCAAGATGCTGCATCTTCCTGTCACAGAAAGATGGATTATTGTAGGATTTACTTGTCGGGCTGTGAAATGACCCACAGCAGTAAGGCAGACCTGGAGCTGATTTTTGAAATGGCCTCATTGCCTTCAATGTAGGATGTGATGAATCGCTGCTTGATACTTCTGTGTGTGTGTGTGTGTGTGTGTGTGTGTGTATGTGTGTGTGTGTTTCCTTAAAATGCTATTTTAATTTCAAAATGAACACATGCATATGTACATGTTCAGAGGGAATATATGCACAAAAAGGGGTTTGATAACCAGAGAGAATAAATTTGAGAAAACAGACAATGAGCTGAGCACAAAAAAAATGACAGGCACATTGGAAAGTCAATTAAAGAAAATAAAACAAAATAAAAAACAATAAACAGGAATAGAATGAACTGTATTAAAAATCTAGTGCCCTCAATTCTACTCCCAGCTATTTTATCCCACTGCCTTCTCAAAAGAGCACACAATTAAAAGCTAAATATGAAACTTCTTCACTGTTTAGGACAGAGATGGTTGGACTTATGCAGAAACATAAAAATTATAACCACATTCATTTTTGTTAATAGCAGCCTATAGCAAAATAAACAAAGAAATATAGCTTTCTTTTTCTTTTCTTTCTTCCTTTCTTTTTTCATTTTAAACTCTGACACTGACTTTAAATGCATAAAATAGAGATGGGGATGCTAACCTGTATGTGTGCCAAAATCATATATTCATTTACTATGGACAAATGTCAGTTATGGATACCAAATAAATGCAAGTGTTTATAAGAGCCAATGAATAATGTATCAGAATATTTATTGTTAACAGTTTTAAGAGACATGTTGGAACTGGGCCAGAACTGTAAAAAAAGACAAAAAAAAAAAAAGTAGAAGGGAGAGCAGTAAGAATTGTGGCCTATAGGAATTAAAGAGGACTCCTAAGACTCCTTCATCCAGTGTCTAACCATGAAGCTGATTAAAAGGAATGGTAAAATGTAGTGGGGAAAGTCTAGGCCTAGAAAACTAGGGTTTGGATGGTAAATAAGCATTCAGAAATTGTGAGGCTATCACAATTGCTGCTTTTATCCATCTTACAAGGGAGAGTTTAAGTAAAATCATATCTAGGTAAGATACTTACAGCTGGGCACTGTGGTACACACCTATAATCCCAGTGGCTTCCCAGCAGCTAGGAAGGCTCAGGCAGGAGGATTCCAAGTTTAAAGCCAGCCTCAGCAATTTAGTTAGGCCCTAAATTACTTAGAGAGACCCTGTCTCAAAATAAAAAAAGAATTCTAACAAAAGGGCAGGGAATGTGGCTCAGTGGTTCAGTACCCCTGGGTTCAAACCCTGTTTTAAAAAGAGCTATTTAAAAACTAATAACCTATAAGGTCTATGACAAATCTAGATAGGAATATATTGTAGAAGTTCAGTACATGAATTCTGCGGTCATTCTTTCTCTGGTATCCCCTGCTTACCACTGTATAAAAGTCATGAAACTAGTTATTTAATCTCTCATGGCTTTAATTCTCTCATCTCTCATCTTTATGTAGATTTGAATCAGTACAAATGATAATCAAATGAAGTAAATCATGTAAAATGCAAAGACTCATATGTGGAATAATTAGCACTCAATAAATCTTATTTATCATTAGTCATTTTACTATAAACTTCTAATAAGTGAGCTGGAAATGGTACATTGTTGTTTGTTTCTGCCCAAATCCATCTTCTCTGGGACCAACAGTGAAGGAGTCTGACACTTAACTTTCAAATGGGTGCTCTTTTTTTTTCTTTTTGATTTTTTTAAAAAATAAATGACAGCGGAATGTATTACAACTCTTATTACACACATACACTTTTTCATATCTCCAGATGGGTGCTCTTTAGAAACGTTAATCTGATTACATAGCTACAGTTAGGACTGAGGATGTTTAGGAATAACACACTGGATTATTAGTGTGGCTTATCTGACCCATTGTTCTTGTTGTTTCCTGTGACATTTATTTTGTTGGATTCTTGATTAACTCTAATTCACTTGTTGCTTTTCTGGTCCAGCTGAAGGAAGCATCATGATTGACTCAGACATCAAATAGTGTAGGGAGGAGTTTTGATTGGATCTGGATCCTGTGTCTCACCTCGGGAGGGAGACAGGAGAAGTAGGAGAGAAGAATCATGTGAATGATGGTCAGCTTTGCAGGTGAACCTGAAACTGGGCCACTGGTCTAGGTGTTCCTGTCTTAGGCCCTGCTGTGATGCTGTAACAGGATGTCTGAGACAGGCTAATTTATTAAAAAAACTAATACATTTCTGCCATTTTGGAGGTTGAGAAGTACAAGATAAGGGTGCTGACATTTGGTGCCTGGTGACAACCTTCTTTCTGAATCTTCATAGGGAAGAAGGCCAAAGTAGAAGACAGCTAGCTACCAGAATGTTATGAGGAGCTTCTTTGATAAGGGCTTAATCCCAGTCTCAAGGAAGGAGCCCTCATGGTCTAAACACCTATTAAGGCTGCACATCCTAACACTATTGCATTGGCAGAACTAGAATTTTTCAGGGACATGCCTAGGAAACCGTTGGTTCTCTCAGAACTCACTTTAGTAAAACTTTTTGTCCTTATACTTTGAGTATCTGGAAAAGAGTGAGCTGCTACTGGGGCTGGAAGGAAGGGAGGTACAGCAAAATAAGGGACAGTTGCAGGCCATGAATGAAAGAAGCACTTGGTGATCCACTGACCCTGGAGTCACCTATGTAGCATGAGCACTATCCTCCAGGTGAGTCACACACTCATATATACATATGTACCTATGCAGTCACATGTGCACACGCATGAACACACATAGTCACATGGACCTGAGCTGCTTTAGCCAAAACTCCTTCCCATACCATGTCTTTCAGTAATATGAGGCAAATAAAATCAGCTTATTCATGACCCATTATGATACCCTGATACCTAATGAGCTACAACCATATACCCTCTTTATCCCAAGAAACCACTAGTAGGCTGACAAGTTTTATACAAAGGACCATTATCATTACATTTGAGATTGACAGCTCTTGGTTTCCATTTCCTCCATTTTTTTCCTCATGCAGTCCTAATCTCCAGTGCCATACACTGGAGTTGTAGAATAATGAGGGAAAGGAATTAAAACACCTCCACAAGGAAATGGCTTGTAATAATGAATCTTATGGAAGCGGCGTGGCTCAGAAAATAATACTAAAGGCTTTCAGTGCATTTATAAGAAATCAAAGTGCCAAATAATTTTTAAGGTTTTCATTTTCTCATGCTGTATAATCAGTGAGCTGTGAATGAGTCATTTACCATCCAGTTGCAAGCCAAAGTTGTATCACAGTGATGTCCCCAAATAGAGACAGAGCCTTGGTTATGGTTTGGATATGTGAAGTGTCCACTAAAATCTCATGTGTGAGACAATACAAGAAATTTTAGAGGTGAAATGGTTAGCTTATGAGAGTCTTAATCTAATCAGTAAATTAATCCCCTGATAGGAATTAACTGGGTGGTAACTGTAGGCAGGTAGGTTGTAGCTGGAGGAGGTAGGTCATTGGGGGTGTGCCATTGGGGTGTGTATTTTCTCCTTGTTGAGCAGAGCTCACTCTGTGCTTCCTGGTGCCATGTCCTAAGCTGATTTCCTCTGTCCCACTCTCTGCCATGCTGTTCTGCCACACATGGAGCCCTGAGAAATGAGTTGGCTGTCCGTGGACCGAGACCTCCGAAACCATGAGTCCCCAAACAAAATTTCCCTCCTCTAATTGTTCTTGTTAGGTCTTTTGGTCACAGCAGAGAAAAGGCTGACTGAAACAACCTTCATGCTCAAGTCTCAAGTCCTTATACTGAAAAACAAACATTTTAAAAATTATATTTCATCATTAGGTAGTTTAAAAGGAGAATGAAAATAAAACATTCTTATATCATTAGACAGACTTGAAGTAAGCCAGTTTAGTTCCGAAAGTTTTCCATTGGCCAAACAGAGAAGCAGATAAAACAGTGTTTATAGATCATCCTGAACATGAACATTTCACTCTACTCTTGCTTCAGATGTAATGGCATTCATTAAGGGCAAATGCAGATGAAAAATGCAAGAGTGTTATTTTTTCTGCTTATGAGAGAAAAGGCCGTTTTCTCTTTATCAATTTATTCTAAATGGTAAGAGCTCACATTTATTCTACACTTAGTAACTGCCATACACTGTTGTAGCTGCTTTCCATGCAATATCCTGCCTAATCGTCACTAAAATCCCTGTGTGAGAAAGACTGTGATCATCATCATTTCATAGGTTAGGAAAATAAAACATGGTTTTAGGCAAATTGTCAAACAGCTTACAGATTTTATAAATCGGGATTTGAACCCAGGCTCTCAGATGTCAGAGCTTATGGCCGTAGATGTCATCCTACACTGTCTCCTATCCTGTGAATGAGTTTGCTACATCTTTTTCTTTTATTTTCTTTCCTTTTTTTTTTTTTTTGTACCAGGGATTGAAGTCATGGGTGCTCAACCATTGAGCCCCATCCCTAGCCCTAGTTTTATTTTACTTAGAGACAGAGTCTCACTGACTTGCTTAGCACCTCACTTTTGCTGAGGCTGGCTTTGAACTCACCATCCTCCTGCCTCAGCCTCCCCAGCTGCTGGGATTACAGATGTGTGCCACAGCACCCAGCCTTTTTCATATTTAAACAAACAGAATAAGTTTGTTACTTAATTTTCATGTTATCAAACTGCTGCTTCTTCCCGCTCTCCCTCTTCCTTCTCCCTTCTTTCCTCCTTTTCTGCCTTTTACTATCCCTCTCTTCCTCCCTTTTTCCTCCTCCCTGGTTTTATTAATCTTCCCTTCCTTTTCTCCTTTTGTCCTCTCTCTTCAGTTGGACTTCCCTTCCTTTCTCCTTCTTGCTTTCCTTCTTTCCTTCTTTTCTCTCCTCCTCTCTCCCTTGATTCCTCTCTTGCAGTCCTCCCCTTTGTCTTCCCACACTCCCTCTCTCTCTTTCTCATTCTTTCTTTCCTTTACTCCTCCTTCTTCTTTCCTACCTTCCTTCCTTTTCTTTTGCACTCCTCCTTCTCTTCCTTCCTCCTTTCCTTGCTAGTGACTACAAAAGTCATGGTGCAGCAGATGAGATAATGATGGGTTATATTCTCCGAGGTCAAATGGTCTGGAAGGAAAATCAGATCTAACAACGAATAGTTGCCTGGCCTTAAGCTCCTTAAACCTCCTAAGCACCCCCTGCCTTTCAGAAAATAGAACCACTATGTTAGGCTATGGGCAAATAGGTAAATCCATGCATAAAACCTACTTAAACACTGCCCTGTCATGTGGGAACAGTCCAGGACTTACATTGTTCTCTGAATTGAAAACACTACCCAGGGATACCACAGGATGAGACTATGTTAACTTAGATGCCTTTGTGATTAGAACATGCATAAGCTAAAGGACTCAAAGAATGTCCTAGCAGGAAGAGACCCAGATATCAAAGGGCAAGTTTATGCCTGAAAGTTTGTTTTATGGTTGAATAAAATCCGACAAGAACAACAACAAAAGAAGAGGAGTGGGGGAAAATTTTACAAGTTATAAAGAAAAATGAAGTAAAATTTGACAGACATTCAAGAAATTTCCAGTAGCAAAGTAAAATGTGTCTTCATACAGTCTTGGATATTTTTTTTTTAGTCATCCCAGCCCCACATTCTCTGAATCAGAAAATTGTGAGGAAGATATGATATAGAAGCAAGAATCAGAAGAACACAAATATCATGTTCAAAAGCAATAGGCAGGGAAGTTGCTTGTGCTGAGTAGAATTTGGCTGAATGCTAAAATAGGAAGACAAGAAGGTTCCAGAGAGCTGGAGAGGGCTTTGACTGATGACTGCCTAATACCAGCCATCTGTATCATTTCAAGAAACTCTACATGAAGTTTGCATTCCCTGGGAAAGCCATGCAGCTCATTTCTATAATGATTGCTCACTCTGCTTTCTATCCTTTGTCAGTACACTCATTCCTTGTGTGACAATTCTTTCACATTTCTCAAATGACAGCTCAGATGTCCCCAGTTCTACATTGTACCCTGCAATCCTATTCTTCCAGTGCAGGAAGTTAGTCATTCTTTTATCTGTGTCCCCTGAGAATCCTATACTGATTCTTGTTGATTGTCTCCATGAAGGGCAGTAGCCATTTGTCACCATTTCTAGCTCCTGAGTGCTTGACTATGGGCTGACTGATGGAATCAAAGGAGGAATAAATGGAGAAATAAGCAAAAGTCAAAGGACAATGTAAGAACTCCACCCACAACCAGGTTCTCAGGTCCCTCTTCCCAAGTAACTATGTTTTATCTTTATGGACTTGATGTATTTTTTTTCATTTTCTTTTTTTAATGCTTTTATTATTGCCTTATAGTTATACATAGTAGGGGGGTCCATTTGGACATATACATAAATGCATATAACATAATTTGCTTCATTTCAATTATACAATTCCTCTTTCCTTTAAATGAAGGTAAGAATGACAAGATGCCTAAGGATTTTCCAAGGTATCGCCTTAATTTCCCTACATGCTCCACAAAAAAGTTACAGCTCATGTATAATGGCATAATTTGGCATGAACATACTTTATATACAGAGTTATGAAAATTGTGCTGTGAATGGATAATTATGAATGTAAGGCATCCCACTATTGTCATGTATGTAAGAAATAAAAAAAAAAGTTACAGCAACTGATGCATGCAGCATCTACAAATGGATTATCTCCCAATAAATGCTTGGCTCCTCTTAAAGACTTGATTTTTTTTTTAAAAGGAAAGAGCAAGAATGTAGTAATCATCTCACAAATATCCATTTATGGTCCTTAATGAAAAAAAAACTCCCATTTAAACAGCACACATTCTATGTTGCTGTATTTTCATAATTGTCCTAACTACACAGTCTTATTATTAAACGTGACATATTTGTCAGTCCACATAATTGTTTTACATAGCTACGGTGTTCCTCAATACATCTGCATGTAGAAGGCTAAACGAACTAAAACATCATTGTCCTCACATCTGACATCAAGGTAATAAACAGAAAGACCAGATATGTGACATAAAAACACTACAGAGGCAGTAAGAATTTGATTCTTCAGTGTTCTCGCTAGCACACTAAATTCTGTGAGTCATTAATCTAAATTCCCTTTATTTTATTAGCAACACACACACACAAAAAAAAAAATCACAAAATACTAGGAATCTGTGTTTTTCAAATAAGAGTCTCACAAATCTCTGAGGTTATCTAATGTTTATTCTATTTTTATAGTTCTTTACATGTGAACCCTTTATTGCACTTAAAATGTATTATCCCAGATTTGCTTTTAGAGAAACAGTAGATGCTGCATCTAGCTTAGTAGCCATTTCTACTTCAGTTCACAATTTAGCTAGATGTGTCTCTTAATAGAAAAAAAACATTACTTTATTTCCTCAGCCTACTTAGTGTGGTCTAATGCTTCCTAACATGAGTAATAAAGTTCATTCTGAAAGTACATTCTAGGAAATAAAGGGAATAATCAGCACCTCTTTTTTTTTTTTTTTTTTCTGCTAGGTTTTTTTTTGTTGTTGTTAGGTTGGACTCAAGTAAAATGGTCTGTCAGTTCAATGCGTTCTCTTCCCTGGCTGGTTCCTTTTCCCTCGAATTGTACATTAGCATTCTCTAAGCTATGGGGTCCTCTGAGTTGCTAATTCCTCATTTCTGAAGTTTCCTTAGATCTGAAGGGTTTGGCCATTAAGTAATATATACTGACTTTGAGAGCTTTTCTCCCTGGTTAAACTCGTGTTCTGCATACAAATTAATGCCAAGGGCAACTGCTTGATTCAGCTCATCAAACATAAATTCAGTATCCCAATGCCCTTTTGCCCTAATTTCTCAACATAAATAATTCTGCTATGTCTTTGTTGAAAAACTAAAGTAGGTTTCCATGATTGAGATTCAGTTTTGAATGTCAAGGTTATTAAATATGCTATTAAGTTCAAGTTCATTTTTTCATCAGTGTGCCAATAAATGACTAATTTAGTATTTTATTTAAACTAGTTTTGAAGTTCAAATAATGTAATATTTTGAGGATTTTAAGCCAGATTTTTTTATTTTTGGCGGGGGGTGGGTAGGTACCAGGGATTGAACTTGGGAGCACTCAACCACTGAGCCATATCCTCAGCCCTATGCTGTATTTTATTTAGAGACAGGGTCTCACTGAGTTGCTTAGTGCCACGCTATTGCTGAGGCTGGCTTTGAACTTTTGATCCTCCTGCCTCAGCCTCCCAAGATGCTGGGATTATATACGTGTACCACCTTGCCCAGGCTTTAGCTAGATTTTGAAAGTGAAATAATCATATATAAATATATATATGAAGAATACAAATATGTGTGTGTATATATATATATATAATATACACAATATGTGACATATACATAAAATATATACTATGTGTTCCTTATTTATGGGAATATATTCTGAAAAATATATCATTAGGCAATTTGACACTGTGCTAACCTGAGAGTGTGCTTACATAGATTCAGATGATATAGCCTGCTACATTAAGTGTGTGTGTGTGTGTATATATATATATATATATATATATATATAATATAGTATCATAAAGTATACTTCATCATAGCTAGGGCCAAGAAGAGTAAAACACATGAGATTAAATCAAGCACAAGATAAAATGATGTGATCAAAAGATACGGTGAACATAACATGTTTATGACTGCTTTGGTATCACATCACATACTGATTTACAGTAAAATTCTTTCAAGTAAGAGTATACGCTAAAATAATAATAAAAATATAGTATAGTTTACTGAGCATGGTGGCACACACTTGTGATCCCAGTGGCTTGGGAGGCTGAGGCAGGAGGATCATAAGTTCAAGATGAACCTTAGCAATTATCGGAGCCCATGACAACTTAGATAGACCCAAACTCTAAGTAACAAATTAAAAAGTCTGGGCATGTGGCTCAGTGGTAAACCACCCCTGGGTCCAACCCTGGTACCATACACACACACACACACACACACACACAATTAGTATAGTATGGTAAATACATAAATAAATGAGAACATATTTAATTATTATTACTAGTTATAGCATACTATACATAATTGCACATGCTGTGTTTTTACATGAAGGGCATAATGGGTTTGCTTTACCCAATACCACCACAGGCACATGAGTTATGCGTTGAATGACATTGATGGCTACATCTTCACTGGCACACACAAAATTTTCATCACTATTATAATCATATAAGACCACTGTCCTATGTCCTGACTTAGATGTGGTCCATGTGTCATGCAGTGCATGACTATGTTTGAAAAAATCCTGCATGTTTGTGCTTTTGTTTGATAGTCATATGTGTGTGTGTGTGTGTGTGTATACACTATATATAATGAATAGAGGTAAAGTTATATTGGACTAAGGAAATAAGGACAGATGGTAAAGTAATAATTATAACACTTTATTGTAGGTTTATAACATTAATACAGATAATATATTATATATATGTACATATAAAACAATATTACAAAAGGGAAAGGCAATAGAGAAATATAGTACTAATATTTCTATAAATAACCAAAATGAAACTAGCATCAATCTGAAGCTTATTCTGATACATTAAAATATATGTATGAGGGGTGGGGTTGTATCTCAGTGGTAGAGAGCTTGCGTAGCCTGTGTGAGGCACTGGATTTGATTCTTAGCACCACATATAAATAAATAAACAGATAAAGGTCCACTAAAAACTAAAAATTTATATTTATATATATGTATGAATATACATATATACATGTACATACATATAAACATACATATATGTACATATATACATACATATATATCTTATATAGTATATATGTGGGAAATAATACAATATATATGGGAAAACAGAGTTATCACTAAAAAGGAATCCAAAAAATGCAGTGAAATATAATTGATAAAATTAAAATAATAGAAGATATTTTCACAAAAGATATTAATAAAAAGAAATGGGAACACAGACATATAGAAAACAAAAGTATGGGTTAGGGATGTGGCTCAAGTGGTAGCGCGCTCGCCTGTCATGTGTGCGGCCCGGGTTCGATCCTCAGCACCACATACAAAGAAAGATGTTATGTCCGCCAATAGCTAAATAAATAAATAAATATTTAAAAAAAAGAAAACAAAAGTAAAGAAGTAAAGATGCAAAAATATATCAATAATCACATTAAATATGAATGGATCAACAACCCAATTAAAAAATGGGGATTGTCAGACCAGACAAAAATAAACAAACAAAAATGATCTAATTCTATGTTGTCTACAGGAGACAAACTTTAGGTTAAAAGACACAGACTGATAGTAAAAGCAAGGTGTGCGTATCTGCATGTGTGTATCAGTGTGTATACAGATATATATGTATACAGAAAATATAATGTATACAGAAATATATATGTATATGTATATTTGTATACAGAAAATATAATTTTATATATACATAATGCAATCAGAAACTATAGAAAATCTGGAGTTGCTTAGCATTATTAGTCCAAATAGACTTTAAATTAAAAAAAAAATAGTCACCAGAGATAAAATGGGATGTTTATAATGGTAAAGAATGATCAAAAAGTTACTACATAAGCTGGGTGCGGTGGCACATGCCTATAATCCTAGTGGCTTGGAGGCTGAGGCAGGAGGATTGAAACTTCAAAGGCGGCCTCAGCAACTTAGTGAGGGCTTAAGCAACTTAGCAAGATCCTTTCTCAAAATAAAATATAAAAAGGGTTGGGGATGTGGCTCAGTTGCTAAGCTCCCCTGGGTTCAATCCCTGGTACTGAAAAATTTTAAAGTTATAACATGATAAATATACATGTTTAGAAATGAAAGATTATCTAAATAAATATGAACATACATGTTTCTGGTTGATTAAGATCATCTTCAACATGTTAGATAGCAAACTGATCTATGGATTCAACACAGCCTCTATCACAAACCCAGCTTATTTCTTTATAGATAAACAAATGGATTCTTAAATTCATGTGATATTACCAGGAGAACTATATAGTTAAAATAATCCTAAAAAACAAACAAAGAAACACAAAAAAAGGTAGAAAGACTTACACTTTAAGGCTTTTAAACTTATTGCTAGGCAATGGAAATCAATACGGTGTGACATGGCACAAATATCTTGAATCTAAAATATATAAAATAAATTAAAACTTATCCTCTTATAATCCCATGATAATAATATAAATAACCAAATTAAAATGTGCAGATCAATTGAATAGATGTTTCTCCAAAATTCCAGGGAGCATATGAAAAGATTTTCCCTATCGCTAGTTATGAAGGAAATGCAAATCAAAACTAAAAAGAGATATGGCTTTACACATTCTAGAATTGATAGGTGGTAGACAGACATTAGCAGTAGAACCCTACACTTGGAGGAATGATTCTGTAGACTTTGTCTGTTCTGCTAAGCACCCCTATGCCTTACCTTGGCCAATAGGGTTGCTTTTTGTCGTTGCTGTTGTTTTGTAGTTGTAGGTGAACAGCTTGCCTTTATTTTATTTGTTTATTTTTTTTTTATGTGGTACTGAGGAGGATCAAACCCACTGCCTCACACATGCTAGCAAGGACTCTGCCACTGAGCTACAGCTCTAGCTCCAACAGGCTTTCTTTCTGGCCTTACCAGTCTTACATTCCTCAGCAGGTACCCACTGTCTGTGGAAAGGAGAAATGCAGACCCTAAGACTCTTTCCTTCGGTAAGACCATTACAGAAGGAATTTAGTGACCTTTGTACAGACCAAGGATTCCAGAACTCAGGAATAAAGACTATTAGAAACAAAGCCCACAACCATAAAATCTGTAAGAATAAGGTGACCCAGAGTTGTCTATGAATCTTTAGCATATGATTATGATGGTTTTGCTTGAGTACCTGTGGGTAAGACCATGGACAATAGGGACTTGGAAGTCTGATGCAATCCAGGTGTCAGTCAAAAATCGAGAGTATACCTAGATGGAAACTTCTCTGGGACCTCCAATAAAAGGAGGATGGAGAGTATGCCATCCCTCTCCTCTCAAAGAGCACCCACTCTCCCCCTTTCTCCCTTGAGAGAATTCTTTTTCCTTTTCCTTTTCTCTTCTACTAAACTCCTGACTTCTATATGTGGCTTGCTTGAAATACTTCTTAAGGGTTCTAAGAACCTGTTGATTGTGGATTCATATGGTCACCCCATCTCTTCAGGTTTCCTCTTCTACATCAGAATGGATATAATAAAAAAGTCAGATAAGGGGCTGGGTTGTGGCTCAGAGGTAGAGTGCTTGCCTAGTATGCATGAGGCACTGGATTTGATCCTCAGCACCACATAAAAATAAAAATTAAAGATAATGTGTCCTCCTATAACTAAAAAGAATTAAAAAGTCAGATAAGAACAAGTATTTTGGGGCTGGGTTTGTGGCTCAGTGGTAGAGTGCTTCTGAGTCTTCTCAGTGGTAGAGTGCTTCTGTGTGAGGCACTGTGTTCAATCCTGAGCACCACATAAAAATAAAGATACATCAACAACTAAGAAATATTTTTTAAGAAAGAATAAGTGTTATTAAAGATGCAGAGAAATAGAGTCTTCATACATTGCTGGTTGGAATGTATCATGGTACAACAGCTTTGGAAAACACTCTGGCCTTTTCTCAAACAATATAGTTTCCACATGGCCCAACAATTACACACCTAGGTATGTATCCAAGAGAAACAAAAACATATCCATACAAAGGTTCATACACAAATGCTTATAGTAACATCATACATGGTAGCCAAAAGATAGAGATGACTCAAATATCCATCAATAGACAAATGGATTAAAAATATAGTATAAACCTATAATCCCAGTAGTTTGGGAGGCTGAGGTAGGAGGATCCTGAGTTCAAAGCCAACCTCAGCCACAGCAAGGAACTAAGCAACTAAGCAACTCAGTGAGACCTTGTCTCTAAATAAAATACAAAATAGGACTGGGTATGTGGCTCAGTGTTTGAGTGCTTCTGAGTCCAATTCCTGGTACCTGGCCCCCTCCCCGCAAAATATGGTATGACTATACAGTGGGATAGTATTTGATTATAAAAAGATCTGAAGTCCTATCACCACATGGTACAACATGAATGAGTGTTGATAACATGCCAAATGAGAAAAGTCAGTCACAAAAGTTCATGTGTCGAATAATTCCATTCATAGGCAAACCCATAACAGGGAACTCTATCTATGGAGATGTGAAATCGATTACTGGCTTTTTGGAACTGGAGATGGGATGGTGGTAATGGTGGTGGTGGTGGTGGTGGTGATATTGGTGAGTATTGGGGTGATATTTAAAGAATATGGAATTTCTTTTTGAGGTCACAAAATGTTATGATTTACTGTGATGATAGTTTTCAACATTGGTAGATATCCTAAAAAATTGACTTTTATATTTTCAAATGATATACTGTATGGTGTGTGAATTATAGCTCAATGAAGCTGTAAAAAAATCTTCAAATGCAATGAACCTGTATGCAAATAACCCCACAAAAGCTCTTTGGAATCTAGCCCCAAAAGTTTGTAAACCTCTGTGAAGCTCACCTAAGTTTTGTAAAATCTGAATCTGAAGCATTTAAGCTGACATTGATAGAAACATGAAGTAGTTTGTATTAACAGACATTATTTCTAAAAGTTCAGTCTTTTACTTCTCCTTTGATCATTGTTCAACAGGGTTGAGAATCATAGGTGCTGGTATTGGATGCACTATTAGCACACTTTCTGATTTGAAGTAATTACTTTTCTTCTCTGAATCTGATTTTTCTTTAAAACAATAAGAAGGCTGCACTTATCATGATTTTCCCTTAACCTCCATGTGACACAATAGATCTTAATACATTAATTTCTCAGCTCTACAAGTTACTCTTTAATTACTCATCATTGGTCCCAAATTTAATTCACATAATGAAGATAAAAATGTCTAGCTCTCTAACCAACAAATTATTTTAGAATATAATTAAGTAAAAAGGTCATGGTAATCACAACTAAAATCTCATTTCAGTCACTGAGAAAGGAAAACGTTGTATTCATTCAGAAAATGGTGACTCATTTTAGTGCCTTCTGAGCTGTTCATGTCAGATTAGGCCTTTTAAGGGCCAATGAAAAGACTTGCCTTTTATGCATGTAAAATTAAATTCTGGATAGCTAAAAGAAAGCCAAACATAACATAATTATAGGGCTAATTCTGAAAAGGTTATAATAGAAGTGTTTTCCAATTATTTAGTGATGATTTAAATGTGTTATTTGAAATGTATTCATGAAAACATCATTTATTCATCACAACAACTTTCAAAAACAGGCATAAAATTGCTCTGGTATCCATTTTCCACAGTGGAGGATACAGAGATTGAAGACGTAGCCGTGAGGGCATGGGGATGGCTGGACTGAAGTTACACTATGCTTACTCAATTAACCATACTACAGCCATCTTTGCTGCTAAAAATTAGATTTGGATGTATGGAATATGTCTAAAAATATAGCTACTGGAGACTCAGGCTTCAGGAAACTTACATAATAAATTAATATACATACACTAAGGATGGCTCATCAGAAATATGGTATTGAGTTCATAGCATCATTTAGAAAAATGACTTGGTTTATATTTATTCTTATGAGTTGACTAATGGGCTCTCAAAAGATGAATTTCTAATGTCAAGACTGATTAAGACTACAAGAGACACTAAGTCTCTGGGCAGGGTGAGGAGGCAGAACAAAGAAATGGTAAGAAGGTAACCATGCCATTTCAAGATGTCCAAGTCTCAGTTAGATCAGATCTAGGAAAGACAGAAGGAGTAACTCTAAATTAGATTTTCTGCAAAACAAAAAAAATATTCATATATATATATATATTTAGTTCACATTGAATTCCAGTATAAAACTAAACATGCAATGGCATCTTAGTGACTTGAGTATGTCTGGACTTCATAAATTATTTATAGTCTTTATCATGGTTACAGCTCTGGCTCCTGCTCATATTTCCTGCCACCTTATTTGGAAATAAGCTCTGTGAAGATGTTCAAGTAAAGTTGAAGTCATTAACATGGATCCTAATTCAACATGACTGATATTTTCACAAAAAGGGGGATTTAGACATAGAAAGAGTTAGAGACTCCTGGAGGAAAGGCCACCTGCAGACACAGGGCGCCCACAGGTGAAGGAATGGTGAGGCCACCAGAAGAGAACAGCATGGAACATGCCTCCAGCCCTAAAAAAGTACCAACTTTGTAGATATCTTGATTTATGACCTACAGCATGCAGAGATGTGAAACTGTAAGTTTTGGTTATGTGGTCTTTTGTTACTCCAGTCCCAGAAAAATAAAACGTTTTATTAACTACTAATGTTTTTAAAGTTTTAAGTAGAATCATTTTGTCTTGATTATCAGTATCAATAAAAGATAATAAATGCACATACATTTAATTTTCTAGGTGCTTTTTAAACTTTTTCAAAAACACACAGTAATGTTAGCCATGGAAGGATATAGAATCCAATTAATGGGCCACAGTTCTTTTAAAATGGGTTTTGTGGTAAAAAAAAAAAAAAAAAAAAAATGCTTAGCAGGCACTGAATTTCACTGGAGAAAGTAATATGTTAGCCTTTTAAAGACTTTGACATGTTCTGATTTAAATAATTGTTTTGTTTATAATCTGTATCATAATGTGGCAGAGGGCAGCACATGGAGAAATGAGCAAGTCTCTTTCCACAATTCTTGCTACTCTTCCTTGCTAAAGTAGTGAGCATGATCTAGCCTCTTTCCACAATTCTTGCTACTCTTCCTTGCTGAAGTAGTGAGAAATTTTGTACATGGGAGTCTCACTAATGACTTAGTTTGAAAACACCAAAGGCTAAGTAAGAGATCTGCAAGCCTGGTTTTGTTAGTCCACCACTACAGCTAGTGCTAGAGAACCACAGGGGAGTGCGGATTTAAAGACTGAAGACTAAAGCCTTCTTTGGAAAGGATTACCCAAGGACTGAGACTTCCACCCTTCTCCTAAAATAAAGCAAGAGAGAAAGGTAATTCTGGAGCAACTAAAGATTGATTAAAGTTGCAACAGCCACTACAACTCTTGATTGGTTGCAGAGGTAAAAATAGGAAATGTTAAGAAGGTAAAAATGCCACTGAGTTGTCCAAGCCTGAGTCAGTTCAGAACTAGGAAAGAGGGGAGTGGGATAAATTTAAAACCATAACTTGACATTGAACCAGGCCAGATCTTTTAATGACCAACATGAGACTATTATTGTGACTCAGGACAGAAACAGTGTTGGGTCATGACTGGGATTTAAAAATAAGAGGCCGCAAAAGGACTAGACTAAGAAAATTTGGAGAAAGTTGGGCAAAAGGCAATTGTTACTTTATACTTGCAGACTACAGAATCCAGTTTTTTTTTTTTTTCAGCAAGATGATTACATTTGCTGAGAAGGGGTTCTTTTCTTAAGTGGTGTCTTAATCTGTTATCTGTTGCTATAACTGAATACCACAGATTAGATACTTTTTAAAGAACAAAGTTCTAATTATTTAATGGTCATGGATGATGGGAAGTCCAAGATCTGGTGCTGGCTTGTGGTCAGGACCTTCTTACTTTATCATAATGTGGCAGAGGGCAGCACATGGAGAAATGAGCAAGTCTCCTATCTGAGATCACTCTTCCTTTTCTTAAAATGCCACTAATGCCATCCCACCATGATGACCCCATCTAATCCTAGTCACCTTCCAAAGCTGCACTTCCAAATAGCGTTAACATATATGAATTTGGAGATTAAGGTTCCAATACTGAAATTCGGAGAGAAACATTTGTTATGGTGTGGAGAGGAGGTGTACCTCAAATTCTCCTGTTAATCCAGGAATATTCAGAGGTGAAATGATTGGATCATGAAAGCTGTAACCTAATCAGTCCATTAAGGTTTGAATGGATTGACTGGATGATAACTGTAGGCAGGTGGGCAAGGTTGGAGAAGGTGGGTTATTGGGGATGTGTCCTGAAAGGCTGCATCTTCCCTGTGGCCCTTTCTCTTTGCTTTCTCTCTTCCTGGCTGCAATGAACAGAGCAGCACCCCTCCATCAAGCATTTCTGCCAAGGTGTTCTGCCTCACTTGGGCCCACAGCAATGGAGTTGACTCACATGGACTGAACCTCTGAAACCATGAGCCAAAATAAACTTTTCAACATCGAAGGTGTCCTTGTCAGTTATTTTGGTCATAGCAATAAAATCTGGCTAACACACATTCAATTCTTAGCAGAGGGTGTTTCTTGATGGAAGGTGCTGGCTTCACCATGCTGGTTTTCTCTCAGTTTCTAAAATGTACCAAGGTGCTTTAGGCCTCTGGGCCACAGCATATGCTCCTACTGTGATGGAATGCTCAACCTTCCTCTTTCTCCCCAGATAGCTGATCAGCTCTGACTCAGCCTTCCTTTTCAAACTTATTATCAGTACTTTGGGGAGGACTTTATTAATCTTCTGTCTCTCCCAAAGTAGCTCAGATTACAATTGTTATTCATTCTCATACTGCTCTGTGTTTTCCTTCATGATAATTATAAAGTATTTATCTTTCTGTCCAAAAGTTCTGGAGGACATTCTATACCAGACGTAGTACACCAAGAGAAATATGTTAAATGATAAACATGTTAGACGTTAATCTCTGCTAATGAGTATTAGCTCTCATTTGCTATTCAATAAAGACTCTACGTACAGTATTAATCATGAAATGTGTCTGACCTTTGAATTTTTTAAAGAATAGATTGGAAAAGACTAGAACTAGTGTAGACAATAATGAAAGCATATGTGAAAATTAAAACTACACGTACTAGCTTTCGAAAAACAACAATAGAAGGTAGAGTTGCTAAATCAGATTCATTTTGTTCAATTTTACCACTGTCCACATTCACTAATTTCAATGTTCCATTAATCTACACTGTATTTTTTTTTATACTGGAAGAGGCTAAACAATTAAACCAGGTTGTGTATTTCCTTTTTACATGAGTTTGCATACCTGTACTCATTTATTAATGATTAGACATTACTATTAATAGATAATCATAGAACCAACCAAAATATATCAATGCTACCAAGAGCACTTGAGAGGAGTCACAATATTGATGTAAGAACCTGACCAGGATGAGATATCTGACCCTCAGGGGAACTAAAGCCATGTGGTCAATGGAGATGGAATGCTTTTATTGGGCTTCTCCTTACTCAGGCCAGGGTAATGTAGTGTGAGTCTCCATGGACTAAATTTGCTCAGATAGTCCCTAGTGGTGTAGTATCACAGAATCAAAAGAAATTACTAAGCAACAAGTATGGAGGACTCTCCCTGAAGAGATTTACTGAGAGATTTCTGTGTATCTGGTATGCAAGTTGTGTCCCCTAAATCAGTTACCCCAAACTTCTCTCGATTCATTCATTTATGTTATAGACAAAAATACAAAACAACAACAATAACAACAACAAAAAAGAAACTATGGGATAGAATATTGTTAATGGTACATGTGAAATTTTGTTTTATTTGGCTGGTATAATGGTTTGTGTTATAGTCAGCCATGACTAAAAGACTTGACAAGAACAATTAGAGGAGAAAACATTTATTTGGGGGCTCATGGTTTTAGAGGTCTTCATCTACAGATAGCCCCCTTTATTCCTTGGGGCTCAAGATGGGGCAGAACATCATGGCAGAAGAGTGTGGTGGAAGAAAGTGGCTCAGGACACGAAGATCAGGAAGCAGAGAGAGAGAGACTTCACTGGTCAGATACAAAATATATACCCTAAAAGCACATGCCAATGAATATCTCCTCTAGGCACACCCTATCGACCTATAATAACCCGCTGATCCCTATCAGAGGATTAATGCACTGATTGTGTTAAACCTCTTACAACCTAATCATCTTATTCTAAACTTTTCCTGCATTGTCTCACACATGAGGTTTTGGGGGACACCTCACATATAACAGTTTGGATCTGAAATGTCCCTCAAAGGCCATGTGCTAAAGGTTTGATCTCCAACCCAGGGTGCTCTTGGGAGGTGGCGGAACTTTTTTAGATGGTGAAGCCTAATGGGAGGAAGTTAGGTCACTGGGGGTGTGATCTTGAAGATGATATTGGAACGCTGGCACGTTTTCCTCTTTGCTTCTTGGCAACCATGAGGTGAACAGTTTCCTCTGCCACATTGTCCCACCACCATGATGTACTGCCTTACCACAGTCCCAAAGCAATGAGACCAAACATGGACTGAAACCTTAGAAACTGTGTCAAAATAAACCTTTAGTCTTTAAGTTGATTTTATTTCAGGTATTTTGTCACAGTGGAGGAAGGCTGACTAACACAGTTGGGTTTACTATTTATTATCTAAATAACTCTTTCTCTGCTCACCTCTACCACCTGTCATATTTTTACAGCAATTGTTCATTCTCATTAGGATCAAGTTTTGTCCTGGTTGGATTTTTTATGTCTATCATCTTAATGCATGTCACTACAATTTTGGATTTTATACGTCAACCTAACTAGGCTATGGTACCCATGTATTTGGCTAAACATCAGTATAAATTTTACTGTGAAGATATTTTTTAGAAGTAATTAACATTGAAATTGTTAGGCATTTATTAAAGCACACTACCCTTTATAATATGGGTTTATGTCTTCCAATTAGTTGAGATTATCAGAGAGAATACTGAGACTCCCTGACATGGAAAGAATTCCATCTTCTAGACTGCCTTCAGACTAGAGCTGCAACATAAATGCTTGCCTGATTTTTCAGCTTGTTAGCTTGTCTGCAGATTCAGACATAATAGCCCCCATAATCATGAGTCAATGCTTTATAATAGACATTCTTCTCTCCCCACCCCTCCTATTTATTCTATTTCTCTGGACAGTAGTAATACAATTTGACCATGTACAAGCCTATTAGACTACTGGTACCTAACACATCTTTGTTGTGAATGAATAAATTATCCAAATGATTTAAAGAGAAGGCTCATTCCTTTCTCTCTTGGTTTTGACCACCAAGGAAACTACAGAAAATAATTTTCAGACAACTCTACTCGTTATTAATAATCAACAAGTAAAACTATAATAAATTTGGATAAAGAATACTAGTCCAAAAGAGTTATGATAAGATCCTGCTTAGAAGTAAAATGATATTTGAGGGAACACAATCTCTAGTGCTCATATTCCACTAGATACTGTACTACATTGACATAATCCACTGAAGCTTCCTGTTTGGCTACCATTAGGCCTAATATAAGTGTTTTTATTATTCTTCATTGTTTTTCTTTCTACCCAATCCCCAATATATCACACATATTTTATATGTTTTGTTCAAAGAATAAATATACACAAAACTCATAGAATTAGAACAGTCAATTTATTATAAAATGTCCTAAGAGGGCTGGGGATATAGCTTAGTTGGTAGAATGCTTGACTAGCATGCAAAAAACCCTGGGGTAAATTCACAGTGTGTGTGTGTGCGCGCGCGCACACACACACACACACACACACACACACAAAATGTCCTGAGATACTCTTAGCTTGTCTCAGTTTAAAGGACATATGTGACCCAATTGTTGTATCAGATCTTACAATCTTAAAAAAAAATCAACTTTGGTATTTATGAATGTAAATATTGTTAAATTCCTTTTTCATCTTTAGCTGGGATGACTCTAAATAACATGGTCTTCTTAAGTCCATGGGTATGAGTTACTATTTTGAGGATATAATTCAGGACAAAGAAGTGGACCAACCTAGGAAAAACAACTGCCATGATACTACATATTCTTGAAATCAGAGGGTGGCTAGCTCCAGAAAAATGCACTGAGGTCAAGTCAAGAGAGGCAGTAGTGATGAATACTTAATGGAAAGAAAATATACAGATGGTTCTTAATTTATGATGGGGTCATGTCCCAATGATATCAGTAGATGCTGAAAATAGCTTGAGTCAAAATACACAAAATATACCTAATCTACTGAACGTCACAGCTTAGCAACACTATACAAAGTAGAGTAACAGATGCTCACCCTTGTGATCCCTGTGGTTGACAGGGATTGGGGACTCTGCCATTGTCCAGCATTGCTAGGAAGATCCTATTATGAATTTCTAGCCTGGGAGAAGTTCAAAATTCCAAGTCCAAAATACTATTCCTGCTGAATGTGTTTTGCTTTTGCACAATCATGAAATCAAGAACTTAAACTATTTTAAGAGGAGACCATGTATAGTCTAGCTTGTGACATTTTAAAGACAGCAAAATAATCACCAATAAAATAACACATGTCCAGACCATTCTGATTAACTATGCATTTTCTGATGTTATGTTTCCTTGACTGCAAAGGTTGGAATTTCACTTGGGAAACTAATGACATAGACTGACATGTCTTTAGATAATCCACCAATTGGATATAATATTTCCTCTATGATGATGGATTTGGTTTGGGGCAAAAGGAAAATATCATTTGGCCTTAATTATAACAAATATGGTGTGGCATCTAGTGAATAAAAAGCAATTTGTGTAAATTGTGTAAATTTAGTTTTCTAAGGCACTGCTGGACAGAGGTCTAACAAGAAAATTCTGTTATGTTTCAAGGTATTCTGAAAAACAGAATAATTAAAATAAGATTTCAAGACTTTGTTTAGTACACTTAAAAATTATGAAGTCCACAATATTATTCTCATATTCCAATGAAAATAATCTCTCAATATCTTTGTAGTTTCCTTTACTTTGTCCTCACTTCAGTTTCATAGATTATTGCTTAACTTCCTTTTTCAGCCTAGAAGATCTAATTTATCTTTAAGACATTGGAAACTCATGATAAAAATAGAAAAAGATACTTATGCACGTCTCTTTCCTTCCTATGTGGTTACGACTGGGGTTGAACATCCTGAACACTCAAATTCTTTAACGAGTAACTCTTTTGTCTGGCATTTCTTGCCCTAGAAATATCGATGTGTCCAACATGCCCAATGACTTTCTTTAGGAATGCAAGAAATGGTTTCTTTAACATGATTAGTAAAGATGAATTTTAGAACTCTCCACGGCTTCATAAACCTTTCAGGAAATCTAATTGGAATTTTGATATAATAGTCTAACCCAACTCCAATAAATCTAGTTCTCAAAAGAAGGAGCAAAAGAAAATTCTAAAAGGAGATTCTGTCCTTTTCTGGTCTATTTGGCTTTTAGATTAAAGATAAAACTCAAACTTTTAGTATAAAACCTTTTCCTGGCCAGGGTTATAGCTCAGGGGTGGAGCGCTTGCCTCACATGTAAGAGACACTGGGTTCGATTCTCAGCACCATATAAAAATAAATATGAATAAAATAAAGGTATTGTGTCCATCTATAACTAAAAATATTTAAAAAATCTTTTCTTTAGTCCTGTTCACTATTTTAATGTTAAAATATAATAACTGGACTAGTTATTGAGTCAAAATACACAAAATATACCTAATCTACTGAACGTCACAGTAGAGTGTTAGAGTAGCTCACTGGTAGAGTGCCCATCTAGTATGTAAGGTGCCCTGGGTTCAATCCTTAGAACCACATAAAAATAAATAAAGATATTGTGTCCAACTACAACTAAAAAATATTTTTAAAATATAATAACTGGGGTTGGGGATGTGGCTCAAGCGGTAGCGTGCTCGCCTGGCATGCGTGCAGCCCGGGTTCGATCCTCAGCACCACATACAAACAAAGATGTTGTGTCCGCCGATAACTAAAAAATAAATATTAAAATTCTCTCTCTCTCTCTCTCTCCCTCTCCCTCTCCCTCTCTCTTTAAAAAAAATATAATAACTGGTTTGTCCCAGAGTTAACTGAAAGAGCACATAGCCTTAATGAGCAAGTAACTATCTGGTATTCTATATACTTCTCTAAACTTCATCTGGAAATATACATATATATATATAAAGTTAAAAATCAGAAAATTTGGTTAAACCTTATGCTTCTATAATGGGTCAACAATGTGGACTTAGAAGAATTTATATCCTTTCAAGTGGTAGTGTTCTTATTTGTGTACAATTATAATAAGATTATTCTAAAATGAGATTTCTCATCCCTGGCACTATTGATATTTGGAGTCAGATAATTTCTCACTTGTAGGGAGTTGTTCTGTTCACTGCAGGATGACGGTCAACATCTCTGGCCTCTACCTGTTAGATGCTAATATATTCTCCCATAGTTGTGACAATGAAATATGTGTCAAGACGTTGCCTCATGGATGAAACAATGGCCTCAGGATGAGAACAACTGTTCCAAGAGAACAAGTTGTTCTAAGGAGTCGTGAAAGCTTTTTTAAATGTTTAGACTTACCAACGAGAATATATTATGTGTTCAGCTCTGGGAAATCGTGGTGTACATACATAAGCAGGCCTCCACCATGGGAGAAACAAGAGCCCAGGAAATCAAAGCTGATGACAAAAATTCACATGATCAGCCCATTCCTGGCACACAAGGTGTTTTATTCAGCTTTTTCATGGCTATAACCAAAATACCCAATAAGAACAAGTCAGAAGAGGAAAAGCTTATTTGGGGTTTATAGTTTCAGAGGTCTCAGTTCACAGACAGCCAAATCCATTGCTCTGGGATGAAGGTGAGTTGGCGTATCATGTGGAAAATCTCAGTGGATGAACCCTGCTTAGCTCATGGTAGAATCAGGAGAGAGAGAGAGAGAGAGAGAGAGAGAGAGAGAGAGAGAGAGAAAGGAAGGGGCCGCAGGAAAGATGAAGCCTTACAGGGTGCACCCCCCAGTGATCCACTTCCTCCAGCCACACCTAAACCGCCTACAGTTGCCACACAGTCAGTCCATTCAAACCAGGATGGACTGATGAGGTTATAGCTCTTAGTCCAATCATTTCACCTTTGAATATTCCTGCACTAATACAGGACCTTTGGGGAAACACCTCATATCCAAACCAGAACACAAGGCATACTCAGTAAGAATGTGTCAAATAATTTATGTGTCTTAACAATAAAATAATGTACCTGACATTTATAGTATGATTGTGCTAAATCAAAATTATGGGAGGCCACATTTTTGGACAAAGCTCCTGCACTAGGCCTCAATACATGAGATGGAACAAAAATGGAGTCATTTAGGCTAACTGCTACATAATCAAACTGAAAATTTAAGGAAACAAATTCCTTTGCAGACCAATTTTTCCTGGAAACTGAATGTTCTATAGTCTATGTTAGTCAGACTAACAAGGAAGTACTCTTTGCTTTAACCCTTTCAAAAATGTAACCTAAAGTAACCTGAATTTAACCAATCAGCCTTTCCCTATCATTTGGTTTCCTTGTTGTTACCTCACAAAACCCTCTGTGCTAATATTATCCAATGGGATATCTCACTGGGTTTCGTAGAATGAAGGCTGCCCCTATTCATGAATTATAAGAAAAAGCTCATTAGATCTATAACCAGATTTGTTGTAACTGTATTTTTCTTTTTGACAGCTAGAAAGCAAGAAAGTGAATTATGTATAACAATATTTTGATGCCTACTGCTAAATAAAGTCAAATAGCAACACTAACACTATCTAAGGTACATAAAATAGATGAAGAAATATATGTTCTGGTCTTTACATATATATTGTCCTTTACATATATATTATCCTTTACATATATATTATCCTAGGACGTTACATATATAGTATCCTAGGACAAGTATTCATAATTCAAGGTAGAATATAGTAGGTGCCACAAACAAACTTCAATCAAAATGCTAAAAGGGTTCAAAGGCAGAAGAACTGACATCTAGTTAGGGCAAAACAGGAAGCAATAGGTCCAACTTCAGAGAACCTTTATGAAATTTTATTTTACAGAGTTGCAAAATGAAATGCTCAGTGTTTCTTGTTTGGTTTTATGGCCTTTCATGTGGCACAAATTGCTGGCAAGGTGCCTTTGAATCTCTCATAATTTCTAATCTAAAATAATGAATTAAAGCCGATTGCAAAATATGAAATGAGGCTCACTTGAAATAGTTCATGTGATTTAAATGTGTTTGGTTTTCCTGGTACAAAATAAAATATGGTAGCCATATACCATAGTCCTAGGAGAGGTAAAAACATAGATATTTAGATATATTTAATTATACATGAGTGTATTATATGTTTATATATGCAGATCATATTCCTGAAATAGGTTGATATGTTAATATATTCCTCTTACTTATCATTCTTTTGTGGAATCACCTCCTATCCACTCTCATGAGATTTGGATGAAGCTAATCTGACTACTGGGTTCAAGGGTTAGACGTGTGATATCAACTGGATCCATCAGGATATTCCACTCTCCCAACCTTGACAGTGAGATTAAAAGAGCATATAATCTCAAGAAGTGCACAGAATCAAACTCATGACATTTGGTACTACTTTTCAGGGAAATTATTCTGTTTTTCTGGAGATGGAATATTTGTTGGAAGCGGCTGCCTGGGAATAAAGTCAATGGAGTATAAAGCAGAGGTTAAGATTGCAGGAAAACAGCTTCCTGGTTATGCTGTGTAGATACTGGACTTGACATTGCCTGAATGGGAGGTGCTCCTTCAACTGTCCAGGCCCATCAAGCAATACATTACACCACATAGGTCAGATCTGCATTCAAAGAGCTGCAATTAATAAGTATCCTAATTACTTAAAACATTAGCTTAAGTATATGACTTTTTAATATAGTACAGTGTCATGATTTGATGAAACTCTGAATTAATGAGAGAGAGAGGACAGATATCAGGCTGAGTATCTATGACACTCAGTAAATATTTGTAGAATGAGAGAACAAGTGTCAATTGTGAATGAAATGGCAAAAATTGAATAAAATAAGCAATAGGATTCCCAAGCATGGTAGATCACAAACATTTAAAGAAATGATTGAAATCGCAAGCCTCAAAATACCACATATAATATAAGGATCACTGACATTTGCTTCCTCTGGTTTATTCTTTTTTGACTGCACAGTGCAGTTAATAAATTTTCATGATATTTTCTACATTCTGCATCATGATAATGATTATGACCCTTGAACTGAAATGATCACATTAGTTCTCCTTCAGCTTTTCTCATTTTGGATTCTTCACAGGAAAAACAATCCCAGGCTTTTTAGGAACTGATTTATCATCCTTTCTTACATGTCAATAGGTTATCCTTGCTGAAAAAGGTCTTTCGATTTTTCTTTGCATTCAAATCCAAATTAAATCAAACTGCTTCTCCTGGTTGATGAGCTGCTTACAGCTTTGGTACAAATCCGCAAAATACAGACCATGTACCTGATGTTTTGGAACTATTTCTATATGTTGGTTTTACATACTCAAAAGCCAAGAAATACCATTAAATATGCTCAATTTTACCCTACCCCAAGTCAGGCAGATAGATTCCAATCTGGTAACAATCAATAGATCATTTATGGAACACTTACGGGTTTTTTTGTGTGTGTTTGGCTGGGAGATATGGCAAGACAGGAGGTGGGTAAGTGGTTAATGAAGACTATAAAACAAATTATTCCAGTCCTCAAGTATATTTAAAACACTGTGAGAGGAGGATGATCTGAAATTAAAATTTCCTTTATTAACTGCAGTTCGTTACTGCTATATCTCAAAGCTAGCAACTACTAAGCATATTAAACAGTAGAGAAACTACCTTTCTCAAGCATAGAAAGGCATAATAAAGAATATCTATGTTGTGAACCTTTAATACTGCAATACAGTGTGACGCATGAAAGAATACTGAATATGTTTCTATTTTTCTCCCTCCTTTTTCTTACATCCACCCATTCATTTCTTTTATCTATGTAATACATTTATTCAGCAAGAAAAGATTCACAACATTCCAGGCACTGACATAGGCTGCAGAGGTTTAAGGATAAATGAGCCCCAGAACTTAGGTTCAAAGAGTGATAAGTTGAGCAGGACAACAGCCACAGAGACAGCTAATTGTATTACAAAGCCCCATAACTTACCACAGAGGGGTACACAGAAGTATTATGCTAGAATCAAAGAGAGAAAGGCTGGCAGGGGTGGGCAAAATGGGGTGCTAATGATTCAGGGCTGGGGGCCTTCTGCATAACTGATGTAGTACAAGCGTCCCCTGTTCACCCCAGGCTCCTTGCAATCAGGTCAGAAAGATTTCAGGCACGTTGCTCAGAGATACAGGAATGGATTTATTAGAAGGGATATTCAGGGGAAAACTGACACTCTTAAGGGAGAGAGTGGGTCCTCTCAGCAAGGAGAGGGATGGCATACCCCACCTGCACTCCAGTTTTATTGGGACTCTCAGGAAAGTTTCCAGAATACCACGCAATTCCACCTTCTGACTTTTGACTGACAACATGGGAAGTGGATGGACCACCCCCAAGAAAGAATGGTATGGTGCTCAGAAACGGAGCTTGGCAGGAAATTGAGCCCCCCTATTTTTTTTTTTTTTGAGAGAGAATTTTTCAATATTTATTTTTTAGTTCTCAGCGGACACATCTTTATTTTATTTTTATGTGGTGCTGAGGATAGAACCCAGCGCCCTGGGCATGCCAGGCGAGCGCGCTACCGCTTGAGCCACATCCCCAGCCCGAGCCCCCCATTTTTGTCTCAATTTCCTGCACCCTCAATTAGTTCATTACCCTTTAATAGCCCCCATCAAGTTTTGAGAGTCTTGATGTTTGGGTGATCAGGGTAATTGGGGGTTGTGACAGTTTCCATGACAAGGAAGGAATAGTCTAGGTCACCCAGAAGGTGTGACATGATCTTGAAACCAGAGTTTTTCTTAAGGGGATGTAACTAAGGCATGGTGAGGTTTTGACATACTAGGTCCCCATCTTCTAGCTGCTTACCTGTCAGATAAAGATCCTTGTGGTTTTCATTTCCCTTCATTGTCTTTCCCTGCTCACCCATTGATGGCTGAGAAAGGCTTTAGAGAAAAATTCCTAAGATAAGGGGAACAACACATTTTCTTTAACTATTACTAGGGTCATAGTTCATATCCCCGTAACAGAAGACAGATTAACAGGAGAAAAGCAGACACACTTTTTTTTAATGTAAGTTCTACATGACATCAGAGACTTTGAGAATAAAGACCCAAAGAAACATGGAAACTTGAACGCTTTTTTAGGCTACATTTAAGAGAAAGTGGATAGTTTGGAGAGGTATGATAGCACAAAGTGGGTATGAAACAATGATAATAAACTGGGGGGATTTGACAGAGCATGTTTTTTTCAGATTCTTCACTGAGGCAATGTGTCTGAGAGAAATGATTCCCCTTCCTCTGAGTACAGAGTGCCCCTCAAATGAAGCTGTTTCAGGCAAATGTCAGAGGATCCTTCCTAGGTGTTTTGACTTGGTCAGAGAGTGACCTTCTTGCTTCTGCTATTTTCTCAAATCCCAAGGAACCATATTTTGCAGTAATGTGTATTGAACCCCATCGGTATCTTAGTCCCTGAAGTTTTGAATGTAAACTAAAATAATTTACTTGGAATTTCAGACCAAATCGAAAGAGTCAAGAAAGAACTAGACCTTTTTGAAGCATAACAAATCTTCTGTGCTAGTCATTATTCTGTTGCTATGACAAAATACCCAAGTTAAACAATTTAAAATAAGGAAAAAATTCTTTTTGCTCACAGTTTCAGAAATTTCAGTCCGTAATCACTAGGCTTCACTGTTTCTTGGACTATGAAGAGGTAGAACATCAGGGTGGGGAGGGTGTGGTGGAACACAGTTGTTCACCAGATGCAGTTCAGGAAGGAGGGGGGTGGGGGGGGAGGAGAATGGGGCAAAGGACAAAATATATCCTTTAAGGGCACACCTCCCATGGACTTGCTTCCTTCCGTGAGTCCCCACCCCTTACAGTTCCACAAGCTCCCAGTATCATTATAAACCAGGGAAAAAGCCTTTAATACATGAGCTTGCCATTGGCTAAGACAGGGACTACATGCAATGCAAAAGAACATAGAAGCATAAGTTGACAGGAAGGGTACACTGAGGCTGACTTCTGAAGGATGTCCACTGTCTTTTGAGGGAGCCCTTAAGGGCCATACAGAGCTCTGGAATGTTTCTGAGAAGTTGAGAGACATACTCGTTCTGTGTTGTATAGGCACTGCTTCAGCAACCTTTGGAGGAGTGTAGAGGGGGTGAAAATTCAGTAGGAAAACCAGCAGGGTGTATGCTTCGTGAGAAAGTGGATAGGAACATGGACTAGAATGATGGAGCCAAGGAGAAAGGACATGGGGCTTGGAGACTGACTGACTGCGGTAGAGAGGCAGAAATCTCCAATGTTTCTAACTGTGCAAATGGGTGATGCTTCCACATTCATGAAAGTACCACAAAGGAAATCTTTTGGGGGCAGAAGGAGAAAAGTAATCAAGTGCTGGCACTTTACCAATGCATGAGCACAGAAGGGCTCTACAGTATGTATCTAGTTTCATCTTCTATCTCAGATAATTTGGCCTGAAAGTTCCAGTGCAAATTCCCGTCACCTTCTCCCATCTATGTTGCTACAGCATCTTTAAACACCGTCTTGGTTCTTAGACTTGATTTTGGATAACACCCATCACTCATCTCAATCTTGGAGTCACTTAGGTTGCTTTAGAGTAAGTTTCAGAGTTTACAAACTTCTCCAAGTTTCTGGCTGCATTCCCTTGCCCTCCCTTTCTCACATTCTCTCCATCTTGGCAGTAAAAATAAAAATGGACCCCCTTATCTCACACAGGAAAGTTAGAACAACCTTTGGTTCCCTGAGTGTCTCAGCTTCTCTCTGCACAAAGGCAGTTCTCTCCCACAAAGGGACCTGTGTCATATGAGTTTTTCATCTGATAGCTCACGAGGGGGATACAGGAAGGAATGGTGCTGCTCAAAGCCATAATCTACAGACAGTTACACCACTGAGGATCCCAAGCCCTATTTCTTAAAAAGCCTCATAAAGCTTTATGGAGCATTAAGTAGACAGATAGGTCAGACGCATAAGTCTAGCTTTAACCATTTCAGTCCATAGGTAAAATGAAAAAGTTTTTATATTTTCAAAGACTCCCACACTATTAACTTTTTTAATGTTGTTTACTTGTTGGTGATTGGTATTAAATATCCATATCTTTAAACCTACTCTATTCTGTCTAGGGCTGTGAGGTCTAATATGGTATCCACTAGTTACACATTGGCTTTTAAACTGAAATGAAGGAAAATGAAATATAGATGAAAAACTGAATCCCTCATACTTACCACAGTTTTCATATATGACTAGTGGCTACCATATTGGCCCTGCAGATAGACAACATTTGCATCATTTCAAAATGTTCTAATGGAGAACCCTGGTCTAGAACTTTCTTAGGTCCTTTGGGTGTTATATGGCATTTTCATTCTTCAATAATATTCACGTTTGTACATACTGACGACTAATTGTATGTCAAGCTGGGTTCTGAGTTAATGTTTTTATTCTCATTTCATAGTTGAAGTTATCAAAGTAGAGAAAGATTGAAATAGTATTACAGTAGTCATAAAACACATCAACGTTAAGAAATGGGAGGTATAGAATGCTACAGCTCTACAGAGTATAAAACAATCCTGTTATAGTCACAGATAAAAATCACCCAGTGAAGTAGATTAGCTCCAAACTGGTCTCTCACACTGGCCTGAGGTAGCTGATTTCCTCTTTTCCATATTGTCTCCTAAACTACTGCTTAAGTCATGATCTTCTGAGTCCCTTCATATATGAATAAGTGCTTCTCAGGAAAAAGCATTTTCTATTTCATTAAGATCAGGAAACTCCAGATCAATATAGTAGCTTAAAAACCTTCAGGACTTCATAAAGCCTTTAATAGGCTAATATTCCCTGGGAATGTCCAAGACCAGGATAGGTTACAGTGATCCCTAAGTTCATTTGATCCCAGACTCCCTTTTCAACGGACTGTCTTATTAAGCTTGTGCTTTTACCGTGGGCACTATGAGCACAAAGATTCTGTGGTAACAGAGATGATGCCTGTTGGCATTCCCCTCTCAGTTATCAGATCATTAAAAGTCACCTGTCTAAAACAGATTGTCCAGAGCAGAAGAGCAGATATCTTGGCCTCTTTGAGTAGCGCTTCTCGAACTCTAGAATGCATCCAAATACACTGATGAGATACAGACTGAGATGCAGGAGGTTGGCAGTGGTGTGGGGTTGTGGAGGTGCTGGTGAATGTGAATTTCCAAAACACTCCAGAGTCATGCCAGAACTGCTGATCTGTGGACCACATGGGCTCTTTGGAGTGACACAGTGCTCACTACTGATGCCAATGTCATGCCTTTGGACTGACCCCAAATAAACCTTCTTTCTTTATAAATCATCCAGCCTCAGGTATTCTGTTATAGCAATAGAAAGTTATAGCAATAGAAAATAGATGTGATTCTGCAATCTGTATTTGGGGTAAAAATGGGAGTTCATAACCAACTTAAATCTAATGTATGAAATATGATATGTCAAGAGCCTTGTAATGTTTTGAACAACCAATAAAAAAAATAGACAAAAAAAAGAAAATAGATTAAGATACTATGTATGGTCTACAGTCCCAATTTGGCCAATTGCCAGTTTGTTTATTTCATAAACTTAGCAGAAAATTTTTAATTTTTTTAAATGTTTAGAAAAATTCAAAAAATAATGATATCTTATGCAATATGAAGTTCATATTCAGAAACCATAAATACAGTTTTATTGAAACGATCATCCTCATTTGTTTAGCTATTATCTAAAGATTGTGAGCTGTAACTGCAGAGTTGACTAGATATGACAGAAACCAGGTGGCCCACAAAGCCTAAGAACTTGCTATCTGGTACATAACAGAAAAGCTCGCTGACCCCTGGATTAACATATAAACTCCAGAATGAAACCACCTAATTTCAAATCCTGCTCTACCTCTTGCTGGTTGAATGATTTTAAGCACATTCATAACCTATATCTGAGGTTTCTTCTCTCTAAAAGAGATATAATAATAGTGACTGCCTTATAAGTTTGCTGTTTAACTGAAGATATAAAGGCAGATAAAATTTCCCTGTGTGAGAAAGCTTTTGATCTCTGTGAAAAAAAATACCTGACAAGAACAACTTGGGGGATGAAGTTTATTTTGGCTCATAGTTTCAGAGGTACAGTTGATGGTCAGCTGACTCCACTGCTCTAGCCTGCAGTGAGGCAGAACATTGTGGAGGGTTAAGGTTTGGATATGAGCTGCCCATCCAAAGTTCATGTGGGAGACAATGCAAGAAAGTGTAGAAGTAAAATGACTGGTCATCATTAACTGGATCACCGCATAAATCCACTTGAATTGATTAACAAGATGGTCATCTGCAGGCAGGTAGGGTGTGGTTGGAGGAGTTAGGTCACTGGGATTATACCTTTGAGCTTTATTTTCATGTCTGGTGAGCACAGTTCTCTCTGCTTCCTGACTATTCTGTCTTGAGCTGCCTTCCTCAGCCCCACTTTTCTGTGATGATGTTTTGCCTCACGTTGGACCCAGAGCTATGGAGTTTGTCATCAATGGACAGAGACTCTGAAAACTATGGGCATCTTCTAAAATTCTGCTTATCAGGTCATTTGGTCACAGTGGAAAAACGAAGCAACATCAATAACAAAACTAAAACTTGGAGGAAGGGTGTGGAGAAGGACATGGTAGCTGGGAAGCAGAGAGGTAGTGAGGAGCTAGGATGAAGAGCTAATCCCCAGGGGCAGACCTCAGTGACTTATTTCCTTCAGCCAGGCCCTACCCGCCTAGAGTTATCACCCATTTGTCCATTTAAATTTCTGATCCATCAAACGGATTAATCCACTGATGACGTTACAGCTATCATAATCTATTTTACCTCTGAACTTGAGCTTTTCAGGGGACATTTCCTATCACTCCCATAGAACAGTACCTGGAAAATCATCAAGAACTCAATATATTAATACTAGCAGTGAAACTCCCTGGTTGATAAGATCAGTTCTGACTGAAAACACAATAGAATGATGTTAATACTGAAAGTGAAACATTGTTAGAATAGGACTATAGATGTGGGTGCTTTTCCTCCGTAACATTATATGTGTTTAAGCATTGTTTCATCAAAGTGAACATAAACAACAGAAGCTAGGAGTTCAAATCACACAGTGCGGATAGTTCTCTGTCCTCTATTTCAAATGATTCATTATCTGGTCTCTCATTTGCTGAATGCTCAAAAATTCAAGGCAGATGTTTGGATTCCTGGAAACTGTATGACTTAAGGTACACAATCCAATATTTTATGAAGTGAAGCTTTGAAAAATTCAATCTGCATGAAGTAAATTATATAACTTCTGAAAAAAACATGATTGCATAGCCCATAGTCTACATGAGGACCTTTTTGAAACTCATTCAATATTTACATCCCTCCCTGCCCTAAACATCCTCAATGAGAAGATTTAGGATTTTTTGATAACCAGCTACTATTTATGACCACCTAGAAGAGACCATGGACTCTCCTCTTAATGTCAGTGCTGTTGGTGTGAAACCTCTGCAACAATGAGGTCTTTAATCAATCTAGGACTTACATGAATAAGGATCATGCCTAAGGCAAAATATAAATAAGATGTTTCAGCCTTGTGTCCACACAAGGATTCTTACAGTCAGGAAAGTCACTCTTCAGTATGGGTTTTCCTGGCCTCCTCATCTAATCACAGAGTGACAAGCAATTTGTTGACATATTCATTAGGACCCAAGGGAGATAGATTTTTAAAAACTGGACACATTCTTGCACTCTTTCACAGTGTGGACCCTTGTACCACTTGTGTTTATATTTTAAGCATCAAAATATCATTGACACAGAAATCAAGCCACCCTATATGGTCTGTCTTTTTTGTGATATATTTTCTGACTCTTCTACATGGTATTTGAGGTTGAGTCACTGTTCAAAAGTACAGCTCCCAAAGGTAACACTGTTTCTTTGGGCCAGGAAATCACTTTATGATATGTTGCCCAGGAATTAGGTATATAAGAATAAAGTGAATTCCTACTCTGGAAAAATGATTTTTCAGTGTTTCAGTTAAATGTAAGGTTCTCCTTAGACAAATGTACAAATAGAGTTGGCTGGTCACAGAGACACCACTAAAAATTACAAAGAAACTAAGTCGAAGATGAAAATTATCTTCAGCTCACCTGATATTTTTATCCAGTTGAATAAACAGGGCTTATCAAGCTTAGAAAATACCTATGATATAAAAGTACCTACTTTAAATATATAAAAAACATGAAACAAGAACAGGCAAAGTAAAAAAATTTTTTTTTGAGATTTGTACTTAGCTCTCAGTAATTTAAACAAATTATCGTCATTCTATACAACAAGGCAATAATATACATTTATACACTAAATGCATTTAGATGTGACAGGAATTGCTCTCAGTAGCATTATCGAGTCTATACGAAAGTACAATACTACAAAACATTTCAGACCTTTAATTATGCTCGTCGACACTAAAGCTCCAATTGCTCACTCTGCCATGGGAGACTGTAGGGAGAGGCGAAGGAACAGATGGACAGAAATCTCTATTCTGTGCTCTGCTGGCCGCTATTCAGTGAATGGTAGTACACTAATAAAGTGCTCAGAGGACTTCTGCCTCCATCTGCTCTTAATAAAAATAAATGAGGCTCTGAAGCAACCACAGGTTTTGAGTCTTTCATGGACTCCATCAATGCCTCAGGAGCAAGTGGATGGGTTGATTGAGGAGGGCTCCTTACAGGTGGTGACAGACCCACAATCCTGGGGGGCTGTGTCTCCTGTTCCCAGGTTGAGCATCCCTCCCTCTTTTCCTGACTATTTATCATGAGAAATTATCATGCTTGGACAACCTTAATCGCCTCTCAGCCCCATTGTTCCATGGCAAGTAATGAAATTATATTAGTGCTGTTCAGGTTAGTGAGCAGGGACTTTATGATTCTCTTATGTTTGGGGAAATAAATGTTTATGAAGCTGATCTTATAGTTCACGAGTGTGCAGCATGTGTCATTAAGAAGATTCATCTTGTTGTGCTTCTGTTATAATTTTTGGGGGGCGGGTATCAGGGATTGAACTCAGGGGTATTCGACCACTAAGCCACATCCCCAGCACTATTTTGTATTTTATTTAGAAACAGGGTCTCACTGACTTGCTTAGTGACTTGCTATTGCTGAGGCTCTCTTTGAACTCAGGATCCTCCTGTCTCAGCCTCCAGAGCTACTGCGATTACTGGCTTGTGCCACTGCACTGAGCTCTCTTATGAAGTTTGATTGTCAACACCACCTTCCTCTTGGTCCTCCCCATGCAGAGAGACCAGATAGATAAGAAATGACAATTTCTCCATTATACCAAGCCAGAAATTCAGGGCAGTGGATACAAATTTCCTTCTTTAGAGGGAAATTTGGAACTGCCATTGTACACAGTGCATTAGGATCTTATTAAGCTTTACTCAGCAAGAGGGGGAATGAAATTGGGATAAAAAAGCATTTTTGCAAGATAAAATGTTGCCAATCCCTGTGGCAGAGTATTTAGGTGGAGCATTTTCTGTTTCAGAGCTGCTGCTTATAAGTGTTCTATCTCCCAGGGATCATCCTTGGAGGTTAATGAAGGGTTGCAAAGATGCTTTAATGGGAATCCAGAGGTAGAAACTCTGCTATTCAGTAGGGATGATAATCCTTCAATTAGCATTTATCTCTTTCTACTCTGGAGGAAAAAGTGGTCAATTTGTATAAAAGCAGAATGAATGGGCGCAAGTTACAGGAAGATAGTTTTCAACTCAATACATTATGAGGAAGAACTTTTCAATATGCAGTTTCTCTCAGTGATACATGTAGTGGTATCTTATTTCCACTAGAGCTAATCAAACAGGGGGTTGATATTCACTTCATAGGAACATTTTAAAGGGTCCGGGTCTTTTTTATTTTTAAATATTTTTTCAGTTGTCAATGGACCTTTATTTTTATTTTACTTCTATGCACTGCTGAGAATCGAAACCAGTGCCTCGCACATGCTAGGCAAGCGCTCTACCACTAAGCCACAACCCCAGCCCTGGTCACCAGGTCTTTTGTAGTTTGTCCAACACAGGATTGTATGAGTTTAGTATTAAAGTATATATCACGCTTTTCCCTCTAACCTATATGTGTGTGCAAAACACACACACACACACACACACACACACACACACACTCACACATACACAAATGCATTGATGAACTGTTTAAACCTGAAGTGTGGTGAAGACAAAGTCTGAATCAACCATGCCTTGTGTGTCTCAGTAATTTAGGAAGATACTGACTCCAAGTTTAGGCTCCATTTACATCCAGAAAGCAGGAAATAACAAATGGTCCTTCATGATTGGGGTCTAATGTGGCCATCTTGGTCCATTCATGCTGTCATTATATATTGAGGCCCACTTGTGTGATGCACTGGGATAGAAACTGGACATACAGATGAAAAGAACAAAACTCCATCAGTCTATCTATCAACATCTCTGTGAACCCAATTTGCTATAATCTCTCACGGTCTAACTGTATCTCTTTCTGCAGTATCTATCCACATCTGTATCTCTGTACCTATTGCAAAAACGTGGAATCAGAGAATGCATAGTCAAATATACATGGCTTCCCATCTTGCTACCTGAGAGAAGACATCCTGAAGTCAAAGCTGATTTATGCAAAAGAAAAAAACCAAGCTAGCAAAAGAGAAATGGAGCAGGCTCCATGATGGTACCTCTCCCTCTGCTCATGGGGAATGGCACATGACTAACAGAATCCCAACTGCCATAAAAGATGAAGCAGAAAACAATGTTGGTAGCCAGCTTTCATTTGTTAGCATGAAGAAGAAAACAACTGAGGGTAAGAAGGGAGCATGACCTAGCCCCCTCACATTTTGCTGTGTTTCACTATGACCTTCATTTTAGGCAAGAGGGAGCGAACTTAGAAAAAGGAGTTGTAGGCAAGCCACGAGAACATTGCATAGTTTCAGAACAATGGAGTGATGGGTAAGGATCTTTAGAAAAAGTAAGAAAGGAACATTTTCCCCCACTTAAGTTACTAAAAGAGGTTTTACACATTCTCCCCTTTGTGTTGTCCTTTATAGGAAAGCAAACAAAAATGATGAAACAGAAAAAAAGGGAGTTGAGCATAAGAAAGGATGATACAGAGAAGAAGTGGGTATTCTGGATGTGGACACAGAATCCCTAAGCCCAGGGAACTGAACCTTCCACCTATCCACATTCCTTCAGCTCCAAGCAGCAAGTGTCCTGCAATGCTCTCAAGTTACCCTTGGGGGTGGCTTGGGATTTGAAGCTAAAGAAGGAGGTGAGTGTCCCACAGAGGACAGGGTCAACTCACCAACTTGACCCCAGTGGGAATCAGATCCATAGCATCCATGCCTCCTCGTGAGAAGTTAACACCCAATTTTCAAAACACACCAGTTGTGACACTTACTTAATATCTAACATTGCTTCAGGTGCAGAATTTCTAACACCAAGAAACAAAATTTGCTTAATATTCAATGACTTTAGGGTTACCTTTGCCACCCTAACATGTACATATTAGGCCAATGTATAAAGGTCTCTATGATAATATAATCGCAACTCAGGTATGTATGTTTTACCTTATTCTTTGATGCCTTTCAAACATAGACCACTTTCTCCTATTACTAATGTGATAATCAACAAACTACTACTATATTTAAAAAGTAAAAATAACTTAGTTTCCAACTCTTTCAGATCTCAAGTGATCTTGAGCAGGTCACCTAATCAGACAAACTTTGAAGGGCTACTAACAGGGATACTAATTCCTTCCAGAAATAAAAGTCACAATGAACCACTAACAGGGGTCTAAAATACATTTCCTAAAATTGTACTGTAATGAATAAAAGTTTGAGTATAGAATCAGACAAAACAACTAGTCATTTATTTAACTTTCCTAGATGAGCATCTTCATCTCTAAAAAGAGGTTAAAGGTACTGTGAAGATTAGGAGACAAATACTAAGAATGCCAGCACAATGCCTCACTTATAATAGGTTTCCATTATTCTAACAACTAAAAAAGAAGCCCACAGTCACTCAGGGGACCCTCTGAGTTATGCTGTCTTGTCAATTCTAGTAAACTTTTATATCACCTAAACAAAAGGTTGGAAATATTTGGAAAAACAAAATCAATCCCTAGAACATTCAGAATAACATGCTTCCTACAGCTTGGATATATGTAATTCGAAACAGCTGAGATAGCAAAACATGAAAATTGAAAATAAATTCTTGGCAGACTTGGTGTTAGGACCTAATTATAAGTTCTCAAGATGGCACCAAGGTTTGGAAGGGAAGACGGAGAAAAGAAGCTCTGTATATGCCTGATAGCAGACTTCTGCCCTGAAATCCCTCAACCATTCCAAAGCTGGCATTTATTTGTAAATAGTTAAACAGTAGTATACAGGAAAAACATAATCCCCAGAAAGTTTTGTATTTGGGAAATCATTCAGCTGTGAAAACATCCCACGAAGGTGACATGTTGATTAGGTGCCCATTGTGCTACCCGCTAAAAAGGAAAGTCTATTATTTAATGAAAATTCTTTGTGCTGAAAACAACTCTGTTGTCATTTGCTGATGCATAATTATTGAGTTGCACATTAGGTTTTTTACCTCAAGTCCACAGGGATAATCTGTAAAATTTGATCATTAGGATGGAGACATCTTGATACATGCGTTCCTTACATACAGATTCTTAAGGGAATATATCTGGAGTCATCCTGTGACTCCAGAATGAATGAAATAAGATTGTATTTATGCAGATAGCTGAGGGAATGCAGTTCTCCTTCACTGAATTGCCTTCAGTGGTAGATGTTACACATTAGTATTTAAGAAACACTGGCCTCAAACTTTAAAAGATATGAAACTCAAGATTTGTCTTAATTGCCTTAGTAAACTCAGGCAAGTTATTTAACTCTTTGAATTTCAGTTTTTTTACATATAAAATGAGGATAGTAAACCCACATCTAAGTTGTTGCAAATATCAAGGTAAACTGTATAAACCACAAACCAGCACATTTGTGGCACCAAGAAACCAGATATAAAATGATCACTATAATTCTTAATACTTCATGCTAAAAAAATATATCTTTCTTGGGGTTAGCTCTTTTTTCACTTGAAGTGTAAGGGGAAAATTTTAGAACTGTGAAACCGTTTTCCCTCTATGATTTCATAACCCATTATATTTTGGGGGAGCAGATGCCAGGGATTGAATTCAGGCACTTAATCAGGGAGCCACGTCCCCAGCTTTTTCTTTTTTTTGTGTGCTACATGTATGTATGTTTTATTAAACTTTCATTAGTGAATAATGGAATTATTAACATAGAAGTTAATTCAAAGAACCCATAATTGTCTACTGTTCAGTTACGTATGTCGGTTTCAAAAGTTTGTAACAGGTTAGAATGATTTGAGATTTCTTCTGGTACAATTTATGTCTTCAATTCCTATAGTGCTCTATATTCCTGCACTTAAAAAGTAGATTTGTAGGGTTGGGTTGTGGCTCAGTGGTAGATCTCTTGCCTTGCATGTATGGGGCACTGGGTTTGATTCTCAGCACCACATATAAATAAATGAATAAGTCCATCAACAACTAAAAAAAATAAAAAATAAAATAAATAAAAAGTAGACTTGCAATAATCATTCCCTGCCCTTATTTATATTTTATTAGAGATGGTCTCACTGAGTTGCTTAGAGCCTTGCTAAATTGCTTTGAATTTGTGATCCTCCTTCCTCAGTCTCCCAAGCTGCTGGGATTAAAGGCATGTATCACCATGCCCAGCACAGTATATATTCTTAATAATATCATTAGGAAGGTGACAAGCAAAAAGAAAAAAATTCAACAAAGATTAAAAATTAAGCATATGGACAGATATTAAGAGGTCTGCAAGAATAAGTTTTGGAGGACATATAGATAGAAGTTCAGACTGCTCCACTTGACTATGAAGGGATTGAGAGATCACATCTAGAGGTGGTTGAAGGACGGGGTGAACAGTATGAAACCACAGATGTGGACATGACTAATTGCTCTGAGTTCAGAACTTCCTCTGAAGGCCAGAGGACTGGGTCTATGTGTGCATTTCCCTTTATTACAGCTAAAGAAGGCTCTTTCTCTCTTAAACAAGAAATAACCATTCATCTACTGTGGAGGCTACAAAATGTACCAAGAGCATCAATTTTTAAAGACCCTGCCTGTTTGATAGAAGAGCAGCCTTAACAATGTTGTCTTTGGAAAAAAATTAATACATAGTAAATAAAGATAAGCTTGAACAAATACTATGAATGAGTCCTACCAAAATAACATTGCCAGTGACACATTGGAATGAACATGCCCCTTAGAAGAAGCTTAGGTAATGATTTAGGATATATGTACAGATGAACCATGGTGGTGCTGTCCTGGGTATGTGGAACTGAATTTCAGGAAATACAATGTGACATATATACATAAGAATAATGAAGCAGGATGGATTAGAGACCCTCATTTCAGGTCCCAAACCACCTTGATTAGCAGAGCTGACATGAGCCTAAGGATCTCCCTTTCATCCAACCCCATTGTGTTATCAGAGGATCTAACCTCCCTGAAGAATAAATAGCAAGGTCCTGTTTTTCAAAATTGCCTGGCCATCTCCAAGAGTATGTGCAGAGATTTGGCACATGTGCAAGGGACATTATGGGCAAAGCACAGGAATCTGTCAGTCACCCCCCATTTAGCATAAACCACCCCTACCAAAAAGCCTGTCAAACTGAAATAAAAAACAAAGAAGCACATTTACACCCAGACTCCACTCTGAGTCTGCCCTGTCCCCACTGTGTTCTTGCAGCATATCTTCTTCCAGTAAACTCTCTTAACTACTCCCCTTTGTCTTCCTGGATTTTTCTCACTGCTGGAACAGTGACCATCACCTATGGTCTGGGTTATTGTGATTAACAACTTTGGAGAGGGCAATTTTACACCCACGCCTACACACTCTCTATAGGTGTCTCACCACAGAGCATACACTTTCTAGTGCACAGATTTCTAAGTGTCTTAGCCTCATGTCATCAGGGTATTCCTAGTTGCTCCCAATAATAACTTGATATTATTCTACAGAGTCATATCACTTTAAGGACAGGTCTACCAGTCCCTTGTTTGTTACTGGTCTTTGGCAAGAAGACGCTTCTGTGAGAAGATATATCAACTACATCATTAAGCACATCACTGAGTTCAATAGGCACTTTTCCTGAAAAAGGAAGGAAGGCAGTAGTTTTATGCTTTGTCTCCAATAACAGAGCATAGGCGAATTGAATAGCAAAATGCAAGATTATGTAGGCAAAAGTCAAAGAAGAAAGTAGACCAGGGACGATAAATATCCCATGTGGTAATGAAGATTTTAGGACTGACTTTTACAAACCAAACAGGTTTGGACTGCAACAAGCCTAATCCTTAACCTATTTTTCTCTTAAAAGCACAATTCTAGAAGAATCCACCACTCGGAGCTGAAGCATACAAATCATACCCAGATAATTTACTGAGTGTCAGCTACTATGCTAGCAACATATTTGCTTCATTTGTTTTGGAAAAGCATCTGTTATCCCCCAAAATTAATTAGAAATCCTGGGCATGTGCTTTGGAAAATGCTTGCTGACATATTATGTCTTTTTGATTTCTTCAAATAAAGTATATCACACCATACTCTTTGCTGCTTCACTGCTTTCCTACTCAAACATTCAAAATGCATGCAATTCATCTGTTCACCTAGATGTTATGGACTAGTGACTCTATGCCAGACTCATTGTATGCTGAATACTGTGTATGTAAAATATGAATAATTAATTATCATCACCGTCAATGAACTCAAAATTTAGTAGGGAATATCCATGTTAAGAAAAGATAGGATTGCTTAAAAAGCAATACCTTTGAAAGTGTAATTAGCCTGAAAATACTATTTAAATCTGATCCCTATGTTACTCAGAACTTTTTAAATATAAATGATATAACCAAATATCTTGCGTAAGATCCCACTAAGAGCACAGCTAAGTGACAGAGCCTGGTGATGTGGGATTTGTGAGTTTTGTCCAGAGCTTATTCTATCTTGTCATTGTAGTAAGCAACGGCCTTTGATAAATACACATTGGCATTAGTCAGATACTTGCTAAAAGCTAATTCTTATTAGGTCTTTTTTTTAAAAAAAAAAAAAAAAAGCTATTGCCAACGGGAAATTGTGGGAGGCACCTGCAATGTCAGGGACACGGGAGGCAGAGGTAGGGGGATTATAAGTTTGAGGCCAGCCTCAGCAGCATCATAGAGAGACTTTGTCTCAAAATTTAAAAAATAGAAAAAACCGGGGATGTGGCCCAGTGGTAAAATGCCTGTGGGTTCAATGCCCAGTACCAAAACAAACAAACGAACAAACAAAAAATTGTTGTTGCCTGAATACTGGTCCTACTTGAAATCTCAAGAATACATCCTAATGGTTTCCATAGGCAGCTGCCTGGAAATCTTCTGGCTTGTTCTTTTTGGAAACCACTGTTTTCTTCTCTAGAAATCATTAACTACTTAAACATAATGCTGTTGTGTTCGGTTCTGTCGACTGTCAGTATAATCCTTTGTACCTTTTGACAAGTTTTCAGAAGAGCTTCAATTTGGGTAGTACACATCCAAATGGATCTAGTCAATATCTAAATTGCTCAAGTGACAAGTGAACAGAGACACTTGTTTGTGAATAAACATAATAATTAATGACAGTCAATGGGACAGGTCAGTGAAGTAAATCTTAAGAGTATAGCTTTTACTAATAAGCATTTGTCAAACTCTATCGCTTGGCAAACTAGCTGGCTTTGGGGAGTTATTAGCAATGCTGTTTTAACAAAACCATTGTCAAGGAGCACAAACATAAAACAGGGTTTCTCAGGAAGGCAAAGAAATGGTGCCTGCTGTGAAGACACAATTCTAAAATTCCTGATGGGATCATTAATACACGTCCATTCTTCATATGTAACACTCATTGGCTCAGAGAAAAAGAAATCTTTCTCCTTTATACTTTTCTATCATCAAAATACTCTCAATCCCAGTTCTACAGCTGTCACAATAAGCATCTTTACAGAGTATAGAGTTTAGAATTATGAACAGAAAGATGCTTCAATGTATGAACATACAGAAACTAACTACATTGCATAAAATGAATTGATTTCACTTAGATTCAATCAGAAATCAGCAGTCAACTGAAGTGAAACTCTCCATGTATTGTTAACATTTTTTTCCATAATGAAATACACATCTTTTAAAAAAGTCATCTATTTTGTTCCTAATGGACATCCACAAGAAGAATGAATTCCAACTATTTGATCAAAGTCCTTTTTTGAAAAATAGTTTTGTGCATTTATGATAGGAATTTTTTTAAGTTGGTACTTTAAGAAACAGTTTTTTTTTTCTTATGCTTAATGTCAATACAGGATTTTAAATTTGAATAATTTGATTTAATAGGATGCATCTTGACTAATATCAAATATAGGAAAGAACTCTCTGAATTCAGATGTACTTTTCAAATGTCTTACAAGGCAAAGCAGTGACTGATAATTACTATTTTAATTATTCAAAGGCAATAAAGGATTCCTTTTAGTTCCTTTTTTAATCTCTCCAAGAGTTGGTATTTTCTATGCAAAATGCCAATTTAATTATCGTGTTTAAGTGGCCCTATGTATGCACAAGAACCATGCTCTCAAGTCTAAAATATAAGATATGAATTCAGGCCCTAAGAGAATAATAGTCATTTCTAAAGTTTCCTGTATTATGTAAAACTTTGGTTAAACATATGTACTATGTGTTTCTCTTATTAACCTGTTTTTGTTATAGGGGTGTAAACAATAACCCTAGCATGTGATGTGAGGAAACCAAGGGGCACAGGATTGAATTATATTTGCTATGCAAACAAAAAACAACAATAGCCTTTCTCAATGAACTTTCAAGTAACTTTCCATTAGTGAGCTGATAGGTAGTGTGCATGGATTCAAGCCTGTCCGCAGTTAGCAGATACTCTTACTAAACATTTCTTGAAATGCAAAACTTGGAAAAAAGGTGATGCCTGTCTTTTTAAGGACATGTGGTAACACTTCCCAAAGACCTGTCTAAGAGTTCTCCATTCTTCTGCCTTTCCGTTTACCACTAATCTTGGCTAATACTCTGAAAAGGAGATTTAAACTTGTAGAAGACTAACTAAGAAACCAGCCTCTACCTCAGAGCAAAGCCTGTCCAAGGAAGGGGGCGGGGCGTGGCCCTTGTCCTTGGAAAGACCCACAGAGCACTCCTAGGCATATACCCACCATGCTGAGTTGTTTATCTACAAATAACAGGAGAGATCTCCGGAGCCAGAGTCCCTGACTCAGTCAGGCTAGGTGAGGACCCATAGCAACCCCCTAGCAACCATCAATCAGCATGAGACAAGGAAAATACCTGGGATGCCAGATGACCCCCCCCAGTAGTTTATGGTGGTTGATAACATGTTGGAAAACCCTGTAGTTCAGCATGAACTCCCCTCATGGCTTAAACCAATCAGTTCAAACGAATCCTCCTCTTGTACTAACCAATCACCCTACCCAACTTGTTCCCACCAATGAATGTGCTAATCAAGTTTTAGAGTTGTTTTATGATTTTCCCACGGTGTGTGATGATTTGCTAAGAGATGCTATGCTGTATGTGAAGTTCCTGCCTTCCCCAAAGAGTGTATAAAACTGCTGCAAACCCTGAGCTCAGGGCCTCTCAGCGTCACCAGTTGCTGTGTGCGCGCACACGCAGAAGACCGAACCAGCTCGCAATAAACGCCTTTTTGCTGCTTAAATCCATCTTGGCCTCTGGTGGTCTTTTGGGGGTCCTGAATTCGAGCATAACACTAACACATTGAAAATAAATTTTGTTCAAGAGAAAAACACCATTATTTTTGTTTAGTAGAAAAGACTCCCTAAATATTAGAGTTTTGTCCTGCAGTCTTTTAGGGCACTCATCAGTTATGTGTTGCCGAAAGATAAGCTTACACGGGTTAGTATTCAAATCAACAGTGGAATGAACAGTGATTCATAAATTGGGCAATACTAGAATCTAAGCCATTCACAGATATACAGAAGAGGGAAAAGTGAAAAAAATATATATATATAACTTGCCAGGCACCGTGGTGTATACCTGTAATCCCAGAGGCTTGGTTGGCTAAGGCAGGAAGATCATGAGTTCAAAGCCAGCCTCAGACTTAGCTAGGCCCTAAGCAACTCAGCAAGACCTTATCTCTAAAAAAAAAAATTACAAAAAAGGGCTGGGGATATGGTTCCATGGTTAAGTGCTCCTGGGTTTAATCAATCCCTGGTACCCCCCCCCAAAAAAAAAAAAAAAAATATATATATATATATATATATATATATATATATATATATATATATATATATATATACATATAAATTACATGTGGAAGCAAGGCCAAGAAAAGATTTTACTGTGGGATAATGGGAAAGTGGAACAGTATCCCTGTGAAGCCAGACTTAAAGATAGGTAGTTAGTGTAGTTAGGTAAATCAGGTCTAATATCAAGTAAGATAAATAAAATGGAGGCCATTATAGAGAATGGAGTCCAGGAAACCAGAGCAGCACTTGGGGAAATTGAAATGTTAATGTCCCTAGGAACTGTTAACAAGCAGCTCCCAGCAAACAGGGAAGTGATAATCCAAAGCCGCCCCAGGCGCTTCCTGCCCAGATTACTCCTTCAGCCCACCTATCTCCCACCTATTGGGCCTTCCCATCTGCATTCTACCACTGAAAGATAAAGGGAAACATGAGTGTGGGAAAGCTGAAAGAAGACCTTAGCTATAAAAAAGGGAAGATCCTCTCCCTTCCATGGATTCCACCTTTTGGTCCCCTTTTTCCTCAGGGGAGAAGTCTTTTCTGCTGTCCAACTTTAATAAAGCTTCTGCCTTCCACTCTAAACTGCCTCGGTGTGCTTCTCTGGTGTTATACTTCAGCATTGGGGAAGCAAGGACTCCTCACCAGTTAACAGTGGTAACACTTGGAAATCCCTAGTAAGAAGTGTGAGTTTTCTGATTGGTGAAGTTTAAGTTTTGTTTCCCTAGAATATGAATGATCATGCTGAGTTGGCTTCTGGTTTGCTCAGGTAAAAACTCAGGGTGCTAGAACCTCTTCTGTCTAGTGAACCCCCAATTAATTATTTTAACAGTGTCTTTGTTTATAATACATTTCGACATTCTGGTTTTCACTAATTCTAATTGCTTTGGACACTTGAATTCACATTTAAGCTAGTACTACTGGTTTTATTTTCAGAGTCCTGAAATTGTTTAACACGTACTCCGATTATAGCTATAGGAGAACCAACTAATTAATTAATCTAAATATGTTAACTTTTTGAAGATTATTCATAGAAATTATCTTACTTTCGGAGTGTCTGTTTCCTCCTCTGAAAAGTAGGAATGGTAATAATTTCCTCAGACTCTCTGGGATTATTAAATAAGAGAAGCATCTGTTCATTAAGTGTTTGAACACAACCCAAATTATAATATTTACAGCAACAATTAGGATTGTGGATTGTAGTTGTTACAGTAATTTTTCTAGTGGGAATTTTCAGTCTACAAAAATATGTATGTATTTATGGCTTGAGTGAATAAATCTTTGCTAAAAAATTTGGTGGGTAAGTAAGAAAATATTTAACTTAAGTTCTGTGACAGCTACTTAAGGCAGAACATCTCAAAGGCTCTGACATCAAAGATTGTAAAAACCCTCCATCTTTGAAAGGCAATTTGTTACAACACATTCATTACAAATAAATTACAAAGAAAATGAAATAACAAAGATATATAAACACAGGCCCTGTTTCTTTTCTATTATACTAATTAGACATTGCATTCATCAGCTTTTCATTGCTATGACAAAATATCTGAGAAAAACAATTTAAATGGCAGAAAGATTTATTTTGGTTCACAGTTTCTGAAGTTTCAATCCCTGGTTGGCTGAATCCATTGCTTCTGGGCCTGTGGTGAGGCACAAACATCTTGGCAGAGAAGGTTTAGTGGAGCAAAACTGCTTACCTTACATCAGTCAAGAAGCAAGGAAGGAGGGGAGAGAGAAGACATTAGGGGAGGGCAGGGAAGGGGAGGGAGGGGAGACTGGGGGCAGAATATACCTACAGAGGCATGGCCTCAGTGGCCCACATCTCCCCACAAGGTCCCACCTCCCCAAAGTTTCCACCACCTACCAATTGTGCCACCAAGATGGGGAACAAGACTTCCAAACAGGAGCCCCTTTGACATTCCATATCCAAACTCCAACAGACATAAAATCACTGGCAATTGTCTCTAAACCTTCACTCTCAATTGTGTAACTTTTTTTTTTTTGCAAAATCAGTAACAAACAAGCTTGGGACTGAGGCTGGTTCAGGCTTCACCAGGAATTGAAATGGTGTGAGGTTACTGGATGACCATGAGATCTTCCCCTGGAGAAAACCTGCTGTGCTCCATGCCATTCACCCCTCTCTGCTACAGAGAGGACTCTAGTTAACATCATCTTATCTGTTTCTGAATTTTAGGACTAGCACAGATAGTCGCTGGGGAAGTCCAAGATAAGTGAAAATTAGCTCACCCATCACCAGCAACAGAGTCTTCAGTCTCAAACTACAAAGAGCACAAAGGAAGATGTTTTGCAAATGTGAGAGCAAAGATAAGTGAAGGGTGTCCCCCTTCTAATGTCCTAACAGGAATGAATGACAAGCACACTGCTTTCCTGGGAGTATAAATCTCTTGAGGACTATAGAAGCCTGCAAGAGCAAATTATATTTTTTCTCTGTTTTATATTCTTCTTTGCACTTTGAATCTTAAGAGGAGATTAATTTGGGGCCAATTTCTGTTTGCTTTGCCTTCCTTATATGCAAATGCAATGCCAGACTACTTTACCTTTTCTTAATTAGGGGTAAGAGAGCAGATTCCTCATCCATTCTAATGCTACCAACTTCTCCCTCTCAATATTGTCTGTCTTCAGGCAAAGGTTTCCTTAAAAGTAGCTAGCCTTATTTACACCCAGTTATAAACGGGGTATACCAGAAGAGCAAAGGATTGTGCTTTTTAATCCTGACCTGAATTCTGGTTAAAATTCTAACAGAAAGCTCTTGGGCTAACACAATTGTTATGGTTTGAGTATGAGGTATCCCCTAAAATGTGAGACAATGTAGGGATGTTCAGGGGTGAAATGGCCAGATTGGGAGAATTGTAATACTCAATGGATTAATCTAATGATATGGATTAACTGGGTGGTAAATGGGCAAGTAGGGTATGGTGGGAGAAAGTGAGTCACTGGGGTGTGCCTTTGGGATTTATATTTTGACCCTGGTGAAGGGAGATTTTTGTTTTCGGGTTGTTATGGCTGCTTTCTTCCTCCAAGCCCTTAGCTGCTTTCCTCTGCCCTTCCTTTCTGCCATGATGTTCTGCCTGGTCCCAGAGCTATGGAGTCAGCTGACCTCAGACTGAACCCCTGAAACCATAAGCCAAAACAATCTTTTACTTCTCTATTCTGTTCTTATCAAGTCTTTTGGTCACAGCAACATAAAAGTTAACTACATCAACAATGAACTAGACCTTCCATGTATCCCCATTTTCTATTTGAACCTCTAGGAGAAAGCAAGGTTTCACCTAGGATTCTGTGAGTTAGGAGACTCTATTGATTAGCTTATAATGTTGACATGGAATAAAGGAGATCCAGGTCAGTGAAATGATATTGGAGACTAAATGTCCTAGGTCACATCTAAGAATATTTTTACTGTGTTAGAGAAGAACTATAACGATATTTCATATTTTCTTGGAAAGTTCCCATTGATTAAAAAAATTCTCTATTGAGTTAAAATTGATTCTCAAATACTTCAGTTCCAATCCACTGATTATATATCTACCATAGAATTAGCCACCAACAATCTAATTCTTTTGGAAGTAAATTCCCATACTAAGTTGTCTCCCATTATTAAGTCGTTTTCTTATCTTACATAATCATTTCCTTTTCTGGATCCCTCTATTAATAACAGAATTCTGATCTAAAACAATCATGACAAGCCTGCCATGTTGGAAATGAAGTACTGCCAACAAAGTGTATGTGGATTTAGGACAGGAGGTACATTTTAAGTTTGCCTTAGGGCTGTTTATTTATTGTACACAATAAATAATAGCAATTCATAGGACTTTCAAATGATCAAATGTCAATATCAGACTAGATTTGAGTTCAGAAGCAAGGAAGTTTCTGGTTTTGAACAATATATAAACTATTGAATTTTAGAGGAGCAGGGAGGTCATTTAGCCCCTCTAGTATTCAGGACAGCCATACAAGAAAACGAATTATGATTGAGACCTTTTAACATTACAAATAAATATTTTAAATAAGGTTAGTTTGAAGGCAGAGCCCTGTGGCATATCACCACAGATTTTTGTCTTCGAAAATGTACATTTATTTATTTATCGTCTTTCCTGTTATTCATGAATTTTTAGAAACATCTAAATGCATTCTCACTTAGTATGCACTTCAACTTTGTCGAAAAAGATAACCAGAGAGATATCAGGCAAATGGATGCTATGAGTTAATGGGGAGGATTATCACGCTTGTTTTCAACTTCAATTCTTTCCTGTCAGAGTCTATTCTTGCTTCTCATGAGACAATCTTCTGAATACAGAAGAAAGAAAGCAAGTTGAGTACCTCTGCTTTCCCTGTTTTTTTTTTTTTTTTTTCTGTTGTAATTTCACCATCTGCCCCAAGAAGCAGGTCTCTTTCTTTTTTCTAAAGTCTTCTTGGTTGAAACCATAATAGATGCATTATCTCACTGTTACACACTCTTCACCATGTAGGAACACTTTAGAGTTTATGGGGTACTTTTTCTTTTCTTTCTTGGGGTACCAGGGATTGAACTCAGGGCACTCAACCACTGAGCCACATCCCCAGCCCTATTTTTTATTTTAATTAGAGAAAGGGTCTCACTGAGTTGCTTAGTGCCTTGCTTTTGCTGAGGCTGGCTTTAACCTCCCAGACCACTGGGATTACAGGTGTGCACCATTGCGCCCAGCTTTAGGGTACTTTTCTATCCTGCAACCAATTTTATCTCCAGATGAATCCTGTGAGGTAAGAAGGCCACATAATACTCCCATAATATTCTATTTTGTAGAAGGGGGAACCAGACCACACATCAGGCTGGCAAATTACCTGTTCATAAGTCATATCCAGCCTATGCTTTTTGGCCAGTGAGCTAAGAAGGGTCTTCACATTTTTTAATGACTATATTTTTAAAACTTATGTAAATAATGACACAATCACCTCAAATTTGCATCTGTGTCTACAAATTGTAAAATATTCACCTTAAGCAAACTCAGTTCATTCCTGCTTTGTAGTTTAAGCTTTAAAGGAAAAGAAATGCCATAGCCAATAGCAATGACAGTTTAAGAAATAGAGTGGCACTGGCCTTAACAAAGGAGGAAACTAATAAAAATAAAGAAAATAAACAAGGAGGAAATCATTGCAAGTCAAGGACTGGACAGGAGGAAACTGCACTTCAGAAAAAAATTAGAGAAGCTTGAAGAAACTTGAAGTGGAAAATAAGAGTTTGTTTTTAACATAAATTTGAAATATGTTTGTTTCATCAGTTATCTTTTTAAAAATAAGGTTACAAAGTTTTTGAGAGAAAAATGCATTATATTTTACTTTAAATTTTATATAATCCTTAGCCTCTAAGCACTCTCTGTATCTATGTACATAGTTTTCTCTCTCTCTCTCTCTCTCTCTCTCTCTCTCTCTCACACACACACACACACACGTGTGTGTGTATATATATACATACATATGTATGTATATATATACTGTCTCCTACAGAGTCCTAATACAAGTTCTGTTTTATCCACATCCCTTGGGTTCTCTTAAAACTGAGTTATGGGGGAAATACTGGGGAATGATATTGGCCAGATTGCATTGTTATATTGTGTGCATGCGGATATGTAACAACAAATCCCACCATTATGTACAACTGTAAAGCACCAATAAAAAGAAACTGAGATATGATGATGGGGCACATTGCCCAAAGACGGGGAGAACCATAAATGTCTCCAAAGCAGCACAGCTGGCTTGTCAGAGTCATGTGGAGCATCCAGTTCTATAATCTTACAAGCTTGCTAACATTCAGCATAGTTACAGCTCTTCTTTGCATTACAGGGACCTGTCAATCACTTATGAGCTCATTTGCATATGGGCTCAACATGCAGGACAACAACAAAACCTCCATAGGGTACACCTTGGCAAAGAACTTGAGATGGCTTTGAGATCATCAAACACAAGTGCCTGTCCTTTTTGGCAGTTCAGGTGGGCTTGCCCAAAGAAAAAAAAATTTTAGCTGAAATTTTTAAGATGAACAGGAGTTCATTCATTCAGTGTAGCTGTTTTTTTCTAGATGGATACATTTTAAATCTAAGTAAGAAACAGACTTTGTTCCTAGATTTCAGAGCTACTTGATGAATCCTCCAACAAACTTTCCTTTTAGCACCTTAAACTTCTAAGCCCCAAATGACTCTTCAGATGTGATGAACAGCTCCAAACTTACTTTTCTCTCATCCTCTTAACTCTCTTGACTTCTGAGAGCATCAGTTCCCAAACTTGGCTGCATGGAATAGTGACCGGGGAAGCTTTTAACAAGTTCAATGTCCTCGTCACACCGCACACCAATTATAACAGAATATCTGAGGCATCTGGGGTGTTTAAGCATCATTAGGTGACAATCTGCTGGAAAGTTTTGGAATCACTGACTTACATAAAGTCTGTACCTGGGCATTCAAGGAAATCCATTTGGCAATTCTTATCTTTGAAGACATATCCTCTAAACAAACTATATGCCAGACAACTGAACTACTCACTTTTCTTTAAAGACAACTCACGCCATTGTGCCTATTAAGCTGATTTCTGCATGATGGGAATGCTTCCTCTGGAAATCACACATAGCAGATTGTATTTCCCTTAGAGAAGTTCACCGAACATTATCTTGTAATCTAGGTTGACAGTTTTCAGTTCAACAAATATATATTGAGCACTTTTTGCCATTCACTTAGCTGGTCTTCAGGGAGACTATTATTACTATGACATTGTTAAGGTTTGGATATGTGGTGTCCCCCAAAAGCTCATATGTGAGACAATGCAAAAACATTCAGAGGTTAAATGATTAGATTATGAGAGCTGTGACTTAACCAGTGGGCTAACCCACTGATATAGAGTCACTGGGTAGTAACTGTAGGCTGGTGGTGTGTGGCCTGAGGAGGTGGTCACTGAAGGAATGCTTTCGGGATTGATACTTTGTCCTTGGTGACTGGATCCTCTCTTTCTCTGCTTCCAGAGCTGCTTTCCCTTCCCATTACCCCTTCGCCATAATGTTCTGTCTCATCTTGGACCCACAGCAATGGTGTCAGCCATCTGTGGACTGAGACCTCTGAAACTGTGGGCAGAATAAACTTTTCATCCTCTAATTTTTCTTATCAGGTCTTTTGGTCACAGTGATGAAAAAGCTGACCAATAGAAGCCAACAAGCCTAGCCTAGTACTACATTGATAATTTAGGATCCAGCTCCTTTTTATTTGTCCCTTGATATTGAGCCAATGCCTCTTTGAAGTAGACACTAAATAAATATTTCCTGAACTTCAGAAAATAAATTCTAAGTTTAAATAAGGAAATGCAGTACACTCTAAATATAAATATTAAAGTTAAAATTCATTTCTATCACAAAAGTAAAATGTGATCTGTCAACCTGGAAAGTGATAACTTTAACTTTTAATATCAGAGTCAATGAAAAATACTTTAGGATCTCTCAATGAGTAATTAACCAATATACCCATTATCCTCTGAATACCTGCCCTAAAATGTAATCTATGATCCATTTTTCATGAACTTATTGAACCAATAGTTTTAATCCTATATTCTTTTTCAGATATTAAGTAGGAAACTGAGATACATTTGAGGCTACAGAATTTATTCATTCATTCACTTTTTTTTCAGGCAATAGTTATTAAATGCTTATTATATGCCTGTTATTTAGACACTGAGCATACTGGTGAGAATGAAGTAGACCAAAATATCTGTACTTTGAGACTTGATTACAAGTTACTTTTGAATCATGATATAAGCATTTTTTTTTCCGATTTAATTAGAATCAACTGGAAAGTCTAAGATATTGTTAATTTTAAGTATATTAACCCCTTATTATTGTAAGTCTAGATTTGGATTGCACAGCAGTGATGATCAGCAAAAGAAAACGCAAGGATAAGTTGATGGGCTGCTCATTACTCTTCCATTTATAAATGAGCAATGCTCACTGCTCTTCTCAGGCACATGCATGCCTGTGCTTAAGAATAAGTGTCTCCGAAATGTGCATTTTGTGCCCCTTCAAGCAGAAACAATCTATTACTCTGGTCCTTCCCTATTTGTCAAGTTGGAGACAGAAAATGAGAAGATGCTTGCAGAAATACCAAGTCAGCAAATTTTCTGTCTCTTCTCCTGGAGGCAAAACATCTTTTAGTGTTGTCCAGGGACTACCTGAGCAGTTACACTGGACAGAGTTGGGGCTTCCTCTCTGTATAAAAAGTCTGTGGCTCATATTTGTTATTCCAGGGTATTGTATGCCATATTATAATTAATCACTATTACTATTATTCATCTATGAGAACAAATAATTAGATGGTAGGAGGCTTTCAGCCAAAATCAAGAGAAAACACAGTTAAAATGCTGTAATAAGAATAAAACAGAGTATATCAGAAAACAGATCAGAGAAGTTATTAGAATTGGTTAATATAACAGGCTCACCATAAAATTCAGGTGCTAACTTATTTTCTACTTTCTTGATCCAGGTGCCCTCAGTCCTCATGGTCATGAGCTGTCTATCTTGGCTCCAGGGATCACACAATAGCATATAATAGTAGGAAGAAGAACAAAGAATGCATCTGTGAGACTTCCTGTACTTGTCTGCCCCTTCCATTTGGACCAGAGGGCATCATGTGGCAGAGGAATGGACTCTGGGATTGGTTTAAGAGTGTGAATGTATCACACTAATTCCAGACGGCCGACTTAGCAAAGAATATAGAAGAGATCTGTTGTTAGGTATCATTCTCTTCAAATTAAATAATATACATTATGAAAAAGGTGCAGATGCTCAATTAACCCTTTCTTTTAAGAGGACTGACTCTGAATTGGCAGCATGGATACTAGAATTCCTGGGGGAGAAGGAGTTAACAACACTGAGGCCTGGGACCCATTCTCAGATTGGGTTTAATGAACTGGGGCACAGTCAGGACATGAGTACTGCTACAAAGCAGTACTTATCACACTTTAATGTGCATCCAGATCACCTGGGGCTCTGGTTAATTGGGTCAGTAGCATTTCTAACCATGTCCTGAAGATGCTGGCACACTGCTGATTTAGGGACCTCACTGAGTTGCAAGTGTACAATATCATTGGGCTCCCAAGTCTGTGGTTCAACCATAGCAATGACCAAGTTATATAATTTGGATGGTGTATGGTTGACTTAGCATCTGGCCATAAGTTTTTCATAAAGAAGAATTAGAAAATTGCTCACTCTAGAGTGGATACTTCATAACTATTCATTGAATTCACATTGTGTAACATTAGAGAGAACTTATTTCTGAACAGTCTTGGTGGCAGATGAATTACTTTCAAAGATGTAATGGTAGCCAGGTGCTATGGTGCATGCCTGTAATACCAGCGGCTCAGGAGGCTGAGTTCAAAGCCAGCCTCAGCAAAAGTGAGGCACTAAGTAACTTAGTGAGACCCTGTCTCTAAATAAAATACAAAATAGGGCTGGGGATGTGGCTCAGTTGTCCAGTGCTCCTGAGTTCAATCCCTGGTACCAAAAAACAAAGGTGTAATGGGATGCTCACAGATGAAAAATTCTAGGATAACCATAATTCCTGATTTCCTTTAACAACCTGAGGGTCTTTGAAGGGGGACAGTTGACTCTGTTTATATATTGTTATACTATTTGCAGGATCGATGAACCAATGCAGTATTCATATATAAGTCTTTCCTTGGCCTAGAAGACAGGTTGCCAAAAGCAATTACGTTATAACCAAATCTGAGCACATTTAATTTCCTCTCCTCTTTATGGCTCTTTATCAGAGTTAATGCTCTAAAAAAGTTTTATTTTATTTTTTCTTTGATGGCATAGCTTTAGCTTGTGAGTCCTAGGAGGTGACTATGAAAAGCTGTTTACATTAGGATGCCCATGGTCATCCCTGTCTAGCTCAAAGGGGAAAGGCTTGGCTTTTAACAACAAGGAGAGTCAGTTCCTTTTTCACAAAAGCATAAAATTGTTGTCTGCAACACATAGATGCCAAGAAGGAGCTAGCCATTACAGACACCTATGTGTGGCAGTGAATTATTTTCCTACTCTACAAATTATAATTATCTTTAAAAAAAATCCTCGCAGTTTGGCTTTTTCTTGCTCACAGCAATGTAGAAAAGAATGAGATATTTATGAAATTCATTCTCACAAACTGTCAAGGAGTGAGATGCTGTCCTAATATGTAGTTTCACCACCTGTACAATAGGCTGCCTCTGATCAGTGTTCAGCCAGCACAAACAAATCTAGAAGCAGGTAGCGTGCAGAAACATACTGACACTTGCATGTATGAGTGTTTCTAGTTCCACATGGTTGTCATTCCAAGCTGTATACCTTTAAAAAAAAAAAAAAGTTTCATTTTCAAATATTTGGGCTAAAAGAAGCTGGTATCTTGAGCAAAAATGAAGTAACTGCTAAACCATAAAAATTTATTTAATTTTAAACAATGAGATAATCCTTTCCCAGAGGTAAATGAGAGTTCAACAATCATGGCTCCTGCCAGACCATAAACTCACACCTCTTTGTACAGCTGGAGAGATTCTCCCTTTCTGGCCCTATCGCCCTATTTGCTATTCTGATTTCTCCCTAGAATGTGATTCATTTTCCTCCACCTACATTCTATCAGGTCAGGTGATTAGTGGAAGTCAAGGAGCAGAAATACAGACTAATAAGAAAGACAGCATCTGAACTGGGCAGAGAGGATGTGTTATGGGCCGGGTGTGGTGGCACAGGCCTGTAATCAATCCCAGCAGCTCAGGAGGCAGAAGCAGGAGGATCATGGGTTCAAGACCAGCTTCAGAAACTTAACAAGGTCCTAAACAATTTAGTGAGACACTGTCTCAAATAAAAAATAAAAGTCCCGCAGATGTGACTCAATCATTAAGACCCCTGGGTTCAATCACCAGTAACCAAAAAAAAAAAAAAAAAGAAAAGAAAAAAGAGTGATGTGGTTGGAGCCATGCTTTCTGGGTATTTGAGTCCATGTTTTAATCTCTGTTAGCAGTTACTTAACTTTCTATGACCCAATTTTCCCATATTTAAAATACAGCTAATGATGATAACTACCACATAGGCTTTATTAGATGTTTTACAATTATAAAGAATGCCAGGTACACAGAGTATGGCATATAAGAATTACAAACTTTATATCAGAATGTTTGCTTTCTGGTGGTGGGATTTCATGTTTTATTATCCTCATAGTATTTTTCCTTTCTTATTTGTAATAAATGAATATATATTATGTTAATAATATGAAAACATCATATGTTATATGATGTTTATATGAACAGTTAGCTATTGCTGCATAATAAACTATGCCCAACTTCTGTGACAAAAAATAGTTTACTATTATAACTCTTTAATATGTGGATCAAATGGTCTTATTTTATTTAAAATTTTCTTTTATTTGTAGATAGACACAATTCCTTTATTTTATTCCTTTATTTTTATGTGGTGCTGAGGATCAAACCCAGTGCCTCACATGTGCTAGGCAAGTGCTCTACCACTGAGCTATAACCTCAGTCCCTCAAATGTTCTTATCTGGTGAAGTTTAGGGTTCTTACATGGCTGAGAGTTGTACTTTTGCCATGCTTTGAGACACAGACAAGAAGAGGACAAAATGGTCCATTGCTAATAGAAGTCTTTTCCTATCCTCTCCCCATTACAACATATGGGATGCATCTTTTCTCACCCTTCTATTTCATTTTTTATTTTTTATTTTTTGGCACCAGGGATTTAACACAGGGATCCTTAACCACTGAGCCACATATACAGCCTATTTTATTTTTTATTTTGAGAAAGGGTCTCACTATGTTGCTTAGGGCCTCCCTAAGTTGTTGAGTCTGTCTTTGAACTTGTGATCTTCCTGCCTCAGCCTCCTAAATCTCTGTGATTACAGGCACATATCACCACCCCAAGCTCTTACTCTCCTATTCTTAATCAATTCAACAGTTAAATTCCAGGCATAGGGTAATTCTAAGAGATACCCTAAGAGTCTGTTCTTTAGGTAAGAAACTCCTTAAAGTAATTATTATAAAAATACTAAACCTTTTCTGCCACAACTACTCTATAAAAGTCAGGGACAGGGCTGGGGCTATGGGGCTTAGTGGTAGAACACTCGCCTGACATGCAGGAGGCGATGGGTTCCATCCTTGGCACCACATAAAAATAAAATAAAGGTATTGTGTCCACCTCCAACTAAGATATATATATTATATATATATATATATATATAATATATATATGTATATATAGATTAGATTAGATTAGATATAAGAAACATTAGTTTCTTCCCAGGCAGTTTTGATTTTTCTGTAAATTGAGGCTACCTCCTTCACCTAAGGTAAAGACCTTTCTACCCCCACCCACAACCTGTACCACCTGAAAACTTTGCCTGTATTTTTGTGCTCATTCAATTTAGATTCTGTTTTTCACTGCACAGAGTCAAAAGTTCTTTCTCCTAAAATCAGCTTGTCTGTGGGGCAGTTCAGCTTCATGTGTCTCTCATTCTTCTCAGATCCACAGAAGAGTCCCTTATGCCTTCCTCAGGAAGGATGGCAGAGGTAGCAGAAACACAAAAATATTCAAGGCCCCTTGCAGCCTGGGCTCAGAAGTAACACAAAGTTCCCCTAATGTTATTGATTCAAGCAAACCATAAAGCTGATATCAGAATTGAGGGGGGGCATGGCAGGGAGCACATCCAACTATTTATGTGACAGAAACTACAAAAACACATAACAAAGGTCATGGATTATACTCAGGAGGGAGAGAAAAATTGAGACAAGGACCAGTACTGAAATCTGCACCATTTTCCTTTTTAGCCCTGTCCAAGAACTCATTCCTATTAACTATTCCCAAATCATGGTGATTGGAATCAAATGAGTACTGGAGACAAGCAGTCCTGGCTTTAAATCCTAACTCAGATAATTTGTGAACATGGCAAGACTCTTCAGCTCTCTGAATCTCATTTTCCTGCCTGTAAAATAAGAGTAAATATCCTAATCAAATACTTAATATTTAAATAAGACAATCAACATAAATGGCTTAGTAACATAACTGGTACACAGTGACACAACAAATACTGGTTGATATTCATAGAGTCAGTTAACACCATCATCTTTCATAAGAGCTGTCACAAGCTTTCCAAACAAGAGTCATCTTCCTCCTCTAAAATTCTTTACTCTCATAATCACCTCCAGAGAATGAACACTCCTGGGGAACCTCACTCCAGAGTTTCCTTTCCTGCTCACCTCTGTACTCACTATTCAGTCTGGCTCAGCACACATGTCCAACAACGTGTCCCTGTTTGCTGCAAGCATTAATCACCTGCTTTCAGAACAATTGCCCTGGAATACGTATACATTCTCTCCATAATATTTCCATTTATATTTGGGGAATGTTGTTGAAGCCTAAACTTTAAAAATTTTTAAATCACTAAAATCATTTTCTATTTCAGTACAACCAACATCATTCTAAGAGCTGATGAAATAACAATGAAGAAATTCTGCATAGTATTTTTAAAAAATTGTTTAAAACACTGTTCAGTGGAGCAATATCTGTAAGGATATAAAATGCATCAGCAAGCTAAATATTTATCCTTCCCAGTGGCTTGGGAGGCTGAGGTAGGAGGATTGCAAATTTGAAGCCACCCTCGGCAACTTAGTAAGGCCCTAAGTACTCACTGAGACTGTCTTAAAATGAAAAATAGAAATAAAAATAAAAAGTGCTGGGAATGTGGCCCAGTGGTTAAGTGCCCCTGAATTCAATCCTCAGTAACAAACAAATGAAAATCCTTCCAATATATGTACTCCAAATGGCCAATAAAACATGCATTTGATCCCAGAATCCCTGACAGATTTGGGGAGGACAGATGAGTAGAAGAAGGAAGAGGAGAAGAAAGGAAAAGAGGGGAGAAAAGAGAGGGGGAGAGAGACTCTTTATAGCTGATAATGGAATCAATGGAATAACACTCCCCTTTAGAACATGAATCTCTCTTACAACAAAGTAATAGACTTTTTCCTTTGTTCTTGAGAGTTTTATTATACTTTGTTATTATACTCTACTAGGGGAGCACCCCAGAAAAGCATACAAATGGTAAAGACTAATCTCTAAATCTTCCATCCATGTCCCTTGCTCAGTATGGTAGGAGAATCTTATAACCCTTTAGTTTTCTTCATGCCAACTCTCCTAGTGTTTCTTCTCCACAAAGGACTACAAATCTCTGGGTCAACAATTCCTGTGGGCCCACAGAATGATAGCAAGTCTCTAGAAAATCTACTTGCATACCAGGTAAGATCTGCAGGAAAATATAAGGTACATATTCTGCTTATATAAATGCATTTTTGTGTGTGTGGTAGTGGAAATTTTCGTTTGGAATGAATAGTTCGGGTCAAAAGGTGTCTGTGGGCCTGTTTGATATTACAAACTGGTCTGCGATGTCACAGTCCTGGAGTGGGATGAAAGCAGCCCCAGGCACTCCATCCTCCTGCTCTAGCCAACCTGTCCTCTGTGGAGAAGGAGTTAAAGTAATGGCCCTGTGTTGCTAAATGATTTGTGTTCTGTTTCTCAATCAAATAACTGTATCCTTATATCATATTTCTGCTCTGCCTTTCTCAACAAAGATTTGTTTTCATCCCCCAGCGATGGAGTGAGTAGGACCTCGTTACTTATCGCATTATTCCAACGAGGTCTGGAAACTTTAATAATGGGGCTTCAGGGATGATGAAATTTCATAATATCCTACATCCATCTCCAAAAGCACTTTTCATTTATACAGTTTTCAATAGCCAAAATGTGACAATTTTCATATGATACTGCATTAGTCAAAGAGTCGAAATATATATTTCTCCCTTTAAAGTTTTATTGGGTGTTCATTGTTCTACAGTATTGCTTATAATTTTTTTTTACTTCCCAAATTTATTATGCTCTAAGCACATATAAAACAATGCCTTCTTGACATGTTCTTCAAAAGATTTTGCAAAGTTATGCAACAGATAATGATCTTTTCAAACAAAAGTTAATCTTTATCAAAAACACTATCAGGAACTAATAAGTTCCCTTGAAACTTTTAGATAAGGATGACTATAAACTCACAGATTTCATGGAAATACCTGATAACAGTAACAAGAATAACTATGTACTGAGAAACTACTATATAGCAAGCACTGTGTCAATTACCTAAGAGTCATTATCTAATTCTCAGGAGTACTTTGGGTTAATATTGTTAATATTATTACCCCTGTGATGGCAAATTATATCTGTCATCTTGGCAAAGTTATGGTACCCAGATATTTGCTCAAGTACCAATCTGTGTTGCTGTGAAAGTATTGTTCAGATGTGATTATTGTTTAGATGTGCCAGCAAGTGGCACAGGTAAGACTTGTATACATTTATCACACTCTAGTGTCTGTGACCTTGTAAAATTTTCCAGCACAGACCCAATTGCAAATGGACATAGAATCCATGTAGCTCTTCTTTCTCTACCAAAGTAAATGATTTGAGTGAAAGCAATGACCAGGATTTCATGACAGCTAAGTGTTGAGATCATCTGGGAATGCTGAATTCAGTCTTTTTTTTTTTAAAGAGAGAGTGAGAGAGGGAGAGAGAGAGAGAGAGAGAGAGAGAGAGAGAGAGAGAGAGAGAGAGAGAGAGAATATTAATATTAATTCTTTAGTTATCGGCGGACACAACGTCCCTGTTCTGTATGTGGTGCTGAGGATCGAACCCGGGCCACACGCATGCCAGGCGAGCACGCCACCGCCCGAGCCACATCCCCAGCCCCCTGAATTCAGTCTTAATCTATGACACAATTGTAGCATAGTTTTTTTTTTTTTGGTACCAGGGATTGGGGATTGAACTCAGGGACACTCAACCACTATTAATAGCCACATCCCCCATTTTGTATTTTATTTAGAGACAGTTTATTTATTTAGACACTGAGTTGCTAAGTGCCTCACTATTGCTCAGGCTGACTTTGAACTCACAATCCTCCTGACTCAGCCTCCCAAGTTACTGGGATTAGAGGCAAGCGCCACCTTGCCTGGCTGTAGCATAGTTTTGAATCAAACAGAAATGTTGGCCTTAGTTTATGACCAAAAGGAGGAGGATGAGACAATGGTTGTCCATCTGGCAGCTCACAATAGAAGTACAATGGGACCCAGACTACCTGGAGAGCCCCACGTTGACACACAGGAGCAGGCAGTGTCCTACTTCATTTTAGCTAATTGTTTTTACAACTTTTGACTCTTTGAGGTTGATGAGAAATGCGATTTTCAGGTAAAGAAAAAAGAAAGAAAAATCCTTCATTATAGCAAAATTGTATCTATGGGAAAGATTCTGACTGCAATTCTTTGATTTGTAGGTTTCATGTAGGACCTTAGGTTTCATGTAGGACCAGTTTGCTACTCAGATGGGAGCTCACACAGATCAAGACCCTAGAATAATAACCTAACCCTTCTTAAAAGTCTGCATCCTTCAAAATTCCTAAGAGAAGTAAGTCTATAGGTCAAAATTATTCATAGACCATATTTTTTCATGCTTGAACTTTGGACATGATTGAGTAACATCAAACTTCATTGGTTTTTCCTTCCACTATCTGGGTGCCTTATGGTAATTTTTGCTAACCACTCTGTGAGTTGAAGATTAGATAAACAGATGGAACGAAGTTTATGTGAAATAAGAAGGAAAAGGGGGAGAATTATGAATTAAATCAACAATTTCCAAAATTTGCATTCTTAAGTGCCTGTTCCTCTCTATGGAATAGCTGAATGAATTCAGTTTCTGAAATAAATGCCACTTATTGTCCCAACATGTATATACTACAGGTGTTATAGAAGTAGGAATTCCTCGACATGTTGACAGATGATATGTTTGGATCTGTTCACTATGAAAAGACAGTAGGTTATTCTTTTTCACTGCTGTAAAATAGTTTTAAGATATTAATAATTCTCTTTGTCAAGAATTGCTCATGTGGTCCGAGCAATAATGAAATGTTCAGTGACCCAGTGAAACATTTGACCTACCTACCAACAAGTCATTAATCAGATTGATGGATTCCCCATGAAATAATTAGTTTATAAATTGCTCAAATTAAAGCCTTGTACCTATGTTACAAATGAACTTCCTTGGCATAGAAGTGAAGCCTGTCCAAATGATGGATTCTTTCCTTTAAAATTAATACTCCCTAAATTTTAAAGCAAGAAAAAGGAACAGCAAACTTCAGAAACATTTAAAACTCTCCACATATGATGATTTTGAAAGTTCTATCATTCCTTAAGAAGTTGTACATCATTCATTTCTCCCAAATCACTACCAGATACAAAGATATTCTACACATATTTCAGGTCAGGAAAAATAAACAAGAAAAGATGATTTATGAATAATAGATAACTGTTTCCTTAGTGTTTTTATTAGAAGTGAAGGGACAAAAATCCTTCATCTTCTAGTCTTTTATTTTAAGTCCATATACAAGAAAGATACTTCAATAAAAAATATCTTTTACAAAGGATCTTCATGGCAATATATTTTGGTTATGTCTATTTTGTTTTTGAGTATCTGGGCAAATGTAAAAAGGTAATACATAAAACAATGTGATTTTCAAATGAATATTTCTTTGTAGTTATACTACAAAATAATTGATACAATAAAACTTCACAGAAATTATCTTGTTTTGTATCAGAAAATGAAAGATGTTTCCCTATTTTATTTAATTGTATAGGAAAACATTTTTCCCCTTCAGGGCAAACAATGACATTGTCTCAATTGTCAAATTCTAAATTTATAAATGTATTGAAGGAAAAAATCAGTCTGTTTCAAGGGTTCTGTTAACAGTTCTGTTAATGTCTATCACTACTAATAGCAATAATAAGAAGAAAGTAATTTTGAGTGTTAAGCTTAGAAAAAGTGTTCAAAACTCTACCAATATATTAACACTCATAAGAGTTTTTAAAAATGATTTCTTTGTTCATTAGTAGAATTTAATCAAACTTTTAAAAACTTTGTTTTTTAAAAGAGTTTTATATTTGTAGGAAAAAAAAGCAGATAGTAGAGGGAGTTCCCATAGACAAACTTCCCACACTTACCCTATTATTAACACACCCTATTTTTTAAAAAAATAGTTGTTCATGGACCTTTATTTGCTTATTTATATGTGGTGCTGAGAATCAAACCCAGTGCCTCCCACATGCTGGATAAGCGCTTTACCACTGAGACACAACCCCAGCCCAACACACCCTATTATCAACATCTTGTATCAGTGTGTTTGTTACTCTGTGGACCAATAATGATAAACTGCCTGGCATGGTGGAGTATGCCTGTCACCCCAGTGGCTTGGGAGGCTGAGGCAGGAGGATTGTGAGTTCAAAGCCAGCCTCAACAACTTAGTGAGGCCCTAAGCAACTCAGGAAGACCCTGTCTTTAAGTGAAATATAAAAAAGGGTTGCAGATGTGGCCCCATTAAAGGGTTGCAGATGTGCCCCCCAAAAGATATGCAGATGTGGTTTGCAAAAATTACCATAAGGTACTCAGAGAGTGGAAGGAAACACCAACAAAGTTTGATGTTACTCAATCATGTCCAAAGTTAAAGCATGAAAAAATATGGTCTATGCATAATTTTGGAATATAGACTTACTTCTCTTAGGACTTTGGAAGTGCCTCTGGGTTCAATCCCTGGTACCAAAACAACAACAATAATAATAATGATTAAATTCGATAATTAAAAATTATTATTTATTAAAGCCTATAGCTTTACTTGTATATTATCTATGTCTTCATATCTAAAGGGGTTTCTTTTATTTCCTTTTGTTTATTCTATTTCTGGTCATCCTATTACACATATCTTAAAACATTTTAATTTCCTCACAGTCTTTGGGTACAACCTTTCTTTTCTTTCCATTTCTTTTTCTTACTGTACTTCACTTGGGAGAGTTTATATTGACATAGCCTCATGCTCACTGATTCCTTCAACGGTCACCTCTACTCTACTGATAAGCCCATCAAAGGCATTATTTATTTCTGTTACAGGGATTTTGATTTCTAGCATGGCTTGTTGATGCTTTATTAAAGTTTTGTCACTCAGGGTATAGTATTTGCCTATTTTAGCACACTCTAATTTTCCACGAGAGCCCTCAACATATTAATCAGTGATTGCAAAGTCCTTATCTGATCATTTCAATCCAAGTCTCATTCTGATGGTTGCTCTGCCCATTCAGACTGTGATTTTCTTGGTGTCTATCATGACTTTTAACTTTCAGTTGAAAGCTGGTAATGATGCATTGAGTAATAGGAAATGAGGCAATTAGGCATTATTTGTTTGTTTTTGCAATACTGAGGATGGACCCCAGAGCCATGCATATGATAGGCAAGTGTTCTTTTGCTAAACTAAATTCTCAGTCCCAAAGTTTTTTTTATTTTTTAATTTTTATTATTATTTTTTTTGTTTTAATATCTGACTAAAAGGAAGTGGGCTGCAATTCAATTTAACCTTTGCTAAATAAAAATTAATGCTTCAGTTTTCTTTTTTTCTCCTCTGTTGTCTGAGTGTCCCTAAGAACCCTTCTTCACAATACTAGCTGCTCTCTGTTTTTATCTACTGTCATTGAATAATAACATGTTTTATTACATAATAATAATAATAATAGTAATAGTAATAATAATATATTATGACTAGCAATGATTTGTTATTAGCTATTAATAAATAAATGCCTGATAATGTGTTCATGATGTGGTATTTGAAAGGAGAAGTATCCTATAATCTTATGATTAAATTTCAATGTGTTAGTGCATTTTTGTCCCTGGAATGTGATCTTCAAAAGAAGCTGCCTATAAATTTCCCCCATTAAATGCAACATGAGGGATAGAGGGACCTGGGAATCTCTAATTGCCATCACTTCTCCCCTGTCAAATAAGGCTCTGGTGAAGTAGCTTTTCCTAAAAGGGAGTCCTTTGCTATGGAGGCCACATGCAGGTAGTTCAGAAGCAGATACAGTTTCTGGAAGGGAAACCCATGAATGCTGCCAGGCTGTAAGACTGGTCCCCAGAAGGTTTTATCTCTCAAGTAAGTTCATACTCCTGCCCCAACAATTAGCAATTACCATTGAGTGTTCCTACCAATTCCTTGCTACAGGGGCTTCTGCCTCAGGTAAGTTTATCTTGGCTCTGACTTTCTGGGTTCACCTCTCTCCTCAGTTGTCAGGATAGAGATTTGCTCTATGACCTGAATTATCTGATAGATATAAGAAAAGCCATTAATTTTCAGTTTGCTCATCTTTGAGCTTGGAAGGATGGGAATGGTGACTTTTAAGCATTTCATATGATGAGGCTGGAAATACAGGTCTTGGTACATTCTACTTTCATCCCTACATTTTGGATAAGGAAACTGAACAACACAGGTCTTCAAACACATCCAAGATTATATGCTTACTGAGCAAAAGATTGACATTCAACTCCCATGGAGCTGTATTCAAGAAATTCCTTTTAAAACCATTCTATTCAGTTGATTTTCTTGTTAAAAGAAAAGCTCTAGATTGTCTGTTGGATTGTGGCACTGTCAACTTGAATATTTGGGGAACTACATTTCCTGGAGTCAGTTTTTCCAGGGAGGATCCAAGTTTACAGATAGCTAAAATTTAAGGGAGTCAAAGGTTACGTTAGACACCAAAGGTTGTTATTGGTTAGAGGATTGTGTTAATTATGTTTGTGTCACTGTGTCCAAAATATCCAACAAGAACAACTTAGAGAAGGGAAAGGTTATTTTGGCTTATGGTTTCAAAGGTTCAGTCCATGCTCAGCCAAAGATATCATTCTGAACCCTAGGTGAGGTGGAATACCATGGCTAAAGGGCATGGAGGAGGAAAGTTACTGAGCTCATGGTGGGTGGGAAGCAGATGGAGAGAGGGGAAGGGAAGATGCACTTTTCTAGGGTACACTCCCAGTGAACCACGTCCCCCAGCCATGCACCTCCTTCCTACAGATAAAAGTACACTCATGCATTGCTGGTGTGACTACAAATTGGTACAGCCAATATGGGAAGTAGTATGGAGATTTCATGGAAAATTGGTAATGGAACCACCATTTGACCCAGCTGTCACTCTCCTTGGTCTATACCCAAAGGACTTTAAAACAGCATACTAGAGGGAACACAGTCACATCAATGTTTATAGCAGCACAATTCACAATAGCTAAACTGTGGAACCAACCTAGATGCCCTTCAATAGATGAATTGATAAAAAATGTGGCATATATACACAATGGAATATTACTCAGCAATAAAAGAGAATAAAATCATGGCATTTGCAGGTAAACGGATGGAGTTAGAGAAGATAATGCTAAGTGAAGTTAGCCGATCCGCAAAAACAAAATGCCAAATGTTTTATTTGATATAAGGAGGCTGATTCATAGTGGGATAGGGAACGGGAGCATGGGAGGAATAGATAAATTCTAGATAGGGCAGAGGGGTTGGAGGGGAAAGGAGGGGGCATAGGGTAATTAATGATGGTGGAATGTGATGATCATTACTATCCAAAGGGTATAAAGACACGAATTGGTGTGAATGCACTTTGTATACAACCAGAGACATGAAAAAAATGTGCTCTATATATGTAATAAGAATTGTAATGCATTTTGCTATCATATATAAATAAAAAAAAATTAAAAATAATTTAAACTTGGAAGGACTGATTAGGTTATAGCTCTCACAATACAATCATTTCACCTCTGAATATCCTTGCATCAACATGGGAGCTTTTGGGGAACACGTCATATCCAAACCATAACAAGGATATAAAAGACAAACACAGAATTAACAGGGTGATATCCAGCAGATCTTCCCTTTCCTTCACTCTTCCCCTTTATGCTGCTAAACCTATTGATCAAAATCAACTGTTTGCTCCCCCAGGAAAGATCTAGCCACAGAATTCACAGCATTTCATAAACTTACACCCCACTAATTAGGTATGTACAGCTTCTAAATTTTCTTGCAAGCTCTGATTGGCTTAGATCCTCCAAGGCTGAATAGTGTGATTTGTGTCTGATCCTTTAACTCCTGTGCTTGGACATTTTATAAGGTCAAGCTTCTATAATACATTTCTTAGTCCATAATACTTATGGTAGTTTTGCTTTACTTATTGAAAAATGTCCAATTCATATATTGTAACACACACAAAAAAGGACTTCTAACAGCTACAGACCTTAAAAATGGGAACTTGGAATTATTTATTTGATCTGATTAAAAAATAGGCATTAAGAACCCCATTGCAAGTAGAAAAGGAGAGATGGGTAGCTCACGGCATAAAATGGTAAACTTAAATCATCACCTATAATCGAGTGCTTTAAAAAGGTGCAGTATTTATCACTGGAGAATATTTTATTGAAGTTAAGAATTGTAGTACAGTAGGTTGCATATTTCTGGGTGATTCAAAGGATCTAGAGAGACAAAATGATGGGCCTATAAGTTTTTATATCCAGCTCAGGGTTCAGATAAAGAACTAAAAATACAACTCTGATTACCCTAAAATAAATTTTTATTTACTGTAGCTTTGGGGCCAAATTTTCTTGAAATCCTAACTAAAATGGAGTGTTGCAAATGGTTCAATTACAGTACACCTTGAAGCCACAGGGTCTCTTAGGCCAAAGTGAGGACAAGGAGCAGAATGAAGTATATGGTCTTGAAAATTGGAATGATGACACTGGGCAGATTCTGATGAAGCCAAGGACCTGAGCCCCTAAAAGCAAATAACCTTCTTTGCCAGCAGAAGCAGCCCTGCCATCCCTGACTAAACAGGTTAATCTCTGCCTGAAGAATGTGTAATGGCCTTCCTGGGGTAGTTCCACTGCAGAAGATAGCTGAACCCTTTCAAATTTTTACTCCCTCCTTGCACGACCTTTCATGTAATCATACTCAACTTCCAGAAGTCCCCAGGGGATTAGGAACAAATTGTGAGGCATAAAGAGGTGCCATACATCACAAAATAATTGAAAGATGTTGCCAATTTATAGCAACCTAAACCCAAAGAATATGTATGGGAATGATACCTAAAGATGTTGGATCAGGGGGAAGGGATATGATGTTTATTAATTTATTAATATCAATGCACAAGAAGGAGAGTTTATATTTCATCTCATGTGCCACCTTGAGTCAATGGAAGTACCTCTGTCAATAGTGTGGTCCATGGGTGGCACATACTGAAAGAACCTGAAATGCCAAAACTTCTTCAGAATCCAGAGACAGAGTTCAAAATACTTAAGTGAATTTACTATATAAGACTCACTTATGGTTTAGCTGTTTTGCTTCTGTGACTCAAAGACCTGATAAGAACAATTAGAGGAGGAAAAGATTATTTGGAGGCTCAGGGTTTCAGAGGTCTCAGTTCACAGAAGGCTGGCTCCATTCCTTGGGGCTCAAGGTAAGGCAGAACACAGTGGCAGAAGAGTGTGGCAGAGGAAAGCAGCTAAGAACATGGCACCAGGAAGCAGAGAGAGAAAGAATCTCCACTTACCATTACAAAATATACAGTCTAAAGGCATACCCCCAATGACCCACCTCCTCTAGCCACACCCTACCTTCCTATAGTTACCACCCAGTTAATCCATATCAGGGGATTAATGTGCTGATTAGGTTAATTCTTATGACCCAATCATTTTACCTCTGAACTTTGTTGCATTGTCTCACACATAAGCTTCTGGGAAATACCTAATACCTAAACCAGGATACTCACCTACCCTCTTCTTACAGCTCTATGAGGATCAAGAGGTACTTTCTTCCCCAGATCTCTATCAGTAAGGAACCACTACTATTCACAGCGGCTATTTCCTGTAGGCCAGAAGCAGCAGTTGGAACTACTGCCATGATTTCAATGGGAATGAACAGTTCCTGGACAGCATGATCCAGGTGGTGATACTTCACTGCACTGGACAAAGTGTCATGGCTACCATAATGTATAATGAAGCCCAAGTCTTCATCAGAATGATATGACAGAGATCATTGGTGTTAGTTAAGTAACCAATGGTGACCCTAGCATTGAAATACATGGGCAAATGTTTAGCCAGACCTGATTCAACAAAATCATCAGGCTAGAAGCTAATTCTTTCCTTGTTAGTGAGGATCATCTTTGTAAAGTTGAAGATCCTTCATGTTCAATCAACATAGCAGCCTGCAGCCCACAGGCACTGCTGGTTTCACCTGCATACTGTTTCTTTGACAGGAATTCTCTTCAGTTTCCTGGGCCCCCACAATCTACAGGTGCCAGAGCTTCTTTCTTCCCTTAGTCACTTAGGAATGTCTTGTCTCTAAGAACAAATGATTTTAAAATTTATACAGAAATACAAAGTACCAAGGAGAGCTAAGCACATCTTGAGAAGAACAAAGCTAACACAGAATCAGAAATGATATTCAGGATTTCTTACTATGTTGCCCTTTCCAAAGGACAGAAGATACAATTTCTTCCATGATATGGTCATGCCATCCAAACCCTCATGATTTCTAACTTCCAGGAGGAATAATATCAATGTAATATCAAACCACTAAGTTCTTCACAGTCCACTGTTCCTCCCTCCTTACTTCAGTAAAGCTGTTTTCTCTTTGACAAAAAATCTCAGGTTTTTCAGACCATCAGAATGGTTTAAAACATGGGTATGCACATTTTCATCTGATTTTAGATCACAGTGTTTCACAGAAAAATTTCTCTACTCTTAATGATGAATGTTTTGGGTAGGAGGTTTAAACAGACCCAACAAAATCCCATGAAATCATGCCCATTATTGATCAGTAAAGTATTTCCTAAAGAAAGAACTTAGACTGTATTATAAATTTGCTACATGGCTAGCAATCCACAGTAACCCGAACTCTAGCTTAATAACCACTAAATTCAAGGACAACACAGGTCAATTTCTTATACAACAGCCCACAGGAGTATAAAGATACTGGTAAAAATTTCCCTAATATAAAATTCTCTGATTTTTTTAGAAGAGAAAGGAAGAGAAAGCTAGATTACAGACATATGGAGTAGATGTTGATGAATTTACTTTAACATCTGTATCAACATACTGACACTGTTATATTCTGTTTATAATTGTGCTTTACATTTGTCAGAAGGAAAATGATGCAAGTGTCATGTAAACTATAATTTATAGAGTTCATGGCAAATATAAAGGAAAGAGCAATTATGTCTTTAAAAAACTCAGTTTTTTACTCTAATCAAAAGCAAAATTATGACTGTGACTCTATCCTCTGACAGAAAAATTTTAAAAATACAATAACCATTTAAATAGCTCAATAAATAGGAAAGTCAGCATCAAATTTAAGATCATGAATCAATAAGAAGCAGTGGGATAAATAATTTATACTTTAGTTATATCACTACTTTACATATTTATATCTAAACATAAAAATTTAAATCTGAATGAGGTAATTGACAAATACTGCAGGCCAGAATTTTAAAAGGGCCTGTACTTCAAATCAGTTTAGATAATTAGTAAATAAAAAATAATTAACACCAGTATTTGAGTCTTTCTTTTTTTTAAGCTTATCTCTTTTTTATTTTTTATTTTTGTCATTGTAGATGGACAGAATTTTATTTGTTCATTTTTATGTGGTGCTGAGGTTCGAACCCAGTGCCTCTCACATGCTAGGCAAATGCTCTGCCAATGAGTCCCAGACCCAGACCCAGTATTTGATTCTTACATAAAAAAACAATAAAATATTGTTTTACTTTAAGGCAGGACATTTAAGGGAAAAAAGCCAAAGTAGACTACAGATTCAGCTTGAATTATAGAAGGTCTTATTTGCTAACTATAATCTTGTATAAATCATTTACACTTGTTAGGACTCAGTCTCACCATCTGCACAAGGAAATGGTGGGTATGAGACAAGTTATATCTTTATTGGTAGGGACTCTGGGTTGGAAACCAAGTAATCAATGAAACTTGCATTGCTTGAGTTATAAAAGAGAATTATAAACTTTTTTTGATTTTAAAAAATGACAGCAGAATGTAATAAGAATTATTACACATATACAACATCATTTTTCATATCTCTGGTTGTATATAAAGTATGTTGACACCAATTTGTGTCTTCATACATGCACTTTGGATAATTATGTCTATCACATTCCACCATCCTTGTTAATCCCCTGCCCCCTACCTTTCCCTCCCACTCCTCTGTCCAATCTAGAATTCATCTATTCCTCCCATGCTTCTCCTCTCTACTCCACTATGAGTCAGCCTCCTTATATCAGAGAAAAAATTTGGCTTTTTTTTTTTTTTGGATTGGATAACTTCACTTAGCTTTTAGACTCATCTGGCTCCAGAGTTTCAATTTCATATAGAATCTGATCCATCTCTCTCTGCCTTAGTTCCAAGTCCTTCTGAGCATCATACTACATCTTCCCAACCCCAGTGAAAAGATAGCTTCTGTTTCCAATTTGTCCCCCCAAAAGACGTGAGATTGCTTCTCCATGGATTCCTTGAGTATTGAGCCATTGCTACCCCAAGCTCTCTAGTCAGGATGATCAAATACTCTAAGGCTCTTCTTTCTATCTGTTGTTCCATATGGAAAGAGCAAGGGTCTGCTCGACATATTGACTGTAAGTGATGAGAATGTGATTTATAGAAGAAAGGGGGTGCTCTATATAAAGGGTTGCTCACAAGGCAGAATGAGCTATCCAATTATCTGAAGGAATCCTTCAAGGTTTCGCAGCCTAGGTTTTTATCCTCCTTATTCTGAAGTTCCTGCCTCCCTTCCTGGCAGCTTAGGAGCAGGAAAAACAGAGGGTGGGAGTGACACTACTAAAACCTCTTCTATGTAATTTTGACCTAACATGAATCCCCATGGACACTACAGATTTAGCAGTGAGACTTCCAATCAGGGTGTAAGCCATACAGCATTATAGGGGCTAATCAAATCCTTATAATACTACAAAACTCCCCCGTTATCGAAAGACTCATGATTCCACAACCCTAACCACTAAATGTAATACAAGTGGCGTTGCACAACACAAGTTTACAAAACAGGCTTCTATGAATGACAAAAAGTCCATCATATGCCTGGAAAAGTAGGGTGGCATTGAGGAAAGCCATGCTTGGAGAGAGATATTAGACCAAAATCCATTGAACCTACCTATAAACAGGTAGTCTCCTGCCATGATTTGAAAACTTGCATTACTTGAGTTACAGAAGGGAATTATAGACTTTTTTGATCAGAAAAAATCTAAGAGTCCCATTACTTTTGGATTTAACTGGCTCCAGAGTTTCCAATATTTATTACTTATGATGTTTGTTGTTTTACCTCAATGATTCATAGTGGGGGTTGGAGTATAGTGCCCCTTAGAAGAACATTAGGTGGTACCTGGAAACATTTTTGGTTGCCACAATTAGGGGACAGTATTACTGGAATCTATTTGGTAGAGGCCAAGGTCATTGCTAAATATCCAATGCAGGTGCAAGATAGCTCCCCACAGCAAAAAATTCACCCACTTAAAATGACATCACTGCCAAAGCATAGAGATGGTGCTCATCATTTTTTCCCTTAATCTCTGAAATAGCTGTTCCACCTTTCCAAACATTTCTTTTTCTTTTATGCAATATAAACTATTAATTCTATATTCCATGTTACCACTTATGGACAAAAAAGAAAATGTATATAAGCCCTTAATAAGAATTAAAGAAACTTTTAATTAAAGTTTCTTTAAATTAAAGAAACTTTTTAATTTCAGATAGTGATCAATGGGAAGAAATTGTCCAGGTTCCTGGAGTACCAGAGATACTTTGTTGTTGAAAGGCTAAAATGAAACTAAAGGGTTATGATATTAAGTGAAAAACTCTACAGCTCTTGCTGATGTATCATTTACTCTCTGTGAGACAGAAAAGGGTTCTCATTATGAGAGGGCAGGGGAGGGGGAATCAAATACCTTTCATTTTAAATTCACATAATTTCTGAATTCTCAGTATTTCAGATAGATTATTTCAACATATATAAATTATTCCTCTGAGAGTAAATCTTTTAAGAGTTGCAAAATCAGCCACTTTGGATAAACTATGTCACTCACTTTCTTCTTTTAAAGAAAAAAATTTAAAAGTACTGATTAACAAGTAAACAATTCTTCAAGAAGTTACCTTTTAACACTTAAAAATGAAGAGGCAAATCAAGGAAATTTCAAGTGTTCTCACAGTTCCCAATATCCACATGACCCACCACATGCACCTTGCTACAAACATCCCTTTAACCCAGTCCTTCACACACACTCTATGTTCACTGAGAAGAGTTTTGTATGAAGTCTGATTGAGGGGTTGGGGTATATTTCTCTGGTAGAGCACTTGCCTGGCATGAAAGCAGCCCTGGTTTTGATCCCGTGCCTTTCCCCCACCACATAGAAATGTAAGATTGCATTTGCAAATGTAGAATTGAGTTTATGTTTCTATTTCCTCAAGCAATGCTCTGGCAGCATTTATTCCACATTGAAAAAGTTTGTGAGCCCTAGATGATGGCGGTTTGCTAAAACTAAATGGCTCACCAGTAATATCACAGAACACAGAATGGACACAAACAACCTTTAAGCCACGTACATTCTTGCTCCCAGCAACAGGAAGCCTATGGTCTGTTAATGTTAAGCTTCCAGAAGGCCAACTATACTACTGAGAAACAGTTACAGGAACTCAGAGCTCTGAATAGTGTCACCTGGGGAAAGACTACCCTTATGACACCTGTGGCCTCCAAATCAAAAATAATTTCCCTATCCTATTTTCTTTTCTTTCTTTCTTTTTTTTTTTTTTTTTTTTAGAGAGAGAGAGAGAGAGAGAGAAATTTTTAATATTTATTTTTTAGTTTTTGGTGGACACAGCATCTTTGTTTTATTTTTATGTGGTGCTGAGGATTGAACCCAGTGCCCCACGCATGCCAGGAGAGCGTGCAACCGCTTGAGCCACATCCCCAGCCCCCCTATCTTATTTTCATCCCTTTGTTCTTTCTTCAATCTTCCCTTTAAAACCCACTCTCTGGTTCCAAGGAGAAAGATGGACTTTAAATAACTTCCTCCATCTTCTTGGTCAGCTTTCTTGCTTCAATACCTACTCCTCTACTTTATTGATCTGTTGTCCTGAGCAGCTGGACATGGATCAGGTAACGACAGTATCATTGCTTAGGGAAACACAATTACCACTATTGAGACTTTGTGAAGCACTCAATGGGCTCCTGATGGTTTAGGAGTAAGTTAACCCAAATTGTGACCAACAACCTGCCTCACTTTGACATACATAAAAATTATTTGTGTTTTTCTTTAGTACATTTTATTCCCTTTCAACTATTTTAAATGCATTGGCTTTCCCAGGTTATTTTATGGGTAATTAATGTTTATTCTTAACATAAATTTCATATCTAGTTACATACTACAGTGAGAAACAATTACCTTCAGAAGGTAATGAGTACAAAATTTATGTTGATAAAATATAATTTACAAAATCATTTCTCCAGATACAGAACATAATTACAGCTCACGTTTGCTTTGTCTAACCTCACATTACCAAAACTCCTACAAAGCCACTTTATCCTCAGGAATTTCAGCACTGAGGGGAAGAGCTGCCTCTACAAACACTCCACCTGATTGTTCAGGACACCCTGTGGGGATCAGAGGGAGGGGATGGGGAGAGGTTGATTGATGGGTACTAAGTTACAGTTAGATAGCAGCGACAAGCTCAGGTGTGCTACTGCACAGTAGGGTGACTACTGATAACAATGATGTACTGAGTACCTCAAAAAGCTAGAAGAAAAGGATCCTAAAAGTTTTCACCATACAGCAATGATAAATGTTTGAGGAGACAAATATGTATAACTAGACTTCCACATTATGCAATGAATACTTGTTTTGAAACATTACATAACGCCCCATCGACAGGCACAATTTTGATGTTTTTATGTATTAAAACATTTTAAAAAATGTTTAAAATAAAAAAAATTAAAAACTTACTATAAATTTCTTAGAAGTGTGTTTCTTGCAGATGTTTTCATAGATCAGTTAGCTAAAAACAGAGAGGAAGGACCACAGAACTTTAAAGATTACAGAACAAAACCAAAAGAATCTTTAAAAAATTAAAAAAAAAAAAAAAACTTCTAGCATGTTATTATAGTCCTACAGACTAAAGCTCCTCAAAATACAGGGCAGAAGTTTTGGTAATCTCAATTTCCAATGCATCTTCCAAAATGATCACCGTAGCTCCATCAGATTAAAGTGTTTGGATATATCCTTTCACACCAGAAACATAAGGAACTTTCTCGCCCTCTGCAAGCTGGGATGTCAAACATCATCCATGCTCAAATAAAACTGTGCCAGTATATCAGTTATACTGCTGAGCATCTCAGTGTATTTGGCTCAATAGTATTATCCAATAGGTATATATTAAAATAAAATAAAGACCATAGAAATGCAATCAAGCCAGACTGAGCAGGTGCTGGCTTTTGCCAGTTCACTAGTGATCATCCCAGAGGTTTGCCATTTCTGTCTGGGCATAATTCAGAATGACGCGATTGATTTTTTTCTATAGTTCATCTGGCAACTAATTTAAACCCTCAACTTGACACAGTCACTCACCTTTACAAAATTCTTGCTTTCTGTTGTAGTCATGTGACTTATTCTTATCAATGGACTATGAGGAAAATGATATATGTCAGGGCCAATATGGTAATCGGAAAAAATAAAAAAGTGCCTTCTCAGCTCTTCCCATTCTTTCATTTTAAGGTTAGATGTTGCTATCCAGGGTGATCTTCAAAGTAACATGTTAAAGATGACAGAACATCTGAGCCCCTGAACATTCTGTGGGGCCTGAACATCTCTGTGCCCCACCATCATGTCCCTCAGACTTTGCACAAGTAGGAAGTTAATCTAATCTCATGGGTTTTAAGCCACAGAAAGTTTATATTCTTTCTGTTGCAACATTAGCACAATCTTGAAGGAGACTATGTTATCTTGCTTTTTATACTATCCAACCCCTTTCCTGCTTCCTAGATCCTTTGTCCATGTTGGACATGCATTAAAATACTTCCAATGCCAGTATGAAATGGGGGTAGATTGTCTCATTGAACTTCGTGACTGACACTTTCCTCAAAACAAAGAAGTATAATTATATTGATTTAAATACACACTGGGGCAAACAAATAGATATTTGAGTAATTCTTCCAACTTACCCAGGTTGAGATTCAGACAAGTTCTACGCAGAATTGACTCAGATCAGGATTAACAGGACAGTGGGGTCTCTATCATTTCTGCAGAATGACTGAGCAGACAGAAAAGGGATTGTAATATGTCCACCTTTCTCAGGTTTCTCACACTCTTGCTTTTCTGTTAGTTAATCAATTAAATTTTCATTGTAGCCTTTAAAAAGTATTTCAATGAAGTTCCTATTTGAGAAATTGCTGGGCTGGGGATGTGGCTCAAGCATTAGCGCGCTCGCCTGGCATGCGTGTGGCCCGGGTTCGATCCTCAGCACCACATACAACAAAGATGTCGTGTCCGCCGCCGAGAACTAAAAAATAAATGTTAAAAAAAAATTCTCTCCCTCTCTCTTTAAAAAAAAAAAAGAGAGAGAAACTGCTTAGAGAGAGATACTAGTCTCATTGCAACTCCTGGATTCTTCAAGTTTCTCTTTGCACACTTTGTGGAATAAAGCCAAAAATCTTACTCATTCCCATTGTTTACTCGGTGCAAAAAACAAGACTTATTTATAAATAATCAAGAATGGGCGATGTGAGGTATTCAGAATCAAAATGCTTATTCTTTCAAAAAGACATGTACAGTTGAGACCTTACCAAATTTCCCAGTATGACATGGTTTCACACTGCAAACAGTGCAAGAGAAATTTTATCCGAGTGCATCTGATAATTGAATAAAAGGAGGAGAAACAAGAGAAATAAGGAAAAATTAAGAAAATTAAATTTTTAATTAGGAAGTTATAAAGTCCCTTGCATTGGCTAAAAAAAATAAAATAAGAGGACAAACAGAAAAAAATGTGCTGGTCTATGTGCATTTCCTAGAGAGCAAAACAATTACCATTGGATTAATTTGGTTCCTAAGGAAAACACGAAATACACACTTCAGTTGCATTGAATTGATTTGGGGGAAAGAAAAATAACTATCCTATTAACAAAATGATAGAATTGTTTCACTATTCGACGAAGAGTAAATCGGCATTATTGATTTTGTCACCATGTCCCTTGTGCTTCTGCCGTATTCAGTTGACCTTATATAAGCACAATGGCCCAATAACAATGAATACTGCGTATTTGAAACCAAGGTCTCAGCAGGGTGATCCTTCTCCTCTCCTACTGGGAAAAAATAATAACTGTGGAAGAGAATGGAAAATAAAGCTCACAGTGGCAGGCCATCACCGGTCTGACTGTTCAAGTTCAACATCACATGCCTGTGATTATCAGCATATGGGTCAGTCACTGTCTTTCCTTTTTTTATATTCAAAACCTCTGTATCTTATTATTAGAAATAGTTAAAAGCAAAAATAGAACATGGTAATTTAGTTTTCAGAGTAGTAATATGAAGATGTTATCCTGAGCATCTTGTTGCCAAACTTGTAACATCTACAGAACAACAAAACAGAATTATTCTATACAGAAAGGAAACATATGTACAATCTGACATCTGGTGCATCGAGGGTGCCTTCTGCTCTTCTAACCCTGGAACTCACTGCCTGGAGCTGCCCACGTATGAAGCAGCTTGATCAAAAATCAACACCTGCAATTCAAGTGCTTACCCAGATAATTTTTATTTGTGGTGCATGCTTGAAACCACTGGCTGCTTTATTCTGCTTGTCATCTATTCATATGATTCCATTGTTCCTTTTTAGCAGTCACATAGATCTTTAGTTGTGTTTGAGCTGTGGTTTCCATGGAGATGGCTACATATCTCTTTTGATACTCCTCTGCCCAGGACTCTACAAAATGAGCTTTGTGAGCAATATCAGTGCTTCTCAAACCATCTGTGGTCCAGGATCATGTTTTCTTATTTCCAGATCATCACACATTTGTACATGTGGTCTTGTGCATGTGACCAACATCTCATCCAACTCATCATTCAAACGGGTCTGTACCCTCTGTTCAGTAACTTGAGTCAATTAAGTTGTTACTTGGGAATTGCAGCAAAGTCACCTTGTATGACAGATTCTAAAAACTTACGTCTCAATTTCTGCATTAACCTTACGAGGGACCAAGAACAAAGAGTCTGCTTCCTAGCTACAGGCCACCAAGCACACTTTGATTGCACCATGTTACATGACCTATATTTTACTCAGATCATTAAAAACAAAACCAAAAACAAATCAGAAAATTAACTGCAAACAATTAAATCCACATTCATAGTCTTCAAATTTGCTGAAAACTAATGTGGCTTTTTGAAAGTTCTACACCAGACAAAAGCTTTATTTTGTTTCTTCAAATGATAAAGGTCTAGACGGGTATAGAGAGTTCAGGAAAACAAATAAGTCATTTGAAATACTCTTCCCAAGTGGTTTGGCTGGTAGATGGAAGCCACTGTGTCATTGTACATTCTATTTGGAGGGACCCAGCAGACTTATATTTATATCTCTGTAGGTTCTTTTTTAATTCTTATGTAATATAATTCACTAAAGCTACATATGTAAAAATAAAGATTGATCTTTATTATTACTATATATTATATATTATTACTATATATATCATATCATTATATGATATATTTCTTATATTACCTTTTTAAATTTATTGACACAGCTCCAATAATCATATGTAAATAAAAGGGCCAACATCTTTTTTTTTTTTTTTTTCTGGTGTTGGTTCTAGGGATGGAACCCAGGGCCTCATGCACTCTAGGCAACTGCTCTACCACTGAGCTACATCCCCGACCCAACAAGGCCTATATCCAGTAGTAAGCCCCAAAATACAGAATAAAACCTATATAACCATATTTACAGAAGAAAACAAGTAAAGGCACTATCAAATTGTTTTTTTAAAGAGAAAGAGAGAATTTTAATATTTATTTTTTTTAGTTTTCTGCAGACACAACATCTTTGTTTGTATGTGGTGCTGAGGATCGAACCCAGGCCACACGCATGCCAGGCAAGCGCACTACTGCTTGAGACACATCCCCAGCCCACTATCAAATTTTTGCTGGCAATGATGTTAAATGTAGCCAGAAGCTGTAGTAAAAATATCCCCATTTTTATAGAGTTGGAAAGATAAATAATAACAAAATCACCATCAAAACTTCTTTCTTAAAAAAAGTCCATTTAAAGAAAAAAAAAACAAAAAACAGAACTTTCATTACCATACATGACAGGGGTCAAATATCCAATGATAAAGAAAATATTTTAAAGGAAAATGGAGACAGGAGAAAACAAGAAAAATATTTTGGTGAAATGTAAAGGAAAAGGCACTGGGTTGTAGCTCAGTGGCTGAGAGCTTGCCTTGCATGCTTGAGGCACTGGGTTCAATCCTCAGCACCATACAAAAATAAATAAATAAATATAGATATTGTGTTCATCTACAACTGAAACAACATTTTTTTTTTAAAAATGTAGAGGAAGTAACTAAAGCCAGTGGCATGTTCTTCTATAATCTGTTTTTGCACAAGGTGCACATTTGAAAGTAAGAAAGTGAAATAGTCGCTCATTTGAAAATGAACATCAATATCCGAGAAAGAAAATTAAAAACTCTTTTTGCATTAGGGTCATAATTGATCTATATGAAGTACTCTCCATATATTAATAAAATGGCATATAGTCTGTGGTTTTGGTGTCTGCTTTGTTACTTGAAACTCAGTGATTTTTGTTTCTCAATGAGTTGAACCCAAAGTCATTACCACTGAGTTTGAGCAACCAACTAGCACAATACTAAATGCACAGCCATTCAACCCATTCAACTACTGATTAAGAACCTACTATGGGGCTGGGGATGTGGCTCAAGCGGTAGCGCGCTCGCCTGGCATGCATGCGGCCCGGGTTCGACCCTCAGCACCACATACAAACAAAGATGTTGTGTCCGCCGAAAACTAAAAAAATAAATAAATATTAAAAAATAAAGAACCTACTATGTACCAGATGTTGTTGAACGCAAGAAATGAAAAGATAAATAGTTTACAACACTGAGACAGGAAAAGATAATCCAAATGGCATGTTAAAGGTCAAAACACTTGCATACTTGAGCACTCTGAGTCATCTTTATAACATATCAAAAGATGTAAATTTAGCTCAATCCAAATTGCTCAAATTCATATAGAACAATGAATTTATTTTAAATGTATGAAGAAATAAAATATCCCTCTAGGAGGCAACAAGTAATATCTGGTTAAAAATAAAACATGAAATTTTTATCTTCTATAACACAAATTCAATTACTCTATTTAACTTTTTCAAAGTTATCTTAAATGACATTATTTGAGATTTTGTTTTCTTATTGTTTCTTGTCAATACACAGATATATATATAAGAAAATTATGTTCATTAACTAAATCTGTATAAATTCATTTGTTCTCGGAGCTTTGATTTCCTGTATATAAAACTTTTTATAAATAAGATATTTAACCCCTTTCAATCTGTATGTCTTTGTTTTTTCTTGCATTGTTACACTGGCTAGGACCTCCAGCACAATGCTAAATAGAAGAACAAACATGGTTATCTTTTCCCCAGTCATTGGGGCAAGGCTTTCAGTCATTCAAAATTGAGTACTATGGAACTGGAGATGGCTAGGTTAAGTAAAAGCTAGGAGAGAAAGACAAATACTGCATGATTTCATGGACATGTGGAATCTAAAACAGCTGGTCTCATAGTAGATGAGAGTAGAATAGTGGCTACCAGAGCCCAGGGAAGGTAAGGGGGAGGAAAGAATGGGAAAGGTTGATCCGTGGATACCAAGTTACAATTAGACAGAATCAAGAAACTCCAGTGTGCTACTGCACAACACAGAGATAATAATAACGTACACTTCAGAAAGCCGGAGGAAAGGATTTTGTAAGGTTTTAACATTTAAAGACATAAAAAATGTCTGAGGATGTAAATATGTTTAACCTGATTAAAATATCAATGTTTATGTGAATCAAAACATCACATGAACCCATTAATACATAATTTTATGTTCTTACGCATCTTTTAAAATGTTTAATAAAAAAATTAAGTATATTAGCTCTCTATTTTACATAGTTGCCTTTTTCCCCCTGGCCAATGCAATTCACTTCTATTCCTAGGTAGTTGAAAGTTTTATTTACTTATATCTTAAAAGCATTGGTCAAATGCTTTTTCTGAACCTACTGTTAGGATAAATTGATTTTCTTCTTTTTTCTTGTTAAAGTGCTATATTATACTGAGTCATTTCCGAATGTTGCACCAAACTTTCATGCCTATGATAATTCTCAGTTGTTAATAATGTGTTATCTTCTTATTTCTGGATGCAGTTGGAACTTTGCAGTGTAAAATTTGAAATACTGGCATATTTCTTAGCAGTGAGACTATCATCACAATTTTTTTTTAAAAAAAATGAATACAAGCATCATCCACAGAAGGTTTCCTCATCCTCCCTTGGTCACCCTCTCAGCAAATTCCTTGCTGTCCCCTCCCCAGGTGAGCATTAGAGACTTGTATGGATCTGCAGAACATTTTTTCTTTTCCTGAGCAATGTTGAATGTATTTATATTTATATACATTTATGTATAAACGTATACACACACACACACACACACACACACACACACACACACACACAGTTTCCATTCTCAATCCAAGTACCTATTGATAGACATTGAGGATGTACTAAATTTTGGCCATCACAAATCATAGTAAAAAGTTTTGGGGTCTCTTTTTATTATAGTCTACTTTTTTTTAGAGAGAGAGAGAGAGAAAAAAAATTTTTTTAATATTTATTTCTCAGTTTTCAGTGGACACAACATTTTTATTTTATGTGGTGCTGAGGATCGAACCTAGCAACCCGCACATGGCAGGTAAGCACGTTACCGCTTGAGCCACATCCCCAGCACTATAGTCTATTTTAAAAAATTTATTTTTAGAATTTATTTTTAGAAAAGTTTTTAGAACAACCTTTATTTTAAGATTAATTTTATGTTCACAGGAATATCATGCAGAAAGCAGAGTTCCCAGATATTTTCTCTCCGCCCTCATTGCTAGCCCCCACCACAGTCACACCTATTACTATTTTGCATGATTTGGGCACAGCTGTTACCATCAATGGACCAGTATTCATATATTATTACTAGTCAAAACCCACAGTTTGTTAGAATTCATTCTTTGTATCCTGAGGTGCTACAGGTTTTAAACAATGCATAATGCCACCTATCCACCATTATAATAATATATAAAATAGATCCACTGCCTCAAAAACTGAGGCTCAGTGTTTACTTTTAATCATGTTACCTCACTTTGCATAAAAAAAAAATTAGGGCTGGGGTTGCAGCTCAGTGGTAAAGCATCTTGCCTTAAAGCATGTGTAGAGGTACTGGGTTCAATCCTCAGCACCACATAAGATAAATAAATAAAATAAAGATGACATGTTCATCTACAACATAAAATATTTAAAATTATAAAATAAAATAAAAACAAACTTTGCAGCAGAATTCCATCTCTTCCTTGCAAGCCTGTTTTGTTATTCCCATCAAGGGTTTTACTTCTACATGTTACCAACACATGTCCACAACACATTCTTATCATTCTTGCTTTAAATAGTCCATTTTAAAGAAACTTTAATAATAACAACAATAAAGTCTATATTTACTCATGTGATCCTCCTTCCTATTACTCTTCCTGAGATCTGATTTCCCTCTGGATCATCTGCCTTCTTCCTACTGGGTTTCTTCTAACTTTACTTGTATTATAGGCCCACTGGTGACGGATGCTTTTGGCTCTTGGATTTCTGAAAATATCTATTTGATTTTTGTCTTTGATAGATATTTTCCTCAATATAGAATTCTGGGTTAACTTTTTTTATTGAGTAAAACTGCTGCTCCATTGACTTCTGGCATATGGTGCGTGTGATGAGAAACCTTTTTACAATGGCTGCTCTTAAGACTTCATTTCATCATTTTAAGTAATTTGATTATGACGTGCCTTGTTGCTGTTTCTTTCACATTTCTGCTACATGGGTTTCACTGCGATTCTTGAATATATTTCAACAATTTTGGATCCATTTCAGCCCCTCTTCCTTCAGATATTTATTCTGTATCTGTCTCTGCATTTAGTAACTCCAAATGTACATAAGTTGTTGCATACATTCCTAATGCTGTTTTATTATTTTCTGTCAGTGTTTCATTTTAGATGGTTTCTATGACATCTTCAAAACCTTTTCTTAGAATATATAATTTTCCTTTAATCTCATTCAAGTTTTTTTCATAAAATATTGTCATTTTCATCTCTGGATATTAATGTACTTTTTTATACCTTCCATATCCTTATATAATGTGTTTGATCTCTTTACTTTCCTGAATAGAGTCCAGTTTTAATAGCTCTTCTAGTGCTCTTGCATATTAATTCCATCATCCATGATATGTCTTGATATTTCTTCTCATTATAGGCTATATTTTCCTACCTTTTTATGTGCAAAATATGTTTTAATGGATAGCAGAAAAATGTAGATTTTATAAGGCACTTGATATGGTTGCATTCCTACAAATGTTCTTGAACTTTGCCCTGGAAAGTCTTTAAGTTACTTGAATGCAGGTTGATAGTGTTGTGACTAGAACAACATTTTGTCTGGTTAATTATTTTCTACTGCTGAGGCAAAACTTATTGGAGTTATTTATACTATTTCATGTATTTTTGTACTCTTCACTTGAGTTGGGAGAAAAAGGAACGAGTTTCAGCCCACTATAAACATCATTCCCTTTAATATTTCTGGGCAGTTCTTTCCTTAGACTTATATAGTTGTTTCATGTGCAATAAACACTTAGCTAGATAGTAGCGTGAGATCCTCTGCATACTCTCTGAGGTCTCACTTGCTTTTCTCTCCAGTCCTCTGCCTTGCAAACTGTTTACCATGGCCTCTGCACTCAAGCCTGTCTCCTCTACCAGGGAGTCTGCAAGATGCTGCTTGGATTAGCTTTGCTGCACTACATCCTATAAACCCTCTTCAGAGAGTTGCAAGATATCATGTAGATAATAACATTTCCAATGAAAATGGGCAATAAATAAAATTAGGCCAGTGAGAATTCTTCAAAATGGAGAAAAAAAAAGAAAGAAGAAAGAAAACTATATCCTTCTGTGAAATAACATGCTAACATTTACAAATCCAATATTCCCAGTGGTGCTGTAAGGCAGAAACGACACCCTACAATTACCTGTGAACCATGCCAATATGGTTGACATGAAGAAATGGGATAGAATTAATTTGCTTATCCATGGAAATTAACTGGAAGAAAATGGTGAAAATTATATAGAGAGCCAATTCATATTTCATTTCATGTGGAAACTCAGAGATGAAGAGAAAGGCTGAAAAAGATTAATTTCCTTTCCTTTCAACTTTGGGTTGACAAAAAAGACATATTCAGGATCAAAGGCCAAATAACCAGTGTCAGCTACTCAGCGGGAGGAGTGGTTTTAACAGAGTTTTCAGATTATAATCTTGGTGAATTGCTTTTCACATTCATTTACTAAGTGGGGCCACATTTTTTCAGCCTTCTTGAATTCAAGAAGCGTACCAACTGTCAGTACATCAGTCCAGGATTCTGTGAAGCCATAATTGAGACAAATGTCAGAATCCCCTCCCTGATTTCGCTCTCTAATTTCCAGTGAACTTTCTAAAGTCAATGTCTGATCACGCACCCTCCAATGGCTCTTTCTGCTGGTCTGGGCATGTGGTTCCATCTCTTTGGCCTTATTTCATTGTTGAGAGCCAGTCTCTGCTTCTCTCTCTTACCTCCTGATGTGTTTCTCCTTCATTTCTCATTTTCTGCTCCAGCCAACCTTCTCTAAATTCAGGAGGTCGGTAGGCTGCCTGTTTCCTCTAGCTGCCATGCAAGCCCCATGCTCCTCCCGGAAGAAATATCTTCTCATTCTTAAGAATTCATCTTACACAGACACCCTCCCTAAGCACTATGGTTTCTTCTCATCATCAAACAGAAAAATAAGTCTAGCTACTACTCTAAATTGAGCACCTATCTTCTGCCAGTACTTTGGAAAATATTTTATGTTCTGTTTTGATTTTGTCTTCAAAGAGGCTTTATAAAATAAATAATACCTCCTTTCTTTAGGAGATAAAGGTTGGGTTGAGAATTTAAAAATTTCTTAGCATCAGATTACAAATCTGGGTTTGAACTGGACTCAACTCATGTATCTCAGACAGATAATTCTATTCTTTTGTTTTTAATATGTATTTATTTTCTAGTTATAGTTGAACATAATGCCTCTATTTCATTTGTTTTTATGTGGTGCTGAGGATTGAACCCAGGACTCTGCATGTGCGAGACGAGCGCTCTACCGCTGAGCCACAACAGAGAGCCCCAGAGGGAATTCTATTCTTATAGACTGTGCTAATACCTCCTTTTAACAGAACCATAGGAATTAAATATAAAGAAATTAACCTTGAGTTGTACTGATACAACTGAGAATCAGGCAAGTTTGAAGGCAAGATATATGCCAAGTGCCACACTAGATGTGCAATTTTGGCACAAAATCATTTCCTTTGATATTCAGAAGCTTTTATTTTGATGGCATCCCACTTATAGATTCTTCATTTTATTTCTTGAACTTTGGGGGTCTTGTTAAGGAAATTGATGTCAGCACTAATATGATGGAGTGTTGGCCCTATGTTTTCTTCTAGCAGTTCCAAGGTTTCTGGTCTAATTCCTAAGCCTTTGGTACAGTGGTCTTCATGTCTGTTTTGCAGCCAATACCAAGAATACAACTCTGTAGTAAAATTTCAGATCAGGTATTATGATACCCCCTTCTTTGTTCTTCTTGCTAGAATTTCTTTGGCTATTCTAGGTCATTGATTATTCAAAATGATTTTAAAATTTTTTTTTCTAGTTATGGGAAGAATGTCATTGGTATTTTCATGTTGACTGTATAAACTGGTATATTGCTTTTGATAGTATGGCCACTTGGACAATATTAATTCTGCCTATCCAAGAACGGGGATGTCTTTCCATCTTCTAAAGTCTTTTCTATTTCTTTCTTCAGTTTTTATTGTAGAACTCCTTTACTCCCTTGGATAGATAAATTCCTCAGTATGTTTTTTTAAGTTATTGTGCATGGAATGATTTTCTGGATTTCTCCCTCAGCTGAATCACTGTTGGAGTACAGGAAAGCTATTGACTTTTGTGTTTTGATCTGTATCCTGCTATTTGCTGGACTCATTCATAAGCTCCAGAAGTCATTTGAATTCTTCTTTTCCTGTTGGTATCATTTCATTTCCTTTTCTTGCATGATCACTCTGGCTAATGTTTCAAGGACTATAAATAAGAGTGGTGAGAGTGGACAGACTTGGCTTGTTCCTGATCTTTAAGGAAATTCTTTTCGTTTTTCTCCATTCAGTATGTATTGGCTTTGGGTTTGGCATAAATGGCCTTCATGATAATGAGGTAAGTTCCTTCAAACCCTAGCTTCTCCAGGGTTTTTAACATGAATGGGGGCTGGCATTATCAAAGGCCTATTCTGCATTTCTTGAGAGAATCATGTAGGGCTGGGGATGTGGCTCAAGTGGTAGCGTGCTCGCCTGGCATGTGCGGAGCACTGGGTTCTATCCTCAGCACCACATAAAAATAAAATAAAGACGTTGTGTCCACCGAAAACTAAAAGATAAATATTTAAAAATTCTCCCTCTCTCTCTCTCTTAAAAAAATCATGTGATTCTTTCTTTATTTTCTATGTTGGGCATTTGATTATGATGTGTCTTGGAGAGCTTCTCATTTGAATAAGTTTATTTGGGGTCCTGTAAAGCCTCCTGTATGTGGAAGTCTATCTCATTTCTGATATGAGAAATGTTTTCTGTAAATAATTGAAAATGTTCCTAAAGCTTTTAGCTTGTATCTCCATGTTCTCTTCTACCAATGATTATTTGGTTTGGTCTTCTGATGTTGTCCCAGATTTCTTGTATATTCTGATCATGTTCTATATATTTTTCCATTGATTATATCCTGTGTGCTCAAGTTCATATACCCTGTTTTTAAGGCCTAAAGTTCTATTTTCTACACTATCTAATCTATTAGTGATGCTTTCAAGTGAATTTTAATCTGATTGATTGCGTCTTCCATTTCTAGGGGTTCTGATTGGTTTCTTTTGACTCTTTCTATTTCTTTATTGATGTGGTCCTTCATCTTCTGAATTCACTCTATTAATTTATCCATTAGATTGATTTTCTTTTAGTTCACTGAGCATTTTAATGATAATTTTTTTTTTATAATCTTGCTCTGGGATTTCGTCCACTTCAATATCAGTGAGATCATTTGACGGGGGATTGTGGATTTGGGGGAAAGATTTGGTTGCCTTTTCCCTCATGTTTTCAGAGGTTTGGATTTGCACATCAGTTGAGATAAATTCCCCTTCCTCATCTTTATGTGTAATTATATTATTTGTTCTGAGACTTCTCTCTGTTCTTGATAAGTGAGTTGATGTCAAGGTGTGGGACCTAAGTTCCCTCTCTGATTGTTCCTCTTTCAGTCCTGGCTGTTCATTTGAGGTTTTTGTCTCCTCAGTTCTTTGTGTTGAAGTAATGTCAGGGCTCAGGTGGGCTGAGATTGTGTGTAGGGTGAGATTCACCATTGCTTGGTGGAGATGTGAGAATTTCTCAGCTGCAGGATCTCTATCTGTTATCTTGCAGTGTTCTGATCTCTTTACCACCCCTTTTACAGAAAGAGGGAGTCGGAAGTGGCACTAATGCTAGCAACGTATGTACAGCCTAATAATATATTTTGGTGTCTATTTTGACATCTATAACACTAACTGCCACCTATATAGAAATGGTGGAGACAGCATTTAACAACAGTACCAATAATAATAAGCCATGAACTAGATCAGGTGTTTAACAGCAGTTGTCTACTATGTTGTCACTCTATTAATAATTGCAACAATTGAATGAGTTAGAAATTACATAAAATATATAATTTCTATTATCTGGTGGGATTGCAGTTTCTTTTTTTATATGTCTATTTTTTAGTTAAAGGTGAACACAATATCTTTATTTCATTTTTATTTGGTGCTGAGGATCAAACACAGTGCCTCATGCATGCTAGGTGAGCACTCTACCTCTGAGCCACAACTCCAGCCCAGATTACAGTTTCTTAAGAATAATAGGGTCAGGGGACAAAAGAAAGTTCAAAGTGTTTGGAAAAGTCATCAGAGGAGAGGCAGGTGATAGGGAGCAGGTGTCAGCTGTAAAAAAGGCATAATAAGTTAACTGAAATAATAAAAAAGGAAAGAGAGGAGAAGGCATTGGAGATGTTTGCTATTACTTGGGGAAGAGAGTAAAGAAAAGGAAATGGGAGGGCCCAGAACCCGGTTATGAAAAATGTAAGCTTGAAAGAACTCAAACTCTGGTGTAATTGTACCCAATCTTAGTCTAACCTAGAGTAAATAATGAATACATGCAGGAGAGAGCTATTAATGTGTGAGTAAAGTTACATGAATATATATATATATATAATATGTGTGTGTGTGTGTGTGTGTGTGTGTGTGTGTGTTTCCAAACCTATCCATGCAGGAAAAGCATATACAACCATATACATACTCACACACACACACACGCAATCATGTATATTGAAAACAAAAAAAATGAAGAATGATAAAATGATGTTTTAAAACATTAAAATTTAAAAAGTGGGAAAATATGGAAACATGGAGAAAAAAAATTAAAAAGAAAAAAAAAACATAATGAGAGGTAAAGGGCTTATTTCCACCGTGCTGGTCAAATCTGCTGGTAGAGATGGACTTTCAGTCTTCATATTTATTTTTGGCTGTGTTGTTTTGCCCACTGCTCTTGTGCTCCTTGCCTAGCTGACAGCTGGGCGTAATAGCTCTCAGCTTCCAGTCTTTCAATAAGGAAGGCGACAGACTGGGACTGTTAAGGAACTGTGACCTGGGTGTCTGTCCTGGGCTGCAGACATGCTTGCCTGGCTGCAGTGAGCATCTTCACACCAGCTCCTATAGTGCTTTTATGGGATTTTTGTCCCTTGGATCCAGAGGCTAGTGGTCCAGGTGAACTGTACTGTGCCTGTTTTAGTCTCTCTGGTCGGGAACCCTCTGGGAATGTTTCCCAAGGCTGCTGATAACTTCCTTTATGAGTTCCCAGTGCCCTTCTCTGTCCAGGCAGTGCGAGCTGTCTGGGACCCTTTTCCTGGCCTGCCAGCACATTCTTGCTCACAGAAGGATCCCAGCCATGCTCACAATGGCTCCCATGGATGGCTTTTTTCTCCACAGACCACTTCAGGTTTGTTTTCACCAAGAGATTCCCACCAACTCTGTGTCCATTAAAATCAGCCTTCCTCTGTAAACCCCAGGTCTCCAGGGCCAATGTTCCTCCATGTTTTAATTTCTATCCTCCCATGGCCACCATCTCTTGTCCCAACTCCCTGTGCTAGTCTGCTGGCAGCCAGGCTGGCAGCTCTGAGGTGTTATTTCTATGCTCAGGTTTCAGGATTTCTGTAGATCTATGAATTTCCTTTTACATTTCTGTATTATGCTTCAGTGGGGTTCCTAGGTTCTCACCTCGCTGAGGAGAAACCTTCCTCCCACTTGACAAGTCTGGTGCTGAGGAGCTGCTGGCCTTGCTTCCTCTTTCCTCTGCATTCCTTTTTTTTTTTTTCTCCTACCAGGTATTGAACAGTGGTGATTAACCACCAAGCCACATCCCCAGATCTTTTTTATATTTTATTTTGATATAGGGTCTTGCTAAGTGGCTTACAGCCTTGCTAAGTTGCTGAGTCTGGCTTTGAACTCACAATCCTCCTGTCTTGGGCTCCTGGGATTATAGGCATGCACCAGCAAAATCTAACTTTTATTTTAGAAGACAAGCAGATGTAATTCTGCAAATTAAAAATTCCCATTTCACATTTCATATGCATTTGCCTATTTAATTCATTTATTTTTCTTTAGAGTTATTTTCTGTTGCTCTCTGCTTTTATAGTTATTATTCCAGTGGCTCCATTTTATATTTATAATCTTCTATATTAATTGTGAAACCTTTTAACTATGCATTTATTGATATTAACTTCACGCTTAAGTTGTTTCTAGTCATAAACTGAGGCCTATTTATTTTTTTAAATCTATCAATTGGAAGGAAAACCCATATCATTCTAAAAATATTGACTTATGGAGAAAATGGGTAAAGTTAAATTTCAAAGTATGTTACCATATCAAAGAAACTATTCAAGATTTAGAGAAAAGATTCCCTAAAACCAGAGAGGGCTGTTTCCCATTTTTGAGCCTCAAAAAAGCAAGAACATAGAAAGTACCTTTCAAAGGTAGAAAGTAGCTTGTTATAGTCTACATTCAAAAATAAATATTAATCACTTTCAATGTTTTAAGAAGGAAAAAACTCATATTGTATTAAATTTTGTGTATTTCTTATAAAGCTTTGGATTCCTGCATTATTTTCCTCTTCTCTTTCATTTCTCAAAATGTCCATTTGACTTCCCATAAAACTCATCAGAGTGATACATAGAAGGAAGAAAATTATCAAATCTGTTTGAATCCTGTGAGTGAATTCATAGAGCCAAAGGCAAATTATTTGGCAAAGTATTCCTCCAAAATCAATAACATAGCAAAAATAATGTCAATCATATGTATCGTTGGTTGTCCAATATCTATGAAACAATTACTGTTACAAATTGTGTGTATACGACTACATTTAATTATATAATATGCACATAAAACATAGGAAATCACTTCCATTTGCCAGACAGGAAGCTAAATATCTTGCACAAATACACAAAGCCAAGGGTAGAGGTGCCTTTGAATTTGTAACATTCCAACAGACTCCAATCTTGTTCTTCACTAAGGTAAAACTGGTTAGTTTCTTACCTAGTACCCTCAGGAGGACTGTTGTGCTAAGATTTCCTCTTAGTTTGCACATGTCTTAAATGAATCCATAAATTAAAAAAAAAAGTAACACCAAAAACTCCTAATGAAGCCCACATTAAAAATCTTTGAACAAAATATGTATAAAAGAAACCAATTCTATTTTAATAACAGGTGGTACTTAGTAACAGGTGGTACTTATCTGACCACAGATTTGAACCCCCTCCTGTCCTATAAGAATATCTTCTAACATTTTTATATCTGAAAATTTCTGAATCTTCACCAAAATATTTTATTTTGTAAAATATTTTGTAAAATATTATAAATATTTTATTTTGTAAAATAAATATTATTTTGTAAAATATTATAAATATTTTATAATGTTATAAATATTATAACATTATATATTAAAATGTTATAAATATTTTACAAAATATTTTATTTTGTAAAATATTTATAACATATAAAATATTATTTTATATGTTCAGGAAAAGAAAACATAAATGATAATTATCTTAGTATTAAAATAGTGACCAATAAGTCATATTTACATCAATCAGCCAAACTAGGTATCAAATGTCCTCAGAGCTGTTAGGTTCCACACACAGTGCTAAGTATCAAAACACTGTTCCCTGAAGTTCCATCCTAAAATAAAATTCCAAGACACTAATAAAATCGAAATGTATTTGGAGGGCACAGGGTTTTAAGTCATTTGAAGTTTACAATGCATCCTCAGAAGCAGTGGTCTTCTACAGAAAAGATTATTGTTGCAATTTTCCAAATGAGAGTTGAGAGATCTTATATGTTGTGAATATGTAACTGAATCAGGCTCCAACATTATTTTTTATTCCCATCCTTTGAGTTGTTCATAATAATTAATTTAATAATTTATACTATATATTTTTTTCTCAGTATTTTAAGTTAGTGAAATCCATGTGCTTGGAAAATTCTGCTCTTTCAGAGCTTTTTGGTTTCTTTAGATTTTCTATAATTTAATCAACACAACAAAATGGATCCAATGGATGGATATCTGTCCCTATAAATTGTGCCAGCATAGCTAGCCTAGCCAGATAATTCAAAAAAGGAAACAAAGCATGGTTCTTTCTTGTTATGCAAATTGCCTTCAAGGTCATCATCTGTTGGAGAAGGGTTCTGAACCAGGTGGGAAGGAGATACTAGAGACAGAGCCAAAGTCTGCTTTGGTACAGGTGACACTGGATGGGAAAACCTATAGCCAAAGTGCAGTTACTGTTAACTTTATAATGTCCCCAATTCTTTATAATTCTTTATAATGTCCCCAATTTCCTATACCTCCCTGTAGCCTGCCCTTGGTAAGTGCCCTCCTATAATGAGTGTGAGTTCAGTCTTGCTTTGATGAAATCAGTGAAAGAGGAGCCTTAAAAACAATGCTACAACAGTTTTGTGTATCTTTTTGCAACCCTGGCCACCACCATTATAAAATGTTTTGGCCAAGCTGGGGTTGTGGCTCAGTGGTAGAGTGCTTGCCTAGCATGCATGAGGCACTGGGTTCAATTCTCAGCACCACATATAAATAAGTAAAATAAAGGTCTACCAACAACCAAAAAAATATTTTTTTAAACAATGCTTTGGCTGCTTGCTGCACGAACATGAGACATACACAAAGGAGAATGAATTATCGCAGTAAGCATACAACCCTCCAGTTAACCAGACATACAAAGGAGTCTGAGATTAGTCAGTTTCTCAGGTCAGTGGAACTTGCCAGATAGTATGTGGTTGCTAGTTTAAGAAATACTAATAAGGGCTGGGGATGTGGCTCAAGCGGTAGCGCACTCACCTGTCATGCGTGCGGCCCGGGTTTGATCCTCAGCACCACCTAAAAACAAAGAATGTTGTGTCCGCTGAAAATTAAAAAATAAATGTTAAAATTCTCTCTCCCTCCCTCTCTCTCTTTAAAAAAAAAGAAAGAAATACTAATAAGAAGAGGTTGGTATTTAAGATGCTTAAACTGGAGGGTAGTCTGTTATGTAGTGATAGCTAACTGATTCACTATGTTACCTCTGAATTAAGCTTATCCCTCATACAGAAGCTAGAAAACTTAAATAAAATCATTCTTTCCCTATACTATTCCTAAAATCATAGGAATACTATTCCTAAAATCATAGGAAGTACCTGGAAAAGTTTATCATGATGAAGGAAGAAGGAAGACATGAGAGAATTTCTATAGCTCATAGATAGGCAATCCTAAATGAATACTAGTAGATAAGCAGAGTAAATGTAAATATTAATCACTAATGCACTCAATGAAATGTAACTTAATGGATGTCATACTTCCAATTAAATTTGTAAGCAGAGAACTCATCTTACATTTGGAAATGTTAAGAGAAAGAGAGAAAAACATAGCTTCTTGGCCAAGATTATCTTTTGAAACTAAAAAACAAAAGAGCATATGAAACCTTTATTACACGAACTGCCATAAATATGGAGGAAAGAGAAAATACACCACTTCTCCATTATCAACAACTACAAAAATCAGTTTATTAAGCCCTTTTGATGTGCAAAACACCTGGTAAAATTCAGCAGATAATCTGGTATTTTCCCAGTGAAGTGCATGCAAATTAGGCATTACAAGGAAATGCATTGGGGATTATAATCTCTTACTCATTAGAAAAACCACAATCTCAGGGCTGGGGATGTGGCTCAAGTGGTAGTGCGCTACCACTATCTTTATTTTATTTTTATGTGGTGCTGAGGATGGAACCCAGTGTCTCACACATGGTAGGTGAGCACTCTACCTCTGAGCCACAACTCAGCTCCACATGCTTTTACTTTTAAAGAGCAATTTATCTTGAGCCCTGCCCAACTAAAGTCCACAGGATATGTTAATTACATTTCTCATCAAAATACCTCATCAAATTGTCTGCAAAAGAAATGCAGGCCCTAGAATTTCAATATGAACACAAATTACCCTAAAGTGTATGTGTCGGGGGAGCACTTTTGTGACCCTAACACAGACCAGATCCCTGAACAATCAGGGAGATAAAAATAATTCCTCCTAACCATAATATCTATAAGACTAGGCTCCAATTAGAACCAGTCAGCATGAACCAAAGTGACCTAAAGTTGTCATGGCAGTGGTGACTTGAATGTCAAGAGGTGGACTTATAGGGGATTCTCTGGAAACTTTGCTGGGACCCCCAGTAAAATTGGAGGGCAGGAGGGGCATGTGTCCCTCTCCACTCTGATAGGACCCACTCTCTCCCCTGAGAGTGTCCCCTTTCCCTTTTCCTGTCCCTCTAATAAATACATTCATGCCTGTAACTCTGAGCAGCTTGTCTGAAACAGGGTTTGAAGGGGGCATTTAGGCTCAGTTTCCTAGAAGGCCCCAGCCCTGTAATATCTGATGATTTGAAGGGGGAGTAAAATGAAAAAAGCAAGATAAGTATTCATGTCCATAAGATCAAGCTAGAGACTACATACATGCACTCCTCATTGACCATCTTAAGACTCCATTGTGTGATTATCACAAAGTGATCTCATACTCCCTGCCCTTTCATTACAGTTCTGACATGGTCATTAACTCATAATGCAAAGGTTTTCTCCCTCAGGGGACTCCCTTTTTCTTCAAGTTCTTTCGTTCTCATCAAAATTTCCCCGGCTTCTTTTCCCATTGTCTGAATAAATAACCTGCCAGTTTATAACCAAACTCATACATCTTCTTTTGCCGTTCTTTGTGTTCAAAGGAAGTATTTAGACTAGCGATGAAGAGAGTTTGCCAAAAGGCCAGTGACCTTCATTTTTTGAGCAGAACAGCAATCATGGTTTGCCAAAGGCACAAAAGAAAGTTAGTGATTGTTGCTGTATATCATGATGGAGGTGCCACTTCCTGTGCTCTATTTCAGGTTGTTCTGTTGAAACTGGATGTACCACACAGAGTCAATGGAGCAAAGAAAACAAAGCCAAGGAAATAAGCAATTTCCTTTGATAGATGTCACCAGGGTCACAACAAACATTGGGACAAACTATGCTGTACTGGAAGGTGACTTGGTCATGCAGATTGTGCAAAATCTAATCAAAGATCTGAAAGCCTCCAAAACAGAACCATTGTTTATTTTCTGACAAAATTATCTGTTGGTAATGGAATAAAAACAATTAGAAGGAAAATATAAGCTTTAAGCTCTTGTTTCTTAATAAGAGCTAAACTGTATCTTTAAGTTTATGCTTCTGAATGCTATATGGTTATATTTACAATTAATAGATGGATCAATGTCACATATTTCTGAGAGCCACAGCTGAGTCAGAATGGCCCCTGGCATTTTGCCAGAAATATGGTTGAGAGGTGAGCCTTTAAGATGATGATAATTAAGTTAAGCTGTCTATAATTGCTGTGACTGGATGATGCTGGATTGAAACAGGCTGTGTATTCAATTGTATATAGACCCCTGCTGTCTGCCTCCAGTGCCCACTACTTTGGAGTTCTCCTAGAGTTCTCCTGGGGTTCTAGAGAGTGGGTGCGCCTGGACTCTGGTGGAGGGAGAGTGTTCCCGGGGAGCATGTGGTGTGTGCTGGTGGAGATCAGGAATAAAGAGTTGCTGTTTGAACCTACAAGTGCTTCGTGGTGGCTCTGTTATTTGTGCCCAACCAGACTGCGGCAACATATGATATCTGAGCTTTTAGCAAATCTCCAGTTGGGGATTCCTATCATGTATATCATGATGGAGGTGCCACTTCCTGTACACCTTCAATTGTTTCTCTTTAAAAACTTTAGAATTAAAAAAAAATCAACCACTATCTACTGCAATCATTTCCTATTTTGGATTAAATGCAGATTTTTCATATGATGCAAAATTCCAAAATAGTATTTTAATAAATATTATTGGTAAATTTGATAAATATTTTAAATTAATATTTTAATACTTTAAATACTATAATATTTAATGTCAAATGTTAAATATTAATGTTATATTAATATTTAAATAGTATATATAGCTTAAATTAATTTTATAGACATTTGATATATTTTAAAATAATTTAAATTACAATTCAAATCCTGGAACCAGAATTACAAAGGCTTTATAGAGCAGCCCAGCACTATGTATATGTCTGAAACAACTGAATCAATATGATTTTTTTATCATATAAAAGAAATAAATGGGGCTGGGGATGTGGCTCAAGCGGTAGCACGCTGGCCTGGCATGCGTGCAGCCCGGGTTCAATCCTCAGCACCACATACAAACAAGATGTTGTGTCTGCCAAAAATAAATGTTGAAAGTTCTCTCTCACTCTCTTAAAAAAAATAAAAGAAAAGAAATAAATGTAGGGGCTGGGGCTGTAGCTCAGTGGCAGAACGCTTGGCTCACATGCTTGAGGGACTGGGTTTGATTCTTAGCATCACATAAAATAAATAAAATAAAGGCCGCTTTCCATCTACCACTACCAAAAAAAATTAAAAATAAGAAATGTTACGGGGGCTGGGGATGTGGCTCAAGCGGTAGCACGCTCGCCTGGAATGCGTTCGGCCCGGGTTCGATCCTCAGCACCACGTACAAAACAAAGATGTTGTGCCCGCCGATAACTAAAAAATAAATATTAAAATTCTCTCTCTCTACCTCTCTCTCTCTTTAAAAAAAAATAAGAAATGTTACGAAGATACATACATTGAACATATTCATGAACATATTGATTTCTTTGGTTCTTCTCTATCAGAAAGAGGAATTAAGCATACATTTGCCTCTCAGCCACTGCAAAACTGTCAGTATTGAATACCTGTTTGGCCAGATTAAAGCCAAATCATTAGAAGAACAATTTGTTAAGGGAAATTAACCCAATTATTGATTACTCAGGATGATGTGGACTAGGGAGATGAATAGTCAGATGAATTGTCTGACTAACCCATTACCTCCTGGATTTAGAGAATGTTTTCACTTTTAAGGAGCTGTGTGACACAGCCACTTTTAAATGCTGTGTGTGTGTGTGTGTGTGTGTGTGTGTGTGTGTGTGATACATGTAACTTCTAGTTCCTTAAAAACAAACCAAACACTCTAATGGTACTACATTTATGTAAGACTCCCTACTTAAGGAAGAGAGTTTCGAAGTGCTAGCCCCTCTCTCTTTTTCAGACCCAGACTCAAATAAACTTGAATCCCTCCTATAAACACTTGATGCCCCAAATACTTGTACTCAAGTGTCAGGCAGCCCCAACATCTGATGTGAATGACACTTTTGGAGAAAGGTGCCCTGCAGGCCAGCCTTCTAGTTTCTTACCAGGAGAAGAAGGGATGGCTGAAGAGGCAACTTGGCTGCTCATGGTCAGCTGAACCTGAAGTCAAGACTTTAGTGACATCTCAGCTACTGGTGAGAAATCTTTCCACATCCAAGACTCCCTTCTTTCCTGCTGGTGCTTCTGGCTGCCAACAAATGCCTTGTTGGTGGGAAGGAATGAAATTTAAAAAAAAGAAAGGAAGGAAGGAAGGAAGGAAGGAAGGAAGGAAGGAAGGAAGGAAGGAAGGAAGGAAGAAAAAGAGAGAAAATATAGTTAGGGAAAAACACCTGGAAAAAATTTATAAGTATGTGCAAAATGTTTATTTGGGAAAAAATGAAAGTTATTGATTGATTTATATTATGCCGAGATGAGTAACACGGAAAACCTTACTTTAATGGAGTTTAATTGAGTTTTGGGTCATACGAGTTTTATAATACAATCAATCTGTCTTTAATAAATGTTACATTTTCTAGTTTGAATCCCTGTGAGCCAATTTGAAAACTCATATACTTAAAATATTATATGACTTTCAGCAACTCATGTGGAAACAAATGAAGTGCTTAAGAGGGGAAGAAAATATAGTAAAAAATTTGCTTTTTTTTCACTTTTATCTTCAGAAGTACTCAAATCACACCATATGTACCAAAAGCAAATTAAAATGGAGATTTGGGTGAGCAGTTAACCAGATAATCTTTTCCCAGGGAAGAAACTCAGGGTTTTTTTTTTTATGTTTTGTTTTTTCTTTAACAAAATTGTAAGAAGGAGGTGAGGCTCTAATTGTGGACTAATCTGATGTACTAACTTTTGTATAGCTTGCATTTCTCCCTAATTTTGTACAACTCTGTTCATAGGGATTTGTCAAAACTCTAGATACATGAACAAAAATCAAGTATGCATATGTATGGTGGCTTGGTGTGTGTGTGTGTGCGTGAGTGTGGTATTAATTGCCATGTCAATCAATTATGTAAAAATGTCACCAAAAAGGTTTAAGGAAAGGGTGACCTGGCTCAAGTTTTTGACTCATTGTGTATAACTCTTGGACTTTGTCCTCTTGCTTATAGGAAATTATTGTGGTTTCAACAGAGCCCCACATTTCTCTAATCTCACTTGTGAATGCCTCGGCCTGATGCCTTGAATATCTTTTCTCTCTATACTCACTCCTTTATGCATTTCATGATTATTCATGAGCATGCAAATGGCCACCAAATCTATACCTTTAACCCTAACTTCATTCTGCTCCAACTACAGGCCATTAAATTCACCTTTCTTGAATCTGATTGTAATGTAAAATAAACATATGGAAACTAAACTTTCAGTATCCCCCCTCAAACCCTCATCCATCTGCCACATTCCCCATCATATTTAAGAATAACTCTATTCTTCTAATTGCCCAGGCTGACAATTTTGCAGTCATTTTCAACTATTCATCTTATTCCACTAAAAATTTACCTGGAAATATTATTGGTGCTATCTTTAAAACATATTTATTTATTAATTATCATTATTATTATTATTTTAATATTCAACTACCTCTTCTCATTGCCGCTGCCAAATTCCTGGTCTTGAGCTGTCATCATCTCTTACTTGCATGCTCACAATAGCTTTTGTGTCCTCCACCCCAGTTTTCTCTCATGTAAAATTCTGCAACTCTTCATTTCATTCAGAATAAAGCTGAAGTTCTCACTATAACCTAGAAGGCTGTTTCTCACTTTCTGATATCATCTCCTATCATTCTCCTCCAACTCGATCTTCCCCTATTGCCTTGCCTAATGTTCCTGGAACACATCAAATGCACTCCTGCCTTAACACCTTTGCATAGAATGTTCCTTATACCTGGGACACACTTTTAGAAAGAGATACAGCATTTCCTCAAACATTTATCTAATTCTAAAGCCCTTCCCAATTTTAAATTATTACCAGTTTAGTCTGTTTGAGCTACTAAACTACCATTCAACTGGGTGGCTAAAATGACAGATTCATTTCTCACACCTCTGAAAGCTAAGAGGACCAAGATTATGGTGCCATCATATTCCATATCTGGGGAGGGCCTCCTTTCTGGTTCATAGATGGTGGTCATCTCAATAGGGTGGAAGGGGCTAAGAAGCTCCCTTTGACAGGCACTAATAAGTGGGGATTTTCATTATTATTGTCTATATCACCGATTTCCTTGGGAGCAGACTGAGCTAGTAATGCTGCAATTCAGTACTCTCCAATCATTTCTCTATTAGTTATTATTACCACATAACAAGCGCCTAAAAAATCTCCTTGGCATGTAACTATTTGCATTTCTTTCTTGCTCACAAGAATACAGTCTGCAGGAGATATTTCTGCTTCAGATTTTGGGGACAGGACTTGCCTTGGTTTACAAGCTAGTCAGCTACGATGGCTCTAGTCAGTTATGATGGCTGTGCTATAGAGACATTTTTCCTCCCCCAGGCCAATAAAGAGAGCAGGGTGTTCACAACTGTGCAAGCATATTTCAAACATCTGCTTGCAGCATGGTTACTAATATCCCATTGGCTACAGAAAGCCAGGTGGCCATGCCAGTGACAGGGAGGTATGCCCTGCTTTTGGTGGGAAGGCCAATTTAATATGGCCAAGTACCTAAATAGTGTGTGGTGGGGTGGGGGGAATGAGACAGACTCAAAAAAAAAAAAAAAAAAAGAGAGAGAGAGCTGCCAACAAAAAGTTCAATCCCTGCTTCCTTAGGCCCACATGTGAGAAGGAACATGAAACCCAGTATATCAAGCTAAAATTAAGTGGGTGGCATACAATAATATTCTAAATTAGAATTCCTGAAACATTACCATGTAAAAGCAAATTTTAAAGTCACAAGAAGAGCCCATGAAAATACTTCTACTGCTAGAATTATTTTCTTGGGATACAGAAGAAAATATAAAATAGTAACATATTTAGTGCTATCAACTATTGAGTGACACATTCAATAAATATGATTGAGACCTCACTATATGCCAAGCAGCAGGTTGTATTAATAGATAATGATGTGTTAGCACATCACTATTTTATTAGTGCATTATAGTTAGACATAACATTGGGGTTCATTCTGACATAATCATAAAAGCATAGAATATAATTTGCTTTACTTTAGTGCCCAGTACTTCTCCTTTCCCTTACTCCCTCCACATTAACCTGTCTCTTTTCTACTGTTTTCCTATTTATTTATAGTTTTTTAAAATCCATGCTTTTTAGACATAAAGGTGAAATTCACTATGATGTATTCATAAATGCACATAGCACAGTGTGGTCAATTTCATTCCACCATTACCAAGGAGTGGGCTACACAGTGGATCATACAGTGGTTCCATTCCTAGTTTTTTGAGGAATCTCCATACTGCTTTCCAGAGTAGTTGTACTAACATGAAGTCAAACCAATGTGTGATTATTCCATTTTTGTCACATCCTTACAGCAATTATTATTATTTGTATTCTTCATCATTGTCATTTTGACTGAAGTAAAATGAAATCTCACTGTAGTTTTGATTTGCATTTCCCAGATACTTAGAGATGATGAACATCTGTTCATATCTTTCTTATCAATTTGCATTTCTTCCCTTCAGAAGAATCTGTTTAGTTTTTTCACCCATGTATTAATGTTTGCAGTGATAAATGGAAATGGAGATATTAGTTAAGAAGGGGACTTAGGTTATATGGAGATAATAATATACAGTAGAAATTGAAAATAACCTAAGAGCTGAATGTGGTGGAACATGCCTGTAATCTCAGCAACTTGAGAGGCTATGGTAGGAAGATTGCAAGTTTGATGCCAGCTTAGCAAGGACCTAAGCAAGTTAGTGAGACCCTGTCTCAAAATAAAAACTGAAAAAAGGTTGGGGATGTGGCTCAATGATTAAATGTCCTTGGGAGTTCAATCCAGAAAAAGAAAAAAGAAACTAAGAAATGCAGTGGGAGAAGTAAGAGTTAATTGCATTGAGATATGTCTATATATATTACAGAAATCAGTTTTTAATTCTATGATATTTTATAGAAGATCTGTAAAACATGAAGATGGCTCTGATTGAAATTAATTTGACTTCCTGTTAAAATCTGATGTTCTGACCTAATTTCCTGGTGTGTGTGTGTGTGTGTGTGTGTGTGTGTGTGTATTTATTTATTTCTAAGTAAAGAGTAAGATGAGCACTTGAAGTCTGGTAAGAAGAAACAGACTGCGGCCTGTGAGAAATTAGCTCCTTTGAATGTAATACTGGCCAGGAAAAGGAATCATGATAGGGCTCAAATGCAATGAGGAGAGATTCACAGAAGTCATCCGATTGAACAGTTATTATCTCTAAGTCATTATCTCCTGCAGACCAGTAATAATTTTATTTGGTTGGATAATCACACACAAGCCCATGTTTTAGAAGAATATTTTTCATTTCATCTAATGAGGAACTGGAGAGGAAATTCATTTTTGTCCAATGCAAAGTGCTTAGAAAAACAGTAAAACTTTGTTTTGATAAGGTCAATCTTAGTAAATTGACAAAAAATTGTGTATTTGATCTGATGTTATCTTGCTATTACAAATTAGTAAACCATAACAGATTAGGCTCCATGCTGAGAATTATTTGCCATTTTCCTACAAACTTCTTAAGTCTTTCATATTTTTATATATGGGCATGTGCATGGTACATTTCTACTTTTTTCCCATTTTTTTCCTAAAAAATGAATAAAATTTCCCAAGTTTAATTTAAGTAAGTATGGTGGTAGCTAATAATATTTCCTACAAAGGGAAGAAAGGTTCTTAACTTTGCAAACACAATAGCATGGTTAAATTATATGAACTTCTTTGAAAAAAGATTGTACATATTTGCATTGAGTGTTTATTTAAATATGTTACTCAAGCTTATCCATTTTGTTTTTTTTTTAATGTATAAAATGTATGCATTCCTAAACAGATTTTCATGAGTCAAATCTTGTTTTTGGAACGAATGTCCTATATAATCATTTTAGTTATTTTAGCTTCCATTAGCCACCATTCTCAACACTTGGGTGAAAATATTTCTCCCTATCATCCTTTGTACCTTGGCAATATCTATTTGTTGAGCTGTTTATGCAAAAATGTAAACTGATGGGAAATCCTGAACTCCTCTGGAGCACAGACTCTCATTAATATAAATATTTCCCTGACAATTCAGAACTACTCTGTCTTCCCTGCTGACCCAATTCTCTGGAATAAATCCTTACCTTCTATAGTCACGAACCTCTATTTGGCCATGTTTATTAACATATTTTCTTCTTATTTTACAGTGTTATTTCTGCTGTGTATTGGCCATACTCTCTGCCTCAGTACTTGTATTAGTCCAGGTTCTCAGCTTCCATCAGTAGCAACTGGCTCTCCCTGAAATAAACAGAACAATTTCTTAAAAACATATTGGCTGGCTCACAGAAATAGTAGGAGATCTAGATTGCTATGCAAAGATTAAGAAGCCAGGAAACCACCCTAGATCATACATCAGTTCATATTTGGTGAGAAAACTGCTATTGTGACAGAGAGATAAAGAGGAGGAAGAGGACTTAAGAGGAGGAGGAAGAGGAGGGGAAGGAGATGGAGAGGAAAGTGGCAGGAAACAAAGGAGAAGAAGAAAGGGTGGAGGGAGGGAGAAGGAAATGCTTATGCCTCTTAAATAATCCCATATCTCTGAATTAGCCTCAAGGCAGGCTGGGAAGTGGGCAAACAGCTTTCATGACTTTTTTAAAACTTTTTTTTTAAGTTGTCAATACACCTTTATTTTACTTATTTGTATGTGGAGCTGAGAATCGAACCCAGTGAGAGAACCCAGTGCCTCACACATGCAAAACAAGTGCTCTACCATTGAGACACAACTCCAGTCCTCTTGATTCTTATCATCATAACTGAAATGTTCCTCCTCGCCAAGTTCTAAGTGGCAATTTCTCATATGGATTCCTATTCTGGGAAACCAAAATGAATACCACCTTAACCTTCAGGTATGTGATACTATTCATTGCTTTTAAAATGCTAATATTTATATGAGTTTATAACAGTAATCTTAATTTTCATATGAGCTTATAACACAAGGAAAGAACAACCAGAAATGACCAAAAAAAAAAAAAAAACACTCCAAATAAATTAAACAGAAGGGGGATGCTATACATTATGTCCTACCATAAATAATCATAATACTCAGGAGAATAAAAAATATCCTAAAATTCACACAGAGAGGGTCTGGGGCTGTAGCTCAGTGGCAGAGTGCTTACTTAGTACGTATGAGGCACTGGGTTAGATCGTTAGCACCAGAATTACTTTTTTTAAAAGACTGATCAGTAAACCCTATTAGTCATCTAACCAACAGCTCTTTGCACTCCCACTGGATTAGATTTCTTTCTAGTCTTAATTTTGTTCAGGGATGCACAATGTTCCACATGACATTGTTCAGACAAGGTCAACATCATCCCCAGTCCTGGGTGTAGTTCCTGCCTGATGATGCCCATGATTGATTTCACTTGGGCAAGTGATATATTTCCATCTAATAAGATGTTAACAGATATTGACTGGGGATTTCTTGGAAATATCCTTTAATCTTACAAATAATTACAAGTAAGAATTGAACTCTCTATTACTATGGACTTTCCCATGCCTGGATGGGAAATCCTTAACTATTGTACCCATCTTGAAGCCACAGAGGAGGCCAGCCTGAGGACAAACGCTGTGCAAAAGCAAAGGAGATCCTAGTAAAATAAAGTAGTGTCAATGTTTATATGCTACCATGACTAAGGTCATTTCTCATTATACAAAAAAGGACACTTTCTTTTTAAGCTTTTCTAAAACATTCTAAATGAAATACATTGAATATGTTGTAAAATATATTCCACAGGATTTCCTTTAGAAACTAAGGATATAGAATCTTCTGAGGTTCTAAGCCTTGTCTTGGATACAGACTTCCCAGTTAATATTCCCTTTCTGTATAAGCAAACAAAATCATCTACTTCTTGCATCATACTTAATAGGTGACCTTTAATTTGACTGCATAGTTATAGATCAATAATCAGACAAATGATAACATTTTTGAAACCCACAATTTATGTTTCCCTTCTTGGCACCAATGTAGCTAAAACTATCAAATATGTCACCCTCTGTCACTCAAGAAACAGAATCTACTATTAAACTCAGAATGGGAGAGAAAATATTTTTAAAAATCTTACACTGAAGTCTGAATTTGCTGTCTGAACATTCTATAAAGCTCCTTTCCATGGAGATAAAGTGTCCATACGTGCAATCTGGCACTTCACTGTAACACGGCAAATGCATTTCCAAATGTGTCACCTTTACTCAGTGCTCATGATCTATGGTCAACCTATCATCAGGCATCCTGAAAAATTGGTTTACATTTAAACAAGACAGTGTATGTATGAAAACAAGTATTTAAGAGATGAAGAATCAAAGGCATTGGTTGTTAGTAACAGAAAAAGTGATCAATAGTTATAGTGTCTACTGTTACATGGGAGTATCTCCATGTTCTACATGTCTTCCCAGAACACTATCCTCCTTGGGCCAGCAGCTGTGAAATACAACACAGAAGGTGAGGTGCTGAGGGTAGAAAAATTAGCCAAGGAATAGGGAACAGAGAAAGGGAAGGAGCAGGCATCAGGAAGCAAGTCCTCCCCTGTGCCTCATGCTAGCTCTGACTTTGGCCCTTTCTCCCAAATCTTTCTGCAGTTCACATTATCTTCTAATACTCATGAAGATAGAAAGTTAGGAAGAAAAAGAGAAAGAGCACTCAGCTACAAAAAAGAACTTACAGTAACTCTATATTTACTGGTTATATTCACTGTTATAACAGAACCTCATCCGTTCAGCCTCTGGAGAAGGCCCTCTAGGCTGGGTTACAACATAGCAGGTGGCACCATGACAGGAACACTTGAAAGAGGGATCAGATGGTGAGACAGAAAGCCAAGACCATTTTCGTTCTTTTACTACAACTTGCTCTTTGGAGAGCTAACTCTGAAAACTTTGCCTTAATACCTTCATATAGCACTATCCTCCCAATAAGCCCCACCTTTGAAAGGTTCCACCACCTCAGCATGACCACACTGGGGACCAAGCTTCTAGACGTGAACCTTGACGATCAAAATCTATCCAGACAGGCAAGGCGGTGCATGACTATAATCCCAGCTTCTTGTGAGGCTGAAGTAGGAGGAATGCAAGTTCAAGGTCAGCCTCAGCAATTTAGTGAAGCCCGCAAGCAAGTTAGCAAGATCCTGTTTCAAAACAACAACAAAAAGTAGGACTGGGTATGTGACTCAGTGGTTAAGTGCCTCTGGATTCAATCCCAAGTACCAAAAAAGAAAAAAAAAAGTATCCAAATCATAACACTGGCTTTGGATACTTTCTGTTAAGAAGTTTTGTTAAGTGTTTTTAAAATGCTGAATTCCATTTTTTCTCCTTTTTAAATATTTCTAAATTTTCAGTGCATATAACTGGATCCTCAACCAGGCACTCAGACTCAGGTTTGTATTTTTCCCTGTGGTTTATGAGTATCTGCACATTACTTTACTCCCACTTATTCCAGTTGAGAATCAACCTTAAAGTGTAGCTCCCACTAGTTCATGTTTCCTTATTACACCCCAAAGGTTTCACCACAAAACTTAACCAGATAACTTGAAGAGCTTATAAACAAATTCAGCAAATTAGTAGAATACAAGATCTATTAAAATGCAGTGCTCATGGTAGAAACACATAACATTATATAAGTGTACATATTACTTTTCATTTAGGAAGAGTCATTCAACAAGTTCCTGAGGAGGTTTTCAGCCATGAGACATTGAAACCTGAACCAGGGTTGTCAATAATCTTTGTACTTTCATTTTTTCATTCTTTCATCAGATTTATCAGTTTACTGTACAAATATTTATTTAAAGGTAATTAAAATGGCTGTATCTTTAAAAAATGTTATACTTAACATTTGTATGTTATAATTATACATAATATTAGGATTATTTTGATATAATCATACATGTTTGGAATATAACTGGCTCCACTTCAGTTCCCAGAACTTCCTCTTTCCTGCCCTTTTTCTCTGTTCCTGTTCCCCTTCCTCTGCTTTATTGATCTTCCTTCTATTTACTTATTGCTTTCTGAAAATTAGATCTTCATAGATATACAAAAAAGGTAAAATTCACTGTGGTATGTTCATATATGTGCATAGCATAATTTGGTCAATTTCATCCCACCATTCCTCCTCCTCCCATCCTCCTCCTTCCCCTTAATCCCCTTCCTCTCTCCTACTGATTTCCCTTCTATTTTCATAGGATTCCCTCCTCCTTTTCTTTCATTATTTTAGTCTAGTTTCCATGTGTGAGAGAAAATATTCATTCGATGCTTGACTTTCTGGATCTGGCTTATTTCACTTAGCATGATGTTCTTCAGCTTCATCCAATTACCAGGGAATTACATAATTTCACTTTTCTTTTTTGGCTGGGTAAAACTCCATTATGTATACATACCACATTTTCTTTATCCATTTATCTGTTAATGGGCACCTGGGCTGGTTCCATAATGTGGCTGTTGTGAATTGAACTGCTAGAACTTTGATGTGCCTCTATTACTATAGTATGCTGATTTTACTTCTTTTGAGGAGTGGAATAGTTGGGTTATATGGTGGTTCCATTGCTAATCTTTTTAAGGAATCTCCACACTGCCTTCAAAAGGGTTTGTGCTAATTTGCAGTACTACCAATAACATATGAGGGTATCATTTTCTCTCCTTCCTCGCCAGCATTTATTATTATTTGTATTCTTGAAGCTTGCCATTCTAACTGAAGTGAGACAAAAATCTTCATGTAGTTTTGATTTGTATTTTCCTTATTGCTAGGGATGTTGAACTTCTTTTTTCTATATATTTGTCTCATATATTTGAAGTGTCTGTTTAACTCTTTTGCCCATTTATGAATTGGGTTATTCTGGTTTTGTTACGAGATTTTTTTTTTTAATTCTTTATATATTCTGGATTCCTCTGTCAAAAGCGGCTCAAAAAGATCTCCCATTCTGTAGACTCTCTTCATGCTCTTGTTTTCTTTGCAGTACAAAAACTTGAATTTGATACCATCCCATTTATATTCTCGGTTTTGTTTCTTGTGCTTTGGGAATCTTTTTAAGGAAGTTGGTGCCTGTGCCAATATGTAGGAGGACTGATACTAGACTTTCTTTTAGCTGTTGCAAAGTATGTGATCTAATACCTAAGTCACAGATCTACTTTGAGTTGACTTTTGTACAGGGGGAAAGACAGGGATACAATTATCCCTGTTTGATGATGACATGATCCTATCTCTAGAAAACCCAAAACAACTCCACCAGATAACTTGAAGAGCTTATAAACAAATTCAGCAAATTAGAAGAATACAAGATCTATGTTTACAAATCAATTATTTTTCTATACTCCAATAATTAACATACCCAAAGAAATTAGGAATGCTATCCCTTTCACAAAAAAAAACAAAAAAAAAACTTGGGGCTGGCGATGTGGCTCAAGCAGTAGCGTGCTCGCCTGGCATGTGTGCGGCCTGGGTTCAATCCTCAGCACCACATACAAACAAAGATGTTGTGTCTGCCGAAAACTAAAAAACTAAAAAATAAATATTAAAATTCTCTCTTTCTCTCTCTCTGTCTCTCTCTCTGTCTCTCTCTCTCTCTCTCTCTCCTCTCTCTCTCTCTAAAAAAAAAACTTCAAAAAAGAAAAACAAATTGGAAATAAATATAACCAAGTATAACCAAGGAGGTGAGAGACCTTGACAGTGACAACTACAAAACAATGAAGAAAGAAACTGAAGAAGACATAAAAATATGGAAAGACCTCCTGTGTTCATGGAGAAACATTTTCAGAATGGATCTTATTGAAATGTTTCAAGAATGTCAGAAAAACAGAATGTGAGAAAAACAGTCATATAATTCACTTGGAAAAACAAGAGACCCAGAACAGCCAAAGCAATCCTGAGCAAGAAAAGCAATACAGAAGGCATCACAATACCTGATCTCAAATCATACTACAGAGCTATAGTACAAAATCTGAGTAAAATGAAATGTTAATGTAGTTGAGATTTGCATTTCCCTGATCACTAGGGATGATGAACATTCTTTTTTCATATAATTGTTGGCCTTTTGTATTTCTTCTTTTAAAAAGTATCTGTTTAGTTGTTTTACCTCTCTTGCCCATTTTTTAATTGGGTTATTTAACGTTTTTTTTTTTTTTTTTTTTGTGTGTGTGTGTGTGTGTGTGTGTGTGGTGTTGGGGATTGAACCCAGAAACTTGTGCATGCTAGGCAAGAACCCTACACTGAGGTACATCCCCAGCCCCGAGGGGTCTTTTTTGTTTGTTTGGTTTGTGTGTGTAGTTTTTTTTTTTTTTTTTTTTTTGGTATTGGCATTAAAACAGACACGAGGACCAAGAGAATAGAAGACTCAGAGACTAATCCACATATAATCATCTGATATTCAACATAAAGGTACCCAAATATAAATGGAGATTTAATGTATCCAAGAGTTGATCCACTATTGAATCTGAGCTTATGCCAGCTGAAACTCTGTCAAGAAAGTAGCAAAACTCTATCAACATCCAATTGAACTACTCTGGTGGTTGGTGGGTTGCTTTCTGAGATGTTTCCTAGTGATCCCTACCTCTACCTCATTCTTTTGCTCGAGTGAGGGCTGGATCCAGGGACTAATGATGGGTCCAGGGACTAATGATGAATGTCATTTCTGAGGACAGATATGTGAGTTCTTACTTGCTCACCCATTCTTGATTTCTCACGTGCTCACTTTTTTTTTTTTAACTTGTGCTGTCATGTTATGAGCTGGTCCATGAAGAAAGAGGCTCATAAGCCAAGGAACCCAGGGCCAGCAGTGGGCAGAGAACTGGCTCCCACCAACAACCATGTCAAGAAGCCCAACAGGAGATTCACCTCAGCTGAGATTTAAGAAGACTGCCTCCGCTCTCCACATCTCAGTTGCAACCTTGTCACAGTTGGCCAGAGGATCCAGATAAGCTGTGCCTGGACTTTTTTTCCACCAAGATGGTGAGAGAGTAAATGTGTATTTCTTTAAACAGTTTTGCAGTACCTTGCTATGTGGAAGCACATAATTAACACAATACACTAATAGCTAAAACTGAAATACAGACATGTGTATTATATATTAAATATAATGTTACATTGTCATATATACATATATAATAAACACATATATAATTATATGTATATGGGATGGGGTTATAGCTCAGTGGTAGAGCATTTGCCTCACATGTGTGAGGCACTGGGTTCGATCCTCAGCACCACATAAATACAAATAAATAAAGATATCGTGTCCATTTAAAATAATAATAATAATAATAATAATAATAATAATATGTATAGTATAATTACTTAGCAGACTATATTTATTTTTAGAATTTATTGGCTTCTTTTCTAATAGACTGAGTAGATGTTGTGATATCTTTGGAGAATTAAGAAAAAGAGCATAGCATTTTTATTCTTAAGAATAATAGTATAGCTTAAGAAGATAGTCTCTTAAAGCTTTCCTCCTAAAACTTGGAGCCTCATTAAATATGTAAGCTATATTCTCAAGGAATTGGTTGTATGCATATCAAACCTCCCTTAATTACTATCAACTGTAACAAAAATGAAGAGTAGTAGTTAGGAGTTTGAGATCAAGGTGGGTGGATTTGGGTCTCTATGCTTGCTTGCCCTCCTCTTTCTAGGCCTCAATCACAGGCAAGTGACTCACTCTTTGAACCTAGTTCTGCATCTGTGAATCAGTAATATTGTAATAATAACCTCACTGGGCTTTGAGAAGGATTAAGTGAGATAAAAGGGAACAACATTGTATCTGTCACAAAATAAGTAGTTAATAAGTGCCAGCAATTACGTCTAGCTTTTAAGGAAGCTTAGTGTACATTATCTCATTTAATTACAGGTTCAACATCCTTAATTTGAATATCTATAACCTAAAATACTCCAAAATTCAAAACTTTTTGAGGTTCAACATGTGATGGGTCATTGTCCAAATACAGGCAAACTAAAAATAGTGTATAAAATTACCTTTGGGCCATGTGTGTAAGGTGTTTATGAAACATAAATGAATTTCACATTTAGACTTGGAGCCCATCCATAAGACCACTATAACTATGCTAATATTCTAAAATCTGAATAATCTGAAATATTTCAAGTAAGGAATGCTCATCCTGTATTAGAATAAGCATTTGCTGAGCGCTATTTGACCTCATTTCATTATGTAAAGAAAGTCAGGGTAGATAGGCTCAGCCACTGGCAGGAGGCTTACCATAGTTAGGTTGCCTGAAGGATCACAGGAGAATTGAACTGTTTCTGTTAAATGAGATAATGAATAAACAGGGCTCACCAAAGCTCAATTCTGCTACACTCAATCAGGATCAACTGGTATTACTGGAATGTCAAGAGAAGAATCTAGAATCCTTGACTCCGGCTTAGCGGTCTATCTACACATGTGACCCATTCCATTCACATTTACTCCTGGGTTTTTCTTATTTTCCATATGCTACCCCACTAATGACAATGAGAAAAGTCAGACATGGAAATAAAAATAAAAAAGGCAAAGACCATTTATGCAGAAAAAGAGCTCCTTAAAAAAAAAAAAAAAAGTATCTTGAGACATTTCAATAAGATCCATTCTGAAAAGATTCCTACTTTAATTCCTTATGAAATCAGCCTCCCCACGAAGGAACAGATACCTTAGTCATGTTAGATAGTCCTACTAATTCTTACCATTTAATTATATTTGTTCATATTACTAGAGAAATATATTTACTGGGAATAAATAAGATTTGCATAGATTACAAATGCAGAGGACTTAATAAAATGGCTTTGATGAATCAAACCAAAACAGGGAATCTATTCATTATGAGCATTGCTGAATGTACTATATTCTCTGATACTCCGAATTTAAAGCTCTGCATTAAACACTTTGAAATAGAAAATGCTATATACCAGGATATAGAAATAACTGTTGCACTTTAGTCCTCATTAATCCTTTCTGGGTGAAAACAACATAAGAATCAATGAATAAAAATAAATATGGTTTATTATCAAATGTTACTTGGAAGTAAAAATGGCAAAAGTTCCATTCAAATAAAACTCACATTTAAATCTCATTATATTGTTTACTTACAACAGCCAAACCCCTGCTCCTCTCCTCTCTCCTTCCCAAAATTAAAAACTGCCCACATCACACATTAAATGCTAGACACTTCATCATTAGGATGATAGACATTCAGGTCTCATTATACCAAGGTACTTTTTTATGTATGTGGTATTGTATATAAATACTATCTGATATTAATAAAAAGACAAATATCTAATTATTCACAAATGACAGTAGATACTATGTCAGGTATTATTTTAAACTTTTTAGAGGGGTCTGATTTACTTCTTGTAGAAACCCTTTGATGCAGACATTACTCTCCATTTTCTAGATGAAGAAACTCATTAGATTAAGCTAGTTTCTCAAGCATACATGATTACTTCATGGTCAAGTCAGGACCTGTACCCAAGGCCATCCAAACCTCAGAGTCTGTGTTTCTTACCCTTCATGTTCCCTGTGGTACTAGGGATTGAACCAAGGGTGTTCTACCACTGAACTACATCCTTAGTGCTTTTTATTTTGAGACAGGGTCTTGCTCAATTGCTGAGGCATGTGCCTCCAGTGTCTGGCTATTCTTTGATTCTTCTCAACACTGTGACCATTCCAATCAAAAACTGGGGTGCAAATTGTGAAGAAGTCAGCTTGGTAAAATTCTTGGCATGTTTCCTTAGTAGTAAGAACATCTTTCTACCACCTGAAGAATCTCACTTGGTAAAGTTCTTTGTATATTTTCTAAGCAGTAAGAACACCCTGTTACCATCAACCATCCATAGAAATGAGCATAGCAGTAACGTACTAGCCCTTCCAAAGCTGGGAAGTGTAGGGTCAGGAGCTGGATGTCCCAGTTCTCAGTACTTTTTGTAAGCACAGCAGAAAGTGAAGACAACAAAGCATGAACTCATGCAAAGGAAGCCACATGTAACAAAGGGGATAGCATCTCCTATTATAAGATGGTATTTTTTCCAGGTGTTTAAAAATCTGAATGTAAAGGGAGTTGAGTATTGTTGGCCAAGAGTGGTGGAAGGCATCTGCCCTGAGCTGCTACTTCAAGGTTAATGAAGTGGCGTTATCTTCCCCACCAGAGCAAGAGGACAGCTATAGTGGCAGAGCTGTGTACCTAGGACACAGGTGTGGGTGACAACACAGTTCTCAGAGTAATCAGAGTCCTCCAGCTGCCCTTTTCCAAGCTCAGCCCATGTGGAGCTGAAGCTTTGGCAAAAGACATTTTCTTTTAAAGAAGATAATGCGTGATGTCAGACTTTGTGAATAATGGCACTGTGTAATAGAGCCAAAGCCAGCACTGCATAGACTTTGGTGTGGATCAGGAAAGAATAAAAACTTGATTATAGCTTCTGTTTTCTTTCAACCATCAGTCACACGTTTCTTAACGTGAATTTCTTTCTTGTGTTATTCCTGGTAGTTGATTTGAATTTAGAATTAATAAACCTGACATCCAGGTATAATAACTTATTGCTTGAATATGTTCTTTATATTCATACTTTTGTTTATTTTCTTTGAAGGGTGGCAGGTATTAAACATAAAAAAAGCCCTTTTGGGAAGCAGAGCCTTTATCGTAGCAAAGATGAGAGACGTTTTTGAAGTTTTCAGAATAAACATTTTCAGTATGTGTTATTTGAAAGGATACCAAACACACAGAGAAACATTCCTGCTTAAAACAAACATGTTCATTATATACAGTATTTATTTTTTTTAATTTATCTTATTGGATTTTATTGTAAAAATACTTAATTTGAGATAACTTCTTAACGAACTTTTAACTGTATAATATAGCATTTGGGCAGCGGGTGCCAAGGATTGAACTCTAAGGTACTTGACCACTGAGCCACACTCCAGCCCTATTTTTATATTTAGAGCAGAGTCTCATTGAGTTGCTTAGCACATCGCTTTTGCTGAGGCTAGCTTTGAACTCATGATCCTCCAATCTCAGCCTGCCAAGCTGCTCAATATACCATTTTTAAAACCAAGACATGTATATTGTATACATACTCAGTGCTGTCTTTTGTTTTGATGTTCTAGGGAGTTTCAGGAGTAATTTAGATGCTCTTTAAGCTGATATTCCACTCAACAGAAATAGACAATAAATGTGTACATATTATTCAATAATGTAAGCTAATCAATAACAATGTAGTTTCAGATATAAAAAGGGCTATTTAAAATCATCCAAATTTGGCTTTTTATTTCTTCCCATGAAACATGCCTTCTTACTGCAAATTGCCAATTTGGAAAGGTCATTACATTTCCATATAAAGCCCAAATAAATGATGACATGGAATATTTTCATTGGGGCGACTTGGAATAATAAATGTTTGTACAGCAGGCATCTCAGGTCCTCACTCTTGAGGTCATGGTGAGTGACAAAACGAGTGCTACAAATATCATGCAGCTTCTAAACTGACGTATATAAGATATTTGGCGGTAGAGAATAAAGGTTGTAACTGAAGCCGGCCAAAGAGTCTATATTTGGAAATTAGACACTCAGATGTTTCAAAAACAGTAATGGCAAGTGAATCATATACTCACTGAAACCCTCATTTTTTACATTTAATGTGGTCAACTTATGGCTTCTTTATACATCTTTACCATCTCAATAGCATACTTAATAAAAAGTTATAAAAGGACTTATTGCATTGAATATGTAGTTTTATTATTTTTGTTCTCTCTGCCTATATATGTGACTCACAAACTTGAAATCTCCCCACAACCTATATGGCTCTGCACAACATGTATCAGTTATCTTGTGTCTGCTACCATTAATATAGCGCATGGAAACCTGCAATACATGAAAAAATGCTCACCATCTCTAGCAGTCAGAGAAATGCAAATCAAAACCACCCTAAGATACCATCTCACTCCAGTAAGATTGGCAGCCATTATGAAGTCGAACAATAACAAGTGCTGGCGAGGATGTGGGGAAAAGGGTACTCTTGTACATTGCTAGTGGGACTGCAAAATGGTGAGGCCAATATGGAAAGCAATATGGAGATTCCTGGGAAAGCTGGGAATGGAACCACCATTTGACCCAGCTATTGCCCTTCTCGGACTATTCCCTGAAGACCTCAAAAGAGCATACTACAGGGATACTGCCACATCGATGTTCATAGCAGCACAATTCACAATAGCTAGACTGTGGAACCAACCCCGATGCCCCTCAATAGATGAATGGATAAAAAAAATGTGGCATTTATACACAATGGAGTACTATACAGCACTAAGAAATGACAAAATCATGGAATTTGCAGGGAAATGGATGGCATTAGAGCAGATTATGCTAAGTGAAGCTAGCCAATCCCTAAAAAACAAATGCCAAATGTCTTCTTTGATATAATGAGAGCAACCAAGAACAGAGCAGGGAGGAAGAGCAGGAGGAAAAGATTAACATTAAGCAGAGTCATGAAGTGGGAGGGAAAGGGAGAGAAAAGGGAAATTGCATGGAATGGAAGGAGACCCTCATTGTTATACAAAATTACATATAAGAGTTTGTGAGGGGAATGGGAAAAAAAATAAGGAGAGAAATGAATTACAGTAGATGGGGTAGAGAGAGAAGATGGGAGGGGATGGGAGGGGGGATAGTAGAGGATAGGAAAGTAGCAGAATACAACAGTTACTATTATGGTATTATGTAAAAATGTAGATGTGTTACCGATGTGATTCTGCAATCTTTGTAATGTTTTGAATAACCAATAAAAAAAATAAAAAAAAGACACATTATCAAATGAAAGGGATCACAGAAGAGAATTTAAGCAATGTGTATGAGTGTTAGTTTCATTACAGCAATAAAATATTGCAGATAATTAATTTAAAAGAGTAAAGACTTATTTTAGTTCACCATCTTGGTGGTTGGCTCTGCTGTTTTTGGATCTGTAGTAAGGCAACACCTCATGGCAAGAGTGCAGGGCACAGGAAACTGCTCACCACATGGCAGCCAGGAAGCACTGAGAAAGAGAGGTGGGGGGCTGGGGATGTGGCTCAAGTGGTAGCTCGCTCGCCTGGCATGCGGGCGGCCCAGGTTCAATCCTCAGCACCACATACAAACAAAGATGTTGTGTCTGCTGAAAACTAAAAAACAAATAAAATATTTTTAAAAAAATTTTAAAAAAAGAGAGGTGGGGCAGGAGTCCCAGTATCTCCTTTAAAGACACATCCCAATGAGTTCAACTTCCTTCCACAAGGCTACCCTCCCAAAGGTTTTACCACTTCTAATAGTGCTGTGGGTTGGCAATAACCCTTTTACACAAGGGCCTTTGGGAGATACTTATCCAAATTATAGCAGTACATTGTTACATAAAAATTAATTCGGTCAATTTGAGGTAATGATAGGTTGGGGGAAGAGTGGATCTCTATAAGCCAAGCCACAGAGCTGGAAACAGTGGTGCATACCTATAAACCCAGTGGCTTGGGAGGCGGAGGCAGGAAGAACTTGCGTTCAAAGCCAGCCTCAGCAATTTAGCGAGACACTAAGCAACTCAGTGAGACCTTGTCTCTAAATAAAACATAAAAAGGGTGGGGATGTGGCTCAGTGGTTAAGCACCCTGGGGTTCAATCCCCAGTACCATAAAAAAAAAAAAAAAAAAAGCCACAGGACAGGATGGGATGGGACCTGAGTGAAATCATATGGGGCCATAGAAAAAAAAAACAACGAAAAATCTCAATCTTTCCTAAGGGGATAGGAAATCAGAAAAGAACCAGAAGTATAAGGCAGATGGAAACAGAAAAGCAAGAGGCTCTGAGAACTAGAGGCAGGTCATCTTCATCAAAGACATTAGATGAAGTTTCACTAGAGATCCAGTAACCAAAGAGAAGAATAGGACGGTAAAGGGACCAAGAGTTTGGTTTCTACAACCACACTTCTTGGACTTGAATTCTGACTCTGTCATTTTCTAGCTTTACAAGTGAAGATGATGGAGCAATTTACTTAACCTCTGCATGCCTCAATGCCACAGATTTTTTAAAACTGAGAATATTGAGAAGAGTTCCAACTTCACCAGGCTATTGTGAATTAAATGAAGCCATCTTGTAAGGCTCTTAGAACGGTAACCAAAATACAAATATTACATTGGGGGAGTCTGCCTGAGGTCTAAGAAGTTGGCAGATTAGAAATGTTTGAAAAAGGGTGTTGAAGTTAAATTTGAAGTCCTGGATCTTAGAATCAAGATGGAAATTGATCCTTCTGGAAGCTGACATCACATGTGGTTTGGGGAAACAATGGAGAGAGCTCTAGTGCTGGCACAATACCAGAATACATGCAATATGAAGGAATAAAATAGGTTAAAGGATCAGAAGACCCTGGGAAAGGATTATTCCATGGGTATGACCATTAGGATAGGGGCACAGAGTTAATGATTGGAACAGGATTGGTCCCAGGTGGGTCCATATGCAAATGTTAATGGGAATTTGCAAGTGGAAGGGTTGAGAGCTGGACAGAGCATTGGGATCTCCAGAGGAGGCCACTATTTACAGTCATTAGCTACTAGTAGAATTACTGTATATTTTCAGAGAAATCAGAAAGACCTTTCCAGGTGCTTAGCAATCAAGGAATCCAGAGGCAGAGGGTGGATCTCATCTTGAACTTGATGGCATCTGCCCACTCCTTCTTACCCTTTATGCCAATCCAGGTCCTCCACAAAACTCTACTCTGTGAGCTTTCTCACCAAACAAGGACCACTTACATCGTAGCACACATTTAGCAGATGGATTTGTGTTGTCTCGCAATGACAATATATTTTAGCTGAAGTTTAGAATTTGACTATATATTTCAAACACTTGAAAAAGAAGCTAACCCTTAACTCCTATTGTTTACTCTATGTGATGGCTAATCTATGGATCAAGTTGACTGAGTTAAGTAGGGATACTCCGATCCCGGTAAAACATTATGAGGGTATTTCTGGAAAAGACTAGCATTTGAATCAGCTGACTGAGCACAGATGATCTGTCTTTACCAACATGGGAATCATTCAATCTGTTGAGGACCCAAATAGAACAAAAAAGAGGAAGAAAGACAAATATGGTCTTTCCCAGAGTAGGATTTCCATCTTCTTTTGCCCTCATTCCTCAAAACTCCTGGTTCATGGGCCTCAGCCTTGGTCTAGTAGTTACACCACTGGCTCCTCTGTTTCTCAGGCTTTTGGACTCAGGGTGAGTCCCGCTACTGGGTTTCCTAGTACCCCAGCTTGTAGATGGAAGGCTATGGGACTTCTCAGCGTCCATAATAACGTGAGCCAATTTCAACCAATCAGTCTCCCTCCTCTTGGTTTGGTTTCTCTGGAGAACCCTGACTTATATTCTTTCTCAGCTATAGGAAACTCTTAAACAAGAATATGTTACACACACACAGTAATTATGGACAGTAATTAGATGCCTTTGTATCTGTGTCTATTTCCAATTGGTGACCACCATAGGGCCTACCACTGTGCCAATGAGATGAGTTCATAATTAATCACAAGAAAAAAATACAAATTCACAAAATTAAGCTAAAGTACATTTTCCTCATTAGGGACAAACAAAATTGTGTGATCAGCACATTGGTGATTTCCTATGACTCACAGACCAGTGGGATTTGCTAGACAGAGTGTGGTTTTAAGGTGACAATTCTTAATCTAGAATTTCCCCCACTCTAACACCTCTATTTTAAGTATCTGTTTCTGTTTTGAAGTTTCAGAGTTAAAAACTGAATGTAATCTTGTAGAATAAGAAAGCCAGAGGCTCTTTTTTAGTTTTTACTTTTAAATTTTGTGTCTTTTTGGAAGGTCTAGGAAGTGACCCTGTGAGGCCAGCCCAGGTCTCCTCAATAGATTCATCAGTCCTTTAGTTTGTCTGCTTTTCTGGCCTGAAGCTCCTTCAATCCCAGGACACCAGTATATCCATTCCTTTCTAATTTTCCAGGTCATTAGACATTGGCCTTCAGAGAAACACCAGGTATCCACAAGGCACTTCAGGAGATGGACACACTCCCTCCTAACTTTGGTTGTAAAGTCACAATACATGGAAGGGCTAAACAAAATGCCTATTTCAGCCCAATAATTGACTTTTATTAGCTGCACGATTTATTGAAGCCTGTACTTTGGGATTGTTCAGGTATTTATATAAAAACATTTTTCACAATAGCAATAAAAATGTGATAACTACTTGGGATTTGACTGTATTGTAGGCAATTCCATTCCAAAATCATTTATTAACTAGATGTTTGGTGCTTGGAACTGATTTTATCCCTCCTGTGATTTTCAGGTTAAGAAGAAAATAATAAGTCCATAGAATTGGAGAACTCCAAAATCAAGTCGATGGTGTGGTGTTTTGATTTTAAATATAAAACTGTTAATTCAAAATGTTAATTCTTCAATAGCAAAAACACAAAGCAAAATTGCAAATTAAGGGATGTTGGAAAAGATGCATTATTTTGTTCAAATAAAGCAACATTTTATGCATCAACACAACTAGTATATTATTTATCACAAAGCTACATGAAGAGGATTACCAGAGCTCTGTTTTTAGCAACTTTAATTCCAATTCCTTGCTTCTGAGTACTGTATGGTGGTAAGAACAAAAGGTTGGGGCCTTTCAGGATTAGAATCCCCGTTTCTAGATTTATTCAGTGTATGGGCCAACCTCAGCTTTGGTTTCTTATCTGTAAAGTGGCAAGCATCTCTATTTTTCTCTTGGGATTAGTATAATATTCAGTAATAATATCTGCAAAGGCCTAGCATGAATGGTAGTTTGGGGATTCTGTTATGTCTTTTAAATATATACATATACATATGCACTTGCCTAGCACTATGAGGCACCGAGTTCTATCCTCAGCACCACATATAAATTAAAAATAAATAAATAAAGGCCCATTAATAACTGAAAAATATTAATATAGGGATCCAGGTATATAGAAGTAAGACCTACTTATCTTTGGAATCAGAGAGATCTGAATTTAAATCCTAATCTCACTTTTTACTAGTTGATTAATTTTAGATTAACTTTGTTATTAAGCCTTAACATCCTCAACTGCAAAGTAGGAATAAATGAAAAGAACTTGACTATCCATCAAAAGATGAATGGAAAAAATAAAACAGTTAATTTGAAATATGAATTTTACTTAGCAGTTAAAAGGAATGAACTAACTAAATGACTCTCCATATATGTTATATATAAAAATATATAGACACATAAATATATTCTCACATGTTTGTGTAGCATAAAGCATATCTTATGTTTATAATATAAACATATAAAAATATTTAAAAATATAAACATATAAAAATATAAATATTAAAAAATATAAACATATAAAAACATATTCTTGTATATCCTCATTAGGAGCATATTTCAAAATAACACTGAATGAAAAATTCAAGATACACACTAGTGAGTACAGTTCAATAAAGTTTATATAAAACACCTATAAAAACAAGTCATCACTACATATTTTTTTAAGTATTATACAGTGATTTTTAAAAAAGTATTGGTTATTTTAAAGTCTTTAAATTTGTGAAAATTATTGTCTCTGAAAATAATGTTGGGGAAGGGAATAAAATTTGTTTAGAGGAATTTAGATTTATGACAAAGTTTCTAATTGTAAAAAATGTAAATAAATAATGTAAAACATTAAAGAATGGCAATTCTGGGTATGGGATTGTATACATTTTTAATATTATTTATACTGTGTCAATTCTAAGAATTATAAAAAATAGTTGTCTTCCAGGCATAGTGGCACACGCCTATAATCTCAGTGACTCAGGAGGCTAAGGCAGGACAATCTCAAGTTTGAGGATAGCCTCAGCAACTTAGCGAGACCCTACACAACTTAATAAGACCCTGTCTCAAAATAAAATATAAGATGTAAAATGGGCTGGGGATGTGACTCAGTGGTTAAGTGCCCTGGGGTTCAATTCCTGGTACTAAAACCAAAACCAAAACAAACCCCTCAAAACTTGTCTTTTGAGATTATATTGAGAGAACTAATTAAAAAATTGTTCATAAATCATATTTTAAAAGTATTGATATTTTAAACCAAAGGAGGTCGTGGACAGGAATTGTGTGAAGGCCTCCTGGCATTTTCCTGGGGTGAAGGAGCAAAGATGCACAGACTCTCAGAGGCACCAGTGTAAATAAACTCAAGGCCCTTTCTTTCTTCCTGGACACTGCAGCCCAGCCAAAGCCTCCCAAGAGTGGCCTTAGATCTGAAGGGCTAAGCTGGAGATGAAGAATAGAGACCTCAAACTGGGACCTGAACAGCCAAGTAGCAAATTTCTCAGAGATTCAGTTAATATCTGCCATCTAATTTTTGAGTCTCGAGTTAAACACAGAAAACATCTGATTGAAAACCTGCAGGACACATCATTTAAAGCCACCTCTGTAGCTCCACTCCTAGGGTAGAAACTGACTGAGAACAAATCTCATAAGCACCTTTCTCCTGAGGAAGCATTTCTGATACAGCTTAATTCACAGCATTGTTGTAATTGAGAAGGTGAGATGACAAATTATCAGAAAATTCTTCATAAATTGTGGAGGTTAAAAGTATAGGCACTGAGAACCTGTCTGATTTTGGTCCAAGCTCCTCTTCCCGCTCTTAGCTAACTTACCATGAACAAGTTCCCACATCTGTAAGCTACAACCTTGTCCTGACAAATTGAAGGTCATCTTACAGTTTTTACCTTCAGGACCACTGACATTCAAAACAGGTAATGACCAGGAGTCAGCTCAGTTGTAGAGTACTTGCTTACCATACCTGAGGCCCTAAGTTCAGCCCCAGTACATCAAATTAAATAAACGAATAAGTAAATATATAAGAATAATGTCCATATTCTAATACATATTCAAAAGTTAAAATTAAACTCATGTACAAGGTAATAGTATTAAATTCACACACACACACACACACACACACGCACAACCAGTTATTATGAATCAAGAAACTTGGATTCATAATACCTTTATAATTTTTTAAATCTTATCCATGATCAAATGTTAGACCTAACTATATAAAATAAATAATTTATTCTTTTTATTCCTGTTATTTTTCCTCTTTTTCCTTTTCTACTCCTTCTCTTTTCTTCTTCCTCCCCTCTTCCTTCTCTTTTTCCTCCTCCTTACTGAAATGGAAAATATTTTTAAAGAAAACTGAACTGAGGATTAAAAGTCTATATCACTAGGATGAGTCATTATCTCCTCAGAGCTTCCCAGACAATGTTGCTTAACAAGAAAAACAAACAAAACAAATACAACTATTCACTACATATTACCAAACAGTAAATATAAGGCTAAACTTTAAGTTCTTTTTTAACCACCAACATGATTTGGTCATGTCCAGGCATAATCTATAATTACAATTTATTGGTTTGTCATTAACATGATATAATTTTTTACTTGAGTTAATGGGTTTTTAACAATACGTCAGGTCAGGTTTTTCATAACAACAAAAAAAACATACCCTAAACAGAAAGTAACAATGAATGAACACAAAAGATGATGGAATAATAGTTGAATACTAGTTCCTGCACATGGCTCTGAGCCTGAAGCCTCTGAATTCTTTCAAATAAAATGAGATTATCAAACACCACCAAATTGGCTCTTTTTGATATAACTAGAAAGATGGGTCCATGAGATGTTCAAAGTAATTTAGCAAAAAGTCCACATATGATTGTGACCATTATTTAAACTTCCTAGGGAATATCCATACTTGGGCATCTCTGCTCCAGCACAGTGCCCCCACAGAATTGACTACTCTCTTGAGAATCAATCACTGTAGAAATTGTTAAAGTTGGAGAGACCAGGTTACACTATATTCTCAAAAACCAAAGCTGGTGTTCTTTATTCATATATTATCATTTAAAAAATGCCTTCTAAGTAAGTAAGCATTTCCTGGAAAGAAACAACTTAAAACTGAATGAACAAGATTCCTAGCGGTTTGAGGATAAGGAATATGGCATTCTTACTTGAAATTGCTCCACATTTCTCTGTCTTTACCTCTCTTTCTTCTTACTCTTCCCCTCTATCCAGATCACTTTCTCCAAGCATAAGATATATATGCCGATCCTAAGAGCTAGTTTTTGTTCCACAGTCTCTGGAAATGTACTGGAAGATGAGTAACTGCGAGTCTGCACATTGAATTTCATATATTGTACATATTATAAAATACATTGGTCTCTCCTGAGCATATGATTTATATTTGGCAATTACCTACACTGATTTTAAAAATAATGATTACAGATAGAATCAAACTTAGTTTATATTTTAGAATGTTCAGATATGCTAACAGATGCAAACACAATTACATGTCTCTATAAGCTAAAAGTTATTAGAAATAGACATACTATGTTATATAAATTTCCATCAACCAAGGTATCTAGCAAATAGTCTATCATAAAATTATAGATTTGGGTGGGGCTATAGCTCTGTGGTAGAGTGCTTACTGGTTGCCTGACATTTCTGATGCCTTGGGTTTGATCTTCAGCACCACAAAAAAATTAAATACAATAAATAAAATAATAGATTTACATGGATACATTAAGGTATATATATTAGATGTATAGGCATATGTATGTGTACATGTGTGAGTATAAATAGATAGAAATACATTTGAGTGAATGCTTCATGAATCTCTTTCTGATCCTTCAAAGGTTTCCATTTAAACTCAATTTTTCTCAATATTGTGTTACAAAAACACTTACAGCTCATGTGCTTGTTAAAAGTTCTAATTCCTATAATTCCAACCCCCAATTCCACTAAAGGAGAATTCTTCTGGCTAAATCCTTCCTGAACATTTAACTGTTTTATCAGTTTTTTCCCCATTACCATTCTAGAACAGCAGATATTTTGGTCAATATACTGCCATCTCCTCAATATATAAAACATGCTGGTACAGAGTGAGAACTTTATAAGTATTTTTTGAATAAATAAAAGGAACAAGATCATTAGGAGATTGTTTTTTATGTGTGCCATTGTTCAAAATCTATAGTTCAACTCTATTAACACTGAAACCTACATGGAAAAGATTGCCCCATATGCTGCAGAGGCATAAGAACATACTCTGCTCAGCCTGAAGTATCCTTGTAGCTTGCTGTGGTTTCAGTTTGATATTTATTTTCATTCTCAGCTTACTGCTGTGCAATAAAGCAAATATGACCTAGTGCCATGAAGAAGTGGTTCTTAACTAGGGGAGATTTTGCCCTCAAGAAGACATTTGGCAATGCCTGGACCCATTTTTGATTGCCTAGGTAGAGGTGCATGTGTATGCATGTGCTGCAGGTGATGGGGTGACCTACTGGCATCTAGTGTTAATGCATGAAGACCAAGGATGCTGCAGTGCACAGAACAACCCTCCACATCAATCACCTGTATTTTATGAAATGTCAGTAGTGCTACTGTTGAGAGGCTGTGCTGTGTAGAACAACAGCTACCTGCTGGGTATCATGACCTCAACTAAGACCAAGTTTAGTCGAAATGACTTCTTTGATGACAGCTCAAATGCGTCAGTCCTCTCTATGTCTATAACAACTGTCCCATCCAAACCATCCCCGTATTCCGCCTGAATTATAACTAGTACCTTTTCCCTGCAAAACCATAACTCAGCACATGCCTCCCCACAGTTACAACAAAAGTTCATGCTTTCCCTTTCCCTTAGAGTAAAATCCCAACTTCTAACCATGATGTAAGAGGCCTTCTGACTAACCCCGACATCACCAATTTAATACAGGGCCATCCTCTCTAGGTTCAATCAATGGCTTTTCTCCACGATGACCTTTGGAAATTGACAGAACATGCCAAACTCTTTCCTGATTCATAGCATAATGCACTTTTACTACAGAAAAACCTCCCACCTCCACTCTAGCATGGTTACATTTGTAGTCAGTAGCACCTTAATGTCCCCAAAGATATTTTCTCTTTACGCTATCTGAAATGACTCCAGTATTACTTATCATGGATTGGTTTTGTATTTAACTATCCCTTTACTTATGTCATTTATCCCTCTCTCATTTCATTATATGTTTCATGGAGAAAGGGACCACATATATGCTTTTTCCATGTGTCTCCTATATCTAGCACAGTAATACACATACAGTAATAAATTATTATTTAATGAAGGAATGACCTACAGAAATAGTACGTGTAACCAAAGCAAAATGCAAGATTCACAGCAAGTCATGCTGCTCAGGCCACACAAACAAAAAACTAAAACAGAAAACAAACATAAAGAAAATACAGACCATTTGTTGGGGGAAAAAAAAAAAGCAAGACTAATGTGATTCATTTTCAGAGCAGAAAAATTAACCCCTCCTAAAGCAATTCCACTTTGGAAATCCAGATCAACGCTCACCAGGGCAAAGGCTCAAAATTACAACTCAAAACAAATCAAATCACTGGAAGTGGTCCCACTTTTAATTAAACATCATCTCTACACCTGGATCTGCTGTATATCCTACTTAGTTTGCTAATTATGTTGTGTGAAAAGTAGAGCAAGGCATTCATACTGAATGATTTATTGACTCAAACAATGTAAATTCTGTGTTTTTGAAAATATTTTGGGCATGCTTGAGACAAAAGGGATAATTAGTCTGCCCAAAGCATCATTGTTTCATTTGTTCTTCATTCTCACAGACACATGAACACAAAAGAATTTTGTTCCATTTCTATCTGTAGCTCCACAGTATATGCTAGATTATGTCCTTTGCTCCTTTATATTGAACACCTATATGGATCATCAAAAGAATTTTGCCTTGCAGTAAAACCTATGAAAACATAAAATATCAACATAGTGCAAGAAAAATTGCATGCTCTTATATGTATACTGATATATTCCACTCCACAACATTAATATATGTTCAACATATAAGCAAAAATGATGGTTTAAAATTACTGATCTTTAATATGTAATAAATCCAAAATTAATTTATTTCTGTCCTTTTCTAAGGAAAAGAGATTTTTAAAAATTTTTTTCTGTATGAAGAGGAGCTGTGATCCACATGTGATCCCTGTGATCCCTGCAAACTCATGTTAAAATTTAAATGCTAACATCATGTGTTATTTGGAGGTAGGGCCTTTGGGGAGTAATTAACATTAAATGAGGTCATGAAGGTGGGGTTCTATGATTGCATTAGTAACTTTATATAAAGAAAAGGAAACCACCTTTTCTAGCTTGCTCTCTCTTGTCATGTGATTTCCAATGCCACCCTGGGACTCTGCAGAGTCCCAAACAGTAAGAAAGACCTCACTAGAAGTGGCATCTCAGACCTGAAGTTTCCAGCCTTTACCATGGTAAACTGAATAAACTTATATCTTTATAAATTACTCACACTGTGATATTCAATCACAGCAACCAAAGAATCTAAAAAAATATGCACACTTGTTTTGAGGGGTAGAGAGAAAAAACTACTTCAATTATGTTTATTTCTTCCTAATTTATCCAATTGAATACATCAAAATTTATAATAATGAAGTTTCTGCTATTTCCATAAGTGTGAATTTAGAAACTACTGAAAAACTTGTCCTGGAAGCTGCAGAGGGAAAAAATTACTGACTTGTACTCTTTAACTCCCTTTCTGATAAGCATTGATTAGGGCTATTTCTCACTCCACTCTTCTTGTTCCATTTGTTTCTCTCTTGCTAAGAATATTTTAATAGGGACACACTGACTTTAAAAATTTCCAGGGCTGGGCATGGTGGTGCACTCCTAAGATCAGGAGGCAAGTCAGGAAACTGAGGCAGGAAGATTGGAGGCTGGCCCTACGCAACTTAATGAGATCCTATCTCAAAAAAAATAGTAATAATAAATGAGCTGGGAACAGGGCTCAATAGTAAAGTCCACCTGGGTTCAATCCCCACTACAAAAACAAACAAACAAAATCTGAAGGAACCCCCAGAAACGGCTTGCAAGTGTGTTAATTTTATGTGCTTTATCTTTATAATAGATGCAGTTTGTTTTCTTATTTTCGGGTTGCAAAACTTGTTGACATACATATGTACAGATAAAAAAAATCATTAGAATACATTTTACCATTAATTTTCACATCTGAATTGGAGGTAATTTGTCTAAAATGAGCATTTTAGTAGGTGAACATTGCCCCTACCCCTCAGTAACAGTGGAAAGTCAAACACTATTTCCACTAAATACTCCTCTCTAAGCCATATCTCTAATATTTCAGAGATTATGCTACATTCAGGTGCATTTATCTTTCTGATAATCAATGGTTAAAATGTCCCTGTCTCAAGTCATTTTTAGAGACTTACCATTTTTTTCTACTTTTTTTTTTAACTTGAGGATGAAATACAAAATTATCTACATTATTTTCACAACCAATATACCCATATGTAGCAAAGGTCTTTTCCTACAAGTAAAATAAAAGATAAATAAAACGTTTTCAACCAATGCCCATATTTCTACAAATTATCTCACCAAGCACCCATGCACTTAAGTAAAATATGATGTTCTTTTCACTGACAGAGATCTCCTTTGAGATTAGTATTGTTTCAGGGAACTTTTACTTCACACAGTTGTATTAAAAATAAAGTAGCAGATGAAAAACTTCTGGGGAAGAAAACACTTGGAAATAAAAAGGATTTATACTACAACTAAAAAATAAATATTCTTTAAAAATGGGCTAGGGTTGTGGCTCAGAGGTAAAGTGCTCACCTTGCATGTGTAAGACCCTGGGTTTGATCCTCAGCACCACATAAAAAATAAATAAATGAAATAAAGGTATTGTGTTCAACTACAACTAAAAAATCAATATTAAAAAAAGAATTAATAATTCACAACAAATGACAAGACCTCCCAGACATTTCCAGGCAATGGAGAAGCATAATATAATCTTGGATAATATACAGAAAAGTTCCAGCTAATGTGCCGAATGTATTTCCATTGGCATCATTTTCTACTTGGTTCCATTTTGAAGTTCAAACATGATTTTTCTATGTAATCCTCTTTAACATACCTACATATTTTATTCTTTGTCTAATACAGCACAGAGGTTACATTCTTATATAGCGGGCTATTTATTAGAATATATATTAGTATCATCCCTTCCAAAAAATATTAGTTATTCTTTCAACAGTGGTTAAATACCTTGAGCTTTTCTTATTATGTGGGTATCAACATGACAGTACATTTCTTTTTGTTGTTGTTGTTGTTTTGCACTTTCATTCAGAATTTATATTCATATTTATATCTAAAATATTACATTTCCTTGCACCTCAGTGAAACTTTATAGTATTTTTCTTTGCTATAAATCTTTATACTTTTGTATTATATATTTTTAAATTTGGACTTCACTTGGGATAAAATCTTTTTACTCTCATTTATCTTTCTAGTGGCACTGTTATCTAAGAAAATTATAGCCAGGCAAGGTGGCGCATGCCTGTAATCCCAGTGACTTGGGAGGATGAGGGAGGAGGATCCTGAGTTCAAAGCCAGTCTCAGCAACTTAGTGAGACCCTGTCTCTAAATAAAATATAAAATGGGCTGGCTCAGTAGGTAACTGCCCCTGGGTTCAATCCTTGGTAATACAAAAAAGAAAAGAAAAGAATAATTCTATTTTATAAGCAGTTATTGGAATTTCTCTTACTATTAATAGTTTCAAAATACTTTTATTAGCTGAATAAATGATATTTATTTTCAGAGAAAGAAAGCCTGGTATTAACCATGAACAATATTACTAAAACCTAAAACATTCTGGGAAGAACACTGTCTCTCCTACGCTTTCTCATTATTTTGACCATGCAGTATGGTGACATTTCACTAAAATTCTGAAGGTTGAGATGTTAAGCCTAAGCGTTTCATATTTTTTCAATAACATTCCTCTCTGGCTATCCAGTAAAAGAAAACATGATCTAAAATATTTTTTGTATGTACAGGTATATCTAGAAAATCTTAAAGAAAAACAAGGAAAAAAACTAAATTTTAACTAGGACTAGAGAGATTAAAAGGTGGAAAAGGGTTTGATGTTGTCTGGACCCCATGAGTTAAGTCACTGCCAGGAATTCAGAAATGAGAAATCTTAACTTCGATCAAGGTCACAGCTGCAAATTGAGTTTCCTGAGAAGCAGAATGAGATGGAAAGCAACATGAAAGTATATTAAGAAGTGCTTCTGGGATCAACACAGGTATAGAAAGAAAAATAGAAGGAAGCAGGAATGTCCAAGAGAGAAATGCAACTTCAACCACTTACAACAGAGACTTCAGGTGATTTCATGGAGAGCTCGGAAGCTGCCATGGCCCCCGACACTATTGTCCTGTCCCAAGAAGGTGTCTTTACACTACTGTATGGAGTAGTTGCTGGGGTCAGGTTGACCCCAGGAAAGAAGCATGGCTTTGTGCAAGGCAGCTGTCTTCCACTGGAGGAATTTTCTAGATAGGGCTGACAAATGAGGGTTTTTGTCAGCAGCAAGTGCAGCAGCTGTGGGGAATGTCTTTCAGTCCTGAAGGTAGGATCTGGGCACGGCATTCACTAGTTTAACTTCTATGGAAGGTCAAGTAGATTCTAGAAGAATGATTCTGATGCCTAAAGAGAAGAGGAGGTAGACTACCCAAGTCATAGATTAGGGCTCTAACATCATTTTCCAGCAGATCGTGGAAGAAATTATTAGGTAGGCATTCTTTAAGCACCGAGAATGGAAAGTGATCTCTAAGAACCAGAATTTCATATTAAAATAAACCATTTCTATTTTCTCTAAATCAGGTAGCTTAAGTTGTATCACAGAAGAAATTTGGAGGGCTGGGATATAGGTCAAGGGTAGAGCAGTTAACTAGCATGTACCCAAGCCCTGGGTTCAACCCCAGTGCAGAGAAAGAGAGAGAGAGAGAGAGAGAGAGAGAGAGAGGGGCTTACAAACTATGGTAAAAACCCAGCATAAAATATTTATATCTTCCATTTTAAAGTAAAATAAAGCAATTATAGGAAAAAAAAAAAGTCCAAGACCAGAGATAGCTACGGTTAAGTGTTACATGTCTGGATTGCACACATAAACACATAAGTACAATTGTACACACATGTGTGTGTGTATGCCCATGTATATGAGCCAGGAATTGATAAAACAAATCTTATGCTTCACCCTGGGTTGGCAAAACAAAGCCCGGGTGAAACATAAGGCTGATTTGCAATGAATACCTTAAAGTCCATTTGGGTGTTACAAGAGGAAATTCTTATGGTAGTTTACTTCATGCTCTATTCCATTGACTTAGTAATCATTTGAATGAAGCTACAGTTTACTTCAAACTGTATTCGAGTGCATATGCATCAGATAAATTATTCAATTATATATATATATATATATATATATATGTGTGTGTGTGTGTGTGTGTGTATACATATATATATATATATATATATATATATATATATATATACTCTTTCTATATATTTTACTATTTGTTTCTGTCTTGTCTTTTGTTTTTGTTTTGTTTAGTACCAGAGGTTGAACCCACTTTACCACCGAGCTACATCCTCTATTTTTTATTTTAAGACAGGATCTTGCTAAGTTGCTGAGGATTTAACAACACTGCTGAGGCTAGCCTCTAACTTGTGATCCTCCTGCCTCTGCTTCTTGAGTCACTAGAATTACAGGTGTATACCATTGCACCCATTTCAATATGTATGTATGTGAATATAAATATTGTATATTCACATATTTGACATATTCATAAAATTTACTGATGATCTGAATCAGAGAGGAATGGCTAATTCATTGGATGGTAGCATAAAAATCCATATAGTATCAAGCAGAGATAATCATGGTCTACATCAGATAAAATGAAGTATAAAGAAAATAAATTTTAGAATTTGGTTCTAAAATGAAATTTGTAAACAAAAGCTATAGCTGACATAACTAAGAGGAAGCTTTAAAGAACAATGCCAAATTAAGTCTGATAGTATTATACTAAGCAGCTACAATTATGTCAAAAATAACTAATTTTCCCACAGAAAAGACTCTATACTGAGAAATGTTTCCAGGTACAAAGCCCAAACTCTATGGCACATACTTTAGGCCCCAGGTTCATCTGGTCAATTCTGCCTTGAGTTAGGAAATTATATTTTTTGCTTAAACTAGTTGTAGCTTGCCACAAGTCCATTCAATCTATAAAGTGAGAGAAGAAGACATTTCCCACATGACCCTAGAAGTCAGGGGAAAAAATCAATATCATGATATATATGTGTTTCACAATGTCATACTGTGTACAATAAGTACACACAATTTTATCTGTTGATTTAAAAGGAATAAATTGAATAAATTTGAATATTGTAAACATAAATGTTAAAATAAAAAATTTAAAGTTTACCATTAGCTTTTTAAAAGAGAAATGTTCACCAAAGGAGTTTGCCTAAACTATAACCAATGTGATTTGGAAAACCCTGTCAATTAAGAAAATAGGTTCCAAGATACACATGGTGTTCAAGGAGATGTTTGAAATATTTAGAGACAACTTGGGCCCTAAGATAGGGAAATACAGTCAATATCTTTCATTTGAACATCTTTAAATGAAGACACTGATTTTTTAATATAATATTAAAATGTGATTATTTTATAAAACTTTAAAGATAATAACTAAAAAATTTAAAACCTTAACAAAAAAAGTTTAACAAGAATTAAAATCAAGCCTATTAACCCAGTAACTTGGGAGGCTGAGGCAGGAGGATCTTGAGTTCAAAGCCACACTCAGTATCAGCGAGGTATTAATCAACTCAGTGAGACCCTGAAGTCTCATTCAGCTGTAAAGAACTGTGGTTGCAATTATTATAAAGTTATTACTTTATAATCAAATATTCATTTTGACATTAAAGAAGATTATTTCCTCTATGGTCAGTTCAATAGCGAATCTGTAATATCTCTCTAAAATGTCCCTCCAAAATGAAGTAAATGTCAAAATTTGGTGTTATAAAAGTGAGTAGTCAGATGTTAAATAATATATAGTACATTAGGAAGATGAACTGTATGTATACAATTTATTCTCAAAATTTCCCACAGGTTTAAATGAAATGAAACCCATGAGAATGTGCAAAATCTCATGGAGATGATACAAGACAGGCAACCAGAATCTTCTGCCCCCAGTGTCCTTAAATAACTACCAATTTGAAGTGAGACAGCTTTCGAAATCTAATTTGGATCATACATACCAGATTGTCTATAAAAGTTGTACAATAAACATTCCCCATCAGCAAAGAGCTTTGAGGATATAAAGACCACTTTTTCCCAACTGGAAAATATCAGACTTGAATCTAAACCATAAGTTATGATGAATATCTGCATTCCCTACAGCAGCAAAATACCTGTTCAGAATACATAAATCTGACATGTTTTAAATGTGTATCAAATTTCCAAGATAAATGAAAAGTCCCTTACCCTCAAGAGAACTTGGTGGTGACAAAGGCATGGGGGTGGGCACCTACCATATTAGATACGCTTTATTCTATATCATTCATTTAAACATCTTTAAATGAAGATACTGATTTTTTAATATAATGTTAAAGTGGGATTATTTTATAAAAATTTAAAAATAATTATTAAAAAATTAAAACTTTAACAAAAAGTATAAAAAGAATTAAAATCAAGCCTATAATCCCAGTAACTCTAGAGGCTGAGGCAGGAGGATCTTGAGTTCAAAGCCAGACTCAGCAACAGCGAGGCGTTAAGCAACTCACTGAGACCCTGTCTCTAAATAAAATACAAAATAGGCCTGAAGATGTACCTCAGTGGTCAAGTGCCCCTGACTTCAATACCCAGTACCAAACCTCCCTCCCCCCAAAAAGAATCAAAATCACCTCTGTATGGGTACCACTATTAACATAGTGGTACACATGAAAATTCTATTTTATGGAGGTGAGGATTTTCATCCTTCAGATTTTTCTTAGTTTTCATTAACACAATTTTACATATCTTTGTGATATAATATGATAATGTGATACATGTGCATAATAGGTAATTATCAGATTGGTAAGCACTTCCCTATCTCCCAACACTCATCATTTTTTTGCATGTATATTGGAAGCACTCCACAATGCCATTAGTTTTGGGTGACAATTTTAATGTAATTACATAATAATTTCATTTCTTCATGTTTCATTTCTAATTTGCAATTTTGTGGCTATATTTGACCATCTGGTGAAAGGGACAGAACCTCTTGCCTGAAAAATGGAAAAGCATATAAAAATGAAACAATATTCCTGGGATGTAGAGATCCTTGAAGATCATGGGTCCTAGGTAAAGAAGCCTTGTCAAAAGAGTACTCCTTATTAATCTTCTGATTTATAGTTAGAACAACATGGAATCTCATATACTCCTAAGCTGAACTTTGATACAGAAGGAATAAATTCAGGAAATTTATTCTATTCTTTTTTTTGCATTACAATTCTTATTACACAGATAGAGCACAACTTTTCATATCTCTGGTTGTATACAAAGTAAATTCACACCAATTCATGTTTTCATACGTATACTTTGGATAATAATGACCATCACATTCCATCATCATTTCTAACCCCATGCCCCCTCCCTTCCCTCCAACCCCTCTGCCCTATCTAGAGTTCCTCTATTCCTCCCATGCTCCCTCTCCCTATCCCATTATGAATCAGCCTCCTTATATCAGAGAAAACATTAGGCATTTGGTTATTTGGGATTGACTAAATTCACTTAGCATTATCTTCTCCAACTGCATCCATTTACCTGCAAATGCCATGATTTTATTCTCTTTTACCGGTGAGTAATATTCCATTGTGTATATATGCCACATTTTTTTATCCATTCATCTATTGAAAGGCATCTAGGTTGGTTCCACAGTTTAGCTATTGTGAACTGTGCTGCTATAAACATTGATGTGGCTATGTCCCTATAGTATGCTGTTTTTAAGTCCTTTGGGTATAGACGAAGGAGTGGGATATCTGGGTCAAATAGTGGTTCCATTCCCAATTTTCCATATTAGCTGCTTTCCATATTAGCTGTACCAATTTGCACTTCCACCAGCAATGTATGAGTGTATCTTTTTCCCCACATCCTCTCCAACAATTATTGTTGTTTGTATTCATAATAGCTGCCATTCTGACTGGAGTGAGATGATATCTTAGAGTGGTTTTGATTTGCATTTCTCTAATTGCTAGCAATGATGAACATTTTTTCATTTATTGATTGATTATATATCATCTTCTGAGAAGTGAGTGTTCAGGTCCTTAGCCCATTTATTTGATTGGGTTATTTGTTTTTTTGATGTTTAGCTTTTTGAGTTCTTTATTTACCCTAGAGATTAGTGCTCTATCTGATGTGTGAGGGCTAAAGATTTGCTCCCAAGATGTAGGCTCTCTATTCACCTCACAGATTGTTTCTTCTCCTTGCACATATTACATGTTCAATACGTTGCAAGATTTCATTTTTTTTTGTTTTCTTCATAACTTTAAACATTTCTATTTACTCAACATTCCCAAAACATAAATGAAATCTGTGTGCATATGAAACTTGGGGGGGGGAGTAGGTCCATAGCCATCTACCCCCCCCCCAAAAAAATAGAAGTATTCCATGTTCTAAAATAGGAGTCTTCCATACAAGAAAAGATTTTGAGATATTTACAAAATTCAATACTTGAAACGCTATATTACTAAAAGGGAAATACAACTGGGTATTGGATAAACTAAAAATGTTAATGGTATTCTTTATACACCTTAGGGAGAGAAAAAGTCACTTTATGTTCTAAAAATTAATGGGAGTGTTGTAGTAATGCATTTAATTTGGCATTGGGTAGAGTATAAACCATTGACTTATCTTCCTACTCTGTTTACTTTATTTTGAGTACCTTCAGTAGGATGGATCTGGGAGGCTGTATAGAATAGACACATGCATGAATTTGAGGTAGACTTGGTGTCAAACCCCAGTTTGTTAACCTTGTCTGAGCCTTTGTTTATTAATCTGTAAACTGGGCATGCTGATGTCCTTGGAGCACAGTTCTACAGTTAAATACTAATGATTCATCTATACTAGGATAAGCACACTGAATATCCAACAAGCAAAAGTAATTATTATTAGGAAGAGATAGAAAATGACGCTCAAAAAAGTTAATTCAGTGCCTCCAGTAGTAAGCATGGGTGTGTTAATAGTAATGTGCATTCTTTTTTTTTTTTTTTTTTTTTGGTACCAAGAATTGAACCCAAGGACACTTAACCCTGAGCCACATCCCTAGCCCAAGCAGTTTTTTTTTTTTTTTATTTTGATACAGAGTCTTGCTAACTTGTTTAGGGCTTTGCTAAGTTGCTGAGACTGACCTTGAACTTGAGATCCTCCTGCCTTGATCTTCAGGGCTGCTGGGATTACAGGTGTGTGCCACTGTGCCTATCTAGTAACATGCGTTTGAATCTTCAACCTGTGAATCCCAATGACCAGGCTTTACTTGTTCACTATTCAATACACACTTCTGATCCTCATTTCCTTTTCTTCTTTCTTTCATTTTCCTTCAAAAGAATGAACCAAGGAACCCTCTGACTGTATATATGATTACAGCAGCTTTTCTCTTTTCCCATCCTGTTAAATCTAATAGCTTTTGGAAATCTAGCTTGTGGAAGGAAGGAGCTGGAAGTACAAGTGAACTTCAGCTTCCATGGGGAACCATCAAGACCTCTTACCGATACCAAGATCTGTGGATACTCAAGTCCCATACAAAAAATGGTAAAATATTTGCATATAACCTAGGCATAGCCTCCTGCATACTTTAAATCATCTCTAGTTTATTTATTATTCCTAATACAATAAAAATGGTGTGTCTATATTTGTTATGCTCTGTTGTTTAAAAAATAATAAAGGGCTGGGGTTGTGGCTTAGTGGTGGAGTGCTTGCACAGATGTGTGAGGCACTGGGTTTGATCCTCAGCACCACATAAAAAAATAAAACAAATGAAATAAAAGTATTATATCCATTTATAACTAAAAATATTAAAATCATCATCATCATAATAATAAGAAAAATCTGTACATGTTTACAATTTTTCTTCCAAATATTTACAATTTGCAGTTGGTTGAGTCCATGAATACGGAACCACTAGATACAGAGAGCTGATTGAATAGGCTGTTAAAAGCAGAAATATCATGTACTAGAGGTGGGCAAGCTCCTTTGGGAATCTCTGTTAACATAACTGTGTGTTCTTCAATATAGATGTACTAAATTTAGTCTAGAGGAAAATGTGTGATTAATGCCAGATTGTGTAGATACTTGCATATACTGTATTCTCCACCATTCAACACTACAATCCAGAAACAGCATTGTAGGCAGATTTCTAACAGAAATAGACCACACAGAAACACACCTTCCAGTAGCTAAACTGCACTAGTTCGTGAAATCAACCATTCCTTCTGTGGCGCTGATTTTTTTTGAAATCGTTATTCCAAGTTTGTCCCTTTACTGCTAGAGATGCCACACAGAGGTCACTGTCAATTTATTCAATCACTTATTATCAGCCAGCTATGGAGACAGTGGACTGATGTCCGGTATACACAGCACACCTAAACATTACAGGCAAGAATGGAGTAGACAGTGGTTGAGTAAGTACCCTTGGAGTTCAATCCCCAGAACCTGGGGAAAAAGAAAAGAATGGTGCAGAGATCAGGCAAAGTGTTTAGTATTAAGTGAAGGAAAAAACCAAGTATCGACCCTCCCAAAACTTCAGATCTAGAAGGGAACATATGCATTAAAACTTTATATTCCCAAATGCAAAATGCAGATGACTTTTATCATTATATGAAATATGGTTAAGGATCTTTATAGGGTATTGTTTAAGGTACATGCCAAGGGTAACTATTCTGAGGATTCAGGGAAAGGCATTTTTGAAGGGAGTAAAATTTTAGCTAGAAGTTGCAACTAATAATGCTGCACAAATAAACAAACAATATACCCAACTAAGCTGGATTCCATGTGTGTATGGTCATATTTTTATGTGTTTTAGTGCTCCAGGGTCCATCTACAGGGAATATTCATCCTTTTATGGTTCCAGATGCCAGGGTGAAACAAGACCCTGGACCTTGACATGTCCTTGCTTTCAAAGAAATGTCTAATCTGGATTCCTTCTGTGCAATCTTGTCTCTAATACATAAAACAATATGTGCTCAGCTAAGGAATGTCTGTTACCTGTATTAGAGTAGATGCTTAAAAAATAAGTTAGCGGAAGCAGTGAGTCAGAAGGGAAGAGGAGAATTCCAGGAAAAAGGTTACAGTGATAGCAGGAACCTGAAATAAATAAGAATCAGTTCTGAGCACACAAAGGTAAAAAGTGGAGACTCTGTAGAGATAAATGAGGAGATATCACTGAGGCCAGATTATGCTATGCCTGGTAGTTGTTTTAAGGATCTTAATTCCTAAAAATAGTAGAGAGTTATTGCAGAGTTTTAAGTGGAACAGAAAAGATAATTGCTAGATGCTACTGTGCAAAATCAGGTAGACTCATGCTTTCCCCAAGAGCAGACTGCCATCCAGGTTCAGAATTGAAGACAACACCCCATAATTCACATCACACTTGCCCACAATGTAAATATGAGGTTCTGAGTTATTATTCATTATTCATTCTAAGGTACCTAAAATGTCATAGCTGGAAATAAATTTAGAGATCACTCACTCTAGACTGGTCATGTTTATAGATAACAGACTTACATAACATATATAAATCCATATATCAAACACATCACATATTTCAGGGCTCAAACAACCCAAATGCCAAGATCTACTAGACATCTGTTTAAACAAACCCATGACAGTTCTAAACATTTCCATTATCTAAAACAATTAGTCATTTTAATATTTTAGCTTCACTTGTCTGTTAAAAATAGTTTTATCAGACATCATGAAGGGATAAAAATTACAAAATAAATGTTTTGCTATATAAATAATACGTGTAGGATATATGCCTTATGCATTGACAATATCAACATATTTATTATTACTTATGTTTCAGTGTATCTGCATGTTAAATTATTGATTCAGATGCATTTATAGAAACACTAGAAAAATATGATAAAAGTATTCACATTTATGCTATCCAGAAAAATTATTATTCCCTATAAGCTAGCTGGTATAAAACTGATCAGTGAAAAGCACATTAGTTTGTGCAGGAAATGGTCTTTATCATCATTTGCAATATTATCTGACAAAGCTATATAATTATCTTCTACCTTATTCTTATCATAATAGCAATCTTAATTAACATTCCTCAGCACTCATAATGGCCCAAACACTATTAATGTTTGAAAATTAATGTTTAAAACTATTAAGTACCTTAAAATCTTGGGTCCATTAATCATTTCTACAATCACAGGATGTAGGTATTATTAACCACTTTGATTTGACACATACAGGGACTGAGGACCAGACAAAAGTTTCACAGCTAAGGTTCTCATAATTGAGATCTGAACAAGGCAGTAAACCTCTAAATCTTGAGATTTGACCTAGTAGGTGGCTTCACTACCTACTCCTCTGAAAAAATTGGAAAAGAATGCAGATAAGCTCTATGAAGAGAAAACATAGTTGCTTGAATTTAGGAAAACAAGAATGTGTTCAGAATGTGTCTTGCTTGCGGGACAAATTAATTTGGAGAAGAACAAGAAGAATAGAAAATGCCTTGAATATTTAATGAATATAATTTTGAAAACAAAGTGAGAGATAATAAAAGATGATATGCCAATCTCATGACAGTGTGTAAGAGATAGTAGAAAGATAAAACCACCAGTCTTGCATAGCTCTTCCTCTGTACAGGACAATGCTTGGTACAGGGTCCTGGGGCTTGCAGTGTAGCTTGAAATTCACCTTCCCCAGTGTTTAACCCTTGAGACTTGTAATATCTTCAACCATCAAACTGGGCTATTTTAACCAATTTCACAACATGTCAGTGAACCAGATAACAGAGTAAAGAAATATTCTGAAAATTCTAAAGTAAAATAAATCAGCTATTTGTGATTGATTTTTCTAATAGTAACTAGTTAAGATTTATAGGAAAGTAGTATAAATATGAGAAAAAATAAAAAGGAAAAGCTACCTAAGTAACAGTCATTGACTCTGAATATAAAAGACGAATATTAAAATTTTTGAAATAAAATTAAATGTGACAATAATAAAGTAACATGAATAGCCAGATTCATATCAAATTATGCAAAAATAGTCTTATTATAGAGATGAAGAAGGCAGGACTGTATGGTGGTAAAGAGATGGAATTTTACATTAATATAATTGTAAATATAATTATTTATACACACACATACCACAAAATACACATGTATATATAACCCTAAACAGGTACAGACAGATGATAAAATCATAAGTGGTCTTAATTATTTTGTTATTTTGTAGTTTTCAAAAACTGTATCAAAAAGGAAGAACGGTAAACTGCTATATAAAATATACATGTAAAGAACAGATATACATAGATCTTAGATAAGAAGGAACCGTGGATGTTTGGAAGTCAAAATAGATGAGTTATGAAAGGTCAGAAGAAATGACAGACACACAATAAGAGTACCTTTTTATTTGCTTTAACAAATAGAAACTGTGTTCTACAGGAAAAGTTCCAGATTCACTTGCAAAAAAACAATAGCCAGCAATTATAGAACATTCCTCATACACAGTCAGAAAGAGTGACTTGTAATCCTCTCAGATACCCCATGACTGAGGAACTGTTATTTTCATCTCACAGGTGAAGATCTAAACATCAGAGTAGTTCATCAACTTAGGAAGGTGACACAGCCATTCAGTGACAATATGGGGATTCACCCCCAAGTCCGTGGAACTCCAAAAACCTCGATTTACCACTCCCTTGTTATTATAAACACACTGAACTCAACACCGTTGGTCATAGAGTTAGCAGTACTCAAGCAAATTCATGGCTAGTCATTATGTAGACAGAAGAAATTACAGAGTCCTTGAGACCAAGCTGGTCAAGTTGACTTGGAAAATACAGGGTAGTGGAAAACATTCCTGCTGCTGAAATCAAACTGTAAAGCCTTTGCAGAGACTTGCTTTAAGAGAGTCACTAAAAGAATGGCTAGGCAGCACAGTGGCACAAACCTGTAATCCCACCAGCTGGGAAGGTTGAGGAAGGAGAACCAAAGCCAGTCTCAGCAACTTAGCCAGGCTCTAAGCTCCAAAGTGAAACCCTGTCTCTAAATAAAAAGGGCTGGGGATGTAGCTCAGTGGTTAAGCATTATTGGGTTTAATCCCTGTTTAAAAAAAATAAAAAGTTGGCTACACTGGGTAAATAGAGCAATGGTTAAAAAAACAAAACACATCTTTCTTTATTATACACAAGAGGACACCCAACAGGCATAAAAGAAGTGCACAGAAGAGCCATGAGAATCTTAGAAAAATGTGAAGAATGCCCCCAGAAGACTGTGAATAATATGTAAAGCTGGGGAATAAGACTCTATTGATGATGGGGCTTGGGTTGTGGCTCAGCAGTAGTGTGCTCACCAAGCACATGAGAGACACTGTGTTTGAGCCTCAGCACCACATGAAAATAAATAAATAAAGTTATTGTGTCCAACCACAACTAAAAAAATTTTTAAAAAAGACTCTATTGATGGCTAAGAGCATCTCTGTAGCAAAATCATTCCTTAAAAGAAGACCAGGTACATCAGGTGTGGTGGCACCCGCCTTTAATTCCAGTGGCTCCTGAAGCTGAGGCAGGAGGATCACAAGTTCAAAGCCAGCCTCAGGAACTTAGTGAGGCTCTAAACAACTTAGTGACACCCTGTCTCAAAGTAAAAATGGCTGGGGATGTGGCTCAGTGGTTAAGCAATCCTGGGTTCAACTCTGGTACCAAACAAACAAACAACAACAACAAAAAAACAAAAACAAAAAATGAAAGCCAGGAAAAATAAGAAACTGAGGCTCTTAAGAAAAAGGAAACAGTAACACTTTCCTGGAACAAGTGAGCAAAAAGTAAAGAAGGGGAGGCTTGCAAAATAGGTTCTGAGCATTATTTAAGCCTCTGGTTCAGAGTTTTAAAATACTGTGATAGTAGGAGCAAATGTGACTCCATTTTGTTTTATGACTTCATATGTGAAGTCTTCAAATGTGACTTCATTTTGTAAAACAACCATTCCAAGTAGAAGAGTCATGACTGGAACAAGATGTTCTTTTCCTTTTGCTATAGAAACCTTTAAGAACACAGAACTACCTAATGGGGTATTGTTTCTGTAACTAGGGTAACGGGGCTCTGTTTCTGTAACTGGGGTGACTGGGCTAACTGTGATTGGTTAGGCTTCCCTCTGCTTGACTGCACTGTTCCGCTTCTGTAACCTGGCTTGCTTGCATTGGCTAGACTCCCCCCAAACATCTCTTTTGCGGTTTTCAGGCTTATAAGGAGTGCCTTTGCAATTGTTCGGGGCTGATCAGGGGAACAGCTTTATGTTCTGGTCAGCCGCCACCGGTGTGCTTCAATAAAGGCTTGATTCGATTATAGGTGAGTGGTCTGGAAGTCAGTTTATGAAACCCTGGGACAAAGCTTTAACTATAACAATACAACAAAATGTATTTTAAATGCCTTTAAGAAATTTATCTTATGCCTGCTAATCTTTAAAAAATATATATATGCTTTTCAGCTGGGTGCAGTGGTACATTCCTATAATCCTAATGGCTCTGGAGGCTGAGGCAGGAGGATTGAAAGTTCAAAGCCAGCCTCAGCAACTTAAGGAAGCCCTAAGTAACTTGTCAAGGACCTATCTCAAAATTTAAAATAAATAAATAAATAAAAAGGGCTGGGATGTGGCTCGGTGGCTAAGCACTTCTGGGTTCAATCCCAGTACCAAAAATAAATAAATAAATAAAATCAGGATTCTCATGAAAGAGATAGAAAAATATATGTTAAGGAGCAAGGGTATTGTGAAAAATTCTACAATAATTATAATACGAGAGACAGAAACTGTCTCAGCTTGACTGACACCTCTTCCAGGTAGCAGACATGTCCCAGAGCACTAGGTAAGTAAAAGTGCATTCAAATTTTCTAGTGAAAGAACTCCATGTTCCCCTTTGGAGGGAAAAATAAATATCTGTTTTTTAAAAAACACTGTCCATCATTTACTCTGGTTCTCTTAGATTATCTCTTTGGCCCCCTTAGCTCAGTTATTAAGAGAGCCATTAATAATAAGGTAGTACCACAGATAATGAGGACAAAGGAGCAAGATCCCGTGAGTCTACCCAGGAAAGATAATCTACAAATGAATTTGGCATTACTGACAGCTCCAACCTCACAAGACAGTTGAAACAAAGCATACAATGATTGGGTGGCAATGGAGGGAAACAAAGAGGAGATAAAATGATGATGTACTAAGCTAGACAGATATCATATAATAGACAGAGATGAATAAGAGGTATGGGGAGCAGAGAAAGACAACCATGTTTGACAATGGGGGAGGCACAGCAATCATGAAAAAGGGTATATCACAGAAGGGCTATCAGGAAGCTCATTAGGAAAAAGAGAGTGAGACAGAAAAAAATAAAGACAATTGCTATCACTTAGGTTTTACAGCACAGAGAACAGCAGAGCACAAGGGAGCACGTTGTGAAGGCTGGATCGTACCACATATCCCATCTGTGCCCAGCTCTGGCCAGGCCCTTTCCCAGATGGAGTCTTACCTACCACTTGGTCCATAGCCTTTTGCTACAATAGAGGGGTCTGAAAACAGAGAAGTTCCAGAAAACTCAAGGGTCCCTCTGGTACTAGATAAAAATTAGGCAACAATCAGAGAGAGGAGAGGGAAGAGGGGAGAGGAGAGAGGAAAGAGGAGAGAGAGAGAGAGGAGAGAGGAGAGAGGAGAGAGAGAGAGAGGAGGGGAGAGAGAGAGAGATGGTGCTGAACTGTTTTCCCCAGAAGACACACTAAACACCTGATCCTCAGTACTTTCAATGTGACCTTATTTGGACACAAAGTCTTTGCAGATGTGATAGTTAAGATGTGATCACAAATAGATTTTGGTGGACCCTATATTTAATGATGGGTGTCTTTCTAAGAGAAAGAAGGAGGAGATTTGGATACAGAGACACATGTGTAAGAAGGACACATGATGACCTGGAGTCTTGCAGCTGAAAGGAAGGAAGGTCGAGGACTGCCATGGGCCACCAGAAACCAGGAGGGAGGCTTTGCTGGAGCCCTCATGGAAACATGGCTTCTGTCCTCCAAAATGTTCAGAGATACCCTCAACTGGTCCATGGTGCTTTGTTACAGCAGCTCTAGGGAATTGATGCACAGGGAGAGGTAGGGAGCTTAGTGAAAACTTAGGCAATAAGCATAAGAATGCAAATTCATTTTCCTTCCCTTACAATTAACTTCTCCTGCAAGCGAGGTCATAAACTGTCTCAGTGTCACCTTCAGAACAGTTAGTAGCAACTCTGTCTGTCAACAAGCTGCTTTTGAACACTTTTGGTTTTTCACACTGATGAGCATAAAGTTGTTTGAGTATAGACCTGCCATCCTTGTATATTTATCTACAGGTAGAATAGATAATGTACTAATAATCTAACATTATTAATTAGTATAATGAAACCAAAATGGTAATTAATAATGAGTGGATGAGTAAAGGAACAATTTAACTATCACCCCTATACTTAATAGTGATAATTTTTCTCACAAAGTTGATACTATGTGTTGTTAGTACAGGTTGAGCATCCCTAACATGAAAATTCAAAGTCAGAAATGTTCCAAAATCCGAACATTGATATAAAGCCACAAGTGGAAAATTCCACACTTAACATGCAATGGGTAATACTCCAAATGCAGGTACACTCCTCATTCATGGCTGATGGGACTGCAAATGGGTGCAACCACTCTGGAAAGCAGTATGGAGATTCCTTACAAAATTTGGAATGGAGCCACCCTCTGACCTGCTATCCCACTCCTCCATCTATATCCAAAGGACATAAAGTCAGCATACTACAGTGACACAGCCACATCAATGTTTATAGCAGCTCAATTCATGATAGCTAAACTGTGGAACCAACCTAGCTGCCCTTCAATAGATGAACAGATAAAGAAACTGTGGTTGGGCTGGGATTGTGGCTCAGCGGTAGAGGGCTCCCCTAGCATGGGTGGGACCTGGGCTTGATCCTCAGCACCACATAAAAAAAAAATAAAGGCATTGTGTTGTGTCCATCTACACCGAAAAAAAATATATTTTTTAAAAAGAAACTGTGGTATATATTCACAATGGGATATTACTCAGCATTAAAGAGTAATGAAATTATGCCATTTGTAGGTAAATGGAAGGAGTTGGAAAATATCATACTAAAGCAAACTAAGCCAATCCCAAAAAAACAAAGGCTAAATATTTTCTCTGATAAGTGGATGCTGCTTAATAAAGGGAAGAATTGAGGAACTTTGGATTGTGCAGAGGGAAGTGAGAGGAGGGGAATATATGGGGGGGAAGATAGTGGAATGAGATGGACATAATTACCCTATGTATGCGTATGATTGCACAAATGGTGCGACTCTGCATGGTGCTCCACCATAGAAATTAAAAGTTGTGCTCCACTGGTGTACAATGAGTCGAAATACATTCTGCTGTCATGTATAATTAATTAGAACAAATTTTTAAAAATTCAGGTACACTAAAAATGTTGTGTCAAATTACTTACAGGCTATGTGTATAAGTTGTATTTTTTTTTTTTTTTTTGATTTCTGGGGATAAACCCAGGACCTGGTATGTGCTAGGAAAGTGGACTATCCTCTGAGTTACACCTGAGCCCCTCTGAGTATATGTTGTACATGAAACAAACATGAATCTTCAACATTGAATGCAAGTTGAATGCTTCAGCATGGATCTCATTCCCAAGATATCTCATTATGTGTATGAGAATATTCCAAAGTCTCCCCAAAAAAAGACTGTATTTAAAACACTTCTAATCCAAGCATTTTGAATAAGGTATAGTTAACCAACAAAAATATTTTCAATGACAGCAACTGGATAGTATGTCAGGCAGGCTCGCTCTCTCTCTCTCTCTCTCTCTCTCTCTCTCTCTCTCTCTCTCAGACACACACACACACACACACACACACACATACACACACACACAGTCTTGCTTCAGTCCTATGCCCTAAAGCTTTGAGAAGCCCTGTTTAATGTCCTGTTCACTGTAATGGTTGATCCCAATGACTGTCAGACCAGAAAGACCAGAAAACTGCCTCACAGTGACATATGGGCCTCTCGTTGGGAGGGATTTTGTTTACTGCTGTCATTAAATCATGGGACTCATTTTCCAACTTTACTCACAATTAATATAAGGTTTGAATTTTTTTAAAGAAGTAGGCTTGTAAATTCCATCTCCCTTAATGTCAATCAATTGTATTTTCAAACCAGTTGAAAGGTAACCACATACAAATAAATGAATAAAATAAAGTTTCATCAACACCTAAAAAAATGTTTAAAAAAAACTCATTGAAACTTTTCATTTAAAGGAATTGAAACAGTTTAGAAGATTTAATTTCTTACCAAAAATGTCCAGATACATAAGGTTTCAGAGGTGGCACACTTAGTATTTTTCAAAACAAAACTCACATAATGATGAACATATCCCCACATATCTGGATGGAAGTGCTTTCTCTATTCTATGGCTTTATTTCTAAAGGTAGTAATTTTTCTCACTCACTGCTCAAACATCATTTACCTTGAGGATACAAATTAAGTCTGACAATAACACAATAGAGATACTTTCCTTTATAGGAAACCCTTTACAAGGTGTGCTCTTCAGGATAGAGTAAACAGGGCTGGTGGGCTTCAACAACAATATCAAAACAATAAAAACGTCAAACACTTTTATTCTAGTACAAACAAGTGTGTATTGAACACAAACACAAATACACACACATCTATCTCTATGTCTGTCTTTCTGTCTATCTATTGAAAAATATTCTGGTTTAGTTTCAATATGCCCATCCATCACAGCAGACTATGTGACAATAACATTTCATATAACCCTTATAACAGCTTATGAGAACTAGATGCAATTAGTGCTCCCATTTATAGGGGAGGAAACTAAAATTATAAGGGACATTAAGTAAGCTGCTATGGGATGCACTGATATCAATTGTCTTCGTGCAAATCTAAGCTATGATGCAACCTCCATTCTGGATTTCAGGTTTTAATGGGTTTGGGGCTAAGGAAGTTAAGAACTTAAATATACTGAGGTCCTTATGAATGTTTATAAGAGTTGCAAATGGGGTAAAATTGGAGAATCAGAGTGATTGGAGATGTCAGAGGCTGGTAATAAAAGCGTATGGCATGGCTCAGGGGCCTGAGGTACAGGTGGATTGTGAGTTCAAAGCCAGTCTCAGCAATTTATCGAGGCCCTAAGCTACTCACCCTATCTCTAAACAAAATAACAAAATACAAAAGAAAAAAAGAGTGGGGATGTGGCTCAGTGGTTAAGTGCCTCTGGGTTTGATCCCCAGTACAAAAAAAAAAAAAAAAAAGTCTATTGCAAAAGGATGCTGAAGTTCCTTTAGATTTGAGACACCTATATAAACATTTAAAATGAACACGGTTGCATAGGAAATGTGAGGGGAGAAAGAAAGAACAGCTTCACACTGTTGTGAGAGACACTGACTTGAGATGTTTTCAAGATGCAGAGTGAATGGGCACAGTGGAGGTCAAACATCATGAACCAGAGTAAAATACCACTGCAGGGAAGAAGGTTATTGTAGTCAAATAATATTGTTCCCTTTTAGTCTTCTCCCATCCTCATGCCTGGCAAGCTCTTTGGACATCCATTATGCACAAATATGCAAGTATTTCTGGAATGGAGTCATGAAATAGTCATCTTTCGCCAGGTTCTTTACAAGATCTGGTGTATTATAAGCATGAACCATATATTTAGGACACAAAAAGGCCAAATCTTTGTTTAAGAAAAGATAAGGGACAGTGTTTCTTTCTTTCTGTTCTTTTATTTATTTATTTATTTATTTATTTAGTAGTCAATGGACCTTTATTTTACTTATTTATATGTGGTGCTGAGAATCGAACCCAGTGCCTCACACATGCTAGGCAAGCGCTCTACCACTGGGGTTGTGGCTCAAGTGGTAGCGCGCTTGCCTGGCATGCGTGGGGTGCTGGGTTCGATCCTCAGCACCACATAAAATTAAATAAAGATGTTGTATCCACCAAAAACTAAAAAATAAATATTAAAAAATTCATTCTCTCTCTCTCTCTCTCTCTCTCTCTCTCTTAAAAAATATTATACTCTAGATGACAATTTGGGTGCAGAAAATAAAAAAAAATAAAGAAAAGAGGAAGCCAACAACTTAGGCTTTGAAGATAAGAAATAAGAGTGAGGGGCAGGCAAAGTGATGTATTAAGGTCAGGGTGTAAGGGAAGGAAGCAAAACCAGATATATGGCAACACAGGTGCCCTGGTGGAGAAACAGAACAAACCTCCCATGTTCATGGATAGGCAGAATTCATTATACCAAAAGAATACACCAAGTGGATGCAATCCCCATCAAAATGCCAATGCCATTCTTCAAAGAACTAGGGGAAAAAAAGTTACAGGCCATTGTCATTAATATAAACTTTGTAGTTGAAACTCAGAAGTCTCGCAGAGAGGCTGATATTTTAGTTGGACCTAAAAGATTGCAAGGAATTCAATTACAGAAGAATAGGAAAGGGCAGACCATTCTAAGAAGAGGAAACACCATGTGGAAAGTTGAAAGCACAGACACCACCGTGGGAGTCTGGTGCTGCAGCATAACACAGAAAGGAAAGTCACAGAAGATAGCTGGGAAAGCTGGTGAAAGCTGTCTTGCAAATCTCTTGTCTGCCATGCAAGCTGTGCTGACCAGACTGTCACCACAGCCATCACTCTTCCTGAGAAAGATCATTTGGGGTAATTAACTAAATATGTAGATAACCTTGATTTCTTTCTGATAATTGGGATTTATAGGTCTGGATTGGAGCCTGGTAATTTTTTTTTTAAACAATGCATTTAAGTGACTTTTACCTTCAGCAAATTTTAAAATTTGCTGGATTTCAAATACTGGGACTTCAAATATATGTACATATATTGTATATGTATACTATAGAATATAATATTATATTCCATAATACATGAGGAACAGTATAAACTGTAAATGTTATAGAATGTTTTAGGTTGTACATATATGACATTCACAGACTACAAACTCCAAATATTTCTCTATTCTATAAAATGAATTATATTCATCATTATATATAAATGTAGACTATTTATGTTTTCTGCATATTACTATAGAATACATGGAGGTTTATGAATAAAGTGTTTTATTTTAGATGTATATAATGCTTTGAGTAATAACATTTTAAATATAAATTTCATATTTTTTTACAATCTCCATCTGAATAAAACAAAATTAGGCTCCATATTATATCTAATTTTTTTCCACAAAGGGTCAGGGATCCCTGCTTTCATAGTATATGTAAATACTTGATGGATAGAGACAGAGAGACTTCACCCATAAAAAGGGATATTATCTGACCACTGAGAGATGCATCACAGCTTTGCCAAAAGCCTTTCTGAATATTTGAGCCTTCTCAGCTATCATCCATGGACTCATCTGAAGGAAGTATTATTGGGTTTAGGACCAGAAAACAATAAGGAAATCTTACCTGTTTTTTTTTTTTTTTTTGCCAAAAATCCCTTTAAGCTCCTTGGTACCTTATCTCTTCAATGGAATTATGTATTTCTTCTAAGGAACAGACAATGTTCTACATCCCTTTCATGATCTATAGCAGCTGACTTGCACTAATAGATATATATTAATTAGCCGATTAGGAAGAGAGGGAAGAAGTGTATGGTGGGAATTGCTACCAAGGGTCAAATGAACATCTCTGGGGCTGCTAAGCAATGTTCCAACTATCAAGCAAATGCAAAACTGTGGGGGGAGTGGGAAAGAAAAAGGAAAACAAAAGCAAAAATTTTTTAAAAGTGATGACCCCATAGCAACAAAACCAGTTAGATGCTAAAATTCTGGAAGTCGCTGGCATTAGTTCCCCTTGAAATAACTACATAAAAACATCAAAGACATGTACAAAGATGTTCCTGTGCTCAGTTTAAGATAACATTATTTCTCAGAGAAAGCAATTTAGTGCAATTTCATTATATAAGAAACCAGCTTTAAGATCAGAATTTATTGAACAAATCATAATACAAAATAAAGCCTGGGCAAGATAAAGAAGAATGTATGTGCTGCCCAGAAGTATCCTGCACATAATGGTCACCTTTGCCACACAAGGTGCCTGCAGAGAAACAAGGCCAAGAAGACTTCTGAAATTTATCAGAAAAATGAACTTCATCTACAGAAAATTAGAATAACTGGAAAGCGTTGGTGGAGAAAAGGAAACAAAATCTTCCTTAATAGTCTTTCCTTTTGTAACAAAAAATACTCTAAAAAAACCAAAGCACCCCTATTTACCTAATAAAATTCCTTACTCCTCTGACATTATTGAGTGTATTAAATGAGCTTCCTATTATTGCTTTTCCTGGAGATCAAGCTGTGGTTTTAAAAGGTATTAGAAGAAGATAAGTTTACACAACTGTCACAATTTCAGCATGTCTTCAATTAAAGGGAAGTGTTAAGATACACAACTTCCCCTATTCAAAAGCATTAACATAGAAGAGAGCATGTGTGAATCAGCTCTTTCATTAAAAAGGACAGAGGTTTTCATTTTACTTTGAAAAACTTTCATAAAAGTCCTCATTATAAAACCATGGGAAAGGGCTGGGAATGTGGCTCAAGCGGTAGCGCGCTCGCCTGGCATGCCTGCGGCCCAGGTTCCATCCTCAGCACCACATACAAACAAAGATGTTGTGTCTACCGAAAACCAAAAAAAAAAAAAAAAATTAAAAAAAAATTCTCTCTCTCTCTCTCTCTCTCTTTAAAAAAAACATGGGGAAACAGATAAATAAGTGATTCAATTTAAAAAGTCATACAATAAGGAATTAGAAATTAAGATGCTATAAAAATCACTTAAAACTGTGAAAGAGGCTAAAAATAACGAAACCGATCATTTTTCTATTTCCATTCAAATTAAATAAAATATAAGAATAGATTCAGGGTTGGGGGAAAATTGTTATGACAAAACATGCTGTACAATATTACATGAAAAGCCAGAATGCCATCAATTCTGCTTTTGATGTGCAACAATAAATGCTATCAAATTGTCATATTTTTCTACAACTGGTTATTATTAAAGGGAATTACATATACTGTAAATAATGTAACTGACCACACATTTATCTTATGCTATAGTATACTATATATTAGTCATATTCTATAGTATGTGCTATACTAATCATTAACTATAGTGTGATGGGTATTATTGTCCTAGTGATATATAAAGATTTTTACATTGTAATATCATAGAAATCTATGCTATGCTGATCTCATATTTGATATTATATGAGAATAATGAGATGGAAAGAGAAAGTAATAAAAAATTCTCTTGAATATATTCTAGATTCTAGATAAAAGTAAACTATTATTAGGTGATTGATGTTTGAGACAATGGCAACTGCTAATTTTTAAAAAATAAAAATATGCTTTTAAAATTTTCCCCTTGAATATAGGATATTAAGTGTAACAGTTAATTTTTCATGCTAATCTTGATAATAATATCTTTTGTGCATCATAACAATGATATTAAATTTGAGGATGCAGATGACAATGGCTAATACATTATAGTGATAATATTATTTCTACACTTCAAGAACCTCTGTGTGTGTGTGTGTGTGTGTGTGTGTGTGTGTGTGTGTGTGTGTATGTATATATCTATCATCTGTTGACCATGGAAAATGGAGATATGTAGGTACCATTAGCCCACTTGACAATTGTGCCTATTTCTCATAAGGTTAGAAAAAATGTTTCCATTTAAATAAAATGATCTCAAGAAATGATATAATTTCTAAATACCAGTTAATCTTATAGGAAGAAATTGCCCCAAGTATATAAGTTTAAAAGTCAGGTTTTGCTTCTATACCCTAGCATTTAACCATTTGCAAAGGAAACTAAGAAAACAAGTACATTTAAAATAAGCACAACAACACTTATTAATAAACAACCCAGGGGATGAAAGCCCTGTACACTAAAACTATAAAACATTAATGAAAGAAATTTAAAGAGATACAAATAAATGAAAACATTTCCTTTTCATAATCTGGAAGGCTTCATCTTTTATTTTGTGTGTGGTAGGGGTTACTGGGAATTGAACTCAGGGGCCCTTGACCACTGCGCCACATCACCAGTCTTATTTTGTATTTTATTTAGAGACAGGGTCTTACTGAGTTGCTTATTGCCTTACTTTTGCTTAAACTGGCTTTGAACTCAAGATCCTCCTGCCTCAGCCTCCAGAGCCACTGGGATAACAGGCATATGCCACCGTGCCTGGCTAGAAGGCTTAATCTTGCTCAAATTTCCATACTACTCATGATTATCTTCAGATTCAAGGATTTTCACATCAAAATTCCAACGTCACTCCTTACAGAAATAAAAAAAAAAAAATTCAATCCTAAAATTCATATGGTACCATGAAAGAACCAGAAGAGGCAAAGCAAACTTGGAAAACAAAAATAAAACTAGAGGCATCACAGTTCCTGATTTCATAATAGATAACCAAGCTTCAGTCATGTTATAAGCATGGTACTGACATAAAGATAGACACAGACCGATGGAACACAGTGGACAGATCAGAAATAAATACAGGCATATCCTATCTTTGAAAAGGTTGCTGAGAACACACAGGGTAGAAAGACAGTCTCTGCAGAAAGCGGTGCTGGAAAAACTGGATGTCCACTTGTAAAAGAATGAAATTGTATCCTTACAATTTCATACACCAAAATACAATTTCAAATACCATATACCAAAATCAAACAGGATAATTAAAAGCTTTAACAGAAGACCTTAAAGTGTGAATGTCCTAGAAGAAAAATGTAGGGGGAAATCCTGATATTGGTCTTGGCAATGATTTTCTGGATCTGACACTGAAGCATAGACAACTGAAGCAAAAAGAAAAAAGAGGAGGACTTCATCAAAGTCAAAAACTCCTGCACAGCAAAGAAAAATCAGCAGAACAAAAAAGTCAACATATGAAATTAAAAAGAAAAACACATTTGTAAGCCATATATCAGATAAAAGGTTAAGTTAGAAAATATGTAAGAAACTTATACAACTCAAGAGTAAAACCCAATAACCTAATAAAAAATGAATAACCTACTTGACAAGACGTTTATCCTAAAAGACACACCAAATGGTCAACAGGTATATGAGAAGATGTTTAATGTCATTAATTAAAAAAACATGCAAATAAGTAAAGACCGCAAGAAATCACTTCACAACTCTTAGTATACATACTATGAGAGAAATGAAAGTAAAGTGTTGGTGAGGATGTGGAGAAATTAGAATATTGTGCCCTATAAGGAATGCAAAATGGTTCAGCAACCAGTGAAACAGGATTGAGGTTCCTCAAAAAATTGAAAGTGTGGCTCCTGTATGACTCAGCAATCCCACAGCTGGGTGAACAGTAGTACATCCAATGAGATAAATGCACTCCCAAGTTACAGCAGTGTTCTTCACAATAGCCAAGGTTAGAGATGTAATCCGTGTACACCAACAAATGAAGGGATCAAAAACCTGGTATAGGGGCTGGGGATGTGGCTCAAGCGGTAGGACGCTCGCCTGGAATGCATTCGGCCCGGGTTCGATCCTCAGCACCACATACAAACAAAGATGTTTTGTCTGCCGGAAACTAAAAAATAAATATTAAAATTCTCTCTCTCTCTCTCTCTCTCTCTCTCTCTCTCTCTCTCTCTCTCTCAAAAAAAAAAAAAAAAAAAAAAAAAAAAAAAAAAAAAAAAAAAAAAAAACCTGGTATGTGCATACCATATTATTCAGCCTCAGGAAAGAAGAAAATCCTGCCATTTCTAACAACATGGATGAACCTGAAGAACATCATATGCTAAGAACAATAAGCCACTTATGAAAGAAAACTTCTTCAGGTTTCCATTATATAAGGTACCTATAAATTTCGCTTTATAAAATCAGAGAATACAATAGGGAGTGTTTGCCTATGTTCAATCATCAAAAGGTACAAGCTAAATATATGGAGTTCTTCATATACCTCAATAAAACTCTTAAAAATTAGTTACGACTCAACATTTCAGTTAGCTTAGTCAGATTTCAAGATGAAATTCTTCAAATGAAGTAAAAATTATCCATGCCATAACTCTCTAGCATATCTTAGATGAAGAAAGCAATGTAATCAACAACTTAAATGCCCTTTGGGTTTTGCAATATAATATCAAGTCGTTATTCTGTCCCTTTATGGAGATGTCAATCTTATCAGATCCAAGGTATTTGTTTATATTACCATCATCACCCACAAACAGAAAATTATATGCCTCCTTTATATTGGCTCTTACAACTATATATTTCACTAATATTAAAGGCTGTGATTTAAAAAATATCTCTGCTTAAGAATTATATTTCAAAACCCACAAGTAATAAAATATATTGCAATCTCATAAACAGAAAACATTGCATTCGCTAGCAGTGATATGCATAATGGCACTTTTTATCCCTCTGTGGTATATGCCAGGTTGGGGGAAGATGGTGGGAGGAGTGACTTAAGATCTTGATACACAACATAATCACACCTAATGTGACTATGTGACTTTAATAATTACCTAAGTGCTTACAGATTTGAAAGTTTAAAAGACATAACAACATTAGAATTCAATGGAAGCATAGGTATTCAGGTCTTATAATTTTATGGGTTAATAAAATATTCAATTCCCCTAAGGTACTGCAAGATCAAAATGCATTGTGATGACTTAATAATTTCCTTTTGTAAGGAAGGGTGGTGACTGAGGCCTTAGGGGGAAAAAGGGGCATATTTATGAATTTAAAACCTAGCTGGGCATGATGGCAGATATCTGTAATCCTAGAGGCTCAGGAGGCTGAGGCAGGAGGACCACAAATTCAAAACCAGCCTCAGCAATTTAGCAAGACCTTAAGCAACTCAGATAGATACTCTATCTCTAAATAAAATATAGAAAAGGGCTAGAGATGTGGCTTAGTGGTGTTGAATCCCCAGTACCAAAATAAATAAATAAATAAACCTTGAGTAAAATCAGTTAACCTTTTTAATTTAAAGAAATAATGGGTAGAAGTCGATGTATCTGAACGAAGTTGAGTTGCAAGAAGGGAAATGGTTAAAATAAAGAGTCCTTTACACCTGCCTTATTTAATTTGTGTTAATCATTTTGCATGTATACATTATAAGAAAATTTTCTATAAATTTTGGTCATATTGTAGTTAATTATCATAAATACAATATTTCTGCTGGACAGTACTTTTTACAAAGCTTTTGAAACAATAAGTATCTCTGAAGAAACAGTGGTAATGTATTTTAAAACTATCAATGTGCCCTGTAGCAACACTTTCAAATATGTACTTGTTTTATCTTGCCAGAAAGAACCTAAACTTCCTTTGGTCTTAGGGATGTTATTACCCTAATACAATATTCCTTAATATCTACCACATATTCTCAGTACTACTAGATCATAAACTTCAAATGCATTGAGATCCGTGAGCTAAATGAAGACAGAACCTACAGAGCTACCACTTACACCAAATTTTCGAGGATGGATGACTTTTTTCATTTAATTTTCCTATAATATCCTTAATGTAGCGCTAAACTGGATTCAACTTGTAAATATCCAAATATTTTTTCAAATAAATACCTGTCAAATTAGAGAAAAGTATGGCATCAGTATTTTAACTTACACATCTCATTTTTGGTTTACAATCTAATTTCTGCCAAAATCTCACATAAGTGAGATTTAGAATTCAATTAAAATTTTACCTTTCCACAGCATATTTTAGTTTCCTTTTTATTTATTTTTATTTTTTAAAAAATGTGTTATGTATGACAGCAGAATGCATTAGAATTTATATTACACATATAGAGCACAATTTTTCATATCTCTGATGGTACAAAAGCAGAGTCACACCATTTGTATCTTCATACATGTACTTGGGGTAATGATGTACATCTTTCCTACCCCCATTTCTCCTTCTTTCCCCTCCCTCCCCTTTTCCTCTTAGCCATATCTAGAATTCCTCTAATCCTCCCATGCCCCCCTGCCCCCCACCACCATCACATTATGAATCAGCATACTTAAATCAGAGAAAACATTTGGCATTTGGGTTTTTGGGATTGGCTAACTTTGCTTAGCATGATATTCTCCAACTCCATTCATTTAACTGCAAATGCCATGATTTTATTCTCTTTTAATGCTGAATAATATCCCATTGAATGTATGTGTGTGTGTGTGTGTGTATAGTGTGTGTGTGTGTGTGTGTGTATATATATATATATATATATATATATATATAATATTTCATTGCGTGTGTATGTGTGTGTGTGTGTGTGTGTGTGTATAGTGTGTGTGTGTGTGTGTGTGTATATATATATATATATATATATATATATATAATATTTCATTGCGTGTGTATGTGTGTGTGTGTGTGTGTGTGTGTGTGTATATATATTTCTTTATTCATTAATCTACTGAAGATCATCTAGTTTGACAGTTTAGCTATTGTGAATTGGCTGCTATAAACATTAATGTGGCTATGTCCCTGCAGTATGCTGTTTTTAAGTCCTTTGGGTATAGACCAAGGAGAGGGACAGCTCAGCTAGGTCAAATGTTGGTTTCATTCCAAGTTTTCCAAGGATTCTCTATACTGCTTTCCTATGGACTGCACCAATTTGCAGTCCTATCAGCAGTGTATGAGTGTGCCTTGCCCCCCCACACATCTTTGTCAACACTTATTGTTGTTTATAGTCTTAATAGCTGCCATTCTGACTAGAGATAAAGTCTTAGAGTAGTTTTGATTTGCATTTCTCTGATTACTAGAAATTTTGAATACTTTTTCATATATTTGTTGATTGTTTCTCTTCTTCTCAGAAGTGTCTTTTCAGATCCTTGGCCCATTTATTGAATAGATTTTTTTTTGGTGTTAAAATTTTTGAGTGCTTTATATATGTTAGAGATAAGTGTTCTATCTGATGTGCATGTGGTAAAAATTTGTTCCCAAATTGTAGGTTCTCTATTTACCTCACTGATAATTTCTTTTGCTGAGAATTTTTTAGTTTAAATCCATCCCATTTATTGATTCATGATATTAATTCTTATGTTAGAGTCTTATAAGGAAGTTGGGGCCTAATCTGACATGATGGAGATTTGGGCCTACTTTTTCTTCCAATGGACATAGTGTCTCTGTTTTAATTCTTAGGTGCTTGATACACTTTAAATTGAGTTTTGTGCATGGTGAGGGGTAGGGGTTTAATTTCATTTTGTTGCATAGGATTTCAAGTTTTCCCAGTACCATTTGTTGAAGAGGCTATCTTTTCTCCAATGTATGTTTTCAGCACCTTTGTCTAATATATGATAACTGTAATTGTGTGGGTTAGTCTCTGTGTCCTCTATTCTGTACCATTGGTTGACAAGTCTGTACCATTTGGTGCCAATACCATGCTGTTTTAGTTACTATTCCTCTGTAGTATAGTTTAAGGTCTGGTATAGTGATGCCACCTGCTTCACTCTTCTTGCTAAGGATTACTTTAGCTATTCTGAGTCTCTTATTTTTCCAGATGAATTTCATGACTGATTTTTCTATTTCTATGAGGAATGTCATTGGAATTTTGGTTGGAAATGCATTAAATCTGTATAGTGCTTTTGGTAGTATGGTCATTTTAACAATATTAATTCTGCCTATCCAAAAACAAGGTAGTGCTTTCCATATTCTAAGATCTTCTTTAATTTCTTTCTTTAGCATTCTGTAGCTTTCATTGTTTAGTTGATTTCCAAGTATTTTTTTTTTCCTGAGGCTATTGTAAAAGGGGTAGTTTTCCTTTCTGAGGGTTTGACACTGATATAGTGAAATGACTTTGATTTATGAGTGTTGATTTGTATCTTGCTACTTTACTGAATTCATTTACTAGTTCAAATTTCTCTGGTGGAATTTTTTTGAATTTCTAGGTATAGAATCATATCTTTGGCAAATAGTGCTAATTTGAATTCTTCTTTACCTATCTGTATCTCTTTAATTTCTTTGGTATGTCTAATTGCTCTGGCCCGTATTTCAAGAACTATGTTAAATAGTAGTGGAAGAGGGCATCCCTGTCTTGTTCCAGTTTCTAGAGGAAATGCTTTCAATTTTTCTCCATTTAAAATGATGTTGGCCTGAGGCTTAGCACAGATAGCTTTTACAATGTTGAGATATGTTCCTGTTATCCCTAGTTTTTATAGTATTTTGAACATGAAGGGATGCTATATTTTGTTAAATGCTTTTTCTGCATCTATTGAGATAACATATGGTTCTTATATTTATGTCTATTGATGTGATGAATTACATCTATTGATTTCTGTATGCTGAACCAACCTTGCATCCCTGGGATGAACCCCACTTGATCATGGTGTACTATCTTTTTGATATGTTTTTGGATTGATTTACCAAAAAATTTTCCATCTATATTCATTATAGATATTGGTCTGAAGTTTTCTTTCTTTGATTTGTCTTTGCCTGGTTTTGGAATCAGGGTGATATTGGTCTCATAGAATGAGTTTGGAAGTGCTCACTCTTTTTCTATTTCCTGAAATAAATTGAGGAGTATTCATATTAGTTCTTCTTTAAAGGTCTTGTAGGAATCAGCTGTGTATCCATATAGTCCTGGGCTTTTCTTGGTTGGTAGGCTTCTGATGGCGTCTTCTATTTCATCACTTGAAATCGATCTGTTTAAATTGTGTATATCATCCTGATTCAGTTTGGGCAAATCATATGACTAGAAACTTGACAATGCCTTTGATATTTTTTATTTTATTGGAGTACAAGTTTTCAAAATAATTTCTAATTATCTTCTGTATTTCTGTAGTGTCTGTTGTGATATTTCCTTTTTCATCATGTAGGTTAGTAATTTGAGTTTTCTCCTTCTTTTCATTAGCATGGCTAAAGGTCTGTTGATTTTATTTATTTTTTCAAAGAATCAACTTTTTATTTTGTCAATTTTTTTCAATTGTTTCTTTTGTTTCAATTTCATTGATTTCAGCTCTGATTTTAATTATTTCCTGCCTCCTACTGCTTTTGGTGTAGATTTGTTTTTCTTTTTCTAGAGCTTTGAGATGTATGTTAAGTTATTTATTTGTTTTCTCTTTCTTCTTTTAAGGAATAAACTCCAGGCAATGAACTTTCCTCTTAGTACTGCCTTCATAGTGTCCCAGAGATCTGGATTTGTTGTATCTGTGTTCTCATTCACCTCTAAGAATTTTTTAATCTCCTTCCTGATGTCTTTCGCAACCCATTGTTCATTCAGTAGCTATTTAGTCTCCAGGTATTGGAGTAGCTTTTATTTTTTATTTTATTATTGATTTCTAATTTCATTCCATTATGATCTGATAGGATGCAGGGCAGAATGTCTACTTTTAGTCCCTTTTTATTTAATAAATTTTATTATATTTCATATTATGAAAATATTCATTTGCACTGTAAAAAATAGAAAATTTAATCTCCTGGGGAAAAGGAAAAATAAATCACTTCTTCTTTCTATCATTATTATTACTAGTATTACTACTACTACTATTACTACTGCTGGTACCAGGGATTGAACCCAATGTTGCTTAAACACTGAGCCATATCCCCAGCCCATTTTTACATTTTATTTAGAGACAGGTTTTCACTAAGTTGCCTAGGGCCTCACTAAGTTGCTGAGGCTGGCTTTGAACTCAGAACCCACCTGCTTCAGTCAGCCTCCCAAGCCACTGAGATTACAGATGCGCACCACTGAGCCCAACAAAATCATTTATTAGGTCACCATCCACAGCACAGTTTAAAAGGTGAAGATTAATAGGATCTGAAGAGAATCCAATGTCTGTAGCTTGTTTTAATCTTGGTTTAGTTTCTTTAAAATCTTAAACCCTAGTTTGGACCTGTTTCTCATTTTCCTGCCACACCTATCGTTGGCACTGCTTGTATTCTATAGCTCTTATGAACCATGTGATTTTTGCCTTTCTGCTTTATTTCTTTTATTCCTCTTGATCTTTTTCCTTGAGATGGTCTTCAAAAGGCAACATGAGCTTTCTCCAGTTTCTGAAAGGATGAGGACCATTCTCTTTTCTGAGCCTGTTTCCAACAATAAGCAGATGACCCTGATCTCAAAGCACGCTCTAGTACACCCTTATTTGGACTGCAGAAATGATTCCCATGGAACTTGAGGTTGGGGCTCTCATTTATGCCCAGTGTTTGATTTGGCTCTGGTTGTAGAGACCTGGCCTCTATCTGAGAACAGAGATTCCTCATTACCATACATAATAAGTGGGGTTCACTCCTCCTGGAAGCTCAAAACTATCTAGGAAAGTCACAGTACTATTCTTGGGCCTGTGAATAGCACTTTTCTTTAAAGGGCCCATGCTGATTCCCTGCATGAGCTCTTTTGGCTCAAAGCACTATTATTGATTAGTTTGTACCATCCAAATATTTAAAGGGTGAGTTTTGAAAACCCATGCTGGAAAGAAAGAATACAAAATCAGATGGGAAATGTATGTCCCAAACCATAAAGAACCACATCTCGCTTTTTTTGTATTCCAGAAGTTTCTAATGGCTATTGATATTTGTGCATTTGTGTTTGTTTATTTTTAAACATGCAAAATAACAAGGTGATTTGTCTTTCATTGGAAAGCTCATAGTAGAAATCTCAAGGGTGGGAAGTATACTTCACTTCAGTGCTTAAAGTCATGAAATAAGTGTGCTATTTAAGTCTGCACTACCTTTGTAAAAAGGCACTTTCATTCATTTACAATGCTCCAACTGCCTCCTGGTCTCTTTGATGAATTCAATTTGAGAAACTGTGGGTAAAAAACAAAAACCCAGTTACAGCCAGACACTTGGAAGTCCCTGTGGAATTTTTTTTTCACTCAGTATTTTAATTTCAGAAAGAATTAAATAAGCAAAATGATTAGGAAACCTTGTCTGAGATAGTTTTGCTCTGATTCTTGAACCAACCAGCTTAAAATTGTGGTCGGGTTTAAACATTTCTGTGCCTTGGTTTCTCTAATTATAAAACGAGAAGGATTGACCAACAGATCTCTAAATTATCATTCTGCCTTAGAACCCTGTAAGTCTTTCCATTTTCCAGGAAGCAAAATGAGCACACAATCAATTATGATGAAATTTATTTTGTCTGTAAGAAAAAGTTTGGGGGGGTATCAATGCCCTTGTGCCACACTTTGTGGTAAGTGTGTGTTCCTGGATAAGTTAAGATAATTCTTCAAACTTTGGTATATTCACAGGTAAGATGGGGATTATTTCATGGTTCCCATTAACCTCAAGGCATTGATACAATGTTCCAAAGAGCAAACAATAGGTGTTAATGTCAGGTGCAGTAGCACATGTAATCCCAGTGATTTGGGAGGCTGAGACAGGAGGATTGCAAGTCCAAAGCCAGCCTCAGCAACTTAGTGAGGCCCTAAACAACTTAGTGAGACCGTCTCTAAATACAATATAAAAAGGGCTTGGGATGTGATTCAGTGGTTAAGCACCCCTGGGTTCAATACACGGTACAAAAGAAAAAAAAAAGGTGTTAGGATACTGTTGATGTTAAATCCAATGCAAATATGGCATTGTATATGTATACATATTGGCAGAAACTACAGATTCCTGGCTATCCTCCAGTTGGAGGGCATGTCCCACCCTTTTTTATTAAAGTTCTATTTGCTTATTTTTGAGAAACAATTAACTACATATTTAAAATATATAATCTGATAAGTTTCAACATATGTATAAACCTGTGACATCATCACCACAAAAAAGATAATGTTTCTTACTGATCTTGATAAGTCTTGAGGGTCTTTACCTCCCTGTGTTCCCCAGCTGGATGACTGTCTCCCTAGAGACTGGCTGGGTTATGCCATGGAATTACACAACCTTAAACATCAGTGGTTTGCTTCTTGCTTACATTACACCTATTTTGGATGGGTGGGTGGGCAGTTTCTCTGTATCATTATTCTCATTCCATGACCTAGAATATCAGTACAGCCACCCTCTGAAATATTACACCCTCTGAAATATTACAAGGAACCACCAAAGGTAACAGGCAAAATAATTGTGGAAAAATATGCATTGGTTTTTAAATTTCCAACTTCCACCTGCAAATGATCATCACAGCTGCTCACATATCAGTGCCAAAGAAATCACAAGACCACGCCTGAATTCAATCAGGATGGGAAATACACTTCCACCAATGTTAAGGAAGACAGCAAGAGAATGAGAAGGAAATATTTGTAGAAAGCTCCATTGTCTACCTGAGGAAATTATCACTTTCATTTTTGTCTTATGATTTAAATGTTTGTTCTTTATTTTAAAAAGGACACCACTTCTTGGACTGCAAGCAGCCTTTAGATGTAACAAGATAAAACAACTCAGGGCCACTGTGCATGCATAAACATCTCATCTCTGGAATACTATATTGGAGAAATAAGTTTCTGTCTTGCTTAAGCTTCTAAGATTTTGGAATGTCTTGGTTAAAGCAGAATAGTAGCATACTAACACAGTAGTTGCTACCCTGGTTAATTTTTAAAACTTTTTCTTTCTTTCTTTCTTTCTGTTTTTTTTTTTTTTTTTAGTCATAGATGGACACATACCTTTATTTTGTTTATTTATCTATTTTTATGTGACTGAGGGTTGAACCTAGTGCCCCACACGTTCTAGGCAAGTGTTCTATCACTGAGCCATAACACCAGCTCCCCCAAACCCTGGTTAATTATTATTGCTCCTCTTTTCATACTCAGGTGGCTTGCATTGGACAACAAATGACATAGACACACTAGTTCTAAACACACAAGAAGTACTATTATATCTTGCATTTATTCTTCCACCTCTAGAAATAGTTTGCCCCAATATGCATTATTATTCAACTGTTGTTAAAATAAAGTATTCTCACCTTTGAAAAACCTGAAGGGCAGAGACCAGTGCCTTTTAATGTTTTGAAAGTGAAACAGGACAAATTCTACAAAGCCTTTGAAGATAAAGGCACAGGATGAAAAGGCAGCTCAGCACAACCCATATTCTTGAAAAACATGACTTTTAGAACTGTATTGTCATTGTGGAGTTGCAGTGGCTTTCAACTTGAAGATTACCAATAGCTCCACAGGGATGGCAATATCATAGTCAAGGGTTAGCCAGAAAGAAAAAGGAATGAGACCCACTCTGGTTTCTGCAAGGAAGGTTGACTTTTAAGTATCAAATCTATTTTGAGAACTGAAGTAAATAATTCTTAGCATTTTAAATTTTCTTGAAGATTTTGAGCAGAAGGCAAACATCCTATAATGCAAGCCTACAAATCAGAACTGGGAACTAAATGTTGGAAGAGATTGGGAAGTGTACTCCTGTCCTTGCTTGGGAACATGAGGCAAGACTACCATGTTCCTGCCTTTCCAGCAAGCACCACCTCACCACCATCTGCCCATGAGGACTAATTAATGTCATCATGATTTACATTCTTATTTGGGGCCATCTCTAGAAACCTCATAGAATCCCTGGGATTCGCTTCCAGTTTGTTCCTGTGCATCTTCTGCTTCCTTATGATGCCAGCCTCCTAATCCCAAAACCTTTCTCAGAGTGTTCCAGAAGCAAGGGTCAGCTATGAAGAGAAGCTCTTACATTCTCAGCTTCTCTTCTGAATATTATGTTTGCCTTCTTGCTCTGAGTTCTGATTTTCCTTTGAGGACTCCACTTGTGTCTCTCAGTCAGTGACTTTTTAGCAGCCTTTACATCCCTGTTTCAACCTGGAGGTACACAGGAATCCTCCCTGTTCTTGCTAATGCACTCCTGTTGCTCCCTTTTCCCAAATACCTCTCCAGCATGGGAAGCTTTAGCCATTAGACTTCACCCACCATTTTCCATACTACTTTTGGTCATGCTACATTAAAATTCCTCAGAGATTTTAACATCTGATTTACTGTTACTCTTTAAAGTTTCTTCTTTCAGTGAATGATTCTTCTAATTCCTTCGCCTCTCCGTTTTTTTCAACTCTTTCTCCAGAGATGTTGTCTTTCTCATGCATGGTGACTCACCTTCCCTAATGTTTCTTGGACATTAAAATCAGTTAAATGCATTCTCCCTTACATAAATATAAATTTAGCCTCAACAACTAATACCTGTCCTTTAAATTCCCTTCCTCTCCTGGGCCCAGTCCAATATTTCTTCAATTACAACTCTAATCCTTTGAGCCTACCACTTTCTACTCTTCCTCACTCTCCTAACGTCCTTTCTTTTCCTTTAATGAACTTAGTTACATTCTATGATTAATCACTATATAATACTTCTTTGCATAAATGTTCAATTTTTCATGCCTGTAATCCCAGTGGCTCAGTAGGCTAAGGCAGAAAAATCACAAGTTCAAAGTCAGCCTCAGCAACTTAGTAAGACTCTGTCTCTCAATAAAAAATATAAAAAGGGCTGGGGATGTGGTTCAGTGGTTATGGATCCCGGGTTCAATCCCTGGTAAGAGAAATTAAAAAATAATAATTATTGCTGAATTTTCTTCTCCTTCACTCCATTGGCCATTCTTAACCTGGATAACTTCAACCATGGTTAAACCATATTTTTCACTTATTCAGCCCAGAGAAATGTGTTGAAGAAAACACATAGTATACTAAATGGTCTTACCTATTCATGATCACCGTAAAATTGTAGTGCAAAGTACCATACCCTATGTGACTTATAAACAATCAAAAATTTGTTCTAGAAGTTAGTAAGTCCTAAATCAAAGTACATTCAGTATCTGGTGAGGGTTTCCTTCTGGGTTTATGGACGGTTCCTTTCTGCTGTGTCCTCACAGGGTGGAGGGGTTAGGCAGCTCACAGGGGTCTCTACTAATTCCTCTCATGAATATTCTACAATCATGACCCAATCTCCCAACTAACTTCTTACTACCTTCATCTTAGAGTAAGGATTTCAACATGTGAGATCTGGGGGGGCACAACATTCAGATCAAAGCAACATATGATTACTTAGAGTATTCCCAAAGTCAGTATACCATGGCTCCAAAATCCAAACCCAGCCCACTCTCTGATTTTATTTTAAAAACTGTAAGTTGGATTGGAGCACAGCCACACCATTTGTTTATATATGGTTCCTTTGCCATCTTGCAGAATTAAGTTGCTGTGATAGAGACTTGGAGGTCCACAAAGTCTAAAGTATTTGCCACCTGGACTTTCATAGAAAAAGTTTGCTGATATTTTATCTATTTATTCTCATTCTCCTGTAAAACAATTTCAAATCACCTTTATCTTCTCAGTTTTCAACAATACTTCAATTTCCACTTTGAAGGGATGCCTGTGCCTCCTATTTTATTTCAAAAAAGGCAGCAGTAAGCCTAGAAGACCCATATGTTGACACCGTTCCTCTATCTAGTGCTGTGTCAATGTAATAAAAAATTTTATTTCAAATAATAATTTATCTTTTACGACTGCAGATAAACTGGCGTAGTCACATTTGTTCTAGGTGCCTCATCTGCTCAAGAGTGTGACTTGGCCTTGTTACTTTCTCAACTGAATTATCCATTTCTTCATGTCTGTTGGCTCATTCTCATGAGCATATAGATATATCATAAATTCTCCCACCTTCAAAATCTCTTTCTTTGATTTTTAGCTACTTGTCTCCTTTCTAGTTCTCCTTTTCAGTAAAGCTTCTCAAAAGAGTTTCCACCATTTCTATATTCTCTCCTGAATTCATTACTTTCTTTTTTAAAAAGGGGTCTTTCTTCTGCTTTATATGTATATCTTTATTTTATTTATTTGTTTTTATGAGGTGCTGAGGATAGAACCCAGTGTCTTACATGTGCTAGGCAAGTGCCCTATCACTGAGCCAGAATTCCCGCCCTCTCCGGAATTCATTTCAATCAGATTTTTGTCTCTGTGACTCAAATGAAATTTCTCTTCTCGAGGTCACTAAAAGCATCCATCTTTCTAAATTTAATGGTCAACTTTCACTTTTTTTTTCTCTCATACCATATCTATTTAACAAAGTAAATCTCTCCATTATTCCATTTTCAATAAATAAACTTCTAAGATATTATATTCTCTGCTGATTTTCTTCCTACTGTACTGGCTTACCCTTTGCTCTCTCTGACCTCTAAACTTTAGGGTGCCTCTGGTTTACTTCACAGAGCTGTATGCTTTCTCTGTGGTCATTCACCAGTCTCATGGCTCTCGGTAACATCTCTAGCAAATATTCCTCTGAGTTTCAGAGTCATATAGCCATTTACAGATTTCTTTAAAGGTTGTACATCTAAAAATCAAACTCCTGATATTCATCTTCCACCAAAACATCATCCTACCAGAAAACCTGCTCATCCCCGAATGGCTACACCTCCCATCTGGTTCCTTTGGCCAATGTTTGATATCTGGATCACTTATTTCTCATTTCTGCTTTTCTTGAAAGCTATGGGTTCCCTGTGATTTGGCTCCCAACACCTCTCTGTTCCATCCCTAACTACTCTTCTTCTTGCCTCATCTGTTCCAGGTGGACTGTTCTTGGTTTGAATGTCTAGACAGTTTTCACTTCAGGGCCACTGTGTTTACTCCTCTTTCCTGATACTTCTTAACTGCCCTTTCTGCTTTATTTTTGTTTTGAGTATACAATACTGACTCATATTGTTCAACTCATGTTGTTAGTTGATTAAATTATTCATTCCTTTCCCTCTATTCATTACAATGTAAATTCCATGAAACAGGAAACATTTTTTTTTTTTCAGGGCAGTATCTCACCTGCAATAACCCTTGGCTTACAGTCGATTTTTTATACTCATTTCTTGACTGAAAAATGAATCTCCATTCTTTAAAGACTGCAGAGGTAATCAGGCATATAAAAATGCAGAAGGAAAGAGAAGAATCAGGTTTTCTCACAGACATTTTCTCTTATTTGACCCTGAAATGCTAGTAAATACAATTAGTCACAAGATTGTATGTGTGTATTTATTAATTTATAGTCTGTTTAATAAAGTAAAAGCTATCAGTTCTGAAAGCTTTGTTAAGGGACCTGAAGTGGAAAATTGGCTGCCTTGCATATTTTCCTTCTTGTGAATTGTGTTTGAGAAAAATATCTTATGATTATACTAAATATGTTCCACTGGATTGATTTGTTGAGTTGGTTAACAGACTGGTTTGCAGTCTTTTTTTTTCTTCCCCATTTACCAATTTTAACCCAATAGATTTATAAGCTGTAAAATGTTTCATTTTTTTCTCCAAGTAAAATGAATTATCAAGCACATGGCTACTTGGGATGTTCAGGGTCATTGTCCAAAAAAAATAAGTAAAATAATAATAATAATAATAATAATAATAATAATAATAATAATAATAATGCACAGGAAGCCCTCTAGCACAGGAAGGGGTGTCAAATGATGCAAAGTAACATTTGTCAATATGTAGTATGAAGGTGCTCACAGAAATGATCTAATTATCTTTGAATACAAATTTTGGTGGGTAGACAGAAGATATAACCTGAGACTTTATTACATTACCATTTTAGTTCAATTAATTGATTTACTTATTGAATTCTCAATACTTCCAAATACTTATTGTGCTTCTACCAGGTACCTTGTACTGCCATATGCCACTGGGGATATGGTAATAAACACAAAGTTATAAGTTTTTACCATTATCATGGGGTTTAAATTCTGTTAGACAAAAATCTAATAAATAAACAAAATGACAAATATCAGGTAGTACTTTGGTTTCAGCATCGTTCAAGTGTATACCTCAAAGTTTTGTTTGTTGAAAGCCTGTTGATGTGGGAACTAATGAAATCTTTAAGAGATGGGGCCTAATGGATGGTCGTTAGGTCACTGGTGGTGTGGGCTCAGAAGGGAATATTGGTCTGCTGGAGTGAGTTCTCTCAAGAACAAGCTGGCACAAAATCTGAGCCTGACTGGGTGCGGTGGGACATGATCCCAGTGGCTCAGGATGCTGAGGCAGGAGGATAGTGAGTTCAAAGCCAGACTCAGCAAAAGTGAGGCAATAAGCAACACAGTGAGATCCTATCTCTAAATAAAATGCAAAATAGGGCTGGAGATGTTTCTAAGTGGCTGAGTGCCCCTGATTCCAATTCCTGGAAACCAAAACCAAAACAAAAACAAAAACAAAAACACCACCTGAGCCTGATCCCTGAATTTCTCTACAGCTTCCTGTTTCAAGATGTGATGTCTGCCTCCCACCATTGCCTCCCACCAGGAGGGGCCACAGCCTACACAATGTCATTGGGACCCTCAGCATCTAAAAGTGTAAGCTTGATCAACCTTTTCTTTCTTTATAAAGAAAACTTTTATAAACATTTATAAAAACCCTTATGAAACTTTGTAAACTTTTATAAAGAAACCCTTTATAAATTGCTGGGAGCTACAGCCAATTAATATGATGCATGGCATTTTTGATTGAAAGGTGATGCCAGCTAGCCATTGAGATGATATGATTATGTTAAAAATTACATTCATATGGATACCGGACTCCTGCTGCGGGACTCCTGGAGAGTTCCCATTGGTTGGGAAAGTGCAGTAGGAGGGAATTCCGGAGGAGGTGCTTGCGCTGGAGTTCCGGGAAGGAACCGGTGGAACGCCACGTGGGTGGATCGGGAAGCTTCCCGGGCACGGACGTTGTGTTGGCGGTTTTTTCAAATAAAGTTTGTTCCTGTTTGAGTGGCTCGTGATCTTGTGCCCAGCCAGACAGCGGCAATAAATAAAAAAGTTCCTGCCTCAAATATTTTATTATAATCATGAAAATCAGACTAATATAGTGATTTCAATGATGCTCTGCATAAATATAGTGAGGTGATTGATCAGAGTGCTTCTATAGACTGATCAGTAAAGGCTCTTGAAGTTGAGTTAAAATAAGAAGTTGAGATCTGAAAGGCAGGAAATTCACCATAGGAGGAAATAGGGAAGGACTTAGGTAGGAAAGAATAAACACTGTATGTGCCATACAGTTGTATACATTTATGGCCAAGTAGCAGAGTACTTAGTTTGCATTTGCTTATTCCATAAAGACAAAGTTTGCTGAATATATATTAATAAAACTAATGGACAATTATTATAGAAATGTGAACAATAGAGGAAGATAAAAAAAATAGTTAAACAAAAATAATATAAATTCCAACCACCAAAAGAAAAGATATTACATTCTATGCACATGTATTTTTATTCTTATTTTTAATGTGGTGAATACACTTCATGATATGCATTTTGTAAGAGAAATACTCCCATAAACCAGACTCCAACTCTAATGTTCATTATCATGACAGACTTAGCCAGTAATTCTGAAATTGTGGCAGAACTATTAACTCACATTCTAGAATCATGGCTATTTTTCTCCAATTCTGATTTAATTTTATTTTTGTGTATATTAAACCTTAACTTATGAATAAATAATGATAGAAATAAGAGATTTCTTTAGCATTCCTATGCTCTTCATCTAATACTCGTACAATCAGAAATGAATTTCACTAGTTGCTGATTTATCTTTCGTGCATTTCCTTTTGTATAAATAAGCATATATAATTTTTAATTTGGTCCTTCTTACACATCAGGGAGTTTGCTACATAAACTTTTTTCAACATATAATTTTCACTTTCTAATATATCCTATAAATCATTTCACATCAAATCATAGAGATCTTTTGCATTTTTTAAACAGCTGAACAGTAGTCCATGGAGATATGCAATGATTTATTCAGTGAGTCTCCTACGAGAGAGTATTGTAAATGTCTCCATTAGTTTTCAATTTAAAAATAACACCTCAACAAGCTGAACCATCAATGCATATTTTGGTTTGTATTTCTGGAGATTTACCTTCAAGATAAGTTCCTGGAAAATAGATTTCTGGGTTGAAGTTTAGAAACATACAGAGTTTGGTTTTCTTTCATGTGCTAGCAATGTATTCTATTTCTTTTCCCCATGGTATCGCCAACAGCCTATTATGTACCTTCTGAAATTCTGCCAATCCCATAGGCTTCTCAGTGTCAATTTAATTCTTATTTTACTTATGAATCTAAGCATATTTTCATGTTTAAGAAAAATTATACATTTTTCAGTGATTTTCTGCTAGTATATGTGTTTTTCAATTTTTAATATTTTCTGTTATTTTTTTCTTAGTTTTGAGAGTTACTTCTGTTTAGGCATATTAACACTACTTGTGATTTAATTTGTAAATATTTTCTCCCAGATTATCTATTGTCTTCTGAATTAGTTTTCTACTTACTTTTGTAAGAAGCAGATTTTTGTTTTGTTTAGAAATTAGGAAGAAATGTACATCAAAAATAGACCTGGTTACTTATTAATATGCCTGCCTAAACTAAAAAAAAAAAAAAAAAAAGCTCAATTTTTATTGTAGGGGCTCAAGACTGCAAAGTTACAAAGGTCTGGTAAGAAGTTTTGAAAGAATTCCTGCACGATTCAAATTTTATATAAAAGCTGATCTTTGAGCTATCTAAGGAACATACCATATAAATGAACTTTGTGCAATTAAAGGATATTCTGGATTAAAGAATCCTACATCTACTTATAATCCCAAATAGAGCAACAGTTTATGATGATTTGTTATATGGAAAAATGGGAAGATCTGAGGTTAACTCCAGCTTTACCAAAAGGGCTGACATGAGCAGCTCATTCATCTTTAATGCCACACCTCTGTCTTCTGTAACAAAGGGTTGATAATTCCTGCCTTTCACTGCCCAAGAATGTTAAATACAAGAGGATGAAATACAAGGTTTAGTTCAAAGCTTTAAACATAGTTATCAATTACTACAATATATTTTTTACTAAGGTATTATATATGAATACATGTAGAAAAAGTAAAACATTCTACACAAGTTTAAGTAAGATATAGCTTCCCTATTTTTCGCATCCATATATAACACAAGGTTAAGAAAGTAAATGCAGTCATTACCAAAGTTTTCTAAATATTATGTTCATTCACTTGAAATTTTCTTTTTTCCATCAAAATTTCAAAAAGTAGGGCTGGGGATGAGGCTCAAGCGGTAGCGTGCTCGCCTGGCATGCGTGTGGCCCGGGTTGGATCCTCAGCACCACATAAAAACAAAGATGTTGTGTCCGCCGAAAACTAAAAAATAAATATTAAAAATTCTCTCTCTCTCTCTCTCTCTCTCTCTCTCTGTCTGTCTCTCTCTCTCTCTCTCTTTCAAAAAAAATTTCAAAAAGTGATCTTGGGATCATGTTTGAAGTCACTGGACACTACATTAGGACTAGGAGTGGTTTAACATATCTAACATGGTTCTACCCCTCACAAATTTTCTTCTGTCAGGGAAAATCAAGTTGTTTAAACTATTTTGTTTAAAGTATTTTCCCTCTATCTTCAATGGAAATTCTTTAGCAAAGGATTAAATCAGTTGCTGATACTGATTGACTAATTAGAATGCATTTAACCCAGTGCAAAACATCTGGTCAATTTGATTGACTCCATTATTCAAGCTGCCAATTGTATTTTAAAGAAAACTAATCACCACAATTGGATTGTTAGAGTCTCAAATTTTTCAAAGGCACTTTCGGGGAGCATCTACAGTAGACCTAACACTGGCATACATATGCAAGTCCAAATTATCTAGAGAGAAACAGTACCGCAAATCTGTGTACCTTGATGTACAGCAAAGCCACCAGGGACAAGAAAATCTGTTGCTAAAAATTGTTGACTCTTATCTGACTGCTCATGGTCTGGGTAGGACCATGGGAAAGAGAGCAATCTAAAGAACAGGATTTCTTCATAATTGTTTTAATTCCAGGCCAACTCACACAGAGCACCAGAATAATGAGCCTCCTCTTTTACCCAGTCTATCATTTATCTAGCAGAGGGTTTCTGACTAGTGACTAGGGAACAATACAGATAGATACACAATTGCATGGTGCATTAAGCAAACCAATATGACCAGTATCAGCTGGAGAGGTGTCCCAGATATGTCCAAATGCATGCCAGAAATCATCACCAAATAACTCTATTTCTTTGTTATTGTGTATTTTTAAAAACTGAAGTGGAGCAAATTATATGCCATGCTTATATGATTAGTCAAAATGAACCCCAAAATTATATAAAATTATAATTTAGCAAAGGATTAAGTCAGTTGTTGATACTGCTTGGCTAATTAGAATGCATTTTCTAATGCAAAATTATATACAATTATATATAATATTATATACAATTATATACAATTGTAATACACAAATAAAATTTTAAAAATTAAACCTTAAACTTGAGAGTACAAACATGTTGCTATCAATTTCACATTTGATCATTTTACTCACAAGAACTAATAGTAAGAGATGTCAGTAATATGTATCAAAGGTTTCTATGATCCATCTCATCATGTAATTTGATTTTATAGACGATGATATGAACCCCTAGAGGTGCTAAGTATCTGGTCCAAGGCCAGAGAGTTATTAGCTGTTAGAACTAAACTCAAGCCCATACTGTAAAATGCCAGAGCACATATAGTTAATGGCTACCTAGGTTCATGAAGACAGAAATCTGGAAACAACAGATGATATATCAAGAAGTAGTATGAGGGGTTGGGGATGTGGCTCAAGTGGTAGTGCGCTCGCCTGGCATGCGTGCGGCCCAGGTTCGATCCTCAGCACAAACAAAGATGTTGTGTCTGCCGAAAACTAAAAAATAAATATTGAAAATTCTCTCTCTCTCTCTCTCTTTAAAAAAAAAGTAGTATGACTGCAGTCATGAATGAATTTCTTTATAGTTGCAATTATAAACTGTTGTCAGTTATCAAATGAAATTGCTAACTTAACCCTACTATTTCATTACTATCCTTAATTATGATAGGCTCTTTACACATGATTTCATTGGCCAGGCCAGATCATAATTTGTTCACCTATCTATTTCTCCTAAATCTTAAGCTCCTGAAATATAGAGATATTTGTTTGTTTGTTTTTTTCTTGTATCTCCAGTAACTGGCCCAGTCTTAGAAGCATAGTCAGAAGCAGAGCCTTAGATATTGAATATGTTTTATAACTTCTACACAGGAGAACAAACAAGATGACCTTTGATTATCTCCCAACTTCGTGACTAATTAACATAGGTGTTTACTAGAAAACTCAGTGCTCCTGATAGCTATTTAAACACTAAGTTTATAATAGTTTATTAAAACACTAAGTCTTGCTGGAGTAATACAGTTCAGGTTTAAAGGAAAAATTAGGAGTAAGTTTTAATATACCTGCAAAATGACCAGTCTTCAGAATGATAAATAGCTGTTCCTATACATTGATAGGGCTCTGTGTTGGCAAAATTAAATACCAATATTAAAATAGCAATGATAGTATTAGTGCTCCAGGTAAAGAGTGGGTCTCTCAATGTTCAAATGCCATGGGGTCCTTGACAGCAATGATTGAGTAAAACATGGCAAATGAGCCCTTTACATGGTATGTATTTAAAAAAAAAGGAAGAAAAAGAAAAAAAATAAACAAAAATATGAAAAACAAAACTATAGACAAAACCAAAAATGTGCTACTAGATTTTGTAAACCATTTGCTTTAGTTCCTCCTACTTAAAATTGGGGATATGAAAGCAACTTTATAAGATTTTTGTTAGGATGAAATGAATTAGGACATGTTAAATACTTAAAACCATGTCTAGCACACATTACATAATTTATTTAACTTCATGTAATTTACTTATTTCAAAAAGTATGAGTGTTACTTCCCCTAGATTTGCTTTGGAAATACATAAAGATTACTAGTATAACTAGCGACATTTTTGCCTCAAAATGTGTTCTCCAAATATAGTGTTATGTCTGACTTCAATGAAGGAGGAGGCTGAGGAATCTACTGTCTAGAGGCAGTGTTCCTATTTATGTTAAGTAATCCAAACCTCAAGCTCTTCTCAAAAAATGGAGCTAGAGAACTTTCCAAACTTATTCGGATTACCATAGCTTGTCATAGGCTGAGTTCAGACCAAATACAGGTCTCACTGATTCAGAAAAACTGCTTCAGAGTGATGCTTTCCATTCTGAGGGTTGGAGAGATTTGGGGACACTGGAAATATTATAAGAGGTTCCTTAATTTACATGTGCAGAAAGTACAGTCTATAAAAAGAAGTGTTGCTATGTATCCTTTAGAATGAAAACAAATTTAATATTTTAATAAACTTATAGTCTCTTGTTATTAGTGTCTCAACCAACAGATGATAACAAGGAAATGATCATTGTGCCGGGAATCCATGGAATGTGTCACTTTAACCCTTTAAAGCTCTGATGTAGATCTTCCCCTAAGACATGGAAGGGGATGACCCAACCAAGGAAAAGTGAATCCCAGTACAGCTATCATCTGACACCATGAATTTTTATTTTATTGAATGAATGAATGAATGAATGAACAAAAGAATTAATACAGATAAAAACACACACACACACACACAAAACAAACAAACACACACACACACACACACACACACACACCAAAGAACCATATGCTTGTTTTCCGGGGGCCAATCTAAGAATAGGAGCACTCATTAATAAGGGAACTATAATGTCTCTTGTTCTTCCCTGAATGTCTGGAATGGCTTTGCTTATAAATGTCAATTGCAAGAATGTTTGAATTGGTCTTGCTTTATGAAAACCTTTGGATGATTAAGTGAGTTTGGCCAATGCTACACTCTGCAATGACCATTTGGAGACTTATCAGGCACACAAGCAAATCACAGGCCCTGAGAAAGCCACAGTAATAAAACTCAGATATACCCTAGTCTGTTGGATCACAGAAGCCATAATATCTTTTAGCCTCTTGCAGAACTAGGTGCTTAAGGAAAATCCCTTGGGAAATAATCTTTTACCTTATTCTTATTCATCAAAGTTTCAATTCAGGTAAATAATAAATGTTTTTATCTTATTCAAAATATAAAAGGACAGTGGAGGCCTTTTCTCAAAGGAAAAGCATGATTTCTGAAATCGGCCTTCGAATCCCAAAAAGTACAAAGTCATGACCCCTGCCTTTTGTAACAAGAGCTCAGGAAAATACAAGGAGCAGCATTCCTCTTACCAACTGCTCTTTCCATGAGTGTCCAGTTTCATGCCAAATTCAGCTTCCCCAGGGGGAAGATGTCTCTGGGTATTATTAACAGGTGTCACAGCTAAGTCAACTCCAAGGTTGCTAGGGGGCAAATAATAACTTTATAGTTAGTGGAAGCAAACAAACAAAATAGCCAGTCCTGGGAAAGTCTATTGCTCAGTACAGTCACTAATAGTGCCACAAGCTTCCTATATGAGATCTCTCTTCTGACAGGTGTCAATCTTGGAAAACCCTGCAGCTGGTGCTACTGAATGGGAATAGAGAGCCTTTGAGGCCTTGTCATTATCTTCTGGAATGGTGGAGTACAAGAAGCTCTTTCTAGAGGGAGATTAGAGTTCCTCCTTCCAAATCTCTTTCAGAAAATATATCCAGGAATTTAGCCTGATCCCAGGATTTGCTAGGAACATAAGAGGCTGAAAGAAAGCCAGAGTTGATATTCTCTGGTCTTACTACAAACCATCAAACTTTTGCTCACTGGAAATCATGCGCTGGGAAATGTACCAGGTCCTTTTGGACAGAAAATAAGGAGTGTAAAGGCTTGCTCCTTTGCCCTTTGGTGACCTTACACACTGTTTTGGTAAGAGAAAATAGATGCACTTTATAAATTATCATGCAAAGCGATTCATCATTAGCATGAGGTAGAATGGAATGGGTTTTAATACTGGAGGAGCACAGTATAGGTGCAGAGAATGGATTTAAGCCCAAATTGGGAGGAAGCCATATGTCAGCCAGTTCAGGAGAAGTGGGATGAATCTGGCAGAAGAAAAATTAGAGGGAAAGTTTAATATGAAGATGGATATTGGAGGCTGAGTTAAACAAAATGCTAAAAGAGTACAATATAAGCATTAGTATTTCTTAAAGAAAGAAGCAAGCCAGCCTCAGGTACCTAATATACACCCTCTTCTAAAAATATAATCTCAGTGTTTTCACTCATTCCCAACTGAGACAGGGTATATTAAGGATCCTTTTCCCAGGTCCCATCCCATCTTGATTGGCAGAGCTGATCTTCTTTTTCTGAAGATTGCCCAACATCCTATGAAGCATGTGTAGAGATCTAAGTTTGACCTATAGTAACCTAAAAAGGGAAAGCACATTTAATATCACGGGTTGGTCAATACACCGCCAGGCTAGTTTCCTGCTCAGAAGGGGCAAGCCACTGGAGAAGAAGAAAGTCTGAAATAATTAGTAAAGAAATAAGAGACAGAGACAGAAATTAGATTTAAAGGGGAAATGGAGCACCTGCTAGGTCTTCTAGTCCACATAGGAGCTGGAACTGAACAACTAGAAAATGGCTTTGGTTCTTTATTTAAGGGAGAGTACATCAAAGGCAGGGATAAGGTTTCAGAGGGAGGAGTCTTGCTGCAAACAGGTTGATTGGCATCTTGGCAAGCCACACCCATCTCTGAGAGGATGTGTGGCTGCACACCTCCATTGGATCACCACATCTCCAGGGCAGGGCTGAACCTGACAGAGCTAAGAAGGAAGTCACATGTAGAAGGGGGTCTCAAACCAGCAGGAGTGCTGCTGGGAGTTCCCAGATACCAGACTTTCCTACCCAATGGCTTCCACGTGAATTTGGTTCATGCACAGTTCACAGATAGCTCCCAGCAGTTTAAGACCCTTTACATATTACTTGTATCTTGGGCATCTAATGTAAAACCTTGGAATGAGCATTTGGTACGTGGGCAGTAGACATTGGGGCAGGGCACAGGAACCTGGTGATGTGGCTCAGTGGTTAAGCACCCCTGGGTTCAATCCCTGGTACAAAAAAAAAAAGAAAGAAAGAAAGAAAGAAAAAGAAAAAGAAAAAAGAAAGAAAGAAAGAAAAGGAAAAATATTAAGTCAGTCATATAATTTCTTGACTATATAGTTTCCACGGCACTTGCTTTGTGTCATGTGCCCATTCTTGTACCAAAGATAAGAGACCTGTATCATGTTCTACTAAGGCACTGAAGGGTGGAAAAATCTCACCAGTCCCTTGAAGCATTTGACCTAAAACTATAAAAAAGCTACTTCTTAACAATAAAAGGAAAACTTGATGAATGTCAACAGGAAATTAGTAAACAGATGTTTAAATGGGAAGAAATAATAGCCCTGCACTACGGTTTCATTTGTGCCTAGCATTTCTCAGTCTTACAATCACTCTTCCTTCTATAGATACTGAACTAAGAACAATAACATCCTTCCAAACACCACACTGACATCTCCCATCCACTGCCCCACGACAAATCACTCAGTCATACTTTAGACAGTAATTGAAGATGCCAAGAAGAAACATGGTAGAAGTATATGTTCGTCAGATCAACTGACCAAGAATCAAATTGCTTTGGACTCAAGATTCTGAGCTGTGTTTAAGCTGCAACTCAACCGATGCCTTGTTTTCATGTCTTCTTAGGTAGAGCAGTTGAGGGCCCTAACGCTGAGCATATTAAATCCCCTGTTGACTTCACGCTTTGCTATCCCAGGTGTCTTGCCTTCCTTTGATCCTGAAGATCTCAAGATGAAAGGCTATGCAGTTTATCACTGAGTAGTCATGTGAGTAGAGTAAGTACCTTTCTTCACTGATCCTCCCATACTTAGAATACTATTTATCGGAGAAGAAGCCCTCACGGGTAGTTTTTGGGTGAGTTTATAATACAAGACTTGATTTAGGAATTTCAATCATTTGGCAGGGTACATGTGGTTTCAGGAGGTGAGGGATGATAAGAAATGATTAGTTTTAAGTCTGTGTTTTTACATCTCAGAATTTCTTATCACAATTAAAAAAAAATGTGTCTTGATTGAACTGTATATTGATCCACAAAGCAAGCTGATATACATGTTCTCTGGTCTCTGGAAATTTTGAAGCTATTGTAGGCAAAACTGGCTGAAAACAGGCAAACAAGTAATTATAGAGATCAATGGCAGAAATTTGTGTTGTTCACGAGCCCTGAATGAATGTAAATATGATAAAGGATGACAGGTAGCAAGGGCGTTAAGCTGTGGCAATGGAAATATAAATTATATGTCTAAGCAGGGTAGGTTTGGATAAAATTCAAAATCGTAGCTCACGTGAAAGTGTCAATTCATTTAAAGAAAGTAAAAGAGCATGAATCCTTTCCAATTAACCAAAGCAGGGACAGACAAGTTAATTTTTAAACATTTTCCTGGTACTGAAAAAAGCAAGAAAAATAAAGCAAAGACAGTCCAGAGTCCTACTGGCCAACTAAAGGTACTTGGGATCCTTCTAATAAGAGAGCAGCTTCTGTCTGCTTCAGGGTTACTGGAAATCTGGACTTGCTTTTCACAGACAGCAGAGGGGAAGACAGGAATGATCTACAACTTTATCAAATAACTGAAAAGTGTGAATAGGACAAATTCTCCAAGGTGGAACTACTTGAAATTCAAAACCATAAAGAGTATCTATCTGTGACCTATAATCCTGTCATAAGGCCTGTTAAGAATCACAAGCAGTGCTTGTCAAGAAAGGGAATCCCACTGTGCTTTCCACACTGGGCTTTTGTCCTGAGTGGGGTCATTTTAAACTAATACATATCTATTTGCTCAAAATACATTTGCTGGTAATCTACTAATTATGAAACTCCTTGCTAGGATTGCAGATTTGGAGGCAAAACTTAACCTCATCTTTTGGTTGCATGAGTGCCAGTGTACCTTATGTTAGAGTATTCCTCAGATAACAATGATAAACTCTGGGCAAAATATCAAATGTAACTTGAAGATTGAACAACAGTAGACATAAACTAGAAAGCATTTAATACTTCCAAAGAGTGAAGTCCACTGGAAGAGCTCCATCTCTATGAGGTCATTCTCCTATAGGATCCTCTTAGTGCTTAGTGAAGAGAACTTTAATCCCATGCAAAAATAAACGGTCTAACACACCATTTCAGATAGCATGATTATGTGTAGCAAGTTAAATGAAACAAGCTCGTCAAAACACCCACAGTTTTTACATGCCTCCTCCTATAAAATAGTGAGCTATAATCATATAATAAAAAAATGGTAATATGCTAGAAAAAATACAGTCTTAATTTAATTTAATTATCAGAGGATGAAATGTGGCTGCCTAACTAAAAACTGATAAGAAGAAATCCTGAAAGGACAGAATCACAGTGGTGCCAAGCCCATGTTCCAACTATAATGTCAAATTCTAGGTAGAACCTTGAACTGTTCAAAGGTGGGGGACACTTCCAAGTGCTCTATGGGAAATACCAGATGAAAAACTGAATAAACAGATTTCAGCTGCTATCAACCACCACAGGAAGCAAGTATAATTTGTGTTCTGCTAACTTATACTGTTTTGGTAAACACCTCTTAGAATTTTTTATAATAAAATACAAAATAAAGGTTAATTAGGTGATTGGTAATTTAAATTCCTGAAAAGAAATATGCACGTACACCCACACAACATTCCTGTTACCGCCACCATCACACAGAGCAGAACAATATAATTCAGAGTCTCTCCAACACACCAAACATCCAGTACACAATCAAAATTACTAGGCAGGTAAAGAAGCAGAAAATGAAAACCCACTGGGAACAAAAGTCATTCAAAATGGACCTTGGTATTACCCAGATTTTAGAATGATCACTTAAGAACTTAAAGACACTTATAAATGTGCTTCAGGCATTAAAAGAATCATAAGGAATGCCATTTAATCAAAGAAATGGAAATATAAAAAGAGGGAAATGGAAAGTCTAAGATGAAAAAATACATTATCTACAATGATTAAAAATGGATTTAGAGGCAGAGTGGAGATTAAGAAAGTAACATAGTGAATGTCAAAAAAAGAGAGATTAGTGAGTAACTGAGAGAAAAGAATGGGAGGGGGGGACAGTGAACCCAGGACTTTTAGGACATTATGAAGAGTCCTAAAATATGGGAGATATCTAAAGAGACAAATAAATGGGGAAAATGGATTTTCAGAAACAATGACAAAAAATTTTCACATTTATTTGAATATGTCAAGTTGGAAATCTAAGAAGCTTAGTAAAGTTCAAATAAAATAAATATAATGAGAAGTACTCCTTAGTATATAACCATCGAATTTATAAAAACCTAAATCACCCAGTGGCTCAGACTGAAGAAGAATAATCACAACTTCAAAGCCAGCCTCAGCAAGCCTGTCACAAAATAAAAAACAAAAAGGGCTGGGGATGGGGCTCATTGGTTGAGCACCCCTGGGTTCAATCGATAGCGTATGTGTATATGTACAAAAACAAAACAAAAACATGGAACAAAAAATTTTTGTGAGTTGCCACAAGAGAAAAAAAAACAATACTTATTACATACAGGTAAACCAATATGAGAGTTAAGCAGCTTCTTATAAATAGTGAAAGAAATAAGACAATGAAACAGAATGTTTTTAATGTAAAACCATCAACCCAGGACTCTCTGTGTAGAAAAAAAAAATAATTCAAAAATAGGAACAAAAGCCCAGCACATGGTGCCCACCTGTAATCCCAGAGACTGGGGAGGCTGAAGCAGGAGGATCTCGAATTCAAAGCCAGCCTCAGTAAGACCTAAGGTGGTAAGCAACTCAGTGAGACCTTGTTTCTAAATAAGATACAAAATAGGGCTGGGGAAGTGGCTCAGTAGTCGAGTGTCCTTGAGTTCAACCCCTGGTACCAAAAAAAAAAAAAGGAACAAAACAAAACTTTAAGACAAATTCAAGTTAAAAGAACCCATCACCAGCACACTTGCGTGCAATAAACACTAAAGAAAATTCTTCAGGGTAAAGAGGAATGACAGAAAGTGAAACGTAGATATCGGTTAAGAAAAGAAAAAGGAAAGCATCAGAAATGCTAAATAAGGGCTGGGGATGTGGCTCAAGCAGTAACATGCTCACCTGGCATGCGTGGGGCGCTGGGTTCGATCCTCAGCACCACATAAAAATAAAATAAAGATGTTGTGTCCACCAAAAACTAAAAAATAAATATTAAAAAAATCCCTCTCTCTCTCTCTCTTTAAAGAAAAAAGAAATGCTAAATAAATATAAATATAGGATGATTTAGCATTTTTTCTTAGAAATTCAAATGATAATAAAAGCAAAAAGTATATAACATTTATTTTGTGAGACATCATGTATGTAAATGTAATATATATGATAAAAATAGCACACAAGATGGGGACTATAAAGAATTAAAATCCACCGTTTAATGAGACTCAATCTTGTTTTAAATCTAAATGAACAGTAAAATATTGCATCATTTCTGATGCTTCCTTTTTTCTTCCCTATATCTATATTTTATCTTATATCATATTGTAATTACTATTGAGACCACTTAATGTTCATATGAAAAAAGTGAAACAATTAGTATAAGGATTATGTAGAATACTGAAAACTAATTAATCAAAAAAAGGAAGAGAAATATGTAAACTGAGCTATACCCCTAGCCTTATGTTATGATCTCTAAGTTGATAGCTTCTTTGTCTGTCTTTGTTGTTGTTTTCAGGTTGTTTTTTTTTTTAATTCAGCATTTTTAAAGTATCAATCCACTTGAGACTGCACAGATTCAGATGAGAATACTTTGCTTGTCTTACAAGTACTCCTCTGTACATAATATATTCTTGGTCTTCTCTTTAAGATTTGCTGTTTACCAGTGGTTTATAGTACTTGGATTGTTGTGAATTGTTCTTTGTGTTTTACTTAAGGTCCAATGAGCTCTTTGGACCAGTGAGTTTATTATAGTTTTCATCAACTTTGGAAAAAAAAAATGTTAGCCATTATTTCTGGAAACTCACTTTTTTTTTCTTTAATGTTTATTCCTGGACTTCAATTTTGTGTATGTTGGGTCACTGGATATTGGCCCACAGCTCACTGCTACTGCTATTTATCAGACTTTTCAAACCCTCTGCACCTCATATACATAATCAGTATTGCTATGTTTTTGCTCTCAAACTTTCATCTGCAGCATCTAATCTACTATTATTTCTTTCAGTGTTCTCTTCATTGCAGATATTTTTTTTCATATATAGAATTTTCATTTTCATTCTTTTAAAAAATTCTTCATTTTGTTTAATATATGTTTTCCTTTTATCTGTGTACATATTTGTAATGTTTATAATAAATTCTCTAAGGACCTTGCCTATTAATTACATGATGTTTATTAGGGATCTATTTCTTTATTTCCCACATATAGGCAGTATTTTCTTCTTTTTTTGTCTGTCTGGATAACTCTGGTAGATGCCAGATGTAAACTTTTTTGATTTTGGCTGCTGATTATATTCTCTTTCTTCAAAGACTATTGGATATTTTTCTTATACAAACTAAGTGATCTGAAGATTACAATAACCTCTTGGTATTTGATTATATATTCTGTTGTAGTAGATCCAGAAAAGCTTTTACTCGTTGAAAAATCTAGCTCAGACTACCAAAGATTGTCCCTCCTAGGGAAACTACCTCTTATGGATTGAATTGTGCTCCATAAAAAGAAAAAAAAAAAAGATAGTTTCAAGTTCTAAACCCTTTAGGGTTTAGCAGAAACAGTTAGCAAATTAGACTTCACTTCTAATCCAGTGAAGTCATACTGGATTAGAGTGGGCCATTAATCCAATAGGACTGATAAACTTATGAGAAAAGGAGAAGAGACACAAGGGGGTGACCATGAGATAATGAAGTGAGAAATTAGGCAGATGTATCCATGAAATGAGGCATCCCACAGACGGAGCAGGCACCAGACTCCAGGAGAGGTAAGGAAAGATCCTCTCCTAGAGATTGTAAAGGAAACATGCCCTAACTTCTAGCCTCCAGAAGCATGGGACAAGACGGTTGGACAATGATGTCCAACATGTTGTTTGACAACAACAATTTCTGTTTATTTGTGCCATCTCAATTGTGGCACTTTGTGACAACAGCCCTAGGAAATGAATCTACTGTCATTGTTCTATTCTGTCTGTGTGGACATCAAGAATCATTTTCCCTACTGTTTTCCTAGTGGAGATTCATTATTTAATTTTAATTTTACTTACTGGACTCCCCTGTCTTTTCATCTTTGTTAGCCTAACTAAAATTTGCCAATTTAATCTATTTTTTTCTAGAAACCCACTTTGGGTTCACTGATTTTCTCTACTTTCTTTTCAGTCTCAATTTCTCATATTTCTGCTCTAATATTTATCTTGATTTAAGTTTCCCGAGTGTCACAGATCATAATGAAGGCAGGAAGAAATGTGTGAATACATAAAATGCTGTGTGTTTTCTGTCATATGAGTGAAGATATCATCTCATAATAATCAAGTATTCTGGGTGAGGTTTTATGCATAGTATTCTAATGCTCTGAATACATCCTTCAAGGTAACCAAGAGGTAATGTTCATTTATCATTTGAAGAAATAGCCACACTGAAAACTGGAGGTTAATTTTTATGTCCAAGGTCATGCAACTAGTCAAGAGTAGAAGCAACAGGGGCTGGGGTGTAGCTCAGTGGTAGAGTACTTGCCTGGCATGTGTGAGGCAGTGGATTTGATCTTCAGCACTGCATAAAAATAAATAAATAAAATAAAGGTATTGTGTCCATCCACAACTAAAAAATGCATGTTCAGGTCCCTGAATTTGATCTTTAGGGTGCGTGAACTCATACACTCACACACACACACACACACACACACACACACACAGAAGAAAGAGAAAAAAGAATTTCTTTGCATATAAAATTGATTCTTCAGTACTTCCTAGGAAATACACTATGGAATATTACTATTTTCTTTGTGTAGACAAAGTACCAAGGTGACTACCCAGATACCAATCATGTTTACTATAGCAGAAGCCAAAAACATATGCCATATGCAGATGCTGCAAAAATTGAATGAGCATTTGAAAACATATAGGTAAAATCCACAGAATAATCCCTTTATGTATAGTGAAGATATAGAAATTCTTGGTGGGACAGCTGGTAAGTGAGGAGAGATTTTCAAGGATTTAGATAGAGGGACAAATTATAATTCCTCTCTTCTTAGGGAGATCACTAATCACTACGTATGTCAGACCTTTTCATGTCACACACACAGTGCAATTGTGTAAATAATTATACAATTCCTATTCTAAAATAATGATTCTGCAAATAATGAGGCTGAAATAGACAGCATTATAAATAATATCACATAAGTGGAACAATTGTTACATTCTAATTAAACCCAATAATTAGATTCTACTTAGGCAGTGGAAAATTTACCATGTATTCATTAGTCAAAAAATCATCTGATATGTATTACTTATTGCTAATAATGCAATCGTGCCACTGTGGTTGTTGTAGGATTAATTTGTTCTTCTGCATAGCCTCTACAGCAATGACCATTAGCACTGCTTTTGCAGACACATAAATTAAAGAGACTCATACAGAAATGAAAAAACTCACTTCCCTTTCCCTTTGTATAAATTTTACATTTGGCTTTGGACCTGTTTTACTCCCGGGCTCTCCAATGTATCTGTGATTGTCTATTTCCTGGGATCACTTCGGATACCAGTTTCTGTAATCAGGGTCCAATCAAGGCAGAGACCACAACCCAATTATTTTAACATGCAGATATAAGTAAGGATGCACCTGCTACTAAATAACTGAGACAGGGGAAAAAAAGAAGCAATGAAATATTTTGGCAGTCACAACTGCAGGAACCAACTATCACCCAGAGACCTGGGCAAACAAGAAAGAGTTTGGACATTTAATTTCTTAGAATTTTATAGCAGAGGTCTCTGGAGCTCCAACTCTCCAACCCAGACTGCTGAGCAAAATGCACCACTCAGCTTGTATTGACTTCTCTGAGCTGAAAAGATGAGTCCCATCAGGTTGTAGCCCAGACCCTGAGGATGGGACTCTAGTTCATGCAGAGAGATGCAGGAGAAAGCTGAATCTGCAAATTTGTAAGAAACGTGATTTGGATTTGACATGCTGCTGGGAAAATGAACTTACCCACTACTGGAGTGGAGGAGCAAGGCTAGAGTGAGGCAGGGAGGAGAAGCAAGGTTGACAGGAGTGTGCTGCAGGGGGTAGGGAACAGACACAGATGCTGTTGGAAGTGAGCAAGAAGCAGACAAGAAATTAAAAGAGCCCTTCTTTTTCTTTCCCTCTTGGACATCTTCTAAGACACCCCAAAAGCCATGACCTTACAGGAAAGGCAGAAACGTGGTTTTCAAACTTCCAACCTAGGCATCATAAAGCCGAGAGCAGGAGAAAGCGTTTGGAGCTGCAGGGCTGTAGCTTAATAACTTGCACACCCTCCTTGACATTTTCATTTTCCACTTGATCGAGAAGACCTTAAAGGCAGCGACATTTCTTATTCATTCCTACTTCCTAAGTATCTAGCCTGGTGTCAAATTCAAAGTGGCACTCAATTTTTTTTCTTCCATTAAAAAAAAAAGAAAGATTAAAACATGCATTATGAGAAAGAAACAGAGACAGGAAGGCAGAGACAAGAGAAGAAGTCTGTACTATATGCTATACTCTTGATTTCAGTGATTAAATAGTGAACAACAACAAAAGAAAGATCCTGCTTTTCTGAAGCTGCTATACTCGTAGGTACTAGATGAAGAGACACTGGATATGGCCCATTTCTCCTCTCCAGAATATTTTTCTCATGGGCCACATTGTCCTGGCTTCCTGCCACCTCTTTGTGTCTTCTTGCCTCTTTGCTGGCTTCACTGTCTACCTCCACTCTAGATGGTTGTATTCCCCTAGTACCAGTCCTTATGTGTCTGCTCTTTCCCTTCTCTGATCCACCCCCACTCAGATCTCATCAATTCCTAGATTGGATAGTAATGCATATTGTCCTAACTCAAATCCTTTGATTGCCTGCAAGAAATGTCCATTAGCATAGTCTCTGGTAACATCAAGCTCAACATACATAATAAAAGCTCATCTTGTCTCCTTTAGAGAGCCCTCATACATAGAATGGGTAAACTTGGGGGTCAAACAATTCCAATTGATATGATTTCGTATATGTGTATGTCTGTCTAACTATATATATGTATGTTTATATATATGAACAAATGCATTTTCCACTATGAGATGTGACCCCCAAATACTCAAAAATCTAGATTAGATGAGCTCCAAATTCTAAGAACTTAAAAATGTTTTAAAATTCCTTATTCTCACAGAAAGATAAACAAATATAGGTAAAATTATCTTACATGTTGGGTTTGTAAGCTTTCTGTTAATATAACAAATACCTAAGATAATCAGCTTATAAAGAGAAAAGGTTTATTTTGGCTCATAGTTACGGTGATTCCAGTTCATGATTGTCAGGCCACCCACTAGGCCTCACCTTGTAAGTTTTTCACTACTTCCCAACAGCACCAGGGTAGGAAACACGTCTTTAACATATGGGCCTTTGCAAGACATTCCAGATACAAATTATAGTACTGTATTATGTATTTATGTATGATTTGCACATTGTTGCTATGGCTCAATTTATTGCTTCCTAAAGAACCTTTTATCCTACAAAACTGGACAGCACAATAGCAAGAATTATAGGAAAAATTTAAAAAAAAATTAGTGCATATCACTCAAACCCTATATAAATTTGTAACAAGAGCAATCATAATTTGTACTTTGTTGATAACTTGGGTGTCCTAAACAAGGTACTTTGGAGTATTTTTTTTATTTGGGGGGGGTACCAGGGAATAAACTTGGGACACCTGACCACTAAGCCACATCTCCAGCCCTATTTTATATTTTTATTTAGAGACTTTTGCTGAGACCATCTTTGACCTCTTGATACTCCTTCCTCAGCCTGCTAGGATTACAGGTATGCACCACCAAACCTGGCAGTTTGGAGTAAGAGAACCAGATGCAGGCATATTTTTAATGCCTTTACCTTTCCCTAAAGCCTTTTAGCCCTAAAATAGAACTGAAGCATTTCTATGCAACAGAGAAGCTTGTAATTTTTTCCCTTTTATAATGAAGTTTTAAATTCCATTGCGATTATTCTGTCTCTCTTTGTCTAAGAAAACAAATCAAATATGAAAAAAACCTACTTCCATACCAAAGTATCATTACAGCTACCTAGCTACAGAACCAGCTTGTTTTAGCTTAAGTCTATAGTCATGGCATAATTATTAATAGTACCATTTTCTACCTCTGACATATCTGGGTTTGCACAACAAATTATATGGTCATAATAATTATTTTGCTATTTAGCAAACTATTGTAGCAGAGCAGACTGAAACACTTGGATGTTATAATAAGTTAAAAACATTAAGTGTATGTTGATAGGACCAAAAAGGAAAGTAAATATAAAATATTTTAGGGCTAGCCTCTATGGAGAAGAGACATTTAAGATGCACTGGGTGCAAGAATCAGCAGAGAATGCATGGCCAGTGAACAAGGAAGTGGAGGAAACAGCATATGCAAAGGACCTGTGGTGAGACAGAGGCAGGCAGGTTTAAGGAATTGAAAAGAGGCTGGTATGGCTGGAGTATAGAGAAAGAGGAGTGTAGGGTGGCATTCTGAACTTGAGAAGCTTTAGGATAGAATGTTGGGAAATACAAATTGCAGAGCTTACCAATGAACTAAAATACTGCTGATGGAGAAAAAGGAAACAAGGATGATTTCTAGGTTTCTAAAAGAAATCCAGGAAATGACGATTCAATTTTTGTCTCTCTCTCTCTCTTGAGATCACTTCTCTGAGGACCTCGGTTACCTTGTCTACTAAGCATAGATAAACCGTACCATGTCTAAGCACCCTGCCACTTTTAACATTCTGTACTTCTAAATTGCATCTGTAAGCACTTACTTCATATGGATTAGAGTATATCCCTTCTCACATATTTGTCCCTTCCAAGGAGTAAATAAAACATTTTTTTCTCAACAAGCAAACATACCTTTCTGTAAATTTCTCAGTGTAATTCCTTCAGGTTTCTCTCTGGGGTGATGCATTTCTTCTCCTTCCCCTTTAACTCCAATCTTACTTCTTTCCCCTTTCAGACTTGATAGGGCTCTCCATAGTTGGGAATGAAGATTGTCATAGATATTCCAAAATCAATTGGCCATTTACCCCTGTAAAAAATAACAGAAAGAAAGTGTTAGCTTGCAAACTACAACTCAGCCTAAGGTCACCTCCCACTCATTCTACTGCTGGTTAATCTCCTTGGACTAATTTGATAAAACACATTTGATTTACTTTGCATAGACAAGCATTGCTTCTATTGGCACTCAAAGATACTGGAAGAGCTCCCAAAACACAGAGAAATGTGTCCATTCATTTAACAGAAATCTATTCCCTGCAAAAACAAACAAACAAACAACAACAACAAAAAAATGTTCTTATTTCTCTAGTGTATTCTTGTCCGGTACCTTGAGAATTCACAAAGTAAAACATAAGGGGATGTATTTTTGTACACATATACATAAACAAGTATATATCCCACTGTTTTTCAAGGTTTGATATTAAAGGGCACATATAAAACATACAGTGGTGCTGTTGAGGTAGTCCAGCCTCAGAAGAGAGGGGCTGACCACTGAATATAAACACCTTAAGTTTCAGTCTTCTGGATTTTCCCAGAGGAAATGCTCATGTTATAAAAGGACACTGTGTGGATTAAGAATAGACATTTTCATTGTATTAGCACATGTTGATAGGACTGAAAGGAAGCCCTATATCTTAAATTCAAAGGATGGTGTTAATTCCTTACCAAAAAAAAAAAAAAAAAAAAAGAATTGATGCCTTATAAAAATATAGATTCCTGAGCACCATGACAGAATCACTGAATCAGAATCTCCAGATCTGGGGCCAGGTGCAAGACTCTCAATGTTTTACATGTATAGGACTCATCTGAGGATCTTGTTTAAAATGATGTTTATGCAAGCCTGTAATCCCAGCAGCTAGGGAGGCTGAGACAGGAAGATCTCAAGTTCAAAGCCAGCCTCAGCAGCTTAGCTGGGCCCTAAGCAAAAGCAACACAGTAAGACTCTGTCTCAAAATAAAATTAGTGTTTAAAAAAGGGTTGGGGAAGCTGGTGCAGTGGCACACGGCTGTAATCACAGCAGCTCAGGAGGCTGAGGCAAGAGGATTGTGAGTTCAAAGCCTGCCTCAGCAAAAGCAAGGCGCTAAGCAACTCAGTGAGATCCTGTCTCTAAATGAGATGCAAAATAGGGCTGGGGATATGGCTCAGTGGTCAAGTGTCCCTGGGTTCAATCCCCAGCACAAAAAAAAAAAAAAAAAATGTTGGGGAAGTTGCTCAGTGGTTAAGCACCCCTGGGTTCAATCCTGGGTACTAAAGAAGAATACATTTTATGAGGCATGGGATTGTGCATGAGTTTATGTCTTCCCAAAGCTCCCACATGATGACATGCTTCTGGTCCATAGACCATACTTGGAGGAACCAGATTCCAAAGTCTGCACACTACTACATAATCTAGAATAAGTACTCTGCCATTGGCAGATTCCTCCCAACAGCTCCACTGTAGTACTAACTGGCTTCCTACCATAGCACAGAGAAACTACACACCGGGGAATGCCTCAGCTAATAGAGCTCATTAGAAAAGGGCTTAAAAAGCAGTATCATCATTTTTACAATTTGAAAATGACTTTTCAGTTTACCTGCTTAATACATCACACATAGAAAGCCCAGGGAGGCATCACGCACCTGAGGTCTCTTTGATGCCCAATTTATTTCCTTGGCAATGCTCATCGGGCACTGCCTGTATCACCTCTCTTCCCATCACAACAAAGTGGGGAAAAAACTGTCAATAAGCCTTTGTAGACAGTGATCAAGGGCAAGTCGGCTTCTCAACAGCGATTCTCAGCTTTTCATCACGGATTATCCATCAACAAAGTTAATGCGCGCCTTAAAAGACAGCCTCCTGTGTGAACATCACTGGGGATAACAAGGGGGCCTGCAATTTTTGCATTTGTTCTTAATCTCCTTTACTGTGCTTTTTTAACATCTGAAATTGCTGATGCCCACACTTACACAGTTTTTAAGGGGAATCCTTTCATCTGAGCCGGCTCACCAACTCCTACATGTGCTGATCTTTCACATCCCACAAACAGAAATGGCCAAGAAATAAAGGTAGGATCTAAAATGAATTGATCGCTAATTAACATGCACAATATTTGTATGCTTATCTGGTGTAATCGTCATGTTAATACTCTGGGTATGTTTTATTGTTTTCATTTACAAATATAAAGAAACTAGGCCAAGAGGCTAAATGGAATCACTCAAGGAAAAAGAAATCAACCTAGGCTGGCTACCTCATTTCCAAACCCATGCCATTCCCCTAAAACAAGTAACTTTTGTTTTGTTTTGGGTTTTTTTGATACTAAATTTAAATGAAGTGAAGTGATACTGACCACTTGTCAGGAATTTATAGGTAATATTTATATAAAAAGAATTTGAGGGGCTGGGGATGTGGCTCAAGCGGTAGCATCCTCGCCTGGCATGCATGCGGCCCAGGTTCGATCCTCAGCATCACATACAAACAAAGATGTGTCCGCCGAAAACTAAAAAAATAAATATTAAAAAATTCTCTCTCTCTCTCTCTCTCTCTCTTTAAAAAAAATAAAATAAATAAAAAGAATTTGAGCAAAACAGTCTCAAAAGATTTTTTCGAATTCTAATGTTCTATTATTGGGTACATGAATAAAATATTTTATACATTATAAATTGTCAATATTGTATTCCAGTGAATCACAGATAAGCTTAAGTACACTGACACAATCTTTTTTTTTAAAAAAAATTGTTTCTTTTTAGTTATACATGACAGTAGCACTGACACAATCTTAATCAGATAAGTGATTTAAGACAGAATGAAGTAGGCTGGGCACAGTGGCCTACACAGCAACTGGGGATGCTGAGACAGGAGGATCACAAGTTTAAAGCCAGCCTCAGCAACTTAGTGAGAACTTGTCTCAAAATAAAAAATAAAAAGGGTTTAGGATGTGTGGTAAAGCACGCTGTGTTCAAGCCCCAGTACCAAAAAAAAAAAAAAAAAGAAGGAAGGAAGTAAAAATGAAATAGATTTTATTGTAAAACATCAAAGGTAAAGGAGACCTGTGGTTTTGGTAACAATCTAAGAAAACAAACCAAAAAAAACTGGTTTTAATTGGCTGGGAATTGAAGATTGTACAACAATAAAGTATGTTTTATTTAAAAAGTGGAGAGTTCTTTAGGAACATCTAACAAAAGAGCAATGTGTCTTTTATATCAGAGAGAAGGTTGCTAAGCACTGGACTGACTGGGTGTTACTATGAAATGGGCTTAACTAGAGAAGGATCTCTAACTGCCTTTTGCTAGGGCTCTGGAATCAAAATGATGCATTATGGCCATGCTATTTTTTAAGATCCAGACTTGTCAGTACTATCTCAAAGACAAGAAATACAAATTCAAGCATGAGCAGGGAAAAGGCATGTAAGAGAATGGAGCACTGTGGCTCTGGGCAGACCAGAGGAATAGGAGAGTACTGGTCTCCTGCAGAGGAAACCTGACCCATGGGTCACACCATCAATGCCTCAGAAGCAATTATTCAAAGTCAACCTCCACAAGAAAACCAAAACCACAGCAACTATTTCTTCAAAGACTGTCTCATACAATGAATTTACTGAGTAACCAATTACTCAATGTTTGATTCCTTGGAAATTTGTTTATATTTATAAACTTCTAAGGATCAGAGCCATTTGTGTTGCTCATTATGTTTTAAAACCAGTCTTTGAAATTAATATTTTCATATAATTTGGGGAAAAATGAGTTTCTTTTGAGTTTTGATTTTAAGTGCTGTGCATTATCATGGATGTCAAGATTTTAGAACATTAAAGATTTTACTCAAGAGTAAAATAGGCATCTTCTTTTCTAACTCATTTTCAATGGAATCCACTGCATTTTGTACTTTTCTTATTCATGGGTTTGCTTTCTTGAGTTTGACAAAAAGAAAAATGCTAACAACTAATTCATGGGGAATTGGGGTTAAAATATGGGCCAAACAATGAGAATAGTGATAGGTCTTTCAGAGGATTGTTACAAGAATCAATTTAGTGAGAGGGTAATAAATGTATATTCTTCCATTTAGTCATCTGCCCATGAAAAAAAAATAGGATCTAAGGTATTCTTGCTAATAAGAGAAAAGCAAGAAGAAATTGCTTCAATACTAAATTTGCATGACATTTTCTCTTTTACATTTCCACTCTGCACAGGGATGGCCAAGCCTGACAATTCCAAGAAGCAACAGGCACTAAGAATATAAGAAAGAACTCAAATATTAAAATCAGGAGCCATAAACAACATCATTTTGGAGAAATTTTTAAAATCTAGGTAAACATGGAGATCCAGTATCCTCACAGACTGACATTGTTGAACAGTTCTGACCTCCAAATAGAGAAGAATAGAAATGAAGTGTTATGGAAAGATAGTCAACAAAATGGAATATGGGAAAAAGAACAAAAATAAAGTACAAGTGGATTTTACATTGAAATGTTTTAAAAATCCTCTAAAACACTGGGTATGAGATATAGAAAAATATTGCTGATAATATTACTCTAGAGAAGATTTTTTTAAAGCAGCCAATACAGCACACACACACACACACAAAAAGACTGGTAACTTTAACTCCATGCATTAAATATTTCTCTGTGGAGCAATGGACAACATTGCTACTTCCAAAGCAAGTAGCAGCCTGGAAAAAGGTATCTATAATCAGTGCCTCAGAAGAGTGATTATTGTCTGTTATGGTGAAATAACTCAAAATTAATTTTAAAAAGACTAAGAATATAATAGACAAATAAGCAAACAACAAGCATTTTCAAGATGAAGAACACTATTTGCATAATATACAAAGAAATTAAATCTCAGGAGTATAAATTAATCAATTAAACCTCAATAGTAATCCAGGGAAAATACAGACTTTAAAGGGTAACATTTTCTTCCCAGTAGATTGGCAAAAATTTCAAGGAAACTGATAATAGCAATTGCTGAATAAGATGAGAGAATACTGCTCACATAGGTCTTTACAAAATTAATCCTTTAGAGAACATGTTGACAACATCTTCTTTTATTATTTTTTTTTTTTGTATTAGAAATTGAATCCAGGGAGACTTTACCACTGAGCTATATCCCCGTCTTTTTTATTTTTTTAATTTTGAGCCACAGTCTTGCTAAGTTGCTGAGGGTCTCACTATGATGCTGAGCCTGACCTAAAATCTGTGAGGTTATCTCAGCCTCCCCAAGTCTGGAATTATAGAAGTACACTATTGTGAATGGTGGCAATCTTCACTTTACACTTTGCTATCTGTTGCAGAAAAATTCTTCCAAAAATATATATGGAGACATATGCAAAGAAACATATTGTCTGCAATAATATTTGTAACAGAAAAAGTTTGAAAAAAAGATTAATATTCATCTAAGAGAAAAGGCTAATCAAATTGTGGTAATATCTATACAACATCAGACTATACAGCAGCATCTACAAAGAAACTCACTCTACCTATATTGGATACATATTATCCAATACACACATATTATTAAGTCTTTTTTAATTATTTTTCATAATGATATATACTCCATGATATTTTGAACAATTTCTAAATATAACAAAGTATGTGAGCAGTACACGTTGGTCTGTGAAATGTCTATGTGAATCAAAACCTAACAACAAGACAAGAAGGAAACTTTCCAATGTCAACTCTAATATAGTTTAAGTGGGTGAACATTGTACAGTGGCAGATTTGGAGTCAAATGGCATTCTTAAAAATAAAATACAAAATCAAGAAATGGTTTTTTCCCAAGGCATGATCCCACATTCCTGTAATCCTATCAGTTTGGGAGGCTGAGAGAAACTTAATGAGTTTGAGGCTCTAAGCAATTCAGTGAGACCCTGTCTCTAAATAAAATACAAAAAAAAAAAAAAAAAAAGAATGACATGTAGCTCAAGTGGTTAAGAGCCCTTGGATTCAATCCCTGATACCAAAAAAAAAAAAAAAGGAAATAAAAGAAGAAATGGATATGAAAAGGTAACTCTAACACACACAGGTGCACACACATAAATATTCCAAGCAAAATAGAATTCTTTCCATGTAATACATTGCCTCATTTAGTTTGTCAAAAACATGTACTAGGGATATATTATATCCCTCTTATAAAATAAATATGTAACATCTTAGTTATTTGAAAAGAGGCCAAGCCAGGCCTGGTATCTAGGTAAATCCTAAGTTATCAGATACTGTTGGCTTTAACAAAAGACCTTCTTTCAGTATTTTTAGATGTCTTTAATACTCTCGTTTAAATAGTTTTAAATAATGTCTTTAACAATACTTAAACAATATCTTAATATCTTTTGGATGTCACTCAGGAGCAGGTGGAAATGCCTGAAGATCCTTGGGTTGTCATGACTTGGGGCTAGGGGTTGCTACTGGCACCTAGTGTGAAGGGGCCTGGGATACTGCCAAACATCCCACAATGCTCAGAACAGTCCCTCAACAGAGAACCATCTGATGCAAAATGTCAGCAGTGCTGAGGTTGAGAAACATTAGTTTCTTCTAATTTTTAAAACAGGTTTAGTTATATAGCTCATTGCCAGATTTATGAACATATCATTGTGCATACCATCTACACTGTATCTAGCTCTCTTTTTCCTCCTAGCTTCCCACTTAAGATTCTTGTTTTCAGGGTTTCTTTAAACACTGAATTCCTGCAACAACCTGTCAAAACCATTGTTCAACCCATTAAAATGTTGACTGTCTTGGGCTGGGGTTGTGGCTCAGTGGTAAAGTGCTTGCCTAGCATGCATGAGATACTGGGTTTGATTCTCAGCACCACATACAAATAAATAAAATAAAGGTCCATTAACAACTAAAAATATTTTTTTAAAATGTTGACTGTCTTATCATTAGAACTCAATCAATACCCATTCTGAGGAGTTTCTTTCACATCTTGGTATTTTCTACTCAGAAGATAAACTTGAACTCCCCGTCCTCTTGGGGACCACTTGCTCTATTTGCATAGTTGCTCTGAGAAAATTAATTCCGCATGCAAATACATGTTACGCAAGTCCTTGGAAAACTCCAGGCATCCTGATTTTCTGCAGTGCCACATTTGGAAATTGCCCAGCACTGTGCCTCTGCTATTTGAGGAACAGTAGCAGAAGGCAGGCCTGCATTTCTAGGAGAGAACCCTTTAGGCTTCATCAGGGCGAGACATTTCCACATGGATTCTCACTTCCTCCTCTGAGACTACAGCTCCAAGCTGCGTGTGGCTGGCAGAACAAAATGAGAGTGATTCGAAGGCATCAGCAGAGCGCTCCACTAGACAGAAACTGCCTGTAACTCAAAGCCGGGGCTTGGCTATGTGCCTAGAATGTGACTAGGCACAACCTGATTTTAGCACCTGTGTCATGATTATATTATCACAATTGAAGCATTACAATATGGAGAAATGGTACATTACCTTCAATAAATACTTCTACAGACCACTAGAAAGGAGATCTTTAAAAGGTCCTACTCATTTTAAGTAAAATTGAACTATTTGAAATTCGTGAGCTTTTTATAACCTAACAGAAGTGCAAAGATAGAGATTTATAGGAAAATAAAAATTGCAGAATAAAGCAAAGAAACTAAAAAAAAAATCAAGAATTACTTTTAAAGACCTTAACTTATTCTTTTATATAGATAAAGCTTCTGAATATAATAAATATTAAACAGGTATTTGTTATATGAATTCACCCATCAATCAATGAATTACAAATTTCTACCAACCTTTAATCATCCACTGTTTAACACCTATCCGTGTCTTAGGAAAAACCATCTTATTAAGTTTTAAGACCCCAAGTGAAATGGTAATAATAATAATAATTGTTATTTACATGTCACAAATTTATTTTGTGTCATGAGGGTGTTAAGTGCTTCCCATAAAGAACCAAATTCAATTTGTACCAAAACCTTATGAGTTATGATACAATATTAATATCTCCATTTTACATAAGAGGCAATGTTTGTTTCCATAAAAATATCAAATACATTTGGAGTTAGTTCACAACTAGAATATGAACCCAAGTCTATCTAAGTCTAAAGTCATCCTTCTAACCCTACTTATAGTCTACATGGGTTAGTCACACCATCTCAGTTTGATTTTGAACTTACTGAGCAAGCTGATATACAGGTCCCTGTCAGGCTATCCCCCAGGAGTCACATATTTAGGTTTCTAGAATATCTAAATTGGCCCTTATGGAGAATCTACCTGCTCCCAGATCTATGTGCATCATCCAGGGGGAGCATACTTGAGGCATCCGATCTCCCCTTATGCTTGGGCATCTTCTCACTAATGTACTAAACTCATACATTCAAGAGTTTCATGTCTATTTTCCTGGGAATTCTGGGCCTACCTTTGCATCCTACCTATGACTGGGTTTGATTTCCCCTATTAATCTTAGAATCCTGGTAGGTTTAGTTGCTTATAGACTTTATATTGCATCTTGAAACCTCAGCTTTGTAGAGGCTGAACTGACCCAAGATAAACCACTTAATATGTGAAGAGAGAGCTGTCTTGCTTGGACCTCGCCTTCATGAAGAGTATCAAAGGTATAATTCTGAAATTATCTCCAAACACTGGAGACACACCTGAGGAATGGAACATTAGCAGGACAGAGTATAAGATTCTCCTCATATGTCTTTAAATATGTGTTTCAATATTGGACCATGCCACAGTAATACATTAATAACTATTCCTAACACTTATATCACTATCATGCAAATTACATAGTCATCATGAATCATACTTTTGTTAAATTATTCTTTTTGCAATTAACAAATTTGTTAATTGCTAACATTTAAATTATGTCAGCTTTAGTAATCACATTTTGGCATTTATTAATTTTTGCAATATTATCTATCTCAATAAAGGAAGTGACAAGAGGGCTGGGGATGTGGTTCAAGCGGTAGCGCGCTAGCCTGGCATGCGTGCGGCCCGGGTTTGATCCTCAGCACCACATACAAACAAAGATGTTGTGTCTGCCGAAAACTAAAAAAATATATATATACATTAAAATTCTCTCTCTCTCTCTCTTTCTCTCCTCTCTCTCTCTTTTAAAAAAAAAGGAAGTGACAAGAGTTTCTTCTGAATAATAAGGGGACTTGTATATCTACCCTTAAGTTCTGCATGCTTTAAGAAATAATGCCGGAGGCAAGCCCTAAGAACACAGTATAGTACATGTATGTAAATAAAGAAGGAAAATGTAAAACCAGTGTAAGTTCATACTTGTCTTCTAAATTATATTCAGAGATATTTACCTTATTCAGGCTGTACCCAGTTTTCCCCACTGATAATACCTGTCAATATTAATATGATATCACAACAGTTGAAACATAAATTGTCATTAGTTTTACTCTTTCCCTATTTCACCCATATGTATTTTACTCTTTTCTTAGGCCTTGTATATGGCATTATGTTTTAGTGCATATAGAACTCAAAAATATATACACATGTCTCTTTATTCAAAAGAAGCATCTGTCATAAGCTTTTATTGAAATAGATAATATTAAAAAATCAATGTCAAAATATGGTACCAAAGCTGAGTTATATCATTCCTTAAAAAATGAATGTGAAAATAAAATTATTTCTAATTAAAGAGTTAAATTTAAAGGAGAAAAAGGTCAAAGATATGGTTGGCTTTTCAGGTTTTGTCTCTGTTGCAACCTACTCCCTTCTGTTCATGCAGCGTGAAATCAATAAGAAAAAACAGGAAGTCCATAAACATGGCTGTATTTCAATAAAACATCATTTACCTCAACAGGAAGCAATAGGGTTTGTCTTATACCCTAGAGTTTACAGAGTTCTGTCTTCAATTAAACAATCCTAAGAAAATACATTACATGTAACTTTCCCAAAACATCACGCACCTGGTCCAATCCTAGAGCCACGCTGCATTCATTGAGGCCATTCAGAAACAACAAGGTAAATTCAAAAGAATTTGTAACTTGAAAAATTAATAGTATAAAAATAAGATTTATGTCATAACAATTTCCCAGTTTCTCTCCCTTACACTTTGCATGTTGCAGGTGCTCTAACACATCTTCATCTTCAGATTACTGATACATTCCTTCTCTGTCCCCTGCACTCATGGTTTAAATACCCTATCTTTTCTTCTCACTTTTAATAAATAATTTATTTTGCTAAGTTTTCCCATTTCCCTACTATCCAGTTGGTTTGGTTTTCTGCCTATATCCATCAATTTTCCATTAACTCAAAAGAACAAGTCCATTAAAGAAGGACTCTTTTTGAAGAATGAATGAGAGGAAAATGTGCTAGCAGGGCTGTGGCTGTAGCTCAGCAGTAGAGCACTTGCCTAGCACAGGTGAAGTACTGGGTTCGGTCCTCAGCACTACATAAAAATAAATAAGTACAATAAAAGTATTGTGTCTCCCTCTACAACTAAAAAAAATTAAAAATGAACTAGCAAAGTAACAAAGTTTCCTTAATAGTTTGGAGAAATTTGCACAAATCCATATATTAATGGTGTTAGTCTGTTTTGACAGCTACAATAAATAAAACACCGTACACTGAGTGGTTTGTAAGCAATGAAAATTTGTTTCTCACAGTTGTGGAGTCTGGGAAATCCAACATCAAGGTACAATCATGCTTGGGTTCTGGTAAGGGCTCTCTTCTGAGTGGCATCATGCTGAATTCTTGCTATGTACAAGGACCAGACAGGTTTAGCAGACTTCTTTCATAAGGGTACTAATGCTAATGCAAGAAGACCTCATCCTCATAACCTAACCCCCTCTCAAGAGACCCTACCTCCTAATACCATTTCCTTGGGGATGAGTGTTTCAAAGTGAGTTTGGGGGTAACATAACATCCACACCAAACAAATCATTATTGTCATATCCATTATAACCATGCCGAATTAGGTGGGTTATACCATCTATTCCAATGCCCCTCCAGTAGGGTCAGCAGTTCAGAGATGTTTAACAATTCTGTTATACAATGGTACACTCCAGTTTCATCAGATACACTCTTCTCAAACACTTTGATGGGAATATAACCACTTCCACTTCCCATTTCATCAGAAGGGGGTAAACAGTTTATAGTTTTGTTTTTGCATAAAACTTGCTCTTTGCAAATCTGACAAATCCAACATGAAAGGCGTTTGTATTTATCGTGAATGATGACTGCCTAAATTCCTTCCTGCATATTACAAGTCCAACTCTCACTCTGAATCTTTTGGCACTGCACATTTTCATCCATCTTGGGACTGAATGCCCTAAACCAATAAAAACCAGAAATGAGGCAATCAAATAATGCCTGTCAGAAAGCAAAGTAGGCACACACATTTCTTCTCATTACTGCATATTATTAGGGCTAATGGCAGAGATGAATATCTCCAGTCATAGCCACTTATATAGGAATTTACATTTAAAAGTAATTGCTATAGATCATAATTGGTTGATTAGGTGTTCTCAACTCCTTAGGCTCTTTTCAGACCTTAACTGCATGATACATGCCACCCTTTCAGAGGATCAATTTGTGTAAAAAGAAATGTAATTTTTCCCTTGCAAAATTTCAAGTTAGAAAATGTGAACACCTATTCCACATCTTCCCAGGTCAGTTGCTGCCCTCCATGGTCATAGTCACTGGTTACCATGAGGGACATAATTGACATGGAGATATAAAGTATGAGGTGGGCCCCAAATCTACTCCACAAATAGAACTAGAATAGTTGTCTGAACTAATCCACAAATTGGCTTTTTTTAAAAAAAGCAGTAACATTATGCTACTAATCTTGGTAATCACAATTCTCTATATAATGAATTTCTCTCAGTGGGGAGTTCATTATAACCTTTACAGGTTTTTTGTGCTATCTTAAACTATATAGACTCCAATAGGTTTGAATTGGTCCTCTTACCTCAACAAGGAATAACCCTGGCTTTCATTTTAGTGCTCAATGGCCATGGTTTTTCCTGCTGCATGAGCTCTGTGTCACTTAAGGGTTTTATGTAGCCCGAGAGAGTGCAGTGCAGTAGTAAGTTAGCAATCCACTGACCTGAAGTTCACAGAGATCATCTGATTCTCTGAGGGAAGATGATCTCACTTCTTCACCACTAAACTCAGATCTGACTGCTATGCAATAGAGCTCTCAGAATTTAAATTCATTTAGTCCTTCCCATTCCCTCTTGCATCATCAGGCCATGGAAACAAACAATACAGAACTGCTGTTTATATTCTGCACTCATGGATCCAGATCTCTCTCTTTCTTCTACAGGGCTTCGGCTATATACATTTATCAAAATTTTCTTGTTTAGTTAAGACTCAATAGAGATGGTCACATCCATTCCCTTGGATAACAGATTCAAAGAAGGAAGGAAGGAAGAAAGGAAGGAAGGAAGGAAGGAAGGAAGGAAGGAAGGAAGGAAGGAAGGAAGGAAGGAAGGAAGGGAGGGAAGGCAGGCAGGCAGGCATAATGATTTACGCCTTTTGGACAGGTCATTATAGTCTTTGAACATCTTCTGACCAAAACTAAAATAAATCCAGAAAAGTGTTAGTGATTAGATCATTAGTTGCAAAGATTTTACTGGGGAATTTTTTATCCGACTTTTTAGTACTGACAACTCTGAGTACAACAGAACCAGAAAGCAGAGCTCTCGATAAGAGAGACTAGAGCAGGAGAAAGGACAGACATTACCAGAAGGCTCCAATCCAGAGACTTTTGTACCACAGAGTCCTCTATGAGATCTCCAGGGTAAGGATGAATGTCAAAGGGAAAGAGGGGTTGACAGATCACAAAAGCACAAAAGAAAAATCACGGAAAACTCTTCCTCCTATCGGGCCCATTTATAAATGTTACACTAGGAAGTGGTATATTCATTCACAACATTTATCACACAGCACACCCTGCCTGCTTCTGTGAGGCAGGAAGAAGCAACAGGAGACAGAGATGATTTAGGAGGAAGATCAGACTTGGCATCGGAAGACTTGGGTTTGGGACTGCTTCCACCACATCCCAGCTGGCTGCTAATTTCTCTGAATCTATAAAATATGCATAATCATAACAGACCTGCTGCGTGGTTGTGAGTACTGAATGAGATAATTTACCTGAAATTTCCTAATGAATGATGAAGCATTCACAGTGCAATGAGGTGATTTTGTTGCCCAGAGATAATTGAGACTAAAAGAACTTTCCAGAGACAATTGAGAGTTTGACCACCTTGTTCTCATGCGTATAATTTGGAAAATTACAGTGTAAGTCCAGTTCAGAGGGGAGCTTGTCTTTGACTTTCGAGGATTTGGGATGAAATGCAAAACCAAAAAGGCAAAAAGAATTAGCTTGGGAAAAATGCAGAAATACTAGTTTCTACTGCTAAGAGTGGAATCATTTTAACCCTGAATGCCCCTGCTGCATGAATACCAGAGAATTCTCTGTGCACAGGTAATGCATTGACTATCAACCAAAAACCATTGTTAAGTACCAATTTCTGCAAAAGAAGATGGCTCTATGGAGCAATCACGATTTATCTTTCCTCTTAAAGAACAGGTTGTTTATTTTTAAGCAAGGGTAAGAAATGTACCTGTTTCTCTTTATTTTTAACATTCCCCCTAAAATCTACTAAGCCTAAATGAAGAAATGAATCAGCTTAAAACTAGAAATTAAAAGATTAGCTCCACACAGACTTTCCTAGAGCAAAATTTCCTAATTTAGTCACTATTAAATATGCCCAGTGAAGCCTATTCACAGCTCTAAAGGTATCTGAAAAGATCAATATTCACTCAGGAGTTAAGGACACAAAATTCACCAATCTCAGGTCTGAGCTTAGGTCACGCTATGTAGTTTACTAAGCAACTGTGGAACAATAATTTTGTCTACAAACTTCAGTTTTCTCATCTACAAATAGTAATCCTTTATTATAAAAGCCACCTCATTGTTTTATGAAGGCAAAATGAGATGGGACAAATGGAGCACGAGTCACATCGTTGGGCAAAAGTTAGGTGCTCAAATAAACTAATCTAGCCCTGAGCACCTAATATGGAGCCCTCTGTTAGCCTTCTGAACCATATGACCAGTCAGGTCAATTTTATATTCAACTTCATGATACTTACTCTCTACTTGTTGGATCATAAAGATAATATCTTCCAAATCTTCAAGCAAAATTGACATTAAAAAAAAAAGTTTGGGACTGCCCCACGTATTTTCATATTCTTTAGCAGTACAAATCACAGGTTGAGCAAAAAATGCCTATACTTTCCACCAATTTGTGTGGGTATACAAAATATATTGGCTCCGAAGGAAAGCTCAGAAATATGAAAATTTTACTATTTGTCTCCCGAATGAATCATTATTAACTTTCACCTTTCCACTCATAACAACATGGGTTGAGAATGGACTTAAAGAAAGCATATTTAATATGGCACTTTATTCTATTTAGTCCTGCTAGATTTAGTCTCATGATTTCCAATGAGACCCAGACAGGTTTTATGGGAGCTGCCGAGGGCCCCCTTGATGAACTGTATCAATCCATGGAATCTACCGTTGTGCAAGCTCTCTGTGACTGTGGCTAGACAAAATGGAAATTCCAGAAAAAAAGAAAGATGGGACAAACCATCACTATAAACACAATGTCACAATATTCTACAGCGTTCCATTATAATGGTTCTTTCAACCCCTTCTTTGTCTTTATGGGGGTTTCTCTATTCTCCTATACTGTATTGCTGCCTCAGATTCATGAGGATTCCAATCTTAGGATAATCTCTCCAAAATCATGAACATTCTTAAAAGAGAAAATACTTCCCATTATTGAAAGTGTTTTGGAAGTCAAATAAACAGGGAGAAATAGACCCTGCTCCTCACTATATATGAGATCCTGAACAAACCAGTTAACTTCTCTGAATCTTTTTCCCCTCACCTGGTGACCACATGGTGATGATGAAATGAACTATTATGGAGTGTTCACACCATGACTCAGATGTGATTTTGTACCCAATAACCAATAGTTTTCTTTCTCTTTCTTTCCCATGCCCATTCTCAAGTCAACCCCCATGCCCTGGAAGGTAAGATCTTCCCAATTTGAAGACAAGTGTCCCCCCATTTAAATCACTGTGCCCCAGAATAACAGTACAAATTTGCTGGCATTATATTTTACATGTTTAATCCCATGAAGTCATTTCAGAAACCCTGTGGGGCAAATATCAGCATTATTTATTTAATAAAGCTGCAGAAGCTGAGGCTTAGAAGGGTTAGAATTTGTCCATTGTTCCAGAAAATAACTGAGAAAGTTGGAATTTGGGCTTAGCTCTCTCTACCTCTAACTGTGCCCTAGGTTTGTATGGATTCTTATGTCACACTAAGTTTGAACTGGAACTCAGGCAGCACTCCTCAAAATAGAGCCTTAAAATCACTTGCATCAAAATAACCTGAGCTCTTCATTAAAAATTCATATTCAGGACCCATATTTAGCCCTGCTGAAGCAAAAACCTATTTAAGACCTGAAATTTTGCATTTTTAATAAATTGTCCAGATGAATCTTCTGCTAAGTGTCCCTGCCTTTGTTATCATATTCTACTGCACATACCTGTCTTAGTCATTTTGGGTGAATATAACAAAAATACCATATATTACTATTCAAACCTAAAGAATAAATACTTATTTCTCACAGTTATGGAGCCTGGAAATCCAAGATCAGATCCAGGAGATATCCTGCCTGGTAGGGCCCTCTTCCTGGCTTGTAGATGGCCATATTCTCATTGTGTCATCACACAGTGAAAGGAAAAGCTCTGGTGACTCCACCCCATGACTTTATGTAAATCCAATTACCCACCCCCCAAAAGCTCCGCCTCCAAATTTCATCACCTGGGAGATTAGGTTTTAAATGTGTGGAGTTTGAGGGTGAACATAGATACTCAACTCATAATATTCTGCCCCAGAGTTCCCCAAATTCATGTCTTTCCCATGTGCAACATTCCAATCCAATGGGCCCTAAAGTCTTAATTAGTTCCATTATCAATTCTCAAGTCTTAAGTCCAGAGTCTTATCTAAATACCATCTAAATGAGATAAGTATGAAATTCAAGGTAAAAATTTCTCTCCAGCTGCGAACCTGTTAAAAAAGTTAAGTGGTAGGCTTCCAAATTACAATGGGAAAAGCAGAGGATTCCACCTGCAAAATGGAGAAATAAGAAGCAAAAAAGGGTTGATGGGTTACAAGTAAGTCTGAAACCCACCAAAGTCTCCATTAGACTTAAGGCTTGAGAAGGATCTTCCTTAGTTTGATTGTCTTCTAGACTCAGTGGGGCATTTGTTTCATCCCCAGGGTCCTCTACTTCAAATTCTTGTCCCAGGAAGCCTAGTAGAGATTGCCCTAGTGGTCTGTAATAAAATGACAAAGGTTCCCAAGATTTACCCAGTTAAAAAAATAAGTGAGTTGGGCACAGTGGCACAGGCCAGTAATCCCAGGAGGCTGAGACAGGAGGATTGAAAGTTCAAAGCCAGCCTCAGCAAAGGTGAGGTGCTAAGCAACTCAGTGAGACCGTGTCTCTAAATAAAATACAAAAATAGGGCTGGAGATGTGGCTCAGTGGTCGAGTGTCCCTGAGTTTAATCCCTGGTACGCACTCCCAAAAAATAAGTGAATAAAAATTAAACTTTGTGGGCTGGGGTTGTGGTAGAGTATTTGCCTAGCATGTATGAGGCCCTGAGTTCAATTCTCAGCACCACATATAAATAAATAAAATAAAGATCCATTGACAACTAAAAAAATAAATAAATAAACAACAAAAAAAGAAACCTTGCTGCCCTGAAATTCTTTTGGTGCCCAAAGCAAACAGCAAGTCAGATTTTCCATCTGTCCTGGTTTCCACATTCCTGCCCACGGAAGGGTGTGGCTGAGTGTAGGATTCTAGTGTATATACACACACATAGCCCATCACAAGTATTTGAGCTTAACTATGTTTCCATTTTCATTACATTAGGAGACGATTCTTCAAACAGAAGAGAGTACTTTCTGGTTAAGAAAAAAATAGAAAACCTAGATTTTTCTTTCTTTCATCTTTTGATTTTTCCCAAAGGTCTTCTCTAAGTAAAAGTATATTCTTGGTAAGTAGTTTATATTTAGTAAAGTTAAGGCTTTCACATGTGGAACAAATATGTCACAAACAGTCTAAAATATTGCTGTGAACTGGCAAAAGGCAGTTCTGGCTTTCAGGTGCTGAGAACAAACTGAGGCATATATTTCAGAATTTGTGCTACCAAAAAGACATCCCAAGGAAACAAATAGACCTATTTATCCTGAGGTCTGCCCGGTTCAGCCAGCTAGATGTGATTTGTTGAATGACAGAACTTATTTCTATAAACTAACAAAACCTAGGAAGGGGTCATTAGAGAGTCGGAGATTGCTGAATTTCCATTTCAGACCTTGAACTACAAACAATAAATGCTGCAAGGAAAAGATGTGAAGATCAAGAATCATTGACTGGTACCTCTCTGAAGGCACCCACACAATTCAGGGAAAAAAATAGAAAGGCTTCTTTCTCTCCTGCCTAGCAGCTGTCTGATCCCAATGAGTTTAAAGGCAAGACAGAGAAAAGTAGCACTATAGGAATGAGTTCACTTACATTGTGACCCTGACCTAAAGACCTGTGGAGCTCCTGGCTTTAGAAGATAACTAAGCGCATCACCTTTCAGCTCTCCTGGGTGTAGAGAGAGGTGGGAATTACTACCAAAGGCATTAATCTGCTACAAGAAAACTATGAAAAATATTTTTAATAATTAATTGGACTATAATGGTTATAGGCAGAACAACACCCACAGCTTTGGAATGGGTGATAATTAGCTCAGTGTAAATCATCCTAGTGACTTATTCAGGGTCATTGACACTATCCACACAGGGCATTCACCTGGTCAGAATGCCAGGTATGTTTAATTTGTCTATTTATCAATTTACCTGCCCTCATTCCATTTCACTGAATGATGAAAATTATCAAACATCCAACAGAATTGAAAGAGTTTTTAAAGCAAACACTTGTCTACCTACTACCTAGATTCTACCATTGATTTCTTAATTTACTTAATTTTTTCATGCGTCATTCTGCCATCTATTAATTCATCTTATTTTTGACGCATTTCAAAGTAAATTTTAAAACTCAATGGACTTCAATATAAGAAATACACATTTATATGACTGAACTAAGTATTTAATCTTCTTTTTTTTTTTAATTTTTTGGGGAGGGGAGAGTACTAGGATTGAACCTAAGGGCATTTAACCATTGAGCCACACCCCAAGCCCTTTTAATTTTTTAATTTTGACCCAGGGTCTCACTAAGTTGCTTAGGGCCTCACTAAGGTGCTGAGGTTGAGTTTGAAATCATGATCCTTTTGCATCAGCCTCCTGAGCCACTGGGATTACAGGCATTCATTATTGTGCCTGACTATAGTCATTTTTTTTTTTTGGATGGGGGAGGAATGCTGGGGGTTGAACTCAGGGGCACTTGACCACTGAGCCACATCCACAGCCCTATTTTCTATTTTATTTAGAGTCTGGTTCTCACTTAGTTGCTTAGGGCCTTGCTAATTTTCTGAGGCTGGCTTTGAACTCATGATCCTCCTGCCTCAGCCTCCCGAGCCACTGGGATTATAAACATGCGCCACCGTACATGTACATGGCTTGTAGTCTTCTTTTGATATAAAATTTGCACATAATGAAATGTGCAAAGCTCATGTACCTATGTATTGCCTACTGATAAATGCATATTTCTCTGTCACAAAAACAATCCAAAATATTTAACATGATCCATTCTAGAAAGTATTACCACCCATGGTCAGTAAAATCCTTCCATGCTGCTCTAGAAGCAACCATGGTTCTCACTATTTTCCACTATACCCTGGTTTTCTCTTATTGAACATGATATAAATGGAATCATAAAGAATGTACTATAGCATAAGATTTCTTCTAGTTATATTTTTCATGTCCATCCATATTGTTGGCTACAACTATATCTGTTCTTTTATATTGCTTAGTAGTATCCCATTGTATGAAAGTATCACAGTTGGTTTATCCAGCTACCTGTTGTTTGATACTTGGATGGGTTTTTTAATAAATTATTATTATTATTTACAAGAAGGAAAGGGATTCATAGAAAAGTTTTCCCCATTGAGGGGGAGTTATTTTAACAAAATTGTTTATAATTGCTAGAGCAGAGTTACAAAAAGATTTATTCATATATTTGTTCATACTTTTCTGCTTTTTCTGATACTAAGGATTGAAGCCAGGGTACTCTATAACTGATCTACCTCCCCAGTGCTTTTTTTTTTTTTGTACCAGGGAATGAACTCAGAGGTACTCTGTCACTAAGACACATTCCCCACACTATTTTGTATTTTATTTAGAGATAGGGTCTCACTGAGTTGCTTAGCGCCTTGACATTGCTGAGGCTGTCTGTGAATTCAGGACTCTCTTGCCTCAGCCTCCCGAGCTGCTGGGATTACAGGCAAGTACCACTATGATTGGCCCCCAGTGCTTTTCATTTTTTAATTTTGAGACAAAGTCTTGCTTAGTTGCCCAGGCTGGCCTCCAATTTATGTTCCTCCTGCCTCAGTCTCCCAAGTCTCTAGGATTACAAGAAAGTACTACCATCCTCTGCCTGCTCCTATTGTTAAAGTTTCTCTTTATGAAAACTATAGAACACTGCAGACAGAAATTGATGTCTCAATCATTGCTTGTACCTGAGGGAGCTATTACTGCTGCCCACCCAGGGGCTTATTCTAGAACCCAACTGACTGAGACCATGTCTGCCTGTCTTTCTCTAATAGAGGGTCTACTATAGTGTCTGACACACTCACGACTCCCCAAACATTTATAAATTTGCTAAGTGAATGCTCTGCCATTCACACTGATAGAGAAGCACAGTAAAAAATCAAGTGAATCTTCTTATTTTCAATCTCTCTTGCAGCCTGATGTACTTCTATGCTAAAATAAGTATGCCAAAACATAAGTAAACACTTTCACTTTCAATAAAACGCAACTGAAAATTCCCCTGAAGGTTTTTATGTTACTTATTTGGCAAATCAGATCTTACTTGACATTAGTTTGAGTTAAATGATATTTTACCACACTGTTCATTGAAATCTATTTTCAAACCAAGTCAACCCTTTCTAACCATCTAACTCCAAGTCCTAATTAAAAAAAAAAAAGAAATAAAAAGCCAAATTTTTATCTCACACAGTCTTCAGAGGGCTTGCACCTATGTGAATGAAATGACTTAAATTTGAGAAATATCTTGGAATATTAAGTCTGTGTATTTTCAAGAATGTCTGTATAAGGGAGAGAGTTGTTTTAAAATATTACCACATATATAAAAATACCAAAATTTTGTTCATAAAAGTATATAGAATCTTCAGTGTACAATTTCTACTGACATTAGATAGTATATAATTATATAGTGTATAATTGTGTATTGTATAATTTCTACTGACATTATTTGTTTTGTTTTGTGTTTGTACTAGGAAATGAATCCAGGGGCACTTAACCACTGAGTCACATCCCCAGCCTTTTTTTTTTCTTTTTTTCTTTCTTTTTTTTTTTTTTTTTTGAGACAGGGTCTCACTAAGTTGCTTAGGGTCTTGCTAAACTGCTGAGGATGACTTTGAACTTGTATCCTCTTGCCTCAGCTTCCTGAGGCATGGGGTTATAAAGTGTGCCACCACTCACAGCTACCAACATTATTTGTAATTAGCATTTTGTGATACTTGGAATTCTAATTTCTTATATTGTTCTTACATCATATCTGTGGTTTTTCAGCACATAAACTAATTTACTGTCATTTATTGAAAGACTATATATATATATTTGCAAATGACATCAAATCCCCATGTACTCTTTCATTTGGCTAAATCCCAAATTACTGATTTAAAATTAAGGACAAAAGTTCACCTTTAAATTTGATGAAGGGCGGAATGGAGACTCTGGAGTCAAATAGTCAATCTGTTATACCCAAACTCAAAATGTCCCATTTGTGTGAACTTGAGAAATGTTCTAAACATCTTAGTACTTTAGACTTTATTGAAAATGGAAGTTTACACTGAGCCTAACTTTCAGGACCACTGTAGGGACCAAATGTGTCTATCTATATACATGACACACTTAGTGCATGAGGACAGTTCAACATAGTACACACTGATCTTTGTCCTGTTTATTTTTGCTTCATGTTCATCACTGGGCTCCCACCTTCAAAACAGAGACTTACGCTCTACATTCTCCACAGTGTCAAAGTGCTCACCACTCATAGGAACTTAATAAGCGCATACTGATCCATCTATAGTAATCCACCTCCTACTGCATGTTAATGACACCTTGTACATGCCAGGGCCTCTTTCTCTTTCAATGTTGAAAGTCCATCAATGCTTTTTCCAATCAAGGTCTACATTATAGACATTTTTCAGACACAGCTTATGAGGTACCAAAACCTGGCCATAGTATAATAATCAATTACATAACAGCTAAAAAAAAAAGGTGTTTAGCAATGATCTTTATGAAAAATCATTGGTCAAACTCCTTTGACTATTCAACAGTGCCAAAACAAGGAGGAATTTTGCTGCATTTAATACATTTTTCATATGGAAATTTGATTTTTTTAATAAAATTCCCTTACCTTGAGTTACACTTAAAAATTGAGGAAGTGAATTTATTCAGAACAGTTTATCATTTTCAGTAAGCTAAGAAAACCAGTTTCCCCCGAAGTGAAATATGAGGAAGTTTCCTGAATGTTTGAAAATTTAAGACCTAACCCATTATCCATCCAGGCACCTCCATTTCACTAGCTCTGATGTCATGGGCAAGACAAATTCTCTAAAATGCACCACTACCAAGAACAGAAAACTCTCAGATTCATTGAACTGGTTGTGCTCTGTGCCATTTGATTTTAAGATTGCCCCCTGACTCTCTTAAACAATGTACATAGGCAAAGCGCTGCACGAATGTAGTGCTAAGAGTCACTGTCTCCTTCCCTGAGTGAAATTCAACAGTCAGAGGTAAAAGATGAATATAAATATACTATCCCAAGGTGGGAAAGAGAACCAGTGAGGCAGAGCCTTCCTGAAGCATAAATCTTTGCCTTGTCTGACAGGCAAGGAGAATGTAAGCTAATGACGTGTAAAAGGTCCAAATCCACTCCTGCCTTGCTATCCGTCTTTAGAATCCTAGCTCGAAGACATCCCAAATAAGCAGGTGCGATTTCACAAGCCAGGCTTGCTCTGACATCTGCGCCACATCTCCTGATTTTGATGGGTGAATCTCTATAAGGAAAACATGATTTCCATCTAGGGTAGGAGGAGCTTTGGGATTCAGGATCTATGATGCATAATTATTATTTTTAAGAAAACATAAATTTAATAGAAAGGAAAGGGAAATAAAATTATTAAACACCATCTGAATTCAAGTTTACAACTTAGAAACTGCCTGGTGTCCTTCTGTGACGATTTTCTTAAAGCTTCCCACTTAGGCAAACATCTGTTTATGTACCATGTGTTTTCCAAGTACTCTTGCTGTTTATTTTTTCCTCTCAAGAATAGGCAGATTTTCACCAAAATAGCATTTTAGTTAAATATGAAATTATCACTGGCAGTAGAATCCAGATTATAATGTATTCAAATTATTAAAAAATGATGCTCATGTCAATATTTGAGATTTAGGCCTCAACCTAGGACTGGAGTCAAGTATTTTTTTTTCCTCTCTCCCCTGCTCACTCTTAAATTATAATAGTTTCAGAAAACAAGAATGACACGTAGGGAGAGCTGACTTCATGAGTATGCAAACTGAGCACGTCACACACAGAAGGACCTCAATCTTGATTTAAGGATCTGCTGCTGCCATCTTGGAATTGTTAGTAATTGTATCTTTACACTTCTGTTTTATGAATGATGTCTAATGGGAGAGTGGAGTAAGAACTTGAGCAAGGGAGACAAATGCAATATGTGTTATCTGCATATTATCCTATTTGCAAGTAGTAGTAAGAATGCCCTAAAAGTGCAGTTTCAATGGTACCATTACACATGGGATTTCAGGGAGACTAAGGTAAGCATGTTATCTTATGACTTTTTAAGTAGAGGTGTTATCAGTTCCGGAAGGTCAGCCTTTCTGGTGAAACCAGAACATGCTTTTCACAGGAAGAAAGAAGACAACAACATTCTAAGAAACATACACAGCTAAGGATTACTTCTATCTAACAGCAAAAATGATGCCCCAGAGGAAAGGGAAATACAGGGCGACACAGATTCTTTTTCTTCCTTTCCTTCTTTAAGCATTCCTAAGCCATGGAGAGTATTTGCTGAACATGTACCTCTCAAGTGAAGTAGGAACAGTTGAGATGGTTTTGTGCACTGTTTCTATTCTTTCTTATGTTAAGAATGAAATGCAAATGCATATATGAGCCAGAAAACAGGACTGTATAATTTTCATGACTCCACCTATGAGTTAAATGTTTCTAGGTTTGCATTTAAAACAAGCATTGCACAGGATAAAGAAGAATGGTATAAGCCATGTTCGTAATTTAAATTTAAAATTTTTCTTTACTTAGAAAGATCTTAAATAAAGAATAACCATGACAAGCTTAAAGAGAGACCACAAAAGAAAGGAAAGGGTTTTAGATCCTGGTGACTTTAATGCACTTTTTACTTGCTTTTTTGAACAATAGGATTTGAATTTTCATTTTGCACTGGTATCCATACCTTAGGAGTTGATCCTGAATAAAAGGAAATCCTTTTAATTATTATGACAAAATACTATTCCCAGAAATAACTGAAAGTCTACTGCAGATCCATTTACTTATATTCTTTATAAGTAATTGATTGTTATGGTTTAGATACTAAGTGTCCTCCAAAAGCTCTTCTGTGAAACAGTGAGTTTAGAGCCGAAATTATTGGGCTATGAGAGTCTGAACTTAATCACTGCAGGATTCCCCTGATAGGGATTAAGTGTATAAAGGTAGGGTGTGGCTGAAGGAAGTAGATCCCTGGGGGCATGCCTTGGGGGTATACATTTTTGTTCCCTGTGAGTAGAGTCTTTCTGTGCTTCCTAATCACCATGTCCCCCGCTACCTTCCTCTGCCACTCCCTTCTGTTTTGTTGTTCTGCCCCACCTCAGGCCCTGAAGAATGGAGCCAGTCATCTATGGACTAAAAACACTGAAACCCTGAGCTCCAAAAAAACTTTTCCCCCTCTAATTATTCTTATCTGACCTATTAGTTACATCAGAAAAAATCTGATTTAGGAAGGAAAATCTCCCATAATAATTCCTCTCCATCTGTGCTCTGCCCCTTGCCATAGTCCAAGTTCTTTGCACATTCATTACCAACTAAGTCTAGCTTTGAATATTAGTTCATAAATGTCAAGACAACAAAGTGTTGGTGCTTCTGCTTTTAGAGGTAATAGTGTTTCAACTGGTGCTGAAACTCAGATCCTTACCTGTGTTTTATTGCCTCTTCCCTCTCCAAGAAACATTGTTCCAGAAAACGCTGAGGGGAGGACCTCAGTTAGGTTAACCTCTGTATCATGATTTGCCTTCTAAACTTGAAAAGGCTTAGAGAATAGGAGCAATAGCAGAAATGTGAAAGAAGAATAGGAAAGGATTAGGAGATGGCTAGCAAGCAAATCTCATGGGCCCATCTGCTTTTATAGAGAGCTAATACTCCGTACTATCTATTAACTAGCAGTTAAGCAACTGCTCTGGGAAAGAGATGACAGGAATTACAGGAGGCATCCAATGAGTCCAGAAAAATGTCAGGACAGTCACATCTCTCTGCAGAAGTAGGTTTTATTCTTATCCCCATTGATAACTCATTTCTGTTCTGTATTCTTAATTAGATTATAATCACAGTAGAACTAAAATAACTATACATAAGTCAAGAAGAGAACACTTTTGCTGAGCAATGTAGACCTGAACAAATAATAAGGAAGCATATCTTTGAAGAAAAAAAAATCAACAGGAGTTGAATTAGAGTGTGAAGCTTTTAATTGCCTACCAACATATGTCAGTCCTGGCTGTTTGAAGAAATGGAATTCACAGACAATATCACAGAGCAGACGCACACTTCTGAAGGAAATGCAGTTGAGCAAACGTCCCCCAACACCCATTGAGAACTTCTAGGAAAATGTTTGTTTGAAACAAGAAATGAGTTGCTTAACAGAAGAAATAACAAGAAACTATATGGATAAGGAGATGATGTGTTCAGAATGCAATCAGAGTAAGGCATAAAAGAATCTGGGGAGCTGGCAAAACGATGGAGGCACAGGATTGGAAAAAAAGGGATGTATAGAAAGGAACAGAAAAGAAAGTTAAAAACTAATGTGAAATGCAACTATAAGAGAATTTTTTTTCTTGGTAATGGAGATTGAACCCAGTGGTGCTTACCACTAGCCACATCCCCAGCCCTTTTAAAAGTTTTAATTTAGAAACAGGATCACAAAGTTGCTGATGCTGGCTTCAAACATGATCCTCCTGCCTTAGCCTCCCTACAGGTGTAGGGAGGTGGTGTGTGCCACCATACTGGGCTAAGAGAATATTTTTTAAAAGGTATTTTGGAAAGACATCCCTAGTGCTATCTGATGAAATTTCTTTTGATCTCACCCCCAAATTCCTTTGCATAGTCTCACATAATTTTCAAGGTCTTATGAATTTCCAAATTGAATTTCTTTTTATTTTTTTTATTTATTTTTTTTTAAAGAGGGAGAGAGAGAGGGAGAGAGAGAGAGAATTTTTAAATATTTATTGTTTAGTACTTGGCGGACACAGCATCTTTGTTTGTACGTGGTGCTGAGGATCGAACCCGGGCAGCACGCATGCCAGGCGAGCGCGCTACCACTTGAGCCACATCCCCAGCCCTGAATTTCTTTTTAGATGCAACATTTTACCTTACAGTGTCCTGTCATAGATAGAATTAGGCAATAACCACAGCAGAGCTTATTCACAAATAAGAAAGAAAAATAAAAATTGTAACAAAAGAAACAGATTGCAGTGTTTCAAGCTGGCAGGTTAGATATAGCCCTGGACTCTGGCAAAATTCCTTGAATTTATAAAAATTTTTAAAATACTCATTGGAAAGAAGAGAATGGGGAGAAAAGCTAGAGTCATTATTTTGCACTGCTGAAGGTAGTTCAGTGGAGTTTGGAAGATGTCTATCAAGGAATAAATCAAGTAAAATAATGTCAAATTCTTTATCCATACATCTGATAAACACTTAAGCTGGTTCCATAGTTCAACTATTGTAAATTGTGTTGCTAAAAACATGGGTACACATGTATCACTATAGTATGATGACTTTAATCTTGATGATGAAGACCAAAGAGAGGTACAGCTAGGTCATATGGTGGTTCCACTCCTAGACTTTTGAGGAATATCCATATGGATTCCCACAGTGGTCCTACTAATTACAACCCTACCAACAGTATAAAAGTATTCCTTTTCTTCCATATCCTCTCTCTCAAGATTTATTATTATTTGTGTTCTTGATGGCTACCATCCTAATTGGATGTTTTGATTTGCATTTCCTTAATTGCTAAAAATGTTAAATATTTAATCAGTATACTTGTTGGCCATTTGTACTTTTTCTTTTGAGAACCATCTATTTAGTTCATTTGCACATTTGTCAATTGAGTTATGTGTGTGTGTGTGTGTGTGTGTGTGTGTGTGTGTGTTGTGTTCTTTATACATTCAGGATATTAATCCTCTGTTAGAAGAGTAGCTAGTATAGATTTTTTTCCCCATTCTGTAGGTTTTCTCTTCACAGTCTTAATTGTTTCCTTTGCTGTGCAGAAGGTTTTTTAATTTGATGCCATCTCATTTAGTAGTTCTTGCTTTATTTCCTGAGTTTTAGGGGTCCTATTGAGAAATTCATTGCCTGTGCTTGTATGTTGAAGTGTTGACACAATATTTTCTTCTAGAAGCTGCTTAGTTTCTATTCTAATTCCTAAACCTTTGAACCACTTTTAGTTGACTTTTGTGGAGGGTTAAAGAAAAGAATTCTCCTGCATGTGGAGCTTTCCATTTGTTTCCCAATGCATTTTTTTTTTTTTGCATCTTTGTCAAGAATCAGAGGATTATATCTGTAAGGATTTAGCTGTCTTATATTCTGTACCATTGGTCTATGTATTTGTTTTTATGCCAGTACCAAGCAGTTTTTGTTACTACAGCTCTGTAGTAAAATTTGAAGTCAATTATTGTGATGCTGCTGACACTGCTTTAAAAAGAATTGCTTTGGCTATTCTGGGTCTTTTATTTTTCCAAATAAATTTTAGGACTGTTTATTTTAGTTCTGTGAAGAATGTCATTGGTATTTTGATGGGGATTGCATTGAACCTGTGTATTACTTTTGGTAGTATGGCCATTTTAACAATATTAATTCTGCCTATCCATGAACATGGGAGTTCTTACTATTTTCTAGTGTGTTCAATTTCTTTCTTCCGTTTTCTATAGTTTTCATCACAAAGGTCTTTCATCTCCTTGGTTACATTTATTCCTAGTTGTTGTTGTTGTCATTTTTGTTTTTAAGGTTATTGTGAATGAGATTTTTTTCCTGATTTCTTTCTCGGCAGAGTCATGATTGGTGCATAGGAAAGCCATCAAATTTTGTATGTTGATTTTGTAACCTGCTACTTTGCTGAATTTGTTTATCCAATGTAACACAATTCTGGTTTTTTCAATCTTTTAAATATAGGATCATATCATCTGCAAATAGTGATAAGTTGTCTTCTTCCTTTCCCATTTTTATCCTTTTTTATATCTTCTGTGATCTAATTACTCTGACTAGAATTTTGAGCCTTATATTTAGTATGAGTTAGTTATGAGAGTGGACATCCTTGTCTCATTCCAGATTTTAAAAAAATGCTTTTGATTTTTCCCCATTCATTGATGTTGGCTTAGGTTTATTGTATATAGTCTTTATGATGTTAAGATTAGTTCCTTCTATTCCTAATTTCTTCAGGGCTTTCATCATGAATAGTTGCTGAATTTTATCAAAGGCTTTCTCTCTATCTATTGAGATAACTGTGTGATTTTTATCTTTGCTTATATTTATGCGGTGAATTACCTTTATGATCTGTGTATGGTAAACCACCTACACAATTCTAGAATAAAACCCAATTGGTCCTAATGTACAATCTTCTTAATATGTTGTTGAATATATTTTGCTAATAGCTTATTAAGAAAGCTTTCCAACTTTGTATCACTATCTGAGAGAGGAATAATTGTTTAATGTTTAGAAAATATAAGTATAATGCATATTAATGACCTAGAATGGTATTTACAAGTAACCCAATAGATATCAAATAAAATTATTATTGTGACAAATATTGAGGTCAAATATATTCAGAATTTAAATATTGGCATTTTAGAAAATTAATACAGTACATATGGCAGCAGTGCGAATTCCATTCTTAAATAATTATTCAATGCTACAGGAGCAACTCATTATTGAATATTAATATTCCTGCAGTGAAACAGATGACTGGACCAAATATTATTTGAAATAAAGATAATATTTTCTCATCAGATTAGATCATTTCTTATTGCCAAATAAGTTACAAAAAATCAGAAAATATGTTTTCAGATGTTCTTTTTACTTTTATAGTAATGTTAATCTAGGTAATGTCAGATCAGGACTTGAACCACTCACTTTCAACATCATTTCTGAAATAAGCTGATGGAGATTCAGCAAATTTCCAGAACCCTGATCCCCTCAAAGTTTGAGAAAAATAAAATAGCCATTTTTATTCATTAAGTATTGCAACAACTTTTTATGCAGCTAAAATAAGCAGAATAAGTTTATAAACTTGAAAAGAGCAAGTACGGGGCTGGGGATGTGGCTCAAGCAGTAGAGTGCTCGCCTGGCATGTGTGCGGCCTGGGTTCGATCCTCAGCACCACATACAAACAAAGATGTTGTGTCTGCCGAAAAACTAAAAAAAAATAAATATTAAAATTTTCTCTCTCTCTATCTCTTTAAGAAAAAAAAGAAAGAAAAGAGCAAGTATAATATCCTTACTCTTAACAAAGTCCAATTCAAAAGTGCAGTTATTTGACTCCTATGATTTCTACTTACAACATAAATATGCAAAATTACATGGTTAAGTATCCACGAAGAACTTTTCCTAAAAAAGTGTCATGGGTGTCTAAAAGACAAGTATCTTACAAGTTAAATTTAAAAAACAAAACAAAACACAGGTGTACATAATTAAAGACGTAGAAATCACTAAGGGATTTTTTTTTTTTTTTTTTTTTAGTCAGCATGTTTGAGGGGTCACAATTCACCAGAGATACTGTCAATCTTTCACTGTGAACTATTGTATGGTTAGTTTAGAAAAAAGAATATAAATGCAATGCAGAACATTTCCCCTAAGGGCCATTTATTAATTACTCTCCAACTGCATAATTGTACTTAGAGTGAAAGATTGAATAATTTTTCTTTTGAAAGGGCATTTGTGCTTTTCTTGTTAAAATCAAAGAAAGGCATGCTTGATTAAAACTACTCAATGAAAATCAGCAATATACTGATCTTTACAACCATAACCTTTTAGAAAGCCTATCACAATTTAATTTTGGGGAACAGAAGAACAAGGATGGAAATGAAGAGCCACCTTCCTGTTTGAACATGGATAGATTCAATTCCTAAATTCTATTGTGCTTACATACTATAGAGATAAGCATGTAATCTATTTATCTACTCCTGACAAGCAGAACTTTCTATTCTATTTGTGAGGATAATTCTTTGGGGCTTCACAGACAAAGACAAGAAAAAAAAATTGAAGAGCAACTACAGCAAAAGCTGATTGACGATGCAGCTGGGAACGCTTTTCTTACTAGTGATTTGAGTTTGTTCCTTAAATCGGAACAGAATATCTGAAGGGTGAGGTGTTCACACACCTTGCAGGTAGATCTGAAAGACCTAAGCAATTTCATTCTGCTTGGGATCTTATTTTGCTCTGAAACTTAACCTCTGACTTATTGTAATCCTAAAGTCAAGAAAAAATCTACAGAAAAACTCTGTGGAAACAGTTCAGTTCTCGGAAAAGCCGCAGATAGGCCAAGATAACCACATATCTGAAATTCCAGATGGCTTCCACCTAGGTGTGGTGACCAGTATCTAAACTAGAAGCCCTGCAGTTTGGCACGTACTCCCCTTGCGACATCCTCAAGGTTTAAACCAATCAGTTTAAATGAATCCCCCTCTTGTAGTGACCAATCCCTCCTACCCAACTTGTTCCTGCCAGTGAATGTGCTAATCATGTTTTAGAATTGTTATTTGATTTTCCCGCAGTGTGTGATGATTTGCTAGGAGATGTTATGATGTATGTGGGTGTCCCTGCCTTCTCCAAAGAATGTATAAAACTGCTGCAAAACCTGGGCTCGGGGCCTCTTAGCGTCACCTGTTGCTGTGTGTGTGCGTGGAGGACCGAGCTAGCTCGCAATAAACACCTCTTTGCTGCTTACATCGATCTTGGGTCTCTGGTGGTCTTTTGGGAGTCCCGAATTCGAGCATAACAGATCACCTTGAGTTGCTCTTGTTTTGGGGGATGAATGTTTTATCAATTTGGCTCTAATGTAATCCTATGTTGAGAGAACCTGCTTCCTTCTACCTTTCGAACATTTTAGAATCATTTAGACAAAATGTGAGCAATGAAAGTAACACAGATCTTCAGCTCAGTGTTTTTCAAACTCTGTCCTGTGGAAGCCCATGTTTTTAAGTATGTTAATATTATATCTTTAATTATTAACATATTATATGATTAAATATTACATAGAATGATTATTACATATTTAATATTAAGGCTATAATTATATATATTATATGATCATGTATAAAGATGCATGAGGACTATATTAAAAACTCAGAGATCTGAAAAGTGATCTCACTGAAGATGAGATACAGATAGCAATTAAGTTCATAAATATATAGTCAACATCATATGTATTTGGAGTATTGCAAATTAGAACAATAATGGGATACAAGTTCTCTTCCCTTGAAAGGGACAGATTTCAAGTCAGTGACAACACTGAATGGTGGCAAGGATATGAAATAACATCAGTCCCCATTCATTGCTTGTAGGAACTTAAAATGATCAGACTGTTCAGAAGATGGTCGGGCAGTCCTTGGTGTATACCCAAAGGAATTGAAAACACACAAGAACCTTTGTAAGGATGAATGCAGTAGCTTAATTCCTAATTGTCAAAAAACAGAAGCAATCAAGATATCATTTAGCATGTGAGTGGATAAATAAAATGTGGTACACACAGACAATGGAGTATTATCCAGTGCTAAAAGAAAATGAGCTATTAAGACATGAAAAGACATTTAAATATCACTAAGTGAAAAAAGTTGATATGAAAGGCAGCACACTCAAGATTCCAAACGCATGACTTTCTGGAAGAGGAAAAACTATTGCAATAGTAAAAGAGATTAATGCTTGCCAGGGTTGAGGAGAGGGAGGAATGAGTAGGTGCAGCACAGGGGACTTCAAGGACAGTGAAAACTCTCTGCTTGGTACTCTAACCATGGATACACACCAGCAAACATGCGTCCAAATCCATAGGATGTGTAACACCAGGAATGAACCCTCACGTGCACGGTGGATTTCAGGTGATGATAATGTGTCAGACTAGGTTCACTGACTGTATCAACTGTGCCACTCATGCACAGAATGTTGACAGTGGGAAAGTTGTACATGTCTGAAGGTAGATGATATGGGAGGACATTGAACTCTTACTCAATTTTGCTGTGAATGTAAAACTGCTCTAAAACATAAAGATCATTACTTATAAAACAAAACAGAACTAATATGTAATTTATGCTAGCAAGTTTATTTGTTTTATACAGATTTTAGCATTTAGCTCATATGTTTTTTGGGTCTGCACATCTGCTAGCTGCTCTATGAGGGACATTTTTTCTCCCAGTCTTTTAAGCGGATTTTCCCTTTTATCAGGTTTTTAGCAAAGCTGCCTCTGACTACCCTAAGAAGAGCAGCTACACGTTGTATTTTAAATACACATTTAATCATGGCAATATTAACTGTGTATGATAACTGTGGGAAATTAGGGTGTGTCTGAAGAAAATAGATCACTGGAAATGTGACTGTGGGGTTTACATTTTGTCCCTGGTGAATAGAGCTCTCTCTGCTTCCTGGCTATAATGAATAAAACATCTTTATTCCACCATGATATCATTTCGCAGCCTGGACCCAAAACAAAGCAGTTGGCCCATCATGGTCTGAATATTTGAAATCAAGAGCTAAAATAAACTTTTTTTCCTCTAACTTGTTTTTCTCAGGTGTATTGGTCATAGTGATGCAAATCTGACTAAACAGTAGTTAATAGTTTAATAAAGTTCAAAATACTTTTAAAATTTGATTTAGACTTCCTCCTTGATCAACAATTCATGTAGAAGTATGTTGCCAAATTTCCTAATATTTAGGGATTTTTATAGTTATATTTCTGTATGGCTTCTATTTCAAGAAACAGAAATGGACTAAAAATGCAATTTGTATTATATATTTTTCCTTTAAAATATGCTAAGGTGGCTTTGTGTCTTATATATGCTAGTTAATGTTCCATGTCACCCTGAGAAAAATGCTTGTTATTGCATGGATTAATTTATAAGTACCCAGTTATTTATGCTTAAGTTATTTTGTAATGTTGTTTATGCAGTTTCTAAATCTTGTGTTCTATGTTCTCATTCTATTATAGACGTAGACAAGAGGGTGGAACTTCAACTGCAATAGTGAGTTTATCTATTTCTCCTTTCAATTCCATTAGTTTTGTGTTATAAAACAGGAAGTTCTATTATTTGCATTCATGCATATACCTAATAAAAGTCAGGACTGTGTTTTTTTTTTGCAAAAATGACTTATTATTCTGTAATACATCTTTTTACTTCTTGTTATTCTTTGTTTTGAAGCCTGCACTGTCTGAAATTATCATTGCTACTTTGGCTTTCTTTTGATTAGTGTTTGATTATTATACTTATTCCATCCTTTTACTTTTAACCTATTGGTGTCTTTATCTATTTTTATTAGAGCATTATAGTTATACATAATAGTTGGGCTCATTTTCACACAATTACACATGTATAGAATTTAATTTCAGTACCGTTTTCCCTCCCTTTCTCCCTCTCACTATTATCCTTCCTCTACACTACTTATTTTTCTTTCACTTATTTTTGATTAATTCATTCTACTTATACATAAAGATGAAATTCCCTGTGGTGTATTTGTATGTCCATATAAGATGATTTTGTTCCATTCATTCTATATTTCCTCCTATTTCTCATCCTTTCTCCATCCCTTTCAATCTCCTTTTAATTTGTTTGTTTGTTTGTGTAGTTGTAGATGCACAAAATGTCTTCATTTTATTTACTTTTATGTGGTTTACTTTTATATGGTGCAAAGGTTTGGATCCAGTGCTTCGCACTCACTAGGCAAGTGCTCTGCTACTGAGCTACAGCCACAGCCCTCAGTCTCTTTTTTCTGTTCCACTGATCTTTCCTATATCTTTATGATCACTCCCCATTTCTTTCCCTTATTTTGCTCCAGACTCTACATATGAGAGAAAACACCCAATCCTCAATTTTCTAAGACTGACTTATTTGTCTTAGCCTGATGTTCTCTACTTCTATCCATTGACTAGCAAATGCCATAATTTCATTTTTCTTTATGATAGGTAAAACTCCACTGTGTATATAGAAGTCTTTACATTTAAAGTAGTTTTTCTATAATGGAATGTAGTTGGATTTTGCTTTCTTTATCCAATTGACAATCACTGATTTTGTAAGTAGACCATTCATCTTTAATAAGATTGGTCATGTGGCTAAAACGAAATAGACCTTAAAGCCCTTTACGATTTGTTCCATCTTTTCTCTATTCTTTTTTCCTGATGTCTCTTAGGTTGAATGAACATATTTGATATTACACTCTATCTTCATTATTGATTGTTATTTTTGGTGGTTGCCTGAAGTTAGCAACAGAGCTCTGACATTAATCAGAATCCTGGAAATACCATTATTTTCTGGCACATGCAGTTGTAAGGGCCTCACAACAGCATATTCTATTCTATAAATTTTACTTGTACATATATTATAAACCCACATGATTGCTACTATTTCTGATTTAGACAGCTGTATTCTAGAAAAGTTAAAATTAAGGTAAATTTTTTTATTATTTTACCTTCATTTATTCCATTTAGACCAGTTTTCATTTCTTTGTATAATTCACACTTCATTTGGTATCACATCCCTTCTCCTTACAAAATTTCCTCTGATGTTTCTAACAATGCAGTTCATCTGGCAATGAGTTCACTCCACTTTTGTTTGCTCATAAAGTGTTTACTCTGTATTTTGGGAAGATATTTTTCACTGGTTGGAGGATTCCCTGTTCATTTTCATGTCATTCATCTTTTTAAAGGTATAACTCCATCACCATCTGAGCTGTGTAGTTTCTTGTAAGAAGTCTGCTGTAGTTCTTGTACTTTGTTCACATCTTTTTTACTTTTTATCATTTATGTGTGACCTAATCCAAGATGTTATTTTTGTATTTTTCACCGGTTCAAAGATACTTTGCTTAAGTATAGATTAAGTATTTAATTCTGCTTGGTGTTCTTTGAGATTTTTCTTAACCTGTGGTTTGTGTAGGTCTTTAACTTTGGAAAATTCTTAGGTATAATTTCTCTAATATTTCTGCTGCCCTGAACTCTTTCTCCTGTCTGTGATTCTAATTACACATAAAGCAGATTATTTGATGTTATGTTATCCCATACCTCTTGGATTCCTTGTCAATCTTCCTCTTCATTCTCTTTGTTTCTCTGCATGTTTACTGATTCTGTCCTCATTTTTGTCATATCTACTCATGATGAGTTCTTTGAACATGTGCATCATCACTTCTACTACTATGTTTTGTGTTCCTAGCATTCCTATTTGACCTTTTGTTCATTTTCATAATTCTCCCAAAATGGCATTTGATCTTGGATGTTCAATATATTAATAAAAAATATTTAAAATTACCTTTTAGTTTCAAAATCTATGTCAAATCAGAGTAGGTTTTGTAGATTGGTTTGTCTTTTTGAAGTGTGCTTTTACATTTTTTCTTCTTTGCATCTGAGTAGCTTTTTGTTTGTTGTCGGTTTCAACAGACTGTAGAGAATGAAGAAAATAGTTTCTATGCGTGGAAAGAGGCATGCCTTTTCTTCTGCTGGTCCTTTAGTGTAGGTTGTTTTTGCAAAGCACTGTTCAAGGAGTCAGTCTGGGTTGAGGAATGGTGTTGCTATGGTTACCCTGAGTATACCACAGGCTTTAAATACCTCTAGAGATGTCTTGTGTTTGGCTGTAGGGCTGGTTTTCCCAGAAGGTTTGAATTTTAGTTTTAGGCTATCCCTACAAGCTGTGCTCAGTGAGAGTCAGTATCTTCCAACTCTCCTGGCAATATTTCACTATTGTTTGCTACTTAATGCTTCTCAGCCTAGAGGTGGGGAGTGTTCACTGATGATCTGATGAATTTTCAGTCATTGGAAATCTTCATGGTATCATGGTGTGACCCATTCATTGTTACTATCACTGTAGTTTTTTTCCTGCTCTTCCTATCATTGTAGTGTTTCCTTCACATATTCTGGTGATTCTCAAATCACCTCTTATGCTTTCCTAGAATTAATTCAAACCATACATAACTCGAAAAGTCAAAAGTAGAGAAGCACTTTCAGAGTAAAGATGGTCACAGGCTAGGTAATAAGAACTTGCTGGGGTATTGCTACTGTCACTGAAGTCCTAATGGGTACCTCCCAGGGGCTGAAAAGCCCTTTACTACATTACCCTAGTGGAACCATCACTGCAGCATCTCCTGGAATTACAAATATCTCTGTTGTTTCATTATTCTTTCCCTCATATTCCAAGGGTTTTGTCATTTCCCCTTGGATTAAGGTTATTCTTTCTACCAGGAGATGGGAAGAAAGGCACAAGGGAATGCTTTGACTCTATCACAGCAGGTGCTATTGCCTTCTGTTGAATCAGCCCTATGAGGAAGCAAAGGATCTTCCAGTCTTCCCTGTGAGCAACTGATAGGAGTTCAAGGGGAAAACCCTGCAAGATGATAAAAACTATCTCCATAGCCACCCCTTGGGGCTGAACACCTTCTTGCAAACCTGCACTTGATACCCACCAGTTCATCAAATATTGTTATTTTATTAAGAGTTAACAGGAAGGAAAGATGCAATGTTCCTCAGAAGTAACTGAATGCAATTGAGACTAGAATTTTGAAAACCTGCGCCATGTACTTTCAAACTGAACTGATGGTCAGCAGCTCTTTCTTTCATTCTTTGTATTAAACATATTTTCCCTATAATTGAGATTCATATTTATTTACAATAAACCATAACATTATATATAAGTGGGCTTATTTATTCACATATCATTTTAGGAAGCATTTTTGTTCATTTCTCTTTGTTAAAAAAAAAAAAAAAAACTATTTATTTGTACCTAAAATTACATTCCTGTTTTTTCCTCCCACTCCGCTTTCTTTTAAATTCCATTTTCTTCTTTATTGTACTTGGAATCCCAGGTGGTGTCTATGGCAGGTATACACAAGCAAATAACTTTTATATGGCTTAATAGAGACATAATTGAATATAAAAATAAGGCCTATAATTTCCATACTCTAGTAAAACCCTGTTTCATAATGACAAAGTTAAAAAAAAAAAAACAAGAGTGAAAAGTCAATAGTACTTAATAACCACGTAAAGACCAGCTAATAGAATTCATGAGCCTGTTAACATTTAAAGGCACATCAGAAACAATGATCTGTTGTTTCAAACTTCTTCAACAAGAAATGAGTAGCAATAAAAAGACTTTAAAAAAGATTTTGCATCTATTTAACAGAGTTCCTAAACTTTCTTTCCTTGTTGATATTAATATCAGGGATCGGGGAAGTATAATAGCTAACACTGGAAATAATTTTATAGAAACTTTTTATTTATTTAGAATGTCAATTACCTAAAACATACGTTCTTATTCTCAATCACCTCTAATGCTTTCCTAGAATTAATTCAAACCATACATAACTCTGAAAAGTCAAAAGTAGAGAAGCACTTTCAGAGTAAAGATGGTCACAGGCTAGGTAATAAGAACTTGCTGGGGTATTAATTGCTACTGTCACTGAAATCCTAATGGGTACCTCCCAGGGGCTGAAAAGCCCTTTACTACATTACCCTAGTGGAACCATCACTGCAGCATCTGGTATATAAGGTCACCAACTCTAAACCTTCCAATTTTTTTCACTAAAAAATAGGTCCCCCAAAGTGGAAGCCACGTGTACATTTGCTTCTCAGAAGGAAGCACTTTCTGAGAAGGATCAGGCAAGTAGCTCTTCAGGGTTTTTCAATGGCTCCTTCCTATCAATGATTCCAGTGTCTGGGTCCATAGCAGTTGTTATATGCTGGGGCAAGATGAAATTCCTTTTCATTTCTATGATGTCACTTAGGAGTTTGTGTTAGCTAACTTTTAGGAGTTTATTATAAAGGATTCAACTCAGGAACAGCTAAATGAGAGCAATTCATAGACAAAATATGGGGGAAGTGACAACAGAATTTCCATGACCTCTCAGGAACTCCACTTGCATAGCACCACCCTAGGTTCACCAATCTGGCAGCTCCATACATTGTTTAGAAACTTTTATCTTAAAAACATATATGATATGTTGAGGAGTTCTACTAATTATAAAAGGCAGCTAAGAAAAGATAACGTCATCAAAAAGGTCCACTCAACATTTCATTTCCCCAGATTCAATTTTTGCTGTGATTCAGTGCTTCATGGATCTTGTATTATGGGAAAAACAGTGAAGTGGGCCTTAAGGAAGTGCCCTTCACACCTATTAATAAAAAATGAATAAACTTTAGTCAGCAAGACTACAAAACCTGTAACTCTGTAACCCTAGAGTATCTCAAAAGATAAATCACCCTTGAAGTTTCAGAAATACTGACTGATCATGGTAAGAAGGAAAGAAAATAAACTCTGCAAAAATGCATATACCCAGGTAAGCAAATGTTCCCATTCCCTTTCTTCCTGCAGGCACCTATCTCTCTGTGCATTTTCTCTTAGTGGGTTACTCGGAGACACCAGCTCTATGATAGTTCCCCAGAAAAGTTATTATCTTGCGATTTTTTCTGACTTCTTTCTTCTCGCAATGTTTAGGGTAGCATTATTTCCAAGTATTACAGGAAATAAAGACATAAATAAGAAAGGATCCTTCCTGACAAAGATGTATGCATGAAAAGAGAGAAATAAGACATGGACAACATTATACTGCCATCAATTTAGACCTGAGACCTTCTTAAAAGAATCCACCTCAGGCTTCAAGAAAGAGGTAACATTTGGGCTGGTCCTCAAAAGGCAAGATTTTTGTCAAATGGAGATGCATTGTGACGATGCTTTAAAGGAAGGTATCAGAATAAATAAAACCCTAATTGAGGGGATTTAGAAGAGTGTGGGACAGTTTTGGAGGTTTCAGCCCATGAATTGCATCTGGGCTTGTGGTAAGGCAGCACATCATGGCACTTGCACACAACAAAGCAAAACTGCTCAACTTATAGCCAAAAAGCAGAAAGATTGGGATCTCCTTTGAGACACACCCCCAATGACCTAAGATCTTTCATTAGGCCCCGCCTCTTAAAGGTTCCACCACCCCTCAATAGCACCAGTGTCTGGAGTCCAAGTCTTCAACACATGGGCCTTTGGTGAACATTCCAGGTCCAAACTATAGTAATGCACATTAACAGAAATAAAGGAAAATTGGGGACATACTCATCTGCTCAAAGACTCAGAATATTCTACTTAATGGCCATATATGTAAACTCTGTCATGGGAGTCCTATCTGGCCAGGCTCTGATGACACACTAATTACATCTTCTAGAGTGTTAACTTCCATCCCAGCAGATCTTCCTTATACCTTCTATATATTTAGCAGATACATACTCAGGGCAATGATACTTTGAGCAGAGGCTATTGCTCACACTTATTCTCATCCTTGTGGTCATGCATACCTCTCATTCAAGTATATGAGAGCATTTGAGTGAGTTACAGCAGACTCCTGCTTAAAGCAACACTTGGTTAGTTATTTTGTGAAGATCTGAGCCAATCTTTTCATATACCTGTATTTGCCAGTTCTGCAGTCTAGGAAGGATGGAGTGGGATTTAAATTTTCCTCTAGGCATCAGCAAGGTGCTTTAGTTCTTACGTTCCTCAACACCACCCAAGGGGTAATTTAAGAGAAACTGAAAAACAACCTGCATAGAGAATGGAAACATGACTTGGTAAGTAGGAAATGCCCCATCTAGTTCATCTGTCTTTGCATTAAGGCTTTGTCATCCTCAAAATCTGCTTTAGAATAGAAATTTCTAGAGTGGTAACATTTAATCAATAAAATATATACTCCATGGGTATTAAGCATATTATAATAGTTTATAAGTTTTTCCTTCTGCACCTTAATTCAGAAATGATGGTGACTCCTATTAGAACCAGTAACTCAATAAATACTTTATGATAGTCAAGCACAGTGCTCACACCTGTAATCCCAGTGGCTCAGGAGGCTGAGGCAAGAGGATCACAAGTTCAAAGCCAGTTTCAGCAATTTAGAGAGACCTGAGCAACTTAGAGAGACCCTGTCTCTAAATAAAATATATTTTAAAAAGGGATGGGATGTGGCTTAGTGGTTAAGCACCCCTGTTCATTCCCTGGTACCAAAAACAAACAAACAAAAAATTACCTCATGATAATTATAAATTACAAAAGGAAAAGAGATAATTTTAATAATTATACTTACTGTATGATTCCTTATCATTTTCTAAATTCCACATTTTAATTAACTTTGAATATTGTCACCAGAGCCTCTCAATAACTATAGATTTGGGAATATTGTTATTACTGTTTCGAGTAGCATTGAAAACAGAACACATTCTTTTCTTAAAATCGCACATGAGGATATGAGATGATGGATATGATAATTAGCTTGGTTGTGGTGATTATTTCACAATGTATACATATTCTAAATCATCAAACTGTGCACCTGAAACATACAGGATGTTTTCCCATTATATCTCAATAAAGTTAAAAAAATGAAATAAGCCAAAGAGCTTTTAAAAAATTCTGCTTCCATAGTCCATGGAATTCTCAACATATTATTCTGTCTCTAAATAGTAGGAAAAGGTATGCCATCAATTGCTTTTGGGGGCTTGGGTTATGGCTCAGTAGAGCACTTGCCTAGCATGTGTGACACACTGGTTCAATTCTCAGTACCACATATAAATAAATGAATAAAATAAAGGCCCATCAACATCTAAAATAAAAATTAAAAAAAATGCTTTGGGGTCTGGGTGTGATGGCTCACACCAGTAATCCCAGCAGCTTGGGAGACTGAGGCAGGAGGATCACAACTTCAAAGACAGCCTCAGTAACTTAGTGAGGCCCTCAGCAACTTGCTGAAACCCTGTCTTAAAATAAAAAATAAAAATGGGTTGTGGATGTAGATCAGAGATTAGGCAACCCTGAGTTCTATCCCTCGTGCCAAAATACTTTTAGGGTATTTAATACATTAAAAAATGAGATTTCTGAGCCTTATAAGTTATGGGAATATTTTGCCCACTGGGGACAAAGAGGAATGCAACAATTCTCGGAAACAGTTGAACATGGGAGGTGGTGGAAAGACTAGGATTGCAGAAAACCCCACTGTCCACTTCCCCCTGGGGCTCAAGATCACCAACCACTTCTTTCCTTCTGTGTTTACCACACATTTTTAAGCTCCATAAGGAATGCTAGTACTGGAAAAGGGAAGTAAATTAAAGATTTTTTTCTTATAACTACTGAGCACTGTTTTACACCCTACATTTATTAATTGCACTCTCGTTTTTCACATAAGAGTGTTTATATGTATAAAAATTAACATTCATGTAAGTTATATAAGATACAGAGAAGCTGTATATATGTTATTATATATATATGAATGAATTCTCTATATAATTACACATAGTATATTTTATATGTAAAACTTACATATGTGATAAAACATAAAAAACTTCTCTATTCATATTTCTTTCATCCAAATCTGCAAATAAATAAACATAAAAAAGATAAGACTAGGCCACACCAAAAAAGCCACTTTCATCTTAATTCTCTTGACTAGGTTTCCTTTCCAGGTTGTAATTTTTGTTAAAATTAAATAACTGATTTCAGAGATATGAAAATATTTTTCCAGTATGAAATATAGTGTCAGAAATGCAACCATACTTGTTTAAAAGGGGGAAGTGGGAGAGAGGCAGAGAGGGAGGAAAATACTTATGAGAGAGAAAGAGATATAAGAGATAATAAATGTCGCGACCCCTCGCCAGCAAGGGAACACACGACACAGGACACAGGATTCTTCTTTCAGCAGTTTATTCAGGCCTTGATTAAAGTATCTTCTAGTGACCCCCCCCCTCTTCTCGAGCGCCCAAGCACAGCCTAATAAAGCCTCCCACGTACCAATCTTAAGCCGCCACGTGGATCTTTCTCATAGGGTGGCAAGGGATAGCGTGCCAACTCTCCATAAAAGGAGTTGTTTACAACAGGCCACAGTGGAAGCCGGCGCCATCTTCTAATGGCGGCCACAATCTACAACAATGGCTTACCACAAATAAATCCATTTGCTAACATAATTAAATAAACAAACAAACAAAAGACAGTTTTCCATGATTCAGGTAAAGTTGTATCTAGACACTCTAACCAAATCCAGAGGAGCTCTCAGTCTTCCCCTCTGGCCTTTTTTGGCACCCCTTCCTCCATTCCCACATATCCTTCCTATTCTGTGCTGCTTAGCTCTCTTTGACTTCATTAACTGACATACCTGGTACATATAGTATAAAACATTTCCCACCCACTGTAGAAGACTCTGTGGGCTCTGGACTGCAAAATGGAACCTTATCAATCTGGAAAAAATGGATGATGAATTAATATTCATTTTTCTTGAGAAGAAGCCCACACAGTATTCACAGAAGACAGAGTCTTTAAGGGTCTATCTTCGGCCATAAGAAACTTGAGAGAAAGCACCTTCAAAATAACCCAGTAGAAGCAGATCCCAAAGGCAGTGTTTCAGTGCAGGAGACGGTCCCAACCATCTAGCATCTGACTGTCACCACATGGAGTGACCTCTTCTTATTTATTTCTTCTTGGGTTTGTCAAACCCATCTAAAGATGTTACATAAAGGTTTGCATTTAGTCAATAATTCCATTATGTTTACTGATAATTACCTAATAACCAATTATTGGAACAGCATATAGACAATTTGGATTAACATAATAACCCTGACCCTCAAGAGGCCCATATTTTCCAAGGGCAGGTAGATATTATAAATGTAGCATTTCTAAGATTCTAAGAACCATCAATTTGCTAAGAGTTAAGAGAAAAACAAAACAAAGAAACAACAACAACAAAACAAAACAAAAACAAATGCTTCCCAATGCTCTGGGAGGTACACTTTTCTACATTTCAATATTAAAAATTATAAAAAAAAATACCACCAATAATAAGAAATAAAAGAAATTTTTAAAATTCTATAGGAGCATATCACACCCAGCAAACAACTCTTTTGGTGCAATTCAGAAAATAACTATATGGTAGAGGAAGTAGATCATGGATTTTCAGATTCAATTTATAGAGATATTTTTTAAAAGAACAAAGTCCATACACAGAAATTACTGATAAATAATAGAGATTATCTAGATGATTTAATTACAGTATCTCCTCAAAACAAAAACAATACTATTAGGAAGCTCTAATCAGGAGTTAAGATGAGACAGGAGCACCTCTTCAGTATGAAAATGAGCAGCAAAGGAAGCTAGAGTTCCACATTTCTAAATCTCCCTTCATGTCCTTACTCACAAGAGACTATTTCTTTTCAATTAAAAGGTTCTCTCCAAGTTAAATTCATCAATGAACAGGATTTATATTAGATTTTGTGACTTAAGCATTTTTTAGTTTTTGTCTTAAAATGATCAATGGCTCCATTGAAATGGATTCCATATTTTAACTCACAGGGTCTTTTTTATGGGAAAAAAATTACTAATCTGCTTATAAGTATTTTAGTATTTTGGAACTCATTTCAGGTGAGATGAGTGGGAAGAGGGGATAAGGAGCCATTTGAGATCTTTAGCATCTGAAAGACCATATTAACAGTTTCTTACAAAAGGTTCTGTATTTTCTACTAATGAGAAGCTCATCAAATAAAGAGATAAACAACTTATTAAAAAATAAAATAAGACATTTGGCAAGACTCTGAAATCCACTGGATATTTTCAAAGGAAACGGAACTGACAGCCATCCATTCACCATAACAGAATCAATGCAGCACATTAAACTACCTGATGCCATTTTCCATGCACATGATGTTTTATGTATGAAAATTATACAAGCAACAATTGCACATCTGCTATATCCTTACAAATAATGAAGGGGGATTGTTTCATGGTGATGAATACCTTCATGAATTTGCTCAGATCAGATCAATTGAGACCCAATTTCTCAAAGTTTTAAAGGCTACCCTTTAGCTCCAATTGTGAAATAAAATATTTATGGGATTGGCTAATGGAAAGAGACTAAAAATTCTTCTATTACAAATAATCCCTCCTACTATCATGAAGTTCAGAACCTGGGAGCAAACACCACAGTTGCCCACTGAGAAAGAAACAACTTAATCATCAGTAAACAACAATGACATGTCAACACCCTCTTTTTTAAAAAAAATATATTTATTTTTTAGTTGCAGTTGGACATAATACCTTTATTTTATTTGTTTTTATGTGGTGCTGAGGATCGAACCAAGGGTCATGCATGCGCTAGGCAAGCACTCTACCACTGAGCCACAACCCAAGCCCTCAATACCCTCTTTTTATTAGACAACAAAAATGCAACTTGATCATGGATCAGGTCACATGGAATCATACACAAGAAGCCTCAGGGATCCTTTGTCTACTTTTAACATTTTTCATAAAACATTCTTACCTGAGATTTTGTTCAAAGAATGTTTTAAAATTACAAGGCCATTTTCTAAGGTTACTTCTAAATTTAACACCCAGGGACGGAGGAGTTCTGTGAAGAATGAACAAACTGGTACATTCTAAGTTTGGAATTTTTTAACTGGTGGTCAGAGCCCAAATACTCCTACTGAATTCTTATTGCATTGGGGAGAAAAATTAGGCCAGCATTAATGTTAATTTATGGTCAGCCTGAATTTCAATCATACCATTAATGTTAATCATACCATGCTATCTTCCATCTAAACCAATCATTTTTCTTTCTAGATTCCTCATCATCAAGGGGAGATCAAGTGCCCTAGTTTGCCTGGGACTGAGTCATGTGTCCCAGGAAATCTCTCAGTCTTGAGCAAACCAGGACAGTTGTCACTGGTAACTAGCAGACACCTAGAGGTGGCTCCATTGCATTTTATGTCATTATCCCACTGTGTGCTCCATTCTTGGAATGGAAGAGCTTGGATGGACAAGTTGCTATAATTCAGGAATCAGTGACCCACTTCTGAGCGTCTCCAGAGAGCCTGCCTACAGGTTATCAATAGCAACCTATGTATGGAGAGGAAAAGCTGTAATAATCCCTTATGTATGGACAGCATTTATATACATGAAGGCATGTCTAGAAACTTCATCTTACTCAATGGACCCTTGCATATTTTGCATAAGAACACATTTTATCTATTTTCACACTTTCCTCATGAAGTCAGGCCAAATTCCATGAGCCTACAATAAGATTCATTTCCTCCAATCTGCATTCACTAAAATGTTTATCTTCTTCACTTCTTGTGTTTTCTTTCATGCTTGTAGCCTGTCTTTTGTCTTTACTTTTATTTTTTAAATGTGCTTCTATACTTGGATATTTCTGACCTGGCAGGAAATCTTGATGGCTAATGTTATGATATTTTTCCTCCTTCTTCTGCTTAGCAACAGCACCAGTAGTCATATGAGGACTTGCTGGTGTAAAGCAGTTTTAATTATCTTATGAATGTTTTTGACAATTCAGGAATATCCATAAGTATTTCTTTCTTTTGATGAAAATGGTGACTTCAATAAATTAAGGATCTAAAGTTCATAATGCAAAATGGTAAAATTAGGATTTGAATTCCCAGCTGTGTTCCCATAATCTGAGTGATCACACTCATTTTCCTTCCCTAACATATTTTCTTCCTCTGTGTTCTTACTTCTTCCTATAATACTTTTCAATTGCTTCAAAAACTACATTCCTATTCAAACCATAGTTTTATAAACTAGGTGGGTATTGTTAGTCCTATGTAACAGCTAAGATGACAAAGATACAACTTCTATAGGATCACAATATGCTTGTTACCAGAGCCAATATTTTTTTTATTTTAGAGCCAAGATTTTTAACTCACTTTAAGACATTTCTAAAATCAGACTTGATTTACCTTGGGGATGACTGAAAATGTGTTTAAGGATTTTATGAGCTCTCCTAGACATATGTTCTTATATTGTATGTGATTAGTTCAATGATAATTAGAGACAGCATGAAATCTTCTATTTTTAATGATTTTCATTAGTTCATATTAGTTATATATAACATTAGGTTTCCTTTTGACAAAATTATGCAAGCATGGACTATAACTTACTCCAATTCAGTCCCCTTTTCCCTTTCCCATAAAAGAAATATTCCATATAGAAACATTTTATACCTTCATTGTTCCAATATGGTACCTACCAGCCATATTTGGTCCTTGAACATTTATAATGTATTTCATGTCACCGAGGGACAAAAATTTTAATGACAAATATTTAAGTTTAATGTCAATGGGCACATGTGCTTAAGGTTATCATATTGAATGACACAATGTCTTGATCAAAGGACCACAAATTACAGCCATGGGTCATATTTGGTCTGCTTTTATAAAATCAAGCATAGGTAAGACATGGTCATGCATGTACTTAACTGTATTCTCTGTTTGCTTTTATGCCACCATGGCAGATTTCAGTGGTTGTGACAAAGCCATATGCCATAGCATCCCTCAAAAACTAAAATTTTTACTCTCTGACTTATAACATATATGAATAAATAAATAAATAAATAAATAAATAAAGTCTTCCAGTCCCTCATCTATATAGCTGCTGGTACCCTGCCCATCTCTGTGTCTGCAGTGTCTTTTGCACCATCATGATTTGAGCAAGGAAGAAGAGATAGGAAACTTGAATAGCAACATTAGCATAGCCATACTGAGTGCATAATCAACTGCTTGGGAGCAGTTGATTATGCATATGACTATAGACACTTATGTGTCTATATTATCCATATGACTATAGACACTGAGTTGAGGTCAAATTTGTGCCAAGTATACCAGATCACTAACAGAAAAAGAGATATGAATAAATATACAAGGAAAAATTTGTCTCCAATTCATTCAGTAATCAGACTTGATATTAATTTAATTTTTATTTTTATAACATGGGTATACTAACCACTCTCTTCAGTTAAACAAAACCACACAGTATGTGCATTCATAAGTATGTACATTAAAAGCAGAGGTTGAGAACTAATTGATGGAAGAGTTTGGGTTAAAGATGAATTTGGATATCCTGATCTAGCTGAGAAAGCCTTAGGCTACAATAACATTTTATATAACATGCTATGAAGGCAAGTATTAGTACTGTTTTTTAAAAAAAAGACAGAACAGAAATAAATTAAGTACTTCTCTTATTAACCTCTACATTAGCACTTTTGTTTCAGCCAGATGAGATTATCACATTTAATTAGTGGTAGTAATTTGAATTTCACATGATTTATAGCCTTGTTTGCTTTTATTGTGTATATATGTTTCAAACTTGTAAGCAAAGGGGAAAGAAATAAAGGAAGAGAAGGAAAACATAAATGAGAATGGAAAGTATTATAAGATACTGGAAGTCCATCTATAGGTCCCTCAGAGATGGGGACAAATGATAGAGACCCCTCAACTGAAATCTCTCCGTTCTCCTCTGTAGTTGTAGTGATTTTGGACCATATATGAAACCATGAGCTTATATCAAAGTATTTTTTATAAAATCTAAAAATTTTGTTTTCAATATCTTTAAAGATATTTAGATGAAAGAAACAGAGTAAGAACAAAGTGTCATTACGGCTAATAAAATTACATGAATAGTTGAGGTGACCCACAAAAAAGAAGCCAGCTTTAGTTTTCACATCAAAGCAAAAAGCACCAGACACGGAGCCTTCGTTACAACATCCACTTTGTTCAAAGGATGAAAAGTGTCCATCAGGGCTGGGGATGAGGCTCAAGCAGTAGTGCACTCGCCTGGCATGCGTGCGGCCCGGGTTCAATCCTCAGCACCACATAGAAAATGAAAATATTAAAAAATTAAAAAAAAAAGAAAAGCATCCATCAATGGACACATGGACAAAGAAAATGGGGTACATGCACACAATGGAGTTTTATTCAGTCATAGGAAGAGTGAAATTATGTCATTTGCAGGAAAATGGATGAAACTTGAGACCATTATGTGAAGAGACATAAGCCAAACTCAGAAAGCCAAGGGGTTGTATTTTTTTCTCTCATATGTAGAAGCTACAGAGGAAAAAGAAAGATAGGTGCTACTCTTAGAAAAATCAAGGAGATATCAGTAGAGTAGAGGAAAGGGACCAGAGGAGGAGGGAAGGAAGAGAGAATGACAGTGGCCAAATTATATTGCTCTATCATGTTCAGGTGCAAATATGTAACACCAAATCCCACTACTATGTACAACTGCAATGCATCAATTAAAAATATGGAAAAAAATGTGTCTTCTGACCTTTGCCACAACTGTAATCTTTCTATGAGGTGATAAACAGAGATGAGCAAGATGCCCACACTCTGCCCCAATCTATTAAAGCCCATCAAGAGGAAATGGGTTTTCCATTCTCTCTCATTTGTTTCATTCTTACAAACAGGAAATAAGCAAAATTGCCAAAAGATAAATAGCTCCTAAAGCTGTAAAATAGTTATAGGAGGGAAAAAAATCTAAAATGAGCTTCTTTCTCACTTTATATTATGCCAGTATAATCTGGCATGACGTGATCACCAGTCAACAAAACATTCTTCGATATTTCATGATAAAGTATTTTAAAGTGAGGATGATCACTTACTGCATAATATCTAAAGTGACTTAAGAAATGAGGTCTTAAAAGTACATCATTGGGCTGGGGATGTGGCTCAAGCGGTAACGTTCTCGCCTGGCATGCGCGGGGTGCTGGGTTCAATCCTCAGCACCACAAAAAAATAAAAGATGTTATGTCCACTGAAAAATAAATATTAAAAAATTCTCTCTCTCTTTAAAAAAAATGTAGATCGTTAAGTTATATCTTCCTGTTAACAAATGTATAATGTTTCAGAGGATAAGAAAAAAAATAGGGATATGGAATTACAATCCTATTTCATGAGCTCACAGTTCATCCCTGACCCTCCTATTTTGCAAACAAATCTCAGCCACCTCCCACCAAAAAAACCCTTTAAAAATGTTGCAAATCATTTGACTCTTATGTGATATTAGATATTATTAGATCCTTCAGTGTCAACTCTGTAAGAGTCAATAAACAAGAAGAGTCCCTTGGAAGCAAATCATGACTAAATTTTGCTGAAAAATCTCTTTCTTGCATCAATGAGTAAGGACATTTCCTAGGATTAGGCACAAACTCACTGTCCTACTTGGGGGATTTGTGTGTGTGTGTGTGTGTGTGTGTGTGTGTGTGTGTATACCATGCTAATTAAGGAAAGAGACTGGGTCATTCAGCTGTGTAGCTTAATCCTGTCTGATGTTAATCCTTTTTCTACTAAATAGATTTCTGAGTCATCTATATTGAAGACTTCATCACAATGAAGGCTAAAAATGCCCAAAGGAAAAGCAAATTTACTCACATGTAGAAGAACATGGATACTTATCTTCAAATAGCAAGGGGATTTTAATGCATTAAATCTAAAAATAAAATGTACCCAATTATTGATGGCTGAGTAAGGGAGTAAAACTCTATTCATCTATTAAAGGGAGGCCATGTTGCACACATATGCAACTTGGAAGAAATTATATGCTAAGTTGCTGAGGCTGCCTGTGAACTTGCCATCCTCTGCTTCAGGTTCCCGAGCTGCTGGGATTACAGGTGTGTGCCACCAAACCCGGCTCACTGTGAATTTGGTCTCCAAAAGTCTCACCAGGTTTTCAGGGTGAGAAGCAGAGAAAAATCCCTTCCTCTTTCTGGTAGGGGTGTGGGAAAACTAATCACTTAAAATGTACTGAGAATAGTATATTCTCATTCATGAAGGTCTTTCCTCAATGAAAAACAACAATCCAAAAAACAAAAACAACCAAAGTCTAACCAACATGAATTTTACTGGAGTCTGAATAACAAGACAGAAAGGAAATAGCCAACTCTAGTAACTTCTAGCCTTCAATATGGGGAAAGGGAAATACTTAACTCCAGCTTCTTTTGGCCTTGCTATAATGCCCAAGCAGGTGGGTATGGAGTGAGCGCTTAGGAAGGGGCTCAGCCCGTGGAAAGATCAATGCCTCATGACAGGACTGCAGAACATCTCTTCTCCCCACCTCTTCCTACCACACCACATCAACAGGGCTTGTGGAACAGTGAGGTTGCAGCTGAAAAGAACTACAAGACTCAGCTTCTAGTGCAGAAGGCGTCTCCTGGGAAACAGAAAGACGGTAGGGAGACAAGCAGGGGCAGAAAGGGGAAAGACTAGAATAACATCTATGTTTGCAAAGAGGCGTAAGGATGGCCTCACCACTGGTGAGAAGTTATCCTCACACTGAAGGCCTTTGCGTCTGTCGTGACAGCGGGAATAAACTTTCTATCATTAGAAAAAATGCCTGTGAGGACAACTTACAGGTGGGAGAGGGTTATTTTGGCTCATGGTCTCAGAGATGTCAATCCATAATAGCTTGGCCCTGTTGCTTTGGGGCCTGTGGTGGCACAGTACATCCCAACAGGAATGTGTGACAGAGAAAGCTTAATTACCTTTTGGTGGCTGGAAAGGAGAGAGAGAGAGAGAGAGAGAGAGAGAGAGAGAGAGAGAGAATATGGAGCCAGGGTTCCAGTATCCACTTCAATGTCTAAGGACCTAACTTCCTTCTTCTAGGCCCCACCTTCTACAGGTTTCAACCCCCCAATAGCATCACAGGCTGGGGAACAAACTGTCAACCCATGAGGCTTTCGAGGACATTCCAGGTCCAAACTCTAGCACCGACTTTCAACAGAAATTCTTAGCCATGAAGAGAGTCTTACAATACATCATAAGAGACTCATCCCATCCCAAGGGCCCCACCCTCATGAGCTCCTCGAAGCCTAGTTACCTTCCAAGGCCCCATCTCCAAATACAATCACATTGAGGATGAGGGCTTCCACATATACATTTTGAGGGTACACAATTTAGTCCATAGCAACTGAAACTCTAAGGCAATCAGTATGTTTTTCTTTTCTTTCTTTCTTTTTTTTTTTTTAGCATATTATAGGTAAAAATAAAATCACATAAAATTCATGAGTAAATTCAAAGAAGGTATAGAACCCATTCCCCCGATCATATAATAAGTAGGAAAAGAGGTGACATTTGGATCATGACATGATCACCTCTTGTGTCATATTTCCCAATAGATTCTGACCATGTGAGAATAAGGAACATTATTTTATTTACTATCTCCTTAAAACATTGATGGATGATAAAAGGCCAAGAGTATATTCAGGGAGATCCAACAACAGAGGCCTTGGTTGATGGACCCAGAGTGACATCAACAGGGATGAAAGTCCTGGGTAGTTTTTATTAACATTATGTTATATCTTAACAATGTTACTTTCTCTCATTTAAAAATGTAACTAGCATATTGCACAGTATGAGTTATGATGAATGGCTGAACATTTCTAAATAGCTAAGGCTTCATAAAATGCCTGAGTCTGTTGTTAACATCTCTCCTGTCCATTCAAACACAGGAAACCTTTGCACTTTTAAATAACACCTCAAAGCAGAAGTGAATGGGAAAACGGAATTTCAATGTAACTGGATCTAAATACTGTTTTGAAAGGTGTCATAGCTAATTAGCTGAGGTATCTCACTTCAAATTATGCACTTTGTATGACATCAAATTTTACTTTTAAGGATCTTTAATATTTTATGTCAAGAGTATATGACAGGAATGGGAGTATAATTCAGGGGCAGAGAACTCATCTAGTATGAGTGAGGCCCTGGGTTCAATCCCCAAAACTGCAAAAAAAAAAAAAAAAAAAAAGCAAGAAAAAAACATATCATAAAGCTGAGCATGGTCCCAGAGGCTCAGGAGGCTGAGGCAGGAGGATTGCAAGTTCAAAGCCAGCCTCAGCAAAACCTCAGCAACTTAGCAAGGCCTTAAGCAACTCAGGGAGACCCTGTCTATAAGTCAAATATAAAAAAAGGGCTGAGGATGTGGCTCAGTGATTAAGTGTGCCTGGGTACAAAAAAAAAAGCATATTACACATATTTGCACACTCATATTCATAGCAACATTACTCACAATATCCAAAAGATAGTTGTGATCAGAGACCACAACAAATATGCTTACAATGAAATAGAAGGACATTTTCATGTTCATCGCACTGGAACATGTGGGAATCTTGAAGACACTAGGCAAGTGAAATAAGCCAGTCAGAAAAGGACAAATATGATATGGTTTATTATCTGAGATTCCTTGGCTTGTCAATTAATAGAGTTATGAAATAGAAAGGTGGTTGTCAGAGTCGGGAAAGGAGCAAAGGAGGAATTTTTGTTTAATGCATAGAGACTTATAGTGTGAGGAGATGAAAACATTCTGGAGATGGATAGTGGTGATGGTTATACAATAATGTGAGTAATGGCAACGAACTTAACACCACTGAACTGTAAACTTAAAAATGGTTCAAAGCAGGACTGGGCTTGTGACTCAGTGGTAGGTAGAATACTTGCCTAACATCTGTAAGGTACTGGGTTTGATTCTCAGCATCACATATAAATAAATGAATAAAATAAAGGTCCATCAATGTCTAGGAAAAAAAAAAGTGGTTCAAAGGGCCCAGCAAGGTAGTACATGCCTGTAATCCCAGCAGGGAGTCTGAGGCAGGAGGATTGTGAGTTCAAAGCCTGCCTCAGCAAAAGTGAGGTGCTAAGCAACTCAGCGAGACCCTGTCTCTAAATAAAATACAAAATAGGTCTGGGGATGTGGCTCAGTGGTCCAGTGCCCCTGAGTTAAATCCCTGGAATGCCCCCTGCACCCGACCACCCTGACACACACACACACACACACACACACACACACACACACACAAAATGGTTCAAAGCAAATTTTATGTTTTGTATATTTTACCCTGGTTTTAAAAATAAAGGGTTTAGAAGTTCTGAAGATGGATGCTTTTGATGATTGTACAAGCACTTGATATACTTAATGCCAGTGAACTGTAGACATATATGGCATGCATATATTATCACAATTTAAAAGCACATAAACATTTTAAAAAGAGAGAATTCAGAAAAATAATAAAAAATTAAAAAAGAAAAAGAGAACAAGAGTATCATAAAGAAACCAGTTATTTATATGATAGATATTGTTTCAACTATATCAAAAGCTAATTTAAATATGAAAAATCTAAATATATCATTAGAACACAGAGACTGCCAGAGTACATTAAAAATAATACGTAACAATATGTTATCTATATGAAACTTACTTTAAATATCATTGCACAGAGAGATTGAAAGTAAAGACTCAGAGAATGATACATCATGCTAACACTAATCAAAAGAAAGCTAAGGTAGCTATATAAATTTTAGGCTAAGTCAATTTCACAGGAAGGTAAATTATCAGTGATAATGAGGAATATTGCTCAATGATAAAGGGGATATTTCTCCAAAAGGATACAACAATCCTAATGTGTCTGTATCTAACAGCAGAGTATGAAAATATGTGAGCCCCAAACTGACCAAAGTGTAAAAACAATGAGACAAATTCACTATTATTTAAGATCTAAGACTTCAATACCTTTTTATTAGTAATTGACAGATCAAGCAGGCAGAAAAATTGGTCAGTATATACTTATTAAAACATCATCTTCAATCAATCTGATCGTAATATTTATAGACTAATTTATCCAACAACAATAAGACACACATTCCTTACAAGCTGATCTGGAACACTTATGAAACAGATTACAGCTGGAAGATACAATATACGTTAACCTATTTAAAAGACTAGAAATAATATAAAGTAAGCATTCTGACCATGAAGTTAAAATAGAAACCAATAACAGAAACATGGCTGAATAAACCCAACTATTCAGTTATTCAACATTACACTTCTAAATAACAACTGGGTCCATAAAAATGTCATCACTGCTGGGTGCAGTGGTGCTCACCTGTAATTCCAGTGGCTAGGGAGGCTGAAGCAGGAGGACTGCAAGTTCAAACCAGCCTCAGCAACTTAAGGAGACCCTCTGAACTTACTGAGACCTTGACTCAAAATAGAACACAAAAAGGGCTGAGGATGTGTCTCAGTGGTAAAGTGCCCTTAGGTTAAATCCCCAGTACAAAAAAAAAAAAAAAAAGTCTCAAAATAGGTTCAAAAACATTTAAACTGCAAGAAAATAAAAATTCAATTGACCCAAATATATATGATGCAGAAAAAGTAGTGCTTAGAGGGAAATCTGGAGCACTGAATGTATCTATTATAAAAGAAGAAAGATATGATACCAGTAATCTAAAATTCTACTTTGGGAAATTAGAAAATAAATTAAAAAAATTTAAGTCCAAATAAGACATAATGAATTAAATAATAAAAAAAAAAGTTAAGCAGAAATCAATGACTTTTTATAAACAAAAAAAATCAACAAATTCAAAAGCTGATTGCTTGAAAATGTAATAAAATTGATCAATGTCCAGCCAGGCTCACCAAATAAAAAAGATGCAAATAAGTAATATTCAGAACTGAAACAGACACCATTACTCTGCAAATCCTGGACATACAAGCAATAAGGGGATATTTTGATCAGTTATATGCTATCAGTTTGATAACTTAGATAAAATGGATCAATACCTTGAAAGAAGTAACCTATCAAAACTCACAGAAGGGGAAAAAGATAATTAACTAATATTTACTCTGAATTAACTAATCTGAATTAATTAACTGATATTTATTAAGGTAATTCAGCACAAAAAAAATGAAAAAAAAAAAAAAAAAAAAAAACCACTTCCAAAAGGGCAAGCACAGGCTCAGGGAGATTCACTGTTGAATTCTACCTACATTTAAGAAGTGACACCAACAATACACAAACTCTTCCAGAAGATAGGAACAGAGTGTACATTTCCAACTTCCTCTATCAAGGCCTGCATTACCCTAATTTTTTAAAAAAATGGAAAAAGATACTAAATAAAAGGAAAGCCACAAATATCACTCATAAATGTAAAAACCCTCACCAAAATACTTGCGAATCTAGTCCAACAATAAATGAAAGAATTACATGTCATGATTAAGTGGGATTTATCCCACATAGGCAAGACTGGTTCCACCCTGAAAAATCAACTCACATACTCTATCCCTTCAACAAGCCAAAGAAGCAGAATCATGAGGACATCAATAGATGCAGAAAAGGCCTTTGATAAACTCCTACTCGCATTCATAATAAAACACTGTCAGCAAATTAGGAATAGAGGAGAATATCTTCCATCTCATAAAGAGCATCTTTTAAAAAATACGCAGTTGACATCATATTTAATGGAGAGAAACTAAATATTTTCTCTCTAGACCAGGAACCAGGAACAACGTCCCCTCATGATATGTATTCAACATCATACTGGAAGTCCTAGTTAACCCAACAAAGGAAAGGAAATAAAAGGCATGCCAGTATGGAAAGAAGAAATAAAATCATGCTTGTTCACCTACGACACAATTATCCATGTAGAAAATTGAAAAGAATCAATTAACATCAACAAAACCACATGGAACTATTAAGCGATTATAGTAAGGCAAAGGGTTTCAAAGTTAATACACAAATTCAATCACTTTCTTTCTATAAACAATTGCAATTTGTAAATAAACACAACACCATATCAACACACAAAGAATTAAATGTTAGGTATATATTTTCAAAATATGTATATGATTTATATGGTTAAAATTATAAAACTGATTCTGAGCAACCTAAGATCTCAATACATGAAAAGCTATTTAAAGACTCATGATGAGGAAGACTCAATATTATCATGACATCAGTTCTTTCCAATGTAAGTTATAGATGTAAAGCAATTCCAGCCAAAACCCAAGCGAGTTATTTTTTGGATATCAACAGGTTCTAAAGTTTGTAGGGAAAAGCAGAAGGCCCAGGATAGCCAACCCAAGAGTGAAAGGAAGTTAGAGATCTGATGATATTGAACTTCAAGGCCTACTACACAGCTACAGGAATCGAGAGAGGTGGTATAGATGAAGAAACAAAAGAGGGCTGGGGTTGTGGCTCAGTGGTAGAGTGCTTGCCTCGCATGTTCGAGACCCTAGATTCTATCTTCAGCACCACATAAAAACAAATAAGTGAAATAAAGGTATTGTGTCCAACTACAACTAAAAAATAAATATTAAACAAAAGAAACAAAAGAGAATGACCAAAATCAACCCACATATTAAATCAGCTGCTCTTTGTCAGAGGCACAAAGGCAGCTCAAATGTAAAAAGGACAGTTTTTTCAACAAATAGTGTCACCATGACTGTAAATCCACATAAAAATAATTTTAAAAGGACCTAAGATAATGAACTTGAAACTTTCACAAAAATTAATTCCACAGTTCAGGTTCATGGGCCTAGCTGCAAAAAGCAAAATTATAAAACTTCTAAAAAGACAATAAAGGAGAAAATCCAGGTGAGCTTGACTTTGGTGATGACTTTTTACACAGGACACCAAAAGCATGATGCATGATGTAGGGTAAAAATGCATAAAATTAAGACTTCTGCTCTGAAAGACATTATTAAGATAACAGACAACCACAGGGCAGGGGTTGTGGCTCAGCAGTAGAGCACTCGCCTAGCATGTGTGAGGCCCTGGGTTCGATCCTGAGCACCACATAACAATAAATGAATAAAGGTATTGTGTCCAACTATAATTAAAAAATTAAAATTTTTTTTAAAAAAGACAACCACAGACTGGGAGAATGTGTTTGCAAAGCACATGTCTGGTAAAGAATTTTATCCAAAATACACAAAGACCTATTAAAACAATAAGAAAACAACCCAATTTACAAATGTGCAGAAAGAACTGAATGGACGAGGAAGACAGATGACAAACCATGCAGAGATAGTCAACATTGTGTGTTTTTAGGAATTGGAAATTAAAAGACAGGATACTACAAATGCCTTTTAGAGTGGCTAGAATCCCAAACACTATCAAGAACAAAGGATAAGAAGGTTGCAGGGCCCCAGGAATTCTTGTTCATTGGAAGTAGAAATGCAAAAGATTATAAAGTTTTCCACTTTGAGAGATAATCTGGCAATTTATTAAAATGCTAAACTAATCTTAACTAGAGTCACCACTTGCAGCTTCAGTTGTTCTTAGTTGACTTAAACATAGCTGGGAAATTCATTATTATTTTCTCACTAGCTTTGCTATAGGTAACACTTGTGATATGTGGGCAATGGTGATAAAAGTTCACTATGTTTCTTTGTAGGAATTTGAAGGCTATTCTGCTGAACACACAGACTCATCATTTGGACTTGCAGTGATCCATCCAAAAGGGTGGCTGAAATAGGATGAAAATGATTGACATCTTGGCTACACAGTATGTCCATCTCTTTTGTTGCCTCAACTGTTGGGTCAGATTTCTGCTCAGTTCTGCAGGTCGATGTGTTGAAGACTTGAGAAATATTTTGTCTGGAGCTGTAACATAGGCTTAACTTGGCCTACATTTGATTGCCTTGCCTTTCTTTTCACTTTTCAATTATAAAGACAACCACTAGACACCATGAACAAAAACACCAGAATGTGAAGGGAGTGAAAAGAGATAGCATCTGAACTCCTGGAAGATCTATGCATATTTCCAGAGACGACTTGACTGTTCCTACTTTGATTAGCCTAGCTCTTCCCTCATTGTTCCTCTCCTAGGTTTATCGCCCATCAACCCCTGAAAGCTGAAAAGTTGATTTGGGAGCATGGGTTCCCACTTCCCCACTCTCTGGCACTGAGTAAATCCTTACTTTCTCCCCAGCACTCATCTTCTGGACACTGGCTGTTCCATTTGAGGACCTTCTGGATGCGGGTTCAGCAATGTAAAGGACCAAGAGGTGCTCGAAAATGATGGATTTTGAACGTGTTGAGTCTCATGTGACTAACCACCAAGAAAAGATGACAAAGAGGGCAGTTGATAATGCGAGTTCAGAATGCAAGGGGAAGATAAATGTCAGTCGTCAATGTATCATCTACGCAGTTTATCATCTTCTTATTTAAAAAATGACCAAGGAAGCAAAAAACACACTTGTGCCTCTTAGATTTAACTGCTGAGCCATTTCCTCAAACAGAGAGAACACAGGTGTACAATGCCATCAAATCAAAATCACAAGGACTTTTTAAGACATTTCAGAAGGACATTAATTTTTTCATTGGATTTGGAGTGGAGATACTACAACAGGGCAGGAAGTAAATTCTGAAAAACCCAGAGGAGGATGTAGAACTTCCAGAAATAGAAATTGGCAATGAAATATTCCTCAGAGCTGAAGAGATGAGAGGAAGGGAAGCCTAATCACAGGAAGACAGACAACTTTTTCATAGTCTTACAATGTTTATCTAAGTATCTTCAAAATTATTTGAACATTTGCATGTCCAAAGTAGATCAAATAAAGCACAGTCCCCTTTGCAGGTGAGGATCTTCAAAACTTACCTGTTCCATATATTCTTTACAGTATAATCTTTAAAAAAATATTTTTAGTTATAGATGGACAAATACCTTTACTTTTATATGGTGCCGAGGACCAAACCCAGTGCCTCACATGAGCGAGGCATGTGTTCTACCACTTAGTTACAGCCCCAGCCCTACAGGATATGTTTAAGTATTTAAGTCAGATCTGAGCTCCTCTCAGTGGTGTAACTTAAGTCCATGATGTCTTCTTCAATAATATTTACTATCACATTCACTCTAAATGAAATTCTTCACCCACAATATCAGTGGTAATTCATGTTCAGTGCCATTTTCTCTAGCAACATTTATCTGTTGCTTCATGATTCACTCCCTTTGATCCCACTGAAAGCTTCCAGTATTTCCAGCACCTAGTTGTTAAAGTCCCCTTTACATATATGAAGAGATGTTGATTGATTACATACTTTGTCAAAGTTATATATTTAACGACTGATACAATAACAAGGACTTCATGTCATCATCTTTTCTTGACCACTGTCTCTAGAGATAAGAGAACTGTTCTTGAAATCTATAGTCATTGGGGCCACACATTATTTAACATTCTGTCCCTCAAGAGCAGGTGCCTATGTCCTCTTCACTCAATCTAGCTGTCGCAGCAATTGCTTTGACCAGTGGAAGGGGTGCCATGCCAACTAATTAAGACACTAGCAGCAGCCATTCCCTGTCTTTTGGAATGCTCTCTTGGAATACAGTTGCCACACCTTGAGGTCTGTAGTTTCCCATAAACCTAAAAATGCAAGCAATATAAGAAAGCTGTCTTGAGGGTGCATTTTCCAGCTAAGGTGAGCCCCTTGGGCTGTCTGGAGAAGAGTGGGGCCATTCCTTCCAGCCCTGTTCAAATACAAGATCGTGAACAAAACAGCTTATTGTTGTTTATGTCATTCGAATTTGTCCGGACAATGGAATAGAAGCAGAAGAGACACTTGTCATTTACAGGACATGGCAAGTAATAGCTGTTGCAAGAGGCTCTTCTAGTCTCTCTATTCCCCTGTCAAGAGGGTTTTGAGGAGACTTTTGTTGAGATGGAGCAACCACAGAATGGAAAACCCTAGCTCCCCAAGTAACTACACAAAAGGAAATTGTCCTGGAAAGAACAAAGAAATGAGACCGGCTTTTGATTACAGTATTAAAGCTACTGTGTTAAGCCACACAGATTCGTAGTCACTAGTGAATTCGGTGTAACCCGGCTTCTCTTCTGACTGATACAATGTCAATTCTATTTATTGCTCATAGTATTAAAAGGTAAACTGAGTCACAGTAAACACAATGTATTTAATCAAACAATGATTCATAAACCAGGGAGCTCTAAATCTGAAGCTCAGGGGCTCTACTAAGGGAAAGCAAGGAGAGGCGGCTTTTGTAGCATAAACAGGGAAGTGAAGCAAAGAAAATGCTTGCTTAGTTGGGCTTATGCAGTTGCCTGATTTAGCCTATCCTGCTGGGGAGTCAATTGTGACAGTAACTGTTAGATGGTTGGCGGCTTCTCATTGGAGAGCATGAAGTTTCAGTTTCCCTTAATGAATAGCTCCAGTTAAGTTTTACTGATGTTTGTAAATCAAGCAAGATTAGGTCACTTTTGGAGCCTCCCTAGCTTTGAATGCTCAGGGGTTCCTTGGGGCTGGTCTCTATGTTAATTTACTGTTATAATGGAGAATCTTAGCATGATACAACTTTTAAAAAAATAGGTTTTTAAAACCAACTTACAAGGGAATAAAATTACTTTGGAATGAAGATCTGATAGTCAATAATATACACATTAGGATGGGGAAAGAGTTGGATGCATGTCCCTGTGAATGCTGCTAACCGTTCTTGGATGATCAGATAGAACTCAAAAAATCAATCTGAGGCTACAGATGGAATATTCCCATTAAGTTTTACAAAAACAGACCAAAACAAACAAGAACCTCAAACCAGTGCACTGATTCTATTTTCTGAATCTGGGTGGGAATTTCTCAAAAAATAAAAATGTGTTTTATAAGTAATAATGAAATCATTTAAAGAGGCTTTTCCTTATAGTTGTCTGAAAAGATATACCATCATGAGTTGGTTGTTTTGGAATTCTTAAAAATAAAAATGATAAATGAAAGTAGGTCTATTTGAGTTTGTAATGTCAGAGCAAGGAAAAATTAAAATGACATCTAATACATTGTATGAATTTATTGTGTCCCAAAGGGCTGTGTTTTATATTAGTTATATAAAACAGGAATCTGAAGACTGGGAAATTAAAAATCTTTCTAGTAACACAAAATTAAATGTCATATTCTTGCCTTTTAAGCATCCTGCTATTTCTTAGTATATTCATAATGAAAATGCTTTCTTATCTTAACTAAAGCTATATTCCTGCAATCATTTGAATTTTTTCCACATTTTTATTGGTGCATTATAATGGTGGAACTGGTTGTCACCTATTTGATCAAGCACACAGTATAAGAATATAAGCCAGCCAATGTAATTCCTCAGTGTTTCTCCTTTCCCTCTTCTCTTCCTTCAATCATTTGGATCTTGAATGTCCCTCAGTGGCCCATGTGTTAAAGATTTGGTTGCCAGCCTCTGGCACTATGAGAAGGTAGTAGAAACTTTTTTTTTTAAATATTTTTTATTTTTTAGTTTTAGGTGGACACAATATCTTTATTTTATTTTTACATGATGCTGAGAATCAAATCCAGTGCCTCACGCATGCTAGGCGAACGTGCTAACACTTGAGCCACATCCCTAGCCCCGGTAGTAGAAACTTTTAAAAGCAAAACCTGAAATTAGATCATTTGGGGCCACTGAAGGTAATTCTGTGACCTCTCTCCTTCTCTACTCCTCCTCTCCCCATTCTACACTCCTCCCTTCTCCTCTCCAACCCTACCTTCTTCTCCTTCTCCTTCTCTTTCTCTCCTCTCCCTCTCTCCCTCTTCCCCCACCCCTTTCTCTCTTTCTCTCCCTCATTCCAAGCTGCCTGGAGGTGAGCAGGCATCTTGCCACAATTTGTTCCCTCCTCACAGGTTGAAATGCAATGTAGCCCACGGTCACATGGGCTGAAAGATCTGAAATCATGAATCAAAACAAACCTTTCCTCCTTATAAGGTTTTAATCTCAGGTGTTTTATCACAGTGACAGAAAGAAAACTAATACAATTCTCCTCCCATTATTCAATGATTTTCTTAAATAAAATGAACACTTGGATGATATAGAATAAGATTTGTGAAAAAAACATTTGTGAATGGTTTAAACAAAATTCAGGTTAATTATGACATTATTTAAAAGAAGCAAACTTTTAGTCAAGTTTGTGCCATCTGTGGGAATTAAACATTCAGAGGTAAATTAGATTTGCTGTACAAACAACATATTTGGAAAGTATGGCTCTTCAAGTGTTCCATACTGAATTACAGGAAATGAATTATACTTTGATCCTTAGGACTTATTCTGTTGGCTGGCTTCCTTTTCTTTCTTTCTCAGGCTCACATTTCAAGATCTGCACCCAGAAGGCCCTCATCATTCATATGCTTGGCTTCCCCCTCTTTAGCCTAACATCAGCCATCATACCTCACAGTTAATCAAAAGTATCTCCTCGTAAAGAACCAGCAAAACCAGCTTCAGCCACAGAAAAAAGTCCAGCTGTTGGCTCAGTGAGATTTAATTTAAAACTCATGGACTTATTCTCCGCCCTTGGGTCATCAGAAATTGATTTTGATTTTTCTACCTTGACATATATATGCCTTCAAACTAAGTTTTTTTGTAAAAACAGAATAAAAAATAAAGAATATATATTTCAAATATTAAGAAAGCTGTAACAACTGAATTAATAAGCACTGAAAGGAAACAAAGGCTTAATCGTGCCCACCCCCTAAAATTTAACCAGTCGTCCTGCTTGTTGAATGTAATTGTGCATAAAACAAGGTTTTTAAGTATTACTCACTCATTGCTTTTCTGCCAGTTAATATTTACAATGCCGAGTTCACAACATTGTTTTCTCATTGATTTTTATAATTTCTACATGCTCTTTTGTTTTAAGAAAAGAATTCTTGTTTTCTATGGTTGGCACCTGTCAATTATGTGAAGTCATTAGATTACCTGCCTAGAGGACTTGCTTTGCTGATTATCCAAGGCCTGCTGCTCTCCTGGATCAAGTCATTTACTGAGGCAAGTAAGAGCAGAATGGAGTGACTCCTTCCTCTCCTTTCTCCCTGCACATAAAAGATGATAATCCTGTGTCATCCTCCAAAAACCACCACATGGCTACCTTGCCTCTCAAATCTAGACTTATGCAGAGCCTTGCATCATTGACTTTGTCCATTAAATCTTTGCAACAACTGTGAGTTGGAAAAGATCATTTCAGTTTTCCACATTAAAAATGGGGCTCAGATGCCCTTCAGTGGATGAATGGATTAAAAAAAATGTGGCATGTATACACAGTGGAATTTTACTCAGCAATAAAAGAGAACAAAATCATGGCATTTACAGGTAAATGGATGGCTTTGGAGAATATCATGCTAAGTGAGGTTAGCCAATCCCCAAAAAACAAATGCCGAATGTTTTCTCTGATATAAGGAGGCTGATTCATAGTGGGGTAGGAAGGGGGAGCATGGGAGGAATAGACAAACTCTAGATAAGGCAGAGGGGTGGGAGTGGAAGGGAGAGGGTAGGGGATTAGCAAGGATGGTGGAATGTGATGGACATCATTATCCAAAGTACATGTATGAAGACACAAATTGGTATCAACATATTTTATATACAACCAGAGATATGAAATACTGTGTTACATACTTGTAATAAGAATTGTAATACATTCCTCTGTCATTTATTTTTTAAAAATCAATAATAAAAAAAGAGAGAGTAACAGTGCATTTAACTATTACAGTCAAAAAAAATAAAATAAAATGCGGCTCAGAGAAGCTGTGTCTGTTGCTCTGAGACATACACCCAGCAGACAGATGGCCTGGGACATGAGGTATTGTCAAGCCCTCCAATTCCAAACTCAGCTCCCCTTTGCTTAGGATTCTATGTTTGAAAAAGTCACTAAATTAGGTGTTGGGGACATGTACATTCATAATAAGTGCCAGACTCAAATCCTGCCAGCCCTTATTTTGCAAATAAAGTTGAATTAAAATCCAGCCACACCCACTGGTAAAAGCTATCCTCACTCTACAATGGCAGGGTTGTCAAACCTACCAAACCTACCAAAGTCAAACCTACCAAAGGACTCTCCTGGAAAAATTAGCCAACCCTGGTTAATAGACACATTATACACCTAGGGTTTATACATCATTTATACACCTAGGGTTCCGTGATCTAGTTACCAAGAACTTAGTGTGATTGGAACTTACATTCAACTTGAAAATTACTATTGAAAAATTATAACGTCTATCAAGAGAATCAGACTTCACCTCACCTGACCCCCAACCCCTCCTCCACTTGCCGCATAATAAAAAAGTATGACAAATATTTTGTGATCCACAAATCGCCATTGCAAATCTCAATACTAATATCATAAGTCTTTGTATGCATCAACACTTTGAATAGGAGAAGCATAAGATTAATAAAAGCTAAAACAGCTCTTACTTATTAGGCAGTTCGATCCTTGAAATATTCTCTATATTGTCAAACATCATATAGTTATAAAAAAACATTAAATATTAGTAAAACTTCTACCACTGAAAAACTGTATATTTCAGATTCAAGTTAAAGATTGAGGGACCTATGGGACTTAAAGCATTGAAACAGACAGGTTAATGCAGTATGATGATTAAATATCATAATGTGTCTGGAGCATCATGCTTCCCATTTTAAAATTAGCAATATCACTATTACTCAACAAGTAAATTGTAGAGTTGGAATTTAAATTCAAATTATTTTCCTTTTCTTTTTGTTGGGAGGAGGGTATTCAAATTCAGACTTTTATTGTTGTCCCAATAATTTTCTACTTTCTGGATTCTTTCTATACTGGTTTGCATACCTATAAGCTACACATAACAGTGGGTCAAAAACTCTGCCTGCAGTTAACATCCAGTTAATCCCTATTGGGATTATGCACTGACTAGGTTAAGGCTCTCATAATTCAATCATTTCACCTCTAAACTTTCCTGCATCGTCTCACACATGAGCTTTTGGGGGATGTCTCATATCTAAGTCATGGCAAATGTTATCATTGCCACCACTCTAGGATCTCTGTGCCGAGAAAGTTTTCATTAATTCACTACAACAAAACTCTTTATAATAAACACCAAAAGTTACTGGCACAAGAAAATAAAAACCACCGGAAATCTAAAATTAGCCAAATGCTAATATTAGGTTTAGCAGCAAGACCAGTCACTTCAAGGAGCCCTATGAATGTGGAATTTCTCTCAGGGAATAGTCACCTAAACAGAGAGGCGACATAAATGCAGAATGAGAAGACTGTAATGTTGCTGGCTTCCCCTCTTTTACCCTCCTGCTTCATGAACCATGAATTGACCTGTTCTTCATAGGAATATCTAAAACTGTATAAGTTTATACAAAATAGCTTTACAGAATTCTGGAGGACATCAGGATATCAGAAGTGGGGAGAAAAGAATGAAGAAAGAGATACCATGACAGTCTGTTCTCCTCCCAGCCCTACCACCTCACCTTGGTCCCAGAGCAATGGAGTAGGCCATTTATAAACTGAGACCTCTGAAACTACCGACCCCAAATAAACATTTCCTCCCCTGGTTGTTCTTGTCAGATCTTTTCCAAAGCAGGAGGCCAGACAAAGTGCAGGCTGCCAGCTGCAAACACCATTATTTGATAGACAGGTCCAGGAAATCTTCAGCTAATGCCATCTTTCTCCTCCACTCAATGTGAAAACACTCCTTGCTCATTAAGTTTCTTATAATTTTTGTAATCCAGAGGATACTCAAATGATAACTTATTCATATCAAAAGCAACAGCTGTACAAAATTCACATATTTGTATTTAGTCAGGAGAAGAATAAGGTAATTCCTAGTCAACTAGTCAGTATTGTATTAGGTTTCTCAGGATTCTCTTCACTACTCCAGAAAAGACACCAGTGTTTAAAATAAACTTATTAGCACAACCAGATATAATTCTTTTAAAAATCCTGTGCTTATTTAAAGATTCTAAAAGGCTACCTTTTATCCCCTTTGCTCAATGACAGACATTTTAATACTTTACAAGATGACTAAAAATACTGTAGCCTACCAAGTTTGCATAACAAACCAATACCACGATGGAAACAACCCATTTCTTTGGGGAAAGATGAGGGCAGGCTGAGAGATGATTTGGGGGAGCTCAGGGTCTGGATGCAAACTGCCTGGGTTCAATCCCCAACTCCAGAAAGTACCTACTCAGGAAACTTCAGGTAAATTAAAGATCTTTTCTGTGCCTCAGATTCCTCATCTGCAAAGTGGTATCAACTCCTAGGATGAAAGCAGCTTCCAGCATATAGGGTTGCTATGGGGATAAATCAACTAAGGCATCTAAAACACTGGCACAGTGTCAGGCACATGGCTTTAGCTATTACTAATATTCTGAGTGTAGCACAAAGTGAAAGACAGCAATGACATTTTCTGAATTATTTTCCATACTGGATATATAAGAAAGTCCCAACAATCCTTTGGTAGCGTGTTCTATTTTGATGAATGCATTTTCAATGATACGGTGCTCTTTGGGATAGCTGCTGACAGGACAGCTCTTTTAGTTGCCCTGTTTTTTTCCCCAATTTCAAGATGGTACACCAGCTGGTGTGTTCTCCACCTGGCAGTCAGAGAATCGATTGTTCAACAGAAACACCTTCACCGACTAATTTTCTCTATTAGTTCCCTGATAAAAGCAGCAAACACAGGGTTCAATTGAAACTAATTCCTTAAAGAGATTACCTTGGGAATTGTTCCTGTGGGAGAGTGTCAAGAGGCTGTTATAAACCAAGCTAGTCTCTTCGGGGAATAAAGGGATTTTCATTAACATGTAATAGTCTGCAGTTTTGTTCTTTGTGGTGATGTGATCTGGAAAAAGAGGAACACGGATCTGGTCTGGGTGTCAGGATTCCCACCGTCTTACCTAAGGATTTCTATGACACAGGAGGAATAAGTATATGAGGAAAGTCCCAGTTGGAGTTGTAGTTTATAGCTTGCCACTTTGGACAAGCTCAAAACACGTTTGCGGAAGGAAGGAAGGAAGGAAGGAAGGAAGGAAGGAAGGAAGGAAGGAAGGAAGGAGGGAGGGAGGGAGGGAGGGAGGGAAGGAAGGAAGGAAGGAAGGAAGGAAGGCCCTTACCACTGAGGTTTCCTCATCTGAAAGGTAGTATTAATTATCAAATTTATAATACAATAATGATGACATGAAGAAGAACAAAATTCAGAAGGAAAGGTACTATCCAAGTATTTTAATTTGTTCTTATTTCTCTAGTAATCTGGCATGCACACAATACTTCTCATTTATTAGTAATTGTTTTAGTCATCTTTTTCACTGCTGTGAATAAAAGGACCCAACCAGAACAACTGCAGAGGAAGAAAGGTTTATTTAGGGGCTCACAATTTCAGAGGTCTCAATCCACAGACAGCAGCCTCCATTCCTCAGGGCTCAGGGTGAGGTAGGACATCATGGTGGAGAGTGTGGCAGGGAGAAGCAGCTCACATGGTGATCAGAAAGCAAAGAGAGAGACTCTCCACTCTCCAGATAAAAAATACACACCTGCAACTATGCCCCAAATTCCCACCTCTTCCAGCTAAATCCCACCACTTCCCTTAATCTCTATAAGGGGATTAATTCACTGATTAGGTTAAGACTCTCACAATCCAATCATTTCTCCTCTGACCCTTCTTGCATTGTCTCACACGTGAGATTTTGGGGCGCACCTCGCATCCAAACCCTATGAATAATATCATGATGAACTTATTTAATAAACAGAAAACACATTTTACAAATATCCCAACATCTTGGAAGAAGACAGAGAACTTAGACATCACAGAGAACCCTTGTAAACCTTCAGCCCCATCTAAGCAGAGGCCAGGTGGGAAAGGGCAAACTTGACTTCAAATCTAATAAATCACCTATCACACTGGTTACAGATCTTAGGGCCAGGCCAGGTGCAGCCACCATTTATAAATCAATAGTCAACCTTTCCCATTCCATGCCTTTTAAAAATAGCTGATTTCTGTAAGAAAGACATGAACAGATCTCTCAATGCAGTCCTTATTGTAGCAGTAATTATTGAGATTTTACTAAGATGATGTGGATGATACAATAATGACAGCAAGTTGACACTGAGTGAGTGCTTGCTCTGAGCCAGCACCTATCACACCTGCTGTGGTCAGCTGGGCTGTGTTCCCTGCCAGTGTAAATCATCCCTCCCTCTCCCTTTCTCAGCAAGGAAAGTGCAGGTTGTCCCTTCTTGCTTTCTGGGCACAGAAATGGACATTTCCCTGGCACCTGGTCAATTTTCATATCCCCATCCCATTGGGAGGATAACACCTGGGGATTTCCCTAGAAATGATGAGAATGAGAAATTTTTCTCTTCAATTTGACAACAGGGAGGATCTAAGTCTGACTTGCCAGCATTCGTTTGTTTCAATCAGAGGGAGACCCTGCTTGGTGATGAAAAAAAAAAAAATCTAGAACTTCAGGAGAGAACCAATTTATGATTCTATCCTCTGAGCTCCTGGAACCAGCCATACCTAAAGCAAAGAAATCAGGAAATTTTAAGTCATGGGGGACACTAAATCCCCCCCTTTTACATACATCATTTTGAATTTTGTTTTTTATCATGTGTAACCTAAGTTCAAAATGTTTACTTCTATTTTTGCAATCAATAGTGAGCATAAGAAGTCATAAGACTTTATCATTCTACAGATGTAACTTTTCCAACAAATTTTTTATTTTTTTGGTACCAGGAATTAAACTCAGGAGCATTCACCACTGAGCCACATCCCCAGCCCTATTTTATATTATTTAGAGACAGAGACTCACCAAGTTGCTTAATGTCTCACTTTTTGATAAGGGTGGCTTTGAACTTGTGATCCTCCAGCCTCAGCCTCATGAGCCATTGGGATTATAGTTGTGCACCATCACACCCAGCTAGTACCAAATTCTTATAAAGATAACTTCTAGAAATACCTGCTGCACTAGGGATCCCTGGGCTACTAGACCAGGTTCTCTGGACTACCAATATATATCCCCCCAATGTATATCCCACCAACAGTACTTAAAATAAAAGTCTGCAGTGTGAAAGATCTGTAAATAAAATATTTGCCAATTCTGCAATAAAATACAACTTTGGGTATGTAATGCTCCCAAATAGAAAGCCTTGTAAATTTTAAACTGAGTGTGGCTGAATTCTACAAAATGAAATTTAGAGTCATAAAGCAATAGTTTGAACTCTTCCTTGATTTTAGAGTCTGTTGGAAATGCATATTCACCAGCACACCCCTAACCCACCGCCCAACCTCCTGCATCTCAGTCTGTACCTTGTCAGCGTATTTGGATGCATGCTAGAGTTTGAAAAGCACTACTCAAAGAGGCCAAGATATCTGCTCTTCTGCTCTGGACACTCTGTTTTGGACAGGTTGACTCTTAATGATCTGATAACTGAGAGGGGAATGCCAACAGCCATCATCTCTGTTACCACAGAATCTCCATGCTCATAGTGCCCATGGTACAAAATACTAGCTTAATAAGAGAGTCTGTTGAAAAGGGAGTCTGGGATGAAATTAATTTAGAGATGGATCACTGTTACCTTTTAGAAGCCAGAATTTTTAGTGAGTCCCTTTTCTCCTTCTCTGTTCTCTCACCTTCAGAACAGGAGGAAGGGTATCAATTAGTTCACACGGGAGGAGTGAGAACCTTGGTGAGTAAATAAACCATGCTGGAAGGTGCCTGAGAGTCACTCAGGTATCACATAAGAGGCAAAGGGGGCGCAGTAACTCTGGACCACTGCCTACTTCACGGAGGAGGAGACAAAGCATGAGGGATAAACCTAGGTCTGCTGAGGCAGCACATAGCTGGCAGGTTCTCCGGAGCTTCTTCTCTAAAGTCTTCTTGCATCCCCGTTTACAATCTACCCACAGTCTTTATTTCTCATCTCTGTTCTCTAACAGCATCCCTGACTGGGGAGCTGTTTAAAATGGAATTTCCTTTCTGGTTCTTTGTTTATGAGAGAGGATCTAACTATGTTGCCCAGACTGGCCTTGAAATCCTGAACACAAGCAATCCTCCTGCCTTGGCCTCCTGAGCAGCACCACCACACCTGGCTTATAATGTCCTTTCCTAATCTCAACATTCAGATATTCTGATAGTGCATGTGGAATTAGGATCAGAAATTTGGATTTCTCATAACCAAGCTTAGAATTTTTAAAGCAGGAACCTTAGACACCTCACTTAGAGGAATACTGAATCTTGCCCATGTTTACAAAAAGTCAAAGAAACACAATCTCTTTCTTTCAAGTTACAATTATCCCATTTTGGACCAGGGATTGAACCTAGGGATGCTTAACCTCTGAGCAACATCCCCAGCCCCTGCTCCCTTTTTTATTTTTTATTTTGAGACAGGGTCTTGCTAAGTTGCTTAGGGCTTTACTCAGTTCTTGAGACGGGTCTTGAATTTGCAATCCTCCTGCCCCAGCCTCCTGAATCTCTAGAATCATAAGTGTGTGCCACCATGCCTGGTTAGAATTATTCATTTTGTAAAGTGTTTAGATTTAACTTTGGACCATATAGGCTACAAAGGTTCCTGAGATGACACATATATGAAAATCTATTGAAGAAAATCTCATAATTTCGTATACCTTATGAGTGGAAATTCCACAAATAAACATTGACGACACTTTTAGAAACATACGAAGTAATATTATGACACCATTTTTATGTGGCTAATGTCAAAAGAAGGTGAAGAAAAATGTATATTTCATTTGCCTAATACTGTAATTTAAAACCACCAGTTCCTGCAGAGAGCATTTTGTATTCTCAAGGAGCTGGGCACAGGGTGAGATAAATTAATAAGTTACTAAGCAATAAGGTCCCTGAATAAACAAGTGCCTATGTTGTTTAAGAAAAAAATAGCTTCAAGCCATGTTCTTAAGTATTCATATTTTATTCCATATATTTGAAGAACATTGCTTCTTTCTTGAATTTCTAGGAAATAAAGCAGACTCTAAGCCTACAGTTCAGTGACACTATCAATGAGTTTACATAAAATGAAGGGGTCCTCTCTCCAAATGTTCTAACAGGATTTTGTTGGTTTTTTCCAAGTACTTTTTTGAAAACTAGAGTGTTAGGAGGAGTAGAGGTTTTTTTTTTTTTTTTTTTTAAGTGAAATGAACCACACAATAGACACATTTCACTTTTGAGAGAGAGAGAGAGAGAGAGAGAATGAATTTTAAAATTTATTTTTTAGGTGGATATAACATCTTTGTATGTGGTGCTGAGGATCGAACCCCGGGCGGCATGCATGCCAGGCGAGCGCACTACCGCTTGAGCCACATCCCCAGCCCCAGGAGTAGAGTTTTTGGTGTTTAAGTGCTTCCATTTTTCAAATTTCCACTACAGGCATTATGGTTTAAATTCCAACCTGTAAAGCAGAAAGGAGCCGTGGATGTAAACTGCGCTAACATGTAGGCTTCCCTTGTCAAGAGGCAGAGGGTCCCGCACATCCAGTGAGAGGTCCACAAACACCAAATCAATGGAAGGTGGGGTTGGATTGAAATCCCTGAGCCGGTTTTCCCCTCTACCTGAACATAACCTCAAAGAGAAAACAGAAGAAAGGTGAGCAGCTTTTTGCCAGAGCCTATAAATTTGCTCAAATATACCTGGCCCTGTGTCCCAGAGAATTCCACATCCATGAATTCAACCAACCATAGGTGGAAAATGTTTGGGTAGGAAAATTACTCCTGTACTGAATGTACACAAATTTCTGTTTTGCTATTATTCCCTAAACAATATGTAATATAATTATTATTTACAAAGTATTTACAGTGTATTAAAAGCAACCTAGCTCTAATACCTAGAGTGTATTAAAAGCAACCTAGAGCTCAGCGTGGCGGGAGGCTGAGACTGGAGGATCGTGAGTTCATAGCCAGCCTCAGCAATGGCAAGGTGCTAAGCAACTCAGTGAGACCCTGTCTCAAAATAAAATATAAAATAGGGAAGGGGAGGTGGCTCAGTGGTTGAGTGCCCCTGAATTCAATCTCTGGAACCCCCTATGCCAAATCCCAAATGCATAGATCTAATGGAAAGTTCCCTTCATATGTAAATGGAGGCATTGCTGTCTTTTCTTGCAAGTTCTGATGGTTCAAGTCAAGATGATCAGGAATAATAATATGTGACTGGCTGGCTATACAGTCTTCCATTCTCTCTATTACTAAGAGCCAGGCCAACCAATATTATTCTCCTGTAAATCAGTTCCTCTCTGACTTGAGCATCCCTGGCCTATGTGACCTACAATCAGGGGATCATAACTTGCATCTTACCCGGAAATCCCAGGCTTTATACTCATAACAGGGGATTTTCTTTGAAGATTTATGACACCTATTCTTCAGGTCCTTCTGAGAACTACTGATCTTGTTTTTCTACTATTATACAAAGACCACAGACAGAAGAGAAAATATCCCTTTATTTTCTTCTGTCCTGAATCATGGGCCATTAAAACATAAAAGCATAATTTTGTTTCGACCTCAGAATCGTGGTCAGAGGTGATGACAAAATTCTTCAAACAGAAGAACAACCTTGGGTCCAGATTTACAGATGGAAAGAAAACACTGTCACCAGTTTATACTATGATCCTTTGGAATAAGCCTCAGATACAGAGAACAAACAAGGTTTAAGATGCAATGGAAGTCAAAGTAGAACCCTCGAGTAAAATCAATGGGAGTGGGAGAAGTGTAGGGAACAGATGGAGAAAGCCTTGAGTGATAAAAATGGACGAGGCTGTGCACCAAAGTGTTATCTGGTCCAGCTTCTCTGGCAGCTGTCCCACTGAAAGGGAATGACATCGTTTTCCAGATCATCAGAAAAGATTCAACATGTACCTACTTAGCTGTTATGCAGAGACGAAGACACATTGGGCTGTTATTGTCTTTTCTGTGATATTGATGACTCCTCCCTTTCTGAAACCTAGTACTCTGAAAACTGGTAATGCTGTCTCTTAGGAGGTGCTGAGGAAGGCATTGATTAATATCTGCTGCTGTGCAGTCAGTGCAGATTATTTATCATGGTCACCTTCTAAATCAGCTCTCAAGTAGACACACACTCTCTGTGAGCCTTTTGGGCACTGGCTGATGGGTAAGGGGACTCTGCTCAAGCACAGAGCTTCTCATGAGAAACAAGTCAATTTCTTTTCAGAAAAACCAGGGATCTGTTCTCACCTGTCAGCAGTTTCTGCTCTTTGTTAAGCACTACTCAATAATGTTTTGTTTGTGCATGGTTTCAGACCAGATCATATTTTCTCATCTGAATTTAAAATGGAATAAGTATACCTGGGCACAAAACCAAGCACCACCATTATTATTAGCTGGGTGAGCTTGTAAGTCATTGAACCTCTCTGAGACTCATTTTTTTCTTTTTTTAGTAAGTGAGTAAATGCTGATAATCAGCATTCTTAGAGACCCTGAGAGAATGAATTGAGATTGATCAGGGAAAACCTTCCACCCTCGCACAAAACTGCAAAGGCTGAATAAATATTAAATATTTTGTTATGCTTTGGGTCATTATCATGAGGTCAACATTCTGGTTCCAAAGAGGTTTTCATACAAATGGAAATTAAAGCTTCAGTATATGGGATGGCCTCTTCAAAACCAACCCTTCTTATTGGGGTTCTTGGCTTGTGTCTGCATACTGAAATCGCCCAGGGAGCTTAAAATGTCCTAGGATTTCGTCTGTCCACGAAGCCACATAAATGAGATTCTGGGTGTGTAAGATCTAGATATTAATATTTTTAAAGCTTGACTGGGAATAATTCCACTGGCAACAGAGGTTGAAAATGTTTATTTTTACAATATTAAAGATTGTGAGGCTCATACCTAAGGTAGACTCTGTGGAAGTTTCTTTCTCTCACCTGCTGGAATAATACTTTCTACGATGATATGTTTCCTCAGGGGGAGTAAAGGAACCTCCCTACTCCATCCACAAAGCTCAATGAGCTTTAGCCAATTTGCATCAGGAATTTTATTTTGCATTGAAATCTTCGTGAGAAAATGGTAGTGTATGAGGATAAAAATATTTTTAAAACTGTAGCTTTTCTTGTGAAATTAGTAGCAAAATTGAGAATTTCTTAAAAAACATAAAATTTGAATTTGGGTATCTACATGAAAATGACAGTCTCTTTTTGGTTCACTATCCCAATTACTGCTATGTTTGTTTTTGATACTCCAAAACCAAGCAAATTCTGATTCTCAAAATATTCCTTGACAGTAATATTTCATTTTTCTCTTACTTTTATTAACAACTCAAGTATATTTGCAGAATATTCTTCAATTAACTGAATTAGATGCCTAAAAGAGTACCAAATCTGGGGATTATGTAGACCTTTCAAATAGGTCTACTAAAAATACCTAACACATTTCATATAGTAATTATAGGTTACACAAGAAGTAATAAGACTTAAAATAAGTGCTTAAATTATGCAGAATATAATCCTTCTTGGACTGACAAGAGCATTCCTAAGAGGTAGATCATGTACCTAATCTTGCATAATATTTAAGGAATCTAATGTCCATTAACTGTATAATTTTGTAAGAGTGGATATACAAACTGGGTGTGGTGGTGCATACCTATAATCCCAGAAGCTCAGGAGGCTGAGGCAGGAGGATCACAAGTTCAAAGCCAACCTTAGCAAATTAGTGAGGCCCTAAGCAATTCACCAAGACCCTGTCTCTAAATAAAATATAAAAAAGGGCTGGGATGTAGTTCAGTGGTTAAGCACCCCTGGGTTCAATCCCCAGTACCCCCCAAAAGTGGATACACAGTTTTTAATTAAGTGATATGCAAAAGACTTAGATTAAGAATATAATAAAGCACCCCTACAACTTTTCTAAATAGTATATATGTTTTAAAAATAAATACTCAAATATATACTTTCAGATGGATGAGGCCATTCATTCAGAAGCCTCCACTATCTTGTTCAGGTTAAAGAAAAGTGGTCATCCAGTGTTTTAATAGCTTCCATGTGATTATTACATATGTTTTGTTACAAAACAATTAATTTTGCTGTGTGTGGTGGCACATGCCTATAATCCCAGTAGTTAAGAAGGCTGAGGCAGGAGGATCACAAATTCAAAGCCAGCCTCAGTAAGGGTGAGGTGCTAAGTAACTCAGTGAGATCTTGTCTCTAAGTAAAATACAAAGTAGGGCAGGGGATGTGGCTCAATGGTTAAGTACCCCTGAGTTCAATCCCCAGTATCAAAAAAAAAAAAAAAGAAAAAAGAAAAGAAAGAAAGAAAGAAAAAATTACTTTAATGAAATATTTAAATAACCTGAGAATTGTCTCACCAGAAGAACAGTCAAACACACTTATAGTGTGAATTACTATTAATATTGCCAGATTATACCCAAAAATATATACAAGCTAGAAAACAATGTATGTCATGGCTCTTATTTACATTCTTTCGCATTATGGGAGGCCACTCTTTCAGGCAGGTTCTAACTTTATTCATGAGAGGTTGAGGTTAACTTGCATGACTCATATTACACCAGCTGGCCAGGACCAGAAGGAAGCCTTCTTACTTAGTGTCAAATCAGAAGCCACGTGAAGACCAGTAGGAGGGGTAACTGGTACGGGTTACCACCAACATCACTGGAGTTCCCTCGGCTTTATACTTTCAAAATGTCCAGTTCCAATTCTTCATTGCCCTCTTCTCATGAGATAGCAAGTTCTGTTTCCTAAGACCATGGTGACCTTGGGTTTTCTTAAGGGTAAGCCCTGCTTGTATTTGACCCTTTGATGCTCTCATTGGATCTCCTATAATTAAAAAATCATGTTGGCTGCTTTCTCCACATTTATCTTTTGGAGGGATCATCTTTAAAGGAAAAAGAAGGAGAAGGAGAGGGAGAGGGAGGAGGAGGAGGGGTGAGAAAGGGAGCTGGAGAAGAGGGATTGGGAGGGGAAGGAAAAATAGGAGGAGGAGAAAGGGTAGGGAAGAGAGGGTGGGGGAAGAGGAGGAAGAAGCACACAAACTTGTATAAGGTACACAAAGATCAGCTGGGCACAGTGGTTCATGCCTGAGATCCCAGTGGCTCTGGAGACTGAGGCAGGAGGATCATAAGTTTGAGGTCAGCCTCAGCAATTTAGCGAGGTCCTAAGCAACTTTAGTGAGACGCTGTCTCAAAATAAGAAAATAAAAAGTGCTGGGATGTAACTCAGTGGTAAAGCGCCCCTGAGTTAAATCCTCAGTATCCCCCCCCCGAAAAAAAAAGAAAGAAAAAAAAATCAATGCTATTAGTTTTGAGATACAAAACTGACCATATACTTTCACTGTCTCTGTATAAAAGATAACTGAGAATGAGCAAATACAACTTAGTTTCTTACTCTAGAAAATGTACTTCTGGAAGTTTCAAAATGTACTTTCAACTAAATAAAAATAGTACCCTTTTCAAAACTGACAGCTTGCTCTCATCAATATTATTTTAAGAGACTCCACTCACTGTACCCACAAATCTGAAGCCATTATCTCAAGCTTTGCCCAATTCCAAGCAGTTTTGCACCCTGCAAGGTCTGCCTTCCAGTCACTCAAGGCAGAGCCCACAATCCTACAACCTCCAAAGTCCTTCTAACACAATGACAGCAGCTCTGCACATGTGGTTTTCTCCTTTGTGCAGTCTGCTTGATACACAGAGTAATGTTTGATCTACAGGTTTTTCTAGTGGCCTTTTAGAGTCTATGAATCAATGTCCAGACTTTACAAGTCAAAAATAAAGTGGGAACTACCAAATGCAAAAGTGGTAAAGGGCATAAGCAGATATTTCATACTAAAGGAAACCCTCTGTGCCTAGTAAGTCATGGAATGTGCTCGAAGGAAAAGGCGTGTTTCTAAATGTGGCAGGATATGAGTGAAAATTCCTGTTTTAAGAAGGCATGTAGAATCACATTGTTTTGAAGGGGGGGTGGGTTTCTGTGGTCTGAATCAGAGATAGATGATGCAATGGAAAGAAAGATTTTAAGGTCAGAAGGATCTGAACAACTTTAATAAATACAAGTATCTGAGGGGATTGGTGAGCCATTCCTTTGGGTCAGATATGAGTCAGTAGAGGTCTAGAGCAAGAGGAGCTGAGGCCAGTCACCAAGGGCCTGATGTCTTACACAGAGATGCTGAGAAGCTCATGGAAGGGCAGCATTGGCACTTTGTTCTTGGGGTTGCTTTAAATCTCAGCAGACCTCTGCTGTGATTGCTCAAGTAGGTTAGGAGCTCCTTGAGGTGAAAGATTTTACTATAAGCTGTGTCCCCCACGGCTAAACACTAGTGCTCTAGACACAGACATTTGAAAGCAATGATTAAAAAAAAATAAATACAACATTCCTTATGAGTAACTTATATTTATCTAAGAAAAATCATAGAGGTTTTGGGAGATGGGCAAGTATTATTTTCTGAAAAATCAACAAACTGTGATTCAAGAAGGAAAGGAGAAGACAATTATGGCCCATCTGCAGTGTGGCAGCGGGTGTGTGGGGTGTGTGTATGCACATAAGTGTATATGCACACCTACCTACATACACACAATTCTCTGCCATCAGCACCCCACAATGCTGTAAAGAAGGTACTGTTATTATCTTTGCAAAAAACGAGAATCCTATGCTTATAATGAATGTGTACCCCTAATCAACCAACAGCACGCCTGAGCCCTAGTCTTCGGTTCTCTTCATTACACCATCTTCCTTCCCTTCCCCTGTCATTTTCTGCATTTCTTTTCTGAGACATCTTTCCCTTCCCTTCCTGCGAATCAGAAACAGTTCCCACTGTACAGCTGATTTCCCTTGACATGCCCTGGGCAAGCACTGCCAGTTATGCTGGTTTATTTGTGGCTACAAATGGAAGGGTCCTTCTACTAGGTACAAACTTAAGATCTGCAAACACGTGGGCTCAGATCCCAGTCCCTAAAGACAGGCATGCATCATGTTCAGCTCCTCCGTGGAAACTTAGGATGAACACGAGCTTTTCCTAGTGAGCTTAGACAAGAATCTGTGACTCTGGTTGAAAAATTGGTGATTACCAACTTCTGCCAAAAGTTTCTTCCAAAAAAAATTCTATAGATATATAAATAATATGTGTATGTGTGTGTGTGTGTATGTAAATATATATATATGTAAAACATTGTTGTCTCAGGAAGACAATCAACACTCAAATACCTTCTGCTTATCATAAACATGGAAATAATTTACCTTCATTGCCATTGCAATATATTTGAAAAGTAAATATCTTTGGGGAGGGTTATAGGGCATATTTTAGTAAGAGTTTCTAATGACAGCAACAGCAAGTGTCCTGCTTAAGAGAGATGTTTAAGAGCTTAATCAATGAATCCCATGGATTTTACCACCTGTCATCTTGTCTTACTCTCATTAACTGTTAACTCTTCTAGGTGCATCTTAAATTTTCACCCATGAATGCAGAATATTTGAATGCACATATTTTTACATGGTAGGGTTGAAAACCACAGTATGATAAACTGTCCATTCATTTCCTTTCCTAATTGAACTCTAGGGCAATTCTCTATTTCATTAGCACAAAATAGGCAAAGCATATGTTCATTAGTTAATTTCAGAAGGCTAATTCAGAAATTATATTTTGAACCAGATTTTTAAAATAACATTTAAAGTACTTAAAAAAAATCCAACTCATCAACTCAAGTTCAAGAGTTATTTTGACATAACTACTGAATAAAATCATAAATAAACTTTAGTGCAATTTTAAGCAATGAATTAGAATGTAGAGGGAGGACAGCAGACCTGATTTTCATATTTTTAAAACCACTATAACTTTTAGTTCATGAAGTAGGAATAGGTTTTCTGTATTCAAGGTTATGTCTAGTCATCCCAAGCAAATTATATAATATGTGCAAGTTGCTGGATTTCTGGTCCTTTCTAATCCTGACACATAAAATACAGACATAATTGAGATAAAAGATACAGGGCCATAAACAGAAAATCAGTTTCCTAACTAGTACAGAAATTCCTCAGAAAACTTAGAATGGAACCATCATTTGACCCAGCTACTCCACTCCTCAGTTTATACCCAAAGGATTGAAAATTAGCATACTACAGTGACACAGCCACATCAATGTTTATAGCAGCTCAATTCACAATAGCTAAACTACAGAAGCAACCTAGATGCCCTTCAACAAATGAACTAATAAAGAAAATGTGGTATATATACACAATGGAATATTAATCAGCCTTAAAGAAGAATTAAATTATGGCATTTGCAGGTAAATGGATGGAGCTGGAAAATATCATACTAAAGTGAAGTAAGCCAAACCCCAAAATCCAAAGGCCGAATGTTTTCTCTGATAAGTGGATGCTGATCCATAATGGAAGGGACTTTGAATTATGCAGAGGGGAGGGTGAGGAGGAGTGGGTATGAGGATGGGAAGGACAGTGGAATGAGAAAGACATTATTACCCTATATACATGTATGATTACATGACCAGTGTGACTCTGCACCATGTTCAGTCACAGGAAAGAGAAGTTGTGCTCCATTTGTGTACAATGTATCAAAAGGCATCTACTGCCATGTATAACTAATTAGAACAAATTAAAAAATAAAAAATTATATTAAAAAGAAAAATAAAATCCATTTCCAAGTGTACTTCACTGGGAAGATGTAATCTTTGAGCCCATCTCTGCTGCACAACTGTAGACAAGGGGGAAGATCTCTTCCACCACAGAGTTTCTACCAGAAACTGAGTTAAGACCCACAGATACTCAGGCTCTGCAGCTGGGACCACATTCAACAGGCACTGACCAATTCAGAGGCAGATCTACCCCAAATAGGCTTTGTCTGCAGACAATCTCAGCACTTCCTTTTATTTCCTATGGATCCTTGAGTTATGAGAAGAGCAATTCTAATTCTGCCTGTTCAGCTACATTCAGTGATGACAGTAACAGGCATTGTGTATCTACTACAATTCAGTCACAGTTTGAGGCACTCTTGCCACAGTGATGAACAAGGATCAGGGATTCTTATCTTCACAGAGGCAAACAAGCAACTTCATCATATCTAACACTCAGGTAAGTTAGATTTAAAAGAACTAAAAGCCAAAGAATTTTTTCCAGGTTATCTTTTCATGAGTTAAGCTACTTTGGAAAGGTAAAAATTAGTCCTAAGAGCAAACAGATTCCAGTGGATGCCTTCAAAAGAATGTCTTAAGCTGTCACTCAAGGCTGGTAGGCACTTGCAGAATACATGACAGTTCCAAAGCATTCAGGAGCATAGGAAGAGGGAAAAGCAAGCCATCCATCAGCTTTCTTAATTGAATGAAAGGTCCAAGGGTAGAATACCAAGAATTTAGTAATTTGTTTATTTGGGGGCATTTTATGCAAATGATACACATGCACACACGTACACTTGCGTGTGCACACACACACAGGACACACACACACAAACACAGGTATGTATCAAGAAGGACTGAATGGCAAGCACACATCCTGCTGTCTGGTGGGATGTTATGGTTTAGATGTGGTGTCCCCCAAAGCTCACGTGTAAGACAATGCAAGATTTGGAGGAGAAATGATTGGATTACAGCCTTAGCCTAATCAATGAATTAATCCCTGAAGTGGTGGGGTGTGGCTTGAGGAAATGGGAATTGAGGTGTGGCTTTGGGGTATATATTGTATCTGGTGATGGGAGTCTCTCTCTCTGCTTCCATGTCACCATGATGTGAGCTGCTTCCCTCTGCCACACTCTCCTGCCTGATGTTCAGCCTCACGTTGAGCCTAAGAAATGGAACCAGCCTTCAATGGCCTAAGACCTCTGAAACCGTGAGCCCCTGAATAATCTTTTCCTTCTCTATAGTTGTTCTGGTCAGATCCTTTAGTCACAGCATCAAAAAAGCTGACTAAAACAGCAGAAAAACAATGAGAGGTGCCTGCAGAACTTGGTGACACAACACCAAGGCCTTTCAGAGGCCACCTGTGTTTCCTGTGACCACTCAGGATCATACCTAAAATGCAGCACTAAAAAATGGACAATTATGTAACACTTGGAATTGCAAAGTAGAGGTGTGAGGCGTGTATGTGTGTAAGAGAAAAATCAAGCAGGGGTGTGAGAAGCAGAAGTGGATCTGTTCTAACCCTGCCATCTTGACGGCAATTACAGTGAACAGAAAACGTTGAATAATGATATGAGTTGAGAAATATCAAGTCTATAAATTTTCATTTGAAAGGAAAACCAGGGTAAGCTTCCTGTGAATTTCTTCTATGGAACACTGCAAGCTGAACTCAGAAGACAGGATATTCACAGCCCTATTTAGCTTCAGGATTTATTTCTGTTTCCATGGCAATTCTGCCACATAAAACTGCATTACTACTCTCGGTAAGAAGCCTTTCATTTGTCATGTAAACCCGTAACCCAAATGGTGCCTTCAACAGCTGGGTCCAGTCCTAAATGCACAGCCAACTGGCTAATATATTTATTTTAAATCAATAGTGTCACTACATTTTAATAACAATGGCATTCTTATTCGACATTTTATTTGCTACATCAATTCTAAAGTCCTATTTTATTAGCTAGTATGGCCCTTCTGAGTACAACTGCACTGGTACTGCAGAAGTCAATAAAAGTAATAAATTAAATGTACCAGTCAGTCATTTTTCCTTTGCTCAGCTCTACAAATCCCTGTGCAACCCTGACAGCAGTGAAACCTATGCTAATGTCCTCCACTTATGTCACTGATAAAAATAATAATAGAATGAAACATTATTAGACTGGAGTGTGGCTCAAGAGCCATTTGAACCTCCATGCCATAAAGGAATATTGCCACTAGGTTATTAATATTCTCCTGAGCACTTCCCATGAAGGCTCACGCTTGGTCTCTTTTGAACCCCCGTTGGAGGGCTATTTCATCACTTGTGAGTGATATAAGTCAGAATCATAGCTGTAGAGCTAAAGGGATATCATTGTGAGTAATAAAACCTGGAATCATAGCTTTCGTGCAAAAGGGATCTTGGGGGCTTTGTGTTCCAATCTCCTCCTTTTACACAAAGAGGGAGGAAACCCTGTGATGTTAAGTGGTTCATGTAAGGTCAAACAGTCAGAGGCAAAGCTTAAAGGAGGAGCCAGGATTCTGTTCCCATCAGGGCCATTCAAGACAATCCACAAGCACACAGTTTTGCTCCTGAGAAGAAAACCATTTATCATTTCCTCAGAATGATGTTTTCCAAGGATCGTCAGTAAGCTTTGAAGTTGTAAACACATTGTTTCAATCAGTTGAACTGAACAGTGCATTGGCAGAATTTGTTTGAATATCACTCGAATAAAACGAGTTTAATATAGAGTAATTATATGTATTAAATCCTAAAGTAGAGTAATTCTTTTTATTAAATCCTAAAAGAGATTGAGTTTCCCCATTTAAAGGTTGGCACTTCTGTCAATAATATATGCAACTAAATGTTTGAATTGTATTGGTAGTAAGTGTGTATAATATGAATGAATTTATTGTGTCCCCCCTGGAGAATACTGAAACTAGAGGAAAAAAACCATCAGCCACGGCTGATTCGATTCCTAGAGCTACCCAATGAGAAGAGGATTCAGCCCTAATCAAAGCATGCTGCCATCTTGACTCCAATGGTAAGCTTGATTGGAATGGCTATCCGATGAGAATGTCTTTCCTCTGTTGCCTACTAAGCCGGCTGGTTGTCAAATCAGTTCCTATGGAAGGCAGCAGGTGCCTGGACTCTGTTCATGGGCCATGCGATCCAAGAAGCAATTATATCACTCTGGATCGCTGTTCTGCCTGCTTGCTCACTTGGAGCTGGTTTGGGTTTTTAGGCATGGTAAGATGGCCTCTGGTATCAGTTTAATACACTCAGTGCTCCCATAAAGGGCATGATTTGGTGTAGGGCACGAAGACAACAGCTAAAGCAAAAGTCTATAAAAACTTCTGGTAATGTTTTACAGCTCTGACCCACTTAATAAATCAAAATTCCCCAAGCAATTAATATTTATTAGGCACCTACTATGTTCCAGATCCTTATCTAGCTGCCATATACAATATTGAGAAAGGGGGAGGAGGGAGAAAGAAATATCTGCCCTTTATGGAGCTCTCTTTGCAGCAGATTTAAAGAGCTTTTTATTACATCAACTTGGTCAGATTCATCTAAGAAATGTTATTGCTCTTGCTGAAGAGTTTACATATCAGAGATGCAAAGCCTCCACACTGTGAAAGAACAAAAGCAAGATGGAAATAATTTTCATCTAAATTCGATCAAGAAATGATATTTTCTGGGCGACTCTTCTTGGGTGCTCAGCTCTTTAGCTGTTTATATAATGTTCAATGTACAATGATCAGTGGTTTTTGTCTCTGGAATTATCAAATTTAAATATCAATATAATGGCATCAGTATACTAGGAGTAGGATTTGGGGATTCCAGTGAAAACACAGTTTTACAATGCTGTTACATTTGTCCAGACTTATATATAGGCAAAAATGGAGCTTTTCGTTTTCTGATTTGTTTTTGTGATGCTTGAATTATAGTGAGCTGTTTCTAAGTAGGAATATATTTTTGGACAATAACCCATCTCATTCTCTGCCAAACACCCTACAATATACAACTGAAAATCACCAGATGGTCATGCAGTTTCTATTGGAATACTATGAGTGATGGGTAATTCACTGACTTAGAAATAACTGAGTTATAATTATTATAAGGTTTAGGTTTAAATTAAACAATTTCCACCTTATATTTTCTTCAGATAAGGCTACACAGAAGAAATATGATTTTACTTCATGATATCTCCCCATATTGTTTTAAAGACAGTGGTAATAACTAACTTCTCTGAGTAGTCTACCTCCCAGCTAAAAAGTCCCCTGGGTTTCTATTGAAATAGAAACTATTAACAAGACAAAAGCTGACAGGTGCCACAAGATCTGCTGCAAAATATCTCCTGCCTAACAGTTACTTAAGGTATTAGTTTGCCTAATCAGAAGGCTTACTACTGCTATTGTCAGCTTATAGTAACAACATTACTCATTCATTCCTGAGTGACTTGGGTACACACATTAATAAATATCAGATCTGCCCTCAGTGAGTTCTTAGCACTGGTGGAAATATCTTCAATTCATCTACCCACCATCTACCCATCCATCCATCCATCCAAGCACCTATTACTTAATTCAACATCTCTTTAGGAACTGCTATTGTAACCAGTACTGAGAAGGCAGTAAAGGTTTTGTAGTGAATAATACTGACAAAGTCCCTCCCTAGCAGAACTTATATGTTTCTAATACAAAATGATCAAATAACTAGAGAATGCTAGTAAAGGATAAGCTCCATTATTACAGAGCCAGCCTTGTTTCAATGGAAAGGAATGAGAAGCAGAAAGTTCCTGAATACAACTTCTGCAAAGAATGGTATAACTTCAGTATGGATGGGCCATGCAACTAATCCTCTAACTCTGAAAACATTGGAACTGCATCTACTGTATGCAGAATGCTGCCTTCAGCAGTATTATTTAAAAGACCAAGGGATTTGGGTAATTATCTATCTAAAGAGAATGATACCTCAATTTAATGTACTAATTCAAACTTTGCAAAAAATAAACCCTCCTGGAAATATTTCCACACATCTCACAAAATCAATAATTAAAACCACTGTCTCATTTGATTCTTCTTGCACCTGTATAGTGTATCAAGAGAGAAAATTATTGGCAACACCGTAGAAATTGAGGAAAAGGAATTATCAAAAGAGAGAAGCAACATTATCCAGATGGCAACTTGGAATTAAGTCAGTCCTTCTAACTCAAGATTTTGTGTTTCTTTTACTTTTAAATAACTACGATTATCAAAACAAGTCAAATAAGATTAACTCTTATCTCAGAAAAAAACATGTCTTGACCAATTCACAAATTATAGACCACTCAACTGGAGGATTAACTGAGAACATCAAAAAAACTGAAATATTGTTGAGTGATGTTTTTAAATCTTCACAGAAATTCTCCCTTCCAAGAACGTGTTCTTGTTTATGAAGACAATGCTGAAAGATGTCCACTGCAGTATGAGCTGGGGGGTTAACGGTGAGGAATTTTCTGCAGCTAGTTATGTCTGAATATCATTAGGCTACAGGAGTAGAATGGCATTATGATTTCTTGGATGTTTCCAAACTTCTATTTCCCTAGCAGTATGCCCATGCCTTTTAGCATTATTTATCTTGTGCAACTAGACACTTCAAATATCAGGCTTTTTCTTGGAACATCAAAATTCTCAATAAATATGTGATGCCTTGCTTGGGCTTAATTACACCATAAAATTCAGCAGCTGCCAGCAATAAGAACTCAACAGGTGCTGAAAAATTCCTGAATCTTCAACTAGTTAGACATTTAAATAATTGCATTTTTCAATTTGGAGGGCTTAAAGACAATGAAAATATTACAGTAGGATTTAATGCTTGAAGCTACCCTTACAACTTCACAGTATCCTTCTGTCCCATTTGCTAGTTTAATAAAAGATGTATGCTTCATGAGAAATATCTGTCCAGGATGAAGTCACAATCACCAAATATATTTTTGTTTATTAGGGAAAAATTATGTATCTTTTCTAAAAAAAAAGAAGAAGAAAGAAAGAAAACATGCTATTTAATATTAAATCAATCATCTGTGTATTCCAATCAGTGATTAAAATATATACAGGCCTGGGGTGAAGAAAACTCCATAATGGAGTCATAGAAATATAATCTGAGGGATGCATTTTAGCTATCCCTGAAAAATGCTCTTCAACCTAATTCTGCAAACATTAATTGAGCAACTACTACATGCAAGTACAGGAACACAGGGTCCCTGAACTCAAATTCTTCCCCCAGGCACATCAAGACCAACATGATGATAGAAAAAATTATTACAGCTACCCAGAAAACACCTCATGCTTCATTAAAGAGGGGACATTAGAGCCACACAGTAAAAGACAAAATGAGACACATGATTCCAGAAAGTAAATACTGGAAACAAAGGCTCAGAGACAGGGGAGTGCTTGGTGTAATTATGTGATACAATGCAGTTAGAAAGAAAGGGACTGAGATTAAAGAGAGGAGTCTGGAGGTGCAGATCAGGGCTGAATTAGGATGTATGCGTTCCTTTGGAAAGTTTCAAGTTACTTTACAAAGGGAATAAAAACATTCATCTCATAACCAAGAGCAAGGCTTACAATAAGAGCCATCTTACAGAGGAGGTGAAAGGCTGACTGCAGCTGAAGAGGCTCCCTGTCCTGTAAGAGGTGGAGGAGAAGTGGAAGGTGAAGAACTGGAAGTTTTCAGACGTGGTGGAGACAGTGATGTGGGTGCACGGCCAGGAGCTGCAGGACAGATGCAAGCTGGACCAGCCTCAGTCATGAGTTGCAAACTTATACGAAGAAGCATAAGCACTGGGCAAATAATCCTGAATACATACCAACTCACAAAACGGCAGGAAAAAACAAACCTCATAACTTTCCTACAGACCCCAGGAGGCACACAGGTAAGCGCTTTTAAGGTACAAGGTTCCCCCCATCTCTGGAGTGTGATTTATCTTTTAGACAAAAAAAAAAAAAATTTCTCTTGTTTGAAAGGGGTTAATAATGAACCTGCCTTGTAGGGTGGTTTGGAGGACTAAAAAAGATAATGTGAGCAGGGAATGTGTTCAGTTGTCAATCAATGTCATAATAATATTATTATTAATATTATTATTAATAATAATAACATTATCAATAATTTTAGGATGGATCTATTTGGTACTTTTTTTTTTTTTAAAGAGAGAGAGAATTTTTTTTAATATTTATTTTTTAGTTATTGGCGGACACAACATCTTTGTATGTGGTGCTGAGGATCGAACCCGGGCCGCACGCATGCCAGGCGAGCGCGCTACCGCTTAAGCCACATCCCCAGCCCCCTATTTGGTACTTTGATGTGTTTCTGAAGCTGTGCTGAATTCATTTGTGTATGTGTGTGTGTGTGTGTGTGTGTGTGTGTGTGTATATATATATATATATATATATATATATATATATATATTTTTTTTTTTTTTGCTAAGCATACCCTATAACACTTCTAGTTTATAGCACGGTTTATGTTTCTACCTATTGCAGAAACAATGGAGAAAAATAAATTGATCCAGAATGTTTTTTTTTCCATAAAGAGCCTATGCCTTTCCTCTGATGGTAAGCTCTAGGAAGGTAAAGAAACATTTTAGTCTTTTGTGCATTCCCAGTGATTTATTGAATTCCTGGTACACAATAAATATTCATGAAAAGAGAAAAGATGGTAAAGAAGGAACACATAGTACATCTCAAAGTATTAAACTGTATACCATCCTTCCTTTATATGTGGTAATGAAAGAACAAAAAAGATGATTATAAGCGAAACTGTGCAAAGCAATCTTAATAATAAAGGGGGAAATTACAATTGCTTTGTAACTTGTAAACATTTACTGTGAACACAAAAAAATCCTCTCATACTTATAAGAAATATTTAAAAGCCTTATATAAAAAACCACTTATAAATTTATGAAGAAGTAAAAAATAGCAACTTAGTATATTACTATAATTACTATAATTTATAAAATATGTATAATATTATAGAATATAATATTAGTAAATTACTATAATTACTATAATTTAAAACATTAGAAAAATTAAGAATTAAAGTGTTCTACTTATTTGGTGGAGGAGGGAAGAATCTATACAGGACTTCTGAGAAGAAGGAACAGACATAATTATCCCCACCTTCCCATGATCTGTAACTAAACTCTCCCTCAATGAAATAAAAAATAAACCACAGAGAGACCTTCAAAGGTGAGAGAAGGCAGACCAGCTCAGGACTTTCTACTCAGAGAAAAATTTGGTGATGAGTTTCCTAGGTTTTCATTTTACCTCCAGTCTGGGAGGTGGAAAAGCCAGCAACCTAAAACACCAGTGAGCACAGACCAAGATAGATAAATAAATAAATAAATAATTGCAAGAGAAGTCTGCTCTCTCAAAGGGCCAGGAAGTGAGCATCCTCACCCAAGAGAAAGCCAAATACCAACCTCTGACCAGAGTTGATCCAAAGAAGGTCAAAAAGGAAGCTGGGCCTGTCTTCCCACCTACTAACAAGATTTTCCTTTCCCTCACTGCTAGGATGATGTCAAAGGAGGGCTGAACTTTCACTTGCTCCCAGGAAAACATGAGGGTCCATTTCCCCTCAGATTTCAATGTGGCAGACTCTCCTCTCAGCTATGGGAAGCAGGACTTCACCTGGCATTGGCCTGTCAGAGCAGAGACAAATAAAATCAAACTAAAGCTAAATTTTTAAGCAAGACCCAGAGTCTTGTGTGGAAATATTCCAAATATCCAAACTTTAATAAAAAATATGCATCATAACAAGATTCAGGAAGATTTCAAAGTCAGTATAAAAAGGACACCAAAAGATGTGGGTTAGCTTTCACATATCAGAGAGAACATTCAACCTTTGGCTTTTTGGAACTGGATTATTTCACTTAGAATGACAGTCTCCAGTTCCACTCAGTTAAGTCATTCTTCTTTATTAAATGAATTAGCTAAAATTAAAAAACAAAACAAATATCATAAAGTCATTCTTTTTTATGGCTGAGTAATATTCCATTGTGTATATTCACCACATTTTCTTTATTCACTCAACTGTTGAAGGGTACCTAGGTTGATTCCATAGCTTACATTGATGTGGCTGTGTCCATTTAGTAGATTAGACAATAGGGAATGGAGGGAAAGAAGGCAGATAGGAAAAGGAAAGAAATTAGAATGAATCTGACATAATTTTCCCATGTACATATATGGAAATATCACAGTGAATCTTATCATCATATACATCCATAATAATGGAATCCTAATTATAATAAAATATAATCCATGCTTGTATAATTATATCAAAATGGATTCTGCTGTCATGTATAACTCAAAAGAAGTAATAAATAAAAAATGTAGAGAAAAAGAAAAATAAACAAAATAATAGGGACTTCAATAAAAAATTAGGAAAACAAAAAAGATATTAGTATTAAGATCATAGTGACCTTAGAGCTGTCTTGACAACAATTCTCAAGTGGCAAGATAAACATGTTTCTATGAGGAACTACAAACATATTTGAAACAAATAAAGACATAGAAACCTTCACCAAATAAATGATAAATCTCAGGAAGGCGAGCAGATAGATAGGTAGGTAGGTAGATAGATTGATATGAACCAAATGGAAATTTTAGACCTGAAAAACACAGCAACCAATATATTAAAAGGTAATTGAGTATATATGCCACATTTTTTATTCATTCATCTACTGAAGGGCATCTAGGTTGGCTCCACAGTTTAGCTATTGTGAACTGTGCTGCTATAAACATTGATGTGGCTGTGTCCCTGTAGTATGATGTTTTTAAGTCTTTTGGGTATAGACCGAGGAGAGGGATGGCTGGGTCAAATGGTGGTTCCATTCCCAGTTTTCCAAGGAATATCCAAACTGCTTTCCATATTGGCTGCACCAGGAATATTACTCAGCAATAAGAGAGAATAAAATCATGGCATTTTCAGGTAAATGGATGTTGGAGAAGATAATTCTAAGTGAAGTTAGCTAATCCCCAAAAAACAAATGCCGAATGTTCTCTCTGATATAAGGAGGCTGACTCATAGTGGGAGGGGGAACAAGGGAGGAATAGACATAGGGCAGAGGGGTAGGAAGGGAAGGGAGGGGGCATGGGGTTAGAAATGATGGTGGAATGTGATGGACATCGTTGTCCAAAGCAAATGTATGAAGACACAAATTGGTGTCAACATACTTTATATACAACCAGAGATAGGAATAATTGTGCTCTATATGTGTAATATGAATTGTAATGCATTCTGCTGTCATGTGTAAATAAAAAACTAGGAAAAAAAAGGTAATTGATAATGGACAATGATAGAACAGAAGGACAGAGCTGATATAGCTCAGGGGTAAAGTGCCTCTGGGTTCAATAATGCCAGAACCAAAAGAAAAAGCAGTACTGATACAATAGAATTTTAATTAAAAGGTCCAAGTAACACAAAGGAAGACAGAAAAAAAAAGTGAGATGTGCAAAAAAACAACAGAGCACAACTTCAGTAACCATGAAGTTATGAGATCAATCAAAGTCACCCTATGTGACCAACAGAGAAGAAAATTAACTAAAATGAAAAACAAAAACAAAACAGAAAAACAGTACTTCAGTGACCAGTGGGAAATCAACGAAAGATATAATAGATCACTGGAGAAAGAATGCAAATATAAAAAGTATTTAAAGAAATAATTGTATGACTCCCCAAATGCAGCCCAACACACACACCAGATCCAAAAAAACTGAGTGATTATTAAGCCAAGAAATCCACATCCAAACATATCATAGTCAAATGTCTTAAAAGAAAATGAAAATACATATTAAAAGCTACAAGGCAGAAAAGGATTTCTCATCATAAACCATGGAGGTCAGAAGAAAGCAGCACAACATTATTTAAATACCAAATGAAGCAAACAATGAACCCAGATTTCTCCACTCTGAAAAAATTTAAGAACAAAGAGGAAATCAAGGTGTCCTCCGATGAACAACAACCAAGATAATTAGTACCAGAAGACTGACTTTAAAATACTATAGGAAGGGCTGGAAATGTGTCTGAGTGACAGGGTTTGCCTAGCATGTGGAGACCCTGGATTTAATCCCTAATTCTGGGGAGGGGTGGGAGTCCAGGGGAGAATACTATAGGAAGTTCTATAAACAGAGAGAAAATAATGAAATAAGAGACCTTGGAACTTGAGGAAGAAAGTACACAATAAGCAAATATGTGGATAAGTAAAATAGATAGTCCATCTTTTTTCATCTTCTAAATTGTGTCTTATATTGAAAGCAAAAAATATATATAACATTATCCCATGAGCTTCTAATATATATGAAGGAAGTATATATGACAACTACAGTTTGTACAGGGAAAGTAGAGGGACATAATGACTTCACTTCGATAGGTTAAAGGACTACACCAGCATACTCAGGAGCTATGCCCATGCATATATCTAGAGCAGGAACAAAAATCCATCACAAAGAGAAACATTAAAAAAAATCACAATATACCCAAGGATAGTGGTGCATGCCTGTAATCCTAGTGAATTGAGAGGCTGAGGCAGGAGGATCAAAAGTTCAAAGCCAGCCTCAGCAACTTAGTGAGACTTTGTCTCAAAATAAAATAAGAAAAGGACTAGGGATGCTGAGGATGTAGCTCAGGGGTAATGTGCCTCTGGGTTCAATAATGCTAGTACCAAAAGAAAAAGCAGTACTGATACAATAGAATTTTAATTAAAAGGTCCAAGTAACACAAAGGAAGACAGAAAAAAATGAGATGTGCAAAGAAACAGAGCACAAACACCAAACAACAAATAAAAAGACAGAATCAAGTCCTAACACATTAAATAGCCAATACCCTGAACAATTCTACACACATAAAGTTAGCAACTTAGGTGGAAAGGATGAATTCTTGAAAAAACAGAGTACCATAACTCACACGACTCACTCATTTAATTCATTTTATTCCATTAAAATGAAATAGGTCATTTAAATTGTATTAAGACAATAAATATTTAATTTTAAATTCCCCCCAATAAATTCCCCCATCTAAATGGAGTTGTGTCTACCAGAGAATTCTACCATATGTGAAGAATTTTTTAACAAAAATTATACAATAAAAGTTATACACAATCTCTTCCAGAAAATAAGGAAGAGGAACACCTCTCAACTTGTTTTACTCAGCTATGATTACCCTGAAACCAATACTAGATAAAGATGGTAGAAAACAAAACAGAAACCCTATAGACAAACAGCCCTCATAAGGAGAGACAAAAAGCTAGCAAATGAAATTTAGCAATATATAAAAATAATTCTATATCATAATTATGTAGAGCTTATTTCAGGCACATGAGAATGGGTGAATAATTAAAAAATCAATAAATATAATCTACCCAAATAACAGGCTAAAGATAAATCATATCATTGTGTAATCATATCATCCTGTATTCACGGATTGGAAAAGTCAACATAGAAAAGGGAAGAAAACAACTGTACCATCACACATTGCTGATGGGGATGTAAAATGGTACAAATACCTTGTAAAGCAGTTTGTCAGTCTCTCGAAAAAGGGAACATATAACTATGTTATGATGTAGCAACTGAACTCATGTGTGGTTATCCCAAAGAAATGAAGATGTACAGTGACAAAAAAAAAAATCAAACTGAATGAATATTTTTTCAATTTTATTCATAACAACTAAAAACTAGAAATAATCCAGATGTTCTTTAGTGAATAAATGTTCAAACAGATCATGATACAACTCCATCCATGGACTACCATTTGCAAATAAGAAAGAACAAGTGATTGAGACAGGCTGCCTCTTGCATGAGTTTCCCAAGAACTGCAAAGAAAGTGGATTCAAAGGCTACCTACTATTTAGTTGCATTTCTACAACATTCTGGAGATGACCAATTTATAAAAAAGACAAATTAGAAAAGCACATTTCAGGGGTTAGGGAGAAGTAGGGAAGTAGAGAGAAATACTACAGCAATATGTGAGAACTTCATAGAGAGGGAAATGTTCTGTATCTGGACTGTATTAATACACGCATACCAGCTGTGCTATTATGGAACCAGTTTTGAAAGATGCTACCTGTAGGGAAGACTGAATAAGTGATATAGGTCATTTTGATGTGTTGTTTTGTACAACTGTATGTGAACCCACAATAACCTTAAAAGTTTAATGAAAAATAACTGATCAAGAGTGGTGGAATAGTCCTTGCTGTCTTCCTGCTGTATAACTCAGGAAATGGAGAAAAAGAGTATGCAGGTTGTTATTCTCCTTGTAAGTCTGTTTTCTTTTTTCCCAGGATGGTCTTGAACTTCTACCCTCAACTGATCCTCCAGTCTCCCGAGTAGCACCATGATCCCGTAGCTTTCCCATCTATGTTTGAAGCAGCTTCCCATGATTTATTCTTTGTGTTTTCACCATCATGCAATATCTCTTGAGAGTTCTTTTAATATAAATAGAATTTTTTGTTTGTTCTTTAGATTTTCATCATCACTTCTTCTAGAACATCATCTTTTTCGTTCTGACCTTTTCTCATTTATACCAATGATTTTATCTCAACTACCTCCTCTGACTGTACACACTGAATCTCTTAAATGACCCTAGTGTCATTCCTCTTGCAGATACTTCTTCCTCATCTCCTTCTACATTCAAGTCCAATTTTACTTCAAATGTGGTCAGTTTTCATATCTTGTCTGTACTGTCATCTTTGGGGCCAATTCCTTCTTTCCAGTATCCTTTTTTATTTGTTTGTTTGCAAAATGCATTCATCACTAAGAAAAGAAAGCAACATACCTACACACTTTACTATCTGAGCCTGAAGTAAATAATAGATGTTCAGTGATCGATCGACAATAGATGTTGAAATAACTGACGTGATGGCTCAGTCATCATGATGCACATCTATTACTAACCTAGGGATTTGCAGACAGAAGAGATAATGGCAAAATATATTCTTTATGCAATAATTCAAGTCACTACAGCATTGTGTTAGCTTTCTGTCACTAAAACAAAACACCATAGATAAATAACCTATTTTGGCTTACAGTTTTGGAGGATCCAGTTCATGATTGATGAGTTAAGGCAGCACTTACACAAGGAGGGAGCTGTCAGAATCTCTCACCTCCTGCTGAGTTAAAAAGAGGAATAAGACTGGACTGGGGTTCCAGGATCCCCCTGAGCCACATCACCAATGACCAAAAGACCTTCCACTAGGCCCCATCTCTTAAAAGTTCTACCGCCTCCAAGTAGCACCTCATGAGCCTTTGGGAGACACTCCAAATCCAAACTGTAGCAACCCTGTTAACTAAAATTTTTATTGTGCTACTGGAAGACTATTAACTTTGGAGGGGGGGGTGCTCAGTGATGAACCTAAGGGTGCTTAACCACTGAGCCATATCCCCAGCCTGTATTATTATTATTACCATTTATTTTGAGACAGGGTCTTGCTAAGTTGCTTAGGACTTCATTAAGGTGCTAAGGCTAGATTTGAACTTCAGATCCTCCTGTCTCAGCCTCCCAGTTCATCGGGATTACGGGCATGCACCACCCCTGCCCCACTGGAGGACTATTATCATTTAAACTATACTAAAGGAAACTCTTGCATATGCCACTATGTAAAATTAAGACTGCCTATGTTGTTCTTAGGAAAGTACCAAATCTGCCTCTGCAGAATGCTGCATCAGAGCAAAGATGTCTGGAGTATTCAAAGGGTCTAGAAGACAATGAATACACTAGAACTCAAATTGGACAACCAACTTGAAATCCTCTACCAGGGCCCTCTTCTTAACCTGTCCTTTGTTTCCACAGGTATCTACCAAGGCCTAATACCCAGAAGCACTTACAGCTCAGGAGAATCTTTAGGGATTCTGACTGCAACCCAGTGCCCTGAGGCAAATGCTCTGCTCTTACTCTTCAGCAGGCATGGATTACAGGCCTCATTAAAGGCCAGCAGCCTGGCTGGTTGCACATCATGAACTAAAATTCTATGCTTCAAAACAGGTTGGTGGAGATGAATCCAGGTACCAGGGCTGAAGGCCTGATTTAGAAATTGTGCAGGTAGATCATCCTCCCTATGAGTTTAACGGGAAGCTTTCTGGTCACCTCCTCTTTTTTTGCAGGGGGTGTGTCTACTGGGGATTGAACTCAGGAGCACTCAACCACTGAGCTACATTCCCAACCCTATTTTGTATTTTATTTAGAGACAGGGTCTCACTGAGTTGCTTGGCACCTCGCCATTGCTGAGGCTGGCTTTGAACTCACAATCCTCCTGCCTCCGCCTCCCATGTGGCTGAGATTACAGGCATACGTCATCATACCTGGATTGGTAACCTCTTCTTATCACTTCTTATGACAAAAGTTACCAAAGAGATAAATCAGAGAGAATGTGGCAGAGACAATGGTTCACACAGCCCAAATACTAAGATGACAGCTGAGAGGTAAGAGAAAAAAAAATGAATCACTGTGACTTTTATTTTTTTTTGATGGAAAATATTTGTGGCAGAATAATTGCATCTGTATAAAATATGTACGAACTTTTCCCCCTTGTTATTATTCCCTAAGCAATACAGTATAACTATAGAGCATTTACATTGTATTAGGCATTATAAGTAGAGATGAAAGGATACAGGGGGTCACACAAAGTTGAAATGTGAATATTATGACACTTTGTAAAGGGAATTGAGCATTCGTGAATTTTGACATCATTTGGGTCCTGGAACTCCAGGTGGATACTGAGGGACAGCTGCATTTTACACACATTAATATGTATATCATGTATTCTCAAAATACACATCTAGATTTTCCAGGCATTCTTGATATTATATATCAAATTCCTCAGCTCCTTTGGTTTGGAATACAGAAAAGGTTGTCACATCTGCACGGGTCCCGTGATCATGAGATGTCTCATGTATTAGGGACTGGATGGATCTGAGGGCATGAGTAAGTGAACAAAGCTGCACATCCTTCACTTTGCTTAGTTTGGCGCTAAGCAAATGCATAAAGAATTTTTTCAGGGGGCCTTCCAGCTGGTGAGCACTGGGTAAGTTGGTCTTTATTATTTATGGCAATTTCTGTTTTGTTTTGTTTTTGGAGTGATTCTTCTCATATCATTCCCAAAACCTCTGAATACAGGATGGTCTCATCCACACTCAGTTTGTTAGGGCATTTTGATATACGAGAAATTCCTCATGCCATAATTCAACCTTTTCCAATATTTTTCAGCATTAAATCACTTCCATGACACAGAGATCCAATGCTAATGTTCCAGACCAGCTGACTAATGGCAGAAATGATGTCAGAAGGAAACCTTGGAAGACTTTCAAGTAATTTATACTTCTGCAGGGAGGGAGGGAGAATGCAGCTAATATTTCAAATTCTGGGAAGCAGACACAGGATTGAATGGTGCCAATCCCATAGCGAGCAAAGTATGAAAATGACTTAGTGATGAATGAAAATTCTGTAACGGCCCTCTAGTAATTTACAGTGTCGATGCCCTCCTCTGCATTATTCTGACAAGCTTAGGTGTACATGATATAAAGAGGGATTGAGTTTGTGGGGGCAGTGGAATTGGCCCAAGGCCATCATTATCATTGCATATTATATATTAAATGATGTCTGGAAGAATTAACTTCTATAAGGCTTTCCAATGACATTAGTGAATGATACAGCACACAAAGTGGCAAGGGATGCAATCTCAAGGTTTGCTTACATAACTACCAGAAGAACAAATCCATTATGTTTGTTTGCAAGTTGTTGTGGTTTAGATATGAGGTATCCCCCAAAAGCTCATTTGTGAGATAATGCAAGAAAGTTCACAGGTGAAATGATTGGGTTATGAGAGTCTTAACTTAATCAGTGCATTAATTCTCTGATTGATAGGGATTAACTAGGAGGTAGATGTAGGCAGGTGGGGTGTGGCTGGAGGAAGTGGGCCACTGGGGGTGTGCCTTTGGGATATATCTTTTGTCCTTGTTGAGTGCAGTCTCTCTTCCTGCTTCCTGGTGTCATGTCTGGAGATGTTCTCCTCCACCATACTCTTCTACCACGATGTTCTGCCTCACCTCAGGCCCCAAGGAAGGAAGCTGTCCATCCATGGACTGAGACCTCTGAAACCATGAACACCAAATAAACTGCTTGCTCCTCCAATTGTTCTTGTCAGGTCTTTTGGCCAAAGAATTGAAAAAGCAGCCTAAAACACAACTCCAGTTGATCTTAGATGATTGTGACTGATAACCAAGAAAGAAATCACAATAACAAGAACACCTGAAATCTTCATTTTTCGGTGACCCACCATGTGCTATGAGCTTCAGATTGGGTATTTTCTTTAAATTTCAGAATTCTTGGGATGTCCACCAAGAATTAGGGAGGCTGAGCAGTTTTCCCAAGGTCATTTACCAAATGATTTCACACTTTTGATTAACTCCAATTTAAAGATTATATTTTAACACAGATAGAATACTGTTTTATATAACCCACAACTCTCAGGCTAAACAAATAATAAACACTGAAAACACAACTGTATCTCAAAGAAATTATTGTATTTCTCAACACAGATTTTTCTTCTGTAACATGTAAACTAGCCAGCCAACCTTGGCTATGATAATGTTTTAATAATTAACAACTAAAGAATATTCAGCTTGGAAGAAGCACACATACCTCTTCTCTCCTCCAAATTTAAAATAATTGTCCTCATTTCTAAATTCCTGAAACTGTCTTTCCATAGCCTTCTAGTGGCATTTAAAATATTTATACCTTGAATTATAATGATTAATGTCCAGATATTATCTCGCCCTGTGGACCTTCTGCTGCTTGGTGTTCTGTTTATATCCCTCTTAAATCCATACTCAAATTATTGCCAATAGTTAGGTGACCAAGGGAAAATGAATAAGAAAAGTTATTTTCTGTGATGTGTTTTCTAATTATATTTTAATTATAATTCATCACAAAAAGTAATGCTAATGAAATTTCAGCCAAGGCTCTAACTTGAGCAATGAATACAATTCTCCAGCTAATGGAAAAAATGACAATACATTGTTTTGTCCCATAGGACTTTGTGTTCAAAGAAGTCACCTCTTTTTTTTGGGGGGGGAGTACTCGGGATTGAACTTAGGGGCACTCAACCACTGAGCCATATCCCCAGCCCTTTTTGCATTTTATTTAAAGACAGGGTCACACTGAGTTGCTTAGGGCCTTGCTAAGTTGCTGAGGCTGACTTTGAACTTGTGATCTTCCTGCTTCAGATTCCTGAGCCACTAGGATTGCAGGCATACACCACCACACCTAGCCAAATAAGTCACTTTTAAAACATTTTTTTTTGTTGTTTGTCTGTTTAGGGACTCTAATTTATTAATGGTCAAGTCTGTCTTAAAGTGATCCTGCACAAGTACTTTCCCCTCAGTTAAGACACCAAATAAAATTTAAAGTGGGCTCAATTTCTGAACTAAATAAATACTTTTGATAGTTTTCTACACAGAACAGAGAAACAGGATTGACAATATGTTAAAACTTATCCCGAAAGTGACAGTGTTAATAGTTCACAAGCAATTAAAGATCACAGCTTCAGAGGTATGCAATCAAAATTCAGAGGTTAGCAGTTATGAAGAAGCTCATGGCACCTTTAAATCTGCTATGTCCCCCAAATTTTAAGCACACTTATTGTTGATGTAGCCAGTGGTATATTTTTGACATTGCTCCAGTAGAACTAACTCATGTTTGTCAGAAGGGTTAAAATTAAATTGTGTGAATTCTGGCAAATCCCCCTGAGAGAGATGCTAGAGAAATAAAACTGGATTGATCACTGTGAGTAAAGATGTTAGGATGGCATGTTCTTATCAGAATGCAGTCAGCATGTGTCCCCAGGTGGCCATCACAGTACCATGGGGGTCTCTCTGGCGGTATGCTTTGGGTCTGAGGTTGCTGGAAAATGCTAGGAATTATTCTTATACTTAGCAAAGACTAAATGACTAAGGTGACTAAGTTACCTGGGATGGAGAGAGACTCAAAAGTAAAAACTACCCTACTGAAACAGGAGACACCTCCAATACAGTGATTTTTCTCAATAGCTTCCCACTGACAAAGCTTTATTTTTATAATTAAAACCCATGATGATAATGACCCAAATTTACCAAATTACATTTCACAAAGTGCCTCCCAAAATGGTCTCGGAGTGTTCTTTCCAAAGAAGGCGCCCCAGAATAGTTCTTTGATGAAACAAACTCATAAGCATGTGAATGGATAGAGCTGAACTCAAATTCCCTGCATTAGGAACTCAATATCATACTTTCAACCATCCAGCCTTGGGCATATGTTAACCCTTCTATGCTTAAATTCCCTTACTGTAAAATGTGAATAACAAAGAGTATTTACTTTAAAAAGTTGTTACAAGACTCAGTATACTACAGTGACGCAGCCATGTTAATGTTTACAGCAGCTCAGTTTACAATTGTGGAACCAACCTAGGTGTCCTTTGACAGATGAATAGATAAAGAAAATGTGGTATATATTATTCAATGGACTATTACTCAGCTTTAAAGAAGAATGAAATTATGGCATTTGCTGGTAATGAAGTTGGAGGATATCATGCTAAATGAAATAAGCCAATCCCAAAAAACAAAAGGCCAAATGTTTTCTCTGATATGCAGATGCTAATTCACAATAAGGGTGGGGAGGCTCTAGGGAAGAATAGAGTTAGATTAGGTAGTGGGGAGGAAAGAGAAGGGAGGAGAGGGGAGAGGGAGATAGGAAAGATAGTAGAATAGAACAGACATTATTACCTTACATACATATATAACTGCATGACAATGTGATTCTACAACATGTACAATCAGAAAAATGAGAAATTATACCCCATATATGCATAATATATCAAAGTGCATAAATGCATTCTACTGTCATATATAACTAGTTAAAACAAATTCAATTTTTTTAAAAAAGGAATTAAATAATACATGTACAGAACTTGGAACCATGATAGGCATAAACTACACACTCAAAGAAGCATTAGCTACATACAGGTAGCCATAAAACTAAACTTGAGGAACAAGAAACAATCCTTTTCTGGACATGAGCATATTAAAGCCTCTGAAAAGTCCTTACTCAAATAAATCTGTTTAAATCAGTATGTTTCAAAATTATATTCCAAATCATCTAATGATTCTGGTCAACTAATTTTCAACAAAGCATTCCAGAAAAAAACCTATCCTAGTAAATGTTACTAATGGCTAATGGCAATATCAAGTTGGACCAATACAACCAGTGTCCCTAAAAAAGGACTCCCTTTTCAAATATATATATATATACATGAATGACACTTCAACTCTGCAAACAGTGATTTGATCACTTGGGAAGATACTTGAGTGACAAAGCACAAAAATTCAAAGACAAGCTGCATAAACTGAGACAGAATGCTGAAGTCAAGAATGCTTCGGGAAATAATCATATTCTAATTCATGTCACTTGAATGCTACATGACCCATTACCTTACTCCTTAACTATGATCAACTCATCCACTCATCACAGACCAGGAAATCTGACCTTGTATTCTACAATAATGCAAGGGGCCCAGGAATAACAGGCGACTTTAATTGAACATTCAGTGGTTCTAGGTAATTCATAACGTTTCTAATCCTCACAGAAAAGTTCAGGGTGGGTATTATAATCTCCATTTTACACACAAGGCTAAACAAAACATGGAGTTATACTATTGCTAGGATTTCAGCAACTGCTAAGCTCATATTTGGACTCAAGTCTCTGAGATTTCAAAATTAGTGCTCATTTTTCTATGTTACGATGACTATTGACACCAGGAATAGAAATGATAACTTACTAACATGCTAATTTTTTGTAAAACTGTTTCTTCATCTAAGGTGAGTTATATATTCCTTAAAAGAAAGGAACTGTAGGCTTGGGAAGCATGTTCCAAGAAAGCAGATCTCGATGGACAGGTGCTCTCTTCTTAAGCTAATCTTGGGAAGGGGTAGTCAGAAATCCAAAAAATATTGTTCTGGCAGCTTTAAAATGTTTACTGGAGAAACCTGATTTCTCAGGAACCTGCAGTGACACTAAAAAACCAAAATTGGACAATGAAGAGCTTGGAAGCTGGGAATTGGCCCACAGACACATCTTGCAGGAGGTTTTAGTTCTCTAAGAAACCCAGTTCTCTCTGGCAAGTTTCTTCCCCAAGCTAACATGTCTGAGGCTAATACTTTTGCTGCTACAGGAACTCAACTTATATAAGTTAATGGCAAAATTGGATTAGCTCTAAGGAATTCTGCTTTATCGACAATATTTGAAGAAACGTTATCTGTGCCTACAGAGAGCCGAAGGACAGCTGTGCAGTGCAAAAATACAACCTGTGGATTCCTGCCATCATCAGAGACTGGCTCAGAGAAATGAGCACAGTTGACAGCAGTCAACATTAAGGCTAAACTGGTGTTGGGCTAAGACAAATGCTGAGGAAAATGGGGCGGGGGGAAGCAGCTTGTGTTTCTTCTGTTTCTAAATAATATGAATAGAAATACTTAAACCCCAAATACAACCAGCATTAATTATAGCTATGAGTCATTAGTACAGTATGAATGAGGTAAGTAAGGATCAATATCCCTGGCTTTCATAATTATTGTAATTTATGTTAATGACTGTCCACAGATTTGCTCAATAGTTGGACTATAATATTAATGAACTCTATATTGATTTACCATGATACCTGAGGATGTAAAACTGTAATTATGGACAGTTATTGAGTAATGTATGGAGTCAGAATTCAGACACTGATTGTAGCCTAAGATTCATAAATAATTGGAAGATGCAACCTGCATTTAGAAGACACTAAAGACATGTAGTCAATTAGAAGCTTGGAAAACCACCTACTTTAAAGGGGCAGCATAGCTTTGTTTAGGTAGAAGCTGATAACCCAGGGAAGCAAGTGAATATTTGGAGATTGGCTGAACATGGCATTCCACAGTTAGGGTGGAACAGACTAATGGGGGATGGACACAGCTATCCAAGGTCACCAAGGGCCCTGCTCTTGTGCTGCCATTTCCAATGTCCGCTTTATCCTGAGGATGGCTGCACTCTAAGAGTAAGATGCTCTGTAGCAGCAACTAGGTTCAAAGACAATAAAAGATGATGCCACTTTCTGTAATCATCAAACAGAGGCCCCAGAACATGTTGCTGACTGGCTCACTTGTGATCCATTCCCTGAAACTAAGGAATACCTTGCACTGACTAAAACTAAACCTTGGGTGAGTGATCCCAGGGTAATGACAAAGGGCTTCTACCCTCCAGGGAGGTCTCAATTGTTTCACCCCTGTGAATGGAAGCAGGTCCATCCCCTTCCAAAATGTGGCTATGGTCTGTCCACCTCAGAAAATAAAGTTCCATACTGTCAAAGGCAGAATACCCTTCAATTCTTCAAGACTCAGGCAAATGTATTTGATGGATATACAGAGAGGGAGTGGAGATGGGGGAGATATTAGTTATTTAAGTATGATTCATTTCTAAAGGATGTTTTCTACTTCATTAGTTATGAATAAGAAAGATAGATCTTCCACCAATGTTAAATTCATATATTGATACACACATTTGTAAATATGTACCTACATGCCTACCTACATGCATACAATTAGGGGTTTATACACATGCAGTTAACCCTAATAACTGTTTTTTTAAAATTAGAAAATTAAATTTTAAATTAATTCTGTAAAGTTTTATGAGTGTTTTCTAGTTGATTTCATTATTTACCAATGAATAACCTCATTTCTTTTTAAAAAAAAATGACATAGTTGAGACTGGGGATGTGGCTCAAGCGATAATGCGCTCGCCTGGCATGCACGGGCCGCTGGGTTCAATCCTCAGCACCACATAAAAATAAAATAAAGATGTTGTGTCCACCAAAAACTAAAAAATAAAATATTAAAAAATTCTCTCTCTCTCTTTAAAAAAAATGACATAGTTAACCTATATTTCTGGGGGATAATCCCTTGAATCAAAGATAGGTATACACTCAAATTAATTTACAAATATAACCTAGTTTTACTAAATATCATACCACTAATGTTTAGGGAGGATGTCACTTATACCTCGCATCAGGGAACACACCAGTCTGATTGTATCATGTGTAGCTTTTCTCTAAATATTCCTGTTTATGATTTGGGAATCCAGTAATGAATTACGTTTAGCTGTTCATCTAAATTTTATCAGACTCTCAATGCTTTCTCTATGTCAAGGTGCCATGTGATTAGTTGATAGAAGTGGAAGTTTGTGGGGGATACAGGACAGATCTTTTCCAATTCTTGAAATTTCATCTAAAATCAGGATTTTCTGGATTGTTCAGTCTGCCCCTCCATCCTTTGGAAAGAGCACACCAATCTCAACTGTTCCTGGTGAAGAATAAAATCAGCACTCCCCATCAAGAACATCCAGGATATAAGTCATCTTACTCTCTGGCTGAATGAAGACTAGAGAAAATAAAGTCAAAGGTACTAGAGTCATGCAAAAGAGCTCAGCACCTAACTTAGATTTCCTACGGCCAGAGATAGAGAATGTCAACATTAGTAAGAACAATTGTGATCACTGACACATATCAAGTAGTTTATAGTCCTTGAGTGCAAAATAGTAAAAAAAAAAAAAAAAAAAAAGAAAAGAAAAGAAGCCACATTTTTTTTCCTTTCGAGAAGAATGATAGTGAAACAACTTACCATTTCCAAAGCAGTTTTAAAAAAAAATGGGGTGATGAGAAGTAAAAGGGATGAATCAACATTTAACTCATCCTACGTATCTGAAGTATATCAGGGAGTGTCCAGATATTTAATTCAGGGATGCTTGTCTTTATAGACTGAAATAAGGTAGCTAAAGCCAGAACTTTGGTGGAAACAGGATATTGCCATATAGAATAACAAGAATTACTCCCATCAATAAGTGAATGCTTTAATATATACATAGGCCACAGCTCTAAATCTTTTATATACATCATCTCCTTCTAACTTCATGAGCTATCATAGTGGTAGGTGTTATTTTAAAAAAAAGAAAAAGAAAAAGAAAACTGTCATTTCAAGAATGTGTCCAAGATTATACATCTATGGAATATTTGAACTATGATTTAAATCATTTAAGATCTAGATCATAGAGCTGACTGGCCTGCCTCATTGACTATCATGAATAGCTCTGATAGAAATAGGTCTTGAAAGTTATAAAAGAAGGAGTACCTTATCTATTCTTGGGGCATTAAAGAGAAGTTTTCAGGAAGAAGTGATATCTAAGCTGAGATAGGCTGAATAGCAGCTTTTACTCATAAGGGAGAGGAGTGAGGAAGATCATAGCGGTAGCATCCTGGGCAGAAGGAGCGCTGAATGAAGACCCGTGAACTTCAGGAAGGCTGCTCTGCCAACTGGTTTGTGTCATGTAACAAACCATCCCAGATCTCGGGACTCCAACAATAATCACTCATTTCTTCGGCATACTTGGGCTTCACCTAATCAATTCTAAGCAATGCTGATACTAGCTATGATGGACCATGCCTCTGAGGATTGGCTGGGGTCTCTGTAGCACATGTCTCCCCATCCACTCGTCTTTCTTTTGGCAATGGTGAAGAGTAAGATGGCAAAGAGATGCCATTCTTCATGAGAATTAGAGTCAGACATCACACACCCTCAATTTGGCTTCCTTTTGTCGGCCAGCTACTTAGAAAACCAAACTCAATGATAGAGAATTATACCCTTACCACTGTGAGAAGGCCCAGGAGAGTTTAATGGACAGGGCGTGGATAAAGGAAAGAGTGAATGACCAGGTCCACCATTAATGCTGATGTACCACATATCACCAGGAGGTGCTGAGGGCTCACAGAATAGCTGTCATTTAGAAGCTAATCAACCTAGGAGTTAGCCAAAGCCTATGTACTATGTATAGGAATGCCTCTAAACATAGGCTGTTTTCGGTTTGCAATCTACAGACACCTTCTTTTCTCTCTAATCCTGTAATTGCTGTCTGGAAAGCCTAATTTTCATATCCGCGTATTCTCCAGAAACCAAGGTATTCCTGAAGTCATCAATGCATTTGACTTTGCATTGCTAATCAGTATCTATGTCCTTCCGCTTTCACCAAATGATTTGGAAGGGGCACAACACTGATGGGAAGAGGAAAAATATTTTTCATTCCAACGGTGCGCGTGGCATCTTCTAACTTAAAAATTAAAAGGTCAGCCTATTTCCACAAAGCACTAGATTTCCTGAACACATTCTTTGGTTTAAAAATGACAACTCATGAGCTCTTCCTAATGATTGTGATTTGGGAAGGTACTCTTTGAAGTATCTCAGTTATAAAGCCGGGCATGGTGGTGCAAGCCTATAGTCTCAGCAACTCAGCAGGCTGAGGCAGGGAGGATCACAATTTTACGGCTAGCCTCATCAACTTAGCGAGGCCCTAAGCAATTTAGTGAGATCTTGTCTTCAATTTTTTTTTTTTTTTTTTTTTTTTTACAAAAAGGACTGATGTATCTCAGTTACTGAGCTTCTGAGCTCACACATCCAAGGTGGGATACATTTATTCTTTCTATGCACCTTTCACAGAGGAAGCCATCTTCCAGAGAACAGCATCAGTTAAAGCTTAGAATGAGAAAGAAAGATCCAGTCATTTTCTGACAGAAAATAGGTTTTTCCTGAGTCAGAATCAGACTTTAGATTGAAAAATTCTAAGGCTCTTTCTGTATAGGTCATAAAGGTTGTTTGTTTATTTATTTTCATTTGCCCTGCTGATTTTAAAATATTCAGATATAAATGGAATTTCATTTTTAAATTTTTAATATAGTGGGGTTTTTTTAACTTTATTTATTTATTTTTATGTGGTGTTGAGGATCGAACCCAGTGCCTCACATGTGCTAGGCAAGTGCTCTACAACTGAGCCACAACCCCAGACCCTGGCATTTCTTTTTCAAAACCAGGGGATTACAGGTGTGCACCACTGTACCCAGACAGAATCATCATTCAACTTTCCCCAAGTCATAAGACTCAAGTGGATGAAAGAGATTTTTTCCACATTGGTGATGCCCTGTTGCTTCCTGATTTCCTTCAGAGATTTCTGTTTCTACATTTGTTCATTAGTTCAAGTATAAAGTGGTTTAAGTGTTGATGACTCGGTTCCATATTCTACAGAATTAATTGTACCCTTTCTATGCATAGGATAAAAAGCAAAATTATGGTACAGGGGAAGAAGATGACTTGTTTCTTCAGATCTCAGCTTACACCTCTGGAAAATGCAGGTGACAAAAAAAAAATCAGATGTAATAACAGGCATGAGAATTTTGACTAAAAATTCAAACCATAAATGTCAGGCTTTTGTAAAATATTAAACATTTAATATAATTTAATTATACTTAAGTACATTAATAATAACATGCTATATAATAAGCCTAAGTATAATGAGTTAATAATATAGTAAGTCTAATAATAACATAAAGAAGTATATTGTTGAATATAATTTTACTCTATTTGTAACCAGTAATTTCTGTGACTAGCACTATTTCTATTAATAATGGAATTACATATATTATTTTGTATTTATACTAAACTCTTCTTTAAAGACTGCTTTCTTTAAATGTGTTATAATGTTCTCTGTGGAACCCACTGATTCAAAATGGGACATTGTTAATGGACCCATTCCTAACACTGTTTTTACGTTTCTGTAAAGAATTCATCAAACATCAGAAATATCAAAGTTGCCATGGCAGGGCAATACAAGGGCATTTTATATTCTGCCAACGTCATAAGAAGTCAACCACCATGGTTGTAAGTGCTATTTAAATAGGATTCTTTTACCACATTGTACTGTGAAATCTCAATCTGCCCACTCTTTTCTGCTTCCCAGTGGAGTGTTAACACAGGTCAAATGGCTTCCTTTGACAGGTGTAGGGCTCTGCTCCATCCCTTGCCCCCACCCTCTCTTCGCCTTGTCTAATCAGTGATCCACACACACTCTGCCTCTTTGTTCCTCTCAAAAAAAGGCCTTTCTTCCAGATGCTGTACAAATATTGCCAAGTTGTTCCCATGTCAAGGCGCATTCCATAAGAAGAATTTCTGGGCAAGTTATCACACAGTACCAGGACTGAGAAGCTGGCGGGGGGAGCGACGGGGTGACATTAAGGGGTGAGGATTTGGGCAGCAGAGATACAAGCCCTCCAGGCCTGGGCCCTCTTTTAGGAAACAAGTTAGACAGTCTCCTTTTTAGAAGCCTCCTTGGAATAAATTGCTAAAAGGGAACATTTTTCTGATTAGGTTTTGCATGACAGCTTAAAATGCACAAAGCAAGCAGCCTTGGGGTGTAGCTCAGTGGCAGAGCTCTTGCCCAGCTTGTGGGAAGCCCTGGTTCTATCACCAGCAAAACACAAACACACACATACACACACACACACACACACACACACACACACACACACACAAAGCAGCCCTTCTTTTAAGCAGGTTTATAAACCCATGAAGAAAGAAACTAATACATGGTTTTGCCTACACATGCTGCATCCAGTACAATTAAGTTTCCAAATGGAAATATTAGACATAAAACTAGAGAGAGTGATTGATGGCACTAACCCTCCAATGGCTGCTTCTTTTTGCTTTCTTTGGCTTTAGGGAGGGTAAGTTGGCTCACCTCTCCTAAGCAGACCCTTTGAGAAAAAGTTACCTTATTTTATGTATAGTGATAAACACTGCACTGAATTCCTCCCCATCTATTCGATAAGATCTGTGCAAGAAAAAGAAATGGATGTGAATTTTTTTAAAAAAATCACACACACAAAAAAAAAACAAAATGAAGAGTAGCACTCAGAAAATCATTGCACGTAATTAAATAATTTATCGCTGGTCTGAACTTTGCAATCACAGAAAGCAGCCATTGTGCTATTAAAATAGAAATCATGCTACACGAGAAAAAGAGTTCTTAATTTTTAACCAGTTTGATGCCACTGTTTTCTCTATGAGCAATTTTTCAAGTTCTCCTAAAAATTACTGAGGTTTGAGGATGAAAAAAAAATTCTTTACATCAAGTTATGAAATGAAATTCTGTAGGAGAAATGTTCCCTTTTTTCTCTGAATTTTGAAACTCTGCACATACATCAACTGGGAATCGGAGGTGGTTTTCAACCAAGTTCATTTAAGTTACTGTGACAGCTGATCTACTGTTAGGGAGGACCAGCCCACAGATCTGACAAAATTGTATACCAGGAACAAATATATTATACAACCACCAAGCACCAACCTGGCAAATTTTCTTTTTTGTACAACCTTTGTGGCTTATATTACTAATCTGTCTCTAATCGTTCCTTCTATTCATCAAAAGCAAAACATTATAATTCAGTTTTCCCTTGAAATGTCACTTTCTCGTCTGGGTCAGATAAGCTTGGATAAAAATCTCCCTTCAGGAACTTTTGTAGTGTTCAGTTTCCTTCAAAAGGTGCATCCTCAGTAGATAAAAGCTAGACGCTGTTAAATGTAGATTTAAACTGTCTAAATTGCCTTATTACTTGAAAGTATTTCTTACATCCTTAAGGCAATTTAAAATAGGAGTGATAAAAAGTACTAGTCATTCTGAAATTTAACTCTTTTGTAAAGGCATGCTGAATAATACTTCCTTCGTGAGATAAAGGAGAGACAGGAAATGTGAGCTAATGCAAATACCTGATTTTTGCAAAAGGGAAAAGTCAGGCTCTTAGATGTTACAGAAAGACAAATTCAGTGCCTAGCACCACATGCACTGTATCAACACTGCCTTTGTCCAGAGCTCAGTGTACAAGGGTGTAAGATTAGAATAAAACAGTTCAAGGGTAAGAAAGGTCTGAGTCTTAGCTTTCCCACTCACAAGCCATGTGACCTAATTCTCAGTGTTTTTATCTACTGTGTTTTATCACAAAGAAAGATAGAGTCAAGCCGGGCATGGTAGAATGGTGGATCATGCCTGTAATCCCAGCAACTGGGAGGCTGAAGTAGGAGGATTGCAAGTTTGAGGTCAGCCTCAGCAATTCAGCGAGGCATTAAGTAACTTATGGAGACCCTGTCTCAAAAATTAAAAAAATAAAATAAAATAAAACAGGGATAGGGATGTGGCTCCACAGTTGAGTGCCCCAGTCCCTGGTTTGAAAAAAAATTATATATATATATCATCAACTACTGAGTTCTACTGATTTAAAATATTTGAAAAAGAAAAAAAACTGTGTATACTGGACATGTATCAGTTTTTTTCTTGTCATTATTTCCTATACAATATAGTGTATCCAGTATTTACATAGAATGTACACTGTATTAGGCATTATAGATAATTAAGTGGTGATTTCAAATACACATGAGAATGTGCACAGGTTCTATGCAAATCCTTCATTCATATAAGGAATCTGAAAATCCTAGATCTTGGATTCGTGGGGGCCTCTTAGCACCAATTCCCATAATGAGCTAACACATTGATTTATAGGGGCAAATGTATTTACAGTATTTTTTTTTTCAAATGGCAAAAATCTATAGACAGGCTAACCTGCATTCTGCATTTCTACTGTTGTTCTCACTTTTCCAGGGGAAGAACCCCTGTGAAAAATAAAATTTTAAAAAATGTCAGTCAAAGTGCTTTGAAAGGGTCAGATATTAGTCAAGCCAATCCCTCTAGTGGGATTCACACTGTATCTGTGAATTTCACTGGAACACAGTAAGATTCATACCCGATGAAGAAGGTAGAGTCTTTTTGAATGAGAGAAGAAGGAAATCTAGCCAATGAATCATCCAAATAAAGTTAGACAATACACCCAACAGTAATTTCAAGTAATTTTCACTCTGATGTGAACTATTTGTTTTAAGCAGAGACAATATGACCACAGCCCCTAAACTATCCAAGGATCACTGTGTTACTGTGGGAACACGGCTACATTTCCATGCATCTGTAAACTCTTGCCATTTCAGACATCACCCAGGTGAAATGAAACTCTCTTCAGAGAGACTTTTGGTCTCACTTTAAATAATTCAAGAACAGTTTGAAAGTGATTTATTGAGTTTTTGACTGCTTCTCTACCAAATGTGGTTGGTATGTGTGCATGTTGGGTGTGTGTTGTTCACATGAATATCCAATTACTACCAGGGGTCTTCCCACATGAAACTTTGTGTCTAATGATCTCAGTTTTTTAAAAATTTTTTATTTCTTCTTTTTATATATGCATGACAATAGAATATATTTTGACATATCAAACATACATGGAGTATAACTTTCCATTCTTGTGGTTGTACATGATGTGGAATTTCACTGGTCATGTATTTATGTATTCATATAGGAAAGTGATGTCCCATTCATTCTATTGTCTTTCCTATGCCCATCCCCCTGCCTTCCCTTCATTCCCCTTTGCCAAACCACTGAAGTTCAATTCTCCTTCCACCCCCCTGTTGTATGTTAGCATCCCCATATTAGCCTTTGGTTTTGGGGGATTAGCTTATTTCATTTAGCATGACAGTCTCCAGTTCCATCCATTTACCAGCAAATGCAATAATTTCATTCTTCCTTATGGCTGAGTAATATTCCATTGTGTATATGTACCACATTTTATTTACCCATTCATCTGTTCAAGGGTACCTTGGTTGGTTCAAGAGCTTGGCTAAAATGAAATAAGCTGCTATAAACATTGATGTAGCTGTGTCACTGTAGTATACTCATTTTAAGGCCCTTGGGTATATACGGAGAAGTGGGATAACCAGGTCAAATGGTGGTTCCTTTCCCAAGTTTTATGAAAAATCTCCATATTGCTTTCCAGAGTGGTTGCACCAATTTGCAGTCCCACCAGCAATGTATGAATGTACCCTTTTCCAGCTTTTAATTTCACTCTTAGATCTGCAAGATTACATTACCACAAGAAAATACTCCTAACATGGAATAACTCTGTGAAGTACTGTGCCTGTTGAATAAAATGAAAAGTCTCATTACTAGACAGAAATGTGAAGATCCTAACACAGAAAAATAGGTACTTTCAAATAGCTTTATTGAGGATATTCACATGCACAAAATTCACCTATTTGATAAATGTGTGCATTTCGATGGCTTTAATATATTCACAGATTTGTACAAATTTTACCACAAGTTTTAGAACATTTTCATTAAGATAGAAAAGCACCCCGCGTCTCATAGCCAGCCCTTGGATACCAACAATTTCTATTTCTATAGATTTGCCTATTTGTGGTAAGTCATGTAGCTGGAGTCACATGACATCCAGTCCCCGGTGAGTGACATCATCCATGACCACAGTGCTTTCCAGGTCTATCCATGCTTTAGACACAGGAGGAAGAATACTTTCCCATTTTAATTTACCCTTCCCTCTCACTTGTTCAACTTCTCCTCTTAATGTTTCACTTGGGAGAATTTATATAAATGCATATATATATATATATATATATATATATATATATATATATATATATATATATTTGTATGTGTGTGTGTGTACATTACACAGATACAACTTCTCCATTATAGGGGATATCTTCACTGATTTATGCAGCTATGAAATGGAACAATAAGTCTGTAATAATCTTTTTAAAATATTTTAAAAATATTTACTTTTTAATAATTAAAAATTACCTTTATTTCACTTATTTATTTTTATGTGGTGCTGAGGATCAAACCCAGGGTTTTGGACGTGCGAGGTGACTGCTCTACCGCCCCAGCCCCAGCCCCTGTAATACTCTTGTGTGTATTATTATGTACTATGCAAACAGAATGGGACAATTCTATGTAAAACTGTATATATAAATGTACATATGTGTGTGTACACACACACAAACATGCCCAAGATGGAGTTAGAAAGCATCATGTACCATCAGCTCCAATCCTGCATGGATCTCTGCAGTGGTGAGCAGCTGTGGTGAGGGCCAGCCTCAGGGACAGGAAGCAGATGCAGAGCTCCCCAACAATACCCGTTGGAGCACATCTCCCTCCACTCCATCACAGGCTGCTTTCTTTTTGGAGACTCATCTCTAGCTGAACACATTCAGTGTGTCACAGTAAATGCAAACTACTTACAAAAAAGAAATAGCTTTGATGTGGTGGTGCTGGATTAGAGAGATTTTTTAAATTGCTGCTTTGGCTGAAGCTTAAAGCAGTTTTAAATAGTTGCATATACCTAGTTGATGTGACTTAATTCAAAAGGCTGTTTCCAAAATATGTAAAGAATGGCTAGCAACTCAGTGAGATCCTGTCTCTACATAAAATATAAAAAGGTTGGGGGATTAGGGGGTTAGGGGGCTGTGGGTGTGGCTCAGTGGTGCAGCACTTGCCAAGCACATGTGAGGCACTGGGGATCTTGGATCCTCAGCACCACATAAAAATAAATAAGTAAAATAAAGGTATTGTGTCCATCTGTAACAACAACAACAAAAAAATGCTGAGGATGTGGCCCAGTGGTTAAGCACTCTTGGGTTCAATCCCTGGTATCAAAAACAACAAGAACAACAAACAAACAAAAAGAATAGTGAAGCCACCAAGTAAAGCCAACTTCCATATGTGCATAAGAGAGGGGCGGAGGAGGAGGAGAAAGTTTGCTATGGCAATTTGAAGGCATGTAGATTTTTTAAAAATACTTCATTCATATCACTATATATATCCCAAACCAGCTGATTTTCAAAAATGATGGGGAAAATTCACATGGTTTGCAAGGCATAAAATTTTTACTCTGTGATACATAAGGCAAAGGATATTCTTCTTTTTAAATTGAATGAATAATCAAAGATAAAATAAAGGAGTTCATTTCCCTGGATCCACACTGAAGGTCACCCCCTTTCAAGCCCAAGTTCCACAGTTTCCTAATTTGAAACCTGGTCCCCTTTTTGCTTCCCACTGTACCTGAGGTACAGACTCTTCCAGGCAAGTTGATGGGATGCCCACGGCTCGCTGGGGGCCTTGCTTTCAACACACATTGTTAGGATGTTGCCTTAGCAAATGCTGAGGAGTTTCCATGTGATACAAAGTAGTGTCCATGGGATGCAAAGAAAATCGGTTCCATGGTGGACTTTTGCTGGCAAGTATTAGTGAGCTCCTTGGTGAAGCTCTGCTCTGCAACCTGAGCTGTGCAGGCTTCCCACAGAGTTAGTTACACAAAGCCAGGGAGGCTTAGCTCCCTGTTATGCTCACATAACACAGGATTCCTAATACTTCCTGCATTGATGGGTCCTGGGTCAGGCCTTAGAACACTTAGAAAAATGGGGAAAAAATTGCATTAGCAACTTGAGAACTGTCACGTTTAAATCCAACTAATTAGAAGTCATTTTCTCCTGTTTATAGAGATGAGCATGGGAATTTGAAGAACTTGGCTAAAAACTATGTATTGTGCTTGTTTGTGTTTGTTTGTTTGTTTTTGGTATTGGGGATTGAACCCAGAGGTACTTAACCACTGGGCCACATCCTCAGTATTTTATGTTTTATTTCATGACAGGGTCTTACTAAGTTTCTTAGGGCCTTGCTAATTTGCTGAGGTTGGTCTTGAAATTTTGATCCTCCTGCCTCAGCCTCCCAAGTGGTTGGGATTACAGATGTAAATCACCTCCCTTTGCAGTCCCCAGCTATATAGAGTGGAAAAGATGAAAAGATATTTGAAGCCATGTCTTTCAGATTTCAAAACAAGCCATATTATCTCAAGCCATTAAAAGAAATGTTCCCATGGATGCATTCAATATAATCTTCAATGCCTCTAAATTTGGTACTAAGCTTAAAGTTTAGCAAGCGTAAACTTAATAGTTTCTACCTCATACAACGACCTTATAACTCAGATAATCAAAAATTTAGCCCTGGTCCTATTTTTAGATAAAAAATCCAACTATACAGGTCAAGATATTTTTTTCTTTCTTTTTTCTTTTTTTTTTTATCAAGATCCAAATTTATTCTCTTCTCCTTTAGGAAAAATACAAACTTACCAAAAAAAAAAAAAAAAAAAGAAAAAGAAAAAAAAAAGTCTGACTCATCAGACTCTGGGGTAAAGCCACATTATTCTAAATTGCTTAGTACACGAACTCCCCTGACAACTATTATCGATTTGGGTATGAGTGGGAGGTAGAAATATGCATCCTAAGTTCGCTTAGACCAAAAGAAAGAAACTATTGGCGGCACCCTCTTGGTAGCCATCTTGCAACTATGAGACAAATCAGAATGAAGAATGAAGCCATAGCAAAAATTAGCAGAACAACCTGGGCCCTCAAGGAATAATCAAACCACTGCTAATGAGATGCTGAAACTTATGTAGGATTTATTTTTCTATTGTATAAGCCTTCAAAGTTTATTCAGAACACACTAAACAAAATTTAGCTGATCAAGGAAGGCAATTGCCAGCTATCAAAAAAAATTTTGAGTTTCTGATTTCAAGAAGGAAAATAAAGAAAAAAATAAAGAACTCAAAAGGACAGGGAAATGGTGACTCAGAGTTGGTACATAAATAAAATCGAAGAATGGCCTCAAGGGAATCATCCACCCAAGTAATGTCTTCCAAGCAAAACATAAAATTGAAATTATTTAAGCTTCTATAATACTTTCAGAATGAGATATTAGCTAAAGACCCTGGCCAAATTCTGAGTTTTGGCAAGTTGTTCACCAATAGTCAGTTAATCTCTCTCTTTCACACACACACACACACACACACACACACATACACAATTTGAAAAGCAATACTGAATTGTTGACAAAGAATAATTTCCTACATATGATCATTTTTCTGGCTATATCAATTCCTGTTGAATGGTGCAGAGGTACAGTCCAATATATTTCTACCAGTGATTCATAGCATCAGCAGAAATACAGGAGACTTGGGAGAAGTTTAAACAAGCTACAACCTTTGCAAAGTTTCTAACACAACTCACACATCAACCACCACTGAGAGAAGAAAAGACAAATACCTCTACTCCTTCTCCCTAACCCAACCCTTGATTCTTGCATCCTCAGAACTGTTGTCGAATGAAAATCGAATCTGTCCACAGTGGCAGAAGGTGGATTGTTTCCACTTTTGGCTATTATAAGCAATGCTTCTCAAAATATTCATGCACTAGTATTTGCATCAATGTTTTTTTTTTTTTTTTCACCTCTACTGGGACTTTACATAGAATTGGAATTTCTGAGTCACATGGTAATTCTCTACATAATTTTGTTAAGGAACTACAGAATGTTTTCCAAATCAGCCGCAACATTTTGCATTACCAGTGGTAATGTACAAGAGTTCTGATTTTTCCACTACTTCACAAACGCTAATTATTGTCTTTTTTATTGAAGCTATCCTAGTAAGCTAGCAGGGCATCTCAAGGCAGTTTGGATTTCCACTGTTTATTTACCTTTTCCTAATGACTAATTACATGGATAACCTCTTTGGGAGGTTAGTGGCCACTAGTACCTTCTTTGAAGAACTGTCTGGTCAAATGCTTTTGCCCATTTTTTAACATGGTATTTATCTTTTCTGTATATATACATATACATATATACATATACATATATCCACACACATTATACACACACACACACACACACACACACACACACACACAAATTTGACACAGATTCTCACTCCTAACAATATTGTAGGAATTTTTATATATTCTAAATACAAGATTTTATCAGATACTCTACAAATTTCTTCTCTAATTCGTGTGCCATCTCTTCAAATTATTGACAGTGTCCTTTGAAGAACCAACCTTTTCAATTATAATGAAGTTAAACTTACCTATTTTTGCTTTTGTTGCTTCCACTTTTGGTGTTATAGCTAAAGAAGAAACACTTCCTGAGCCAAAGTCCTAAAGGTTTACAGTCCTATTTTCTTCTAACAGTTTACAGTTTTTGCTCTTATATTGAGGGTTTGTGTATGGCAAGAGGTAGAGGTCAATTAGCCATGGAAGTGTGGGTTTGTTTCTGAACTCACTATTCTTCTTCATTCATTTACATGTTTATCCTAGCAAGGACCACCTGCCTTGATTACAGTAGCTCTGAAGTGAATTTTAAAATCAGGGACAGGGAGTCATCCAATTTTGTTCTTCCTTCTCTAAATTGTTAGTCTATTTCGTGCCCTCGTATTTCCATATTATTTTAGAATTAGCCTGCCAACTTCTATATAAAGGCAGTTGCAATTTTGCTGAAAATTTAATTTAATGTATGTTTAAATTGGAGAAATACTTTAATGTGAAAATCCTGCACTTTTGTTAAATTTCATCTTGAGTGCTTTATTCTTTTTGATGTAATGTGTATTTAAATATGTTTAAATATTTTCTTAGTTTCATCTTCAGAATTCTCATTGCTAGTCTGTAAAAATATAATCATTTTTTTGGAAATTCATCTTGAATCTTAGAACCTTGATGAACTTGGTTTTTTAGTGAATTCCTTTTGGTCTTTTATATGGAAAAACATGCAAAGAAAGATAGGCTTACTGCTTTCCTTCCAATATGGTGGTCTTTATTTCTTCTCCTTGGCTTATTAGAGCTCCTAATGCAATGTTGTGAAGTGGCAAGGGTAGAAAGTCCTACACTGTTCCTCACCTCAGGGGGAAAACATTCACTTTCACCATTAATTCTCAAGTTCAACCTGGAGTTTTCCCATACACCCTTTATGAGGTTAAATCTATTTCTATTGCTGGTTGTTGAGTGTTTTAATTATGAAAGAATGTTGGATTGGTTCAACTGCCTTTTCTTTATCTACTGAGAGGATCATAAGCTTCATTCCCTTCAATTCTGTTAATATGGTGATTTACATGCATTTTTTTTTCTTTTTTTTGCTTTACCAACCTTGAATTCCTGCAATAGACCCACTCAGTCATGCTATAGAAACCTTTTTAGGTGGTTCTGGCTAATATTTGTAGAAAAGTTTTGCATTCACATTTTATAAAGATAGATTTTCTTATAAAGTCTTTGGTTTTAATATCAGTGTGATACTGGCCCCATAGAATTAGTCGGTTATGATTCTTCTTTAAATACGGTAGAACTCAAGCTGGGCATCTTTTTGTTATTTCAATCCATTTAAATTTATTGAGGTTTGTTTCACAGCCTAACATCGTCTAGACTGGAGAATGTTCCATATACACTCAAAAAAATGTGTATTACTTTGGGGTATAAGTCCTATAAATATCCATTTGGATATCATAGTATAAATATTTATATTAGAGTGTTCACATCCTCTCCTTCCTTGCTGACCTTGTGTTTTATTGCTCTATCCGTTATGAAAAGTGGAATGTTGGAGTTTCTAATTACTGTTGTTGAATAGTCTGTTACTCTGATTCCACCACTTTCTGCTTCATGTGTTTCAGATCTCTCTTTGTGGATGCATACATGTTGATAGTTGTTAAATATTTTGATAGATTCTTTTATCTACAAAATGCCCCTTATCATCACTAGCAACATTTTCCCCATAGTTTATTCTGTCTGATATTAATGACTCCAGCTTTCTTTGGCTCATTTTTTTACATAGGGTATATATTTTTTTCTTTCTAATCATTTACTTTCAATTTATTTGTGTCTTTGAACCTAAAGTGTACCTCTTGTAAACACCACACATTTGGAATTTATAGATAAAGCCATCTTTCCAATCTTTTCCTTTTAGTTGGTCATTTTCAACGGCCATTTAGTGTAACTTTTGGTAGGTGGAACTTACACTACCAGTTTTGGTATGGTTTGGATCTGGGATATCTTCCAAAAGGCCCATATGTTGAAGCCTTGTTCACCAATGCAGTAATGTTCAGAGGCGGACACTTTTGGAAAGTGATGGGATCATAAGGTCTCCAATTACATCAACGGGTTAAACCACTGATGGATTCATAACTGAATGGGCTATTGGTAGGGGATGGAAACTGTAGAAGGTGGAATCTTGTAGAAGAGAACGGGTCCTTGCAGGGTATGCCCATGGGGACTGTATCTCGTCCTGAGCCCCCTTCTTCCTCTCTATCTCCTTCTTGGCTACCATAAGGTGTTCCACCAACCATCGGTGCCATGATGGGCCTTACCACAGGCCCATAGCAAAGAACTAGTTGATCATGGATTGAAACCTCTGAAGCCATGAGCCAAGATAAATATCCCCTCCTTTGATTATTTTTCTCATGTGTTTTGTCAAAGCAATGAAAAATCTAACACAAATTTTGTTTGTTTTCTATATATTCTTTTTGTATTCTTTTTGCTGGCTTCTTTTTTACTGAACAGACCTCTTCTTGCATTAGAAATTCCCTTGTTCTCTTTGCTATTTTTTTTTCCTCTGTGTTATTTTCTTAGTGGTTTTCCCAAAGATTAAAATTGATTTAAAACATTCTAGTTTGGATTAATGCCATATTATTTTCAGTAGTATGCAACAAGGTATCCACACGTATCCTCTTTACATTCCCTTCATTTATGCTGTTATTTGCATACAAATGTCTTCTCTATATATGTATATATACTGTAAGTTCATGTAACTTACATGTTACTCATGTAACTAGGTAACTACCTTTATTGGTGTGCTTTGCTTCTTCATGTGGAATCAATGTATTACCTAGAGTCCTTTCGTTACAGCTAAAGGGATTCCACAACATTTATTAGCTCTATTAGGGATGAATTCAGCTTTTCTGTCTTTTTTTTAAAGTTTTTATCTTTTTTTAACTTGGAAATGTCCTGATTTATCCTTTGTTTATGATAGATGTAAAATTCTTAGCTGAGCTCCCCCCTCCAAGGCTTTAAGAACAATTTGTAATGTGTCTTTTTATGGATCTCTTTCAGTTTATATTACTTGAAGGACACTGAGTTTCTTGGATATACATATTAATGTTTCCATAAGCCTTGAGAAATTTTTAGCCATTTTTTTATTCAAGTATCTTTCTGTCCCTTGGACTCCTATGGGCCTCATATTATCCATATGTTGGTATACATGGTGGTGTTTCAAAAGTCTCTGGGACTCTGCTTATTTTTCTTCATTCTTTCTTCTTTCTGTTTCTTGGACGAGATAATCTTAATTGGCATATATTTAAACTGACTGATTTGTCTCTTTTCAAATACACTCTTAAGCCCCAAATGAATTTTTTATTATTCCAAATCCAGAACTTCCATTTGGTTCTGTATTTTTATAGCTTGAATCTATCTTTTTACCTATAAAACCTTTAGGAAGACACTATCCTCATCCTTTCCTTTAGTTCTATGTGGACATTGTTGAAAACAACTGATTTAAAGTTTTTTGTTTATTAAATATAACTTTGAACTTTCTCTGACAGATTCCATTGACCCTTTTTTCCCTCTTTGTGGGCCTTATTTTACTGTTTACATGTTTCATAAGTTTTTTAAACTGATCATTTAAAATAATATCCTGCTAGGTACGGTAGCACATGCCTGTAATTCAGTGGCTCAGGAGGCTGAGGCAGGAGGATTGTGAGTTCAAAGCCAGCCTCAGCAGCTTTGAATAACTCATCAAGACCCTGTCTCTAAATAAAATATAAAAAAGGACTGTGGATGTGGCTCAGTGGTTAAGTGTCCCTGAGTTCAGTCTCTGGTACCCAAAAATAAATTAATTAATAAAATGAAATAAGATAAAATAATATTCTATTAGAAATCTGGACATTGGATTCTTTCCCTGTCACCTTCTCTGGGTTTATTGCTATTACTATCTGTGATTACTATACTAGTACGGTTTGGTTAATAGCTTTTCTGAACAAATTCTGAAAAGTCTGCATTCTTTGTCATATATAGTCACTGTTCCCTATTTGGTTCATTTATTGATCAGCTAACAATTGTGCAGGTTTTCTCAAATGACTGTAAACTTCAACTGTCCCACCTTTGCAGAGAACTCTGTGTGCATCCTGGGATGTTCTTTCAACGGTTACTGAACTTTTGACAACTCTGCCTTAGCCTTTACTTCCTGCAACATGCCTTGGGGTTGGCCAGAGGTAATGAGTTTATGTCCTTATCAGATCTCTAGGACCTACTTGTCCATGGAATGTACATGAGTCTACATATGCCATATGCCCAAGGCCTTCTAGACTCACAGAAACAAAATTCCCTATGGACATCTTATTTCCCAAGTTTTCCTTTTCATTCTTTCCACTGTTAAGTGTATGGCTCTGCTATTATTAACCACCTCAGGCATCTACAATGTTAAACAACCGCCTCTGATCATTTTTGATAAATGCCCCCAGGAAAAGAACTGTTTGAGTTTTATAAGTCAAATACAAACATATTTGTGAAAGGGGTTTCCTAGGCAACACTCAGGTCACAAAATGACAAGTCTCTGAATACTGTTTTGAAACAGTTCAAACCTAGTTCCGCCACCTCCAGTGTTTTCCAGAATGCTGGTTTTTACCATGACATGGGCTGTTGGTTTTCAAGGCTGATGGAGAGATGGAGTGATAGGGACTGGGCAAGTTAAAATGCAATAAAGCCTTCTGTTTTTACTGAGGTTATTTAAGAAAGCCATTTTCTTGAATTAACACTCTTTGAATTGCTGGAAGCCTCTGGTTTCCCAGAGTTCTGAAAAAGTCAATGTTGACAGCTTTTGCCAGTATTTTTTTTTCATTGCTTCTATGGAAGAATTTTCAGGCATTATTTTTCCACCATTTCTCTTGGGTTTGTAAGACCACAACCATTTTTCAAAATGTCTTTGATCCCTCAGTTCAACATCAATTATAAAAATTGGCATATTTTTCAGAAATTGGATATATTCTTGTGTTCTCACTATGCTAAGGATTAACACTGAGTCTGCCTAAGCCTCGATTCCCAAAGTTCTTCTTCAAGCAAAACAGCCTTGTTTGGTTTAGAAAAATCGACAAGAATCTTACACCCAGAAAATCTGTTTTTATCATGTATTTCATAGTCAGAAGAAGGCAAGAGGAAAAGAAGCCCAAAGCTATGTTTTGAATATTAAAATCAATCTTTGTAAAAGAAAATAATATTTAAAAATCTGACAAAAAAATCTGAGATCACACATATGCATGCTATCATTTGGAAAGGGAAAGAAAGCTTACACTGTATTCTGGGATATAGGTAGACACTATCTTTTTGAGTTTTATATGTGTGTGGGCCATGCATATGTCTGCTGTCCTAATAAACAAAGTTTAAAAAGCCCTGAGTCCAAGATTTACAGGATAACCAGGGATAATATACTGAACATACTGTGCTTTTACTCAGCCCATAAGATGTTATGCAGTTTTGAATGAGTAAACAGGGACTCAGTATGTTTAAGGAATCTGATGAAAGATTCGCATCAAGTCATTGACAGAACCAATATTTGGATCCAAGTCTAACACACTGCTCCTATGACAGCCCTCTCAAGATGGAATTCCAAACAGGGATCGCAATCCTTCTGCTCAGACTACCTTTCATTGATTTGAAAACCTGATAAAGCTCCTACTGTTAGCAAGGTAGTGAACTTAGAACAATGAACAAGAGTGTTTAAAGAAGAGTTAGGAAGACAGAAATTAAGCAAATACTTAGGCAAATATTGTTGTACTGTGTAGGGGAAAATGAGACATAAATAAGAGGGCACAAGAGAGAGCCAACCTAGATTGTGGAACTGGTAGATGATGAGTTGAAGGGTGAGTATCAGAGAAATACATAAAGAGGACATTGGGCTGGAAGAAATTTCTGCTAGAAAATAAACGTAGTCAGCATAAATGAAGCACCATGCATTGGCTAAAAGACGGTAGATGTAAAGGAAGCAGAAGAAAGAAACAGAAGGGCAGAGACCATGCAGGGATTCCCAGGCTCCAAAGGCAGTGTTTACTTTCCTGAGAAAACTCTAAAGGAGTTGAAGCAAGACAGGGACACAACCAGATAGGTACTTTTTAAATATTACGTTGGGACCATTATGGAATAATTTTGCAACTTTGTACAGGTCTACAGTTGTTTCTTTTTTTTTTTTCAGTTTAAAATATTTTTTTTACTTGTAGATAGATACAATATCTTTATTATTTATTTATTTTTATGTGGTGCTGAGGATCAATCCCAGTGCCTCACATGTGTAAGGCAGGCGCTCTACCACTGAGCCCCAGTCCCAGCCCCATAGGTCCATGGTTATTTCAATATAAAAGTTTACTTGTTGTTGTTTTAATAAGGCACAAAGGAAAAGAAAATACTTACTGAAGCTTTTACAAAATACAGAAAATAAAATCTCAAAGTCTTCACAGTATAGATAGCACTTAAAATTATGGGGACCAGTGGCTTGGAAAGCTGAGGTAGGAAGATCACAAGTTCAAAACCAGCCTCAGCAACAGCAAGGTGTTGAGCAACTCATTGAGACCCTGTCTCTAAATAAAACACAAAATAGGGCTGGGAGGTGGCTCAGTGATTGAGTGTCCCTGAGTTTAATCCCCAGTACAAAAAAAATTACAGGGATATGTGGGTTTACCAAGGTGAAAGATGGAATATGAAAAGAGGCACAAAGCCAAGTTCTCAAGAATAATAACAGTTAAAGATCAGAGCACAGGAAGAACTAGGGAAGGGAGGTAAAAAGCATGGCTACAGGAGGTTTTTTATTCCAGGACAAAAACACTCACTGGGAAAGTCCAGGCACCAGCTGCTTCTAGTTACCATGATTTTTATATGAATTGAAATGGATAAAAGGGATGCAAGCTGTAGCATTCCAAATGGGTACTCATGATCCATACCTCCGGGTGACTATGATTAAAAAACAAGATCTGTTCCATGCTTTTATAATTATGTCAAAAGAGATTCTATTGCCATGTATAACTAAAAATAATCCATAAAAAACAATGTAACATATATTTCAAAGAAATAGAAGATAGGAGTTTATGTGTACTCACCACAAAGAAATGACCCACATTTAAATGATACATATGCTTGTTACTCTGATTTGATCAAGGTAATATACTGCAACTATATATGCAGAAAGTTGGACATTGGTGCCACATAATTTTTATGCATTGATCAAAACAAAGCTGTTTATATGGATAAATAGGTAGCAAACTATAAATACATATGGATACAAGGCATACATATATGTGTGTGTATGTATGTGTATATATATGTATATGTATATATATATATATATATATGATGTATGAATATAAATATAGATTTATAGGTATAGATATCTCCATCCATCCATGAAAAAAAAATAGGTTTCACCATGGGCAGAGAGAAGAAACCTTTGATCAGCTTTTGACTTTGTCAAGTTCCTCAGAAGTCCTGAAACACAGAGGTGCCAATATCCTTTAAGCTGCTAGAATCCTGTCTGCTTGTACAGATCCAGAGATTGGAGATGGGTAATTTATTGCTTCCTGAGGCATCTTTGGACAGTGGAGACAATTAGGAACCTCTACCTTATCTGCAACTGAAATCTGTCATCCTGTGGCTTCCCTCCACCGTCCCAGCTTCATTTCCTGTGGCCACACAAAACTGGATTCCCTTTGTAATAGGACGGTGCTTCATATCTGTATCCAATGATGTGTCCCCCAGGACTTCTTCTCTCCAGGGAATACGTCACTGGTGCCTACTATGCCTCATAGGACACAGTTAGGAGTCAAGAATACCATGCTCTGATTTATAAAGCAAATACGTGTAAAGGCAGTATGCTAACCTCATTAATAGGCTGAGTCATAGTGATTTAAGCTATTTATGTGATGACGAGCAGACAACTATTTATGTTTCAAAGGTAAGTCTTATCTATTATTTTGACCAAATCAGGTAATAATGTCTTCTACACTAATGAGATTCCACTTGATTTAAAATAGAAAACTGGCTTACTTGTAACATCATTCTATGGAGGGAAACAAATAGATGACTACAGACAAGAAACATTTCAATTAGTATTTCATCCCTAGAATACATATTCATGTTGTTCTTTAAAACACAGCTAAGGTACCATTGCTATGCATATACACAGATCTTTAAATTACTTCCTTCTCTTTGTGAAGCAACATTCCCCAAACCTTCTGTTGACTTTCATGGGCTGAATCATCTTTTAGTTCTTCTTAACAATGCTAATCTCTGTTTTATACTTCAGACTTGGCAGAGCTCTAAATGTTGAAGTTGAAGTTACCATGTCTCTAAACTTTCCATCTCCCCTAAAAACTCAGCTTTAAAATCACATGAAAACGTTCCTTTATATCATATTTGAGGTTGCAAAAGTGGCATGCTTTTTTTTCTCTTCCACTTCTCTTCTACATGTATTATTTCACTGTTTTGTTCAAAATGGTCATTCTTACCGCCATTTTTTTGCAGACAAATAGTTTAATTCAACTTTTTATTTTAAGATAATTGTATATTCACTTGTAGTTGTAAGAGATAATTCAGAAGTAGGGCACATTGGCGTATACCCATATTCCCAGCGGCTCTGAAGGCAGAGACAGGTGGATCACCAGTTCAAAGCCAGCCTCAACAATTTAGTGAGGCCCTAAACAACTCAGTGAGACCCTGTCTTTAAGTAAAATGCAAAAAGAGCTGGAATGTGATTCAGTGGTTAAATGCCCCTGAGTTCAATTTCTGATACCAAGAGAGAGACAGAGAGAGAGACAGAGAGAGAGAGAGAGAGAGAGAGAGAGAGAAAGAATACAGATAGATCCTGTGTACCCTTTAGTCTCCTCCCCATGACAAAATCTTAAAAAACTATTGTACAATATCTCAGTCAGAGTATTGAGATTGATAATCAAGATATACAACATTTCCATCACAATGGGGATCCCTTCTGTTGATATATATATATATATATATATATATATATAAATTCTTATTACATATATAGAGCACAACGTAGTATATTCACACCAATTTGTGTCTTCATACATGTACTTTGGATAATAATGTTCATCATATTCCACCATCATTTCTAATCCCATGCCCCTTCCCTTCCCCTCCAACCCCTCTGCCCTATCTAGAGTTCGTCTATTCCTCCCATGCTCCCGCTCCCTATCCCACTATGAATCAGCCTCCTTATATCAAAGAAAACATGAGACATGTAACTCAAAATCCAGAAAGTTTTTACAATAAAAATTTTGGGGTGCTATAGCAGCTCTTGGTTGAAAACAACAGCTTAGGCAGGTTTGGTGGTGTATGCCTGTAATCCCAGTGGCTTGGGAGGCTGAGGCACAAGAATCATGAGTTCAAAGCCAGCCTCAGTGAGGCCTTAAGCAACTTAATGAGATCCTGTCTCTAAATGAAAAATAAAAAAGGCTGGGGACGTTGCAAATATCCCTGGGTTCAATCCCCAGTACAAAACAAAAAACGAAACAACAGATTAGGAATCTATTTTTAAATTAATGATCAATCATATCGATCGTTTGGTAACTATGCAGTGTTTTTCAAGTCTCTTAATCTCTCTGTGCCTGTGTCTCCTCACAAATAAGAATACTAATAGAAATGTCTTTATTTGATGTGAGGTTTAAATGAGATCACTGTAATGCACTTTCAGACATTAAATTCTGTTGCATGAGAAGCACAGAATAAATGGTAGTTTACATTACAAGTTTTGCCCCTTCCATTTGGTTATATATATAAACACATGGGAAAAATATCTTACTTTTTCTCTTTCCCATCTCCAGAGCCATTTTCTTGGGTAAAACCCTGTTTCTTCTCTTATTCCAAGCCATATGCTCCACATTCTCAGGTTTCTTACTTTAAAATATTTAAGGGTCCCACCATGTTGAAAAACGTCATATAAATTCACCCAAACTGTTCAATTTTTTTCAAAATACTAAGTAACTCAATGAACATAATTTTTTCCTAGGCATAATGCAGGTAGGGGCTGTCTTAAAGATAAGTTAGGCTTACTCCCTGATTTTTATGATAAAAGACTGAGATGCCCAGATGGAATGTGAAAGATGCAATCTAGCTTTTTGTTTGGGATTTCATCAAGCTCTCTGTTTCAACTCAATCAAGAGACCAAACCCCAGTCTGCTTGATGTCCCACACATTCATCCAAATTAAATGAGAATGTAAAAATATTTGAGCTGAGTAGTGGCAATAAATGAAACAAAATGAGCTGGATTTTCCCATTTTCAACCAATGTCTTTGACATTACTTAAATACAATATGCCTAAATGTTTTTGAATTGTGGTCCTAAAAATGTAAGCAGGCATTTTTAGCAGGTGTAGCCAGAGATTGCTACTGTAACTATGCCAATCATCTCCACTTGCAATCCTCAGGAGTTTTATATATCTACTCCTATCCTAAGGAGATATTCTTTAGTAACTTTGGAAGGAGAGATCAGTCTAAACCAGGCACAGGGCAGGAAGGAGAAGAGAAATGAATAGTTGGGCAAATTTAACATACAAGAGAACAGGGTCTTGCCTCTTTGTTCACGACTATCTTTCAGCACCTAGGACAAAGCCAACTTGCCACAAGGGGCCTCAAAATACTGATTGAGCAGGGAGAGGTTTTTGGACTGTTAAGCCACAAAGGTAGTAGGGTTGAGAGATGGACTTTGGGTTCCACAGGCAGAACTACTCTGATATCCAGACAATAAATGTTAGAAAGCTGATAAAGAGGCTAATCACTTCTCGATGGACCTGGGAATTTAAGAACCATCTGGAGATGGTACCGTTGGTAGAAATGATGGTCTTCTTACAGTGGCCATTGGAAGTGGTTCGTTATAAGAGTCTTGGAAGAACAGAACATGAAGTGGTATGTGAATCAAAACACAGGGCAGACTGGTATGGGCACACAAAGAAACATTCTTTGAGATAATAACTCCCCAAACTTCAGGGTACTTTCAGGGAACCATCTTTGCAATCAAACACATGGAAGTCAAGGTGTACAATGGCTTATATCATTAAAATTAGAATGTTTAAAAAAAATGATCAAGTATATAATTACAGCTAGCAGCTTCTGGGACTTGAGGCTGTTTACTCTATTTTCAAAGACCTAGGAAAGTAAACTTGTACTCTCTTTCAATTCACATGTGAAGTTTTTGGAATTTAATCAGAATTCCTAAAAGATAATATTCTCTAAACTGTACAAGTTTTTCCTTTGAAAATATCATGTCAATTTAGGGCAGAACCTATGCCTCAGTTTTATAATTCAAAGAACATTGTTACAGAAATGGCAATATTTTCCTCGATGTCAAGCACATAAAAAAACATGTAAACCTTGGTCAAAATGGGAATACCATCTTTGAACTTTTCAACTATCTAGAAATACAACGTTAACAAATGTTCTTACTTTTGTAAGACTTTCATGGTTCTCTACAGGAAATACTGCTTTCTTAGATTTTTTATTTTAAAATTTTTTTTAGTTGTTAACGGACCTTAATTTTTTAATTTATTTATATGTGGAGCTGAGAATTGAACCCAGTGCCTCACACATGGTAGGCAAGCACTTTCCCACTGAGCTACAACCCCAGCCCTGTTTCCTTAGATTCTTTAGTGACACAATTATAGGAAGTGAAAACTGATGCGTATGAGCCAGGCATTCAGGAAACATTTGCCATTGGCAAACACTGATCACAGACCAGGAAGCTTCACTTCTCCAACAAAGGAGTAGTCTATTACAAATTTCCAAAATTCTTTGCAATTCTATCTATCAAGAAGAGGATACCACTTCTCCATCCCACATTCAATATGGAATGGCCTTGTGACTTTCTTTGACCAACAGAATGAAGCACAAGTGAAATTTCTGCTTTTGTCCTCTTGGAACATAGCCAACATGGGGATAAACCTGGGTTAGCCAACTTAAGGACAAATGAACATGTGGAAAGAGACAAGGTAGTTCAAGATGAGCCCCAGAATGTGTTAATCTCAAATTGTTTATTCCTAGGTAAACCATCTAGACTAAAAACTATTCAAATAACTTGTAGAATTTTAAAAAGTGATAAAAGAGTTGATTCAACCCAGTAAGTTATGAGTTAGTTATGCATCAAAAGCCAACTCAGAACAAAGGTCTCAGAAAGCAGGTGGGTGAAAAAAGTTAGCACTTACATTGGTCTTTGGTGGCTCAGTTATGTTTCCTCTCCTCTTCTCATCTGAGTCCTATGCAAAAAAAAAAAAAAAAAAGAGAGAGAGAGAGAAAAGACAACATTAAACATTAATAGACATTTTCTTCCACATTAGCTCATATCTGCCCCTCCCTTCCTGCCAAGGAATCCAACACCAATGTCTAGAGGCTCAGGCTCCTACTGCCCACCACAGCTGGCTTCTCATGAAGCCATTCAACTCCAGCCCTAACTCCCAACTTTATTACACATTGTTTGTCTACTTCCTGATAGGATCAGTACTTCTGGAAGATCTGATAAACTCACCTAGGATAAGAAGTAAATTACTGATAAGTCTTGGATCTTTACCTTATCAGCAAGACCTTAGCTGACTGCATTGAGAAAAATCTATGGGTTTACCATCAAATAGACTTTGATCCAAATCCTGACATCCCACCACCACCATTACACTGAGCTAAATGGCTCAGGATAAGAGGATTAAGCTCCCTTATGTCGTAACTTTCTTATTCAACAAAACGAATTATTACCTACATTTTCATAGTGTTTGTGAAAATCAGACATATTGAAGTATCTCAAGGGCTGGACCTTCTAGGTGAACACAAAATATTATCAAATTGCTTCCAAAATGATTGTACCAATTTACACTCCTGTTATTATCTACACAGTTCTGTCTTTCCTGGTGAATATCGCAGAACTCTTTAGACTTGATCATCTGTTCTATCTTTCATGCCCAGTGCTAAATCCAGTGTTGAACACCAAGTTAGTCATAATGAATGCTCTTTGACTGAAATTTTTAAATGGTTGGACTTTTAATTCATGTTCCAGAGATTCCTTAAGCCTGTATCCTGCTTCTTCCTGAAATGCAGGTCCAATATTAGCTAAAACATAGTTCAGAAAAAGTCCCAGTCCCAACTTCATCTGACAATATCCTCGCTCAAATATGAGGTGCATCTCCATCTGTATTTACAGACCTCTCTCACCACTCCATGCTTGCATAGACTGTAATAATCTTTAATTTGATTAACATGGCCAGGACCAATAAACGCTATTGCTTGAATGATCTTGCCATAAATTAGCTGTGCTATAAATTAGCTTTATGACATTGAACACATTCCTTACATCTGCAATCTCTGCTTCTCTCATGTAAGAACAGTTATAGAACCTGCTGTACAGGACTAGAGATATTAATTAAGATAAATCAAATAAGCATTCTTAGCATACTGTTGAGCACATAGTAGGTAATTAATAAAAAGTATTTCTTCCAGAAGAGGATATGACTTTAGGAAAGAACTGGATAAGTCCTCCAATAAATCCTCTTCAAAGATGCCTAAACTTGGGGGCAGAAGGAAGGATTTGACATGCTAAAAAAGAAGGCATTGTTTTCCAGGTCATTAAAATGAGAAGCAAACATCAAACTCAGAAATGGTTTACCACAGTGTGAAACAGACACAAAAAATGTTCTCCTTTTGTGGGACTGGAAAAATCCATCTGAAGGACTATTCAGATCCTTGCCATAAACAAAGGGTGCAGAAGAAAATCTTGGCCTTGAGTTATTCTCACCTTGTTAGGCTTTGATCTATAATAAATGAAGTTTGAGACCCAGTACATAGATGTCAACATTGGATGGTAATTAATTATATTTAAGCTTTAAAAGTAGCATATATTGATGTGTGTCACCATAACCTCCTGTAATCCCAGCAGCTTGGAAGGCTCAGGAGGAGGATTGCGAGTTCAAAGTTAGCCTCAGCAGTTTAATAAGGCCCTGAGCAACTTAGCAAGACCCAGTTTCTAAATAAAATAAAAATGTATATATGTATGTATCTATCTATCTATCTGTCTATCTCTATCTATCTATGTGGCTGGGGATATGGGTTCAAACCCTGATACAGGAAAAAAAAAAAAACAGTAGCATATCCACCACTGTCTAAATCCACTCAAAATAACTGGGTGAATATACACATAGATACTTGTTTTTAATCTAAAATCTTATTCAAAAGGGCTCACTAAACAATTGGGACTAAATGGTAAATCATCATTAAAGCAAATAAATACAAACACATCTACTAGTTTCAATAAAACCCATTTCAATGAATTAGGGGCACTAAGTGATGAGGGAGAGTTCTTACAAAGACAATGTATTGACTTTCTCAAAGGAAAATAATTATTGACCAGTACTTGACTTTTGCAACGACCAAGTTATACAGAAAAGTATTAGTAAAGCATAATTTCAAACTGTGGTCATTTCAGCAAGTTCTTGAGTCTCCTTTTTTCTCAGTGATTAATAATGAGGCATTATTATGTAACAGTGCTTATAACTATATCTAAAGGGAGTTAATTCATTTTAAGATAGGTTACATAAGAATAAAATTAATTGGAGACTATTTACACATATATCCACAGTGGGATTCATTTAAATCATGAAGTTGTTGTGCAATTAAAGTATAATTTGAAGTAACCAAATTGGTCTGCACACCACGTTTTCAGAAATAGGGTACCAAACTAAGTAGCATCTGTAAAAGAAAGAAATGTCAGCCAAGGCCGCAGAGATCCTAAAATATACAAGGGATAAATTGGGGTATCTTTCATACTATAGGAACAGAAAGTAGTGCTGTGCAGGATTCCTTGAAGGCCCTCGAAAGTCTGCCCTATTGTGAACCTATACCTACTTCAATTTTAGATTTTTAGATAAGTATCCAAACAAAGTAATATAGGAGAACTTTGTCAGGTGACTTAGTGCCTAAGATGAAAACTCAGTTTCATCTTTGCTGTGGTTGGAGGGCAAGAGCAGAGAGAGGTCATCATTTTCCTGTAGCTACGGGTATAATAGGGTGACCACATATGCCATTGCACCCAGAGCCATCACATTTTGCACCTGTCTTCCTAATAGTCATCTGGAATTCTTTTTAGGATAAAGTAGTATTACTTAGAGTTGCAGTGAAAAGGTTATGGGTGATACTAACAGATCTCTACTTCATATTTCAAGCTTCGGACAGAATTTTTCTAGTGGTGTGTGAATAGTGACCAGAGTTCTTGCCTTAACATGTGGCTAAATTCAAGAGACTAATACTACAACCTCTGTCATCTTTCCTGAAACTTTTCTGATGCAACATAATTAACACCTCACTTTCAAGCACACTCTGCAGGGTCCTGATAATGAGATATTGTAAGGTTCAGTAGTGCTGGGATACTGGCTCAACACTGCTGCTCTACTGACCACTTAGTCACCAGTCAGATATGCCATGTTCTGGGCCATGGCCTGAGAGATAAGCACAGTCACAAAGTTACCAGTTAGCAGACACAATGGAAAGTGTGATTGACACATAATATGCACACAGGCAGTAGATGCTCAGAAGTCCTATTGCTGATCATAGAGCATATGAAGAATATGACAATGGTCATTGTCACAGAAACTTCAGAAAGAAAAATGTTTACATCAATGCATACTTTTTTTTTTCTTTTGTACAGGGGATTGAACCCAGAGGTTCTTAACCACCTGAATGAATGAGAAGGCAAAGTGACCTAAAACAAGGATAGGGGTGCAAAGGAAAAGCTTCTCAGATTAGCACACAGCTAAGTTGGGTGTCACTAGGAAAATTCATACACATGCACACACATATACACACTTACATCTATCGGTTTAAAGACAAGCTTAGAATCTTGGATACTAGTGAAAATGACTCAAGAAGGAGGAGAATTTTTTCTTTGCCTCTCATAGAAAAGTTTTTTAGTCCCCAAAGATGTCCAAGACAGAGAGTGTTGAGCTATGCCTTCCAGATTTCACAGAAAGCACAAGAACCTGATATCTAAGAGACTAGAGCTCAGAAAGTTCAACTTCTCTACTGAAATGCTTTTCCCTGTGTACTCTTGCCTCTAAAAATTTCCAGTTAAGCCTTGAGCAGGTGGGTTTAACTAAACTGATGCGACAGGAGAAATGGCTGCAGGAATCTGCAAATATGCACAGGAGCTGGAGAAAATCTCCTCTTGCCTCTGGCTCTGTCCTCAACCCAGGTTTCTGCTATAGGGTCCTGAGTACAGGGATAATCATGCTCACACTTTCCTGAACATTTTTGGCTGTAGTATTGGCTTAATTCCATCACTATGTGAGCATTCTTTTCAAGTCTAGGAAGGGCTGTTACATGGGGAAGTAAAAACTGGTTCTGTCTTACTAATGAGGACAAAATTTGAAAGAGAGGATAGAATTTTAAGTAGAGAGACTTTATTGCGACCTTTTCAAAAACTGATCTCAGAACACTGAAAACAAATTCTCCTGCATGATAGGAAGTTTCCAACCCCCGGAGGCATTAAGGCAACAGATGCTGAACTTGTAGGTGATATTGCATAAGACAGTATTCTCCTGTGAGGAAGTTCAATGACTTCTGTGGTTCTTTCCATCTCTAAGAAGCTAGGAACTGTTTTACTATTCAGTAATTCATTACAAAAGAGCCACTGGTTGCCTAAGAGAGAAAATGTGATTTCTCTGAGCTGGCTAGACTGACACTCCATCATAAAAACAGTCTGTGTTTATTGTGATAATGATAGTGGTTGGTTCAGAGGTTTTTCATATTACCTACATCAGAAGTTTCAAGTTTTGGTTACCTCTTTTGAGTCTCATGGTCCTCTCTGAAATGTGAGCATTATAAAGCCATGACAATGAATCCCAGGGGTTTTCAAGCTATTGGATTCAGGGTCTCCTTTTGATAATAAATTTCTTGAAATGTTTCTTTACTACCCTGAAATGAGATTCATAGACAATATATCCTACCTTATATACACAATCTCAAAACAAATAAATAATGCCAGAAGTCCATTGGATCAGACAAAGGGATACAAAGGGAAAGGAGGGAGAAATGGGAATAGGAAAGACAAGAGAATGAATGGGACATAACTTTCCTATGTTCATATATGAATTCATGACCAGTGTAACTCCAAATCATGTACAACCTCAAGAATGGCATCAAAAATTGGAATGGGGGCTGGGATTGTGACTCAGCGGTAGAGCGCTTGCCTAGCATGGGCTGGACCCAGGTTCAATCCTCAGCACCACATAAAAAATAAAATGCATTGTGTTGTGACCATCCACACCAAAAAATAAATATTTTTTTTAAAAAAATTGGAATGGGTTGCACTCCATGTATGTATAATATGTCAAAATTCATCCTGCTGTCATGTATATCTAAAAACAAAACAAAATGTTTGTTAGTAAAAATTCAGTTACATAGCTGAGATGAGGTTTATTGCAGTTTATTGAAAATATTGATATTGTTTGAGTTGTATCCTACTCCCATATGACTTTTATCCATATAAAAAATAAACTATTTTTCTTGGTAAAAAAGAAAGAAAGAAAGAAAAAAGAGAAAGAAAGAAAGAAGAAAGAGAGAGAGAGAAAGAGAGAGAGAAAGAAAGAAAGAAATCAGTGTATTTTGAAATGAGGCAAAACCCCTTTCTCTTTATATGCATGTTGGAATTGGGTGCTGAGTTCAGATGAGCATAGGCAGAGTAGTTCAGGTTATTCAAGATAGGGAACAATTCTTATTTGTTCCTGACAGGATCATTAATTGTAGAACAATCATCCCTGGTCTCCATGTATTCAATAATTCTCCACCTTCATTATTAGAAAATCAGGGAAAAGAGCCATGCACAAATTCCCCAAGTAGAATCTATGATGAGGTACTAACTTCTGTGAGACCAGTGCGAGGAGTGAGGACAGTCAGCCACAGTGTCCTCCTCTCCATTCCCTTCCCATTTTTTCAATACCACACTACAGGCTGTGAAGGCCCAGTGAGATCTTGAACAGGGCTGACTCCATGAGGCCAATCACTGAAAACCCACTTTGGCTAGGAGTTCTCAGTTTCCACAGTGATTCTAGAAGGCCCTTCCTGGAGTAAACTGACCCAGATGTCACAGCTATGACTGAGACAGCTGGAGATGGGCCTTTCAAATAAAGAAATCATCCCCAGTCCAAACAAACAAACAAATAAAGGACTCAAGTTTCAAAACAGTGAATGAGGGCCTATGTTCCTTAAAGCAACATTAGAATTCAGGCTGATTCCCCTGTGTCAGTGAGGTGTTTGAGGGGTTGTTTCAGTGACGTAGCTTCCATTGGGTTTAACCTGGTAATCCTGTTCCATGCTAAACTTAAATCAACATCACTAAACAATAAGTCATTTATTCCCAATGAGAATGTCAAGTTTTTGTGACTTACTAACTTCAAAATCACCAAATGCAAGTTTTCTTAGTAAAAACACCAACAGGTAATACAACAGATCAAGTTAGAACCTGAAAGAATTGTGAGAAAGACGGAGTATTTGGGAACATATGGGAAAACAGTCATTTTTTTAATACCTAAATATCAGAAGTGCTCCAAAATTTATGGTATATTTACTTTAAAAATTTTTTTTGTACTTAGGATTGAACCCAGGAGCACTTAACCACTGAGCCACATCCCCAACCCTTTTTTGTGTTTTATTTTGAGACAGGCTTTCGCTGAGTTGCTTAGGGCCTCACTAAGGTGCTAAGGATGGCCTTGAACTTGGGATCCTCCTGCCTCAGCTTCCCGAGCTGCTGGGGTTACAGGTGTGCACCACCACACCCGGCTGGTCTATCCACTTCTTATTGTGACTCTCAACAAAAATATATCATTGCAAATGGATAATGTGAAACCACTGGAGAAACTATTTTATTTTGCTCTAAATTTTGCCTGTTAGCAAACTGAGTTCAAAGCCAGAAGGAATAAAACTTCAATGGATGCATGCCAATGTCCAGTCAGCTGTTCTCATTTTTCAACATTTCTATCCAGATTTCTTCTCATTCCACCCACAGAGAAAAGAGGAAATATGGTCAGAAGTTGCTTTTCAAGCAACGGACAAAATGTTTCTCTCAATGCAGCATCACGATGTGTGCATGCCTGTGTGGAGAGAGTTAGATAGAGACAGCTTCTGGAAAATAGACCATCCATTGGAATAGGACCTGATTAAGGAAAGTCTTATGAACTAGTTGTTAGGTTTAAATATAAAATGATCCCAAAAGGCCATGAGCTGAAGTCTTGACAGCCAGCCTGTGGCACTGTTAAGAGGTGGAACAACCTTTAGGAGATGGGGCCAGGTTGAAGGAAGTAGGTCACTGAGGCCTACTTCCAAGGGTATATTATTCCCAGCCCCTCTTTCTCTATCTTTCACTCTGCTTGTTGGATGCTATGGAGTGAACACCTCTCTTGCACTGTGTGCACCCTGTCAAGAAGTTCTCCCATACCAAAGCCCCACAGTGATGGGGCCAGGTGACCATAGGCTGAAATCTGAGCAAAAAAAAAAAATCTTTCATCCTTTAAGCTGATTTTCTCAGGTATTTAATCACAGTGTCAGAAAGCTAATACTTTGGTAATTTCCTGACTAAATAAGAGCTGCTCACATAATTAGGGTGATTTGCAGTTTATAAAAGCACTTGCTCTGACATAATTTCATTCTATCACCACTACATACCTGCAGTGTGCATATTATTGTCTCTAAATTACAGATAAGAAAATTAAAGCACAAAGACATTAGTAAGTCTCCTTAAATCACCCAGCCACAAGAGGACCAAAAGATCAAATTTCCTAAATATTCTACTACTCTTCATTCTGTTACTTATTCATACAAATTAAGATTTTTAAACTATTTTTTAATCTTCCAAGCTAAGCATAAAGATCTAAATTAATGTACCATGTAAAGGTATCTTACTAATTTTTAAATTATCATTTTGTAAAATATTTTGTAGGTAATTAAATTTTGTACCTAAGTAAAATAATAAATCTCAGAAAATAAGATGGGAATTTCCTGAGGCAATTTGTTGAATTGATTTGAGAACAAGCTTGACAATGTAAAATTATTTCTATGAGAAAAGGTATCAATTGCCCTGTGACTTCAAATAGCATTTGATAATAATGATTATTTTTATGAGAACATGCACAAAGCATATAGCAATAAAATACTGAACATATTTTTTCACATATTAACACTTTTAATAAAATGTAGTAAAAAATGCCTCCTGGTTTTGTATGGTTTTCTGCTCTACACAAGAGGAAATATTTTCTAAAGTATAAAACTGTCCTTAAGAATATCCTGGTTATAATCTTGGCAGCAAAGATGGATCAGTGTGTCATGTATTGTAGGAGAGCTTGACCAACCTGTTGGGTACCATATGCAAGGATACCTAGGATCATTGTGCTATTATGTTGGACATCTTTCCATCACTTAACGCACCAGAGACAACCCACTTACAAAGAGAATAGGTTTGGGAGGTTCTAGTTCATGGTTGGTTAGGCTGTTGCTTTGGGCCTGTGTCTAGGTTGCACATCATGGTCAGGAATACCTGGCAGAGCAAAACCACTCACCTCATAGAAAGGATAAAAGAGAGAAAGAGGAACAGACTGGAGTCGCAGAATCTCCTTCAAGAGCACACCCCAATGGACTACAGACCTCTCATTAAGCCCCACCTCTTAAAGTTTTTACCACCTCCCAACAGTGCCATCCTGGGGACCAAGCCTTAGAAACATGGGCCTTTAAACTACAGCGGTCACCTTTGCAGAATGGTCACTAAACCAGTCCTAAATCAAGATCAGGAGAAATTCTAATGGAGACCTGTCATTTATCTGTCATGAACATCTTAAATATGGCATAATTTTTCAGAGTTGGCAGGTCTACTGCTTCCACGCAGACTAAGCCAGCATTGTGTGGGTCCCAGAACACAACATTAAACACTTATCACTAATTACTTTCAAACATTTTTTTTCATTTTATTCTCACATATCCCTTTGGGGTGGCATAATAGTTAAGGTATCTCTATCAGCTCTGACAGAAAAAAAAAAAGCATGATTTGTGAGATTATATAATTGAGATTATTTCCTATAGGAAAATCAGGCAGATATTCCAAGTTTCTGAGCAGTTTTCTTCCACATGGGAATTCAGTTATCAAGACTCCTTTTACCAAGAGAGTCTAAAATCCCCAAAAGCAGCCCTATGGGCTAAATCTGGCTGCTGCCTGGTTTTCTAAATGACCCATGAACCAAGAAGACTTTTCACAAAATAGTTTTCAAAAATGAAAAGAAATACTTTCATGATGCATAAAATTACATAAAATTCAAGATTTAGGGATGGACCCTAAATAAAGGAAGTCTCATTGAAACCCAGCTGGGCCATTTGTTCACTGAGCACTGTAACAGGAGAATAAAAGAGTTTCCACAGAGTTTTTACTGTTTACAAAGCCACACATATTTACTAACTGACTCTTAGCACAAAAAGTTTGTTGATCCAAAGTTTGTTGATCCCCCCAGCTGCTTCTATAAAGAGAGAATAAATGTGGAAAATATATCCTGCCCTAAAGCTTAGTGAGCTCACAGTTTGCCAGGTGCTTGGGACTCTGATTCAAATACAGGTCTCTCTGACCTCACAGATCTAAATGTTAACTTTGTTCCTTTACAATTAGGCTCTTGAATACCCCCATCCATGGTATATCCAATCACAAATCCCCATAATGTAACTATCTTTGGAACCCATTGAGGCAGGCAAATGTGCCATGTCACATTATTTTAATTCAATGTGCATTCAGTGCTAGCCATACACTAATAACTTTGAGAAAACAATGAGAAATATTTAGTAGGAAATATAAAAGCGCCATGTTGGCTCTATGCATAAATGACTATGTGCCAGACAGTTAATAAATCTTCAGAACAATAGCACTGCTCCCAATAATGTTTTCTATCTCAAAATGATTAATTCTTAACAGCACTCTATGTCTCTTGTGTATAATGTCTCAGGTCCCATGGGAGAAACCAACCAATCTCCATATTGCCATGGAACAGAAATAAAATATTATAGGATTTTCTGATGACTCTGAGGAGTTCAATAGCTCCTATGGGACGGTAAAGTTAATTAAAATGAGCACAGGATTGCTATACTCTATATGGCACAATTATGTCTTTCTTCTTCCCGCTTCCCAACATAAAGACTTTATAATGGAGGTCAGAGTGAGAAAAAAAGATTTTTTTTTCCGTTTTATTTTTGAGTGGGATGAGCTTGGGCTTTTTCTAGCAATACACTTAACAGAATCAAAATTGTTATTTGCTCAGAATTCCTCAGTGATAACCACTGAGGATAATGGGGATGAAAGAATTAGAAACAAAAATTACCATGAAACACTTGTAATCACAACTGCTACAGGTGTTCTCTGCCTTACATTTACACCTGTAGATCAAACTTGGACAAGTCAGTCATTGTGATAAAGTAGTGGAGACAACATTCTGACTTTGATGTACAAGACTGGACACATAAATAGGATTCTTTTTTTGAAATACTGTATTTAAAATAAGACCTCAGCTATCTTTCCAGCATTTAAAATTGTTTCCTCATACACAGGCCACATCCTCAGTAAAAGAAATAAATCAATGAGAGCTTTCGTTTAGATGGGGTAATTTATTCTATGGTATGAGGAGATAAGGGTTCCATAGTCTCTCTGACATGCTCTAAGGTGTAAGTAATAAAGTATCTTATTCTGTGGGAATAGGAAGGGTAAATGGCTAGCTGCAGAGGGGAACCAAGGCTTTTGTGAGATTAATAGGAATTCATACACTATGTTTATTGGGATGGTTGAATCCCAAAATTCACAAATGAAAAGAACTTAACCTGTGAAATCCACATTATGTCACTCATGACTGGCAGTGAATATTTTATAGATAGTGAATATTTTATAGATAGGAGAGCCAAGTCTCAGAGAAGTCAAATAATGTTTCGTGGCAGACACAGGATTTGAACATACATCTGTCAGGAACTTCACATTGCTTCTGGTCTGACGGTCATATGGTCTCTGGCCATGTTTTACTCTTCCCTCCCCATCAGGTCTTCCTATAAGCCATGACACAGTGTAGCCTGGTTTCTGCACATCAGTGGTGATGGTTTTCCGGTTTTCCAAACGTATCACATCAGGGAGTTCATACTCAAACACTATGCACATCAAAATAATTTTAGTTACAAGCATCAGACAAAAATGGATCTGAAGTGGGCAGCATAATAAAGGTAATTTATTGGCACACATAATTAGCATAAGGTTTGGTTTCTAGTAAATCTTTATCCATGATGTCTCCAACTACCTTGTGTTTTTTTTTAAAGCTTTCTCCTTTTATCTTCTACAATCTCCATTTTATCCTAATGCTTGGATTTTTTCAATATCCTAAGACAGAAAACAAAAAATGCCCAGAATTGTATGATACCACTTTCAAATTGAAAAATAAAGAAAGCAGCTTGTTCAGATATAAAGGTCCTCCCAAAGCTCATGTGTGACACAATGCAAGAACATTCAAAGGTAAAATGATGGGGTTATAAGACACTTCACCAAATTAGTGCATTAATCCACTGAAATGGATTAACTGGGTGGTAACTATAAGCAGATAGGATGTGGCTAGAGGAGGTCACTGAAAGCATGCATTTGGGGCTTCTATTTTGTCACAGGTAAGTGGAGCTCTCTCTCTCTGCTTCCTGATTACCATGTCCTAACTGCTTTCCTCCTCCAGACCTTTCCACATGACGTTCTGCCTTACCTCCAGCCAGAGCAATGGAAGTGTCTATCAAAAATGTTGACTAAAACACAACTGCTTCCCCCAAATCCTTACAAATATACTGAGATTCATTTTCAACAGACGATTTTGCATGTCACTCCCAGGTCTGGATTGATTATTCCCTTCAGGGGATGGAATGTGCTGATGATTTGACCTTAATAATATTCTTTAGCCTTGGAGTATGAAAGAAGTCGATTTTCTAAAAACTGCATAAACCCACAAATAACTAAGAGAGACTACTAAGAATAAAGCAGGCTGGATGCTGAGGAAGTTTTTCTAGACAGAATAGAGTAATAGAAGATAGTGTGGTAACAAATGATCCACAAATTTCACTAGCTTAGAATAATAAATGTTCACTTCCTACTAATATTCCATCACTGCTAGCTGGGAGTTCTGTTCTATGTGATCATTGCTCTCGCTCCAGGATTTAGGTGGACAGAACAACCATTCTCGAGAACACTGACAGATGAGCTAAGAGAGGGAAAAGAATGTTCAGAAGCATGTAGTCACTCTGAAAGATTCTTCACACCAGGTTTGATCTCACACCATCAGCCAAAGCAAGTCACACAGCTGCATGTAAATTCAAAGAGAGTGGGGAACTATAGTGTGACCCCATTCCTGAAAAGGGAAAGCTAAGATATTTGTGAATAGTCTCCAGAAATATGCCAGGAAATAACCAACAAATAGGCACCTCATCTATCCTGAGTTAAGAGAAAGAGAGATTTCTGAGTTCAAACACCACCAAAGAACACACAAAGAATTATAGACCTGAAAATCTGCAGCTCTTTCTGGAGAAGAAGAATAATCACTATCAGAGGCTTGCTGAAATTTTGACTATATGCACTGATATTTCTATTGCATAATTATAGTATATAACAAGATGTATTCCCAGAGGATAAACTATAATGAAAAAGCACATGGAGCCTGGATTATGCCTTTACTTATGTGGCTAGGCCACATATCCCGTCACTTGAATAATACTCCTTTAGCACACACAAGCATTCTTCAGATGCAGAGTTAAATGAAAAACTACCATCAGAAGAAGGTCTGGGCTGATTTTGAATTTTAACTTGAAACCAAATGGGATACTAAGATTTAAGAAGTTTTTTTGAATATTATCAGAGTATATTCTCATAGGTCTTCCTTCCTATTAGCAAAATCAAAACCAAACCCTAACCAAAGCAAACAAAAATCCTTGTTGGCAAGCAAAAATTGAAGCTCTGTAATTCTTATTTAAAAATAGATCTTGAGAGGCCTTTAAGAAGATAAATGAAGGGGCTAAGGTTGTATCTCACTGGTTGAGGGCTTGCCTTGCACCTGTGAGGCACTGGGTTTGATCCTCAGCACTACATAAAAAGAAAGAAATAAAATAAATGTATTGTGTCCATCTACAACTGAAAAATAATTTTTAAGAAAAGAAGATAAATAGGGGCTGGGGCTGTAGCTCAGTGGCAGAGCGCTTGCCTGGCACATGTGAGGCACTGGGTTCAATCCTCAGAACCACATTAAAAAAATAAACAAATAAAATAAAAGTATGTGTCCATCTACAACTACAAAATTTTTTTAAAGATAAATAAAAATAAATTAAAAATAGAATACTTTAATAGAAAAGTTCTGAGACCTTGCCCAACAAAGGAATCTGGAGGGTAGCACTGAATGAGCTAAACAGCACAGGAAAATTCATGAGTCAATCCAGACTTCCTTTAAGAAAGACGCAATAATGCCTACTCAAGAGAAACTTTATTTTCAATGTTTGTGTTCCTGCTAGTAAAGGAAAATGAGAATCTTAATGACTATGGGATATCCCATCTCTTGAATGATGCTATTCAGCTTCATAAAATGAAAAATTAAGTGATCTGAGGGTCTTCCTGTGTATGTAAATGCCATATTTGGGATCTCAGTAAGTTTGATCATCTGCTCTAAGATTCTTCTCTCATGATATCTAATTAAATGAAATAGTGTCTCCTATCCCAGGAAAATTTCTGTCTCAATCTTCACTTAAAAGGACCTATTTCTTCCCTCATTTAGCAAGTATGTGCCACCTTCCAATTATGAATAGTCCCTCTCATAGGAGCGAGAGACCAAGAAGTGAACAATACACAGGAGAGTTCACTACCCTAAGCTCCTTTCTTATGAAACCAAAGGCCCTGAGGATTTGACCTGGGCTTATGTTCTGAGGGCTGGGGCTTGATGCAACACTGGGCTAAGCTTAGTTCATGGTTGTGGGACTGGGATTCATAGAGACCCCAAAGTCAGCATGCAATGTCAAAAAAAAAAAGAGCATTACAAGTACAGAAGAAATTATTAGAAGAAAAAAATAAAAATGCAAACAGAGCAAAAAAGCAAAATAATAATAAACAAAACAAAATTAGGAGTAGGAAACTTGCATGGTACTAAGCCTAACAAGGCCTAACAAGAATCCTATAACCCCTACTTTACAGAAGAGAAGACAGGCATATAGAGAGAGGGACTAATTCGCCCAAGATCACATGTGTTAGTGTAGATTACAGTTTGTGCCTTTAATCACATGAAACCACTACCCAAAACAACACATTTATTTCCTGTTTCCTAGGGCTGAGCTCTATTCCAGACATTACCCAAGGTATTAGGACATGGACCAGGCACTTGGGTAGGGAGCATCTACATCCATTTGGCTACACAGAAAGTAAATCATGTCTTTCTAGAAAAATATTTGATTAACCCAGAAGCCCTTGAGGTAGACAAAAGCTCTATTCTATATCAGACATGTTCCAAGCAACTATGCAGATCTGAGCTCTCTTACATTAGAGGCCAAGCATTGCATTTATCTTTATAAAGCATGGAGTTAAAAGGAATAAATGACGATAGAATAAATGAATAGATAAATGAACAAGTAATAAATGACTTTATGGTTTAACTAGTTATTTTAATATTACATAAACAGTTAATTATTTATGTACTTTATAAATGAGTTAGGAATTTGCCAATGGAACAAAATAAAAAATAATTTTAAAATTATTGAAACAATTGGGTGCCTAAGAATGTATATCACATATACCACACTACCAATAAATCCAGTGCTTCTAACTGAAAAACTATTCCTGAATATCCTCAATTTTCTCTTTTTACAACTTTTATTCTCTATGTTGTGTTCAAGCCTTGAGACCAAAACAAAAGAACAAAGCCATAACAACGACAACCAAAGACCACAGATAGGATAAAATTTTAGGGTTCTGCCATATTTAAGGGTGTGGGTTTGGTCAAATGCTCTAATAAACCAAGAACACAAGGTTCTCATAGTCTCAGGCTGTTTTGCCAGATAAAATGAGAAAGCCTAGTTAAATCTGAATTTCAGGTAAACCATGGATAATCTCATAGCCCTAGCTCTGTGTTTCCATTTAATGTAGCTGGGAATGCTGACATCTGGGCATCAGAAGCAAGGTCTGTCCTGGGAGAAGACTGCAGTACTGAAGATGGTTGTCTCCATGGACTTCTACTACTAGCTGGTAATCTGCTATTCTAAGTGGCGTTGCCTCCTAAACCTCAGTTTCCTTGTTTGCAAAGTAAGCAGAACAGCCCTAGTTGAGTTCTGAAAACCCTTTATTTTCATTTCTAGACTCTGGCAGTCTATAACAGTCTAGACTCACGAAGAAGAGAGTCGTGATGTCAGTATTTAAAGAATGCCCTGGGAGGCAGAAAAATAAATCACGAACCATTCTCTTTTCAACCTCTCTAAGAAGATGAGGAAAAGAACAGCACATACAGCAACTTAGAGGATGAAGACAGGACTTATCTTCCAAAGGGTTTCAAACAGCTAAGAGAGTATGCCTTGTAGAGAACTTGACTCAGTCAGGACCTGTTGGCCAAGAGGCCACAGTTCTCCTGGGAGGTGGCAACTTCTTCCACCCATAGGGTTCCAGAGTAAAAGCTGGCTTCTTTGTGGGAAAAATAAAATGATTTTGATATGTTTATAAGAAATTTGATTAAACAGAGATGGAGGACTCAATGTAATTGTTTTAGCTCAAATTTTATGAGGGGCTTATTGATTTTTTTTTTTTAATTGTGGGGGTAATAGGCAGTAAAGGGTACAGCTATACCACTGCCAGCTGTTCACCTCTGGAAGACAAATCCATGCCTTAGCATTGCTTTTCCTAAGAGTTCTGTGTGAAATATCACCCCTACTCTTTCCTTCTTTTATGGTTAAGAATTGCCCAGCAGGGCTGGGATTGTGGCTCAGCAGTAGAGCACTTGCCAAGCATTTGTGTAGCACTGGGTTCGATTCTCAGCACCACATAAATAAGTAAATAAAATAAAGGTATTGTGTCCATCTACAATTAAAAAAAAAAAAGAATTTGTCAGCGTTTTTTTCACTCTGACTCAACATAAATCATAAACGCCATGAATTACCTGGAATACATACGTGAATAGAACACTGGTGATCCTTTCCTTTCTGGGCATTAAAAAATACAATTCTTTAATTTCTATGTACTGTCAATGCCATTTCTTTTCAAAAAAGAATATAATGAAAGCAACTTCACATTACAGCAGGAAAATCTTAGAAACTTCTTTGAGCACAAAGTTGCAGGGCTAATTTGGGAGACTCACAGTGTAGCACAGAAGAGAGTCTGTGATTTTCTTTTCTCTTTTTAATTAGAAAAGTACCTCGTAACCAAACATGGATTTCAATTATTTAGATGGAGTCTTCCTCCAGAAACTCTATTTTTAAATGAAAGGTAGCTTAGTTGAATCCCAGATCTGAATTTCCATATTAAAATGCTCCACAAATGCTACTTAGAAAAAAAAATACACTGAGAAGGCACGTAGGGTTCACTTTCTTGTCCTCTGGGGATGGAAGAGTTCAATCACATGCTGTGCATGAAGCTTATATATTTAGAATATTGAACTTTTATCTGATCTCATAATTGCCCTGTGTATCTATTGTAAACCTTCAACCCTGCTTACTTCCTGGGCCACACACACCAACAGGCTAACAACAGGAAACCAGAAGACATAATTCTAAAACAAGCATTTCCCAATCTTGGCACTATGCACATTTGGATCAAATAATTATTTGCTAAAGGGGACTGACCTGCAATTATGGGATGCTCAGCAGCATCCCTGGGCTCCCACCTCCTCGATGACAACAATACCCATTGTCCCTAGTTGTAACAATCAAAAATGTCTCCAGATACTACTAATGGTGCCTGGGGAAAAGGGAAGGTAAAATCAGACGCATGGAGAACCACTACTCAACAGCAATTATCCTGAACAAGCAAGAAGTTGTGGTTAGATAGGAGGAAGAATAAGTTCTGGTTTATTTGTTTGTTTGTTTGTTTTTACTGCACAATTGGAGAGACATGACTAGCAATATCATATTGAACACTTCAAATTGGCTAGCAGAAAAGATATAAAACAGTCTTACTACAAATAAGTGATACACATATGAGCTTATAGATATGGTAAATATCCTAATTACTACACAGTGTGTACATGCATTATAACATTACACCATGCAATTGTGCATCAACTAAAAAATAACTAAATAAAACAAAGATCCCATATGATCATTGTTTAATGCATGAATTGAATGCATTAAATACATGAATGATTTAAGGGAGAACTTAAGACTCTTGGGGAGAGATTTTGACTCTGGCACAATAAAACTCACCAATAAATAAATGAGAGGCATCCATATTTCTTTTCTTTGCATTGTATCATTGTCACAGTGATAAAAAGGCAACTTAGTACCAATTGTACAATTTACTCAAGTACCAAACACACTTAAAGCCAAAACGTGTCAAAAGATGAAAAATGTAATTTTTCTGTCTCTAGCAAAACACCTTATTTAAATATTGCCTTCCTGACAGTTCACCCTCAATTTGAGCTGCCATTCTTAAAACCCATTTTCTACATACAGTGAATGATTTTATTGGCCTGTATATTCCTTCAGGATGGGTTCCTGTCTGCTCCTTCAAGCCTCCTGGACTCTCTCCACACCACACTGTTTTTCAAATGCATTGGTGTTATCACCTTGACAGTTTCTCAGCCTGGAGTGCATGAGACTGTGAGCTCCTCGATAATAAATCCAGTGTGTTTCTCCTTTTATATTAAACACAGAGCATAATTCTTTTCACCATTCTTATTCAAATGACAAGAATTAATTCTAAGGGAGAATAGGTAGGAATACTATGTTTAAATCAAGTGTTTGGCTAGGGATAGAAAGGTTACTTTCTTTGTTTTTCTTTTTTTGTACCAGGGATTGAACCCAGGGGTGTTTAACCACTGAACCACATCCCCAGCTTTTGTTATTTTTTACTTTGAGACAAGGTGTCATTAAGTTACTTAGAGCCTCACTAACTGGCTGAGGCTGGCCTTGAACTTAGGATCCTCCTGCCTCAGCCTGAAAAATTACATTTTTTGTACTCTCACTAATCCTTCCTTGAGGCCAGAGTAATGTACGGAGTTGATTCAAAGAGAGTTTAGTCCTCTTTTTTACCCAGAGAGAAAACTAGCCATGCCAAGATTCTAGTTGTAGGAGCAAATTAACATGTATTTTCCTCTTTTTGTGACACATTAACAATATTTTGATGTGAGAGAATGGATGGAACAGCCTGCCTACAAATTCCCTGTACCTGTAATGAGCCAAAAAGATAATCTATATAAAGTCCTGTGGCAAAGAAAGCATGAATCGTGAAGCATAGGGATGCCAAAAGAAGCCATGTTACATCAGTTTCCAAAATTAATCCTGAATTTCACCAAGTCATGCAGACTTCACTTATCCAAAGAAAAGTGCCAGGAGCCACAAAGACTAGAATAAAGGACTGCAACAGAATGCTCAAGTTGTGTTTTCACTGCTGAAAATGTAAACTTTGCATTGGGAAGACCACCCTCCAGCCAAAACTACATTGCATTACGAACCACTACAGAATCTTGCTCTGCAGTAGGATCTTGTATTGTAGGGGTCGGCAAAGGTTTTCTATGAAGGATTAGATAATAAATATTTTAAACTTTGCAAGTTGATTGTTGCAACTGTTCAACTCTGCCCTGGGAATGTGGAAGCAGCCCCAGTAGCACTCTAACAAATGGGAGCAACTATATTCCAAATAAAACTTTATTTAAAAAACAAAAATGTCAGGTTGTGGGCCAAGTTTGCTGTAGTGGGCACAGTTTCCTTCCCCCTTGCTTTAATGTATCAGACCACTAAGAACTGTTTATTTTCTGGGCTAAGATACAGTATGTTGTTTGTTATTCTCTTCCTAATTTCTCAAGATACATGTTTGCATTTAATACCTCACAGTCATTAATTTAAAATGAACCTCCAGTGACTCTGAACAGGCAATTAGTTAAGACAAGGTAAACTTGTAAAGTGCCTGTCAGTTAGCTATCTGATCTGCATCAATCCGCACATGTTAAGTCAATGAGAGAGCAAAAATGTAATTTTCCAGAACACATAACCTTACCCACTCTGTATGCATCTAATGAGAAAAAGTTAATTATTTTATTATCTTAACATAAACTTCCTCAAATTAAATATTTCCAGGGTTATAAACTGTTTGCCTCCAAGCTTCATTAAAAGTGCAAAACTAGCCATTTCACTTTTGCAAACAATAGTCACAGTCTCCTCAGGGTTGATATAAAGACTTGGCATTTTTCAGAGCCTTATTCTTCTTTTTTTTTTTTTAAAGAGTGAGAGAGAGTGAGAAAGAGGGAGAGAGAGAGAGAATTTTAATATTTATTTTTTAGTATTTGGCGGACACAACATCTTTGTCTGTATGTGGTGCTGAGGATCGAACCCAGGCCGCACTCATGCCAAGGCAAGCGCGCTACCGCTTGAGCCACATCCCCAGCCCCCTTATTCTTCTTGCATAAAAAAATAAGGCTCTGGGGCTGGGGCTGGGGGCTCAGTGGTAGAACACTTGCCTGGCATGTGTGAGGTACTGGGTTCGATCCTCAGTACCACATTTAAATAAGCAAAATAAATGTACATTTACAATAAAAAAAGGCTCTACCTATGTTGTTCTCCTCATTGAGAATAAGGTTTAATACCAATGGATCCTGCTGTTACAAGGGTCTGGGAAACAGTGAAAGGAACTCGAATAGTCTTTATGATTGTACCCTTAAATTCACCCTAAATCTCATTAATGCAAACTGGTATATGTTCATGGTTATTATGGATTTGCATCTTACACAGGTACTACAGCAGCTACTTTAATTATTAACCCTTTCTGAGTTCTTATCTCTCCAAGCTAAATAACCCAACTGTTTTTATTCTTCTTTCCAAATTCTGTGTTTTAGGATCTGCTAAAATGACCCAACAACATCTTTTTGGTAACATCTTTCTCTGATTTTTTTTTTTAATGTTCCAGGGTTAAATTTGAGGACCAATAGGTAGAAGGTGAACAAAATAATCAAGTCTGGCTCCTAAATATTCTGTTCTTTTATGAAATTTCAAAGCCCAGTATTATCCTATTTTCTTTTCTCTGTGCTCTGTGGTCAAAGAAAACAAACAAACAAAATACACTTCCTTTAAACTACCAAGAACACTTCAGTCACAAGCAACAATTCTATTACAAAGTTAAATCCTTTTTACAGGGGAGTTATTATCAAGCAAATTTTCTATTTCTTTTTTTAGTTGTACTTTTATTTTATTTATTTTTACGTGGTGCTGAAGATCAAACCCAGTGCCTCATACATGCAAGGCGAGCGCTCTACCCCTGAGCCCCAGCCCCAGCCCCAAATTTTCCATTATTATTACCTATTTCTGATGAGGTATAATCATCTCCTCTATCATCTCTCCCATCTGTTTTCTCTTCCTCCATTCTCTGTCTCTCACACTTAAAAAAAAAAAAAAAAAACCCTTTAACCTTCGCAATATTTAATGTCAAGCCATGACAAAATATTAACATTGTTCCCTAGTCTTGTTTGAAGTTTGAAGCCTTCGGTTGCCTAAGATAAATGAGTTCTCTTGGGATGTTGGTGTCCAAAGACAGAATGGTGATGGATGCCTGCTACAGAGGACCTGGCCCCACAACTGGGCCACCACTTGATGACTGCATGTGTTCTCACCCTCTTGACTTCTTCCCTCGAGGAAGAAATGATGGGACAACGGGAATCCAGGTCTAATTCCCTCACCTTTTTAAAAGAGAGTTACAGAAAATGTCCCAGGGCCCCAAAGTGTCCCATGTAGATGTGTATTGAGATCCTTGTACCTGTTCCAATCCTGAGTGTTATTACGTGTCCTCACATGAGATCATCTTGTCTTTTGAAGCAGTGAAGTAGAGCAGGAAGAGAGGAGCCACTCAGATGATTCACATGACAGCTCCCCTTGTCCAAGTGACCAGTCATATGTTTTCCTGTGAGTTGCTTTCAAGTTTACATTGCATGAGTCACCATCCGAGACTGATTTTTAGATTAAATTGGAAAGGAAGGATATGATAGCCTACTTGTCACCATAACCTGATGGGTGAGAATAGGAAATTTGAAAAAGGACAGAAGGTAAATGTCATTATCTTTTGAGACTTTCTGGACATACTGCATTTCTATTTCTGAGTCTCTAAATTTAGTTTTCTAAGTGCTCAAATGCTGTGTCTTGCCGGGCACAGTAGAACCCAGCATACAATCCCAGTGGTTCACGAGGCTGAGGCAGGAGGATCAAAGCTAGTCTCAGCAACTTAAAGAGGCTCTATGAAAACTAGCAAGACCTCATCTTAAAATAAAAAAATAAAAAGGGCTGGGGATATAGCAGAGTGGTTAAGCATTCCTGGGCTCACTTCCCAGTATAAAACTACTATTTTTATTTATATATAAAATTATATATACACAAAATTTAAAAAAAAATTAAGTCTTCAAGCCCAGGGAGAGGTGGGTACCAAGAAATCTTTTTTTCTTTTTTTTTGGTGGTGGGTACCAGGGATTGAACTCATGGGCAATCAACCACTGAGCCACACCCCCAGACTTATTTTGTATTTTATTTAGAGACAGGGTTTCTCTAAGTTGCTTAGCACCTTGCTTTTTGCTGAGGTTGGCTTTGAATTCGTGATCCTTCTGTCTTAGCCTCCGAGTCCGGAGCTGCTGGGATTACAAGTGTGCACCACTGCACCTGTCCCAAAGAAATCTTTGACAAAAAAAAAAAAAAATCTTATTTTGGTTCAAAGTTTAAGTGGATTCAAAGTCAAGGGCTCAAATCTTTCTGAATGAAAGAAATCAGAACTCCGAAAACCCAGCCTCAGTTTATCTCAAAGTGACTCTCCCATTTCTTGATCAGAGGTGAGCTGGCAACAGTGGCCAACAGTAGCACTTAGTGAAGTGTAGAGCATCAAGATCTAAAAAGAATAAAAAGTTTTCCAAAAAACTAAAAGAAAACTAAGAGAACTTAGTTTCTAGTTTCCTCAAACTCAAAGGCCTTATCAGAATTCATAAGACAATGTGAGTTCCTTGTTGGCAAGGCTCACGTTCCTGAAGGCCCAGGGGGCCTCAGCTTTTGAAGCTGCTGCCTACTGCTCTTGACAAGCTCAGTCTGCGTTTTAGCTGGGAAAAAAAGGAAAGCAGGAGAGAAAGAGAGAATAATTCTTTAAATGCTCAGGAAAGGAAAGAAACATTTGCATACTCATTATGAATACATCCTACCAACTGCAGGTAGTAAAATTTAACATTTGTGCAGACAGCCCCCAAAAAAGGTCTCCTGGGGGCCAGGCAGGAAGACTCCCCTGGAAGAAACTGAAAATGGCTGGCCATGGAACTCAAGTCTAGCTGAAGTACGAGGGTTTTCTTTTCTTTTCTTTTCTTTTCTTTATCTTTTATTTTATTTGCCCCCATAGGAGAGAGAGGAGAATATCAGCTGCTTTTCATGGGAGTAATGAGTGAGCTTTAAATATAGAATAATAGGAAATTATTCTTAATGGTCAAAATAATCAAGAGAGCTCTTCATCCAGGTTAATTTTGTACTGAAGATAAGACCAGTCTTTGGGAATTTGAGAAAATGTTAGATTATTTCCACCAAATCTTGTCTAAATGGAAAATGTAGTCAAGTAGTATCAGAATCACAGAGAGGGGGAAAAACAATCAGAAAAGATTTTTCCCCCCCTCTGTGATTCTGATACTACTTGACGATATTTACTTGACTACATCTAAATAGGCAGTAACTGAAGGGAATAAGACAGAAGTGGTAAGATGATTTCTAATAATTACAACATGGTCTTCACGTTACAATAGAGAGGTCACATGTAATATGGCTGAGGAAAAACACATGCGCACGGGGAAAAGTAATGAACACAGGGAAGGAGATTGGTGCTTCTATCACATTTGAACCATCCTGAAGGTGGATAACATATTTGCTCATAAATAGAATGCCAAGTATTTTATTTTTTTTTTTTGAGGATATTGTGAATACTTGGGAATCAACCTAACAAAAGAGGTGAAAGACTTATACAATGAAAACTACAGAACCCTAAAGAGAGAAATAGAAGAAGATCTTAGAAGATGGAAAAATATACCCTGTTCATGGATAGGTAGAACTAACATCATCAAAATGGCGATATTACCAAAAGTTCTCTATAGGTTTAATGCAATGCCAATCAAAATCCCAACGGCATTTCTTGTAGAAATAGAGAAAGCAATCATGAAATTCATTTGGAAAAATAAAAGACCCAGAATAGCAAAAACAATGCTAAGCAGGAAGTGTGAATCAGGCGGTATAGCGATACCAGACTTCAAACTATACTACAGAGCAATAGTAACAAAAACAGCATGGTACTGGTACCAAAACAGGTGGGTGGACCAATGGTACAGAATAGAGGACACAGAAACCAATCCACAAAATTACAACTATCTTATTATTTGATAAAGGGGCTAAAAGCATGCAATGAAGGAAGGATAGCATCTTCAACAAATGGTGCTGGGAAAACTGGAAATCCATATGCAACAAAATGAAACTGAATCCCTTTCTCTCACCATGCACAAAAGTTAACTCAAAGTGGATCAAGGAACTTGATATCAAATCAGAGACACGGCGTCTGATAGAAGAAAAAGTTGGCTACGATCTACATACTGTGGGGTCGGGCTCCAAATTTCTCAATAGGATGCCCAGAGCACAAGAGTTAATAACTAGAATCAACAAATGGGACTTACTCAAACTAAAAAGTTTTTTCTCAGCAAAAGAAACAATAAGAGAGGTAAATAGGGAGCCTACATCCTGGGAACAAATCTTTACTCCTCACACTTCAGACAGAGCCCAAATATCCAGAATATACAAAGAACTCAAAAAATTAGACAATAAGACAACAAATAACCCAATCAACAAATGGGCCAAGGACCTGAACAGACATTTCTCAGAAGAGGACATACAATCAATCAACAAGTACATGAAAAAATGCTCACCATCTCTAGCAGTCAGAGAAATGCAAATCAAAACCACCCTAAGATACCATCTCACTCCAGTCAGATTGGCAGCCATTAGGAAGTCAAACAACAACAAGTGCTGGCAAGGATGTGGGGAAAAGGGTTCACTTGTACATTGCTGGTGGGACTGCAAATTGGTGTGGCCAATTTGGAAAGCAGTATGGAGATTTCTTGGAAAGCTCGGAATGGAACCACCATTTGACCCAGCTATTCCCCTTCTCAGTCTATTCCCTGAAGACCTAAAAAGAGCATACTACAGGGACACTGCTACATCGATGTTCATAGCAGCACAATTCACAATAGCAAGACTGTGGAACCAACCTAGATGTCCTTCAATAGACGAATGGATAAAAAAAAAAAATGTGGCATTTATACACAATGGAGTATTACTCTGCATTAAAAAATGACAAAATCATAGAATTTGCAGGGAAATGGATGGCATTAGAGCGGATTATGCTAAGTGAAGCTAGCCAATCCCTTAAAAACAAATGCCAAATGTCTTCTTTGATATAAGGAGAGTAACTAAGAACAGAGTAGGGACGAAGAGCATGAGAAGAAGATTAACATTAAACAGGGATGAGAGGTGGGAGGGAAAGGGAGAGAGAAGGGAAATTGCATGGAAATGGAAGGAGACCCTCAGGGGTATACAAAATTACATACAAAGTGAGGGGAAAGGGAAAAAATATAAGGGGGAGAAATGAATTACAGTAGAGGGGGTAGAGAGAGAAGAGGGGAGGGGAGTGGGGGAGGGGGGATAGTAGAGGATAGGAAAGGCAGCAGAATACAACAGACACTAGTATGGCAATATGTCAATCAATGGATGTGTAACTGATGTGATTCTGCAATCTGTATATGGGGTAAAAATGGGAGTTCATATCCCACTTGAATCAAAGTGTGAAATATGATATATCAAGAACTATGTAATGTTTTGAACAACCAACAATAAAAATTAATAAAAAAATAAAAATAAAAAAAATAAATAGAATGCCACTCCTCAGAGTTGTGTAGCAAACACATATACTTTGTAGGATGTACAGTCAATTGAGTAGCACAAAGCCTTGAAAAGGAAAAAAAGAAAGACTTCTGGAGAATCATTATATTCAATACTAATCCTGTGAAACATCCTTCTATACACTTGCTAAGTCATATAGGGCTGTTTGGAATTTCTAACAGCTTTTTGCTATTTTCTAGCTCTTTTTTTTTAAATGCAATACCTTTATTTATTTTATGTGGTGCTAAGAATCGAACCCAGTGCATCACATGTTGGAGGCAAGCTCTCTACCACTGAGCCACCACCCCAGCCCCTATTTTCCAGCTCTTACAGAGACCCTGGCAGGAGGCACATGATCAGCAAGTTCAATGTGGTAAGTTCCCAGCTCTACTCTACACCAGCTCTAGATCCTTAAACAAGTTCTTGAACCTCCTCCTAGAGTCTGTTTCCTCCATTATAAATTGGTGATAATGGTATCTACCCCATAGGTTTGCAAAGATTAATGAACTTATTTAAGCCTGAGCACTATGATAGCGCACTTAAAAATAAATAAATAAATAAATAAATAATCACTCAAAAAAGTTAGACATTGCCAAGCATGGTGGTGCCTGCCCATAATCCCAGCAGTTTAGGAGGCTGAGGCAAGAGGATTGTGAGTTCAAAAACCAGCCTGAGCAAGTTAGCAAGGCCCACCTCTAAATAAATATAAAAAGGACTGGGAATGTGGCTCAGTGGTTAAGCACCCCTGGATTCAATCCCTGGTACAAAAAAAAAAAAATTAGATATTCATTTGACCTATTTTCTCCTCTCCTCTGTCCCCAATCTTTTGAACAGAGGACAAATTATCAATAAATATTTGCTAACAGGTTGCATGAATGGCTTACTCTGCTGAACTTTAAAGATTTACTTGCCAACTGTCCTGATGCCAGACATGTGTAAAATGCATGGAAGAGTTAACTGCTGTCTAAATAGACCTGCTATGTGTGGGGTGTGAGAAATGGCTGGGTATGTACTCTGTGTTGAGAAAATGAGAATGAAAGGACACAGGAAGAAAGGAGAAGGCCTCGCCTGGCTGCTGAACGCAGCTTGTGCCTGCTTCCCCAGGCAATGTGTTCCCTTTCAAAGGACCCAAATTCCATTAACTTGAGGTCAGCTTCTCCCATTGTGCCTCTTCTATGTCTCCCCTCCCTAGACATTTATTTTCTGGACCTTACAGGGATGGATTGAGCAAACAAAGGACAAATAGAGTTGCAACTGACCTCGCCTAGCCAACAGGACCACAGCGTGAGGCTGGACAGCCCAACATCATTATTTTCCTCACTTACAAGAAAATCTGAGCTTAGGAACCAAGCAGGGAAAGGAAAGGCCACGGGAGTGTGAACTTGAAACACACCCAGGACCACATCCAGTAGTCCGAATGGTCGATACTGAGACAATTTGTCATCTTTGTTGGTTCTCTTGAAAGAATTATGTGCCATTACGAAAAATCCTGTTAAAATGATAAAACTCTTACTGGAGAGGAAGCGAACACTTATTGAGAAACTTCCATGGATTAAGGTTTGTTTTATAAACAATGTCAAAGTTAATCCTCATAAAAGTGCCTGAAGTCTTACCCACTGGTTTTAGATCAGGAAACTGAACCCTGATGCACAAAGCTTAATCACCCAGCTGGCGAATGACACAGTTACACCCACCTCTGTCTGGCTCAGGGATCCATGTATCTTAATCTTGTAACAAAGAATCACATGGGAATTTCTTTTGGGCGGTGGGTGGGGGAATGGGGGGTACCAGGAATTGAACTCAGGGGCACTCAACCACTGAGCCACATACCCAACCCTATTTTGGGTTTTATTTAGAGACAGGGTCTCACTGAGTTGCTTAGTGCCTCACTTTTGCTGAGGCTGGCTTTGAAGTCACTGTCCTCCTGCCTCAACCTCCTGAGCTGTTGGGATAATTATTGTTTGAAATGAGCAGAGTTCTAGAAAATTCAACCATCTTTCTTGGTATATGGAATTTATTTTCCTGCTACTGAAGATTGAACCCAGGGTCTTACGCATGCTAGGCCAGTGCCCTATCACCAAGCTGCATCCCCAGAGCGCTATAAAGAATTTTTATTCACATTAATATTTTTAGTAGAGAGGATGTTGATCTAATCAACCTGCATTCTATTCATCAACAAATGCTTTCTTGAGAGCCTTGTAAGTACCTGTCTAATCTTACCTGAGTCTTTAATGAATCTGTCATTAAATGAATACACAAGAACTTTATTCCAGATATTTCTTTCAGTTCAATCAGCAGTTTGCCACTCGTAAATCTGTTTCCACATACACTAATTAATTTAATTCTTAAAACAAATCCCTAGGGTAAATTGGCTTTCCTTTGACTTTCTTTAGTGGAAACTTATGCATAGCTTGCTAATAGCACAGTCAGTACCCAAACTGCTGTGCCCCTCTACCCCAGGCCTGGTGTTTCTTCCCCGCTGAATTACAGCAACCTATTACTGATGACCTAGCACTTGGAACCCATCCAGCATATGCCACCTTCTCCATCAGATGTTCACCATCAGCAGATGAGTGTAAATATCACTGCTGGATTGGTGGTTCACTGAAACTAAATACTCATCGGAAGCATGCACATTAACAGCCACACACAATAATTAAACCCAAATTAATTTCTTCAGTGAATACACACCACAGAATTAAATTAAACCTCAACAGATAAAGAGGGCAGACTGTAACTATTAATCCTCCCAATGAGCAAATATCATTATTTTGAAAACAGTTATTTCATTTGCATATATGACAGCACATCACCCATTTTTACATCCCAGTAATAACTCTCCCTGCTTTGTCAGATAGAGAACTAAGAGCTGTGAGTTCAGATTGTGTGTAAGCAGAAAATTCTGGATTCATTAATGTGGGTGCCAGAATTCACAATGCAACATAATAATTACAAAAATGTGTATGGCACTAACAAATATATTGTGAATGGCTGAATACTGATTTTGTGGTATATGGAATGTGCCAACAAGTTGCATATGGAATACATCAAAAATTAATGTTTATCATTCTTTGTAAATTATTTTGTGGAGGACTTGGGTTGTGGCTCAGAGGTTCAGCACTCGCCTAGCTTGTGTGAGACACTGGGATTGATCCTGGGCATCACATAAAAACATAAAATAAAGGTATCATGTCCATCTACAACTAAAAAAAATACTTGAAAAAATTATTTTGTGAATCAACCATAATTTTCTCCAATTAAAAAATTAAATTTGTAAAATGAGAGACAGACTAGTGACTATCTAATGAATGCCCAAGGGAAGAAAAATGTCCACTTAAGGGAACAAAAGGTGGAGTTTGGGAAACTGATATGAACCTGTCAGTCATTAGACTGTGAAATTTTGGACAAGTCATTCAACTTCTGTGAACATCAGTCTCCTTCCCTGTGCAATCAGATGTGAGGATCAGATGAAACTGTAATGATAATGAGATGAGCTTCACTCACTGTGAGCTCTCAATCTGCTAAATGCCTTGTGTGGATGTTCTCATTTTTGTTTCTTTACAGCAATCCCAACAGGTACAATTAATCTTAACACTATTGCCATCTTTTTAGGATCAGAGGGGTCAGTGATGATCACTTGGCTGGCACAGGTAACTATACATTTTGCTCTTGATTAAGAGAACTTTTATTACCTTTTTCTTTTTTTTTGCTGGTTAAATACAGATTTCAGAGTAGATATTAGCATAATTCACCCTCTATGTAATCAGCAAGCAGAATACTTAGTAAAAATCTGAAATGAATAAGCAGTTATCTTCCTGTCCGACCACCAAGTGAGTTTTGGTGTTTTAACCAGCCACCACACACACACACACACACACACACACACACACACACACGCAGTCACAGTATAAAGGAACCCCTAATAACAAAAATATTTCCCCTAGTGAGTACAGCTCTCTGGTATTCACCCAAGCATATGCTATTTCTAGGAGAAACATATGTGAACTCCAGCACAGAACTGTTTGTTGGCAACTGATTAATATTTTCTTGGCTGTGAGTTTAATGGGGAGTTGGAGTTTTTATAAATAGAAACCCAGAGATTGTCAACCTCTCGCTTATTTAATTACCAAGTTTTCTTAAGGCAATAGGAAAAAAATCTTGTGACTTAGGGTAGAATATTAGCTACTAAGTAAATAACAGGATTCTCTGTCATTATGGTATCCTGCCAAATCATGCTTTTTAAGAAATAATGAAATAATGAATTGAACAGGGGAAAAAAAATGGATACAGAGAGCGAATACTATAAAAAAAATCCTAGAGTCCTTTGATCGGGGATTCCAATGGTTACAACACATTGGTAAGATCATATCCTATGAAATGTTTAGATCCAATGTTCCTATGAATCCTTAAGCCCAAACAGAAAATTCAGCCACCTCACAGTTGAACAGGTATGACACAAACTATTTGTAAATACAAAGGATTCTGTCTCTGTCTTATCAAAGGAGGACTTGGCCTCCTGGTCTGATGGATCACTTCTGCTACCTTGGAAGATCCCCTTTTCCGCCTGGGTGTGTCTTCAGCTGCCTCTCCATCATTGTGAACCAGTCCCCCTTCCCAGTGGATTCTCTATGTGGTGACCAATGTGACTTTAGGAAAAGTGCATCCTTTCTCTGGAGTCACATGTGACCTAGGGAAGACGTACTTCTAATTACACTGGACAGCTGTGGGCATGGTCTAAACTCTTTCCATCATGGGGAATTTCATTTTACTTTTTAATTCCATTTTTGTTTTGCTTTTCTAGTAACCCAAGTGCATCCTCTTTTTTCCTGTAAAAGGGAATGTATACACAAAGAGAGTACCCAGCATCATGAGATGGAGGCAACTGTCCAGGGACCTAGTGAGAGGTAGCTTTAAAATAAAACAAGACAGTGATGTATACCTATAATTTCAGTGGCTCAGGAGGCTGAGGCAGGAGGATCTTGAGTTCAAAGCCAGCCTCAGCAACTCAGTGAGACCCTGTCTCTAAATAAAATATAAAAAAGGGTAGGAATGTAGCTTAGTGGTAAGTGCCCCTGGGCTCAATCCCCAGAACCAAAATTAAAAAGAGAGAGAGAGAGAGAGAGAGAGAGAGAGAGAGAGAGAGAGAGAGAGAGAGAGAGAGAGAGAAGAAAGAAAAGAATGGTAGCAGACTATGGAGAGGAAGGAGCAGGAGGAAGAGGAGGATTTGGTAAAGGGGGCAAGAAGAGAGGGAGAAAAGAAGCAAAAAAGAAAGAGATAATCTTAACTCAATTGTAATGCTAGATTAAATCTACACTCAAGCTAGAGGCACCCCTGAATTGTTTTATTATGTAATCCAACAATGTCCCTTTATTGTTAAGCTGCTTTGAATTGGTTTTTCTGTTACATACATCATGAATAGTCTCATAGATATCACTTTATATAAAACTGTATTGGAAAGGTTTTACAATTCCATAAATCCTTTTGTACAAATGATAATCTTCTTTTATAGTTCCTAGAGTTCTTCTGACTTTGTTCTCATATCCAATGGGCATATTAAAACATCTAAAGCACACAATGACCCAGTCTGTGTTCCAGTCTTGGCTCACTAGAGTTAGCAAACAAAACTATTAGCTTCAGAGTCAGACAGACTGGGTTTCCAATCCAGCCCTTTTTACTTAACAGGCTACAGTCTGTTTTTGTTACTTATATTGCCTCTGTCTCAGCTTCTCTTAGGAACTGTAGTAGTTTATTAGGGCACACCATAATGAATTTGTCTGGGTACAAACTTAGTAGTGTACCCAGCATAAATTTATTATCTTCCATTTCTGTTGCGCAGAAGTCTGACATGGACCAGGTGTGGTGATGCACGTCTGTAATCCCAATTACTCAGGAGGCTGAAGCAAGAGGATCATAAGTTTGAGGCCAGCCTCAGCAATATAGTGAGGTCCTAACCAACCTGGCAAGACCGTCACAAAATAAAAAGTGCTAGGGATGCGACACAATGGTTAAGCACCCCTGGTTTCAATCCCCAGTACCAAAAGAGAAAAAAAAAAAAAGTCTAACATGGGTTCACTGCCCTAAAGTTGGCAGGGCTGCCTGCTGTCCTTCTATAGGTTCCAAGCAGGATTCTTTTCCATCTTCTAAAGACCTTCCTCATCCCCTACCCTCCTGCCCACTTCTTCCAGCTTCAAAATCAGCAAGAGTAGGTCAAGTCCTGCCATCACTTCCCTCTAACCTCACCCCCTACCTTCTATTTTTAAAGACCTTTGTGTTATATCAGAATAAGCCAGATAATCCAGGAAAATCTCTCTATCATCAGGTCAGCAGATTAGCAAATTGAACTGTAAGGCAACAAATTTACAGGTTCCAAGCATGAGGGCCATTCTATGCCCACCACTGCCAGACACATTGGCCCTGTAGGCTTGCTGTTATAGAGTAAATGGAACAGACTGTGGAGGGTGCCTTGCACATTCCATGATGCTGGCATTCATGATGAAAGAAGGAAGAAATGAAAACCAATCATTTTATCTTCCTAACACAGCCTGTGCATCAGGGTCCTGGGTTTCAGTGAGACGTATAAAAGATTTAGCACTGCTGCTCCGTTCTTCCTATGTTTCCCTGTCAATCCCATTCCCAAATGAAAACCCTCATTGCATTTCTTCCCCTGCTCCCTTCCCTATGGCTAGATTTCTTGCTGTGGACTGTGTCTGGGTCTAATCACACTCTTGGCATCCAGAATCCAGCTCTTTCTTGAACCTTAATAAGTAAGCTTTAATCAATCACCCGTACTCTGATAAATTATTAAACCAGCAGGTTTAGCATAATGGTTGCTAACATCCAAACTATATAAACTATTGGATTCCTTAAAAAAAATTTCTGAGCCAAACTATCTTCAATTTATCTATTTGAATTCCACCTCTATGATGTTTGTCACTGTGTTAACATTCTACTTCTGATATCACTAAGAATGCTAAAAAGGTGTTTCAATTTAAGATAAAACTAATGTATGAAATATGATATGTCAAGGGCTTGTAATGTTTTGAACAACCAATAAAAAACATGTTACAAAAAAAAACTTTATATGACTACTTAAGTAAGCAAACAACAAAAAAAGACACTATATAACTTGCAACTTAATAGAAAGTATCACATAAGGGTACAAAAATGAAAACATCATCAAAGCCAGGTGGTTACTGTTGCTTGCCAAGGTCCTGAGCAGAGAGAGGGATATGATGGTGGTATACAAAACCCACAAACTCAAATAGCCTTCAATCTGGAATACATAAACAAATTGTGGTAGGTTCATACACTGTAATATTAGACCAACCTACAAATCATAAAAATATATGCAGCCATCTAAACCTCACAACATGGAAGAATCTCACAAATAAGCTGGCTCAGAAAAGAGACACAAAAGACAACAGGACATCAGCCTTCACTGCACTTACATAAAGTTCAAAACCGAGAAAAGCTAATCAGTGGTGGAAGTCAGGGTAGCACTCACCCTACAGGAGATAATGCCAGACAGGGACACAAAGGGGACTTCTGGGGGCTGGCGAGGCTTTGTGCATTAACCCTTGTCTTATTATGATAATGCACCAAGCTGTCCACTTGTGATCTGTGAACTTTTCTGCATGCATATTAGATTTCAAAGAAATGTTTGCTTTAAAAACATCCTCTCTGCAAACACATACTCTAGCAACCAACTGAGCTGCTCTCCTAAGTGGAATGTAAAAGATTCACCAGGACATTCTACAAATACTGCCTGGAGCGGGGAGATGATGAAGAGTGTACAGTGCAGATCAAGGGAACATATCCCTTTTCTCATGACATTCCCCCAGGTGGGGTTGATGACTCTCCTTCATACTTTCAGAGGACCATGTGGATTCCTTGGATTACAGCTTCTGTCTCTCTCTGTTCAACCTGATCATTTCCTAGGCTGCTTCTATCTTCAAGGAACTGGGAGTTCCATGAGGGCCATAACAGAGTTTTTAACTATAGGACTTCTGTACCCAATATTACCTGCAAAATAGGGAGTGCTCTGTAATATTTAGATAATGAATGGGTGAGTATACGACTTTGCCCTAGGACATGAACTGCACTGACTTGGCAGAAGACAGAGTAAGGGAGTACATCTCATCAATGGGAGCAAATGCACATCAGTCCTGAAACTAGCACATTTCCAAGCTTGAGGAGAAAGGAGGTCTGGGGTGCTGATGATCAGCGTGAACTCCTCTGAAAAACAGCTGCTATCACTTTGCCTTTAAGGATCCCTGACTGGAACTGCACAGGGTATGCCTTGTTTTATTATTTAAAAGGGCCCAAGGTGGTGATGAGTTAGAATGTCAATAACAAAAGCAAATGTGAGCTATGTGTACCTATTAAAGATAAGTTATAGCTGAGAACAGTAATGCACACCTGTAATATAGCAGTTTAGGAGGCTGAGGCAGGAGAATCATGAGTTCAAGGCCAGCCTCATCAACTTAGTGAGGCCCTAAGCAACTCAGTAAGACCCTGTCTCAAAATAAAATATAAAAAATGGCTAGAGATGTGGCTCATTGGTTAAGTGCCCCTGGTTCAATCCATGGTACTCAAAATTAAAAATAAAAAAAGTTATTTCAGGTGCATTCGTAATAAGTGCAGATGGAAAGGTGGAGCTATCCCTTTTTTTATCCTTGCTAAGAATGACTCAGATAAATAAGGATGTCTGGATTCCTCAGACAAGGCTCTAAATACCTTATGGCCATCAGTTTACAACATTTTTTTTGCACTAGAAGAATAAACTTTGTGTATTCTTTGTGCATATGAATGTGCCATATTTAGTCTGATCTGAAGGGTACAAACTCCCCACTCCTTAGCAAGGCACCTGGTATCAGGCAGACATTCAATAAATGAAGGACTCTTCCAGTCACAACTCCTGTCTGCTTTCCATTGAGGGAGAAAAGGAGGAAGGAAGGGAAGAAGAAAGGGAGAGAGGTAAGATAGGAAGCAAAGAGGAAAGAAGGGAGAGAGGGAGGGAGGGAGGAAATGGAGGACATATAAAACAGACAGAGTGAGCATCAGAAAGCCACAGATTCAAACAAAATATTTTGGAAGTTTTGCAAAAGGGAAAATTAAAAATTAAACCAACAAAGTGAACTCTAAGTGTGTTCAATAATAAGAGATGCTGTTATTAAATTAAAGCTAATGAAAATCACACAGATCGAAGAGAGAAAGACAAATGATGATGGGCTTAATCACTTTATTGTCCTGCAGTATGGAAATTTTTGCCCAAATGTTCAGATATCTGAAATGGTCTGGGCTACAGCAAGAATCGAAGAAGGGAGCAGACTGTGGAGAAAAGCACCAGACTGGAAAGTCATTAACAGTGAAGGTAGTTTATTCAACATCCTGGTCTTTGCATTTGAGAGAATGTAAAATTGGGAACAAGGTTATCCATGCCACAAAACAAACAAGAACAGCTCTGTGTCTATGTTTCATCAGAGGGATGATATAAAAACTGTGGTCCAGGCTATCAAAAATGATATCATCTATACTAGCTCATAGTCCTTGAAGATTATTTTATTATTATTATTTATTTTGGGACATTGAGGATTTAACCTAGGGATGCTTTACACTGAGTTACACCCCCAACCCTTTTTATTTTTTATTTTGTGACAGGGTGTCTTTAAGTTACTTGGGGCCTGCTAAGTTGCAAGTTTGGCCTTGATCTTGCAATCCTCCTGCCTTGACCTCCTGAGTTGCATTACAGGTGTGTACCACCACACATGGCAAAGTTCATGTTCTCTACTCATTGTGGATAGCCTGCTGCTGACCTGAGAAAGGGACTTTCCTTCTATATCAATTCTTCAATCTGGTTGTGTATGTTTCACAACTCAAATGATTAAATAAATGTTCTAGATGGTAAATGCTTAGGTTCCAATGGTAGATTATATTACTCTTTGCCCAAAATTTCCTCTGCATTGTGTTTCTCCCTGAGGGTGAATTATTATATCCCCACTCTACTGAACTCAAGATGTTTCACTGTGGTTAATAAAAAAAAAAAAAAAAAAAAGAGCAGAAGTGACATATGTCTTTTCTAGGCAGAAGCATTAGAATGAGGCTGTGGGTGCCATGTTTCTTTTTATGCTGACAACAATCAGAATGTTCTTGACTGAGGAGGCACCATCAACTCTGGGACTAGAGGAAATATCACATGCATCCCTGGCCCAACTGAACCACAAAGAACATGCAGTGTCTTTGAGTTTTGTTTGTTTATCAGCAGTACTGGGGTTTGAAGTCAAGGCCTTCATGCAGGCTAGGCAAGTCCTCTACCATTCAGCCTTTGTTTTCCTCAGCCAGTACTTGGGAGAATGACTTAGTCTGTCCAGAGCAATATGAAATCCAAATCAGTAAAACAAACATAAGGACTAAACAATTCATTTTCCCAACAAATGGGTATTAAACTCATTCTGTGTTCTGTCTCATGCTACTTCTAGGGATAAAATGATGAATAAGGCAAGGACTTTTCTTACAAGGACACACAGACAAAAGTTCTAAAAAGTCACATATAAAGAATTAAAGTGGGCTTGAGAATTCTGGAGGAAGGCCATACCGAGACTTACACCTTGAGTAGGACCTTGTTATCTAGGCATATTTAGGGAGGACAGTCACATAAGCAGAGACAGGACTAAAGTGAAGAAACTTTAGAGGGGGATAACAGGCAGGACATTTAGAAACAGCCAGGGAATGAATCAGGAGAAAGAAAATGCTGAATAACAGAGAATAAAGATCCGTTGGAGATGGGAAACTTAAGAGGTTATTGATCATAATGAAATCAGGATTTTTTTTTAGGTGCTTGTAAAGAAATAAAAGAGGGATAATTGTATTTATATAACAACCATGGAACTGGAGCCAAGTCCATTTTTTGTTTTGATATTTTTTTCATAATTTCTGAGGTGACCAATTTGAATTCATAATTTCACTTCATTAAAATTCTGTGTTGAAGCCAAAAATTTTCAATCTCATCTCTCATAACCATTATCAACTTATGTTATGTGACAGGCCTTTGTCAGAGAACTCTGCCTACTAACACAGTGTGTGTTCAGTGACATTGGAAATAAAATGGTCACATAGAAATTTAAAAGGATGCCAACTAAAGCCATGATCTAGACAACTATAGATCTTTTTTTTCAATGTAATCTTCTTAAAACTTGATTCCTTCTTTGCCTCCTTGAGCATAAAGTTCTGTGTTGAAAAATTGATTGGTTGCTTTGTGTATAAGGCAAATATAAGTTAAGATTGAGATCAGAGCAACAACTGAGATACAGCATGCTTCTTTTTAAAATCTTGGCTGGAGGAGACAATGCAAAGTGCCCTTTTCATTTTCCTTTTTCTGGCACAATGGAACATTCTTCAGCTTCTCATGCAATTAGGTCAAGGTCATTCCCTGGGAAAAGGCCAGTGAGAGAGACCTACTGTCCTTCTCAGTTTCCTTTTGTCCAATTTCAAATCTACAAAGGAGTCTATTCTTTTAACTAGCAATTCCCTAGACCTATTATCCAAGAGGTTTAGGTCTTCAAACAACTTTTGAAGAGGGATGGATTAGCAAAGGATACAAGGAAATTGGGAGCCATTAGTACTTTGGAGAGAACCAGATTTAAAAAGGCATCTCCAGCAAATCATAAGGAAATTCATTTTGAGGAGCAATAATCAGATCCCAACCGAAAGAACACACATATCTGAATCTGAAATGAATAAGCACATGGTCTGATTCAAAACACAACTTTACACTCATGTAATAAAAGAGATGTGGACACATTTCTAGATCCTAGTGTCATCTCTTAATGAAAAAAAAAATATTGAAGATTCTTGAAACCCAGAATTATACCAAGTATTTACTGAATTCTAAGAGTACTAATATTCCTCCTATTGTCTTCATAATTGCCCAAGCTGATAAGATGAATTATTGGCATTCACCTACCTAATTTGAAAATGCAAAATCTCAAATGTTCTAAAATCCAGACCTTTTTGAGAACCAACAGGAGGCCAGAAGGGATGGCCTGATCTCATGTGATGTATCACAGTCAAAACACAAGGGCACCAAAAGTGTTGTATAAAACTACCTTCAATCCTCTCTACTTCACTTGAAGTAATTCTATACTTCCTTATGGATAGTAGAATGAAACAGACATTATTACCTTATGTACATATATGACTGCATGAGCAATGTGATTCTGCAACATGTACAATCAGAAAAATGAGAAATTATACCCCATTTACGTATGGTATATCCAAGTGCATAGACACATACTACTGTCATGTATAACAAATTAAAAATTATATTTTAAAAAAACTACCTTTAGGGTTTATGTGTATAAGTTGTATTAGAAACATAAATGGATTTTCTCTCTAGATGTGGGTCTCATCCCCAAGGTATCTCATTGTAGATATACAAATATCCTGCCATCTGAAAAAAGTCAGAGCCTGAAATACTTGTGTTGCCAAGAATTTTGGATAAACAATCCTCAAATTGTGTTAAGATTCATACAACTGGGAAGGCTCAGTCATTGACTTCCAAGCTAGGTTATCTGACTCAAGTCCATACTCTATATTCTATACCACCACCCTGTATGTGAAGGTCAGCTGACCTTGAGATATATCTTATTTTAAAAGGTAAGTCATTAGCTCTCAAGATATTTCTTCAGCACAGAATAAGTAAGCTTGCAAGATATGCTTTAATAGTTAGGCCCCAGGTACATTCCCTGAATATTTAGATATTTCTTAATTTTACACACACACACACACACACACACACACACACACACAAACAAACAACAAAGTCACTCAGAGACAATAAAATCTATTGGCAAATATTTTGATATTCAGAAACCAAAAATAGAAGAAAAAGCAACAAAAAAAGTTAACTTCAGATAGGTATGCAATGGGGAAAAAACACAAACAGAAAAAGAGAACTTCTGAGTGTCTTGTGAATATACTATTCCCAAGATCCCTAATTAGGATCAAAGAGGACAACATAGGGACCATGAATTAGTTGCATATCAGGAATCTTCAAGAAGTAATAACTTAGATTTAAATAATTCTCAAAAATGCTAGATGGTTTATGCAACTTTCTTTTCTGAGCTCATTTTCTCTAGCAAGTTTCACAATGTCACTCAAATTCGTAGTAAACAGAGTCCCCATTCTTATGGAAAGATGAAGGAAAGAGATGATTCCCTGTATTTGGAATTATTTGTCCCTTCTGATGTTCCAACCACAGCTAAGACCCAGCTAAACAAGGAGATGTAGACTTTAAATAAGAGTTGAATCCAGCCTGGCCAGCAAAGCTGACCTGGAAATCCTTCATTAACACCAGAATTATAGTGGCATGTACCATGTCTGTTTGCCACCTGGAGTATAAAAGTTCTTGTGAGAACTTTTTTTTTCTTTCCACAAAAACTTTTTTTAAGGGGATGGTTCATGTCAGCATCCCCATTAGAATTTTACTATGATATGAAGCATAAAATGAAGAACAAAAATTATGGCTCAATTATTTCCTTTTCTAGATTGAAATATATAAATTCTCAAGCAGCAATTTCAATGAATCTCAGAGGCTTTCATAAACATTTAGGCTGTTAATAAACTTTTAAATTTTTATTCACTCTCTAAGAAAAATAATTCAGGTTTTAAAAGGTCATAATTAAAAGGCTTCACCTCTTCATCAATTTTCTATTTAAACATTGAAAAAAAATTGTACTAACATCATTGTTAATGCCTATCCAAGAACAAGCAAGGTATCTTGGAAACTTGTAATGGGCAATCTATGAAGGGATATAACAAATATTAAAAATACACATTATTTCCCTTCAGTTACAAAGGGTTATCATAATTATCTTCAGGTGTCATTGAGAAAAATTTGTAGTTAGTGAAAAGTGGGTTTCTGTGACAAATGTGAGAAACCTGAATGACATGACGGTTAAAAAAAAAAAAAAAAAAAAAAAAAGGATCTCTAAGGACATGAGTGGCCAGAATCAACGTGTCTACACTTGACACTGAGCAAGACAGGTGGTTCTTCAGCTCCTGATTTACTAGGATTCCTACAAGTCATAATCAGTTGAAAAATGTGTTTCAATCTATTTTTAAGTGAATACATTTGGACATTGATGTGTGCTTTAATATCATTTAGTAAATCAGAATAAATGCAGAGTTATTTCTGTAGTAATACTATTCTTATTAAAAACGTAAGTTTGAGTGGGAGAGAAAGGTTACATTATAATCTCATAGGAGTATACCCCTTTACATATGTAAATGTCGAAAATAGTGGCTGGGGTGGTGGCTCACTGTCAGAGCACCTGCCTAGCACTTGTGAAGCACTGGGTTCATTTCTCAGCACCACATATAAATAAATAAAATAAACGTACATTGACAACTAAAAAATGTTTTGAAAAAAGAAAAAAAATAGTATGTATCACATTAGGCAAAATGCTTAAGGATTATTGTCAGAAGGTACCAAGTGACAAAAGACTTGACATCTGAAAGACATAAATCTTTCTCATTACTGCCTCTGGATGGATCCATGTTCAGTCTTGGTCTTAGCAACACCCTTTATGAAACTAGATATGTAGCTGGACACAGTGGCCCACACCTATAATCTCAGTGGCTTAGAAAGCTGAAGCAGGAGGATCACGAGTTTAAGCAAGCCTCAGCAAAAGGGAGGCACTAAGCAACGCAATGAGACCCTGTCTCTAAATACAATACAAAATAGGGCTGGGGATGTGGCTCAGTGGTCGAGTGCCCCTGACTTCAAACCCTGGTATCTCAAAAAAATAAACAACTAGGGCTGGGGATGTGGCTCAAGCGGTAGCGCGCTTGCCTGGCATGCCTGCGCCCCGGGTTTGATCCTCGGCACCACATACAAACAAAGATGTTGTGTCCACCGAAAACTAAAAAATAAATATTAAAAAAAAATTCTCTCTCTCTCTCTCTCTCTCTCTCTCTCTCTCTCTCTCTCTCACTCTCTCTTAAAAAAAATAAATAAACAACTATACATGAGACATGTAGACAATGATTGGCAAACTGTGCTCAGAGAGCCAAACCCAGACCACTGCTTATTTTTGAAAATAAAGTTCTATTACAACAAAGTTACACTCTCTCATTCATTTACATTCACTCATTAGTATGGTTGCTGTGCAGCTGTAGTGGCAGTGATGAGTAGTTGCAACAGAAGTCTAATTGGACCAAAAAACCTAAAGTATTTCCTGTATGACCCTTCATTAAGAGAAAATTTGCTGAACTGAATCTGTTCTGCCATTGGCCTTTATATAGCATTCTCCTCCTTTGTGAAATGTGAATACAACTACATAATAGAAAAGTGGACACTGTAGAGCTTACATGAAAAAAAATATATATGCAAAAGATTTAACATAACATAGGCATAGAGTAAATGTTCATTAAATAGTAGTTGTGTTAGTTCTGCTGTTATTAAAAACAGCTTCAGGATCATGACATGGAGTCAGCACAATGACCTATCATTCACATCTTCCTCTGTGTTCATGATGCTTATTGTGAAAAGGGAAGGAAGAGAATTTTTCAGAGAAGAACATCAGTTATTCTTTGACCTCTGGGTAAGATACTGCATGTGTCCACAAAACCCTTTCTAAGTCTTCCATGTAGGCATAACCAAGGAAATTTCTGGTCATCTTTAAAGATAAAACACAATATGAATTTGGTGCCACAGTGACACCTACATTTGAGGAAGACATACGTCAGTAGATCTAGAAAGAGCCTCAGACTTCTTGAGGGCCCACAGCAAAGCTTCCAGGAAAAAAACATGTAACTGAACATATTCACCAAAATCAATAATCCCCAGATCACATTAATGCAACATTACAGGGGATAATATAAAACCTCTGTCCAAGGTGCTAAAAGTTATTATGCCCAAAGCGGTTATAATTTGGTCCCAGGCATGAAACTTCTATTTTATTTTATGGTGTTCTGTACAAGCAGTATGGAAACTACTGCTGAGATTTCTAATTCCCCACGAGCTTCCAATTCCCTGAGTTCTGAATATATAAATCACATCAAACTACCATTCTTCTCCCCAAAAGGGGTGAATATGCAACAAAACAGCGACTTTCACTCCTCATGACTTGGAGACATGTTTGGCTTCTTTCCTTTTTTGTTCTAGTTCATTATGCACTGAGACTTTAAAAATACAATAAATGTGAATTACTAGTAAAAGTGAAATGAAAAAGAAAAGACATACAAAATAAACACAAGTTCAGGATTTGGGTTTTAATTAAGTTCCTGAAACATAAAAATGACTGTCAAACTGCTCTAAAGTTTTCTGCATCCTGTCTCCCTGTTCTCATTGCAAACCAACGCCCTGCATTTGTCCTTGTTCTGCACAGAGAGTGGGCAGACCTGGCACTTCCTGGACTGTGATGATAACTTGAGATTTTCAAAATACACACACAATACCCTTGCCAGACCAGCCAAGAGGCCACCTCTGAAGCAGGGTGTGGATCAAGGGTAGGGAGTGCCAAGAAAGGACAAAGGGATCCTTTTGGATTTATTTTCATTTATTATATGTGCTTTAGATTTTTGCAATACACATAACTACAGTTAACTATTTACCTGCATCAGAGATTTTCAAAGTACAAATTAAAGACCAAGTACAGTATTGAAATGAAGAAGTAAGGACCAAAGCAACAGGCATAAGGAGTTTTTCAAGTTATCAAAGAACACGAACTACCTGAGTGTGTGTTTTCATTTTTACTTGAGGGCACAGGGAGCAGACTAACTGTGAGGCTAAGTGCACCACAGTGAAGGAGGCACAGCCCCTGACCTCCTTAGACTCACAGTCTGGTCCAGTGGGAGCTACCTCATAAACTCATTGCATTTCTACAGAATCAAAAAGTGATAGTGCAGAGGACCAAGGTAACCAATTTTCCCCAAGGGAAAAGGCATACATAACCTGTCATCTTTCCCAGAATGTTACCCCTTTCCTAGGGGCAGTGCAAGGTGACAAGAGTTAAAAGTCCTGTCATGTCAACTGATACTGATTTTCCTGTTTGTGTCTAAAGTTTATAACATCAAAGCAGCATGCTCATCCCCAACCCCATCTACATTATCCTATCAATGTCTAGTAATCATATGACTGAAAACATAAGGGAATGGGGGACTTGTAGGGTGAGTTCTATGGAAACCCATGGGGAGCACCATTCAAAGCCCAGGCTCCTGGTTAAACTTTGGACAAGAGGGAGCAGAAAAGTTATCCGTGAGAATTGAAACCTGGATCTATAGGTCCCCAATAACAGAGTCAAGTAGCACCTTACAAATTCCCCATTGCAATAGCTTCTGTGACATTCTAACAAAAGTGGCAATTCTTTTTTATTCAATTAGCATTTTTGCCAGATCCAGAGTCTGCCCATGGGAGTAGCAAGAGTAAGAAAGTGTTAAAACTAGGGTTCAGTAAGGTCAGTTCAGGGTTTCCAATTCTGCCAAGGGAAGACAATCTCCTGTGCTCATTCACTTGGAATCAAGGGAAGATTCTAGAGGGTTGTCCAAGACAAGGAGCTCTTGTGTGTGCAATTCCAAGCAGAAAATCAGAGCAACGTTTGTTTCCATTGGGATGGATGACTGTCCCATCTGACTTCACTGAATTCATAAGTATAATCACACTGTCATTCAAAGAAATGGTTGAACTTTCCCCCACAACTCCAAGGAATTACTCATCTCCCTGAATAAAGCATGTGAATAGGTCATTTCTGCAGAGGCAAGTACTGCTCATGTAATTTGGAACTGGAGGAAATCAGGAATTCACTTCCCACTGAATACAGACAGGACACAGAGCTGCTCAGTTACCTCTCAAGCATCAGTTCTTGCTCCTATTCTGATGCACACAAAGGCCCTCCTGTGGGAGAGGGGATTTGGAGGTTCTTAATTATTCATAAAACAATTCACAGAAGCACTTTTATATTGTAGCCTAGTAAAATGACACATTCAAAGTCCAGGGATTTGCTTCCACCACTTCCATTCTCTTTTTATACACCATTTCCAGGAAGGCCTTCCTAATGTCTATCTAGCCTTATGAGCACCCATCTCTACCTCAGAGATCAATAGTTTCACAGTTTGTACAGATATTCCATAAAATATTAGAATACAGTAGGATATAATGGTTAAGACTGTGGTCTCCCAGAATCAGGCCGCTGCCTTTGAATCTGTCTCTGCCCTTTATTCTGAGAGTATACCTAGGCAGGCCATTTCTGTTTTAGTTTATCTGTACGGTGAGTGAAGTTATAATGTATTTATGTTATATATATGTAGGCATATTATAAGCAAAGCATATATAATATGGTATCTACACATCTATGAATATCTTATTACATAAATATTTGTTATATACACACATAAATGTATATGTAATAAGTAAACTATATTATTAATATATAACATAATAAATAAACTGTTTAATAAAATATGCAGTATTATATCTGTTATATTTAAAGGAATATATATTTGCAGTCTATATGTGTGTGCATGTGCATACATGGCTGGGAATACCATATTACTTATTTTCAATTTTTACCTTGCAGCCAGCATTCCATGTGGCCCACTCTGCCTTCTTGATTTTGTCTGTCATCCCTTCCTTACATATACACAGCCTAAATTCCAACCTTGCTCCCTAATTAATGTTAACCCAGTTCTCCTCCATTTCCACCTCCATATCTTTGCTCTTGCTGCTTAGGCCACTGAAATCCACATTCCCTAATCTGGAAGCCTCGGAAAACACATCCATCCTTCTTAGGCTATCTGAAGCATTACTTCTTGTCCAGGATGGTTTTCCAGCTCCCCTCAGTAAAGCCAGTATCTTTCTCCTGACTTATAGAGCATCCACGGAAGAATGGGCGAACACATGACCTGATTCCCTGTGGCAGCTTCATATGCACACTGTATGGAGGTCAGATCAGATGAAGAGATAGGAGCAGCAGGACCTGTTGGCCACATTTACAGTGGGCACTGGAAGATAGTATCCACGTTGTCACCTCTGCCCTTTCCCTCCTTTGTGACATCATCAAGTCGCCTGACTTCTTCCACTGCTGCTTTATTTTCATCTTTGACTTTTCTCCTCTTTCTTTATGCTCCATGAAGAAACAGGCTCCATTTTACTCAAATCTGGATCCTTTGCTGTAACACTGTGTCTCGCATACCATATGCGCTCACATTTTGTTGAATTAGTTGAGGTTACCCAATCTCATATTATCTTTATTTAAATAAACTTATTTAAATAAACTTTTTCTTTTGCCTTGAGAATGGTTCGTGTCTGCAACAGGAAGCCCTTCCTCAGGAGAACATGGTGTTAGCCCATCTGCAATCCTGCTCTGCTTGGACAGGTGCCATCAAATACTGAAGGGTCAATTGATTCTTTTTTTTTTTTTTTAATTAATTTTTATTGTAGGTTGTTCAAAACATTACATAGTTCTTGATATATCATATTTCACACTTTGATTCAAGTGGGATATGAGCTCCCATTTTTACCCCATATACAGATTGCAGAATCACATCAGTTGCACAACCATTGATTTACATATTGCCATTCTGGTGTCTGTTGTATTCTGCTGCCTTTCCTATCCTCTACTATACCTCCTCCCCCCTCCCCTCCCCTCTTCTCTCTCTACCCCCTCTACTGTAATTCATTTCTCCCCCTTATATTTTTCCTCCTTTCCCCTCACTTCCTCTTGTATGTAATTTTGTATACCCCTGAGGGTCTCCTTCCATTTCCATGCAATTTCCCTTCTCTCTCCCTTTCCCTCCCACCTCTCATCCCTGTTTAATGTTAATCTTCTTCTCATGCTCTTCGTCCCTACTCTGTTCTTAGTTACTCTCCTTATATCAAAGAAGACATTTGGCATTTGTTTTTAAGGGATTGGCTAGCTTCACTTAGCATAATCTGCTCTAATGCCATCCATTTCCCTCCAAATTCTATGATTTTGTCATTTCTTAATGCAGAGTAATACTCCATTGTGTATAAATGCCACATTTTTTTTATCCATTCATCTATTGAAGGGCATCTAGGTTGGTTCCACAGTCTTGCTATTGTGAATTGTGCTGCTATGAACATGGATGTAGCAGTGTCCCTATAGTGTGCTCTTTTTAGGTCTTTAGGGAGTAGGGGAATAGCTGGATCAAATGGTGGTTCCATTCCGAGCTTTCCAAGAAATCTCCATACTGCTTTCCAAATTGGCTGCACCAATTTGCAGTCCCACCAGCAATGTACAAGAGTACCCTTTTCCCCACATCCTCGCCAGCACTTGTTGTTGTTTGACTTCCTAATGGCTGCCAATCTGACTGGAGTGAGATGGTATCTTAGGGTGGTTTTGATTTGCATTTCTCTGACTGCTAGAGATGGTGAGCATTTTTTCATATACTTGTTGATTGATTGTATGTCCTCCTCTGAGAAATTTCTGTTCAGGTCCTTGGCCCATTTGTTGATTGGGTTATTTGTTATCTCATTGTCTAATTTTTTTAGTTCTTTGTATATTCTGGATATTAGGGCTCTGTCTGAAGTGTGAGGAGTAAAGATTTGTTCCCGGGATGTAGGCTCCCTATTTACCTCTCTTATTGTTTCTTTTGCTGAGAAAAAACTTTTTAGTTTGAGTAAGTCCCTGTCAATTGATTCTTATAGCTTCCTAAAACTTTCATTCATTCTGTTGCACACTGGCCTGTTTATACATTAACTGGATTTTCTACTTTTTAAAAAACACCTTTTTTTTTTTTTTTTTTTCAGTACTAGAGATTTAACTCAGGGTCACGCATATGCCAGGCAAGTGCCCTACTTCTGAGCTACATCCCACCCCTTTATTTGTTATAGTTTTATTTCTCTGGCATGCGGGTCTTTGTATGGAAGGTATGTCTCTCCCAGTACTAGCCAGTCCCTAGAGATCACTTAATCAGAGTACACTCTGTACTTGCCAAGTAACCAATCCAGAACCCACACTCCAAACCACCTCCTTCATTTGGCTCTAGTAGAGACAATCTTTCTCTGGCCTAATCCTTCTGGGGTCAGGTATCAGGCAAGGAGAGGCAGCTCCTGCTCCTTAGCATACCCAGAGTTATTCAAACTAGGCAATCCTAAACTTGTTTTCACCCTGGTTTGCCTTGCCTTTCCCCTGAGAACCACAATAAAGGCTCCTGACATGCCTCCTGACCAACCCTGTGCTTCCCCAGGTGGCTCTGCCTAGAGGCCTGCCATGGCCACCCCCTTTGCAAACTGTCTTTCTTGTTGTCCTTCCCATGCCTGGAAAATCACCAAACCTGCATTTTAAAACAATCTCCCCTTCTGTATTAATCATTCTCCTTTATTCACCCTGTCTTCCATTTCATACTTCAGAACTTGGGAGAGAATAATTACGTGTCTTGAATGAATGATTTGTAAACCCTTTCTCACATTCCTTTGGAGGAAAGCATATGCATTTTCCACTCTAAATCACCTTAAAGGACTCTCTCAACAGGAGCCCTGCTCTGGTTTATTACCTCCTAGGATCCTGCCATTAGAGATAATCACATTTTGTAGATACCATCTCCAAAGAACAATTGCTGTAAGAGTCTCTATTGAAGTATTTTTCACTTATAACAAGATCTTATGATAGTTAAAAATAAATACAACACAGAAAACTAATTCTCTGAATAGCTAATGCTGTGAACTGTCATGCAGATCAACACATAAGAGCATGCTTTGGAAAATCTTCCAGCAGATGTAAAATTGCATGATTCTCTCTCTCTTTTTTTTCTCATTTTTCTACTTTTCAGGACAAAAAATAAAATAAAATAAAGTGTGCTCTCCCACTAATTAGTGGGTTTGTATATTTTTAAAATTAACTTGTATTGCTAATCATAGTAATTTTTCAGTCAGTAAGAAATTATAACAAAAAAATGAAAAAACAGTGTTTCTGTTCAACCACGCTTCACCCTTCTCAACTACCCAGGTAAGCAGGGTTAGCTTTTCCTAGTATTTACCACCACAAAGCACAATAACACATTTGTATTGCTATCTTTGAATTTATTAATTTTAAAATTATCTGTTGGCTTTATATTAAGGCGGGTAAGGTTTCGCCTGCCTTAGATGTGTACTCTTCATTCTCTTTGAAAAGTATACTCATCAATGCAGCATGTCATTGGAGTTTGGCTATTATCTGTCAATACTGTTCATTTCTAAACAAAGGTATGCACTATTTCTAACACTTCCTCTCATGCAATATTCTAATTCCTAGAGTTCAAAAGCACATATTAAAAAACATTTTTTTAAAAAATTAGTAGATGGACAAAACATCTTTATTTTATTTATTTATGTGGTGCTGAGGACTGAACCCAGGGCCCCACACATGGGCAGCAAGTGTTCTATCACTGAGCCACAATCCCAGCCCAAAAAACATTTTTATATTTTTCTGTATAGCTCTCTTTCATATTCCACCAATATGCAAAACCTCTTCACAAGATTTTTCATGATGACAAACATTATTTTCATTTTTTTTTCCTTAAAGAACTCTTCCTCCAGAAGGCTTCTGACCTTCTGTTCCAAATAGTCCTGGTTTTTCTCTGGACCCATTACACCACTTCTCTCCAGGTCTTCTCATCATTGTAGACTATTACTAATTCTGGAATTACAAGTTTGCCTCTGTCTTCTTCTTTCATTTAGGTAGAACACAGTCTTCCAAGAATGGAACAGGAAGTTAAAAAAAATTTTTTTTTGTTCATCTTAAAACATCCTTATTAAATATACTAACCAAAGTCAGAATTTAATGTTCTCCCTCACTACATACCTTTGTTTAGTGAAAACATTTCTCTGTGTCTTTTTCAGAGTTGGCTGACTATAATTGTGATGCCTAGTCTTATATATAACCTACTACATAGTCCTTTATCTCCCTGTTTAAAAACAAAAACAGGATCTCCTTAATCTTGTATTCCAAGGTTACTTTCTTGTATTATTTTTTTTTGAAATTTCACCATTACCTTTTCTTCATTCTTTTTTTTCTGAAACACTATTAAATGTTCCTTGAATAACCCCATATCTGTCCTATCTTTTCTCTTACAGTTCCTAATCTATGTTTTTGAAATCATTTTCCAAATATGTTTCAATTATTTTAAACATCAGTTATTAAAATTATCATTACCAAAGAGGTATTTTCTTCTTATTTCATAGATACAATATCTTTTTCTACTTTCTCTAAGGTTATCAATTGAGAAGTGTAATTTTCTTGGACACTGTTATTCCTCCAGGTTCACATTTTTCCTGTTCCTCTGTGAGAATTGGTTTCCCTTTTTTGTCAAAGGCCTACCACAAATATGTGATGGAATGTGCTCCCTACCTGATTTTACTCAGAAGGTACTAGAGCTTCTTGGATGCCCATTAAATGATGGCTGGTTTGTGGATGTTTCGCTGTGGGGTGACCAGCAAGTCAACTGCTTCTCCTGGAGAGAAAGCTGAATTTCTGTGCTTGAGGCTGTATCTCCAAGGCATATGCAGCTGATCATGGTAACTAAGAAAGAAGTAAGTGCTCAGGAGTTTTAGGCCTCTGAATCTGTGATTTGGTTACTCTTTTATCAGACTGCTACCTCAGCCATGTCTTCCCCTTTACCTGGTATCTCTGAGCTTCTCTGAGAAAAGAGAAGGACGCAGATTTAGCCTCAAGGAGTAAAGCTGTAATTTTAAAATTGAACTTTTCCTTATATTGATTTTCCTTATATAAGTCTTGCTTCTGAGTCCTCCGTCTTCTGCTCTCTCTCTTGACTTTCCCTCTCAGCAGGGATCTATCCTCACTCCATCTTCCAACACAGGTCAACAGTTCCCATCAGCTGTTGTCTCTTCTCCCTTTCTCATTGATCAAGTAGATCTATCTTTATTTAATGTCCTGGTGTTATTAAAGTGTCAGCACTAACCAGAGGAAATAAATGCCTATGTTCTTATACCATGCTTAATCCAAAGACTGTCTTCTACTATTTAATGGTTATATTGTTAAAGAAATAAACTATGATTACATTCACACATGGGAAATCAATGAGGTAAATGGAGATATAGTCATTCCACCACATAGAGCAAGGAGGTCCCAAAGCAAGATAAGGGCCATTATATAATACCATTAGGTAATTTGTTTACACTAGAGGTTGATTAACAGACTTTTGGGTTCAGAACATCTGGATAGCTTCTAAGGATTAGCATACTTAACAAATTCTTCTGTAGTTTTTATATTCAATCACTCATGTGAACAGGTTATATTTTCATTTAAAACAACAGAAAATTTCCCACTAATTAGTCCTGAAATCTACCAAGTACGAATGCTTCTCACCAAATTCATTTTTTTTTACAGTGAAAACTATTCTTTAAAAAGGTGAGGAAAGAAATATTTATCAAGGCTTCTGCCATGTAACTTTTTCAATGTTCCCCAAAACACTGTGGCTATATGAGTGAGTTCTCTAATGAACAGATAACTAAGCAAGGATCAGAAATATTGGGTCATTTCTCTAAAGTACTACGTCTAATTAATGTTAAAGTTTGATTTAAACTACAAAGTCAAAGTCATCCCTTAACCCAACTGTTTAATCAATAAACACTTTTTCATGCTTTCAATAATCAACTACAATCAACTGATTACATGCTACATTTATCCAATGAAATAAGTTCTGTCAAACACCAAAAGAGAAATGTGATGTGTGCCTTGCCCTTACTAAGCATGGGAATTAAGTTGAAAAACAAAGCCAATAACTATAAAATAGAGTCTGTATGATACATCATTCCCCAACTTCTATGTTAGTATGTTTACTTAGTGGGGGGAAAGGGGTGGGTTCCATGATCAATAAATTCTGGGTAACAGGATGAAGAAGTACCTGGGTGGTTTGGTACCTCATCTGGCCCTGGAAGGGACTGGAGAACAAACATAAAGTTGTCTAATAACACCCGGGAAGGGAAAGGTGAGGTTGGCCTGCCTCAGATGGACCCATACTACACCAGTAGTACGAGACCTAAGGCAAGTGCCACATGGATGGAGACCTAGAAATTCCAAGAGAGATGGGATTGGCTTGGCATGGAAATTTAAATCAGATGACTATAGAACAATAAGGATGACACCCTCCTAGGCCAGCCCAAACTGATATCCTTGCATTGAAAGGACCAAGGATTATAATACTTAAAGATGATTCTCATCACTTATCAGGAAGCTACTCATATGATCATTTCTATACTTTGAAAACACATATCCTGAATTTACATTAGAGCTACTTAATAACAAGTGAATAATACAGTAAAAGGAAGTTGAGTTTGGCAATGTTCTATCAAAGGCCAATGAGGGAGGTTTAACAAAACCTCTTGAGATGTATAGGATCATCATTATCTTTGACATTTTATAACTGAGGAAAGACAGAATTCTTTTGGTTGCAAGTAACCACATCCAAATTAAATTAGCTGGAAAAAATTTATAAGTTGTATTAACTCAGAAAAGTATTAGGTCAGCTTAAAAGATCAGAGAAAATTATATCTTTGTTTCTTGTCTTTTTCCCCCTCTTCCAGGAAGAAATTTTGTCTGTCTTCCTCATGTCATGGCCCTTTGTGCCCAGCCTGCTACTCTAAGATACTAATTAAAATAGCTACTGAATATATAAACAAAATAAATATATTCCAAGTAAAATAACACTACCTACCTTTATAGACACTTATATTGGCCATACATAATAAGTATGTTTTAGGAAATGTATCATAAAAATAAACTATAAAACTCTTTGGGTTTAAAAATATGATAGGAAAGTATGTGTTTTATAGAAATTCTAGGTTGAGAATTTTTAAGAAACTCTACATTAAGAATTTTTATACAAAAAAACCCACAAAAGAACCAGTTAAGCTAACTGGAAAAATTATTATAATTATAAAATGGAATAAATACAAGTTTGATGATTACTGCCTACAGACTATAAAATATCTTGAGTACAAGAATCTTCAGCTGAATTTACTATACCAGCAAGAAGATATTTTGTACCAAAGTCTGCTTTTTCTTTATGTTAAGAGGAAATTAGAGAAATTATATTTGAGTGGGGAAAGGAGAGTAACTTGGGGGAAATTTAAGACAGAAAATCTTGAGCTACAGGAGGTCCCAGTGATTAGACCAGTTTCAGAAGACACAGGAACTGGGAAAAGTTAAGTGTAGAGAATGTAAACTAGGTCATACTACAGGGGTTTCTGAATGCAAAGATAAAAGGCTCTTCTTAGTTTTATGGTAACTAAAGACTGTCAGGTAAGAAATTGGTATTTACGAAGAATAACATGGCAGTGCTGCTTACAAAGGATTATTGTGAAGAGAGTTGCATCTGTGGAATTACATCCTACAACTTAGGAAAAAACAAATGATGTTTGGACTGGGGAAATGGAATTAGGGAGGAAATGGAAGTAGGAAGTGATGGATGCTGAAAGAGATTCTTTCCTTAATGGGAAAGGTTCCTCTGTGATACAGAAAATATCAAAGACAGAAGGAAAGTCCTAACTGAACTGAGTAATCATTTCCAGACCTTATAATATATTTGTGCCCTCCACTCTTCTGTGACCAGGTGATTTGCTCCTGTATTATTCTTAGCTAGGTAAGCCAATAAACTACCTCATGAAAGTTTAATTTGGGCACTATAAAACTAAAAACTAATGATTACTTATAAGTTTATGGGCTCAGGTTTTCTCAAATAAGACATGGCAGGAATAATTCCATATATCCCCTGAGTTGTGTGGCAAGGTTCATGTTGTGGCAAGACTCACTAAACTGTACACTACTCTTTACTCTGAGTAGATGCTCCTGTTTTAATCACAATTACTTGAAGGTATTGGAGATGTACAACCATTTTGCTTTCTTGAAGGCTTTCATGCAGCTGACCTACAAGAGTAATAATGATAATGACTAACAGTACCAGGTTTCCAGGTCTCATTTGCACAATGTTTTATAAGGCCATCAAGTTAACACATTATAGAGTTGGAATAAAAACTTAGGACATTTGACTAAAGAAGAAGGCACGCCATCCAATATCTTCAGATTCACAATTGTTTCCTTGTTATACAACCTTACTACATCAGATGAATAAGCACCTCAGTTTCACTCACTTAAAGATAATGCATTGTTGCATCTTGTATAAAGTTAAAAGTTTAAAGTCAGTAGGGACAATGGTCTATTATGATTTTTCCAACCTCTTTTTGATATAGTTTAAGAAGTAGAAGCAGTTGAAGTCATGAATCAGCAATTTTAGATCCTATCTACTTTTTCTTTTCCATGCAAGTAATTCCACACTAAGCCCCTTTAACTAAGCAGGGGAGAGCAAACTATGGAAGATTGATTCTAAAATGTGAATTCACTAACCTAACACTGTATGAAAGATTATATTTTGAAGTACCGGGGAATCATCGTTTATACTTGCATTATCTAAATTCAAAGAACATACCCTTTTCTATTTTGGTGTGTCCACAAAAAAAGGCAATGGAAAAAATAAATTAAATATTTTATTCTTAATTATTGAGCTTGCTTTGAAATCTAAAACAAAGTTTTTGGCCAAACTGGTATAAACTATTAAATAACAAAACTATAGTCCAAATCCATTAAAAGTATATATTTTTTCAATCAAACATTAAACCTTTTCTCCCCTTTGTTAATTTACATGCTTGCACAGGCAAAGAAATTATGAAATATTATTTGAATTGCTAATGCAGGCCAAGTAATTGTGCTAAAAAGAACAAATCCAGCCTGATGGCAATTATCCATGTGAAAAATTAGTTTTCTTAGGAGGTGGCATTGTGCAATTTGGCTTCTAATTGGTGTATGGCACCAATTAATGTCTAACAATGTATCTAGCAAATGAAAGAAAATTTATTGAAAATAATGAAGTAAAATGTCATGCTTTAGTAGGACAGAATAATGACAATGTTTGTCTCTTGCTTTTTTTTTTTTTTTTTTTTTGCCTTACTGCTTAGGACTCATTTATATTTTCTCCTGGCCCTGTCTCATCCAGTAGCCCATTGGATGATTAACAATTGACAGGTACTCATTTATGTTCTCCATGCGCAATGCTGTATTAGGCACTGAGGCTACAATAGATCCCATCAACAATCTTGCTGTGATATGATGGTTCAAGATCTCAACTCTGGTGTCACTTTTGCCTAGAAACTTTCCCTGCCTGACACACTCCAGTTAGTCCAGCCCCAGTAGGTCCATAGCTGTTTTAGTCAGCTTTTTTGCTGCTGTGACTAAAGGACCTGAGCAGCACAATTGCAGAGGAGGAAGAGTTTATTTGAGGGCCAGGGTTTCAGAGGTCTTAGTCCATAGAAAGCTGGCTTCATTCCTCAGGGCTTGGGGTAAGGCTGGGTGAGGGTGGAAGACGTAAGCAGCTCACATGGTGATCCAGAAGCAGAGAGAGAAACTCCACTCTCAGATTCAAATATAATACCCAAAGCCACACCCCAATTTTTTCCTCCTCCAGCTACACCCTACCACTTCAGTTACCCCTCAGTTAATCCCTATCAGGATTAAATAACTGATTGGGTTAAGACTCTTACAATCCAACCATTTCTCCTTGAACCTTCTTGCACTGTCTCAGATGTGAGCTTTTGGGGGACACCTCATATCCAAATCATAACAATAGCAAAGTGTGATTATTATTTCTCTTTTGTGATGATGGTGTGGATGATGATGATGGCTAATATGTATTTGTATAACGTTTATTAGGTGCCAGGTCCTTTTCATAAAACAACTTTTCAAACTCTAACCTATTGAATCTTCGTAAATTTGTAAAGTATCATTTTTACCTCTCTACTTTGCAGCAAACTATGGCATAAAAAGTTAAAATAACTTCCCAAAAGTCATGCAATAATGAGTCACAAGGCAAACACACAGGCTCTCTGCACTGTCCATGCTGCTAGCCATACTCTATAGTGTCTTCTACACACTTCCTCTTAACCAGTCTTTACCTAACTCAGTAAGTAAAGTGGGAAAAAATAGCACACATAAATGTTAAAAAAAACAAACTATCACTTACATGAGAATATAAATAAATATTAACACTTAGGAAAGGAAAAAAAAAATCCAGTGACCAAAATATGCTATAAAATTAAAGTGAGACAACTAAAAATGATGTGAAAATCCCAATTAGTAGACTCAAAAATAACAAGTGACTGCATATGTTTATTTTATCCTGATGTAAAATATATAAGATACAGATATAGACATAACTTAATATATATCCATGCATTCATATGTGTGTAATACACACACACACACATATGCATATACATGTACATATATGTGTGTGTGTGATTTATATAAATCTATTCCTTAACCAAAGTTTAATTAAATGACTAGGTTATCACCATAAATATTCTGGTTAACAATGCTTCATTCTTTCTTAAACGTACTACCCACTTGTATCTTTGTCCCATGAGACTCTAAACTGCACTTCTAAAACCACAATCAGGCTAGGCATGGTGGTGCACAACTGTAATCCCAGCAACTTGGGAGGCTGAGGTAGAAGGATCACAAATTCAAGGCCAGGCTCAGCAACTTAGTGAGAACCTAAGTAACTTAGCAAGATCCTAACTCAATATCTATTCTGAAACCATCCAGAAGCTACTCAGTGATTTGAGAAGCAAAAATACATGATCATATGTGCATATTAAAAAAAAAAAAAAAACACCTGTGGTGATGACATAAGCTGAACCAGGTGTGGAAGGCATGGGACACTGCAACACTGAGGGTTTGGTGGCCATAGGATTGTGCCTGGTGGGGCGGAAGTGCAGGAAACAGAGTTGGCCAAGGGCCCCAGCCTCTTCTGAAGTACCTCCTTGCAGCTATTTTAATTGGCACTTACCATGGGCTGCTCCACAGGTAGTGACTGAGCACAGCAGGAATACCAGGCTAGTCCTATTTCTGAAAACATGACCTTCTGCTCCTCTGTCTGTCACTCAGGGTCAGATTGGCACATTTTCAGTCATGGGCAGGCCTCAATAAAATCCTTGTACATTTTATCTAGTATCTTCATGGAAGACATGCCACTGGTGTGCAGGAGTCAGCTCATACAAGCTCTTGAGAACCAAGAATTAAATTTTCAGAATTTTTTTGAGCCAGGCTTGGACATAATAATTATGAAAAATAGTTATTTCACTTTATATAATGTCCTCCAGTTCCATTCATTTTGCTGTAAATGACAGGACTTCATTTTTTTTAATGGATGAATAATATGTTATTGTGTATATGTGCCACATCTTCTTTATCCATTCATTGATTGATGGTGGATTCTATATCTTGGCTATTGTGAATAAGGCTAATCACTCTGATTTTTTCAGTACACAGTGTACACATGTGGTGAAATAGCACACTGTAGGCCATGTATAACTATTGCATGTTAATCAAAATATGTTTAATTGTTATATAAACAGCTTTGTATTTGTTACAACTAATTATATTGGAAAAATAGTAACATACTCAAAACTCATTACTTCTTATTTTACCATATTTTTCTATTACTCAGCTCTTGGAATAACCTATTTATAATAGTGCAGATGCTATGTAATGATGTTCTACTGAACATATGGCCATGGCAGGGGTATTTATTCCATTGAAATCAACAAACACTACAAATGTATGTTTCTTCCTTTGCTTTTATCACCTCTTTGCTCCAGAGAGACAGTTGGTAAGAATATGACAGCATTTACCTGTACTCGCGTAAAAAGATATTATTTTGGCTTAGGAATCTGAAGAATATATTCAGAAGGAGCAAACTTGTAAACTTAAGTGAGATTATAAATTCTGTGAGAATAAGAGCAATGTTTAAATTTTCTTTACAAATTTCAACAAAATGTGTCAGAACAATAGGATACCAGAACATTAACTTCAATCATTTTTAGATGAATAAATATTAACAACAGATTGGAACTTAAAAACTAAATATAATTCAATTTCAACATTGATTGACAAATGAAAACTGAATTGCAGAATCATTGCAATTCATTTTCTCACATTCACACAGTTAAATAATAATGGGGATAGAACTAACATAGAAAAATAAAAAGGACCAAAAATACTCCATGATCTACAGTAAAAGAGTGATGAAAATTTATAGTTCCAAAGCCACTATATTTTCCTAGTCTCTCTCATTTTCTCTTTCGTCTAAACTGATGCTAGGATAAAGTTTTCCTGAAGAAAAAAAAATCGATATGGCTTTTGGACACGTAATTTATTTCAGTTCTATCTTCATACATCTTAACTTAGACATCTTACATGTCAAGTTAAGGAATAAACCAAAACTGCTGCCTGGACTGTCTGTCCTGTCTCAGAATGAAAGAAATCCAAACGCTTCTAAATAAAAACACTTGCTTTGGCATTCAAAATAAATCACCCAAATCTGGAGATGTGTGACAAACGTTTTGCATTTTCTTTTCTTTAATAAGAAGCTGAGTCACTGTCATGGTAATTCCAGTGTTGCTTTGTAACACCTCTGTAATGTTCCATAAAATTTTCAAAATAAAATTTGCTTCATCTCCATGTATAAAAAAATAGAGCACTTTTAGGTAAAACGTGATTGGTAAAATAAAATTCTATTATGTTTGAATGGGGAATTTGAAATAGAATGTGAGTCACTTCTGTGCTGAATGGCCTTCCTTAGTCTCAGAATTAAGGCTAAGGAGAACATTGGATGGATACCCTTTGATTTTATGTACTGGTCTCCTGGATGCCTGGACCTCAAATTTCACCCTTTATAAATGTAAAGTGTTCTTTAGGGCAGTGGTAGTCCAAGTATGGTCCTCCAACTAGCAGCTTCACTTGAGGCCTTGTTTAAAATACAGATACTTCTGTGAATCCCTGGGTTTGAGCCCAGTAACCAGAGAAGAAAAAGAGAGGGAGAAAAAAAAATGCAGATACTTCACACTAATAAATGATGAAGGACAAGAACCACTGCAGTCAGTATTTAGATATCAGATGGGATCTAATAAATGAACTAGGAACTTGGAACATTCCAAGAACATGTTTTTGTTTTGTTTTGTTTTTGTTTAAGAGAGAGAGAAAGAGAAGAGAGAGGGAGAGAGAGAGAGAATTTTTTTAATATTTATTTTTCAGTTTTAGGTGAACACAACATCTTCATTTTATTTTTATGTGGTGCTGAGGATCGAACTCAGCGGCTCGCACACACCAGAAGAGCATGTTACCCCTTGAGACACATGCCCAGCCCAAGAACATGTTTTTAATTAGGAAAAAAATTTAAATTCATCCAGATTAAACAGAAAGATATAGATATGTGTGTGTGTGTGTGTGTGTGTGTGTGTGTGTGTGTGTGTGTGAGAGAGAGAGAGAGAGAGAGAGAGAGAGAGACACCCAGGAAAACAGTAAAACAAGCTACTTTTCAGTACGTTTCTAATACAGAGCAGAAGCCTGCTGTGAAACTAAGGTAGCACAGAGACACTCCCCTCTTCAAACCCTAATTCTTGCAATCATGCCAAAAAAGATTTCAGTCATGCCACTCAGAGTAACAGGGATGAGTTCATTAGAAGGGATAGGAAAGGGGAAAAGGGGACATTCTTTAGGGAGGGAGTGGGTCCTCTTGTAGAGGAAAGAGACAACTTGCCCTTCCTACTCTCCAGTTTTATTGGAAGTCCTAGGTTAGTTTCCAGAGTTCTGCCCAGATCCATCTCCTAACTTTTGATTGACAGCCTAGGAGTTGAATGGATGCATGCAGTACCTCTAAGAGAGGATGGTGTG